>NC_141556.1:212891168-215693158 GCF_036417535.1 Chlamydotis macqueenii
TTCCCGCAGCGCTGACGTCACGCCCCCGCGCCCCTCCCCTTTCTCCTCCGCAGTCCCGCAGCCGCCTGCTCCCTTTGCACCTTCCAAAAACCCTTCCTCCCCTCCCACCCCGCACAAAATCCATCCTCCCCTCGCCACCCCCCTGCAGCCACTTTCCCCCTCTCGCACCTCGCTCCGCACTCACACGCACCCTGCACCCTGTGCAGCCCCCCCCCCGCCCTGCCCACTGGATCCCCGTGCACCCACCCCTGCACCCAACGCTTCTGCTCGCACCCCCTCCTGACTTGCCCTCCAGCTTCTGGAGTCACCCCGAGCCATTGCAATTTCCCTTTTTTTTTTTTTTTTTTTTTTTTTTTTAAGGGGGAGTTTTCACCCCACTTCAAACTGTTGGCGGCAGGCGTGTTTCACCACTGGCAGCTGGAGGAGGAGGATGAAACCCCAGAAAATGCAAAAATTGAAATCTTTTAGGCACTCAACGGAAATTTTAGCACCCGACTGGGTGTGAGCTGTCAGATAAACTCACGCCAGGGAAGTTTTTTTCGGAGGAGGCAGCGCGGGTGAAGGCACAGGCGTGCATGTTTGCTGCAATATGACATGGAATCATGGAATGGTTGAGGTTGGAGGGACCGTTAAAGCCCATCCAGCCCAACCCCCCTGCAAGGAGCAGGGACATCTCCAACCACATCAGGTTGCTCACAGCCCCGGCCAACCTGGCCTGGAATGTTTCCAGGGATGGGGCATCCACCACCTCTCTGGGCAACCTGGGACACTGTCCCACCACCCTCAGCGTAAAAAATGTCTTCCTTGTGTCCAGTCTGAATCTACCTCTCTCTATTCTGAAACCATCACCCCCCATCCTGTCACACCAGGCCCTGCTGAAGAGTCTCTCCCCACCTTTCCTGCAGCCCCCTTTGGGCACTGGGAGCCGCTCTCAGGTCTCCCCGGAGCCTCCTCTTCTCCAGGCTGAACAGCCCCAGCTCTCTCAGCCTGGCCTCACAGCAGAGCTGCTCCAGCCCTCTCAGCATCTGTGTGGCCTCCTCTGGACCCTCTCCAGCAGCTCCACGTCCTTCTGATGTTGGGGGCTCCAGAGCTGGACGCAGCGCTGCAGGGGGGTCTCCCCAGAGCGGAGCAGAGGGGCAGAATCCCCTCCCTCGCCCTCCTGCCCACGCTGCTGGGGATGCAGCCCGGGATGCCGTTGGGATGTTACATTTTGCCCTGATCCTCAGGGAACGGCTCGTTTGATGCGAGCAGCGTGATGTGGTTTGGGGAAGATGGGGAGGATGCAGCCACATGAAAAAGAAGCTAAAAGCGACTTTGGGATTGAGGCTGGCGACTTTAAAAAAAAAAAAAAAAGACAAAACAAAACCTAACGGCAACTTAATGCCAAAAAAATAAAACCCCTAGCTCAGAAGCGGTATTTTAAAACTCAAATACACTTCAAAGCCTTCTGGGCGTGAGATCCTAGTGCAGTTCCCAGCGCTTGGTCCTTTGCTCAAGCACAGTCAAGCTTTTGTTTTGTGTCTGGAGAGAAAAAAAGAAGTGACAAACCGCACTGTTTGGAGAGCGCTGGCATTCGCTGCGCCCCTGCTTGCGGGGATGCTATTCGCAGGGCGCAAACTCCCCCGTGGCACACGCGTGTGTGTGTGTGTGACAAAAGAGAAATCCGGTTTTCACACTTATTTTAATATTTACCCTTTGTGAAAACAGTTCTCCGGGGCAGTTATCTCTTTCGGGACTGGAGGAATTCCCTCGAGCGCACCAGCCTCCCCTCGCCCCGCGCCCGCGTGCGCTTCCTAGCGATAACCAACCGCTCCAACGTCCCGTCTGGTTTTGGGGTGAATCCAAGGAGGCTGCGTTATTGTTGCAACGGTGGGCTTCCCTCCCCATTAAAAATCTCGCTCTGTTTAGTAACGACGCCCGGGCAGACGCTGTTATATCCCCCTGGCTGCTAGGTTTGCTCTGTGCAAGCTCAGGTGGATACAAACCTGGAAGTAATGCGGAGCTATACCTTCCTTTACATAAATTAAAAGTTAATTTTCCCCTGGGGGCAGACGTTTTTCCAGCCCTGTAAATCACGTCCGTCCCATTTTCTCTCTCCCGCCTTCGTCATCCGTTCAGCAAAACGTCTGTCTGTCCGTCCCCTCCACGCCGCCGTCCGCCTCTGTGGGGGGCGAAACGATCACCCCGCGAAATGAAGTCACGGGCTGTGTCGTGCCGTGGGTCCCCCTTCCCCGCCTCCCCCCAGTAATACGTTTTGTGATGTGGATTTCTGTCGACGGAGCGAGACGCCCGGCTCTCTCCTCCTGAAGAACACGTCCCGCGAGGACCATGATGGAGTTCCTGCGAAATTTTTACCGCTGACCTTTTCTCCGCCGCGGAGCGGGAATGCGTCTCCCCGGTGAAGGCTGGGGACAGCGGAGAGCATGTTATAAAGCTGGAAAATGTGACTCCGTCTTTGTGGAATGCCATTCCCCCCCCCGTCACTTTCCTTCCCTTTTCTTCTCCTCTCCCCTTTAGAAAAATGCAGCGCTGAAAACTTGAAAATTTAAGGCAAAAAATTGCCGTCTGCTCCCTCCCCCTCCCCGTCCTCGCTCTGTCTGAACAAGCAGCCAAGCTGTTAAATGCTTTTACCTGCTGTGTCCGAGTCAAAAGTTAAATAATGTGTGAACGAACGTGGAAGGAAAACAAAGACGCAGAGAGGGAGCGCGGGAGGGAGCCCCTCTTACAACAAGATAATTGTTACGTTATGAGAAACAAATAACACGCGGCTCCTCTCCGGGTCTGTGTCCGTGACATCTTGACAGGTACATCTGAAGTTAATTACCTGCCTCTCGTTGCATCTCGCTCCGCCGGTGGGGCCGGAGCCTGCAAACACGCGGCTCAGAGCGTCGCGCCGTGGCAGCCAGCGCTGGCTTGTCAGGGGTCAAGGGGTTTGGAACGGGGTGGGTTTGCTCTCCGTGGGCCATCGTGGCTGAGGAAATGCCTTAGCCGAGGGGCTAGGATATCCCAGCCGGCTGTGCATGGTGGGTTGGATGCTGCCCTTCACCCACACCCACAAAGAGAAGTCTATGGCTCCTCCTAACAAGAGTGAGGTGTGTTATGAGGGTAGATTCAGACTGGATGTAAGGAAAAAAAATTTTTACACTGAGGGTGGTGGCACACTGACCCAGGTTGCCCAGAGAGGCGGTGGATGCCCCATCCCTGGAAACATTCCAGGCCAGGTTGGACAGGGCTCTGAGCAACCTGATCTTGTTGGAGATGTCCCTGCTGCTTGCAGGCAGGTTGAACTAGATGACCTTTGAAGGTCCCTTCCAACCCAAACCATTCTATGATTCTATGATTCAGTTCAAAAAGGGTTTGTTTTTTTTTTTAACTAGCTGCGGACCCGCTCTTGGTCAGCGTGTGGTAGGTGCTTCCCTGGAGCAGGAGCAGGTCTTCTAGTTTGAGTTTGTTGTAAACCCAAACATCAATGCAGATGCACGCCTTCCCCTTGGACAGATGCAATGGTGAGGAAGACCATGAAAAGCTTTCCCCTCCCAAGTCCACGTCCTTTGACTTTTACTTCAACTTTGAAGTTCAAATAAAACCAGAGACTTGAAAGAAAACCTCATCCCAAGGCTTCCCAGAGGCAGCTTCGCCCTTGCAGCCGTAGTGAGACCACAAGCTGTTTGCTCGGGGCTGGCATACCTTTCCCTGCTCTTTCACTGACACTCAGCAGTCTCACCTCCATCTCAAACCCCAAGTCCATCTCAAACCCCATCTTCATGTGCCCAGAGTTTCACTTTTTATTTGCACCCCTCTAATAATGACGTTACTATTCCCCATGGCATCTTCATCAATACAAATGAGCATCTCCTGTGTCTTTTTCTCCAAGGATGAATTTTGATGCATTCTTTCAGCCATTACTTAAAGTTACATTATGGATTTACTCTGATCAGTGCTTTCTGACTTTCTAACTTGGTTGGAAAACTCTCACAAAGAAAATAATCAATCGCGAGTAAATAAGCATTGCCACACGCTCCACAACAAATTTACGATCTGAGTACCCTCAAGACTTCTAAGTACAGACCACATGTATTTTTTTTTCAAACATTTTATTTGGCAGGTGCTCCTGGAAGACCAGGGCTCAGCGGTGGGGTTGGGAACTGACTGAGCAAGGCCCGTAGCCGTGCTTATGAGATTGCAAGCATTTTTTAAGGCTCTTGGAGGAAACACCAAACAAAACAGTTTGAAATTAGGTTGAAGGTGCTTTCTTAAGTTTATTTTTTTCTGCCCTGGAGGCAAAATATGTCACACAAAACTCTTGTCTTTCTATGGCTCAGAGATAGGTGAAGGTAATTCATTTGATGTTCACTCCTCTGAGTAGAGCTGCCTCTAGCCTACCACGCATTTTTAATATTAGTCCTAAAAACATTCTAGGTACAGTTCTAGATGCTGGAGGGATTTCAGAAATGCTTTTGTGCTGCATGCCAAAATGCTAAAAGGAGGGCTAGACTGTGTCATCAGTTTTCAATCAAGTCTCTCCCTGCCTCGTTTTGTATGTTACTGAAAAAGTTATGTGTGAAATGGGGAGCAAAGACTTTCCATATGGCTTAAAAAATGAGGTTCCTCATCGCAACTGCGGTGAGGTGGTGGTTTGGGGTGCTCTGTTGAAGGACCTGGTCCTTGCTGAGTTCATATGGAAGTGGCAAGAAAAGGGGAATACTTCTGCTTGGCTTAGTTTGCACACTTGCTCTGTTTTGCACCAAATTTGATCACCATATTTTACTATTCTGCCCCAAGCAGGAAATCTAGACTATGGATCAGTGGCTGCCCTAATTTTTATTGGCAAATCACGATCTTTATTGGTGGAATTATGAGCTAGATGGACTTTACAGTCTTGTGTAATGAAGCCAATGTATTACTACCAGCATGGTGTTTTAAATTTAATGTAGCAAAGAACAAAGGTAGCTTTCTTCTTGCTTTCCTTCTCTTTCTTTCTTTCCTTCTTTCCTATTTTCTTTCTTTTCTTCTCTCATGTTCTTTTTCCTTCCTTCCTTCCTTCCTTCCTTCCTTCCTTCCTTCCTTCCTTCCTTCCTTCCTTCCTTCCTTCCTTCCTTCCTTCCCTCCTTCCTTCCTTCCTTCCTTCCTCCCTCCCTCCCTCCCTCCCTCCCATTTAGATTAGATAAGATCCTTAAGATCATCAAGTCCAACCATTAACCTAACAAACACAGCCAAGTCCACCACTAAACCATGTACCTTCTGTATTGACAGTAGATCCGTCACTCTGACATAAGCACAGCTACTTTGACAAAAACAGCTTGGTATTAGAAGAAGAAAAGAACAATTACTAGCAAGATGAAGTGGTTTTGCTGGTGCAGCTGTGGTGAGAACTGCATCTCTACCCAGCTTGGTCCTGCTGATATGTGAGATGGAGCCTTAAATCCAGAGATCACAGATACAAAACTCACTTTGGACTTTTCTATTCTGGTTTGTTTGTTGTTTGTTTTTTTTTTCCAAACTAGAGATCCACATTTGCACAAGCATCCCGCAGCACTGGTGATGATGCTAGTCTGAAATGGGAAAGCCTTGTTCAGATCTGCTGCAGAGCACTGTTTGGTGAGGATGGCACCGTCAGTCACCTTTGGAGGAAGCAGAGCCAGCTGGATTAGGCACTCACCTTCAGGAAGGCTGAGTTGTGGGTAAGGAAGATAGTACCAGCCATCACCTGAAACACAGCACCTTCCCACCAAAATGCCAGCCCTGACCTGAGCTCCAGGGCTCCTAGTTGCCCATTGGAGAGTCCTCTCTCCCTCCATTGACTACGGGAGACCCAAAGGATCTCAGACAACTACAGTAAGCCCTTAAAATTATCTGGTGTGAATAACTCCCCTCCCTTCACCAAAGAGTTGGAATCAGGATGGGAAGGTCAAGGAGAAGAACAGCGACATGGCAGGAAATCATGGGCTTTGCAACATCCCCTGGTCACTGGAGCGGGGAACGCAGCCCCAGCATCTCCATTTCTACACAAGGATCAAACCCACCAAATTGCTCAGCAGTGATAAAATATAGCAGGACTTTGTGTGTCACTTCCAAAATGTTAAAAAATAAATAACAAACTACACCAGCTCTTTTTGTGGCTTTGTTTTTGTTTTTGTTTTTGTTTTTTTTACCTAGGATGGTATTGGCCCCAGGTGGTGCTTCAGGTGGTGCCAGAGCAAGAGGAGCACATCTGGGTTCTCCGATCCTGGGACAAGTTGGCACCATGAGCAGCAAGAACACCACGATTTTGTCATAAACCATGCAAAGTTACAATGGTGTCACTACCGCACAATAAACATCAAGTCCCACGATGCCGGCTTGGCAGTTGCTGTCCAGACCAAAGCCTTGCTTTAATATTGTGTGCACGTAATCTTCAGTTTGTAACATTTACTTAATTCCTTATTGTTAAAAACCCCAGAGGAAGAATAGGCTAGTTCTAACCTCTTCTGGACCGCAGTTCTGAGCTGTTAATCTGTCATGTCGGCGTATTTTATTAATACTGTTTTCCTGCAGACGATAGGTGGAATACATCATAAGTCACTTACCATCTGCTGTGTAAGTGTGTTGTAAAGTATCTTTCTTCCATAGATTATTGCTTTGATAGATTAGGGGTTTGTGCAGCCATGATACCTCATCCCATCAATTCTAAGCTCCCCGAAGAGCATTCACGGCTGAAGCGTCTGATCAATGCAAGTCTTTAACGGTACCTCACTGTGCCCCGCTGGCTAGGAAAGTGCTATTACATCCGCTTTCCAGATGAGGACATGATGTCCTGCTTTTGTGCTGCGTTGCTTGAATTAACAGCGTTTTCTCCTTCTCCTCCATCCCTAGGTAATGGGGAGAGAGAAGCAGGTCTAGAGGGAAACAGCCTTTTCTCCAGCCAGAATCGGGGATGGATCTGGGACTGGAAGCTTTCCTGGAGCTGCCTTGTAGCATCCCGGCCACCGAACCATCTGCTCTGCTCTTTGGAGCTTGAACACGTCTACGCCACCAGCTTTCACGGGCAGAGCCCCATCAGTGCCATCAGACCATCCCAGAGCAGCGGCATCCGTGGGAGCAAGGCTCGCCCACTGCCGTCAGAAGCCACCTCACGCTCTTTCAGCTGCATTTAAACCTGGGTGCTTAAGTATAAAGAATAGTGTTGACATAAAAAATGAGAAAGAGGGAGGCACCACAACAGCAAGGGTTTATTTCCAGCTTGGAGAAGGTGTCTAAAGAGGGCAGGGTGAACTGGAAGTGTACATGCTCCATCCCACCATAACTGCAAGATAGCATCACTCTCTTTCATTGTGGGGTTTTTTTCGCCCCACATTTACAGAGATGAGGAATCCGTGACAGCTGGTGCATCAGCATGAGGCACCCATGAGGATAAGGAATAGAGATGTCAATCAAAGGAATAAGGCATATGAGTTTGCAGTACAAGAGATACCAAGGAGACCATGGCAGCTGCAATGTGGCATTGCCCAGCTGGATTTCTCCTGCATCTTCATCCCCTGATACCCCAAAGCAAAGTGGATCATCCCTCCTTGCTGCCCTTAAGGACTTGTCTCCCACATCTTGATGTGCTCAGCACCCCAAAGCCCTCATCTATCTGAAAGCAGTTCAGCATCCTCAGGGTTAAATCAAATTTGGTATCCAACCGAAACCTGGCAGCTGAATTTCAGCCCAGCATGAGTTTTTACGATCGAATTATAGACCCCAGAAAAAGAAAAAAAAGTACCAAAAAAAATCCAGTCTGAGGTTTATAATGGAAATCATGACAGAGCCATGATTGTAGTAGCAGGAACAGCATCACTGTAATACAGTCGTAAACTGGTACCGTCCTGTGGGGTATTATAAAAGGAAAAAAAAAAAAGTGTCTAAAGTGCACTTGGTACCTCCAAAAGGTCTGAGGAGCTGGGTGCCACGACTGGATGGGAAAAGGGCTGCTTGCCAAGATGAAGTTTAAAGGATTAAATCTCCCCCTTGGTGCAAAACGGCATCCGCAGTGTCTCCGCGGCCCTGTGTTGAGGGAGGTGAGATGTTAAACCAGCCCTTCTGCGGGGCTCCTGCCAGCAACTTGCACCCCTGAGATGGGGAAAATTAAACGGATCCATTTCCAGGATGGATGGCTGCCTATATGTGGGTAAATTCAAATTATATTGGGCAAAGCAATGCTGGATGGCAGCAATTTTTCATAACGAGGGTCTAACAAGGTGGAGGTGCAGCCTTTTCCAACACTTAAGTAGGAAAAAGAGAAGTGATAAAGCTTCTGGATCTCATCTTTATTATTATCTGGCCATAAAGGGAGGCAAAGCATTTGTGAGCTGCTTGCAAATCCCAGCTTCTGAACTCCTCCTGTAGATCCTGGGTTCGCAACGAGTTTGGTCCTTCCTCTCCAGGATCTCTTAAAAAGATGGAGCAGAAATGGTGTTTGGCTCTGGCAGAAAGTGAAAGTCGAGAAGGATACAATAGAGAAACAATGGTCACATTTAATTGCCTTGGTTTCTCGAGTATGACTTATGGAAGCTTTGATTTACGCTGGTGCAAGCTTTATCTGCTGCTGTCTTGGCCAGCTCATCCTTAATACTGAGGCCTATGGGCCTCTGCTGACTTTCTTGGTTAAATAAATTAAAGCAAATATAAACGTTAATGGAAGCCGCTTTATTTATGGCTCGATTGGAGCACTGTCTCTTACACCATGGGTCCGATCCAAAACCCATTAATCCAAAGCCTACTGACATTCCGGCATCAGGCCGTAGATTCGGGCTTTTCCTTCTCGCTATGAAAGGGGCAGCTAAAAAATAATTTTAAATGAGATGACATTATCCCGCGAAAGCCATTCTGCACAGAACTTTCAACCCTTGGCACCTCTGGGGAGGCAGAGCGTTCGGGATATTTTAGTGGCTGTTGTTTGAAGGCTGAAGATATTCCTCCTGCAGCAATGCCTCCCCCCCCTTTTCCTCTCCATGCCAACCATCCCACCCTCTAAATATCGCCTCATGAGGCGTTTTGCAATGCATCACGCACTGTTTGTGGCCAAACACATTTTTGGCTCTTCTGTATGATACAGAATCTACTTCCAGCTCTTCAGACACATTCTCAGATTGTTCCTTGCCAAGCCTTTATTTTTTTTGGCCGGGTTGAATGGGAGAGAGATTTCTGCTGCTTTTATTTCCATTATTATTATTATTATTATTATTATTATTATTATTATTATTATTATTTGTTTTTTCAGAGATGCTTTCTACCACGTGCACTTGAATAACTGCTGGCTTGCCATTCCAGTGTCTGCCTTTACGCATTCTGCTACACTCCTTCCCCTTGCCCCTGTATTTCACCTTCTCCAGTTCAAAAGAAAACCCACCCAAACCACCACAAAAGCAAGAAAACAAAACAACACCCCAGCAACCAAAGAACAGTTGAATGCTTTTTGTGCTGAAGAGAAAAAAAACTAGAAGAAAAGGGGCAGCACAAACCAGTAAAAAAAGTGGAAAAATATAGGAGTTGCCCTGCAGAGGATTAGGATGAGTCAGTAGTGGAAGCTGTTGTGTTTTCACGTGGAAATAGCGAGTGGTGGGTTATTCTTGTTACATAAAGTCGTACTGTTATCACAGCTGTGGGATGGATAAAAGGAGCGGCGAGAAGGAGGATCAGCTCCTCAGCGAATATGAATTATTAGAGTTTACCAAGTCTTGACTTTTCACATCTGATCGCGTCCCATTGACGCTAACAGAGCTTTTCCACCGAGTCAAGTGGGGTCTGGATTCAGCAGCTGAAAGGCACGAAGAAAGTGTTTGGTCAGACCTCCGGCATGGAGAGGGACAGGGAATCGACCCAAAATGGTTACAGCTTCAGCCCGCAGCGTCTTTGTGAGCACGAGTGCATCCTTTGGGATGGCATCCAGACTTGCTGGGTTTATAGATAGCGTGGTCCTTCTCAATCGTGGCTGTTAAAGCACATGCACACCCAAATGTGGCATCCCTGGCTCTGCAGGATTAAGAAGCTGCCAGTCTAACAGATCGGGATAATTCAAGGAGGCACAATGCCTTTGTATCCGTGTTTAAAAATAAATAATACTATTTATACTGGAGCAGCGGTGTTTGGGAGCCCTGGCTTGCTTTGTGCCAGGCAGCTCGTGTGCCCGTAGTAAGAGGGATTTTGTACCCATGACAGGCCATTGTCCCCAGGAGAAGAATGGGAGAGGAGATGAGCAATGGAACTGCACATAAACAAGTGGGCAATTGGGGAAGTCCTAAACGAACCCATCCATTTCTCTCCGACACCTGTCATCCCAAACATTTCAAAGACAACACACCAACACAGACTCTCAGTGCCACCTCCACACCACCACATACTTTCAGCAGCTAAACTGGCGGTGGCTTGGTGAACCCCATGGGTTGTTGAATGGGGTTCTACCAAGCTGGTCTACCATGGTCACATAGCCCAGTCTACAGATTTGGAGATTCCTTGCAGTTTGGTTGCACTATTTCTTACTGAATTTGGGATAACAACCCTCCCTTCCAGGGAAAATGTTGTGTTAGGCAGGTGGGGTGGGACGTCCCTTGTAGGACACGGACTCCCAAGCTTCTGCGAGCTGAAGATGCAGCAGTACAATCCCAGCTAGGTCATGCCAGCACAGCCGCCCTCTGCCAGGCTCATCCTCTGGAGGCATCCAGAAGTCACCTTAGACTCATCTCACAGGGCTTGGTAGGGACCGGGAACGGAGATGGGATCAGAAGAGGGGATTTTACATGCTGTCTCTGCATGCGGCCCAGCATGGGACAAGTCTGCTGGTATTTTGCCTTCCTTTTTCATGCACCGGTGGGCTGCAGAGATGTGCCTAGGTAAGGCAGCTCAAAGAAGACCCCATTTCTGTTGCTCATTACCCCACCTTAGTGAACTCCCTGTAGTCGCCCTGCCAAGCCCTCGACTTTTTCTGTGCAATGACGAACGGCTTTCAAGTCCGCCTTGCATTTCACTGAGGAGAGAACAAGCTTTGTGAATATTTACCCTGCAAATCTCCTCTGCTAAAACAGCTTCGTGAATATTTGTTCTGTAGATTCCATGCAATTAAGTGAATAAGCGATACGTAGCAGCCTGCGTTTTCCAAGAGCAGGACGGTGTCCAAGCGATAGCGCAGAAATGCTACAGGGAGGCAAAAGGAACAAACGCCTGCCTGTGCTTTTGTGCCATCCTGTAATTAATCCTTGGAATGGCTCTGGAATAAAATTCAAGTAACTCAGTGCTAAGTCAGGCCCTGAACCCGTACTACAACCTCAAAAGTGCTACACCTTGCGCAGCACCTATTGCATAAAGTTTTTGCGGTGGACGTACTCCATCATGGGAAGGAACCAAAGCCCATAATCAGGTGTTTGTAGGTAAACAGAAAGCCTAACTGAACCATCAAGGTGGAATCAGGCACAAAACCCATCAGGATCAGAGAGAAATCACTCAGGAAAAAAAAAAAAATCACTCCTGTCAACAAAAAGAATTAATCTCCAAAGTTTTGCTGGCAGTTTTAGATAAGAAAAAAACAACCGAGCCTGGGTGTTCCTGGTAGAGGGTGAAGGGTTTTCATAGCATCACCCTGAAGACCGTTCTTTAATAAAATCAACTGGAATGGAAGGTAACTCAAGCTGGATGTCTTAAGAATGTCTTAAGGACTTCTTAAAGGATGCATAAGAAAATCAGAGACCAGGTTTTCAGAAGCTGGGCAAGCAGATGAGCAACCCTGGGTGCCCGTAGCTGTGACGCAGCTGAGCAGGTTTTTAGGAGAAGCTAGCACCCAGAGTTGAGAGGAGAGCCGTGTATCAATGGGAACTAAATGGAGTGTGGGTGTTTGAAAATTAGACCTCACCTGAGGCGTCTGGAGGAGCTTCGAATTTACGTCTCCAAGTCAGGGAAGGCGTGAGCGAGGTGGACTTATGAAATGACTCCTGTGAAATGCAAGGAAACGTTTAGGTGAAAACATAAAAGCCTGTTGTTATCTATGGTTTATGATTGCATAAAGCAGTGTGGATCTGGGAGAGGTTTTCCGTGTCCGAATGGTTCCAGACTGAGTTTCAAAGCATGGTGCCTTGTCTGGTACCTTGCCAGCTCTTGTCAAGTTAGGTCATAAGGTGATGATGCCATTAATCCACTTGCTGTCCAAAATCTCCAAAAAGCAGCTTTTTCTCACAGTTGCAAATAGAAACACTGGGCTAAGAGAGGGCACCGTGAGTTGGTTTGGGATCCTTCCCCAGTTTGGGAGTTGTATGTTCTCCACTCCAGGTCATGGATTGCAACCAACCAAGGTGACCCACGTCCCATCTCAATTTTGCTTTGTTTTGCCTTGTCTGAAAACGTGTCCCTCAGAAATGTCCAGCCCCTTCAATCACTGCTGGGTTTTCAGAGGCGCTCGGCTCCCACTTAAGCAACAGAAATCCTGATTTTGAAGGATGTTCACACAAAGAGTATCGGAATCTCTGCCCAGGAGGTGTGGCAGCAAGGATGGCTACCTTGAGCCCTGTGAGAAGTCCACCTTCTTTTCTGCAAGTCAATCTTGTCTGAAAAACCTCTCCAAAAGGCCTTTGGATAACCTGGCCCTAATGCTGCCTTGTGTGAGGTGGCCCCAAGACCCACTGAGCCAGAGCAAAACCTGGCGCAGCTCTCTCCCGGTCCCTGCTTCCCACCACAGCGTCAGAATGAGTGTTGGGATCAGGGACTAGACTAAAAATGGGCAGAAATCAGGAACGTCTAACAAATGTCTTGCTCACAGATGAGGTGTTTTTACTCTCAGCCAGCATTTGCAAAGCCGAGACCGTAACGGCAGACGGTCCCCTGAACATTTTACATTATTCCTCTTATTCCAAAAAGGCGATTCAGGCATTTTTATCCTTTCCAGTTGGTCTCCATCTCTCCGCTCTTGCGAATCACTGTTATTAATTATGCTCCCATTGCTAAGCCCCCTCTGCGAGGAGGACCCCAGCCCCAGCACCGCGGCGAAGGAGGGGTTACTGGACTTCGTAGGGAAGAGAAAGTGCTACCCCACCCTGAAGGGATCATTCAGCTTTGGAGAGAGTTGCTGGCAGCTGGTTTTTATTAGGACGGAGGCCTTTAAAAGGCAGTGTTGGGGTAGGGCTGGGACCTTTGGCCCGGAGGAGAAGCGTGTTCTGCTCAGTCCCTGGGCTCGAAGGTCAGGCTCGCGTGGTCTCCGGCCAAATGGCACAAAAGTCGAGAAGCTCGGCATTGATTTTCCACTGGCTGGTGATGGGAGCTGGGCTGGTGCAGCCAGAGAAGAGTTGGCCACCGACGGGGCTTGGACTGGGCGCGGGCTGGGTGCTCTTACAGCGTAGGTGGTGAGTGATGGTATTAAAGATGAGGTGAGGGAGACAAACACCACCGAAATTTAGGGAAAATGAGCTGTGGCTACAGCTCTGAATCCTGCCCCTTTGCAGGCAGGTAAGCAGGAGGTTAGTGCGCAAAAACCTCTGTTATTGAAGGGCAGGGTAGAGGGGAGAAAAGCGGCAGAATAAAGCAGAGCTGTGAGGCTTCAGACCCTGGAAAATGCTATCATCTTCTGCAAGACGCCTGGTGGGGGAGAAATCTTAAGCGGCTGCAATCTTGCTGCTTCACAGCGATGGCCTCACGTGCCAGACGGAGGACAAACGGTGGCCCCATCCCCTTTTAAAGCTGTCCATGCTCTAGGCACAAGAAAGCTTTCGTATGGCCTCTGTAAGACTTGGCCTCCATCACCAGGGTTTGGGCACTACAAGGAGAACCACAGAGCTTTCACCTCCCTCTGGCTGCACCTTCTTGGGACAAAAACCTCATTTCTGTTTTTTGCCTTCCAGCTGCCGTGCATCACTGAGCTGCATCCCCTCCACGTGCGCTGTGGGGTGTGACAGATGCTCACGCATCGCTCCTCTGCACCTCGGTCCCTGCCAAGGTGTATTCTTGTTTTAACACCTTGGCTGGCTCCAGAGCAACATCATGTTAAAAATAATAAATAAATCCACCTATCAGAAGCTGTCTTCCTCTTCCCAGAGATGTGGCATTTCTCCCTGGATGCTGTGCAGACTTGGACGGGCTTTATCCAGTCTTGTACCAATGTGCTTACCCCTCAGGAGTATTGATGCTTGCTAGGAGGCACTCTAGAGAAAACACTCCATAAGTACATGCCCTGCTCTTGATTTAATTTGGAGGAACCTCAATTAGTGAGTCCTTACTTTTGTATATACTCCTGCTCTTCAGCATTTTGTAAAAGTTTTTAGCACCAAACTGTCCTCGTTTGTTTTCCCTGTCAGAAGAAAAAGCATGCCGGTGAGTATTCAAAGTTCACATGATAATAATTTGGCTTTTTTCTTTCAGTAAGTGGAAGAGCCTTAAAAAAAAAAAAAATCCCTGTCAATGCTTGAAATTGAAACTTAGGGACACAGTGAAAAACTTGTGTCTGCTTAAACTGATAACTAAACATGGTCAAGGGCACAAACCTGGTCACTGACCTGTAATTATTATTAATACAAAAAAACACTCATGAAAGTTTGGACAAGGCTTGGGGGATTTAAGAGACATGTTTCCCAGCGCGGAGTGTGGATGTGGCCACCCTGCTTTGGGTCAGGGAGCTGGGTTTTACCAGCCAGTTGTGCGCTGGGCCAGCGAATGGCCGCCAGCCCGAAGTTATTTATATTTATAGCCGGAGCTCGTGTCTGAAGATGGCCAGAACACTTGTTTAAAATGGCATCCTGTCGCAGGGCGTGCTCTCACATGCCCTGGCACCTTCCAGCCACCGCTCCCCATTAAAAAAAAAATTAAAATAAAACGCCTCTGGAACATTTATAAATGGCTCCTTTGAGTGCCACACGCAGAGCACACACTAACGCTGGGTGAATTGCCATCCTCCGCGGGTCTGATGGCTTTCGTAGCTCATCCATAGCGCACAGCATCCTGAAACTCTCTGATAAAACCGTAATACCACACCCCACAGTATACATAACTGTGTCATATTAATAAATATTTGCAGAGTGCCATGACTTGGCACTGCGCTTTAGAGATTTTTTTAATTTTTTTTTTTTTTTTTAAATAAAGGAGCGTGGCCCCCCGCGCCAGGAGAGTTTACGCTTGGATCCCGGCTCTGCACATGTTTAATGTTATCCCGAGTCATCCGCAGAAGGTCTTCTCCTTTTGCAGGGGGCGATGAGAGGAGGAGAGAGGGTAAGGAGACAGATGCGTAAAAATGAATGATAAATGATGCTCCTGGGTGGGCCCAGGGAATTAGTAACAGAATACGCGTTTTTGGCAATCTGTGTGGTTGGTTGAAATCCAGTTGAGCTCCCGAACGATATCCCCTCTCTGAAAGGATATGTTATGGTTTGGTTATACGCTGTGGTGTTACGGTTCATGCAGCGTGAGCCTGGTGAGGTCTGCGACAGCATCAGGGCTTTCACAAGAGGGGGTTGTAGGGTTCACCCCTTCTTGTTTCCAAATTACGTTTGAGGCCAGGGATGGATGTAGCTGCAGCCCGGGTGACGAGAGCCTCACCTGTGCTGCCTGGGGTTGCTTTGAAGATGGATAAAAGACTGATGATTTCACTCCTGGTAAATCCTGCAAGGACTTGCTGGCGGGTTTGGGGGGAGTTTTGCGTTTCGGAGGTTACCACACCTGCTGCAACAAATAACAAAGCCTTGTCTTCCAGACTGGTATCTTTCTGACATGATAAAAAATTTCTTTATACCACCCCAAAGATACTTGTAATGATTAACAAGATGATGATTTTCCAGTCATTTCTTTGAATAGAATAATTAGGTCAATTAGGAAATGCAATCCAAAAACTACTCTCCCACTTTCTTCACTTCTAATAATGGATGGATGCGTCCATACCCTACGGAGACTTTGCAGGCTGCAATGCCAAAGAGGGTTGTTCGCTCAACAACAACTTGCTTCCCATGGGGCTTAAATTCTTCTGGAAAGTCCCAGCCTGGTTTTATTTATTGTGACACTGATGTGGCCAGTTCCCTTTTATGAAAATATGGAAAATGGTGAATCACGTTGTGTTCTGCTGGTGAAAATGGCAATAGCTTTGACCCACAGAAGTGGTAGGAGAGCTAATGACTGCTAAACTTTTAAATTTAGGCTGCTGGGTCAGTGCTAAGATCCCATGAAATAAAATCCCATATGCACACGAAGGCAGCTCTCCACTTCCCATGTGCCAAAAAAGCACCCACGCCTTGCCACCAGACCCACACCTGGTCACGAGGAGCGGGAGACAAAGACTTGCGACGCTTCAGGAGCGGGCGGCTCTGACTGAGCAAAGCACTAAGAGCACGACGTGCCACATAGAGATTAAGAGGATTTAAATATGTGCTGAAATATTTTGGCATATCAGAGCCTGGGGGCTTGTCTATGCATGAAGTTGTCTCAGATTAAAGGTTTGGGGTGGTTTTAAAGTTCCTACCGCTCTTCCTGAATAACTCCCTATGTGCATGTGGTTAATCCAGAGCATATTTATCCTGTATCCTTTACGTATCCATCCCTGCTCGCTGTCCTTCTGCTTTCTTAGTCTTTATCCCACCTTTTGACTTCTGTTTCCGATGTCCTGAGGAACACCGTGGACATTCTCATGAACACTGCAAAGGAGTAGATGCTTGTGCTCCCAGTGCCGTTACTTTTTTTTTAAAAGATTCTCCAGCGCGTTGCCCTGTTCAAGAGACCTTAACAAACTGTTAGGGCACAAGACAACCATGCAGACTGGGACCACCATTCCATATTCCTTCTCCACGCCCTCTCCTTTGGCCATTCCACTCTCGTTGCCGATATTTAGACTGTGAAGGTCTGGTGGTAGAACTTGCACAGCTCCAAGCACAGCAGGTGCCCACTGCAAAATCACGAGTATTATAACTACCGCTTCATCCTACTTCTGCTCCTATTGATTGATAACAGCTACGTTTTCCCAAGAGCCCTTTAAAAATCAAGCTAATTTGGAAAAAAGCTATTCATACAGAAATCGGGACATTTGCACAGCAAGCCAGACTGCAATAGATATTCCAGGCAATTTCCCCCATGTAAATAAGTTCTCCTTGGAGAACCCTGGCAAAACCTCCTCCTCGTAGGTACACGTTACTGGGGGGCAGTGGGGTGGGAGGGGGGCCAGGGAAATGGGAGTCACGAGCAGTTGGAGCGCTTCTGGGCAACTGTCACACAGAGAAAAATGGACATACTGTGTAGAGCTGCTGGCAAAACTGGGTGTTAAACAAATAATACAGTGGTTTTGGGAATTTGGGATTGTGTATACAGGGTTCTTTGCCGTTCACGTAGGAAAGCCCATTAGCGAGCGACCTGTGGATGTGAACGCAATCTTTCCGGCACAGGGACACATACATAAAAATATTATCCTATATAAATAACTGTTCCAAAAATAGACCTTTAGGAAATTTATTCTGAGCCTCTTGGTCCTGAAACTAAAGCATTTATTCTCTTTCCTTTCACCTGAAAGCCACGATCAAACTGAGTGAGTGAAATGACACAGGTAATTCTGCAACCAGCACCCGTTTGTTCCCAGTCCATAGCTGACACAGGCGTCTTAAATTCACACTTGGGAGGCTTCAGGTTGAGAAGCCAGTTGTGCTTTTCTTTCTTAAGGGCTTTTTTCCTAACTCTTCTTTTTCTTTTTCTCTTTTTTTTTTCCCTTCTGACTTTTCTTTATTCTTTTTCTCTTCTCTTTTTCCTTTTTCTTTTTTCCCTTTTCTCTTTCCTCCATTTTATTTTTCTCTTTTTCCTTTTTTCATTTTTCTTTTAATTTTTTCCTTTTCCTCTTTTTCTGTTCTCCTTTTCTTTTTTCTTTTCTTTTTCTTTTCTCCTTTTCTTTTTGCCTTTTCCTTTTTTCCCTTTCTCTTTTCTTCATTTTCTTTGTCTCTTTTTTCTTCATAACTTTTTTCCTTTTTCCTTTTTATTTTTTCTTTTTCTAGTTACTTTTCTCCTTTTCCTTTTTCCTTTTCTTTTTGCTTTTTCTTTTATCCTTTCCTTTTTCTCTTTATCTTTTCTTAATTCTATTTTTCTCTTTATTTTTTCTTTTTCTCCCTTTTCTTTTTCCTTTTCCTATTTTTTCTTTTTCTCTTTATTTTTTTTTCTTTTTCCTTTTTTCTTTTTCTTTTTTCCCTTTTTTTTTCCTTCCTTTCTCTTTTTCTTTTTCTAGCAGGCCATCACCAAGCGTCCATCCCCGCTACTGCCGTGAAAGCCAAAACCAGACCTCAAATCTGAACTTCCCACCGATTAAAGAACAGCCCGGTGAAAGAGAGGTGGTGCATCCCGGCGGCCGGCAGCAGGACCTGGCTGGGCAGGAGTGCCGGGCAGTGATTTCTGACCCTGCCAGGAGAAGGAAAATCCACCTGACAGCCCCCGGCATGAAAAGTATCTTTGTGCTTTAATTGGGGAGCCGGTTGCGCGGCCCAGCAAGGGCTAATCACCCTCCGGAGAGGTAAAGTTTGAAAGTTTCCGGTGAAAACACGCGCGGGCTAATTTTCTTTGCTAATCATTAAGCTCTCATTAGAATAACGCCCTTAACAGCCGCGGCGCCGGGTCCAGCCCGGGAGGGGGATGTCCCGGGGAAGGAGGGGCTGAGAAGGGGGGGGAGATGCTGGCGGGGCTTGTGCGCGGATCCCCCCGCGCAGCCCCCGGCCCTGCCCGCGGGGGGATCCGCGGGGCGCGGAGAGTTTGCTGGCGGAGCCCCTTTGTTATGCTAATCCGGGCTGACATCACCCCGCGTATCAAAGCCGAGGGGGCCGCATATAAGGCGGCTCCGCGGGCCGCCCCCCGGCAGAGCAGCCCTGGCCCCCGCGCAGCTCCGGGCCGAGGTAAGCGCGGAGCCGGGGCACGGGTGGTGGATGGCGGGGGGAGGATCGGGGGGTGCAGGGGGTTGCTGTCTGGAGCTGCGGAAGGGGGCACTGCTTCGGAGCCCCCTCGAAACGCCGAAGGTGAGAGGGTGGGGGTGGCTGAGAGTTGGGGGCGGGGGGGGTGCAGGGAGAGTTGGGGGGAGACCCAGAGGGATGCAGGGAAAAGGGAGACTGAGGGGATGCAGGGAGAGAAGAGGCTTGCAGGGTGCAAGGGAGAGGGGGGAGACCCGAAGGAGGTGCAGGGGGACAGGGGAGATGGGAGACCCGAGGGGGGATGCAGGGGAGAGCTGGGGGGATGCAGGGAAAGGGGGGACTGAGGGCATGCAGGGAGAGAAGAGGCTTGGAGGCTGCAAGGGAGAGGGGAGCCACCCGAGGGGGGATGCAGGGGGAGAGGGGAGACCCGGGGGGCTACAGGAGAGTGGGGAGACCCACAGGGTATGCAGGGAGACCCACGGAAGATGCAAGGAGAGAGGAGGCTTTGGAGGGTGCAAGGCAGAGGGGAGACCCGGGGGCATGCAGGAGAGGGTAGACTTGGAAGCTGCAAGGGAGAGAGGAGACTCAAGGGCTGCAAAGGGAGAAGGAGACCCAGAGGGTGTGGGAGAAACCAGAGACCCAGGGGCTGCAAGGGAGAAGGGGGGAACCCACGAACTGCAAGGGATACTGGACACCCAGGGACTGAAGTGAGAGGGAAGACCTGGGCGTTAAAAGGGAGGTGGAGATGGGTATAGGGACACCTAAGATCTGGGGGCTGCAGGGTAGTGGGGACACTCAGGGGATGCAATGGAGAAGGGAGATCCAGGAGCTGCCAGCAGCCCCCCACTCCATTCCCTGTCCCCACTCCCTATCCTCGCTGCAGGTCATTTGGGGATGCGCTGCCCCTAAAACAGACAACTGTGCTCCTGGCGAGAGCTGCAGGATGGCAGCAGGGTCAGGTGGATGCCTTCTTGGGTGGGAAAGTTGGAAAAACGTGAGATGGATGCTCACACACTATATATAATTCGCATTACCTACTCCCGTCCCAGGGACTGGACTCTTGGAGGTGTCAGACGGGAGCATTTCTTTGCATGGAAAAGTGGAGCTGGCTGCAAAAAGCCACGGGGTGAGAAGAAAAGGGAACCTGGAGTTAAAAACAGCTCCGTTTTTAGGAGTCCGCAGGCCACTTGCTGCTGGTTTGATCAGTGACCCAGAGCTCTCCAGAGCTGTAAACATCACGTCTGCCCCAAAGAGTCTCCCGCCCTCCCCTCCCCTCACAAATCCCTCTTGCAAAATGTAACCTGTGCTGGACCGAGTGGAAAAAGGCTTTATTACCTCCCCAAATATCAGGGAGGCAATTGCAGGCCAAGCTTGCAGCTCTTGGGGTGGGGGTTGAGGGGGGATTAGATTATTTCTATTCTTCCTTGGGGGGGGGGGGGGGAACCCTTTTATTTTTTTTTTTTTTCTTCAGGACGGAGGGCAAAGCAGAGGATGATGTTGGTGGGGCAGGGTTAGCGGGAGGGTTTTAGACCGTCGGAGACATTTTACACCCGACTCTTGTGGTGCTCAGCGAGGAGGGAGATAAGGAGGCTGAAATATCTAAATGGACACTAAAAGGCATGGGCAGGATTAAGGGCTGAAGGTTTCCAGTCTGCTCGTGAAGGTGGAGGGGGGAGCAAAGAGCTTCCAAAGATGAAAAGATACAGAAATACCCTTAAATAAGAAGTATGCTTGTGGGAGCCCTGCCTTCAAGGGACGCATCAAACCCAAATCCGAGCGGGCGTGAAAGAAAAACAACCCGTGGCGATGAAATCCTGCCTCCCTTGTAGTCGGCTGGAGTTTTGTCTCGGACTTCAAGGGAGCCGGGAACTCGCCCCTGGAGGTTATTAAAATCCTTTGTAATAACAGCACTTCTCCAGTAACCCTTCACACCAGGCGCTGGGATACCCAAAAAGCAGCCTAATGGGGAAAATGGCAAAGCAAACACCCAGGAATATTCTTTCCCCCTGACCCATTTGCTTCACAAATGGGGATATCGAGGCAGAAAGACACAGCTGGGAAAAAATCTGGAGCTGGGGGTCAGGTAGGATGTGCTTTTCCTGGGGTGAGGGGTTCCCCAAAGCGATGCCCAGTGCTCCAGCCCTTCCCGTTCCCATCCCAAATCCCTTTGCGGGGGGATGGCGGCGCGCCCCGTGCAATGGGCTGTGAGACTCCAGAGGCGCAATGTGGCGGGCAGGTTTGCGCCGTTTATTTTATTATTGGCTTTCTCGCGGGGTGGGAAACCACCGCAAAGACCACAAAGAGCAGCCCGGAGCGGTGTCTGAAGCGAATAACTGAAGGGAAACCCATTTACTGCTATTAATACCGCTGCTAAAATAAGCAAGCTGTGCCCTGGAGACAGAGAGGATCCCTCTAAGAATTTAAGTCCTGCACCTGGTTTGTTTATTTGTTTGGACTGAAGAAGGGGAGAAACAAAAGAAAAGAAAAAAAAAACAACCAAGAGGGGGAGATCCTTGAGAGCTTTTGTCTGCTCCTGGCTGCTCCCCAGAGACAGAAATGGGATTTTTATGTTTACGAAGTTGCAGCCCCTTTCCGTGAGCTCCAGGTGCCCGAGGACTTGGAAGAAGTGAGAGGCAGAGTTAATGAGGTGAGAAGGAAAGCAGAAGGGAAAGAGCAAAACGCATTTGTTGTAACAGATCAGAGCGAAACATCTGCAGGGCACGGGCACCTGCGTGAAGTGGGGAAATGCAGTTTTGATAATTCGTCTTGCCTGCAGAAAAACATGGTGGGGGGAGAAAAAGAAATCTGGAGAGAAGGAAGGGTGATGAATAGCTAAAGATTTGAGCTCATCTAGAGATTTGAGCTCGTCTAGAGATTTATCTTTTTTTTTTCTCTTTTTTTTCTTCTTCCTGAGCAGTTGCACGAACCTTTTGGGGGGTGGAGAGGGGAGCGAAGCGGCAAATGAAGCCTTGCCCCGCGCAGGGTTAAATGGAAACACACAATCAGACCATAACTCAGGGTGTAACTCAAGCCATACGCCTTGTCTGTCTGTCGACTCGAGAGGTTGTGTCAAGGCTTGGGCGAGGGAGGGGACGGAGAGGGGAGAATCCAAACTTTTTCATGATTCATAAACCACTCCTTTGCAATTTGGATAATAGATCTCTCTCTCTCTCGCGACGACTCGCTGAACCTCAGAGTTAACCGTAGCTCGTACTTTCTCTCCTTTCAGGTTATTCATCTCCAAGGAGGAACAGCACGCGGACTGCAGGGAAATACGTTGTGCAGAGAATTGGGAAAACTCCTTTTTTTTTTTTTTTTTTATTTTTTTCTTTTTTCCTCTTTGGAGAAGCCGATTTCCTTCAGCAAGTGGAGGACGGTGGAGAAAATGAAGCCGAGCCCGCGATTCTTCTTAGCTGGTTTTCTGTCTTTGATTCTGCAGACGGGGCTTTGCTGTGGGATAAAATGGATGTAAGTACCTGACTACCTCTCTGCATTTTTTAAATTTTTTTTTAAGTCTTTGTAGGCATTGCTGGTCTCTAACCCATTTTTGCAACTGCTGTTTGAGGTGCACTGTAAAGCCATTTAAAGAGCAGCGAATGCTGCGTTTCTCTGGGCATTCATTGGTTTCAAGTGTGTGTACTAGGGGCTTGTGCTAACAATATGTCTCCATCTTCTTTCCAAAATATGCATGATTTAGACTAGTGTTTTGTGGTTTTTTTTTTTTTTTCTTTCCCTCACCCAAAGGAAAGGCACACACTTGAACACTCACATGAGGCACTTGATGAAGTTCCTAGCGTTAGCTCCTGCCGCGCTGGGAAACTCTCCCACCGGGACGGCTGGTCGTGCTGAGTAGGAGCTGAGAGGGGTAGGGATGGCAGCTAAGATAATGCCGCCAATCTCCAGTCACAGGGGATGCTTGACAGATAACATGTTTTTTTGGTGGACCTTTTAACCTTTGGATTTTGTGAAGGGTGTTAAAAATGAGGCGGGGGGGGGGGGAGGAGGGTGAAGAAATACCAGAGAGTGTGGTCGAATCTGGATCGAGTTTCCGCAGAGGTAATGTCACTGCAAACAAAGTGAAAACATCGCTATCTCGTTTCTTTGCTTAAGCAAGCAATCAATTAGTTACTTACTGCAAAATAAATAAACAAGCCCCTCCAACACCCATCTGGTTTCACGTCCTTGATGAGTGATCTGTCTTTTCTCCTCGGATTTGGAGCCGTGCACAAAATAAATAAGCGGATGTGGGCTGGCCTCAAATGAGCATCTTCTGTAAAAGAAGAGACGCAATGAAACACAATGCCAGCAAGTCTGTTGTGTAGGACACAGTGCATTGAGGTGAGGATCTTCAGGTTAGGTAGGGAGATTGAGACAAGAGAGTCCTGTTTTGTTCCTCCTCCTGTGCTGTGTTTCATTCCCATCCCACTGTAATTTGAAGGTCTCACCATGCTACCTTTCATAAGGGCTCTCTTAAATTTGGACATCTTCAAATTAGATCTCTTGTTGGAGCCATTGCTCTGTGCACAGTCCTGGGAAAAAAGACCTTCCAGATGGGGATTCACCCTCTCCAAAGAGAGACATCCAACATAAAAGTCAAGAGATGCCCTCTGGAGATGCAATGGACTGCAGGGAACTGTTTGAGACCATACATCCACGTTTTATATGTGTGAAGAGAAGCAAGGTGAATCCCTCCATAAGGTGCTTAAATGCACGGTCAAGTGGGAGGAAGAGTCACCTACTTTAGGGCATCTGTCATTTGCTGTCCCCACAGTCTAAGGACCACCTTGGAAGTAGGGGAGAGTCGGGATTGGATGTGCTCCTCACCATCTTGGCTTTACACCTTGTAGCAGTCATAGAATCATAAAATGGCTAGGGTTGGAAGGGACCTTTAAAGGCCATCTAGTCCAACCTCCCTGCAAGGAGCAGGGACATCTCCAACCACATCAGGTTGCTCAGAGCCTCATCCAACCTGACCTTGAACATTACCACAGCTAAATTACATATTTGTTTCCTTCTGCCAACTCCCTCAAGTCCTTAGGCTCTCAGCTTTTTATGCATCCAGTGCCTTGCACAAGGTGAGCATCTCTCTCTATGAGACACTTAGCAACATGCCCATGAGCTTATGGAGTCTGGACTCACTTGCAACTTTTATTTCTATGCAGCATGGAATTTTTTTTTTTTTTTTGACACCCTGATTCAGGAGGGCACTTCTGTACAGACCCATAACTGAGCGGAGGGGTTTGCTTATGTGCTTGGTGTTAGGGTCCCACTTAAGCAAATCCCCAGCGAAGGGCCTGGGTTCCTCCAAAGGGCGGGGACAAGATGGGCTTTGAAAGAAACCTGATAGTGTTGTGACAAGCTGTAGACACGAAAAAAGGCTGGAAGGCAGGGCAAGGTCCCTAGTAGCTTGGCTGGCACAAGCAGCCTTTTGGCTTGTAAGAGGTTAAGCTGCAAGAGTTGCTTTTTGGGGACAGGGTCGCGGGGGGGGGAAGGCAGTTGGAGGAAAGATGCTGTTGCTGCCCCTCCCCTTCCCCACAGACATATCCCCCCTACCGAAAAGTGAGTGGGGAAGATGAAAGCTGGGATTAAAGTGGCATTTGAAGCACGAACTGCATCCAGATGTGCCGCCGGGGCTCTGCTCGCACCTGTTTAAAACCTGGCGGTGACCCGCACTCCCTGTCCCAGGGCGCTTTGTGCAACTGGGGTGCTGCCAGCTGGGATTTCACAAAATTATGGGAGTTTTTTTGTTTTCACTTGCTGTTTCTACTCCCTTCTCCACCCTTGTTTTCCTATAGAAGCACGGGCCAATTTTCCCCTCATCCCAATCACTCTCTCTTCCCCCGCTGCAGCAGTGCTGTCATCCTTGGGGCCAGGGGACCATCCTTGGAAATCGCATGGGTAAACTTTTGGTGAACGGAGATCAATGCTACCGAACACCACCTAATACCTCAGATCTGCCATCCCAGCCCTGCACTCATGTCCTGGGTGCTGTACAACCAAACCTGGCCCCTTCCCTCTTGTACTCATGGATTTAAAGGGGTGGGGGGAAAAAAAAAAAGACGGGATGAAGAGGGAGGAAAGCACTATGAGATGTTTTCAGTCGTGGGCTTGTCTCAGCAGTCTGCCCGCTGCGCCGTTGTTGTAGGCACAGTGCCAGAGGTGAGCTTTGAAAAGGATTTAGGAGGGGAGGGGGGGAAGATAAGGAAGGGGGTTTTTGCCAGCTTGGTGGGCTTGGTTTGCAAGCCTGAGGAACGGGGAGCGACTGATATGAAAGGCGATAGGAAATTCTATTTTGATTAGGAGCGTGATGTAATTACAGGGAAGGGGAGAAGAAAAACACACTTTTTAGCCCTTTAGGACTTCCCTGTGATAGTAATATTCCCTGTGAATTAGTAAAAGTGGGGAGAAGGTAAAAGGGAGCTATTTGTTTTATTTTATTTGGCTTATTTTTACAAGTTCTGTGGTCCAGATCCCCAGCTCTTGTAAATCGCCACCGTGCCCTTCCCTGCCACAGTATTCAGCATGGTGCATGGACGGTCAGCATCTCGTAAACCTGCTCTTGCTGCTGGAGAAACTTCTTATTTTTGACCTCTTCCATTCGAGCTCAGGTGTAAAGTCAGGGTACGGACAGGATCAGGGCTGCCATGGAGAGGCAGCCTTCCCATTCATCACATATGAGCCTGAGTCTTATTTTCGCGTGCTGCTTTTTCGCAAACACTTCCCCACCCTTAGAGCAGGGGGTTTTTGCCTCGTTTTGTGGTCCTCAGTGCTTGTTTTGCATCACAGTGGCTGGGGAGGCGAGGCAGCCATCGGTTGCAATGGGAGATGCCTCAGGGCCCACTCATGCAGGGTCTCTGTTGCTTGACCCATCTCCTTTTGCACCCACTTTAGCTTTCCTAGGGGTTCTTGGGTTTGGCCAAGCAGGTTGCTGAAGCAACTTGTTTGGGTAGAGCTGAAAAATAGATGAGCACTAGAGGGAGCTGCAGCCAGATGTGCGTACTGCAGATGTTGGGATGTGGCTTACAAGGCACTTCTGCCTCCTCAGGGGCTGGCATCTCCTGTGGCCAGGTGCCAAGACACAGGTAGGACTGCGTTGAGTGTCACCCTCAACGCAAGAGTGGTCGCGAAGAGGCTGAATGTAACAAGAGGTTTTTTTAACGTGGCTTGCTGGATCAGCTCGTGACAGCAAGTGGTGGCGTTAGGAATGCCATCATTTTTGGGTGGAGCTCAATCCCTTTAGGAAGTCCCTGCCTGTCCCTGTTGTGGTGGCCTAGACATGCTCCATGCCCTCTGGAGCCATCCTTGGCAGAGCACTGTCCCCAGCTATGAGGTCAGCTTTGCTGCACAGTTCCCATGGTCAAATCACAACCCTTCAGGAGCAAAAGGCGGCTGAGCCGTGCGTTTCGGTGAACCCGCAATGTCCCCCAGCTCACTGACCTCAAGCATCACCGCAGCCTTTCTGCAGCCAAAGCAGGGGAGAAAATGGAAAGATTTCGTGCTTCCTGGCAGCTCCTGCTTCTTCCCCTTCAAGCGAGGCGGGGAGCTGGGACACGGGGGCACGGGCGCCTGCGAGGAGACCGTCTGCCTGGCAAGGGGGCTGCTAGATGAGCTGCTGTGAAAGGACTGCAGGACGGGGACGGCGGGAGGGGAGCGGGCTGAGGGGCGAGGAAGGAGGGGGGAGGACAATGTCTTTGAAGTTGGCTCTTCACTCCGTCGGCAGCTCGGGAAAACTTGACAAAGCTCCACGGCCTTCCTCGGCGCTGGGTGAGCCAACTCGCCGCTGGCATCGACTTCAGTCGGGCTTGGGCTGGAAGTCAATGGCCTTGTGCCCACTACTGCCAGTGCTGGATTTGGCACCGTATCTGAAAGCAGCTCTTATTTTAAGCTTTTACTTCACGGTTGGTTTTTTTTCCCCCACTCCTCTCACTCTTCCTCCTCTTTATTTCTTTTCTTTTTTTTTTTTTACCATATAAATCCTGCTTCTCTCTTTGAAAAGGCTTTGCAGAACCAGTGAAAGCGTTTACCAAGGGACGTGGTGGCTTTCCCAGTGCTTGCGGTCCCCAGACCAGGACTGATGCAGGGCAGGGTGGCCCAGGCGCAAACTGCCTGTGACTACCAGGAGCATAGACAAGGTTAACGTAACGGCAGTCCTGCAGGCCTTTTCCAGCTGAAAACCTGAGAAAATGAGGCTCCTGTAGATTAAAAACCTTCAAGGAGATCGAATGAAAAAAACCCCTCCAATCGTTGCCTCTCTTTATTAAAGTTTACCACACACTTCTCTCTCCAGAGAAGCGTAATTTTGTCTAAATCTTTCTGTTTTGCCCAAATCCCTGGAAGATTAAGCGGTTTAAGAATAGGCATAAAAATGAGACTGCTTTCACAGAAAGTGAAGCAGACAATTTGGAAAAGTAGTTCGTGGTTCCAACAGCCCCTCTGTGAGACCGTCTTTGGTCACATCACACAAGAGAGGATGGGGAGATGCCCCCCAGAGAGACACCATTAGAAAGAAAGGAGATCATTCCACTCTTGACGGGTGTTTGAAAGGGCACCAATGCTGCACTGCTCAACTCAAGGAGGGTTTTCTCCTTTTGGCTTGACCAGGAGCAGTGTCCTGCGCACAGCGGTCCTTGTAAACCAAACCATGTATGGCTTTCATTGATGTCTGCTGAGATCTGAAGGTACTTCTCCCAAGCTGCTGCTCCTATGAATAGTCTTCTCACGGAGCTCAGATCTGCAGGAATGGGCCCGTACCCCTCAAAGGACCTAACACTGTAGAGCATTCATGTTTTCAAATGAATTTATTAACTGCCTGAGATAATTAAAAGAGTAAACGAAAGTCATGATCCATCCATGCATCATATTTCCTCTGTAATTACGTTTATGGTTTGCTGTCAGTATCCATAACTTCAATCGCGAGCCCTGCTATGCTATATATAAAGCAGGAGATGTTTGGTTTGGGGCTTGTTTATTTAAAGGGATGGGTCAAATTACTTTAAAAAAAAAACACAACCACCTCTCAGTTGTCCTCAGCTTTCTGGAGAATGAAGGATGGGGCAGGAGAGTCAAGGGAGGAGAGCACGTCGTTAGCAGGAGGAAACGGTGAAAAGCAGCAGTTATGGAATGGCAGCAGGTAAAATCTCCACATGCTGCTTCTTGGGTGAAGAGTGTGAGTCCGAAGAAAGATGTTTATCAGGATTTTTTTATCAGATTGAGGACTAAAGGTTGTTCTTCCTTACGGACTGCTTTGTTCTTCCTTACAGACTTCCTTACAGGCTGTCTGTGTCCCTTTAGTTCCAGTTTCCCTCCCAGTGCTGGTGGTCAACAGAGACTGGGTGGAGACGGGGTAGAGATCCACCATCAAATCCCACCATGGGCAGGACTCTTCTGGGGAAAGGTGATTTCCTTTCCACTGCCCTGCAAATGAACTTTGTTCCCCAACAACGTCCTTTGCAGGTGGTGAGCACCACTTCCTGGTGCTGCCAGAATTTGGGGAGCAATTTGGGTTGGTGCCTTTCCATCGGGAGGGTTTAAAGTGATGATGGGCGGAGAAGATGTTTCTGAGTGCAGGACAGAGATTGAGCAAACCTGGGCTGTTAGGGCACGGACTAGATGACCTAATAGGCCTCTCACATTCCTGATCTCTGATTTATAAATGCACTTTTCGGTCTCGGCAAGCGACTCCAGTAACTGTGAGTTTTCTTTTCCATCTCCATTACCCTTTACTTTTTCCTCCCGACGCTTGGAGAAGTTTCCAATTATAGGATCTCACAAGCAAAGGCATGAAGTTCAGACCTGGGAGATGTTCAGAAAACACCTTTCTGCGTCTTGCATTTTTATTCTTGGTGGGCTCCCTGGAGCTGGGCTCATTCGATGAGAAGCAGCCGTTGCCACCATTTACTGAGTTCTCCCCAATGGGGCCATGGTCCATCCTTTCTTGACTCTCTGGCAGATATTTTTGCCTTTTCCGTGGAGTGAATTTCTTTCTTGTTGAATTATAAATTTGCATCTCTAATGGTGATCATTCCAGGACATCTATAGCACCATGATTTTGTAGTATCACATCTGCGTTTTTTCACAACAGGGATGAGTTTCAGTCTGAATTCAGCTCTCATCCCAACTTGAAGGTGATTATGTCTGTGGTTCCTGGTCAGTCTGTAACTGAGGCAGGCACCTCAGTGTAGGCTTCTAGGTCCTTTAAACACGCCCCAGACCTCTGTGCAGGGTTAGAAGGTGTGGTGCAGAACCTAGGAGATACCTGTGTCCTTCTGGAGGGCCAGGTGAAGCATCCCAAGGTCTCTGAAGTGTCATTTGGCACCTCTGATTAGAAAACTGAGTTGGTGTCCCGTCAAAACCTGGAGGATTCCTTGTTTGCCTGAAGCTCATTTCATCTGCCTCACCCTGCCTGCTTATTTTGCTGCTGAGACGTACTGTGCTGGAGTATTTATCATTTTAACTCTATTAGTGACAAGCTGCTTTGGCCTCTTGCCTGATTTGCATTTCAGCCCGTTCCTGAGAGTTGCTGATAGGCTTTTTGGGATAAGTTTTCACAGGTTTCTGGTGCCAAGTGCTAGGGGTTGAACTCATCTCACTCAGCTCTGTGCTTATACAGTCCAGATGTCTGCGCCCGAGCTCGGTGCCCCGGTTCCCTCTATAGCCAGTGCAGAAAATGAGCGTTTCTAGGACGTGACTCATCTCATTCTACTGCAGATCTCAAAAGCACATTGGACTAATTACCCCTAGAGATGGCTTCTTCTTTCCATGGGCTGAAGAAGGACCCTGAAGGACTACTATGAGGTCCACATTGTAGAGGTTTACCATCAGGTGGCATTCATGCTGTCCCAAGACTCATGCCTCTACCGCCAAGGACATGATATATCTGAGATACCTGAGCACCCGGAATTTCACCAACGGGTTTTGTCTCTACCAACCTGGATCCAGCACTGGTTCACATCTAAGGCAGGATGGGTTGCCTTCTGGAGGTGCCCCTCTCCAGACAGGGAGCACTGCATGAGCAACAGTGTGCAAGGGACCGAGATGAGGTACAGGGCAGAATTTCTGAGAATTAAATACTCCACTTTTAACTTTCCCTTGAAGTTCACTGGCCAAAGCCTCTGTTTGCTGTATATTTAATGGACCTCTTTAAATATATGTATGATGTATATATTTACATAGCTAGCAGAGTGGTGCTTTCCCTTCCAAGTTTGCCACTGATTATCCAGAGCCAGAAATGCCAAACTCCAGCCGCCTGGGAATTTGTCGGTGCAGACATACTACATCCTAGCAAGGATGGTAGCTTTTCCCTGTTGGAAGAGAGTTTGGGGTTAGCAACTCTGCGCAGCTCGGAGAGAGCTCCAACACACACAGCAGCTGGTTCAAGCCAACCTTGAGGGAGCTGGTGGAACATAGAGATCAGAGCTAAAACCCTCGATCTTGGTTAGGGCTCAATTTTAGCTCCGTTTCCATCTCATTTAACTTCTGAAGGACGTGGATGTTACAGTAATAAAGTGAAATGTGCCCAGAAATGTGTCTGCTAATAAGCCAAACTAACCAAGATGGCTCAGGATGAAACTGAAAGGCAACACATTTAACAAGGAGAGAAGGAAATATGTGTTAAGGCAGTTGTGTTGCCAGGATCAGATGCCAGTTACCGATGCAGCCAGCTAGAAAGTTGTTTTATGAGAATGAATAACATTTATGACTGCCCTAAGCAGGTCATAAAGACACAAAGAGAGTTACACACTGGGCTTCTGCTGATTGCTGTGGGTGCTTGGGAAAGAAGAGTACAGCTCTGTATGATGCATGGCAGCATGCGCTTTTTTTTTCTTTTTCACGTGGAAACTTTGGCAATCGCATGCGAGAAGAACCAATGGGGTCTTTGGAATGTTGTTAGTTTCTTCCATGGTGGTGGGAGAAATGTTGGTGCCAGTGGATCCCTTCTCAGTTTTGACCATGGTGCTCGCTTTGCACGTACTCGTGCTGTGCTTCTGCACCACGTTTTCGGAGACTAGAGAAGCAGAGTTGTCTACGTGCAACAGTGATGGAATTGGTGGAGGCCCTGGGCTTTAACTCTAAAGGAAAGCATCTGTTTTGCAAAACTTGGTGGCTTTTCCCTAGGCCTTGCAGGGGATTTTTTCCATAATTAATTACATGACATTTAGCATAATCCTTAGAGAGTGTGTGAGACAGATGCTGAACGCAAAGCACTGATAACACCAACTTTTTTTTTTTCCTGAATACCACAGTCTTGGAAGATCCAGCTTTCTGTTATCATGGAACTGATGGGTCATTTTTCACTCTGTTGGGAGGTCCATCCTCTTCATTCTTCAGCAAAAACCCTTCCCATAAGGATTTACACATCCAGTCAACTTGGCATGTGCCCCAGGAGCTTTGTCCAGGCTCCCCTCGATGATGGAGAGAAATGCGTGCTGCTAGAGGGTGTTTCTTCCCACCAGCCTTAAACACCCACTTTAGATGAGATAAATCACTCTTAAAAGTTGCCCATCTCTCTCACCAGCTTAAACTGAGCACTTACTTACAGGTAGCTAAAATTAGACGAACGCAGGCCAAAGCATTCACTGAACTGGAGGCAGTGGAGAAATTCATATTGACCTGAAGATTAACTTTTTTTTTGCTGGTTTTAATGTCTTTTTGCATGTGCTTGTCTCTTCAGAGCTCTGTCCAAGACTCCTTCGGCTTTGGCCCTGAATCAAACCCAGCACTGCAAGCAGCTCGAAGGCTTGGTGGTTTCCCAGGTGCAGCTGTGCCGCAGCAACCTGGAGCTAATGCAGACCATCATCCAGGCGGCACGGGAAGTGGTAAAGACCTGCCGTAAAACTTTCTCGGACATGCGGTGGAACTGCTCTTCCATTGAGCTGGCTCCTAACTACCTGCTGGACCTAGAGAGAGGTAAACAGCACTGGTGGCTCGGCTGGGACATGAGTGAGTAGAGTCAGCTGGGGCTGGGAAGGGTAGGGGGGATGTGAAGGGACTGCGTAGCCAGTTCTCCTGTTCTCTGAGACCATGTTCATCATTATGGTGCCGGTCATGCCCAGGAGCTCTTGACTCCAAGACCTGGTCTCTCATAGCTCTTACAAAGCATGCCACCAACCTGGTCTGCTCATCTCATTAGGAGTCATGGTGCACTTGCTCACAGCCATGGAGCTGCTGCTCAAGGCATGCAGACTTCCCTTCCAACCCTGACCATTCTATGAATCTATGATTCTATGACTTGTCAAGCAGCACATGCTACATGTGAGCTCTCATGGGTCAGAGCATCCTTGCAGGCTCGTGCTGTGGCTCTCTGGCCTCCCACCACCTCCCCCAGCTCCATGCATGCCAGCTCCATGACAAGCATCCTGCACAGGGGCAAAAGGAGGCAGGAGAGTCCATGATGGGGCTTCTTCACGTGCTCCAAGAGCAGATCACACCACAATGGACGAGTTGCCTCATTCAATGTTCCTCTTTGTCCTGTTGGCATGCTGCTTCATGTTGAAGTACTCACCTAGGAGATGTTTTCCAAGCCAGTGATGCCACAGGAGGTCTCAGCTGCAGTGAGCTGGTGTGTTTACTGTTCTGTGGGGTGCAGATTGTGTAGGTCTCTTTTTGGGGGACCACTTATCTGTGTCAGGAGGCTGAGCTGGAGTTCTTCTCTCTTCCAGGCACAAGGGAGTCAGCATTTGTGTATGCGCTTTCTGCTGCTGCCATCAGCCACACCATTGCCAGAGCCTGCACCACCGGGGACCTCCCTGGCTGTTCCTGTGGTCCCATCCCAGGTGAGACACCTGGACCTGGGTATCGATGGGGAGGATGTGCAGACAACCTCAACTATGGTCTTATCATGGGGTCCAAATTTTCAGATGCTCCCATGAAGATGAAAAAATCAGGATCACAAGCCAATAAACTGATGCATCTGCACAACAGTGAAGTAGGGAGACAGGTAACAAATCCACGAGAGTTACTGTAATTGTACAATCCTCTGTAGTGGTCGGTCGCTCTGCGAGGTTCAGTCTCTATCAGCTAGCGAAAGGAGCAGGTTTCTCCCAGATTGCTCTGAACTCCTTTGGCCTGCTGGAGACTGTGGCTGTACAACTCACGCTGGGACTCAGGAGGTCCTGAATGCTGTTGTTGGTCCTATGTAACCATGGGTGGGATGTCTCATTGCCACCTTTTCCATAGTGATGATTCCCATATCTGGCAGAATCCGCTTTTAACGGCTTGCGTCTAGTGGATCATGCTTACCACGCGTAGTGCCTGGTGTGCACGGCGGTGCAAATCCCCATCGCAGCCCTCCGTTGAGCTGGAGAAATGGGTGGGGGGGCTGTAAAGCTGACCCCCTGTACCCACCTCTGGGGCTGCAGCAGTTCCCTAGGCTGGTCCTAGCACACAGCTTAGTCCTTCCAGGGCTGCCTGTGCTTGGGCGCTGGAGCATATGAGTGTTGGGTGTTGAGCTCATTGGCCGCTGACCGTGTAGCTCCGGGCTGAACCCTCCTTTGCAGAGCACAGCCGTGTTGAACTTGCCTCCTCTGGGTGTTTTTGTCTACCATATCTATCTGGTTTTTTTAAATTTTATCTTCGTAATGTCTTGAGGTTTTGTTTTAATCACAATGGGCAAATTTTTGTTTGGGATGTAGCGTTGCCATGGCTGATGCATTCAGCCCTTCCTGGCAGCTTCCTGCCATGCCCTGCAGAAGCAAGAGCAGTGCAGAAACAAAGTGAAAGGCTCTTTTGGCCCCATGGCCAGCAGAAAGGCAGAGTGAGGGTGCCCTGAACCCATCAGAGCCTGGACGTCTCTGTTACCCCATGGATGTTAATGATCTATTTATTGATTGCTTTGATTTTCAGCTCCTTAGGAAATTAAAAGGTGGAAATGCAGCCCTGTGTAGATATCTGACCAAAATTCAAAATACTCTTCTGTCTGCTGGCTGCAAAGCTGCCTTGGTGAAAGTAGTCCCAGGCTGATAGTGATCACCAAGGAGCTGTGGGATCTCATTCCCTTGGCACAGTAGCTACTCTAGAGTGACTGTGCAAAAATCAGAGCAGCAGCCCTTTTCTATAGCAGTCCTTGCTGGGAAAATACCTTCTTTAGCAAGCTTGTGGGATGTTTGGAGGTAAGAGAAGGGCATTTCCTAACTCCTGCATTCCTTTTTGCAGGTCTTGAAAGCCTCTCTTGAAATGAAATGTAAGTGCCATGGAGTTTCTGGGTCATGCTCTATCAAGACCTGTTGGAAAGGCCTTCAAGAGCTGCGAGACATTGCATTGGACCTCAAAAACAAGTATTTATCAGCCACCAAGGTTGTTCACCGGCCCATGGGCACACGCAAATATCTTGTCCCAAAGGATATTGATATCAGGCCGGTTAAAGAGACAGAGCTGATTTACCTGCAGAGCTCACCCGATTTCTGCATGAAGAACGAGAAAGTGGGGTCGCACGGGACCCAGGACAGGTGAGGGTTTCTGCAGCGGGTGCTGACTGCGCTCTGAGCCCCAAAGAGGGAAGGGGAAAAGGGGAACGTGTGTGAATAAGAGGCAAATAATTGGGGAGGTAGCACATGCATGCAGGTAAAGGGCATCTCTAACATACGGTATGGTCAACAGATGCCCAAGCCTATAAGTGGTGGCTGTGGCCAAGACAAGGCTGCAGACACCTTTTGTGTTATACGGGCAGACAGAAGATGATACCTTTAGAATTTCCCCAGGTAGCACACCTCTGCAGGAACTTGTAGTGATCGAGCAGCTGCTTTATGCTGTGTTGAGTCTTTCTAAGTAATTTCTTGCAGTCATTGCTCATGTGATGAGTTGTTACTCTACTGTAAGGCTCCTCTAAGTAGGCAAGTGTTAACCCAACTAGAACCAATGTTCCTAGGCAGCTTTAAAAAAAGCCCTGCAAACTACAATGCTGATTTTTTAGGATTTTTCTTCCACTGCTTTTTAATTTCTAGATTTTTTGGTAGGTGGCTGCAATGGTTGGATTTCACGCTGTCTCATTAGTTGCGATCTGCTGGCTTGGCTTTCTTCAGCTAGTTCTCATCATTCTTCTTTGTGTTACTTTGTGGTGGAGACTCAGTCAGTCAAGTTGCAAGGAGCATGCACCTGCCCTTTTGTGGTGTGTCTTCATTGTAACTGGTGTTGGACGTAGTGGTCTTTCCATTGTGCATTGAGAAGTTCAATGGAGCGAAGGTTTTTCTGTGACAGAAATTAAGTAAATGACCCAAATGCAGAAAAGATATATCCTCTTTGGATATCTTTGATTCATATGAAGAGTTTTGAGAGGGTACTTTAGAAGATATCCTTTGGCAATGGCCATTTAATCTGTAATTCTGTAGACAATATATCAGCTTTCAACTGGTGGAGCAGCTGATCAGGAGATGATGACAGTTGAGTGAAACAAGCGTGTCTTTTTTGTTCTCTGACATTTTGTGGCAGTTACAGTTTTGTATCCTCCATGAGTACCAAACCCAACAATTGGACTGCTCAACAACAGTGTTTATCTGGCAGCTCTGTGGTGGGAACACCAGGCTGATGCTCGTCACCGGCCCAGCAGTGAAGCAGTAATTAGGGAGTGAAGATCTTTATGAGTCACTGAGGGTTGCAGGGAAAAAGCATGCATTGAAACTGGTTTCTGAGGAAAATATAATTTAGGTGGAAGCAATGCTTTTGTGAATTTGTGTGGATTTTGACAAACTTGTGTCTTGAGAAAGACCTTTTTGTTGTTTTGCAATGAAAAAATTATGGAGGTTATTTGGAAATTAGCTTTATAGTAATTGTGTGAAATCAGCAGGTTGTGTTAAAATCAAACTGAATTCGTTACAGATTTGCCAAGTAAAACATTTTTCAAGAGCTGAAGTCCTTTTAAGGGGGAGGGAGGCGTGACTTCTTTTTCATCTAACTTAATTTTACAGCAGATTTTGCCTTTTTATCCCAGCTAAGGATGAAAAATATGTCAAGATCTTGAAAGAGTTTTCTTTTTTTTTTTTCTTCTGAGGACAGGAAAATGTGTATTGCAGGCATCCGTTTATCCCAGCTGGGTGACAGCAGTGATTGTGAGCCTGCCAGGCGAGGGTCCCAGGGAAGTGAGATTGAGTGAGGATTTAGAGGACTGAGATATTAAGGCAGGAAGGGATGACTTTCAAAAGGAATTTGTCAAGAAATATTCCTTATTCTCAGGTACACAAGATGGTGGTGGCCGTGGGAGGGGAGGAGGGCGAGATAGTCCCGTGTTGAGCTGCAGGCATCTCTCAGGCCAAGTTTTAGGATCACGTGTAGTTACGCTCATTTTCATGGCAATCCATCCGCCAGCTCTTGAGGGGATGCCTGGTGTTTCAAAATTGCCACGTGTAACCCAAACCATACCAGCCCCTTTTCTGCATTACATTAGCAGAGAAAATAAGTGTAAAACGCTCACAACGTGTTTGTATATTGGTCCCTTCTTTCCGGGGGGAGTGGGGAAATGGAAGGGAGTTTCCCTAACTTCCTCCTCCCATGGATGCTTCTTCTCTTCTCAATTTTTCTCTCATGGAGAGGACGTCAAAATGTATTTTAAACACGGTGGCTCCGTTCCAGCCAGCCACAGGGCTGCAGAGATAGCGGCTAATGACAGGGATGAGGGAGAAGGAACACAAAAGGGATGCTGTTAGAGAGGCCAGGGAAAAACATCATTTGTGCTTACCCCAAAAAGATGTAAAAACACTCACATGGAAATAGCCCAAACAGGTTTTTATTTTCTAAGTCAAGTCCCGGAGGCATCTTAGCATTTTATCCTTGTGCACATCAAAATTTTCTGGGGAAGATCCTGCTGCTTCCTACTAGGCTAATTTTTAAAGTCTTTTATGGCAAATGCAATCAAAAAGGGATTTTTCGTGGTGGTCCCTCAGTTCATTTTTTTCTCTTCTCTTCTTCCACCACCTGCCTATTTCCTCTTTGACCTTTTTCTGGCCATGAACATGGGTGCAGGGATCAGCCCACGGGATGTTACAGTGCAGACCCCTCTCACCACACTCCAGGAGACCTTGATCTGGGCAGCTTCAGCAGCAGAGTGGATTAAAAAATTCAGATTGCTGCATTTTTCATTACAAAAAAAAAAAAAAAGAGTAGTTTTGCATCATATGGAGAAAAAGTCCTTTCCTCCCTCCCACTCCCCCAGGTCCGGCGCTTGCTCGGAGCACGCTGGAAGCAGGACAGACGTTGATGGCTCAGTTGCAACACCTTGGATGTATTGGGTTTCAGGGTATGCTGTAGGGAACAATCCTGCACCGGCAGGTGGGTGGAAGGAATAATCTAATCAGTCGCTTCCATCTCTCTAATTATCCCTCGCATTATGCAGACTTATTGTGTGTTTTTCAGGCAGGAGAGGGAGTTGAATTACCTTGTAGTGGAACCGCGTGAAAATCCACTCAGAAAACGTGCACCCAGTTACTCAAATGCCTTTCAGAGCTCTTCGCTGAAAGGATTTCAAAGCCTGATTTTGAAAAAAAAAGCCTGAAATGTTTTCCAACACACCTTGGCCTTTCTTAGTTTCATGTTGAAATTAGAAATGGTTTGGAAATTTGCATACCTCCAAGCGCTTGGGGTGTATCTAGATTTCAAAGCCAGGGAGCTGAACCCGAACCCGAGATTTGAAGCCTCTTTGAAGTGCCCAAAATCTGATTAAGGAGCTGAGTTTTGCAATTGTTGTCCCAGGCTCCTGCAAGCAGACTGGCTGCAACAGCAGCCCTCATCCACTCCAGCCAAATGCCATGGGCTCGTATGGCACCCTCACGCTTTCATAGCCGATAAAAAATGGTCTGGAGAAAAATATAAAGAAGCTGAGCTGTGGAGCAGCAAGTGGATTGTACAGCTTTCAATACAACAAATTAACCACGAGGAAAAAATGTGTGTGTTCCCACTTCAGAGCTTTCTGGGACAGAAGCACCCCATAACTCATCTTTTGAAAAGGTAGTTTGGTTTCTCCTGCCTGAAAAATTCGTTATCGAGTAAATTATAAACAATAGCAGATTATAAAATTGAGATCTCTTTTGTGAGAAAAGAAGCAACAGTATTAACCTTCTTTATCAGTAGGGTGCAATGTATCGTATTTCAAAGGCTGTTGAAGGTCCCTTAAGGAATCCGAGGAAAGGGAAATTCTGCCACACATGGGAAAGCCTCCGGCTCCTGAAGCCTTGCAAAGATAACCGAGCTGTTTATTACTGATCTTTCGCAGAGCAGTCTTGGAGCTGAGCAAATGCCGCTTCCTCCCTGCTAAAGACGGGAAGGTCTCTCAGGCTGCAGAAATTGGGCTGTAACGTTTCATTGCAGCTAAGCGGAGTTGATCAACCACCACTGTCCTTAGCTGACTCACTTTCGCCACAAATGTGACCATTCTTTGGCAATTGCTCTTTGCTCACTTATTCGTTCTTTTCTGCAGTAAAAAACTTAGTCTTAACTATCTTCCAAGGTGTCTTAGGCTGGTACATTTCATTGGACAGGAACATGCATGAAGTTGGCTGAGCACGCATCTTCTGCTCGTTAATGACCACAAAGATTGAGTGGACGGTGGTTGCCTCTTTGCCATCTTGGTGGTCCTAGCAGCAGGGCTGATCAAATGCTGCAAAGAAAGGATGTGGTGGTTTTCAGTGTTCAACTACAGCCCTTTGCTTTGAAACCACTTGTTTCCTGCCACCCTGAAAATATGCTTCACCTTGTGTGGTTATAGAATCACAGAATGGTTTGGGTTGGAAGGGACCTTCAAAGCCCACCCAGTCCAACCCCCTTGCAAGGAGCAGGGACATCTCCAACCACATCAGGTTGCTCAGAGCCCCGGCCAACCTGGCCTGGAATGTTTCCAGGGATGGGGCATCCACCACCTCTGGGCAAGCTGCTCCTGTGTTCTACCACCCGCATTGTACAATTTTTTTTTTCCTAATATCTAATCTGAATCAACTTCCCTCTATTTTAAAACTGTTACCCCTCATCCTATTGCAACAGGCCCTGCTGAAGAGTCTCTCCCCACCTTTCCTGCAGCCCCCTTTGGGCACTGGGAGCCGCTCTCAGGTCTCCCCGGAGCCTCCTCTTCTCCAGGCTGAACATTATGTGGGCAATGAGATTTCTTAGCAGAAGCACTGACACTTAGGTGGAGAACAGTGGTGGTTATGGGTAGACAACAGCATTTGGTGTTTGTTTTTTTTTGTTACAGCCTCTTTTAATTTCTGTCACTCAGTGAGGGCACAAGAAGCAATACGATGAACTTTGGCTTTGACTCGGTTATCATGTCTATGATGATAGAGTAATTTTTGGAACCATTGTCAGACGTGCCACCCTTTTTTCATGGGTTGCAACAAATGATGAATGAAGAATAGCAAATAATTCTTCTGTAAGTGTCACAGAAGTTTAAATTTAAGGGAAATCAGGAAAATAGCAGTTTTCTGTTCCTCCCACCTGCAGTGGAGGAGCTTTCCCAGGGCAACGTGCATTTCAGCAGTTGGGCCAGCCGTGCTTTCTTGGGCTTTTTCTTGGCTCATCCCTGGGGAAGATTGAATTCTTCCCACTTTGCAAGACCTGGATTTGACCATAAAGATTCCTGAACAGATTTGTAAATAATACATTTATTGTTGGAAAGAGTAATTTCACACAGTAAAATTGTAGTGGATAGTGAATTCAGGGGATAAAAAAAATGCAGCTAGCTCTCCTAAACAAACTTAGTCCCTCTGCATCAAAATGGTGTGGGAGTTAAGGAACATTGGGGCAGGGAATGACTTTCCTGGATCCTGGAATGGAGCCTGATCTTTTGGGTTTTTTTTTGTTTATCTTAATCTAAATTTACCTTTTCATTTATTTTTTTTTTCAAATCAATCTCATCATTTCGTGTCTTCTTTTCTCTGCCTACAACGAACATTTCTTGCCTCCCCTTTTGGTAATGATCTTTTACACATGGGAGCAATGATCTTTTACACATGGGAAAGACAGCTTTTCTTACAAACTTCTCTACATCAGTTCCTTCAACCTTTTCTCTTTTCTGAACTGCTCCTCTGACTCTCCTGGGAACATTCCCACATTTATCTGGATCTTTCTCAAAGTGTGTTGCTTACTTTGCATTTTAATCCGCTCTCACAAAATGCTCTCAGCTCCTTTTGCCCCAGAGTTATCCACAATTTTTTCAGCTCACTCTCTACTCCTCATTTATGAAAATACAGGCTGGTTCCAGGATCTCCCTTGACATCTCCTTGCTGACACGTACTATTGATAACTCTCTTTCGTACAGTTGTTCAGTGTCAGTCTCTAGTCGTTCCTTGTGGGTGAGAAAGTAATTTAAAAGTAGTTAAGATCCTGCCCTCAAAATCTTATACGAAGTTTTTTGATGTATTTTTAGCCAATGTCCATTGTGCTATATACCTCCTGGGGGATTTGAATTATTTTTTCTCTTTCTTTTATATACTGCTCTATGACTCGACATTCCTGGAGCAAGGGGCACTAAAAAAAATGAATAGAATTTCATTTAAAAGAGAAAAAATTAAAATACTTCTTTACACAGCGGTACTGTCTTCTGGGACTTGTGGCTGCTGGAGTTCATGGAGGCAGATGGTTTCCCTGAGGTCACAAAGAGATGAGACAAACCTGTGGCCAAGATGCCCACAAGGGGATACAGACACATACCTTTCGTCATCCTTAATGCACCAGCACAGATGCTGGTGGTGTATGAGGAAAAGGACCACAGAAAGTGACCAGATTTGTGATTTTTTTTCTTCCCAGAAATGACCCAGAGTGACTTTTTTAAATGTACTTATAAGCAGCTTCCACTTATCACTAGGACAGATAGAGTGAGGTCCCAGCGGACAGCTGACCCATCCCTGTCATCATATGTCATTGTTGTGGCTGACACAGTACAGAGTGGGCCTCAGTTTGGGTCTCAGATGCCACTTGGGCAACCAAAAAAAATCTATTCTTATATCTGCTGATGAAACAGAAGTGAACTGGGATCCAGAATGAAATTGTGAAATCTCCCCATAGCTTTTAAAATTAAAATAGCCCAGGAGGTAACTGTGAGGTGGCTTAGCTTCTCCACCTAGGGGAAGACTCTTAGAAGTGCTGAGGTGTCCTTCGCCATCTCTGACGAGGAGCCACCCCCATGATCAGGCTGTTTGGGCTCAGGGAGCGATGTACCACAATGTTTCTGCAAATGAGGGCTGGAAAGGGAAGATTTTGGACAGGCATATTGAGTGGGATTTGTCCAGTCAGCAGGGCTGACCTCCTCCCTTCTTGCACAAAGAAGGAAAAAGCATTGTGACAATAGGAAAGGCTGTTCCTGAGCCAGGACCTTGGCTAGGATTACGGCCTAAGCATCGTTTTTCACTGGTCTTCCAAGTGTTTCTAGAGGTTACGGTGTTGTGTTAAGATGCAATCGCTTGCCTTCGTATTTTCTCTCCGAGGCTCAGGAGGAGGGCATTTCTCTGAGTTGCTGGAATTGTGCTGGACCAGGCCCAAAACAAATGAGATTGAACTTAACCCAACAGCGGGGAGCCTGGTGAGATCGCAGCCGTGGGCTCTGAAAGCAGATGCTTGGGGGCAGCTTCTGTGGGTAAACTCTGGTCTTTTGTCTTCCCCCACTTTTTTTTTTTTTTAATGTATAGATACAGCTGAGAAACTACCTCTGCTTCAGCTTGTTTAAAGAAAAACAAAGGTAATTCATCCAGGCCTGTGCTTTAAAACAGAAAGCAAAATCTCTGGTTAGTGGCATTGTCAGGAAAGTTTTCTAGGAGCTCATTTAGGTTCTGGATGGGGTCAAAAGCTTTGTTTTGGCCATTCGACCCACCCGTCCAGGATGTCCCTCTTCCTTTATTCAAATCTGAGGGAAAGTTGGGGATTTTTTAAATAAGACTTTTTTTTTTTTTCCTTTCTTTGCTTCAGGTTGGATGGGATGGGGACAGCTATGGAAAGGTATCTCTCCTACTAGATCCACTTTTTTTTTTTTTTTTTTCTTTTTGCAAGCCATAGGAGGAGGTGCAAGGAAAGGAGGATTTCCAGGTCTCAACACAGTAGGTAGAAGAGTTTTGCTCTGAGTGAGGTAAATTTAACTGCTGGGCGCCTTGTACGTTTGGGAAGTGAATATCCTCAATGGTGAACTGGAGTCAGAGAGGACACATATTCCTTTTCTTGGCCATTTTAATGAGCTCTCAGCACAAGGTGGCACGGATGCACTGCACATCCGTCACCGTGCTTCCGCGGCCTCCCCATCCTCGCTAGGTGAACCCCCGGGTAACAACCTCTCCACCCACTGGTAAAGCAGAGTAAGGTTGTCAAACACTCTCCCCTCTTCTAGTGTCAAAACGCCTATATTTGAACCTTTGCTCTGAATATTTAATGCATTTACTAATACATTTATGAGGAGTCATTTGGAGGTTTCCTGGCGGAGGGGCCCTGGCTCGCAGGGGCAGTAACAACGCCTTTGGCTCAGCGTTAGGCAAACAGGCTCAGTGTGGTTGCAGACTTCGGCTTCGGTAGAGGCTTTCAAAGGTTTGTCAATATTTACACACACTCCCGAACGAGGGGGAGTGGGGGGGGGCCCTTTAAGCACTGAACCTGGAGAGGAATGCGAGTCAGAAATAACAAACAGGAGGCCCGCCTGAGTCAGAAAAAAATAAGGGAAGGACAAGAACAAAATCTCAACACCTCATTAATCCCGTAACTTCTCCTAAAGCATTACCTCATGAGGAATTCCTATAAATCTCATGGATTTGTTTTCATCTATTGATGGAGTCAGCTCAACAGTCCAACTCATGCTCCTCTCTCCTTTCACTGCCCCAAACCAGCCTCAGAGTGTTTCTGCCCAAAATAGCCATGCAGAATAAGATTTAGGAGAGATGCCAGCAATTCCCCCACTCTCCAAACTGCCTTTCTTACAGTAGTTTCAAGAATCATAGAACCTTACAATAGTTTGGGTTGGAAGGGAACTTTAAAGGTCCAACCCCCCTGCAAGAAGCAGGGACGTCTCCAACCAGATCACGTTGCTCAGAACCCCGTGCAGTCCATCAAGTTCACAGCCCCACAGTGTTCATGATGACATCTGTTACCCTACAGTGCTAGTGTCCAGGCAAGCATCTGACCAAAGACAAACACTTCCACCCTGGGCTATCTTCACAGCCCATGGAGAAATGTCGTCTCTAGGACCTGGTTCATCTCATCCAAAACTCAATGCCTGTTACATTGTCGTGTCCCAACATGACAACACAGAACCTTAGAATAGTTTGGGCTGGAAAGGACCTTCAAAGGCCATCCAGTCCAACCCCCCTGCAAGGGGCAGGGACATCTCCAACCACATCAGGTTGCTCACAGCCCCGGCCAACCTGGCCTGGAATGTTTCCAAGGATGGGGCATCCACCATCTCTCTGGGCAACCTGGGACAGTGTTTCACCATCCTCAGCGTAAAAATTTGTTTCCTGATGTCCAGTCTGAATCTCCCCTCTTTTAGTTTAAAACCATTACCTGTTTTCCTATCACAACAGGCCCTGCTAATGAGTTTCTCTCTATCACTGGAACATGTTGGGACCCAGCTTGGAGTATCTTAGAAGAATGAGATAGCTGTTTTTTTTTTTTTTTTTAAATGGCTGTGGATCCAGGATCAATGAAAGAGATTCCCCAATTCATTCATTACTTCTGGAAACCTCAAGCCAGCTGCTTGCGAGCAGACAAAGTGAGGGAACCTCACACAATGGCTGACTTATCCCAGCGAGTCTGGCTTTAATTAAAAGCAGAAGCAAAACAAGCAGTGGAAGTCTGTGTGATATTTGGTGACTCGTCATCCTACACTGTGCTCCTGCCGTGCTGCCTGCTCCTGGGTTGGGATTCAGGATGTCACAGAACCAGCTCCCCGGCTCCTTGTACCGTGCTAAGAGATACTCGGAAGAGAAAGTGCAGAGTCTGACCCTGCTCGTTTCGGTTGTGATTTCCCTGACAGGGTCAGGGCTGGATTGTGGCTGCTCGGGAGCTTTCCCAGCCCGGGATTATTGGCACGGAGCCTGTGCAAATACTCTGTGGCTGCAGGGTTCCTCCCCCACCCTTTTCACGTTATGTAGCGTTGGACAAACACCAGTGTTTGCGCTTTAGGGTATCATCTTCTTCCAGCACCTTTCAGACGGCTTTGGAGCCTGCCTGGGAATACAGATTGCTAGGGACTATGAGGTTTTGGTTTGGTGGAGGTACCACAATAGCTTTGCTTGTCTGCCTGTACAGGAGCTAGGTCCTGCCTGATGGCAGCCCGAATGCCGCTGAGCCCAACCTGAGAGTCGGAACAGGAGTATAATGAAATTTTGGATGTCAGAGCAGGGGATGCAAGTGCAATTTTGGGCGTCAGAGCAGGGGATGCGAGGGCAGCGCTGGGGCTTTCCCTGTCTCCCTCTCACTGAAGGATGCTAGTTTGGAAAGTCCAGAGCGGAATTGTGCTTGCTCACCGCTTTTCGTTTCTTCCAGGCAATGCAACAAGACCTCCAATGGGAGCGACAGCTGCGACTTGATGTGCTGCGGCAGAGGCTACAACCCCTACATGGACAAAGTGGTGGAGCGGTGCCACTGCAAGTACCACTGGTGCTGCTACGTGACCTGTAAAAAGTGCGAGAGGACTGTCGAGAGATACGTGTGCAAGTGAAAACCCTCCTCTCTCTGCTCCGGGAGCTGAGATGCCAGCGACACCCCAGCACTATTCAAAGAGAAAAACATTTCCCCGACTAGACGTTGTTTATCTTGTAAAGACAAGGACTTGAAGAAAGATGGTAGGAGGAGAAAAAAAAAAAAAAGGCAATCACACCAGTAAAAATAAGACCTTTAAAAAAAAACCCAAACAAATCCACAAATGTTTCCCCCTGCCAATAAAATGCTCTCTGAGAAGACAAAAACTCATTTGGGATGGTAACTTCTTTCAAAATGGTTACCAATGATGTCTCACCATCAAGTGCCTTAGTATTTTGAGAAACAAAAGTAGAAACTTCTCCCAGGGAAGAAAAGCAACTCTTGTTTGAAAATAACTAAGGGTCACACCTGCCTGTGCCTTCTAACCCAAGTACTCAGTCAGCATTCGGACCATCCCAGAAGGGAGAACGCTACAACTCTTCATCAATAACTGCCTTTGTTGCCAAAGACTTAATTTTTATCATGGAAGCATCCGCTCCAGATGATAAAGGTGGAGAGATTTCAGGTCAATCCCCTGAAATGAACAACTCGTTCTAACCTTTCTTTTACACAGGTTACTGTGTAAAAGTTACTGCTGCAGGAAAAAAAAACTCCGTGATTTTTTTCCAGGCTGGAAGGGGTTTCGCATTCAACCATGCAAAAACCCCCACGGGATCCCGGAGGCAGTGAGAATAGGGTACCCTGAGAAGGGCTTTATGGGGTCCACCAGATTGTAGTGACACCATTAGGACAAAATAACAAAGTGAAATCAAAATCCAGTGGGAAAGTTAAAAAAAAAAAACAGCTCCTGCTTTCTTTCTGTCTTGCCCTTTGGGCGTGATGCCCTTAGTCACCGATGTTCTGCTGCGTTGGGCCATCAAGTCCTTAGGGAAACACGCCACTGCCTCTTTTCCCCCAGCAAAACCATTGACCCAGCCCCAAAAAACTGCAGAGAGAGGAGCGGGTCCGGTCCGGGCTGTGGGGAGTGCAGCCGTGCAGGGCAGCAGCAATTCCCAGCAGGAAGGAGTGGGAACGTCTCAGTCCTTCGCATGGCCCTGCCCTGACACAGCAGAGAACCACTATCTGTGGCTGTACATATTTTCTTTCGTATGCGGACGTACAGAAATATTTATAAGATATATCTCGCGCTTTCGTCTACTCTACTTCCTACGTAAATATATCTCTATATTATAAACGAGCATTAACAATAGTATGAAATAAATGCTGAAGTTACTGGTGCAACAGCAAAATGTTAGATGATTATGTTTCGCTCTCCTACTTGGAAAGCAACCCTGCTTTCCCTCCCGAGGATGGGAGAAGAGCATGGCTCGAGGCATTCGCTGGCGTGGGATAGATAAGTTCCTTTATTCCCTGCCTCCCCAGCCTCTTCATTTCGAGCAGAATTAGCCAAGATGCAGTCAAGACCACGAAACAGAGCGCTTGGAGAAAGGAATAGTCACCGTTCTTCTTTTTGCTTTATATATCAGCGATCACTCTCATTGGTAAAATATCCCAGTGCCCCCAAGGAGGTTAATAACAAACATGACTAATACTTCTCATGGGTGGTTTGCTCCTCGCTGCTGCGTGTGGAGAGGAGTTGCTGTGCAAGGGAGGTTTTAGCTTAGGTTATGTTCCTTTTTTCTTTTTGTTTCCTTTTGGGTTTTTTGGGGTTTTTTTTTTGTTGTTGTTGTTTCTGGTTTTGTTTTGCAAAGGGCATCCAGGTCTATGCCCCAGTAGGAAAAGTAACGTTGGAGAAGGATGTCTGCTCCAGGAGCAGAAGGTCTGTGAGGTCCTTCAGCTCATTTTTGGGCACCCTTGTTCCCCAAGCAAAGTGCTGTAAGCAGCCAGAAAATCACTCTTACTCAACTGAGGGAGGACAGTGCCGCTTTCCCAGGGGGAAGCATGTCCATAACAGCACAGTCTTCCTCCAAATCCTTTTTTTTTCCTCCACCCAGCCACAATCTAGGAGGCAACTGCCTCTGACATGTGTCCATGCAGCCCTGGGGAGCTGGAGGAGAAAAACATTGCGGGCTATAGAGCAAAATTAGAGATATTTTGTACTCCTCAGCTACTTTGCTTTGCTGTAATGGGTTTGGTCTCCTCACCTCCTTCCCTCCCCCAGCCAAGAGCAAGCAGAAAGAGGCCTTTGGTAGTTTGTCAGTGGTTTGTGTTATTGTCACCCCATAAAAGCTGGTGGACTAAAACGTCTCCGCAGTGTGGTGTGATGAGCGGTGGGTGTCTTTAGGCTGACATGCAGACAGCCTGGTGGCACAAATCCCACTGCTCTCCAAAGCCAGAATCTGGCTTCATTTGATACGCGAAGGAAAGGTCTACTTTCATTCTTTTAAGGAATTTTATTTTTATTTCCAGTTTCTGATGAAGCCAACAAGGCAGGGATGTTCTGACCGAAGAAAAATTTAAACATTTCAATGCTATTCTGTAATGACTCTTTTTCTTGCTCCCTTGCTGATGTCCTGAGTCTTTCTACTTGGCGAAAAAAATAGTGAGATGGAAGAAATGCTCTATATGCACATTGTTTTCAGCTGAATTTCGCTCCTCTGGTGTCAGACCCATGTTCTTCAGCTGCTTTTCCCATGCCAGAAGAAACTATACATTTGGAGAGCATAAAAAGATGTGAGTAAGCCCACCAGGCATCTGCAGGTCCATCAGGTGGGAAATGACCCCTCAGCAGGACTTTAGCCGTGGCGGTACCTCACACTTTGTGTCTGCCTCTGCCCACAGCTGTCTGTTACTGAAGATGCTGAACTGAAGTGGCTGCAGTGTTTGGAGATTTGCCTTCTGGGGCATCCAGGCTCAAAAACGTTTGCTGGCTTCTCTAGATAATCCATCATGGGCTTCATCATGGAGGGAATCCAAAGGAGGCCACGCAGATGCTGAGAGGGCTGGAGCAGCTCTGCTGTGAGGCCAGGCTGAGAGAGCTGGGGCTGTTCAGCCTGGAGAAGAGGAGGCTCCGGGGAGACCTGAGAGCGGCTCCCAGTGCCCAAAGGGGGCTGCAGGAAAGGTGGGGAGAGACTCTTCAGCAGGGCCTGCTGTGACAGGACGAGGGGTGATGGTTTTAAACTAAAGGGAGGTAGATTTAGATTGGATATTAGGAAAAAAAAATTTTACACTGAGGTTGGTGGCACACTGAGAGGTGGTGGATGCCCCATCCCTGGAAACGTTCCAGGCCAGGTTGGCCGGGGCTGTGAGCAACCTGATGTAGTTGGAGATGTCCCTGCTCCTTGCAGAGGGGTTGGACTGGATGGGCTTTAACAGTCCCTTCCAACCCAAACCATTCCATGATTCTGTGATCTGAATTTTGCTTTTTTGAGCAAAGAGTCTGTGTGGCCCCAGCCCATCTCCTAGGCTTTTGCTCTATGAATTAACACTGTTACACTACTTTGGCCATAACTTCTAAGTTTCAGGGCCCTTTTCTTCCCTGGAGTACCTGTACCCCTCATGCTTTCTGTTTTCCTTTTAATACAAACTAGAAATAAAGAGAGAGTTTATAATATGGGACCGTACTGGTGGAACAGCTCACGGTGCATCTTGCTCCTTCCAGCCTGGCTCTGATGCTTTCTTCCAGGCATCTGCAGCAAAGCACAGAAAGCCGAGAAGAGAGAAGTGTCCTTGCTCTCAGTTGCAACTCTCAGTGCATCAGGAGTCCAAAATGCATCTGCCAAATGATTTTCTGTGCGTGTGTGGCCTGAAAGATATTTGGGAGGATGTTTGTCACAAACCAGTTTTGCAAGGAAAATCTATCCCTAACAGCAAGGCGAGACCTTCATGTACCAGCCTCCTTCCCTCCCCCAGCCCCTCAGCAGCCAGTTTTCAAGGCTTTGCTCTGAAACAGTGAGGTCTTTCAGCTTCTGAATGAAATGGCTTTGATTATTGCGAATGTCGCTGTCGGGGGATGCTGCAGTTCCCTCTCTCGTAACATCTCCTGCCAGATCCTAACAGCTGGTATAGGTTGGCCCAGCTCCACATCCTACTACACAGCTCTGTTGATTTACACGAGCTGGGAAAATATGGCTGATAAATTCCCATAAATACTCTTATTTCAAAATATTACAATATTACCCCTGAGGGAAAAGGGAAAACTATCTTGAAAAGTATTATGTTGGTGGCTTTATTCATTTGAAAAAAATATCCATGATTTAATAAAGCAGTTTGGACTTAATGTTATTTCCAAATCTGAGGATTTAGACCTTGTGTGCATCCCGCCAGCTTTGTATTTTTTGATGAATTCCCCCCCTTCCCCCATCCCCTTCCAGTTTTATATCATTTAGGTTGCTCCCCAAGGTAGGCAAATGACATTCATTACAGAAAAATCCCATCCGATTGTTTAGCTTGGTCTGGAAAATGGAAAGTATCTCCGTCACGCTAAAGCAGGCAGCCCACGCGTGTTTCACGTGTAACTACAAAAGCCCTTGCTAAGGGGAAGAGGGGCAGGGAAAAGAGGCAAAAATCAGAATAAAATTAACAGTGCCTTTGTCAGGAAAGTGATAAAAGAGTCCCTGAGGGGCCACCCCTTTTGCTGCTGGAAAACATCCCTGTAGACAACCATCAGCATCCTCCAAGTGAGCTCCAGGCTACCTGCTCGGGGAAGGCGCTGCGATGAGGCTCTGGAGGTACACGAGGATGTGGGGAGCGAAAGGGAAATTCAGCCCTAAGATCCCTTCTCCTTAGCACACGAAGGATTTGCCTTCCCCGCGTCGGGCAGAGGGTCGCGAAAAGCCGTCGCTCTGCTCCCAAGAGCAGACGGGAGCCAGCACAGGACTGACTTTGTCCTCTACACGTGGGAGACAGAGCAGAAAACAAGATTTGGGAGAGAGGGGGGAAAGAACAGGAAACTTAAAAACCACCTGAGATTAATGACTTTAACATGTACAACATGTTTTGTTTTGGTTTGTTTTCCCCTCGGGACCAGTTTCATCAGTCAGGCAGAGTTTGATTAAATGTCTCAGCAGAGCTGTGGTTTATTCGTCTAGAGCAAAAGCCATCCCCTCTTCAGGGAAGCAGCATTAGCTTTGTTTTCTAATTATAAGAGCAACAATAATAATAAAAATAATAACAATGGTATGCATTGTGGGTCGTTTTTATTTCCTTTTTGTTAAGAGCAAGTGGACTGTATTTTGCCTGTATTGTAAAGATGAAATGAGTTATTTTAAAGATCCTTTTTGGGTTGCATGGAGGTTTTTTTTTTTCTTTTAAGTGGAATTTGTCAAGATGTTCACCAGAACCACATGGCCTCTAAATTGCTCTTAAGAAAATAAAAAGGCAGAGGAGGGTATCACGTAATTGCAGGACTCCAGGAGCTGGGACGTGGAGGGAGACGCTGCAAAGGCTGCAGAGACTATGAGAAAGCCACCGGATTCGTAACGCTGCGCTGGGACTCTTGTGCTGACCCAGGTCCAGGGATGAGCTTCCAATCTAAAAATTGTCGCGAGTCAAGGTAATTTGGGAGCCTACCCACTCGTACAACAGAGCAATAACTCAAATGGGGACGGTTTGCACACTTAAGGCTAAACATGTGTGGAAGTGTTTTTCAGGATGAGGGCCAAAGTACCAAAAACCTTGGAGAACTGACTCCTGTGAAGGCCCGTTATCAATATCTCAGATCTCTCAAAGTGGTAACCACTGTCAAACACGGGCTTTTAAAAACGGACATCCATGTTTCTTTTGGGTTTTTCTAATGCTGTGTCCCTGAATTCAGTCCATCTGGTGATGAACAATGAACCCAGGCTGAAGCAAAGGTGAGACTATAAAATAAAAGCAGGTAAAGCTGGGCGCTCACAACCTCACATTTCTCTGAATGTCTAAGGGCGTGCGACAGGTCAACTTCAACTTCCTTGAGGACCAGCTGCTTTCTCAAAATTCATACTAAATTTCAGAGGAAAGAGAGATTTTAAGTCTATCATTCTAAAGGGCTTCCATCCTTCCCCATTCTCATCCTAAATGTCAACATATTTAGGATTATCCCAGATTATAGCAACTCATCCTAAATTTCAAGATATTTAGGATTATCCTAAATAATGATGGACTTAAAAATCTCTCTTTTCTTTGCAATTCAGTATAAATTTTGAGAAAGCAACTGATCCTTGAGAGGTTGAAGTTGAGCTGTTGCACACTCCTAGAGCTCCAGACAATTAGGATTATCCTAAATAGCTTGGAATTTAGGGTGAGATGCTATAATCTGGGTTATTATAACAGTAATTAATAGCAGAAACTGCATCACTAAGAAGACCAACTGGCATATCTCAAATCAAATGTTCCCCAAGTCCAGATGATCATGCGAAGGAGCATCCAGACCTTTCTCTATGGCGTGCAAGCACAGAAAACACGCACCACCTGCAGCTCCTTTCCACTGAGCTACCTGCTCAACATGCAATTAATTTTACAAAGTGCTGCACATGTTGACCAGGGCCAGGCTCCGGCAGGAAGACTGTTTTCTTTTCTAAACTCCTGCTCTGTCCAGGGCTGCTCTCCTCATCTGGCTGGGACAGATTAAAATACCACCTCGGTGCTCACCTCTGCAGGTGCTTCCTTCCTCGCTGCCGGCAGCGTGGAGGTGTGAGCTTGGAAGTATCTTTGCGTTTGGGGAAAGTGGGAAATGACGGCAAGCAACTCCCTGTACATCCACGCTTGAGGAGAAGCCCTCAGCGTGGCATAAAAGCGTCAGGTTGACAGTTGCGGAGAGCTGGCTGATTTAAGGCAGCCACAACTCCCCTGCTCGCCCTGACCTATATGCATAACTCTTCCTCCGCTGAACGTAGGGCTCCTCTCAGCAGTGAAGCATCTGGTGCCATTCGAGGCTTTGTGCAGGACTTCAGAGCAGCCTTGGCCCTGTGGGAGTCCCCTGCCCATCGAGACTGGTAGAGGAACATCAAGGGGACACCCAAGGGCGCTTCAAACAGCATTGGCATTTGAGCAATTTAATGGCACACCTGCATTGGTGATGCAAGGAATCAAGGAGATTTCCTTCCCTCCACAGTGCTGGTCCCGTGGGCTCTTCCAGGTCCACAGTGGGCCGACAAACTGGGTGACACTCAAAAACGAGCTCTGTAAAGCCAAGCGGCTGATCCTGCCTCATCATTGCCACTGGCACAGACCTCCAGATCTGGTCCTTATGGTCCCAAAGCACCAAGAGGGGCTCCCGAGTTAAACAGGACCTTAGTGAAAAGTCCCAAGCCATCAATGTAATTCCCCCAGGAGGAATTCACCTCCTCTGACATTGCACGGGTTGTGAAGCAAGCTGCCCTCAGCTCCCTGCACTGTCAATAAAGATATTTCCAGAGTGCTAGGAACCTGGCGTGCCTCCAAAGAGGGGATCAGGATAGGATGAGTCGTGTCCACTGGGAGTCAGCGTGACCCTTTTCATGTCGACATCCGTAGAGCAGATGTCAGAAGTCGGATGAGATTTATCCTTAGCCTGATGCTTGGCGTAGAGGTCCTTCTGTTTTGATGTTTGGTCTTGTTATAAACAAAGCTAATTAGTTACTAAGCGTAGCTGGACTATTAGCATCAGAGCATGATCCTGTATAACTCCTATACCCAGAATGATTACAGCTGGCATCTATTATTTTATATAAATTACTTAAAGACACTTCCAAATAAAACAACAAAACTCAATGGATGAAATCAAGCATTGTAAACATGTAGATGTAGCTAGTCAGAGTTACTTTTTCCTGTTCTCTCCATTAGAGGGAACATTTTCATCTTAAGATTTGCATGTCATTCCATGGAAACTAAAAAAAAATTTACTTTCCGTAGAGTTTATAAAGAAAATCAAAGCATTCAAGCGCATTGTCCGCTTTGCGGTTACAATCAAGTGCCAGGCTAAAGGCCTCCTAACTTGACTCGTATTGTTAATTGCTCTCATACAAAGTAACTTTTTTTTCCCAAGCATTAAAGAGGCTATCCCAGATAATAAAATGTAAACAAAGAAACTTCAAAGAACAAAATGAATGCCATAGAGTAACTGTGTTTTACACAAACACTGAATGGCTGGTAGAGGATTTCTCCGTGCAAAATATTTTCCATTACTCTGTGTAGTCTTGTTTATAGCCTGAGTGCCCTGGCTTACCTTTAGGAGACTTAGATAAGCTCAGGGTCTTCCTGCACATAAATACACTGATCATCCTCTCAACGTCATCCTTCTTCTCCTCAAAATGGTCTTGGCCACTCTAATGAGATTGACCTTCTTGCTTGTTGCTGATATCCTGCTGGTACTTTTGAACACTTCTCTCAACCGTGTGTGTACTGAATGAAGTTCATGAGAACAAAGGAAGCATGGAGAATGAGCTGAAATACTCCAAAGCGAAAAAAATCAGCACTTAGGGGGAAGATGCTCCAAAGTGCCTTTTAGGCACCTAAATTCAATAGTGAGAACCGAGCCTCAGTGACTAATATGTTATTGTATATTTTGTCAATTTTTAGTCCAGACCAATTGTTCCTTCCCACCTTTACAGCTAATGTGGGTAAATAAATAGGAGAGATATAAAGGAATTTGATGTGGGAATTCATCAATATTTTTATTAAATAAAACTCCCACTCGCTTCTAGCATGACCAAATGCAACTCCACAGATCTCAAATCCCGTCCAAGTTTTCCATCTCTACCATATTCCACGTGTTTTCCGGCATTCTCAAGCAGAGAGGGACCTGGGGTGAGAACCATTTCATGCAGCTTCAGGTGTCAGCGATGGAGAAACCCACATGTGGGCTAACCCAGCACCATCTCCATGATGGATGGGTGTGAGGAAGGGATGAGCTGGCTGCCTCCTCTCTGTTATTCTGCTTTTTAGCCTGGTCTGGGTATAGGAACATATGATTTGCGTTTTACCTCACTTACCTCTGCAATCCAGCCAGCCTGGCCTAATTTTGGGTTATAATTGAATCCGGGGCCTGTTCTGTTGGGTTTCACGCTAAGGGACTTTTCACCGCTCGAGCTGAGGCTAGGTAACGGAGTTATGTTATGTTAGATATCCAAAGGAGGTGGGTTTATATTTATCATCACCCTGTAACTAGGACTGACACAAAAAAAAAAGATTAAAGCAATAAAACCCATAATAGAATATCTTCTTGCAGGGTGTTTTTTTTTTTTTTTTTGAAAGGCCGAAAGTTTTCAACTAGGATTTGCCTTGACAAGATGAAGTACATTTTCAGACTCGGCTTCTTAATGGGCTACATCTGCTTAATGTAATTTTACATCTGAACTGTGTGTCTTGTCAGATGCAAGCAGAGTCAGAGCTGCACTCAGCAGTACTCACTTTCGCTGGAATCAGATAAACTCAGCCCAATAAATTAGTTTTACTGCTCGTGGTATCACCCTCTTATCATTGTGAGTGATTTAGTCTGGGATTCCCAAACTTCCCCATTCTTTCCCAGTGAAAGGAATTGAGCTCCCAAAATAAATTTATATAAATAAATTAATAAACTTTCTCTCTTTTTCTTTCTCTTTCCCTTACCTTCTTTCTTTCTCTTTCTTTCCCTTTCTTCCCTTCTGTTTCCTTTCTTTTTCTTTCTTCTGCTTTCTGTTTTTCTTGCTTTCTTTCTCACTTTCTTTCCCGCTTTCTCTCTCTTTCCATTGATGGACTATATGAAGTAATTCACAGTTACACTTCACAGTTACACTTTTTAAAAGTATAGCTTTTTGCTCAAAGAGAAGGTATTTAATTAGGCAATTGTGACCTAGTTCTCAGCTGGTGTAAATCAGCGGCAATGATTTATACCAGCTGAACATATGAATTCTGGTGTTTGGTAGCCGATTTTAGAGAGCCTGCCTTGTAAAGTGCATTGGACTGCGTATTATATTAGCTACAAGAACATTTTGTAAAAATACGGTTGTATTTTATGCCATCTTTTTTTTTTTATATATATCCTTTATATTCCCACAATGTTTGCATGATTAAAGAAGAGGAAAGATGGACTTGTCGTTGCAGCACAGACCAGGAGCCGGGTGATAATATTCTAAGCTCCTTCTTACATCGTGGGCAAGTCACTTGAAGCTGAGGTGCTGAATATCTTGTAAGAGGTATTGACAGCTTGCAAGCCCCGCCGGAGCCCACAGTGCTTTACAGGGATCTAAGGGGCCTCCAGAGGCATCTGGAGCTGTCACGGATGTAGCCTACGGGTTGGATACTCAGGGTGGAAGGAGATGGGAATAGATGTCCACCCACCATGATGTTGGAAGGGAAGGAGGGTGCAGTATGAGGGGAAATAGGAATCAGCATTTCTGCTTTTTTTTTTAAATTAATTTAATTTTCTCAGAAAGGCTGAAGGTCTGTTCCTGGAGCAAATGAATTCAAGGAGTGACAATCAATATGTGGCCTCTGATTAGGGGCATCTGAGAACCCGGTGAACATCTTCTGCTCCTCTTGCTGGGTTAGCTATGCCTGGCAGAGGGTTAGGAAAGGAATGAACTCTTAGGAGTGGCAATGTCCTAAATCGCACAGCAAAGTTGGCTGGAGTTTTTCTGTCAGAGCTGAGAGCTGTGGCAGGCGTGGCAAGTTCTGGAAAGCTGGAGGGACTGCAGTTCGGGCCCTGATTTGTTAAGGAAATAAGCCTTAGGGGACACTCTTCTTCTGCCTTCACAAATGTCTTTGTGTCCATCATCTGTCCTTTCAGATGCCTTCTGCTCTCAGCGCCGAGCTCCAACAGATTTTGGCAGGGGGCTGAGGTTTCGAGAGCATCAAAGGTGGACGACATCCCATCTGGCTAGATATGCCAACTCTCTTGCTGAGCCACTTCATCATGGACGCCCTCTATGAGAAGTGGTTAGAAATTGGCATCAGGGACCTGTTTCATCCTCACGTAGAACAGCCCAGAACTTCTCTGATAAAGGTAGCACACTGCCAGGGTAGTTCAGCATAAATGTCCTAAACGATCAATTATACTTGGTATACTTAGAGGAAAAAAAAAAGTAACAGTACTCCTTGTGGAGCTAGGTAAATTAATTTAGTAATAATAACCCCAAACTTTTGGAGCTGAGCTTCTGTCTCTATTCTGGCTAAACTGCTTTTGAAACATGCTAAACCTATGGGCATAATAAGTCAAATAAAGGCTTTTCTCTATGAAACACCAATTCGTTTTCCTGCTTTCCTTTGTGATCAGTTATAACTGGGATTTCATAAAAGTGTGTTTGAGAGTAGAAAACCGTATTATCCCTTAAATATGGTGTCCCAGCTAAGGCTGAACTTTCTGTTTGGACTTTGACCAAGCTGCTGGGCTTAAATCCCAACCCTGGAGCTACCAGATGGACCACATTATTCTCACTTGCAAAAACCCTATCAGAAAAAACTGTTTCAACCAGAATAGGTCTGCTGCTCGTGGAAGGCGCGAGGTGCTAATGGGACATTGTTCTCCTGCCATGGGTGCCGTGCTCCTTCTGGTACCCATCCCAGCTTGCATTGTACTTGATTTTTTTTTTTAAATTCCCTGGATCAGAGGAATGGGGAAGGGTCTAGTGGAGACACAGCCTTGCTAGCAGATGGGCCACGGCGAGGTGGACATGTCTAAATGAGGACCACTGGCATCTCAGCATCACAGCAGCCTGAAATGCTTCACGGGGGAATGTCTCAGCCCAGCCAACAGGCACTGCCAAAGAGAGAGACGTGTTGGAAATCACACTTCTTTCTTGGACTCAAGTGCCTGCGTACAGCCCCAAGATACCTGCATCTTTGGCTGTGTTTGACTAGTAAATAAACCAGGCTGGAGCCTGTTTGCTGGCTGCCCATGGCAAGTGGCACAGCAGAACTTGCAACCAGATGGTTTTTATCCCCCAAACAGATGACTTCACCCCTACTGAGTTTTTTTCAATGATCCTTGCCCTTTGCTGGGATGACCATGCCTGGATGTTGTCTGGACTCACTACCTGGTGTGGGCCTCAGACGGGATGGGGAGTAAGCTAAGATTTAAGCAGTCTGGGTGATCATGCAACAGAGCTGGAGCCATTGCTCTGGCTCTAGCTGGCTCTTTAATACAAACATAGCCTTGGAGGCTTAAAGCATTTTGTAACCCTTTGGTTTTCCTTTCCTCAAATCGTACATTCTCCCCTTGAGCTCCTATCACCTCATATCCCAGAAGAGTTCTGCAGTTCGTTGTTGACTGAAGAGCTAATTCCCTTGTTTGTTGTGAACCTGGCTCCTGACACCTTCGTTTGGTGTCCCCTAATCCTCCTTCTACAAGAGAAGGTTCTAGTACTGAAAGAGACCCCTCTTCATCCCTCCCAGACGTCCCTCCAGGACATCCTCTCTTTTTTTTCTGTGGCTAGTACCTTCATAATCTTCAAGGATGCATAACAGAGGCATAAGAGGGATATCCTACTACAGTTATAGCTGGTATTAAGCAACACACAGGCTGTAGACCTCTCTTTTTATCCCTCCTCAGAAATGACCCCTTGCAGTTTTTTGACTGCAAGGAGGAGGAGTCACTGTGATGTCCATCCAGGGGACAGACAAGGTATGGCTGGGTCACATTTGATTCTTTTTATTGTCTCAGTGCCTCCCAGGTGATTCCATACCCAAAGGAGAGAGTTCAGATAGAGCTCCTGGGCCACAACATGGTGATGGTCCAGGAGAAAGAGGAATACCCTTCTTCATGTAAGAAACACCAGGCTCTGAACCACAAGAAATGAACCACATCATCCTCACCAGTGATACCAAGTCAAGTTTAGTTTTATTTATTTACCTTCTTATTTAATAAGTTGGAGGCTGAGGGAGGAGACTGAGAAAGAAGTGGTGGGTCCCTTACTGCCTTCTTGTTCTCCTGAGATCATGCTTTTTCTCCACAGCCCTTTGCAGACAGATAGAGAGGATGGAGGTGCTGGCAAGCCCTGACACCCCCTGACAGGCTGGGATCAATGATTGGGGCTCAACCTGCACGTAGGTGAGACATAGCTGGAAAGGTTGTCCAGCCAAATTCTCTTCTGGAGTAAAATAAACAGGTATCACCCTGGGGAGCACTAACAGAGGTCAGAAAAAACCCTTGCTTCCATATCTCCCACTGGGACAGGAGAACAGGACAGCTAACCTGGAAAGAGTAGCAGCAAACTGCTCTTTTCCTCATCTCTCAGATGTGGCAGGAAATCTCTGTACCTCTGTTATACTTGTTACTGCTTTATGAGATCCTTTTATATGCTGCTCAGGGAGAGGAGCACACAAAGAGGACCAGAGGATGATCCCAAAAGGTTTCAGGAGTGGGTAGCTTCTCTGTCTCCCCAGCTCAGCTAGCTTTGGGCACCGGGGGTTCAAGAACAAACTCCCAAGGTGTTCATCGCATGGGGTTCACCTGGGTGACAGAGGGTTTGGCACCATCCCTGAGACCATGGAGACATGTTCAAGCATCACAAGGTGAGATCTGGAGGGGAAGAAGAGGCCTCCCTGCCTTGAGAAACTAGGCAGGGTGCTGGTGAACCTGCCATCTTCATGGCATCACCAAACCTCACCAGTGTCCAGCACCCTCCATTCCTGGTGCACAGATAGGAGGGTGAAGAGCTGAGCTCCGCAAGCATCTGGGGAAATTAAAAACCAACTGGCTTTTCTGGCTTCATGTCAAGATGGAAAACAGATGGGATCCTTGCACTGTGGCTTTCCTTCTCCCAGGCAAGCAGATGTTGTAACCTTTTCTAGAGTAGGTTGGAGAAACGTGCCCTCTTCTCCAAGAGCTAGCCAAACTCCAAGAGAATCAGGGGCATTGGTTGGCTCAAGGTGGAGTTTGTTGCACAGGCTGTGTGGAGTTTTTTAAGCATATGTAGTCAACTGTGACCTGGTTGTAGAAATGAGTGGGAAGCCTGGGTCCTTTGCATGCATGGAAATGCAGGTAGTAGCTTTCAGGGTGGGCTGGAAGGCAGAGGGTTGGGAACCATCGAGAAAAAAAGGTGCAACAATGAGGGAAAAGAAGGGAATGAAGTCATTGATTGCTTCTCAAGGCAGTATTTTAAAATGTCACCTGATTGGTTTTCAAGCCAGAAAGGTTTCAGGTCCAGTGGGTTTCCAGTAATGATGGTAAAATAAGGAGGAGCATTGAAAGGAATTTGTAAACTTCATATTTCTTGCCCATTTTTTTAGTTTCATGAAAAGGACTTTTGTGCTCCCTGGCTTGAAACAGGATTTGGGAGTAAAAACTGTCTATGCTCACCAAGAGAAAAGGTTTTTTTTTTCTCAGCAAGGTTTCCAGTACTTGGATTTGTGACATTGAAGGCTTTTTGGTTTTAGGAAGAAATGTTCCTCTGTGTCTATGTTTTGCAAAATTTCACGTTGCACTCACATACCTGCATGGAAACAGCTTTTTTTTTTTTTAGGCAGAGCCCCCCGAGCCACAGATTTCCAGCCCCAGGAGGGAACTGAGACATTTACAAGAAAAATATCATGCTGCCACCTTGTTCCTTTGAAGATAGCTTTGGAAAGTGCATGGCCACCTTCCAGCTGATCTGTGCTCCATCAGATGGAGCAGTACAAGCACAGGCCAAGGGCTCTTCTGGGTCTGCTCTAAGGACGTTAAATTGCTGGAGCGCGTCCAGAGAAGGGCACCGAAGCTGGTGAAGGGTCTGGAGCACAAATCTTATGAGGAGGGGCTGAGGGAACTGGAATTGTTTAGTCTGGAGAAGAGAAGGCTGAAGGGAGACCTCATAGCTCCCTACAAAGAGCTGAAAGGAGGTTGTAAGGAGGCAAGCGTTGGTCTCTTCTCCCAAGTAACTTGTGATAGGACAAGAGGAAATGGCCTTAAGTTGCGGCAGGGGAGGTTTAGATCTGATATTAGGAAACACTTTACTGAAATAGTGGTCAGGCACTGGAATAGGCTGCCCAAGGAAGTGGTGAAGTCATCATCCCTGGAGGTATTCAAAGAACATGTAGACTTGGACATGGTGTAGTAGGCTTGGTGGTGTTAGGTTGACGGTTGGACTTGGTGATCTTTGAGGTCTCTTCCAACCTTAAAGATTATACGATTCTTCTCTAGCCCCAGCCAGTGCTAGAGCAACCCACAAGATGTGCAGTAGTGAGTTTCTGGAGTCCCCATTAAACCACGTCATTGTATCAGACCACGGACAATTCAGTCCAGCCTTAACACCACACCACAGCATGGAGACAACTAGAAATCAAGAGGGTGAGTTAGTAGACATCTCAGCTCATAGATAAGTAGGAAGCACCTGGTCCCTACTGGCACTAGAACAAACACTGGGACTGTATCTTAGCCTAAACCACTTGTCAAATAAGTAATAGTCAAGCTTGTAGTTTCTACAAAGGTAGAAACCTTCAAGAGAAGGAAATACGACTTCATCATGCTAGCAAGTATCACAGAAGGAATCATGCACCTGGGTCCCAGGGGCATTCAGGAATCCAAAACGTGCAGAGCCACAGTCGGGACAGGATCGCTGGAATAGGGAAAATTGCCTAATTCTAGCCTGGCAATTTGATCCAACATTAGTCCTGGAGACTCACCTGCAAATCAAACTGAGCACCACCAGCCTGTGCAGACCCCAAAACAGAGGGAGTCAGCTCTTCTGTGCTTAGTGTGGAATGGTTTGCAAGGGATTTAGTGAATCCAACTTAATTTCCATGTGTCTTCTGATGAAATCTGTATCGAAGTCATTGCAATAGCGTGGGCTTTTCCAGATGTGACAGTAAATGTCTGCAGGCACACTTTTTAACAGTCTGCAGGGTTAGGAAGACATTTTATGATCTAGGTAGACAAAGCTGTTTTATGTCTGAGCAAAAAAAAAATAATGGCAAAGAGCTGCCTAACAAGGCTTTTTCTGAGTGATTGCTAGCCAGGCTAATGTGTATTTGGTCATAAACCAGCTGGGACATTTGGGATGTATTAGCCAACTTTTGCATAGCATATGCAGGAAGATGCTGAGAAGATATAACCGGTATGTTACGATGTTGTACGAAACTATTGAGTTACACAGTACAAAATTCGAGTTTCTTTAACAAGGTGACCCTTGTCCCTGGTGAGGACATGGTTCACATGAAAGGCATAGATTTTTTTTTGTGTGATATTTTCTTATGATATTTCATCTGTATTTCCCCTTTTTTCCCCCATCCACAAGGTAAGGTCTTTACTTTCCTATCAGCTCAAGGATCACTTATATACGACAGTAGTGAGAGACAGACACTTACCTCCAAGGAAGAGGGCCCACTTGATGTTAGTGGCTGGAGACCAGCGACTGTTTTCTCGTCTGGGGAGTGCTGAGTCTGCCACTCCCGTGTAAAATGACCCTTTTTCAATAATAGCCTTGTTTGGTAATGGTATTGCCTGCTTGAATGGCCTATGGAAAGGGCATCTAGAAGACATGGTGGTCTTCTTTTCTGGAGTGTCCTTGTACATGGAGGTGGACAGTGCTGTCGTGTTTGATGAGGAAGAGCTGGGCAACCATCTCATTTCAGATTGTATTATAAAAATACAGCAGTCCCCATAAGAAGGTCCTTGCTGCTTCTAAGCTGGTTCAAAGACCCTTGAAATCACTTCTGGGATCTCAGGGAATATCTTCACCACTAAGTAAGAGAGGTCAGGTCTTGGAGCACCAGTTGTCCATGTTACTTCACTTAGCTCACTCCCAAGCCCTGCTCTCAGGCAGAGGAGAGCCGAGGTGTTTGGACACAAGCCATGCTGTGACACTTGGCCTCAGGGCCAGTGATCGGCCCTGGACAGCTTTATTTAGTAGTGTAGGTGTTGCTGATGAGACTGTGCCGCTTTTGGCTCCCTCTGCCCTGCTCAGTCCTTCAGTACTGTCCCGGCAGGCTTTGCACCTTCCAACACCCCCACAAGTCTTTATGCCACATCTCAGAGCTCATAACACCTACCCTTGGTTTCTTGCTGTAAAAACATTACTCTGGCAGGCTGCAGCACAGCCCACTTAATATTTCAGACACTTTGAACTGAATCCCCTCCGTCCCTCCTCCAATAATTACTATGAACTAGGGCCATGGGGCATCACGCAGGACCCAGAGGAGGCTGAAGGCCAAATGCCATGTGCTGCAGACCAGACAGCCTGCTGGCAACTCCGAGCTGTGTGCGGCGATACAAACCAGGCTGCGCGACCGGACTTCAAGGCAAGATGGGAGCACAACACTCTTTGCTTTAACGCTACAGAGCAAATCACTGTGGATTTAGGGGAACCATGAAGGCAAGAGAGACTTTTGCCAGTGCAGACATTGGAAACAGTTCATGAGATGTACTTTCACCTGACTGACTTCCCAGCTCACTTTCAAGTGATGAAAATTGTGGCTCAAAGAAATCTTCCCTTGGTAAGACACATGGCAACACTCAAAACCCAACAGGCCTCCATAAGTACCCCTGGTTACGTCCCCAGCACAACAGAGTTGTTTAATAGGGTTATCAAATGCAAGGTAAGCCACGGCAGCCAAATGCGATGTCATTCACATCAACTCAGCTTACCATGCAAAAGTGTCCACCCTCTGCTTGCATTGCATGGGGAATAGGTTCGGGGACAGTTACTGCATCTCAGCCAACATGTGGCAATGTCATAACTGGGTTATGACATAACTGGGTTGTGTGTTTGAGCCCCGGCCTCCAACTGTTCACAGATTGCGGGTTGCATCTCCACAAAGAGACGGCCGATGTAGACTCCTTTTTTTAGAAAGAAAACCCAGCTTGTCTTTAATCCAGGATGCACAGGTTTGAAATTCCAAGCATATCTTGACATGGCTGCAGATACTAGAGCAAAACTCTAGGTCCCACCGCAGCATGAACAAGGATACGTTGTTGTATACACAAAAGGATCTTGTGCCAAAATCCTTGTGGTCTAAATCTGTTCAATAGCCTGGATGTGTTCTACAGGAATATGAGTGGCTTGACTGTGTAGGAAGAGGTAGGCAGGTAGGTGCTTAGGCAATGACTTGGTACAAACACTTTGGACACACTTTGGACTCTGTTTGCTCAATGAGCAAATGTCTGAAAGCTCACTATTGGAAAAACCTTCTTGGCTTTGGCTTGAGGAATTTACATCTCTTGACACAATGACCTTGCTGTTGGCCTGGAAGAGCCAACCTGTGGTGGTGTGGAAGCCAGCAGCTCATCTCTCAATGAGTCAGCTTCGCAAGGTTTATCCTTCTCGCTTGAGTGTACAGGGACACTGCTGTCCCATTTCTGTAGGTGTTGGAGGAAGATTCCTCAAACCTTGCATCTGGCCCATCTCAAATGAGATAGCTGTCTCTGTATTTTGTTGTCAGACATCTTATGGAGTTGCTCTGGAGATCCTAGGTCAGGTAGGGCAAATGAGGCAGGTTTGCCAGCTGAGATACCAGTTCATCTGCAAGGCTAGAAGTGGGATGTCTCTCTCAAACAATATGAAAGGCTTGGTAGATCTTCAGAGACAACATGGAAGGGAAACGATTTCTCTTCCAATGAGCCTGAGAGAAAAGGCAGCTCCTTCAGCACCCATCACCTTACCGCCAAGGAGATCACAGGGGGCAACTGTGGCTTTTATAAGATGGACATATGTCTACTTATTGAGTCCAGGCAGTGGGGATATGGCAGTTTTCACCACTATCAAACCAGGCTGGATTTGAACTACCATCCACAACGTGCCTCAGCAGGCTAACAAGCCCCTGACTATCTTCCTTCTGTACAGCATTCAGGTCTCAGAGGCCATGAGTGTTATTACTCTAACAAACGTTGATGTTAGCTCGGTATCTGCCAGGTACGTTGCACTTTAGAAATGCCACACGTATTCCCAGCCTTTAGGAATTTCCCCAAATCCTACCCATTCAAAACAGATCCCACAGCTGCTTCCCCTGCAAAAAAAAATCCAGCTGCATCTTCTGTTTTGCCTTTACAGTGATTATCAGATTTTCCTCCAGTTTAGCAGAGTTGCAGCTTATACAGTCTTGACCTCTTAAGTACAAAGAGAAAGAAGAAAATAACAGGGCACAACGTCTCCTTTAGCAATTATTCCACCAGGGCCAGCCAAGCTACTGAAAGGGAAATCCCTGCACAAATTACGGAAATTCAGATATTTCTTTCGTTCTAAGAGGCATTCCTGACAGAGCCAGGGCTTGTTTCCAAAGACATGGCTACATTCCAGCGTCAGAGAAACTTTATTATGCAAATATTGACCAGCATTGAAGGAAACAGCAATAAAAAACTGTCAAAGGTGACAAAAGCTGTTGCACTTGGGCTGCAACATCTGAAGCCAAATTTTGGGAGCATTGTTTCACTGGTGAGATGGGTTTTGCAAGTAGAAGGTAGCAGTGGATGATCTGTGTTTCTTTTTTTTTTTTTTTTTTCTTTTCTTCTTACTTCATTTTAATTGGGGAAATTTCAGCCCTGGAAACGATGACAGAAACACTAGCGAATGTAGAGAATACTGTTATTGTCCAGGACTTAGTCACACAACAATCCAAACAATGATCCAACATGTAGACCAAAACTAATAAAGACCTACCTGGCAGGAACATGAAGAGGAACATTATGCGTTATGGACTGGCCCCAGGAGTGAGAGCACAGGGTGGAAGAATATTGGAAAAAGATGGGAACTCCACCTCCAGTGAAGCTGATGGAAAAGTCCAAAGGAGGCCCAGGAATGATGGGGCAGGAACTCCGTAATGATATACAAGTTCTAAGGTTTGAGGCAAAAGTCAGGGGTCACACAGATGAGGGTTTAAGTTACGTATTGGCAAGGGAGTACCAAGAAGCCTAAATATTTGCAGCTTATGTGCAGAGGGGCTGGAGAAGACACGAGGATACAGCACAACCCTGCGGGCTGCATAGGTGTGAGCTGGGGCAACATCTTGCCCTTGAAATGACTTCATCTGCCTCCACAGCAGAACTGACTTAAATCTTCACAAGCTGGGGAGAGACACTTTAAAAAGCCATCTCTACCCATTTCTTGTCCTTACAAAAGTAACGATAAAAGAAAAACTACACTAGACACTTTCAGAGATTGTGCCCTACCCAAATGTAGTCAGAAACATTTTTTTTTAAAGTATTTTAAAAAGCAAGCAATGACTCCTCTTCTCTTTCCAATACCCTCCTAGCTTCTGACGTGAATGAGTCCACGATACAATTTTATCGTATTCAAATGCAAATTTACCAGATTCACATTTCACCCTCGGGAACTCCCACTGAACATGAAGAAGTATTTGGCCCTAAGATAAGGGCTACTTTAACTGGTATTTTCTTTTCTGCTACTTCGCTTCTTCTGTTAGATATGCCAGCTCTAAGCCATGTTCACCCCAGCAGTATCTTGGAAGTTCCCAACAGCTCTGTAGGATATCCTCATTTATTCAAAAAAGACCTCTCCCTTTGTGCTCCCCTCATGGTATACATTATCAGCAGCATGGACAGCGTGCAAAATCGATTATATCCCATCCCTGAGCTGATGTACGAATCAGAAGACAAGGATGGGCATTGCTTCTCAACATTGGCATCTAAACAAAAATTGTTGTCCATGTTCGCTCAACAGCTCATCTTCAACATCAGACCATGATGAATAAACGGGCCTTTTGCATTGCCAATCTTCTTTCATTGACTATAGACACAGCGTAGTTGGCGCCACACCAAATGCTAATCTGTCACGACAATTAGCAAATTGGTCCAAAAGTTCACAGGGGGCATGAGTTTTCCATGACCTCCCTACTCCCTGTGTGCATGGGATCAAGTGCTTGTTCAACCACGTGATGCCACCCTGATCCACATATGATATTGCTCTTTGGGTTTGACATCTGGGAGTGGTTTCCGTGTAAAATGTTAATTGGGACTTTTGGAAATGCCACAGGTCCTTCACAAGCAGCCTGCTGTTCGCGGGGTCTGGCTGAGACTCACGCAATGGGGCACTGTATTTGCTGTTCCTGCCCAAAAGCCCTACTAAGGGGCAAATCAGGAGTTTGCCCTTGGAAGATCCTGGTCTGAGGCTGTCCTGCTGCTATATGTTCTATTTACTTACTGAAGAAATTGTTTCTCTCTCTGAGCTGATGCTGGTCATCCCTGCAAACGTTCAAGGCCAGGCTGGATGAGGCTCTGAGCAACCTGATCTAGTCGGGGATGTCCCTGGCTCCTTGCAGGGGGTTGGACTAGATGACCTTTGAAGGTCCCTTCCAACTCTAACCATTCTATGATTCTATAACGTCTGTTGCTCGCAGCTCTGGTTACCTCATGGTTCAGGAAAACGAGGTGAAAAGATCTAACACTGAGTCACTGCAAGCGTAGTTAAAGAAAAATAGATGCTGGCGCTTATTTTGCAGCTTTCCGTGTTTCTCAGTGCTGCATCTTCAGAGCCGGTGAGGGGAAACAGCACGCCAGCCCATCTCCACACGTCTCCCTCAGCCCTTCCCCACCTCGTTTACTGAGGTGTAGGAGGCTGATTGGGCTCTGAGGACTCCATCTAGCCTGACGTGGTCTCAGCAGAAACAGAGACAGGCAAAATATTTCACTTCCCATCTGCCAAGAAGCAGGCATTAAACAAGACCCACTAGATGACACCTTCTTCAAACGGTCGGCAATGAGGGGGCTCCCCAAATCTGCAAGGATACCCCCAAGAAGATATGATTTAGAGGGGAAAAAGTAGAGGTACGCGGATTGCTTCTTCCTATGTACCAAGCACAAAGTGGTCCAGGGAGCTTTAACAGTAAGAATAATAAATACACACACACACAAATAAAAGATGCAGAAGAATCTAGACTTGTTAAAGCCTTTTCCTTGCTGGCCCTGTCCGGCAGAGCTTGAATTTTAAAATACCGATGCCTTTTCTTGTCACTCTCAGCTTTGATTTATTATTTTTTTAAATCAATAAATATCCCTCCACTCCTCCATCTGGAGGATCCCTCCTTCATCCCGCCGCTGCCAAGCTGATCAGAGCCACCTATGCAATGCCATTTGATCCAGAACATATTTCAATCTTGGCCCGTTCTCAGCCTCATAAATTCCTGACATGATTCGGGAGGCGTTTCTGTTGGAAATAGCTCTCCGCTCCGCTGTCGTATTTATAGAGATTGCTGCTGCCTCTGATCTGAGGCCAAACATTAGGAATAATTGCGGCAGGAAGCAGGACAGAGCTCGACATATTGTTTGTCTGGATTGTTTTAATTTCAGTACCATGGAAGTACCGATGTTAGGAGGAAAAAAAAAAAAGAAGAAAAGAAAGGAAAAGAAAAGCACTGTTCAGGAATTTTCTATTTTAATTTTTTTTTCTTTTTATTGCTTTTGTTAGAGGCAAAGAGGGAATCATTACGCCTGCTGCTGAGGACAGGGAGGTGAATTAGATGTTGGTGACTTCTTAATTCAGGAATCCTGTCCCTGCAGATCAGACCAAAGGTTCCCACTTTTTTATTTTCTGCTTGTTGAAACAAAGCCAGGAAACGCACATGGCTCTGCGTACGCATGTGTGAGTGTCTATGTGTGCATGATGGGAGGGAGGGCTGTGCAGAGCTCTAGGTGGGCCCCAGAAACATCAGCCACACCGTCGTGCTGGTCAGAGCTGAGAGCTGCACGTGGACAAGGTGCTAAAGCTGACAGTTTGGCAGGAGCCGCACATCCAGCCAGGCGATGGCCCGTACTCAAGGCGTGAAGTCCTTGGCCATGAGGCTTCGAGCTGAGAAGGAAAAGCTGCAGGACGCAGATGCCAGGAGCCTTCAGACACGCCGTGTCTGAACTGGGGTAGCCCTGTTTGGAAGTGAGAGGCACACGCACACACTGGGAGCCTGAGCTGAAGCCCGTTGAAGTCGATGGAAAAACTTTTTTCACTTCAGTAGGCTTTGGACGACACTGGAGGCGTAGCTGAGAGGGAGTATGGAGAAAAGGACAGAGCAAAGTGTCCCTAGTACAGGGGATGCCAAGCAGTTCATGAAGTGGAACCATGGGGCTTCTCATGCTCAGAAACCCAATCATAAACATCTCCCACCGCTGTCTGACCATCAACGAATTTACCAGGTTGTGTGGGACATCACTGAAGCACAGAGGGAGATGATGAAGTGACCTAACTGCAGAGGAGCACTAGGGTTGTCTTCTCCTGCCACTGCCATGCTTTCTGGCTATTGTTACTCTGATAAAACAGGGATTTAAACTTGCCCAAATCTTACTGTCTTCAGAAGAGAATCATAGAATCATAGAATGGTTAGGGTTGGAGGGACCATTAAAGCCCATCCAGTCCAACTCCCCTGCAAGAAGCAGGAACATCTCCAACCAGATCAGAGCCCCGGCCAACCTGGCCTGAAATGTTTCCAGGGATGGGGCATCCACCACCTCTCTGGGCAACCTGGGACAGTGTTCCACTACCGTCAGCATAAAATTTTTTTCCCTAATATCTAGTTTAAATCTAGCCCCCTCTATTTTAAAACAATTCGCCCTCGTCCTGTCACAGCAGGGCCTGCTGAAGAGTCTCTCCCCACCTTTCCTGCAGCCCCCTTTGGGCACTGGGAGCCGCTCTCAGCTCTCCCCGGAGCCTCCTCTTCTCCAGGCTGAACAGCCCCAGCTCTCTCAGCCTGGCCTCACAGCAGAGCTGCTCCAGCCCTCTCAGCATCTGCGTGGCCTCCTCTGGACCCTCTCCAGCAGCTCCACGTCCTTCTGATGTTGGGGGCTCCAGAGCTGGACGCAGCGCTGCAGGGGGGTCTCCCCAGAGCGGAGCAGAGGGGCAGAATCCCCTCCCTCGCCCTGCTGCCCACGCTGTGGGGATGCAGCCCAGGGTGCTGTTGGTTTCTGGGCTGTGCGCGCACATTGCCGGCTCGTGTTGAGTTTCTCACCCACCAGCACCCCCAGTCCGTCTCCTCAGGGCTGCTCTCCATCAACTCTCCACCCAGCCTGGATTTGTGCCTGGGATTGCCCCAACCCACATGCAGGACCTTGCACTTGGCCTGGCTGAAATTCATGAGGTTTTCATGAGAGTAATTAAAGACTTTCTTAAGTACCTATTTTTCTGATAAATCCTTTAGAGTCTTTCTTAGGTACATATTGAAATATGTTCCCAAGTAGAGATCCTGAATTTGAGTTATTGCCTCCTGAGAAAGAAACTTGACAGCAATTTCATTGCTGGGTAATAGCTCTGGGAGAAGAGGAGATCCCTTCCGCCAAATCCTGGGCTGTGTTGGTTCAAGCCTACTCCTTTAGCTGGTTAACAGAGAGCTCTCTTAATTGAACATAGATACAGGGTAAGAGCTGCCGCAAGTTCAGAGGAGAAAACTGTCCACACTTCCAACAAGAGCTACAATCATATTAGCTTAACACAAGGGAATAATAAAGAGCTCTACTCAGAGAAAAAAAATAGCAGGAGCCAACAGCTGGGAACTGAAGCCAAAAAAACATTGGTTACGAGCAAGTGAGCCTTGTAAATTGAAGGGGGAGGTTGACAGCCCGGGGCAATCTATCAAGGAATGGTTAAAAGGTTGGCCAATCATTAGGGTGCCTTCAGGAAAAGATACTTTAAAAAAATCCAGGTCGCTGTGCTCAGTCCAATTTCGAGGTGAAAGCCTCTGTTCTGTGCCACACGGGAGATGGAATTAGGGGTTCAGTGGTTTCTGCCACCCTTAACATCTCTGAGTAGAGAAATGCCAGGGACCGCTCCTGCGTTTCTTAGGCTGATAGAGAAAATGGAAATGAAGTCATCTCACATGGCTCCTTGGGTTGTCAGTGATGCTGTGCATTTGCATTTTACCCCCGGCAACCTGTGAAATAATTCAGACACAGTTTTGAAAAATATTGCAGCGGTGGAAAGGAGATAAGGAACAAACTGTGCTGTGTGTCTGGCTTGACGGGGCAGAAAGCAATCACGTCTGCTGGCGTGAAGGCACCTTTGGTATCCTCCATTGCATTTCTAACCCAACACTGCCGTTGCCTCAGATGTTCAGCCTACTGCCTTAATAAAAGATGCCAGCTAGTGAAGGAGGATGGAAAATAAACGTTTTATAAGGTCCTGGAACAAAATGAGGGCAGAACCAAAACAGATCTTGCTGTATTCAGGCTTGATCATTCTTTCCCGAGCTTCTGCATCTTCTCAGAGGCAGGACAGAGAAGCTAACCCAGTGCAGCCTTTCCTATAGACATGCAGTAAGAAGTGCAGATGAAAGGATGCAAAAAAGGATGGATTAATTCTATTTTTCATCCAGGGAGCCGAGGCAATGAAAGCTATAAAGGAAGGCTGTAGCAAAACGAAGGATTAAGCAATTATTTCGAGTCTAAACACATCTCTGTCATTTCAGTAGCACCTTCCCATGAAGTTGACCACTTCAACCCATAACTGTGGCTGGCAGTTGCGTTACCCTGGAGTCTTCACCACAGTTAAGTCACAATAACCTCCCTCTGGGAAAAGAAGTAGCCCTGAAAAAATTAACAAGCTCAGTATTGCCTTGAATCTTTCAAGTGACCCCTGACGTGCTTCAGTCTCCCTCAAAATCTGATGGCAGTAAAACATATTCCTTTTATTCAAAAAAAAAAAAAGGATAAGAGAAAAAGGGAGAACATAAAATAGATAGAGAGGAAGACTGGGATGGATGCCAGAAGATCTGATGCTAATCAGATCCAGATAACGTCCAAGTGCAACATTGCCTTCCCTGGGGATGGTACCCGGGACACAGCACCAGCAGGATGTCAGTGCTGAAACTCCAGCACTTGCCTACACAACCGGGGAAAGCGAATCTGCAAATATTTAGTCTGCCTGAAAGACTATTCCAATTAGCGAATGTCAGATCAAGGCATGAATGATTCCGAAACATGTAAGGGTTTGGACAGGGCTTGCCAAAGTCACACAAGGGTCGTCACTTACTTAAAACTATTAGTGTCTGACAAGCATGTGCATCTCCAGGCACTTACACCAAAAACTGCTTAATTTACCCTAACAGTCATGGGATGGATACCATTTAGCTTGAACTCCTGCGTCCTCAGAAAGCTGAGCCTGGGCTGATTTCGTTGCTTTGCATCTCATTGAAATTTTCTTATTCATAAACAAAAACACCATCATTATCTGAAACGAGGGAAGAAGCCTTTGTCACGGAAGACAGGGTGTCATCACCCGGCTGTGTTATTGCTAGCTTCAGTCTGACCATTGGTCCTAATATGGTTGCGGTTAACGCTGACACCAACAAGCCACGACTTTTTTGGAAATGAAGGGATAGGGACCGCAGAGCCCCACGCGAACACTCAAGTGAAGAGAGCCATGTCAGCAGATGCAGCAACGCCGACATTGCACTGGTGCTGGGAAGAGTGCTGTTCTCACCCACCTTCATTTTTCCACACTGCAGCTATTTTTTCTTTTTTTTTTCTTCAAATAAGGGCAGGAAAATCTTGCAGACAACGAACAACAAAGAGACCGGGAGCAACTGACAAGGTGGAATTTAAGGATCAGCCTTAAGTGCAGACTCTAGTTTAATTCCTGTCCCAGCTCCAAAAAACAGTCCTGATGTCCTCATCATGGCGATGCCCAGTCATCCCCTCCCAGAAAGGCACCAACACCCTGAAGCAAGTCCAAGAAGCAACACCCAAGGCACCAACACCCAAGAAGCAAGTCCAGGCTTCTCCGATGAAGGGGCTAGGCTGCTTCTCTGATCTGAGTAGTGATGGAGGGTGCAGAAGATGCATTTTCATCTCCCCTCAGGCCTTCTTGTGCAGCTGAGTTGGTCACTTGGGTCTGCATACACTTCTTCCAACTCTTGCTGTTTCTGAGCTCAATCTGTGGCCAACATTGACCATCCAGGCTACATCTGAGCAGGTAAGGAAAGCGGGCCAGGTTTGATCTCAGATCGTGACTCACATCCACACAGTTTAAGCTCCTTAATCTGGCCCAAAACTGTGCATGGTGAACAGTCTCTGGCCAGTGCTCAGGCAATGTTGCCAAAACCATCCTAGGATTATGCCAACCTCTACAGGTGAGCCCATGCACTGGGCCTGTTCACTGTGTGGATCCCAGATGCTTCTAGAGGAAAGAGGCAGGCACCCTCTCTCCACCCCAGTAGGATGGTGTCTGGGATGAACCAAGTGTTGGATGTGCCCTGGGCGATCTGGATGCGTCAGGTGGCTAACCTTAGGTGACACGAACCCCTGCCACCCATACCTGGTGCCTTAGGCCCTTCGTTTGGAGGGATAAGGGACAAGAAGAGATAAGGAAGCGCAACTCTGCCAATACTCACAGAGGTGCAAATTTTGCACTTTAAAAATCGTGAACACTGGAACCGTGTTCCTGAGAACTTTTGTGACCCCATTTCTGCAGATATTGAACAGTTTGTGACATCAACCATTGCTTTTCTATTTATTGACCCAGCAGGGGAACTGAGATTAAACCCTTTGGCCAAGGTCACCCTTGAAGAGAGCGGTGGGGTGGGATGCTAAGCCAGCGTCTCTGAAACACCATGCTGTTCCTCACACCATCCTAGACGCAGAAGAGGAGCACTGGGGAGATGGAAGAAACCCTCTTCCTGTTGGTGAGGCTCTGTCCAGACTAAGCACAAGCACAGTGAAGCACAGTGTCTGCCAAGCTTGCTTTCCAGCGACTGCATTTCAGGCAGCTCCTGGCTACGCTTTTTAAAAATAAAAGTTTTAAAGAGGCTTGTAGCAAATGCCTGCTATGAAATAGGATTTTTTTTTTTATAGCTGAGACTGGAATAAAACTCTCCAAAGGTGACAGGAGAAACTGCTCAAACAGGATCAGGCCAGGGTGTAGCTCCAGGACCAGATTTGGCTGTACGTATCTCCAGGGTACAGCTCCACAGACAGCAAGGCAACTTCCCTCGTTTCTATCAGCTGGGATTATGGTTTGACTGCAGACCTCTGCAGGGGTCTAGGGCTCCCTAGAGATATTGTCTTAAACATCAATGGGGCAAAAATGGACCACAAAGGAGTCACTTCATCTCTGCCTATGTCTGCATGGTGTCTAAGTCAAAGCTGGGTGTATGTGCATTTCTCACATCCTCCTAGAGTGACCCGCTGGCTTTGGAAAGCATGAAATTCATATGCTGGAGCCCACCAGTTTTAGGAAAAAAAAAAGCTCAATGAATCCTTTGTGCCAGATGACGTTGCAAAATATTACACTTAATCCCGTTGCCCGGAGTAAGCGCTGAAATGTCACACGTGGTTGTGATTTGAGATGATTTGGGGACTCTCAGATACACAGGACAGTCCCTTCTACTGGGCAAGAGGGAGGAAGGCCCAAAAGCATCACAGGAAACCTCGCTATATACCATCCAGCTAGACAAAACAAGGAGGACAACCGAGGTGCTTTTACCCAAAATGAGCGGCAGGCTGGAAGCTTAATTTCACTCTTTGTTCCACTAAAGTCAAACCAGGTTTTGCAACTACCTATCTGCTGTACAACCAGGGCTTCATCAGGGGCTTGCTGCCCTTGGACGTCTCTTGCCTGTCTGAAGAAAGAATGTCATTTTCAGATTAGTTTTAGGTGCAGAGTTGCTTGATTGTGTGGATTTGATTGAAGGAGATGGATAGGGCCAAACTGCAGAAAGAAAAATGCTGTGGATTTAGGGTGCATCAAATATCAGAGGTCAAAGCTTCCACTTTGCACCTCATGAAAATCAAATATATCTCGAATGAGCGTACAAAATCGTAACTCGCAGTTTTGCATCCCTTTGCCTCTTCGCTTTCCAGACAGAGTATACGCAGTCCTACAGAGGAGGATTTTCTGAGCGCAGGGTTTATAAATGGAGCTCATCCCAGCTGTGCAATCCTCATGCCGAGTACCAGCGGGAGTTCCTTCAGGCCTCCTCACCAGGCAGGGTTTTGGTGTGGGTGAAAATGAGACATCCTGAAGGGACACTTTCATCTGAATTTCTCAACAGGTGAGCCCCAAATGTGTTTTACATTCCGTTACTACTAAACGCACACAGCCAGGCCTGATGGATTTGAAACCCTTGCTGGTCCATCAATCTGACAGATTGCAAGGGAAAGGGTTTTTTTTCCAGTGCTATGCGAGCTTTTAGTGCCTTGCAGATGATCGCTTTCCTGGTGCACCGCGTCCTCTGACTGAATAAGGAAATAATGTTTAGATACCCAGACCATGATTGGCAGTCAGGCAGACAGCCTCTTTTTCTAGTAACACAAAACAGACAGACAGATGGACTATTTTTCTACATCAACCTCCAAAAACCTGTGCTCGGTGTAAGGAAACTCAGGGAAGGAATCTGTCCCATCTCCCCAAACTTAAAACTACCAAGAAATTACTCCCAGTCCCTACATTTTTCCTCTGCTTTTGTGCCGTAACCCTCTTCACTTACCCTCCAGCAAATCTGCTGTGCCAGATGCCAGAGTTCAAGAATGAACAGGGAGTTTCAACGCTCAGACCCGATCCCTTCCTTTCCCATTGCAGTCCCCTGCTATTGACCATTTCCCACAATTAGGGGTCCCTCCGTTCCCAAAACTGCTTTAAGCATAAACATCCTATCATGTTACCTTCCCCTGAGCGGATGCTACCTTTAGTAAAGTCCCCTTTTCCATGTGGTTTTTTTTTTTTCCTTTTTTTTTTTTTGAAGAGGAAAATTGAAAACACAAATAGGCAACAAGCAATAGATCTCTTTCCATATTTCACATTCCACCACGCTCCCTGTAATATCTCTGTTGATGTTATGCGTTGTTTACCACAGTTTCACAGCAACACCTTTTGGAGGAAGATCAGCCAAGTATTTATTGTTTTTGAAGAGCTACAAGACTAAATGTTGAGTTCTGAGAGGTTTCTCAGTCTCATCTCAGTCTATAGCCGAGCTGCAGAATGTATGGGTAATGTAGGGCCCATAGCTGGCCCACAAAGCAAGAAAAGAAAAGGATGAAGCCCAGCATTGGGCTGGACCAGAAATCTCATCCCTTGACACAAAAACCTTGACTGTTTTCAAACTCTCATGTATGTCTTGCAGTGAACTGGGGCTGACCTTTGTTTTTAGAACAGGAAACTCTCCAGAATGTATTTCTTCTGGGGGTATGTGATATTTTGCATATATTTCTGTATCTGCTGCTAGCTAGCTCATGGCCCGTGTTCCTTCTGTGTCCCTCTGGTCAAGCCTCAGTGGATCTGTAATCTCTTACATCTGCATCCGTAGCTAGTGTGTGCAAGGGGCAAATATACTTGCGACTTCAAATAATTGCTTTCTCTTGCACGCTCTTCTCAGTACATGGAACACTCTTACACATTCACGTTTTGCTCCTAGAAAACAGCCCAATCCTGGAAAAGCCCCCCAAAACGTGTTCTACCGGGTCTGCAGCTTGTGAGAAAGGTAAGCTCTGGTCTTTGGCTGTCTTCCTTCTCATCTTGTATTTTTTTCCACTCCTTTTGGTTCCTCCATGCTGTGCAAGTATTTGGACTTTGGTTCTTGAATCAGAGCGTCATGCTGGTCCTAAAAGAGAGCATTTCTCCCCCAGAGAATGACTCACCAGGCACTGTCTTTGCTTCCTGCAGTACGATCTTAGCAAACAAAACCGCTGCTTCGGCTTTGCTGTTTGGTCACGGTCAGAGGGCGACATGCTGGGACAGGATTTCTCCTCCCGGGTAAATCATGCAAAGTTACGGCAAGTCAAACAAGGTGCCTGCTGAAATGCTTCTTTGCTTTATTGCATTTCGTCTGGCAGCTCATTGGCCTCCCTTCGGTCTGAACACTCACCTGCAACGATGAGGTAGTTTGTGTGGTTTGTGATGAAAAGGGCCTTTCCCAGTTTGTTCCAAAATCTACTGGGGATGCTGTATATTTTCGTTGTCTCTGTTTGTTGCTCGGCCAGCATTTCCTTGCCTGTATAACATCTGCTCAGCAGATCTCAGATATCCTTGATTGTATTTGGCCAGTATGAGGCACCTCCAGCTTTCTGGTGTGTTCTTGAGAGTCCATCTGTTCCCAAATATCTGGGTGTTGTGATTCAGCTGCATTTCTCTCCGAGCTGTGTATCCCATGCGACTAGCTCACCTCTAGTTTTTCCAGCTAGTAGCCTCTCTCTGTCTTCTTCTCCACGGCTTTTGTGCAACCTGTTGATATCCAGTGAACTTTATGCCTGTTCTGCACTTTCACATAGGTGGGAGTTCACTTTTCCTAAACTCACAGCTCTTGGTAGAGTTATTGTGGGAGCATGTGGGTTGACAGTTTACAGGTTTGGACAACTGGGAACGACTGTGAAAAATTGCTCTCCTCTTTGTCCAAGAACTCAAAAAGGAGCTTTGCCTCCTGCTTCCTTCACCCTCCAGCCCAGTTCTCTTCCTGCCTTTGCCTTCTACCCTATCATTCCACTTAGGACCTCCACGTCCTCCAGCCACTCAGTGCCCACCTCCACCTCCTCTGCTCTACCTCCACTCCTCCTCTAGCCTCTTAATCTGCAGATATTTAGACCTGTAGATTTTAGACCTCATTTTGACCAACCCCAACCTGAGGTCAGGAGCACTCTTGACTAGTTGCAACCAATGGAGACAACTTCAGAAGGCATTTAGAATCATAGAATCATAGAACGATTTGAGTTGGGAGGGACCTTCAAAGCCCACCCAGCCCAGCCCCCCTGCCAGGAGCAGGGACATCTCCAACCACATCAGGGTGCTCAGAGCCCCGGCCAACCTGGCCTGGAATGTTTCCAGGGATGGGGCATCCACCACCTCTCTGGGCAACCTGGGACAGTGCTCCACCACCCTCAGCGTAAAAAAAAATTCCTAATATGTAATCCAAATCTACCTCCCTCTATTTTAAAACCATTACCCCTCGTCCTATCGCAACAGCCCCTCCTGAAGAGTTTTTCCCCATCTTTCCTATCAGCCCCCTTTAGGTACTGGAAGGACCTTTCAGTTCTCCTCTTCTGGAAGTGCCACTTTCTTTCTACTTACCGTACAGGGGAGTCTCCAGGGAACGCACTCCTATGTGCTTTGCTTCACTGCTTAGCATCACAGGGGACAAATCCAGTCCACATGCTGCAGTGCCTGTCAGATACCCTGACTCTTCATGCAGCGCTCAGGTTAACTTCTTTCGGTGCCTCTGGGGCACTGTCCTCAGCTTCTTCACCTGCTATTTGTGTTTCAGAACCCCCTTCTTTCCAGATTTTACATGCTGGGAAGCAATAATAAAATCTCTGCAGGCCGGAGAAAAAGTTGACAGTTGGTAAGTCTACTGAGCCTTTTCATTCAGACCTCCACATTTTTCATTCCCATTACAAATTTTGTGTAATTTGGCAGTGGTCTGATCTATTGTTTCTCCAGATTTTTGACCTCTGTCACAAATCTTTCATACATGACATTTTCTGTGGGCTGACAGTGATTTTGGAGTACAATTAACATTTATTTGGGTACCCTGGTGAGTTGTGGATGCATCCAGATGAGGGGTGAGCATGTGATAGCCATTGCCTACTACAGCTAGTAGTGCAGCAGCTTGTGTTTAGCTTTATTTTTTTTAACCATTACAGTGCCAGGGCAAAAAGCATCAAGCTGCTAAGCAGGGTTTGGTGGAGCTCAGGGCTGTAATTTAGTGCCAGGGATGTGATTTATTTCTGACTTTTCTTCCTTTTTCCAGTAGTCTCCACTTTGAATTTCCCAGATTTGCTCCTAGGACCATGGTCATAATCTAAGTAGAAAAACAGAAACCCCAAACACTGACACAGTCCTGTTTTATTTATTCCTTGTGCCTCAAACACAGACCCATCTCATGAAACACTTCCTCCAAGCAGAGCTGCCTGCATCCCCAGATGTTGTCTGAGCATCAGTGTGCTGCAATGGCCCCACAGGGAAAAACACATGCCATAACCCTCCAGAAGTGAATTTTCTTCGTTTGGCCTTTCTACATCCTGACATCACTTCTCCCCTCTGCACAGCAAGGACAGCAGCGGCTCCTGGGTGCCGGGAGTGTGTTGCAGCAGTCGGAAACACCCCACAAGAGATTTCCCAGAGGACAGACCTGGGCTTTGGTTGGAAAGCCAGTCTATGGAGTTGTAGCTCTTTGGATGTGATGAGAGAAAGCAACTGCACCCCTTTGTGTAGCCCTCTACCAAAAAGGAGAGGCCATGAGATTGAGTGGGTCGCTGAAGTGGACTCCAGAGACCCCAGCTAATTGCTCGATCTAAGGCAGAAACAGAAGATGAGAGCAAGCAAATATCTTCCTCCTTTTTTCTCCCTCCTGATAGCATGCCTTTTCCATTTAGAGATTATCTCTCCCTACGTGTACATGCAGTGCACAAGAGGCCCATGCTGTCCACCTCCAAACGCTGCTTAAATACAAAGGAAATAAGGGGAACCCTTACGTGATGCCTGGGGCTGTGTTTGCGTGCCTCATCCCCTTCAAAGGTCTGACCAACAGCTCACATTTGGGGTTGAATCCCTTTCTCCTTGTTTGCAATATTTCTTTTTATGGGCTCATGCTTTATTGCTTTCTGTCCAAGTGTTTCATTACGAACTCTGTTGATGAACCACTAGAGGTAGCCAAATGTGTTTGGTTGCATGCAGGACCTTGAGCGAGGATTAGGGAGCAAATTCACTGCAAACAGCCTCAGCTTGCTTGCGAGGTTAACTAATCCTCCCTCCTGTCCCAAGAGAAGAGCTCTCAAGTCAGAGACCTCCCTGAACTCAGGACCTCGAGAAGACCTGGAGGGACATCAAACGCTCCGCAGCTGAGAACTCGCTGCAACAACCTGACCCTGTTCAAACCCAGCACATGTCCAGCAAGATAAACAAATGATGTTTGCCACATGGCTGTCACACATCTCAGCACTAAAGTCCCCATATCCCATTAGGGCTGTAAAACACACACTGGAGAATACTGGGAATGAGAAACCTCTCCCTTGGGTTTAAGTGAAAATGCTGGGAGAATGAACTGCAGAAACCACTGATGTAGCCATCTGTCATAGAATCATGGAATGGTTTGGATTGGAAGGGACTTTTAAAGGACATCCAGTCCAACCCCCCTGCCAGGAGCAGGGACATCTCCAACCAGATCAGGTTGCTCAGAGCCCCGGCCAACCTGGCCTGGAATGTTTCCAGGGATGGGGCATCCACCGCCTCTCTGGGCAACCTGGGACAGTGTTCCACCACCCTCAGAGTAAAAAATATTTGTCTATATTCCTGACAGCTTTCCCTCTCGTGAGATGTTGACTTAGGAGGAAGAGACAAAATTTTGTATAGCTGCTTGTCTTCCATCTTCACCCTGCTTCAGGCTCTCCTCCCTGTGCTCTTTATGTACGCTCATTAACCGCTGTTAACGACAGTGTGCAATGAGGAAATAGCACTGCCATAACATTGATGGGGAAACGACATAAAATTAATGATTTCCCAAGGTCACAAAGGCAGCCTGTACTTTGAGCAAAAGATGTAGCAAAGTATTCCTGCATCCTACTTCAGTGCCTTGGTGGGCTTTTCCTTCCCACACTTCGCCGCATGGGCTAAACCCGAGAGAGTTAAATGAAGCAAACATGACCCTGTTCTGCTGGAAAACCAGACCGAAGGCAAGTGGCTATGATGGTTTGGGTCTCAGTGGACTTGCATCTGCTTGTTATTACACTGGAGGTGGCCTGCAAGATATCTTCACCACGCTTGAGCTGGGGTTGTAGGTTTTGCACAGAGGATGTGCTGAGCTACTTCAGCATAATTTTGACTAATGCAGTCTGGAATCGGAAGCTTTACTGGGATGACGTGGGTAAAACACAGTCTCCCCATTCCTGGTAGAAACGGGGAGCTAAACACTGTCCCAGATACAGCTCTGCCACTGTATCTCCCTGCTGTTTCAACTAGACCTGCAGGAACCCACACCATAGGTTGGCAGAATGAGAAATGAGTCTGCTCATTTTCTTGGAATCTGAAAAGTTACATGGGAACAAGTCCTCAGTAAAGGAAGGACATGGACCTGTTGGAGCAAGTCCAGAGGAGGCCATGAAGATGATGAGAGGGCTGGAGCAGCTCTGCTGTGAGGACCGGCTGAGAGACCTGGGGCTGCTCAGTCTGGAGAAGAGGAGGCTCTGGGGAGACCTGACAGTGGCCTTCCAGTGCCTAAAGGGGGCTGATAGAAAAGACAGGAACAGATTTTTTAGTAGAGCCTATTGTGATGGGACAAGGGGTAATGGTTTTAAACTAAAAGAGGGTAGACCCAAACTAGATATAAGGAAGACATTTTTTGAAATGAGGGTGGTAGAACTCCGGCCCAGGTTGCCCAGAGAGGTGGTGGGTGCCCCATCCCTGGAAACATTCCAGGCCAGGTTGGTCGGGGCTCTGAGCAACCTGATGTGGTTGGAGATGTCCCTGCTCCTTGCAGGGGGGTTGGACTGGATGGGCTTGAAAGGTCCCTTCCAACTCAAACTATTCTATGATTCTAAGTCCAGCACCAGACCATATTCATCCAAGGCTCTTGCAGGAAGTGTCTACCAAAGCTACGCAGCCCCCTATAAGAGCCAAATTTTAAACCAGCAATTTGATAATTTGATAATGCTGTGTCTGGTTACTTAAGCTATTTTGCAAATTGAAGGTCAAAACTTTCACAGATACAATCAAACTTTGAGAAGAAATATTTAAAACAGTTTGTAGAAGACCCAAGGGACCAAACTGGCATAACTTCCCCTCAGAAGCCATCTCAGTTTTAGCAGAGTTCTTGGTGCATGTTATTGAAAAAGAGGAGGGGTATGATGGATAATGAGATGGTAGAATTTAATTAAACTTTGACTCTCATCGCTAGAGAGTCTTATGGAAATGATACAGTCATGATAGGAGAGTGATAGCTCTGCTAAGGAATGGGGCCACGTAAGAGCCAGAAAACTAGATTTAGGAAAGGAAGATCAATTTTCAACCTACTCGTGTGGTTCCTTGGGGCTGATATTGAGTGATAAATGATCTGGAAACGAATGAACTGACAAGCAATAAATGATTGACGATTGTCAAATTCTTCTGGGACTCCTCTGGAGGAGAATGGAAAGAACTCTATAAGAAGATTCCAGAGGTTTTTCTAGGATCAGTGTTGTCATACTACCTGGATGTAGTGCAAAATTATTAAAGAAATTTGCTTTCTTTAAAAGCACATTTGTCCATTTCCACATCCTGTGAGCACCTGAAGAACTGTCTGTCCTACTTACTTAAAAACATTACTTTGACACTGAAACGATGAGATTCTGCAATACAATAAATTTTACAAACTTCTCATTTAATTTCTTGTTTGTTTTGTTGGTCTTCTGAAGCTTTTTCTTAGTAACCACAAGGACAATAAGGTTGTCCTTGACTTGATGCTGTCAGAATTACACGTCTCTAGGAAAGAGATGATAATTTCTGTGGGAGTAATTGCTGAACATGGCCATAGTTGTTTCACTGGGTTGCTGTAGGGACATAACACACTGTGCATTGAGCAGCTTAATGCGAGACCACGCACCGAACACATACTTTACACTTGGACGTCTGAATTTCCTCCAGAAACACATGCTCCCGATCAGCCCAGCAAGGGAACAGCCCCCCTTGATTTAGCTGACCGATGGTAACAGGAGCAGAGCAACTTGCCTTTCTGAATCCTCGGCATTTACCTCTTGACACGACACCTTTCTCTGTTCTCAGCCTCTGCATATGCGAGACGTGGTTTGCATCCAGGTCTAAATCCAAACTCCTCCAAGGTGTGTGAGAGTTCAGATTCCAGCCTGCGCCTATCTCAGACGTGAACCCTTTTTAATAAAGCAGAAATCTCCAGATGCACCAAAACAGCTGAAAACCATCAGCAAGGATAGTGCCATTTCAGCTCTTTCGGAGGAACCTCTGTGCTCCCCCTGAATTTTCACCTCCCCAGTCTCCGTCTTGCAGTCTGTTATCCTGTGTAACCAGCTCATTGCTTCATATCTCGCTCGTGCCCTTCACCTGACGCAGCCCATTCCCCCTTTCCAACAAAGGTAGAAACACAGAGGATGTGCTGCGTGCACTAATTCTATTTCCAACCCACCCCATGCTGGGGGCCCCATGCAAACCGCACTATCAATCTGGCGGTCTCTGATGATGGGGCCCACATGGGAACCTTAGATAATGGATTACAGTAGAGGACATGTATTTTTAAATGTGTTTAAGATGTCTGGCAGTTTCTTGAGAAGCAAGAGAGAGACAGAGGAAAAAAAAAAAGGACATTTAAGGGGAGAGAAATGTACCCCAAATCCATGAGAGCTTTTTGGAAAGGGGACGAGGAAAGTCCTCAGTCATGCTGTACCACTTCACCCATCCCAACACAGGAGGTCAAAGGTGAAACTGTCCGGAAAGCAGAACTCCTGTAGCTGAGGGCTCATTGCACACGGTTTAAATTATGATTGGTAACAAAACCATTCATCATCGGCCTCCATGCTGAAGATTGAGATAGCTATTGCTCCCGAGGATTGAGTGACTGAAAGAATGAATCATTTGCTGCTCTCTTGCTCTCTTATTTTCTGTGACCTCCACAGCCCTAGCTCAAGGTCTTGCTGTAGGAACGACAGGTCAGCTGCTCTGAGCTCAATATCCAGAAATTATAGCCTAGCATTCAAAGGTAATCATCATCACTGGTGCATCTCTCTGCTCGCTGAGACAAGGCCTCCTCTGGCATGATGACTGAATTATCTCTCTGCCTTCAAAATTTTAATTACTCAGCATCAGAGCTGAGAGAGGGATGGAGATGCCCTACGTGTGACCTCCCAGGGCTGGTGATGATGGCAAGTCCCAGGCAAAACCCAGCAGGTTGGTACATTGTTGAGATTTCTTCAGTTGACCCTATTAAAATTCTGCTTTTTACGATATCTTTGTGTATCACAGGGACATCAAGGTTGCAGTGTCTAGGAAGCAACGTGACCTTCCCTCCTTCTTACCTCTGGAGATGGACACAGCCATCTTTTGCACATCTCTGCATGGTCTCCCAGAAGCCCAGAAAGCAGGGCAGAGTCTGTGTTGTCCTCTGCTTAAGATCACAACTCAACAACCAGCCACTTAAACTAGCACCCTCAGAAGCAGATAGGAAGAGTCTTTCACATTGACCCCCAAACCAATGCATTTTGGCATCCCTTCCCAGCAGTGTCCAGCTCCCTGTCTCCCCTACATTCCTTAGAATCATAGAATCATAGAATGGTTAGGGTTGGAAGGGACCTTCAAAGGTCATCTAGTCCAACCCCCCTGCAAGGAGCAGGGACATCCCTGATTAGGTCAGGTTGCTCAGAGCCTCATCCAGCCTGGCCTTGAACGTTTCCAGGGATGGGGCCTCCGCCACCTTTCTGGGCAACCTGTTCCAGTGTTCTATAACTCGCATCGTAAAAAATTTGTTCCTGATTTCTAATCTAAATCTACCCCCCTCTATTTTAAAACCGTTATCCCTCATCCTATCGCAACAGGCCCTACTAAACAGCCTTTCCCCATCTTTCTTGTAGGCCCCCTTGAGGTACTGGAAGACCACTATCAGGTCTCCCCGGAGCCTCCTCTTCTCCAGGCTGAACAGCCCCAACTCTCTCAGCCTGGCCTCATGAGAGAGGTGCTCCAGCCCTTTTATCATCTTCGTGGCCCTCCTCTGGACCTTCTCCAACTGATCCATGTCCTTCTTGTGCTGGGGGCTCCAGAACTGGACACAGTACTCCAGGTGGGGTCTCACCAGGGCAGAGTAGAGGGGGAGAATCACCTCCCTCGACCTGCTGGCCATGCTCATCTTGATGCAGCCCAGGATGCGGTTGGCCTTCTGGGCCGCAAGCACGCATTGCCTGCTCATGTTGAGCTTCTCATCCACCAGCACCCCCAAGTCCTTCTCCTCAGGGCTGCTCTCAATCCATTCCCCGCCCAGCCTGTATTTGTGCCTGGGATTGCCATGACCCAGGTGCAGGACCTTGCACTTGGCCTGGTTGAACTTCATGAGGTTGGCACGGGCCCACCTCTCCAGCCTGTCAAGATCCCTCTGGATGGCATCCCTCCCTTCCAGCATGTCGACGGCACCACACAACTTGGTGTCGTCGGCGAACTTGCTGAGGGTGCACTCTATCCCACTGTCCATGTCGCCGACAAAGATGTTGAACAGGGCCGGGCCCAACACGGACCCCTGAGGGACGCCACTCGTGACCGGTCTCCACTTGGACATTGAGCCGTTGACCACCACTCTCTGAGTGCGGCCATCCAGCCAACTCCTTATCCACCGAGTGGTCCATCCATCAAACCCATGTCTCTCTAGTTTAGACATGTCTCTCTAGTTTCTTTTCCAAGCAAAATCTCTCCACCCATAAATCTGCAGATTCACTTCGTTCCAGCTTGGTGAACCCGTGCCTCTCTCCATGTACGTCTGCCCAAAGCAAAATCCCTCTGGTCCAACATGCAGTGCATGCATGGCTCTCCCCAGTCATCAACCCAAAGTTGGGTCAGGATGGTTGCTGTAAATCTGGTGCATGTGCTCTGTCAACGCTGGAGGGAAGGAATAAGACACTTCCACTACTTGCCCTGGCTGGTTGAAGGAACCATTGCCTGTTCCTCACTTCATGTCGTGCTTTCTTTTGGTGTTATTGAGCTGTTTGAACAATAACAAGAGCAGGTTGCTCCCCTAGACACATTCTTTCTGTGGCCAGCTATGGTCTCGGGGGTCTCCCTACCACCTTGTCCATAGAAGAAGGACACATCTTAAGCCATACTGCAGAAAGAAAGGTGAAAAATGTGGTATTTGGTCACACCGTGTGAGGGTTTGGGTGCTGTACAGCAGCAATATTGGGTAAGACAGACTAGAAAGAGGTGCAGCTCTATAGCTATCAGTGAGTTTAAGCCATTTTTACACAAAATGAGTTTCGTACTACAGGATATTTTATTGCAGATGAGGACACTATACAGCAGAACTGCTTTTCACACAGTTTTTTTTTTTTTTTCAAATACCTTCATTCAGTTTTCTTTGCATCAGTTTTACACCGCCGCATCTTTGCCAGACCTGAAAATGGTTTAAGCCAGCAATGATCACAAACCCTCAGCTGCTCGGAGAGTCGCAGCCCTGTTGAGGTCAAGGCTGTGCCCGTTTCCCCCAGCTGAGAACTTGGCCTAAGGATGAGTGATGTTGGAAAAGGCTTGCTGTCTTCCATGGGGTCACTCCAACGGACAGGTAAAGTAGCAGTGGATTCAGACCCGCAGCAACACCTGGATTTCTGCAGGACTGTGGTTGCTGAATCTGGGTGAGGATGCACATAGATATCAAACACCAGGAGCACCACCTTGTGAAGTGCAAGCTCATCCTTGCGAAGCTCTATTAATAGAGTCAGACTCTGGCTTCAAATAGATGCAAGAGCACATGGACGACACCACACTGCTGGAGAAAGAGAAGGACAGGAGGAGGACAGAGTCTACCACGGTGTCCTCCATCAGAACCAAACTGCTTGGAGATCTGTTCTGTACTTACTGCTTCAGCGCTGGAGCAGACAGGGAAGTTAAAAATAAGGTGATGGCCATAAAGACACCCAGAGGGACAGCGTGGTGGCTGATCTCTGCCCAGCTCATTAGCTCTCCTGTAAAACCCCTCGCCGCTCTGCCGGAGTCAGCAGGTCCCAGATTTACAGACGTCAATGCACACAGCTCCTGTTTCAGGGCTTAATTTACTATTGAAATGAGTGAGAAATCAGGTGCCTAAACAAGAAGTTAGACACAGAAACGCCTCTGTGGAGTTGGCCATGCAAGTCTGGCCAATAAATATCTGAAATGTCCCATCCCCTGTTGAGAGTCTGCTCACGCTTTGGCTCTCCGAGCCCGCGGTAACACTGCTGCCTGCAACAGCAGGGTCTGGGTGTCAGGGCGAGGAGCATGATCCATCAATCTGCTGCTTAACGAGATACAGAGAGAGATTATCTGGCCCCTCTTTATGATTTGTGGATTTGTCGTTATTTAACATACATTCTCAACCCTGTTGCAAAGTCCACATGGCACAGCAAGGTTTGCAGTAAATTTTATCCAGCGAGTGAAAAACAAGCGATGGGGGATAGCTGGTTTTCCGTCTGTAGCTGTGGGGTTTTTTGACGGTTTGCATTTTGCTCATGCTGCCTGCTCTGAAGTCAGGAGGGTGGACTCAGGCACCGTCTGGCTTGTCTGGAATTCAAAAAGTTGCACCAGGTTTACAATAGGGAGCATTTTTCCCTTGAATAAATACGACTGAAGCAATGACCTCAGCCCCCAGCAAGGACTGCTGGTGTATTAGTGGTGTTATCTTCTGGAGCAGAGACAAAGCTGAGGTCTGTTCTCTGAGGTTGTACAGGGTCTGTGCCCCTTTTCTTTGCTGACTTTCAATGCCCTGAACGTCCTGGCAAAAGTCCAGCTCTGGTAGATACAGGGGAGGTGAACAGACAATCTAGAATGGTTGCGGCAGGTGAAGATGCTCCCACCCTGAGCCTTTCCTTTCCACCTCACTGTACATATTGCTACTCCATGCCAGTGCAACGTCAAACCTCTTTTATCCTGCTCAAAATGTCCAGGGATGCTCTTGCCCAGGCAGCATCTCTGATCCCTGAAGGGTATTTCTCCACAGCCATTGACTTAGTTTTGCAATAGCTTTGTTCTGAGATATCTCCACTAACTATAAGAGATCAACCCTGGATTTATCCTGGTGTCCTCGATGAGGCTACATCAAAACCAGAGAACCCAGAGGCACTTCAGAGTGGTGCAGGGATGGGCTCAAGACTTAGAATCCTAGACTCATAGAATGGTTTGGGTGGGAAGGGACCTTCAAAGGCCATCCAGTCCAACCCCCGTGCCAGGAGCAGGAACATCTCCAGCCAGATCAGGTTGCTCAGAGCCCCGTCCAACCTGGCCTGGAATGTTTCCAGGGATGGGGCATCCACCACCTTCCCGGGCAACCTGTGCCGGTGTTTCACCACTCTCATTGTAAAAAATTTGTCCTGTAATACTGAAGCGTGACCTCTGCACATCCCCGTCTCTCTGCCACGTTCTTGTCTACAAGGTGCATGGACCAGGCAGGAGCCCAGTCAGCTGGGAGACCAGGAGCCCAGCTCATCTCTCTAAGTTGGTCTGTTCAGCAGGATCCCAAGAAATATGTCACTTTCCCTCTCATTATGCACTTTCCCAAACACCTTCAAAACACAAGTCTTGAAAAAACAAAGTTTCAAGCGTAAATTTTCCTTGAGCAACTTGGGTTCCCCTGTCACCCTCCAACTGCATTCCTGAGATTTAGTTATTCTCCTCTTTCCCTCACCCACCCTCTATCGTGGGTGATTTGCCAGAGGGAAAGGCAATGGCAGCTTATCACCGGATGATGTTACCTTTCAACTTTCTCTGCTCAGGCCTTAGGAAAGAGCTCCCCTCCCATGGCCAGCCATGACCTTTCTTGTCCCGTATGGGATATTGCTGCCAATTCACCACCAGGACACAAACATGCCAGATGTTGTTGCGACCGAGAGACATTCTGCTCCAAAGCCCCTTTTTATTACTATTATGATTATATTAGAAACTACTGAAATTTATGGGTTGGAGTCTGACAGGTCAGCCTGCTTCCCAACTTCAGCCTCCACTTTTTTTTTTTTTTTGTTAAAAAAATCAGGGCAACATTTGCAGAAGGAGGAGGAAACAAAAGAACTAATGAGCAAACCATTTGCCAGCTTGCAGGATGACAAGCCTGAAAGCGTTTCCTTTAGAGTCAACAGCAAAAGTTCCATAAACTCCAATGGAGAAGACTATCTCTGAAGAAAGAGACTCCTGAAAATAAAACCCGACATCAACGGACCTCCTACATTATCTTTACTCTCCTGAATTTATATGGTGTCTTCTTAAGTCTGTGTTTCAACTGATTGCTTTGCAGGGATGCCCATTCCTGTTCTAGCTCCACTTTTGATGGCTCTCAGTCATCTGCTTGCCACCTCTCACCACCACCTCTGTGGGCTTTTTAAACCCACCTCCTCAATGAGTTTGCAATCAATGCATTATCCCATGTGCCTCCTGTGATGGAGTCCTTGCTTTTGGATGAGAAGGTAAAGTTTCCATCAGAGTGACAATATTCCGGCTCCCTTAATAAGAAGTCAGCGTTTCAATATTGCCATGTGTGGCCTTTTGCTATGCCGTACACCAGGATTATGCAGGTTGAGATTAGAATCACAGAATCATAGAAGTGTTAGGGTTGGAAGGGACCTTCAAAGGCCATCCAGTCCAACCCCCCAGCAAGGAGCAGCGACATCTCCAACCACATCAGGTTGCTCAGAGCCCCGGCCAACCTGGCCTGGAATGTTTCCAGGGATGGGGCATCCACCACCTCTCTGGGCAACCTGGGACACTGCTCCACCACCCTCATTGTAAAAAATTTTTTCCTAATATCCAATCTAAATCTACCTCCCTCTATTTTGAAACCATTACCCTTTGTCCTGTCACAACAGGCCCTACTGAAGAGTCTCTCCCCGTCTTTCCTGTAAGCTCCACTTTTTATTGCACTGATCAGCACCCCATCAGAAACCTCATGGACCCAGGGGAAAATGGGAATGGGGAGCAGAAGAGCAGCACTAATAGATCCTTGGAGATCAATTACTAAACCTCTGTGGAAACATGTGGAAAGTCCTGGAGGATACTCTCCCACTGCACATTGGCATTTCAGAAAAAAAAAAAAAAAAAAAGGAACCAAAGCTCCATGGAGTTCAGAGTAGTTGGAAAGACACTTCAGGTAACATCAGAGACAGGGGCAGAACATGGGATCTCCAAAAGTCCTCTTTCTCTCTGGGAAAAATACTTTTAAAGAGCCACTCTGGACCAAGGTTTGCATTTTGTCGGTGACGAATCTCAGCCCAATGGCCAAGTCTCCTTCCTCACCATCATCGCTTTGACTTCCACAGCCCTGCTCTTTCTTGCAGTCATTTTTAGTCAAGGCAGGTATTTCAGCAAAAACCACTCATCAGAAATGCAACATAAAGTGGAAGTGACCCCTGACACCAGCTTAAAATTAGACTCAATGAGCCTACAACCAGGAAACTGTTCCCCCAGCCCCCTTTAAAATGTAACAAATGAAAAACATTTGGTTGCTATTACCGGTGATTATGATAAGCTATGTTAAAATATGAAGTGGGGGAATTTATCTTTATTTCCTGGGATAGCATTGATGAAAAATACGCTGCTCCATCTTGATTTTCAATCACTGGAATGAACCCTGTCATGCATTTATCTTTATTTGGCTTGATGCGTGTAACTGATCTGGGGAGGCAGAGAGGGCAGGGAGAGGGAGGGCAGGATCGGCAATTTAATCTGATGCAGATAAGTTTATTAGCTGCCCTCAGATCTGTTCCTGACTGAACACGGCGAATAAGGCCGCATGTCGGATATCTCATCGTACCCCTTCGGGGAGAAGGCACGGCCTCTGTCACAGCGTAACCTTCAGCAAATGGTTTACATCAGTTTTCCCTACGCTTAGGGCCTCTCTCTAATAATCTTCTGCCAGAGCCTGGGGGCTGGGTGGGTCCTTCTGTCCATCGGGATTGCAGAATGAAAGCAAAGACTTGGACAAAGAACGAGGTCAAAGCTAGCATCCCTCCCTGCCTCTCCCTTTCCCGTAGGTGTGATTCAAATAATATCTGCTAGATTTCCTGCACCTAAAGCAGGGTTAGGAGACTTGAGATTTGAGCAAGATGGGATGGAAGAGGGATTTTTTTTTTTTTTTTTTGCAGGGTAAAGTTTTTTGTAGCACAAGCTGGTAGCTGAATTGCAGTGCCACTGCTTGATGCTACGCCAAGAACCCAAGGAAGACCTGACGGAGGTTCACCTGTGGAAAACACAAACCAGCTTTCTGGAAATGGTACTAAAGCAGAGGTAAAGAGTTCACACTGCTAGACCGCCCATGAAACCAGCAGTTTTGCTATTGACTTCCATGGGGGTGGACTGCAAAGAGTTAATTATATAAATACACACATTTATACATATTTCTGATTTAGAATTGCTCTTTTTAAGCATTTCAGCTAGTGCAAACTGTGGAAAGCTGTGCCGTAATCCTGAGGGCTATATTGAGTTTCACCGACTGAACCCGACGGAGAGCTTCGGGGACTTCGCGGCTGAAAAACCCGGAGTCATCAGAGGAGTATTACGTCTCTGAACAATTAGCACTCATTGAGCTGTCCTGAAAAACATCTCTTTCTAATAACTCTTGTTGTATTTGTTGTACAGAGCCGAGCTGAAATGATGCTTCTCCTAGAGCAAAGCATGACCCAGTAAAAGAACAGATTAGTTCAGCATTTTCCTCCCCTCACCCCCACTTCTGTTTCAGACACTTAACTGAAACGCATTACAAATTGTAAATCACCCAGACAGTTCCCTGCCTTCACCTGAGTATATCCTGCCAGTTACACTGCTCAAGAAATCCACTCAATTTTCTTTTGTGGGTTTTTTTTCCTTTAACAGAAAAAAAAAAAAATTAAAAAACCCTCTCAGGCAGTAGAGCTCAATTTAACAGATGTTTGCTCATTTACGACAAAGTCCTGGTTACAAGATGGGGTAACTCGTCTGGTTCTTGAACAAAAGCAACTATATTACCTCAATGCAAAACCCTGCCCAGTCTTGGGAAGAGGAAACATTAGAAATAACAACAGGTGAGACCTGACAGAAAAGATGTAATGGCTCGTTTCGCAGAATGTGTCCGAAACCATTTATTGCCAGTTTCTCTGAGCAGAGAGGAAACTTTGGGAATTATTTCTTTCACTTGCTCTCTTGGTTTGTATTATAGGAGGTGTTTGTATTTCCGCTATTGGACGTTCACCCTGTTTGTGCCGGTGCTGTGCAGAAGCAAACTGGATATAAGGAAGAAATGTTTTATGCAGAGGGTGGTGGGACACTGTCCCAGGTTGCCCAGAGAGGTGGTGGATGCCCCATCCCTGGAAACATTCCAGGCCAGGTTGGCCGGGGCTCTGAGCAACCTGATGTGGTTGGAGATGTCGCTGCTCCTTGCAGGGGGTTGGACTGGGTGGACTTTAAAGGTCCCTTCCCACCCAAACCTTTCTGTGATTTCATGATTCTCTGAGGTGTGCTTCATCCTATGTCTTTGCAGATCCCTGCTCCCAGACAAAGAGGAAGGAATACCAGGACAGCAGAAGGAATACCAGTACCACAGCAAGAAAGTTATCTCCGTTAAGCAAGGAAACACTGATGCAGGAAGAGATGAATTTGAAGTCATCCCAAGGTTGACCACCTAAGCCACACATCCTCATGCAGGAAGGTGAACAGATCTCCCAACTGCAATCTGAAGTGGCCGGCTCTAAATCACAAATCTCCTTTAATCCAAATCACCTAGCTAGCTAGCAAATGCAACATCAGCTGGTTTCCATGAGTTGTGCACATGCAGTAGAGATATCTGCAGCCCCCACCGCACTGGTAGAGGAATTTTGACGGCAATTAATGTTCCCGCAATGAGGACGAATGTGTCCAATGCAGATTAGGCGTGAGAGGCTGGGAAAGCAGCAGGCCGCTCAGTATCACGGGTCCTGCTCTGGTTAGTGTTAAACGTCCACCTTGGGCAGAAAGCATCTGCAAGCCGCCGGGCTCCTCTGGGGAGGGATTTAGCAGGTTTAGGTTTCCAGGCAGAGCCCAGAGACTCTCTGGAGCGTGAGCCCCCAGAGAGGAGATGCAGAGGCTGGAGGGGGATAAGGGAGAACACTAGTGCACAACAATCTTGGACTGGCCTATCCGGTGAAGTTATTATCATCTTTTGCAGTGGCAAACCCACAGAGATTAACCTGCTACGTGTGCACTTTTGCTGTTGTTTAGTTTTCTTCCTGCCTGCATTTGGAGATACACACGTACACATTTGCCCACCTCCTCTAAAAATAACTAAAACCCATCAAACTCACAGCACAGAGTTTCTTTAATTTCTCTTTAAGTTGTTGGTAGATTCACTGCCTTGGCTGCAATCTCTGGATATTTAGATCTTATAACCTGCTCTCTCAGACCAGCTCTCCCTGCTAATTTCATTGCAATATTTTATGTTTAAGTTTTAGTTTTGGGGTTGGGTTTTTTTCCCCTATTTATCAGAATGTTGTTAAAAGGCCGCATGTGTCCCAAGTGCTTATCAGCAAAACTAACCTCCAGGAGATTTAACCACATGGATGTGATCCATGCACACAAACTGAGATCTAGGTCAGGATGTCGCGAGCTTGGAGGGTGTCACCTCTGGAGACACATATCTGGCACTTGCTTTGCAGCCCAGTGGCCAGAGCTGAAACTCTGGTGAAGGCAGAACAACGGCAAGACATTTCTCCTCCCCGTCACCAAACTCCTGATGCTATAGGGTTGAGGAAAATCCCTTTCTGCACCCATCGTTCATGCTTGGGATCCTACTTCAAGGTGAGCAGGACTTGCCAAACCCATTTCTCAGTGCATGGGAGACAAGGGGGAGGAAATTTCCCATCACCTCCCCTTGACATGGCCCATCCATCTCAGTTCTGCTGAGAAGAGACAACCTGAGAGGTCCAGCTGGGGACCAATCATCTGGCTGGATTTCAGGAGCCCAAGTGATGTCAGTTAACGCAATCTCTGTAAAATGAGTGGGCTGCAGAGATCGTGCCCAGCTGAGGTGTGGGGCTGTTTATTTAAAATAAGGGATTGGTGCTTTGGCATCTCCTGCTGCAGGTTTTCAGCCTGTCCTGAACACAGTTCTCCCTCTTACCCTCCTGGAGATAAGCTGTTTCCAGACAAGCTTTCACCCAGCCTGGCCTCTCTGAAGCACTTCATAGAATCATAGAATCATGGAATGGTTTGGGTTGGAAGGGACCTTTAAAGGTCATCTAGTCCAACACCCCTGCAAGGAGCAGGGACATCACAGCTCTCTTGTCCAGCCATGGGCTGAGTTGCACATTTTGGGTCCAATTTTTGCTTCGACTCAGGCTCAATAAGGTTTCAGTGTAAATAAGGATCCTAAATCCCTTATTCCTCTGTGTGCTTTTTTCTGCATGAAAGTGAATTATCAAAAAAAGCAAACGGCCCCTTTGTGTCTTCTAAAGACTCAGTGGAGTTTGCAAAGCCATCAGAAGTGTCACCAGACACAACAACTGGAAGCAGAGACCAGATAAATTCAGAAGGGTGATAAGGCATGTTTCTCTTTTCACGACAACCATAAAGAACCCTTTGGGTGGCTTATCTAAAGACGTGCTGAGTCCTTCATCATATGAAGTCCCTAAATCAAGATTGAGTGCCTTTCTAAAAATAGATGTTAGCCAGAAAAGTAATTGTAGGCTTGCTGCAGGAACTGCTGGTTAAATACTTCTGTCTGTATTAAGAGGACAACAGATTGGATGACTGCTGTGATCCCTTGTAAGCATCCGATTTTCGAGAATGTACGTGTAGCTAGGGGAAGAGATCAAGTCAATATGTAAATATGAATTATAAAAGGACTAAATCCCTTTCTTGTGGTTTCTACAGTTGTGATCTCTTTGTAGAAATCACAAAACTCCCTGCTGTTATGCGGGTTTATTTAGAGGGAATTTGAGGATGAAGAATAAATTTTGATTGTACTTTTCAACATCTTTCTTTCTCCAAATAATTGTTCATTCTTGGAATACAATGAACTCCCAAGCAAAGACCTGTAATCAGGCTGCCAATTCAGGGCATACACCAAAGACCATTGCACTGCTGGTTGCTTTGAGGGAGCAGGATGGACACAGTCACCTCATCCAAGAGACAATGGTCCACAAGAACTACACAGACCCACAGACAAGTCTTCCTCCCCAATTCAGGGGGAAATGACACCCAAGGGTGCAACTGAAGCCCAGAAACTGCTGTGTGGAAAGGACGTATTGGCCAGAGAAGACTTTGGAGGTGTCCGCAGTGGTTAGTCACCTCCTAAAAGAGCTCCTTTGCATGCAACAGCCACAAACAGCATAGCCAAACCCTCATCCAACAATCTCAGCCTCACCTGAAGGGTGTGAGAAGACCAAAGAGAAAGCTAAGGGAGCTCTTCATGACTTTTCAAGCTTTTATCTGAATGACTTGACTTGGCTTCATAAGAAGTTGATGGAGGTGCCCAACTCTCATGAAGGACAAGCCTCAGCCTGCTATACTTATGCCATTTGTATTTGGGAAAGGTTTTAATACTGAAGCACCAGTAAAATTGCACCATGAAGCAGCATGGCAACATTTAACCCACCATAGAAAACAGAACATGCTCCAACCATGGCACAGACCTCATTTTCCAAATAAAACCAATGAATGCATCACTCACCTCCACCAGGAAACCCTCTAAAATCTTGGTATGACTTTCCAGGCGAGTCTGGTACTCGAGGCAGAGCTTATCCTTCAGATGTCTCTTGTCTTAGCAGCAAATAGCTGCAGCAACAACGCAGGCTTGTGTGGTGCTGCCAGCAGCGGGACCGGGTGCCCAAGCCCTCCCCAGGGGGACAGGGATGTCTTTGTGTTTGGTTGGTTCACTTCTCCTTGGGTCACTGCACAGTGGGGATGAACAGAAAATATTTTTTGCCTGCTGCTTTACTGTTGCTTTTAACTATAGCTCAAGCAGAAGGAAGGGAGGACAAGAGAGGGAGAGGTGGTTGAGCCTGAGATTTTCAGTCCTGAGGTTTCTACACCCTCTCCTTGGAGGCTTTTGTGGGTTGTGTGACTGGTGGATTCATCTGGGAGAAATAAAGGTAAAAGAGGAGGAACTGGGAGGGCTGAGCCTTGCAAGTTTGCTTTGTAATGCAGATGGGATGAGAAGAGGCTCCGTGGTACTCGGTCCCTTCCAGAGCATCTTCTCCATGAGCAGGACCCGTGTGGATGGATACATGTACCTGGGACTTTCCGATACTGACACAAAGCAAGATGCAGGTCCAGAGTCCTCAGGAGCAGATAAGACAGATGCAAAAGGTATATGAGAAACAGAGGCACTGAGAGAGACCTATGTGTGGCAAACTGGGGCTAGGTCCGGATTTCCTGTGTTTTCCAGCCACACCCCATTTTAGAGCACTTACAGACACTAATGTGCCATCTTCATGAATGGGAGGGGCTCTGTCCCTCCACGAGTGACCTCAGTTGAGACTCCTCAACCTCTGCCTTGTCAAATGTGCCCCCTAACAGGCAAATTTCCCCAGCCCAACTTGCCCAGCTCTAGGGGTTGTGTTGTAAAAGAGAACAAGAAGCCACGACAGGCAGCAGAAACTTGATTTCTTTTCAAGTTCACAGACCTACAAGGTACATCGCACTGATATAACCGCTCAGTGAGGAAGGCTTACCCTGATGACTACCCCATGTGGGTAATTAACACATTCAATCGTGAGCCCTGACCTCACAATTGCCTTAGAAATTTACTTGACTGCAGTTAATTCTTTACCAGGTCCAGTCATTAATGCCGTTATTTGTCTTTCCTGGAGTGTGCGAACTGAACTGACTGACCTTGCATGGGATACGGGGATTTTAATAGGAAAATCTGCTTAATATTAGCACATTTTTCAAGCCCTGCGCAGGCCTTGACAAGATTATTTTTAACAGATGACACACGGCTATTTGAAAAGAAGATGAATGTTTTTTTTTGGCTGTGCAAACCAGAGCAGAAATATCTCGTTTGGGTTGATGGGGGGAACAAAAGAAAAGAAAAGGCTTCTTGGGAAAGACAAACTGGAAAGTTAACTGACATACTGTGATTTAGACACTTCTACCACCCATGTGCAAGTCCTAATCCCGGCATCAGGGGAGCCATGCGGAAGGAAGCGTTTGGCTTGTGAGCCAGATCTTCCCTGGCAATGAGCTAGGTGAACTTTCCTCTGGGAGACCACGGTACCTGGGCTGAGAAATCAGCTCTTGGTAAAGACGTTACACATCAACTTCTGAGAGAAAAAGCGAAGACATACTCTAAATGAAAGTTGCAATTCACAGGACAAAAAATAAAGGATCACTTGTTTGGAAGTCATTCAGATGAGACACCTCGCCACCTCTGAGACATGTTGTGGAGCATCATGCAGAAATGTTCAAGTGTTAGCATTATTTTGGCACTACCTGTGCCAAACCTGGGTCAGACACTGGCACATGATGCTCCCCAGCTCTCAGGCTTTGCATGACACGACATGGACCTGAGCTCTCTGCAACCATGGCCCAGGCAAGCCCTGACTCACAAAAGGAAAAAAAAAAAAAGGCTCATGCCTAAATGAGAGCTAACAGTACCATGAAAACATAATGCTTTCTGCACAGTTTGCAATTTGCCTAGATAGCAGCAGCAGCTGGCATAGGTACATAGCAGTTGTGAACTGTTGACACCAGCTGAGAATCTGACCCTGTGAACTAAAAAAAAAGGTAAAAAAAAAAAAAAAAAGATGTTGGCAAAGCCACTTAATGTTCACAGGCTGAGGGATGGGTTTTGTGAAAGCTTCGCACCAAGAAATCAGCCTGAGGCATAGGAAATGTCAAGTTGAATTGCTGAAGTGTGGCAAAGTCACATGCAACTTAAAAAAGGTTTGTAATGGAAAGGCAGAACAAAGTACACGCTGTGTGCTGTGCTCCATTGCCAAGGAACACTCTAAGAGACCTCTAAATTTGGGCTCAAGTGCTGCAGGGCTACTGGGAGCTGTAACATAAAGAAGGGCAGCACTCTGGCTCCTCATCTCGTAGCATTGCATGTGTGATAGATGGGGCAGTGCTAAGAGGGAAAAGATGATGGATTTTCCCAGCCTACCCAGTAAATCCACTCTTGCGCTTACCAGCGTCTTTGCAGAGATGTGCAAATTCCTCGAGGCCCCAAAGCTGAGCCAGCACCCCTGCGAGGGACGGCTTTCTCTGATTTCCTTGCATTGCCCCTATCTTGGCCTACCTTCCTTCCAGGTGAGATTTAAAACCAGAAACACAAAACTCTGTGAGGCTACCAAGGCGACCAGAGACCTGGAGTGTAAGTCCTACAAGATGAGATTGAGGGAGCTGGGCTTGTTTACGCGAGGATCTAAGAGAAGCCGTCAAATACTTGAGGAGCAATTTTAAAGACGGGCAAAGCCAAACCATTTTCTGTAGTGGCAAATAGAACAGTCAATAGGTTGTGCTACTTTCCCGGTGGTAAGAGAGGAGGTGAGGTGGTTTGAGATGTCACCTGTCCCAGTCTCCAGTTGCAGTACATCAGGCCAGTGCTTTTGGCTGTGTAACTTCCACCCAACAGAAACATGACCACCACAAGTCAAAGACCAGTCAAAAATTCCTCTAGTCAGGCATTAACAGTCTGGATCTTACACAGGATGATTAATAGAACTTCACCAGCAGGACATGGTGAAGGGGTGGCCTGTGAAGCTCTGAGATACCACATTACAGAGCCACCACGTGCCGTGTGCCATTTCTCCTCCTATTTGACTTCTGTACAACGGCTCAGGTGAAACTCTCGCCACAGCTTGAAAACTGTGCTTTGCAAATGTCTGGCTTGGGACCTCATGCTGCAACACCAGATAAAAGAGCTGAACTTCTTTTTGTTATTATCCCCACAAGCTAGCCACAATAAATTATTCCACTGGAGTGATTTGGTTTTCATGTATTTTCCCCGCAGCTGTTCCTCTTGGCTGATGGGCCCAACCCCTCCTGTGATGTTTTGTCAGATTTCCACCCAGATGGCAAACTTTTTCTTTCAGGAAACCTGTGAAAACAAAAATGAGGTCGCCTTTTATTTTCCACATCTTTTGTGCTTCTTAATGTGCAAGAAGGCCATGCCCGGGCCAAAGACCTGTTGCAAAACCTCTGTTGGGCAGGAGGCAAAAAAGAAAAAGAGATGGGAATCACAGACTGCATAAAATAAAAGTGGAAAAATATTCCAAAATTTCCTGAGAATGTTATTAAACTCTTTCCAGTTCAAGCCTGGCATTTATACCTTTGACATGCAAAAGTGGCAGGCAAGGTAATTCTGGAGGCTATATTGAGATGCAGAAGAACTACTGTAAATAACTGCCCAGCTCAGCCCACTGTGGAGAGCCAGGTCAAACACCTAGCCTTTCCCTTTTCTTCCTCTTAACTTCTTATATTCCATTGCATCCCTGCCAATCATGCAGAAATGATGAATTCTGAGGCAGCAGGCTCATAAATTCTGAGACTGGCTTAGAAATCATGAGAAGCAATGTACTCTGGTTTCTTTTCCATTGACTCCTTGGTTTTGGCACATTTAGGCACACTCAGGACATGTATTCTAGCTTTTTCAACATTCATGAGGGCTAAAAGAAACTATTTTCTTTTTTCTTTTCTTTTCTTTTTTTTTTTTTTTTCTCCCCCAAGAGAGGGAGAAATGAAAGTCCAGATATTCGTCTCCAGGAACTGGGGCTTTAAGAAAAAAACAATAAACATCATGACCTGCACAATAAAGTCATGAGAGTTGGCAACTGTCTGGACTTCATGTTTCAAAGGTTGTTGTTCTGCTTTCATTAATTTACACTGTCTAGTGTGATACATGGCTTCGTTGGAAGGGGAAGCGAGGAGGAAAAGCTAAATATGATGGTCCTTTCCCCCACCATAAGCATCCTTTTGCTATGTTCCTAGGTAGCCTGTTTTGCTAATGACTCCTTTGTCTGCCTCAGTTTAGGGTTTTGGAGATCTCTGGATCATCGTGGTTTGGAAGATGGTAGATCAGTTGTCATAGCTCACATTCCTTCTCAGGTGTGATGGGTGATACTGGATGGCAGCACCCGAGTTGCTCTTACTCTTCCAGGTCTCTTGATATTTTGCATCTTTCACTGTCAGAGTGCTATCCTTGGTTTAAGAAGAAGAATGGGCACCACTGGGCTCTGGGCTGAATTGCGTCATCTGGGTTAAATAAAACAATACTCCAAAAACGTGCAGGTCATGTTCCCATGATAGAGCGCATTGAGATTTACATCAGATGACGAGATGGCTCTGCAACACCAAAGGCCCAGAGCCACTCAATATTAACTTGCCTTTACTTCCATGAGTGCATTGGACTTCAGTGGAAACGAAGAGCTGAAATACCTTCCTGGAGATGGGCCAAAATGGCTATTTTATCATGATCCCCTCTTGCTTGTCCCTATAGAACGATAGGATTGCTGGGAGGCGGAGGGGGAGACAATTCATTTTCTTGTCACTGATGAAAAAGGAAATTATTTTAACTGGGCATAGAGAAAAAGAAAACTATTTTCTCCCTGCAGTAACAATAAAAAGTTTTCAGGCATTTCCTCATTGATACTACAGCATCAAGGAAGCATCGGTGGGGCTCCATGGGTTCATAACCCAACAGCATTTGGCGTCATGCAGGTTCTGTGGATCTCTTCCAAGTTTTTGCTACCACAAAGAGTCAGATCCCCGAACCAGCTGCAAGGATGGTGATTTAGGAAACTATTTCCTAGAAAAGAATATATATTTTTCACCTTCCTTGCTATAACTTAGCAGATCAACTAATCCCCCCACCCAGTTCTTGTGCGTTGTTGATCATACATGCCTTTTAACAGCTGGTACATAAGTAGCTGATCAATGTACGTTCTTGTTACTTGAACTAATGTTTCTTTATGCAATGAAGGTCTCTAATATGTTGCATGTGGTTTCCATCTGGGGCTTTTTGGGATCTTTTCCAGGAAGTTTCAGGTCATTACCTCAAACCTTCCTCAGCTGAAAAAGGATTGAGGTAATAACCCACAATATCCTGGAGAAGGGAGGAGAAAAAAAGAAAGAAAAAGAGAGAAAGAATAATTTCTATAATGCATTGAAGACAAGAGAATGAAAATTGGATGCAGGATAGATAGAAGGAATGTGGCCTTTGGCCCTCCAGCAAAGGTGTCATAAAATGTGCTGTATTGAAGCAATATGTCAAAATGCAAGATTTTGGGCAGGGAAAGCAAACTGCACAAAACTGAAACCACTGGGACTGCTGCAAAGTGGTGGGCCTGATCCCCAGCCCCTGATTGGCTTTCATCTCACAAAGCTGGACATTAATTAATTAAGAGATTTCATTGGAATAATCATAGTGGCTGGCTTTTTAGGATGAAAGAGAAACAGAAAGTGCTGCGTGCTAAGAAACCCTTTAAAAAGCTTCCAGTGTGATGGGAGTGACTCAAAAGGTTCATAAGGAAACACTACTGAAGGAAGGTCAGTTTTAAGTTTACGTGTAACTTATCCGACTTTATTCTCCGTCTCAGCTGACACTGTGTCTCGCTCTGTTATTCACTCCTTTTTCCTCTCTCTGTCCGAAAATTGTGTTGGCTACAGTAAATACCATTCATGTCCACTTTGTGTTTTCTAGTTAGAAGCCAGTTATCTACTGACCAAACTAACTGACCCCAGGCTTCAGCCAAAATTGTTCAGCACCTACAGCCCTTTTCAAGGAAGGGAGAGGACTGCCTTGCAGGGCCTCAGGAGAGTGAGGTTGTGTTTACAGCCCCAACACAGGCAAATGACCTTAAAAGTGGGGTTTTCCAAAGTACTGAGCACTGCCTGCTCCTCCTGCCTTCTCTTGGGTTAGGGTACTCAGGAGTTTTAACGACCAACAGTGGGTGCCTCAGATGTCCTGTGAAGCTTTAACTCAAAAAAAATATCTGCAAAACTCTTTCAGGTAAGATCTGAAATTATCTGTTTGAAATGATAGAGAATGAAGCCTCCCTGAGTGGAAAACTCTTAGTGGCTCAGAGCAGCTTTGGAAGTGGCTGAAACTACTGACTCTGCCAAACGATGGATGGAGCTATTCTCTTTCATTGACTTCTTTTCTTGTTTCTGGCCTGATGTAGTAAAAATGGTCTACTTTACTTCAAAGGATGGAGTCAACTGTCTGGATGTTGAGGGACATGACAGAAGTTGCTATGTATTCCTCAATTCATCCACAGTTGACATGCTCCAAGTGTTCACTAAAGCGTTAAAACAATATCATGCCAACAGGTAGAGGTGGGGACTGAGTTTTACCCTGCAAGTCCCTGATTTTAAAAACCTCAAGGTGACCCTGGGTATCTACAGCAGAAGTCTTTCTCAGGACTTTGTTTTCAGAAGGAGTTGAATGACTCATCTTAGAAAAAGGTCAATCATTGCTTGCCCCTGCCCCCAGCTGAATCAGTCAAAATTCAGTTTGAAACCCTTTCCCTCTGTTTTCATAAAGCAAAACATCACCTAAGGACAAGCCCTGTTACCTCATCTGTGGCTCTGAAGTGATGGAAACGGCACACTAAACTCCAAAGCACCAGGCATCTTCACACTGCTAATATTTGCAAAGACGCCTCTCCCTTCTCCACTCCTAGTCCACACCATCTTTACAGCTAATATATTTTCTTAACATCCACAGATAACTGTACATCAAGGACCAACATCTCAGAGCTTTCTAAGACTTGAGACAAAAGACAACGTTTTGTATACAAGGACAGCATGCATTTTTACGAGGGTGGTGGAACACTGGTCCAGGTTGCCCAGAGAGGTGGTGGATGCCCCATCCCTGGAAACATTCCAGGCCAGGTTGGCTGGGGCTCTGAGCAACCTGATCTGGTTGGAGATGTCCCTGCTTCTGGCAGGGGGGTTGGACTGGATGGGCTTTGAAGGTCCCTTCCAACCCAAACCATTCTATGATTCTATGATTTTCCTTCCACTTCTCATTCCTCCTGTGTTTCAAGGCACTGATGTCATCACCTAACAGTACTATCCAGCACAGACACCCCCAAAAAATCACCAGCCTACCCTAGGAAGTAATGAAATCAACACAAGATTCAGGAGGTGTTTCTGGGACAAGACACATCTTGCTTTTCCTTTGTCTTCTGGTTTCTACAGAGCGGCAACCGACTGCAGACTGTGATTTTGTACCTCTGCCATTTTGACTGCTTGTATATCCATTTCTGTTTGAGTGATGAGTGATTCCCACAACTAGTTGCATTGATGGCACCTCCAGAAGGTACTTTTATTGACAGAAATTCTTCTAAATCATTCCTTGTTTCTTATTTAAGGCATCCTTTCCCAAGAAATGAAGGTATGTATTCTTTTTTAAATGCAAGATGGAATTTCAGGACACCTCTCCACTTGCTCATCTTAGGCTTCAGAAATGCTACAGAACAGCACAAAATTCACACATGAAAAAATTCTGAATACAGCTAAAATAATTCCCTAGATTGAGTACTGCGCTTTGCAGATTTGAAAATATAGTACTTTGGGGGTGTGAGGTATTCTATACTTTGGAGCAAAAGGAGATTTTTCTGTTGTGTGCTGCATGCTTTAAGAAAAAAAAATAAGAAAAAAAAAAGCCTCTATCTCTGGTTCTGGATCCTTTCAGCAATCGTAATGAAATCCACACTCTTTGGACTAATATTCGAAACCAGAAACACTCCAAAAAGCCTGCAGACAGACCCGTTTTAGATTAATAAACAGTTTTAGATCATAGTGTAACTCCAGGAGGGACTATTAGCTCATCTGACCTGTATATTGCAAGCTATTTAATGTTACCCAGTTACCTGTATATTAAGCCAAATAATTTGTGTTTGACTGCAGCTCATCCTGAGTAAAGAAACCCTTCTGTTTTCAAAGACACAAGGGATAACTTCTACTTCCTTTGGTGTCTTTTCCCAGCACTAAGCGCACTTACTTCCACGCGTCCATGTTTTATACTCTGAATTTGTCATGCCTTGTCTATGAGACATCTGCTCGTATTAGCGTTGCTCTTCCTTCATTGCACGAGAGGCCCTGGCAACGTGTATTCTCCTCTACAACATACCTTACATGGTAATCAAGTCACACATTGATTTGTCTCTTGATGGCTGAGCAGACTGAATATTTGAGTTTCTCATTGTAAGATATTTCCCTTTTCGCCTGCTTTTCCAGCATTGCAAGCCTAACTTCTCTGCTAACTTCAGTTATCTCTAGGAGTCAGAGATCTAGACCATGTGAGTTGTCCAGGTCCTTCTCAAACAACAGATTCATATGCAAATGGGATAGTTTTTGTCCAGAATGAGTGTCTACCTTTAATTTTGCAGGTCAAAACATTTGCCTGCTATGTGGCTGAAGTCTGTGGGGATAAACCCCACTCCTGAGGCTTGGAGAAATGCCCTGCAGGCCTGAAAAAAAACAGGTCATGAAGGAAGTGCTTTTTAGTGAGAGATTTAAACCGTAGATCTGCTCAGCTATCTAGCACTAGCTCTGGCAATGATGCTACAAGTTTGGTGTTCAAGAAAGAAAAATCTGCAAATCTCAAAGAAGTGCTCTCCCTGTCCTTTGAGGAGATCACTTGCTCACCAAGATCCTTCTGGTTTCTCACACAGAAAGGAGTAAAATTGTACCTTTCTCTTCCCTTCTAAGTGATGTGCCACAACAGTTACTTCAAAAGTGGTTACCTGAATAATGTCCAAGAAAAAAATGAAATAATTTCTCCTCTCTTCCAGTCCCTCACCCCTCCACTTTCTTCTCTGCATCATTTCCCAATCTGCTTGACAGATGACAGATTTGAAAGAAGGTACCACAAAGACTCACACAACTTCTCTTGAAACCCCTGGAGATTTTCAGGCAAGCAAAACCAGCCCTGAACCCAACATAACCGGAACCACAAACCTCAGAAGTGCTTCACTGTAGCCTGGTCCAAATTTTCCTCATGAACAAGGCAGTTTTGAGATGAGGTCATGTTTGAGGACAAGTGTGAGCATAAAAGAGTGACTGCATAAAGAGATGACTTCTTGACCAGGAAGGCCTTTGTGAAGAGAAGCACTGGGTGGCCACAGCTTCCCAATGAACCTCTCCAGGCATGAGGGTGCGAACCTCATGTGCTAAGAGCTACCCAGAGCTTTCAGTGCATCAACAAGAATTGCCTGTTGACATCTAACAGCCCCCAAGAAAAGTATAAATGCAAGGAGGAGACATGGGGCTTTCCAGACTCATGATCCTGAAAAACATGCCTGCTGGAGTATCCCCAGTAAATGACTCTCAAGGAGTATCATTCTTCAACATTTCCTTCACAAGCTCAGACCTTTGTAAGGAGACCCCTGAACCAACTCAGGATCCCCCCACATTGAGAGGACCTATCCATCTGCCTTCACTCATCTTAAAATATTCTTAAACAATGTATTTCCCTTAGTGGTCTGTGTAGCACAGTATTATTTCCTTCTTCATGTGTTTCTGCTCTTTCCCTGGGGCATCTCTTTATTTGTTTATTGAATTATCCTTTGAACTTGCTTCTGCTTCTTTTCAGAGACCTCCAAATTATTCTTCCTATGCTAATCTCCACCTTCCTTTCAGGCCCCATATTGGCCTCTGCTGCCCTTTAATCCTACTGAGGCTTAACAACGATGAATTTAAATTGCAAACTTTTCCAACTATTTCCAGTTTTCTGCAGTAAAATTCTCCGTACATTCTAAGATCACAATCATGATTCATCTGGGCATTTTATGTTCCCTCCCAGTCAGCTGAGCAGAGGTCAAGAACATTTTGCACTGCCTTTTCCAACATTTAATTCCTCCCATGGCTCTCAAATCCAGCAGTGATGTGATTCTTCTTCGTCGAAGATGCTTTGCCTTCAGATCTTTCCTTTTGCTCTTATCTACAGCTTCGGACCAGACCTTGCCTATTACCCAAGTGGCACCACGCACAACTGCCTCTACTTCTCCACACCCTTGCTAGCAATCAGCACCCTCTCTTGCTGTCTCCTGAGTTTCAACTCATTTAAGTCATTCAACTTTCAGTCTTCTCTTATACTTCCTGTCATCTGAGTGCCATTTCCTTTTATGACTACAGTCTCGAAGGAGATTAGAAATGGGCCATAAACCACCATTTTTGGCACTTTGGTAGTTCCTTCAGTCCAAGTACTTGGCAAACAATAATTTAAGCTTCAGCATTAATGTCCTGTCCACTTACGTCAAGCAGAGTTTGCTTCGACATGAGCTAACTTTCTGGTGTGGATATTTCAACTCTATGTCCTATGACAGGAGCTGGCAGAAGCTATCTGTATCTTTTAATATTTATACTGCTGCATTGGCCGGAGATCCCTGCTAGGACCCATCCATGCGGATGTTTTGCAAACTGGGGCTGATCTGAAGCCTGTTGAACTCGGAAAGAGTCTTCCAGTGACATCCAATGCCAGTGCCACAGATGCTACAAAGTACAATAACAGGTCCAAGGTGGGATGCACAGGTAGAGGTACCTTTCATTCACTGCTCCCTAACTTTCATTTACACCAGAGCACCAGAATATTTAGCAGATAATGTTTCACTCAACATGTTACTTTGCTTTTGAAGGTCACCTGTTTTAAGTCTTGATTCAGTCATTAACATTACAATGTCAACCTAGGGTAAGAGAATATGGTAGCCCAATAAGGGTGAGACTGCTGCAACTCCATGTCCCCATGTTCCCCATGTCCAGGACACACATATAATACACAGTACGTATGTACATATATACATATATACATGTAACATGTCTGGCCACACAGATCAACACAGATCTCACACAAAGAGAAATGATCTTACACAAAGAGAAATGGTGCCAATGGCCTCATCGTCTCTCACCAAACAAGGTGAAAGCCCATTGGTGAAAACTATACACACATATATGCATAGATGCTCGCCTTAGGCAGTCATTCTGCCCAGTAGCTGCCCCAGTCTCCCAGTTGTCTCATGCACGTGTATGGTAGCTGGCCCAGACCTACGGTCTTACCATCAACTGACAACCAGACCTGAGGGTCCACCCCACAACCGTCTTGAAGTCCCAGTTTCCTCCAGTAGCCAGCTTGCAGACATCCTGGTTTCTCCAGTATCTGGCCCAGCACTATGGTCGCTCCAATACTTGGCTCCCAAGCCTCTACTCCCTTTCTCTACCTTTGGGTTTTCCCTTAAATAATGTGTAAGACTCATGCAACCCCAGAGTGCTTTTTCCTTGGCATCTCATGAGTCTCATAGTCTGCAGGCGGCAACTTCTCTCAGTTTGCAAGGCGACCTGGTGTCTCCTTTCTCAGGAACTCCATATCAGAACCACGGGTTTCACAGCAGGAACATGAGTTGATCCTCCTTTGATAATCCTGGGAGTAGCAGATGGAGTCAAGGTTGCTCACAGGTCCTGGGGTTCCTCCGCCTGTGATGGTTCATCTGCTCCTCTGAGCTTACAAAGACAAGGTTTTAATTGAAGTCTAACAGAGATGAATGTGACGGGCACTACAGTCACTGGTGGACCATGCAGAAGTTCATGGGGCTGGACAGACAGCAGGAAAAAACTGCCTGTATGGGGCAGTTTAACACAACTAGGACTGCAAGGTCGTCCTAGGAAGCAAAGCTCTGCATACAATTTGCAGCCAGCACTCTCCTCACCCTGCTGTCAGTGGTGCCAATCTCTGTTGCATGTCTGGCAATCGAATTTACACAGATGAGATTTCTGCACACAAAATAAACTGAGCCAGAGATCTTCACTCTTGATAAAACCCCCAAACAAACAAAGCAACAAATCAAGGGAAAGAATTGTCTGGAACATCTGAACTGCAAGATTTTAGTCTTCTCTTGAAACAGAAATTTCCAGCCTTGGAAAAATCCAACAGAAACAGAAAAATTCCTCTAACCTTTGCAAAAATACATTCCCTTTTGCCAGTAAAAGCCATTCCTCCGCAGCACCATTTGGATAATTTGCCTCTACATCTTGTTCGTCTGTCACCTCATAGGCTTCAGATTTTTTTGTGTTTTCATCACTGGTCTGTATATAAGAAAATGAGTGGGGGGAGAAAAAGGAGGCACAGATTTTGGCAGGAATCCCTGGCTGGAATGAATATAAAACTTTGTTTTATTTAAGTGATCTGGTTGTGTGTGTGTGAGAGAGAGAGAGAGGAGAGAGAAAAAGAGAAGGGAAACAAATAAAGATAGCTTTTTTAAAAGTGAGTGTGAAAGAAATTCCCCAGAGAGACAAATAAAGGACTTTTTATTGCTAATAACACATGTTCTGGCATGTGATTTGCACGTTGTTAACCCACCTTGAAACTGGTGAGTTTAGTTGTTGTTGATTTGGGTTTGGGTTTTTTGTTTGTTTGGTTGGTTTTTTTTTTAAATCTTTCTTCTGGCTTTTGAATTGTTGTAGTAAGGGAAAAAAAAATTAAAAACCCCTAACACACAACAAAAACCCATCTTCCTTCTTGTTGTTTATTTGGAAACCCTGAAGTATGAGGGGGTGATTTCATTCCTTCCCCTTGTTGTATTACTAAATCTCCCTGATGGACTGGGGTGGCTTTACGCCGGCTGATGCGTGTGCATTTGGGCTAGACTAATAGGACGGATGGTTTCAGCAGCTGTCATCTTGGTGGTTGCTGTTCGCTTGAGCTGGGCGGATCTGATCTCAAAGAGCAAAGCAGACTGGAATTTTGTGAAAGAGGGGAATAAAACTGCAAAGGAAATAAAAAGGAAGGGTCAAATGCATTCTGGCATTAACTATGCTCCCCACTCATGTCTACCAACAGATAGTACATAACGTGCCAATTCGAGAGAGGAATGTACATAAACCTACACGTTGAGCACGCCCTTGACCAAGGAGGGACCGAAGCACGTGGCTAGATGTTTTCCTCAACACAGTCCAAATGCTTGTGACCTATTTCGAGCCAGGTGTTGTGGGACGGGATCACGTAGTCTCTGTACGGGAGTGTGGTCAGCTGAGGGCTCTCACATACAGTCCAAATGGATCTCCAATACCAAAAAAAGAAAGAAATTAAAACTCCACCTCCCTCCTTGTGGTAGGATTTTCAGCATTATGGTTCTGAAAAGTGTTTCTCTGTGCAAATTGATGGTTAAATGGTAAAAAAAAAAAGTTCATTGTATTAGTGTTCCCCAGTTTTTTAAAGTGCAATCTTTGAACAGGACATTACCTGCCCCTTCCCACAATAGAGATGTCAAGTCTTCACCCAAAGCAGTCCTTGCCAAGCACCTCTACACCACCCAGAGTACAGCCAAGCTGTAAATCTGGCATTCACTCTCTTCTCCCTTCCTCAACAGCTATATCCTTTTCTGATGCATTGGGAGCACGGCATCTGTGCTTCTCACCAGTGGTGACCCCATGTTTCAAATCCAGCTCCCAGTCCACTCAGCCATCTCCTGACCATCTCCTTGTTGGACATACAGGTGCCGCTATACAGTCTATGAGATCTCACAGTTGGACCTGCTTGCACCTCTCCTGGGAGCAGTTCCTGCCGCTTTTTGACAGGACTGAACACATCAAGTCTCACCATGTGGTGACCTCTGTCCCACCTCATATTCTCTGGAGCTGCTCAAGAGCAGGGCGAGTAGTGTGCCAGACTGGGAAGCGTGCTCCAGTTTGGACAAGTTGAGAATGTTCTTGTGCCTTTGGCCATTCACCGAAAAGTTTACAAAAAGCCAGTCCGTGTCATGCAGTCATGCAGCTGGTGGACTCCAGGGAGCACTGCGCAGGACAGGAAGGTTCAGATAAGTTTTCGGTGCTTTTCTGACCCATACCACTTCCTCCCACACCTGTTTGAGTCTTACCCTATGCTACTTCATATCCTTCAGTCCCACTTTTCTCAGACCCATGGGGATTTCCCCAAGCAGGAGCTGCCAAACCAGGACACTGTCTCTGTGATTATGACAAACATCTGGGAGAACACTAAGGGAAGAGGCTGCCAAATTCTATTTCTTGTGATTTGAGCGAGACTTGGCCTTCTCCCTACCATAACCCAGAGCTTTCTCTGGACGGTGAAAGTAACAGCAGACAAGGCTCTGTCCTTCCTTCCCCCAAAAGTGCTCAAACACTCAATACACTGTCATCTGATCAAGGCTGAAATCACAGAAAAGCTGAGCCCAGAGGTATCCAGCTCTTGTATAGTCCACTGCAGACCTAGGCTACATGAAGAACAGTGACGCTGATGTGCTGCCCAGGAGGTCTCCATCCTGGCTGCCCAGCGCAGGCCTTCCACGGGCTGCAGGTGGATCTCTGCTTCTCCATGGACCTCCACGGGCTGCAGGGGGATCTCTGCTCCTCCATGGACCTCCACGGGCTGCAGGGGGATCTCTGCTCCTCCACGGGCTGCAGGGGGACAACCTGCTCCACCATGGGCTGCACCACGGGCTGCAGGGGAATCTTGGCCAGGAGCAGCATTACTGCTCCCCCTCCTTCTGCACTGACCTTGGCGTCTGCAGCCGTTCCTCTCACAAGAAATCCTTCACAACCAGCTCAGGCAGACGCCTCTCAGGGCCTCTTCACATCCCATCTCCTCTCCACTTCTTGCAGCCGGGCCGGGCCGAGTTGGGCCCAGTCAGCCGCCCGGCAGGAGGCAAGAGGGTGAGGCCGGCAAGGCCCACAAGGCTCGCGCCTCCCCCTCTCTGCCCCCACTTAAGCTTCTTCATATCTTCTTATTTTCTTAATTGTTTTTCCCCTTAAATACGTTATCACAGAGGCATTATCAGGGAACATTCTGCTACCAATTGGCTCAGCCCTGGCCAGCAGCAGGTCTGCCCTAGGCCCGGCCAAGTCCACTGAACAAAGGGGAATAACTTACAGCAACTTCTTACAGAAGCTGCCACTGTAGCCCCTATTCACTAAATAAAACCAGGACACTTGCTGTTGAGGCAGAGTGAATCAGAGGCAGTGACTATTTTCACTTTGATGGTCTTCATTCTTTCATGGTTGTAAGACAGTTCTACTCAGGGAACACCTCTCTCAGCTAAGACTTCTGTTGCAGATACCGGTGGAGGCATTTTTGTGGGCATCACTGTTCATCACCCATCAAATGCCATAAGGTGCCAAAAGCTACAAGCAGGCAGAGAAAGATTTTAACCTAACCCAACACCAGACAGCTGAGCTGTTGAACTGAAGAAGGGACTTTGGTTAATCGGGCTGGTCCTCCTTAGCTGTTCATCTGCACGGCGATTTCTCACTAGTCCCTAACCTGGTGGCTTATTCTGGGGCTTGAGTGATCACTTGTGGCATTTTGCCCATGGAGCTGTTTAAAAATGACTTTCTGGAGAGGCAAAAGTCAGAGAGAAAAATCATTCTTCTCCATTGCTCGGCAAGAAAAGCCAGACATGATCGATGGAGAAACCTCTGCAGCATTTTGTCAGGCTGGCTGGGGCTCAGCAGCCCCACTGGATGCAGCACAGCTACTGTCTTGCTACGCCTTCATTTTCTCCCTACAGCCACAGGCAGATGAAACACAGGGCTTCTCAAACTGACAGGCAGCCAAAGTGCTGCTTCTTCAGCTCTTGGAAACGTCTCTTTTTAAAGCAAAAGCCATAGGTTAGCCTTAAAAATTGTTAAACACTTCCAAAACTGCAATATGTCCAGACCCAAGAGTTTAGTGTGGCTTTTTAAGAGGTATGGCACAGTAATTTCATTTTTGACCCAACTTTCGACCTGATCTGCCTCAAAACCCTGTTGTTTTGAGGTCTGGAGATCACTGTTTTCTGCCCACCCAGGAGGAAATCACCATGTACGTCAGGGAGCTTCTCTGCTTTGGTGGACTCCTCAGCACAGCAAATTGTACAAATGGGCCACAGATCTTATTGTCAGCTGTCTAAGAGAACAGCCATCCGTGTCTCAAGATTAGTCCCTCCGTACTAAACTACACCCTGAGTTCAAGGCACCAAACCAAGTTACCTTTCATCTTTCTGAAGCATGCATGTCACTTTTCACCTGTCCCAGCTGCAAAATGAAGTGTGGTAATGCAAGTCACATGTTTTAAGCCACAAATGGGTGCTGCAGTAATGCAACACCTTCTCCATTGCCACCACACCACACGGGATGCCCCTAAGGGAGCTTTCTCACCATGACTTGCATCACTCAAGACAGGGCTGCTTCTCTTTGCAGTCACGAGCTTTAACTCATCTGTGCCTGAATGAGAGTTTTCCCTTTTGGTCCAAGCCAAAAATGTGACTTATCCCTTTCATAAGATCTCACATGTAGCTCCCCACTGTAGTCCTATGGCACAGGGAAGCATAATCCTCTTTTACTAGGGAGGAAACTGAGGCAGAAAAGGTAAAGGAAATTAAACAAATTATTGGAAATTATCTCGGGTACTTGGTTCGTGTTATTTCATTACAGAGGTGCCAAAACAAATGAAACCTGCTGGTTACTCTTTGAAGTTTAAGCCATGTCATTCTGGGGGTCTATATCTTAAGCTGCCGGCTTTGAACATTTTTTTCTTCATCGACACATCCATGGCTGAACAGGGAACTGCCAGAGCCAGCAGGAGTTCCTGACGCCTAGCACGATGATGTACAGATCAGAGCATCCTGTGTCTATTCCCCAGCCAAAGCAGCACGCTCGCACCTCCCTCCCAGCTGTCCGCCCCATGCGAAGCAACAGGAACCGCTTGTAAATCTGAGCCTCGCATCTGGCCTCACCCACCTGGCTGACACCCATCGGACTGGAGCACTGACTCCCACACACACATTTACGGCTGGAGGGACAACTTTTGCAACCATATCCAGCGAAGATACTGGTAAAAGTGAAACGGAATACAAAGCAGATGCTGATCATAACTGAATTCCCCTAGATAATATTATCTCATCTAACAGCCAGTAGCTTTTATTTGTTGGTGACGCTCCGGTGTTCTTCTCCTTTCCTTTCATTTCCCTGTAGATCCATAACTATGTCTTGTCTCTGTGTTCTCATAGATGGAAGCCAGTTACTTGAATTCAGACACAAAACATGTATTTCGATTTTCACCTTCCTTCTTCCTTTCCGCTTCTTGTCTGTAGTGATCCTCCAGAAGTTTGGCTACTGCATTTTCTTATCTTTTTCACCACTGTGGTGACAATGGCAGAGGAGGTTTAGATTGGACTTGAGGAAAAACTTTTTCTCTCAAAGAGTGGTAAGGCACTGGAACGGCCTGCCCAGGGAGGTGGTGGAGTCTCCGTCCCTGGCAGTGTTCAAGAGGCGGCTTGATGAGAAGCTACAGGATATGGTTTAGTAGCTGTGGCAGCAATGGTAGTGGGAAGACGGTTGGACTAGATGATCTTATAGGTCCCATCCAACCATGTGATTCTATGATTCTATGATTCTATGATTAAAAAAATGCACAAGTGTCTGGAGGACAGTAGTGCAGATCTTTAGAAACTCATGTACCAAATACAGGGGAAATTTGGGGTGTTTTATCAGTCAATTTTTTAAGGTGAATTTGGCAAGCTTTTAAGGCTACTTACCTGTGCACCTTTGCTTTCTCCCTCTCTTCATGCCTCCAAGGTTTAGGTATCACCTCATAAACGTCTTGCAGTGCCACAGGTTTTCTTTTGATACAGCAAAACCCCCAGAAGACATATGTGACATCACACTTCGATTTCTGCAGGGAAATTCATGCAATCAAGTTTTCATGTAGACTGAAGCAGACATTAGGATAGCACTTAATGAAGTGGACCAGATGTACCATCTCAAAGGTGAACACACCTGAACATCTTGTCATCTTGGCCAACCAAGTTCCTGGGCTCTGGTTGCTTGGCAGTATCTGCTGAGATGTTAGGAGTTTCCTAGCTGGAGTCTGGCAGCTGGCAACCCATCACCTGGGTCTCCAGTCATCTCAGATCTTGTGCTTTGCCTGTGTGCTTTCAAGCTAGACCTAGTTTCAAAAGTTGTGATACCATTCTCTAGTCCAAATCTGAGATAGCCCTTCTAATATAAAGAGAAAGGGAAATCTCTTTGCTCTCTGGAATCAGTGATTTGGTGAGATCTTTGGGATCTGGGACATCTTTGGGAGCTCCAAAATTCTTCTGGCTAAAGTCCATGTACTCTTCCATGGAGTACCCTACTCAGGAAACTCTGGAGGGCTATGGCATGGTGAAGAAGAGGAGGTTCACTAGGACCAGTCCTGCACTTCAAAGAAGTAGCCTTCTGGACCAGTTTAAGATGTAGATGGGAAAGGTCTGTATTATGTACAGAGCAAAGGATGTCTTGGTGCCCACGGGCAGTGCATTTTACCGGCTTGCTTATGCAGGGTAATGACAGAGTCAAGGGTTAAAGGCTTGGGTTTAAAATCTTAATTTCATCAGGAAGTCGTTAGCCAATAATAATTTGGAGGGAATGGAAGGAGATATTTCCAGTCAGAGGGTTCATGCAGGGAAACTGAGGCCCAAGATATCCCTGTGTGGGGAGAATCACACATACATCACCTTCCATCAGTATTAACAGCTGATCAATTTATTGAAAGCTGAAGATATTTCACTTGATTTTGGACTTCCTTTTGTCTTACCTGCGAATTCAGTGTCTGCCAAAAGGGTATTTTTGTCTAACAGGGTTTCTGCAATGGAAGTCACATCTTACATGTGATGACCAGAGGTGTTGATTGAAGAGGCACAGTAAGAGGTCAGTGCCAGGAGGTTATCTGCTGCTGACACTGCCCGGATGAGTCTTGTGCTCAAAACTTCACCTTGATCTACCAGACCTCTGCACTTTCCGAAATTACTGGTGACTTGCCATTTTTGTAACTGATTTGCTCTGAACAACAAGAACAAATGATAGGAGGAAGAAAGTTCAGCCTGGATATGTGTCACCCATTGCCTACTTCCACCAGAGGCAAACTTGTCCCCTGGAAATTAAAACATTGCAGAGAAGGCCAACTGGTGAAAACTGAAAAGCTCCCTGGAGAACTCCTTCTGCCTCTCCAAGTTGCTTTTTTTTGCCTTGTTTTTGTCATTAAAGGTGTAGTCTCACTGCACACTTGGTCTCCCATAGCTGAGCCTTTCCTCCATACCCACATTAAGCTGCTTTTGGAGAATCCACCTTGTGGTTTTTTATGTCCCTCGTTTCTTGGGCTGTAACACAGCAGAGGTGTGTGAGGGGAGGTTTCTCATCAAAATATCCTGTCAAATGCACTTCACAAGTAACTTTGCTGACACAAATCAGGGCTGGAGGAATGTCATTGAAGTCAATCCTTTTGTTTGGGAGGGGAAATTAAAAAAAAAATATTGGCAGCTGGACTTGGTCTTCAAGGATGATTTCTGTTTATCTTTCCTTGAAATATCAGCCACTCGTCTTGCCTCATTGAAGTTCAGTAGAATTTCTTCCTTTTACACCTTCTTCTGCTCCTTTCATTTTTTTCTTCTGGAGGAAAAGACTAGCAAACAAATAAACATATAAAAATACTTTGGAGTATAATTAGTGGACCCAAATTATTTAATTTGGTCCAGAAAACTACTGAAAAGAAAGTTCAAAAAGATAACAACTAAATCGGCGTTGATCCTTACAAATATAGTTGGAACAAGGGCAAAGCAAAGCTCAGAGACAGGTTCCTTGATGTCAGATGAGGGTCTGTCCCACCGATGTCGTGTCATTTTTCTTTTCAACAACATGTGAACAGACCACACAAATACCAGGAGGGCCAAAGGATGGCAAGGGATTAACTGCGAGCAACCAACCAGGCCCACTGGTTTACACTCAGGAGCCTTATCTGTGCCCTGCAATACAGAAACGTGACACGTGAGAACCAGCCGTGAGCACTCGCAGACTATTAAAAGGGACAAAAGAACCTCACCCCCACACAGAATACCTCATTCTTTAATTACAATGTGATAAGAGAAGTGACATAAGCCTATTATTTGATTTTAAGATCCTGTTCCCAACTGTACCAGATGCTTTTTCTTCTGACACAATTGACTGTTTCTATACTAAGCTTTACCAGCTCCTCTTTGCACCTGGAGTGCTCTTTCACTAGCAGTTTTGAGACTTTAATCTATCTGAGTTTTGCAACTTTTCAAAGGGACAGTCTCATGACAAAACTGTTTTTAAAATAGATACCTTCTAAACTATCAACTATAGCACAGAAGAAAAAATAATAAATGTTTAAAGGGGAATATTCCCTGTGTCACTTTGCAATGCTTGCTTCTCATTTTTTAGTTCACAAGGGGAATGGGGGCTGATCACCATCAGTTTTCTGCTGGCCGGTTTCCAGTTGCCTTCACTTTCATTTATATTCAATTTCCACATTGTTTTCTACAGTTTCTTGTAGGCTGGCTTAGTGAGGCCACAAGCATAAGCTCTTAAATTGTGAACAGTGAAGAAAGAACCACTGACATACATGAAAAAATAACAGGAATGCTTTATATGCCTGGTTTTCCTGGGGTATAGTGACTTTAGATAGTGCAGAAACACCGCAGTCCTTCAGTGAACGTAGTGCTCCTCCTGCCAGGGATGCTTTTTCCCATCCCCTCCCCACTGGTGCCCTGGGGCCACCACAACTATTTGTGTAGTTGCAGGGACTGATATTCCTGCAAAATAGCTCAGGTAGAGAAGTTTTCACTTAAATTCAGTTTGGTTGCCTGACCTGATGCAACACCCAGAATAGCTTGTTCTGGGGTAGGAGGTGGTGAGGTACCTGTTCCTCACGGTGGTGACAGCTCATGACAGCTCATCATGTTCATTGAAATGTGGCCTTAAAACTTTAAAGGATATGAAGGACTTCATTATCCTTCTTCTGCAGGATGACACAGAGAAAGGATCAGGTGATGGTTACTCCATGCAGACTTTTAAACACGAGTTCACAGGGCAGCCTGCGAAGTGAGACACCTTTCACATGAATAAGAACTTCTCATAAGGGATTCATCCTGCTCCACTGGGTTGTTTGAGGTAGGCAGGCAGATACTGGAGGCTTCTTCTGGAGTTGCTGGGAAAAGAGACCCTTCCAGAGGGCCTTGGTTAGGACGAATGGCCAAGAGCTCCATGCAAAGGAGAATTTAATCCAATTTATTCACAGGTACAGTGCAATTAGCCTAAAAAAGTGTCACACTTGCCCTGGTCCCAAGAAGTACCTTCATTCCCCAAACCAGCTCTGCCTATGGGTTTGCTAGACGAAGGAAAGATCATATCAGGGGAATCTAGCAAGAAGATGCCATAATCGTGTAAATACTTGCATAAACATATATAGAGAAGCCACACCAATAAGAAATATCGTAACAATTCTCCGTAGCCAGCAAGCCTGTGATGATTCATGGCCACCACTTCCCTCCCTTGCCCCACTGCCCCCACAATTTGCTAAAGCCCCAGTGGTCATTATTCACTGGAAACTACACAGCTGGATAAACTCAGTGATCAGACAGTTCTTTCCTATTTCTAATGGGAATCCTGCCTGAACTTTGGCCTGTCTGGGTAGCCCTGGGAGAAATTAGCTGATTAAAAATGTCCGGGGGGAGCTGCAAATGGGAAGAGTTTTATTTTTCTAAAATGCAATTGGCAACGCACCGTGTTAGCGAGTTATCACGAGACACTGCACGACAAAAATGTTTCATTAAGGCACCTCCTTCCTCCAATTCATTGTCTGTCTCAGGTTTTATATACCCTGAGCTGGGGGAGCGGTGTTTCTCCAGCCAGTGTCCCTGGAAAGGTCAGGCTGGGTTAGCACAAAGTGCTTTCTGGTTTTCAGCTCTAGGACAGTATTTGCCTTCCCTTTGCCTCTGAGTACAGTGAGTTTGTTTTCATATGTGCTGCCCCCTCTCTGCTCAGTCTTTTTTCCTTTCACTGCAAAGAATGCACTTAACTCCTAAAATATTAGCTCTAAGATCTGGCGTGTTTCGCTGGCGAGTGCATTCACTGTCACTCCGGGGGAATTCATCACAGTGAAATCCATCTTACTTGGCTTTCCAGCCCTGCGCCTGCAGACATCTCCATCTGAGCTGCATACCCCACGCTCCCCAGACGTTAGAGTCAAGAGAGGAAAATAGCCACTTCTGAGGTGCAATTCATCTCAGCCTCATGTAGACATTTCTATTAGGTCAGAACCATGCTCTGTTTCTCTTCACTGACTATAAAGGGAGCCTGGGGTGACTAGCTTGCATGGAGGCCTCTTTCATGTAAATGCCTATGTTAGGGGAGATTAATTTTGTCCTGTAAGTCAGTTTAAGTAGAAGTCAGGTACCTAGCTTTGTGTCAGAGCTTTGATTTTGGAGCATTACCTGCAATTTTTTTTTCCTTTGTCTCTCTCTTGCAGCAACTGCAGAAGGGCTCTGATAGAGTTTATTAACCTGCTGTAATTTTAATAAATATTGATAGCATCAGATGCTGTTGCGAGTACTTTAGCGACTCATCCCTGGTATTTTGCCCCATCCCTGGAAACATTCAAGGGATTGGATGGGGCTTTGAGCAACCTGATGTGGTTGGAGATGTCCCTGCTCCTTGCAGGGGGATTGGACTGGGTGGCCTTTGAAGGTCCCTTCCAGCCTAAACTATTCCATTCTATGATTCTATTACTCATGGCAAGTGTGGGAGCCCTGCTGGGTCAAGGAAAAGTCATGTTGCAGAAGACTCCTAGAAAAAGCTGTCATATCTTTCAAGCAAATCGGGCCATGCATAGGCAATGGGCAGACTCTGCTTCGTATGCGTGCATGTTGGTGATTTGGTGTCCTCCACCGAGCATGACCTATCACCAGGTCAGTACCAGCAACGTGTAAATGTTGGCAACCTAGACCACAAAGCTCTGGTCTTTTAATGTAGCTCCAGTGGCCTGGAAAAACCAAATGGAATAACAATGAGAAGACACAGGCAGAGAGAAATCCATAGACACACAGCGCTAAACCAAAACACCACCACGCTGCTAACACAGATGTCAAAACAAAGTATGAGCTCTGGGATTCATCTTTTGCCAGTTCAGTGCAAACAATTTGGCTCACGGAAATTAAGCGAGGAAGTCTAGCTTCAAACACGTCCAGAAAATGAGTGGGAATGTGGATGACATCCAGCTCCTTTGAACTTGGTTGATATTCAGAAAATGAGGGACTGATAGCCACTGGTTAGCTGTGGAGCACAGTGGTACATCTCTCCCGGCACTGCTCATCCAGCAGGTCTGACTGGTGTAGTAAAATGTCTCATCTTCTCTTGGTGGTGAAACAGCAAACATAGGAACAACCATGAAAGGGTGTTTAATGTCAGCATAGAATCATAGAATCATAGAATCATAGAATGGTTTGGGTTGGAAGGGACCTTCAAAGGTCATCTAGTCCAACCCCCCTGCAAGGACCAGGGACATCCCTGACTAGGTCAGGTTGCTCAGAGCCTCATCCAGCCTGGCCTTGAACGTTTCCAGGGATGGGGCCTCCACCACCTTTCTGGGCAACCTGTTCCAGTGTTCTATAACTCGCATCGTAAAAATTTTTTTTCCTAATTTCTAATCTAAATCTACCCACCTCTATTTTAAAACCATTACCTCTCGTCCTATCGCAACAGGCCCTACTAAACAGCCTTTCCCCATCTTTCTTGTAGGCTCCCTTGAGGTACTGGAAGACCGCTATCAGGTCTCCCTGGAGCCTCCTCTTCTCCAGGCTGAACAGCCCCAACTCTCTCAGCCTGGCCTCATAAGAGAGGTGCTCCAGCCCTTTTATCATCTTCGTGGCCCTCCTCTGGACCTTCTCCAACTGATCCATGTCCTTCTTGTGCTGGGGGCTCCAGAACTGGACACAGCATGTATGTCATCCTGACATACAGCATGTATGTCATCCTGACCCAGGTCTCTGACACATGCACGCCTTCACAAACTATGGTGCAGGTCATGCACAGCTGGTGGGGTGCGCCAGCACTTCTGCTCGGGAGCCATTAGCTTAGACACCCTCATGCAAGGAGACACACTTGGACCCATCTGATGCTTCTAGCTTCCTAGAAGTCACATGGCTGTAGGAACACATACCCAAACCCCAAAAAAATATATCCAGTGGGACTTACTATTTAGGGCTTGGTTCCACTTTAACTGGGCTCTGGGCTCTTAACTGGGCAAGTTTCTGGCTCACACTTGACAAGATCAATCCGGCCCAGCGGCTCTGCAGAGCCAATTTGCGTCTGCATACCAAAACCCATGTGCTAGCTGGTGCAGCTCTGTTTGCTCTGAGATGTCCACAGCCTGAAGCTGAAGCGAAGAGGAGAGTTTGCACTGATTCCCGAGGTTTTCAGTTTCGGGCCTGATCAAGGACAGCAAAGAAACACCCCTATTCCTAGGCAGCCACCTCAAAATTGAGCATGCCTAACTTTGGGCATCGTAAAGACTGGGACAGGGTCTCAAGGTGAATTTTACCAGCTGGAGAGTGTGCAGGCATTTAGCACACTTAGTGCAATGTGGCTGCAGTTGATCAACCTATTCCAGGACTCCAGAGTGAAAAAACCTTCTGGATAGAGAGGATTTGATTGCTATTACCTCTCTCTTCCCATTACTTTTGACTTCTCAGTCTTCCTGCCCTTCCTTTTTTTCATGCCATTTTTTCTGGGTCTTCCTCCTTGTCAGAGATCATGAGTGTCCTCCAGTACAAACTTTGCAAATTCAGTTCAGGAATAGCTTCTAGAGGATTTGCAAAGAGAGATTATACTAGGAGAAAGGCCTCAACTGTTGCAATTGAACATAGCTATATGTATTGGTTCTATTTAGTGAGAGAGGGGCTACGGTGGCAGCTTCTGCAAAAAGCTGCTAGAAGTTTCCCCTTTGTCCAGTGGACTTGGCCAGGTTTAGGGCGGACCTGCTGGTCCTAGTTCGCTGCAGTGATAACGCCTCTGTGATAATCTATTTAAGAAGTGGAAAACAGAAAAAAAAAAAAAAAAAAGATGTAAAGAAGCAGAAACAGGGGCAGAGAGGGGGAGGCGCGAGCCTTGTGGGCCTTGCAGGCCTCACCCTCTGGCCTCCTGCCGGGCGGCCGACTGGGCCCAACTCGTCCCGGCCCGGCTGCGAGAAGTGGAGAGGAGATGAGATGTGAAGAGACCCTGAGAGGTGTCTGCCTGAGCCAGTTGTGAAGAATTTCTTGTGAGAGGAACGGCTGCAGACGCCAAGGTCAGTGAAGAAGGAGGGGGAGCAGTGATGCTGCTCCTGGCCAAGATTCCCCTGCAGCCCGTGGTGATGGCCATGGTGGAGCAGGCTGTGCCCCTGCAGCCCGTGGAGGCCCACGCAGGAGCAGAGATCCCCCTGCACCCCATGCAGGTCTACGGAGGAGAAGAGATCCCCCTGCAGCCCGTGGAGGGCTCCACGCTGGGGCAGGTGGGTGCCTGAAGGAGGCTGTGGCCCGTGGAGGCCCTGCTGGGGCAGTCGTTCTGCAGGGACTGCACCCGTGGAAGAGATGACCCACGCCGGAGCAGTTTCACGAAGGACTGTGGCCCATGGGAGGGACCCCACAATGGAGCAGGGGAGGAATGCGAGAAGTTCTTCCCCCAAGGAGGAAGCAGCAGTGTAAAGTGACGTGTGATGAACTGACCGTAACCCCCATTCCCTCTTCTCTCCCCCGTGCTGCTCGGGGGCAGAAGGGGGAAGGAGGTGGAGATAATTGGAATGAAGTTAAGCCCAGGAAGAGGGAGGGGTGAGGGGAAGTTGGTTTTGTTCTCTCTCTCACTATCCTGCTTTGGTTTTATTAATAATAATAAATAAACAATTTTCCCCAAGTTGAATCTGTTTTGCCCATAATGGTAACTTTAAGGATCTCTCCCTGTCCTTATCTCAAACTTCAGGCCTTTTTTGTTATATTATCTCTCCCCTGTTCCCTCGGAGAGTGGGGGAGTGAGAGAGAGACTGCGTAGCTTGGCCCCGAGCCGGGCTAAACTACGACACTGTACCACTGCATTTCTTTACTTTCCTGACTATTTTCACAGGGATCCACTGAGGCTGATCTGGAGGAAAAGAACTTGATTAGGAGACTAGCAGGATTTGGAGATGATGTGGCAGCAGCCTTGCTGGTAACATGTAGTGGATACTCTGCCATACGGTCAAGAAAATTGACAAGCACTACAAACTAACAGAGCAGCTTATTTTGTCTCTCTTCTGGTCACCTTTCTGCATAGTTATCACAAAATACAATCCCTATCTAACACTCACGGAGATGGAGAGTTGGGTTCACCCCACCCTACTTCATCCGCTTGCTGTTGCTTGAGACAGTGAAGAGAAGAGGACACTCTCAGGGTTGGTCATTGGATCCGTTCTTAAAGTCTACTTTGGTATAAGCTGCTATGGACAGCAGTCAGCATTTTTAGCCCAAGAATTGATTGGCCCATTTTAAGCTTCTACTTCAGGAGAAGACAAATCTCTATAAAGGATTTCTTGCTTATCCTAGTTATCTATAAGGAAACCAGCTCAACCTGTATTTAATCATCTTAGTCATCCCCTCTTAGGCATAGAGGTCCAGGAGGCCGCAGCTCTAGTTTATCCAGGAGAAAAGTGCTGGAGAATTTAAGGTTCTTTCCACATAGAATCATTTTCTGTCAAGAAATGAAAGATAAACTTGGGGAGTTGAGTCAGAGGAAACTACTTAGTGGATGTTGTTGGGTCTTTCTTCTTGGGAATAATTTTTTAATCTTATTTCCAGAAGTCTAGGGTATTTGCCTCTGCTAATAGTGGTAGATGCAGCTCTGGAGAAGCTCAGTGGGATTTTAGTCCATTGGTTAGTCAATGATTTGGTTCAACTCCAGAGTGATCTCGTTGGCTCTTCTGGCTGAGACTTCAGCAGCTGTGTCAGCAGGATGAAAGTAACTCGTTAAGACAGAACATGTCTAGAACTTGATCCTCTCTCCCACTAGTATAAGGACTGCTACGAGGGTGTCCAAGTAACAACTGACAAGTAAACTCCATGTGGATGGAAATTTCACTGGGGAAGTCAGGATTATGAGAAAAAGCTTGAAATGATGCTAGCACAGTCCTGTGGTTAAAGATCCAGTCTGGCTTCTGCACCAGGCTAAACTACGACAGGTGCAAGGATGCTACAAACAATGTGAAATCTCTGATGCTTGTTACAGGGGCGTGACAGGTACATTTGGACAAACCTGCAGCTGCATGGTCTGATAGCTATGTGTAAGCTGCAGAGGAAATACGAAGTCTTATTGTGACAAGATGAATGTGTCCTCTTCTGTTCACCTGTCATCTACTTTTCCTTCCTTTGGTAAACGAGCTTGTAAACTTTCTGAGATGAGGGCTGCCTTTAGCAGGAGTTTGTGCAAGGCTCAGCCTATTTGCAGTTATATCCCTGCTTAGGACTATTCGGTGCTACTGTGACATAAATAATACACCCTTTATTAACAAACAGATAAGAAGTTCCCTAGGTCTCAGGTTGCTTGGACTATATCCCAGTTCAGGAATTCTCTCACAGGTGAGCTCCCCTTCCCATCACATGTGGTCTCGCTAGCAACTCCCACAGTTACTTACACAGGAAAATAATATTAGGAAAACATTTACTGTAAGCTTTAGCTTAATTTAGTAGAATTTGGGAGCTGGAAATAACAAGGAGGAGCCAGCACCTTGCAAAGAGCCAGCACTCCACAGACCACCAGCAAGTGCTCCACAGACCTCAGTTTGGAAAGTGATGAGACAGATGGAAGTCATTATTTTGTTTTGAACAAAATACCATCTGGGGCCAATGTTTGCTGTCTGTTACTTCTGAGTCAATCCAGAGAAACTCCATTGTGTTCCTTAATAATCAGTCCCGGGACCAATCTTATTAAATATTTTCCTTAATGAACTTGGCAGAAAAAAAGTAGGTGCCTGGTCATGAGATCTGCTGATTTCACAAACTTGAGTGACTGCACTGCTATTGCAGAGGAGGACAAGAATATGATACAGGAAAAGCTGGATGACCTTGAAGGAAAGCTGAGTGAGAGAAATGGGTGAATTTTAAGAGTAAAGAAGAGTAAGAGACTGCATTTAGAGACTAAGTGGACATGGATTTCACTGACAGACCACTCTGTGGATAAGGAGTTGGCTGGATGGCTGCACTCAAAGAGTTATGGTCAACAGCTCAGTGTCCAAGTGGAGATCGGTGATGAGTGGCGTTCCTCAGGTCGGTATTGGGACCGGCCCTGTTTAACATCTTTGTCAGTGACATGGACAGTGAGAAAGAGTGCACCCTCAGCAAGCTCACTGACAACACCAAGCTCTGTGGTGCAGTCAACACACTGGAGGGAAGGCTTGCCATCCAGAGGGACCTTGACTGGCTGGTGAGGTGGGTCTGTGCCAACCTCATGAAGTTCAACGAGGCCAAGTGCAAGGTCCCGCACTGGATCAGGGCAATCCCAGGCACAAATCCAGGCTGGGTGGAGAGTGGATGGAGAGCAGCCCTGAGGAGAGGGACTTGGGGGTGATGGTGGACAAGAAGCTCAACATGAGCTGGCAATGTGCGCTCACAGCCCAGAAAGCCAACTACATCCTGGCGTGCATCAAAATGAGCATGGCCAGCAGGTCGAGGGAAGGAATTCTGCCCCTCTGCTCCACTCTGGTGAGACCCCACCTGCAGCACTGCGTCCAGCTCTGGAGCCCCCAGCATCAGAAGGACGTGGAGCTGCTGGAGAGGATCCAGAGGAGGCCACGCAGATGCTGAGAGGGCTGGAGCAGCTCTGCTGTGAGGCCAAGCTGAGAGAGCTGGGGCTGTTCAGCCTGGAGGAGAGGAGGCTCCGGGGAGACCTGATAGCAGCCTTCCAGTACATAAAGGGGGCTACAAGAAAGTAGGGCCTGTTGTGATAGGATGAGGAGCATCCTGACCGCGCACCTGAGCAGCCAGCTAGATGGATGGACAGGGGAGAAATGCCAGTTAGCGCATTCATGAGCCACTCAACCAACTCAGCTGTCTACCCCAACTGTGAAAACTGCTTTTTTTTTTTTTTCCTGGGAAGTCTCTGGCATGGATCAGAGAGCTACTGGGACTCTAAAGATATTGAATGACCTGCTCAGCAGGGACGTGCGAGTCACTGGGTAACTGAATCTCCACCTCTTATTGCATGTTGTGGAGGGTATGGGGTTAAATGAGGCCAGGCTGAGAGAATTGGTGGTGTTCAGCCTGAAGAAGAGGAGGCTCTGGGGAGACCTGAGAGCAGCCTCCCAGTGCCTAAAGGGGGCTGATTGATAGGAAAGATGGGGAGAGACTCTTCCAGGGCCTGTTGTGACAGGACAAGGGGTGATGGCTTTAAAATAGAGGGAAGCAAATTCAGATTGGATATTAGGAAAAACATTTTTACACTGAGGGTGGTGGAACGCTGGCCCAGGTTGCCCAGAGAGATGGTGGATGCCCCATCCCTGGAAACATTCCAGACCAGGTTGGCCGGGGCTCTGAGCAACCTGATCTGGTTGGAGATGTCCCTGCTCCTTGCAGGGGGGCTGGACTGGATGGCCTTTATTGGTCCTTTTCCACCCAAACCATTCTGTGATTCTGTGATTCTAAATCACAATGTGCACAGACAAGAGACTCAGACCGCGATTTCCATGAGAGCCATTCTCCTCAATCATGAATAATTGTGTTGCAGCAGTGGCTGAGGGTGCAAGGAAGAATTAGGGAGTGACTGCAGTGATATTACTCACAGCTTCTCCCACCGATACGTATATTTGTATATGGCTGCAGGGGTAACAGACATAGCGCACGCACACAGATGTACGCGTATCCTTTGATCATCGTACTTCCATTCCTCAGAGCTATTCAGCCTCAGCTGCACTCAGTTTAGCTGCAGTCAAGCTCTGATGACATACACATTAAACCCTTGCCTTACAAGACAGGGGGAAGAAAGAACATTAATAAACGTGCTGATTTCCAAACTGCACAGCGTGATGGTCCTTCTTGTTTTCCAATGCGGTTTCTTCCTCAGTTCAGCCTTGCAACATGCATCTGCATCCAGCAGATTGACTTTTTTTTTCACAAGTGTTCCCAGTTTATAACTGAGGGTTGGGGGAGAGAAAAGAAACGATGATGATGATGATAGCACATGCATCATGTGCCCCAGTGCAGGAAACAGCAGGGATGGTGTGTTCAGCAGTGCAACTTCTTAGCGCAACATGTGCTTCATCTGTGTGTTTCTGCACTCCAGTTTCTTTCTTCTACTCACGCCTTCATGCTTTGATGATCCGGGTTTTGTTTTGTTGTTTTTTTTTTCTTTCCTGCAAACATTCCTTGAGAGGTATGGTTTCCAGCTCTACTTCTTCTGGGTAGTCCTGTTACATGAACTACTCGATGTCATCAGTGTCTGGGTTATGAGGGCTTTTTGCTTTGAGGTAATACAGCCATATGGACGGCCTGAAGACAAGCGATTTCATTTCCAGCTCTGGAGTTGATCTTCTGTGGGGCCAAGGGAGATCTTCTGACTTCTGTGGGGCCAAGGGTGCAAAAGCTAAAGTTAGCTCTTTGCTGTCCTACACACCAGGTTTCTAGTTCCTCCAGGCTTCAAGAATAATGTAAATGGGACTTTGGAAATGCTTCATATTGAGGCAAGGTGGGATAAGTCCTGGATGTGCAGATGCACAGAAGGGAAGTTGAAAAGCCCGTGACATGAGTACCTGTCTTGGGTGAGTCCTCCTGGACTCTCTGATTTCCTGCAACGAAATTAGAATCTTCTGGCTTCTGTATTCAGGTTTTCTAGACAATCTGCTACCATGAGACTTCCCAAAATGCTCTCCTCATCCCTTCAGCTTTGGGAAGCCAACAGGCCCCAGAGCTGTGAAAGCAATAGTGTCTAGCTATGGGGCAATTTGCATGGCTGGATTGCTCCAGACCTCTGGACTGTGAAAGCTGCAAGAACTTTTGGTAGCTGAAAGCCTTTCCAGACCACCTGAGGACAGGACTGACACAATGATGTTTGGGTATTTTGTTAAGGTGTCTTCAGGGCTACTTTGGACAACAAAGAGAAGGCCCAACATGTTCACAGTTCGCACTAACATAAGCTCTTTCTCATAGTGTGCCAAAACGGCCTATCTGGAAACAAACTTCGTGTTTCTCATTTCCTGAGTCACCTTTCTTTTTACTTCATGTTCACCACATGGATGATCCTAGAATCTGTGATTGTCATTTACCAGAGTTTGGACAACACAGAAAGACTTGATGCTTCCAATCCACCTTGAGAAAGCTGCCTTCATATTTGGCTACCCCAGTAGTGGAATAAGACTAGTGCCCAGCAAATATATCATTGCACAATATATAGCTGCTGACAACACCGTGAGGCTGAGCTGAAGAGTTCAAAGCCCTGGACCTGGACCAAGACACTGCACTGAGGTTGTGTAGTGCTGGTTAGACGTCTAGAGATGCAGTAAATGGGTATCATGACATGAACCATCAGCTGGTGCTCTCCAAAAGATCACTGAGATATGAGTTTGCCTCCTCCATCTCTTTGAACATTATTTCTGCATTGTATTTTAGATGGTGAACCGCTATTTCAGGAGCCTGTTAGAAGTATGTAGGCTGTTCTGCATTCTTGCAGTCCCAGTGGTCAGACTAACAGGAATGACCATGCTGGCGCAAGACTAAGTAATCTGGATAGTGTGCAGAAAGCTTGTTTACACCTACCTAGCACATCGTCTGTTAGCAGCTCTTTCTGCACTCTCCAATCTCCAGTGCAAAAACAAATAAACAAAACCACACCCCTGTATCCTTAGAACGTCAGTGATGTCAGTAGTAGCATCTCAGGACCTGACAGGAGAAGTTTTTCTTCTCCTGTGGGATTCACTTCTCTGTTATATGTTACCCAACATATCATCCAGCCGTTCTTCAGAAGCAAGATCAGGCTTTCTGGTGCAAGGGCCCGTATCCAACACAAATATACTGAGTGCGAGAGGCAAGCAGATGAGTGCTAGAGGGCTATGGTCTTCCCACGTGTTCACTTGGGCAGTTCAGACACATTTCCAAAAACCACAGTCCCCAGGGACTTTCCTCTCTCTGCAAAGGAATGTGCTTGTTAAGCCAGGGAGAGAAAAAGCCATCTCAGAAATGAAACAGGTTGTTCTCCAGCACTTAGAGTGAACACTTAGAGGCCACTAATACAGCCCTACGTCCAAGTAACATGTGTCTTAGTCATCAGAATTGTCTAGAGACCAAAGCTTCAGCTTCTGATCCAGTCTGACCTGGGGACCACCCAGTCCAGCAGCAACTGTGGGCAGAGCCACCTTAGCATCCCTCTGCTCAGGACCTTTTCAGGAACCAGTCCTCAGAAAAGAAACCCAGATAGGTCTGGAACTGTTCTACCTTCTTGCAGTTGTGCACGGCCCCACAACAGAGTGCTGGTCTCAAGCATAAAGAGTTCAAGCAACAGCTTGGAGGTTCACATCTCTAAGGTTCAGGGAACCCTTCTACTCATCAAACTACTACATACCAGCCACTCTGCATTGACTACTCCACGGTTTCCTATGAACTTTGAGCTAGGAGTATGCAAAAATATCCATATTGGAGCCACTAGCATATGCAAGGATTTGGAAGAGTGATGGTGTGTACTGGTGAAAGGAAGAAGATAGGGAAGCATGAAGTATAGGCTCTGAATTTGGAAGATAGTAATAGGGATAAGGAGAGGACAGAAGAGAATTGGAGATAAGGGGCCAGATAGGTCTCTGAAAAGACATTTTTGAGAGCTAAATTTAAAAAAAAAAAGAGAGAGAGAGCAAAACTGCTTCTAAATGTTGACTGGGGAGTGTCTCAACCCAAAGGGCTGGCTGTGGGATAGATGCTTCATAGCAGCATCCCATTTCCACAGCCCACATGGTGCAGGATTTATGGCTCCACACTGAACAATCCAATAGCTACAGCTGTTTGGCTCCATGAAATAAGCTAGGGACAATTTTCCAACCCTGAGCACAATTGGCACAACATGTTTCATGTCCGTACAGCTGAACTTTCTTACCTTCTACCTCAGGCAGCTTGGTGCTGAGTCCCAACTTGCCGGGTCAGTCTCCTGAGCCTGAAACTTCTTATTGGCTTGAGTCATGGCCAGGCACTCTTCAATCTCCTTGCAAATCCACTGATTAATTAGGTTACCCTGAAGCCTGAAAACCCTTTCTCCCATGTGAACATGGTTCTTCTGGACTACAGCTAAATTCTTCAGGGATGCATGATAGATACAGCACAGAAGATAACTGCCAAGATAGCTTTTGCAAAGGTGTTTTGCTGAAAGCATCATTACTCTGGTTGCCTCCCTGTTGACCTGCAACGCTTCACTCACTACCACAGGACAAACAGACAGCAGCTCCTGTAAGCCAGGAAGACGGAGTTGCTCACCAGCCTTTGCGCTGTGCATTGAACATCTGGTTGTTGATAGGGGAATGAATAAGCTAGAGGGTTGATGTGAACCAGATTGCTTGCACTCTGTCCAAAAATTCCTCTGCAAGCTTCCAGTGTCGACTTTTGGCTTATCTTTCACACATAGCCTCTCTGGGCACTCTCTGGGAAATCAAGAGAAGTATGGATTTGCACAAGAAGAGAAAAGGGATTTGTCATACTCATCATGATATACTTTCATCTGAGCAGACACGTTTGGGCTTGATTAAGGACACACCCTTCTTTGTCACTGGGGCGAGGAGAAGCACTCTCCCAAGCTCCAAAGCAAGTGGAGCAAGAAGGGATAGGAAGAAAGGGACTGTGAAAAGGACCCTGCTTCCTGCAGGGGATGAGGAAGGCATTCAGAGGGAGTTGGAGGGAGAAGGAGCCGAAGGGTAGCTGAAGAGCCTTGTACAAAGTCCCCGTACATTTCTGCTGTTGAGCCTTGTTCACTGCAGCCAAGAGCTACGATTCAGTATTTACATAGTCCCTGTCCACAGTTTTGCTAGACCCTAAGGATTACTGCAGAGCAAAGTCTGACCAGGAGGTTGCTATTGAATCCCAATCCCTATCTGAATGTGAGACAGGTTTTTTTTATGGAAGCCCTCTTCCTCAAAAACAAATGAATAAAAGATGTCCTGGCTCAGCAGGAGAGAATCACAGATCTGCCACCCAGAAGTCATAGAATCATAGAATCACAGAATGGTTTGGGTTGGAAGGGACCTTCAAAGGCCATCCAGTCCAACTCCCCTCCAAGGAGCAGGGCCATCTCCAACCACATCAGGTTGTTCAGAGCCTCGTCCAACCTGGTCTTGAATGTTTCCAGGGATGTGGCATCCACCACCTCTCTGGGCTAGTCCTAACATTATGTCTCACAGAGTCACTTTGAGACTGCAAATGAAGGAGCCAGGAGGAAAGGAAAATCTTTATGCTATAATTCAATGTATGAAACAAGACTGCGGAGTCTGAGGGACCTCTCAAGTCATCTGATCAAAATGTTGCTGTCACAGGTATCCTGCCGTATGTTCCCATTCACACCTTTAATGCTATTAAAAGGCTTTTCCAGAACTGCATTCCTCTGATGCTTCGAAGCCATCTGCTAATTTTTCCACTTCAAAAGTAGCCATGGCCCAATTTACATACATTTGTGTTTGTGCCAACAGAGACCTGAAACTGAAATAGCACTTTCTCCCTCCCACATCTTTATCATGCGCAGCATAGAAAGCTCACCTCTCCCATCTACCCCATTTTAGGACTTTAGTCTCCATCTATTTGAGAAACTCAGGTTTGATACCTAATATAAAAAAAAATAAATATAGGTATGACTACAGGTCATTGTTGGCAAAACTGGCAGTAGCTCTCTAACATAATGTCAGGTAAAACTCGCTCATTTTCTTATTAATATAATTATAAAAGTTCCGTTTCCTTCCTTCCTGTTCACACCCTGTCTCTACTCTAAGCTAAAAGCAAATATTTCTTTAATTATTACTGCCGAGCCCAAACAACTCAAAATAAATCAAATCTGGCATCCAAAGCGTCTTCATTTACCATGTCTTTCAATGGCTTACTAAATATTTCACAGACAAACACTCACACACACACCCACACAGATGCTTGCACAGGAATGTCTTTTTTAACATTACTTTATGAGTCTCTCCTGATGCCAAAGAATGAGCAAAGGAAGCTGGAAAATTCTTTTGGATGATGAGGTTGAGGAGACACAATCCAGGAAATGTAGATGTTGAAAGACAGAAAGATCTGTCAAGTCCAACTAAGGTGGCTCCTGGAGATGTCGTCTAATAACTGAAATTCGTACTGCATTATATAGTCTGAAATGCTTTAAGATTCCAACTGTGGTTGGATTTTCTTTCATAATTCAGCTCAGGAAGAGGACAGTAGCCAACCCATGTTAGTAACACAGCAGTTTTCAGGAAAGAATGCAAGTACAGACTGAAATTGAGTAGAAAGGCAACTCAACCTAAGGGAGGTAAATTGGGTGGGATTCATCTCACCCGTATTTGAGTGTCTGCAGTGTAGATGTCTCCATCCCAGCTGGACATCCTGAGCTGTCATTTTAGTCAAAGGAGAGAAATGGCCGTGTGTAGCACAGAGATAATCTGTTTTAAATATCTACTTGAGATAAGATGAATCATATCCTTCAAGTGTCTGCTTCCCTCTGTTGACTGCATAGAGTCCCAACAAATAATTACTTGCAACATAAACATATAGGGTGGGATTTATATAATGCATGCTTTCCTCTGAGACAGAAATCTAGATTTCCACTCAAGTCAATGGTGCAAAATCTGGTCAGTGCAACCAGTGGAGTTCTAGGGGGCAACCCATCCAAGTAGATACAGATTTTGTAGATATTATTTATTATTTACTTAATGTACTTAATTTATTATTGCTCTTTATTCTTGGTACTGACTAGATCTCCATTTTTTGTCATAAAAGCCTGAATGCTCAACAGAGAGACGAATATCTACATTGAAAACATTTGCAGTTATGTGAGATCAATCCCATTCCTAAAGTTAGGTGAGATGGATCTCCACGAGATGACGTTTTTTCCCTTAGGACATGCCAATATTTACTACATCCCATCATCCCATACCACATTTTAATGATCAAGCTTGGTCCACACACTGATTTTACCTCCTAACTCGGAAGAGGTAAAACTGGCATCGCCAACAGTACAAACCCCTGGAGCATCAAGCTCCAGTCCATGGGTTGACTTTGCTGTACTGCAGCTGACAAGAAATAGTTCCAAGTTCTTATGAAGTTTCAAATTTCCTTGGAGATTTGGTGTACTAAGATTCATGTCAGAAAATCTGGCCCCAGCAGAGTAAGGGATATTTAGAAAGCTCACAGGTTTTGGCAACAGTCCTGATGGCCAGACAATGGCTTCCAATGAGAGCAAAGCATCTTTACAGTATTAATTGTCACAATCTCAGCTGAGACATGGTAACTGCCTGTCTCGGGGTGAATTTTGAAGTGAAAAGCTTCATTTTGGACTGCTGTGACTCAAGTAACTTCTGCTTTGCATTGGAAAGGGCAGGCAGCACACACAGCCATGACTGGATCTCGTGACTGAAGGCTTTTGGCCCTTCAGAGTTTGACTCAGGCGAGGCTTTACAATAGCATCACTCCTGCTTCAGGCTCCATCACCTCCACAGCCACTGTCTGGGCAGGCATGCGCTCCTGAGTCACTTGAGACAACTGTGGTCAGACAGCTGCATCAAGCTGAATGCATCTTTCCCACTTTCAGACACTCTGTGAAGTCCCATCTGGAAGTTCATTTGATGAGGAGCACCACATGGAGCATGTATATCTCCAAGGCACAAATGCCAGAGGTTTGAACCTCAGATTGGAGGTGTTTCAGCACAAAGTCGTAGCCCACAGGACATGCCTTCTTAAGTCATGGCTGTATTATTTCTTATTCATACCTTTCTTACAGAAAGCCAGAGAAAAGGTTGTGCTAATCTGAAACCTCAGGAACAATTCATGGGGCTGACGGATTAAGCCTGACAACCTAGCAGGTTTGATTGGGTCATGGAAATATCCGCTGAAAGCCACATGAGTACATTTGATTTGGCAATAATATTAAAAAAAAAAAAAAAAGAGAGAGAGACCAAAACATTTGCTGCATATAAACAGAAAAAAGGTGCTTTGTTTTATACTCTGAGTGGGGTGTTGCAGTTTATAGCAGATAGACAGAAAACATATGTGAATCATCATGTAGATTATATTTATACTGCCTAATGCTCAGGTTTGTTTGGTTGGCATTAACAACAACTCATGGCTTCCTTTCCTATAATGCTGGTTTACTTTTAATAAAATCTTGCATTCACATCATCTCAGCCAAGCATTCTCCTGGGGTGGAGTCAAGGGCAAAGAAGGAAACCTCTGTGAAATTCATTTCAAATGTTCCTCCTCACTTGTGCGGTGTAATTTTTTTTCCATGTTAAAAATCAATAAATAAGTAAATGCAAGATGCCCACTGATTGCTTTTGAAAAAAAAAAAAAAAGCAAGCTTCCCTTATTTTTCCAGATCTGTCACCCTGAGATGTGCTCAGCATGCCAAGGTACTCATACTGAGAGCTGATAATGTAAATTTTGGATCCAAAGATCTTTTGAGATCACTAGAAAGAGAAACTTTGTCCTTTTTTGTGGTGATAATATTCGGAAGAGTGTGTGGGACAACAACTAGGACAGAATGGGGAAAGGGGCATGGAAGAGAGGGGGCTGTGGGGGCTTCGAGGGGACTGGACCCAAGTTTGTTTGTAGGCATTTGGGGCACATCACAAGAGGATGGTTCTTCTCACTTGCTAGGCAAAGCTAAAGTTTTAGTGATAGCAGAGGTTCTTCAGCTGCAAATACAGGGCTAGTAAGGTGGCCATATATTCTTCTTGCAAGAAGTAAGGAGTCAGATGAAGGAAAGAGCAGGGATCTTCTGTATCACAGACTTCACATGTGCTGCAGGAATCAACTAGAAGGCATCAACCACAGAAGTGTGTCGTGGAGCAGAGAGAACTGAATAGCAGGGCACAAACCAGTCATCGCTCATGGGCTTACCACAGTCTGATAATATTGGATGTGATGCCTCAGGAGTTACCTGCAGAGCCTCCCTTTTTCCTGGCATTGGGTTTGGCTGGGGAAAGCGAACATGCAGGGAACTGTACTGTTACAAGGTTTTCACAAGAGACTGCTGGAACAAGTAAGTTCAGACTCTGATTATATAGAGATGAGCACCTAGGTCCTAGGACTTTGGTTACACTTCTTGGTACATCATGCAGCATTTTTGGAGGGGCGTCTTGATCTCATTCTCAAAACAAGATTAATGTTTACAAAATTAAGTTCTTGATGCTGAATAGAAACATAGAATACTAGAATGATTCGGGCTGGAAGGGACCTTTCAAGGACATCCAGTCCAATCCCGCTGCAAGGAGCAGGGACATCTCCAACCACATCAGGTTGCTCAGAGCCCCGGCCAACCTGGCCTGGAATGTTTCCAGGGATGGGGCATCTACCACCTCGCTGGGCAACCTGGGCCAGTGTTCCACCACCCTCAGCATAATATTTTTTTCCTAATATCTGATCTGAATCTACCTCCCTCTATTTTGAAACCATTACCCCTCGTCCTGTCACAGCAGGCCCTGCTGAAGAGTCTCTCCCCACCTTTCCTGCAGCCCCCTTTGGGCACTGGGAGCCGCTCTCAGGTCTCCCCGGAGCCTCCTCTTCTCCAGGCTGAACAGCCCCAGCTCTCTCAGCCTGGCCTCACAGCAGAGCTGCTCCAGCCCTCTCAGCATCTGCGTGGCCTCCTCTGGACCCTCTCCAGCAGCTCCACGTCCTTCTGCTGTTGGGGGCTCCAGAGCTGGACGCAGCGCTGCAGGTGGGGTCTCACCAGAGCGGAGCAGAGGGGCAGAATCCCCTCCCTCACCCTGCTGCCCACGCTGCTTTTGGTGAAGCCCGTAATTCCTGAACAATTCCACATGTGCTGAACTTCCAGCTTGGGAAGCTGAAGTGCCCACAGACACTGAATGGAAATCCCATGGCAATCTTTCAAAGTTTCTTAGTGCTGCCCTGAAAGGCCAAATCTTGAGGCTGGGGAAATCTTCCACCTCCAGGTATTTCCACAGTATCACAAAAGATAGGGATGAAGGAAAATCAAGTTTTGCTCAGACCATTCCGCTGCACTGAGACAAGGCCAGCTCTACAAGGGTAGGGATGTCAGCTCCTGGCATTCATTGTCTCCTTACATCCATTCCTCTCACATCAGGCATCAGCGTGTTTTTCCTAATTTGCTACCAAGGATTTTATGCGTGCTGACAGGAACAGTGAAACGGGTTTGCCTTCTATAGCAAGACCTGGTCCATCACCCTCTTTCTCAGAGTCATGGGAAGCAAAAGCAATTACCTTTAATCTCTCAAGCCCGATCAATCCCCATTGCTTCTCCTCCATTACACAGATGTCAAACCAGCTGTGGCAGGAGCAGAAAATGGGCTTTACATTATGTCCAGCTGTTAGGCAAATCAAGAAGTAGAAAGACCGCATTTGGGGTCTTTTTCCTTTTCAGTGCTGTCAGTCAGATGGAACAGCAGGTCCCTAAAATAGTTATGAATAACCATTAGTAGGAGAAGACTTTGAAAATGTTCCTTGTTTATACATTCGCTGGAGGGTCTAAATCCTGGTAGAGCTTAGAAAAATCCACCGTTTTCACTAAGCTTTCAACTCTGCTTGGGCAAGAGCTCTGCATCACAGGATAATAAATAAATGTCATGCCACATGTATATACATTTTCTTCCAAGGCTGTTTTCAATTTCTCCTTTCAGGCATGTTTTGCCCTGATGGTTCCCTTTGCTGGCTGTATAAGAACCAGCTTCAGCACGTCTCTGAAAGCTTTCCAAACAGAAAGCTCATTCATGTCCTCAGCTCTGAGATGAGTAACAGTCTGCAGCCGTGCACCTTAGGAGCCATAAAGCAGAGTGCACTGGATTGGAAAAGTTCCTGTCCCCCTTCCCACTGTGGTTTTTTTTTCATGGAAATAATATCCTGGAGGAACACAGGGTTTGAAAGCAATGCCAGCAGAAGGACTCTGGAGAGTCAAGTCCTCATATCTCCAAATTTAGCAACCTCAGCCTGATCTTTTGTTATTTTTGCTATGGAGACACTTCACTGCCCGCATCACGAGATGAGCCCACAGTGTATTTGGGACCAGTACATGGATTTACCTGAAGAGCTGGGCTTTCTCAAAAAGAGGGTAGTATGGTACCCTAACAAGTGCTGGAACTGCTCACCTCACCCACCTTGTCCTCATCAGTAGGACAACTCTCAGAAACATTGCATGACCTTCGCAGGCTTCCCAGGCAGGTTGCTGCTGGCAGATGTGTCCTTCAGCTGATGTTGGCCTCAAAGACCTCAGATCTGCGTGGTGGCCATGCCCTCAGCACTTGCTGAGGTGGGAACTGAGACTACTCAACACCTTGCAGCAAATTAGTCCTAAAAAAAAAAGCCCTTGAAAACAAAAGCACTTGAAAACACTGTCCTGCCATGGTCCATATCAGACAGAAGAGGCATTCAGAGAAGACATGAGGCAAACTATTTAGGGACGTTGAGCATACTCTCAATGCTGATGACTTTTGGACATGTTCTGCCTGCACCGCAAGCAGAGACAGCCTTCCTGCCGCCTTGCAGATAGTTCACACCGCCAAGCGTGGTGGCAACCCCGAAGTGGCAAGCTTGGTGTTTCTTATGCGTGTCAGGGGAGTGATCAGGGGGAAGATTATTTGCCATAATTTGTTTTTGTCTTCTAATCTTGGCTGGGTTTTCCCTTAGAACAATAAACTGTTGTCCCCGTCCCCCTTTTTAAAAAAAAAAATATATATCATAGCAATAAAGCACTCTGGAGTGAATTTTGTCAGACCGCTAATACACAGCATGGGTGGGTAAAGGCAGGGGCCACACTGCAGTATCCCCCCCAAGGCACGTATTAATGGGGCCCATAAAACACACCCCATTGCGTCTTTTGGCTTAATTGTCAAATGGTTTCCAGATTTAAAGCCCCTAAAGAGAATCTTTTAGAGGATCTGTGTTCATTAGGTAACATCAAAAGCAACAGTAAACATAGGAAATGGGAACTGCCATTTCAAACTCGCTGAGACATATATCAGTGAGGGGTTTGCTAACATTTTCTTTCACATTGGCCCAACCCAATTAAAAAAGAGAAAAAAAAAAAATAAAAAAAGGAAAAATTATTACCTAGTAGACAGAAACTGAATACACCAGAACTTTGGTTTCTTTCCCAAACTGGACATCTTCTTATGCTCTGATGACCCTGCCTAGCTCTTCCCCACTTGTTGAGTTATAAGTACATGAGAGAAAGCAGAAAGTAAACTAGACCTTGCAGATTAAAGAGCACTGTCCACTATTTATAAGAATGAAGATCACTTTTGGGTACCTCAGAGTTTTGAGGTGCCCATCCTGAGGTAACCTGAAGATGTTTTAAATTCCACATTTTTAACTCCATCCCTTTGCCATGTCTCAGGTGGGATATTCAAAGATCCTGTAAATGTTAGCTTCGTTTCACCTTGTTTCAGTCTCCTTTTTTTAAAAATACAAACCATACCAGGGTGGTTCAGTAACTTTCTTCAGATGTCTCTTTTTCTCATCATTGCCTGCTTCGGAGCTTCTTGTAGCTATTATCGTGGCATCTGGTACTGATCTTGGCCAGAGACACAACAAACTTGCTGGAGCACAGCTCTGGTGTGGGGTGGTCTGGAATTAGACACCCTCCTGCTCACAGTGTTTTTTGGTACCAAACAGTCCTCTGGATGGTGACCATCCAGCATCATTCCTGAAAGCACCCTGGCTTTCTTAGTCTTAGCTTGGAAATTTTCACCAGCAAGGGAAGGAAGGAAAAAAGAGAAGACGGTTTTCTACTTCAACAGATAGCTGGGAACCACCTCTGCTAGGTTGCCGAGTGTGATGGGTGATGGGGTGAAGAAAAAACTTCTGCAGGAGGTTTTTGTGGAATACCTTTGCTGCCCACCTGTGCTATAAGACACTCCTCTCTTCAGTCCTGGGAGAGTGGTTTATTTCTTGAGCATGAAATATGGTGCAGATTAGCAGGAAAGCCAAGTCACAGAATCATAAAAAAAAAGAGGGCTAGAAGGATGAAGAGAGGTCATCAAGGCCTTTTCTTTGCCTGAAGGCAGGATCAGCTGTTCCTAAGCCATTTCTGACAGATGTTTGTCTAATCTGTTTTTAAAAACCCCAGTTGGTTCAAGAATCACAGCCCCCACTCCAGGCAATCTACACCAGTGCTTAACTGGCTTTACTGTTAGCAACTCGCCTCTCAAGTTTAACAGAGGTCTCCCAGGGCTCAGTTTAAAACCATGACTTCATGCCTTGTTCCCTGAGGATGCAGAGAAGAGCTTATTCTCTTCCTTTTTTACAGTCCTTTTTATATAGTCAAAGGCTGAGGAGGGGAAACCCTGGATAATCCCTTCTTGCTGAATATTTGATGTCCACGCTGTTGGCTAAGCTCAGCTGTGTGAGGAGCTCCCATGCATTCCTGTGGGGGTTTTGGACAGCTGAATTCAGTCCTTCCTTTGTCTCAGTCCTGCCCAGTAATGGTGGCACAACAGCTGTGAGATCTCTGCTCAGCAGCATGAGGGTGGCAGGGAAGTTTTGCTGCCTGAGGGCTTGTGACAATGGGGCACTGTGAAAGGCTTGTGCAAGTACACTTATGCAGGTGGTCCCCTTAGGGCTAGTGATGTTTGCTCTCAACTCTACTTTGCCAGTCTATGACAGTGCTAATATCACCTATACCCTCCCCAGAGACCATGCTGGCCCCAGTGGGCTTCATGATTCCTGAATCTTGAAGATTTATTCTCACTTCTGAACTAATGGTGAAGACTGTCTTTGATGACTGCATCCACCATGTGAAGTGAAGACCAAGCTTTAACAGGGCCTATGTGCTTCCCGCCCAACACTGCTGCTCATCAGCCCATACGGTTGCTCCGGATCTAAGCAACATCAACTGGGGACCTGAGTGCCCCGATCAGTTTAGCTTCACCCATGTGAGAGCTGTCCTCCAGGTAGGCTGCCAAACCTGCTCCAAGTCTCCACTAGACAGCTCGAGTGTTAGGCTGAGGTGGTCTGAAAACCTGAAAGCTTGCAGCATGACTGGTGGGCATGTCTAGCAAGAGTAGATGCTCCCACACTTCCCTCTTTCTCTTCCTACCCTCGACTCTCAGCCTGGAATGGCCATAATTTGACTCTCACAAGGCAGTGTCCTGTATCTATCATTTCATCCCTTGTCTCTCTGAGCACTTACAAATTCCCTAGACAAAATTCCAGCTCTTTTGCCCATAGACACATGTCCTTCTATGATAACAAACTGAGTTAGTGAAACCTCAAGGAATCCCATTACATTTCATGCTGGAAAAAAAAACCAAGCCTTGCTAGCAGGTCCCGAAGACAGATAATAATATATGAGATGGGTTGAGGCCAACAGCTGCTCCCGTTCCTCCTCTCTGCAAGGGTAGTCAGAAGGAGACATTTCCGATGAATTATAAATGATTTACTGCAGCTGTCATATTTCAGAGCAGCCACAGATTATTGTCTCACAGTGAATATAATGCATTTTCTCCCCTGCTCCTCTCCTATCAAGAGTTTGGTAGCCTTTTGGTATCAGCCCACATTGCCAGGCAGGAGGCTTCCCTCCGGCTTCCAGACTGCTTCTTCACTTCAAAAGCCAGCAGGGAGTGGGAAGCACAGCAGAGGCCACATTCCTGCGATTTATTTGCCTTACAGCCCAGTTAGCGCAGTTTTCCTTGTTAAAGGTATCAGCAGCCTGCTAAGGCCTCATCTTGCACTTGGGCATAAAAAGTGGCTCCAGAATAGAAAACAAGAGCATGTTGCACCCAGGAAAGGTCACCATCATCTCCTAGGTGGGGTAGGCTTTAACCTGAGTCTCTCTTTGGCAGAAGCTAAAAGCCTGTGCAACTCCTCGCTGTGCCTGGGACAATCTAAGGATGAAGGCTATAAATGTTCCTGCAAAGTGCTGGGAATGAGGAATTCACCAAGTATGAGAAGAGGACCTGCAAAATCCAGAAGCAAACATGGGACAAAATAACCAAAGATTTCCACGTCTCATGCAAGGACAAAGGCTGTGTGTGCATTGTCTGTAAGGCACCTGTGCTCCTTCTTGAGCTCATAGCTAAGAGAGGCAGTGCTTTTTAATTACCTGCTTTTATGGTCCAGCTGGTGCAACCACGATTCATTTAACAGGTCCAGCACTAACTTGTCAGGAAGAATGGAGGTGCCATGGGTGATTTTCTCAAAACAAACTGAAATGAGAAGGGAAGTGAAGCCATTACATCATTCCATCACAAGCACTTTTCCACTGCCCTTGGTTTCTCGTGCTTCCTTCTGGTTTGCAGTGGATGAAGGTTTTGTTCCTGCTCTTACTGAAACTCAAGACATTCCCATGGTGCCCACTCCATGGAGCTGGGTTAATGGATGTTACCAGTGATGCTCTGTGCTAAGTTGACACACCACCCTGGGCACCAAGACACAGCACATGTGGTACCTTGTGCTGTAAGCAGTACGATCTCAACCCAGCCAACAAAGTGGTCAACATGCTGGTGAGTGTTGTCCAAGAGTCCAGCCACTCTGGACCTTAGAGAGAACATAATTCTTTAATAGGTTTCTGGAGTCAACACCAATTTCTGTACCAGCTCATAAAGAGTGTTGGAGAACATTTCTGGGCATGTAAACATGTTCGCCTATGGTTTGGGATCTAACAGATGCCAAGAACCATTCCCAACCAGCGGCTGAGATGAAGCCACCTAGATTTGCAGGCTACTCAAATATAACAGCGTGAGTGCAAGCTCTTCCATGCCAGACGGCCTCAGAGTCACAGGACAATCTTGGGCACATTTCATTTATTTGCACAGACACAGACATTGGGTCAAGTCCTTGCTATTTCAGGCCCCGTGTCATACAATCTTTCTCAGGAGCCCAAGGTTTCCATAAAAAGAGCGATCAACTGGTAAAACCTCTGTAAACTTCTTAGCAGTCCTTTGAGTCATTTGCTAGAAAGAGATTAGTGCGAGTTATTTCAAGAAGCAAAGCTGTAAGGAAGAATTACAGAAGGAAGAGATCACAAAAACCTTAGATGCAGAGCTTCTTACTTTTGACTCTTAAACTTAGCTTCATATCAACAGACAAGTTTATAATATTTAACTTTGCTTTTAGTAAAACTAAAAATTATAAAAAACTAAAAAAAAATTATAGTAAAAGTGATATCTGCCTTCTCATTTGTATTAATGCAACTTTCTAGTTGCCTCTAGATGATTAAAAATAATCCCCCAAAAAATGAAGCATTGCTCTTTCAACACTGACCTTCTCTCCATTTTGACACAGGGTTGGCAGTTTCCCTCTGGGAGAGCACAAACCACTGGGATCTTCAGACTTATCCTGACATTTTCAAAGGACTTTTGTTCAAATCCGATGAAACCATGATCATCATTAAAATGTCCTAGTCATGACTGGAGGTCCCATCATACTTGGCAAGGCACGGGCACATAATGAAGTGACAGTCCTTACCCTGAAAGGTTTTAGAAAGTGGCATTGAAGTTAGTGGAGGCTTCATGGAAGAGAATAACTGTCTAATGCCATCATTAGTTGTGTTACCTATCAGTTCAGGGCAACTCTTCTGAAGTAATCTGCCATGGGAGATGGTGTGTGTATGTGTTCATGTGCGGATGCGCATGCTGATCGTGTCATTACCATGTGCTCTGAGGTGGGATTCACATCTCCAAAGACCATGTGGACACTTGAGCCTCACCAGGCTTTAGCTGCATCTTCTGCTCTCGCTCAGCCTCTTTCTCTCCACTCATCGCCGCGCCGAAACCTGGGCACTTGACGGCTGCCAAACACGTGATGGAAACATCTGCCTGCCAGAAAGGCGCATGTGTGGGGTCTGCTGCTGCTGCTTCTCCATGGGAGCTGACAGCCTTTGGGGCTTGGAAGGGGTGCTCAGCTCCTCACTGCCCTTCCGCTGTGCACTCCTTCCTCTGCACCCCCAAACTCTGCACTGCCCTCCGTGACCATATCACTTTCCCACCACTTTCAGACTCCCGCATAACCTCAGACACAGCCCACTGCTCCGTATCCCCCAAAGAGCATTTCTTTTGCTCCCCTGCTTCCCACCTCCCCTGCTCCCCACCTCCCCTGCTCATTTTCACGACTCAACAGCAAAAGCCTCCAGGCACCGCAGTGAGAGAACGTGTCGAGCTGCCACAACACAAGGGATTGTGGAAACTCATTAATACAAATAAATTATTTCAGGACAGTGAGTATCAGAGGGAGACACTGGGATGATGGCACTGGAGACCTACACTACTCAAATCTTGAAGTTTTTGTTCAAGAAATCTAGTTTCCTAAGGTAATATTTCCTTTCCCCACTCTTGAGTGTCATACCTGTCTAGATAACAAGCTTGGTAGGTCTCAGCCCACACATCTAATACTTAACACAGTGATATCTTGACCTTGCTTATACCTTGCAGGCTTCATAGCAGCAAAAATGACGTCACTCTAGTCAGACGGCAGCACCTTTACACAGAGCCCCTTGGTATGGACTTCTCTTCCCATCTCTACCTCTGGCCATGAGATGAACCCCTTGGAGTCAGAGTGGCTGGGTACAGTAGCATGGAGGTAAATGAGCAAAGCTGCAAATACTCCTTTTCCCCTACAAAAATGGAGGTGTTTAGCAGTAATCAGGAAGAAACGCCTTGTCCTTGCTGTGGACAAGAGTTAGTCCTGGACAGGAGCAGCGAAGTTATGGTTCCTAAGACGTCTCACGTTCTGTGCAACCATCTGGGGACTGATTCTGCTGAGCATCACTCCAGCACACTGGCACAATCACACTCTCCCCTGAAGTGTTGTTTTTTTTTTTTCACTGTTTCTAAGCCAAAAAGAGAAGAAACCTGGTTTCTGCAATGTCTTCAAAGGAGCAGGAGGGAGGGAAGATGTGTAACACATGTGTTTTGCTGTAGGACATCTTACCTCAGACCAATTCATCATTGTCCATCTACCCTGCTAGGCCCTGGCGGCCGGTCATCGGCGGAGACCCCTGATCCACTGCTTTTGCAGAAGTGATCAAAGGATGAGATTGGGAATGTCTTAAGCTTTCCTGGATGGGATTACAGCCCTGCAAGAGCATGCAACACTGTTTGAGAGATCCTCCTTTCCATCCTCCTGGACCCGGTTTGTTTTCATTCCCCTCCCACCACGAACATCACCTAGTGCTCGTGGGAGGTGCAGTAGGCATGATTTTGGAGGAGGACAGAGTGCAACTTCCAGCCCAAAAGCCTGCAGCAAACTGGTGGTGTGTAGGGCTCACCCGTTGCACCAGCTGTCCTTACACAGGAATGAGCGTACTTCAAATTAAATACTCAGGTCCTAAGCTCTAAATAAGGCTTAAAGGTTAGGTGAGACTAATGTTCAGAAAAAAAAAATTATTGCAGAAAAATTCTACTGAGATCAATTAACAGAAGTACGCACTACTTCTGTCTCATGGCATCTCATTCATTTTGGGTGGTCCTGGGTGCCAGGCAAGAGGATGCCAGGCACTGGTCCTCTGTGGTTACCCTTATGCAGCAACTGGGTGCGAAGGGATGGCTTCCTGGGCTAAGTTCAGGGCCCCTGAGTCTGCAAATGGGATTTCCTTGGCAGAAAAAAACCACCTTTCCTAGGTCCATCTTCTCTTGGAAGGTGAAGACTATGTGCCTGGAGCTTTATAAGATTCCTGGGTGTGGAGCAGGCTGCAGTAGGGTTTGGGCTGATGGCTAGTGCCAGGAACAGAAAAAAAACACACATCAGCCAAGACATGACTTCCACGAAGGAAAAGGGACTTGTCTTCCAAGAAGGAAAAGGGACTTTCCTTCCAAGGAGGAAAACTTCCAAAGAGGGAAAGAAAACCCCACTGATACCTGGTAAGGTTAGCGTCGGTCCATGAGATGTCGCAGGGGGAAGAGGGGCGAGCCTGTGAGCATACGTGTGGAGTGGCAGCCTGTGTGGTCACCAGCTCTTGGAAGGAGCTGTGGGTGTGCTGTGTTTCTGGAGAAGCTCCTGCTGTGTCCCCGCAGAGGCACAACAGTCCTGCAGTTGCTACTGACTGTGCTTGTGTCCCTTGTGCCGGCGATGGGGAGTGTCCCAGGCACAGGGGACTGGGAAAGACCTCCTAAGCTCCATCTGCTGCTATCTGAGTAAACGCGTGCTACATTTCACAATGTAGGCTCTCTTGATGAATTTTGGCCTCCCCAGCTAGAAACTACCGTGACTCCGTTACCCCCTCTGCCTTCTTCTCCTCTAAAACAACCCTGAGGCTTTTCTCCCTCTGAACGCATGAAAGTTTTCAGCTTCTTTTCCTGCTTCACCAGCTTAGGTGGAAGACTCAGCATGTCAGCCGTGTGCTGGAGTTGTCATGGCTTCTTGTGAGCACTCCATATATTACGAGGAGTGACTCCCACAAAGGCTTAAGATCCATGACAGGGTTTCCAGCGCTACCTTGTTGCTTCCAATTACCCTGACACGGAGCTGACGCAGAAAAGAAGATCCATCTCTCCCATCCTGAGACTCACCGGAAACTTCCCCCCCCCACCACACGCTCGTCCATCGTCCTCCTCGCAGATGAGTTACATCTTTGGTGAGGAGCCGGAAACTCACACATAAGGAAGAAATATGCTTGTACTAAAGCAGAACATGTCATATTGTTTAGATGTTAAGGGCAAGCAACAACGTGGGACGTGGCATGAATCACAGCTGCGGCTTGCCTGGAGGATGGGGGTACCCTGCAAGTGGCAGCTGGTGCTGATTATCCGGAGAAGTTCTCCTTTTTTTTTTAATTCCTCCCATTATAACAGGATCCAGTAATTCATCCTCAGCATGGGCTGCGTGTCTGTTCTCTCTGGAATATCCCAGGGATGGGTTAGTAATCCATCACAGGGAGATAGCGAGTTTTTTCCTCCTCTTTGTTTTCCCCCAAGTATCTTCAGGGCAGCCAATGTATTTCTACCACCTGAGGTTCGCGGAGACTGGCCTGATGTGCTCAGTCTCTGAGGAGAGGCATCGTCAAAACCACTGTTTCTATTTAAATAAAACAGAAAGATAAGCAGATTGACAGGCAGGAAAAAAAATGCAAGGGGTGGAGGTCTCACAAATGCCTTGCAGTGGAAAAAAAACATCTCATACGATGGCAACTCACATGGTGATATGAATAATATTACACAAGATCATCTGTCTGCCTTAAATGGCGACTCAGCTAATTGTGTATCTTCCCGCTGGCAACTTTCACCCTGGAGGACATTAAAAAGCTTTGCGAAACCATGCACAAATCGCCACGAAGGTATCTCACCTCCCGAATGAAACGTGGGGCTGCCCAGTACCAAAAAACACAGCTGCCCAGGTGTCTGGAGCAAGGAGCAAAATGTTTCACGCACCATTTGAAATTATGCTCCGGGAACGTAATGAGCAGGGTCAGGCTGGGGGATTGCGTTTTACTGGGTGGCGAAGTGAGTGGCGCAGTGGTTCTGAACTGAACACATTTGATAACTGAATACCTTTTTCCTGGCAAAGATATTTGTAAGCAACAAGGCATCTTCATGTGTTGCAGCTGCTGGAAAGTACTGTGGGTACTACTAGATACCAAGTTAGATGGATCCTTCAACCAACCCAATGTAAACATCCTTAAAAGATCATTCGTTACAAGTCCTTCAAGACAAATACTCCAAATCATCAGTCACATCTGAAAGTCTTGGCTTTTAGTCTTTATCATGAGAAAAGATGTTAAAATGAGCGATGGACCCACATCCCATCTTAACCAGCTCAGTCTGTCGTAAGAACAAAAGCACGGCTATGTTGGTTTGGGTCAAGGATCCATCTAACCTGGTAGGTAGCAGAGACCAAAGCAGAGAATAAAGCAAGTATATAGTTGCACCCTGAAATCCTAGAAATTCTATTTTATTCAAGATACTTTCTGATACCCCAGTTTACAATTTGGTGGCTATAACCTGTCTAATGCACCAGAGGAAGCAGGCAGGTCTCACCTAGGGCCGTTGCGTGCATCCCATTTCTATACACCCACCTCCTCAGCTCATTCATCTTCGCAGCCCTGCTCCCAAGCGTTGACAAAGCTGGCGTGTCCAGCCACAGTAGCTTTTCACCGATGGCTGCTAATACCTCAGCAACTCATGCCATGTGGTTAGAAAAGATTGCAGAGCTCTGAACTTCATAAAAATTCCTAGATTATTAGTTTAATAATAAGTCTAGTCTTTCCATGTCAGTACATTATAGACCCCCGGCTAGGCATTTTAAATCCAGGACTATGAGAGAATGTTGTAAAGTCTCCAGCCCACAAGCCTGCTTTTTTCTTTGAGAAAGAGGAAAATTAATAAGACGACCTAGAGAATGGGAATAAGTCCAGGAGACAAAGCAAAAGCATAAGAGGGAGGGAAAAAAAAAAAAGGAAAAAAAAAAAGTGGAAAAAAGCCAGAGGGAAAAAGACGGATGCTGATAAATGGCTCTGTAGAAAGGCATATTGAAACTTTGTTTACAATCTCATGGTACCAAGGCATGCAGTATTAATAGCCTTCGACACCTTGTAAACTCAGCAAAACTAATTTTTCAGAAAAGAAGTTCTTTCCCAGAAGTCTCCTCTTACTTGCTTAACACATATTTTCTAGGGCTGATATGTCCCCTTTCATCATGACAGCAAAAAGGAAGCTGGAAGGTTGGCCAGGACACCTAGGGTAATGCCCCATGTACTCTTGCAAAGGCAAAACACAAAAACAACTCCATCAGATCTTTAATGACCCCAACCGCCCCATAACACTCTGCTGGGACAATGGGTCCAGAGGTGAACTCGCAAACTCCACTTGTGAGGTTGCCCATCATTATTGTCCCAATCTGACAGATAAAGAAGCTGAGCAGAGTAGTCCGGGATCACACAGAAAGCTCATGTCAAAGCTGAGACAGAAGCAAGGGCTGCTTCTTGTGATCCTGACAGAACCCATGCCCAAGCATGGACTAGACTGTAGTGTGCTCCTTTACCATCATATTCATGCATCTTAGCAGGCATCACCATGCTGGTGTACCCAGACTTGAGTACCATTCCTACTTCATCAACTGTACTGAATGTCTAGTGTTAGACCATATCCATGGTGCAAGGACCATGGATCTTCTAAAGACCCTATGGCAAACTCGCTGCTGGGCATCAGCCACATGACGCTTAAGGGCCTTTGTGAGTAAATGATGGTGGCTGGACACAGTGAGTCACTCCTTTTCCCCATATGAGAAGGATACCAGGGGTAGCACGCACCAAACTTGTTCCCTGGTGCACCCAAAGCTCAGCTAAAGGCCCTACTTGATCCATGGCTTGCCTAAAAGCAGTTTGGGCTCAAGACATGCCACAGCCTTGCCAAGAAAAGCCATACTCTGAGGGCTATGGTCACACACTCCCTCATGCCAAGGCATGGCAGACCCATATGGTTTAGCATACCCATGAGAAGGAACCATCTTCGGGTCACGTCCAACCACATGTGATGCTTCCCTGGAGGACAGAGGCAACGTCCACCAGCAGTGACTGTGGGCTACTTGACTTCGAAGATGCCATTCTTGCTGATCCTGAGGATGGATGTGCCCAAGGCTGAAACAAGAAGGTGTTTTGGATGAATAGATTCTGGTGGTCTTGTACAACAGAGGCAGGGAAAGGATCAGGAATAGTTTTTACTAAAAAACTTTTAGTTATAAAATGACCTTTTTCCCTGAAATGAAAGTTTTTACATAAAATTTTCCCTTGTTAACATTCTCTGTGATAATTTTTTCATGGAGAATTTATCTGATCGTTCTTGAAATTTTCCATTCCTCCTGCTCCAATGAATTTTCCCCTGTACATTATGAAATATCATTAGAAAGAGAATAAGAAAATCTACCCTGGATTAGCGGGAATGGCAACCATCTGCACTGCGGAAAACTGACAACGAGAGTCCCATTAGAAGCTGGTAAAGCAGGATTACCCTCTTTCCTGCCCTCCCCACACTTGGGGTGACTACCTACTTCAGGGCTGATACTTGTCTGTCTTTGGTTTTGGAAGTATATCCTCTTGTGGAGTTGAGAAATCATGAAACTTCACTAAAAGAAGTAAATTTTCATAAAAAAAAAAAAAAGGTTGAGTTTGAGACAACATTTTGGGGACAGTAGAATTTTCTGATGAACAGCATTTTTGGGGAAACACCTAGCATGTCCTAACATCCCAGGCACAGCACCTTCTTGTGTACCACCCTCTTCCAAAAAGGGGACAGAGGCACTTGGTTGAAGAAGGAGCTGCCCTCAAGGTGCCTCCTTTCAAGAAACAAGGGACTGACTCCAATAAGCTGTCAGAAGAGTTGGTTGATGGGCCATTGTCCACCTCAAGTTACAGGCCATTCTCACCTCCTGTGGCTGGCAACATCACGTGGAGCTCCCCAAAGAGAGAGAGATCAGGTGACAATGGTAAAAGTCAGTCTTGGAGCATGACCGCCATGCCGCCTCTGCCACGCAAGCCCTCCCTCTGGGGTCCATCACTTGGCTGTGAATCTCACACATTGGTTTACATCTCAGAAGATACCATTTTCACCCCCAGCCTGGTCTCCAATTAAGTTTGACTGGTGACTTTCTGACCCTTTCGGTAGCACCATGAGTGTCAAGATCAAAATCAACTCCCACCTTCTCCAATGAAAAGAAAACAAAGAAAAGCCATTCCCTACTCCCAGGCTCTCTGAAGGTCACAGCAGTCCTGTGGAGTTTAACCCTCCCCTTTCCACCACCCTGTCACAGTACAACATGCTCTGCTCTGTAATAAGCTTGACTCAGCAGGCAGGAGATGCACCGGTTCCTGGGTTGGAAGGTCCTTGCACGAACTGGATCAGTTGAGTCCTTTTCCAACTGAAGAGATCACTGCTGGGGCTTAGTGGTTCACTGATAAAAAAAAACCAAAACAGCAAGAAGCTCTGCAGGATTCTCACCTCCAACTGGAACCTTAATCCAGATACTTGTCTGTTTTCAGCGGTGTTGAAGATTTGGTCCAGACTTGGCAGCAGTGAAGTAGCATTCGATGGAAAGCAATATTCACAGCCCACTTGCTGAGTCAGCAGTTCTGCCAGCTCTTGGGACGTTGACTTGATTAGCAGGTACAGTAGGCTGGTTGTATATTCATTAAGCAGTGTTTTCTCGTGCTTGCTGTTATTGCGGAACAGTGTAAGATGCATAGGAAAGAGTTCATCCAGCGCACTTGCAATAGCACAGTGTGATCAACCTCAATACTCACCCTGGAGAGAAGGACATGAAAGAGAAATCTTGGTCATGGAAGAGATGTTGAAGTGGAAGACAGATAAACTTCAGCTTGAAAAATTCAGAGAAAGTAGAGGCGGTTTGAGGCCTTTCTAAGCCACTTCTCCTTTCAAAAGCAGTTCCAGTATTTACTCTGTGTTGCAAAACCATGGGACACGTAAGAAAATTAGAAAACTATAAAGAGATGAAACCACCTAATCTATTCCCAGTAATAATGTAAACATGAACCTATAACAGGACATACATACTTCCACTGCTCAGCTCCAACGCAGATGATATTTGTTTATATTTTGGGGGACTACATGGGAAACAGAGATTTCCAGCCTTCTGAGAACTGACCTGATGAAACTGGGAAGGTGTCCAAAAGTATCTGCCGTGTCAACGAAGGGTGACGGAGGAAGCTTGGGGAGATTTTGGCATGCAGAGCTGGTTGAGCAAGACTTCCACAGTGCTGCCGGGATACATAGTTCAAGGGCAGCACAACAGGCTTGTGGCTTCTCCCACCTGCCTAAGAGCTGGCATCCAGCTTGGCAGTGGTCGAGCTGATGCTCCTACAAAGAATTTGAGACAAAAACACATAATCTTTAACATTTAATGAGATGATTGTTAAATGTGGCTGGAATATGAACTGATGAGAAACACATTGATGTCTAACCAGCAACAGAGACTCATCCACAGCTGTTCTTACAGTCAAAGTTAAACGTTTTCAAGAAAAAATCTGTACACGGTCCTGAATTTCAGCATGAGGTCAGAGTGGGAACTAGTGATGTTCTTCTTTCCAGACTGGAAGCACAGCTCCCACCTTACCCTACATGAGCTGGCTGAGCCTCTGTTGTCTCTTCAGATGAGAAGAGGAGAGTGTAGCAGATATTTGTTAGATGCTCCAGACCTGCAGCCTTTAGAGTTGCTTCTGAAAACAGGCAGAGAGGAGATTCAGGCACTGAAAATTTTCATCAGTCTCCCTTCAGATATCCAGGAACCTCCAGTTGCCTTTGGACTGACACCCTCTGACACGGAATAGGTAAATAGGCAACACTAAACAAGCACAGCCCGCCCACCCCCGCTTTCATTTGCTGCCAGGCCCACCAAACTTCAAGTTTGGAGATAAGATATTAAATTAGAAACATGGCACCCGCTGCAGCCCCTGAATCCTTTACATCAATTTCCTGTGAAGCTCGTGGTATTTATAATCCAGAGCAAGGAGACAGTGTAACTTCACGACTAGCCCCGTTTCAGATGAGATGAAGTCAAGTTGCATTCAATAACCTTGCAGCCCTGTAAACAAAAAGCCTATCCTTTCTTGTCCTTTGTCTTGTTTTCCACTTACATTAAATATATTAAAATAAGTTTCTGATCTTGTCTCAGCAAACCTTTGCAGTGACACCATCTTCTGTCAGTATCTGTAGCTCAGTATCAGAAGAAGTTACGTTGAACATCACAGTTTCATCACATCTAATTAGGGATGTAATCCACCAACAAGCTTTCATCTCAATATCTACCATTTACATCTGTTCATAAAGTTAAAAATACCAGCCCAGAGCCAATCATCTCTTCTTTCAATGATTACCCCAGCACCTTGAAATGTATTGGGTTTCATGCTTTTATGTGGAGCTGGTCAGAAAAGCCCCCAGAGCCCCTTCACCACCAAGGGGTTGCCCCAGAGCCCCAGAAATGTGCAGCTCTGAGAGACTGGGAAACGTCTGGGCTTCAAGCCATTGCTACCTCTCTCCCACAACTCCTGCTTTGGAAGGCTAAAAGCAGCCTAATTGCAGAGGACCTGGTTACATGGGAGTCCTTGTAGATGCTCATGGACTGCAGGGACTTCTAGGGAGGAAAGGTGCTTAGGAAATGGGGCTCCTCTGGTCACAGCTCCACAGCAGTCCATTTGCCCAAGACGTGGGATCCTGGAAGCTGAGGACTCCCCTCCCAACGCACCAGGTGAAAAACCAAGCAACACAAGCTAGAAACATGCCAGCTTTCCATCAGATCCTTGATGAAATCCAACTGTCTCCATGGATCATTTAGATTTCAGCTGCGGGATCTATAGAGGTATTGTCGTGGCGGGAGGTATGGGTAAAACTGAGGCAAAAGAGACAAACTAACAATCCCCTGTAAACAAGGGGGGGAAAATATCTAAGGATTTAAAGGGAAATAATTAGTGCTGGACCCAACCCAGGTCATTTATCTAAAATCCCACATACCTTGGGGGCCTTCATCTGAAACATGTCTAGCTTTTTTTTTTTTTCTGTCATTTTAACCAGACTAAAGGTTACAAGATAAAGATTTGAGACACTAATAACTGTGGCTGATTTCTGCCTGGATTTGTTTCAGCCCTCTGTCTCTTAATGCTAACCAGCAAAACGAAAAATAATTAATAACATTCAAAATTCTCCCCGCTAAGCGTGAAGTGCCATTGTTTCCTTTGCATTCCTCGTGCTGATGCTGCAGGGCCCCAACCCAACAAAGCAATCAAATACATCTGTAACACTGACAGCCCGACTAGCAGCTTTGGCTCCAAGGAGCTCAAGGCTAGTATTTCATCCAAAAAGGTGCTGGGCTATTAGTTGACGAGTTCTATGGACATCTCAAACAGGTTCTTGCCTTGGCCTTGAGTATGATCATTTGTGACTTGACCTTTTATGTGGGCTTCCATGTTTTCAAAGCCGGCCATGATAATCCAGCCCTGAAGCTTTAGATGAGCTTCCAGAATAGTTTCAAGGAATGTATTAGTTGATGAAGAAAGGGTTGTGGTGTCTTCTGCAGTTTCCCTTAGGCTGTGTCCATGTGGGTAAATCAAATAGCACCTGAGATTATTCCCAGGCACAAGAGCTCCTTTCTCCAAATGGTTTAATTTTTAGGATGGTCTTGGCACTGCTCGGGGTTGGACCACCAGACTGCTTCACGGACACCTCCCAGGCACAGCTCAGGAGGTAGCACTAGCTGGGAACTCTTCCCAACAGGCAGTTCGGAAGCAGCCACCTGGTTTGGGATGGGAAGAAGGAACAACAATATGGACTTAAGCCCTTCCTCGCTGTTTGGCCTCAAGGCTGGAGATACACACTGGGCACATTTAATTTACTGGTATAGCCCCGGTGACTGTCTCTCTCTTACCCTCTCAGTTACCCAGTGGGAATGTATCATGTGGCAGAGACGTTTATAAACCTTCATCCATCTGGAAGTCATTATCTCAAAATGAAGTTTATTTGAAGAAATTGTATTAAATGATTACATGTTATTTTTGCCTCAGCTAGAAAGCAAACTGTTGTACCATTGCTGAGAGTCTCTCTGTGGTTCAGATTTGTTTTAATATTTTATCTAGACTATCAGCATCAGGGAATGGCAGCTAATTTGGCTGCTTTGCTACGGTTGTCTGGTGGTCGGACGTAATTTATTAAGAGTTTGACTCTTTATTTAGGTTTATTTGTTACTGTTTCTCCTCTCCATCTTCTGTTAGGTTTGTATATTACTCGTCTAAATTGTCGCTTTATTTACTTTTTGCATTTTGCAGTGAAGATTTGAAATGCCTATTAAAGCCCAGAAAAGAAAGAGAACAAGACTGCTAAAAAAATATCCCAGATAGGTTGCCAAAATATTGTCACTTGTGTTGTGTACTGGGAAAAAGCTGGAGTAGACAGTTGTGGGGCTGATTCTGCTCCCAGTGCAAAGAAAATGGGGGAAAAAGCAGAGAGAACTGAAGCAGAGCACTGACCTTCAGCAAATGCATAGATTTGCAGTCCAGAGGTTGATTTCTATGACCATGCAATCTTACTGCACATCTCCATGCCACTGCTTGATAGTTCATGATCGAGCAAGAGCACGCCTTCTGAAGGGAAAAATAACTGCTTTTTATAACTATGTTAGCTAGCGAAAAGTCAGATTATCCCCTACATTTATGTTCAGTTCTGGCTCATTGCCTTACACATGCTGCCTCTGCAGCCTGCCCTTTCCAGCCCATCTGCACCTCCGAACCCTTTTGCGGGAGCCTCTTTTCCTCTGATTTTGACAAACGCCATCCCTTCCCACTAATATTCATCCTGAGCGAGTATCGCTTTGATCACATCTCTTCCTCCCCAAGCAGCCCTCCTCGGATTCCTCCATCTGTGCCGCATCCAACGTGAGCCGCTTCTCCGTGCTTTCAAAGCCTGTCATCCCTCAATCGGCATCAGGCATTCCCTGATGCCAGGTTTTGCATCTGTTGCCCATTTCAGGTTTCTCAGATCTATGCCTCTCTCTTGGCCAGAGCTTGGATTCATCAAGACACAGGAGCAAATGAAGTTCAGGAGATGGCGTTACGCAGGTGCTTTGACAGCTGGGGCTGGTGGGGTCTTTCCACGCCCCTCCCAGGTTACATCTCAAGAAGATAAAAGAGAGAGTTTTGGGGGCCCACGCAGGAAAGGGGCACCATAAGTGAGTGTGAACATGAAGCCCAAGACATGAAAAAGTTGTGAAGCGACTGACCTACTGATAGGTAGAAGTAATTTTAAATCAGAATGTCCTTCCTTTTCGTGTGTCATTATTCCCCACTCAAATTTGACCAGTACAGTTGTTTTGCAGCAGAGGTTTTTTTTCCCCCCCAAGACTGGAAGATCAAGAAATGTTTTTTTCCCTGCACATTACAAATCTCACCCTGGGATCACGTCACGAACTATGACCAGTGGTGTGCTCCTCTCTGGCCGAGGACCATCTCCCTCTGCTGTGTTTACTGTAACCGGCACAGTGGACAACTTCTGACATATACAAAAGCAAACTACGACCATTTGCTTTTATATCCTGTGGTCACATTTCCACTGCTTCATAGTGATTCCCTAACTCCTTAGTTAAATCCTTTTAACAAGCAGGACAAATGTCAGCCAGATCCTATGATTTCTATACTTTCAAATTTTCCAAGCCTTATCAGCTTAATTTTTCTCTTTATTTTTCTTACTAATGACACATTTAGAAAGGAATTCCATATTCTGGCGGATTTGGAGGCATTTATTAATTACATCCTGCTCTTTGTTTATTAATGAACCTGGGTTCCCATTTTCTCCTGTTATAATTGTAGAGGGGTTTTATTTCCCTTTAGCCCTCGCACATTTAACATTAGCTCATAAATGTTTCCTTTCTTACGCCCAGAGATTTTCACCATTAGTTTAATTGACCAACGGCTCATCTCAAGTAGGGAACTGACTCGTTGTGCTCTACAGCTGTCAGCAAGTTGACTAATTGGCAATACGCTCACTAGGGCCAAGCCCAGAGCAGCTTGAGAGATAAATAGAAAAGAAAGTCGAGACTGGGTTTCTCTTGCACAGCACCTAGCACGTCAGAGGACAGAGCTGCCCCACAGTCACTAGGTGTTACCATAATAGAAATTAATAATAATAATAATAATAATAAGAAGAAGAAGAAGAAGAAGAAGAATTTATAAGAAATAAATAACAATAAATAATAACAAATGGTGATGGTGATGTATGAAAAAGATGGGAAATTGTTTCCACAAAACCAGAGTCTAGTTGCTTCCATTTTCCAAGTGTTCAGATGACCCATTTTCCATATAACATAGCAAGTTCTTCAAATGAAAACCCCAGTTCTACTTGAGAAACGTGTTCTCTGATTTAAAAAAATAATTTAAAAAAATTATTGATGGATGTCAGAACATTGCTGGGGTGATGGGCACTGAGGGAGCTCTTGAGAAGGGAATGCTACAGATTTAAAAGGTCTACATTGCCCTGGACCAGGAGTTCCTTTGCTGATCGTTAACTGCAAGTAGGCAAACCACACTGTCCAGAAGCCTGCAGCAAAGGAAACCAGTCACAAACTGGTGGCCAAGCCATCCCCTCAGCACATTAGCAATGTACTCAAACACGTGCGCAATGTTGAATGCCACGGGGCAAAAACATCCATAAGCTTACAACTAAGCATGCTCCAAAACGCCTTGATGATGCCAAAGGTGTTGCATCCCCACATGAGATGAAGCCACATGTGCTCTGTTACAAGTTCATCAGTAAGAGAGGATTGAGCTGCACTTCGCTGCACAAGAGTAGAAAGTCTAAGTTTAATGCTACTCCTCATCCTCCTCACCGTCAGGAAGACAACTTGAAAGTCTGAGACAGATCTCATGGTGGAGCTGTCTGCCCTAAGGTTTGCTCTGTCCCGCTTCAAGAAGAGCTGAGTAAATGTAATTTCCATAGAATTATGGAATGGTTTGGGTGGGAAGGGACCTTTAAAGGCCACCCAGTCCAACCCCCCTGCAAGAAGCAGGGACATCTTCAACCACATCAGGTTGCTCAGAGCCCCAGCCAACCTGGGCCTGGAATGTTTCCAGGGATGGGGCATCTACCACCTCTCTGGGCAACCTGGGACAGTGTTCCACCACCCTCAGCATAATATTTTTTTTCCTAATATCTAATCTAAATCTACCGCCCCTATTTTAAAACCATCACCCCTCGTCCCATCACACCAGGCCCTGCTGAAGAGTCTCTCCCCACCTTTCCTGCAGCCCCCTTTGGGCACTGGGAGCCGCTCTCAGCTCTCCCCAGAGCCTCCTCTTCTCCAGGCTGAACAGCCCCAGCTCTCTCAGCCTGGCCTCACAGGAGAGGTGCTCCAGCTCTCTCATCATCTTCATGGCCCTCCTCTGGACTCACTCCAACAGGTCCAATATTTTGGAGGATATTAGGATGTCAGCAGAGAACTGGCCTACAGCTCTGGGGTCCCAGGGTGAAAATGGGGAGAGAATCAGTGAATCTGTCACCTGCCTTTGCCAGTTTTTTCTCTCCGTCCTTCCTGAACCTCTGGCCCTCTCTAGATGTGTCATGTCTTACTCATTGATCTTCAGACCCAGACAACAAGCTCCTACATCAGGTTCCTCCACTGTCAGGCTGGAGCATCTCAAGAAAATCCCTTGTGCAGCCCAAAAAGTGTCCTAACTGCACCACGGGAGCTGGGGCACTGGCTGCCCAGATGGACCATCCAGCACTTCAGAGGAGACGCAGCTTCAGGAGTCTGCTCTTCTCTCTGTTTTTCTCCCCCCTGGCTGCGAGCTTCCTGCTGTAGACTATCCCTTTGATTTATTGTACTTTTGCACTTCTGAGCACCTGGAAAGTGTTTTTGTCCCATTATTTTTGACTTGCAAGTTGCAATGTTTCCCAGAAGAAAAATAAATCACTCAAGCTGGAAAGACACACCTCACACAACCTCCTCCCTTGTCTGGGTCCCCCCTCTCCTGCCTTCCACTTTCTTTTCCCTCCTACTGTTTCCTTCCCCCTCCTCCGAGAGGGAAGAGGGGGTGATAAATGTGCCGCACAAGGTATAAACTTCACATACCAGGAGCAACGAGGTAATCCTATCTGTCCAAACATCATTTGGCTGAGCACCTGAACAAAGTTCTCCACACCCAGCGCATTTCCCATTGCTGGAGATGAAGGCCGCGGCCCCGGGAGAGAGGATAACCAACTGGAGGGGTCTAATCCCTGCAGGGATCTGCCTCCGCATCTAAAACATTTAGCCCCAAGAAGTTTGAAACACCTCTGGATGGTCAGTATTGGGCTGAAATTGCTTTTCCTTTAAGGTATCCCCAAAAGTGACTCTTTGAACCCAAAGGTCTCAAGTCTCTCTCCATTGCAGTATTACCTCTCCCACTCGCTCAGGTTGCCTCCTAACTTGTTCTCTTCCTCCTTGCAAGGAAGCAACCTACAGTTGTAGGTTGTAGGAGCAGAACTCACTGTTCTTACTGAACATTCCCCAGATCAGGTTTTTCTACCATTTTATCAGGCGCAGGGATGCAGCGATGAAATATCCGTACTGTTGGTTTCTATGGTCAATCTCATGCCTGCCCCAATGCTCCAATAACGTTCCTCGTTAAAATCTGACTATGTAAGTTAAACGCTGCTAATGTCTTCTGCCAGGAGAACTCCTGCTCTGCACTGGGGTGATTACTCCTTTGCTTTAGGATATTCACTGATGACTCAATGATTAGGATTTTGTAATATCCTCCCTTCCCTCACCACTTGGACAACTTGTTCGGATTTCTTCCAGTGATGAGCACATGATGGACAAATTAGATACACTTGGCACTAAAGGAAGTGCTTCAAAAATCTATGAAATGTTTGTCTAATCAGGACTTGTTTTAAAAAAATAAATTTATTTTAAAGATAGCCTCAGTCCCCAAATTCAGACCTGGTTTCAGGTTTTCCACAATTTGCTTCTCCTCCACTCAGTACAGGAAATACAGTGAGGGAATTACTTGTGAGTTTACTTTACCATTTTATTATATAAACTTTTTTTTTTTTCCCCCTGGAAGTTAGATTTACGTGGTCATTCAGTCTGTCATCTATCTGTCCCCCACAGATTTCTCCACTTGTTGATTTTTCAACCAGTTTTGACAGATAGCTGAAGGTCTCCAAAGAAATTATGTTCCTATTTCCACATTAAAATAAAGACTCAGAGAAAGGAATAATTTCAATCTAAACAATTTCTTCTTAATTTTTATCCTATTAGGTGATTTCTACAGGGCAGGTGATGTACATAGCAGATTGTAGTAGACAAATTGTACAAAAAAAATCCAAGGGAATTCTAAAGGTGCAATGGAAAACAATGAACAATCTTAAAATAAATCAGTTTAACAAGCCATCAACTTTGAGACATAAATCTGTAACGACCAGACTCTGCTTGCTGCCAATCTTTGTTCTAGTTTCTGTCTGAATTTGAGTCCACTGAAACCCTGCTAGAAAGGTAACTCCCTCTGGTATTTCCAGGCCGTCTAGAAATATCCAAGTAAGAAAGCACCTGAAATTCTTCCAGAAAGCACATTTTCACATGGTTTCCAGTTACGTTTTGCATGCTGCAGTCCCTAGATGTGGTGTGTGCGTCACAACCGGGAGGCAAACCATTTCAAAACGGGTACTCAGCCCAACACAGAGGCCAGGGCAACCAGTGCCAGATGTGTTGAAACTGGCGATGACTTCAAAACCACCAACTGTCCTGATGGTGACGTCTGCAAAAAAGAAGTAGGACACTTTCCTCTAGACTGGAGGTTTGAATTGCTTGGTGATGTCATCAAGAGCATATTTAGGACATAACTCAGCTCAACTTAGATTTTGTCAGTAAGTTAAATGAATTGCATCACCAAGTGCCTGTTTCTCTCCCTTATGATAAACATAGAAGTAATGAAAGTAAAAATTTTTTTACAATGAGGCTGGTGGAACACTGGCCCAGGTTGCCCAGAGAGGTGGTGGATGCCCCATCCCTGGAAACATTCCAGGCCAGGTTGGATGGGGCTCTGAGCAACCTGATGTGGTTGGAGATGTCCCTGCTCCTTGCAGGGGCGTTGGACTGGATGGGCTTTGGAGGTCCCTTCCAACCCTAACCATTCTATGATTCTAAATGAGACAAAAAAAAAAGGAAATTATTCCCATAAAACTTTAAAGAATCCGAGCCTTCTCACTTTATTCCCTGTTGTCCTTGAGAAGTTACAGCATGGCATTCAAGAGCATCAGAAAGAAAAGTCTCGTGCAGTTCAACAGAACTTCATTTTAGTCCCATCCTGATCCACTTCCACTGAATTGAATGGATTTTCCAGGATAAAACCAGCCTAGGAGAGCGAAAAAGCAGGCCAGTGTGTTTTATGGAACAGGACAAACATGAGTGCTTCACCTGCAACGCCATGAAGTTGCACGGAGGATATTCCATTCCGGAGGGACGTGGGGAGTGCAGTAGGTTGCATGTCAATGGGAGTGCTAGAATAACACTACTTACACACTACATTGCTGAGGAGACCCACTTGGGAAAGCACAATAAATAACATGACTGCTTAATAGCTCTGTAGTGCCTTTCATCTGAGTATCTCCAAGCGCCACACAAATGTTTGTTAGAACCGCCGCTCACTCCAGGCGACGTCGTGCTATCTTTGCCGTGCGGCAGATAAGGAGATTGAGGTTACATTATTTCCAGGAGCTTGTGACAGGGGCCAGAGTCAAAGCCAAGAGTCCTGTCACCTATTCCCCTTTGACACATACGAATGATGGAAAAATACAGAAATGGACATCTGAGGCCGTGGTAAGCCCGTACTCAAGTCAAAGGGCACTCCAGGAGTTATTTCTTTTGTTCCTCCACTGAGGCTAAATCAAGCTGGGGGCTTTGTGCGACCCCTATCCCCAGTGCCCTGCCCTTTCCCCCATGGCCTCCATCACCTGTGGGTATCCCACCACGTCCGTCCGCTGTCCCTGTCCCCACCGGGTGAGGACCCTGCATGAGGGGCAATTTTTTGCTACTTGGGAGGGAGCTGGGCACCAGGATCCACCATGAGCTACTGGACTGTAAATTTCATGCTTCAGACCCCCCGGCGTGGGGTCCTCCCCGGGCTGCAGGGGGATCTCTGCCCCTCTGTGGGCCTCCATGGGCTGCAGGGCACAGCCTGCTCCACCATGGGCTGCACCACGGGCTGCAGGGGAATCTCTGCCAGGAGCAGCATTACTGCTCCCCCTCCTTCTTCACTGACCTTGGCGTCTGCAGCCGTTCCTCTCACAAGAAATTCTTCACAACCAGCTCAGGCAGACACCTCTCAGGGTCTCTTCACATCTCATCTCATCTCCGCTTCTTGCAGCCGGGCCGGGCAGAGTCGGGCCCAGTCGGCCGCCCAGCGGGAGGCCAGAGGGTGAGGGCTGCAAGGGCCTGGCCTCACAGCAGAGCTGCTCCAGCCCTCTCAGCATCTGCGTGGCCTCCTCTGGACCCTCTCCAGCAGCTCCACGTCCTTCTGCTGTTGGGGGCTCCAGAGCTGGACGCAGCGCTGCAGGGGGGTCTCCCCAGAGCGGAGCAGAGGGGCAGAATCCCCTCCCTCGCCCTGCTGCCCACGCTGTGGGGGTGCAGCCCAGGGTGCCGTTGGTTTCTGGGCTGTGAGCTCACGTTGCCAGCTCATGTTGAGCTTCTCATTCACCAAGTCTTTCTCCTCAGGGCTGCTCTCCATCCATTCTCCGCCCAGCCTGGATTTGTGCCTGGGATTGCTCCAACCTGTGTGCAGGATCTTCCACTTGGCCTGGTTGAACTTCATGAAGTTTGCACAGGCCCACCTTTTCAGCGTGTCCAGGTCCCTCTGGATGGATCCCTCCCCTCCAGCGTGTCAACGGCACCACACAGCTTGATGCCATCCGCGAACTTGCTGCAAGGACACACAGAAGCTGCCACCGTAGTCCCCCTCACTAAACGAACCCAACACAGTTGGGCTAAACCATGACAGTCCTGCAAGAAGCAGCTGGGGAGCAGTCAGGGAGTGGGGAGGGATGGATGCCCCTCACCTGCGCCACCCATGCCACAGCCTGCCCCATCCTCAGCAGCATGATGGGGTGGGGGATTTGGTACAAGCACTGCGCTTTAGGTCATCAGGGCCAGATTTGGCTCCTGCAGGAAAGGCAGAGCCCTTGGCAAAAATAACCATGAGGTCAGAGGTTGGGACTGGATCTGGGCCCGAACGATCCTGGCCTGGGCTGCTATAAAAAGAAAGAGAGGCTGCTTCTCGCCTTTCCTGCTGACAGCGGGCGGGCACCAAGGGGCTGGGTGCTGCAGGAAACAGCAGGAAAAACAGGTGAACCCCGCACCGGCCGCAAGGAACACTTCTCGCTGCGGCTCCAGTGGGTTTGCTCCTGGCAAGGGACACCACAGAGCTGCGGGCTGCCGGGGACATGCTGCCGGGCGCTGGGGAAGTCCGACTATTGGCAGGGTTTAACGCAAGTAATGGGGTTGCGCTCTCGGTTGGTGCCGGGGTCGGGGTCTCAGTTGGTGCTGGGAGATGTGCCAAGCGGGATGTCCCTGGCCAAGGGTGCAACGGTTGGTGCTTTCCCCCAGCCAGCCCTGCTTCTTTCCACAGCCCCTTCCCAGGCCTCACCACCCTCCCCGAGCTGACCGTGCTCTCGCTCCTCTGCCTCCCCAGCCGCTTGCAGAGGAACCAGCTGCTTCCCTGCCGACGGCAGCACGGCAGCCAGGGACTTCCCTCAGGGTGTCTCTGCTCGCCATGGACCATCTGGCGCTGGGTTTGGTGCTGCTGGCCGGGACCCTGGCCACCTGCAGCCCCCTGCACCAGCGAGACCTTGAACCCATCAAGGAGGTGGCGCTGGACATGGCCCCCACCTCCTTCGACGACCAGTATCAGGGCTGCAGCCGCACGATGGAGGAGGAGCTGGAGGAGCTCAACCGCACCGAGTTTGCCAAAAACAGCATCTATGCCAAGGTCTGGACCCTTGCTGCCACTGAATGGTGGAACCAGCAGGGCCGTGACCTTTGGCCGGCAGCACTGCGGCCAGCGCAGGCGATCGCCATCCTGGCGTACACCCTGCAGAGCCCCCTGTTCCAGGCGTTCAATGAGGCCGTGCGCGAGGCCGGGCGCTCCCGCGAGGAATACCTGGGCACCTTCCACTTCAAGGTGCTGCATTTCCTCCTGAGCGAGGCCCTGCGCACCCTGCGGGACACCCAGTCCCCGCGCTGCCACCACGTCTACCGGGGTGTCGAGCACATTCGCTTCACTGCCCAACATGGTCAGTCCGTCCGCTTCGGCCACTTCACCTCCACCTCCCTCCGGAACAATAGCGCCCTGCGATTTGGCCAGGACACCTTCTTCTCGGTGGAGACCTGCTACGGTGTCGTCATCAGGAACTTCTCCTTGTTCCCCGCAGAGGAGGAGGTCCTCATCCCACCCTTCGAGAGCTTTGAGGTCATCAACGTCACCCATGACAGGAGCAAAACCCACATCCAGCTCCGCTCCCGGGCCGCGCTTAGCAACTACAACTGCGAGTTCGTGAAAGGTGATGGCCCTGTGTGACAGTGCCTCCCCACTGCCAGGGTGCAGGGGACAGGGGGTGAGGGGCGGCCCCATCCCATTGGCTCTGCTGGAAAAGTGGGGATCTCGATCATAAGGAGGGTGATGGCAGGAGCTTGCCTTTGGGCGCGCGTCCTCGCACATCTCCCAGCCGCTCTTCCCTGGGTTTTGCCATGGGAGCGCTGGGCAGCAAAGCATGGCACCGCATGGCGTGGGTGGCACCGCACCACGTGACGTGGTGTGCTGCGGGACAGCATGGCACGGTACGGCATGGCTGGGTCAGTATGAGGAACAGGCAGCAGCTATGCAGACAGACCTGTTTTTTCTTGCAGCGAAGCGCTGCATGAGCCAGCCGTGCATCTTCAGCGCAGGTGAGCCGAGAGCCCCTGCCGCAGCTGGGAATGGCGGCCTGCAGCCAGGCCCCAGGCCCTCCAGCTGCCCTGACTCCCCCTCTCCGGCACCCCCAGGCAGAAGCATCCTTGGACATTCCCCACACATCTGGGCACTCGCTCTGGCAGCCGTGGCTCTGGCAGCCGTCGGGGGTCCTTGAGCTGCGACACCACCACACCGATGCGAGGAAAAGGGCGTCCAGAATGGCAGACCCCAGCTTCAGGAACACAGCAGGATGGGACAGGGCAGCTGGAGGGGCTGGGGGCATGGGGATTGCCCCGCTGTAGGGCCCCCCATGTGCCCCACTCAGCCCTGCCACGGTGCCACCAGCCCTCGGACACCAGCGGAGCCCGGATGAGGCCTTTAGCAGAGATGTGGTTTTTGGGTGCAGCTGGGTGTGGGGTCTGCAAGGGGTTGATAGGGATTGGGTGGGGAACGCACAGCAGGGCTGCTTTTCAGGGTGTGCCTGCCCAGCTGGCTGCTCCACAGCTCGCCTTTCCCCAGCTGCGAGTGGAATAAAGCTTCGCTGCACGACTGAGGTGTCTCTGTCAGTTTCCTGTGGCTGCCTGGGCTGGGGTCAGCTTATGGGGACTGCAGCTGGGGTCTTCTCCAGCTCCCCCCCCCCCATCCCTAGGTGCCAGGGGAGGTGCCGGGCATCAAAGAAGCTGAAGTGCAGGTCGCGACGAAGGGCCACCCCCGAGCCCCGCGGATTCTCTCTGCGGACCCAGCGGGGACCTGTCGGTGTCTGCTCTCAGCTCCGTGACAACCCCTCGGGCCAGGGGAGCCCTGTCCCGCTCCCCCACCCCCACAGCCCCCACTTACCCGGGCAGGGAGAGGCCAAGACCCAGCAGAGCAGGGGCAGGAGGAGCTGAGTGGGGGGGTCCTGGGGTTCCTGCGGGCAGAGAGGGGGTCAGCTGGGTTCCCCCCAGCATCCTCCCTAGCGTCCCCCCTCCAGCATATCACCCCTCAGCATCCCTCTCCCTCAATATCCCCCCAGCATCCCCCGCCTCCAGCATCCCCCCAGTATCCCCCTCCTGAATATCCCCCTCCCCAGCATCTCTCTCCCCAGCATCCCCTCCTCCACCATCCCCTCCAGCATCCCCCTCCTCAGCATACCTCCACCCCAATATCCCCCCAGCATCTCTCCCCGCAGCATCCTCCCCAGTATTCCCCTCCCCAATATCCCCTCCTCCCACCACCCCCCAGCATCCCCGATGGTGCTCCCAGGCTGGTTTGTCCTGGGAGATGCCCCCCCACTGCCCCACATTCGGGTCCTGTAGCTGCCATATGAGTGGGGCTTGGCGCAGCTGTGGGGCAGCGGAGCTCTGGGCGGCAGCGATTTATGGGGAAGCCCTCGGGGGCGGGAGTGCCATGACTCACCGGGAGTCACCCTCGGCCCACCAGGCCCCTTGTGTCCCCACTCAGGACGTGGGAAGTGTCCCCCTGTGCTGTGCCCCCCACCCCGTGTCCCCTGTGCCCCACGTCCCCTGCACCAGAGGCAGCTACAGCAGCCCAGCGCCCTCCAGCACGGCCCAAGTCAGGGTGCCAGGAGGTGACATCCAGGGGCTGGCTGTGGGGGCTTTGTCCCCAGCCACGTGTGGTACCCGTCCCCCTCGAGAGCACAAAGGCAGGAGGAAGAACCACAGCCTCACCTGCCGCAGGGAAGATCAAGAAAACACCCAGGCCACGTCTCAGTTTCCAGGATTCTATTTCTGTGTTTGGCACACAACACTGTGACGCGGCTTTGCCCGAAAGAAAAACGAAAGGCCTGAGTGGGGCACGTGGCTCAGTCATTCTGCATCCACACCGGCCCACGCTGCTGCCGCTTCCCAAATTCCCCTGCGCAATGCGTCACGGCACAGCCCCTCGCACCTCACCCGATCCCCAAAACACCACAGCTGGCCCTGTGGTCAGGGAACCTACCCCCCCGGCACACCGCCGTCATGAGCTCTACCCACCCGCTACCAAAAAATGAGCTCAAGGCCGAGCAGGCCCCTCCTCGTCCCCCTCTTTCAGGGTGCTGGGCCCCAGCATCTCCTCCGCAGCCCAGGGGCCCAACTCTGACCCTACTTCCCTGTCTCCCTTCCTTGCTGCCGTCGGGAAGGTGGCAAAATCTCAGCCCCTCTCCCCGTTGCTTCCCCCAGCAGGAGCGAGACGGAGAACAGCCCCCAGCCAAAAGCTCGGCACACCGGGGCTGCACCGAGGGCCGGAGAGGGGCTGCGGGAGACAAACGGCACAAGCAGCTCTTTTTACCTGCAACACAAAGTTTTAAATATGCTCATTAAAATAATTATTTAAAAATAAAATAAAATAAAAAAAAAAAGCCACCCCGAGCTCCAGCAGGAGGGTCCCCAGGGTGGAGTCCTCCCTCGGCCCCAGACATGGATGAGGTCCTGAGAGTCGGCATCCCCATCCGGCTGCTGTTCCTTGCCCTGGGCGCGTGTCCTTTTGGTGGCTCGGCAGCTCCCCGCTCCAGCCCTAGGACGTGGTTGATGCCCTGGACCAGTCCGATGACCACCAGCTGCCAGGCCACTGGGTAATGCAGCCAGTCCCAGCAGCTGCCCGAACACGACGTGAGAAGCAACATGGCCTACTCTACTGCTATCCTAGGTCATGTATTTTTTGAGCACAGTGGGGTTTTTTTGGTACCACCTGAGTGGGCTACAGATTTTAAGCCACTGCTGCAGGCACACCCTCTGCTCACAGGGACGGCACGAGCTGCAGTGGGCGGGAGCAGCAGAAGGAAGGGTGCAGGTCAGGACTTAATGCACCCACAGTGTGGTCCCAGAAACACGAGCGCTCCTCGGCACTGCAGATTTCAAAGGGCAGAGGAAATCCTTCCTCTCCTCATCTCTTGTGCTGAAAAAGCCGCAGAGGCTTCGCTCCTGAGGAAGGATCTTAAAGCAACTCCATTACGTCGAAAATTTCCCAGCCCAGACCTCGTAGTAGAAGGCCCAGAGAGCGCACAGCGAGAAAAGCAGCAGTTTGCCTCCCCCAAACTCCCCCAAACTCCTCACAGGGGGGAGTTTGGCGGAGGCAAAAGCAACCGCTGTGACTGACAGGTTTCAGGCCTCCCTCATAACAGAGGCAGGACTCTCGCCTGGGAGACGGCATGGCTCCGCTGGAACAGAGATGGGGGTGTTACACCTCAGCTGCTGAATACCCAGCACCCATCGCCCTCACTGACCTCTGGAGTGAGCAACTGCGGTCACCTCCAACTACAGACCATCCTCTCCCAGGGATGCGATGACCCGTTACCGTTTGCTCTGAATCAAGCAGTTAAAGACCGCTGAGGGAGGTCTCTTTGGCTGAAGATGCTCTGCCCAAAGGAGGAAAAAAGGAGAGAGAGGGGGTGTGTGTTTGTGTACAGGTGGAGATGTACTTGGGAGCCGAAGGGGGGCTTCCCCCATACCGCTTTTTCCCAAATAGGGTGGGATTTCAGGGGCTATTCTGGTCCTCCTGCACTCACCCCTCCTCTGGCAGGCAGTGGAGGTGGAGGTGACCCTGTCTATATTCAGAGGAGTTCAACAGCCCAGAGGAGCCCTACTGACAATTTTACACTCATTTCAGACAAAAGAAACATCAGAGCTCCGGCATCTCTTAAAAACAAAGACACCTGCTTTAACAACATCCACGTCCAAGTCCGGGGGAGCTTTACGGGAATGTCTCCCACTGAGAAACAACTGTAAGACCAAAATTCCCTCCAAACGCTGGATATCAGCTCTTCCAAGGCTGGCTATAAACCTATGGCCTTATCCAACTTCTTTTTATGTTTGTAGAAACTAAGGAAGCATGAAAATTCTTAAAAGACCATCTGGTTGTCTCCTTCCTCCTTTTGGGGAAGATTCCCACCCCTGGAGTTTATTTCTGTTCTCTGGGACTGGGCTTTTGATTTGGCAGTTTGCTGATCACGTCCAGCCTGCCAGACACCATGGTGGACTTCTCCACGCAGCTCCAGAGCAAACAGCTTGGGGAGCTACCATGAAGGTTCCAGAAACCCAGTCCAGCCAGACCTGCTGTCTCCTGGACAGCAGTGTGGGATCAAGGACAGCCCCAAGCTGAAGTAGGGCCCAGCAGCTCCACCACTGCCTCTGCTTGGTCCACGCAGAGAGAAGTCCTCTCCTCCCACCCCAGAGTACGATGGCATCACTGGGCAGCAGTTCAAGTCCACCTGGAAGACGCACAGCATCACGGAGTGTCTTCCCATTTTCAGCCAGAGTGAGCCACCAAGCTCCTTTCTTGGATCCCAGGACCACCGTGATTGCGTTTCAGCAGGCACTCCAAGCAGGACCAGGCTGCTGGTGCTGTAAAGATGCACAAAAGGCTGCGGTCCGTCTCCCCGTGGCTCAGGCATTCCTTTGGCTGCTGGTGCCTTTGAGCTACAAAATTGCCTCCCATGGGAGCACACCAAAACCAGAGCATTTGTGCAGCAGGCTTACTCCACGAGCACGTTTTCTCCAGAGGCATGAGGCACGCATGCCTGCAGGCTCTGCTGCTGTGGGAACCTCCAGAAAATAGCAATGTCCTGGTCTCTCTCAGCCTTGCCTTGTGGCACATTACAGCTGTGGTGTTGGTACTGCCATGCTATGGGATGATTCAGGTGATGTTTTGGGGTGGAGAGTAAAGAGTAAATGTTCCTTGTACTGGACCCCATTGAAAAGCTGTCTGTGAAAGCAGGGGACTGAACTCAGTGACGCTCCTTTCCGAGTTTCAATACCCAGTCCCAAATTTCTCTGCCTCCCTTTACCCCTGTGGGGGATGTAGGCACTGCGCGACCCTTCTCAAAGCACCCACTGCCATTGAAAAGTCTTTGCTGGAAGCCTTCCAAGGCTAAGCCTCATGTGTCTTGCCCCAAAGGAAAAGGGAAGGCCAACCCACAATTCCTGCTGGGAATCCCGTTCTCTGGCCACTTCCAGCACAGCAGAACAACCCCAGCTCCATTCCAATTGATATTTTCTCTGCCATATGGACAAGAAAACATCTGCCAAGAAAATAATTATGCACTGACATGAAGGCAGCGCTGCAGGGATCATTTAAATCTACGTGCGAAGACTCCCGATCCAAAGGAGAGAAGGGTCTAATCTCCACCTCAGAGAGAGAAGCCGCTTGCAACCCTTTCTCAGGCCGTAATTTCTGCAATGCCAAGGCACAGCACCCCAATGCTCCTTTGATGTACCCGTTATTTATTGCCTTACTATAGACGAGCGTAGGAGCTACAGCTGATTTCAAAGCCCTCAGCATCTAAGCAACATGTGGTCACATATTAAGAGAACATTGGTGTCTTGGAAAGTTTACAGTTCAAGCAAATATCACAGGCAAAGAGCAAGAGGAGACAATGTGGAGGACAGGACACGACTTCCCCATCCTCTCTGCAGATAGGTCCTCATTTCTCAAAGTCTTGCCCCGTTTGTCTGCTGACTCCTTTTCCACCACCTGGCCTAGATCTTGCTGAAATTATGGTTTCCCAAAGTCTACCCTGTCAGCCAAGCAAAAGGACAAACCCTGCTCTCAAAGTCAGACTCAACTACACATATGCAGGAGCTCTGGGAGGAAGAGAGCCCCTGGTTTGCTCACCTCCTCCTGTGGTCTGGAGGAAAAGGACCTGCAGAGGACAGAGTGAACCATAGCCCTGCACAGCCCGGCTGATCAAACACAGTTGTTTTTTTTACCATCAAGAGTCTGTTGCTGTTGGCAAGTCCCTACTGGGCAGTAAAGCACTTCCCTGTGACTTCTCCCATCCATGGCACAGATCACAGGCCAAGCACCCTGACCCTCCCTGTGTCTAAGGTGGTCAAATGAGATGTCCACAAACCCATCTCTCCATCACCATAAAGACAGTTGTGCTGGACACAGAGATACCACACCTTCATGTGAGGCTCTCTATTTTCCCCTAGATGTCACAGAAGAAACTGAAAGCATCCACAGCATCTCTCACCCACACCATTCACGATTCGCAGTTATTTATATCATTTTTTTTTTCAGTAGAAATCACCACCACCACCCTGAAGCAAGCACGAAAGGAATTACAAAAAATCAGACAGCATCATGGGCTCTAACTTTTTCTTCTGCAGGAATAGGATATTGCAAATGAAAAATACAAGTACAGCAACTCCACTGCTGAGAAATACTGAGAGCTGCAATTTCTCTTTGCTGCCAGGGTTTGACAAAGGTGGGAGTGATTTGTTGCACCCTAAGAAGACAAAGTTTGTACAGTCACTCTTGGAGCGTGTGGGAGGGAGTATAGATCTGTCTGACGGACTGTCTGCTTTTCCTCTAGCAATTTTTAAGCCTCTTCACCAATTTCCAGCTAATTTGACAGAAAAGCAGCAGTCTCCAAAGTGCTTGAGTTCCAAAATGTTTTGTAAAGGAGGGAAAGTCAAAGAGGGAGTCCCCATTGAGGAAAAGCAGGTACATGGCTTCTGTCCTTACTAGACCCTAGGACATCTATATGGCAGAAGCTATGAACATCCCAAACACTGTAAAATCTTCAGCAAGGTTCGTAGCTAGTAGACACTGGAGACCTGAAAACAGAAAACAGAAATCCTTTTAAATCAGAGTGCATTGGTACCCATTGCCCAAAGCACAGCGATCCTTGTAGAGACCGTGAGTCCCCAGTGCTGGTTGCAAAAGGTTGAACAAGTCCTACGTGTCTCCTCGGCTGGCATTATAGGTTTATCGTATCTCCTCTCACTCTTCCACTTCCCCTTTACAAGTCAGGGACATTTTAATCTCGTCCCACTGGCACATCCCTCCCCAGGAGCGCTCTGCCTCCTCCAATCCACCACCCCTCTGCCGACCCAGCTTTATCACTGGAGTCTGGCAGGACAATGCCGGAGTGAATTTGCACTTGTATCTCCTGCTGTTTGTTATGATGGCCTGGCATATTTCTCCTGCTGGAGAGTTTGTTTAAATTCTTACGTTTCCAGCCAAGCCTTTGTAGATGAGCGAATCCATGTGTCCTGCTCTCTTTTTCCCCTTGGAGCGCTCCAAGGTTTTCTGGTCCTGTCCCAGCCGTGGTGTCCAAGTCATGCCTGCCTCGTGGAGGGACAGGAAAGATTGTGTCGTGTGTGTCTACAAGATCAAATTCTCAAACCCCATTGGTTTCCACATATAATTATCCCAAGGTTTTTTGCTTCCTCTCTCCCATTTCTCAGTATTTTTAACTCTTTCTTCCTCTCTGCAAATACACTAACTACTGATCCACCAGGAAAACATACCCATGCCATGCTGTTGAGAGTTTGATGGCATTTGAGACATCAAAAAAAATCATTCCACCTAGGTGGATAAACAGGTGAAAGAAATCTATTCTTATTTTTTGATAGAGTGTTGACCGTAGCAAATATCCACAAATATTCTGCTTCCCTCATTGGTGTGAAGAATCAAACAAAAGGGACAGTTTATTCAGTCTAGGTCTGCATTTGTGTGAGGTTTGTGCCCCAAAAACCCCGTTTCTCTCTCTTCTCTTAATGCATCTCCATTAGCTGGAGAAAACGGGGGAGGAGATGAGATACGACCAGTATGAAAAAAAAGAAAATAGCAGAAATCCTGAAACCAGTGCATGTAGACAGAGTTGAATCATCTCGCTGGCCCAGTTTTGCTTGTGGAGAGGGATAAGGGGGTTTTCTGAAAGCCATGTGGAGAGTATATTGCCAGTAGAGTGGTATCATCTACCAGGGAAAAAGCAACAGAAACCTTATTCACTTGTTGGGTGTTTTGCTGGGGTAACCATGCTCCATTTCGCTGTCCCTTTCACTGAGCTGAAAAATGGCTGTTTATGCAGCTGAAGCCTTTATCTACATCTGCCTTAGAGCTGTTGTTGGTGCTCTTAACCTGATGCTTTCCAACTGCTGTAGACCACAAATCTCCATCCTTCCAACGGAGGTGCATTTCTCTTTCTCCTTTTGCAATGGCTCAAGGTGAAACCCAGCCCTAGTTAATGCACTCTAACCAACAAGAATCCATGAATCCTGGCCTGGCAAAGGGCTGAATTTCAGCCAGTCAGACTTCTGGAAGTGACTAATCCCATCAGCTTCAGTAGGGATGGCAGCACACACAAAAAAGGGTTGTGGCATGTAGGCACTGCTCAACCCTCAACCTGGATGACACGGAAGAGCCCTCACAGAATGCAAAACAAGATGCCACTGAGAGTATTTTCTGTGACGCTCTATTAAATTCATGTCAGACTGAACCAGGTGGGGTAGCTCAGGGATTCAAGATGAAAACACACACATCCTTTTCAGAGACCACAGGGACACACCGTGAGTAATTTCTGCTTCCAGGCATGGGCAGGGAGGATCACAGATTCCTCCTTGCCTTTCTCTTCCCACGCCCTCACCCAACAGAGAAGACACTTATATTTTAGCACTAAAATCATGTGGCATCATGGAAGGCTGCCCAGATACCCAGGCAAACCTCCCTACTGGGATGGGAAGTCTCTATGCCGCACATCAGCGGTGGAAAGCATCCTTGTAATGATCCCAAGTTCTTGCTAAGCCGAGAAGTGTAACAGCAGTCTCTGTGGGGAAGCGTCAATTTATCAGTCTAACCGGACTGGAAATTCCTTTTCGGCAGGATCCGTTCATTCAGGAACATGTGCAGCGCAGCCCAAGGAATGAGCGATGAACATGATAACTCTTTTATGTCTGCCATGGCAGTCGGCCTTTTAATAATAATAATAATTTAAAAAACCTGTCCGGTGACTTCACATCAGTCTTCCTAAATCTAAAACATAGATGGGAAACACTATGAGACATTTGTGCTCTTTACCCTTGAAATGCCCATCTCCTGCCTCAGTTTACTTCAGGGTTAATTGGTCGCATCTCTGAGACGCTGTAATGTTTGAACAGCAAATTGTATAAACGCTGCAAGTAGTTCCCATGAGGGTGCGACTGAAGGACTCTGGTCCCCCGTAACTTGGGTTTTCTGATGTTTAACAAGGGTTGTGCTTGTCCCTCAGCCCTTTCTTCCACCAAGCATTAGCAAGATTTCTTTCTTTTGCTGGCTTGGCTTCACAAAACGTATTAGAAATTCCCCCTGCCTCTGTCTTAAACTGGCCAACATCCTCGATGGTTTTTGAAGAGATAAACAGACAGACACAGGCATGTGCAGAACATGATCATATAAGTCTTTCTTTCTTAGGGAGCCAAGTAGAAATCAAGCCAGATGACTTCAACCCAAAATGCACTTAGAAAAGAAACCCTTGTGAAGGTGATCACGGCAGTGAAGACGGAGTAGGTGCAAGGAGAAACAGGCAGTGAGGGTAGCTGTAACTCTTGGGTAAATTAAAATAAACAGTAATGCAAATATAGGTGATATCAGTCACAAGGATTGCAGAGTCTCAGCCAAAGGGTTTGCACGCTGAGAGTAGAGTTTGGCTTTAGATGAATAAAATTGCTACTGGGCGTTTAGGGTAAAGTGCCCTGGGTACATCCATCCCGCAGCAACGGGACACAGACATCGCAGCAGAGCCGTGCTGATAACAGACCAGCGAGCAGGGGTGGGAACATAAAGAAGAGGAGAAACCAAAGCACCTTCCCTCTGTCAAGACCCCCATGTTGTCCCTGAGAGCAGTATGGTTGAGTCCCACTTTCCAAGCTCAGATGGGGAGCGAGAGTTTAGTCAAAGCACAAAAGCACAAGAGCTGGCCTAACAGATGTGAGGACCTGGAGAGATGGTGATGGGTGCCATAACAAGTCTCATCTGAGGTGCTGTTGGTGCTCCCCCTTGACATGGACAAAAGAGGTTTTGTCCACCTGGGGCTGCAATGGGTCTTGGATTCGCTCAAGGGAGGGATGGGCAAAGCACAAGGAGAGGGCTACAAATCCCACTGAAACCCATCTGGAGGCCTACAGAGATGCTGAACTCCCCTAAAGTGTGGCCATCAGGGGGTCAGGCAGCATTAGCCACATAGTCCAGGTTGAAGAGAGGTCAGCTACAGGCACTTGCCATCTTGAAAAAGGATTTGCAGCTGAAGGCTGTGCTGACTGGAGAGCTCCCCTCCGGGACCACTTGCAGAATGAACGTAATTGCCTAAGCATTTAAGAAAATAGAGATCCATCTTTCCATGCAAGTGGGCCTGCTGCTGGGAGGGGAAAGCTCGGGGAAGCAGCGGAATAAATATTGGTGCTTTGCAAAGCAGAGATAAATCCACCAGCAAGGAGGGAGAAAAGTAAGAGAGCTTTGGGAAGCCTTTGCACATCAAATGAACAGTGCATCCCCTGATGAGTGAGGGTGTCGGGGAAGTAGATTGATGGGCAAACGCTCTAAACAGTAGCATCCATCTCTCATAATAAGGCAGCAAAACTGCTCTCGTTTCCTGTAATCTGATAACCCACCAGAGGAAGGGGAAAAATGCCTTTAAATGGTGATTATAATTCCCGTCATGGTGTTTCCTGATAAAGTGGCCCCCCAACATAGTATTATTATCAATCACGACTACTACAGTAGCATCCTGAGGCTCCCGTGGAGATCAGTACCTGCAGAGGGAGATCTTTGCTCCTTCGCTCTCCTGAAGGACCTGCAGGACCCTCATGGGAGGCAGGACTCCAGAGAGGTGAAATGAGTTGTTCAAGGCCTCCCGGCTGGAAGTAAGACCAAACCCAACCGTTCTTTGAGCTGAGGGATTATGTGAGCACCATGCAATCGTAGCGGTGCTGGCTGGCGGGGACCTGCAGACGTCTTTAACCCAACCTCCTCCTCAAACCTAGACCACCATGAGCTTCCAGACAAAAACAGCAGCTTGCAAGTTGGCATAGTCATAACAAAGTGGAAGTGAGGATCTGAAAAACATTACCATCAAAGCTGTATGTTGTTGTATAATCCCATGAACATGAAGCCAAGTGGTGGCAATGAGCTGATTCATTTTTGACCAGTCCGGGTTCTGCTGTACTGGCCCTTCCCCCCATCACTTCCTGGCCTGGGCACTTCATGTCATTTTTGGTTCCTCCTTTTTTACCACTAATGTGTGGAAGCAATAAAGATGCTTAGGACTTTTTTTTTTTTACCTCTGTTGTCCTAGCAGGCAGTTGTAATGCTGCTTCTCTTCACACAGCAAAATGCATGTCTATGTATGTCCATCATTAGCATTGCTGCCATTTGTACTCTAGAAGTATGCAAGGGCCCAGTGCGCCTCGTGCTAGGTCCTATAAAAGAGGATCCTTCCCAAACAGGCATCCTATGACACCAATAGGTGACCAGCAACTCATTCCTGTCCTGAAGGACTAACCTCAGATTTGCCCAATGCCTCCACAGCGCCTCTGGTCAGCAGTCTCTAAGCAGCACTGTGGCTTGACCCTCTTTCATTCAACCAGAGAAGTGTCTTCAGGTGGGAACTTTCAGTTGCTTTTCATCACATGAGTACAAAAGAAGATGAGACCGCAGCTGTACCCACTAACAAGTTATTGGAAATGAAGATGAGGCATGGAGCTTTAAGTGCTGCACAGCAAAAACAGGTAATTGAGGTAGCAACCATCCTACCTGGGACATACTGACCTCTTCTAGACAGAACAGCAGCAGACATTCCAAGGTGCCTGTAGCATTCATCTACAAGCCTGTCTCCTTATGGCTGAGCAGGACTTGGAGACCCGATCCCACTCCTGGTCTGCTTTTGGCTTTTCCTATGTGGTGAATTCCACAGAAGCAGGACCATCTAGCCCAGCTGTAAATCTGTCTTCCGTGGACCGAGGGAAGTGGTAGAGCAAGTAGGAGGAGGGAAGACATTGTGGGTGCTCCAGAATAATCATTAGTGCAAAGAAAAATCACATGTTCCTTCTCATAATATAAAGGGAATGAAAGAAAAAAGTCCATAAAACTGCACTTTTACAGCTCGTATCACAGAGGCACGGGTCCACCCAGGTTTCTGATTAATTAGGTACGTAATGGGTGACTGCTTCAGACAATGTGCAGGAGCAGCTAATATAGCGAGCAGCACTGAATCACAGGCAGAACAAAAGCCCCAGATTGCTTTACTATGTTTTTGTTATTAAATCATCTCTTCTAGAGAGTGTGTTATTTTAAGCCGGCTCATGGTTTCAGGCAGGAGGGTTGCCCAAGTCTGGTTTCTGCTCTGCAGCTGCAAACACTTCATTCCCAGCAGATCTACCTGAAGCAAAGGAAACTCCAGACCCTGACAGCTCGCTGTTGGCTGTGTGTTCCTGAGAGCCAGGCTCCCACCCACCGCCCTGCTGCAAGATCAACACCTTTCCTGGTTAACTCTGGACTCCTGAAGACATTTTTTTCCCTCTCTGAGCCCACCACTGCCAGCTCCCAGCTGTGCGTCGCTGAGGGAAGCCAACCCACTGTCCTCTGGGTGCCTTGAGGAGTAATTTGGAGCTCAGCAACACAAAGACCTCACAGTGACACTGTCCCACTTCTTAAGGTGTGTTCGGACGAGAAACCGTACATAAATCACAACCCCAGTGACATTATGGATTTCTCCAAAACGATGACAAATTATATCTACTCCATTTGCCACGAGAGGGCACTTTTACATTAATTCTCACACCTCTGGCTCTAGGACGGAGTCTGCCCAAATACGATTTGGTCACGGTGGGATCCAATATCCAACATCCAAGTCATCGGGGGAATTTATTTTGCAAGGATGGAACAATGCGTTGAACGTGTTACTCGTTACATTACAGGGGAGACTGCAGTGCTGGGTCTTGGTGTATCGGTTCTATACGGAGAGAAATAATATCAAAGGAAACTCCCATGCTAAAGGATGCCACATGCAATGAAACTTTGCTCAGAGGAAAGAGTTTTGTAGGGAAAATCATGCAAAATTGTAGTGCCTTTCAAGCCGGATGGAGGAGACACCTGTTTCCCAACTTCTCTAGCAAAGACTGTATAAATTACAATTTTGGAAACTGGACAGTGGTTGCTGCAGACATGAGTCGTGCCTTTGCAAACACCTCACCAGATGGAAGCTACAGGACAGAGCCCAGGCTGCTGACTTGGAGCTGATTAGAAACCTTTTTTTTTTCCCCCCTCTCCATCATGAAGTAGATTTGGAAGACTGTGAACTCTGAGAATATGCATAGCTCTGAAATTGCCGCTATTCATCATGTCCAATTGGCTCTTGGAGGAAGCCCAACCAGTCAAGGAGTTCTGCAGCACAACAATAGATGATTATCTTTTGCTCCAATTCATTTTGTCGCAACAGCCTCCCAGCTTTTGCCAAGCTGTGATTTTCATTTTGTTTCCAGGAAAAGTACAGAAGATCCAGGCAATGAGACAGGTCTTTGCTTCTCTGGGGAAGTCACCTCATGTTTGGGCAAGAAACCAACTGTGCCTTGTTACCCAGTTAACAGTCGCAACAACTATCTTGTGACTCAGGTTAGGAAAAAAGCTAAATGTCTCTTTAATGAAATTCTGCTACTTTAATCCAGAGAGGAAGAGAACAATAGGTATGGATTAGATCAGCCCTTGGGAAGGAGAAGGCCTTTTTTTCAGTAATATTTACCCTCTCTGTTTTCATCTTCGCTTCTTCTAAAGGCTCCAGCCACAGATATGAGACATAACACCATCAACACTCTGAATGAAAAAGTGCAATAAAATGTTGAGCAAACACAGGAGAAGCTCAGAGAAGAGCAAGGATGATAAAAGACTGGAGAAAATACGACTTATGAAGAAAGACTGGTGGAGTGGTGACTCCTCAGCCTAGAGAAAAGAAGCCCATGGAAGGAACGTGATGACTGTCTTGGCATCATTTGCCAAGTAAATTTAAGTTGGCTCTAAAGGAAACCTACCAAGTCAATGAAAGAGAAACGCTGGAAAGGTCAGGAATCGTTTCTGCTGTGTTTTTTTATGAACTAGCAGCATGGTCCTTGGTGCAGGCATTTAGACGAGGTGGTCTGTTGAGCTTTCTTCTGTCTCAAAGCTTCCACCATGCCCAAGATCATGAAATTCCACAGGTTCTGCTATATTACCTGTCACATATAAAAGGAGTCTGTGTAGCTCCACCACCCAGACTTACACCCCAAGGGAAAATAGAGTATCGGGGGGATGTTCATCTTGTCTTCCAGTGCGGCTCTGGTGGCCAGAGTCATCCATTCACCCACATCCATCCTACCTCTGAGCACCACAGTTCACAAGGACTAGTTACGGTTAAAGCAGTTGAGCGAGGAGGTGATGAATCAAATCTCGTTCTCAGTAGCATCTTTCTGCAAGCAGCTTACATGCAATTTTGTCCTTGCTAAGGAAATTCCAGGAAGCTCAGTAGCAAAGAAGACAGAAAAGAGCAAAGATTGGGTTTGTTTGTTTGTTTTTTTTTTCATTTGTGGCAAATGTTCAGCATTTCACGGTATTAGAATCAGTCAGGTTTCAATGTGAAACCTTTCCAGCTGGATGAAGGGGACAGAAGAGCATTGCCTGAGCTGGAGTAGGATGCATTGGGGTGCCCGCCTGCAGCAAACACCCTGGCAAGAAAAAAAACATGGGTCATACCTGTAATTTCTGTTTATAAAAAGCATCTCTGGCTCCCAGCACCATGACCACTGCTGCAGTCTCTCGATCGCACCAAAACTCATACATACTGCATTGATTCAAACGTGTACACTCCAAAGAAGACCCAGCCACACATTTCTCAGCCTCTCATGGAAAGGCCATGCAGGAGACGTGCCAGGCAGGAGCACTTGTATCATCTCCAAATGTCAGACAGCCCCTCTCTGCCCTCCTGCGCTACCCTTGCACCTTCAAGCATCCTCTTCCCAAACACGACCCTTCACGAGAGCGCGAGCCCTCTCCGGCAGGTCGTGGCTTTGCGCGGCAGAGCTATCTGCAGCAATCAGCCCTTGCTCAAGAGTCAGGAAGCGCACGGCCAAGTGGGCTAATTAACAAGAAAACATTTCAATTGCGTTTCCGTTTGGTGGGACTCACGGTTTGCATTTGTTCTCCCTTTCCCCCGTGTGAAAAAAAAAACCAACATAAAAGTGTTGCAATGACTTTCGGAGACAGGGAGTGACATGTGGATCTCCGGCACCTTCCTGCTGAATTCTTTCGGTGAAGGAGTCTGACCCTTCCCAGGGAGAAGGTTCATGCCTCAGCTGGGTGTGCGTGATAGGAAGGGAACATCTACACCAAGACAGCCTCCTTGCATGGGAGAGCCACCCACAAAGCGTCTTCTCCCATCACCTTTCCCCGACCATGGACTCCCAAAGTCCATTTGTAGTTGTGGTTCCTTGCAGGCGTGTATTTGTTGCACAAGATTTGTCTCCATCACTCATCTTACAGACACAAACTGCTCCCTCCGGTCATAAAAATCAAGTCACTGCACGCTTGCAACATGATGATCTGAGAAGAGAAGGGTTACAAATGCACAGGAAAGCCTGGGTTTAAAATCCAGGTAAAATTAAGGAGCCGTAATGATAAAAATATCAATGATTTGCATGCAGCGGGTGAAAGGCAGTCAGTGCCCTGGGTATAATTTCATCAGCACTAAGTCTCTTCAGCTCTACAAAGTGATCTGCGGCTGCAAAGCGAGGGGAGGAGGTGGGGGGACAGGTCAGCTTTGGAGCTTATATGCTGGCAGCTGAAAGCAGCAGACAAGGCATCTCCACTTCCCAACCGCTCCAGGCATTTTTTCCTGGACCTCAAACGGACGAAGAAACTCAGCAACTCCCAACTTTGGGAGAAATTTCCTCAAAACCGATGCCAAAAGGGTTTTCCCCGACATCTAGCGGCCGGCGAAAACACTGAGTGAGATAACGCGGCAGGAGAAAACAAGCCGTGCTATTACCAGGAAGATTAATTACAAGCACAATAATATCCAGGCCTTCTGATGAAATATTTTACAGTATATTGCCCTCAGGAGAGTGCCTCTTTTTACTGATTTATTTTAACCTTCACATTACGCAGATATGCTATAGACGTCTTCAGATGCCCTGGTGTTATTTGCCCCTTGACAGCAAATAATAAACTCTTTCTCAGCTGTATAACGTTTCCAAGGAAGCCCTTGACGTGACTAGAAAAATATCGAGGACAATTAAGTCACATGGCGCTCGTGGCCCTGTGGGAACGGGCTCGAGCTCTGCTCCAGGACTCGGATAGCATGAGAAACCCTGGTTCAAACGGAGTAGCAAGAGTCTTGGAGGTAGTAATTATTGAAGATCTCCTGGTTAAAGATCCTCTGGGGTCTCTCTATTATTTTAATAACAGTTCAAGCCAACTTTACTGCTTCCAGAGGAGCCTGTTAGCACAAAGGAGGAAGGGCTCATCGCAAGGGAACACAGGCAGGAGATCGGCTGCCGGCGGTTTTGTTCAGTGAGCAGCAAGGGGGTGTTGATCTTTGGGGGTCCAGGTAAATTGGGTGTCTCACATCCCTGCTTTCAGTCTCACTGGATGTCATGGGCAGAGGTTGCTGTGAGGAGGACATCAGCATGGGAGTCTGGCAGTTAAGACATGGTTAAGAGGATTTAGGCAATTTGGGGAGATTTCCTGGCTTTGTTGCAACCATCTAGTCTCTTGGCCCAGGTGGCTTGCTTCATCCCTGCCCTTGGTTCCCCATCCGCAATTAATAAGGCGGCCTTTCCCCTCATTATGGTTGCCTTGGCTTTGCTGTGTTTGTGCAGCCCCTGGCACTCCAGCCACAGAGCTGGGCTGAGACCCCACACACTCGTCGTACTGCAGAGCGATCCTTTCCACTGGAAGGACTGCAGTGGGAAAAAGAGGCCAGATCCTGCTAACTTGCACCATGAGGGACCACAACATCTATCGGCATAACTGGTGCTATCAATCACTGCTTCGTTACAGATGCCAAATCCATCCACCATCACCCCACCAGTGTTCGCAGGGTGCCAGCATCAGTGGTCCTGCCACTCTGGGTCCCACCACACCTCTGGAGGTTTCTCCACACCATGAATCTGCTCTTCCACTCTCACACAGTCTCCTCATCCCACCCAGGTGACAAAATCCCTCTTAAATCCTTTGATAACCATCAAAGGACCTTAATACAATGTTAGGGTCCCACCCCATCTGACCCAGATGCCATATCCAGTTTCTCCTTTTACTGTGAGTATCGGCATGACAGAATGGGGTTCCCACATTAGACCTGTCTGCCATGGGTTTGTGCAATAAATCTTGGCCAACAATTGGCTTTCGGCAGATTTAAAGCCTGGTTGTGAACATTCACCTTTTCTGTTCAGCCCCTCAGGGGACCCAAACTACAAAGGGAGGAATAAATTGATTTCTAAAGATCTTAGATAGCAAAAATAACACCAGGACTTCTGGATGTGTCAGACCAGCCCATGCTACATCTTGAAGACCTCAGTTCCTACAACAGCAACTTGGATCGAGGTCGCTCCTAGGTACAGTTTCTCCCCAAATTCATGGCAATTAGACCTGTGTTTTACAACGAGCAGGTGTGAAGAAAATAGACTGGAGTGAAGTCCTGACAGCAAGGCTGACTGGTAGCCCAGGGGAACGGTGTGCCTACAAGGGAAGCATCAACATTTACATTCATGTGACAATCTTCTTATTTATGTAGGGTCCCCGCAGTGTCTGAGCACAAGTCTGCTGGCTGCTCTGCTCTGTGCTCATGTAGTAGATGGCCATGGGTGAAGAGAAACCCCCTGAGCTAACCATGAAGGAGACCCTGTAACTCCAGGTTTAGGCTATTCCAAAAGCATTCATCGCATTGAGCTTAAAATCATAGAATGGTTTGGGTTGGAAGGGACCTTCAAAGGTCATCTAGTCCAACGCCCCTGCAAGAAGCAGGGACACCCCCAACTAGATGAGGTTGCTCTGAGCCTCATCCAACCTGGCCTTGAATGCTTCCAGGGATGGGGCTTCCACCATCTCTCTGGGCAACCTGGGCCACTGTCCCACCACCCTCGTTGTAAAAAATTTTTTCCTAATATCTAATGTAAATCTACCTCCCTCTATTTTAAAACCATTACCCCTCATCCTGTCCCAGCAGGCCCTGCTGAACAGTCTCTCCCCACCTTTCCTGCAGCCCCCTTTAGGCACTGGGAGCCGCTTTCAGCTCTCCCCGGAGCCTCCTCTTCTCCAGGCTGAACAGCCCCAGCTCTCTCAGCCTGGCCTCACAGCAGAGATGCTCCAGCCCTCTCAGCATCTGCGTGGCCTCCTCTGGACCCTCTCCAGCAGCTCCACGTCCTTCTGCTGTTGGGGGCTCCAGAGCTGGATGCAGCGCTGCAGGGGGGTCTCACCAGAGCGGAGCAGAGGGGCAGAATCCCCTCCCTCGCCCTGCTGCCCACACTGCTGGGGATGCAGCCCAGGATGCGGTTGGCTTTCTGGGCTGCAAGCGCACGTTGCCAGCTCATGTTGAGCTTCTCATCCACCGTCAAGACAAAATCCCTCTCCTCAGGGCTGCTTTCAATCCATTCTCTGCCCAGTCTGGATTTGTGCTGGGATTGCCACAATGCAGGTGCAGGACCTTGCACTTGGCCTGGTTGAACTCCACGAGGTTGGCACAGGCCCACCTCTCCAGCTTGTCCAAGTCCTTCTGGATGGCATCCCTCCCTTCCAGTGTGTCGACCGCACCACACAGCTTGGTGTCATCGGCGAACTTGCTGAGGGTGCACTCTATCCCACTGTCCATGTCGCTGACAAAGATGTTGAACAGGGCCGGGCCCAACACCGACCCCTGAGGAACACCACTTGTCACTGGTCTCCACTTGGACATTGAGCCATTGACCACCACTCTTTCAGTGAGGCCGTCCAGCCAACTCCTTATCCATTGAGTGCTCCGTCCACCAAACCCATGTCTCTCCAGTTCAGAGAGAAGGATGTCGTATGGGACAGAGTCAAATGCCTTGCACAACAGGATGCTTCTCTTGCCCCAAAGGGAATGACTCCTCTACATGGGGCTTGCAGCATCAGACCTCAAGCTGCTTTACCAGCATTACAATCTTGAAGTGAAGGGCAGCTTGCACAGACTTCTGATGCCTTTTTTTAGCTCCCTCTTTCCAAGCCCTGCGATGCTGGAACAGATCCCTGCAAAACCACTTTGGCTGGAGAGCTGTTGTCACGTCATTTTCAAAAGTTTGCAACACTTTGCAAATTGTTCTTGCTGGAGGTTGTACAATAACAGTGCCATTACTCAAAAAACCCATCCAAGAATATTATGTTAGACACAGGTCAGATCTCTCCACCCACAATATTCAAAAAAAAAAAAAAAAAAGAGGGAAAGAAATTGTAAAATGCAAGCTGGAGATAACAATGAAAAATTTACTCTTAACTATGTATATTTTTAATGGAGAAAGGTTATCTATCCATCCATCATCACATACTAGCACAGGAAAGAGCTTATGAGTATTTAGATATTTATATCTTGCGTGTGTGGTTAAAGAGAAAAAATACTCGTATAGATGCACGGCTGTCTCTGCTCCCTCCCTTCTCTCCCCTTTAGGTGCCCATCGCAAACACCGCATAAATACATTGAAGCCAGTCATCCGACCTATTTTAATCATCTATATTAGGATGAAATATTCAGCCTGGAGAAGAGGAGGCTCCGGGGAGACCTGAGAGAGAACTTCCAGTGCCTAAAGGGGGCTGCAGGAAAGGTGGGGAGAGACTCTTCAGCAGGGCCTGTTGTGACAGGACGAGGGGTAATGGTTTCAAAACAGAGGGAAGTAGATTTAGATTAGATATCAGGAAAAAAAATTTTACAGTGTGAGTTGTAGAACACTGGGCCCAGGTTGCCCAGAGAGGTGGTGGCTGCCCCATCCCTGGAAACGTTCCAGGCCAGGTTGGCCGGGGCTCTGAGCAACCTGATCTGGTTGGAGATGTCCCTGCTCCTTGCAGGGGGGTTGGACTGGATGGCCTTTAAAGGATCCTTCCAACCCAAACCATTCTGTGATTCTATGAAATGAATAAACGTGTCTATTTTTCTCCAGCCACAACAAAGGGAGTCTCAAGCAATTAGTTCAGGTGTAAAAAACTCTACTATGCCAGACCAATTCCGTCTTGTTTTCCCCATCTCTAGAGCGGAGATAATACACGTGCCTGTGTCTCAAAAGTATTCGGAGATCTGGAGCAGAAAGGTATTCACGACACAGGGATGTTATTTGTGAAACAGGAGCAATACGGTTAACAACAAGGTGAGTAACGAGTTCATGCATAAAACTTGCTGTGGGGTTGCCAAGAGCTCAGGCTGCGTTCTGTTTGGAAAATCACATCCATATTCTCCCCATAGCTCAAGCTGGTTCATTCAAAAAGCATTATTTTTCTATCAGAACTCAGTAACTATCAAGTGAAACATTAAAGGAGAAAGGTGATTAGTTCTAAAAGCCACTCTTTCCATACCTCACAGAAGTTGTGTGACCGCACAATTACATTATTTCCCGGCATTTTGGCAAGTTGAATGCAACAAATACCAAAACCCACATGTAAATTAGAATATTTCCACTTTTATTTTCTTTTTTTCTTTTTTCCATTTTGTAATGTTTTTTTCACATTTACTTTCTCCCTTGCCCCTCTGCCTTGGACTCCCCAGCACCAATTAAATCCCTGATGGTGCAAGAGCAGAAGAAGGATGCAACACCCGGACAGGGTGTTTCTCCAGTGGCTCTTGCACAGAGGCTGCTGCTTCAGCTCGTCCTGTCCAGCCCATGGGAAGCAGCTGATGCCTCGAGGCCACACCAAGCCAAGACCTCCTGTTCCTGGGTCTGCAGCATGGGCACAGGACCCTGGAAGGAGGCTGGGGTTGGAAAAGTTGGGACCTGGTGACTTGAACGGCTGGAAAAAGAACCAGCCCCTGGAAAGCCGTTGGCTTTGGCTGGCTTTGGAAAGGCTTTGGCTGCTGGGGATGGAAGGTGTAGGAAGGAGCCAGGGCTTGGAGGTGTTTGCGCCTGCGCCTCAGCCTCTGGGTTGGAGCCAGGATGTCTGAAAATATGTGCCTATAAACACATGCGCCCTAGGGCTGGGTGAGACATCCCTCTCCATGCCATCCCCTAAAGCACTCACCATCGTGGAGCGCTGGTGGTTGGCTTGCTCCTGAAAAGACTGTGAGACCCCCAAAAACTCATGACACCTCTTACAGACCCCTTCTAGCATCAGGGCAGGGAAACACCAGCCTCTAGGCACCCATCTCCTTCATGTCCACGCTTTGCATCAGTTCCTGCATATTTTTAGCATCTTGAAATCTCTGTGAGGGGCTCTGGATTTGATGAGGTTTTGCCACCTCAACGGGTTGGGTCAGAACCAGGCCCTGGGTCTTCAGAAAAGTTTCTAAATTTTCCACAAGGTTTCAACAACATTAATTTCCTTACAATCAGTTTTTCCCTCTCTGCTGATTAGTCCTTTCTGCCTTTCATACATTTCCAGGCTCTGCAGCCTCATAAAACTTCACGGGAGAACGTTTTTGCTCGGTTTGCGTGGGCAGGAAATTACTGTCATTTTTCACTTCTTCAGCCCAAGGAGGTGTTCACCAGGCCCATCATTGGTGGGCAATTGCACACTGCCCCTTCCAGCGCCATCCCCAGAGAGGTCTCAGTGCCAGCAGCCGACACAGAAAAGAAGCCAAGCTTGCTATTTTGACTGGCACTGGAAAGGCAACCTGGGCATTTCAGCAACACAACATCTCCAGCTGACCACTTAGCAGCATCTCGGCAGCACAGTGAAGGCTGGAGAACACTCCAGCCACCTTAAAAGGTCAGCAGCAGTCCAGATCCATGTGTTTATCCCAGTTTTGGACATAACACACCCTTCCCCACCACCTCTGATTGAGTGTGAGCACCTACATCCCTGGAATACCTCCGTGCTTTGACACCTCTGATGGATCTTGACCACAATGCCCCGGAGAAGGATTCCTACAGATACCACTGTATGGGGAGAGTTAACAGAGAGGAGCTTTGTGGTAGAACACAAATATGAACGCAGGACTTGCAAGTGTCCACCAAGCTTTGTCTTCTTCCTTCATCATTTAAGAATGAAACTTCTACCTGATGAACTACATCCCTTCTTCATGGCAGGAAGGGTCTGCAATGCTAACCTATCTGCATAAGATGATGACGAGGACAGAGCCTTGTCCTTCCTTTCCTGCAAAGCTGTCTCCTAGATTTTAACCCCCCGTTCCTAGTGTTGCATGGGGTTATTCCATCCCAGATGTAAGAACTCACATATGCTCTTTTTGAACTTTGGTGGGTTTCTGTCAGCACTTTTTTCCAGTCTGCCCAGGGACCCTCTTCTCAGTAGCAGCCATGCCCTCTAGCACATTGACCTGCCCAAGTCTGGTGCCATAGATAGGCTTGCTGAAAGCTGACTCCATCCTATCATCTAGGTAGAAGACATTCAACATTATCGATGCCAGTGTTGATTCCTGAGGGATGCCAGTAGTTGTTGGCTGCCACCTGGGCTTTTCACCACTTAACCCTCTGAGATGTTTGCACCAGAGCTAGTTACTCATGACTCCCTTCGTCATCACAGTGAGAACCAGAATCATAGATTAATTGAGGTTGGAAGGATCTCTGGAGGTTGTGGTCCAACCTCTTGCTCACACCAGGACCAGCTCCGCTCTTAGATTGGGTTCCTCAGCCTTATCTTTATCCTGCAAGTTCAGCTCAGTCTTGCCCTCACACAAAATGCTGCTCTTCTCCCTGCTTTCATTTGGAGGGAGCAAACCATGATCTCCACAGCAAAGTATGCCCCTAAATCATGGATCACCCCATACCTCCTAGCCCTGAGCTGTGAAGGCAGGATACCGCCCTACCACACGCTCTGTGGCTAAACCTACAGTTCAATCACCTTGTTCCACTCTTCCCAGGTTGTTCAGTAACGTTATCTTCTTTAATTCCTAAATTCTTCCCACGTGCAGATGCGCACCTGTAATAACAAAGGGACAAGGTTGCAGGCGCTGTATGCATGATTTTAATGTAGCAATAATCTCTGAAGCCTGGCGGATTGACATCCCAGGAGACATAGGGATCTCTGATTTTCAAACAGAAATGAGGAGAACAACGCCAGGGCTGTTCCAGTGCCTGAATTCAAGGGTAATCCCCAACCTGCAAAACTCTCATTCATCGAGACGCTGGTGAAGGATTTGATAAAGGACCTGAAGCCCAGAGAACACTTTCCTCCTCACTAATTTACTCTATTTCATCATTTCTTCAGCCACCTGCATCCTCATTCTCTTTCTTTTTTCACATTTAGACTTCAAACTCTTTGGGGCACGGGCTGCTTTCACTCTGCTCATCTGTGATGAATTCTCCACACTGCTGAAACAAAACTGGATATAACTTTTCCACTTGAAGACAGACATGATGCATTCAGGAAAAACTCCATCTACCACTTCCATTAAAGCCCTCTAGAAGTTTTCTGACCAACACATCACTTTACTGAGGAGCCAGGTTGGATTTCTGGTTTTAACAAAGCCGGAACGATCTCTGCTTCGGGACTCCCAAGTCAACATGGATGAGAGTCGATGAGCTGGAGGGAGTTTCAGCAGACCACCAACGCTACAGCTGTCCTTGCAACAACCTTGAAAATGGGACTGTGTGGTGCTGTCAACATGCTGAAAGGGAGGGATGCCATCCAGAGGGACCTTGACAGGCTGGAGAGGTGGGCCCATGCCAACCTCATGAAGTTCAACCAGGCCAAGTGCAAGGTCCTGCACCTGGGTCATGGCAATCCCAGGCACAAATACAGGCTGGGCGGAGAATGGATGGAGAGCAGCCCTGAGGAGAAGGACTCGGGGTTGCTGGTGGGTGAGAAGCTCAACACGAGCAGGCAATGCGCCCTTGCGGCCCAGAAGGCCAACCGCATCCTGGGCTGCATCAAAATGAGTGTGGCCAGCAGGTCGAGGGAGGAGATTCTCCCCCTCTACTCTGCCCTGGTGAGACTCCACCTGGAGTACTGTGTCCAGTTCTGGAGCCCCCAACACAAGAAGGACATGGACCAGTTGGAGAAGGTCCAGAGGAGGCCACAAAGATGGTCAGAGGGGTGGAGCACCTCTCTTATGAGGCCAGGCTGAGAGAGCTGGGGCTGTTCAGCCTGGAGAAGAGGAGGCTCTGGGGAGACCTGAGAGTGGCTTCCCAGTGCCCAAAGGGGGCTGCAGGAAAGATGGGAAGAGGCTGTTCAGTAGGGCCTGTTGTGACAGGATGAGGGGTGATGGTTTTAAAATAGAGGGAGACAGATTTAGATTGGATATTAGGAAAAATTTTTTTACAGTGTGAGTTGTAGAGCACTGTCCCAGGTTTCCCAGAGAGGTGGTGGAAGCCCCATCCCTGGAAACATTCCAGGCCAGGTTGGATGAGGCTCTGAGCAACCTGATGTGGTTGGAGATGTCCCTGCTCCTGGCAGGGGGGTTGGACTAGATGACCTTTGAAGGTCCCTTCCAACTCTAACCATTCTATGATTCTATGATTCTATATCTTTTATAAGAAAAGGACTCCATCTTGCTGTCCCACCATGGGACAATGAACAGAAACAAACTTGGAACAAGTCAACAACATGAATTAGTCAACCTCGGCACGTATCCAGACTAATTTGCTTGAGCCTAGAATGAAATGCATTTCAAAGGTTACATCCATTTCCAGCACCAGAAAGGGTAGGAAGAGGATTTCACTGACAGGAGTCTCTCTTCTTCTCTTTGCCCACCTTGTCTCTACAGCAACTGTGGACTGATGTACTGCTCAACGAGGGACCGCCGTGCTCAGCCCACACAACAGCTCAGCAGGCTTTCAGGAGCGCTTTGTCAGACCACACTTTCTCCTGCCACTTCCAAAACTCAACACACCAAGTGAAAAGCAAAGGAACTGGAGGACAGTGCCTCCCAAATTAGCTGTTTGGCTGTGGCTCGGCTCAGACCTCTCTGATCAGGAGGTCCCAGCTTCTTGGTGTTCAGACCTCAGAGGGACCCAAGCACCAGGAGGTGCTGCGTGTTGCCTCTGTGAAGTTCTGGAGGTTCCCAGCAGGTCATTGCAAATCTCCAGGTTTCACCTTTGAGGCCCATGTTGTAGATTAGAGATCGCTGACCTAAACCTGTCAGACATGTTGGGCTTGAAAAAAAACCTGAAGCTGATCCTGCTGCACTACCTGGAAAGCAATGATGTGGCCTCTCTCTTTCCCCCTCACCACCAGCAGCAAATGGACTAATTTCTGGGAGAACTTGGATAGTAGTAAGAAATCACACCCAACCATTGTGCAATTAACAGAAGAATTAGAACGCACAATGCAACAAAATTACTTCATCTACTGTAATTTGTGGAGAGGATGCTTCAGCCTCTGGGTTTCCGGGAGTGTTCCAGCTTACATTGTCGCTTATACTTCAGCACTTGTAAGAAAGTTCATTCCACGTGCGAGTAGTATGTACAATTCAACGACTATGAAATATTTCCAAGTATTTCAAGCTCTCATGCCATTCAGAATAAGAAATCAAAGACGTCACTGCTGGAGGTAAGGGTAGGAGCTGTCAAACCCCGTCTCCCCGGTTCTGCTATGCATTGCCCGAATCAGGATTTGGAGGCTAGTTTGGGGGATGCCATCGGAGTTGTGACATAAAAGTATAATCCTGGAGAAAGTAGGAAAACCAGCCCCCTAGGAAAAGTGCGACCCGTAGGTCTGGCGAGGGATGCAGCTCTGCAGGGATGGCTCTGTATGTGCTGCTCCTCCCAAGGTTTTTCTGTGGCTGATAGGGAAAAATAAAGATACATCTCAAAGCATCCCCAAGAACGGGACCCCATGCTCACTTCTCTTCATTGACTCTAACTGGAGCCCAGAGTAACCAGTTGAACAGCAGTGACCTGCAGTGCAAACATCTCTGCGAGCAATCTTTCCCTCCAGCCTTACTGTCCTCACCCATCCTCAGAAGATGGCTGCTGCGATGCTCGTTTCACCCAGCCAGTGGCAGAAAGCACATCAGTTGCTCTCCACCCCAAATACTGCTGGAAGACAGCTCTGGGAGCAAATGTCACCGCCCAGCCCCCGGCTCCGGCCGTCCAGCCACCAACCAGCCAGGTGGGCGTTGCAACGTCTGCCTGCTCAGCAGAGAAACGCGCAAGGATGAGAAGCAAAAATAATTTATTTTCAGCAAAGGAAGATAGTTCTGCATGCTTTGGTGATTTTGCAGCTAATAATTTTCACATGTTTAATTATCCCCTGCAAGCACCGCTCCTACCTGACTTCCCAGCTTGTTTCCCCACCACTAAGGATGGAGGAGAAACCCCACTCCCATCCTCTTCCTCATTTGGGAACCAGCTCTGAGAGCAGCTCGGCACCCAGGACCCGCGTCGCTTTATCGGCTCCTCGGTATCATCCCTGGGCAAAGCTCCTGGTTGGTCCAGACAGGCACCTTTTTGACTCTTGTGCTGGACTTTCCTGGCAGGCAGGGAGACGGGGGCAGCCAGGAAAGGAAAGTTTCCAAGTATAAAACCCAAAGCATCCGCAGCCTTGCAAAAATGTCAAAAAGTAAGAGGCACACGGTTGACCCAAACTATTTATAAACTGAGACCCAATGGAAATGCGATGGAGCTGAACCAAATTCCTGTTTCCAACCCATCCCTCTCTCTACAGCCTGTCACCTGAGCAGCGTGGCAGCAGCCGGCATCCTTGGCTCTAAACTTCCCCAGGGTCGGGGTCTGAACGATAGCTGAGTGCACAAACTGCACTCCTCAGATGAGAAGCAGGTCCTGGATTTGCCAAGGTACGCGGATGGTGGTCCTCAGAAAGGTGGAGATGTTAGTGTACGGTGCATACAAGCAGAAAGCCTGGCTGATCCTGTTGGGAAGAGCTCTGCCCTGCAAAGGGCTCCAAACGTTTTGCTGAGGAACACAACAGGGTGGACACCTACCCTTGTTTTGTCACCTCGGTAGTCATTGGGAAGGCAGCCAGTAAGAACAACGTTCTGGTTATGTGGGAGGGATGCTCCAGCTCCCCAGGACCAAAAACCCTGCAAGGTTGCCGCTAACCTCAGCAGCTTGCTTTCCACCTAGGCTGAGAAGTGCAAGATAGGGAAGGATCCAGATCCTGGATCATTGCCACCCTCTGGCACACCAGACCCCCCGCCCCCCATTCATCTCACCCCTCCTCAAAGATGAGCAGCAGCTCCTTGGGCAGCGAGTGCCACCCAGGAGGAACCTCCGCAGTCCCACCTTGGATGAGGAGAGAGGGTCCTGCCCTCTCCCTGCTCCAGCAAAGGCGATAGCTGCAAGTGGACATCACACCAAGCTACGGGGACCAGCAGTCCCACGCTCCCTTCCTGGCAGTGGCAGCCTCTTCCCTCACGTGGCTGAGGAAGAGGAGGAGAAGGAAGCACACAGGGGCAGGCAGAAGGAACAGTCTGGGAAAGTATGAGTCCTAAAAAAATGAAGTTTTAAGACCTAGATGGCCAGATGTGGCCATCAGGAAGAGCCCCATCCCCTTCCAGGTGACCAGGCAGCCCCTGGAAGAACGAAGGTCTCTGCCTCAGCTGCTGCTTCTAGACAATTTTGCAACACAAACACAAGACTGTAGGAAGAGCCATAGTGTGCCATTTGTCGTAACAAAAAGCTACCAAGGGAAGCAGACAGCAGAGCACAGCGAGGAATCATTTTCAAGCCCAGTGGTTAATAGCTTGCTTTGCAAAGCTCATGGTTGATCCTCCTCAGAAGGTCCCACGCTTCAGAAGGAAACGTTACCAGATTTGTTCTTGTGCCATTGCGCTGCTCTTGCAAGTGATAATCCTACTTTTATCATGTGTTCTTCTCACAGGAGCCATATAGGATGCTACGCTTCCAGTGACTAGCAAATTAATTAGGTTTAAGATGTGTAAAACTTAAAAACCACCAAGGGAGGAAAGAATAGCAACCTTTTCCTGAGCTTTTTATTGAAGTCTGAGGGAATTACGGATATGTGTGGTTTGGATGAACAAAAACACGGAGCTGGAAAGGGGTTCAGGAGCCTGTGTAGACCACCCTCGGTTGCTGAGACAGGATCACATCAGTGTGGGACATCCCTCAGGGACGTTGCAGCACAGGCTGGGGTCTGATGGGCTGGAGAACAGCTTTTGGGAAAAGGACCTGGGACAAAAAAGACCAACCGTGCTGTGGGTAGTGACAGCAAGAGCCAGGGAAATTATTCCTCCTCTCCATTAGGCACTTGTCAAACAGGGCACTGGGACCAGTTTGGGCTCCCCAGTATGAGATAGATGGTGAGAGAACCCAGTGAGGCCACCAAGCTGGTTGGGGCCGGAGCTGAGGACATGCAAGAAGAGGCTGCAAGCTGGGTGTGCAGTGAGAGTAGAAGGCAAAGGGGGATTTTATCACTGCCTGCAACTCCCAACTGGGACAGTGTGGAGATGAGAGGGACACAGGCTCTGAAGGGAGGTGCTCAGTGATGAGAAGAGAGTCAACAGCCCAGGTTAGAACATACGAAATTCCCATTAGGAAATACTTTTCCCTATGAAAGTGGTCAAACACTGGAACAGGCGTCCAGATTGTGGGATCTCCATCTTTGAAGGTATCAAAAACTCTCCTGAGCAAACCCTGGCCAACCTCAAATCAAACTTCCCCTTCCAGTCCTGGGCACTTTATATGTCTCTACCTGTTCTGGGACTATCCAGTAGCAGGGACTACTGTGTCCTTGCATTTTCTCTTTTAGTATTTTCTACTTCTACAGGCCTGAAATGCTGTGTGCGCACGCATTTCCTCTTGCCACAAGGCAGGGCATGCGTAGAAATGAGATCTTTCCTGCTCTGTCTTGTTAATTCTTCGCAGGAGATGCATCTCTCTTTTGTAACAGCATCAGCCCAAGCTCTTGCTCCACCTGTGACGTGGAACCTCTCAGCTCCTCTCCCACCGCTCAGCTCCCACACGGAGCCAATTCACTTTTTTCCCTTTGGGACACAGCAAAGTTTTCTGGCCATCTTATTGCAAAAAACATCTTCAAATTCCATCAGTAGTTTGAAAAAATCTCAGCTGAGACCCATCAGATCGAAAGAGCTGTGTCTGTTTTTGTAAGGTATCAGTTTCATCGAGGGGAGGAGGTGGAAGGAGAAGAGATGCTGTCCGTGTGCCAGACGGGCATGGACGAGTCCCAGGCCAAGTTCACACCTCATCATAACAGCTTATTAACTGGCAGGTCAAGGGCTTGAGTAGGAAGGCCACTGTGTTGCAACCTTCATGTGGACATGGGAATATCGGGAGATACATCCCGCTCCCGGAGGTAATGGGGGTATCTGAAGTCTTATCTGCTTGTGGAGTTTATCGTGGTTGATCGCAGGCTGTTTTGGTAAGATGCTGTGCAGATTTTTCTCTTGTTCTTTAGAAAATGGGCTGAAAGGCAACAGTTTACATTCCAAAAAAAATACTCAGACACGTGCTGAGCCGTAGGATTGTGGATTCATCCACTGCTTTTAATGAGCTCCCCTTGGGAGCAGCATTGAGACCCTGTTTGGGAGCTGCGCAGGGCAGAGGCCTCCTCCTCCAGTCCCGAGCAGCAAGGAAGGATAAGGCATCACTACACTGGACCGAAAATACAGCTTCGCTTTAGCTCCAAAAACATTTTGGCATAACTTGCTAACTTGAATTTTATCTGCAAACGTTTTCAGTCCGATACCGCTGGGAATCCTGATTTTTCCGAGACTTACCAACAGGAAATCCCTGAGCTGGAGGGTTTAGCTGTAATGAACTTATTGTATATTCAAGCACTGAACGTCAATTTGGATTACGATGTCAAAAATAAGCACTGAGAGCATGCAACTGTACCCTGGGGTCACCTGTCAGGAACTCCAGACTGAAATTGGCCAGATATAGACCAGCACAGCCTTGATTTATATTTTTCCCCTGTGCAAATACAACAGCTAAGACTGAACGAACCTACTGCGTCTTGGAGATGAGCCCCCCTCCTCCTCTCCCCAGCGCCTTCTTCCACTTTGCATGGGGCTTCCTTGGCTGAGGATGCTTCATGAGAGGCTGCCCAAAGGGCTCAGGGCTCGTCGGATGCGTTGGGAGGCTAAATGCCTTTATTAGCGCGCATCTAAATCACTGCCACTTGTGTCATTCTGGGACCTGAACTCCCAGGCACAATCAGGATTCCCATCCTCCCAGACGCACAGGTGAAGACAAGCTCTGGCTCCCCAGCCTTGAGCTAAAGACACGCAGGAATTCATCCGGAGCACGGGATGCAAGAGGAGAGGTGCGTGGGGGTAGGAGGGATAATTTACACCTTCCTCTCCAGGCACGCGGCCGCAGCCCTGCCCCTGTTCCGGGGCTGCGGGCAGCTTGTGCCTGTCCTTCCATCCCTCCCCTTTTCTCCACAGGACACGGATGTTCTTTAAACAAATGGTTTTGCTGAAGTTTCCACCAGCCAGGGGCTCTGTGACCTTGGTGTTCTCCCCAATTAATGTCACATTCCCTGAAACTTCCTCCTAAATCCTTCTCATGGAGACTCTACAGCCTCTTGTGGTTAGCTGGATGGAGAAGACACTTGGACAAAAGGAAGGCGCAATTTGGTTCCTCCAACTGAAGGTTACAGGACTGGTGTCTTAAAAAAAAAAAAACAACTCTTAATTCATAAAGCCAGATCTCCCCTCTTTCCCCCATAATTCTCCAACCACTTTGTTGTGAAGCTGGCAATGACATTAGACCTTTATTTGTTTTGAGGAAGCGTTGAACTTCCTCTCCCTTGCACGTGCACAGAGACAATCATCTGGAGACCATGGCCACGGCCCCAGTGCAGTTATCGAGGTCAGGGATGGGGTTTGCAGGGCACTTGCAGCCTCTTTTCCTCCCTGTTCAGCCACATGAGAAGCCGGTCACCTTCACCCCTTTTGTCCATCCATCCCTCTGGCTTCCAGTCACTGGGAACAGCTCAGGGTGGAAACATTTGCCCCGGCCAAATAATTGAGAATCCCCCTTGGAGACTGCATGCTCTCCCTTCCCTCCTCTGCTTTGGTGGCTGCTTATGTGGTTCATATTCCTGAGCCTCTAACTCACTGTGCTTTCACAAACGACACCAGCACCTGGATGAAAATCAGGGATGTTGGGTCAGGATAAAGCCAGCTGTTTTACACTGGTTTATCAAGGAGAAAGGAAGATCATAGAATCACAGAATCTTTTAGGTTGGAAAAGACCTTTAAGATCATCAAGTCCAACTGTCAACCTACACTGCCAAGGCCACCAGTGAACCATGTCCCTCAGCACCACGTCTACACATCGTTTAATCATCTCCGGAGATGGTGACTCCACCACCTCCCTGGGCAGCCTGTTCCAGTGCTTGATAACCCTTTAATGATGAAAAGCCTTGGGTCTCCTTTGCTTTGGCAGGTAGGGAGGTGTCGATGCTATCTGTCCTATTCATTCATCTTACACCGAAAATCACAGCAGAGGAGGAGGTTGCTGCTGCTTTCAGAGACGGTGAGCCAAAAAAGCATGAAAAACGCTGCTCTGCTGGTCCCCAATTTGACAAATACTCGCTCGAGGCAGTAATGCTCTTCATTAACGCTGGAAGCTTTGCAGCACAGAGCAAGCCCAGGCTAATCAGGCCACGTACTCCAGTGCCTGATATCTGGCTAACGTCAGGGCAGGGAGGATTAAAGCTTCCCTCCTGGGCCGTCTGCGGTTCCCAGCGAAGCTGACAGCATCTTGGACTTCTCACCCAGGACAAATCCTATCCCAATTTAGCAAGCCTCCTCGGTGGACGAAGGGGTAGCCAAACAACCGCTTCGCCTTGTCGCACTACGCGCTGTTGACAAAGTTATCGCTAGAAAAACAAGCCGGAGGCCAAGCCAACCCGGGCCCTCCGCCTACTCCAGCATGAGAGCATTTCCTGCGAGCGCGGGGGAAAAGGTTACGAAAGAGACACACGGAGGCAAAGGTAAAGATTGCTGCCGCAGGTTGTGGAGCTACGCTTGCCGTGCATCGGTGTTCAGGGTCTGGGAAAGGTGATCTGTGAAAGGAGGGCTCCGTCTGGTAGACGACGAGTATGAAATCCAAAGGCTAGATGTTAAAACTCAACTAGGTAGATGATAAAAAGGTGTTAAGAGGAACATGGTTGAATGTGCTAGAGCTCAGCTGGGAATTAAATGAGGAGATGCTGCGGTTGCAAGTAAGAGCACTTAGCTGTCCAAGTTGATGCTCTGAACAGTCCTTGTCTCTGCCGCACCACCTGCTACGCTAGGAAGGATTTCCAAGCTTTTGTGAAATACTGTGGCTTATATTGTTGAGGGAGGGGATTCTGCCCCTCTGCTCCGCTCTGGTGAGACCCCACCTGCAGCGCTGCGTCCAGCTCTGGAGCCCCCAACATCAGAAGGATGTGGAGCTGTTGGAGAGGGTCCAGAGGAGGCCACGCAGATGCTGAGAGGGCTGGAGCAGCTCTGCTGTGAGGCCAGGCTGAGAGAGCTGGGGCTGTTGAGCCTGGAGAAGAGGAGGCTCCGGGGAGACCTGAGAGCAGCCTTCCAGTGTCTAAAGGGGTCTGGAGGAAAGATGGGGAGAGACTCTTCAGCAGGGCCTGCTGTGACAGGACGAGGGGTAGTGGTTTTAAAATAGAGGGAGGTAGATTTAGATTAGATATTAGGAGAAAAAATATTATGCTGAGGGTGGTGGCACACTGTCCCAGGTTGCCCAGAGAGGCGGTGGATGCCCCATGCCTGGAAACATTCCAGGCCAGGTTGGCCGGGGCTCTGAGCAACCTGATGTGGTTGGAGATGTCCCTGCTCCTTGCATGGGGGTTGGACTGGGTGGGCTTTGAAGATCCCTTCCAACCCAAACCATTCTGTGATTCTATAATACAGTGAAAAACCTAGGTGAAACTCAGTGGACCATTATAGTTTAAGCAAGACCAGCCTAAAAACTCAGCAGAGCCCGTTGGCACATGCTTTTCTAACACACAGGGCTGGGAAGCAGAAACGTGTGTCATGTTACATGGACATTAAGCATCCCTTCCACAGAAGATCCACGAAGTGGAACAGCTCAGTGCCTCTTGCCCTTTCTCCACACGCAGCTGGATCTCCTCGTTTAGTGGTTGCCCTACACGCCTATGACCAGCTCTTCACCACTGTGATGGTAATTTTTCACTCGAGCACCAAGTCTGTGGTTTCAGGTGACAGGAACATGCTTAAGCCTTGCTAATGGCTTGTGGTTTGGCAAACATCCGAGGAGGAAAAATATCCAGGTAGATCTGTTATTACGAGTTGCTGGTAGAGCCCAGCAACTGCTGAGCTTTCAATTAATTGAGTTGCAAACACCTATTCCACAACAGTGCTAACGATGGGAAAAAAAAGGGGAGCAATGACAGACACCAACGGGTGGAGACGCCCCACAGAATCCGTAGGGCACTCTCTCCTTTGAAGGTTGTCTGAAAATATGTGAAGTAAACCAATCTCTTTTCAAAACAAATTAATCCAATTTTGGTTTTTTGTTACAAATGTTACTGAGAAACAGAAAATAGGGAATGTTTTTAGAGATCACCAGCTATCCTTCAGCCCATCAATACTGTTTTAAAGAAGGAGTTCCTGGACCGCAGGAAACCACCATCCTCTTGCTTTTGTCTTTCTCTTGCATGGGAACTGAAGCTGTCCCGCCTTCAACAACACAACCCATGGCAGAGGAGGAACAGCCCATCACCAAGGAAAAGTCACCATCCCGCTCTTAAAACCAAATACAGCCGGAATCACAGGAGAGCTGCTGAGCTTGTGCCCTGCCCTGATCGCCCTTACAACCAGCGTGGCTTTACCTTTATTTGCCTCCAGAAAGGTGCTTTTTAACTCCAGCACGCCTGCGGAATTTCCTCCCGTTAACCCATCTGTCGTGGTTTTGTTAGTGAGGGGGGGCCTAAGGTGGTAGCTTCTGTAGGAAACTGCTAGAAGTCGCTCCCCTTTGTTCAGGGGACTTGGCCAGGCCTAGGGCGGACCCACTGCTGGCCAAGGCCGAGCCGATTGGTAGCAGAATGTCCCGTGATAACGCCTCTGCGATAACGTATTTAAGAATGGGAAAACAGAAAAAAAAAGGAGAGAGAAGAGAAGATGTGAAGAAGCTGAGCGGGGGCAGAGGCGCAGAGGGTGAGGCGCAGGCCTCATGGGCCTTGCAGGCCTCACCCTATGGCCTCTCGCCAGGCGGCCGACTGGGCCTGACTCGGTCCGGCCCGGCTGCAAGAAGTGGAGAGGAGATGAGAAGTGAATAAGATGTAAAAAAGATCCTGAGAGACACCTACCAGCCTGTTGTGAGGAACGGCTGCAGACGCCAAGGTCAGTTCTGAAGGAGGGGGAGGAGTAATGCGGCTCCTGGCCAAGATTCCCCTGCAGCCTGTGGTGACGACCATGGTGGAGCAGGTTGTCCCCCTGCAGCCCATGGAGGTCCACGGAGGAGCAGAGATCCACTTGGAGCCCATGAAGGACCCCGTACCGGGGGAGGTGGATGCCTGAAGGCAGCTGTGGCCCGTGGAGGGCCCGCTGGGACAGCTGTTCTGGAGAGACTGCACCCGTGGAAGAGATGACCCACGCCGGAGCAGTTCCACAAAGGACTGTGGCCCGTGGGAGGGACCCCACGCTGGAGCAGGGGAGGAATGTGAGGAGTTCTTCCCCCGACCATGAAGCAGCGGCTTAAAACAACATATGATGAACTGACTGCAACCCCCATTCCCTCTTTCCCCCTGTGCCGCTCGGGAGGGGAAGGTAGTAGAGGTAATGTTAAGCTTGGGAAGAGGGAGGGGTGGATGGAGGTTATCTTGTTCTCTGTCTCATTATCCTGCTGTTTGTAGTAATAAATGAATAGTTTTCCCCAAGTCGAGTCTGTTTTGCCCGTGACGGTAACTTTAAGGATTTCTCCCTGTCCTTATCTCAAACCTTGAGCCGTTTTTCCTTATATTTTCTCTCCCTGTTCTCTCGGAGTGTGGGGGGAGTGAGAGAGAGACTGCGTAGTCTGGTCCGATCGGGGCTGAACTACGACACCATCTCACCGCACGTGCTCCTCCGACACGATGCCCATCCCAAGGCAATCGCAGCCAGATTGTAAGGAGGGACCTTCAGCTCCTCCGGAGCCACCCAGCTCTGCATTCACCGCTGGAGTCTTATCTGGAATGAACAGGTGAAAAAAAAATCAGCTTTGTAACCAGCACTTTGGTTTTGAGGTCAAGAAACAGGACACCGATGCTGCTGCCTTCTGCAAAGAAGTGAGGAAGTCCAGCACACTTCTGGAGACGAGAACAATCCACAGTTGCAGCGCTAGAAGCCCAGACTCCTCCAGACCCAGAGCTGTAGCTGCCTAGGGATCTTTTAAAACCAGACATATTTGATTTCAGCTCTCTGAGGGCCGGGTGTTAAGCCATGGCCAGGAGCACAGTGGTCCATTATTGGGAATCATCCCCATCTTTCAGACCAGGCATCAAGACACAGGAGAACTTCACAGGGATCCAAGTTAGGCAGAGGTGAACTTAGTTTATTGCCATGCCCTCCAGCACTGATTTAAACATCTGTGAAAGAAAGGAGGAACTCAGTGAGATTACGATAAAGCTGAGATGTTACCAAAACATCTGCACCGTGTCTATCATAGAATCATAGAATGGTTAGAGTTGGAAAAGACCTTCAAGGCCACCCAGTGCAACCCCCCTGCAAGGAGCAGGGACATCTCCAACCACATCAGGTTGCTCAGAGCCCCATCCAGCCTGGCCTTGAACGTTTCCAGGGATGGGGCATCCACCGCCTCTCTGGGCAACCTGGGACAGTGCTCTACAACCCTCACTGTAAAAAATTTTTTCCTAATATCCAAGATGTCATGATGCTGTCATGCTGTCAGATGCCTCATTTCCCCTCAAGAAGTCATTCCCTCTCAGTCCCATGTAGGGCACATACGACCAAAGCCATGGAAGCCAGATACACGTAAGGGCCCTCTGTCTTTCTGCCAGCGCAATGGCCAATTAAGCCATCGAGAATGTATCCGGTTGCAGTGAAATTTCACCATCACTGCAAATTTGCAGGGAGAAGAAGATTAATATGAGAAAATTATTTCCAAACCCAGGAGCCATGTTCTGAGCAGCGCTAGCCAGGTCAGATGAAACCACTGAAGACAACCGCAAACTTCACCAAGATTCTTGCTAATTTCAGACCAATGACCAAAATCGGTCTCCTGAAAGCAAAACCAGAAAAGCAAGGGTTGGAAAGAAGAGACAGACAGATTTCTGCTGCAGAGCTTCACCAAGGAAAGGCAAAGAAGTCCACCTGCGTTCTCCATCAGGAGATACCCTGCAAGGAAAAGGAGATCTTCCTTCTTAAAAAGCGCCTCACTTGCTGGTAGCATGTCCAAGTCAGCTGAAAATAGAAGCACTTGGCACCGGCAGCAACGAACCGGCCAGCTGGAGGGATATTGCCTTCCCGAGCGGAGAAGCCTAAGGAGACGCACAAGCAGAACAGTCGCTGAAAGGTAGAGCTGGGACTAAAATCCATGGGTAGACATGGGGAACCCAACCATCGCATCATGATGCCCTGATCTGCCAGCTTCTGTAAGAAGGAAGATGAAGAGAGAAACTTCTCCTCAATGGCTGGACCTCTTCCGCCCATCCTGTCCCTGGGGCGCAGTCCCCACACCCAAGCCAACGTGCCTGGCGGGAGCACGACGGCCGGGTTGGCAGGTTTTCCACCCATACCCATCACAAGTTCAAGCTTAACAGCTTCTCATACATTTGCAGCTTAATTGACTGAAGTACTTTATTACATTATTTTAAAAATACAGGCTTTTTACATGAAATTTTTAGGCAGCTGGGGCTGTTTTATGTTTACAGATCTGTTTATACCAGCACTAACAACCGACAGCACTTCAGGAGTTGCCCGTGACTAACATTTGAGAGATAACCACGCAATTTCTTCTGCAAACCCCTTTTTAACGGAGATATGAAACAACAGACCAGGTAAGGGAGCTCCCAAGATCCCCGTCAGGAGCCAAGGGCTCGTTGCTGCAGTTCCACGATGCCTCTGGAGCTGGCACGCAGACCGCGTGCCACCGCTGGCAGGTGGACACATGACGGAAAACCGGAGCGCTGCTGCCAAAAGGCCAAAAAAAAGTCAATAATTAGAGCAGATGTGAGATTTATTCCCTGTCTCACCTCCGCCCAGCCAAGGAAACTACATTTAGTTTTGCCTAAATAAACAGTCTGAACTCGTTCCAGTTACGGCGGGTGATCAACATCGGCGCTCGGCGTCAGGCTGAGGGCTGCTGCTCCCCTCTCCAGGCTTCGAGGCAGAGCAGAAAAAACACAGCTTACGTTCTCCTCCGCTAACGGTCTTGGGAGAACGCTGCCCCCGCGCAAGAGCGGAAAGCATCTGCTTGCTATAGCTGGGAAAAGCAGCACCAGTTTGCACGGGTTACTGGAGCCAATTCAAGGCTTAGAGGACCTGTGTCAATGAAACTCTTGCAATATCTGACTACTGGACAGCACTTAAAAAAAAAAAAATTGATGGCCAGTTCTTTAGTTTCTTTTAACAAGTCAGTGCAACACAGACACCAACTTCCTCTCCCTGCTAAAACTAAGACAAAACCAAACCAAATCAAGACAGGCTGGAGAGGTGGGCCCGTGCCAACCTCATGAAGTTCAACCAGGCCAAGTGCAAGGTCCTGCACATGGGTTGGGGCAATCCCAGGCACAAATCCAGGCTGGGCAGAGAATGGAGTGAGAGCAGCCCTGAGGAGAAGGACTTGGGGTTGCTGGTGGGTGAGAAGCTCAACATGAGCCGGCAACGTGCGCTCACAGCCCAGAAACCAACGGCACCCTGGGCTGCATCCCCACAGTGTGGGCAGCAGGGCGAGGGAGGGGATTCTGCCCCTCTGCTCCGCTCTGGGGAGACCCCCCTGCAGCGCTGCGTCCAGCTCTGGAGCCCCCAACAGCAGAAGGACGTGGAGCTGCTGGAGAGGGTCCAGAGGAGGCCACGCAGATGCTGAGAGGGCTGGAGCAGCTCTGCTGTGAGGCCAGGCTGAGAGAGCTGGGGCTGTTCAGCCTGGAGAAGAGGAGGCTCCGGGGAGACCTGAGAGCAGCTCCCAGTGCCCAAAGGGGGCTGCAGGAAAGGTGGGGAGAGACTCTTCAGCAGGGCCTGCTGGGACAGGACAAGGGGTCATGGTTTCAAAATAGAGGGAGGCAGATTCAGATTTGATATTAGGAAGAAATTTTTTACACTGAGGGTGGTGGAACACTGTCCCAGGCTGCCCAGAGAGGTGGTGGATGCCCCATCCCTGGAAACATTCCAGGCCAGGTTGGCCGGGGCTCTGAGCAACCTGATGTGGTTGGAGATGTCCCTGCTCCTTGCAGGGTGGTTGGACTGGATAACTTTTGAAGGTCCCTTCCCACTCAAACCATTGTCTGATTCTATGAATGGTTTTAGAAGGGACAGAATGGATACAGCTGTTCTATGAGTCGGAAATTCAGAAATTCAAGTGTGGTTTTATCAAAACAACCCATTAAAAGTAACCTCAAAGTTAGACTGAGGAGTTCAACAGATTAAGTGTCACGCTAGTCAACACAATACATACAGGGCAAATTTAATCAGCAGCAGAGCTGATGCTTGACAACCAATTACTTTGCGGAAAAAAGTTTTCATACTATTTAATGAATAATTGTAAAACGATTCTTTCCTATATATATAAGCTGATATCAAAATAACCCGCAATTAAAAGAAGTCTTAGGTATTTTTTTCCTGGAAAATTATAGTCTTTTTTTTCCCCAGGGGTTAGAAGATCTTGCCTGCAGACAGGAGGTGCTCGCTGCTGCCCGAAGACACCCGCTAACCCGGGTCAATTCGGAGGACGCAGAGAATGTGCAAACACTTCCACCTGAAAAAGGCCAAAACCCAGAAATCAAGGAGAAACACCCTCTTTGGCCGTTTGAAAAGTGACAAAATGAGGCAGAGAAGAGCTCAAGGTTTACCTAGAACAAGCCCACTCTCAAGCAGCACCCTCAGTTATATTTTGACAAAACCCTTTTCCATTCAGAGTTTATTACTCACTTCCATGCAGATTTCAATAAAGCAGTTCAACGTTGCAAAACAGCTTGAAGTAAAATTTCTCTCCTGCGTCTTCCCACTTCAGCTCCAGGACTATGCAGTTGGCATCTTGGCATTTTACTCTCTGCTGACAGACAGATTGGGTGGGAGAAAAGAGAAAAAAAACAAAAAAACAAAACCAACCCAAAAAACTTTGTTGCACTGACGATGCCTGGAGAGGCTGTAGCTCTTCACGTTACACCGCTTCCCACCAGCAACTCCGTGTCGTAGACATTCTCCTCCCAAAGCTCGTGCAGTAGACTCCTGTTCAAGGGGAACACAAGTTGTTTTTTTTTTAGCAGACAGATGTTGCTTATTAGCTCGGATCAGAGAAGGTGCTGGATGAGCAGCGATGCCTCCCTGATGAGGGAACACGGCGTTTCCACCGTCCATAAAAGCTTTGCAAAGCCAGCTTTCTCCCAGCCCCGCCGTACGTTGTTTTTCCAGCTGCGTGCCATCTTTTCGGAAGAAGCGTGAAGAACAACTGCAGAACCATCTCGCGTGAAACAGGATTTGGAGGTCTTCTAGCAAGCCCTCTCGCCCAAATATTCCCATTTGGGTCAATATGGGCTTGACGAACAATAAACCAAAGAGGTTCGGGGGCCGAGGAGGACGTTGTGGTACAAATCAGGCTCGTAAAGAAAAAACAAGCACAAAGGAGCCATTAAGAGAAGACACGCAAGTTGAAAGATACTAATCAGTTTTATTTTATAAATACAGATGAGCTCTCCCGCAATCACCAACATGGTTTTAATGTGTCATTTACTATGGGATATTCTGGTTTCGCTTATTTTAAACACCTGGACAAGCAAGGATAAGCCAACGCTGTTGTGTTTGCTATAAAAATATAGTGGGCTATGATCTTCCAAAACTAATATTCTCAAAAATCTTAGGAATTCCTAGTGAGGGGAAAAGACTGCCATGAAATGCTTTCTCCACTTGAAGACATTTGCAGACAGTTAACAGTGTCACAGCTGTGCAGGAACTGAAAGACTCTTGACAGTTTAAAGTACCCTGTGATACATCATCTCACCTACAAACCTATTTGTTTCTCTCCCATTTTCAAAATAATTTACAAAGGGGGAAAAAAAAAATAATCACACTAAAGAAAGCCATGAGGTGGCTGCAGTCGGTACAATCGAGAATTTTGCCGATGCTTTAATCGGCCCTGTGATGGTGCCCCTCTTCACACCACCTTCTATAAAGAAAGCGATGAAAGTGGAAGAGAAACACGGGGACAACTTAAGGCCAACTAAAGACACGTCCACAGAAAGCCCGTCGAAGAAGCTTTGTGTGACAGATGCAGGAATCAACCAGCGTGTTTGACACATTAACAATTACAGGGCTCAAACAGGAACAGCAACACAGCGTCAGGGAGGAAAACTAGACTTCATTTGGTCAGGTGCAACCTGAGAAAACGCACAACTAATGAAAAAAAAAAAAATCCAAAGTCCCGCTGATGCTCTATGAACCTAATTTCACGTGTCGTTTAATTGCACTGAGATGCTCCGTGTTTGCCTACAAAACATCAGTGACTTCACAACTACTCTTTGGGTTGCTTTGAAAAGTCATCACTGCACACAAGCCAATGCCTTTCTGTTACAGAGGAAAACGAGCGTGCCTACGAACAGCAGGGCTGTGCTGCTTCGAGCTTGCCAGATGCCATCCCGCACGGCGCACAGCTGACTCGACATTCCCCAATTTCACCTAAAACTATGCGATGCTTTCAGGTGTTCATTTCTGGCTCTCAGGATGCCAAAGCAGTGAGAATTTCATAGAATCACAGAATGGTTTGGGTTGGAAGGGACCTTAAAGCCCATCCAGTCCAACCCCCCTGCAAGGAACAGGGACACCTCCAACCACATCAGGTCGCTCAAAGCACCATCCATCCTGGCCTTGAACATCTCCAGGGATGGGGCATCCACCACCTCTCTGGGCAACCTGGGCCAGTGCCTCACCACCCTCACAGTGAAGAATTTCTTCCTTATATCTGAATGTCCTACCTATCTCTTCTCAAAGATGATGGCAGTGCTTTAAGCTGCTGCAGCGTCTCGTTTAGGGAAGTTTTTAATTATGCTGGAACAGAAGAGCTTATTCAGAGGAGAAGATACTCAGATGTGTTCAACTTGGTGCCCAAGTTTGCACCTGGGATCACGCTCAGCGTCTTACAGAATGGAGGTTTCTGCTTCTGAGTGCTTCCATCTAAGCACATCGTACCGGGCCAGACCAAAGACAACGAATCGCTGTAGAAAGGCTCGATCTAACGACTCAATAGCAGACACAACCGTTAAAAGCTAACAGAAGAAATGCGAATAATTTTAATACAATCATTAAAGGTGTTACCTGGAAAAAAAAAAAAAAGCATATTCTAGAACAGTGCCATTATGTATACTGGTTCTCACATACACGTCTTGTTCGGACAACAGATAGTTGAGATTCTACATATCCACATTTTAAAAAGTTAAGTTAGGCTAGCCTTACCGTGAAGTTAGGAAAAAGACTAGGTCATCGGTTCAAAAGAAAGCATAGACCAGGGAGGAAAAAAAAAAAAAAAAAAAAGTCAGGCATGACGAAGTGTTTTTTATTCTGCTATATATTTTTTATATTTGAGAGCTCACAACGGAGCCCACATTCTTGGGTATACAATAATAGAAAGCAAGAGCAATGAAATCCAAACCGGAACAAATACCAGGAATCACAAAGCACGGCTGCGAATCGCTTTCCCCTTAGCGCAGCTGAACACCTCTGCCAGCGGTAACCTACCTAAGGGCAAACCGCACCGCCAGCAAACCGCTGGACGTTTCTTCCTTTTAAGCCCAGATGGTGAAGAGGATATTAATTTAGATGAATAATGTTTAGTGCCTCTCCTTTCTACAGAGGGTGGAGCGATTCCACAAATTCACTTAATTCCAAAGTGCTGACTGCATTTTCAGTCCCATGTTTTTTGGGGTTTTTTTTTTTTTTTTGATGAAGGCGTCTGACGTGCCGCCCAGCACGCTGTCCCCGTTGGGACACTGCGGAGGATGGCGGCTGAACCCCACCGAGGCAGTGCGTTCGTTAGGTCTCTGCTGATGAGGTCTGCGCCCAGCTGAAGCGGGGAACGGTCAGGCTGAGATTTTTATACGAAACCTTAGAGGCGATTTAATCCTCAAGGCTTCTACCAGGAGGAACAGGGAATATGGAGGAAAGGAGGGGAACAAAAACATCATTTCTGATTAATCAGGTGCAAGGAAACCGCAGATATCACACAGGTGCTCATTCTCTGGCAAGTTTACACCACGAACTGAAGATCCATCAGTGCAAACTAGAACTTCAAAGGCTAGAGAGCACAGCCAAGAGAAAGCTGTCCAATTATAACAAATCCATGGTATTTCTGTAACGCTGACTACACTGCTCAAGAAAACACAGGAGTACATGGGAGAAGGTAAAGAGGTCTTACCATAAACGTATTTTTAAATTAACCTTTTTTTTTTTCTTTTGAAAAGATTAAAATAAATTTAACTCTAAATAATAATTAAGAAATGAACAAATATTCACATAAGGGCCTGATCAGCACTAGAAGTTGTTTCCAGGAAAGCCTTTTATAAATGGATTCCAATGCCTAAAAAAAAAAAAATAATAATAATATTCCAACAGATTATAAATACTAGACATAAGAGGACTGGAAGCAGAATCAAAATTTACCTGGGCTGTGAATACACCATGATCCTGTGTTATCGTGCTTAAGTCCATTTGTCTAACACCATAGGAATAGCTTTACCTTTTTTTTATTTTATAATTAATATAAAGAATAAGTGCAATTTCATCTCTATTCCAGATCACCGCTTTCACCTCAATGTCTGCTATCAAATCCCCGTCCAAGCTCACTTGTCCGAACTTTTCCGCGGCCTGCGGAAGCTGGAGACGTTTTCGTTCAGTGCGTAGATCCTTCGAGAGAACTCCTCAAACTCCCCTAGGACTTGTTCGTCACACTCCACCGCCACGGCGTGCTCCACTGGGATGGAGTTAAAGTCTTCGAGCTGATCTCCCGCGCTGAACCCCGTCGCTTCCATTCCCATGATCTCCTCCGCTTGCTCCACGGTGCAGCAAAGGACAGGGCCGAGCGGGGGACGAAACTCAGAGGGGTGCTGCTCGTTGCTTGCGGCGCCAGAGCACTCGCCAGGCAGAAACGCCCCGTTTATTGCACTTGTATGTCCTAGGAAAGACTCCTGCTGGTCTTTGTTTAAGCTCCCGCTTTCTCCATTTAAACTGCTGCACAGGTCCTCACCTTTCTTGGTGTTTCCTTTCGAGGAGTCCATAGAGGTATCCAAGGAGGAAGATATGGATCCAGGTTTTTTATCTAACTCTCCCACGCGCGCTGCGATGGCAACAGGCTGCGTTAAAGCGGAGTTGTAACTAGGAGGAGGAGTTTTGTACTGTAGTCTTTCATTTCCCGTGCTGGCTCGTTTTCGGAGTCCTTTATCCGGAGAAGGAAGCCCACTGGAAAAGCCGATATCCAATCTGCCGAAGCTAGAGCTCTGTCTCTTTGGAACGGGAATTGCACTGGATGTATGGTGTCGATCACTATAAAAGAAGAAAAAGGATAAATCACAGCTGTCAGGCAAGCTCACGAGCAGTACAGATGTTTAACCAAAGGCTGAAGCAATTATTTTATCACCAACTCTGGGCTCCGTTTGGCCAACGACTTGTATCCGAAAGTGCTAAAACCCCAAATGTGTTTAATGCTGTATGAATTACAGAAGACACCCCAGAGGACAGCTTTCCTGAAAACCTGCAAGATCGTATGGGAACATTTACAAAGCTCTACAGCTTGAAGAGTCAACCACCCAAGAAACCACCACGTTACGTTAATTCGTACTGTTAACACTATTTTATAGGAGCAAGCTGCGCTTTATGAATTATTACTGTTGACCGTATATTTATGTATTTATGGCCTGAACTGGGCCATCATAAACTCTTCAAAAGGGAGTAATGATGGCTGAATCCTCCAAGAGCGACTTCTTCCAACAGTGGACTTTCCTGACAGCTGCACAAAGGAGAAACAACACACAAACTTTGCTATTTGCAGAGGATTCTTTTTGCCAGGTCTTCTGCTTTTCTACGCCAATCATCCCAAAACGCTTTGGATAAACGTCAACCTCGGCTTCTTCAGGAACATGAACTAATCAAGCTTAATTTACAAGTTTGATTTTACTATTTAATACAGTTCCACAGACCACTCACGCTGTCTCAGGGTCTGTGATTTGGAACAGCCACTTTATGTCATCTGGGGTGTGTTACGTGAATTTTCCTTCATTGGCTTAATCCTTATCCAAATACAATCGCCAGCCTATACGCAAATACTATGTTGTACATTAACTTAAGCAAGCGGTTCATTTTCCTTCCAAATTTGGAAAAAAACCCACAAAAGCAAACAAAAAAAAAACCCAAATCCCAACAGCTATTACTGACCTGCTGAATACAGAACTCCAAAATTCAACTGCTGTCAGTATGAGTCTCCTTCATCAACTCAATTTAAAAGAAACTCCTTCTGCTCAAGGCCTTACACATTTTGGGATCAGTCTTGCAGGGGAAAATCTTGGAATAGCAGCTATGAGTAGTCCCTAGTGTGGATCCTTCTCCACATTATTTTTCTTTTTTTTTTGCTCCCCTTTGTAAACAGGATAAGCTATATCGCAACAAGTCCCTCCGTGAAAAATAACCACCCCCACAGAGGGCAGTGCGGAGGACTACCGCTCTTTAATTTCCTCTCCCATCTTACCTCCTCCCAGCCTGCCCCTTAACACGCGTGTAGGGCTTCCTTCTCCTCCGTAAAAACCTCAAATTATCTTAAGGAAAAGTTGCTTTTCAGAATTTACAATCGCGGACAATGAAGTAGGGAGATAAGCACCACACAGGCAGCCAGCAGCAAAAACTTTCTTCTTAGAAGAAAGGTTTCAGATCTTTTTTAACTCAAACTCCGCATAGCATTCGCAGCTTTCTTCGCAAAGCTTTGGAGCATTCTTCACAGGGGCGATGAACCAGAAAGCAATATGTGCCACAGATGCCAGTAAGTGCTGTATATGCAGTCTTGGAGACCAGCCCTCAAGTTCTTTGCTGACCAGAGACTTTAAAATACTTCAGCCAACCCCTCCACAATCAACCATTTAGTTTTAAAACACAAGAATCTGAGTCAGGACGCTTCTGAACTTGACCTAGGCGATGTGCACACCGCAGACGTACTGGGGACGGTCTGTTTTCCCCTCCCCATCCCCAGATTAGTGCTTTCTGCCTTGGTTCAGAAAATAAATGAACAATTCAATCTTAAATCTTAGCTAAGAAATTTTTTCACGTTTCTTCTAGGTTTGCTGAATCTTCCTTAAGAAAGAGTATAGGAAGTAAAACAGTGCGCTATGTTTTCAGCTGTAACAGCAAAGCAAAGTATTTTGCTGTATATCAAGGTATTAGAAATTTTACACTTAAATGATAAATTTTCGGACTTTAACTAAATTCCAAGACGCGCGTATATTCATAAAGATTTCAAGACACCTCTCTGGATCCAAGGACACATCCTTCTATGTTTGTGTGAGCCAGTTCGTCAAGAGCAAGAGATCACTGCAGATCACTGCTCAAATTGTAAGACAATGCAAATCAGTAGATATTTCAGTTCAAGATATCTCAGGTTTTGTTGGCTTTCCCATTCCAGACACAGAGAAGTTGCAGAGTTGAATTATCTCCCTTCTGCTTGGATGAGATTGCACGTAACACGGTGATCTGCACGTCTTACCAAAGAGATGTGGCAAAATGCAGGTCCCAAGGCCAAGCAGTTGTGGAACCGGGTAGGAAAGTCCTCGTCCTCCCCTTTCCTTAAAAAAATCGGAGCCTAAAGCACTGGCTGGGAGCAGACTTGCTGCTAAGAGGAGTCTAAGCCTGCCATAGTTTTGAGAAGTCCAAGGGGCAGCCCCAAGGCAGGAGCTTTGAGCTTTGTCCTACAAGGGCTTGGACACGCGCACTGGGCTGATCCATCAACATGAGCCGGCAATGTGCCCTTGCGGCCCAGGCGGCCAACGGCATCCTGGGCTGCATCCCCACAGCGTGGGCAGCAGGGCGAGGGAGGGGATTCTGCCCCTCTACTCTGCTCTGGTGAGACCCCCCTGCAGCGCTGCGTCCAGCTCTGGAGCCCCCAACAGCAGAAGGACGTGGAGCAGCTGGAGAGGGTCCAGAGGAGGCCACGCAGATGCTGAGAGGGCTGGAGCAGCTCTGCTGTGAGGCCAGGCTGGGAGAGCTGGGGCTGCTCAGCCTGGAGAAGAGGAGGCTCCGGGGAGAGCTGAGAGCGGCTCCCAGTGCCCAAAGGGGGCTGCAGGGAAGGTGGGGAGAGACTCTTCAGCAGGGCCTGCTGGGACAGGACGAGAGGTCATGGTCTCAAAATAGAGGGAGGCACATTCAGATTGGATATTAGGAAAAAAATTTTTTACAATGAGGGTTGTAGAACACTGTCCCAGGTTGCCCAGAGAGGCGGTGGATGCCCCATCCCTGGAAACGTTCAAGGCCAGGTTGGCCGGGGCTGTGAGCAACCTGATCTGGTTGGAGATGTCCCTGCTCCTTGCAGGGGGGTTGGACGAGATGACCTTTGAAGGTCCCTTCCAACTCTAACCATTCTATGATTCTAGGATCACCTTGTGGCTCTAAACGCAGGAAGCTCAAAAGAAATGGGCAAAGAGACAAGATGAGTTATGTGCTCAGGCTAGTATTTCAGGTTGGGAAAAAACCCCACGTTGTTGAAGTTTGCTTTGATTTGTTTGTACTGTATTGTCAATTCAAGATCCAAAGGGCAACAACATTTGATTTTTGCAGCTCTAGAATGAGCTGTATAGAATATGTTCCTCAGGATGGACCTATTGGGCAATCCAGTTGTCTAACACCATTTAAAACAACAAGTATGTATGCAATTCGAAAAGGAGGTGGGGTGTAGGAAAATATCAGATCTGCAACACCCTGTACAGCAAGCGAGGGCTTTCTATCTCCTCCTCTAGGCACAGTGGCAAGGAGGGTTTCTAGGAAATCCTGCCATTTCTCTGGATTTTATTCAACCATCTACAGCCCTGGGATAGGCATTTAAGAGACTAAAATAATCTAATCCAGGAAGAATTTCAAGACATACCATGTGGATCTAAGTACAGAGGAGCGTTTCTCAAGACAATCAAAGATATCTACTCTTTACACAATATTTTAGTGATAAAAGCTCTTGCCTGAAATGTAAGCAGCTAGAAGAGGGTCCAGACACGTTACAGAGACAGTAGCCTGAACACCAGCCTGTAGTCATGGCTGGAGTGGCTCCTCCTGTTGAATACATCACCTTGCAGCACACGTTGCAAGATCTCACAAGAATAAGAGCCATCTCAGACAAGGAGGATGTGGAGGGAAAGAAGAGCAGAAAGCCATCCTAGGTTTAATCCTGGCTCCTGAAGTCGCAGAGGCGCATGGTCATGCAAAAGACAAGTAATTCTTGAAGAGATCAAACCCAAGGCAAAGCCTCTTCACCATCTGAATGAGCAATTCCTGCTACTCTTACTTGTTGTGGTCTAAACTTGCTCAAATACATTTTTCTTATACTCTTTAAAGTGAAAAGACTTAAGCATGGCATAAGACTAACTGGCAAATCCCAAATGACATTCAGCAAGTGCTGATCAGTTCAATTTAAGCCCAACAGTAACTTTTCTATGAAGCAGAAGAACGAAGCAGCAGCAGAAGAAATGTAAGCGTAAGAGTAAACCAACATGAAAACTGTGGTGTCTAATTAGCTCCAGAGAAGCAGCTTCACAAACTGTTCTGGTGGGCATGTAAATTTAAGTTCCTCCTAAAAAGAAACATGCCTAAATTCCTTTGTAAATCTAGGCCTTACAGGCAAACGGGTGAGAAATTAATTAGTTTGCAGGACTAGGAGAGTTTTTAAAGAGCTTGTTATGACAGGGCTATTCAAGCTAACATGTTATGTATGCCTGAACAACACCTCTTCAGTCCCGCAGCCAAAAAAAAAAAAAAAAAAAAAAAATCTTCCCTCCCTTCGTAAGCTGAACTGGCAGAACAATCTATCCTAAGTGATCTAACAGCCTAAACGGAGCAGCGATACAAAGCTGACCTCCCTCGCTTACAAAATAACTTCCCAGTTAATAGAGTACGCAAGGGCTGCCCCACAGGGCAGTACAGCAGGAACGACCTTCGTTTATCCCACAAGCGCTCAAACTAATGAATTAGAACAAAAAGCACTTGCAGCCAGGTTCCTTAAGCTACATGCAATGAAATGGACCTTGCTTAAGACTGCAAAACCAGGTTTTAAGCTGCTGGAGACACACGCGGGCAGATTTCTGAAACCGCTGGTTGCTGCCAATAAATATGAATAGGATGGGTTTAGCTTGAGTCGGGAATAAATACGGGGATAACAGCCCAAATCTGAGAAAGCAGGAATGAAGTCAATAGCATGGCTTAACTGCTTATCAAATATTATCCAAGGCATTTCGATAAAAGTAAATACGGATGAAGGACTTTGGAGATCAGCCATCTCAGAGTTCATCACCTAGGCTCCTTCCACAGTCACTGGAGAAAGAAAACGAGCACTGGAGAGAAGGGTGGGTAATACCCTACTGAGGGCATTTGTGATCAGTGGGACAATCGCCCCGTCAAGATGCCTTTTCTTGACTACCAGGGCAACCTAGGCAACTATGTTTAGGCTGAGTGATGAGTGTCTTGAAGGCAAACATGAGAAGATGAATAGCTCTCTGTACGCTTTCAAGTAGAACAATGGTCATAGTCTTACAGGCAAGTAAAAAAAACCCAACAAAATGGCTGTAGGTAGAGTGGGTTAAGCACTTAAGTCAATGATCTTTTCCTTCCACCACCACCCTCCAGGTGAGAATGAGGAGACAAATTGTGGTTTTGGTTAAAAAATAAGGTTTACAGATAGGTACAGAGCTCAGAAATACAAATTTGCTATTAGTCTTCATTAAAAAAGCAACTGATGGAGGGTCTCTATTCCATTTGCATCTTCCTTGAGGAAAATGAATTCTGTACTGTTGCCAGAACTCATAGCATTGCATCATGGCAAAGTCCAGAGAAAGATGCTTTACCAGCTTCACAGCTCACAGAATTAACAAAATATATTAAAAAAAAAAAAAATCACATTACAAAAATAACATCCAGTTGCCCAGAAACTTTAGAGACCGTAAGGTATCGTCACTAACGAAAACAGCTTGGCTTGCAGAACACAGCCCTTCACGTTAAGGTACAACCTTGATCCCAATTACCAGGGTTGAGCTGGTCCAGCTTCCAGCCATGATTACTTGGTCAGTCTTCCGAGACAGCAAACAGATGTGGACATCTGTCCAAAAATAAAGGTGACCTGCGACTTAGTGGAGTACAAGAAATGATTTGATGAACTGTCATCAGGCCTTAATGACTTTTAGTCATCAAGTTGGATCAGATTAGAACTGGTTACGTACTGGAGTATGCTGAATTGCTATCAGGAAGCAGGATTTGTAAATTAAAAAAAAAAAAAAAAAGAGGAGAAAACTCAGATTTATTGGACATTATAGATAAGAGAATTACATCATCAGCAACCTCAACGTTTCAGTTGCATCCACATCTCAAAAGCTGATTCCTAATAGTCTAACTTCAGCTGTAAGTTCTACTGGCAGCAAAGCTACGACGTAGCTGTTTTCTCCCCAAAACATCAGTTTTCACTAGTCAATAATTAGTCCATTAACAGACCTAAGGCTCAAGACACAGGCTGAGTGCTGTAAACAGCAGAGATAAAGTGACTGAAGTAGGACACAAACATTTCTAAAGTTATTTTCTTGGTGAACACATTCCGGTTGTAATCTGTTTGCAGTTTTGACAAAAAGAAGTTTCTGCAGTCAGATTCACTTGCGATTATTTAATCTGTCTGCACGGGGCTCAGAGAAACCGTGAAGCAGTACGAGAGACAGAACACAATTCACAGCCTCAAACAGGTATCTTTTCCTCCCCACAAAATGTTTCCTCTGAGGAACATTACTGATCACAGCTGGGCAAAATACTAAATCTTGATTGTCTGGCCAACAGCCAAAATCCACAGCTCTTCGGTATGAGAATACTTTAAAAAAAAAAAAAAAAAAACTTAAACACCATTTGATCTTTTTTTTTTTTGCTGCAAACTATGACCTCATGGCAGTAAGAACGCTAAACGAAGGTGTTTAAGTTGGTTTATAGCCATCTGAAATGTCTGAAGCTCCAAGCGCCGCTCCGAGCCAATATCACGTCAACTGTGCTAAAAAGCAATAATAGTTTCTCACCTTCTCGGAGATTACCGCTCAAATAACGCACGATAGCGACAGGGCTGCAAAGGGAGGCTGCCAAGACGGAGTTAAGGTGAAATTGCGTCTTTTGGCAGCTATGAAATTCCGACACGCGCTTTTAAAAAAAAAAAAAAAAACCCAAAATCTTCACAAATTAAGCTACCAGTGTTTTCTGAACTCAAACATTAATTTTTAGCCTCCTCTTGAATCTAGATGTACCTCTGAAACATAAATTTAAGCCTGGGCACACAACTTTTTTTGAGCAAAGCTTTTAAATGCATGCTCAAAAGGACATCTCCCTGACTACAGACAAGACTTTCTAAAGGAATATCTTGTATTTGCCAGCATTAGATAAGCCTATTGTCTAATCTATTCACTAGGAAAAAAAAAAAATCTTCTCCCTGGACTGGTCAAGTTTGCAGTGTGCTCTTTACTTGCCGTTAATAATCTCAAATGTTACACAGAGTAAATTAAGCTGAAGAATAAGAGAGAAAATGAAAGGGTCTCTTGATTTCATGCAACCATGATCTAAAGAGCCTGACTCAGGATAAATCTGAACATGCAAAAAACGTACAGGCTACACGTAAGTAGAGATTTGGTCTGAAAAGCTGGAACAAACCGCCTCCTCGAAAGAAAAAGAATTTAAGAGAAAAATTGCATAGGGTCTTTCGCATCAGCAAAATATAATCTTAAAAGTGAGCTGCTCTTCTGGAAGTCAATGAGACTTCAGGACTAAAACACTGAAAACGGAGAGAATTATTCTCAAAAGGAAACAGAAGAGATTTGGGGGCCACAATTGGGACAGTCTAAATCAACAATAACTTTAGCTCATCATCTTTCACCTGAAGAGCCAACATCCAGATTTGATAGCAGAAAAATAAGTTGCTGCAGTTCTGCAGCCCCCATAACGAGCGTGCGCGGGGAAACAACTGATCTGTCTTGATTTCATCTACACACAGTACAAATAATATTTTGCAGTAGGGGGAAGGAGGAAAGAAAAGTAAACACAGCAGAATATAGGTGCCAGGAGAGATATGAAGAGCGAAGCAGAGCTTGTAGACCTGCAAGCTTGCTGCAATAAATCACGCATGTTGCGATGTGAAAACACGTATTAATCATTTCGGCGTCATGCCTGAGAAACCAAAACAACACAAATCTCACCAGGCAGGGGGATCCAGCAGCAATGCAATTAAACCTCCATGCAAAGGCGCTGGACTCCGCGGAACGTCAACGGGGCCAAGGGCTGCCCCAGAGCTCCAGGCAGAACTCCAGAGCTCACAAAAGCCTGAAGCAGGGACTTTAAAGACAAATTTGCTCTGGGGGAAGTATGAAGTAGATGGGCTCTTCTACAAAAGCTGTGGGGTTTTTTTTGTTTGTTTGTTTTTAATCTGAAAGTGTAAAGAAATTATTTTGTAATCAAATCTAAAGTGATGCTTATCAGATAAAGAGGATAAGCCTGAAAGAACTACACATTTCAGTTACCCTGAATATCCAGGGGAGTCAAACCCATTCCAGACCGGAGAGAAATAGATGTCTCCAGCCAGAAGCAAAACCAAGGAGTACGCACGGGCTAGGACTTAAAAACAGCCCTATTCAAAAAGAAACCAAGTACAGCACAAGTGTTTGTGTTTACCACCGTGATTATGATTTGGAAGAACTTAAATTCAGCAAAACCTAGCTGCAGAAAGGAAACTGAAGGCCAACAACTGAATAAAGCCAAATAAACCAGACAGTGCAAGTGAATCTGTAGATAAGAAGGACCCATCACTGCCTCATGTAGAATCACAGAAGGGTTTGGGTTGGAGGGGAAAGCCCATCCAGTCCAACCCCCCTGCAAGGAGCAGGGACATCTCCAACCACATCAGGTTGCTCAGAGCCCCGGCCAACCTGGCCTGGAATGTTTCCAGGGATGGGGCATCCACCACCTCTCTGGGCAAATATGTTCCTGCTCTCACCCTGCAAACGAAGAATAACCTGGAAATACTCTACTGACTACAGTTTGTGGCAGAGGGTATCAGATGACTCCCCTACATCATCTGGAAAACAAAAAATTCCTCCAAATCTTCATTTCAACAGCTGGTGGCTTTTATGCTTGCTTAAATGTATGGAATCAGATATCATCCATAAGACAGCGGGCATCTGTACTCCGCTATGCGTGTGCTCAACTGCAACGCCCGATTATGAAAGTCTAGCCGGTCTTCCCCTTGAGCTAGACTTATTATTATTATTAGGAAGTACGAAGAAACATTGTTTAGAATCATTAGCCTTAAAGAAAAAAACGAACAACTATTCATACAAGTGGTGGAGGTGAGAAGGAAATGAGGCATGGAAATTCATAGGGGGGGAAACGAGGGAATGCGATACTCCCGGAGAACTATGCTTAATATTCCTACATGTTTTGAAATATTATCCAGACAAAAAAAGAAAAAAAAAAAAAAAGAAAAATGTGTTTTGACTATGTATCATCTCTAGGAAAAAAAACCCTGGTTGTATTACAGCAAAACCTCTAAGGTGCACCTGAAGGTTCCATTATCAGATCTTCAAAGCTAGCACGCAGCAGAATGGAAGAACAGGTACCTACGCTTTGGAAACGATTCCCGTGTAACATGTCCCAGAGCCATCCCACCTCTGCTTATTCAAGGCTGAAGGAGACATCCACAACCTGCACCCCTCCCGCTCTGCTGAGTACACCCAAGCGCTACAAAAGTCGCAGTTGAGGTACTTTGGCCCTTCAGTTTCAGATTTGCTTAGGGGACCACACATCATCGTAGGGTTTTTACATCACACTAAAACCCGGTTAATATTTTCCCAATGAAGAAAGCTTTTCTTTACGCACCTTGCTACGGGATAAGAAAAGCAGGGAGAACCTTTTCAGCTGCGCCTGAAATTACTGACAGTACAAAACTGCAGAAGGGACTGAGCTTCCTTTTCTCAGGGCCTGTTTACTTCCACTGTTTTGTCGGCTGAGCTGAATTTCCATCAGGCAACACTTCTGCAGTATTGCTCAAAGATTATATTTTTTTTCTAGCCCTGTATTTGTTTTCCTTTGCCAAGACTCTCCTCCCAAAATAAGTGATTTGGACGCCAGCTTAGAGTTCCCACGGATCAGCGTTTCTGAGCAAGGAATGAAAGATAACAAAGGCAAAGAGTGACACTGAAATAAGGGCTGGAAGAGCTGTGGCATGATGGCATCCCAGAGGATTTTCGTCATTGTTACCCACTGAAGGAGAATTTTTGTCCCAAAAGTCTGATATCTTGAGCTGTGCTGCTCTGAGACACTAACCCTTTTTGAAACCTGCTCTTATAATTTTCAAACGGAGCAACAACAAAAAGCTTGGTTTTGCTTGTGCATAAAAGGATGTGTGATCACGTACTGTCTTTAGAACTGATGCGTTATTCTTTCCATGTTCTACATATTGCAGGAAAATAAAAATAAAAATAGTAAGAGATTTTTAGAGCTTAGCAACATTTTAGGACCCTACTAAAATACAGCAGTACGAATGCTATTGGAACAGTAAAATCCTTTAAATGTTGCAGAAATAGGTACATAAGAGAAGGCTGTACAAGCCCAAAAATATTAAGGTTTGGCTATTAATGCTTTGTAGTTATATTAGAATATCTAGTTTCTGTTAGGAAGACTGGAAGCAGTCTTTCACCTCAATTTAGCATTATACGTGCCAGAAGAAATAATATCTCAGATTAACTGAAGCAGCGAGGGAGTCCATATCCATCACCAGGGCATCACCAGAGCATCTGGCAGCAAAATCTGGTGGGGTTACCTCACACTGGATGATATTTTCTATACCTTGGAGTATCCAGGGCATCTGCATGGGGCCAGGTACAACACAGGGACCACACAAGACCTGTGCAACCTTGGAGCAGCAAATAATTAATCTAGAGATCCTACAACAGCACAGGGCTACGTTTGGGTGGGATTCAGGCACCTGAAGAATGAAGATGAGAATGCAGGACAAAAATTTTTACAGTAAGTGGCTGCATGAGTGCACACAATTCAAAGAACATAAATTTAAAAAATGAGAATACAAAGCATGTAACTCCTGCAGAAACACACTCGCTAGTGAATCACCTTCCACATTTCCACATAAAGTTTATCTCAGTGGGTTTAAGGAGAATTGGTGAAGCCTCATGCTTAAACAACTGCTGCAAGATAAGCCTGCGCTAACTTTAGTCTTAAAACACAGAAACCAGTCTGCTTTGATTTTCTTGCCAGAGGAGAGCGAGTCTGGATCCTCCAGCGTGCATCAGAGCAGAAGCACCAAGAATTTTGCTGGAAGGTTACGATAATCTCCAACTGCTCATTAATGCAGCTTCCCATTCAGCAACAACACTCAAAACACAACGGCTATTTTCATTAGCATCAATTATACTCAACACAAACTGTGCTGATTATAATTCGCACATTTCCACGCAGCTCACCGGAATTACACATTTAAAGCCAACGGGAAGCCAGGCACTGACTAAGACCTGTTCTCCTAAGGTTGTTACACCTTTCTACCACCCTGGACAAGCATAATGCGGAAGGTGCATCTGCTGCCAACCCTTAGATAGAATCTCAAGAAAATTATTAACTCACCTCCCTTTAGCGAAGCACGTTACTTTTCAAACACTCTTCCCCTGCTCTCCCACTCCAGCAAGAAGCATTGTGGGCCCATCACATGGATGGCATAACAAAAGCAGAAGAAAATAGTAGAATATTGTGGACATTTTACACAGCCTTGTTTTGAGGAAGTCACAATCTTCACTAAGCACCCTTAACTCTTCTGAAGAAGAGCTGCTTGTTTGTTAGAAATTTTTACAGCTATTTTTTTTTTGTACTATCCACCTCTTTTTAATTAAGGAAAAATACTTACCATCTAACCATTAGCCCAAGCTCCATGAAGTTTTTCAGGTTAGGAAGAGTTTGCCTTAGATCTGGAGTACTCAGCCCGTGTTGATATCTAAGCTACAAGAACAGAAAAAAAACCTAAAATTAGCACAGCTTTCCAAATCCCAGATCTCAAGGAATATAACATTATGGTCATTTAATTTACTAGGTTTTCAAAGAAAATGTAGGATAATCAAGCCATTCCAAGAGATCTAGTCCCCCTAAGGAAATGTTCCATTTAGCACTCATAACCTCATATTAGCAAAACCAACCCAAGAACAGGGACAAAATAATCAATCAGCCTGACCATTAAACCTCATCACAACTTTTTCCATTTCCTACTTGCGACGGGAGAGCAGCCTCACGGCTCAATAAAAACACGGTCATTAAGTGAACGGACCAAACTTCAACACAAGTGTCATCTGTCATCCTGAGTGTATCAACGTTAAGCCAAAATCAGGATTGGAATCATTACAGTAACGCAAACTAATAACAATACACACTGCCACACAACTGAGCTAAATCTGTGTTCCTTACACAGTTTACAGCAACATTTGAACTGCTGCTATTATTCTCGTAATTAAATCCAGCATTCAAATACAATGTCATGTAGCTAAAGGCTTCAAACATTGACTGACTTTAGCCCAGGTATCAACTCCTACGTGGGTGTAAACATCACTGAAAAGATTCAATTCCATGCAAACCACAACTTGCACAACAGCCACACATGAGGTACAGATAATATAACCATCGCTGCTGGTAATTATAGAATCACAGAAGGGTTTGGGTGGGAAGGGACCTTCAAAAGTCATCCAGTCCAATCTCCCCTGCAAGGAGCAGGGACATCTCCAACCACATCAGGTTGCTCACAGCCCCGGCCAACCTGGCCTGGAATGTTTCCAGGGATGGGGCATCCACCTCCTCTCTGGGCGACCTGGGACAGTGCTCCACCACCCTCAGTGGAAAAAATTTCTTCCTAATGTCCAGCCTGAATCTGTTTTCTTCTATTTTAAAACCATCACCCCTCAATCCTGTCCCAGCAGGCCCTGCTGAAGAGTCTCTCCCCACCTTTCCTGCAGCCCCCTTTGGGCACTGGGAGCCGCTCTCAGCTCTCCCCGGAGCCTCCTCTTCTCCAGGCTGAACAGCCCCAGCTCTCTCAGCCTGGCCTCACAGCAGAGCTGCTCCAGCCCTCTCAGCATCTGCGTGGCCTCCTCTGGACCCTCTCCAGCAGCTCCACGTCCTTCTGCTGTTGGGGGCTCCAGAGCTGGACGCAGCGCTGCAGGGGGGTCTCCCCAGAGCGGAGCAGAGGGGCAGAATCCCCTCCCTCGCCCTGCTGCCCACGCTGTGGGGGTGCAGCCCAGGGTGCCGTTGGTTTCTGGGCTGTGAGCGCACGTTGCCGGCTCGTGTTGAGCTTCTCGTCCACCATCACCCCCAAGTCTTTCTCCATCTCCATCCATTCTCCGCCCAGCCTGGATTTGTGCTTGGGATTGCCATGACTCACATGCAGGACCTTGCACTTGGCCTCTGCACTTCACAAGTAGTATAAACTACTTATTTAAGAAGTCCCCAAACTAAAAATACCTCCGAAGAAAACAGCGCGTGGAAGAGAAAGTCTTTCTTTTAAGTTTCAATCTCAAAACTTGAGGGAAACTGCAAGGAAGTTTATCCCTTGTGTGGTTAAAATATGGAAAAAAAAAGAAAAATCCCTAAATTCCAATATCTTTAGGACTACTGGAACGAAGCAGTATCAACCTGATATGCAGTTCTCAGCAGATGTTAGCAGCCTCTGATCTACACGTACGGCAGCTACACAAATTTGATACCGATCGAGTTCCTTGCTGAAACATGGAACAATCTCAAAGTTAAATTCTTTTTTTTAGGATTACACACCTGTTTCCACAATACAGGAAAATAAGGCGTAGGCAAGCATCCTCTAAGTTAACAAGATTTCTTTGTTACTTCCAAACAATGGGCCAATCAGTTTTTCACACAAAAACTCTTGAAATTGGGACTGATTTCTGTGCTCGTCTGAGTTTTAGAAAGAAAAATTGCTTTGTAAGAAAATAATCCTCAGCATTGTGCTGTACAACAGGAGGCCATTTATTACCCGGTTTATTATTTCCATATGGACACAGCCGAGTCATACGGTGGGCTTGGAGTCATTTTTTTTTCTGCTACAATGACAGAACCTGGATTAAGACAACCATACAATATAAATTACTCCATGATCACCACATTCTCCTGATGGGATTACAGTGGATTTGGTTAACCAAAGAACTAGCCTGGGGCAAAAGAAATGAAGAAAAAAAAGAAAAAAAAAAACAAATCAAAACCATTACATTTGTTCCTCATACTACAATCAAATGTTCACAGAAGACCCCTTTTTACAGTCATCCTTAAATTCTAAGGTTTCAGAGCATGAAAAGAATTGGATTAAGGGATCTCTCCATTTCCAACAGCCAAGATCAGAGGAACGCACGTGAGACTCTCGTATCAAAACATGAGCAAAACCACTGTTTCTGCTAAAACAGGTTTTCATATTGCAAACAGCAGAGATGCATAGCAAGTGAAGTTAGGATGTAAGTTTTGTGAAACCTCTAGAAATAATATGATTTCACTTTAAAAACTACATTCTATTTTGGCTTTGTAATAGGTTAAAAACAAAGAAATATTGCCTTATGTGTCTGTATCAATACAAGCTGATTAGAAACAAATCTCAAGTAATCCCAGAAGCTGTTAAAACACTCATCTGCCTTCTGGTGACAGAAAAAAAAAGCAATAAGAGAAGAGAAGGCTCCAGGGAGACCTGAGAGCGGCCTTCCAGTACCTAAAGGGAGCTACAGGAAAGACAGGGAGGGACTTTTGACAAGGGCATGTCAGGATAAGACAAGTGAAAAAAGGGTGGATTTAGATGAGACATAAGGAAGGAATTTTTCACCGTGAGGGTGGTGGGGCACTGTCCCAGGTTGCCCAGAGAAGTGGTGGATGCCCCATCCCTGGAGATGTTCAAGGCCAGGTTGGACGGGGCTCTGAGCAACCTGGTCTGTTGGAAGGTGTCCCTGCCCAGGGTCAAGACGTTGGACTAGATGATCTTTATGGTCCCTTCCAACTCAAACCATTCTATGATTCTGTCAATAACACCATCACCTATAACCTGTTGCAGCAGGATTCACACAACCACACTTCAACATCAAAATCAATTTTAAAAAGAGAAAAATGTACCAAAAGCGACAGTTGCTTTGCCCAAGAGAGTTAAAAAGAACTTAAGGACAGAGCTTAACATTATGGAAGATGTAAAGAGAAAAGAGACAAGAAGGAGAATAGTGAAACAAGATGTCTGGGTAGGCAAACAACAGCAGAAAGAGGAGACTGGCGGCTGTCATGATTCCCCTGAGTTCACATTTTAATTGTTGCTATCAGACATCACCCTTCTCCACCTGCCCCACACTCAGTTTCCAAAGGAATCTAGTATCATTTGCAAAAGCAGTATTTTATTTAAAAATTAGATTGTTCCTTCAGGACATTACAGACCCAGCCATCCAAAGAAAACGTGTCTGGTTTAATTTGAGTGAACAAGTGTCCAAGATTTGTGTTCACATTTATGACCGTGTATTCTCCACGGGACTCTGAGTAAATCATTAATGATGTTCAAGCAATAAAATATTAATTGCCATTTCCTTACTAATATTTAGCTCCTATATACAGCTTTGTTTTCCCAAGAGCTGTGTGAAATGTTACTTGATTGAACAAAAACACGTAGTAAACATGAACTGGGAAACCAGCTGAAGGCTTCAGACAGGACTCCGAGTCTGCTCCAACACCAGTTACCAGCAGCACTTACTCCGCAGAAACAAGACGTAGCAGATGGGATGCACCACATTTCATGAACAGTTCAAGACAGAAGAACTTAAGGGTACTGATATTTAAGGGGGAAAAAAATATCTCACTTCAATTTCTTCCAATTACACAGATTTATTCCTTTTACTCATCTTAGGAAGTTTCAACATCTTACCCTGCTTTGTTAACTGAAGCCAGCTATTTAATCACAGATGTAAAAAAGTGGCTAGTAAACTGAACTACAAAAATAAAAAAAAAAATCACCACATTTACACTTCTACATGATTTTAGAAGACAAATCTAGGCTCATCCTCGTTGATTCCTTTCTCAGAAAACTTGTATCACGCAGCTCTGACACGACAAATGCAGTGTGACACACTTAGGAATTTCAGCATGATGAAAAGAGTTTGAAAAGAGGATCAGCAGTATTTGTAACTGTCAGTAGGTAACTGGCTGGAGACTGCTTTTGTAAAATCTGAGGTTGGGTTTGCTCTAAAGACAATTTCAGGAAGTACCTGTACAGTGAATGGTGGATGCCCCACCCCTGGAAAGGTTCAAGGCCAGGTTGGCCGGGGCTGTGAGCAACCTGATGTGGTTGGAGATGTCCCTGCTCCTTGCAGGGGGGTTGGACTGGGTGGGCTTTGAAGGTCCCTTCCCAACCCAAACCATTCTGTGATTCTATGATTCTAATCTGAAGAAGGAGATCAAATCAACTCTACATCTTCAGAAGAACAGCCTGTCATACTACTGGAATTTTATATTATACTTGCTATTTATTCCAACATCACAGAAAACAGTAAAAATTGAAATTGTTTAAAACAATCTCTCTCATACTGAAAGGTAGATTTATTCTTAGAATTTGCACTAGCTTTTTAATAGAAGGTTTAAACACATAATTTGCATCAAAGACGAAGAAAATCCTTCCAGCTAACACATCCACAGCGCTAGCTGTAGGTGAAGAACGACAAACAAATTAAACCTTACTCGTAACAAGCTGGGCATAATTGGTTTCAACTCTTTAGGAAAAGAAAAATATTCAGTTGCTCCAGTTTCTACCTGCATTTCTTTCTGTGCAATGGTTTGAACTTCCACTGGAAGGAAGCTGTCCATCCTCAGCAGTGAATCAGCTCCACCCTGAGCATCTCTAAACCACCACTGCCATCCACGCACCTTCCAACCAATTTATTTTGACAACTAGACTGTTAGACTTCATTAAAATCAACATAAAAGCTTACCACCTTCCTAAAAGTAAGAATTCCACGATAAAACATTCACTCACTAAATCATGACAAGTGTAGCTACCTCATTTCTTCACTAATTAAAATACAAACCTGCAAAGGTTCAGTTACTCTCTTATCAAGTCCATAACGTAAGAAGTACTAGAACTATTAAAGTTTTTTTTCAAATAAGTTAGCTAAATAGTTTATTTTTAAGCCATCTTTCTGTTTCTGGGTAATATCAGATTGCACCCAAGATCCAAATTAGGGCTTCTGCCACTCAGGGATTGTCTCTTAAGAAAAACAATGATATCCTGCGTTGATGTGCAAAGAAGAACAGCTCATTTCCCATACTAATTCCTGTAGCAGTATTTAACGCCTAATTAATATACATTTACTTCCAGTCAGAAACCACAGTACCTGCACTGGAATATCCTTTTTTGGGAGCTCAGAACAACTCCAACTCTGAACTCATCTGTTCATCATTTACCACATTGTTTCCCCAGCCATATTCATCGCGTTTTAAGGCACGTGAAAGCAGCCTTACAGCTCAGATTATGTTAATAAAGCTCAAAATACCAGCCACTTCAGTACGTTTTATGCATAATATTGGTGTCTACACCGAAACCTCCAGCATTTTTGCGCTTCCTTTAGCCTCTACTGCAGGCAACCGGTCCTTGATGTTGTAGCACCATCTGCATCTACACAAGAGGTGGCCCCAACCCACTGCTCCACCGTGCAAGCTCACGTACCGTTAAAGCAGTCAAGAGCAATTTTGAATTCTTTTCAGCTCAATAAAGAGTTTTCCTTGATAGCATCAAGCATTTAAGAGGACATCTGCTCCGCAAATGTGAAAACCCGCAAACAAAAAGAGAAGCAAAAGTGTTCTTTCAATCAAGCGCGTAGTATTGGTTAGAGGCCAAGCATTTCCATAAGGTTTTCAGAGGATGTCAAACGCCGGGACAGAAATCTAAAATGCAAGTTTTAATAAAACGACATAGTTAATTGTTTTACAAGATTCTGGATGACTTGTCAGAGTATGAAGGAGCGCCGGCTGGGATTCAGATGACTAAGCACCGCAATAATGAAAACACAAAGTGTTGTTACAATGCCTGTTGCTATATAAACAACCTTGGGGGATCAGTGAAATAATGCCTGCTGCTATATAAACAGTTGTGTGTGTTTATACCTTTTGGGGGAAATTATAAAATTTTAGATTATTTGCACTGTTAACATGTTGCTTGCCTTTGTTTTATTAAATCTAGCTAGCTGTTCTAGCTCTGAACAGCTACATGGGTTTATTAAAAAACCCTTAGTGAAACTCATCGTGGTCTCAATTAGCTCTTTAGAGAGCGTACCTCAAATCTAAACATTTAAAACTCATTCTTATTTTTCATATTTAAAAGACTGTCAGTATACATCTATGACAGTTTGGAAGTAAATCTAAAAATCTAATCAAGGCTTTTTTGGTTCCCCCTCCTTTTTTTTTTTTTTTTTTTTTGAAACTTCTTGAGGAAGCAGTAGGGAAAAAAAAAAAAAAAAAGCAACGTAGCAAGTCCTGCGATTATAACAAGTCTTTAAGTCTTCAATTTTGCTTTCAGAACAGGCAAATAGAAGACTGCCACAGCAGTGATAGCCTCATCCAAACCAGAGCAAGTGCTCGAATACAAAGCTACTTTCATGGAAATGCTGACTTGTATCTCGATATGCCAACGCCTGACTCCTTCTCCCAGGTGGATTTCAGTGCTGTTCAGAGGTCCACCCTGAAAAGCAGATGTTTCTTTTGCGATTCCTCTAAGAGTACTAAACTAACAAGAAAAACAAGTTACATCAACATCCTTCAAGACCCATGTCCTTCATTAATCCATTGGGCGCACGCTCTAAAGTTCCTCAAGCTGACCCGGCGTGCTTAAGAAAGCCTTAATTAAACTATCTTAAAAGGACTGCCATCACAACTTTGATTTAGCAATAACAAATAAAGCATACAAACAGCAACCAAAGCAGAAACAGGAGATAACAATTCCATCTCATGCTGTCCCTTCAAAGGCTGCTTATAATCACGCTGTTATTTTTAGGACATGCTTAGTCTAAACTAGCCTGATTTCCTCCCCATTTAACGGTAGAGGCTGCTATCAATAAGATGCTCTCCTCTTCTCTTACTTTGATATGTAATAGCAATAACGAACAGTCGAGATGCTGCAAAGTCACCGGTCCACGACAGTCAATGCTACAGTTTGGAAATGTCAATCTCTACGTTATGGCTAAGTGTCTGCATGCATCAGAATCACAGAAGGGTTTGTGTTGGAAGGGACCTTCAAAGCCCACCCAGTCCAACCCCCCTGCAAGGAGCAGGGACATCTCCAACCACATCAGGTTGCTCAGAGCCCTGGCCAACCTGGCCTGGAATGTTTCCAGGGATGGGGCATCCACCACCTCTCTGGGCAACCTGGGACCATGTCCCACCAGCCTCAGCGTAAAAAATTTTTTTCCCCAATATCCAATCTAAATCTGCCTCCTTCTATTTTAAAACCATCACCCCCCCCGTCCTGTCCCAGCAGGCCCTGCTGAAGAGTCTCTCCCCACCTTTCCTGCAGCCCCCTTTGGGCACTGGGAGCCGCTCTCAGGTCTCCCAGGATTAGGTTAGCATTGAGCTCTAACTGATTCAGTTCTCACAAACTGCATCAAATCCACATGGTAACTTTTTCTCACTCACTGGTTCTCGCTACTCCAAGAACAGCCTATCTCCTCTTCCTCTCCTCTCAGGCTGGAGAATTTTAATTCATTTCCATCTGAAAGGCAGGGGAAATTAATGCACGAAATCAAGAGTGATTCAGCAGTGAGCAGGGAAACTACATTCTCATCTGATAACAGATCAAATTCCCTTCTGCCTTCTTTGATATGCCTTAAAATTATATTAAGCTGCTGCTTCCCCTCACATCCACCAAAATACAAAGATTGATCGTTATTCAAACACAGCAGCAGCCTGGACGCTAACGCTCAGCAATATTCTGCCAAACATTTACGAAGTAGTTCTCTTCTAATTTTTAGAACTGAAATGTGATAATAAGCAGCATTTAATACTGGATTTTGGTTTCACAGCAATAGTGTTTATTGGAGACAGACCACAAGAAAATAAGGAAATAGGAGTACGTGTGTGAGTACATGCAGAACGCACTGTAGAACTAAACATTCAGATGAGCCAAAAGCCGCGTTTCCCCCAGGACTCCCTCGCTCGTATTGCTGAAGCCCTTCCTGAGAGTAAACACAAAATCCCTCCAGAGAGGTCTCAAACATCACCCTTCATGGCTCGACTCTGGTGTCCCAGTAAGGATATGGGAAACCATCGCCAAAGGCAGGCTGGGGGAAACAGCCACTTAAAAAAGTAAACTATTGCTGTAACATTTGGTGGTTAGTGGGCTCGTTATAAAAACGACATATACAAGCCCCCTTGCCCATAAAGGTGCCTCTCACATACCATGACCATTTACAGAAAGAACATTAAAAAAAAAAAGCAATTTAGAAGATAAAGCAGTTACTGGCCTCGGAAAAGCTTCCCCCCTTCCCCAGTGAAGCACTCCAATAACTAAAACCACGTTTGCTCGGCTGTAGTCTTGCTGCGTTATAGCTTGATGAGATGAAACTCTACAGCATGACCTTTCCAGGTTCAGGTCAGAACTTCTTAAAACACCTCGGTATCACAAAGTGATGTTTATTGGATTATAAGACACGGGCACACTTACTTCCTATGACCTCATTCATCCTGAGCTTTTGTATTAAAAATCATTACATCAGGCAGGGAACAAAAGGTCAGACGTGCAAAAGCCAGAAAGAGAAAAACAAGTTATATTTTGTGCCTACACTTGAAACATGATGTTTTCTTTACGCAATTAGCTCCCCAAGCGTAATTTTGCACCGCACAAAAACATCTGAAGTTTGCTTTTTACCTACAGACACCAAAAGGGCAACAGTCTCAGGAGGGCACAGGTGGGTACAGAGACATAAGGAAGAAAATTTCTTCCACTCAGGGTGGTGGAGCAGTGGCCCAGGTTGCCCAGAGAGGCGGTGGATGCCCCATCCCTGGAAACATTCCAGGCCAGGTTGGCCGGGGCTCTGAGCAACCTGATGTGGTTGGAGATGTCCCTGCTCCTTGCAGGGGGGTTGGACTGGGTGGGCTTTGAAGGTCCCTTCCAACCCAAACCATTCTATGACTGCTGAATGACAGTTCAGAGCAATATAATAAAGTTTCCAAGTAAGTATTTAGAAATTTGTATATTGTCCTACTCACTCCTACATTTATTCATTCTGTTTCTGTTTTGATAAATCCACTCCAAATCCAGGCAGTTTTCCCATGTGGAATCAGCCCAGTCCTACCTTGTACCTTAAGATACCGCAGGAAAGGAACCTGTGGAATTATTTCAGTGTGTACAAACAATGCACTCCATTAGGTATTGCAAACAAAGCCTTTCAATTATTTGTTCTTTTACGCTACGTTTGGAAAGCTCTTGGCTTTAAAAGGGGTAAAATTGAGCTTTTGGAAGCATTCATCCAGGTTTGTGAAACCTTCTCCTTCAAACGAAAAGGCTCTTGCTTCAAGAAAGCATTACTCAAAGAGTAGCTGATTCACAGCCCCTGTCACAGAGCCTAAATGCAGGAAGAATTTGGGAATTCTGAGCTCCCAGCTCCATGTTCCACCGAAGCTGAACTGCTTCCCAGGTATCCGTTATACTACTTTTAACGCACAAAGGAGACTGACTTCTAAAGAAGATAAGATTCTGATCCAACGTGAAGACCTCTCAATCAAGGAGTACAGAATCAATAGTTGAACCTGTGTGAGACTCATTTCCTATCAGGATAACACCGTCATTCAGCGAACACCAAATAGCACTAAGGAAGCCCAATACTGGAAATCATTTCTCATTTGATGGAGCATATTTCAAACTTAAAAGCTGAGGTCAGGGAGCAGTAAACCAAGATCTAGTCACTAACGGCCTTCCTGAAAACAACTAGCAACATACATTTGCTAAACGGAACCAGAGATTGCTTTTATTTTTTTTCCTATTTACACAAAATTAGCTCCAGAAATATTCATATGAATTAAACACAAGGCCAAAGAAAGACACAGTAGTCCTTTTAGCCCCGTTTCCAGTCTCTTAAAAAAATGAAATACTTCAAAGCTCTGGATTTCCAAGCGTTCTGGAGTCATCAAAAAGTAAATGAGCCAACACCTACCAGACACTTTTACTCCTTTTGCTCGAGAACCACTTGCTAAACTTCAACCACAGTAGATAATAAGCCTGGAAGGCATTTATGGATGATTAAGCAGCTGTCATACCCAAAGCTTTGACAGGATCCGTGCCCTGATGTGCCAAATCCTATGCGTAGAAGTAGGAGACACACCCTGCCTCACTGAGTATCAAACCACACAAGAGAAGAATAACAGATATGGGTGAATGGAGAAGCGAAAATAACAGAAGCTTAGCAAAAAAAAAAAAGTCACAGCTTGTCACCTGCTTGCTAATGACAGATAACAGTAATTTTTATGCATTAAAAGAAGTGAGGTTTCAGGAAACAATATGCATTTTAGCTTTTATTTTTTCCCCCCATTAAGAGATGGCAACATGGCAAAAAGTGAGAAGGCTCCTGAAGGAAAAGATTGGCTCACAAATGAGGTCCATGAATTCCACAGGTGTTAACACTTTGTATCTGAAAGTCAAGCCTTGTCTCCAGAGCACACACCCTGCTCGTTAGGAAAAATTACACACTACATCTTTTTCGTACACTAACACACTGTGCCATGGCTTGATAACAGACTTCCCACTTTCCTATCTCTTTCAATTTCCAAATGTAGTGCTTATATATACTACAAAGCAGTTTAACTTGGCAAATCACACGTGTTTATGTCAGCTTCACTATATCAGGAATCCATTTGCCTTTTGATTATTAAATTTTGGTTCTATTTTAAACACACAGTCATTTAAAAAAAAAAAAAAACACAAAAAACTTTGCAGGCTGAAGACTTAACACACCAAGACGATGACAGCTGCGTAGTACACAAGTGATCTCACACACAGAGCATGCTGGTGGGGAGTGGTCCCGAAAATTATTTTGGAGAAGTGACTCAAGGCACAGCCGGTGGTGCCACCTCTCCTTCTCCCACCCCACCACCTTCACCCCACCTCGTTTGCTCCGTACTCCTCCGCAACCAGAGCAAGAAGCACAGCTTCCAGCACTGCCTGGGCTCAAGCTGCAGGTGCGGCGATCGGTGGAGGTTGGAGAGCCAAAATCTGCTCCTCTGCAAGTTAACATTGGCCTCCGCTGATCGGTACGGATTGCCTACAGAGACGGCCAGGCAGGCTTTCATCTGAACGAAATGGTGACTGTTGCAGCTAATCCAGTCTCATTTCAACCTATTTTATCTTGGCACGGGCGATAGGAAAGGAAAAAAAAGAAAGCTTTCCAACAAGTTTGCAAAAAACATACATAAATTCCCCAATTCTAAATGATCTGGCTAGGTATCAGCCCATTGCTACCCTAGGAGACTTTCAGGAATGAAACCTCTCCTAAAAGCTCTTGGCTCTACACAGCTGGAGAAGGTACTGCATGGTTTTTCAGGTGCAGTCCCTTCCTCTTAACATTAAAATGAATGCTTGGCACTTTACAAGATGAGGACTCAGCTCTGGCTTCAACCTGCGCTCTTTCAAAAACACTTTTCCCTGTGCAGTTAAAATTGGCCCCAAATTCAGACAGTGCATTCTTTCTGAACTGTACATTTTATGATCTTAGTTTAGGGGCCTCATAAAAGATGTAGTGTGCAAGTCACAGTATCCTACGCTCAAAGGGTCATAACCACTGCATCTACACCGATACCCACAGAACTCTTAAAGACACTTCTGCTCCGTAGCGTTTATTGCCAAAACAAATTTCTCGTCCTAACATTTCTGCCGTTCAACTTCCCATGGAAAAGTTTAATAGTTTCTATTATAAAGTTGATTTTCTCACACGTTAGATAGTCTAATAGAGCCAGGAACTGGACATTTTGCCTCATTTCACATTTAAGAGCTTAATTTCAGTTCAGTTTCTTACAGATGGCATTAGTGCATTCAACTTTTATTCCATGCAGCTATTAGAAAGATATCAAACTAAAACACGTCAAAGAGTATTTTGCTTTTCTTCTGTGCTTCTGTGAAAGTTACTTACCTTGTGCACTAGACAAGCAACTGAAACAAAAAGTACCATTCCCAGGAGAGCAGCGTTGGTGGATCAAGGTCTCTAGCAGGTTACACAAAGCACGTAAACATTGTCTGCCACCATGTGGACACAGAGACTCTGGACACACGAAAGAAGGGCTAGACACAAGTTACTTGCTTGGATCTGTGTTGCACTGATGTGAAAACAAACATCCTTGGGGGAGCTGACAAAAGATGAGGGAGTTTTCATGTCAAATAGCGAAGTTCATCTGTTGCTAATGACTGTCAGATGAAAGCAGAACTATTCTTTGGCCAGGGCTGAGCAAATCCTGCCAGTGTGAATAGGAATAGCAGACTAACATCACTCAACAGTTGCCTGACAAAACAAATCAAGGCTGGATCAGAAGAGAAGTCTTGCCTTGTGAGGCGATTGTGAGCACGCATTCAACACGAATAGGAAAAAAAAAAACAAAAAAACCTTAACTCATGCAGTGTAACAAATCAAAAAGAATTCACAAAACCTGGAAGCGATGCCTGAGAAGGTATGGTGTGACTGCCACCAACTGCAGAGCCTCCTTACAAACACCAGCGATGAACTGGGGTAAGACTAGACACAACCACTCCTTAGCTTGGCCCTAGGGAATTAAAGGCTTGTAGAACAGTCCAAATTAATTTGATACCCAGTTTTGCGAGTCTCCTTTCAAGAGCCAGGAATGCCACCATTTCTGAGGCCATGTCCACTAAAGCCAGACAGTGGTGGTGATGAAGGAGTCAGCAGCAACAAGACTCAAAGGGGTCTCGTAGCGATCATAGTACTGGCTTACGGTTCTGTAGGGAAGCCCGAATCATCATTTCATACTCAAGAGTTGCAAATAAGTTGACTGTCCCATGCAAGAAAATAGCTGCAGTAAATCCCTTCTGACCAGGACCAGAAGAAATCAATTCTACAGCTCTAAAGCAATTATTTCCTCTCAAGGAATCTTGCAACTGGACAAGGAATAGTGACTGTCAAGTATCATGCAAGAGACAACCTCTCTAGTATCTACAGGAATCGGAGGTTTCATGAACACGATGGTGCGTGGCTACACACCGTATACGCATGGGTTAGAAATAATGACCAATACAAGAAAAAAACCCATATTTAATACCATCTTGTATACAACTTTGGGCCAAGTATTCTCCAGGAGCGACTCCGTGTGTGCTCAACAAAGGACTCACCTCAAAAAAGATGGTCACTAAAATAAGATCATCTCTTCACATGTAATGAAGAGCCTACACTGAAGTCAAGCCCAAGCAATCAAAGCTCTTGGAATGAAGGAAAGAGACAGCAAAAACAGTCAGTAAGTAGTAATAAAGCTTCCTTCTTTCTACAGGGCTGAGATTTGAAACTCAAAGCTGCTGCACTCTCACTTCCCTGCATTCTAAGGTTAAATAATAATAATAATAATACGAGCTGAAGGGAAAAAACCTGGAGTGCCAAGACCACTGCTCAAGGACTTCCAAGATCTCGGCTTAGCAAGGTCCATGTCTATGCCCTAGCTGAGCTGTGTGCCACATGCATTATGTTCAGAGTGATGAGAACACAGCCTGGAGAAGAGGAGGCTCCGGGGAGAGCTGAGAGCGGCTCCCAGTGCCCAAAGGGGGCTGCAGGAAAGGTGGGGAGAGACTCTTCAGCAGGGCCTGGTGTGACAGGACAAGGGGTCATGGTTTTAAAAATGGAGGGAGGGAGATTCAGGTTAGATATTAGGAAGAAATTTTTTTACGCTGAGGGTGGTGAAACACTGTCCCAGGTTGCCCAGAGAGGCGGTGGATGCCCCATCCCTGGAAACGCTCAAGGCCAGGTTGGCCGGGGCTGTGAGCAACCTGATGTGGTTGGAGATGTCCCTGCTCCTTGCAGGGGGGTTGGACTGGATGGCCTTGAAAGATCTCTTCCAACACAAACTATTCTACGGTTCCGTTCTATTCTGTGAACTCTGAGAGCTGCTAGCTTGCCCATGCTGCGTTTGCTTATCACTCACAAAGAAAAGAAAAAAAACCTCACAACACTTCAGTGAGTTCCTAATATTCATCCACTATAACAGGTGGTTTTCAAGGTGTAATTTCAACTCTTCTGCTGTGAAAAATCAATGAAAGAGTTCATTTCATTTTCCTGCTGAAGCCTCACCTTACTCAGATACTCCACACATCCACAACTTAGCAGCTGCAGAGTTTGTGGGGCCAGCTACCTACTGAATTATCTCCCAGAGCCTAAATGCTTTTGAGAGCTGAGCAATTTACTTCCATTTTTAGCAACTGTGTTGTGCTTCACCTTTGACAATGCTCTGGAATGAGAATTAATTTTTTTGTTGATATTATTAGACATAAGTTATTAATTTCCTTAAAAAAAAAAATACGACATTTGTATGTTCATTAGAGTCAAAGAGGTGAAATCTTAACTGGAAATTTATGGTCTTACCTAATACTATCCAACATAAAAAGCTGGTCTAAGAACTTCGTGAGGGATTCAATTTTACAAATAGAAAATATGGGGATTGAAACAATTTGTGCTCACGTACAGATGGAAGTTATTACGGACTCTCGGAATTAACACACATTGTTTTGACTTCGGAATGTAACAGCAAAGCAAGTTTCTCCAAATAAATGCTCTACCAAGCTAGCACTGAGCTGCTTCTAATTCCAGCTGAATTCTCCCGAGTGCAAGATGTGGTTTTCATTGTTATTATCCTGCTGTTTTACAAAACAGTACCACTTTATCTCCAGAAGAGTTTTGATTTCAGTAAATTTACTTAATATCAACCCAGTCCCACGTCTTCCCCACTCACACTCCTCCTTGCCGCCAGAACCCCACGTAATTGTGAAAAAAAAAAAATAATAATGAGCTGTGAGAGCAGGGAAGCTTGTACAAATCCTTTCAAGTGTCTCTAAGCTGATACAAGTTTTTCAGGGCTCTTTGTTTCTCACTCATGGTGATCAAGACTTGCACTCCAAAAACTAAAGCCGTGTTTACTGTTTGGCTGTAGTCTTGCTGCGTTATAGCTTGTTGAGATGAAAGTCTACAGCATGACCTTTCCAGGTTTAGGTCAGATGCACCGCATGAACGATTCAAGTAAGGTGATGAAGACCATCAGTAGAGTCCAGCGCTCCAGTAGAGTCAACACAGCTCCTCCTAGATACCTCCAGTCTTCCCACAGCAGCCAGAGGGAATCAGGCAACCGCTCCACGCTTATTCACAACAGAATAATTTGAAGGGCTGGTTCCTTGAATTAAGGCCAACACCTTCGGGTCTTAAAGGGATTCCCTCACAGGTTGCGATGGTCCAGAGATAAGGAAGAGGCAGCTGCTCACTCTCCATCCAAATCTACAATTATTTTGACACATTCACATGAACTAAGTACATCTGGAAGCCTTTCTTGCAGTAGTCTTAAGATCTTCTAAAAGCTACTTAAATTCAGCAGTTCAAGCCTCCAAAGGAACAATCTCAGGTTTTTACATCAAGTCAGCCCCTGAATACAGAATTTTTGTGATGTATTTCTGCCCGTTATCTACCTGTTCTGCTTTCACAATGGAATTTCCCCTTAGCAGAGCTATGAAAAGCCGCAATATTTGACCAAAGACATCAAAACAAAGGTGACTACAGCAGTTTATACGGACCTCAGTAACACCTTCCTTATTCAATAAGTAGTAGAAGCCCCTCAAAAATTCCAATTTACTGTTATTATGTTTTTATATTCATCAGCATATGATCTCAGGCAGTAACATGTGAACTACTGATGTTGTACAAATCACTTCGAAGTTTGGTCACCAACTACTCTAGCTTGTACCAGCACCAGTGATCCCATGTGAATTTAGAAACCTTTTTAATACAAATACATACTTAAAGTCTTCATTTACTTTTGTGAGTTTAAACACACGCCAGTGATTTCAGAAACCAACTGCAAGGCTTTGGAAGGCACTATGGCTAAGTAACCACATGTTCAACTGTTCACAGTCCTTCAGAAATAGGACAAGAACAAAATCAGAATGAGAGATTTCAGTAGGTCCAACAGTGGTAACATCTCAAAGTAGACAAGCCAAAGAGAAAAAACAGGAAAACAAATGAAGTGGTGACAATTCCTATAAAAAATACTCCAAGCAGAAGTGCCAGCTAGCCCAGACTACAAGAACTGGCAAGACTACCAACATGGGCTCAGTGAAGAGTTCATAAGCTCAACCAAGAAAGAAGCACAGAACGTTTGCATCACATAATGATGGAGAATGGATGGAAAGCAGCCCTGAGGAGAAGGACTTGGGGGTGCTGGTGGATGAGAAGCTCAACACGAGCCAGCAACGTGCGCTCACAGCCCAGAAACCAACGGCACCCTGGGCTGCACCCCCACAGCGTGGGCAGCAGGGCGAGGGAGGGGATTCTGCCCCTCTGCTCCGCTCTGGGGAGACCCCCCTGCAGCACTGCATCCAGCTCTGGAGCCCCCAACAGCAGAAGGACGTGGAGCTGCTGGAGAGGGTCCAGAGGAGGCCACGCAGATGCTGAGAGGGCTGGAGCAGCTCTGCTGTGAGGCCAGGCTGAGAGAGCTGGGGCTGTTCAGCCTGGAGAAGAGGAGGCTCCGGGGAGACCTGAGAGCGGCTCCCAGTGCCCAAAGGGGGCTGCAGGAAAGGTGGGGAGAGACTCTTCAGCAGGGCCTGCTGGGACAGGACGAGGGGTGATGGTTTTAAAACAGAGGGAGGTAGATTTAGATTGGATATTAGGAAAAAAATGTTTATGCTGAGGGTGGTGGAGCACTGTCCCAGGTTTCCCAGAGAGAGGTGGTGGATGCCCCATCCCTGGAAACATTCCAGGCCAGGTTGGCCGGGGCTCTGAGCAACCTGATGTGGTTGGAGATGTCCCTGATCTTTGCAGGGCAGTTGGACGGGGTGGGCTTTAAAGGTCTCTTCCAACCCAAACCACTCTATGATTCTTTGAACAGCAAACCCCAGAATAGGAACAAAACCACGAGGCTGAAGAGCAAAGCGAGCAGCATCACGACTCACAAGTTACAGAATGAACGAATGTATTTACATAAGTAGAGATGAAGGGAAGCATTGATTTGATAGTAATGAAGAGAGAAAGCCATCAAAGCATTTGAAGGAAAGAGTATTTAATCCCTTTTTCTCCCTAGTCTTCCTTATGAAAGTCAAGTGTGAACAGCTGGCTGCCATTATTAATACCAGCAACAAAGAGGCACAGTCTAAGTTACATTAACAGCTTGGTTAAGTGAATTTCCAAGATTAGTAGGACTTGATTACCTTCATCTTAAGATATTTTAGCCTTTAAGTAATTTCAGAGCCATTGAAGGTTATCTTCCAAAATACACTAAGCACGGGCAAGATACCAGAAGTCTAGAAAATGGTAAATGCAACCCATGCTTAAAAAACAAACACCACAAAAAGATCCAGAAGCTTTACTTCAACTTGGGGTAGGGAATGGGGAAAAACTAGCAGAAGAGAGAACTGAAAAAATAAACCAAACAACTAAGAACTAAGCAATAAAAAAAAAAAAAAAAATCAGATTTTTCAAGAAGAAAACTGTCAGACCAATCTAATTTCAAGTCTTACAAACAGGTTAGAAAACGAAATGCCATATTTCTGTTGGAATTTAAATAAATCTCTTGGCACTTCATGGTGTAATATGCTCGCAACCATGCGGGGAAATGGGATATTGATGAAGTATGAATGAATAAGAGCAAGTAAGTACTCTTTGGGCATAGTTAAACAATGGTTCACTGCTGTAAAGGGAAGTGCTAGTGAAGCAGGGCTCCACCTGGGCCTAGGCTTTACCCCAGTTCTATTCAATATTTTAATTAGGTGAGCTGGATAGAGAATAGGCTCAGGTGCAGACAGCACAAAGCCGAGATTGAGTTCTCAACCTACCTTCCCCCCGCCCCCCATCTTCTAGAGTCATGTCACCAAATCAGAGACATGGTTAAGAAGAAAAAGAGGTATCTAAGGTACATTCAAGGTACAGCATGTAAAAAATGAATTAAATTTAGATTATATATTAGGAAAAAAATTTTTACACTGAGAGTGGTGGAGCCCTGGCCCAGGTTGCCCGGAGAGGTGGTGGATGCCCCATCCCTGGAAACATTCCAGGCCAGGTTGGCCGGGGCTCTGAGCAACCTGATGTGGTTGGAGATGTCCCTGCTCCTGGCAGGGGGGTTGGACTGGATGGGCTTGAAAGGTCCCTTCCAACCCAGACCATTCCGTGATTCTATAAATTAGTCACCTGCAGAAATTCAGAATGGACTATTTTCTTGCTGTGCAAAAGAGACTTGGGATTGCTGGTTGCACCGTCTCACAAAATTCACTGTGTTAGGGTTAAGAGCACAAACCCATTGGAGCATAATGAACCGAACAAAATCTCCAAGACCTGTGAAGCATTCCTCCCACCCTACTCACTGTTCTGAAAGCAACAGTTGCACACTGTATCCAGCTTTGGGCACTGTACTTCAAGAAAGATGTGGATTCAGATGGAGAACAGGAGACAACAAGAATGCTCAGAAATGGAGAGACATGACCCATGAGATAACACTTGGGAAAGAAGCTGTCTTTCAGTGCACAGAAGTTTGCAAAGAGGAGCAGATTATTGTAATAAGAGATTATGTGGTTAAGCACAGATTTGGATTAGATGTCAGAAAATACTTTAACGGCCAGGACAGCCGATCACTGGAAGAGATACTTAGATCACAGGCTTTCCTTGAGGGAAAGTTATACAAGCATCCCAGGGATGGCATATGAGCAGCTGACCCTGCACTAGGACTAGGTGACAGTCTGAATGGCCTCCCAGGTCCCTTTCAGATCAGCTTTTTGAACGTTTTCCGAGTTCCATACCAAGTGAGTTCGCGGTCGGTATTAACACAATCTCAAATACAAATTTGTAAACTCTCATGTACTTGGCAAAGTAAAGAATGACTTGAAAAATACACTAAAAGCAAGGAAGTAAAGAAGATTATATTTAAAAAAAAAGTCCTCTCAAGTCATGCATTTGCAAGACTCAAGATTTCCCAGCCTGTTGTGTTTTCTTATCATAAGTACAGGAGTAGAATACCAGTTAAAGTAATTATTCAGCAAAATTAAAGACAGGGCAATGAGAATGACATTCTCAATCTTCAAGTATGACAGAATAAAAATAACAGAAAACATTTACAGTTTTCAAAACAGTGTGCATAGACTCAGAGCATTTACTGTTTGAAAAGGAAAAAGATTCATTATTAGCTGGCGAGCCCACCTCCAAGCACCACAGAGGAAAATCTCAAGCACAGAGGTGTCAGGTAAGCGAAGACAGTGATGTGAAGCACACCTCCGCTAGTTCACAGATGTTCACCACAGAAAATAGCATCACAAGACAGTACATGCACACTCACGCCACACTGACACTAAGTAGAGATAAATAATAATTATAAAATCTCCGTGTACCAACCTGTGCTATGTTTTTGTTGAGAAGATACACTCCATACTCAAACTGAAGCTTCTCTCCTCCTTTTGGATATAAAGGAAACCTGACGGGAAAGAAAAAAAAAAAAAATGAAAACAAGCATTTAAGGTGAGACTATTCAGATGCTTAAGTAAACCTTTTCTGAGAAGCTAAGCATTTGAAAAGCCTCCCTTGCTGACTTCTTGGCTCTGCAGGACGTACCTAGGAACCCCCTGCAAATCCAGCCAATCAGCCTTTTAAAAACTGATGTCAAAATTCAGCTAATGACTCGCATTATCTAAAGGACTCGAGGTTTTTAAAAGATGCTTTACAACTCTCCCAGTGCTGCAACATTCCTCTCACTAACTGAAGCACATTTTAAGAAGCGTGCAGCATCATTACCTGTTCCTTCGTACTCAGCCATTCGCCTTTGGTTGGCTCATTTCCAAACAGAAACGATCTTTTAAGAAAGGTGTTCTCTTTTGATTGTTATTTTATGACAGAAAGAGCACAAGTCTCTTTACGCACAGAAAACAGGTCAGTTAGAGGATCACAGGTCACTACAGCCCCTGCAAATATTACATTCCTAATGTTTATTTCTCCTATTTAATATTTTTTAAATATCAAGATGTACTAAATAGCTTGTAAGTAGCACAGCTTATTTCTGTCTTAACTGCTGTGTGACATCAGAGAATCAAAAAATTTAGTCCCTGAAGTACTGAAACTGACAGTCTACATTAAAAAAAAAAATATATATATATAATTTCATGCGTACACTTTATGAATCATGGAAGAGTGAGGATTGGAAGGGACCTTCAAAGCCCACCACCCCTGCCAGGAGCAGGGACATCTCCAACCAGATCAGGTTGCTCAGAGCCCCGGCCAACCTGGCCTGGAATGTTTCCAGGGATGGGGCATCCACCGCCTCTCTGGGCAACCTGGGACAGTGCTCCACCACCCTGAGCGTGAAAATTTTCTTCCTTATGTCCAGTCTGAATCTGCCTCCCTCTGTTTTAAAACCATGACCCCTCGTCCTGTCCCAGCAGGCCCTGCTGAAGAGTCTCTCCCCACCTTTCCTGCAGCCCCCTTTGGGCACTGGGAGCCGCTCTCAGCTCTCCCCGGAGCCTCCTCTTCTCCAGGCTGAACAGCCCCAGCTCTCCCAGCCCGGCCTCGCAGCAGAGCTGCTCCAGCCCTCTCAGCATCTGCGTGGCCTCCTCTGGACCCTCTCTCTTTGCCTAAGTGAGGCAGTTCTCAAACAAGTTTAATATTCATACACTGCATTTCTTAGGATTGTCTTTTGACTCTTCCTTACCTCCAGGGGTTACAAGGGCGTCATGGTCAGTACAGTAATCTTAGTACAATCTAAAATTTACTTTTATGGGAACTACACCGTGAAACGAGCTTTTGCCTTTTCAGGAACTGTACGTTCTCTAGCTCCTAATCAAGATGCCGAGCCTATTATCTGCACAAAACCCACATGACATCAGACACCAAAGCCTCTCTCAAACAGAAGATAACAAACACAGGAGATGAATATCTACTAGAAACAACACACGTTCTGGAGGGGTGATTGCGCAAAGTGTATTTTATCATCAATCAGCCCCGCGGTAGAGTACATTTGCAACTTTTAAGGAGAATTATATAGGGCCATTAAAGCTAAAGGTTAACAGGTCACGATCACAGCAGATCAAATATTAAGATGTCAGCTTCACGTTTTATGCTCCTTTCAAACTCACTAGGTCACTTCAAGTTGAGGAATATAAAAATCACTGTGAATAGTATATATCTAGCTCACCTTGCTTAATAGATCTATAAATCCAACTAGTTCACCACGCAACAAAATATAACCTTCCAAAATGAATACATGCTAGAAAAATTCCACGACGCATTAACCTAAGTGTAAAATACCAATAAAAAGGAATTCATTTCAATACCTACAACTACACTACCCAAAGATTTAGATTTAAAAGATATCTTCATAATTAACAGTATAAAACTAACTGAGGCTTGACAGTAAAAGCACCATTAGGAGCACAAGGCTGTTCCAGTAGAAGATAGAATTTCATTAAGGCACTGCTAATGGGAACCATGTATTCTATTATTAGACACAGAGTTCTTCAATACAGGCAGTAGAGAAAAGAGGATAAAAACTGTTTTACGGCGCTCGCTACGATCTCCCACACACAGCTCCTTTTAAGCGGTAAAGATTAAGCTTTTCTGTTTATCACCTTGATCCTGCTTCTTCGCTAATATTCACATTTCTGCCCTCTAACTTCCACTAATTAATCCTGAAAGACTCTAAATGACACACATCCTCGTGTCAGCTTTCATAACGTAATCATTCACATGAAAGTCTTGAAAAATGTCAGTGGATGTCTTTGTGTTTGCACACTGATGAAGCAAAAATATTACCTACTTTGATGTCTCTTTCTTTGTGGGTTACCTTGCTTGCCCGTAAAGCCTGGTCAGAAGCAATAAACTCAAGGGAGAGGAACCACGGCATTTTACGTAGTGCTTCATTGAGCAGAATTGAATGCAACTCTAACTGCTGGCTCCCTCCGTGAAATTCTTCTTGCCTGCTCCTTAGAAAAAGCACGACTGTAACCTAAATCTCTCACTTTGGCATGCTGCAAAAATTTAAGTCTGCTGTGTAAGGTTTTAGTTAGACTTGCTCAAAAAAATACATTTGAAAACTACTATTTTAGTATTTTTACGATCATGAAGCACTCAATAAAATGCAAAATGGCATCCGCCTGCCCATTCTACTCCAACACGTACCCTCCGTGTTCCCATTCTTGCTGATACAGTTAAAAAAATCATTAAGCTCCTTTAAAGCAGAAAACAGACTTATGCTTTGATGACAAATTCAAAGGAATAAGTGTGAAATGTTTAGTGGAAAGAAGAAAAAAAGCAAGCTACGGTAGTCTGTTGTGCAATCACCAGAAGACATCATCTGAGAGGTTACCAAGTAGTAGGAAACCTGTTCTGAGTACACCCAGAAGTTGAGCTCTGGTCCTCCTCAGAGCAGCATCCTTGCAGACTGTGAGGAAACCATACACCTACCACGCTAAGAAGCGGTGATTATGAACAAACCTTCTGCTCAGCGAGGTTCAAAGTGTGCCCCTGTAAAAATAAATTGGTATTTCTCTTATGACTATGGAATATTACTTTTCAGTAGTGTGTGGACTTCTTAAAACACAGCCCGGAGTTTACAGTAGATATTCTATTTCTGTATATAAAGAGCACACTGCGCAGCTGGCATACAGCAGTAATAATTTTAACAGAGACTCATAAAGAAGATATTAGTTCAGAGAACATTAACTTGATGCAAGAAAAAAAAAAAAGTGACATTTAGGAACTTATAACAGGTTAATGGCATCTGGAGCCGCTTCTGCACCCATGTTTCCACTGTACTCAGGCTACTCTTGCTCCGCTTAAGACATCTGACATCAGTAATAAGAGCCTGTACTGGGAAAAGGCACAAGGACCGGTAATAACGGGAACAACAAGTTAGCAGGCACTTGGAAAGGCAGCTCTAGGATCTATGACAATTGTGCCAAAGATGCTGAAATTAAAGAAGCCCCAACTCCTACACGGTGTTCTTCACCTTCTGAATTCAAAGTGACTCAAACGGCACACCAGTCAACATGTGCCTTCTAAAATCTCAGACATCATTAACAGGATGCTCTACCTTTACAGCTTACGTTTGTTTTGGAAGTTTTAAGTCTTGCCTATTTAATCCTGAAGGACTGGGAAAAATGCAAAGTTTTTATTAATTTATCTGAGTCACATGTTCTGTTTTGCAGGACTCACCGGGATAGAAGTCAGATGACCAGTGTTACCCAGCTGTACCACACTGAACAGAGACAAATGTGTAATTGCAAAAAACATACACACGCATGACATTTTGAGACACATAGCTCACCTCCCCTTTCATGGCATGTTGCTTTGGACAGGAAAAAAAAAAAAAAAAAAAAGATTCATTCTTCTGCTTGTGACACCACAATAGCAGAACGGTTTCTTCCACAATGAATTAGAAACTTACAGTCTCAAAGCACACACAAGGCTCACGCCAACACTGAGATCCAAGTTTTCCTAGTCTCACAAGAAGTTTTGATTGCTATTTCTCATAGGCAACAGTTAAAAAAAAAAAATTAAAAAACAATCAAGCACTTTTAATCTCTGAATAATTTCATTTTAGTAGAGTTTTGAATAGAGACAGCAACTGATCTGCATCCTCCTTACCTCTCTCCCACGTCTCCTGCTTGGAGGAATAAGCATCTCCCCTCTACCTGCAATCTTAATTCCAACAAGTCAACATCAACTGCCTTATGTCAACCTATCCCCTCTTAACTACTGTCACACTTCCAGACATCAGCTGCTGGATAAAGAACTCTTCAGCTTAAACCTGGTCCAAGAAAAACTGCCATGGGAGTTGGAAGGGAGCATGTTATTAACAGCTAGTCCAGAAACTCTCCTCGTCCAAAGACACCTCATGTTCAAATCAGATACCACTCTTAGCACTGAAATCTTGCGGATAACACAACTGGACGCCACTGAGCAGTTGTAAGAACAAAGAACTGTTGGGTTTTGGGGGTACACAGGGCAATTTAGTTTCAGTCTATTTACACATAAGGAGGTTTTGCTGATGGCAACAAGTACGCAAACAAGTATGAGCGGTTTAAGGCTTACTACTGCTGATCTACAAAACCAAATCTATCTACTTGTAAGAAACCCAGGTGAGACCAACAAATCAAAGTGTGCACTCAAGTGAATCAAGCCTAAGAGGAAGAATCTCTAATTTTCTTGTAAACTGCCCTGGCAAACAGGGGTGGAAAAGGAAGAAATCCCAGCTAAAAGGAGTGGTTCAGTGAAGGGTCAACATTGGTATTATTTTACACTGTAGACCACGTGAAAGTTTCTAGAGTACTAACCCTCAATAAACCCTCCCAAAAAAGCTGTGAAAAGGAAAAAGCGAGACAAAGGTTACATGCTTTGTTCACAGCTACTCTGATGGGGAAAAGTAACCCCAAGTCAGCCTTTTAAATAAAAAATAGGGCTGAAAGTCTCTCTCTCTTCTCCGACCTGAAACTACAGAACGAGCACCCTCCCATGAACAATGGAATTAATTTTTGAGTTCTTCAAGGATCTTGCGATACTTCACAAATGCTAAGTTTTAAAACTGTCAGTTTGAACATTTGCATAAGAAATACCATTCTGATGGGTATCAAGCTTCCAGGCATCCAACTACATCATCAACAGGACTCTTGGGGAGCTGTTATTTTGGAGTTAGTCTTTATTCTAAAGAGGTTTTTTTCCTAACATCGTATTTAGTCAAGTAGAAGACATCAGGAGAAGGACTTGGGAGTGCTGGTGGGTGAGAAGCTCAACATGAGCAGGCAATGCGCCCTTGCAGCCCAGGCCAACTGCATCCTGGGCTGCATCAAGAGGAGTGTGGCCAGCAGGTCGAGGGAGGTGATTCTCCCCCTCTACTCTGCCCTGGTGAGACCCCACCTGGAGTACTGTGTCCAGTTCTGGAGCCCCCAACACAAGAAGGACATGGACCAGTTGGAGAAGGTCCAGAGGAGGGCCACGAAGATGATAAAAGGGCTGGAGCACCTCTCTTATGAGGACAGGCTGAGAGAGTTGGGGCTGTTCAGCCTGCAGAAGAGGAGGCTCCAGGGAGACCTGAGAGCGGTCTTCCAGTACCTCAAGGGGGCCTACAAGAAAGATGGGGAAAGGCTGTTTAGTAGGGCCTGTTGCGATAGGACGAGAGGTAATGGTTTTAAAATAGAGGGGAGTAGATTTAGACTAGAAATTAGGAAAAATTTTTTTACGATGCGAGTTATAGAACACTAGAACAGGTTGCCCAGAAAGGTGGTGGAGGCCCCATCTCTGGAAACGTTCAAGGCCAGGCTGGATGAGGCTCTGAGCAACCTGATCTAGTCAGGGATGTCCCTGCTCCTTGCAGGGGGGTTGGACTAGATGACCTTTGAAGGTCCCTTCCAACCCTAACCATTCTATGATTCTATGATCTTAAGACATAATCAACACGCATACCTCAAATTGAAAAGCTAAGTATAGCCTTACTACAGTAAATCACATTTTAAGGTTACACAGGATGTAGATACAGTACTAACTTGTCAACTCTGGTTTAGAAGTCTATTTAAAAAAAAAAACCCCTCAATATATGCATTTCCAGTCATACAGAAAACTAATGGCAGCTGCTGGCCATCATTTCCACTCTACTTGAATCATTAAGATGCAAAAAGCTAAACAGAAACATCAATGTTAAACCAAGGCAGACTGCGATTTTCAGTTGAAGATGTAGTCTTGAATACGTCCAGAAACATTTGTGGTCCAAGAGCAGTATAGGGCGTGCAGACAGGAGTTTCAGTGAACGCCTTTGCCACCTGCACTTCCCTAGGGGCCTGAAGACATTTCTGCTGGAAGTGTCTCTACGTGTGACTACGACATTTCCGCAGCAATCTGGTCCAAGATCTGCAGCGTGCCCCACGAGACCACCAGCTATCGCTCTGTGTTGCTGAAGCTACCTATTCATGCAGAGACAAGCAGATCATCTTATAATTGTAAAGCTAGAAGTCTGATATATCATCTCTAAGGCAAATTCAAACCAACCTGTATCTCAGCTACGGTAACACTTCCCTCTAAATAAACTTCATCCCTCCTTGGGGTGGGAAGACTGTCTAAATTACTTCCCAGTGTTCATTTCAGCCTTATTTTCTATGATTCAAGGCACAATGAAGGAGACTACGCTTACGTGCTGCTGAAAAAACTCAGAAATTTCAGGTAGACGGTAGAAAAAAGCCGCTTGCAATGATTTTTTCTTTTTCACATTTGCAGTTGAAGGTGAGACACCTACAGTTTGGATCAATTAGGTGCAGTGGTTGTTTTTTTTTTTTCCCCCCTTATAAAAAGTATTAATTACTTAATAGAAGAAAGGGGTTTAACCCATCTCTTTCTAACTTTTGAATATATGGACTAAACCACTGGTTTTGATAAGGACGGGCAAGAAGTTTGCTACTATAACATCTCCGACGAAAACTGCTCACTGATACTGATGTATTTAAAAAAATCAGAAAGCCAACTACAGAAAAAAAGTCTTTTAAAGATTATGTTGCCCATAGACACTGGTTCTGGAAAACCAGATGTCTGTTTCAAAGCTAAAAATGTAATTAGCCTAATTTCAGTGTTTTAAGCATTAGGATGACCCTCCTTACAACTCGTGAACTGCCCTAATTTTTCTATCCTAATTATTTTACTCTAATCAGTAAGAACTTCTCTTCACTGTCCTACCTTTTTCAGCTGACTGTAGACAAAAGTACTTATCAGCCATCAAGATCTCATTTAATTTTACATCCTCAGCCAATCTTTAGCTGTTTTACAGAGTGACTCCAGTGTTTGATGAGCATGAAGTAAATCACCACAGGACCCTCGGTTCAGTCAGATGGTAACTGTTAGGAAAAGCTGAAATAAATGTATGGAACAAGGATTCTTTCAGACCTCAAGTATCTCTTATGAATTCAAGTCCAAATACATTTACTGTTGCGATCTGTGATTTATGAACTCCTCTGTATCCAGAAAAAAAATATCACATATGTACCAATATATTGGTGGCCAATTTTTATTGTCTATAAGTGCCTGTCTTTAATACAAACTATTTTTAAAGCTTAAGAAATTGCTTCATTTTTAACTGCTTTCACCTGCTTCTACTTTGGTATTACACCATATGTTTTAGATCTTTTATTCTCTCTTCTGTTCAGAATTCTGCCATATCCCAAATTATATTAAAGTCTGAAAGTTTAATCTCTGCTTTAGAAAGCTCTATAGGGAAGAGGTCAGTAAAATAATGATTTTTACACATCACGTTTAACTGCTTTCCACAGGCTGAAGCGCGGCACAATTTAAATAGCATCCCACTTAGCAAATATAAGTAAAATTCCAAATCTAGTCTGGAACTGTGTTAGATAACCTTAATTTCCAAAAAGTGATGCAAAAATTCAAGGATTGCCAATATCTGTAGCTTTGCAAGCTAAATGAACAGCAAGGACATGTATGTTTTAAGAACACTTCATTATCCACTAGTTAATTGAAGATCAGAAACTCAGGCTACTGACTAAATGAAGCTGATACCACTGTGTTTTCACATCACGGTATTTGCTGCACCTTTGACTGCTTCCTGCTCAACCGCATCCATCGAATTTGTCAGAGGACAACCCTGACACGGCTTTCTCCTTCACTTCTTATTTTCAAGGACAGTAAGCAGAATGGCCGCAGGGAGATGACTGCAGAGCGGATTTGGCAGCGTGCAGCTGAAACCCAATTATTCACTATTATACAGATAAAGGACTGGTGTAATTTCTGTGACTGTAACAGTCGCTGGTGTGATAGCAGAGTCATCCATCAGATCTAGGGAACAACTGCGCCTCACGCAGCACCACCAAAAAACAGGGCAGTTTAGGAAATGATGAATTTCAGGCTTAAGCCCACGGACAGGACACTCTGTACGAGGATAGAACCAAATAGCCCAACCCAGATAAGATAATGACTGCAAAAGTCACAAGTTCTGGCTTGAAGTGACTGAAGTATGAGGAGTGCACAAGAATAAGGTTTAAATATTTACTGAAGTTTGAGTTATTTCAACCTCACCCCTTTTTAGGGGGCTGTGAGGGGGACAAGAAGAGGAAGAAGGAGCTAGTGTTTTCCCTCCAACCTAACCACATCCTGTTTGCTCACTGTAAAGGAATGTTGTATCCAGAGGAGAAAGCTCGTGCTATGTAAAAGTTGTCAACCAGCATAAAGCAAACCTTGAAAGCCTTTTAAGTGAGAAGCACTTCCATTGTTCAGCCAGCTCACTTGAAATCTCTGTTCCCCAGGACCCTTTGAATCAAGTATGAGGAAAAGTAGTCTGTTGAAGAGCCACAGGCACCAAACTACCCAGGACTTCCAACCTCTTCCACCAGAAGACCAAGGCACAAGAAGCTTTGGCTGCACAGCTTCAAAACCTGTTTCCTTCTCAGGTAAGCTGTGCCATGGTTATAACAGCTTCAGAGCAGAGACTGGCACAGATCTTAAGCAGCAGATGCAAGCAGCTAAGTGCTTATTGGAAGGAACACAACTAGAATGCAATAGTACGAAAGCAGCTCCATCACCAGATCTCTCAATTATAGCGATGCATCTTCGGATCTTTCCCTGCTCCTTGCAGGGGGGTTGGACTGGACGACCTTTGAAGGTCCCTTCCAACCCTAACCATTCTGTGATTCTATGATCTTTTTTAGATCAAGCTACCAGTTGATGGTGGAGGCCACAAACTGACCTTAGGGTCACTACTAGCCCACCAGGAACAGCTAAGTAGTCTGCCAACAATCAGCATGACTGGAAAAGTTTTAAACAAAAAAAGTAAGATCCTCACCTGGTGAGCAATGCTGGAATCACATGGAAAGGCAGAAAAAAAAAGGATTACAAGCATGCACTTTGCTTTGTTAGAGATGAGATCAAGACATGAATATGAATCACAAATCACAAGTGAATTCAGATTTGATTACTATATGGGTTTTAGTTTCTAGTTAAAGAGAAAAAGCTATACTTGTAAAACAAACTTGATGACAAAAATACAGACTGCCAAGGGGGAAAAAAAAAAAAAAAAAAAGCATATCCTCATTCAAGCTTTACACAATACAAAGATAATCAGTTTACTGGGAAAGGAAAACATATTGGCAGTTTAACTTTACAAAGTGTATGTTCAAAATGCCAATCTGAATAGCTCAACAAGAAGATAATCGAAAGCAGAAGCGCTGCCATCTTTCTATTAAGGAGTGTAACTGCTGTGACCTTGCTCTTGGAGAATGTACAATAGCTTCAAGATGTACAGGCTGTATACAGGCAAAGACGCAGATTATGAAAGCCAGGCAGTTCTCGATAAGGCAGTCACCAATTTATACAAGAGTATCATTCTACCAGTTCAGCAAATCATGCTTTCAAACACCTCAAAAACACAGCCAGCAATCCACGGAACAAGAGACACTGAGGGCTTTTTATAGATTGTGCGTTTCCGTGACATATTTCAGCTTGAGCTCAAGGCTTGCTACATACCCGTGACAGATACCACAACGCGAGGACTATCTGTGAGGACAGGACAGAATCTCCCTATCAGAATGTTAAATCTCCGCCACTAAGGATCATTTTTAACTAGAGGACACTTTATACAGGTCAAGTCCCTGCTTACTGAAAAATGAAGTAATGTTTTGAAAAATAATCTCATCAGGAGTATAGTGTTCCAGTGGGAGTAAATTAAGACTCGTATGTCTTCACAGAAACATTTCTCAGCTGTAGATGTCTGGGGTCAGTGGTCTCATCTACTGCAGTAAACAAAATCTGCTTTCTCAGACCAGCCAGGAACATGTAAAAGCTTCTAGTTCCCAGAAAGAGTATTAACAGTATCTAAATTTATTAAAGAACACCTGATCTAATTCTTGATCTATGGACAGTAATATTTGCTGACCCAATGAAGGCAAAAGCATTGTTTTGGTGACCAAGAATAAAATAACCCTGGATTCTAGCAAAATATCCTCAAGAATGCGGAACGTAAAACACCAGTTCAAGATAAGTTCATGGCAAGAAGCATTCTTTGAGCAATATAGTCAAATACTTAACACACACTCAATCTACCAGAAAGAATCAACTTTTCTTTGACAGCTATTAGATTGCTCAACAAACCATCTCCCTCCATCTGATTTAAGTTTGCCAAGATTTCTTCCCGAAGCTGCCATTTTATTATCTCAGCTGAAGTACCAAATATGATTAAAGACTTCTCGATTGAGTTGGAAGGTGTTAATGTCAAGGAGAAGTTATTCTTCACTTGCTTGTGTCATGATTTTCCAGGCTGCTTTGTTGCAAGTGGCTTATCTGCTACCAGGCACAAAGCAATAACCATCTTCAGTTGTAGTAAGTCTACTACAGCCGAAACTCTGATTTCACCCTTCTTCAAAACAAGAGCAAGGCCACAGTGGTGAGGACCACTTTTAGACTACGGTCATTCAACAAGTGGTTTCCAAATGCTCCAAAACGATCCATACGCCTGCTCAACAATACTTACCTCCACTTACATATTAACATTTTTCACACACAGAGCTCCAACCCTTTGGCCCTGCACTTGCATATCGGCTTTACCTGTCCAGAAGATGTAGGAGGATAAACTCACTGATGGCTTTACATCCTTAAGGAATCCAGAAGTATCCTGAAGATCCAACAAGGGCACCTGTGCTTCATACTTGATGTGCTCTTTAGTTGCTACAAGACTGCCTCAACCCAAGAAGACTTGGTTTTCATTATTCATACATTTGCCCTTCCCACACGAGCGATGGCAACGAAATGAAACTGGTCTTTAAGGTATCAGAATCCAGACAAACACAGTTAGTTACAAGTCCTGCAGTGCCCTTTGTGATCTACAAGGCTAGACACACTCAGACTTTGTTTCCAGATCAAGTCCGATGCCAGCAGATCATCACAACTACGGCTCACAACAGCTACGTCTAGAACACCTACCTACGTTAAACATCAAGACAAAAAAAAATTACTAATAATTACAATCTCCAGCATGCTCAAAGTTTGCAATAACGATGAAGCTGAGTTACAGAAAAATACAGTTTTGAGGTATGACTCCACATCATAGAAATAATTTCTAGAAAATTACTTCAGGATCAGACCTCTCACTTTTAGCTGCAAAGACAGTGTACGTTTTGATCCCGTTTTCCATGAGAACACAGCAGGGCAATGGGCAGACACTTCCTAGTGACAACAGAAGGTGTTCAGGCAGGACAAGTAGCAGCATAATTTACAAAATCAAGCAGAACAGAAGTCATTCCAACTAAGCAAGTCAGGGAACTAATCTACCATTGCTACTAACGCCATTCCCACCAATAAATACTTCAACTGTTACTCCATACTGTAACTTTATATAGAAATTGAAGCAGTTAAAGCTGAAAAAAAAAAAAAAATTAATTGTTTTCAACATTTAGTCCTCCTGAAACTAGATTTCAGTCACAAGACAGAGCTCTGGCAATGAGAGGGGTCTAGTTCAATTCCTCAAGTGTCCCCAAAACCTAGCCACAGGTAAACGGTAGCATGCTCAACTCACTCCTTCTCAGGTTATTTCACACAACTGCCTGCTTCCTAAGCTATATAAAGAAAAAAATCATAAAGCATAACTGCAAAGAGGTCAGATGCCTTTGAATACAGGTGTCTAAGACTGCATCGCACCTGTTTGTGCATCCTTTGGCCTGCTGCCATCTGTATTCGACAAGCAGAGCAGAAGAAAAGACCTTAAATCTTCCTATAAACTATAAAACACCAAGGAAATCTTTACAGTAGGCAGGGTCACTCACAGCCCCGGCCAACCTGGCCTTGAACACTTCCAGGAATGGGGCATCCACCACTTCTCTGGGCAACCTGGGCCAGTGCCTCACCATCCTCACAGTGCATGAGGTATCTGATTTCTCTTTACTATTGCTACAGAGAAATAATATTAGCAAAACTATTTTTATAAACCTTTCTCATTTCCAAATTACCTACCAGGGAAGTAATCTGGGGGGTAGATTTAGATTGGAAATTAGGAAAAAGTTTTTTACAATGCGAGTTATAGAACACTGGAACAGGTTGCCCAGAAAGGTGGTGGAAGCCCCATCCCTGGAAGTGTTCCAGGCCAGGTTGGCCGGGGCTCTGAGCAACCTGATGTGGTTGGGGATGTCCCTGCTCCTTGCAGGGGGGTTGGACTGGATGGGCTTTGAAGGTCCCTTCCAACCCTAACCATTCTGTGATTCTACGATTCTATAACAGTTCTTGAAAAATCTTTTAAAAGACACAGTATGAGTGAGAATGCAAAAATACAACAGAAATAATTGCTCTGAATGTGCACTTCACTTGTCCAGACACACATCAGATACCAGAAAAGTGATTAAACTCGGAAGAACGATAATTTTCTTAGGGGAGTACACATATTTCCAAGCTGTCTAACGTGATTTGATTAAACAAGTACTCTGTTCTTAAATATTCAACTGCAGGTTGTAGATGAGCCAAGTGAAGTTTCAATTATAAAAGCTAGCAATCAAGCACAGCTTTGAGTCAAAGATGCCAAAAGACTCCCAACCAGATGGCATTAAGGGTGCTTTACTGTGTTTATCTTAAAATGAACAAAGAGACTGATACTGTTTCAAAAGATTCAGTAGCTTCCAGATGGAAAAACGTGGGCATTTACTTTGAGAGATGTTTACCTTAGAATCATAGAATGGTTTCGGTTGGAAGGGACCTTCAAAGGCCATCCTGTCCAACCCCCCTGCCAGGAGCAGGGACATCTCCAACCACATCAGGTTGCTCACAGCCCTGGCCAACCTGGCCTGGAATGTTTCCAGGGATGGGGCATCCACCGCCTCTCTGGGCAACCTGGGACAGTGCTCCACCACCCTCAGCGTAAAAAATTTTTTTCCTAATAGCTAATCTGAATCTGCCTCCCTCTAGTTTGAAACTCTTATCCCTCATCCTGTCCCAGCAGGCCCTGCTGAAGAGTCTCTCCCCACCTTTCCTGCAGCCCCCTTTGGGCACTGGGAGCCGCTCTCAGGTCTCCCCGGAGCCTCCTCTTCTCCAGGCTGAACAGCCCCAGCTCTCCCAGCCTGGCCTCACAGCAGAGCTGCTCCAGCCCTCTCATCATCTTAGCTTCTATTGGCACTGAAAGAAGAGAACTGAAGTGAAGACTATCTAAGAGACACGACAATAGCAGTAACACCAACACATGTATGCCTCACTCCAGACATAACACTCCTTATTTTGCTCTAAACTGGAAGCTATTCTTTATTGAAAAATCTGGAAGCAGACTAACAGAAGCAATAAATGCAGTGCTTGACAGACAGTGTCAGAACATATCATAAATAGTTTAATCTCAGCATTCTTGCTATGTTTATGAGGATGTGATGAAGTGCTAGGTTTCAGTTCCACAAGAACAGTGCCAAGGAATTTAGGTAGTTTATTCCGCAAGCATGTGTGCTTGTCACTGGAGAGAGGAACATGCTGCTGTTCTAAGCAGCTTCAATTTTGTAGTTATATATCCATCATTTGCTTTGAGATCTTTCAGAACTTTTGAGGAATGGTGCTCCTTTTCCAACGTATTTGATGCACTCTGGAGATGTGGAAACGGAACACTGACCAAGTGCCTTAATGAGATATTTAGTGAAAATTATATTCTTGCCTTACCTTGCTGGTTCGGAAAGTCATAAAAGTAGACTTACAGCAGAAAACTCACAGCCTTTTAATAGTGCCAAAGCTATTTTATGGACTACAAGAAGGGAACAGTTACTGAACAGATTATAAACACCAATATCGCTACTATTACAAAGCTGACCATACGTTGTACGCTACTGGCAGGCATTCTACACCTCATTCTGCCTTCAGTAACGTTGCCAGACACAAGTGCTGAGTTCTCACCACAGCCTCCTACTTTTGAACACTCTCAACTTCCAAAATAACAGCGATTGCAGTAGATAAAATGGAATACTTCAAGAATCTTGAGATTGAGGTGATCTGGATCATCCAAGTAAACAAATCTGAAATGGATAAAGTATTTCCCAAACAGATGAAAGCTCTCAAAATATTTAACCAGCTTATTACAGGGGTTTCTGGTACAGAAACTTGAAAGTGAAGTAACACATTTATACAGTATGATATTAAAAACAAACACGTGTACTTATGAAATAGTTTTCAGGTGAAAACATTAGCTATTCCCCCAGTGCACGATTTTTAACATGGATCTCGGGGCAATCCTGTAGTCCAAAAAAAAGTATAAAGCTAAGTAAAGTTTTTAACCCAATCAATAATCATGGTGAAATGTGTTATAGTAAAGATTGAGCATAAAGAAAGCCTCGCTGTAATTACTCAACAGTTTATACTGGAGTTTGAAATGCTGATAAGGGGCAGGTCACTGAAATAAAATAAAAAAAAAATCATGATGCCTGTTAATTGCTAGGTTCAATTCAGTTAGGAGCAGGTGAGAAACATGAGCTAACAGTTTAGAAACAGAACAGTTTAACGTGCAGTTTTGTGATTCTGTGATAAATGTTTTGAGTTGGAAGGGACCTTTACAGGTCATCTAGTAAGGTTTTCTATAGCAACTGAATTCCTTCGAGAGTTGGTAGGATTGACTCTCCAATAGCTGGGAAGAGAAGATCTCAGGCAGGAGCTAATCCTGAAAAAATCTTGTAGAACACAGGTAAATGGCCCAACAGGGATTCATCTACTTAGCTAAACTTTCTCCTTTTCAGAAATCTATTGTGAAATAAAGTATTAAGTCATGAGGGTTTGGAAGGCTATAGCCTGAAGGAATAAACCTTCCCATCTGTCTCAGACAACAGGAAATTGGTTTAATCTTTATACACCCACACGCAGGCAGCTCTACTCCTCAGAAATTTGTTTTCCAGATATAAATGTTCTGGTTTGCTACCCTTCTGAAAGTGGTGCACAGGAAGGAGTACGATCGTACGCTTAGAGAACTGAACTGAAGCAAAAGAGATTAATGTTCTATTAGGTTATCCAGGAAGTGTTCGGACAAGTTATTAAAATTGTATCAGAATTAATTTGCAAGACATCATTACACAGTCATATTTTATTGTGTCAAAACAGGAAAACCTCAGTGAGTTTATATCTTAAGGCAAGTTACCTCTGCTGTCCTGCCAAACGTCACTGAGCTTCAAGAAGAAATCAGACACTTCCAAGCATCCCGATACCATCAATCATGCACAGTAAGACTTCCACCTTAATTTGGACTGCTAGGAATTAGTGTAAAAATATTGTAACACTTTGACTGCATACTTCCAAAGATAAGAGAGTTTTGGCACTTTTTTGTTTGTTTTTTTGTTTGTTTGTTTGTGGTTGGTTTTTTTGTTTGGTTGTTTTTTTTTTTTTTTTAAACAGGCTCCATGTCTTTCCACAAATTCATTTCCCCTCAGCCATCTCCTTTGCTTCCTTTACAAACCCTGCATACGGAAAAACAAAGTTACTGGTGCTCCAAGCCCGACTTTGCCGCTGTCCGTACATGCAGAGGATCAGAGCGGAGCAGCTGGCCTCCCACAGCGTTGAATTCCTTTGATTGCAGTTCTGTGATTGCAGGCTACAAAGTGAAGCTTAACCGATAATCGCCACTATTTTCATATTAGAGCACACAGGTGCAAAGACAGTGGGAAAACAGGCAAAATGCAGGAGACAGCATTCAGAAAGTGGATTTAAGGACCGTAAAATAGTTTCCTAACAGCAAAATAACAATAACAGTGTAGCTACGTGTCGAAAGACAATGATTACAGACCAGGTGGAAAACTCTTCAGTAAATATTAGGTAGATTTATAGTAGATAGCAGTTCACAGCACTCTTTTTCAATTGGTTAAAATCCTCTGCATTAAAGAAAGCTATTTATTTTCTCACGTTCACCAACCACTACTCCAGTACCGGCAATACCACTCAGTGAAGCCACAGTTGCCACCTGCAGTTTATTCTCATAGCCAGTAGCAGAATATAAAAGGCAAGTTTTTCAATCAGCAGTCAAAACCTACCTATAAGAGACAGTAATTTAAATTTTTCTATTAATTTTTCTGTTACCTAAACAATGGTATATGTCTGCCAACAGACCTAGAATGACAAAGCTGGACTAGCTACTCTGTTCAATCACAAAATTCCAACAGGAGAAACTCAAACAATTGTCCCACGGCTACTGAAAGCAGTGACAAATAACTTCAAACTCTGTGTCACTTCAAAAAAAAAAAAAAAACCCTTAAATTTTTGAATAGTCTGTTGTGAAGAAAGTACATCAGCATATTCACGACATACTTACTCTCGCTCTTTCTCCGTCAGTTTGTCGTTGATATTGTCTTTGATTGTAGAGCGGGAGCCCTTGTGAATGATAGGATACCTGAGTGGCACTTGTAAGAAGTAGGAGATCATCGAAACCAAGTGAGCGGTGTAGCCCAGGGCAACGGCAATGCTTCCGTCATCTTTCGCTGTCAATAACAAAAAGATTCCATTATGTCATTAACTGGATCTCACTGCAGGCTCAGCATAAGCTCATTCTTATTTTTTAGTGAATGATATAATTAATGAAGCGATCAGAAGTTATAACTTAAGAATAGGTGCAAGTCTAAAACAAATTTAGACTGCTCTACAATTGTTTGCAGTTTGCCATTTGCCTCGATCACTAAAGGGCAATGTAAAAATAGATGATGGCTTGTTATCCTTCCAATTTTACACTTTCAAAGCTAAAAGTTACTCTTCTGGACATTTGGCTGGGTGGGGAAGGGTAAAGAAGAGATGGGAAAAGTGAAACAAAATTCCCAAGGCAAAATTTAAGTCTAAAACTTTTTGTGTTTCTCTGGATGCAGTTGACGTGTATGACCAGGGTCAGGGAAAAAAAACAAAACAGCAATCCTCCGTAACTTCATTCATTAGTGAGATCTGCTGGAGAGACACTGACCCCAGGGTATGAACTCCGTTCTCTGCCAATAGCTGGAATAATTTAGATTATCCCATTGTTTTAAAGCATCATTTTCAATTTGACATTTAAGGTTTCAACCTTAAAGTTTCACTCGCCGGGAATACACGCAGGTCTTTCGATTCAAATTGCACTCGTTAGCCACGTTAGGGCTTTTCCTTTTGGTTTTCTCTATTTTTCCTCTTTGTCAGTGAACACACCAATACAAACAACATAACAGACTTATCCCTTCCGAGGCACAAGGGAGTCCTGAGAAATCAACTAAATAGAGGACCTTCTAAGAAAGCTTATGATGTTCAACAACTATGAAATCATACTGAGCTCTATCAGAACACAAGATGACATAAGGATTTAAAAGTTAAACCCCTTTCAAAAAGGATTTCGTAAAAAGTCTTCAACATCTGCAGCAAAACTACTTCTTGGGGATTTTTTAAAAAAATGTTATTATTTACTACGAGTCTGAAATAAGATACAGGTCAGACAGTTGGTTTCCAAATTTAACTGCACATTTCCTCAAGTTGAATGATTAGTACTTCTTCCTTGTAATACAATATTTCTAGAGACTTTGATAAAGAATTAGTAATTCTTTTGTAAATAATTAATACCAGCAAACTGAAAAAGGGCCAAAAGATGCAGGTCACTGATTTCTCAAGAATTACCAAACTGAGTTCATTAATGCAATCAGGAAAACTAAGTAATGAACTGATTTTTGTCACACTGACAAATTAAATTTTAAAATCTATTCCTCCATTATTCTAGCATCCAATGTTCTAGCTACATGTCGTTAGCTCAAGTTAACAGCTATGGGATGGCTTTAAAGAGTTAGACAACTGATGGAGGTGCTGCCCAAGAAACCACATGCCTTGCAGAGCGAGCAAGTACTGGGAGAGAGAAATTCTCAAGGGGATTTTAATGACGTTCCAATTCACGCCAAACATCTGGAGATGAACGCATGCAGTTACCTGTACAACTGTTACACAGACTGGGATATTATATATTTGCTTCTGCAAAAGGATGACTGTAGACAGTTAAAGCAGAGGCTGGCTTGTAAAATACTCCATGCTGTCAGGCAGCTTTAAAGCCTTACTTACGCAAAGTATTTGTTTGGTAAGTTCACGGGCACCTACAACAAACTGAATGGGGATTGGTGCACGTTGCCCCATCAAGATTTATGGACTGAAAGTAGCCACAATGGAATTTTAGGTCAAACACAAATACTGAAGTCTGGAAGGCACCTCTGGAAAGGGCATAGTCCCAGCCCCCTGCTCAGAGCAGGGTCAGCTACAGCAGGTTGCCCAGGACTGCATCCAGTTGGGTTTTGAGAATCCCCAAGGATGGAGACCGCACAGCCTCTCGGGGTAACCTGTTCCAGAGTTTCAGTATCAAGCCTTAGAATACAGAGGCACCTTTCTAAGAGTCAACAGTAACTTCCCTTGTACTAGCTAGGAAGCAGGAATAAATAATGCATAAGTTTTCTTCCAGTCTAGATCTCTCCAGTCGGAAATTTGGATCCTAAGCCATTGCTACCAGTTTACTTATTTTTACAAAGTTTAGAAGCAGTGTCAACTGTAACGACTAAATTAAGAATATCCAGTTACCTTGAAAGTCTTCAGAATTAGGAAGCTTGACTCCACAAACAAAGTAATCCTTTTGATCATTCTGTAAATTTAAAATCAACAATGGAAAATGAGAATGGAGCAGTAACATCCAGAAAACAGAAACCCGCACAAAATCTGATGACAATAAAGCATTTTTGTCAAGAAAAAAACTAAATATTCAATGAAACTCAAAGTGACTTTGACATAGTGCTTTAGTCCACATTTCACATAATTCAGAAACAAATGCAACTTTTTTAAAGAAGGAAGAGCTTCATCTTAGTCAATTCATTATATGATAGGTTTTGGAGCTCAATATTTTTACATCTGTTTATGCGTACTCCGTTAAAGTTCAGCTAGCCTACTGTCAGGGTTACTTTACATAACAGTAAACAAAATGGAAAGTATCCATTTAATTACAGCTATTCTAGATTTATAGTGGAGACTATTTGAGAGATGCTGGCATAACTCCTCTCCCCCATGAGGTTTCCAAACTAAAGACCAAATCCAAGAAAAAGCCGGAAAAAACAGCATGACTGAAGATGAAGTTTCACCACGAATAAAACATAATATTTGCTCGATATTTGCCCAAAAGGTAATAAATAGGAAGTTCATTTCTCATCCAGCAGATTTTTAGAACGTTAAAAACATACCAGATCAATAGGGTAGATATAGGATAGCTCCGACAGCAATTGCTTGCATCGAATAGTCTGCTGGGCATTTGTCTTCAAAAACTGTTCTCTTTGGGGAAAGAGATCCCAAAACCATTAGTTTCTTCAAAAGCTTTAAGTAAAGGTATCAAGCCCTCATTATCCCTTCTGCAGCTTCCCAAGAATCAGCTCCCCTCTCCCAAAAAGCTAGGTAATTCCACAAAGATAACTACAGAAGACATAGCTAACTTTTCATTTTCAGTTGTACCTCATATTCTAGGCATATTTTGATTCTGACAATTAAGTATTACAAAGCTGTGCTTCACCAAAGCAGACCTAAAAGTCCTATCACAGTCTACACGTGCAACCAAGCACCTCTTTTCTTCTCTTCTACACTTGCCATTGTTAGTTATCTCAGTTATCACTTCAGATATCTAAAGTGATCAGGGGGTTGGACTAGATGATCTTTAAAGGTCCCTTCCAACCCTATCTACACTGCTCTGGTGAGACCCCCCTGCAGCGCTGCGTCCAGCTCTGGAGCCCCCAACATCAGAAGGACGTGGAGCTGCCTGAGAGGGTCCAGAGGAGGCCACGCAGATGCTGAGAGGGCTGGAGCAGCTCTGCTGTGAGGCCAGGCTGAGAGAGCTGGGGCTGTTCAGCCTGGAGAAGAGGAGGCTCCGGGGAGACCTGAGAGCGGCTCCCAGTGCCCAAAGGGGGCTGCAGGAAAGGTGGGGAGAGACTCTTCAGCAGGGCCTGCTGTGACAGGACGAGGGCTTATGGTTTCAAAATAGAGAGAGGGAGATTTAGATTAAATATCAGGAAAAAGTTTTTTGCAATGAGGGTTGTGGAGCACTGTCCCAGGTTGCCCAGAGAGGTGGTGGATGCCCCATCCCTGGAAACATTCCAGGCCAGGCTGGCCGGGGCTGTGAGCAACCTGATGTGGTTGGAGATGTCCCTGCTCCTTGCAGGGAGGTTGGACTGAGTGGCCTTCAAAAGGTCCCTTCCAACCCTAACCATTCTATGATTCTATACTGCAGCAGAGATGTCTTAACAGAAGTTTTGGGGCAACATTAGGAAGTATTTGGTGCCTTTGGTCCCACTACAAATGTCCTACTCTCAAGCCTGTCCTTCCTTTCCAATTGCAGAAGCAGCATAGGTTCTTTTACCTCTTATCAGTGCATTCCTTTCGTAATTCATGCAGGGATTTGTTATGCTCTTGAAGTTTCTGGTATTCAGTCTCAAATGCCTTTTCTAAACAACATGAGGAACCAGGAAAAAAAATTAGTATCAAGTATTTTCTTATTTATCTGAACTTTTACAAGTGAAAACTGACACACAAGTTGGCAATAATCCTTCATTTACTCTTAGATGCCCATTTCCATGTCATCCTGCCACACTGGGGAACGACAGCGCAGGAGGAACACAACTCTTCACACACTACACACCATTCACCAAGCAAATACAACCAACAAAACCTCATTCTCCTTTAACACCTGTCCACCTCATGTCCACCGTAGTGGAGTAATTAAATTAAGGCACTATAGTGCTTTAATGGCACCTCAATATTTGCATAGCCAGAATTAAATAAATGGCAAACACCTTATTTTTTGGTAGTGACTAATTATTTTAGACTCAACTAGGTATTTAAAAAATAAATTAAAAAGTCCTGCAAGAAGATCAAATTTGTGTGCAGCTTGGTCTCTGGTGAGCTCCAAAGAGACAACGATGCAGCAGTTTACTATAGGACGTTTTCCCAGTAAAATAAAATCGCAAGAAGACTGAGCATTTCACCTTGCACTTCTGTAATAAGCTATTAAGAGTGATTTTTGTCTTCTAACACTTAAAATAGAATCCTAATCGCAGGTACAATAACATCCCTTATGACATCATCATGCGCCCGCATCAAGCTGCTGTTTACTGCATTACAGTACAGCTTTTCTGATTTTCTCATCCAATTTTACTTAAGCACAGATTTAAAGATTGCTTTAGAACAGTATCATATTAAGAAGTTATTTAGAGACAGGATACCAGGAACTGCTGTCCAGAATTCAGTATAACACAGATGCTGAAGAGATTATATCTGGCTGCAAACTTCAGATAAAGAAAAACAGGAGCACAGTAGAGCCAGACCAATAAAAATAATTAAAAAACAAACAGCACCTTCATTTTGGTCACCATGACGAAAAGCTAGGCTACTACTCTTCTGATCAGAGGATTATGAATATCTGCAAGAGAAGCAGTAACATTTCCACACTCACCTCTGTCAAGTAAAGTATTTTTTTCCTTATGCAACAAGGCTACTTCTTGACCGAGGGCCTTTTTCTGCCTCTCCAGTTCATTACGTAGCACCAGGATCTTCAGCTGTAAACATTCACTCTCCTTTTTCTATTGTAAGAAAATGAGATTTTTCTTTTTTAAATATAAAACTTTTTCTGCACACAAATAGTTCCATAAAAGGGGTGATAGGAGGGAAGGGAAAAATAGGACAAGATTAGTTAACCAGACTCTAGGCTGAGATCACAGATTACCACAGGCAGTAGATTACCAAAGACTAATAATTTTGCTGCTTTGTAAGGACAGAAACTCAGCTGGTGGGAGGAAGATTCCGCAGGACATGTACATAGAGACTCACAGCAGAGCGCCAGCAGCACGACGATGAGCGTTCGCTCCCTGGCAAAGGGTTCAGCAGCAATAGGGAAGGTGAGCAATGAGGAGCCTATACTAAACGGAGGCAAGGAGCTGGAAAAAGGTTGGAAATGTCTGAGCTGCACTGTTAGATGCAATTCCCAGCTTCAGGGTGATAAGGAAAAAAAAAAAAAAAAAAAAGATTAAAAAGGAAAAAGAACACTTAGCTAGGAGCAGATGATTATACACAATTATATCTGAAGGATCCCTTCTTTAAAAGTTTTAGGATTTGTCCTGTGCCTACTCTAAATCTATTCCTGTGTTTAAAAGGAATCTGTTCTTTCCTTTGATGCACTGTCTCCACTAAGAAATTACGCTGCCACGTGCGCAGTGAAGCAGAATTTTTTATTACGAGTGGTTTTTTGTTTTGTTTTAAGGAAGGAATGTCTGCCATTAACAGACACTTATTGAGAATATCTGAAGACAGATTCAAAATGGAAAAGAGAAGTTACACCCCTTCAACCACACTCCTGATAGAGTTCAAAGCCTGGATGGGCAGACATACTTGTGAGTAAGTCTCATGTAAGTACTACCAGACACTGTCCCTTTGCATAACTCGGTCAGCTTCTACCTTTTCAAGAAGGTAATGCAGATAATGTTACTTCAACGCTAGCTGCCTGAAAAAAAAAAAGTCAGCTCTTGCTGAACTCTTCCTTCCATTTCATATTTGATGCAATAACACATCTATGCTCAGGTTTCTGGGTCGAGACTGCAGCTGGAAACACGACTCAAGATGAAGGAATAAAATTATAGCTCATATATTTATAAAGGGGAATGGAAGCCCAACAACAGCTTCTACTACTGAACAAAAGGAAAAGAAAAATAGGTAAAAGTTTCCTTATACTGTAAAACTCTGATTGCTAAGAAGTTGCATCACATGTATGAGTATTGTAATTTTGGGGTTTACTGTTTTTCTTTTTCCTTTATAAAGGAAAAGCCTTTCCAAGTAGGGACAAGAATACTCGTAACTGAAAAAAAAAAGATGGTTTAAAACCTTTAAACAGTCAAGATACCAGCAGAAAAAGAAGCGAGAGTCACTCACAGGAGATGTTATATTGCCCCTTAAGGGACTGGACTCTTTGCTTCCTTGTCTACAACGCAACCCTATCATTAGGGTGGCTAAACACACTCCTATTTTTCCATTTTGTCAAACCCTTAAACCAGTTTGACACTTCTGGAAATCAGCTGAGTCCTGTCAACCCAGAATCTACTTTACAGCAATAAAGTAACTTCATATCACAAGTTTTCCCTTTCCTACCCAAAGCACCAGACATGTGCCAGTGAGTACCAGTACAATAAAGTCACCACGAGCCACTCTTGCTCTGTCAACTCACTGCTCTGACCTGAGCTCAGCCTTTCTGGGCAAAAAGCAGAAACTAGTGCCAGCACATTTCTTTGGAGAGGGGAAGAGGACAGGCAAAACAAACTGTCAAAAGCTATTGCAAGATGTAATACAATTCCAGCTTAAAATGAATGAGTCACTTGAGTGACAGCTTCTGTGTGGATTCTATTCACCCAAAGGGAGTAGGGTGCAAGAAGATACAGCCAGAAGACTCACCTCACTATAAATCCACCACAGGTTCCTGTCAAGATTTATCTACATCATTAAAAGTTTGTTTTTCCTGATAAACCTCTGTCGTGCACTGTGCAATGTTTATGCTTTTAGAGTATAAAAGCAACTATACAAAATAAAGGTAAAAAAATAGGATAAGCGACCTGTCGATCCACCTGAGTAACACACACATCTAAATCCCATCACATTACACTTCTCAGATAAGTTCCCTTTTGAAAGGACAGATTTAAACAAAGAATTCAAGTTCAAGTCTTAAAAGAAACTAGCTTAAGGTCAAGACATCAGCTGGATGCTGCAGCGAGCCTGTACAATAAGGTTTTAAATAATCAGACTTACCAGTTCGTTGCTTGTAGATGTACATCTCAGCTTTTCTTCAATCTCCCTTCCTATTTTCTGAACAGTTACCTGAGTCTGTTTAATTGCACACTGGGCTCTGTGAAGCCTGTAACGAGAAGAGAGTTTACAGCTGTACTGAAGGTTCCCCACACGTCCCCTAATAACGAACGCGCCAGCCGCCTCAAAACCAGCAGCAGTTATATGAATTCAGATTGCCAGCTTCTATTTTGAAATAAACCATTAAAAGAGGAATCGTAACTTGCACAGTATACAAATGAGCATCCAAGCAAACCAGCAAGTTTCTACCTTCGATCAAGTACCAAATCTTCTTTTAATTTATTAAATTCAACAGATGCCAAAAACGCAAAGCTGTAGGTGAGACAGCAGGTAATTAGAGGGATCTCATGTAACAATTAAGTTATAACGCTGCGTAACTACCCTTTAGTATCTCCAAACGTGCTATGGGCCCTTCTGCAACGAAAACACAGGTTTCTTTAACTGAATCACATTTGATGCACAAAAAGATGATGATGATGATGTGCTTCCTTCTGATCATTAGCCCTGGCTTCAGGGTGAAGAGGGAAAACTGACTATTTACCAGATTTATTGAAGAAAAAAAAAAAAAAACCCAAAAACCAAACAGGCAGAGGAAAGTAATAGCAAAAACAAGTTTAAGAGAGGCACTAACATCTTTCTTGAAATTAACATGGAGTGGAAATTAATATATTTATTAGAAAAAAAATGAGAGTTGGTCTGCAGATACAGTCTATGTCTTAAGGCACGCAAATCTAGATTTACTTTTCCCATTCATAGTTTCACTACTAACAGCTTCTCCTTCTGTAAGGATATTCTTCCGGCAGCCTTGCTGCTGGGTTAACCACCTAACGAAGGTCAGAACAGCAAAACCACAGTCAGGTAACCCTACGGTGTGACATTAGTGCTTTGCCAGGCAAATGTAATGAAAAAACCAAGCCTATTTCAACGCGTGCTTTGATAACCATCTCTGCTTTGCTAAAATTAAAAATCTTTGCATCTTCGTAAGAATGATTAATTTTTCTAAAGCAAGGCTACAAATTTTCTGCGAGCCAAGGACCAAAGCACTAGAGCACACAGAAGAGGCTGCTCAGCTCCTTTCACATTCTCTGATCTCTTCCAGATTCATAAGCAACTGAGGTATTGCTATTTAAAGTTTTTGGCTAACAATTTTTAACGGTCTGTATGCAGTCAGACCAAGACCATTAGGCTACACGTTTCAGGTATGAGAAACCACAAAGCATTACTCTTTTTCTCACCACCTCCCCTCAGCATCTCATCTCAACTCAACGTGTTACATACTGGTATGTATTGAGGACAGTGCCAAAGTCACCTAGGCCAGAAAAAAATACACAGAGAAGAGATTATACACAGACAACAGGGGAAAAGCAGTGCTAGCAATATTAAATAAGGTCACTGTGATTGAGGATTTTTACATGTCATAACTTTAAATTAATATATTTAAGTCACCAGACACCTTTAGTTCCTTCGCACTATTGCTTCTCCTAATCTCTGTAGTATAATTTGAAACAAATATCTGCTAAGTGATTCCACTGGGGGTTTTTTAGAGCTTCTCAGACTGCTCACAGCACATGCAGCCAAAGAGCGGGTTTAGGGGTAGCTGTACCCCACCTAAACCACACAGCGAGCAGCACGGCTCTGCAGCCTGCTAAAGGCTGCTGGGGGGGGCAAAAAGACCACTGAGGCAAACGGTGCTGGGTCACCCAAAGGCTCAGTCTCACATCCCTGATGGAGTACTGGGACCTCCTGGAAACACTTATTTCCTACTGGGAGCTACTTATACCTCCCACCTTCCCAAATCCACCTCAAGGCTGTTGGCTACGTAACATACCGTTACACAGGTCAAAGCCAAGGCTTGCTGACCATCCTGAACCTCATCAGAGCTCTGCTGTCACATCATACAGCAGGGTCTAAGTTTCCTACTTCAACAGTTTCCAGCCTGTCCGTTTCCAAAAGTCTGGAACTTTTTCTTTCCAGACATAAGAAACCATTACCCAAAGCTAAAACTTTGAGGTAAAGAGTATTAACTGAGTGGCATTTCCCTTTCTCTGCCCTTCATCTAAATTTATACTGGAAGAACATTCTTGATTTAGGTGATTAAGAAAGAAATTCTACAAGTCTTCACGTCACACCATGTAAGTAGCAAAATCTGACTGCTGAAAAGTGTTTTACTCTTTGAAAAAATATTTATGAAACTTATAAACTGTTAGTAGGGTCATTTGCCATGTGAGCTCCTCACAGTGATACTGAGCTAACAACCTACAAATTTTGTAAAAGCTTCAAGTGCCTCTGCCCATGCCCAAGTATAAGGAACAAACATCTACACACACCGACTTCTCAAATCAGCACGTACCTTAGGATACTTCTTCATTTTGGTGAATCTATATAGAATCATAGAATGGTTTGGGTGGGAAGGGACCTTCAAAGCCCACCCAGCCCAACCCCCCTGCCAGGAGCAGGGACATCTCCAACCACATCAGGTTGCTCACAGCCCCGGCCAACCTGGCCTGGAATGTTTCCAGGGATGGGGCATCCACCGCCTCTCTGGGCAACCTGGGCCAGTGCTCCACCGCCCCCAGTGTAAAAAGTGTTTTCCTAATATCCAATCTGAATCTGCCTCCCTCTATTTTGAAACCATGACCCCTCGTCCTACCACACCAGGCCCTGCTGAAGAGTCTCTCCCCACCTTTCCTGCAGCCCCCTTGAGGTACTGGAAGGCTGCTATAAGGTCTCCCCGGAGCCTCCTCTTCTCTAAAAGTATCTAAATGTATATTCCTAACCCATAAAGACTGCTATAGATAATAATTCAGCAATCAAGTTTTTTTACTTGATTTTTTACTTCAAGCCAAACATCATGCAGTTATTTCTTGTTATATAAAAAAACCCCCTACAGTTAAACTTGGCTGCCTTGATGCCAAATAGTGCTATTTACATTGCAAGACAGAAAACTTGCTGATAATGGTTGACACAATCCCAGAATGTTAATTGTTGTTCTGAGAACTTTAAAACGGTAACAGCAAAATCACGACCACATCTGAAGTTAAGCCTTCCAAGATTAAAATTTTGGAGATTTCGTGCCACAAAAGCAGCAACTGTCAACCGCTATGTCCCTTCCTCAGCCAAAAAAAGCCCCCATTGCACTCGCATGGAAATCTTTGGTCATCCAACAACGGGAACACAAACTAAGCCACAAGAATATCATCGTGGAAATTCTCTCCATCATTTCTGCATGCACAAGATAGACTTCAGTGGAGGCAATTATGATCGCACCAATGATCAGCAAGCTGAGGCCATAAATCTGAATTAAAATTTTACATCTAATGAATGGAGAGAAACTTCAACGCTAATAGACTCCATATTGTTTCCATTTCTAGTCTGAACGCAAGTCCAAGGCTACAGCCTAAAGCGAGCACAATTTGTGCTTTGAGTATAATCTGGCTTGGTTTAGTAATTGACAACGAAGAGCCAACTTATGGCATAATCTACACGCCATCAGCCAACGCAAGATTCTTCCTCGATTGTTCAAGAGGGGTTTTTATTATTTATTATTAAAATTAGCACTTCCATAGCACTTTAAGAGCTAATTCAGGGCTTCAAGAGGCCACTGGCCTGCTACCAAATTTCGGCGGTGAGGGAAGCCAAGCCAGTTCCAGCAGAAACTCAAGCCTTTTGAAAGAGATGGCTTAGCCAACAGTGTCGTCATCCTGTGTCTGCAGCCTGCTCCGGTGTTTCTGCAGCAGCTCACAGACATTGTCAGCCAGCAGCAGAGCAATACGGACGTTAAACTTGACAGATTTACCGCTGTTGCTTGGGGCCCTGAGAGCTGCTGTGCAATTGTCCAGCACCAGGTGAGTTGCACGCTGCTGCCTGGGAAAGAGCTGGGAAGCAAAGCAGACATTAAAATTCCTTACCACCCTAATAGAGTGTGGAGGTGGAGATCCATGAAGCTGTTGTTCTACTTCCATTCTCGCATCACCTGCTTTCTAGGATGGGGGAGACTCAAAGGAAACAAAATTCTCTCCCTTCCTTTGGAAGTTTAACAGGCAGTGGGATAGATACAAAAACATTAGCTATGAACTGTAAGCTAAGACCAACAAAAGCTGCATCCCGAATCTATCTAGGAAGAACCAGCTGGCAAAATTTCAGCATCTCTCCTCCTCACTTGCTAGTTCCCAAGTTGCTCAAAGACTGGCTATCTGGGGTATTTCTTCAAGGCTTTTCAAGTCTGACAAAAGTTTCTTTTCTCCCTCAAAAAAACCTGTATTTTCTACCTTGGCTATAAGATTTGAAACAATTCTAGCGTACCACGTTCTGCCAATCAATTCAACTTGGGTACTGACTCAAAGAGGAAAAAAAAAAAAAAAGAAAAGTTGTCAAGTTTTGAACTTGTTCACCATTACAGGATTTTTTTTCTGCAACAATATCCTTGTCTTGTTTGCAAGATGAAGCAGTTTTCCTGACATCCCAAAGACTGCACAACGCGACGGTCCAGCATGACTTGACTTTACAACTTGGGAATGTGCCGTAACAACGTTTGCTCTCCTTCAGCTTGCAGTAAGCTTGAGGCAACGCTTGAAGGTTCAGCTGAAGCACTTTCCTTTAAGACATGCTGCAGTATCCTGCGATTGAGATACCCCCTCTTGGTCATAAATTAGTCTAGTGATCTACTAGTTTATATAGCAAGTTCGTTCCTGGCTGCAATCTTTGAAAAACTGAAAGCTGGAGTGCAGTGACAGTTGTGCCTATTAAGCTAACATATGCTTATATTTACATTAATGAAAGAGTTTCAACTTTATTGGACATTTGATACAGGATTTTGTAGTTCTGTCACATACTCCAAATATCTATTTGCTTCTATCAGACATCTGGATTGTTCATGTACGGAGCTTTAAGCCATAAATACATCAATTAATTACAGCAGTCTCATACTACAGCTTCTTCTCACATGAGAAATAAATGCCTGTGGTCTTATTTGCCAGAACAACCTTAGTTTACAACGAGACTAAATTTAAACTGGGAATTATTACCAGGGATTTAGAAAATAGAACAGAACACTTCTGGCAGTAAGAGAGACGTAGGATCCTGGAAGTAAAATACTCAAACCTATTATGAAAAAAAAAAATCCAAGACTTTCCTATTAAATACAAAAAAAAAAAAAAATGGAACATACACCACTTTAGATCAGTCCAGAAATTAGATTATGCAGCGTGCCAGGCAGCTATAACATAGTTTTTACATAGCTCCTTAAACCATCATTTGCTACATCTGCTTTCCCACAAGAAAAATTTTTCTAATTTATAAACATACACTCCCTTTCCCAATTTCTTCGGAAACCTATACCTACAATTTGTCAAAAGCAGATGTAGGATGAGAGAAGGCAGCAGGGAGTAAGAAGAGAATAAAATGCAAGTCTGACTTGTTCATTTACGGCATTAAACCTCTACAAGAGCCAGTGCTGTAAGGAACTCAAATAAGATAGTGCTGTTGAAGCATAGATACTTTCCACCATTCCTTCAAACAGTTTTGAGTTGATTTACATGTCTAAGACTCAAATTAAGTTTATGTATAATCAAGTCCATGTGGATACTGCAATACTGGGTGCTTTGAACCATTTGCAAACGGAGAAGAAAAGGGAAAAACCACGTCTGCCAGACTGGCAGCAGGGGAGGCACTCGTCTCCGGTGTGAGGAATATTTATAGGAGGTAGCTAGTATACAGATCACCTTCAAACACACAGAGCACAAATGGAAGAGGAGAATCTTAACATTAAACAATTCTTTTTTCCAGAAAAAAAAAAAAAAAAAAAAAAAAAAAATCACAAAACCTGAGATATCTCTAGTTCCTTTATTCCAATTCACAGATTTAACTCCAGCACTGGGATGGATTTACAGTTTGATTTTTTTATTCAAAGAATAAATGTATTGGTGTCAAATAACAAAGGAAGTTTCTTTTTGTTCTTTATACTGGTGCTTATCAGTCTGTGCTTACAGAAACCTTGCTGCCAGAGCAAAAGACAATCACATTCAAGATGTTGTATATACTAAAAGGTAAATTACATGCAAATCAAATTTCCAAAGGGCATAAATATGTAAAGATGACTCCTACCAGAAAGATAGCGACAGAATCCAGTAGCAGAATCCAACAGCCTTCAGCTGCGTGTAACTTGCCAATAAATATTAATACAAGTTTAAATTCTCACTCTGAGACAGTGAGCAAGCCTAAGACTGGAGTTCACTGCACAACCAAAAAGGAAGATGCATAAATTCAGGTTGAATGGGTTACAGGCTCAACTCAAAAAGGAAAGAGCTGCTTTCAAGTTGACTGCGTTCTTCCAGTCGCAGCCCACACAACTGCCAAGGTGTTTGTGACAAGTGAGCACGGACCTTACCCACTGGAGGGAGAAGGAGGAGAAGCATCAGTCAATATTCACCTGAATACTGCTGAACTTTTTCCTGGAAGCCATCCCCAAACTCAAACCAAAGTTTACTTCCAAGAGAAGCTCAGGCTGAAAGACAGAGCAATTACCAGCACCATTCTTACAGCCATATCCAGGACAGAGTCGTAACAAAAAATAAGGAAGAGTCCCAATGCCACCGTTCATAATATCCTTCTTCTTAAACACCTTCATGTACCTGTTAGAAGATTATTCAGCTAAGTGACGTGCTCTGTTTTCCATCCACTCTAATAAAGCCAGAAAAAAAAGAGGAGGACTGGGTTGTAACTTCTAATCTAATTGGACATTGTTTCGTTGATACGGACTTTTACAGGCCGTCACAAATCAAGAAGCAGGATAAAGCTACTTTTGAAGTTCTGCACAGCTCTGTGTAATCTCTCTCTTAAACAGTGCTCTGAAACCAAATTTGATCAAGAGCTAGCAACATGCTTATCAAGCTTATGCTAAAAACCCGTCACTTTAGGGGCAGTTTATTTCATATGGCATATTAGGAAAGGTGAAGATAAGAACAGCAGCAGCAGACAACTATAACCCTGCAGTGAAGTCAACATACCAAAAAAAACCTCACCTCTCACATGCTTCATGGACTGTTTCAACTTGCTATGACCCATACCGCTCTCTTCTACAGATTTTGGCAAAAATCAGGCTTGTAAATTGACTATTCTGATGACTGATTAGCCTCAGCTTCCATATAGCTTAGCACCACACAAGTAAAACGCCTGGGAACAGACCTGTCCAAAAGTCTGATTCCACAGATGAAAACCCCCAAGGAATGCCTCCAAAAAAAAAAAAAAAAAAAAATTCAGACCCCAGTTTCCATCTCCATCGCTACTTCCCAGGAAGACACCATCCCACAATTCCAGCTCACATGGTTTTGAGGCCAAGAGAGATGACACTTGTTATATTGTTCACCCATTTCAGCACTGCTTATTAAAGTATATAGAGGCACTCAAGAGGTCCGATTACAGTTCTTATTTATTTACGCTGGCCTTGGGCCACCTTGGTTTTCACATCCAAAGCCAAGGGGATGCCTGCCTTGTCTTGGCTGTCTACACAGGACAGAGCGCCAAGTCTTCCAGGTGGAAATCTTTCCTAGTTCGAAACACCAAGCCTGGCCACCACAGAAAACCAACCACGCTTGTCACTAGCAAAGGGAAGTTTTAGCAGAGGAACTTACTGATTTAAGAGCATAACTCAGGCTAAGAGGAATCCTGCTGCCCATTCCACACTTGAGACATCTGCTGAGATGGGTGACGGCAGCAGCAGTAGCAATGTTAAAGCCTGAAAGTCTGTCATGGGAGCCAGTAACTTGATTGCCAAGATACTCACAGGAAAAGCTAGAGCAAGGCACTGGAAGAGCATTAGGCTATTTTCCTGCCACACACATCCTTTACAGGATGTGGCACTGTTCCTACTGCATGAACGTCCATAACTACAACGTTTAGAAAGGCTCTGGTCACAGCTATGAGTTGGGATCCTCTCTGAGAAAAGAACAGCAAAGGAAAAAGCGAGAAACAAGAATTAACTGTCAGTACATATTTTTAAATTAAAAAAAAAATAATAATAAATATTTCTTTCCTACCTCCCCTTATTTCTAACTACACATCTGCTAGCAGCACCCTAGAGTGAACAGGGTAGCAAAGAGACACTCGATATTTCCAAGCAGTCAGAACTGCAGTGGCAAGAGGCTGAATGCTACCCACTGCACAGCTCCATTCCGTTCACTTCTTTCACTGAGATGAGGACAGAAGTAAAGGAACTGGAGGAAAATTCAAGAGACAGTAGAGCTTTATGTGCCTTACCTCTGGGTTTGCTATCAGACACTGCACAACACCACCAAAGTTAAAAAAGGAGGTAGATTCAGATTAGACATTATGAAAATTTTTTTTTTTTACACTGAGGGTGGTGGAGCACTGGCACAGGTTGCCCAGAGAGGTGGTGGATGCCCCATCCCTGGAAACATTCCAGGCCAGGTTGGCCGGGGCTCTGAGCAACCTGATGTGGTTGGAGATGTCCCTGATCTTTGCAGGGGAGTTGGACTGGGTGGGCTTTAAGAGAATTTCTAGTAACTTATATTTCTACTTGTCATGTATCAACATGCCCAATGTTCAACAGTGCACTGCAAGTTTCTTTGTGCCCCTAATACAGAAAGCAGTAACTAGTTGCTAGTTCAGAAGTTGAGCTGCGGTCCTCCTCAGAGTAGGGTCTTGTCACTATCTTGTCATCTTGGACCACTTAAAGTCACTGAACCTGGGCCATCATTGCTGTGATGCAAAAAAAAAAAAAAAAAAATACAGGGAAATTGTTATAATTTGGTCCGAAAAGTCATGTTTACTTGTCCAGGGCACTGCAACCAGATTCATTTGCTTATCACCAGAACTGTGAGAATGTGTTGTTTTCAGTGAAGGCATAGCCTGTGTGGTCTCTGGAGTTGCTCTAGTTTTCCAGATTTAATCCAGCAGATCAGATGCACGTGCAGCAGTAGCAGAGGAACCCTTTAACACCTAGAAATATTAAAATCAACTTCAGCCAGGTTAGATATTAGCAATATCACAGCACATGCCCGGAGCAGGTCTTTTACTCATCTCCAGCACTCAAACTGTATCAATGTCAGATTTTGTTGTTAAAAACCATTTTTTTTAAATAAAAATACAGCCAGAGTGTTTTTACTTTGCCCTAACTAACTAGCCAAACAGCACAAACATGCCATCCCATCTGCTGAAGGAATGCTTAAACCATAGAGAAAGAGGTTTTGACTGGAGAGATAAAAATGTAGCAAGCAAAATTTCAAAAAGGGGCAGGTTTCACAAGTTCGTAGAGCACTTTTTGTCTCCAGGCAGAATTTGGGAGGATTTCAGGCGCTCACATATTCAGAGGCACAAAAGGTATTAGCAGGCCAGTTTTCAAAGTGTCACAACATGATGAAAAGCTCTTGTGGAAAACAAGATAAAACTTTTTGTATTTATGAAGTAAAATGCTAACATACAAGATTTTAAGCCCTTTCTTAGTGATCGTCAGCATATCCCATCTTCCCCACACCACGTAGTCCTGAAAGGTCTATTTTTCAAAGTTTCAAGAAAAGAAAGGATAGAAAACAAAGAGAATACTAAAATATAAACCTATTCCCATTAGTGCTGCAAACGTGCCGAGCGCATGATTACGGAGACACGTCCAGAACATGACCTCAGATGAATTTGGCCCATCCTGAGTGTTATATGAAAGGTGAAACGTCTTACTGTATAACCTATTACTACCAGCTACATAATATTTAAAAAGCCTTTAAGTGACCTCTTTTCAGGAAATCTGACAACATGGCCATGGGACAAAAATCCTCAAAATTTTAGCTTTCCACTTGAGGTGGTTAATTTTTGTTAGTTAGCCTTTTTTTTTTTTTTTAAAAAAAAAAAAATGGCTGGAAGAACATTTGTCATTTCCATATGGCATAAGTAACTTATTAGCACCACTAAATTTGCCTGAGGATCTTGTCCCTGCCCCAAAACAAGAAGGTTCACGAGCTACAGAGATGCTGAGAACTTCCTCGCATAAAGCTAAGCTGCCTGGGTACTTAAACATTTCCTTCTACTTAATTAACCTGTAAATCCACATAATTAAGCATCTGAGCACACAGGCACTATTTTAATCCAACACTCAAAATAATTTCTACTGTTCACACGCACTAGTGTTCCTAATTAATGTTTTTTTCATCAACATAACTGGAGCCAAGCACATGCTTTTCATTAAGGCCTGTTCATTAGCTTCAAAAGTTTTAGCCCTACATTTCTGAGGAAACCAAAAAAAAAAAAAAAAATCATTTCTTCCCCAAAAAGCAGTTTTGGTAGCAGACAGAGATCAACCATAGAAGTTCTCTTTTTGCTGGTTTTAAAGAGTTAAGAGTTGAGGCAGAACCTGCTCTCTCAATGAATTTCCACGCTGTACAGCCACACACAGTGGCTATGTCACACCCGGCAGCGTGGCATCACCACACTAACCGGGACGCAGACACCACCATCGCCAGATATCCTCCTTTTTTGAGGAGTTTAAACAAAGCCAGCACAAGCTGTTCTTCATATTCACGTGTCTCACGAAAACATTAGGAAACCACATGTGAAGTTTTACTACAGACAAGTATCATATAATGAGAAAGTCGTCAAAACGTGGGATTTATGGGACCAGACACAAATCTTTACGGTGCAGACACCTCCCTATTCTCTTTATAGCCAATGGACAGAAGCAGGCAGACAGCGATTCATTTCCTCCCAAATTACATGTCCTGTCAAATGAATCACAACTCAAATTATGCCCACCTCTCTCTTCTGGTTGTAAGGGGAATATGCTCTCACAAAAAAAAACTTTGGAGTTACTGTGTTAGTTACTATAGGTGGCAAACCAGACTGCTTGGTAAGAGAAAAAGGACATCTGACAAAAAGAGACTAGAGATTATTTTTAAAGAAATACATGCCATCACCAGTCTTTTAAGCCAGATATCAAGTTAAGCAGCAGTAGAGAAAGCATACCTGTAAAAAAGCAGAGTTAACGTGAGAGGGAATAGAAAGGATTCAGGACTACACAGAAGAATTTGCCTCAGTTCACAGAATCATAGAATGGTTTGGGTTGGAAGGGACCTTCAAAGCCCATCCAGTCCAACCCCTTGCCAGGAGCAGGGACATCTCCAACCACATCAGGTGCTCAGAGCCCCGGCCAACCTGGCCTGGAATGTTTCCAGGGATGGGGCATCCACTGCCTCTCTGGGCAGCCTGGGACAGTGCCTCACCACCCTCAGTGTGAAAAATTTCTTCCTTATGTCCAGTCTGAATCTGCCTCCCTCTGTTTTGAAACCATCACCCCTCTTCCTGTCACACCAGGCCCTGCTGAAGAGTCTCTCCCCACCTTTCCTGCAGCCCCCTTTGGGCACTGGGAGCCGCTCTCAGCTCTCCCCGGAGCCTCCTCTTCTCCAGGCTGAACAGCCCCAGCTCTCTCAGCCTGGCCTCACAGCAGAGCTGCTCCAGCCCTCTCAGCATCAGTTCCTGAAGAACTTTCCTAGCTAGGAAGGAAGCAGGCAAAAAATAGCACCTAGGTACAGTCAAAAATTATAACTTCTATCTTTTGTTGGAACTAGACAATGCAATATATACTCCTTGATAGGGTACACAGCATCCACTGAAATATAACCAGCAGCAGGTCTGGTGCTAAGGACTGGGAGAGAACCTGCTTCTTTTAAAACAAAGCAAAAACAAAAGGAGGATGCCTTAGCTCAGCGGCAGGGCTAAACAGGAGCTACATCCAACAGCATACCTGGAAACTGTTAGAGACAGTGCCTGGCCTCTCGCCTTCCCAAGACAGAGCAAAGAGCACAGGTTTCAAAACAGCACTGTGAGCATCTAGCAAGAGGAGCTTTACCAAAGCTGACATCTTCATTTCTTTTCAGCTTTATGATAGACAGCTGACATTTTCACAAGGACCATAGTTCAGATCAGAAAAGGTTAGACAGGGCTCCGGCTGGTTCAAGCTCATGACCAGCCAGTATAATAGTGAGTGTTTTTTCTGGAGTGTGCTGCATACTACAAAGAAATGTAAAGGGAATGGGAAAAAAATGCATGAACAAAGCTGTCAGGATGACCGGCACACATTTTTTTCTTTCTATTTAACAAAGACTTAACGTTAGGCAGTATAAGAGCTCTGCTCTAATGGACTGTGCCAGAATGTAACTGGAACTTCACAACATCTCCTGGTTGCTTTCCACCAAAAGTACAGGAGACAGATATTTAGAAAGCAGCCTTTAGTTTAAATATGCTTTACAGAATCAAGAAAGAGCACATGTAAATTTTAAGAGAGCTTATAAAATAAAGACTTCTGAATAAGCATCCTAGAGTTAACTTTTCCTATCGCTTCCTTCACTGTAGATTCTAGGGCTGATGCTTCGCACAGGCAACAGTGACACCTACTGTCAACACCATCAAACGCATTCAACTTTTACAGCTGATAAAACCAAATGCGTTTTTCCAAGGACTTCGGAAAGCACACTGAACATTTCATTTTCAAGGGTTTCCTTTGCAGCACATCTATTGCTACTACTGCAGAACCCGCCTTGTAAAATGCCTTTTAAATACAAATTCCTCAAAACCAACCCGCTGACAGTATTTCAAACCTCTATCATACTTTCCCGCAGCTAACATTCTTGAACTACCATAATTACTGTAGAATTGAAAAAAAGCCTTCTTATTTACCTTTATACCAGCATTTTGTGGGTTTTTTTTAGCACCAGAGACAGCTAAGTAATCACCCAAAAGCGCAGTTACCACACCTTGCTTATACCGCACGTGTCGGAGCAACTAGGTCCTGACTATGAAGTGTCTCCTTTCTGGATTAGAACGGAGAATTATGCAAAAGGTAAATTCAATCTAGTGTTTCAACACTAAAATAAATAAATAAATAAATAAATTCACACGTGCACTTAGGTGCTTAGCTGTTTTGTTCCAACTACAGCACCATTCTACCAAGTTAAGTTTTGGCAAGTTGCTTTTTGTCCATCGTTCTAATTTATTTAAATAAATTTTGCTGAGGAGAATAGAGTAGGGGTTTTCCACGGAAGCTCTCCAACAGAGAAGCTCCATGACTGCAACATTCGCAAGGCTCCACAGCCTCCTCAAGCACCCACATGGAGACCACCAAGGAACATACATACATCAAAAACCATCTTACTACCAGTGGTAAATCAGCACTACCTAGATATCTCCTTTGCACATTCCAGTCCAGAAGGGTTTGTTTTTGGTTTTGTTTTTTTAACATTTGGAAAGGCTCCTTCCACACACGCTGAAGAAGTTACAATAGCTACACAGAATATTCTCAAAAACCTTACCTAAGCAAAGAGAAGACATCGTAAGAGTTACGAACACAGTTCTGATCCACCTGGAGAAGACTATTCTTCAGGGTACCTGAGTGATCCTTAAGGCAAAGAAATAATGTTAATTTAAGAATCAAAAATTTTTCCATCATGACTAAAAGCATGCACTTTTGGTAGGATAACAAATGATCTTGCATTTATTGTATTTTAAATGTCTTCATACAGTTTTAGAAACAATTTAAGGTGGCAATAACACCAAGTTCAAGTCTGGCCTACAGGAGCAGCACTTACCTATAAAGATGTTAATGACCAATCACTTTGTGTTATAGAATCACAGAATCCTTAAGGTTGGAAAACACCTCTAAGATGATCAAGCCCAATCATCAACCCAACACCACCATGCCCACTAAACCATGTCCTGAAGTGTCACGTCTACACATTCTTTGAACACCTCCAGGGATGGGGACTCCACCACTTCCCCAGGCAGCCTGTTCCAGTGCCCGACCACTCTGTCGGCAAAGAATTGTTTCCTGATATCCAACCTAAACCTCCACTGATGCAACTTGAGGCCATTTCCTCTCGTTCTATCACAAGTTATTTGGGAGAAGAGACCAACACCCACCTGCCTGCACCCTCCTGCCAGGGAGCTGTAGAGAGCAATGAGGTCTCTCCTCAGCCTCCTCCTAGACTTTACAACCCCAGTTCCTTCAGCTGCTCCTCATCAGACTTGTGCTCCAGACATGGAGTGTATTTTTTTTGAACTTCATAATCAATTACTGCACAAGTTTTATGCACAGAAATACTGAAGGATGCAATTTAGAGTACTGCCAGTCTTCAGCTGCAGATCTGAAAGCCTAGTCAGTAATGTCCCAGAGATGTACGAGACCATGAGATAAAGCTCTATTCTTTATCCATGCTGTAATATTTTTAAAAGATCAAAGCAGTCTTACTTTTGAGTGATGTGAACAAGTTTCTGGAAGTTACAAAATAAAAAGTTATGTACACTCTAAAAAAAGAGGCACCAAACAGTAAGATGAAGAGCAATTCTCCAAAACCTGCAAAGGTCAGATACCGAGCTTTTCCATATCAGGCACAGTCACACAAATTCCCAGAAATGCTGCAAACTCAGAACTGTTCCTTCACGTGATAAAGCAAATTCTAAGTAGGTCAAACCACCTGGCAGCATTGTCAGAAAGTTTATGGATTATAGGAAAAAAAGGGATTTATCTTAATGTATAAAGTAGCCCCAGCTGGTGTACATGATCAGCCAATTTTCCAACAGTGATAGAGATGTACTCCAGGTACCACAATCCCTGCCTACGTATTCTTTCCCGCCTCAACAGGCTGTTTCTGTATAGAAGGCTTCCTGGACCACATCCAGAGGAGGCCACGCAGATGCTGAGACGGCTGGAGCAGCTCTGCTGTGAGGCCAGGCTGAGAGAGCTGGGGCTGTTCAGCCTGGAGAAGAGGAGGCTCCGGGGAGACCTGAGAGCGGCTCCCAGTGCCCAAAGGGGGCTGCAGGAAAGGTGGGGAGAGACTCTTCAGCAGGGCCTGCTGGGACAGGACAGGGGGTAATTGTTTTAAACTAGGAGGAGGTAGATTCAAATTAGAATCACAACAAGAGAGGTAGAACACTGTCCCAGGTTGCCCAGAGAGGCGGTGGATGCCCCATCCCTGGAAACATTCCAGGCCAGGCTGGATGAGGCTCTGAGCAACCTGATGTGGTTGGAGATGTCCCTGCTCCTGGCAGGGGGGTTGGACTGGGTGGCCTTGAAAGGTCCCTTCCAACCCCCACCATGATTCTATGTTGAAATGCAGAGTTAGAGGTCAACATCTACTGACACAAATGTGTTAGCCACAGGCCATGCAGCAGACATTCCTTTCCACCAAAAATAAGGTTCCACCTAAATCGTGAGATCTATACACTACATTATGCATCATATTGCAATAGATGTCCCATATTAGCAGCTGCCTCAGCTTTTCATTTCCAGTCTCAAGATGCTGGATCCTATAAACTGAAATCTATACATAAATCCCCTGAAAAGATATCAAAATATATGTTTTAATGCCTGGATGAACCAGGATGGTGGGGAAAAAAAAAAAAAGCACAACTACCAGCATCACCACTTTACACCATGAAGTCGATCTCGTTTTAAGAAAACGCTGCCTTCAGAAAGTAAAGCGCAAAATTTTTCAGAGAACAAGTGGAGTGGCCTAGAATAACTAGTTTCAGGAGGAAAAGAATTTAGAGTAGCAATATATTTCTGCTGCCTTTTCCCCCATACTATAGTGTGTTGAAAGGAAATTCCCAAGGAGCCAGACACAAAGTGGTCTATACAAACTGTTCTACTCTGAGGAAACCTGCAGAACGTGCAAATGGAAGAGTTTCACACTTAGTTATTACAGATGTTTGCCCTGTGAAAAGGGAGTTTGTTATCTTCTCTGCCACAGCATTTATTAGATACAGGTAACACAAAAAGGCTTTGCTTAGGAGCAGTGTCCAGGATCTAGCTGCTAAAAAAAACCTAAAATGTGGATGTAGGAAAAGACTGCCTGCATTGATGGGGGGTATATAATGGAGAAAGAGAGAGAGAGATGCAGATTTCCAAAGATAAGGGTCTTTCCTGCTTGATGGCTGAAAAAGTAGCCGCAATTCGGTATTCCTGAAGAATATAACTTATTCTTCTGTTCCCACATACCCCTAACTACAGTCAAATGTTTTGAGTTATGGAGAGCTGTGCAGACTAGTTCTGGTTTTATTTCTTTAAGGACACAACAGAAGGCTACTCATTAACTAAAAGCTACACTTGGTTTCCTAATTGTACTTTCTGAAAAGTTATCACTGTAAGATCAAGGGCAAGTCTTATCGGTTAGCAGCAACAAGCATGAAGTGGTTGAAAGAAAATCTGAAAGCCAGGAAGGCATTGAGGAAACCAGAGAAGAAACTTGTTTTTAGAAAGCTAGGATAGCACCCAGGACTGATTTTGTTGAATCTGGGTAAAAAGTGGCTTTATACACAAGCATGCAGTCCCAGAAAAAAACAAGCTAAAGGATTGAGAATCCTTTTAAGTCCAGGTTAACAGCTTCAAAAAAAAAAAAAAAAAAAAAAAAAAGAAAAAAAATCCCTGAAGCTCACATCTATCTTTTTCAAACATTGGTCCAGTTCAAGCAAATCCAAATAGACTCTCTCCCTATCATTACTAAAGAAGATGAAACCAAGACAGAAACAAGTGCTCCAGTGGTCCCATGCCAGAAAGGAAACAGGAAAATAAATTGGACATGGTTGTGATGAAAGAAACTGAATCCTGCTGAAATCTTCTAGCAAAATTGCTGCATGATTCAGTACCAAAAAAAAAAACCCAAACCCCAAAAAGCACATACCAGAACAAAACCATAAGTTGGAGGTACAATTATATGGAAGTCAAACGTGGTTAAGAAGAACACAGTTATGTTGGCAGCACATAGTTGGATTTATACTGAGTAAAAAAAAGCTGTAAATGGTAAAAGATGAGCTACATGAGCACTGTTAGACACCTGCAGTAAAGCACTAATACTCCTCAGGGCTCAGCAGGCACACGCAAGGGCTTTTGAAACCTTATTTCTCAACTTTTTTTTTTTTTTTTTTGCCATAAGCTAAGTATCTATTGCAGAAAAAAAAAAAATCTGCAACTTGAATAAGAACATTACCCAAAGAAAACGTTCATTTTGGCATTGTGTATCAGCAACAGCCAGGCTGCTGCTGGACAGAAGCAACGAAGAAAGGTAAAATTCCAAATACCCAAGTATCGCCAAGGATACTGAATTTAAAGGCTTTCTGACATCCAGCAGATAAAAAAAAGAAGTGAAGAGTCAGTGATGATATTAATAACAATAAACAGGACCTGGATATAGTTATTTTAGTCTGCTAAGACAATTGCTATCCTGTAATTGCGTGGTTTACCTAGAATATCTCCACCTGTATCGCTGAGTTTTCTACTTCGCTTCCTATAAAGCAAGCATTTTGAGCAAAAGCTTGAAGGTTACCTTACATGAAAGTGGGCTTGAAGGTTCTAAAATAGCAGGGAAAGCGCATCACCTAGTGAAGCTGTAAGCTTCCAGTGCTTCACTTTTAAATTAAACAATCTAGCAACTATAATATTCCTGTAGGGACATGTTGTTCTTGCTGTTTGATTACCAAGGAGATACCCATTTAATCAATGAACCTACAATTTTCATCAATAGAAATAACAGTTGTGGCAGTGCCTAATATTCCTGCCCCACTTCAGTTTATTCTGCTACAATTGCTTTCAAGCTCCTACCTCTGTTATCACAGGTAAGTTCGCAGGGCAGAAAATGGGAATTTGCATTTATCTCCAGATGGATCAAGTACATCTATAGCATGTTGTCAAAGTCTGAGATCATGAGATGTCACCAGAAGGTTTTAGTCAGCTTCCAACAGTTTTCTTATTTTGGCTCATAAGTGGTCTTAATTAACGACAAAGACATTTAGTACACTAATAAAGAGCACTTTATTGTAAGATTCCATAGATCTGCTTTGGCAATTTAATTGGCAGTCCAAAGAAGTAACAAGGGTTATTTGGAGCAATGTTAAAAAAAGTACCGTACCTGAACTTTGTCCATACTAAGATGTGCAAAAATAGAGGACACATAGAGTCCACCATGGACTGAAGTGTCTTTGTGCACAAGGTTTTCATTAGACTTGCAAAATGGTATTTGTACACATTTATTTTCATAATAAAGTTTCATATGTGGCAGTGCAAAGAAACTAAAACTGCTATTCCATCCACATATTATCTCAAAAATTGAGGCTAAGATGCCTTGAAGTATTACACAGACTCACCACGACCACCAGAAAGAAAAAAAAAGCTCTGTAGCAGATCAGAAACCTAACACCAAAAAATCCCTCCCTACAGAAGGTTTCAGGTGGTGCTTCATAAATAGTATGTAGTACAACCACCAAAGTGGGGCTGCGTAACATTCAGAATACACAGCATTGACAGGAAAATTTTAAAGCAAGATCAACTAAGAGCAGAAATATCCCTTAGGTGCACACAGCTTCTGAAGGAAGAGTTTGCTTGTGCCAACTAGTTTGGCTTCAGTGGCAGACAGGTCATCAAAACACGGGAGATATGTACTGTACCAGAAGACATTTAGGTCAAGGAACCGACAAAGCAATCGGAAGCTTCATAACAGGGTGACAAAATAAATTTCTAGCTCTTGCAGCCAGAAAGAACTGAATCAATTATAGGGCAGGACAAAGAAGGAAATTATTTGTGCTCTACATCGGCTACGACTGTACTTGCAACTCGGCTACAGAGCACGTACAGGAACCAAAACTTCTAAACCCTACGAGCTAGAGAGCAAGTCCTGACAACAAGCCATCAGCAAAGAGGACAGCATCATGGAAGTCAGGCCCGGGTTATTAATACTGAAATGATGAAAAACTAGAATTGCATCCTGCTTCAGGAAAACTGAGTTAACAGGAAGCAGAGTCTGAGCTGTGTGCCAAACCATCTACAATTTGAAGGATAACCATCAAAATATCAAACACAGTTTGGAGGCTTGCAAACAGAGTTTCGCACAGATGGTCACCTCGTCCCTTGCTCCACTCCCCCGACATACGAACGGTTCCCTGTGTTGCTGACTATAAAGCCATTGTCTCCATTCAGATCCCCACAAGACTGGACTGGTTGGTTGTGACTAACAGAGAAACCGTAGCTGCGTGTCAAGAGTCATCAGCATTGCCATGTAATTAATTTGCCTGCAGTCACAATATTGGCTGGACAAACACAAATACTACAGTGGAGCCTTTGGGGGGGGGGTGGGGAGGGGGAACCACAAATGTGGTGAAACGGTTGCAACAGAGCAAATAAATAGCTTCCCATTTAAGAGCTACAAAGTCAAGTTTTGAAATTGATAATCTAAACTTAATGGGCTTTTATATTTGCCACAAAAATGAGCCCACATCATTTTCAAAATGTTCTACGTTTGAATGAAACGTCTGCCTCAAAGAATCGAGTCAAGGCTTATTTTCGGTATCGAGGGTTTTTTTAAGATGTAAAATGCTACGCTCTAACTCCTTCCAAAACAGCTCAGATGTCCATACAACACAGGCAAGATAACAGTTCTTATCTGTCATGTCAAAAAAGTATTTTTTTTCTGAAAACTAAGCATTTTAATGTTCTGAGCATCCAAGTGTGAAAATTTAATTTCAGAAGTTGCATTTCAGCTCGTCACTGGTACTAACAAGCCAGAACAAATACGAGACACCCTTACCTTCTGTTCAAATGAAGCTCCGTAATAACCATCATTGAGACCAAAAATAATCTCATTGGGGTTTCTTGCGTGTATCTGTAAGAAGAGACGAAAACAAATAATTTTACAGTCAGCTTTCTATGACTTCATACTGTAAGTGAGCCTAAATTGCTCTGTTGCAGTTTTTCAGCACTTGTAATTCTAGAAGCACCTGAAACTTCAGAGAAAACTGAATTTAACCGTAGAAAATGCATTTGCTTCACAGCTTTAATAACAGTCACTGAGTGTGTTCAGCCATTCTACCCTGAAATCAGAAACACTGTTCAGAGCATCTTTCCTATTGCTCTATTTCCAGCTGACAAAAATAACTAAAAGACGAGGAAACTAATTAAAGAGATAAGTCTCAAGAGTAATAAGCTTTCACATTTTATTACTTAAAACAATATTAGATATTAGACTTTTGTGGTCATAGTAAACACAAAATCAGTGTTCAGTATTATAGCTAATATCGTGCTATTAATGTAAAGAACGTTATTTCAAATAAAACTATGCCCTACAGCATTTTGTTTAGGGAGTCATTTCTTCTGCCCAGTAAAAACAAAAGGGAAGAAAAGGTACAATATGAAGGGTACTGGGTTTTGGCTGTGATGGATTTAATTTTCTTCATAGCAGTCCATATGGCGCTGTGTTTTCGATCTGCGGCTAAAACAGTGTTGGTAACACACCAGCGTTTCAGCTGTTGCTGAACAGCACTTGCAGAGCATCAAGGACCCTCCGTTTCTCACTCTGCCCCCACAGCGAGTAGGCTGCGGGTGTGAAAAAGCTTGGGAGGGGACAAAGCTGGGACAGCTGACCTGAACTGACCAAAGGGATATTCCATACCCCATAACATCACGCTTAGCAGTGAAATACAGGGAGGTGGTGAGTAACTACCTCTGCATCACTTGTGTGGTGTTCTCCTCTCCTTCGCTCTGTTTTTTTTTGGGGGGGGGGGGGGGGGGGGGGGGGTTTGGTTTTATTTTTTCCTTTCAGTTATTAAACTGTCTTCATCTCAACTCACGAGTTTTTCCTCACTTTTGCTCCTCTCACTCTCTCCCAGTCCAGCAGTGCAGGGGGTGCTGGCCAGGATCAATGCACCACGTGAAGCTAGAGCAGTCATTTCCTACAGTTTTCTTCCCAGGCTTTGAAACATCCCAATTAAAAAAAAAATAATAATAATTTAAAGTGAGAAAAAAATGATGATCTATTCTAAGTAGATCCTATCAATTAACCAATGAAACAGTGTCCACTGGGATTAGGACAACCTATTTGAGTCAAAAGGCACCGTATTTTTTGATTTTTTGTTATTTAAGTGATAGGGGTTTCTTTTTTGAGATGCTTTCACTATAAGCTCCACAATACAGAACACACCTCACTTTTCACCTCTTTTAAAAGGCTACAATTGAGAGATAAATACCAGGACTAAAACAGATCTTACATAGTAAGCTCCTTGGATTGAAGATGTTTGATGGGATGTCATTACTATGAGAATGGATTAAAACTCAAAGATACACAAACATTATGACCTATGTTCATTTAGCTATAAGTACAATCATATTGCTATTTCCTTGAATCCTATGAAGAACAGGTGATCTCCTGTGAAGAAAGGCAGAACGAGCTGAGGTTGTTCAGCCTGGAGAAGAGGAGGCTCCGGGGAGACCTGAGAGCAGCCTTCCAGTACCTAAAGGGGGCTTTATAAGAAAGATGGGGATAAACTTTTTCAGCAGGCCTTGTTGTGATAGGACAAGGGGTCATGGCTTCAAACTAAAAGAGGGGAGATGCAAAGTGAATAAAAGGAAGAAGTTTTTTGCACTGAGGGTGGTGGAATGCTGGCCCAGGTTGCCCAGAGGGGCGGTGGATGCCCCATCCCTGGAAACATTCCAGGCCAGGTTGGCCAGGGCTCTGAGCAACCTGATGTGGTTGGAGATGTCCCTGCTCCTGGCAGGGGAGTTGGACTGGATGGGCTTGGAAGGTCCTTTCCAACCCAAACCATTCCATGGTCATATGAATGGAGGCATTGCAATTTAAAGCACTGAGAGCTAGCAGTATCATTTGAGAGATTCAGTCAGCAACAGTAACTTAAAATATTCAGCTAGTCAAGATTTAAAGCTCTGAAGTAAGCCAATATAAATCTCTGCAATTAAACTTTAAAATACACCCTTCCAAATGCATTAATTTCCTTTCTTAGCTTTCTATATTTTTGTTCATCCAGATGTTTTGTTTCTGTAAGTAAGAAGTTGATAAAAACCTTTCACATTACCTGCTGGCCCAAGTACTTCAACCCATCTAGATTGACCTTCCACTCAATCAAAAGCTGAAAGTGCTCCTTCTTGCCACCCCAGATCCTCACAACAAAACAAGAGACAGAGGTATCAAGACGATCAGGCATTATTCCAAAGTCCAGACTCCTCCACGTTGGATTCTGTAGGTATTCAAAGAGGGATAACAACAATTCAAGCAAGCTGAAAGTAGTCCTAAAATTGACAATTTAGAAAGTAGCAAAGTCCATATCAAAGATTAAAAAAAAACCCTTAAGAATAATGAACATCAGCCATTTCAAAGTTTACACAGAGTTGAAGCCAACAGGTTCTGCTGCATCCTTTTCTAGAGAGAAATCCTGGGTTAAAAGTAACACGCTGTAACGTACTTCAGAAACTCAGAGTGGGCTTTGTTTCCTTCCATGACAAGATGTTAAGAATTTAATTTAGAATTCACTAATTGCCAAATCAGGAATTTTAAAAGTGGAAGTAACACTCTTTTCCAAGTTGTAATTCAGCTTTTGAAACCTAGGGTATAGCTTACATTGCAAAAGTCGAATTTAAAACTCTTATCTATGCCCCAGTAATTACGTTTGCATAATTTATTGACAGGTTTGTTCACATTCTTCTCCTCCTTGACTGATGCTGATGGCAATCCTCAGAGAGCTCCTCTTTACTCCAAGAGGTTAGACTTACATCTCAGCTTTACAGAAGAAGCATACGATAAGCTAAATTGCAAGTATCTATTCCACTAGAAGTCAGATTTGCAAACACAAGGCATTCCAAGAACTTGTACTCACCTCTGATAACATTTCAATCATATATATATCGAGATAGATAGATTATATATATAATCTCCCTCTTTTCCTGCATACAGAAATGGTAGCTCCTCCAAAATAAAAGGTAGGAACCCATCATCCCATGAAGAACAAGCCTTTCCCTATAGTGCTTAGGTAGTTTGGAACAGGCCAAGTATCTCTGAACAGGTATTAAGCAATTTAAAGTAAGATGCCTCTGAAAAAGCAGGGAGGGGCAAAGTTACCCAGTAAGTATTACAGAAGGAATGCATTCATCAAATTTTCCTAGGGAGAAGGGATATTTGGTAGCTATTCAGGCACAGGAATACCAGCTCATTAAAATATCCAGAAGTTTTGTATAGAATTTGCTCAAGACATCCTTTGTTCAGATTTTTGTCATCGCACCTTATACTTCCTTTGGTTAGGTTCCCTTTTTGCTATTCCTTTTCCTGATTTCCAAGGCAGGACTCAAAATCCTAAAGTCTCAAGGAATTTGTCTCTTGGTCAGGTTAAAAGCCTTGTGGATGTAGACAGCTTCTCCTCCATTCAGGAGGTTTTCAAAGCATTTACAGCCCAGTGTGCTCTAAACTGAGTAGTTCTTCCTTGTTAATGTAGACATTAGTCTGTTTAGCAAGTTTTCAAACTCCCTTACCCAACACTTGCAACATCCTAATCCCACAAAGGACCTATCACTTCTCAGTTGTAATAAATCAGACAGCTCTGGTCCCTTCACTCATCTGAACCAGAAAATTTAGAAACTAACACATTTTCAAACTTCATTTTCTTAAAGATATTAGCTCTTCAAAGAGGATATATGTTTATATATGCAGGTTCCTTACTGTTCACCTATATAATAAAAAGATGTCTAAAGAAATCAGTGGTATAAACTGCAACACTGTGTGACCCTCCCTTTATTTGGGGGGGGGATGCAAGCAGGGCCTCTGCTTTTCCACCAAAGCTGCTAAACAGCATGAGCTGCTAATGAATGAGCTTCTAATGAAGCAGAGTAGCATTACTTGAATAAGTAATTTGCAGATATTTAAATAAGAGCAGCTATTTCTGTTGCTAATACCAGCAAGAACAGCAGAAAAAAAAAAAATGAACTGTAAACAACCCTGCATTATCGTGCATACAGTTCTCAGATACTGAAAGAAGCTGATGCTGAGAGGGCTGGAGCAGCTCTGCTGTGAGGCCAGGCTGAGAGAGCTGGGGCTGTTCAGCCTGGAGAAGAGGAGGCTCCGGAGAGAGCTGAGAGCGGCTCCCAGTGCCCAAAGGGGGCTGCAGGAAAGGTGGGGAGAGACTCTTCAGCAGGGCCTGCTGGGACAGGACGAGGGGTGATGGTTTCAAAATAGAGGGAGGTAGATTTAGATTAGATACTAGGAAAAAATATTTTATAATGAGTGTGGTGGAACACTGTCCCAGGTTGTCCAGAGAGGTGGTGGATGCCCCATCCCTGGAAACATTCCAGGCCAGGTTGGCCGGGGCTCTGAGCAACCTGATGTGGTTGGAGATGTCCCTGCTCCTTGCAGGGGGGTTGGGCTGGGTGGGCTTTAAAGGTTCCTTCCCACCCAAACCATTCTGTGATTCCAAGTTAAACCAGTAAAAATCCAGCTAACATTACTTAGCCTAGTTGGTGTTCTCAATATTTAAAATGGACACATACTGCAAAGCTTACCCTGAGCACCGAACAGTTTTCACGTGAAAATGCCCTACCCTTGGAGCGTTTAGTCCTGTCCACAGGAGTACCAACCAACAGACCATTGCTCCACAGCTGTTCAAACAAATACACAAGTCTACTATTGATTAACTCGCTATTCCAACCCTTGTGAAAAGAACCTCAAAAGGAGGAGAAGGTGATGCTCCTAGTAGAACTGAAGAGTGGAAATACACACTTAACAGTTGTGGTATTCAGCAGGGAAATCAAGATGCTGCAGCAAATATATAATTTTTAAAATAAAGATTTTTCCATATTAAAATGACTTACCAGAGAATTCTTGATCACCTCACTCTTATAAAATTCTAAAGAAAAATGAGTAAAAAAACACCTTTAGTTTAGCTTCAGTGACACAAATCTTAGTATTTGAAACAGAAAAAGCTAAAATAAGTAACACTCATGAAAGACAAATGCTAGCGGGTCTAGTTTATCAGTAACAGATCCATGAGAAATTACTGCATTTTAAACTCTGCTTTTGAGTAAAAGGACTCATTCACACTTAATTATTAGAAGTCATTATTTAAACTTAGCGTTTCATCTTTATACCCAAAGATAATCCTCAGGATTTACTGAGGCTTTGGTTTCTGGGCAAAGAACGTGCCCCAGTACTTTACAATACTTGGATGACATCTGCAAAGTGACCACTGTCATCCGACATCTTCCTGGAGGAGCGGAGCACGGATAAACTGATTGCATGGCTTTTCCTGAAGAGCAAGGGTGACCTGTTCCAGATGCTTAGAAAGTGAACAGCCAAATTACCTCCCAGAGGTGCCAAGAACCTGTATTTAAATGGAAATAAGCAACTGCTGACGCACGGACCTTGGCTTTCTTTAGCCGGACAGCTCTGGAGGCTGGAATACAGATTTTGCACAATATTCTTCAGCCCATTAGAGTCAAAGGATAAAGCTCTGATGGACTGCAGAATATTCTCATACATCAAAGACAGCAGAAGCAGTGATCAGTTACAGGTTCAACAGTCACCACAAGAATGTCTAGATAGCAAGCTGAAGTCATGTATTCTTATCCTTCTAAAGTAGTAACCTTGGAAAAAAAAAAAAAAAAAAAAGAACTAATATTCAACTACACTAGCTGAAAATAAAAATCAGGATAAAAACAAAATTCACCTGCAAAGCTCCAAGTTTTGATCATATCAAAAGGAATATTAAAACATATATTTTAATAACATCTCTCCACAATGAAGAACAATACATTGTAGTGGAAAGCAAAGCATTAAAAAGAAATGAGATCTAACACTCAAACACAGCCATCGAAAGCAGAACAGATGCCTGGATGCTTCATGTCGTTGGCTGACAACTCTATTTTTGGACAACTTTGATGATAGTAAGCGCTGGTTTATGCTCTGTAAAATAAGTGGTACACACAGAGTGGAACTCTCCCCCACACAACACAACTAAGGCTCCAAAAGCTTCAACTTCTTGGTGTTCTTGGAAGTTCCCACATTTCTCAGATTATCGGTGAGGGGGAGAGGAGAGCAACAACAAAAATAGACTCGTTTAAAAAACTCCAGCAAATCTGTCATCTGTTTTGCTTCCTTGGCTGCTAACATTGAAAGCTTTTATGAAGCTTAGGAAACCGAAGAGCTCTTTTCCACTGCTAGTGTATGTGATGCAAATAACAGCAGCAGGTTGTCAAGGCAAAAAAAAAAAAAAGGATAGAGAATTCCTATCGTAAGAATTCCAAGATTAACTAGTAAAAAAATTGATAGAAGCCTGATTTACCTTTGTATATCTTGGCATTATCACACAAGTGAAGAGTGAAGTACGTATCCAAGAGGCGATAACCGTTCTTATTTATAATGTTACGTGCAGCGATATTCCGAAGATGACGAAGCCGGCGCTAAAAATAAGAAAAAAAGCCTGAATAGTTTAAGAACTTCCTTAGATTGAAATCAAACTTTTTTTTTTTTTAATTAAAGCATTTGAATGATTCCCAGAACACTAGTGTGAACAATAAGCATTCAGCAAAGCCATAGGAAACTGGCTGGACAAGCAACACCAGCACCCACGAGCTCAGATTAAGCAAAACCGATACACAAGACAAGCTTATCCTTACTCACATCCTGTACATCGTTTTTATTCCACATGTCTAAAATCATCCCAACTATTCGAGTAGTTTCAAGCACACACATGACACTATCAGCATGAAAGATCGGTAATATCGCCCAGGTGTTCTCTACCACCACACTGGAAATATTTCCTAGCCAAAGCTCTTTCCAACAAACACCAAACAAAGAGCTCCAACATAAACCACCACCTAATCCAGAGCCATACGTAACTGGCTGAATAAAACTTCCTGAATTTACAGCAGTCCTGGAAACTGCTGTAAGAACATAAATCAAAAGTAAAATACATCAGAAAGACACATTGAAATTTTCAGAGAAAATTAAGGGCACAGACAATTTGTGATGTCTGTCAGCTACCTCCTGCTTGGATAACACAGCCCTTTCCTCTTGGATTGAATACACGGGAATACGTCACTAAAATCTTCAGGCTGAGTTATTTCACCCAACTCTAACACTATGTTAGGTTGCCACAATCCTATATCTTGAAGGAAAATAATCAGATTCCATCAATCCCTGCCTGTCAAGTGCCAAATGGCCAAACCCTTCAGTATCATATTCTCCCAACCGATCTCAACCTACCCGTGTCTCACCCATCGACCATGGGGCTGTTGACAAACTGCTCCTTATCCTTTCTGGATCACCACAAACCACCTACAAGCTTCAAACAACTGGTTTAGTGCCTCCTTTTACCACAGATTTCATTTTACAGCACACTGCTTTTACCCAAAAGCTTGTTAATTTGTAAGTCTGGATCCACTTTAAAAGGAACACGCTCACATTTACCAAAAGCAAATTTAAAATGCTTTTGAAGCTAAAAGACAATTTTTCTGTTTGTAGCTTGTCCCAAAAGGCTTTTAACAAGAGTTGAAAGGCCATCATCTGTTTTGGAATCATCATATGACACCTTATCTCACTTAATATCACTTATATTAGTGACATATTAGTTTTCCTTCCTGGAAATATATGAGGAGAATATTAAATTTCTGTTCATGTGATAGTATCAAAGCCACCGGTGGATTCATTCCTGCAAAGTCTATTTAAGAGTTAGACTAAAAACAGAGCCTGGGATGACATGCTCAGATACTTATAACATATAAATGCAATATAAAATTTAAAAAAAACCCCTAAGGTGCTTAATTGCAGAACAACATGGTCTTATTTTGTCAGAAATCGGTATTAAAAAAATCTCAACAGAAAGATTAAGTCTGACTTAAAAAATACTATATGGACCTTGGACATTATTTCAAATCTAATCTTAAAGCTGCGTAGTTTTGCTGGCCATTTTTATGAGCAACTTAAACACTGCATGAGAAATGGCTTTGAACATACGTTGCAATCCCTATAAAAATGATTTAAGGGTTTTATGTGCCATATCTCCTCCTTAACTAACTCCAGTAGCATACAAATCAATCATCTACCATGCTCACTCCTCCCTTCATTTTTTTTTTTTTTTTTTTTGTCCCTTACAACCCAAGAATTATAGCCCAGATAGCATCTAACAAAGAGGATAACTTTCTCCAGGTCTTTTTAGGATTGCAAACTTAATTGTGTGACTGGTTTAAGTAGTGTGTTACAATGAAGTAGCCCTCAAGCAAAGCCAAATATGTTTCTAATCTTTCACTACAAGCAACGAAGTCTGGAAAAAGCTGTAGAGTGTCAAACAGCTGCATCTCTGGACAAGAGTGGAGTCCTTATCTCCATGGTTTGCAACTTCTTCACATTCTTCAAAGTCTGGAGTTTATCCCCAAGTCTAAAGTCTCACTTCTCCCAAACCAGTTGAAAGAGGAGCATTAAATCTGGGGTTGTGAGACCACACCACAGTTCAGGACTCAACACGCAACAGGTAATGAATGTCTAATTAAATCACCAACTTCGTCATCACCCTCCTCCTTCCCGCTGCCCCAGTACTTGTCCATTTAGCCTAGCTGATAGGGAACCAGTTTCCAATTATACGGATAATTTTCTTGTTCACAGTCTTTAGTACGAGGTCATGATGACAGAGGGACTTGGATCCTGAAAATAAACCTTCCAGTTCGTCCACTACATTGTTGATTCAGATTTCCTCAGAACTCTGCAGAGGCAGCACTCAGAGCTAATTAACCTCTCCTGACCAAAGATAATCAGCTTTGGCCAGGAGACCATCAGCTATGAGGACATACCTAAAAGACAATTCAAATAGCCTCTAAAATTCTTCATCAGGGGCTTGCAGCTGCTCTGTGACAAACAGTAAGTATTATTTTGAGGGCATTTGCAAATCTCTGAAGTGCTACGTCCCATGTGTTTCATATCTTTTTTTTTTTTTGCTCAAGACGTTAGCACATGCAAAACAAAAACCCCACCGTGTAGTTCAGCTATCACTGGCATCAGCCAAACTGCCCTGCTGCCAACCCCGCTGCTTACTTCCACTGCTGCATCGCCCCCCTCACTCGTACCGCCGTAAATAAGCACCTGTGCAGCTTGCTCAGCGCATCAGACCGGGAACCGAGCTGGATGAAAACTAACCACCTCCCTCTTTCGCTGGGTTAGCCTCACCAGATCGGTTCCTCAGTGTGGTTCACAACGTTGTCCGTATGAGCAGCTGTGCTGATGAAAGAGGGAACAGTGCAGAAACAAGTAATCAAAGGAGAGGGAGAAGGAGGAGAAGGACTTGGGGGTGCTGGTGGGTGAGAAGCTCAACACGAGCCGGCAACGTGCGCTCACAGCCCAGAAACCAACGGCACCCTGGGCTGCATCCCCAGCAGCGTGGGCAGCAGGGCGAGGGAGGGGATTCTGCCCCTCTGCTCCGCTCTGGTGAGACCCCCCTGCAGCGCTGCATCCAGCTCTGGAGCCCCCAACAGCAGAAGGACGTGGAGCTGCTGGAGAGGGTCCAGGAGAGGCCACGAAGATGATCAGAGGGCTGGAGCCTAAAGGGGGCTACAGGAAAGATGAGGAGAAACTCTTCAGGAGGGCCTGTTGTGATATGACAAGGGGTAACGGTTTTAAAACAGAGAGGCAGATTCAGGCTTGATCATAAGGGGAAAAAAAAAAAACAAAAAAAAACAAAAAAAAAACAAAAAAAAACCAAAAAACCAAAACAGTGTGGGTGGTGGAGCATTGTCCCAGGTTGCCCAGAGAGGTGGTGGATGCCCCATCCCTGGGCTTTGAAGGCCCCTCCCCACTCAAACCATTCTATGATTCTAAAGACAGACAGGATCGCTTAAATGAAACCGCCAGCTTAAAATATGTGTGGACCTCCATACAGCCTGGTACTCAAAGCGAAGAGAGGTTCACCATGAGGTACCAGTGCATTTCACGCTGCAAAAGCAACTCTTTATGGAGAAGTGACCCATTACAATGAATGCAGTAGCTGCAAATAATCCTGAGTCCTTTCATTTCCTTTTTCTTTTAGGTGAAGCGTGAAAGAGTAGTCACTTCTCATTAGGAGGTAAGTTTTAGCTATTTGCTCTTTCTTCAGGAGTATCAGAAAGTACCTTTCTATAAAAGTATCCTTTATCACAAGGAGGGATCCCCACAGATGAGATGCTGTGCAACCGGAACAGCCATTCCAAAAAGCCCAGCTTAAAAATCAAAATGCAAGCGCTAAAAAACACGACAAGTGCTGTGGCAGCCTTGCGAGTCGCATAACTTAAGACAGGCCAGCTGTGTTTGCAAGCTGATAGTGCAGGACAAAAAAAAAAGATAAGCAAAATATGCAGATGAGTATAGATAATTCTCACCTCTATCTCCTCAAACAGTTGACAGTCTATCACCAACGCAGTACTGACCATCTCTGATACTACACTAAGCACCTTAGTCAGATATCCTACTGTAAAAAATGTTATTTTTCAGCAGAGCAGTTATTTAGGTAAGCTCCAACAAGAAGAAATGATGCCATTAAAAAGGTATTTAACTTTTCCAACAGCTCTGAACTTACTGCACGCAGACTGAACGACGATGTGTATCTGGATCATTCCTTAGCAGAGCAGTAGAGCAGGTTTAACAGCTCCTTCCAAGGGTTTTGTGATACAAGTTACACAAGTTATTTTGATCACCACCGTTGTCCTAGTCCTTTGCACTTCCCAAGAAAGTCAGTGGAGCAGTGAAATTACACCCTAGGCCTTGTGATCATTTGATTTAATCGCCAATCTAAGATGCAATGGAGTAAAAGCAACTGCTACACAGCAACTCTACGCTGACCTACATGAAGGTAATCAGTGCTTCCTTCTACCTTGAAAATAAATTACTACAAACCAGGAGAGATCCATTCATTTTCCCTTAGAGGAAACCCTGAGTAGCAGGTTATGTTTTAAGAACACCGCCGGAGGTAAAGATACCCCAGGTTATAAGCACACAGCTATCCCAAAGATACACAGGAAAGCTGATCACAAAAGCTTCAGATGAGGTCAGAAGAGCAGAGCCTACCATCAGGTTTCACCCCTCGTGCCTGCAGACCCACAAAACCGGCTTCCTGGAATTCAGAGTGCAGCGAGCTCATCCACGCTCAGCAACAACCAGCTTCTCTCAGAAGTCAGGGGTCTCTTTTCTCCTTTAAGAAAAGCACTCAGTTTTCATCATTCTGAAGAACTATTATCAGTTGTTTAATGTATCTAGTGCTCCCATTCAATGACTTTCTGGGAACCTCTCCAGATTTACCGCAGGCCATAAACAAGTCAGTTTGCTACAGAATAAGGTATTTTTATCAACATCCTTATTAATACTTTGCTTTTTCATCAGATGATCCCAGAACTCTACAGCCTGTCATGTTTTCTGAGGTTTAAAGGACTGAAACTGCCTGGTTCCTTCATGCTTTAGTTCCCTCAGCACTAAGATACCACAATCTTTCACTACCTCTGCCTAAAATATCACCTTCTGCATCTAGACACCTGTTCCCACAGAATCACAGAATGGTTTGGGTGGGAAGGGACCTTTAAAGCCCACCCAGCCCAACCCCCCTGCAAGGAGCAGGGCCATCTCCAACCACATCAGGTTGCTCACAGCCCCGGCCAACCTGGCCTGGAATGTTTCCAGGGATGGGGCTTCCACCACTTCTCTGGGCAACCTGGGACAGTGCTCCACCACCCTCAGCGTAAAAAATTTTTCCTAATATCTAAGCTAAATCTACCTCCCTCTGTCTCGAAACCATCACCCCTCGTCCTATCACAGCAGGCCCTGCTGAAGAGTCTCTCCCCATCCTGCACAATGCTTTCTCGTGCACTTGTGCTGTGTCATAGTGAGGGTCAGAGTATTTATCCACGCTACAATTGGCAAAAAAAAAAAAAAAAAAAAAAAAAAAAAGCAGGGCTGAGCAGAAGGCGGTGGAGTTTTTTTTTTTAAACACTGCAGTTTCTTGATGGCTTAAACTGATCCAGACACCCTGCTCTGCTTCCCTCTGGGCCTGAGAAACTGAAGTGACAAAGCTACTCCCTTGGTTTTTTGGTTGGGTTAAGTTTAACAATCTGGTACCATTAACAAAAATCACTGCAGAGACGGGGAGTGGGGAGGAAGGGAAGAAAAGGGAATAAGTCAAAACAAGACAGAAACGCACGGTTGTTACAAGAGGCCTGGATTGTTCATGGAACCACAAGGAGACCAGCAGCTACCTACAACAGCCTAGAAGTATTCAAGGAGTTTCAGAATTACTTGTTCAAGGTCACACTATGGGCAGCAAAAACAAGTAGGGAGAGTTCCGACTCCTCTTCCATCTTAACCGCTTTATTATTCTCTTACAAGACTCTGATGACCCTGGGAAAAAAAGAAAATAATGGAAGTATATCCGAGCTGGATGAGAACACAGCCACACACTGTTTTTCTATCTTCGTTACTGATCTACCACACTGACTAGCTCAGGCTCCAAGTATGAATTGTGAAGCTCAGGCCATCAACATGGGCAACAGCTAAGCCTCTTCTTCATCACATGGAGCAGCTGAGATGATCTCATGGCTCACTACCGGAAAAAAGGGGAAGGTCTGTCTTCTTTCTGTACCACATCTGTCTTCTCCTGCCCTCTCTTCCAGCTGCATGGTCTGCCCTCTTTAGCGCTGGCTCTTTCTGCAAAACTATTCCTAAATTCTTGCTCCCAACAGAAACACTAGCATTTTGACACATTAAATTTGCAAAGGCATCAAAGGAGCATCTAAACTTAAGCAAGGTGGGCAGTTTAGTTTCTTCCAGCAACAGCCATGCATGATGCTGTTAAATAGCCCCCTTTCTGAAAAGGGAATTAGGCTGAAAACTCCTCCAGATGTTAATAAAAGAACGACAGTGGGCCTACTTCATCCATGCCCATGAGGAAGTTTCAGAAATTCTGTTGGAAAAGTCTAATTTTGAAAGAACAAAGTTTAAATTCAACTGCCCAGGAAGAAATCCTTATAAATCTGTGGCTGCATTGGAAGAAGGTTTTTTTTCCCCCTCCATCCCATCACTGCCACCTTCCTGACGACATTCCATGTAACGCATGTAAAGTGCAAAGCACCATACAAGTTTAAGAGAGTGTTTCTAATAAGCAGAAAGGGGAAAAAAAGGAAAAAAAAAACAACCTTACTTTTGCCTGAAGTGTAAATACAAGTGTAAAACCAGTGGAAGAAGGCTGGGAAGTCGTCTTGTACAAGGAAAGTCAAAATTTACAGAAATTACTTAAAAAGCTCAAAGTTGCCGAAGGCAAATCACCGCTCACAGAGGTTGTCACAGAGGCTTGATTACCTGAAAAGCAAACTTTTTTTTTTTTTACCAGAAGAACTGGAGAAAAACAGAACTACTCTATAGGACTTTAAAAAAAATGGCTACAATTTCAGCACCAATTCTCCTTACTTCGCCTTTAATGCGGCATCCTACTTATCAGATTTTTTTTTTTTTTTTTAAAACATAAATGTCAAGACATAATCTTCATCTCTGGACATCATCTCTGATTTTCCGACTGCTGCCCTCCTTCTGACTGTTTCAAGAGAGAATATTCCATAAATTCTTTTCAGGTCAGGATCAGCTCTGACCTCTGTACAGGCTGGTATGTATTCTGGTTTTACCTGGCTTCCACACGAGCTTCCCTGCTCGCTTACTTTAGGGCCCACAGGAGCTCTAGAAGAATTTAAGTAAAATCCTTCCAACTATTTTAGCATCAAAGCGGGGTGCAAAGATTAGTTAGCAACACAAACGTTACTACAGCAAATCTAGTTGCTTCAAACTTAACAAAACTGAGCTTGCAAGGTCAGGTATTTGAGGCTCCGAATACTTCTCATAATTAAGTCACAGAAAAACACAAGGCTCTGTGTGTTTTGTAGCACACAGCACTCAGGTCGGGCTGGTTTTCTTCTCTTACAAAGCATAAAAGCCCTACAAAAAAAAAAATTAGATATATATCAAAATAATTACTCAGATTTTCACTAACTACTTGCTTTTACGTAGCTATACCAGTTTGAATATTTGAGGCAATCATGTGATTCGAGATCTTGGAAGTCAAACGGTAGACAAGAATTCATGCTTAATTCAATTTTAGATAAGTTTTCAAGCTGCTGTGTTTCCCAATTTGATACACTCCAGTAGTGCTCCAGTTAACACGCTTGCTAGGAAGATTTCCTCAGAAGTTTTGTAATTAAACACTTTTTCACAGACGAGCTTTCGACAGCTCAGAGTCAGGAGAATCACACGTGATTTCAGATCTACTTCAGAAGTGTTTGATATGCAATTTTGTAGGGCACACCATAAGGAATTTCAGGAATTCTGTTGTGATGCCCTTTCAGCACACACTGGAAGACAGCAAGGCCCTCAAAGCTACGCCACCATCACTAATTCAACGAATCGCTTGCGGATCTCCTTATAATTGCACCCCCTTCATATCTCAACTTCCTCATGTCGAGTGAGGGGATTCAGCAGCAGTTCCGTAACTCATTTCTCTTTCTCAGGTTTAAAGACTGTTGCCAGAAAATAGCTAAAAAGTTATGCCTGCTATGAATCATACCCAAGGCCATCACCAGCTCAAAGATGCATGGTAGGAATGTAACTGCGTGTTTTTCTTTTTTCTATGAAGACGCAACATACACACATAACATCTTCTTCCCTCACATTCCTAAAGATTTGACGCAAGGAATGAGACACGTTGAGCCAGTGCAGTGTGATTTACCCAAACTAAATGACCACAAGTCAAGACTACTTTCATCAACATGGGCTTGAAGTTTTCACAGACATGCAATTGTGGATTTCAATTTAGGGTTCCTTAAATCAAGGTGTTTCCTCTCCTTTACACTTCTGGAAGGCTTTTGAAAGGTTCATTTTAGACAGAAAACACCTATAAAGCTTTCACTTAAAGACATTAAGGCTCAATACAGGTTTCTAATCATCCCTACTCTGCCACTACTCCTGTTTCTGTACTGCACTAAGTTTCAACAAGGACAGCCAGCAAATGAAAGACCTGGTCCAAAAGGCACCAAGTCTTCCCTAATTCATATAGGGAGAAAGTAAAAGAGGAAGAATAAGGAATACCTGTATATTTGACATGGCCCATGCCAAATTAAAATTATTCTCCAGCTACTTGAGTGTAAAAGAGCCCTTCATTAGTTCAACCTACACTTAAAGAATGCAACGTGTGAAGTCAATGTCATATCTGGCAAAATATGCCAGTCTATGGCACAGTCTGCTCCTTTAATGCTAATTAAAACAGCAACAGTCGTATGAGAAAATAATTAAGATAGCTAATTACATAATAACTGGAAAAAATTAAGATGGCTGTATATTACTCTTAGGTATGTCCTCCGTTGCACCCTCGCTTACTAGCTAGCCCACTGAACTCTTTCCTCACTAATAACTGAATTTACACTGATGAACATCTGTGAACTCAACTTCTAGCTCAGAGCAATGACGTAGCCAGCTGGTATCTGCTCAGCAGGAGCAAGAAACCTCTTTGTACACAATAACCACACGTAGAAAATCACTATTTTAGGGCTCAGAACCAATGAGACAACTAAGAGCAAAACTGATTTTCAGTGTAAGCCCACAGCGTTCACACTCTTCACTAATTTTCTGCATCCTTGACCTTCTTTCTACATCCATATTTTGTGCTCATTTCTGCAGAAAGACTGAAAGAGCCTGTTATTTAAAATATAAGGTAGGGACACGTACAGAAGACACGGGTATTCAGTCTTAGGATACCCCTCCTTGCAGGGGGGTTGGACTAGATGACCTTTGAAGGTCCCTTCCAACTCTAACCATTCTATGATTCTATGATAGCTGGTTAGGTGTGACAAAACAAGACTCAAAACACAGAATTTACTTAAATGTATTGTCAGCAGGAAGGGTTCAAAACCAAAGTCATAAGCCCATACAGGGACTTACGCAAGTCAAGTTCTTTCTGTGTGTTGTTTCAACAGCTGTGTTTGGTTATGGTCACTACAACATCAAGAGCGACAGACCAAGCAAGCCGGCAAAGACCACATCTCTAAAGAATAAAAACTGTCAGCACACCCTAAAAAAAAATTGCTCTAAACTGATGTTAAGAAAAATCTTACAAGCACTGGCCAGACAAAGCTCCTCTTGCTAGCTGTTTATATAAGATACAAATACCAAGGGACTTTAACCAAGACCTTTAAGAAGCAGAAGCTAGAAATACCATCTTTCCTTACTGAAGCTTTCCTCTGAGTTTGTCTAAAGGAATATTTACTCCCTTGCAAGCTGAAAGGCCAAAACTGTGACTGCTTCTTTCGCACAACATGGAAACCACACCACGAGGTAGAAAAGAACATTGGGGTGCAAGTCCCACCTCATTAATAACACACCGGAGCAGTTCAGAGAAGTCTCTTAAGCCTCTTAATATCACCTGGGGCAAAAGAGCATTAGTCTGTATTAGTTGTGGGAATGACCTGGGAATACCGGTTAAGCAACGGAAAACAAGGTGATGCTCAGAAGGAAGGACCCAAAAAGTCCCGGAAGGACCCGTAAACAGGGCTTTACGGAATAAAGCATCAACAAAATCAAAGCAAAGGTACTTTTGACCTTAAAGAACCACTTGATTTTCAGTATGCACCGAGTTGCACAGGCAAACAGCGTACACTGATTAATAACCTGAAGCATATTAATGTGCATCATGCTACTGGATGACAAACCAAGGGCAGACCAGTAAGCCTCCCTCCACAAACAAGGAATAAGTCCTTACTTACCAGCTACCAAGACCTTTCCTTCACACAATTACTATTCCCTAATCCTCCACATATCTCTCAAAGCATCAAAACTGATTTACCACAGCTTTCTGACAGAACAGTCTCTCTCTAACTTACCGACAGATCATCCAGGCTGCAAAACACACTTGCATTCCTTAGGGGGGGAAAAAAAAAAAAACCTAAAAAAAATAGTACACTGTAGAGAGTAAAAATCTAGTCCCAGATGAACAACCAAAACTACAATTTTACAGTAACTTTTAACAACTATTTCCTCCTAATTATCTCTAACAATCACTAGACACTGATACAGGTGGGCATGGATACAACTGCGTAAGATCATTGGGTCAGCACTCACACTGTGGTATTTCACTGGAGCAGCACTTCCCTCCCTGCTCAGTGTTTAAAGACAGAGCACGTCAAAGAGAAGTGAAAGCAATATTCAAATATGACACTTTCTATCCGCTATTCTGCTTTCCCCCAGCATATTTAGTAGGAAACAGGAAGCAAAATGCTTAAGAGTCAGTCTTTGTTTTCATATTACTTAGTGGAATATGTAACAACAGGTATATTAAGACTATTAAAAAAAAAAAAAAAAAAAAAAGATGCTCTCTTCACACTGTTTTAGTTGAAAAACTAGTATATGTGCAGCCCTGAGCCTGTACAGCAGCTTTCTTCACTTCTCCCACATACAAGACCTCCAAAACTCATTTGCCAGCGCATTTTGAATCACCCATTTCTGCCACGTTACCCAAGTTGTCGCACACATTTTTATAGAAAACTACGAAATTTTAACCTTGTTCCAATTCACTCATTCTTCTCATCTTGTTTTACCTCTGCTCACTTGGATTATCTCAAGTATCTAAACACTTACCCAAAGCACTGGATTACACTGGATTGTCTTCCAGCTGCTGAAAATATGGTTTTATTTCTCATTGGTATACAGAAATAAATGCTTGCAATTCAGAAGTACTTTCTTTTTTCCTGGGAAGTTCTTTCCAGAAGTACTTTTACAAGAAAAAAAGACGTCTTTTGCTTTTAATTTCACTTCACTCACGACTTCCATTCCTTTGCATCCTGGCTTCAAACAGGGTAGCAACGCAAGTTTCTGAAGCGTGCATGTAAAATTCACGTAATTACTAAAATCCCAGAAGCTCAAAGACTGTTCAATGTTTAGTATATAAGATTTCTTCAAATGCAGCTCAACTGAATGATTTCTTGTAGAGGAAATTTTACAGAATGGACAGAATCTTTACTTCTATGGTCATTAATGAGATACTCAGAGCTCATCAGCAACTTCACATTTCTGCACAGGAAGGACCACAGAATAAGAATATAAACCTGAAAAGGATCTTCACAGGCTTGGCATTCAATCTCTCAGTTTCAGGCAACCAGTCCATGAAAGGTAAACATTACAGTACAGTTTCACGTTCAAAGTAGATTTTGGGGGATTTTCTTCCTACCACTTAGGGGTCTGCTCCAGAACTTTGTTTGGCTGAGAGAAGTTTTTCAATTCCTAAATAAGATTTGCATCTTCCGTATTCAAAACAAAGGATCCTTCCCTGCCAAACAGGCTTAGGATGGGGAAAACCCATTGTTTGAGCAGTGGTGGGACAGAAGAAAACATATCCTGGCCACATGATACTTTTACCTGGCTATTTGAAACACCAACATGGATCTAGTCCGACAAGTCTGTATCGGTACCGGGTATAAACAAATATGATGCTCCGCAGTTTGCTGAAGTTCAGAGTGTAAAGAAGCCTTGCGTGGCTCATCATGGAACCAGTTCAGGGCCCCTACCATCTCAAACCTCTGCCCTGCACTATGTGAGCCGAATTGCTCCCAGAGCTAGCATGGAACCCACAGCAACTGTGTTTGCTAAGCATTGCTCTCAGGTTCCTAAAAAATCCATCACACTCCAATTCCAACTAGTTCTTTAGGAATCCCAGTCTAAAAGTGAATGGAGGCTCCAGAGCAGCCTTGGAAGTTTCACTAACTGCTCTGTTTTGCTCTGCCCGAAACACCTGTTTCTGTGTGACTCAAAGCTCATTCCTGCTCCTTTCTACAGAAACTTTCACCATCTGACAAGAGGTGTCTATGAACTGAAAGATACAGACGATATCGGGTCACCTGGACTATTCCCAGCTGTGCACAGTGCCAGAGTTTACCCCTTCCCTCCTTACCACCACGTCCATATTCACCAGAGCATGTCTAACTCCCTCACGTGCACCCTGGCACACAATACATCCAAAGCCTTTGAGCAGCTCATCTTGGAAATCCCACTTGGACATCACTAAACAGGGCACGGTGAAACGTGATTGACTGACACTGAACGGGAACGAAAACTTCTGATGGAAAAAACCCAACTCCGTGCACAGCTCCTAGTGCATCCCCTAGTATCGATAAGACCTAGCTTTTTTCCCCCCCATTACCCAGGCTATCTCCAGTGAGCAGAAGATTGCTTACATCAAGGTCTCAATAACATGGCTTTAAGTTGAACTGTTTCCTAGGGAAAAAAAAAAGCAGATAGAGATGGAGGTGATCTGTGGTCCCATTAGAGGATAATGCTGTATGTACAGTCTAAACATCAAATATTGTTTTCCCCCTATAATTTTGAAGTAAACCATAGCTGATCTGCAGAAGAAAGCTTCTTGAGGCTGATTGTCAATTAGGCCAGTGGAAATCAGCAACACCAGCAGATCAAACTCTCCAGCTCACAACTGGCAAGTACTGGTGGCAGAAACGCAACTGTCTGATGAGCATTTTCTGTGCGGCTGGTGTACAGTCAAACTCCTTGCGAAGGAGCTGTTGAAATACTTCACAATCAGCCAACAGGTTGCCCAGAGAGGCGGCGGATGCCCCATCCCTGGAAACATTCCAGGCCAGGTTGGCCGGGGCTCTGATGTGGTTGGGGATGTCCCTCCTCCTTGCAGGGGGGTTGGGCTGGGTGGGCTTTAACGGTCCCGTCCGACCCAAACCATTCTGTGATTCTAAGTCACAGAAGCGCTAAGCTGTTACACCCAGGACTTAGTATTCACCTAAGACACTGGAATCCACATTGGGTTTTGTTCACTTTTCCTGTGTCATCCATCATTACCACAATAAAGTAGTAGGGGACATTTTTGTCATTTTCTAAAAGGGTTCTAGCCATTATTTCTGAGGGATCCTCCTCTGCTCCATCCAAGGTCAGTTATACCTACAGTTTATTCATGCCCTGGTTAGCCATCTAGACAAAAGGGACACTTCAGTCTACAGACATGGATCTGACCGAATGCCTGGAATCACAGACTGACTGGAAATCATTTGGTTTTTAAAAAGTATGAGTTCTTTTTCTTCCTTACAACTCCCTAATCACTCACCACAAACTGTCCATCAGTACAGCTGTTTGTACAACAGTACACGCAGCTCAAGTTGCAGCTTGCAAGTCTTCAAACGCTGTCTCACAGTTCATTGAAAGCTTCAGTCTCTCTCATGTTGGAATTGATAGTAAAAGCTTCTCAATTTCAGCATGAAAGAAGAGTTTGAAGTGCGGGAGACACTGGTTCTGGAGCCCGCAAAGATGTGCTTGCCGGACTCTAGACAGCCACACATGACATCTGTTTTGGTCAGCAATTAGCACGGTAACATTCAACGGATCATTTGACTGCAGCATGACTGGCTCTCTGTTAAGACTGCATTTTTTTGATCCAACTCCTTCCACTTCGAATATGAGTCTGAAAGGTTTGGCTCCCCCACTCCCCATTGCTTGGAACTGCTTATAACGACAGGACTGAGTTTGTTTTTGTTTAGAAATCACTAAGTTATCGTGACACTCCTGATTTTCTTCCACCAACAACTAGGAAGAGATAGTCCTAAAAAATCTCTGCTTTTGAAGTGAAGTTACTCCACGACACATTTTCAGTTCTGTTAGACTCCAGCAAAAGTAAATGACATCCTGGCACAATTACTTTGGGATACAAATTGGAATTTTATGCGTAACCAGATGTATTTTACAGCCACATCCTCCATTTCTCCCACTTAAAACATGGAATACAACAGCAAAAGGCTTTCTTGGGCCAGGTCATCCTGCCACCAACGAACAAGTTAAAGAAGAGGTTAGGCAGAGAAGTGTGGCCACACTGGCAAAAGGTTTTGGACACGACTTCTCACTCCTACAGATGTGTCAACAGCAGGAGCTTTGTTTTCTAATCAATGTGAATTTCACTGGCACAATTAAGTCTAGGCTAAATCTCGATTACACCTTCTATGCTTCAGTTACTTACACATTAAAGTCACTTCAATCATTAAAAGCACTCCCCTTAAGTTCACATTTAAGAACTGGTGCTTTAGATAGATTTATAGCCATGACTCAGATCATCTTACTCTCATCCTTATAGTCAAAAAACGCAGCACCGAGTGTTCTGGAGAAAATTGCCGACTAAAACGAATCACCGGGCTGATTTCTGTGCTGGCAGGTAGAAAACAATTACCTTGCATTACGTAGCACCACACTCAGATCAGCCAGATTTTTGCATTATAGAAGTGCTACAATAGACCGGAATGACTTTTCCATTCTTTTTCACGATTCTGCAGTAAAATAGCTCCAGGGTAACAGCTCCTTCAAGGTAAGGCATCTTAAAACTCAGTAACAGACTTTTAAGCTCAGATAATGATGAGGATTTGTTATCGGCGTATCTGACTGTAGTTTCAGAGCTTCCTGATTTCATTACAAGCACTGACACAGCACGCAGATACCTCAGCACATGGTCCTTGTATTTGCAGAGCACACAGCAAAACAATTCCTCAGACTTTGTCACAGGCTCGCGCTTGCTACAATTGACCTTTCTTCAGCATCCTACATAACTTAAACTAAATATTTACTCGACTGGAACATCTTATAATTGATGATTCAGCTTCTGCTCCTACAAACTCCTACAAAAGTTTCTGTTCCTAGAAAAAAAAAAAAAAACAGTGTTTTGGTCTCACTTTCACAAACGAAGGGCAATGACTAATAACTAAGGCTTCTCCCTGCAGCATTCGCTTGGTTCTTGCACAAGCCTGGGAAGGAACAAAACCAAAAATTCAACCGGGAAAAGGCTGTACTTCGTCTCCTGAATGACCCCCAGCTCCCTGTAATGCTTATCCAAAGCAGTGCTCGTGTTTATAGAACAGGCCCATATTTTAGAATCAGAACTTGCTTTCAAAGTAGGGTCATGCTTCACAGCTCCGGTGGCCAAAAGCCATCTCCGTTCCCTCCCTTCACCCCAAAGTGGACGTCTAGTAAGTCATGTTTATCTGAGGAGCAGTTAAATCTTCCTTTCAAGTGGACATCTATTGATTTTTCTCGAGTAACTCTTCATTTTCACACCTGGAAGCACGTAGCTCCAGTAACTCAGATTAGGAGTCTACTTCTTAATAACATCAACAGCACGAAGGCAATGAAGCAAAACTTCAAGTGCAGACTCACATCTTCCAGTCTTTCTAAAGAAAAGCACGCCTGCACTAAGTAATTATTTCTCCCCTCCACCACTGCTTAAGCTGACCAGACGCGTACAATAAAAGTCTTCCCCTCTTGCCTGCAAGAGGGGAAAGGGCACGGACTTAGTTTGATACGGATTGCTAAACCCTTACGCAGAGCCTAGACTTCCTCACTTAACCTTCTTCCTAATGCTCTCCAAAATTAAAACGTGGGACGGTTGCCCAGTAAACCAAAAGCCAACTATCAGCAAACAGGAAAAACAGAGTTAGCTGAAGGAAGGATGTGATGGGGAGGGAACATTTCAGCACTTTTCAGAATACACTGCATGTTTTATCCATGTTCACCCTCCCTCTCGTCAAGAGACGCCGCAGGAGAGGAGAGGGCACCCCAGCTGTTCCCGCTTCATCAGTGACCCAGGCTTAAAGCCAATTTATCTGGGTGTTATCTGTGCTGCGACTCCCAGCTTCGGTTCACGCCCAGCACCTCTGTGGGCACAGAAGCAGCCTCTCGGGGAGATGGGACTCCCATCTTGATGCTCCAGTCCTGGCAGGAGAGGTGAACAGACCCCTGCCCTCCTGCAGTGCAGAGCCTCTCATCTTCCTACTAGCCCAAGAGAAAGGGTGCTCAAACCCCCTTGGCTCAGGGATCCTCCTTCCATCAGCTCAGGGACTCCCACACCTCAGGGAACCCTACCCCTCACACCTCAGGGAGCACACACCACCCCCCCCCCGCCGCCTTCACCTCAAGGGACTCCACACTTCAGGGAGCATCCCCTCTTCACCTCATGGCACCCATCACCTCAGGGAGCATCCCTGCTTCATCTCAGGGCACCCATCACCTCAGGGAGCACCCCCTTTCACCTCAGGACACCCATCACCTCAGGGAACAGCCTCTCTTCACCTCTGGGAACACCACACCTCAGAGATCACCCCCCCCCTTTCACCTCAAGGCACCCTCACACCCCAGGGAGCTCCCTCTCCTTCATCTCAGGGCACCCCACATCTCAGGGATCACGCCCCTATACCTCAGAGCACCCCCCTTCACCCCACACCTCAGGAAGCTCCCCATCTTCACCTCAGGGCACCCATCACCCCAGAGATCACCCCTCTCCCTTCACCTTAGGGCACCCATCACCCCAGGGAACAGTCCCCCCCCACCTCAGGGCACCCATCACCCCGGGAAGCACTCCCCTTCACCCCACACCTCAGGGAGCACCCCTCCTTCATTTTAGGGCACCCCCACACCTCAGGGAGCTCCCCCTCTACACCTCCCGGCACCCATCATCTCAGATAGCACCCCAACTGCCCCTCGGGGCACCCATCACATCAGGGATCACCCCTCTCCCTCCACCTCAGGGCACCCCACACCTCAGGGAGCTCCCCCCCCCGCCACCCCTCAGGGCACCCTCCCCAGCTGAGGGCCGCCCCCGGCCCGTGGCTCCCCCGAGCCCCGCCGTACCTGCTGCCAGGGCAGCTCCACATGCAAGGCCCGGGTGGCGGGGCCCGGGGGTAAGGCGGCGGGGCCGGCGGCCGAGCTCATCCTCACGGCAGGGCAACGGCCGGGCAACGGCTGCGCATGAGCCCCGCGGGCCGCTCCGCCGCCGAGCACCCAGGGGTTAATGGCGGCAACAGCACCGGCCCGGGCCGCTCGCTACGGAGCCATATTACCGCAGTGCTGGGGGGGGGGGGGGGCGGGCGGGAAGCAGCGTTCCGCTCGCTCATTGGTCAGCGCTCCACTGAGGCGGGAGCCCGGGTGCGTTTTTGAGACGCTACTGGCTGCGCCCGACGCCGATCAAGGCTCCTCGCCGCGGCCCCTTGTCAAACCGTTGGAAAGGGAGCCGGCGCCGATTGGAGCGCTGACTTCCGGAAGGCGGGACGGCGCCTGAAGGAGCGGATGATGATTGGGGGAAGGTGGTTTTTGATTGACGTCGGTCGTCCTCCGTCACGTGTGGCGGGGGGGAAGCTGTTTTTATCACGTGGTGGGACGAAAATATTTTGCTGGGTGGGTGCGCGGGGGGGGCGGAGGGGGCACTGTCGCCATGGCAACGGGGAGCGGCCTGGCCCTGCCGCTTACCAGCCCCACACCGCACCAACCTTCCCCATAGCAGGCCAGTCTGCCCCACATCACACCAACCTGCCCCATAGCAGGCCAGTCTGCCCCACACCGCACCAACCTGCAACTTAGCAGGTCAGTCTGCCCCATAGCAGGCCAGTCTGCCCCACACCGCACCAACCTGCCCCATAGCAGGCCAGTCTGCCCCACATCACACCAACCTGCAACTTAGCAGGTCAGTCTGCCCCATAGCAGGCCAGTCTGCCCCACACTGCACCAACCTGCCCCATAGCAGGCCAGTCTGCCCCACATCGCACCAACCTGCCCCACAGAAGGCCGACCAGCCCCAGATCACACCAATCTGCAACATAGCAGGCCAGTCTGCCCCATAGCAGGCCAGCCTGCCCTACAGCAGGCCAACCTGCCCCGTAGCAGGCCAGTCTGCCCCACAGGTGGCCAATCAGCCCCACATCGCACCAACCTGCCCCACAGCAGGCCAGTCTGCCCCACATCACACCAACCTGACCTGTAGCAGGCCAGTCTGCCCCATAGCAGGCCAATCTGCCCCACAGAAAGCCAACCTGTCCCATGTCACACCAATCTGCCCCACAGCAGGCCAGCTTGCCCCACATCACACCAACCTGCCCCACATCACACCAACCTGCCCCACAGAAGACCAAATTGACCAACAACAGGGCAACCTTTTCCTCATCATGCCAACCAACCCAACACCACACCAACCCAACACCACACCAACCCAACATCACACCAATCCACCCCACACCACACCAACCCGTCCCACATCACACCAACCCAACACCATGCCAACCCATCCCACGTCACACCAAACCCATCCCACACCACACCGACCCACTCTGCGTCAGGCCTGATGCAACACTCACTGAAGCCCAACACAGCCATCCCCTGGCAACACCCACCTCCATCCCACCCCACCCAGGCAACATCCATCATGGCCAGAAGGACCATCCCCACCAAGGTGGCACCATCCCCACATACCACACAGCACCGGGAGCGCCAGTCCTGTCCCCACACCCTGCCGGGACTACCCGTCCCCACAGCACCCTGCAACGCCTGCCCGGCATAGGCAGCTGCACTGGAGACGCTCATCCCCATTGCACTGCTGGGGACCAGCACGGGCTGTGCCAAAACATCCGTCCCCACACCACCAGGAACGCCCATCCCACCAGCCCAGCAGCAGGACTGGGAACGCCTGTCCCCAGCACACGCCACGGCACTGGAAATGCCTGTTCCCACCGGGCTGGGCGGCTCTGGAAGGACTGAGTGTGGCGTGCAGTGCTGGAAAGTCCTGTCCTCCTCTCCTCTCTCCCCTTCCAGCCCTCTGCATCTCACACACCATGGAGATCTTCACCACTGGATGGCCACCAAGCCTTCGTTCACCCGCAGTACTCATGGTTTTGCAATGTGCATGCTGTGTTCGTGTGCATTGTACTGGTGTTTTTTTCAGCATGCATTTTGGTCTTGAGTATTCAATGGTGAACTCATTAAAAATACATTAAAAAAAAGAGGAAGAATAGTGAAAAGTGGAGTGGAAAGTCAAGTTTTCTGGAGTTTGATGACCATCCTTGGAGAAGTCATCCTCTTCCATCCTTTTCCGTCCTCACCCTCTCTTGCAGCCGCTCACCATGCACTGTCGTTCTCCAAAGTATTTCCTGTGGAAAATGGAGCTGCCAAACTCTCCTCCTCGATAATTCCACATTTCACCATAAAGTGACACGTTGCTGTGGACTTTTTTAATCAAATTGTGTGATTTTACATGTGGGTCCCAAATAAATTTGATGCCTAGAGTTTAAATTTTAGACATTGTGAGCCTGGAGTTGTGCTTGAGTTCTGGATGTTGCTGTCACTGATTAGGAGAAATTTCAACACAGTGACTTTTTTTTGGAAGATCTTCTGAGAAAGAGTGCATCTCCATTTTTTCTTCTCATGCACTGTTTTCTTCTCAAAGTGCACTGTTTTCAAGGATGCAGACGTTCTGGAGATCAGGAGGTTCAAACATTGTAATTTTGGACTTGTATGAGTTTGAATCACCTCCAGGTTTCTGGTTCGTTACAATGCATGTGCTCCTTCCTTTGGAACTTTCCATCTTCACCTTGGAGGATCAAAGCTTGCTATTTAATATGAATTTTTGGTTGGTTTTTTTTTTGGCCCAAGGTGTGAAAAATGCACTTGGAATGACAAAAATTATCATAAAATCAAGACATTTGGGAATGTTTTATGAGTTTGAAGCTCTTTAGGTGTGCTTCCTCCAGTTGGCAGAACTAGTTCTAGCTCAGAATTATATATAAAATCTGAGAGGATGACAGTTGTAAGAACAGTTATTCCTGAGATAAATCACTAAAAACAGTTTATGGAAACAGCATGAAGATGCCACTGTTTGTTTGCCCAAAATATCAAAGGATTTTAAAAAAAAAAATCAATCCTTGGGTGATATGTGACTGTTCTATGACCAAGTTATGCTGATCTGGTGAATTTAAAGTCCATACAACAGTACCACAGCAGGATTTTCCTATTTTTCTTCATTTCCACAGGAGTAGATGACTATCTCAAAATTTTCTTAAAATCCTAATGTTTAGAAGAGTCGAATGAATCACTTAACATAGCTGCTCGCATGCCCTGTACATGGAGACTGAAGTTAATTTGCTGCTTAATGTACACGGAGACATCTAACCCATAATTCAGGGACTAAAGAGCAAAATTTCCCCCCCAGAAGAAAATTCAAATACGACCCCAAACCCCATGTTAATTTATTAATCATTTTATAGTAGAGGAACCGATACAGCTCCAAAGAAGTCCCTGCAGATCTCCAGCTGATGCTACCTAAGGTTTTGGCTTCGTGTTCTACGTTGCAGACTTATCTCTGCATTTTGCTCTCTTCGCGTGACAAGGAACTGTTTGCAAGAGCGTTATAAAATGAGGAGTTTCTAGGCATAAGGTTTCAATTTTACATTTGATTTTCATCAGCTTTGAGAGGTTAAGTCCATCCCTTGCGTAGTTCAGCCCAGCGACTATTCAAAAAGATGAGAGTCACTTAATAACCCAGGTTGCGCTTGAATTAGAACAAAATAATCACCCCTTTTGGGCTTAAAATAATGTGTTAATTAATCAGGATTGGTATTTGCAAGCTGCAGCCACGGATGATTGTGGTTTCTTTTTATCCCTGGTTTAGGAACAGTCACGCGGAGCAGTAATGCTGGAGCAGTACTGCCGATCTCGGCCGCAGACGCGGCGTTACATAGGACCCTATGTAATTTAATGACGCCGTAGGAAACTGTAATTTGAATTTTTCAGCCACATGAAAAGGCCGGCATTATCTGTCTACATCGTTCTGAAGATCACAGCACGACCTTTATTACATCCCAGTGGATGTTCCTGTGGATGATTATCATAAAAGATGAAATTTCTGTGGCTGCAGCAAGTGCGCGGCTGCACGCAGCACTCCCATCGCCATGACCTGCCCATCTGCCCAAGCTGGGTGGTGCGATCGACACGCTGGAAGGGAGGGATGCCGTCCAGAGGCACCTGGACAGGGTGGAGAGGTGGGCCCGTGCAAACCTCATGAAGTTCAACCAGGTGCTGCAAGGACATGGACCTGTTGGAGTGAGTCCAGAGGAGGTCATGAAGATGATGAGAGAGCTGGAGCACCTCTCCTGTGAGGACAGGCTGAGAGAGTTGGGGCTGTTCAGCCTGGAGAAGAGGAGGCTCCAGGGAGACCTTAGAGTGGCCTTGAGAGATGGTGGATTCCAGCATCCCTGGAAACATTCAAGGCCAGGAATCAGCAACCTGATCTGGTTGGAGATGTTCCTGCTCCTTGCAGGGGGGTTGAGGTGGGTTGGACTGGATGGGCTTTAATGGTCCCTTCCGACCCAAACCATTCTGTGATTCTATGATTAGTGAGCAGGTCTTGTGCTCACATGTGGTCTAAACTCACACCAGCAGCTCCTCACTTTAACCTTATGGAAAGCAAGAAACAGTTTCTTATGGACTTCTTTTAAAATTTTTTTTTGTTTGTGGAAAGGAAGACCAGAAAACAATTAAAATTATTATAAACAGAATTTCAAAATACAATTTTAAGAAAACAGGGTAAATTGCCTGTTAGCATAAAGCACATTTTCAAAAAACCTTTTGAGAATGCTGGATGAAACACCACTTAGGAATTGTGAGAAATGCTGTTTGAAAACTTAAGTGTCATTTTTGAAGCCCTACTATATCAGTGCTTTTTTCACTTGGTGGCACCGAATTGGAGACACATGGGCAAGTGTCCTTTCAAATGACTTGTGATGGAGAGATGCTGCCTGCAGGTCATTACAGAGATTATTTAATAGAGTTTATCACAAGCTTTGGCGTGCTAGAAGCTTTGGGAAAGGACGCAATGACCTTGTGGCTGAGGGTAATTCCTATTTCTGCTGTAGACCGAGTAACACGTGCTTCTTATTGGGGTATGAGGTCATTGCAAAATCACTCAAATGAGCAAACACGCTTCACCGATGGACGGAATGATTGCAAGTGCAGAGCAAAATACTTCAGGTTTGTGGGCTATTTAAAGAAGAGGAAAAACTTAAGTTTTGCCACTGAATGCCTATTAAATAATGTAATTTAGAGCCACAGATGTGTGGTTAAAAGAGCTTGTTTAGCTTTCCCTTTGGAGAGAGAAAGCTCAAGCAACAGCAGCTAATATAAGAGACTGGGCTTGTGGGTGTTAAATGGCGGAGCCTTTTATCTCCAAAGTATTTCTGAGTATTTCTAGTTGAAAACTAGAAATCCAGTTGGTGGACAAGAAGCTCAACATGAGCCATCAATGCGTCCTTGCGGCCCAGAAGGCCAACCGCATCCTGGGCTGCATCAAGAGGAGCATGGCCAGCAGGTCGAGGGAGGGGATTCTGCCCCTCTGCTCCGCTCTGGGGAGACCCCCCTGCAGCGCTGCGTCCAGCTCTGGAGCCCCCAACATCAGGAGGACGTGGAGCTGCTGGAGAGGGTCCAGAGGAGGCCACGCAGATGCTGAGAGGGCTGGAGCAGCTCTGCTGTGAGGCCAGGCTGAGAGAGCTGGGGCTGTTCAGCCTGAAGAAGAGGAGGCTCCGGGGAGACCTGAGAGCGGCCTCCCAGTGCCCAAAGGGGGCCTACAAGAAAGATGGGGAGAGGCTGTTCAGTAGGGCCTGTTGTGATAGGATGTGGGGTAATGGTTTTAAAATAGAGGGGGGTAGATTTAGATTAAATATTAGGAAAAAAATTTTTACGATGAGGGTTGTAGAGCAGTGTCCCAGGTTGCCCAGAGAGGTGGTGGATGCCCCCTCCCTGGAAACATTCCAGGCCAGGTTGGCTGGGGCTCTGAGCAACCTGATGTGGTTGGAGATGTCCCTGCTCCTTGTAGGGAGGTTGGACTAGATGACCTTTGAAGGTCCCTTCCAACCCAAACCATTCCATGATTCTAAGAAGGCCAATATGTTTGCTCTATCCCCAGAGGTTGTTTTAAACTGCTGTAAGACACGTGCAGCTACCGAAGACTTTCTAGTCATCCCTATGCAATGTATCAGAGGCTGACGGTGAAAAGCACAATAAAACTCAGATCTTTTCACTATAATGGCCCTTGGCTTTGAATTGAAAGCAATACATGTCTGTGAGTCCCAGCTGAAGAGCTGTTAAAATATCACCTGGTACTTAAAAAGAACTCTTCTACATGAAGATATTCAGAAAAATGCTGAAAACGCATGCTCAAGTCATACCACATTAAATTTCAAGGGGTGTTTATTAATTTGCAAGTAAGTTGGTCAACTTTTGCACTTCACCATCTCTGTCAGCTGCATAAATGGTTTTGTTAATTGGGTTTTGTTAATTGATTTCAATAATTGATCATAAGTTTCCTGAGGTATCCTTATATAGCTAAACCCTACATCAGATAGAGGGACTTCATTGTATTTTTGATACACCATCAGGTTATTCTAGTCACATTATGTGCACAGACAAGATCCCTGTTCAGTAGAAGACATCTTCAAGTCAGCTCACAACTACTAGAGACAATTTCCATGGAAGACATGGAAGAGGATTCCTGGTGCTTTGGAGCACAAATGATGCTTAGAATATCTGTTATCCTGGTGCTTAGAAGAGCTATTATTTTTATGGAAAAACTTTCTTCTCAGACTCAAATATATATTTTAAATGAGATGATAAAGAAAAATATATATTTGAAATGAGGTAGAGTAATGAAGGAGTACAGCGGCACTATCTCAGAACAAGGTGATCCCCATATCAACCTTTACAAACTGGCCTTATTTCCATACTGACTGGGTTGTACAAGAAGTAATTGGTAATTCTGGTAACTTCTTTAGGCACTGAGTGTCTTTTTATTATGTGGACTTCAGCATTTGGCACCTGGGCTCTTCCCCTGTCAAAGTCTTTATGGCACAATTGCAAAATGTGGAGCAATAGCCCATAAAACAAAAGTTAATTTCTGGAAAAAACACTTATTGCTTTACAAAATATTGATTTAAAAACATGTGTGTATTATTTCTTTGAAGCTTTCAATATACTAAAACATTGTGGTTTGGGGGAAAGGGTGTTGTTTGTCTTGTTGGTTTTTCTGGATAGCTTGAGAAACGTGTTGGTAGACTGAAGTCATCCAACCAAGATACGCTGATTGTAAATCCACTTGTCGTAGTTCAGCCCCGATCAGGACCAGGCTACGCAGTCTGTCTCTTGCTCCCCCCACCCTCCGAGAGAACAGGGAGAGATGATATAAGAAAAACGGCTCAAAGTTTGAGATAAGGACAGGGAGAAATCCTTAAAGTTACCATCACGGGCAAAACAGACTCGACTTGGGGAAAACTATTCATTTATTTCTAAAACTAGCAGGAGAATGAGACAGGGAACAAGATAACCTCCCCCCACCCCTCCCTCTTCCCAGGCTTAACATTATCTCTACTACCTTCCCCTCCCTGAGTGGCACGGGGGCGGGAAAAGGGAATGGGGGTCCCGGTCAGTTCATCACGCGTTGTTTTACGCCGCTGTAGCATCATCGGGGGAAGAACTCCTCGCATTCCTCCTCTGCTCCAGCGTGGGGTCCCTCCCACGGGCCACAGTCCTTCGTGAAACTGCTCCAGCGTGGGTCATCTCTTCCACGGGGTGCAGTCCCTCTAGAACGGCTGTCCCAGCGGGCCCTCCACGGGCCACAGCCTCCTTTAGGCCTCCACCTGCCCTGGCGTGGGGTCCTCCACGGGCTGCAGATGGATCTCTGCCCCTCCATGGACCTCCATGGGCTGCAGGGGGACAACCTGCTCCACCATGGTCTTCACCACGAGTTGCAGAGGAATCTTGGCCAGGAGCCGCATTACTCCTCCCCCTCCTTCTTCACTGCCCTTGGCATCTGCAGCTGTTCCTCACAACAGGCTGGTAGATGTCTCTCAGGATCCTTTTTACATCTTATTCACTTCTCATCTCCTCTCCACTTCTTGCAGCCGGGCCGGGCCGAGTTGGGCCCAGTCGGCTGCCCGGCAGGAGGCCAGAGGGTGAGGCCTGCAAGGCCCACAAGGCTCACGCCTCCCCCTCTCTGCCCCCCACTCAGCTGCTTCACATCTTCTCTCCTCTCTTTTTTTTCTGTTTTCCCCTTCTTAAATACGTTATCGCAGAGGCGTTATCAAGGGACATTCTGCTACCAATCGGCTCGGCCTTGGCCAGCAGCGGGTCCGCCCTAGGCCCGGCCGAGTCCACTGAACAAAGGGGAGCGACTTCTAGCAGTTTCCTACAGAAGCTACCACCTTAGGCCCCCCCTCACTAACAAAACCAGAACACCACTGAAGTCAATGGATTACATTTAAGCATCTTTGGTGGGTTTTTGATCAAGCTTATGGTGAAAGTTTTCAAAAAAACCCTCATCAAGTGATGCTGGCTTGGGATGAGGTCCACCAGATGGCCAAGGCATCACGATGCAACTCAGTTCAACAATGAATGCCGCAGCAGTAGTTGTACGCTGACACACTTTTTTTCACCAAGCTGTGATGAAGTCAATCTGTTTCAACCTTCTTAACTATGCTAGAAAGTTTTTCTTTAATAGTAAATCCTTTTTTTTTTCTACTACCTTTAAAATCTGTTATTATTTGCCTTATTTTCAGGGAATGAGGGATGCATGGACCCAAGATACTGGCAAACTTTAGGGATATTGCACTCAGCTTTGCTACAGGAATCGCACTCACCGGTTATAGTGTAACCTGAGCATGTGAACTTGATTTTTTTTTCTTTGGAAAAGAGATTTCAGCATGTTTACTCCTGCAAGAGGGTTGCCAGTTAGTTTTAGAAGTTGTTTGAATTAGTTTGTTGAAAAAAAAATCCAAACAAAAGCTTGTTGTCCAAAGGAGCTGGAGGGGGGTCAAGTGGCAGGGGGTTGTAAAAACTGCCTTCAGAAGGATGTTATTACCTCACCACTGTGGCCATAAAGAAAAACTTCTACCAGAAAAAAAGTTTAACAAGTTCAATAAATGTTCAAAGAACCTCACAAAAGCTTCTCGGTTTGGAAACAGCATGAGCTATTTCTTGATGCGTTATGTTTTGAGTGCGGTAAAAGAGAATTGCTGCCACGTGAAGACCTGCTGTGATCTTGCTAGGTTTCATAAGCAAAGCAGGATGAAGCCAAGATAGTTTGGGATGAGAATGCTTTAGAAGGCCTCCTGGAAATGGCCTTTGGGTTTAAAGCCATGAGCCCCCAGTGTGCTTACTCAGGGACACGTCTGCATTAAACACAGGAGTTTTGGGATTTGTGGGGACTATATATGAGCTTTGAGTGAGGGAGGGCTTTCCGAGGCGGAAAAGCTCATCTAAGAATAGAGAAAACATGAAACAGCTTGATGGCAGCTTCTGGTGTCTATGGCCAAATCCAGTCAGAGAACATAGTGTTTGGAGAACTGAGCTACTTTCCCCAAAACTCATGCGCTCAGGGTAGGAGAATAGAAATAAATGTCAGTCCAGCTCTTTCTGACGCTTGACTTGGAGAGGTTTATAAGACAGGAAAGTTGATGTTAAGAAATCAACAATCAGAGTGCTTTTGGGATGCCACACAACGGGAATATGAGCTCTTGGCTAATATTTGACTCGGTCAAACATGACAGGAGGGCCATCCTGCACTGTGTAACCTCAGTCAAAGCACAGAAGAAAGCAGAGAAAAGCCAGGAACTATCTAGGGAAAACTCCCCATGTGTCATCAGCCAGCAAAGGTGGATCGGATCTGTGAGAAACCAGGGAACCGGTAAATAATCAGACCATGCATGGAGGTCAAATTCCCACCAGGCTTCTCTTATAGCCTTTTACAACCTGTGGAAAAACATTCTCACCCCTCAAGCCACCAGAAGAAGAGAGAACCACAAAGTAGAGTACAGACAACTCAGCGTCGGCATTTTTCTTCCCGCCCTTTCAGCTGCAAAAGGTGGTCCCGTCAACCCCTGGCAGAAGTAGGCAGGTAATTGCTCATTGTTGTGATGGTCAGGATTTTCCTTTAGAGGGAAAAACCTCATTTATCTGAGCTGCCGCCAAATAGCACCATTTTCCCGAGGATCACTTTACACTGTGAAGCTTAGAAAGATTTGCGTGGTAGAAATTCATTTGTTATTCCATGTCGTACGGCTGCTTGGGCTAAATTGACAAAATATTTATCCAGAGGGTAATGCATCGATTTCTGCTCTGTGCCTTCTCCTTGTACAAGGCCATTCCACTCTGGGTTAGTGGTTTCTCAGCATTGCTACTTGGCATTCCCCCAAAAATGCCTTTTTTTTTTTCCTTACCGTGGAATTACTGACAGGCACCTCATGAGGGCAGCACGTCCTCTCTGTTTCGTTTTTCCATCTCTCATTAGACCCTGTTCTGCTTCCAGATAGAATAAAAAAACCTGTGTACACACTACAAACGCTGTATTCTGCTTATACTACTCAAGTTAACAAGGGTCTCAACGCAAAATAGGACAGAAACTATGTAAACACAGGAGGAAGAAGAGGTGACAGTGGAACGTCCCCTCTTCCAGCCTGTAAGGAGGCACAAACAGGTACAAAACCATGTTGAAAGGTCCCCAGCTACTTTTTTTCTCCCTTTTTAATATATAAGTTTGTGACCCCACTCCCAGCCAAAAAAAAAAAAAGGAGACACGCATCCATCAGGTGGAGGCAAACGTAAGAGTGCAAGACCAAAACCAGAAAGGGCTGACACAGCCCAGTGCAGAGGAAAGGACGGGGTTATCAGGACTCTCGCAGGTATAATGAGGAATGTGAGGAGGGCAGGGAGGTCTTAAAGCACTCGAGGAGTGCAAATGCACTTACTATCAAGATAAATAACAGCAGAGGAAGGGGAGGTTGCTGAGCTAAACGCAAGACAGGTCCACAGGAAAGCAAAGATGCCCATTTGGAGAGGGACTTTTGACAAGGTCCTGTAGCAACAGTAATGGCTTTAAACTGAAAGAAGGTAGATTTATATTAGATATGAGGAAGAAATTCTTCACTGTGAGGGTGGTGAGGCACTGGCACAGGTTGCCCAGAGACGCTGTGGATGCCCCATCCCTGGCAGTGTTCAAGGCCAGGTTGGACAGGGCTTTAAGCGACCTGGTCTGGTGGAAGTTGTCCCTACCCAGGGCAGGGGAGTTGGACTGGATGATCTTAAGGCCCTTTCCAACCCAAACCATTCTATGATTTCTCAAAAAATGACTTGAGCAGCAGCTTTATCAGGGCTGGTCTACCACAGGCAGGAGCCTACCTCTTATTACAGCCAAGGGAAGATGCCTGGACAACAAGGAGGCAAGAATATAGTGATACCATCCTGACATTGTCCCAGCAACATGTAGCATGGTCACCACAAATTTCAAGGTGATACCTTTAACTTCTATTAACATTAAGTTTGTTTTACAATAGGATTTATTTTGTTCTGGATGCTGTGTACAAAGGTAGCCTCTCCCCAGGAAGTCTCTACAATATATAAGGAAAGGCATAAGTAGGAAAATGTAGTCGCAAGGCAAGGTACCTACAGTACCAGGACACGGTGAGTCTTTCCCTAAATCAATCAAAATCACTAAACGCACCACAAACCAGAGACAAATTTTAGCTAAGGCACTTACCCCTACACTCCCAAGACTGGCAAGAGAAGGGAAAGTCAACTACAGAAAAACAGCTTGGAGGAAATAACTTTTTATGAGTTTATATCAGAAGGGTGGTTGAAACTCATATGAGACTAACATGTCCTGGGCTGGTACCTTGGGCACAAGATGAGATCAAAGGAAAACTCCCCTTTTAGAGTGGTACTACGTAGGTAGAGAAGAACAATATTCAGTGGCAATCTCAGGTTAGACCTTAGTTAACACGACTAGAGTGTCCCACAGCCAAGAATTTTGAGGAGAGCTGGTCCCACCTTGCAGTACAGACAATTACAGGACATTCATTAGTGCAGCCCTTTGCAGGAACAAGTCCTTATTTCAAATAGCTCCCTCCCTCCCCTGCTTTAGGGGGATTTACAAGCAGCTATGCTTTGATATAAAACTTGATAATTGAGCACATCACTTGGAAAAACCTCTGCAAGAACTGTCTTCCTCCAGTTTGTGCCAAGGGTGGTTTCTAGAGGCTTGTCAAAAGTGGTTTGAGCAGAGCATTCATGGCTTTTTTTTTTTTGCTGTGTATTTCCAGACAAGTCTCTGGAAACCCAACTTCAGTATTTCTTACAGAAAACAGCGAAACAAATCAATTTTACTAGAGGTGAGGAAAAGGGGAAGCGAGCAACCCAAGTTTATCTTCTTGAGAAGGAGACTTTCTAACTCCACTGGCTAATCCTGAAAAGGGCAAAGAATAATTTTGGCTTTCACCTTGACGAAAAGCATTATCAGCCTGTGAAAGTCAGCCAGCATTTACTTCCATGACTCATAGGCCAGCCCAACAGACAACAGGTTAAGCCCTCTTGGTATCCACTTGGTACCAAAAGAGCCCGTGTGAACTTTACAGCACTGCACACTATTTCTGGAGCACTTTGCACCTCCGGTGGTGAAAGGCCGGGGGCTCTGACAGGAGCTGGAAGGATTTCCTCAGCTGAGGACCAAGGGTCCAATCCAGCTTTTTGTGTGCTAGGCAGCAACAGAACCTAAAGTAATTTGCTGAAGCGAGCAATAGGGCATGAACTTTCCCTACCTGCTCAGTAAAGGAGGTCCATAACTTAGCTCTTTATACAACAACAAGCAAAACTCCACCAATAAAACACAAATCCTGGGTGTCCCATGCAGGGACAGTGCAGGTCTGGTTTTGGACAGACTGGTTTTCTCCCCATAAAAGTCAAGGCACAGCTGCAATTACAACAATTGTTTGTGTAGCAGGAACCCAGCCGCCTACCACTGCAACGCCAAAGAGACCAAAGCAGGCGGTTATTTTTGCCAAAGTTTATTTCTAGAAATTGGTACAAAAATTAATACTCCATAATACAATAGTCTATCAAATATGACAGATGAACATTTGTCTTTTGAGGCAAGATTCCAGGAATGTGAAGTACCGTCCTCTTGCGTGGAAGAAAGGCACATTTTGGAGCTCGATACACTCAACCGAACCGTTGAAAAGGCAGGTCAGACATGCAAGTAGTGCAATGTTTCAGGTTTATACATAAACACGTTGTACTCTGAAGAAATCTCACTACAAGCAGCGTTAACAATCCACGTAAACATTTTTATAAACAATTTAAAAAGTCACTCACTTTAGATCCTATGCGTGAAAAGGCTACTCCTTTACATTCACTGGACAGAATTATTTAAAAAGCTGTCTTTGGGTAAAGTTACTCCTAGCTTTCCCCAAATGCTTTTGGGATCCTAAACTCTTCCATGAATCATCCCACTGCATTTACCCCTAAGGCTACCCTAAGGGTCTGCATCACCAGGGCCACACAATTGCACCATCCCACCACTCCTGGAACTTGGCCTTTGGAGTTTTGTGGCTATGAAGGAGTCACGGATTTCCAGCTACATGCCTCTACACAAGCAGCACCTGGGACAGACCTGCTTCTAAGCTGACATTCAAAATACAATGTGGTGAACTTACAGCCACCAAAGTGTCCACCACACCACACGGACAGAGGTCCACCACACTCTTATCCTTTGGTTTCTCGCACTGCATACAGTAGGTGCCACACCAGGAGATCTGGCAGCCCCCTTGTGCTTTCAGAAGGGGCTTTTCCAAAGCAGAAATGCCCTTGTGCTATGTAAGCACGTCTCAACATGGCTTTTGTGCAACACGCCTGTAATACTGCCATCCCAGTCAAACCAACCTGCTGCTTTTGATTGAAAACCAGATGGATCCTACTCTCCCAAAATAGCTTGTGCTAGTGGGTACAGTGGCTGTAGGAATGCTTCTAATCCATTGCTGGCAATCCAACAGCGTTACACAGCAGATCGCAAAGGCAATCATTTCCCCCATCCAAATCATCACAGCAACAGGGAGTTGTGCTTTTTCAGACAGAAAGACGTTTGTAAGGGGACTTATCCAAAGTAAAGACTTTTTTTATTTTTAAAAGTGGTCTAGCAATACTTCAAACACTTTCTTTGAAAGACACATACACCCACACATGCTTTCAAGTACACGATGACAGCTTGGACTCCTGGAGAAGATGTGTTGATTCTGAGAGAAGGAGGTGCTGCCAGTCCCTTCAGTTGACTTCCAAGACCTCAGTCTCTGGCAGGCCAAATTTGCTCTTATACTTGTCAAAAAGTTTGATCAGGGAGTCCACATATACACTGTGGTAGAAGTCCACTTCCTTCTGGGATGGATTATCAATTTTGGGGATGGTGATGGGCTCCCCCACTGATAAAAAGAGGGAAAAGATCCACATGTTAGATCAAATGCTCCTGTACAGCCTGGAGATTCACGCTCTGTGGCCGTAGCTATGGTCATTCAACGTGGCCACACTGGCACCACACAGTTTGCCACTACAGCAAAGGTTTGCCTGATTCCTCTGAGCTTTGCTAGGCTCTGAAGCACAATTGGCCCACCACTGGGACCCTCATTACATCTGCAGCCATGCCCAGGCCCATTTTAGCTACACAAATGGCAGCAGTGCAGAGTCTCTACTGCACAAGGTGGTTGGGAAGTCCCACTTGCTTTTGTTTACAGCAGAGCAAGAAGTCCCTCCTTAATTAACAGGAACCAAGACTAAAAGCTGCAGTTCTTGTGTATTCCCCTATACTCACCACAAAAGCAAAGCACTTTTTTTCCTGTCCTTCATATCCTTGCTGCTTTGAGTTGGAAGACTCAAAGGAAAATTTTAGGGTTGGTTTTAAGATTCAGCTGTCAGACAGCGTCACACTGCCAGTCCTAGGAGTAAGGATGCACACTGCTTCTGACTTTAACCATTCAAGACCAGAGAAGGTAGCACCTACAGCATTTTTTCCTCAATAGAGCTCACTTGCAAAACTGGCTGGCAGTAGAGCATCATGAGATGCTTGTAGCCCGTGGAAAAACTATCCTAGCTCATTCTCAGCTGTGCTAGGAAGTTTTATGTAGGAAGGAAAACAGTTTTATAGTCAAGACTCCAAGACAAACCTAGGGTAGGGGTATGGCATAGACTCAAGCATGCTGCTACCTAGAGAAGCACATAGTGTGTTTATACCAAGACCTTACCAACAGTAGTGATGGGCTTGGAGTAAGGTAACAACCCCCAGGTGTTGGAAGAGAAGAGGCCACGGCCATGAAAGATGCATGGAGCAAATCCAATGTGCTTCTGAAACTTCTTCTGAACCCATCTTCCCCAGGAACCCTCCTCAAAGATCACCTGCTTGTACACTTCATTCTCCCCAAAGGAGTAGACAGGAACCAAGTCCGCACTAGAAAGATGGAAAGCTGTTAGGATCCCACACCCCTGCTCTGTAGTCAATACTACAGCACCACACTCGCTGCCGTGTACTCTTTCAGGCTACACACTTGCAGATTTTATTGGCCAGAGCTTTGCAGCACAAGGTACTGATACAAGTCAACTAGACTTGACATGATATAGTAGATATTTTTAAGGCATGCAAGAGAATTGTACTGGCAGCGGGCCCATGAAACACTACCCTGTCAGGTATTGAATATGCTTCTGTCTCTTCTCATCTGATTTTTGACAGACATCCCATTTCAAACACAGGAGCTGCACAGGTCATGCCCCATGTAGGTTAATAACACCAGCCTCCCCTTAGCCCTGGAAGTCTCCTGTTGTCCTCAGTGACTTTTTACCCCTGTCCTCTGGGCAGAGGACAGACTCATGTGTCTGATGCTCTGGGCGTACATCCACACAGCAAGATTACAGAAAGGAGAATCCATCCAAAACATCAGCTCCCTTAGGTGATAAGAGCACGTTCTGTATGCCAGCAGTACTGCTCTAGCATTGAGATTGCCTCTTACCCATGCCGTAGAGCCAGTTTCACAAATCCTTTCCGGTTTTTTAGTGTTACAGAGTTCTTCCCTGGGGTGCAGTTCAGGGACTCTGCTGCCCCTCCAACCACGATGATGATGGCATTGCCGCTGCCATTCCTGGACAAGATGTAGTCTATGCTGTCACGGTTCACAGGACATATACCTGCATGTCCAAGAGACAAACATAAGGGTCAAGTTGCAAGATTAAGATGATCTGGAAGACACCAGTCATACTTGTAGCAAAGAGTTTGTGCCTTTTTTGCAAGTTGAGTTGTGCAACTTCCCTATGGTCATAAAGGGTTGAGTATATCATCAGGCAACCTCTTCCTCAACTAAACAAGACCTGGACAGCACTAAACTTGTTAATAAACAAACTCCAACACCAGCTCTCAAAATTGCCCTTAACACAAGAGACTTCAGCAAGTATTTTCTTCTGCACTTAGTGATGCCAAAGGCAATTGCTTAAGACATCCTCCCTCCAAGTAAACTTTGCTGTAGGAGCTAGTTTATCCCTAGAGGGGGAGAAAAGCAATTGTGCTATTTTAGAGTCCAAATTTGACTAGTTCCTCAGCAAAACAAAGTAGTAGAATAGGTCTTCCATGGGGATGATACTTTATTGATAGAAAAGTAATAGGTTGTTAAACCTTCCAAAAGCAGATCCTTTATGGATTAGTATGAAAAATAGGGGTTTTTTAACTACATCTCAAGCATTTGCATGTGAGAGCACAATCCTTCGCCCTCCTGAGAAGGAAGAGATGTATGGGACAGAGTGCTCAGGTAGGTCCATATTCCGAGATAAGTGTCTGGAAAGGTCTCTCCCTCTACCCCACACTGGAAGGGACAGGACTGCATGACCAGTCACAGCACTTCAGCTTTACAAAGCAATCCCTGCCCTACAGCACCAGTTCCCACTCCAGGGATCTTATTCAGCCCAATGAAAGAGGGAACCTCTAATTTCTACTCTATTGCTCTAAAAATGCTAAGAAGTTTGATTCTCTACCCCCGAAACTCATGCTTTTATCCTACACTTATTGTCAGAGCTTACTCATGCCTCATTTGGCCAGGATAAGCCAAGGAGGAGAAGTGAGATGCCATCATTCACATTCCCTTGCTCACAAGTCTGAGTTGTGTTGAGTACTTAAGGTCATTGCGCTAGGAAGGGCAGTATTATGCAATTTAATTTTAGAAGCTGATTCTGCCCATCTCACAGTAGTTATCACTTGAACCAAGAACTAAATGATGAATGGGTCCTGTTGGATTATCCAGGCAAGGCTGCAAGCCTTCATGTGTGTCTTGAAACTCTGGGCATCAAGGTCACCAACTAATTCCAGTTCACTTGAGCAGAATCAGCTGGATTTGAAGATGGAAACCCCATTTCTCTTAGCACAGCTACACCTCTCCCTGACCATACTTCCTCTGAAAGGTTCAGGCTATTCTTTCTTCTCTGTAGGACAGACAGAAGCCTTCATACTTCTCCCATTCTCTACACCAAGGCTCACTTGGCCTACACAACCCCATTCAAGAAGGCAGTACAGATTTATGCTCAGCCATTTCACGCTTGTTAACAGAAGATTATGCCTGCTAGCAGCGCTGAGCATTGAAATCCTTCCTCCAGAAAATGCAACGAGACACGCAGACGAGCGGCAACTGCTGAGTTGTGCTCTTCAGCACATTTACACAGTATATAGGATTTTCTGGCTGCCTCCTCATGCCTTAGAGGATCCCTGCAGTAGCTCTAACTTCTGGTAGGCTATAAAACATTGATAATACGCAACAATTGGTTGTAAACCAACTAAGATGTGTATTAGTACAGTAACATTTGTTAGAATCTCACTTAAAGTGGTTCATCCACAAAACAAAAGGGTTGAGGGAACTATCAGCACTTCCCAAGTGACATTAAAGCCTTTGTAGTGACAGCCTTAAGCTCCAGTATAGGAAAAGTGAAGACCAACGACAGCTTTCAGAAAGTTAACTTTGTCCAAAAGACCACACCTAGAGTCTTACCTAAATCTTAAGTACAGACGAAACAATTTCCCATCGATTTCTCTGTGCTGCTCTGGGATAGCCAAGCCAACCCTGTCAGCAATGTTACTCATGTCTACTTCTACCTTCCTTCCAAACAGGAGGAAAGGAGCCACAGGATTTGTCTACCAATGGGGATCCCAACTTCTCATGCACTGCTGTCCTGCAGAATTCACAAGTTATGGAAATTACGCACTTCACAGCAGCTTCCATCTGACACAGGAAGACAGAAACCAGCTCGCTTGAGATATTGCCCTTCCTCAGCAGGGACAAACCCCTTTTCTGCACCAGATCTAGGTAGTTTTCTTCTCCCTCACCAGATTAAGGCAGCAATCTTGGAAACAGTCAAACCTAGCAAGTTAGAGCCAGGTACAGCTACTCCTGTCCTCTCTCCAGCCATGAGTCAAGATTCAGCCAAAAAACTATGTTAAGATACCTGTTTTCAAGTCATTTATTGGTGAATCTGTTCTAGGAATAGCAAACAGCACACCGGACTGTTCAAGTCATGGTCTTTGCACATTACCCCTTCATCTTTACCAAACCAACAGGCATCCTCACTCTGAAGAGGAAGCTCAGACCAAGCTGTTTCTTGAGGGTCTCAACACCACTTCCTCTAGTCATAACCCATAAGCCCTCCATCATTAAAATACCAAATCCATTAGAACAGACCTATGGATGCCCCATCCCTGGGAGTGTTCAAGGCCAGGTTGGACAGGGCTTCAAGCGACCTGGTCTGGTGGAAAGTGTCCCTGCCCAGGGCAGGGGAGTTGAAACCAGGTGATCTTTAAGATCCCTTCCAACCCAAACCATTCTATGATTAATGTCATTAAGCATTCTATCACTGCCTAATCCCTGTAACCCACCTGTAGGAATATTTTCCAGGAAGGGGCTCTTCCGAACAGCTGAAAGCACACAAATACCCCAAACTCTTTACTTCTGCCATGCACCTGAAAGAGCAGTTCGGTGAAGAGGGCATCTATCACCACCATAAGACCTAGATGCATGACAGCTCACGTGGTAATGAGCAGAGCTAGACATGTTATTCATATTTCCAAGACCATTAAATACTTTATATTTTCAGTTAGTGCAGCTTCATCTACCAGTACCTCCTAACTTGCTCCTGTATCTTCATCTTCCTCACCCACAACTACAGATATCTTTACTATGCCTTTGGACAAGAGTATCCTTGAGTAAAGGATGAATGCAGAGGAGCAGCAGCCGCTGCAGCCCAAGCTAGTCACATTTATTCACAGCTTCCTCTTGACAACTATGTGAAAGCAATGTTTGTGTGATGCTACCAGAGATAAGTGGTTATGCGAGCTTCTGCCACAGCTTTTCACTTGAACGAGGGGAAGACAGCTCAGAGACAAGGACATGAGTAGAAGGAACAAAGTGCTCTTGCGCTCACCGCCAGACATTAAGTAGTCCCTTAAAATTGGCATCCTGAAGTTCCCAGCCAAGGTAGCGAGGTACGGTCGGATCCCAGGGAATTTCTGGCTGACACCCGTGGCCTCTGTGCTGAAGTTGCAAAAGGCACCCAAGCCCATGATGCCGTGTGGATGGTACCCAAAAATGTAATTCCTGGTGGTCAGCAAATTGTGGGTTTTAACCAGCTAGGAAAGAAAAGAGTGAGTGCACATGAAGACAGATATTTTCAGGTAATAAGAAAAAAAACGGAGAAAAAAAGTTGAAGTCCCCAGTTTTTGTCTCTTCCCACCATGGAGAACAGCCTAACGGCTAGGGGGATGGGCTAACCAGGATTTCAGAGGCTGTGGTAACAGCAGCCACTTATACTTCAGTTCCCCAAGCAGAAGCAGCAGAATAAACAGGCGGATTCCAGACACAAGGCTGCCAGCCAAGCAGGAACAGGGGTTGGGTCGCAGTAGCCTGCGCCCTTTGTTTCGCCACTCCTCCCAAAAGTATTCTTACAAGCCTCTTGCCCAAACCAACCAAGTTCTTCATGGCCCTGTAGGCACAGCTACGCCTCCTTCCAGGCCCTCTCTCACCACATTAGTGGCTCACATCCCAGTATGAGGTGGAAAAGAGAATAAAAATCAGTGTCCCGGAACAGAAGCAAGTTTGCTTAATACCTGAAAAAAAGACGCAACCACTTAATATGCCTGCTGGCCGCCCTCCAAGAGGGAAAATTGTGCAGAAGGGTGGCTTACCACTGGAAACCATCCCTCCTTCCAGAGGTTTTGCTCTAGCCTACATTCCAAAGGGCCAACAAGACACCTCAAGCCATCCACAGCAGTGCTCCGATTTCTGCAGGACAACGCTCCAGGAGTGGTGATCATAATCAGCTTGGGGTTGTGCAATATTCCTAACCATTTACTCATCTGTTTGCACAGCATGGGCACTCCAAAGCCATCTTAGCCATGCACAGCACAACTCATACCCTGGCACCACTACCACCAGAAGATTTATTTTTTTTATGCTATAAGTAGTAGCAGCATCCCATGCATCAGAGCATCTTTCCCTGGCAGTACACTACCCCATCCCTGGAAACATTCCAGGCCAGGTTGTCCGGGGCTCTGAGCAACCTGATGTGGTTGGAGATGTCCCTGCTTCTTGCAGGGGGGTTGGACCGGGTGGCCTTTGAAGGTCCCTTCTAACCCAAACCATTCTATGATTCTCCAATACAGAAGTGGTCTGAGTAAGCATACACCAGGACTGCTGCATCACCCTATGAAAGTAGGGATCCATTTTTTTTTTTCAGGCTGAAATTGTGCCAGTTTTTGCCAACCACAACACCCCAGCAGCTCTCAGACTGGGCAAGCCCCAGTTGCACCCTCAGCATGAGGTGCTAAACAACTGCACCCCGTCCCTCAAGTTGTACATGCAAAGGTCACACTGTGTCAGCTTCTACAGGAAAAACAACCCCACAGAATTCCAAAACATCACATCAGCATTACATACCCCACTGTCCTGGCCAAGAAGTGCTTTGGCAGTAAGTGAGCAAGTCCATTTTGTTGAATCACGCTGCAGGGAGCTGAAGTGCCATTGCGACACGCTGAAGCGGCATGACCAGAAATTTGATTCCCTCCTCCCCACATTCCCACCACTGTCTGCAGATGAGGCACTTGTGCTATTTAAGACAGCGGCTGCCATACAGGCATGACATCACAGCAGGTTAAGCAAGCTGATGACCCCCCCTCCACACTTTCCTCTAGCTTTGAGGCCGCGTAGGGCTGCAGGAAGCGCATGCCAACACTTGTGGTTGCGGCAGCCTGTGTCACACCACGTCATCCTTTCTCCCCTTTCCCTTCTTGCCTAATTTGGAGATGATTCTGCTTTCACTCCCTGGGGTGGAATGGATTGTCCCTTGACCAGTTTGGACAAACAGGGCTCCCAGACTACAGACTGGAAGCCATTCTCCAAGACTGGAGGGGAGAAAAAACAGTGATGCAGTTAGCAACCCCTCCATCTCTCAGCTCTTGCTCAGTCATAGGAGAGACTCAAGGCCTGGTAGGTACTTGGTTGGACCAGTGGCAGATATTTCTCCTTAAGTCTCTTGTCAGAGCAGGGTGGGAGTTTCCAGGCTCCGAGCCTCACCCATCACCTGCGCCAAGCACAGCTGCTTTAAAAAGAAACTGGCTGAAAAAGGCAGGTTTGTCCTTGTCACTCCAGAGCACGAGGCATTTGTGAGCTGACCTTGGCAGAGCCACGCATCTGCTTTCATAGAGAAGACATGCTGCCAGCCACGGCACCAACCCTGCGCCAGCCCCTCTGTGGTGGGCAAGGACACCCAGTTCCCAGCAGACCCCGTTGCTTGCATACCTTGCAAAAGCCACAGCCAAGCCTCAGCCTTATGACTCTGCCTTTGCTCTCCAAGACCTCCTGTTATGGAGGTGTAGGGTTGGTGATACCCACCATGCCTGCTCATGCCACTCGCACAAGTAGCAAGGCAAAGGGTATTGAGGGAACCAACTCACATGCATTTCCCACATGATATCCCATGGAACATCTGAGCAGCACCAGAGTGAGAATCAAATGCTCACAACAGGGATTTACAGGTCTAAGAGTCAGCCTGGCCTTCATCTATAAGTCCCTTTCCCCAGTTTGTCCCATGCAGGCTGCCACTGCCCTCCACAGGTTGTCCCCCAACAGATGCATTCACAGAAGGTGAACTTCTCTTCCTCCACCTGAGTCAAGCCAGGGCAACCAAGGACTGCCAGGCATCAGATGAGTTTGGGCACCTATCTGCAAGTGGTGCAGATCTTAGATCTTAATGCACAAACTCAGCCCAGGGTCCAAGTGGCCAACACCAAAGGCAGGGCCTTCATGGCTCCCTAAATTTAACCTAGAAGCAGGAATTTTTGAAGTTCCCAGTCTCAAGCAAGAATGAAGCTTCCCTTAAGAGGCTGATCACTCACCACTAGTTTTCTTTCACCTCGACAAGCAAACACTGAGCTGCCTTATCAGGTAACAGCTGTAGCTGCCATTTGACAACACCACTTTTGCAACTCTGTTCTGAGCCTCCAAGAGGTTTTTTTTCCCTTTGCCTTCAAGGTCTTCTCCAGTCCCACAAAGCCCTCAACTCCCTGAAGCCTCGGGGCTCCCATGGTGAGAGGGAGGCAGCGCATCCTTGCTGCATCCCAGTTGGATGATGACAGTGCTGGCACTGAAGCTGGACCTTCACCCCGCCACACTAACACACCTTTTCCCAGCTGCTATCTGAGACCAGACTTGTTCCAGTGGGAGCAAAGGTCCCTCCATCTGCTGTAGTAATAACAGATTTCTTTAAACAGGTCTAAGCCTGCCTACAGAAGCAGTAAAGCAGTGCAATTATGGTAAAAACCTGGTGTTAAATATTTGAGTGCCAGATAGACCCAGAGAACAGCATTGCCAGTTTTGAAGGAACAGGATGAGTAAGGAGGACATACAAGTGTGGAGAAATGGGACTGCAGAGACACTGCTGCTTAGGGCCAGGAGCCAGCAAAGAGCAGGATGGAAACGAGCGGTTCAGGCAGGTGCTCAGCCAACCCGCAAGCTCAGCAGCGTGGCAACCATAGAAGCACACAGAAAGCAGAAAATCAGACCTCATCCTGCAGGATCTAAGCAGAAGCAGTGAGCATTTAAGTTTGCAAAACAACTGAACAATTGAGTTATCTGCATCACACCCGGCAGCGCTGTGGAACACATTATCTCACCTTCCCAGCAACGCAGGCCAGGACTTGAAGACCCCTCCAGGCTCTCAAGATTACATCTACATCACACACAGGAAGCAAAAGCCTCCGTTTCCACTCTAAGTCACCTACAACAACTAAGAAGAAGCTTTGCCAGGAAGCCAGCCAAGCCACAGAGTGCAACACTAAAAAAAAATTAATAAATAATTAAAAAAAAACATCAGTCTTGCAACAGTCCCTGCTTGCTGACTCTCCCATCTCAGCAGGAGGATGAGGAGGTCTCACTGCACACATCTAAAACGCTCAATGCCTGACAACGGCGAGGCAAAGGTCTGCAGTCCTCGCTATCTGAAGTGCCATGGCCTGTGGAGATAAGCAGTAGCTGCGCTCACACGCTCAGCTGATGGCTTCTTGACCTAAAGAGGACCTTTAGATGGTGGCACTCCCCACGTGGCATCCCCAGATCAGCAGGACGTGCTCAGGAGGCTGCTGGGACCTGACCTCCTCCACAGCGGGGATGGGCCCAGCCAGGCACGCAGCACCGTGCTCACATCTACAAGAGCCTGGGCTTCACCTTAGGGCTCAGCACCAGGATTGAGCTCACTGGAAGCTTCCTCAGCTGCTGCAAGGCCAGCCACTAAGCAGCAGACAAACTTAAGCTTCCAGGGCCCTAAAATAGCTTGTTAATGTCAGAGCAGCTGCGTGAAGCCCCAGTGCATGCAGACAGCCTCTGCTCATGCTGAAGAACTGAGCCAGATTCAGGCTGGTTCCCAAATCCACTTGGCATTACAAAACATAACTGGTACCTGCAGATACAGGTACAACAGTCCTTCTGGTGCTTCAGGATGGGAGGCATTGCTGACTCCAGGGGAGATCAAGTATAATAAAAAAAACAGAGAATCATAGAACAGTTTGGGTTGGAAGGGACCTTCAAAGCCCACCCAGTCCAACACCCCTGCAAGGAGCAGGGACATCTCCAACCACATCAGGTTGCTCAGAGCCCCGGCCAACCCAGCCTGGAATGTTTCCAGGGAGGGGGCATCCACCACCTCTCTGGGCACCGTGGGCCAGCATTCTGCCTCTCTCATTGTGATTCTAATCTGAATCTACTTCCTTCTTGTTTAAAACCATGACCCCTCGTCCTGTCCCAGCAGGCCCTGCTGAAGAGTCTCTCTCCACCTTTCCTGCAGCCCCCTTTGGGCACTGGGAGCCGCTCTCAGCTCTCCCCGGAGCCTCCTCTTCTCCAGGCTGAACAGCCCCAGCTCTCTCAGCCTGGCCTCACAGCAGAGCTGCTCCAGCCCTCTCAGCATCTGCGTGGCCTCCTCTGGACCCTCTCCAGCAGCTCCACGTCCTTCTGATGCTGGGGGCTCCAGAGCTGGACGCAACGCTGCAGGGGGGTCTCACCAGAGCGGAGCAGAGGGGCAGAATCCCCTCCCTCGCCCTGCTGCCCACGCTGTGGGGATGCAGCCCCAGGTGCCGTTGGTTTCTGGGCTGCAAGTGTGCATCGCCAGCTCAAAATGTCAGAGCCAAGCCTGCTTCTCATGCAGTTACTCTGATAAAGCAGCTAAAGCCACGTAGCGATGCAGCAGATCTGGCCACAAGTTTTAGCATACAGTGTGGTCAGAGGTTGATACTGGTGGTGTTTCAGTCTGACCAGATCCAGTCTGCATCCTTGAGACTGAGCTCACACCAGCCAGTTGTCAGGACACCCTGGCCTTCAGTATAACGTCCTCAGTGGTGGCAGATCTAAGAGGCCTCCCCTCTCAAGGTTTTGGTGCTACATCTGTCACCTACTCAGAGATGGGTCCCTATTCCTGGGGAGGTGGCCTTTGTGGAACAGGCATAAGATCTCAGCTAATATCCTAATGTAGGTGGCACCTGTGCTGATACGGATGCAGCTAGCACAGGTCTAGGTGCATCCTAGAGCTTGCACAAGCTGAGTTTGGCATTGCAGGTGCCACTGGTGTGATCTTGCCCTCATGGTGCTCCTGGTACAGGAGGAGGTGCAGCAGATGACTGTCCCAACAAGCCACGAGCCAGGGAGACACACCAAGCCCTGCTAAGCCATTACACAGAGTTCAGGATCCAGTCAAGGTGACTTTTTTTCAGACAGAACATTTGAACAAGCGATCTTCTCTAGACCAGTCTCCCTCTTGGCTGAAGACAGGTAAATAGTTTATCCAAGGAGTTCCCATCCTCTTAGCAAGTTCAAACCCAAGCCATTCTGGCAGTTGGTACCACTCCTTATATGCATGCCCATAACTGCAGACAACCAGCTCTAGCACCTCGCAGCCCCACGATCCCTGTGTCAGGTTTTAACAAATGCACAACCAGCTGGCTGTTTCTCCATAGCAGGTGCAGGAGTTATCCCACAGCTGTCAGCCCTTGTGTTCTGCCCTTTACATACCATCGGACTCCATAAACCTTGCAGCACTCTACCCACTTAGTGACAAAGGAATTACAGCCATAAGGGGTTTTTGCAGGTGGACTGTGTGAACTAGCACATATTTACCTAAAACAGCAGAGAAGTTTGGCTTATCTGCCCAATCTCATCTCTAAACCTACTTGAACTGCCCAACTGTTTGACAAACTTCTAATATCTACAGTGGATCTGACCCATATGGCTGGTGCAGAGCATGTTTCCATTAAGAACAGAGGCTAAATATGCCATCAAAAGAGTGGTGGAACAAGGGGACGAGCCATTACAGGTGGCAAGAGTCACCACTGACAGCAAGAACCAGCCATTACCGACTCTTGAATCAAGTCCCCGGGAGAAACTAGCCCATTTTAGCCTTCAGCAATATCAAGAAGCCAGGCTTTGTCACAGTACTGGGGACTTGGTGCTAGAAGACAACACATTTGAGACCCATCTTCAACACTACAGCATGCTTTGTTCTCCATTAGCAACAAGACCTAGGTTGACCAGCCACTTGCAGTCTGTGCAGTTGTAACTTATTTCTCCATGGACACCTACACTTGCCAAGAATTACCTGTTAACGGCAGCAAGAGTGTGGCAAGAGCTTTGCTCACCAGCCACGTGTTCTGGCACTCAGAGTTTGAGCGACTTTGCAAAGGAGGAATCCAGTCTATGTCACCTTGGCTTCCTGCCGGGATTGCATTCCCTACTGCTCCTGAGGCTGGACTATCTTAGGGCAGGGTGGTTCAAAAGCCATGGCAAAGTCCCTCCCTTTTGCTCAGATTGGAAAAAAAAAAACCTTGCCAACAGCCTTACATAATAGTCCTTTCAGCCATGTGTCCTTCCAGAGGATCGAGTTCCCTCCCAGCTGAATTCAGCTCCTGCCTCCTTCCAAGTCCTTCAGCTAATTCTGCCATCCCCAGAGCAGCCTGGCAGCCCTGTCCTGTCTGCAACACATCCAAATTAGTAGGCAAGCACAAGGTGAGCAAGTTACAGTCTTGAGAACTGGAGCTATTCCCACTGCTGGAAACCCTCCTTCCCCAAAGCAGCTAGATTTTGGGGGCAAATTTTACCGCTCTCTGAAGTGGTAGGGCTTTTGGTGCACAGGGTTCCCAGCTGTGCTGACCCATTATACTGCTGCCCTAGGGTGTAACTGGAAAACAGACCGAAACTGAGCTAGATTTACAGGAGGGGAGCAGAAATAGGGCTAGGCACAACGCAGGATTGTTGTGGCACAGGAGAGAAGCTGGAAAGATGTGGCCTTGCTGCTACCGGGCTGATTGCCTCAAGAAGTCTGGTGATAAAACCGTCATCTTCTACAAATCTTGAAACCACTGCTGATGATTTATTTCATATTTTAAAACCACAGCTGGTCCAAGCAGTAGTATGGCAATGGTAAGTAAGCTATCTCCTGCTTACAGTTCAGCGTCATGGATAGACTAGTGTAGGTCCAACATTTCCATAAGGGTTATTACAAACCAGTCTAAAACAATTAAGTCCCAATCCATAGAGTTGCTGTTACTTACTCTTATTGGAAAATAATCGCGGAAGTATCTCCATATAGCCCAGTTTCTCACCCATTGGGATCTTCTTCCACCTGAAGGGGGAAAAAAAGTCACGTTTTTAAAGATCTTTCCACATGGGTGCCAACCAAGAAGCCTAGAGGACTCCAGAAAAGTTGCTGTCTCACTAGAAAAATCAACAATTTCATTCCTCTAAGGGAGTAGAACACCTGCATCTTTCAATAAAATCAGGTGAAACCATTCATGCTCAGAACATCAGGGCACTTCAAGCTAATTAAGGCCCGACAACAAATCCAGAGTAGGATCTGACTTGATATTCTGTTGTAGTTGGGCAATGGACAATTAACAGTAGAAACAGCTCAATGTTAACCCCAGATTCATCTTTTGGGGAAGGAAGGTCAAGATCTGGATGACCTTAGCGGTCTTGAAGCAATGGAGAATTGTGCTAATCTGGCTATGAAAGAAGTTCAAAATATGAGGACAGGGACACTTAAACAGCAAGGATCTCTTCTGCAATATTTACCTTTCTTTGGTGTATTCCAGTCAAATACCAGCCACGCTAAATATAGAGCAGCAATTGCCCAGCAATCTGTGCACAGTATGTACATGAGGATTAAAGTGCAAGCAACACCTGGATAGGTCCAAGAAAGAGAAGAAAACAAGGTTGCATCAGGTTTTGGTCTACATTTACACTCGCATTAAGAGTCCCTTGCCTTTTGACCCTTCTGCACTGAAGTCTTAGTCTCAATCCGATGTCATTAATCCTCGAACAAATCAGATTTAGCTAAAAAAATCCTTATGTAGGACTGAGATAGGATAGCTTCCTCCAAAACTACCTGCTCTGAAGTACCTCAACCCCTCCCTTCATGGTTTCTCCAGGTATCTCTTCTATAAGATCTCCAGGTAGAGCAAATACTTCAGACAAGAGTGAGACTTCACCAGCATCAAGACTTCCTTGTGGGCCACACCAAGGGATTTTCTTTCACAGGTACACAAATCTTCCTTGTGTTACACCAGCCATCCCATCAGAGTGCCAGAAGTCCCACTCACAAATGATATTACCATTTTAGCACAAGCTAGATTGGGAAGGAACAATGACACTTGCCTGACTGACACCAATTATCAACAATACTATGGAGCAGATCTGTTATGAGAAGTCTTGGGCTGAAGTACCCAGAGATAAAACAGTCTTCACTATTTTACTGGTCTAACAAACACTTCTTGCTCCTCTCTGGTACCTCTTGGAGGGAGACCAAGCCAAGAGGAAGGCACTCCTGTTGCAATCAGTTGCATCAGTTATCAGTTTCTTCTAAGAAATTTCTTCCCTGTGGACATTGCCACAAATGAGTCAGGTCAATTACGTCACTCTAATTTGTACAGTAGACAGAGTCATAAGCTAATGATCAGTACGTCTTTCCATAGCTCCTATGCTTTTCTAGAGGCAGATAAAATATCAAAGTATTCAGGTGTGCTTTACAATATCCACACATCCCATGGACTGTCCTGCTGCAGCGCACATCTAAATTAATGCTTGTGTAAGAGTTGACATTTTTGCATTTAAATCCTTCCAGAATTAAAGAAAGAAAAAAAACAAACAAAAAACTTAGCTTTAGGCCAAAGTGTTACCTACCCATGATAAGGAAAGTAAGAACCCATTGCAGCACGGAGATGATCTGGAGTTGTTTCTCTACTTTGGATTTAGATAGCCAGAACAAATCCTGTAGGGCAGAAAGAATGCTTGATCCTGTGCCTAGGAAAAAAAAGAATAGAAATAAAATTACATTTGCACACTGATAATAGATAACATTTTCCTTTCAAAGAGGAGGTTATAAAGGAGGTTCCGGGGAGATATTGTAGCAGCCTTCCAGTACTTAAAGGGGGCCTATAAGAAAGATGGGTACAAACTTTTAACAGGGCATGTTGTGATAGGACAAGGGGGTAACGGTTTTGAAATAAAAGGTAGATTTAAACTGGACATAAGAAAATTTTTCCAATGACAGCAATGAGACACTGTCCCAGGTTGCCCAGAGAGGTGGTGGATGCCCCATCCCTAGAAACATTCAAGACAAGGTTGGACGGGGCTCCTCGCAGGGGGGTTGGACTGGATGGGCTTTGAAGGTCCCTTCCCACCCTAAGCATTCCATGATTCTTATTATTCTAAATCAATGTTCATGCCTTTTGCTTTTAGAGTAGGGCTTGTCAAAGGTTAATACTTCCCATGGAATTTAGGCATCATGGAAGGGTTGCCATCTGCAAACACCCAGCTGTTTTGGGGACACTGGAGGAGATTGATAGGTATCATCAGGTCCCACCTGAGCAAGTCTCTATTCAGTTGACCATAAAAGTGCAGAGGACATTAACACATGGTCCTAACACACACCCCCACTTCCAACTGCCAATTCCTGGAAGTGCTGTTTGATAACAGGGAAACCCATGAGTTCATTGTAAGATGAAGTTCAGCTGCCCCAAACCGCAGAGGAGCACGCACCAGGGCTGTGATCTGAACTGTTACTCATCCACCATTCACCAGGTCTGTTGCACAACTCCTACGTGCGTGCTTGAGGAAAGCTCTGCGCTCCAGCCTTACACAGCACTTCTCAAGGGCTGGTTGAGCAACACCTCAACCCACAACCCCGGGAATCCACAGCTCCAAGGGTAAAACCATCACCGTGTTTCTAAAGCAGTACCTGAGGAAGGGAGCAGTTGAAAGCCACTCTTAGAAGCGTAAGCTATTCTAGCAGGGAGAGACCCAAGTGAAATACTGAAGAGAAAGACTTGGTTTCTATATAAGGAACCACCCACTGCAGCATTTGCTGATATACTCAACCACCTCGAGAAAGAAACGCTTGCAAGTGTGTTTTCCTTCATTATTTTATTTCACAAGCACTGTGACAACTGGCTAAAACACAAACCAAGCTGCTGGCTTTTGAACAAACCAGGAGGTGTGTTTACATTTTTCCTTTTCTGCTTAAGGATCAGCCTGTTATTAGAAGGGATGCAATGCTGCTCAGCAGCTGTTGTACTGAATGGGTTCAGTCCTTGCTGTTGCTGGCAAGAAACGACACTGCTGGTGGTAATACCACAGCAAGTGCTCACATTTACTCTAATTAAAATGATAGAAAATACCTTATTTTCTAGATATAGGCAGGTACTAGAATTTTTGGTAGTTTCTACAAAGAAATTTTCACTGATGCATGCTTTAAATAGAATTATAGAATGGTTAGGGTGGGAAGGGACCTTCAAAGCCCATCCAGTCCAGCCCCCCTGCCAGGAGCAGGGACATCTCCAACCAGATCAGGTTGCTATATGAATATATAAATATATGAAGCATCTCTGCAGTCTTTGCTAACTGTTACCCCTGCAGATAGTCTAAGAAATAAGATTAATGCAGAGTAGCTGCGCCTGCAGAATTGCTGTATGAGTTTGGCACCTTATTTGCTGCCCCTCTCACATGCCATTTAATGTTAAACCTCCACATGGTCCCTACCCTGACCACTACACATCTTCCTGAGCATTTTCTGCTAGTAAAGGACATCAACAGGGAGCCACACCAGACCCCGCAGCCTAAATCCAGAGCCAGCCTACCCAACTCAGACTCTTGGCTCTGCTTAGTCTATGTTGAATGAGCAGTCCGAGCAATGGGTTGGGCATTAACTACTCCAAGTAGACCAAGTTTTGATCAAGGATAGGTCATGTGGCTGCAACTGCCAGTCAAGTGAAGCCTACAGCACTAACCCACTCTGAAGCAGAAGCTCAAGGTGAAGGCGAGTCTTTGCAACGTAACATAGTACTTGCTAAATTCACTCAGTATTGTATCTCTTCAGCTTCTGAGATTATAGAGGGCAACATGATGAGGGAAACCACCATGACCACGCGCTGATTTGCAACACTGGAGTACCCGAGCAGGAAGACTCAAAGTCTCTTGACATTTGACAGTAAATTCCCAAACTTGGGGTAAGCGATAAACTCTCTCCCATTTCTTACAGAGTCACTTGTCCAAGGGTGAGAGAAATCTGTCTTTCCCACTGAGCAGCCACAGCCTAGAGGCACTCTCTACTTCAGCTGTCCCAAAAGCCTGGTTTACACATGGACAGATCTCATGTAACCTGAGCACTACTCACTGCTAGTTTAAAGGAAACTTTTAGCAATAGAGGTATGGCCAGTAACACCCCTATGTCCTCAAAATAAGCCAAAAGTCTTAGAGGTTATTTACGATCCATAGTAAAAGCCCAGCGCTGTGTAATTTATCCTGTAGTTACACTACCAAAACATCTTTGGATTGATGAACCCAACGCCCCAGCCTTGGATCAGCTAAATCCCTATCCTCTTCCCCCAAAGAGAACAACTGTTTGTCCCTCCAGATGAGAATTTGTACTTCAGCATTTTCTAGATGCTTTAACAAATCCTAGGCATTGCTAGCCCTGTAAATAGACCCGTACTGGACAGCCTAAAGTCAACCTGTCAACTTGTTTCTCAAACCGCGTTAAGCTTTTGGTGGCAACATTCAATTCCCGCAGACAGAGGGAAGGCAGGGGTTTGGCAGACAGCTGAGCACCTGCCCTTGGACAAGTGGTGTCCTGGGTCAGTTATTTGCTGAAAGCAAAAACATCCTTCATGGAGATCATGATTCCCAATACCAGAAAAGCCAGTAGTTACCATGGGCTGAAGAATACTAACATTTAATTCTCGGGTAAGGACATAAGTCCAGTGGCAATGGAAAAGGGTGTGGGAATGGGCAGAGGTGTCACCTGGCAAGTGCATCTGCCTGTGCATGGTCCTCCCTTGCAGCAACAGCCTGCACACTTCAGATGGACCCAGTGCGTCAACTGCAGGCTGGGCAATTACAGATTTTAGTGCTGAGACAGCCATTTCCAGCCAGTCCTGAGCTTGCTGTTCGTCATGTCAGACTTAACACCTTATGAATTCAACTCTCCATGCAAGCCTTGCTTCCTTTCTCCTTCAGCTGTAGTAGACAGGAGGTATTTTTGGGAAGACCCTCCGTGCTCTGGAAAACCAGGCTGGTTACTGTTCACACAAAGCAGAAGAGCTCTGACAAGTTAACAGAAACACAGTTTTGCGACTCAACCACAGCAGAATAACCCAACACTGATACTTGGGTTCAGTCCTTTAAAGAAAACCCTTCCTTTTGAGGGCTCACCTGCGGGCCCACACCAAGCATTAGTCACATGTTAAATACTCAAAGGGGAATTAAGCATAGGAAAGGCTTAATTAAAGTTAATTCTCTAACTTTCAGGGAACACATTAGCCTAATAACCAAGTTTAATAAGGCCCATTAGACACACCTACGATCAACTTCAGGGCAAAGTGTACTGTATACCCCAGCCTTTGGTGTCCATTTGTAGCAGTCTTTTCCCATGGAAATATTTTTGAATCCTGGAGAAACACAGTCCTCCATCTTCTACTGATGAAGATGGCTGCTTGTCACGTGCTGGCCACCCTGCACAGCCCCTCAACTCACACTGCAGCTCATGTCCTGGAGTATTGACGGGATACTGCCTGCACTACACCATGCATGTCTTTCAAGGATGCAACTGGCCAAGATGGTCAAAAGAAGGACTTCTCCACAAGACCTCACCACTGCTTGCTGATAGCAGCCATCTTCAGCCTTGCAAAGATGCTCAGTGACATTAGCCAGCTGTCCCAAACTGGCGATGGGCTTACTACACTTATTTTTAATTCCAACAGCCAGAGTCAAGCACAAGAAATGCTACCAAGGAGATCCTTGAGTCAAAGTGTTTGGCCAAGCATCTGATGCTTGCCATACAGGCTCAGCTAGGGACAGCATCTGGTGAACTTCCAGCATGGTTTATTTCAGATAAAGTGCTCAAACACCAGGATTTACCTAAGCAGGGAGGCAGACCTCAAGTGCTCAGGAGAGGAAGGAAACAGGACTTCACACCTGGGCACCAGAAAACCCAATTGACAGCACTTAATTAAGAAGCACACAAATAAATTAGCTGAGAGGAAGTACAAGCATTACAGATTGTTAAAAATACACTGAAAGCCTGTGAAAGCCAAGCTTCATCTGCTACATTTTCAGGACAATTAGCATATTAATTCTTGGCCTTGAATTATGCTGCATCACACAGCTTGTTGAGATGAAAACCAAATTGGATGTAGCATCACTGAGCCCCTCCAAAGCATGAGGTGCAAATGGACATTTTGAGCTATGTGTTTGGCAGAGAAGCTGACATTGGAGGTGTAACAAAGCTAGGTTAGATAAACAGACCAATACCAGGAGACTTGTGAGGACCTAGCCTCCCGTGCTAGAGCAGAAGTGCTGGCATGGGGTATAGTCACCCTGCCCTGTACACAGCTGTGTAGCAGTTTGCTCTCACAAGCACAGCTACTTAATAATCCCATATTATCTGCAGCAAAGAATGTCTATGGCTGGAGGTCAACATAGTCAACAGGGACATGTGACAACAACATTTATTTCAGCCCCACTAGAAAGGGGTGGGATGCTGCATAGCAAATAAATTTATGATGTTTCTCTCATGGTAGATCTGCATTTACTCACAGCACTGAACTTAGCCTTCAGTTTTGACAGTCAGAGCTGTATGTGGATTAAAATGAGGCAACCATGAGGGTCGACCCAGCTGTCCTAAACCAGTCAACAATTTAAGACTTAAATCAGCAAGACTTAACAGCTCTAGACAATAGAAAGGGAACCATCCTACAATATCTCATCTGTGTGTCTAGGGGATGCATGAGCAAGTCCAGACCTCTACCTCTCACACAGTTTTGTCAGGAGGAGACACCACAACACAGCTAGTAGTAATGCCATACTCCCAAGGCAGGAGTCCTCAGGTGCTCCCCCAAGCAGAAATTATGTCTGCCCAGCCTCAGGTGGGGCATAAGACTAGCTCCAAGGTAAAGCTGAGTGAAGTCATCTTCCTTGCACCAAACTATTCCATTTACACTGAGGGTGGTGGAACACTGGCCCAGGTTGCCCAGAGAGGTGGTGGATGCCCCATCCCTGGAAACATTCCAGGCCAGGTTGGCCAGGGCTCAGAGCAACCTGATGTGGTTGGAGATGTCCCTGCTCCTTGCAGGGGGGTTGGACTGGGTGGCCTTTAAGGTCCCTTCCAACCCAAACCATTCTGTGACTCTATTCTACAGTTTTGTTCCATACTGCTGAAGTTGAACATTGCCTAAAGCTTTTAGCCACAGTCCAGCCAAAACAAAGGAGAGAAGGAGCTTCTGCAAGATGAAACAAGAGGAGATACTTCAGCAAAGGACAGCCCTTAAATACTCTGACCACACTGGCATCCTTTCTCAGGAGAGCTCAGCACCTTCTTGCCGCTCTGCCAAACACAGGGTACTTGGACACAGAGCACCTGGACACCTACGGCCAAAGCTAGTCAGGTCAAGATGAAGAAACAACAACCTTTCCTACTCAACTAAAGTGTCTCAAAGCATCATCCAACTTTAGGCACCAGTCCAAGGTCTGCTCCAATTTTTGCAATACCAAGTTGGTGTCCAAGAAAGTTCCCCTGCATACACACAGGGATGGATAGAGAGGCACTTTTTTTTTTTGCTTGTTTTTAAATAGGATCAGACTTTCAGCCAAATTCACAAGCACTGGTATAAAGCCAGATGCCAGACAAACAGAATGAGTGGAGACTAAAGGATGGTTTGATCCATTCAGACTCCCACCCCACAAAAGGTAGCCCTTTGCACAGGGAACACGCTTAGAAAAAATTATCAAGGTAGAAAAAAAAAATCTAATAGTTGTGTTGTAAATATCCTGTGTAGGGGCGGAAGCTATCTAACATGATCAAGCAGCACGTGAGGTCTTGTGCACAAACCCCTGCACCATGTCACTGCTGCCCATCTTTGATCTGCAGGGTCCCACATCACCATCCCCAAAAGCCTGGCCTGAGTCTGAGATCCTTTGAAGCTGGTCCTGCGTTTTGTTGCCCGTGACAGGCTACAGAGTTGGCAAGGGGTTGTGTTGGTAGATGCCGCCATCTCCAAGGCAACATCTCCCATCTCCCCAAGCAGAAGCACATGGAAAAAAAAAAAAAAATAGCAAGGAAGGACAAATAATCACTGCAGGACCCCCATGAGGTGCCTCAGAGGAAAACTGACCTGAGGAGAGTTAAGACAGCTTTCCATCGCTAAGCAGGATTATCTAGAGATGAGGCCAATCACTGTCCCTAAACCACACTCCATTTTGAATTATGCACGCGTCCTAGATCCATCATTAACACGCCGGTGCCAACGAGGTGGCCGCTGAGGTCTCGGGTCACCCCTTACATATTTTATAGGTCTCCTGAATGATTTATTCTCTGTACTTGGCTGGCAGTTAGCTCTCAATTTAACAGTTCACACACTGTTAATTCAAGTGACCTCCCTCAACTCAAAGCGTCGCTTGGCATCTCACTAGGTGCATGAGCGAGCCGAGTTACTTTAAGGAGCAGAGCATGGGAAGCACATGCAGATCTTTTGCCCCTCATCAGTTCACAACTGATCCTGCAGCCTCTGATATTGGCAGGTGCCACATTTTTTTTTCTGACAGAAAAGACCATCAGCAGCTCTAGGTACAAAAATGAGAGCTTAGGGGGTTAATTCAACAGGTTCAGGTCCTCTTAGCTCTGCTAATGATTTGCTTAACCAGCAAGCCATTTCACAGGTCTCTTCATCCCAGGAGGAATTTGCAGTTTGCTTCTTTTTTCAGGGCAGAAAGCCTTTTGCAGGCACAGACAGAGCAGTCACTCAAGGACCCAGCACAAGATACAGGGTAAAATCTCGTCCAAGTGCATTTTACTGCAAAACCTCCCCTTTTCGCAAGTTCTGACACTTCTTTAGACAAGCACCCTTGCAGGAGGGGCACGAGGCTCTATCCAGCAAAATATTTAACTTGTTGAATTTATTCCTCCGAGACCCCCAGAGCTGCTTTTACAAGCATGCGAGGGAGCCTGCGGTTTGGGATTTCCCATCTTGCCTCTCCGACGTCTTCAACCTACGCGTTCCAGCCTGCCGCAGGAAGCGTTGGGTGCCCGCAGCAGCTCTGCCCGCGATGGGTGTCAGCCACCCAACGTGCTCCTCGGGCCAAGGAAGTGGCTTACCAGCAACGGAGGCTTGCAAAAGCAAACTCTTCACTGCGCTTCCTAACGTAAAAACCTCGCTTTCACGCTGAATTTTCAGCTCCCCATTATAAAGCTACAGCAAAAAGCAATGTTTTGGGTTTTTTTTTTCTCATGTTGGTGTAGGTGTGGGGGACACAATATTAAAAAATAAGGCTGCAATAGGGAATTTTACCATGCAGTGTTGATAAAACTACTACGCTTTCTTTCCTATCATCACACAGAGGGGAGGAAAAAAAAAAAAGGTTGATTTTTAAGCAAGTGCTCCACACCCACATTTTGCCAGGGCACGAACTCACTTAGATAAACCAGAGCCGTTTGCAACGGCTTCAGGAAAGCAGCCTGACCCTCTCTAATCTCTCTAAAAAAGGAAAACCTGCATAGAAACCTGTAATCCTCACCCCTAAGGAAAGCTGCAGCCAGCCTCCCCGCCATTGCATACTGCTTATTTTTCCCTCCCCCCTCCTCCTTCCTCCTTTTAAACAACTGCTTCTACAGGCAGGAAGAAGAATGGGGAATACAACAAATTAAAAAAAAAAAAATGAGGGTTTCGCTGCTGCTGCTTCCACCCCACCCCGCACCACCGGGATGCTGCTTCCCCACCGCTGCATCCTCCCGGCACCTGGACCACCTCCTCCCCCGCCTCCTCCGCACCCCGGTACCTCGCAGCACCCCGGAGTAGGCAGCGATGATGGTCTTCATTGCTGAAAAGGGTGGTCAGGTCCCGGCCAGGGCCATGGGATGAAGAAAAGCACCCGGCTCTACAGCCCCGGTGCAACCGGCGAGTGAGAAATGCACCGGACGCGCATCCCTATATAGCCCGGGGAGGAGGAGGAGGAGGGGGAGGAGGAGGAGGAGGGCGGGGAGGGGCGGGCACCGGCAAAATGCCTGGATCCCTCAGCTCGACGGAGGGGTGGGGGAAAGCTCTTGGCCCCCGTGATGTAGCTTGCAGCATGGGTTGGGGATTTTGGGGGGGGAGAATAAGGCAAGGGGGGCACCCCCACACTCTCCGCAAGGTGTTTCCCTCCCTATTCTCCTTCCCTAGATCGCAGGGTGGGCAAAACCTCCCCCCTTACCAAGCCCCGCTGGTGATTTTAAGACATTGCAGCCCCCTTCTTGCTCAGATGCTCTCCCACCCAGCTTTTGGCTGATTTGAGCTTCCCCAACAGGATTTGGGAGACCTGGCTTCCTAAAAGCACCGTGAAGTGAAGAGAAAAGGTAGAAAAAAAAAGGAAAATTTTAGAAATTATTTTAACAGGAGCTTTAATGGTTTCATTAGGTTTCATTTTCATTAGGTTTCATTTTCATTAAGTTTCCTTTTCATGAAGATAGCCTGCCTGTATGCCCAAACCACCGACCAAGCCTCATTTTCTTCTCCTAACAAGATGCTTGAAGTCCTGCAAAACAGACCCGTAAGAAATGAGGTGTCACGTAGGTTTGCATCAAGGTTTTAACGCAGCTGCACTCGCCAAGAGATTCCTACAGATGAGTCTCTCCCAGTTCCCATGACATTATACCAGGTTCTTTAAAACAGGGTCATGTCTGGCCCTATCAAAGTTTTGATGCACCCCTAGGCAAAAGATCAGGCCTCTACCCTTTTCCTAGTCCCAGTTTCACCCTCTATAATTTGGAGACAATAAAAAGAATCCGCGTTTGAGAAGCACTTTCAGATCCCTGAAGGAGAAGCCCACTGAAAGCAACGAGCACGCAGAGCTCCCCGTATGCGGAGGACCAGTAGCGACCACCACCGAAACACCCCCAAAACCTCTTCAACTTTTGCCTGGCTTTTGGGGTGGGAGCAGGATTGTGCCTTGCTGAGTCAGCGTTTTTTTTCCCCGCTGCTCTTGGGGATGCCACCGCAACATCCACTTTTTGACCCAGAGAGACGTGTCTACCAGCATGTTTCGCAAAAAAAAAAAAAAAAAAAAAGTTGTATGTTCAGCTGTGCAAAGCTTAAATCAGAGATTCAGAGGGGAAAGAGTGATTTTTTTTTTTTCTCAGTCCCCCGAGGCATGCCCATGCCCATCTTTTTGAGTTAAACTGGCACCAGGACTTGTTCGCTCCCCATTTGGCCAAAGGGCCTTCTTCCAACAGTTGTAGCAGCCTGTTGAAATGTGTATAAAAATGGAAAATTGCAAGAGCCTGTCTGAAGAAAAGGTCTTGCCCAACAGCTCTTGAATAAGACTTCCAAAAAGGAGCCCAGAACAGAAACAAATCACCACTAAAATACTGCTGAGTGAAAGGGAATCATCTCCTGTGTCTCCTCTTGACTTGAATCGAGTTATCTGCAAGCAAAGTAAGGACTGAGGTAGCTTTTCTTGTCGTAACCGGAACAAAAACCTGCAAAAAAAATTTACTGTCAGATTGTGACAATGTGAGACAGGTGGACAGAAAAATGCTGGTGTGCTGGAACCATCTTCTGTCCCAATCTAGCATCTTTCTATTGACCTATCCTCAACTTTTCATGCTTTTTGGGTGCAAATTCCCTGAATCCTGATCATCTTCTTGCTCCGTATTCTCCAGTGGGGTCCCAGCCTGGGGGGACTCATTAATCATAGAATCACAGAATGGTTTGGGTTGGAAGGGACCTTCAAAGCCCACCCAGCCCAACCCCCCTGCCAGGAGCAGGGACATCTCCAACCGCATCAGGTTGCTCAGAGCCCCGGCCAACCTGGCCTGGAATGTTTCCAGGGATGGGGCATCCACCACCTCTCTGGGCAACCTGGGCCAGCGTTCCACCACCCTCAGGGTAAAAATTTTTTTCCTAATATCTAATCTAAATCTACCTCCCTCTATTTTGAAATAAATTAAGAAAATTAAGAATAATTAGAAACTCAGTGCTTAATGGAGTATCACGATTTGCAGGAGTAAAGACAGAACCACCATAGCCCCAGGCTGAGCAGGAGCATGAACGCGTGACTTGCAGGGACAAATTGTGACTCCACGTTTCTTGGGAGGAAGGAAAAGTTGAGCCCAGCTCGGTGACGACACGGCCCCAGCCTTCGCGCAACCTGAGCAGCGGCAGGGAACTGGCTGCCACCCAGCTCCCGTCTCACTTGTTTTACCAGTACTTGTCCTGCAACTTTTTTTTTTTTTTCTCTCTCTCCCATTCAGCTCACTGAAAATCAGAAAACAATCCCAAATAATAGATTAGAAATATCTTGGCGCTCTTCCCCGCGAGGCTGTATTTTCCCACCGGCAGGACACGCTCCTGGTGCGGGTGTGAGGGATGTTTTTGGAAACACACGTGGTTTGTTTTGCTCGGCGCTCACGTTGGCGCGGGAGATACATGACCCTGTCTATTATTAACCCGCGTGCCTGGCACGATTATTCTTGAACAAAAACATCCTTTCACATCCCCTGCTATTACTTCACCTGAGCCTGAAGAACATGGGTTGTGGATGGAGGAACATGGGCAGGAGCCAGTCTTCCAGCTCTCTGCAGCCAAGAAAATTTACAATAGTTTTAGATTTTATTTTTTTTTTTTAGCAGCAACTGAATCTCACAGCAAAAGAGTCACATTGATTTTTTAATGCACATGCTGGATTTTTAGGGCAATGCCTATCGAATAAAGCTTTTGAGGACACATTTATTTTTCTCTTCTTGCTTCTATTGAGGGACCTGGGAACTGGTCGCAAGGCGTGGGGTGGGCTTGCAGTGCTTTGAGCAAGCCGTCGGTGTGCCGCTCTGTAGATTTTTTTGTTCTATATGGTTATTTAGCAGCAGAACGTGCCCTGTTTTCAAAGCATCAGTGTTCAGTGTCTTCACCCAGGGACGTGTGTATGAAACTGCCTGTATTTGGCATGTCGGGACAGATGCACCCAAACTGAGATTATCTGTTTTTGTCATTCTCTTTCTTTGACTTAAAACCGTAAAGTCATTTCCCTGCCTGTGGTTAACCCTCTCTTTATGGATTTTTAAGTTTCTCTTTCTGCGTACTATTATTTTTAGTAGTTTTTTGTTTCCAGGGTTGATACAAGCCTTAAACACAGAGGGTTTACCACTGCCAGGGTTGTCCATTAATCCAGCCATCTCTGTTTGCAACCACAACATCTGGTAGGACAAGGGGTAATGATTTTAAAATAGAGATTCAGACTGGACATAAGGAAAAATTTTTTTACGCTGAGGGTGGTGGAACACTGTCCCAGGGTGCCCAGAGAGGTGGTGGATGCCCCATCCCTGGAAACATTCCAGGCCAGGTTGGTCAGGGCTCTGAGCAACCTGATGTGGTTGGAGATGTCCCTGCTCCTGGCAGGGAGGTTGGATTGGATGGCCTTTAAGGTCCCTTCCCACCCAAACCCTTCTGTGATTCTATGATTTTATAATTCTATGAAAATTATCTTTCCTCCCCAGTTTCTTCTGAGCCCACTAAGAACATGATGGGGCCACCTCTATGGCAGACACCATAGCCTGGGTACCACAATCAGGTCCAATTCATTGTGTGTTTCTTCTGATGATGGCAACATCATGAATTCGGGTTGGAAATAAGGTCTGCTGTCATTGCAGACCACTCGTGGTGCATGAGGAGCATCCTCACGGAAAGGGGAAGCCTTGCGTTGAGCAGGAAGACTTTGCAAGCACACAGTCTGTGCTGCCAAATTTTTCCCCACTGAAGAGCTCCCACAAGACCACAGGGACCTCCAGATCGCTTCAACTTTTATCCCTGCCTCTTCCTCCGAGCCATAATCATCCCCTCACCAGGAGCGAAGGAAGCCTTATCACCAGTGATGTAAAGGACAACCAGACGATAAGAGCTGGGAGTTAACGAGGAGTTTGAACCCGAGTCAGCCAGCCAGCAAGATTTGCTTTGTCAAATTGCCAAGCAGGCAAAACAGCGACAAGGCCCTTTCTCACTCCTGCAGCGGTTATTTTCCTACCTGCCATGGATGTGACTTTGGACAAGCCTACTCTGCGTCGCGTGTCGCCTACGGCGTTCACTTCTGGGGCTCTCCGCTGTCACTCCAAGGCCTCGTGTCCTCTTGCTTGGGCAGTTAATTCAGCCACGGGAGCCCAGGAGCCGCTCATATGAGCCCAAAACGTAATCCGAGCCTCAATCTGCCACAAGCCGCCATGCTGGCAAGATGTTGCCGGGTCATCTGCACTCGCCTTGATGAAGGTCCATCCATCACCTCCCCCAGGGTATTTTTAGCATTTTGTGCAGAGGTAGCAGAAAGTCATGGAAGGATTCGTCTTCCCCTCCATCATTTTTCCTGCCTCGATAGGAACAGTTCACAGGCTAGGTAATATTTATGGAACTGTGTTGTTGGCTCATACATCACCCGAGTGATGGATCTGAATTTTGAGCTAAGGGAGACAAGATGTGTTCCCACATCCCCACACACTGCCTGCTTCTCTACAGACCTCCAGATAAACCCAAAAGCTGTGTAAACGCTGAGTATGGAGAGGGAAACTGAGGCACGAGCTCGCTGGGGAACTGAGCTGTCATATCCCTCTGCAGATTTATGTGGCTGTAGGAATTTTGTGCTTGGTCCTCCACCCCTTCCCTTTGTCTTGAATTCATCAGCTTCAAAGCTCCCCACGATCTCTCCTGCTTCCTGACCTGTGGCTTCTGGTGGGATCCTGCAGGATCTGTTCATTAATGTGGAGAGGGAAATGTTTTGTCATCCCGGGTGCACGCAGTGCCTGGACTCTGTTTTCTGTCAGTGCTTTTGAGTTAGGTATTATGATTTTAGGAGCCCAGACTGGTCCTTTCCAACAGTCCACCCCCAGATAAGTCTTTTCTGAATGGGCAGGAACCAGCCACATTTCAGACATGCAGAATAACTGTCGACCAGGGTATCTCTGAACCCATCAACAAACTCTTCATGGCCCATCCCTCGTTGCACAAACAACAGCCACGGATCATACGCTTCCTAACCGGAGCAGAACAGGACAACATGTTACAGATGCATAAAGTCACTCTGGGCAAGGCCATCTGCGCGGTCCAGTGATGCCAGCTTGTATTTTGCCAGGGTGCAAAGGCATCCACCACCACGTCCAGAGCCAGAAAGAGCTGAGTGAGCAGAGAGTAACGCCTCCCTCCCCAGAAGAGCTCAGCAGAACCCACACTGAGGTACCTGCAGACATCTGAGCCCCACCATGGGTCATTGCACCAGTTGGCCTTTGCATCTGGAGCTGGGTCCTCCTCATGTGGCCAAAGATGTCCCCCACACCCCACCCCACGGGTTGATTTTCAGCAAAGTCGTGCTTTACACCCTCCCCAGACCTCGGTGTCACGCCAAGCTGTTATCTCACAGGAATTTATTAGGTTTGTCCTTCAAAGAATTTGCTTAGGAAGGGGATGTTTGCGAGGCAGAGCTTTCCAAAGCCTCTCTTCCAGAGGGATTTCTGCATGCAGTGTGAGCACCTCGGGCATGCATCAACACATCCCTGGGACTTTTTCGTCCGGACATGCCCAGGAAAGAAAGAAAGGAAAAAACCCAAGCATTCAGCCAGCGTGCCAAAGCTTGCGTTCATCCAGACTGTGTCGAAATTTGACTGAAGAGCAGCCCGTTGATGCAGGGAAGGGAAGAGCAGAGGGTCAAAACCCAATGAGCATCCCACCAGTTCTTCTGTCCACCTGTAGGATGCTGGTCCTGTATCCTCTCTGATATCTCACCATGTATTACGTGCAGTTTTGGGTGGGAGTACCAACACTGCACACCCCCATCTTGTGTTCAGGGTAGACACAGCCACTATTTTTGGTAGTTTTGGGGCAAAGAGTGTGTCCTCCACAACTCACTGGTTAATGGTACAACTGCTTCGGAGCCCAAAGCCAGAATCAGCTATTTTCATAGCACTTGCTTTTTTGTTCATGGAGTTAAAAGTTATTTAATATTACAGAGGTTTTGAAATGTAGCCATGTCTTGTCCTTTTTAAGCTGCACTTAAACCTCTTTTTTCACAAGTGGAAGCAAAGTTCAGGCCAAAACTGCAAGAGACGCTTCACAGCAAGCTTTGTGCTGGAGGGCATTAAAACCAAAATAAAACATAGAAATTTTTTTTTTTTTTTTTTTTTTTTTAAAGCCTCACCCTCACTTTTCCCCACCAGACAGATAGGAAGATTTATGCAAGTCACTGAGCAAAGCCAGATTTTGGCTGCTGGCAGCAAGTCAGGCCATAGCTGCCTAGCTACAGTCTAAAATTAGAGCACCTAAAAATTAACTGTACGGCTAAAGAACTTTGGTCTCTGTGCTGAAAGAGCACTGGGGAATTAGTAATAGGCAGTTAACCAGCTCCACTTTCAATCCAATTGCAAGGTTTTTGCAAAAACGAGATTTGACACCTTTTAAAAAAATAAAAAGAAGTTAGTGTTCTTCTCGCTTCTGGTTGCTTCCTTCGTTAAGAACGGCATGGGGGAATGAGGCATGGGAAACTGGTTAAATACAATGGGGAAAAAAATAGTTTCCACTTGGTGAAAGGTGGGAGACTTCCATGTTCTTTTAGGGAGCATCACTTAATCTCATATTACACTTCTCAAAAAAATGAGCATTTTCAGCTCTCCCTCACGATAAAGACTGCATTTTCCTAAAGGTTTCCCCATGAGCTCTCTGTGTTTGCAACCAGCCTCCAAGCACAGGTGGGGAAACTGAGGCACGAAGCCTGGAAGGGTGACCATCCACACCCAGACCATGCATTTCTGATGAAACCAAGGCAAGTGCTCCTCCTTGCCTCCATCCCAGCTCTCACTGGGGCGAATCTCTCAGGCGTATCCCGATTGAAAGCCTCTTGCACCCTCCATCCCCTGGGCTCGTCCAGGGCCAGTGTGGAAAGCTGTAATGCTATTAGCCCAGGCTGTCTGTGCCTCCCTGGCCTTCTAGCCAGCCCAACATCTTGAGGGCTCTCTACCACCCTGGGCAGGACAGCTCCAGCCCCAAATCCCACGCAAGATACATCGGTCCCAAAACAATAAGGAAAAATAGATTAAAAAAGGAGAAACTGACCCTACAAACCACCCTCAATCTGCGTGGACATGACCAAGATTTGCCCCATGGGATTTGTCCATTTCTGGTTCTTTCTGTCTTCAAATGATCTTACCAACCATAGCAAACCTTCCCGAGCCCTTTGGGGACATTTGGGCAGCAGTACCCATGTCCTTCATGCAGAGAAAAGCAGAGGCTGGGGAAATTCTCCCTTTGCCCCAGACTCCTGCAATCCTCCCTTAGAGTTTCAGCCTCACAGGGAGGACAGGATGACTTCAACTCGGGGAGCAGAGAAGAAGATGCACCCCATCCTCGCACAGTAGCCTGGTGAGAAGGGACCACCTTTGTCCACAGCAGAGAGGTGAGTTAACCACTGCTGCACGAGTACTTGGTTTTTCAAGGCTTATCTATAATATGTTCTGGGTACCTCTGCTCTACGAGAAGAGATTTTGGGCTATTTCCATGGAGGTTGTCTCCCTCCAGTTGGCGGGTCTCTGATCCACATTATCTGCTGCTTCCCTTCCCTTGACTGGAGACAAGCTGATGCTTCTCAGAAATTTGAGGATGCTTGTGGTCTTTCTAACATGTAAGAAAGGGCTCCTTAGGATTTGCAACTGGGAGATGTCAGTTTGGAGGCAACAAGGTGTTGGCTTGGTGTTAAGACCATGTACAGATCCACAGCCAGGGATTTGTCTCAGCAGGAGGAGATGAAGACTGCACATGGATGACCCTAACTAAGCATGTGGCTCTCAAAGGAAATGAGCAAGTGGATAGGCATGAGAGTGCAGGGATCCCAGCCCCAAAATGTCGCAGCCGGAATTTCCTCCAGCTTCAGCTGCCCCAGCCTATTCTTGGTCTGTGGAAGCTGCTTTGAAACGGGGAAAGGTGCAAGAGAAGTACAGGGCATCTGCTGCACCATTTTCCCCATTGCACGGGGTGTGAGTCTGCCCACGGGATTAAGGACACGCTGTCACCTGTGTTTTATGTGTAGCTCAGAGGTCCAAGTTAGGCTGTCCAAGCTGCCTCTTGAGGTCTTGGATCAAATGATTTCTGCTAATGAGGGGTTGGGAGCCAAGCCGAAGGAACTCAGGAAGGTCTCAGACCAAGTGAGTCTCCTTTCCAAGGATGGACGTTGGAGGTGTGGTTCAGGGTGTGAGCATCACCACAGGAGCATCAGGGCTCTGCTCTCCTTTGCTATGGCAATTTTCACCATTTCTACCAGAGATTTTACATTTTTTTTTCTGTATTTTCATAGGTTTTCTTACTTGTCTAAGTCTGGCTGCAATTTCTATCACCAGCTACAAGGCAGGATCGTGATACTAACTGACTCAAAACTTACGGTGGTACTCCTTGGACCATAGATGAGAAGCTCCTGCAACACAAATCAGCGATAACGATCTTAAATTTACCAAGACATCCAAAAGAGACCCTAGATCTGCTGCAAATACTCCTTTAGAAGCACCCACCTTTGAGAAAAGCTGCAATCAGACCCGTGCTGGCTAATTACACCTCGCAAATGTAGTTTGGCCTCCTTTCACCCCGTCCCAGAGCTCTCCTCTCCCCTGCGAATGCAGGAGAGCATCACTGTTGGTGGTCTGGGAGAAGGCACAAGTGCTCTTGCCCTGAAGTGCCTCTGTCCATCAAAAACTGAACTTTTTGCTTCTCTATGCTACAGAAATAGCTGAGGGGAAGTTTTAGGTGTCGTTTGCAATGTTTAAGTTTGCTGTTCTAGAGCAAGCGTGCTCACCAGCCACCAATTTTATGTAAATAAACAGTATGCACCAATTAAAGCTGAGGGTTGCTTTAGCAAGGAAAGGAGTTAAGTTCTCCCAGAAAGCCAACGGCACCCTGGGCTGCATCCCCACAGCGTGGGCAGCAGGGCGAGGGAGGGGATTCTGCCCCTCTGCTCCGCTCTGGGGAGACCCCCCTGCAGCGCTGCGTCCAGCTCTGGAGCCCCCAGCATCAGAAGGACGTGGAGCTGCTGGAGAGGGTCCAGAGGAGGCCACGCAGATGCTGAGAGGGCTGGAGCAGCTCTGCTGTGAGGCCAGGCTGAGAGAGCTGGGGCTGTTCAGCCTGGAGAAGAGGAGGCTCCGGGGAGAGCTGAGAGCGGCTCCCAGTGCCCAAAGGGGGCTGCAGGAAAGGTGGGGAGAGACTCTTCAGCAGGGCCTGGTGTGACAGAACGAGGGGTGATGGTTTTAAAATAGGGGGAGGTAGATTTAGATTAGATATTAGGAAGAAATTTTTCACACAGAGGTAGGTGGAACGGTGGCCCAGGTTGCCCAGCGAGGTGGTGGATGCCCCATCCCTGGAAACATTCCAGACCAGGTTGGCCGGGGCTGTGAGCAACCTGATGTGGTTGGAGATGTCCCTGCTCCTTGCAGGGGGGTTTGACTGGATGGGCTTTGAAGGTCCCTTCCAACCCAAACCATTCCATGATTCTATGATTTTCGATTACAAAATTGAAAATCTGCAGCTGCAGAGAGAAAAGCATAAAATCACTGGGGCAAAGACTTGGGACCTACCTGACATTTCTTCTCATGATTTTCCTGATACTGGGATTTCTCCTTAGACACTTACTACTGAGACAGCAGAAGACTGCTCGGCAGGGCTCTGCTGAAGTGCATTTGTCTCTCATGCATACTTCCTTTTTTTATATTGGCTCTTGAACTTCAAAGCCCATCTCCAGAATTCATGCACGCTTGAAAATGCCTCCCCCTGATGAATGAAGAAGGCCCTCGGAACAGGAATTCACCTCCTTCCCTCGGGAAGTCACCTAACAAACCGTGCCCACTGCATTCTGCGAGCTCTGCAGCAGAAAGGGCTTGTGGACATCTCACGGGAGGTTGTCTTTTAATTGCTCCTGGCTCAGCCAATCTGAGCAATAACCTGAGCCTTCCCGTGGTGTCAGAATAGCTTGCAATTCTTGTGCTAAGAAAAGCACATCATTTCTGCAATATTTTTTACAGCCTTGCAATCGCAGGGCTCTATGGGGAGATGACGTGTGAGGGATCAATGAGGTGCCTCAGTCCTCCGTGGTGTTAAATTCAGGGGATTGCATCACAGCCAAATATAAACCAGCTCAGAATTAACCAAGTCTGCAGGGAAAAGGTACCAGCCTCCTTTCGCAACTCCCGCGGGTCCCAGCGGAGTCGTTCTGCAGAGGCACGCGGGCAGCAGGCACCAGACAGACCCCGTCCTGCAGCCCTTTGCTCGCCCAGGGAGTCACGTTGACTGCAACAAGGCTTTTTCTGCAAACGCTCGCTGTGCACCCCACAGCTGCAGGATCTGGCCGGGAAATGCAGGATAAGGGTGGTACTCGGTGGGGCATCTACAACATCTACAAGACGAAGGACAAAACCTGATCTGGTCACGTGAGGTTGTCTTTCCTCTCCAGCGAGCCTCTAAATGGCTCTTCATCCCATCCCGTGATGCTGGAGTGTGTAGGAAGGGTTTCTATTCGTACATATAGATATACAGAGAGAGGGAGAAGGAAGAATATAAATCTAGGAAGAAATAAGCCAAGCAGCTTGAAATTACTGATTATTTTAAAGCAAGAAAGCAAGCAGAGCTGCTAAATTCTTACTTAAAAATGAGAAGTAAAGAGGTGATGACTGGATTCGACAGCTATTTAGTACAAAACTTGTTCCCTTCCTCAGAAAGTGTAAATAACACCGCTAAAGCAAGAGTCTTCTCTATGTTAACCCCATGGCTGAGTAGTTCCTGCAACTCCATCTCCTCTTTTGGTGGCCGTCTCTGTTAGTGTCTCTTTCCCCTCTTGCTCCTTCTTAACCTGCCGGTCTAGTTGGCATCAGCTCCTTTGTCGAAACATTTGCAATCCTACTGTACCAGACCTCCCTGTGTCCGGGATGTCCACATCCTTCGGCCAAGGATGGAGACGGGATGGATTTCATGTCTAGCTGAGAGCACGTGTGCGGCACAGAGGTCACTGCTGCCCCACCACACGACCCTGATGGTGCCAAGATGTGCTGCGGGTTCTCCCTTCCCAAACTTTAGAGCTGGGTATGGCTGAACTATCAGTGAGAGAGGTGGCACAGCAGTAAAATGAGGAAGAGTGTGGCCACCCATGCATCTCAGCCCAGATCTGGTCCCTGCTGGGATCAGTAGAAAAGACTTTTCTGCAGAAAACTTTTTCTTTTCCACCACCAGATCCTTTCCACCCTGGCCATGGCTTCCTTCTCCCTCACAGTCAGAAAATGCTCTCCTTCGCGGTAACCCCAAAGGTCTCCAGCCAGACCCAGGTCTTTCCACTGCCTCCCACTGAATTCCAGCAGACTCTAGACCAGTATCCAGCCATAGGATGAACCATTCAGTCCAGCTCACAGGGATTAGGTCTCTTCTGGGATTCCCAAGCCCTTCAAGGACAGATACACATTATAAGTTTAAATGCAGGGGCAAATGAGTGAAAAGTAACCACCTGTGAGATGGGGAACATCACAAACCCTGTGGATTTTATTATATTTCCCAGATATTTTCTTTCCCCTTTGCTCTTCTGTGGGGATTTAAAATTTTACTTGGCTACTTGTCTTCCATTTCTCATTATTTGGGCAGGACTTCAGGCTGCCCATTTGAGGTCATGCATCTATGAAGAAGCTGATTGCTGCTGCTGAGGACAAATGACTAGAAAATTAAAATTCAAACTGATGCAGTTGTGCATGGTCACACATACTGCACCCGTGTTCTAAGGGATTGTGTTGATGCTAGGTCATCTCTCTTTGATTTCATCTACTGCTTGTGGGAAAGGTTTAAGATACTTTTTATAAAACATAAAAAAACTAAGGACGTTTCTTTGTTCACATATTCCTGCATAGCCCCAAGTGGTGATGGGATCTGAGGAAGGAGCTAATATGTTTGCTTCAGCGTTTTGAAGGATGTGGGAACTTATACAGGTTTTGGGTCAGCCTGATGGTCCATCAACCCATGTCCTGTCTCTACTTACGGCCAACTGCAGGTACTCACAAAACAGAGGAATACTGGCATTGCTGTAATTTTCTCTCCCAGGAGAGCAGGAGATGATATTTCATGTGTTGCATTTAGGAGCCCAGTGGACTTATCTTCCACTTTTTTTTTTTTTTTAAATCTGCATGTTTTTGGCCACCCCAGCTTCTGCTGGCAGTGTGCTCTGGGAAAAAGGAAAACAAAGCAAAACCTGTTTAGGTTTGCTCCAGAACTGTTGCCCAAAGATTTCTCTGGATGTTCTCCATTCCCTGAGCTCTAAGAAACAATTCCTTCATCACCTTCTCCTCCCCATTCAGAGTTTCACAGACTGCTGCTGCCATCCCCTCCATCATCTCCTTCCCAGGATGAAGACTCCTACCATGTGCCTCCATCTAGGGAAGAGACTTGTTGCTCTGGTTGATCCTTTTGTGTCCTCCTCAGACCAGAACTTCACTCCTTGTTAGAATATTAACTTACATCATTAGTTGACAACAGGGATGCTTTCTTTTTCATTCTTTATTCCTTTCCTAATAATTAATATCATCCTATTTGTTTTTCTTTTTTTTAGCCAGTGCTAAGAAAGAGACAGCCATTTCAGAGGGCTACCCACAAGGACCCCAAGATCTCTTTCCCATGTGGTGAAACAAACTTAAACTCTAGATGTGTGAAAGTTTCTAACTTTGGAAATAATCGTAGAATCATAGAATGGTTTTGGTAGGAAGGACCTTTAAAGGTCATCTAGTCCAACCCCCTTGCAAGGAGCAGGGACATCAATCATAATAGCAGCTGTGAAGATGAAACGTTTGGGGAAAAAAAAAAAAAGACTTCTAAGGGAACTGGACAAAAACTGGGCAAATACTGAGATTGACCGTTAAATACAAAGATACCACCCGGTCAAGAAGACCCGGACTGCAAACTGCTGGGAGCTGGGAGAATGTTGTGGAGGACCTTTACATTGTGCTCGTTCTGTTCTTCCCAGGCATCTGCTGTTGGTCACCAACAGAGGAGTGCTACCGAAGTAGCTGGACCTTTGCTCCAAACCAATTAAACGATTCTATCTTCTTAACCTGTGGCTGCGGGGAGATAGGTGAGGACAGAGTTAAAGCTGGAAATGCTCTGCATGTGCTGGAGAAGGAGCATCTGAGTCAATGTGGCCTGGCCACAGCTCATTAGTGCGGGGAGAAAAGAGATCTGGACCCCAGACACTTTCTCTGTGCTCTTCAGAGAGCTGGACCCCAGGACATAACTTTGAAAGCCCTAAGACAGAGCCCTAGGGCCAGGAGCTGGCAAAATGAAGACAGCAGTAAGTCCTCAGAGCCTTCACCTCCCACACTGAAGGCCTGGATTCTGGACCTCAGTCCAGAAATAAACTATAAAGCTTCACTGAAAGCTTTATTTTGGTAAGGAGGCCTCCTATCACCTCACTTTCTTTTGTATTGACCAGTCCAGAGCAGTAGAAGCAACAAAACTCAGTAACAGGCAAAAGCATTGGACACTGGTGTCCATTAGAAGGAAGAGGTATTGATCACTTCCTAGCAGGTCAGGCTAAAGCTGGCCTCATGAAAGATCTGCTGAAGCCTATTAGCTAAGGTACATCCTGGAGTAAATCCTCTTAGAGCAGTGGAGGTGAGAATGCAGATATTGCCATTCCCAGCACTGCAATCGTAGAGAAATAGGGCTGGGAAGGGATATTAAGAGGTCAGCAGGGCCATGGCCTTTATCTGAAGGGAGGATCAAGTCCACCCATGTCATATGTCACCAGGCAGACACGGTGTTAACGTACTCTTAAAGACTCTCTGCGATAAAGATGCCACAACCTTTCCAGCTAACCTATTCTTAACGGAAAAATTCCTAAGTAGGCCCATTGCTTTTTTTTTCCCATCCAGTTGGGCATGAAGACAAGATTATTCCCTCCTCTGTATCTGTCTTCATGTCATCACGTATCATGTCTTCTCAATCCACAGTTCTGCAGATTATACCGTGTTAATTTGTTCAGCTGGATCCAGCAAAACCTCCACAGTCATCATATATATAAAATAATATTTATGGGTGTGCATGTATCTATATTTTGATGATCATAACTTCTGGAGCTGGAGAACATGGGGTTTATCAGGACTGCCGTGAAAGTGCTTCCAACAGAAAAGGGCTGTTGCAGGCTGGCCTGTGAAAGGATTATTTCCCTTCTTCCCATGCATACCCCAAAGCCATTGGTCTGTTCTTGGGCATCCCCAAAACATTGGTCCAGTTTTGACCACGAAATTTCTCATGTGCAAAACACTGAAAAGACCTGCAACATAAAGTGCAGATGGGAGATACGGGAAGCGATCAGGAAAGGATCACGTGGGTGCACAAGGTACTTTCCTGCTTCTTTCCTTCATGTGTGTTTGTGAGCCAAATCCATCCCCATCCTCACTGGAGCAGCCCTGAGCTTGCTCTGATTTCCATCCCCTTCTCCCAAGGTCTCCTCCAGGGCTGGAAAAGTGAGGAACAGCTGAAGCACAGGCTGCTCCAGCTGTGAGGGTTTCCCATGTCAGGGGATAGCCTACTGCAAGAGCCTCATTATTCAGCAAGTTATCATAAATTAACTGCCATCCTGGCTACCTTGAAGTGACCAAGACTCACCTTTAGTTAATAAAATACAATGTGTGGGATGGTCTCTTGGAGGACTTGTAGTGCGACGGGTGGTTGCCCCAAGACCAATGCCAGCAGCATCCTCTGGATTTGTCTGTTGATGGGAGGTGGTGGGTTATCCCAAACCCAAACTTTCCAGAGCTGAACAAGCCCTGCGTGCAGACATCATTCTATTGTGTTTTTATGGAAGGAGCTCATTTTGCTCTACAGAGGAGATTTCTTAATGTCTTGTGGCTGGATGATCATCTGGCTCAATGGTTAGGGCCCTATAGTCAAAACTTGAAGCAGAACTTAATCTGAAACTGGAAACTCTAATCTAAAGCAGGAGCAGCCAACATTAGTGACAAATTGAGGCAGAAGAAAAGAGCCAAGAGAGGACACCAAGCCGTGAGGGACCAACATGAGCCAAGGAGAACATCGGACCCCACTAGGTACTACCAGGATGGGATGAAGCACTTTACAGATTCCCTGCCTCCAACCCTGCCTCTGTAAGCACGTCCCCAGAGTGGTCAAGTGCAGCTTGGCCAGAATAGCTGTCCCCTCGTCAGGAGCAAAAATGTCCTCCAAAGATTTATATCAGTCTTTGAGTACCTAAAGGAAAGACGGGGAGAAACTCTTCAGCAGGGCCTGCTGTGATAGGGCACGGAGTAATGGATTTGAAACAGAAGAGATACATTCAGACTGGACATCAGGAAAAAAAAATTTACAATGAGGATGGTTGGTTGCCCAGAGAGGCGGTGGACGCCCCATCCCTGGAAACATTCCAGGCGAGGTTGGATGGGGCTCTGAGCAACCCGATGTGGTTGGAGATGTCCCTGCTTCTTGCAGGGGGGTTTGACTGGATGGCCTTGAAAGGTCCCTTCCAACCCAGACCATTCCGTGATTCTATGACAGTGCTGTTCCCATGGGAGAAGGGGATTTGCTGGTCCTGCTCTAACCAGCTTCACACTCAGGAACTTACCTTTTTCATAGGACTTACATAAATGCCTCCAGGATACTTTGCTCCACGGGCTTATTTGGTAAGGAATCTTCTCTCTTAGAATAATTATACAGAACCCACCTTCAGGATACAGTCTAAATTTCCATCCCACCTTTAACCACAATGTGTGGCCTGTAGAGCCACAAGATGTCTCATAATGACTTAAGAAGACTCAAGATGTTTGCTGGTTTCGCATATGAAATAATCCATCTTTGGCCTGTGCTTATACGGAAGTCCCTTCTTGCTGATATGACAAAAATTTGAAGATAGAGTAAAAGTGTGTGTAAGACCCAGAGGACCTGGAAAAGTGTTGATCCCACCCCTCTGGTTTATTTTTTAGGGCTTTGCAGTTTGGGTACCCCTGAATCCTACAAATCCTCTGGCAAAGATGGAGCCAGGTTGTCTGTCTGCCACCAAGATGAGACCTTAAAACGGCAGTAGGGCAGGAGCATCATTGAGCAGAGGACATTTCAAAGGATTCCTTAGTGGTTGTAAAAGGTATTTGAAATGGGTTAGATATCTGCCCCAGTCTTATCTTAACTACAAGGGGAAAGGCAGTGCCTTGGTTAAGACCCCGGGACATGGGATGGGGGATTCAGGTCTCAGCTTTGCTATGGACTTGTGCGACCTGCAGCAGATCAGTTGGGTCTAGCGGGATCGGGGATTCGGACCACAGGGTGATGCTTATTCTTGCTTTCTGGCCCTGTAACGCTCACGGTCTTAGGTTGACAGCAGCCCAGCATCAACCGAGGGGTTAAAGGAGCTCCTGCTCCACCTCTCTGGGGATTATGGATTGTATTTACTTGTAAAGTGCTTGGCAGTTCTTGGAAGCAAGGCACACTGTGGGATTTGTAGGTAATGTCATGGGACTGATATAAAATACAGCATGGAAAAACGCGTAACCAAGCTCATTCCCTCATCTGAAGGACACGCTCCGACTCCAGCAAGTGAGCACACAGTGATACCAAGTCTCTCAAGTCAAGATTTTGGGTTGCTGATGAATAAAATGAGGTGCCTTGCTAGGAGATCCCACCGTGCGGCAGCTTAAAGGATCTCCTTTTCAGAAGCTAAGCACTTTGTAAACACTTTGTAAACACTTCTGAAAATCCTGACCTTACACTGTCCCCTCGGTGCAAGAATCCTACAGCGGTGTTTACGTGCTCTTGGCAATGCTCCCAGTTCAAAGTACTCCGTGATGTGGAGGTGAATTCCCAAGCACCCTTGGCCATGAATCATTTGTTTGCAATAAGGAACCAAGTCCTGTGCTCGCTGATGGTGATGAAAATAAAAGCACTGCTTGCTTTCATTGGTTCCCCTTCAATTTTAGGTGATCAGAACAGACCCATAACCCCCAAAACATTTATGAAATCATAAATCCAAGTGATTTAAAATCATTTCCATAGTGTTTTCTGTACGTAATTTTCAGTGCAGCTTGAATTGCATATTAAAAACCTATTTGGGCTGCTTTTTGTTGACCTCATATGATCTAATAAGTGACAGGGCAAGGGATAATGGTTTTGAACTAAGAGGGGAGATTCAGACTAGATATGGGGAAGAAATTTTTTATGATGAGGGTGGTGAGACACCAGAACAAGTTGCCCAGAGAGGTGGTGGATGCCCCATCCCTGGAAACATTCCAGGCCAGGTTGGCCGGGGCTCTGAGCAACCTGATGTGGTTGGAGATGTCCCTGCTCCTGGCAGGGGGTTTGACTGGGCGGCCTTTGAAGGTTCCTTCCAACCCAAACCCTTCTGTGATTCTATGGTTGCTAGCACAGAGTTAACAGCTCAGCATCTCTGAGCGGGCTGGGGACGGGACACGGGCAGGAACAAGAGTAGGTACAAGCTTGAAAAATGGTTCAACCATAACCAATATTTCCTTAAATCCAATATGTACCCTCTTGCCTCGTGTAGCACCTTGGTCATCGCAAGGTTATTTCTCCACTGGTGGGTTTTTATAACCTGAACAAGAACCTAAGATCCCGTATCAGATGGTTCCTCCCAGAACAGCTGTGAGAAGATGTGCGCTCAGGTGATGGGAGATGCAGAAAAGCGGCGCATTGGGTTCAGATCAGAGAGAACTAAAAGATTAGCAAAAAAAAATTTGTCCATATTCCTGCGGAGCCCTGTGTTTTTTAAATGCTTTAAATGGTTTTGAAAGCAAAGTGATGGGTTTCAGATGCATTTGCAATTTTATTTGCTTTCGTGAAAAGGAAAAGGCTCTGTGGCGCGAGGGAGGGATGTTTGACATACCACATTTGGGGTCTTTATTGAATTAAAAGCAGGAAACCTTTCCCTGAGAAGAAAAAAAACCACACATTTTTCTAGTTGTTCACCACAACAGCAAGCAACTTTTTAGCTTCATTCCCAGGGCAGTACAACAATTTCGCGGGACTTGAGCGTCAGAAGGGCAAAAAAGGCATTTTGCTCGGCTTTCCTCCCCTTGTCCGTATTTTGTGTTTATCAGTTGTCGGAAGTTTTCTTCTGAGCCCCGTGATCTGAACCTGCTAAGTAAGGCAAATCCAGATTAGAGCCTCTCACAACAGAAATACGGGGGAGATCAAAGAGGGAAGCGGTTGGAAGGAGAGACGGGCAGGAGGGGAACACCGAATCATTACTTTTTTTTTTTTTTTTAAATCTTGTTTTCCAATTTGGAATTTCCAAAAGTCCTCCAAAAGGCTGAAATTTGAAATTTCTGCAAGAGAAGCAATGAATTTATCCCTTCTCCTTGGGCTTGTTTCTCAAATCAAAGCCAGTCACAGGAAGGTGGAGATGCTGGAAGGAAACATGCTGTGTCATTTTAGCTTTAAAAGATCTGTATTTTGGGGCGATAGCTTGTGTGTCCCCCTAATCCTAGCATTCGTGCCTCAATCCTGAGCTGCAGAGTCCAAACTCAAATGTAGTTTGATCCCAGCTCTCCTCTTTTCTTAAGGTTTCTCCTGCCTTGTATTGCATCGAGGGAGTTTTAATCCTCCAGACAGCTCTGCGCGAGGCCAAAATAGCACAAAAGCTTCTCGTCTTAGGGCGTTTTCCTGGGAGACAGCTCCAGCCTCTCGAGAAGATGAGACCTCTCATCGCTCTGAACCCCCTGAATATCTCCCAGCTGCAAGGGCGCCCATGAATTATTATTTTTAATATTACGTTTGACACACGCCCAGGCACTGACCTCCCCTGGGTTATATAGGTCCCTGAGGGATCGAGGACACGTTCCAGCCTGTGAGATAAAACTGACCTTGAAGGAAGCCAATTATACATGGCCAACGCCCTCCTCTGACCCCTCTTCTCCAGCACTACGGTCTTCCTTTGCCTTTGGGTCTTGCATGGCCCCGACCGCTCCGTCAGCCCTCAGACAGCTCCAGCATCCTCCTCCCCATTCCTCCTCGGGATTTTTATCCTGATCACTCATTTTCTGCCTTTTCTCTCTTCCAGGATGGCATCACCGGTCAGAAAAGTGATGGACCACCCCACCTCCCAAGTAGGTGCGTCTCTGGCATCGGAGACATCATGATGTCAGGTCTCCAAAGGGGAGGACCAAGGTCTCCATGGACGTTTGGGGAGCACATGTGGGACAGAGTCACGTCACTCCTACAGACCCAGCCCCTCTTGTCTGTACCAATGCTTGCCATTGTACTTGGACTGGACTTTGCATCCTGCTGCCTCTCCATTTCCTTCATCCTCATGACATCACCACATCCAACCATCCATCTGACATCTCCCCAAATCCTCTCCCTCAGGCACTGCTGATTCCCACCCCAACAGCAGCACCTTTACCCCTTTTCCCATTACATCAAGATCTCACCTCCTTGTCCTCGCCCCTGGAGACCTCCCTCATTCCCACAGCACCCCGTACTATGTCCCTGGGGACATCCTCATCGCTCCCCTCCAGAACTGAGCCCCATCAAGATGTTTGCAGAGGGTCATGGCAACATTCCTGCGATCTGTTGGTGCCAGTAGCAAGGAAGGCAGATGAAAGGATAGGAAAAAACAACTGGAGTTAAGGTAAAGCTTGGATGGCCACAAACACCAAAAGAAAAAGGTGGAATAGAATTATTTTTTTTTTCCTGGTGCATAAATCTTCCTCCTGCTTAGGCATCTCTGTCCTTAATTAAGGACAAAAGAAAAAGTCTATTAATAGAAAGCAAGCAAGAAATCATAGCAGGCGACCTGCTTTATTTGACTGGATTAAGTGTGGGATTACAGGAGTGTTTAGAAATGTCGATAACAACTCCATCAAATTCTTCCCTGTTGCTGCTTGTTTTCTGGGAATAGGAGGGATTTGCAGCTAGTAATTCAGATTGAGAATCTGGTGGACTAATTTGATCAGGGCAAGAGGAAAGAGGAAATAAAATAAAATATAATGATGGCCCTGGTATTGTCAGTTTAGAAGCAGTCCTGTGTGTTTTCCCTGTTAAATGCAATTCTTGCAGCTGCAGTGACAAAAATCATGGATGCAATGAAGTGCAAGTGCTCTGCAGGACTTCTGGTAGCTCTTTGTGGGTGGGGAATGGGACATGGGTAAGAGAAAGAGAAATGAAGGGAGAGAGCAGAACGTGATGGTGTGAGGGCTCTAGAGGGGGGATGTAAAGCTGATCTGAGCAGATGGCGTCCTGCCACCTAAAACTTCCATGCTGTGCAATCCCATTAAGTGCAGAGTTTAATAAAGTTCTGGATATCGAGAAGAAGCGGCTATTTAAAGCCTTGATCACCTGCCAAATGTGGCTTTATGGGCCATATTTCCTGTCCCAAATCACTTCTCCCTTCTTCCATCTCCTGACCATCCTCTCTCCTTAGGAAACGGCCTCGTCCGTAAAATGAAATGCACGGTGACAACGCTGCCATAGCTGGTGGCTAGTCCAAGGCGTTCGCGGGGTTAAATTAATAAAATTAAAAGCAGGACTCCAAGAGCCCAGGTAGGATAAACTCTCTGGATGAGCCTTTGCCCTTTAAAAAGGTTTTATTTCTTCTTGCCGCAGTGGGGTACGGCATCGCGTTGCTACCGAGGGTGCTCAGTACCATGCTGGGAGTATGAGCTTTCTGAAAAACTGGGTTTCAGATGGGGGAGGAAAGAGCCCAGAGCAATTAAAGACATGAAGAGCACCAAGCAAACAATGGCCATTTGTTGATCTAGACAAATTATATTTTTTAAATATATACATTCAGCAGAAATTATGGCTCAGCATCCCATTTCTGAATGAAAATAATGCAAAGGAAACTTTCAATAATGCACCTCTGCCTGGAAATATCTTGGAAAATTAACCTCCAGGCTAGACTGGAAGTGTGAGTTTTATGGTGGGGAGTTTCACCAGTGCTGGGTTGGTCAGATGGAATTTTTTTTTCCTTCTTCTTTGTATCTTTTATGTGTCCTACAGGGACTGAAAATGGTAACTCTAGCCCAACACCCATGCAAATGCTGGGAAAATCATGTCCTTCTCCCCACACTGTACGGGCCATATGTTAGCTGTGACTGAGCTAAGGTTGTGAAATAGTTCCAGAAACAGGGCAAAACTTGAAGCTTGATCTCCATGGTTTCACCTTACTTGAGGAGCTCTATATAAATTCCAAGTGTCTGTCTTCTGGGATGTTATATTTAGCTTTGTGCTCCTCAAAGAGCTTGCACAATTCATTTAGATATTTCTGATGGACTTGATCAACCTCTTCCTTGGAGGGTCTGTGCTTCCTCTGCACTGGAATCGGCTTCCCAACTGGAAAACAAGCACAGGCATTAGGAGGAGCCAGTGTCAGGTCCCTCTGCATATCTTGCACGTCTTAGCACAGAGCTCGGGTCCACCTCTCCAAGGCTGCAGTGGATGGATCGATATGACCAATCATCTCCTGAGGTTTGGGAGGTACCGAGGAGATAGGGAGATGGAGATTCAGATCCCAGTCTCCCAGATGACATCTCTCCTTGCCTCAGTTTCCCCATCTGCAAAGCTAGTTAATGTCAAAGATCCTCTGCGTAGCTGTTCGAAGTAGACTACTGCATCCCAATGCAGTCCCTCCAGCTACTCCTAACATCTCAGATGTCCTGTGGATAAAGACAACATCATCCTAATATTTGGACTGGGCTTTCGAAGCTGTTCCCACATGGCCCTGGGAATCTGCATGGCAAATGGAGAAACTGAGGCACAGGGGAGCCCAAGTCTATATAAATACACCACTGATTGGGGTTCTTCCACTTTGCTCAGATCAAAGCTTATGTGAAACATCCGGTTGTTATTAGAAACCAAGTACCCACTTATCTTTAGAAAATCATACTTTTTTCTAGGACAAATCTAAATAATTCAATTCCTAGCAGTAGAAGATGACCCTTCCCATCTCCCAGAGCCACCAGGAGCAGAACCAGGTGCCTGCAGGTGACAAGAAAGTCCATGAGATACCTCTCTTGCTCTGGTCTCTTACTTGAACTATGTTTGTCAAGTGGCAGAAGGTTTCACCGTCACATAATGCGGCTCCTCATCGGACTAATGAAGAGCCCTTGTGATACTGCACAGCTCATAAAACCATTGAGACAATCCAAACAGGTTGTAAAACAATTAGAAGTAATTGCTGGCTGTCAAACTTAATCACTGGGGTGAGCTCTGACCTTTCCAAACGCCTTTTTAATTAGACTAATTCACAGAGCATCCGCCGCGCTGGTGGGCCAAGTATGGAGTTGTTGAAATCAGGTAAAACTTCTTCAAAACTGAAGACTTTCTTGAAATTTGGTCTCCTGTGGGCATGGTCTCAGGTCAAAACAGCGTGACTTGTTCATGCCGGTTTTTGTGACTATCTGCATAGGACATGTTGTCCTACTTGTGTTTGTGAAATTGGCTTTAACCCAACGCTATTGTAGTGGTTCATACCCCTGGGTTGCACTGGGGTTGGGGTTGGCTGCATCCCACAGGGCTGCTGGGGTGGCAATGTTTGTCCTGGGACTTTCCCAGCGTGGCCCAGATGACCTGGGCTCTGTCGTAAGACCAAGCCAGAGTCCCAAACCAACATGACATGTGACTAGTTGGGGATGCTCCTTTACCAGCATGTTTCTAGCCCACCACGGCTCACGCTCTCTGGCATGACACTCCAGCCAGGCAGGAGGACGACACAACCCAGGGGCTGTCCCTGGTCCCCTCTTTGGCCAGGCTGAGTGTGGGCAGCATCATGCCGACATGCCAAGGAAAGACTTACCCACGGTGCAGATGGGCCGCCGGTACGGTACCAGCCCAAAGCTGTACTGGAAGATACCTCGGGCGTGGAAGAGGGGAAGAGAGATGCCCATGATCTGCTGGAGCCGGTGCTGGAGCTGCCGCAGCCAGGAGCCCTTGGGGTTTCTCACCTGCTCAAAGAGGTCATTCTCTCCAAAGGAAAAGGCGGGGACCAGCGGGGTGCTGCGGGGAGTTGAACCCAGTGTAAGGTTATGAAGATTAGCAAAGCTCACCCCAAAACTCCTTCTCCCCTCTCCAAAATCAGCAGGAACATGCCATGAACCAGCCACAGACTGGAGCATCCCTCCCCAAGCGCCCCTTCACCCCATCCCCTGCATCACCCATGCTCGATGGCCAGGCGGACAAATCCCTTCCTATTCTTCAGCAGCAAGGTGCAGGATCCCGGCCGGGCATCCAGTGCCTCTTGTGCCCCTCCGACGATGATGGCCAACACATTCCCACCCTCCGGCCTCTGCAGCACGTAGGATGCGCTCTCCTTGTCGGAGGAGACAAGGCCTGGAGGGTAGAGAGGAAGAAAACCGTGAGCGTCTGTGAAACATGGCTGTAATTAGCTCTATACATTTTTTCCCCTGTTATCCATCTCTGAAAATTAGTTTCAGAATTTTCCTACACTTTGGCAGTCTCAGCCCAGCTCTCCTGAAACGTGCCGGATTCATGCATAGCTCTGCCGTGTGAATATACAATTATCCCTTCGCTGTCTGGCCCAGAAGTGAGAAATGAGGAAAAAAGTCAGGAAAAAAAGTAAACTGAGAACTAGCTGCACTTAAGCCCCAGGGAAAATCCATTCTGGTTTGTTGTCGAATGAAACCATGTCCAATCCTGAATCATTCCAGAGCCAGTGAAACATTTGCTTTAGGTCAAAACACACACGAATTTCAGTGGATGCTGCTAATTCAAAGTGGAATTTAATGCAGAATTGCGTCCCTTGATCTCATTTACTCGCAAAAGTTAGAAATCTTTAATTCAGAAATGACAAAGCAACATTGTTTTGTTTTTTTTTTTAAAAAAAAATCCTTGCTTCAGGGGCTGAAATAATTTGCAAATTAAAATCTCTTTGACAAATGGACCCAATCGACCTGAAAATGAGCTATGCACCGAACTCCCACGTTACAGCGATTAAACCTTCTCTTGCCTGGCCCATAACTCTCTCGTATCTCGCTGTTATGATTCCTCCCTCTCCATGTAAATATTTTTTTCAGCAGGAGGAGCAGGAGCTGATGTGAAAAACAGGATGATGAATGCCCTGGGGTGTCTCAGACAGAGCTGGATGCCGATGTTCAGTCTATTGAACCCTGCCTACGACACGAGCCTGTTCGGCTGGAGAAGTGGCCATTCCCCAAGCCCACCGATGAGAGATGAAGGTCATCCCCTGCCAGTCTCCAAAACTCCCTCCAGACTTCCTTTCCCCTTTCTCAATTTATTTTTTACCTATTCCTTTTCATTTTTTCTTCCTCTCCTGCCACATGGTTTTGCAAAACCGTGAGCTGCTCTTTGCATCCTTTCTCCCTGGCTGCTGCTTCCTTGCAAGCAGCAGCAGCTTCGGAAAAAAAATAGGTTTTCTCCTCCTTTAGTGGCAACCACAATTTCAAGCCTGAATGTTACTTGCATGGAAAGAAAGAAATAAAGGCCCCCCCTGTCCTGCTGGTCTCAGCATTTCTGCTCCGCGTTTTGCTGTTGCACAGTGCCTGGCACAATGATGCCCTGAGCTCAGAGGCGATTTATGAAGTTGAACAACGGAGATAAGAGCTGAGAGGGCAATTTTTAACGTCAGAGGGTTTTTGGGTGCCATCTCCAGTAGCTGTGTCCATGCATGGGATCAGATCAGCTGCAGATGGGGACAAACAAAACTTTGACTCCTCTTCCCAAGCCCTGCTGGTGTCTTCACTCTCTGCTCCCCCAAAAAAAGCATCCGACTCACCCACCCATCCCACCACTTGCCCATGCTGCCCCTCCTGCTTACCTCCACTCATCAGGTAGTCCCTGAAGAAGGGGACGCGAAACCACAGGCTGAGCATCATCAGGTGTGGGGTGATACCCGGGAAGAGCGTGGAAAAGCCCGATGCCTCTGTGCAGAAATTGAGAAAGGCTCCTGCCGCCAGGACCCCGTGGGGATGAAATCCCATCAGGTAGTTCTGCCTAGGGTCCAGCTCTGCTGTCTTCACCAGCTGGACACAGGGATGGAGCAAAAAAGGGGCCATGAATTAATGCTGTCACCTTGGGGGGATGGAGCATTGGCTATGGAGAGCAGATAGGCGATGCCTGGAGGGGGATCCCTAGCACCCACCATGTCTTCTGTTGGAAAAGGTCTACTGGGATGTATTTCATTGCCTACCTTTCCACCTCCTACTACCCGTTGTTTCAAAATGAAATTTCAAATGGCACCATTCCTCACGCTGCCTAGATGCCATTGGGAACATACTTTGTTTAGAATGTCCTCCAAGACTTTTTCTAATATAGAAAAAAAGGCTGAAAAGTAAGAAAAAGGTGATTATTGCCCACCGCTGAACAACATGGTGTGGACCCAAGGTTTGTCCTATCCTGAACTACGTGTCAGGTGGTTCAAAGATGCTTTCATACATGGTAAGGTGAGATCCAGCTTCCAGACATCTAACAGAGAACAAGCTGATGGTTTTCTTCCCATTGGGGAAAGCCTACAAGAACCCATCCACTTGTGCCTATGTGAGGTGCCCAGGTAAGCCATGAGTCCATCGAAGAGTGACGGTTGTCTGCTCAAGGTTGCTGCAATTTTACCAGGAGGAGGGAATGGGGAATGACTTTAGAGATGGACAGCATGGACTGCAGATACAGTGCAGCACACGGACAGCCCTCAAGGGCTGGCTAAGAGGTTGGCCAAAATATTTGGCTAGTCTGAAAGTGAATTTCGAGCCTCGGACATGCTACAGCAGAAGAGGGGATGGTTAAAGGGAAGATAAGGGACACCAAAGGTTCGGACTCTGTGGGTTACACTTGCTGTGGACTGCCCAGAGGAGAAGGGCAGTTCACCTTCCAGCTATGCCACCAAGAAGACCCTACCATGCCAACATCAGCCAGCACATGCATCACCCAGGAAGAAGCAGCCAAAGCTGAACGCTGATGCCTCCACACCCTTTCTGTGGGTGCTGAGGATGCTCAAAGCACCAGAGAAGGATGAACCTTTCCAAGGTTACCCATGATAGAGCCACCATTAAATTCTAGACAGCTCAACGGCTCTTGTGCACAAGAAGAATCAAAGCCCTGTGCATTTTAGCGCATCACCCCTCCAAGTACCCGGGTCCCATCTGCGCTCGAGGGGCAGCTAATGGTGCATGTGTTTACCTAGAAGCAACCAGAACCGCAGGTTAATCACGAGGCTGTATTTTACTTTCTTACATCGTGGCTAATTTCCTATTTGTCCTAAGGCACTGTTGACTGTACACATGTGCCCATTCAAGCGCCTGCTCCTAATGAGGGGAACGGACAAACAAGAGTCCCACCGCTCCTCGGGTGCGGAGGTGCCTAGGCAGGAAGAGGGGCAGATGGCTGAATTGCTAAGTGCTCAAGGCCCCTGCCACCATTTGCTCATTTTTGAATAATCTCAGCTTGCGTCAATGTTTCCCGCATTCATCTTCGGCTTCCAAACAGCCTTTCATCTCTGCGTGATTTATAAGCAGGGAGGCGAGATGCTCGAGTGTGTTGGAAACCACTAAATCTCCATTGGTGTGTGTGCGGGGCAGCAAGGAGAGGGGGGTGACAGCAGGTTCAATGCCTGGCTGGGCCCCAAGGTCACACCACAGAATCATAGAATGGTTAGAGGTGGAAGGGACCTTCAAAGGTCATCTCGTCAAACCCCCATCCTCCGAGGTAATGAAGAGCTGAATTCATGGTAACTGCTGAGATGTGCAAACTGCTTCAACCGAAGAGTTCACCTGTGCTAAGACACCTCATACCCTTAAAAACACTCCCTAGGAGACATCCATCTGCTGCCTGGGTGCTCACTGGGGGAGAGGGAGCGACTTAGTGGAATTATTTGCCTCTTTCAGCTTTGTAGACTTGGGTTCCTCCCAGGGAATAAGCAAAAGAGGGGAGAGAAGGTCCCCATTTTGTCACAGTGTCTGTTCACTTTTGGATGATTTTGCCAAAACTTACAGAGAAACCAACCAAAGAGCTTGTACGAGACTGAGAAGGAAATCTGTAGCACAGAAGAGACTTGGGGAAAGTCTCTTATGCTGTAGGTCAGGCCCCTGGGCTCTAAACCACCCTTCTTCTCCTGGAAACTTAATCCTCCCAGCTGGATTGTCCCTACTCTTTATTTGGTTCTTCGCTCTCCTTCTGCCAGAGGTCAATCTCTGTTCCTAAACTGCCAGGAAAGTTAATACCTGACAGCACACAGCCCAGCTCTCCAGCCTCAAAGTGCTTAACGGGGCTGGGGTTGAGGTGCAGAGGGGTGGGACCCTCCTCCCTCCTGTCTTGGCCAGGTTGTCATTTCCACACCCACCGGATGGCATTTGCTGCTCCGGTCTTTCTGGGTGAGTTGAACCTTTAATAATTGTCAAAGAACCAAAGGGTTCAGTCAAGTCCGTCTGTGTGTAAACATCTAAGTGAGACAAGTGCTTGACTTGAAGTTCTCTTGGTAAGGCAAGAGCAGTTTCTCATCTCAGAGGCACCTGAGGGATGCCAAATCATTGTGTATGACCAATGGTCCAAAGGCAAAGAGCTGTTATCGGCTCAGGGTTGCGCTCTCCAAACTGAGCCATGGGTTGGCTGCCTTCCCTAAGCTTCTCCTTGGCATGGTTGGGATGCTGGCTTGTTTCTTGGCTGCTGACAGCTGTAATAACCCTTTGTCAAAGGTGTTATGAGTCCTTCCAGATCCCAGATCGGGGGTGATCTTGGCCTTCCCAACAAACGAACTTAAATTTGTGCTTTGAAGAATGAGGTCTACTTTATGCTTCTCCTTCATGGAGAAATATTTTGACGGCTACAGTTGTTCAGTGCTCACAGTGATTAGTCTGTAGCAGAATGCCCCCTTTACTTTGTCTACTCAAATATGGGTCCAAGACATGGGTGAAACCCTGCCCTGCTTCCCCCAGCAGCTGCAGAGACGTGGTGAGACCTGCTCCACGCACTGTCAGCCCTGTTAGGGAAAATGCATACACAGACTTCCAGGAGCTCTGATAAGAGCCCACATACCAATGAGAATCTCAAGCAAATTAATCTAAATTAATTTTAAACCGGATTAGTTAAACCGTATTAACATCCCGAGTAGATGCTCTTAGCTGGAATTAAAGTGGCCTTCGTTTGGTATTTGTTTTGGTTTGGTTTTTGGGTTTTTTTTTTAATTAATTTTGGAGTGGAATTAAGCTAATTGGAATTAGGGCTTCTGAGTGACTGTATCAGCACAGGAGTTCAGCAGCGGTTTAACAAGGCTGCTTTAATTCACCTCGAGATGTGGCTGGGGTTTCCTGGTTGTCCTCTATGGACTGGACTGTCCTGCCCCACATCACAAGAAGAGAGAGGACAGGCGATTGTGGGGCTGGTGCACTAACGCTTGAGGAAACTAAAATTCTCCCCGAGTCCAAAGAGTTGGAGGGCTGGGTGCTCCAGCATGCCCTGGAGATGAAGTGATACCCCAGCACCCAGCCAGCATTGTTTGCAGTGCTGGAGGGATTAAAAAGTCGTTAAGTGAGGAATTAGATCAAGTCAAGTTGAGATGAGTATGGGCACTGCATGGTGCTTGTCATGCCCCGTAGTCTGGGAAAGCACTGATATGCAGTGACATTGCATCCTTAGGGATGGATGAACATAGGGTAGGAGACACGGAGTAGCATGGCATTACCCCCCACAGCCATTCACAGAGCAGAGGAGGACGTGATCAGGAAAGCTGGTCACCAAGCTTGTGCCTTCTTCATTTAAAGTCTCTTAAATTGAATTGTTATTGTCTTTCTATCCTTCTCTGGCCCCAAACTCTGTTTCCAAGGATGTTATGTTCATTAATCTCCTCTTAAGTAGGATAAACCTCCTTTCAACTTTGTCCTAAGCAAATCCTCAGGTCCCTTGCTGTTCACTCAGGCACCTCCAAAGAGCATCTCTTGCAGGACGAAATACGCAGCCAGAGTCTCTGTGGGATGAAACTCAGCAGAGAAATTCAGAAACCCAGCCAGATCCAGAGAAGGAGAAATTATGCCAAGGCGAAGAGAAGCAGGTAGCCCACCCAAGGGAGACCAAAAGAAGGGCAAATATTTGCAGCTGCTGAGGAAGAGGAGTTTTAGGTACCAGCAATGGGAAGAGTCTGAGAGGAACAGCTGGGCTCTGGCCACTGAGGTTTTCTCCAGGTGCCACAATGCCAGGGCAGAGCTGTGTTTGCAGCAAGTATCAGGAGTCTGACAAGCCAGGTGGGTTTAAATCGAGTTAGGATGGGATACATCACCCTCACTCTCAAAGCAGGCTAAGGACGGCAGCTCCAAAATGCCCAAGTCCTCCCTTGCTCTTGTGTGCTGCTGCTGCTGGAGTCTTGTAGGACCTCCTTATGCAGTGTCTTAGCGTATTGCCTGGCAGTGCAGATGGTGGGACACAGTCCTACAGTGGACCTGACCTCGGCTGTGGCCTCTCTCTTACTTAAGGTCACCTAAGGGCAGAGAAAAGAGGGCCAAGACATGGGACAGCAAAGTTCCTCAAAAACAGAGAGGTGGCTTTGGGCCATTTGGCTGTGCCTCGCTTTTGCCCTAACAACCCCTCTTCTCTCCTCCAGCAGAAGGAAGCAAAGTGAACAGCCAAGACGGTTGGAAATCCAAAATGATGTTTAACGTCACGGGCCACGACACAAAGTCCTCAGTTACAAATAACACCACTTTTCTGTGAAAAGAAGGAAAACATTCCTGGCAGGGCTTGGTTCACATGAACTTGGGCTGTCCCCTCTCTGCAACGCCTTGTACTTCCCCAGAACCGAAACACACTCAAATAACCCCCGTCATGGTTTATGCAATTATGAGAATGAATGAGCTATGAGATGGAGCCATCCCAAATCACAGCTCCTAGGGGGTCAACTAATTCTCCAATAACTCATTTTAGTTACGCTAACAAAAAAAAACCAAAACATAACGCCAGCAAGTCCTCAAGCACAACAACAGAGGTTGGGACTCTGCCAGTTGCTGTAGATAATAAGGCCCAGCTGGCACTTAGATAACCCCAAGGCTTGTAAGAAATGTCCTGTGGCTCTTCACAAGGGAAAAATGTTCCAGTGAAGACCACAGGGACCTTCTGCACACAGCAGACACTCTTCAGGCTGTCCTGAACAAAGTTGGTAAGATGGTGCCTGTTAAGGTTGCTCTGAGTGATAACAGCACCTGAAGACAAGATTTGTCCCCCTAAGACATTAATTTTATCTTCCTGCTGCTAGATTTAACTCGTAACCCAGGCTGTGGGTGATCTAAAGGTGAAATGTCTTGTCTAAGCCAAGCATCCAGCCCCAATTTATAGTCAGCAAGAAAGGTGGTGACTTCTGATAGCAACCTGAGGTGGTTGGAGATGTCCCTGCTCCTTGCAGGGGGGTTGGATGGATGGCCTTTAAAGGTCCCTTCCAACCCAAACCCTTCTGTGATTCTATGATTCTGTTTGGGGACCACAGTAGCAACGGACCTTGCCAAGCTCATTCTTTCCCCATTTCATGCCCATCCTCTCCTTCTGCACATCCGTGGTGCTCCTCAGCTGAGGTTACCAAAGCACCTTGGCCGTATGAGGGATGTTGAAGACGCCTTACGCTGGCAAGAGGGAACGGGGCAGGGGAGAAGCAGGAGTGAAGATGTGCGTTTGCTTGGCCGTGTGATGAAGAAATTTGTTTTTACTGTAATCCTTACCAATAAAGATGTGCTGATAAATGATGGGGAAGGGACTGTGCGAATGGAGATAACGGTTTGGGCAGAGAGCTGGTATTGACTTCTTGTTGAACACAGCATAGCTAAAGCAGTCCAAGGTAACCAAAATGTCTCTGGAGGCAACATCAACCCACAGCAGGCATCACTGGATATCTGTTCAACTGTAGCCTGCCCCAAACAGATTAATTTTGCACCGTTCTGTATATTTTCCCCACTTTTTTTTTATCCTCCTTTTAAAATCACCCAAATTTATTCAAGTTGCTCCCAAACTCTTAACTAAAATACATCAGCTCCAAGGGAAATAACCCAAGCAGCACAGTAGTCTTCGTGCAAGGGTGGTTATCAGCAGAGGGTGCTCCTCGCACGCGCTGCACAGCCTGCACCATCCCACATCCCAGACGCTCGCTGCAGCAAAGCGCAAATTCACGCTGCCCGCATCCCCAGATGCTCTTCCCAACCCCTCAGCTGCAAACATGCCCAGGGGTATTTTAAAGGCAGCCTTTAAAGCCTTTTCCTAAAATAAAACAGCAGGCAGCTCTTCCTGCCTCCGAACACCGATGCTTGGCCACGCTAAGTTTGCTGCCGGGATCTGGGAGGATTAGGAGCCACGTTTAATCCTCCCAGAATGCCTAATCCTCCCGGGCTGAACTAACTCAATCTACACACAAATACAGGGTGCTGGGTGCCCACCCTGTCTGCCTCTCCAAATCCCACTCTGCCTCTGCCTCGCTTCTGGCTGGGGCTTCGGGCAAGCGCGAGGTCCATGGGAGCATCCAGCTGTGTGTCCTCAGAGCAAAAGTCAGCTGAGCTCCTCGTGAGAGCGGCGTACAGGATGGCAAAAGCAATATTTACGGTGTTGAACTTCCACTCTGCTAGGAACAAATCGGCTCGTGCTCGACAGTATGAAATTAAATGCCTTCCATGCAAGGAAGGAAACACTTCTGGGATTTTTACGCGGGAAAAAAAGCCAGCAGATGAGAGATACAACAGAGTATCCCAGGAGTGGCGTGGGGAGGTGGGACAGGATTTGCATGGGCAAAAAAAAAATCCCAGGGAGTTTCCAGGGAAATGAGCAGGGAGGGCTTCACACTGCGTGGTTCGCCCGGGGAGCTCCTTGCTGCGGGACGCCAGGGACGCCAAGCGTTTTCCCGTGCGCTTGTAGTGACAAAAGGTAGCAGGCACACTCAGCAAGGGCTGTTAAGTCTGACATTCTAGCTCAGAAAGCCCTTGAGCAAACAAAGCCTGGAAGACTGAGAAAAAGTTCTAAGGAAATAATATTATATGATTCCTTGATTAAAATGCCCTTTTTATTATATTTTTGCTATCCGCTGTCATTTTGCAGCGCTCCCTCTGACTTCTCCCAGACCAGTGAGGAGAAAGGCTCCACCGAACCCTCCCTGCCTTCACCCAGTGAGCTGCAGCCAAACCCAGTAGCCATGCTCCCTCTACTGGTCTTACCGGTCTTACTGGTCTTACTGGTTTTACTGGTCTTCCTGCCTGGCAGTGGCACCCAGGGAGGGAAGGACAGAAGGACAATGCAGTGTGGTGTTCAGGAGAAGGTTTGCACGGCCTAAGGAAGGGACAGGAGATGTCACTGGGTTTAGCTGGCAGCCATGTTTGAGCGGAGAGGTTGATCCGACACTGCCCAAGCCGCAGCTCGTGGCCACAAATAATTTACAGAATATGTATTGCATAAAAACATGACAGCCACATAAATAGCTCATAGCGATTCTGGCATTTTCTACGGCAACCTTAAGAATAATTTATTGAGAATCGCTTTGGTGTTTCTTATCAAACATCATAAAATACTTCCTGTCCCTTACGGTACTCACCACGAGCTTTCATGGGATGCGTTCCTACTCCTCCCCAGAAGACTATGATATACCTTTTTGGGGGCTGTGCTTTGAAGTTTATCCAGAAACCCTTAAATCACTAATTAAACTTTAAGATTAACCATAAAATAACTCACTACAGGTCCTTAGCATTCCTTTCTGCCACATCTTTGAGCAAAGAGACTCAACAGCAGTAGGACGCACTCAAGAGAGACGTACCCGTCTTGTACAGAGGCAACTTGGAGACGTAGTTCACCCAGCTGAGACATGGGACCTTTGGCTAGCGTATGCCAGTTTTCAGTACAAAATTAAGTGAGTTTGCTTGAATTGTCCATGCGGTGGAAAGGGAGGGTGATGATCTACCCACTTTTTAAAAGGGCAAAAAGGAGGATCCTGGGAAACACTGACCCGTCAGCCTCACCTCTGTGCCTGGGAAGATCATGGAACAGATCCTCCTAGAAGCTATGCTGAGGCACATGGAGGACAGGGAGGTGGTTTGAGACAGCCAGCATGGCTTCACCAAGGGCAAGTCTTGCCTGACCAACCTGGTGGCCTTCCATGATAGAGTGACTACATCAGCGGACAAGGGAAGAGCTACAGATGTTGTCTACCTGGACTTGTGTAAGGCCTTTGACACAATCCCCCACAACATCATTCTCTCTAAATTGGAGAGATATGGATGCAATGGACGGATTGTTTGGTGAATGAGGAACTGGTTGGATGGCCACATCCAGAAGGTAGTGGTCAGTGGCTCAATGTCCAGATGGAGGTCAGTGACAAGTCCCTCAAGGGTCCATACTGGGAACAGTATTGTTTAACATCTTCATCAATGACATAGACAGTGGGGTGGAGTGCACCCTCAGCAAGATGCAGATGTCATCTAAGATGAGTGGTGCAGCTGACACACTGGAGGGAAGGGATGCCATCCAGAGGGACCTGGACAAGCTCAAGAATTGGGCCCAGGTGAACCTCATGAGGTTTAATAAGACCAAGTGCAAGGTCCTGCACCTGGGTCAGAGCAACCCCTGGTACCAGTACAGACTGGAGGATGAAGGGATTGAGTACAGCCCTGCCAAGAAGGACTTGGGGATACTGGTGAATGAAAAACTGGACATGAGTCATCAATGCGCACTTGCAGCCCAGAAAGCCAACAGCATCCTGGGCTGCACCAAAAGACATGTGGCCAGCAGGTCAAGGGAGGGGATTCTGCCCCTCTGCTCCGCTCTGGTGAGACCCCACCTGCAGTGCTGCGTCCAGCTCTGGAGCCCCCAACATCAGAAGGACGTGGAGCTGTTGGAGAGGGTCCAGAGGAGGCCACGCAGATGCTGAGAGGGCTGGAGCAGCTCTGCTGTGAGGCCAGGCTGAGAGAGCTGGGGCTGTTCAGCCTGGAGAAGAGAAGACTCCGGGGAGACCTGATAGTGACCTTCCAATACTTAAAGGGGACCCATAAGAAAGACAGGGAGAAACAGCGGCACGGGTTGCCCACAGAGGCAGTGGATGCCCCATCCCTGGAAACATTCCAGGCCAGGTTGGCCGGGGCTCTGAGCAACCTGATGTGGTTGGAGATGTCCCTGCTTCTTGCAGGGGTGTTGGACTGGATGGGCTTTAAGGTCCCTTCCCACCCAAACCATTCTATGATTCTATGATTCTATATCCAGCTTTACCAATCCAGCCTCTTCTGTAGCAAAAGGGGATGCTGACCTTGCAGGCCACCAGGTCCTCTTGGATTTTGGTCAAAATTTGGCCCTGTGTCTACTGGGTAAATGCTAAGCAACCTGGAGAGCAGGAGTGTCCCAATATAGAAAAGGCAAGGGGACATTTCCCAAACTGCTGGAATGCAGGGAGGTTAAATGGGTGTGTAAATGCAGACGGTTAAAGGATGTGGTTGTGAAAGTGGTGGTCGATATTTCCTCTGTGTCTTGCAGTACTCTGGGAGCTGGGAAGACAATCCTTCAGCACTGACCTTCAGGCACCCCATGCCCCAGCTACTGGCCCCAGACCGCCTCCAAACACCAAGGACAAAGTTGGTCCCTGAATCTCCTAAGAGCTGACGGGATCGGTGGCACTTACCGTGATGGGGAAATAGTCCCTCATGTACCTCCAGACGACACTGTTCCGGATGGCATGGATCCTCCTCCCGCCTTTGCTGGGTTTTTCCCTGTCTATGAGCCACCATGCGGCATAGAGGGCACTGACCAGCCAAAAACGCGTGAAGAAGAGGGCGATGAAGGCAGCTATGCAGCACTGTGCTGAGAGAAAAGCCAGGCAGTGAGTTGGCAGTTGGGTTCGGTGGACTTTGGGAGACGAATGATTCACCTGAAGGGACTGAAACTGGACCTGGGATGGAGCCCAAGCCTTCACTGGGCTTGCTCCTGAATTATTTTATCAGTGTGAAGGCACCTTTGATGCAAAGCCATAGATAAGATTTTACTCCTTATTGAGTTTTTTCTTATTGATTTTGGACTTTTTTTCTCCACTTCTCGGGTTCAATCTCAACTCTAATCTTGGCCTCTAGAGGATTTTCAGTCCTTTTAACTTGATGTCATCACAGATTTTATAAGAATGCTCTTTTTCATCCCCTAAGACATTAATGACTTGGGACTTTCCCAAGTCATTAAAGACTTTTCTGAGCTGCTTCCAGCCAGTGCTCAGCTTTGCCCTTTACCTCCCACCTCCCTCATGCTCTGTGTTTTGGCATGGGAACAAGAGAAGAAAAGTCTGTATGCAAACAAGCATCAGTTGGTACATCAAATCCCACCCAAACCCAACACTGCCTGTCTGCAGAGACTGGGAAGCACTGATGGCCACCAAGCTGCCACATGGTAAAGCAGATGCCCTAAAAAGTGCCTGGTAAGAGCCATGTCCTCTCCATCTGTCCCTCTGGAAGCCTTGATGTTGTCTGGGAAAGGGGAGGCCGAGCTAAAAAAAAAACCCGTTCATCCAAGCCCCTTGCCTTCTGCAGCTCATGGGTTGCACCATGTGTTGCACCATATTTTACTCTTCTCTGGGTCTTCATCACAGATCTGGCACTCAGGGCTGAAGGACATGAGGATGGAGATGCCCTGTTCAGCTTCAGCTTCAACTGTGAGGTGGACACATCCATGCCCTCATCCTCTGAGACCTGGATTTTCATCTTTGGGAGTTACCTGGTACCTGCCCTCTCCAGCTCATCTCAACTAAGGTCTATCAGAGAAGAGGTATACGATGCTCTCATTTAAGAATTCTTTGTACATTTTGTTTGCTTAAGGATAAATAAGTAGGTCTGATTTGTAGTCTTTTTTTTTTTTTTTGTGATAAGTCACTCTTATCCCAGAGCTTTGCACATAAAAAACAAACCCCTGCCCCTTTTTAAAACATCGACATGATGATACTGATAATTCCTATGGGGGGAAAAAAAGCAATAATCTAGCAGGATCCTAAATCTTAAAGATGAAACAGTATCTTATGTTCTCATACAGGTTGAGATGCTGCAGCAGGTGCCTGGGTAGGCACGGACACAGTGCATGGGGAAACACCACAGCTCTCTGTAGAGCAGCAGGTCTGACCTGCAACGCGTCCTCCAGGTCAGAAGAAGCCACCGCTCGTACCTGGTGCCACCCCTTTCAAATGCCACAGACACAGTCTTTAAAACTCTTGAGGAAAATAGCATCCAGCATGAAACGAAGCCCCAGAGGCTCCGTGACACGTAAACACTGCTTGAGGAACAACGCGGAGGTTGCAATTTTACTACACCTGGGAGCCAGGTCACCAGGTCTGTTGCAAAACATGTGCAATGCTTAATTCTCTTTCTATCATCCCGTGCAAAGCTCAAAGTACATTCTGCAAAGTGAAGGAGTTGTTCTGGTCCAAATCCATGCACTTATCATCCAAGTGAGGCTTTATCTTGCAATTATGTAATTATTAATTTCTCCCTCAATTCATTTGCAATTCAACTTTTTTTTTTTTTTTCAGGGCAGAATTTGTACACAGTGACCTTCACTCAATTTGAAGATTTTTTTTTTTTTTTAATGCTTGTAAAATCTCTCTGGTTGCCACAGGAAAGGAGCCCGTTCCTGTCCCAGAATGGACCCTCAGTCTGAAAGTTGCTGCGGATGGGACCAAAGAGATAGGAAAGTTCCAGAAAATAAAACGTACAGTTAAATCCTACAGTCTGCATCCACACCAGTCCCATACACATCATTATTTATGGGCTGTATTTTGGCAAGAAATGGGCACTCTGTACCGCTGCCCAGTGTGCAAGGGGGAGTCACCTTGGCTGCTGGGATCAAGGGAGGCTGCTGTCCCCCTTCCAACCTTCTTGCAGATATCTGGGTGTCATGTCCTCAAACACCTCAATGAAAATGTAGCAGAGGTAGTGTGATGCCATCGGTGAGAAAGCAAGACCACCCAGACCACCAGTGGCAAGATATTTGCCGCAGAGCTGTATTGCTGCTTTCTGAAAGCCACACCAGGTCTCCAGGCTGGGTCCACCACCAGCCTCACCGCCCAGGACTTCATGCTCTTCAGCCTGGCTCCAGGGTCCCTTCACCAGCACCGACGCTGAGGCAGAGCAGCAAGGACAACTTAAAGCCACCTCCTTGCTCCTTCTGCTTCTTTTCTGCAGGACAGGACAGAAGGGATGGGTGGCAAACAGGAATATTTGCTTGCTGTGAGGCTGTTCTCCATAATCATTGCTTTCTTCTCTTGAGGGGAATCCCAAGTGGAAAATGACAAATGACAAGGGTTTCTTGCCTGTCCTTCCCTGGACCAGGGACCACTTCAGACCTGTCCAGATGAGAGCCATATTTCCTTCAGCACCTGCTTTCCTACAAACAACTGTCATTTTTCTGTGCTACCTGCCAGGCAAACATTTTAAAGGATATCATGAACATGGCATTAGGCTCTTGGCCAGGGAACCTCAGCAGATATCTCCCTCCTGGGGCCAAACTCCAGCCTACGTACAACATGCTGTACCCACAAAGCAGCCCACAAAGGGCTATCGGGTCTTGGAAACGCTGCTGGAAGAGATGGCAGTGTGCGTCGTGATGAAGACAGGAGAAAACCTGCAAGTCCCTGGCTCATTAGAAACCCATCTTTGAACCCCATTGGCTGCAGGGCTCTGCAGAGCCAGACAAGCTCTCCAACTTAGAATCATAGAATGATTTGGGTTCAAAGGGACCTTAAAGACCATCTAGTTCCAACTTTCAGCTTGGTCAAGCTCTCCATGGAGACAAGCTCTCTGAGGATGGGGACTGCAAGCGTATCAGGCACACAAATGACAATGAGATGTGATTGTAACACGGCTCTGCCTTGTTGCCTTTACTTTATTCTTTAAGGGAAAGGAGGGAAGGATTACCTTTAGTACTCAGCCATAGCATCACTACAATATCCACCTTCCACCCTTCTGCCTCCACAAGCCTCTTGATTCCAAGTCTCAATCTACAATCTCCCAAGCCATAGTTGCCCACTCAGGAGGAACAGACAGATTTGGGGGGAAAAGACCTGATCCTCATCTCTTCCCTCTGCGGGTCTGGACTCTTGCAAGGTAGCCCAACTGCACACGCTAAATTGTTACAAAATGGCTGAAGCCCTTACACAAACCCTTTCCAAAGGCAAACATCACCATGGGCAGCAAGAGGAGGTCTAAGGGCGTCATGCATGTCTTTACAATCACATCAGGAATACATTTTTTACACTGAGGGTGGTGGAGCACTGTCCCAGGTTGCCCAGAGAGGCGGTGGATGCCCTATCCCTGGAAACATTCCAGGCCAGGTTGGATGCGGCTCTGAGCAACCTGATGTGGTTGGAGATGTCCCTGCTCCTGGCAGGGGGGTTGGACTGGATGGGCTTTGAAAGTCCCTTCCAACCCAAACCATTCCATGATTCCATGACTCTATATGGATGTGACAGCTTTCTTGGATCCCTTCACAGGCCAAGGGGTTTCCTGGGCTGGGCTCCCTCAAGAAGCTCAGAGGAAAAATGAAGTGTTTGGTGGTGGGTATCTTGTGTTAAGTAGTTTTGTTGCGAGCTGCAAGTCCCTCCCTGGATGAAAACATGGGCATATGACAGCAAACACACATGCATATGCTACAGGCTCCGAGCGAGCCACACGCTAGAAGCACATGGAGGATTTCTCTGGCCAAGTCAAGACAGGGACCATGTCCCATCAAAGTGCTGCTGGGCACGCAGACCCTGTACCCCTCAGCACAGGCTGTCCCAGGCTGTGGACTATGCTCAGCTGTCAAGGGGGCCTGACTCACGCTGGTACTGCGTGCCCTTTGGGCCAACCCCGCCGATTGAAAGGGTTCAAAGGCTGGGTGCCGTACGCGGGATCTGCAGAGGCGACGTGCACCGGTTCCCTGCCCCTGCACCGGGTTTGTTTACATGGGTTCAGCCCTGAACTAATGCTTCTGCATGATATGTCTGGATGGATGCCCATGCCCAAGTCCATGGAGACCAGGAATGGGAGAGATAGTGGGAAGCAATGCAGCAGGTTTGGGCATCAGCCTGCTGATTGCAGTGCCCTGCAGAAGCCTGGCTCCACGGCGTTAGGAGGGGGCACTGGTCGGTACTGGGATCTCGTAGGTGGGGGGAGGCAATGAGATCCCCACTCCATGCCCTGCATCCCGTCTTTGCACCGTGCGCTCTCCATCCAGCAGCTGTCAGCATCTCAAGCAAATGGCACCTTTTGTTTCGGAGCCAGGAGCATCCTCAGGAAAACCGGCAGCGTGGACAATGCCGGCCTGCAGCGAGAGACGCTGCCGCAGAGCTCCCTGCCAGCAGCGGGGTCGAACCACCGCATTCACCCAGCGCCCTGCGGAGAATGAATGAGCCCCTCGCCCCGCGCTTGGCTTCTCCAGGAGGATGCATTTGCACAACCATAGCAACAGCTGCCTGCAACCCGTGCTGCCGAGCTGGGATCTCCAGCCAAAGGGCTGTGCAAATGCCTGGCAGGGGTTGAGCGTGTGTTTTCGGGAGCCCTTTTCTGGCAGCAGAAACCCAAGCCTGTCTCAGAGAGAAAGGAGCAGCCAGCGGCCAAATCCTGCATGTGGAAAGTCCAATCTCTGGGCCTGAGGGTTCTAACTGAGTGCAGCACGGGGTGTTTGGCAGCTCACGGGATGAAACGAAGGGTGTCCCTTAGCATCAGACTCTTGCAGTTGTTAAACTGGGAGCTTTCGGGTGGAAAGCTCCAGGATTAAAGAAACTTTGCAAAATCAATCAAGCCGGCTGGAATTGCTCCACAAGATCTGGTGATCACCTTTCCAATGCCTTTCTTACAGCATTTCTTAACTGCTTTTGGCTTCAGTTTGTATCACAAAAATATACCCTAAAATCAGAGTAAAACTGTCCCAGGGAAAGGCAGTAACCTCTGGAAGGCCAGCCATGGAGAAGGTATGGGTTTGTGTCTCATCCTCATTCAGAGCAAGCTGCATTTCATGGAATCGTAGAATCATTAAGGTTGGAAAAGATGTCCAAGATCATCAAGTCCAACCATGACTTCAAGTCCAACCATGACATCAAGTCCAAACGTTTCCTCTGCAGGAGGCAGAGTCTGTGTTTTGAGCAGCTCCACGTTACCCACCAACTGCAGAGGATTCTTCCCTCCTGACCGCTTTCTGGCTTTTGGCTGGCTCCAGCAGTCATTTCCACCGCTCAAAAGTCAAGTGCCAGCTTGAACCTGATACCAAGAAGTGGAAAACCTGCAACGTGAGTTGTTTTGCTGGGAAACACCATTAAAACTCCCTAAGCCCCAGCTGCACCCATGCTGGGATTGGGGATGTGTCGTTGTATCCCTTGTTAACCTCACAGCCACACCTCTACTATGCCCCATCCCATCCACGCACCATGGAAGGAAAACTGGGCACAGGAGCAAGGAGGGAGCTACAGAGCACCCAAAAATGTCCCCTCCCCTGTTAACAATGTCTATGTCTCCTCCTCCTCCAGTGTGCAGGAGAAGGTTCGTCACAGCTGGGATCTCTTCTGCACTGGAAGAACCCAATATTTATAACACAAGTACGGGATGACACCCAGTGCCCTGCGCTCTGCCATGCCGTAACTGTGTTTTGCGGGAGCTCAGCTGGCCATGCCACTGCTGCCACGCTGGGATTTGCCCTGCATTTGGGAGGGGTGTCCTCCAGCTTGTAGCTTGTCGCAGAGCAACCCAAGGGGCCACACTGGTTACACCTCTCCAAAGCAACTCAGCAGAGCCCATTTGCTGACGTGGTGGGTGAACAGCTTTGCTCAGTCATGTCCATGTTGCTAATTGTCTTCTCTTCCAATACAGGGCAGCCTCACCCATACCAGCTACCAGCCATGGTCCCTGGCCTCTGCTATCGCCCAAACCATGACAACATATAGTTTGACAGAGTGTTACTTAGCATGGGCCAAACCTGTGCCAAAAAGCATGCAAACAGCTATACTATCTGGACCAGTATGGCCCAGTGCTCCAGTCCACCCCATACTGGTGCAGAGGTGACCATTCAGCCCCAGGTCTGTAGCGGAGTTTGGATGGAGCCATCTCAGAAACTGAATGAGGCTCTGATGCATAGCCTATGCTTTCTTTGCAGGTATGGTTTTGGAGATGTTTGTGTGCCAGGACCCACATATACACGGAGATCTGCAGCCTCTTGTGTACTGGGACTGGTCAACCTCCCCAGTAAGCTTTACACAGCCTCCACCTGAGATTAAGAATTAGCATGACAATGGCAAACTCTAGGATGTCACCTTCCAGCTTGGCCCCTGATGAGCTGTAAATGGCCCCAGACAGTTTGTGCTCTCTGATAACCTGGCTCCTGGTCTCCCATCTCCTTATCGCCCAGTGCATCCCATCCAAAATCACACGTCTCTCATTTCATAGAATCATAGAATTTCCATCAGCACCTAATGTTCTCCACACAACAGTCAGTTTGTCAGGGTCCCAGTTTGCTAAAGTGGCTCTTCCTCAATCTGCTTGGATTTTCCTGGAAAAAAATACCCTTTTGGGGCATGCACTGGCATCCGCGTAAAGTGAACTCTCTGTTCCCAGGGTTGCAAAGCTCTTCCCGTCATACCATCCCTCAAGCACGGGAATGCCGTTTCTCGCGACTAACACTGAGCGGGGCAGCACCTTAGACCAGGAAAACACTAAACCTTGAAGAGCAGGAGAAGCTGAAGCCTCACACGGGTTTAGCTGGTGCATAAGACCCGTAGATGTGATGTTCCCAAGCACAGGCAAGCAGCCGTGCACTTCCCTAGTGCCACCGTGCTCAGAGCGAGTGGCGAGAAGAAACCAAAAAAAAAAAAAAAGAAAAATAAATAACTACTTGAGTGAGATAGATCCTTCCACGCTGCTCTTCACACAGCGAGACGGAGACATGCGACTGCAATGTCTGCTGCGAATCACTTGTCCTAACACGGCCTGGGATTCACTGCAGGCTCCCAGGAGATGCATTTAATGCCACTTTCCTTCCATCCCAGGTCTTTCTTGGGGTCAGGGAGATAAGGGGTTGGGGCAAAAGCTGCTCTGGCTTCTCAGAGAAGGCAAAGGCGATGTCTCTTACCCAGAGCCAGGAAGCTGAAGACCCATTGAACCACCGACGCCGTCTGAAGCCTTCTCTGCAGCGGCACAGAGAGCGGAGCAAACTCGACCATCTTGGGCTCCGCGTGCATGCCTCGAAAGAAGAAGGAAACTCCGTGAGTGGCGGATGCAAAGTGCAAAGTCGCCCGTCAATATTTACCCGGTCTTACAGTATAGGGGATTGCACAACGTACAGTGGCAGCGGTGGCCGCCCGCAGTCACCCTCCCGTATGGGGAGGAGAGGAACGCTGCCGGGAAGTGTCACCGGCTTTATGTCAATCTGACTCACCACGTGGTTAGATGGTAAAGATTTTGCACTTTTACCACCCAAACCTGGGAAGTTAACTCCCTTCAGGATTCAAGCGCCTGCCTCTTTCAAATTTTGCAATATTTGGATGTTCGCAGAGACGATGAGGCATTTGTGCGTGGGAATCGAGCTTTATTTCCCCCATCCCATACAAACCACCCTGCGCGCAGCAGGAAGGGACACGTACGGACAGGTCACGTGTATTTGCAAGTGGTGTGGTGAGGATGGGTTTCAGTCTCAGCCAAGGAGGTGGGCAAGCAACGCAAGGGTGTTTCACTGCTGAGCACGGGGGTACACGAGCAACCTCACACCACAGATGGATGGATGGATGGGTGGAGCACACCAGTGTCCATGTGCATCCTTGCACATGCTTGCGTGGGTGTATGAGAAAGGAAATACTACCTCCTTTTTGCGTTTCTGCCTCCAAGCAAGTGCTCGGTCTGTATTTCTGCCTAGTCACATGCAAAGAGCTGCAACTGGATGGAAAAAAAAAATAATAATCAGAAATTTGGGAGAAAAAATCCTCAGGGAACCGACAAGCCGCTCAGGTAAACAAAGAAATCATCTTGCAAGAGGCCCGAGAAAACCAAGGGTCTCGTAACCAGGATACAGAATAATACCGCTAACAGACTGAATTAATAAGCCGATCCACGGCTAAAGCACCGGCGCGCATACAAAGGCGTCTCTCGCTTGTCTAAGGGGTATTTCAAATCCCCAAGCTCACGGCGGCCAAGAATTGCAGAACAAAACTAAAAAACAACCCTTGGCAAAAGCAAATCAGAGGTGCTAGCTAAAAAATAATCCCTCCTCTTCATCAGGCCCTAGGAAGATGCGAGGCTAGGAGGAATTTACATCTGTTAGACTCCATTTTCTGGAGTCACTAGAAACAACAGGGCCCTGGTGAAACCCCAGGGGCTCTTTCCTAAAGACACCGGTTGCTTTAATTGAGCTGAAACCGGCTTTGGTCTCTCTTGCATCTCTCTCCATCCTTTGTCTTCTGCTGCAACTGTCAGGACCCTGTCTACTTCCAGAAAGCAAAAGAGGCTTTTAACTCTTTCTGCTCTGTTGCCTGGAGACGAGATGTTTCCTAGTGAGAAACCACCAGCAATCTCCAAAACGGTGCGTGGAGATCTGCAGGTCTAGGGCTTCTGGTCTTCCTCGGCTGCACAGCTCCCCAGGGAGGTGCCTGGTGGGACCAAGGAGGGGAGGGACATCCCTGGTCCAAATGAGGAACCTTTTCTGCTCCCAGAAGCTTCAAGCCAAGATCTGGAGTAGTTGTATTGCGAAGTATTTTGCTTGTAGTTTGTTACAACAAGGAAAGCCCCATGTTCTGGACTGATCATGAACAAGCCAATTCCTTAGAAGAGCTGATGAAGGAATGAAGCTGGGTAATATTTAGGTCCTGCTTTTCTATGGCTATGTCATTTGCTTTTCTACTTCCTTATATCTAGTCTGATAGATCCTGATAATATCATTCACAACTCTTAATAGTCATGGGATCATCTTTGAGGACTGGAAGGAAAACCAAAAAACAACCTCATGATGGAGTTAGACTGGTATAAAACCCATCAGGTCAAAACAGGAAGAAGGACTTCAGCTTTAGAGTGACTTCACATGGCTCTAGGTTGGAAACGGAGAGGTGAAAAGTCACCCTGCTGCATCTTTGGTGGACCACCACACCTTGCAGCGTCCTTCTTCTAGAAGGGAGCCATGCTGTAGCCTTACATCACATCTGTCCTTGTAGTATCACAATCCCCACCTCCTTGCTCTGGGGGAAGTGGTTTTATGGGATGGGAAGGATATCTACCGGGAAATGAGAAGATACAGATTTATTCCCAGGCTTTCCATGTAACTTTCAGCAACTCATTCAACCACCCCCTGTCTGGACATGGGTGATGATTTGCTAATTAAGAGCAATGATAACAGTGGAGAAACCTTCACTGGTCCTTAGACGAATCTCTCCACAGCAGGACCTACTCACCAAAAGGCCCATCTAATTTCTCCTGCAGCTGCATCTTTCTTTGGTCCCTTTTACATTTTCCTTCTCTCGTTCTCTTTGCTGACTTGGGTTTCAGTTGCGGGAAGGCTTGGGTGGATGCTCTTCTTGGGAGCATCAGAGAGAGGTCATCACTGAGCTGTGCTTGCAGGCATGGTGGGGACCTGTGGGACCACCCAGCGCTGATCATTAGCAATCCCTACAAGTCCCATGTTAGGGACTGGGAATTTTTTCTACTGTTTAATTTACCTTTATAGCTTAATTCTCACCTCCATAGTTTTTTAACCTCATTTTTCTGCTTTTTTTTCCTAAGTTTCTTACCATTTTTCCTTATTTTCCTAATAATACTCAAGCACTCACACACGTGGCCCACGATATACCTCCAACTACATTCTCCTCCGCTTTTCCCTTCTCAGGTATTTATAGTCATTGATCCGATCTCCTATGGCTCGTGTTTAGTCTGGGAAAACTAAGTTCCTTTGATCCCTCAATAGGTCGTCCTCTGTAATCCCTTTATCAGCAGCCCTTGCAACTCGGTTGATCAACGTCCATCTCTGAGTACAAGGAGGAACCCATAAAGACCTGAGTCATGGAGTTGCAGCCTTTACAAGCCACCAAGCTTTGCAAGTCAGCACAGTGCTTCCCACAAGATTTCTTGAGCAGAGCAGGCTGCGCACGGAGATGGGCAGAGGATACACCAGGATCAGGGCGGAGAAAGCCTAGCGCAGAGGACCTGAAGGGACACGTGCAAGGGGCAACACAGTGGCATGCAGGGGAAGCCAGGACACTGCATAGCTGTCCTGCTTTGCCCTGCCAGGAGAAGCTGGTCATGGCTCCTCGTGGAGTCCCTTGTTGAAGCTCCACCACACGTAGACCCTATGGGACTTAGTCCCCCAGAAGATGAGCCAGAAGCTCTCTCCAGATCACTGCTCCTCTCTTCTAGTCATAGATAATTCTTTTTTTCCCTAAAGCCTCTCAGTCATTCATATGCACTCTGAGAGCTTCCCACCAACCAATTCTTTTAATGCACTTGAATTATTCTCCTTATGCAGCACTCCAATATGGATTTTCTTTGGCTCCCATCCCATTCGGCCATGAAACACGCTCCCAACATATACGAATCTCAAACAAAGCTGACAAGGAGAACAAGAACACCCCAGGCAGTTCCTCATTCCCAGCACTTGTGCATGATTATAAAATTATTTAAGACATGACAAGCCACTAAAAATCCCCTGTAAGTTGCCACCTGCAGCGTTGTCATGTTCCCTTGTCCCTGGGGATACATGCTGGGGACAGGAGCAATTCAGACAAGTGTCATTGGTGCAGAGATGGTGCCTGCAAAGCTGCAGTCCCTCCATGATGGAGGAGAAAGGCTTCTAAGGAGATATGGGGCTTACACCAGGCCCACCTTGTTCCTGGTTTGTTTTTTTTCTTCATTTTCACTTCATTACACCTCTTCTTGATGATCTCCTGTGAGCAATGGGATGAGCTGCTATCCCCTTCTTCTGACACTCACGGGGAGGTGAGTGATGAGCCAAGAGCCGGTTGCTTCCCTTGAGATGGCTACCACTGTATATGGCTCTTTTTTTTTTTTAATAAAACCACTTTCCCCTCCTATAATGTCGTGCACTGAGCTTCCCCACACTGTTCCTACAATGCCATAATGTTATTTCCCACAATAATTGGTGGATACGTGTGTACGAAAAGGGAGGAACTTGTATGGACAGCATGTGATGAGATGTCAACTGGTGGTCCAAGAAAACAAGCTGATTCCTCTTCATTATCAGATCCAGCAGAGAAAACCATAAATCTGGGTGATCTCTTAACAGTGGTGGCATTCACTTGTACCACAGAGCCGGTGAGCATGCTCTTCACGCCATCATGAAACACAGGAGATACCGTCAAAGGCAGGAGAGACTACAAAAGCTGCCCCAGGATGGACTCCAGTAGCTGAAGTTTGACTGAAAGACATTCCAGTTTCATCAGAGGATGCTAGGAGAAGAAGATTCACCAGGTCCCCTGTTAATCAGCTCCCAAAATATCCCAGTTATCATCGCACGGAGGATGCTTGGAGCTCGTCCCTGCCCGCACGCCAGCAGATCCCAGCATGGATGGGACCAGGAACCACCGCTGTGGGGTCTACCCAAAGTCAACGTTGATTTTGGGTGCTGCAAAATATCGGGCTTGCACCCCACCACGGCACCCTTTGCATAAGGCAAACTTTTGGGCAGGATCACACCCCAGATTGGCGCAGTCCGATGCCAAGTGACACCCATGTCCTTGGCCATCCGCAAGACCAGCATCACGCTCAGCCATGGCCTTTTCCCAGAAGAGGCCAGAGACGGGGAAAGCTATTCCTGCTTTCTGCCACGGTGGCTGTAATTTAAACACAGAGGCACTTTTATTTATTTAATTCCTATCGTCTCCGAGAGAGGTTTGCAGCCAGCAAATCAATTCGGCTGATTAGAGCTAATGGATTTCACTTGATGCAAGCAATTAAATTATTTCCATAGCTGATTCCTGAAAGTGAATGAGCGGCCATGCTTCAGGATTTATATATAACTGTATATTTCACTGCAGGAGATGCTAAGCAATTTTTTTTTTCATTCTGCAGCTCCTAACTCCATCCAGGTCTGCCTGGTATCTGCAGAGCAGCCAAGAATCTCCTGACGCTGCAAAACTTCACAGAGCGGTTTCACCGGTGTCTCTTCTTACAAAAAAAAAAAAAAAAAAAAAAAAGATGGGTAGTGCATGACCGAGCGTTTTCATGCGAGGCGAGCGGAGAAAGGTTCGTTGCAGCGGAGAAAGGTTCAAAATCACTTTGTGCACCTGCAAATCCCCGGTCCGAAAATGGGCACAAGGTGCTGCGCAAGCCCCGACTCCAAAATGGAAGCCGTTGCAATGGGTTTGTATGGGCTTGCACCCGCTGTTTGTTTTTTTTTTTAATACTGCAGTCCATCGGAATGGAAACACTGCTTGCCGCCACCACCCTGTGCAGAAAGCAGTGCGCATGGAACACGGGGCCGGGGTCGGACAGCAGCGGTTTCGGGATGTCTCTCCCACCTTCGCTGCATGACCGGGAGAAGCCGATGGCTTCATCTTCCGCCAAGGGAAATGGCAGCACAGCCAGAGCCACCTGCCTTCGTAACGCTGGTTTTAAAGGTAAAAAATCAGCCTAAAAAGCGGTTAGTGCATCTATCATGGGTGCAGAGGATTATGCACCATACTTATGTGTTGGTTTTGCTCAGCGAGGGGGGCTAGGGTGGCAGCTTCTGGAAGAAGCTTCTAGAAGTTTCCCCTTTGTTCAGTGGACTCGGCCGGGCCTAGGGCGGACGCGCTGCTGGCCAGGGCTGAGCCAATTGGTAGCAGAATGTTCCCTGATAACGCCTCTGTGATAATGTATTTAAGAAGGGGAAAATGGAAGGAAAAAAAAGAGAAGATGTGAAGAAGCTGAGCGGGGGCAGAGACGGGGAGGCGCGAGCCTTGTGGGCCTTGCAGGCCTCACCCTCTGGCCTCCTGCCGGGCAGCCGACTGGGCCCAACTCGGCCCGGCCTGGCTGCAAGAAGTGGAGAGGAGATGAGATGTGAAGAGACCCTGAGAAGCATCTGCCTGAGCCAGTTGTGAAGAATTTCTTGTGAGAGGAACAGCTGCAGACGCCAAGGTCAGTGCAGAAGGAGGGGGAGCAGTAATGCTGCTCCTGGCAGAGATTCCCCTGCAGCCCGTGGTGCAGCCCATGGTGGAGCCGGCTGGGCCCCTGCAGCCCATGGAGGCCCACGGAGGAGCAGAGATCCCCCTGCAGCCCAGGGAGGACCCCGCGCCGGGGCAGGGGAGGAATGTGAGGAGTTCTTCCCCTGAGAAGGAAGCAGCGGCGTAAAACAACGCGTGATGAACTGACTGCAACCCCCATTCCCTCTTCCCCCCTGTGCTACTCCGGGAGGGGAAGGTGGTAGAGATAATGTTAAGCTCAGGAAGAGGGGGGCGGGGGGGGGGGGGGTGTTATCTTGTTCTCTGTCTCATTATCCTGCTTTGTATTTAGTAATAGTTTTCCCCAAGTCGAGTCTGTTTTGCCCGTAACGGTAACTTTAGGGATCTCTCCCTGTCCTTATCTCAAACCTTGAGCCTTTTTCCTTATCTCTCCCTGTTCTCTTGGAGGGTTGGGGGAATGAGAGCGACTGTGTACTCTGATCCCGAGCGGGGCTGAACTACAACTGCTTTAAAATACTACCTATTTTAAAGGTGAAAAATCAGCCTAAAAAGTGATTAGCGCATCTATCACGGGTGCAAAAGAGCACACACCATACTTACCAAAGCAATACACGGCGCATTGAGGTCTCGGAAAATTGTGTCTCTATCCCAACCTGGGAGATGCTCAGGATCTTCCTAAATCTTTAATTATAAGCACCCCTTTTAATTGCGTGGGATGTAAAAGCAGGGATGATATAATCCTCGTGGACAAAGCAATGCCTGTGTATAGACACCACTAGTTGTAATTTTTGGGTTTTTTTCCCGAAAAGCAGCTCTTTAATTCAGCCATCCCTATCAGCGAGGGCTCCAATCCCATCTGTAAAACGCGTTTCCGCAATTTAGAATCATAGAATCATGGAATGGTTTGGGTTGGAAGGGACCTTTCAAGGCCACCCAGTCCAACCTCCCTGCCAGGAGCAGGGACATCTCCAACCACATCAGGTTGCTCAGAGGCCCCGTTTACCTACAGACAACAACGAAATTAAGCAAATCCAGATAAAGATAAGAAAAAAAAAAACCCAACCAACCCTCAGCGTCCAAGATTCAATAAGGGGATGCAAAGTGTTGGATTAAGGAAACAATCCAGGCAGGAATAATCCTGCTTTTCACCACGCTCCCAGCAGCTGCAGGGGCTGCCTGGTGGGAATTGTCTTTTCTCGTCGTAATTCAGTATTTGCGCGGATTTCGGAGGCGTGGGGATCACCGGTTTTATTGGAGTTACGTTCCCAGTGGGAATGCTGGCAGTGCAGCCGTGCTGATAAAAAATCCGAGAGCTTTCAATCCGGGGTCTTCTTCACGTGGTTGGACCAGAACGGGGATGCAATTAGGCTGAAAATGGAATTTATTGGGTTCGGTAATGCAAAAAGGGAATCAAGAGAAAGGGGCGGGCAAAGAGGGAGGGATGGAGGGATGGAGAAATGGAGGGATGGAGGGATGGAGAGGAGAAGGTTGAGGCATGGAAGGATGGAGAGGTGGAGGGGTGGAGTTTGGAGAGATGAAGAAATGGAGAGATGGAGAAATGGAGGCATGGGGACATGGAGAAACAGGCATGGAGAGATGAAGGGATGGAGGGATGGAGAGATGGAGAAACAGAGGCATGGAGAGATTAAGGGATGGAGGGATGGAGAGATGGAGAGATGTAGGGGAGAAGGTTGAGGCATGGAGGAATGGAGGAGTGAAGGGGTGGAGTTTGGAGAGATGGAGGGATGGAGAAATGGAGGCATGGATGGATGGATGGATGGATGGAGAAATGGAGGTTGGAGGGATGGAGAGATGGAGGGATGGATGGGTGGATGGAGAAATGGAGGTTGGAGGGATGGAGAGATGGAGGGATGGAGGAGTGGAGTTTGGAGAGATGGAGGGATGGAGAAATGGAGGAATGGAGGGATGGAGGGATAGACAATGGAGGTTGGAGGGATGTAGGGATGGAGAGAGGGAGGGATGGAGAAATGGAGAAATGGAGGCATGAAGTGATGGAAGGATGGAGGTTGGAGGGGAGAAGGAGGAGGCATGGAGGGATGGAGAGATGGAGGTTGGAGGGTGGAGAGATGGAGGTTGGAGGGTGGAGAGATGGAGGGATGGATGCCGGAGGGGAGAAGGTGGAGGCAAGGCTGGAAAGGAAGGTGGGGAGTGGAGAACCGTGTGGGATTTGGGGTTATGGATCCACATTGGGAATAAGAGTTCCGAGGCGGACGTTGACCTCGCACCAAAAGTGGATTTTGGGGGTTGGGTTGGGTTGGTTTTGCAGCTGGAAGCCTGCAATGAAATACGAAAAGCCCGGCCAAAATAAAATAATGAAGTGTGAGGACGTGCACGGCTGTGCACACGCGTGTGTGTTCAGCTTCGTCCATAAAAACCCCAGGGAGGGGCAGTGGGTTCAGCAGGCTGGCAGTGCCGCAGCTCCGTAACGGTCTGCGTGTGCGTCAGTGCACACGCGTGTGCACATATGTGTGGGGGAGTGTGTATCGGTGTTTGGGTCTGTGTGCACGTATGTGCTTGCACGTCTGTGCGTATACAAGTGTGCACATAAGTGTGTGTGCAAGTACCTGCATGCATGTCTGTGTGGCATGCAAGAACATATGTGTACACATGTGCATGTATCACGTGCACGTATGTGTATGCATGTGTCTGTGTATGTGTATCTGAGGGCACAGCTGTATGCAGGTATATATGTGCGTGTGTGTCCATGCACAAAGGTGTGCTTGTGTGTACACAACTATCTCTGTGTATGTTGCACATGTGTGTGCTGGTGAACATGCAAATATGTGTCAACATGCCTGCTTGTGTTCCTGTTTGCATCTATGAGTGCACGTGTGAGCAAACATGTATGCATATGTGTGTCTGTCAATTCGTGCATGTCTGAACATATTCGCATGCATGTGCATGTGCACATGTGTGCATGAATCTGTGTGTGCTGGTGATTGTGCATACACACCTGTGCATGTGTGTGCATTTGCATGCATGTGTGTGCCCACATTTGTGCAGATCTGTGTGCATATGTGTGATTGTCCATGCATGTGCATGTGTCCGTGCATGTATATGTGCATATCTAGTGTGTGCATATGTGCATGAGTGTATCCACATGTTCATGTGTTCACAAGCATGCGCAGCATGCATATGTGTGGGCTTGCATATGCACATTTGTGTGCATGTGTGTGCATGGGTGATTGGACATATGTGTGTGCAAGTGCACATACGTGCAGGTGTGTGCACAGGTGCATGTGCATGCAGGTGTGTGCACAAACACATGCATATGCACATGTAAGTCTGCATGTGCTTGTGCATGCATGTGTGCATATGCAGTGTGTGCACATGCGTGCAAGTGCGAGCATAGCTCTGCGTGTGCATCCGTGTGTGCGGACAGCCATGTCCGGTCATGTGTGTGTTCATGTGGGTGCACAAGTTTGTATTTGTGTCTGTGTGCATGTCTGCATGCATGCATCTGTGTGTCCATAGGGATGCATGTGGGTGCATTCTTGTGATTGTGCATGTACATGCGTTTGTGCATGCGTGTACATACGTGTGTGCATGCATATGTGTGCATATCTGTGTGCAGGTCTATGTGCAAGTGTGAGTGTGCACATGTATGTACACGTACATGAGCGCATGCATGTGTAAATGCAAGTTTGTGCATGTGTGTTTGTGTACGTGCACGTGTCTTTGCATGTGTGGTGTGTGTACTTGTGTGAGTGCACACATGTGCATGTGCATATATATGTGCAGGCGTGTGCGTGCAGATGCGTCTTGCATGTGTGCTTGCATTCATGTGCATGCAGTGTTTGCAAGCGTGAGTGCGTGCACATGTATGTGAGTGTGCATGTGCACATATGTGCATGCATGTGTGTCTGTTCACATATGCCTTTGCGTGTGTATTGCATATATGTGCAGGTACGTGTGTGTCCATGGACATGAGTGTTTGTGCAGGTGTGTGTGCATGCACACGTGCATAGCCATGTGCAGCTATGCATGCACATTAAACGTGCATGTGTGTGAATGCGTGTGCATGCATATGTGTGCGGCCACGTGTGCTGGCATGCATTTGTATCCATGTGTGTATGTCTGCATGGGTGCACCTGTGTGTGCTTGTGTACGTGCACGTATGTGCATCTGTGTGCATGTCAGTGCATGTATGCGATTGTACAGGTGTGTGCAGGTTTGTGCAATTGTGCACGTGTGTGCATGCACGCATGGACAGGTCTTACGTGTGTGCCTGTGAGTGCAATTGTGCACATGTGCATGCATGCATGGGCATGCCTTGCGTGTGTGTGAGATTGTGGATGTGCTCATGCATGTATGGGCATGCTTTGCACATAGGCGTGCCTGTGTGTGCAGCTCTCCACATGTGCATGCGCTCATGGGCCTGTCTTACATGTTTGTGTGCACGTGTGTGCGCGAATGTATGCATCAACATGTTTTGCATGTGTGTCTGCAGGTGTCATTTTGCATGTGTGTATGCTTGCATGGACACGTCTTACACATGTGTGTGCCTATGTGTGCGATTGTGCATGCGTGCACACATGCATGAGTGTGTTTTATATGCACATGTGCAAGTGTGACTGTGCACGTGTGCATGCATGCATGGGTGTGTCTTACACGTGCGTGTGCCTGTATGTGCAATTGTGCATGTGAGCATGAATGCATGGGTCTGTCTTACATGTGTGTGTGAATGCATGCATTGGCATGCTTTGCATGTGTGTGTGCCTGTGTGTGTGATTTCGCATGTGTGTGTACACGTGTGGGCGTGCCTTGCACGTGTGTGTGCAATTGTGCATGTGTGCATGCATGGGCCTGTCTTACACGTGTGTGTGCCAGTGTGTGCCTGTGAATGCATACATCAACATGTTTTGCCTGCGTGTGTGTAGGTGTCATTGTGCATGTGTGCATGCATGCATGGACGCATCTTACATGTGAGTGTGCCTGTGTGTCAATTGTGCACGTGTGCACACATGCATGAGTGTCTTTTATATGTGCGTGTGCAGGTGTTACTGTGAACGTGTGCATTCATGCATGGGTGTGTTTTACACGTGTGTGCTTGCGTGTGCAATTGTGTATGTCTGCATGCACACATTGGCACGTCTTACATGTATGTGTGCCCATGTGTGCATGTGAATGTATGCATCAGTGCGTTTTGCATGTGTGCGTGCAGGTGTGTGTGTTTGCACACGTGTGCATGTGCCTATGTCTGTGATTTTGCATGTGTGCGTGCATGCATGGGTGTGCCTTGCATGTGTATGCCTGTGTGTGCGATTGTACACATGCGCATGCTTGCATGGATGTGTCTTACACGTGTGTGCAATTGCGCACGCGTGCACACATACATGCATGTGTTTCAATGCGTGTGTGCAGGTGTGATGGTCCAGGTGTGAATGCTTGTACGAACGCGCCTTAACATGCATGTGTGCTTGTGTGTGCAATGGCGCACGTGTGCGTGCACGCATGTGTGTGCCGTACGTGTGTGTGCCAGCGTGTGACTGCACACGCGTGTGCGTGCACGCACGTGTGTGCCGTACGTGTGTGTGTGCCAGTGTGTGACTGAACATGCGTGTGCATGCACACATGTATGTGCCATAGGTGTGTGTGTCTGCCAGTGTGTGACTGCACACGCGTGTGTGTGCACGCATGTGTGTGTGTGCCAGTGTGTGACTGAACATGCGTGTGCATGCACACATGTATGTGCCATAGGTGTGTGTGTCTGCCAGTGTGTGACTGCACATGCGTGTGCACGCACGCATGTGTGTGCCGTACGTGTGTGTGTCAGTGTGTGACTGCACACGCGTGTGCACGCACGCATGTGTGTGCCGTACGTGTGTGTGTCAGTGTGTGACTGCACACGCGTGTGTGTGCACGCATGTGAGTGCCGTACGTGTGTGTGTCAGTGTGTGACTGCACACGCGTGTGCACGCACGCATGGGCGTGCCCCACACGTGTACGTGCGTGTGCCTGCGCGTGCGGTTTTGCACGCGTGCATGCGCTCATGGGCGCGCTTCGCACGGGCGCGCGCGCAGGTGCGTGTGACTGCGCGCAGGTGCACGCGCGGGCGCCTGCTCACACGTGCGTGCCCCCCTCCCCGCCCCTCCCCGTGCCGCACAAGCCCCGCCCCCCTCATAGCCCCGCCCCCTCTCCCCTCTCTCTCTCTCCGCCCCCGCCCCCCCCCCCCCCCCCCCGCCCCATCTCCCCGTTCCCTCCCGCTCCGTCCCCGCGTCCGGTGGCGGGCGCGCTGGCGGGCGCGGGGGCCGCCATGGCGTGGCCCTGCATCACCCGCGCCTGCTGCATCGCGCGGTTCTGGAACCAGCTGGACAAGGCCGACATCGCCGTCCCTCTGGTTTTCACCAAATATTCGGAGGCCACCGAGCACCCCCTCCCCGCGCTTCCCCCCCGCCCCGCCGCCGCCGCCGCCGCCGCCGCTCCCCCTCAGCCCCCCATCGAAACCCAACCGGCTGGCGAAGCGGCGGGGGGAGGCGGCGGCGGCGGCGGAGGGGAGCAACCGGTTCCCGGTGCCTCACGACCCGGGCCGGTCCCGCATTCCTCACCCCCGGCCGATTCGGTGATGCGCCACGACTACAAACCCTGGAAAGTGCAGAGACCGGAGCCCAGCTGCAAACCCAAAAGCGAGTACCAACCCTCCGACACCCCCTTCGAGAAGGAGACGCAGTACCAGAAGGATTTCCGCGCCTGGCCCATCCCCAAACGGGGCGATCACCCTTGGATCCCCAAACCGGGTCCTTCCCCCGTCTTGGCTTTGGAACGGGCTTCACCGGAGAAAGCGGCTCAGGAGAAAAAGCGAAAGGTGCCGGCCGAAAAAAAAGAGGAAGACGCCGAGGTGGAGGATGAGCATCCCAAAGGGATGCGAGGAGGGGATGGGAGAGAGAAGGCTCGGGAGGAGGCGGGCGGGGGCAGGGCGGCCGCCGATGCTCTCAACAGGCAAATCAAGGAGGAGGTGGCGGCGGGGGTCAGCTCGTCCTATAGGTAAGACACCCCCTCTCCCCCCCAAAACCCCTATCCCGACCCCCAACCCGCCAGCTCCTCGCCGATCCTGCCCCGCTCCCCGTTTCCCGGCGCATCCCACCCCGGGAGGTGGGTGGGGATGGGCTGGTGGTCTCCTGGTCCTTAAAATTCCCGGTTTCTCTGGGTAGTGAATCCACGCGTGGTTGGTTTGTTTGTTTTTTTTTTTTTTTTTTACTGGGTGGGTTCAGAGCAGATTTGGGTGTCGCCAAAATCCCCCAAATTCGGACACCCACCGCCTCGACTTGCGGCAGGGAGAGGTTTGGGTGCGCAAATCCAGCCGTCCTTTCCCAGCGCATCCCTGCCAGCCCAGAAAATGATGCCGCGAAGCCGAAGGCCCAGCATCCCCATCGCGTCGCTGCATCCGGGGGGGGGGTCCCGCACACGAGCGGGGTACCCCACGCGTGGGATGGTCCCACACAGCATCCCGGAGACAAAGCATCCCGGGGATGCGGGTGACGCGCGTCCTAGGCCGCTTGGGTGGGGCAGCCTTGGGATGCTGCCATGTTTAACGCAGCGAGGCGGAAGGGAGGGGTAGGGGGGTGACACATCCCTCTGTCCCCCTCCCATCACCCCCAAAAAGGGGTTGCCCTTATTTCACCCCGAGAAGAGACACCCCCCCCCGCCCCAGTTTGGGATTCGGAGCGCGAAACTCCTCGCCGCGAGACGCTGCTGAGCGCTCGGATGAGTGGGGGACGCGACGCGGAAAGCCACGGTGGGGGTGGGCGGCTGCCCGCGTTGGCGAGGAGGGTTCGCCGCTGCCATCGTGGTTTTTTTTTCCAGAGCTTTCTTTGGCAGAGCCCACCGAGGCCGGGCTGGAGGTGGCGGAGAGCAAAGCCGGGGTTCGTTGTGACAAAAGCGTCGTCGCCGCCCTTTCTGCTCTTCCCCGGAGCCGCGCGCGCGCCGAGGTGTTTATGCCTTTGAGTGATGGATTTTTTTTTCTTCCCTAGGGAGATTTAGAGGTGACACCCCGCTGTCAAACAGGTGGTAAACTCACGCAGATTTAAAATTAGACTGGGTTTCATCCCCTCTGTCCCACCGGTGACTGCGTGGCACGGCAGAGCTGGCAGCCGTCCGCCCGCGTCCCCGGGTGGGAAACGGTTCAAGCAGTGAGATTTTGATTTTTTATTTATTTTTTTTTTTACTGTTGTTCGGCTCTGGGTGGGGACGCGAGCGACGCTGTGGGCTCGGGTGCGTCCGGGCGTGACGACCGCCGTTGGCTGAGACGCGAGCAAGTGACCAGGGATTTTCGGGATCTCTGTTTTCCAGGGGTGGAGGATGTGGGGAAAGGGTTTTCCAGAGGTGACACAGCCCTTTGATCTGCTTTGGCCAGCCGTGATTTTAAACTCGGCTTTGTTTTGGTCTGGTCATGGTCTGGTGGTGGCAGGACTACGGCGGAAAGCTGTCCTAGAGCCGTCGTGCTGCTCTCTTCCACGGGTGCGAAGGATAATTACACTTATTTAATTGCACATTTAAAAGCAGATCGCTCACCCTCTCGTCCTCCGCGTAGCCGGCCGCTCCAGCGAATTCGTGCGGCCGCTGGCGCGGCAGGGTTGGGTTTCCTCCCCGAGCTCAGCCCTGGAACGTAAGCGCCTCTTCGTTAATGCATAAGTGATGTTGTGGCTAATTGTTCCCATTTTCTGTTCAAATTAGGTGCCTTTTAAGTGTTGTTTATCCTTTGGCTCCTTTTTCAAAAGCCAAATTCTCCAAATCCTTGTTGCTATCAAGAACCTTGCTGCTCGCAGGAGTCCCTATTTGGGTGGCTTTCGAACATCTCCGAGGATGGAGACTCCACAGCCCATTTGGGCGACCTTTTGGGCCACCCAGCAGCCAAAATTATCTCCTGGTGACCTTTGGCCAGCGAGGAGTGTGGGTGGCTCACGTTGGGGCTGGGCTCGTGCTTGGATGAAAGTTCTCCAGCAGCAGAGAGCAGGGGGGAAGGTTTCCTTACAGTCCTCTGCCGCCGCCGCGAATCAGCATAATGGGATGCTCCGAGGCTGGGGAACAATTCCTTGGGGAAACCAAAGAGCTCACTGGTCAGGGTTTTTAAACTTCCTCTGGCCCCCTGAGTATTTTTTCCAGGCGAGCCTGGGACAGAGCAAGAGACTTGCCCAAGGTCACCGGGGAAGTCCATGCTAAAGGGAGGAATTCCCTTTTCTGAGCGTTTTACACCAAAACAAATGAATATTGCAGAGGCTCTGGACCTGTGCGACCTCCTCCCAGCTCTGCCCAGACCCGCAGAGCGGAGGCGATGCCCGCCGGTGAGGGCAGGGGAGGATGGGGGCTGCTCCCGGCCCAAGGGGCAGGTGGTTTGGTTGAGCCCGGGAGCCTTCGGCGAGGCCAAGGTGGCAATGGCAGGGCTGCGCCTGTCTGCAACGGACTGCCCGTGCCCGGACATCCTGCAGAATAAATAGGATTATTATATTATTTATTTATGTTTTTCACAGTCTTTATATTATCTTTTTATTATCATAGAATCACAGAATGGTTTGGGTGGGAAGGGACCTTCAAAGCCCACCCAGCCCAACCCCCCTGCAAGGAGCAGGGACATCTCCAACCACATCAGGTCGCTCAGAGCCCCGGCCAACCTGGCCTGGAATGTTTCCAGGGATGGGGCATCCACCACCTGGAATTTCTCCCCACCTTTCCTGCAGCCCCCTTTGGGCACTGGGAGCCGCTCTCAGCTCTCCCCGGAGCCTCCTCTTCTCCAGGCTGAACAGCCCCAGCTCTCTCAGCCTGGCCTCACAGCAGAGCTGCTCCAGCCCTCTCAGCATCTGCGTGGCCTCCTCTGGACCCTCTCCAGCAGCTCCACGTCCTTCTGCTGTTGGGGGCTCCAGAGCTGGACGCAGCGCTGCAGGGGGGTCTCCCCAGAGCGGAGCAGAGGGGCAGAATCCCCTCCCTCTCCCTGCTGCCCACGCTGTGGGGATGCAGCCCAGGGTGCCGTTGGTTTCTGGGCTGTGAGCGCACGTTGCTGGCTCATGCTGAGCTTCTCGCCCACCAGCACCCCAAGGCCTTCTCCTCAGGGCTGCTCTCCATCCATTCTCATTCTTAATGGTCTCCAGAAGTTGAGTGACTCCCAGGGCAACACCTGCTTTGAAGCCATTGGTAACACGGAGGTTTGAAGTTGATCAAGTTGTGCATGGTGGTGTCTGCCTGCCAATTAGCGCCCTACGACTCTTCTTCTTGGACTGTGGGGAAACTGAGGCAGAGGAGCTGAGTGACCTACTGCAGTGTGTCCGGACCCTTCTAGATAGGAGTCAAGACCCAGCTTGGGGGCTTTTCAGCTCCTTGGAAAGCTGGTTCTGTTGGGTGGAGCCTTTTCTTGTTCAGTTATCTGGTGTCTCACAGGAGGAGCTGGTGGCATCACTGAGGGTTTTGTCTGTGTGGGCCGCAGAGGTGGCCTCGCTGACCCCAGTACTGGAGTGCTTGGGAGGGGGTTTTGCCCCCTGAACTCCTGGAAGGGATGGGCAGAGCTCTTCTCCCTGCTGCGCCGAAGGATGGAGGGGGCTGGGGTTGACCCTGGAGGTCTGGGACCGGAGAGAGTAGGTGATAAAATGTGCAGACAGCGGCATTTGCTGGTGGAAGTGGGCCAATTAGAAGCACATTTGGCAAAAATAAAAGAAGGAATGAATATTTTCCATTTTTGCTTGCTTTCCATGGAAAAATGTTAGAATTGGGTGTTTCCTAGGTGTTTTTTTTCCCTCGTTCTTCTTTGTCTTGCATTTGCCTTTTGTTCCCTTTATGTCCTTGAAGAAAAAAAAAGATAAAAGGGAAAGGGGAAATTTCACCCCCTTTGCAGGGGGTGAAAATGAGTAGTAAGGCGATGAATTTTCCCCAGAGAAGCAATATCACAAAACCTGCCTTTCAAGTTCTTCACCAAAACGAGATCTCTTTTTTTTTTTTTACCAAAGCAATTATTATTTTTTTTCCCCAACATTTTTCTTTCCTATCAGAGAAAAAAAAAATAAAACCCAGAAAAGGCTTCAATGGAAAATTTTGGTCTGCCTCTAGTATTAATGAATTGCCTGTTGCTAACGTTCTTGTCATTCATCTTCAAGCCCTGGAGGTACTAGAGATGTGGAGCAAATGAGAATTTGTAGTAGCTATAGAGATGAATGAGTCAGCGCTGGAGACTCGCTGTGTGTTTTCCGGAGATACAGAGGAGATAATTTAGAGAGGGATGTCCACGCAGGAGCAAGCTACGCAAACGCAGGGAATTAATACTCCGTCGTTATAGTTGTGGAGATGTAGGGTTGGAAGGACCTCCTGAGATCGTCCTGTCCACATCTCATTTCTGGGGAAGGGGATGATGCATCTAGACCAGACTAGGTTGATTTTCTCTAACCTAGTCTTGAAAATCTCCAGTGGAGGACATGTCCCATCTTGGTGAGACGCACACCATAACGCTGCTCGTGCTCTCAGGTGTGCCAGACTTGGTGGGAAGTTCTCTATTGCCTTCTGAAATTTCTGATCAGATCCATAGGCTGGGTCTGTACTAGTAAATCAAATGTTCCTGGGCACGGGGACATGATCATCTACACTCTTCAGTTGTTGAAACAGTCCCTAGCGCTCTCCCCAGGCTCATTTGGGAATGGGTACAAGCCAAGAACTGATCCCAGTGAACAGCTTGGGTGCAACCACCTTCTTTTGGGACTTGAAGGGGTCTAATAGATCCAATTTTGCAGCAGGAGGAGACACAATGTCTGCTGATACCACAAGGACCGGTCATACGAGTGTGTAATAACCATGCGTGGAGGAAGCTCTTGTGTTTACTAAGACACGGAGAGGGTGGAGATGGGTGTTGCAGACCTACGCTCTATGTCTTGATCTCTTCTGGACATAGTCCACCAGCTGAGAAAGGCTCTTGGTAGTATCCCCAAAGTTGGAGATACTTGGTAGTATCTCCAAGTTGGAGTATTTGCCAACATATTCCCTGCAATCACGTTAAGGCAGATGATATCCAGCCCCAAAAGCCAACTGGGAGCTGCTCAGCGGGGTAGGCAATATTGAATTTTGCTGCTTTGACTGCGCGCAAGGTGGAGTGGGGCTGTGCCATAGGACAGGGTTGAGCAGGAGGTGGAGGTGGCATTCAGATGATGGAGTCAGTGTACTTGAGTAATTTTTCCTTTGCTCCTGCTCAGCTGTGTCACCTCAGCGGGGACTTCTAGGCACATGGGACTGGATGGGACCCTCTGAACCAGTACGTCTGTTTGTGGGCATCACAGATGCATTATAAATCCCTCACCCTTTGATAACCAGGACCTCCACGTTATTCTCCTGCCTAGGTGGTTCCAGCCTTGGAGCTCCCATCCCATGGCAAAAAAAATCCTGCTGATTAGTACCGAGCCTAAAATTTAGTATTAGTAATTTTCATCTCACTTCGAACGCGGCAGTCAAGGTCAATCCCTTTCTTCCTCTGTGGTGTCCCAATCCTCCTCCGTATTGGTGCTGCCTACGACGTTGTGCCGTTAGGAGGTCTCATCAGCGTTGCCCTACTTTTTTGTGCCGGAGTCAACCTTAAAAATATTAAACACTGCTAACCTCCTTCCAGCTCAGCCTTCCGACACTCCTTGTTTCCCTTGCCTGGTTTTCCCATTCTGCTGATGTTCATCTTCACCGGCTTAATTAATGATTTCCTATGTGGCCCTGTATCAAACGCTTTACTGAAACCAGATAGATTTTCACCAGGTTTTTTTTGTCTGCTAAGTCAGTTATGGTATCAAAGGACATGTCAAACATCTCTCCTTCTCCCTCTCCGGTTTCTGCTTTGTCCGTTGAGACCACCAGCTTCTTCTGGACGCAGGGGCGGATGCTGTAGAGCAGACCCCACTTTGACATGGCGAAAGAAAAAAAAAAAGGATGAAAAAACAAAAGAAGAGGAGAGGGATCAGCTGGTTTAGGCATCAGGACTTTCCCTGTCCTTCCTTTGCCAAATAAATCATGAACAGCCGTTGTAAATTTGTCTTCTCTCACATTTAGAGCGTGACCTTGGCTTTTCCCATCTCCTACCGACTGAAGGAGCTTTCGCTTTCTAAGGACTTCTGCACTCTGTCCGACATCAATCTTGCTTTTCTTCGCTCTTAGCTGAATGTATTTGTAGCACCGACACCGAGATCTTTAAATAAACCCTGCCACACCGGGGCGGGAGCGTGGATGCTCTCCTGCTCGCGTGACCATCACCACCAGCCAGGAGGGGAAAGGTTCTGGGAAGGTTTTATAGGGTGGAAATTTTATTTTTCTTGATTTATAACTCATCATTCTGGCATCCTTCCAACACCCTTTATATTTTTTTGTATATATATATGCACACACATATGCACATACTCAAACCAAGCTGTTCACCAGGTTACTGCTTTAACCTCCAACTCATCTCTCCTCCCCAAGCCCAGCCTTGCAGCTGCTACATCGCAAACGCATTTTGCTTTCTATTAATAACTCCTTTTGCTCGAACGATGCCTTCACCTGAGAGGACCCCGCAGCGCTTTGCAGACACGGTTGCGCGTACAGAGAGACTCCGGCAGCTTTTGGGAACCCGACTGCAAGCCGTGATGGTGGGACTACAAAAATGGCTCAGCTGCTGCTTTGCTTTTCTTGTTCTTTAAAAGGAGCATCTACCACCTCTAGGCAACCTGGTGGAACAGTGGCCCAGGTTGCCCAGAGAGGCAGTGGATGCCCCATCCCTGGAAACATTCCAGGCCAGGTTGGCCGGGGCTGTGAGCAACCTGATGTGGTTGGAGATGTCCCTGCTTCTTGCAGGGGGGTTGGACTGGGTGGGCTTTGAAGGTCCCTTCCAATCCAACCCAAATCCTTCTGTGATTCTGTGGTTACTTGCAAAGGGCAAGGCTATTCTGCTTGTCGAGTGCCAGCGTTGGCTCCGGGGTCTTAACTTAGCCCAAAGCCCAGACTGGATCTCATTTCTCTCCCCAAAGCCCTTCAGGACCATCGTGTTAGGGACATGAATTAGTGGTGGACTTAGCAGCGCTAAGTCAACAGTTGGACTTGATGATTTTAAAGATATTTTCCAACCTAAACAATTCTAGAATTCTGTGTCATAGAATCATAGAATCATAGAATCATAGAATGGTTAGGGTTGGAAGGGACCTTCAAAGGTCATCTAGTCCAACCCCCCTGCAAGGAGCAGGGACATCCCTGACTAGGTCAGGTTGCTCAGAGCCTCATCCAGCCTGGCCTTGAACGTTTCCAGAGATGGGGCCTCCACCACCTTTCTGGGCAACCTGGGACAGTGTTCTATAACCCGCATCGTAAAAAATTGTTTCCTAATTTCTAATCTAAATCTACCCCCCTCTATTTTAAAACCATTACCTCTCATCCTATCGCAACAGGCCCTACTAAACAGCCTCCCCCCATCTTTCCTGTAGGCCCCCTTGAGGTACTGGAAGACCGCTATCAGGTCTCCCCGGAGCCTCCTCTTCTGCAGGCTGAACAGCCCCAACTCTCTCAGCCTGTTCTCATAAGAGAGGTGCTCCAGCCCTTTTATCATCTTCGTGGCCCTCCTCTGGACCTTCTCCAACTGGTCCATGTCCTTCTTGTGTTGGGGGCTCCAGAACTGGACACAGTACTCCAGGTGGGGTCTCACCAGGGCAGAGTAGAGGGGGGAGAATCACCTCCCTCGACCTGCTGGCCACGCTTCTCTTGATGCAGCCCAGGATGCGGTTGGCCTTCCGGGCTGCAAGGGCGCATTGCCTGCTCATGTTGAGCTTCTCACCCACCAGCACTCCCAAGTCCTCCTCAGGGCTGCATCCTCTCGCAGGATCCCAGCTCTCCTGTAGGATTAGAAGCTCGTGTCCTGGTGTTGCTATCTCAGATTACCTTTTTCATGCTTATCCCAGTCTTGCTCCCCTCACACAAGGTCTGAAGAATGTGCTTCTTGCAGCACTCCTGTGTGTCAGGGCTAGCTGTCAATTAAGTGATGCATATGTGCAATTAAGTATTAGGTGAATTAGGTAATATTTTCCTGCACTTTGTCCTTTTTTTTCTCCTGATTCCTTCCCATTAAAGCAGCTACAGAAGGTATCTTGGCCACACAGGTGGAGGGGAAGATGGGCAGGGAGCTCGTCTACCGAAGAAGGGGATCCAACGTCTTTCTTCCAAAGCAAAGACGAGCAGACATCTTAGAAATGTACATTTATGAGGCACTGGATGGTTTGAGTATTCCAGAAACCCAGTTAGACCAGCTAAAAACTTGGCCTTGGGAAGCTTGGAGCTGACCAGGCTGGGAAGCAGTAAAGAAATCTCAGTTTTGTGTCTGGGTGCTGGGTGAATGGCAAGAGGAGAGATTATCCGGACACAGGAGGAGGAAATCCTTCAGGATCAGCCCTGATTGCTGAGCTTCAGGCTTCCTCCCACACTTCCCTTTGCCTTCCACCTGGAAGGAGGCTGCACCTGTGAAGGTATGGAAAGCCCTGCGTTGGGTTTGTGCGGGGCTGATGTACCGCGGCTGGGTGACAGCCTCCCACCAGGTACCCCGTGCGTTGGTGGGACGAACGTGCCGGTCTCAGCCGAGCGACAGAGCTTGTCGCGGTGTCGGCCAGTAGCTATGGCAACTCACTCAGAGGTTTCCCGGAGAGGGATATGTTGGCAACCAGCCCGGCAGAGGGAGGACACAGAGAGAAACCACGTGTTCCCTCTGGGGAGCTGGGATGAGCTTGAGCAGCATCATCGCGCAGAGAGCCAGGGAGATGCAGTCGTTGAAAGTTGCGGTTGCTTTTTCCTCCGTCGGTGGGGTAAAAGCCTCTGGCAGCGTTGGACGCAGTGCTGCGGCGTTGCGGTTGCGTTGGAGCAAAGCTCGGTGCAGGATGCTGTGAGGGGAGATGCGATTTCGTTGTGTTTCGTGGAAATGCTCCCGTGGCTCTGGATAACCCATGACGCTGGAAGGGTCTGCTGCGTTTGGCCAGTCTGATTTTTGGGATGACACAGAACCAGTTATTTTGGCTATCAAATGGCTGTAGCATCTCCGGAAAGCCCTTAGAGAAGGTGCAAAGGTCCATCGCTTGATCCTGCCCCAGAGCACGGGCTGAATTGAACATTTTTTGAGGTCCTCCCCAGCCCTGTTTGCCATGATTCCCCTTCTTCCCTGTTCTGGGGCTGCTAATTAATGTGCCAGTCCCTGTCCGCAGAGGAAAATGAGCTTTCTCTTTTATGACAAGTTGTGATTTGTCTCTCGTTGGCCGCTCTGAGGGCTGGAAACCTTCGGAAAACACAGGCACGTCTGTTGCCTTAGAGGATGGTTTTCTGGTTGGGCTTCTGCTGGTTCCTCTGGACACATCTGAAGTCTTGGCAGTGCTTTTGGTCAGCGTTTGCAAAGCCTAGCTCCTGCAGTTAAGTGGTTATGGGAGGCTCTCACGTTCAGGACAGACCGAGGGTCTTGCAGGGGTGGTGTGATGGGCAAAGCTGGTAGTGAACAACTGGAAGATGTTTCTTTAAACTCAACGTGCCATTGCTGTGAGCGTCTGTCCAGCCCTTCCTATCTCAGTGTTTGGTCTTCCAGTGGCTCTTCAGGCGTGTCTAGTAGTCTTTCAGTGGTGACGTACACATCATCTTCTTGTTCGCACTCTTGGGAAGGAGGAATGCTACCAGAAGTTCACGCTGGGATCTGGAAATCAGGGTTTTGACCATGTCACACTGATGTTTGAAATGGAAATTGGGTGGGAAGTCAAACCGGATCATGTGCAAAATTGGAAGGGAGGTAGGACATGGTGCTTTCACGTGGGACTTTTGGCACGATGCAAAAGAGGGGGAAACAGAGGCCTGTGTTGTCATTATGGCATGGAAAGGGCAAGGACGTCTGAAGGTGGTACGCTGCTGCACCACTTTCATACCCTCTTTGCTCTGTCAGGTATATGGTTGGTGTAGAAGCTGGATGGATGTGTTATGCAGAAGGTGAAATGAGGGGAATCACTGCGGCCCTGACTGCTGAGCGCACTCCATCCCTCTGCTGCACTGGCAGATGTGGAGATATCCCTTGGGAACTGCAGAGGGGCTGCAGGTGTGTTTGGGGCTTCGTCTGTAATGTTCAGTGTAAGAGTGTTTGGAGGGAGAGGATGGGGATCTGCTTGAGCAGGTCCAGAGGAGGCCACGCAGATGCTGAGAGGGCTGGAGCAGCCCTGCTGTGAGGCCAGGCTGAGAGAGCTGGGGCTGTTCAGCCTGGAGAAGAGGAGGCTCTGTGGAGACATGAGAGCGGCTCCCAGTGCCCAAAGGGGGCTGCAGGAAAGGTGGGGAGAGACTCTTCAGCAGGGCCTGCTGGGACAGGACGAGGGGTGATGGTTTTAAAATAGAGGGAGGGATATTCAGATTAGAGATAAGGAAAAAATTTTTTATGCTGAGGGTGGTGGAGCAGTGTCCCAGGTTGCCCAGAGAGGTGGTGGATGCCCCATCCCTGGAAACATTCCAGGCCAGGTTGGCCGGGGCTCTGAGCAACCTGATGTGGTTGGAGATGTCCCTGCTCCTGGCAGGGGGGTTGGGCTGGATGGGCTTTGAAGGTCCCTTCCCACCCAAACCATTCTGTGATTCTATGATATTTATCTACAAATTATATAAACAACTGGATTTTTCCTCTCTCTTTCATAGATTCCGTTCATTTACACTCACCCTGTACTCGCAGGTACTGAGATGTCCATGTTCAGGTGGTCTGGCCCGGATCACTGATGGGCAGTGCACAGGCTAAGGGACACCAGCTCTCGAGTTCTCATTTCACCTCTTGGGTTTTTCTTGGCTGATGACTACAAACTCATTTTTTGACAGATCTTTCATATCACGTAGGGGTTGCTGATCTCAGCATCAGCCTCGATGGGACTCTCTGGAGCTCTAGAGACATCTCCTATGAGCTTGATCCAAATCTCAGCGGAGTCACTGAAAGACAAACCCTATACTCAGCTTGACGCGTGGATCCGTTTCTGCATGAACATCACCGTTTCAGCTAGCGATATAACTCCCTTAGCTCCTGCATCCCATGGACCCGGCATTGCTGGGTTGGAGAAGGGCTGAGGTCTGCTCAGCTCACAGCACAGTGGAGAGAAGGAGTTGTATCATCCCTTCTGTATAGGATGCAACCTGCCTTAAATATCCCGCAGGAAATTTAAATTTACTGTGTTTAAGACCTTTTTTTGGAGGCAGAAAGGGACGTTAGGACCATCCCGTCTGAGTGCCTGTATTTCACCCATGTAACCTTGTGCGGAGTCCTTCGCTTGTGTTTGGCTAAATCATTTTGAGTGCTGGGGCTGGAATTCAAGGAGATCTTGACAGATTGGAGAAATGGCCTGAAATAAATAAGGAGCAGTTCAGGAGAGATGAGGGCATAGAGGTAGGAATCATCAGCCGTACCGGTGCGGACGGGAACAGCTGGTGCAGGAGCAATTCTGCAGTGAATCGCAAATCACATGTCAGGAGCGTTATTGCATTGAAAAAAAGAAAATCGGCCAACAAAACCGCTCAAAAATACTGAGATATATGGAGAGGAATTTGACATGTACGAAGAGGAGGCTCTGGGGAGACCTGAGAGCGGCTCCCAGTGCCCAAAGGTTCCCAGTGCAGGAAAGGTGGGGAGAGACTCTTCAGCAGGGCCTGCTGGGACAGGATGAGGGGTCATGGTTTCAAAATAGAGGGAGGTCGATTCAGATTGGATATTAGGAAAAATTTTTTACCCTGACGGTGATGGAACACTGTCCCAGGTTGCCCAGAGAGGTGGTGGATGCCCCATCCCTGGAAACATTCCAGGCCAGGTTGGCCGGGGCTCTGAGCAACCTGATCTGGCTGGAGATGTCCCTGCTCCTTGCCAGGGGGTTGGACTGGATGGGCTTTGTAGGTTCCTTCCAACCCAAACCCTTCTATGATCCTATGATTAGTAAAGCCTTGGGTAGACTCTTTTATTCAGGTTTTGGCGTTGTATTTCAGCATAGCGGCAGACCAGAGAAAGTCCTGAGCACACCCATGAGAGGGGTCAGGAGTGCAGAAGAGTTGGTCACTGCAGAAAGCTGGAATGGTTTTGGATAGAGAACAGGGCACCGCAAAGAAGGGGAGAATTGTTTTTGCGTATATGCAATACAGCGGTCCGTTGGGATGCTCGGCCTGCTGTGGTCACAGTCAAGAGGAGCAAGACTTGGATGTTGAAGGTTAAAAATGTGCTAAGTGCTTTGCTGGAGCAAGTCCGAGGGATATTGTGCATCTCTGAAGATGCCAGCAGGATATCTCCACCGTCCCTCTCTTTGAAAGTAGGCAAAAAAAAAAAAAAAAAAAAAAAGTCATTACCATTCATTCCCTGCATTGATTTTCTGTCTGCAGTGACCTTGGCACTGCTGGCTTTTCTTTATGCTCCCCAGGGCACAGGTTGGATCGAGCAATTACGGTTTTAATAAAAGATGCCTGGGTGGATGCGTGATGATGTTTGATTCATATTATCTTGATGACTTCTGCTGATCCCCATCGTTTCCCTGCTCCCCTCTTCCCTCCCTCCCATGCTCCCAGTCCTTTATCCCGTGTCTGGAGTCTTCGCCCATGTTGGACTTGGTGGTTCTTTGAGACCAAGACCCAAAATAACCCATTGATGGGCTCGAAGCCTGCTAACACGCGTGCGTAGCCGGTGATTTGAAGTTAAAACCATCATTGCTTGACGGCAGAGGTTGAATATGGGGCGGCTGACCATGCCATGCCCTGGAAACCACTGCACGGGGAGCTGCTTGCGAGATTGGTGGAAAAAGCCCAGTCGTTCGGGGCAGGATCAGGATTGGATCCGACAGAGCAGATGGAATGAAGCCAAAAATCCCCACTTTTGCCTGCTTTAGCTTCGCTCTCAGTGGCGAAAACCCGACGTGGCCATCACTTTCCCCGCCTTCCTTCGGCCTGATTTTTTTTTCTCTTGCCTGCAATGTTAGTTTTATTTTTTTTTTTTTTGTAATGCAATATTTAATTATTAGTTAATATAAACATTTTATGAACTGTTACAAGGGGTGAATTATTTATGGGAGGGGAAGGGGGGGCTTTTTCCAAGCCTTTCTGCTCCATCGGTTGCAATAAATATCAACCCAGGAGTGTGTTTCAAAGATGCATGCTCTGCTTGGGAGACAAGAGCAGTGCCTTCTCCTCTCATCTCATCTCTCAGTTAAGTACCTGCTTAATACATTTCTCCCAACATGTTTTATTTCTCCACTAAACTTGGAACAGCTCCAGAAAGAGAAGTATTTGCAGATCGTCTCGTAGATACAAATGGCTCGGAGATGCTGCGAACATTTGCTGCGCGCGCGGAAGTGCTTAAGCAATAACAAATCCTCCTTCCAGCTCTCTGCAGAAGACTTGTAAAACCGGTGCTTTTCGTTTTTGATCCCCAAATGTGCTGCCTGGGAGCATTTTTTTTTTTTCGTTTTGCTCTGGGAACGGGATGGCGATGCTGGCGGCTGGGTTTGGGTTTTGGCAGGTTGGTCTGTGAGTGCAGATGCTTGCAGAGAGCGTGCAGTGGTCGGGGTATTTTTGTTCAGTCCTACATTAACAATATCCTTCTTGGAAAGTGGATTTCCATGATCCAGACGTATTTTTCGGGCTATTTACAACCACATTACGATGGCATCGTCCTCTGGACCAGGTGTTTCTGGACACACAAGCGTCTTGCAGCCTCTTCCCAATGCTCCAGGCTGGGTCTGGAGGTGCCCAAGACCCCAGGACCTCAGGCCCCTGGGCAGTGGCATCCCATCGGCTTCCGAAACCACGCTGATGCAAGATGTTCCTGAAAATGGGGATGTTTTCTGGATCTCCCAGGTTTCTGAGGCTTTGTCCCAGCCTGGTGCTTTGTTTCCTGCACACAGCGTTTCTAAATCCCCTTTCCTGACACAGGCAGCCATGCACGTGCCCTGGGATTTTCTTTCATCTCTTCTTCCAGAAACGCCTTGCTCACCGTTTCCAATATAAAGCTTCCCCACAGCCGTCCTTATCCTCTTTTATTTCATTACAGCCGTCGTCCGGACGGCGTGGTACCGGCAGTGGCCAGTAATTGCTTCGTGCACTGGCGTCGGTCTTTGTTTTACCTAATTACTGAGGAGATTTCACAATACAGCCATCTGCTCCTGTGCCTCCTGCTGTCTCTTTCCCAGACTCCCCCGAGACAGCTTTGATGGTCCCAGTATTTACCGATTTACCCAGTATTTACTGGGACTAATCCAGTTGTTGGGGAGCCAGAGTTGTCGGGTCATAGAATCACAGAATGGTTTGGGTTGGAAGGGACCTTCAAAGCCCACCCAGTCCAACCCCCCTGCAAGGAGCAGGGACATCTCCAACCACATCAGGTTGCTCACAGCCCCGGCCAACCTGGCCTGGAATGTTTCCAGGGATGGGGCATCCACCGCCTCTCTGGGCAACCTGGGACAGTGCTCCACCACCCTCAGTGTAAAACATTTCCTCCTAATACCCAGTCTGAATCTACCTCCCTCTATTCTGAAACCATCACCCCTCGTTCTGTCCCAGCAGGCCCTGCTGAAGAGTCTCTCCCCACCTTTCCTGCAGCCCCCTTTGGGCACTGGGAGCCGCTCTCAGCTCTCCCCGGAGCCTCCTCTTCTCCAGGCTGAACAGCCCCAGCTCTCTCAGCCCAGCCTCACAGCAGAGCTGCTCCAGCCCTCTCAGCATCTGCGTGGCCTCTTCTGGACCCTCTCCAGCAGCTCCACGTCCTTCTGCTGTTGGGGGCTCCAGAGCTGGACACAGCGCTGCAGGGGGGTCTCACCAGAGCGGAGCAGAGGGGCAGAATCCCCTCCCTCGCCCTGCTGCCCACGCTGTGGGGGTGCAGCCCAGGGTGCCGTTGGTTTCTGGGCTGTGAGCGCACGTGGCTGGCTTGTGTTGAGCTTCTCACCCACCAGCACCCCCAAGTCCTTCTCCTCAGGGCTGCTCTCAATCCATTCCCCCCCAGCCTGGATTTGTGCTGGGATTGCCATGACCCACGTGCAGGACCTTGCACTTGAACTCCATGAGTTTTTCACGGGCGGGGAGTGGGGAAACTGAGAGTGTTTTCTACACTCATTTCCTACAATTCATCTACTTTTGTGCCTCCTGCAGGCAGGGATAGCTTCTAAAGGATGATGGGTTGACTGGAAGTGGCATGGACTTGAGGACTAGCACTTAAAAGTGATATGCTGCAACGGGCCTAATTCTGCTCCCCGTTACACTTCTGCCACCCCGGTGACTCGTGGTGGTGTGTTTTATGGTTTCCTAAAAAAAAAAAAATAAAATGCGTGGGCATATTAAGCCTTGTCCTCTTCCCAAAGAAGCCTCCCAGTTCAGTCTTTCCATGGTGCTTTTAAAGCAACCTTCCCCACAGCACCCAGGGCAATGTCACTGTAATTTTCCCCTTTTTTCTCACCAGTAATTTCACATATGCCATGCAAACCCTGGAGCAGGAGCTCTGCACCTTGCCGTCCCCAGCACAAATCAAATTTACATCTGGATTTTGCGGCCCTTGAAGTAAGATGCTATTAAGGGTAAAGACGGGGAGGAAATCCGACTCAGCCCTCTGGTAATCCTTCATCTCAAGATCCCCGCTGAAGCCTCAGCTCTCTTCTTTCGTCGACTTGGTTCACACCCAGCTCTGTTACGGTTCTTCCAGTTAAAAAAAAAGAATTACGACCTCTTGATTTCAGCTGAAGAAGTGTTCCATGGGTACATTGCAGAGGAAGGAGTAAAATGGAAAGCCAGCAACAGGCTGGTCACTTTTGCCTGCCAAAAAAAAAAATTACTTTAGATTCGTCATATGTATAAAAAATCTTGTCAAGAAATAGCATGAGCTGATGGATCCAAGGGATTTTTTTTTTTGTCGGCGGCGTTCTTGCGAGAGAAGTGGGAAGTCACATGGGGAAGCGACTCGCAGACGTGCCTTGCGGATGGATGTTGTATAAAGTGTTGTGGATTTGAATTCTCTTTCCTTTTCTAAGAATAAGATAATACACATTCAAAGCATATATATAAAAATATATTTGCATTATATATTATTTTCTATATTTAACTTTGTAGACTGAAATGGGATAAAATTGGGTGTCTTTGGAGCCTAAGCAGATGTGTGTGCTTTGCTTCCAGAGGCGATATTTTCGCTTGGAGGCTCTGAGCTGTGGAAGTGTAAGATCACTTGGGAGATGCCTGGTTGTTACAACACCCAGGTTTCGGTGGTCTAACAAAAAAAAATAAGCAACCGTCCTGGTTGCTTGGCCTCTAAGCTGAGCTGCAGGCTTCTTGATCCTGTAGGCATCTAGGAGACGTATCCATTGGCCTGAGCAGCGGTTGAGGCTGTGACCTTGGATCAGTGCAGGATCATTGAAGGTGGAGGGAGGATGCTGCCAAGAGGAGCAGGGTTGGACCATGTGTTTGCCTGCCATGGGCAGTATGTACAGAATACATATGTAATATTCAAGGAAAAACTCGTATTCTGGGCACTGAATTTGCCGTGGGGCTTAGTTTACTGCTCTTCTACTTCGTGGTCAAGGTTCTTATTCCTCAGTGCTTTCTCCATGAACATTCATGGGGATTCTGATCCATGATAGAAGGACGCAGATTCAGACTGGACATAAAGAAAAAATTTTTTATGCTGAGCGTGGTGGAACCCTGTCCCAGGTTGCCCAGAGAGGTGGTGGATGCCCCATCCCTGGAAACATTCCAGGCCAGGTTGGCCGGGGCTGTGAGCAACCTGATGTGGTTGGAGATGTCCCTGCTCCTGGCAGGGGTGGTGGGCTGGGTGGGCTTTGAAGGTCCCTTCCCACCCAAACCATTCTGTGATTCTACGATTCTATGACTCTGTTTATCTTGTTGCCATCTTGGACGTGTAAAACTTTTGATGACTAGGTCTTCTATTAAAGCCCACACCAGAACTGCTTTCATATATTAACTGAAACTCAGACTGTGGCTAACTTATTTCTTAATTTTTCATGCGTATGGTTAAATTTTAGGATACCTGGTGCCCGATCAGCATATGAACAATATTCAGATACAGTCATATAGTGGCTTCTATGGTGAGGAGCAAATAATAATGCCCCAAATCATCAACGCAGTGGCAAACCTTTTTAAGTTTCACCGTCTTCCTCCTTTACCCCCTTTGCTGCTGAATCTATTTCTATTCCCGTGCCAGGATGAGCAATTACACTGTCAGGCAGGCTGGAAATGAAATCAAAGGGAAAGACTAATTTTCAGCTGCGTTAGAAACGTAGAAGGAAGGGAAGTAATGATTCCCTGAAGGGAGCAGAAAAATACAGCACATCGAATAACGTTGCTGCAGCAGGAGAGCTATTTCGTGTCAAACAGCCACGTCCTGACCTTCCTTCGGAGAGACCCATCCTTCTGCATCCGTGATTTAGGCGATAATTGAAGAAATTCAGACAAAATCTCACCTGTCGTCCCCAGCACCACCCGTATCCATCTTTTCCCTCAAGGGCAAAGCCTGCGGTTCCTATGCAGCGGAACTGCAGCATCGCTGAAGCGTCCCCAGGCTGGAGAAGGGCCAGGATCTAGGGGACAGGAGCTGGCGATGAGCTCAACCAGCTTCACAGCAGAGCTTTCAAGAAAGTCAGGACGGAGGAGGGGTTTCCCTAGCAGTGTGAATGGAGCGATTTGGACCAGAGCTGTTTTCAGCAGCGCTGGTCAGCAAGCGGCACCGTCCTTCATCTCCTTGGGTGGCAGCTCTTCATTTCTCCAAGAGCCTGGCCCATCGTTGCCGAAAGATGATGCCTTTGGGTTCCCTCCCCGTCCTGCTGGTAGATCTCTGGGGGGATCTGATTGTTCTACCAGTTTGTGAAATGTAATTGCTTGGTTTGACCTACAAAGCTTCATTTTTCCCCATTCTCAGCACATCTTGCTGCACCGGATTCCCCTCTTACAAGTCACATCATGGATTTACATGCAGCTTGTGCAGTGTGGTCCACCAAGTTCTGATTCAAGATGTCATCTTTTCCCATATTTACACGTAAGGAGCAGCGAAGAGCTGCTGCGCCTGTGCTGAAGCGTTTTGCTGAACCGAAATGATGCGTTTTTAATTCATCTTGGGTTCGTGTCTTCAGACACTTGAAACGAGGTGCTGAAAACATCTCTCCACCAAGAATCCCGCTGGAGCTGAAGGCTCACGAGGCCACCAGCCAAGCGCAGCTTCAGCGTGCCGTTTCGCGTGGGGGTGGCCCGAGGCAGGCAGACTTCAGCTGGAGACAGACCCGGCGTGCCACGTTGCGGCAGGCAGCTGCCGGTTTCTGTGTATCCCATCGGATATTTGAACGGGTTCCTTGCGCTTGGCATGAATTGCGCTGAAAAATCTTTGGACTTGGAGAAGAGCAGAATTTCCAATGTTGTGTTGTCTCTGCAGGTTCTTCCACTTTTCCTAATATGACGGTTTCTTCTCAAGGGTTTTTTCTTCTGGGGCCTTAGTGGCTGAGCCTGGTTAATTCATGTGTCCGTATCTTGATGTAGCTGTGCAGTTGTGCATGTTGTCTTGCAAGGAAGCCAGACACGTGATGTTCTTTGGCCCAGCAAACTCTCACAGGAACACGTTGGCTTTGCTCACCCTGTTCAGGTTTCTGCAGGCCATCCGGATCTGCCTGTGGCAATGCTTTCCCCAATCCCAGTCTTGCGCCAGCACCCTGTTGATAAAGGTACTTTTGGGTCAAAGCATCCATGCCATGAGCTGCTTTGTTTGTTTAACCTGGTGGCAAATTTTACACTCATCTGCCTATTTGGAGGGCAGTGGGGATGTTCTTACTCCAACCAAAAGGAGAATACAGAGTCTAGAGGAGGCCACGCAGATGCTGAGAGGGCTGGAGCAGCTCTGCTGTGAGGCCAGGCTGAGAGAGCTGGGGCTGTTCAGCCTGGAGAAGAGGAGGCTCCGGGGAGAGCTGAGAGCGGCTCCCAGTGCCCAAAGGGGGCTGCAGGAAAGGTGGGGAGAGACTCTTCAGCAGGGCCTGGTGTGACAGGACGAGGGGTGATGGTTTTGAAATAGAAGGATGTAGATTCAGACTGGACATAAGGAAGAAATTTTTTACCCTGAGGATGGTGGAACAGTGTCCCAGGTTGCCCAGAGAGGCGGTGGATGCCCCATCCCTGGAAACATTCCAGGCCAGGTTGGCCGGGTCTCTGAGCAACCTGATGTGGTTGGAGATGTCCCTGCTCCTTGCAGGGGAGTTGGACTGGATGGGCTTTGAAGGTCTCTTCCCACCCAAACCGTTCCCTGATTCTATGATCTCACCCTTTCCTATCACACATGAACCTCTCCACGCTGTTCAGTATCCCAGTGTCTGGATGTTCCTCATGGATGGTCCTCAACTCTCCTATTTCCCTGTGCCCCTCTGTGGCAGCGCTGTTACTCTTGGGGTTACTCTCCCACAACTGTGTTGCTCTCTCAGTGTCTTGGTCCTCTGCAGTGTTCACCGTTACCTTCAGTCATGTATTTGTGATATTTTGGACGTGACAGCATGTGCAATAATTCTGCCTCCTTGGAAGGCCGTGCCCCGTGGCCCTCAGGCAATGTAATATCCACGATTTGTGGGCTGCTGACTCAAGCAGCTTTTATAAATGGATCACAGCATGGTTCTGCTCTGCCAAATGACTTGACTTTATCTTTTTCAGTACATTAATCGTATCTTGCTCATAGCCTGCTTCAGCCAGTGCTAAAGTCACCTTGTTGGAGGCTCAGCACCTTCCTCCTCATCTGTGCCAGCTTTGAACTTGATGGGCCCTAACCACAAATACTGGTCCCTCCGCGGCCTGCTCACACTTCCACCGTTGTGCATTGTCCAAGTTTCACATTCATCGTTAATATATCACATTTTTTTAGTCTTTGTACACAATTAGCCATTGACTTGTCCAAACTGATTGACTCTTGTGTACATATCGATGTGTGCATGCATGTCCTAGAGGTTAATTATTAATATTTGGGGAAAAAGTATCTGGGGCGCCAGGAGCTTCATTATACCATTCACAGTCTCAGCGCAGCTTTACAGTAAATTATTGTGTACGAGATAATAGCATGGATGTTAGAGGATAAAGCTGTCATTAAGCATCCGTGAAGAGCTGGAGACAGGGCACTTGGTGCAGCAGACATTGAGGGGGTCGTTCTTGCGCTTGCAGTAGCAAATTGTATATGTTGACAAGACCAAGAGTTGGCTGGAATCGACAATGGCTCTTTGTGAGCAGAGTTTTCTCGCAGTCCAGCTAGTCCAATATCTTCTGGTTGATCATGGCCGGCATCAGGCAACTGGAGGGAGGTTGAAGGAGATTCCTACCATGTGGAACAGGTCCCTGGTTTCTAGAGAACAGATAAATGCTGAAGAGCGGTGTTAATGATTATCTCAAGGATGTGTTGCTGAAATTTCCTTTGATAACTCTGAATATTCTCAATATCCATCTAAACAGACATGACTTAATTAAATCTCATTATATGCTGGACTTCAGTGACCTCCTTTGACATTGAGTTTCAGAGTTCAACCAGCCATTATCAATTATTTTGGGTTTCCCACTGCTTCTTTTCACTGAACGTCATTGAACTGAAAGAGGATAGATTTAGATTGGGTATAAGGAAGAAATTCTTTACTGTGGGGGTGGTGAGGCACTGTCCCAGGTTGTCCAGAGACGTTGTGGATGCCCCATCCCTGGAAACATTCCAGGGCAGGTTGGCTGGGGCTCTGAGCAACCTGATGTGGTTGGAGATGTCCCTGCTGCTTGCAGGGGGGTTGGACTAGGTGACCTTTGAAGGTCCCTTCCCACTCAAACCCTTCTGTGATTCTATGATGCTTTTCCTACATTGAGAGGGAAAAGGGAGCTGGAGAATATTAGGGAGCAAATGATTTTCTATTCCAGAAAGGCAAAATAATTTGAAAATCACAGACAAATTTACTACTTAGTTTGGCCAAAAAATATATTTTGTCATTGTTTTTTTGTTTACAGGAATATTAAGGAGAAATGTGATGTTCTGAAATATTCCTGCTGCAGCAGTTTGATGTTTTGCTTCATATGGAGATTCATAGTCCTTTCACGTTGTCCTGAGTAAAATAAGGAAAAAGAGGGATGGAAAAGAATTAAGGAAACTGAAAAAGTAAATTAACTTTTAACTTTAAAATGAATTAAACGTTTCAAACCAAACAGTTCAGAAAAGATTTTTTTTTTCCTATTGAAAAGTCTGAATATTTTTCATTTTCGGTTGAGTCATAGTTTTTCAGATTAAGCTAGAAATATCCCTCCTGTCCAGGACTCCACCATGAGCTTCCTGGTCTCTCTCTTCTGCTTCATTCATTGTTTCCTACGTGCACATCGGGATGAGGGAATCGGGCTGGCTTAGTGCCAGTAAAATTGTCAGGAGAATACATTTAGCATCCTGTGCTGATTCTGAACAAATGTAACCTCTCTTTAAAGTCCTTCAAAGTAGAATCATAGAATGGTTTGGGTTGGAAGGAACCTACAAAGCCCATCCAGTCCAACCCCCCTTCAAGGAGGAGGGACATCTCCAGCCACATCAGGTTGCTCAGAGCCCCGGCCAACCTGGCCTGGAATGTTTTTAGGGATGGGGCATCCACCACCTCTCTGGGCAACCTGTTATTTCTAGATGTGCACTGAATCCGTGTGACATTCCTGGTATTTACAATTTCTTTGTCAACATTGTAAAATATTTCAAGATCAAGAGTGTTCTATCCTCGACTTCCAGAGAAGATCGTGGCGGAGCTGTTTCAGAGCTGGTGGACATAGTGCATTGACATGCATCCCCCTAAGAACGGTTATTGGTCCATCCTTTGCCTGCAAAGCCAGGCTTATCCTGGGAGACACAGAGGAGTCAAGGGTCCTGTCGCTGAGTTCAGTGGAGCTGAGTACTCACAAAGTTGTTGTATCTGCATTAAGACCAGCAAAGCAAGGATGGAGAAGAGCAGAGGAATTCATGCATGAGACTGGTTGTTGCATCAACAGCCCAACTCTATTGCATGACCTCTTGCTTTAGCGTTTCAGGAGCCAGCCCGTGCGGATGCAGAAATGCCTTCCCTGCCAGCCCACGGGTGGCACGAGGCTTTTCTCTCCCTTCTCCCCACCTCGTGTGTCTGCCTTGTCTGCAGAGATCACAGGCTTTTCAGGGAGCAGCCCGTCTCTTTCTGTACGTTTGCATAATGCGGTGCGTGACGAGGTTGCCAGGCGCTATGGTAACAAATATGATCACGCTGCTTCAGAGCTCACCTCGGTATAAACCAGCATTTTAGGAGCAGCAAAATGAATAAATCCTGGTTTGTGTTCCGTCTTTTAAAGTCCAGCCTCTACATGCGTGGTACTACAGCCTCCATCCTTTATCTCTTGTTCTGTAGATGCAAGCTGTGCTTAGGTTAGCTGATTGACCTGATGGTCCACATTGGCTGATTGGCCAGCTGGCCTTAGAATGAGTGAGAAAATTAATTTTACCTGACTTTCCCTCGGCCCTCAGCTGAAGAACACTGTTTGGATGTTCCTCCTGTGCCCACTCACTGATTTTGAGGAAAGGTCTTGTGTTTTTCACCTCTGAGATTTCTACCTCTGCCACAAATAAGACAGAAGATAGCTAATGGGTTCAGAAGGTGCTAGGAAGGAATCTGAGTGACAGATAAACATGAGCAGAGAGAATTAATGCATGATTTTATTTCCTTTTGGAAAGCAGTTGAAAAGATATAGTCTACTTTTGAACAAAACTGGATCCTAGGAAGAAGCCTCTTCTGAGGATCTTAGGATGAACGTTGAGTTTGTCTGTGATGTATTGACACCTTTTATCCAGTTCTTCAAAGATGTTTCCTCTTCCTTTCTCTCAACTCTTCATGCAGGAGGGATATTTTAACAGTGGACTGCAGAGTAATATCTGTGGAGAAATGGGTGGCATTCAGTGAACAGGAACCAAAGGAACTGAGATGAGCCCGTTCATCTGTTTGGAGATGTCCCTGCTCCTTGCAGAGGGGTTGGACTAGATGACCTTTGAAGGTCCCTTCCAACCCAAACCATTCTATGATTCTATGTATTGCTCGTTCAGTGCAACAGGTCCATGAAGAGTAGCGTCCTTCAAACAAGCAGTGACCCTGGGCTCTTGGCAGTGTTATCCAAGCCCAGGAAGGCCTGAATGGTAAAAGAGAGGGAGGGAAATGAAGAAATAAAAGGAAAATAAATAGAAGATGTAGGTAGAGTCAACACTTATAAAGGATGGGGAGTTAGAGATGTAGTTTGGCTCATAGATTAAGATGCCTACATTTCGGGGTGTATGTGTGAGTGTCTTCACGTGTGCTAGGTGTTTGTATTCCCATTAGTGGAGACTGTGGTGAAACCTTAACATAGGTGTCTTAGGAGGAGAAACACACCCAGGAGACTGTTGCACCCAGCACTTATCTTGGAAAATAAAGGTTTTTTCCATCTTTGCAGTGGCATTAGGTGAATGGGAAATGTAGTACTGGGTGGGCAGGGAGCTGCAGGGATCCTGCATCCATTTATTACTGGTCCCTGAGGACAACAGATGAACTTCTGCAGCCTAGCCTTCCTGTCTAAGCAGGTCCTCTGATGACTGATGAAGTGTGCCTGTCCATACCGAAACTTTCCTGAGCCTCTGGGCTCAATCCAACTATTTATCTTCATAAAAGTAAAAGTGTAATATCTCCATGACCATTTGTCAGATTTGGTTGAAGCTGATTAAGATGTTCAAAGCTATTGTGGGAAGGGGTTGACTGGACATACCAAGTACCCTCACACACAGCTCATTTCTGTAATAAACCAGGCTGAAAATTAATAACACAACCCCAAGGTGGTTGAGTGGAACAGGGCAGGAGAGACGGGGTCTGCAACTTAGTGGTCCCATTTGCTCAGAGTCCCAAAATTAAGACAAGGGCTTTGATTTCCAAGGAGAATTCACCCCTGCTGTTAGGATAGCTTCTGGCTTGCACTGGAGTCTTCAGGATCTAAACATTACCTGGGACTATGTCTGAGCACGACCCATCTAAGGTAGCAACACACTTGGGTTTTCTCCATCTCCATCCTCAGATGAATGGCAGTTTTTGCAGAGAAAATGAAATGGTTTGCTTCAAAACTGGAAAGATGGTGGGAAGAACTAAAAAATGTAAGCAAAGGAGTCTGTGGATGGGAACCAGAATGTGTCCAGCAGATGCTAAAAATCTTTGAAACGTGTTTGGGGGTTTTTTCTCCAAAAAGGCACAGCTCTATCCAAAAGAAATGAAAGATGATGTTACTTTTTCCAGTAACTCGGGAATTCACTGTCAGCTAATAGAGAAGCCATAGCTCACAATACCTTACATTTCTGAATCGCCCAACTAGCTTGCCTGCAGGGAAGTTTGCTGAGAAGTGTGTCCCATGTTGAGCTGCAGAACATGAATTTTGATGTTCCTTTCTAAATATTCTTTTCCACCCTAACTGCAAGAGTCGGGAACTGCTTGTGAATAGCCTCAATGAAGAGATGAAGTTGTAGAGACAAAACAAAAAAAGCATCTGTGTTTTCAAAAAAAAAAAGCATCACAGTCGTATCTGAGGGAGCTTTTCAGAGGGCACCTGACCACTGTCATGCAAGTAGCAAGTTCTCTGGTGCTTGCTACTTGCGTGACAGTCAGACTGTCTGACTTTAATAGACCAAATTTAATTTGAACTTCTCCTGATGTGTCAATGGGTTTTAAAGGAGGTCAAAAATGAGCTGTTGGGACTCAGTTTCTCTGTAAGCCTGACCGGATGGAGGCAAAAGCCCTTCCAAGTAGAGACCATTGTTGAGCAATGGGGAGTTTCATTCCACATTACCATTACTCTCCTGTTGGTTTAATTCCTGAACCTCCTTATTTTTTTTATTTTCAGAAACGAGTTCAGACCCTGGGTAGATGTCAAGCCCGTGAAAGCTATAAAAGCAAAGGCCCAGTACAAGCCACCGGAGGAGAAAATGATCCACGAAACCAGTTACAGCGCTCAGTTCAAGGGGGAAACCAGTAAGCCTGCTCCAGCTGATAATAAATTCCTGGAGCGCAGAAGGATACGCACTCTCTACAGCGAACCATACAAAGAACCACCAAAGGTGAGAAACGAGGTGGAAGGGACCCAGGGCCATCACTGCTCCTGGTGGGACGTGTCCAACACAGTAAGGCTGGGCTGAACACTGCCTGCTGCCATTCCCTTTGTGTGGCATCTTCATTTCCAACCAACGGGTGCATCTAGGGATCCACCTTGGAGAGGATGGTGGATGAAAAACTGAATATGAGTGAGCAGTGTGTGCTCGCAGCCCAAAAAAGTCATATCCTGGGCTGCATCGAAAGAAATGTGGCCAGCAGGTCAAGGGAGGTGACTCATCCCCTCTACTCGGCTCTCATGAGACCCTACCTGCAGCACTGCATCCAGCTCTGGGTCTCCATCATAAGAAGGGCATGGACCTGCTCTAGCAAGTCCAGAGGAGGCCACGCAGATGCTGAGAGGGCTGGAGCAGCTCTGCTGTGAGGCCAGGCTGAGAGAGCTGGGGCTGTTCAGCCTGGAGAAGAGGAGGCTCCGGGGAGAGCTGAGAGAGGCTCCCAGTGCCCAAAGGGGGCTGCAGGAAAGGTGGGGAAAAACTCTTCAGCAGGGCCTGCTGTGACGGGACGAGGGGTCATGGTTTCAAAATAGAGGGAGGCAGATTCAGACTGGGTATTAGGAGGAAATGTTTTACACTGAGGGTGGTGGGGCACTGTCCCAGGTTGCCCAGAGAGGTGGTGGGTGCCCCATCCCTGGAGATATTTAGGGCCAGGTTGGATGGGGCTTTGAGTGACCTGGTCTGGTGGAAGGTGTCCCTGCCCAGGGCAGGAGGGTAGGAACTGGATGATCTTTAAGGTCCCTTCCAAACCAAACCATTCTGTGATTCTATGGGCTCTAGTACAGGTTGATGCACTTTGGAGGCAACAGTGTCCTACGTAAAAAGGTAAAGAAGTGAGTGCAGAGCCCAGATGAACAGATTTTTTGTGCTGCCATTTCCCAGGTCATTATCTACACAGCTTTCTCCCTCCAAAACTACAGGCACTTCGCATTACATTTTATCCCAGGAACAACATAAGAGCCAGATCTTCATCTGTAATTAATTCAGAGCACTCCACAGATTTTGACAGTAAGCACTTTTGGCTTTGATCAGATGGAGGACGAGTGTCGAGAAGGGCCTGGGCTGAAAGTCTTCCAACTTGTTTTCTAGGAGCAGCAGAGGATCTGCACATAAATGGAGTCAGTCTTTGCAGTTTTAAACCTAGGACCGTTAGTCCTTCCCAGAGTTTGTAACTGCTGAGGTTTGTCAGGTCTCAGAGGGATGGCATGGCCAGCATGAAGGAGCTGAATGCTTCTGTTCCTCCTTAATTTTGAAGCTGTCCTCCCTGTCTTGGGGCTTGTAGATAAGTAACATTCATGCTATTTCTGATCTAAATTCTGTTTCCCACCTGTCCTTGTGTCTCTTTCTCTCTCTCTCTCTCTCCGTCTCTGTGTTGTCGTTTTGCGTGTCGCCCTCCTTGCAGGTGGAAAAGCCTAGCGTAAAGCCTTCCAAACCAAAAAAGACCACAACAAGCCATAAACCCCTGAAAAAGGCCAAAGACAAGCAGATCGCATCTGGCCGGGCTGCCAAGAAAAAGAGCGCGGAGACCTCCAACACAGCAAAGCCAGAGGACAAGGAGAAAAGTAAAGAGATGAACAATAAACTGGCTGAGGCAAAAGAGTAAATGTCACTGCACTTTCCTTTCTTTCTCCTTTTTTTTTCCTTTTCTTTCTTTCTTTCTTTCTTTTTTTTTTTCCTTTGATTAAATAAAGGCCACAAAATTAATTAGAGGCTTCTAATCTGCTTTTTGTTCTGATAGTATTAGAAGCTTTTCTGTTTTATTTCCAAGGAGGATTAGAGAATCCTTGTTTCTGAGGTCAAGTTGTTCTGCTTTGCCTGCACGACACGGCTCTGCACAGAGTGAGGGACGTGGGAATGCACAAGCGAGGTCGTAGGTGATGAAGGTGATGGATCTACCGTGATTGCGTTCGACAGCCTGTCCCTTTCCTCAGGGTTGGTCCTTCAATGCTTTGATGGCGTGGAAGTGCCTGTTGAGCCATGGAGGAGCTGTGCTCTCATCCCATGAGGCCCTTTTGGGGTTGGCCCTCATTTGGTCATCTCCCACTGGTGTCAGCAGGTGAAAGGTTTCAGAGGCAAAGAGTGCCTGAATTAATACATTCATGGTGCTGTGGATCTGCCGTAAATCCGCTAGAATCAATGGTGTGGCCAAGAGCGATTTCCCCTGGTGCCACCAGTGGGACTTCTGCTCCAAGAAGGAACGAGGAAGGAGATCCTGTGCAAATAAAAGGCCAGATCCTCCCCTAGGGTAGCTGGGGAGTGGGTTTAGCTGTATGAAGGCAGCTTCACCCATCAACACCACTTGAAGGCCTTGATTTGAAAAAAAAAAAGGAGTGAGGGAAGGCGCAAAGAGCAGTGAAGACTTCCCAAGCGTGTGGCAGGTCAGACTAGGTTACCAGCAGGCTGTTCTTCCCTATTGTTTCCCCCTAGGTTATGGATCTTTTTAGTTATTCCTGGTTTGTTTTGAATCTTGGTCTGCTTTCTTCACTTCTGGGCTGCCAGTAGACAGAGCTAGATTTCAGAAAGGGGTTTGGTTTGCAGAGGTGGCCTTCTAAGGGGTAGAAAGAAACGAGTCACCGAGGTTGGCTAGAGCTGTCAGTCCTCGTTGTTTTGACTCTACCAGATGTTGGAGTTCATGTTGGCTCACAAGCATCCTAAAAGGGCCGTAAACCGGTTATTGGGATCCCCAGACTCCCTCCAGGCAAGATCTCAGGGTTTCAATCCTATCTCCTGTGCTCTTGCTCTAGGAAATCCCCATGCCCAGCAAGACCAGTTTGGAAGTGAGTATCAATTGGCCCATCAGACTGGCATTCCATACCCCAAAATTGGAGTCATTGAGTCAACGGGAGCTGGGAGAGGTAGAGTCCCAATCCATATTTATGTGCCTAATTCCTGGATTGGGTCCTAAATACGTCAGGATTAATCCTTATCCCACCGAACTGAGCTGTCAAACTCTCGTGTAGCTGCAAGTCAAGATCAGGGTTCTTCTTTATTTTTGCAGCTCAGTATTTCTGTCCTAACAGGCAGTCCAACTTGAAGCTTTCAGAGAACAGACAATTGGGAAGAACGAAGAGAGAGATGGGAAGTAGGGTAGGGAGGTGGTGTCAGAGAAGAGTATCAGAACTGTGTTGCTGTAGAGGTGTTTGGATGAGGAAAGTCTTGCTGCTAGGATATTTTAGAGATGTGAAACTTTAACAGGAAAAGGGATGGGCCGGGAAGGTGAGGAGTCTCGTTTTTGGGATCTCACCCCATTAGAATTGGGTCTTTTGGAAACACAAACGAGTGGTGGGCTACAAGGCCGAGAGGACGTTTCCAAAGAGGAGGAAAGCTCTGTGGTATACAGATAGTGACATTTGCTGGCCTTAGTAATGAATAAATGCCAAGTTCAGTGTATTGTGTGGTGTGTCCTGTTTGCTAGCAGCCTAAAGCTTTGAGTGTAAGTAAGTGTAGTGTTCTGAATTCAGTGGTGTATTTCCAAGCTTAGCTGTGTTAGAACTGTGTGCTATGAGCTAGTCAGGTTGTGTATGTGGAAAATATATATTCATATATAGAAATATATATATTTAAACCTCCGCTGTTTAGGAGGAAACCAGGGAAATCCTCCAGGAAGTAAAACTGTGGAAATCTTTGCGAATGTGGTGCATTTTTGATGTGCATGCTCCATGGAGACGCTGACCTGTCCATATTGACCATTGCTTTTCTGAGTGCTCAGAAGCCCCCGCAGCACCGCTCGAGCGCAAAGCTCCGCTCTGTCTCCAGAGCAGCTCGGCGAAAGGCTTGTGTTGAGCTGGTGGAGAAGAGTTCCGCTCACAGCTCTTCCCACCCCATCGCACACGGGACAACTGGCCAGAGCAGCCTGGGCTTCCAAGACTTGGTGTGATTCCTTGGCATTTAGATGCTTCATCCATCTTCACACTCCTCAGTTATGTCCTCTCCTGTCACAAGGTATAGCAACAGTGTGGAGATGACATGTCACAGCAGGCAGAAGATGTCAGGAAGGCACCTAGACAGTTACCAATAGCCCCCAACACACCAATCTCAGTGTGCGTAAGCAAAGACCATGCCAAATGATTCTCCCCATTATTTTTTGGCCCAAAGCTTCACATTCAAAGAGACAGTACACTTGCCACCATTTGACTTTGATTTCAATGGAAATTTGGCCCTTGACTTCAAGGGTAACCAAATTTTGCCCAAGGAACATCTTTAGGATGCTTGGACCATCTAATCCAAGCATCTCCTTGACTCTGGATCAACTGCTCATCATCTAGGGCTTCAGGGTTGCTTCTTCTTAATGAAGAGCATCCATCATGATGTTTGAATGAAACATGCACAGTGAGTGGTCAGAATATGGCTTTATTTCCATAATACATTAAATTTTTGGTGGCATCTAACAATAAAGATAGGTATGAAGGGCTAGCCAGTGGTCTAAATTCCCTCTTAGTGAAGGAACTTTCCAAAGGCCATTGAGCTACGTATTTTGGCCACCTCTCTTTGGGTGGGATGAATGATCCTTGGAAGGTTTCAATCTTTGCAGAAAGAACCTGGGAGGCTGGTAGCGTTTGAGGACCTCCCTCTCAGACAGCAACAAAATGCGGATAGAAATCCTGGCCTTTGCTCCACGTGCGCCAGGTCCTCAGCATACATCCAAGAGTTTAGCATCGCACTGAATGCCAGGAACTGCAGCAGAGTCAGGGTGGAATCCTGCGCTGCTCCACCTTCCGCAGACCTTACGCCCATCCGACCCACTCAGGTTTTATCAGAAAGGAGACCAAATCTCTGCCGTTTCCAGTTCCCTTTGGACTCTGAGCTTGTCGATCCCATTGGGATGCTCTGCTGGTCCGTGTTCCCAGCTACCACAACGCTGGTTCTGTTTCACCGCTGATTTGTAACATGTCTTGCTTTCCTTGTAAAAAGAGAAGAAAAAAAAAAAAAGAAATGTTTTGCTTTTTACCTTTGTGGAAGTTCCTGTGCTGTCTATTGCTTGCTTTCTCATTTTCACTGTATTGTACTGTTACTCCTTTCTGCAAAAATGGTGCTAATTGCTGACTGAGCTCCTGTTTTCTGACTGCTTCGCAACACCGATCACCCGCTTCTTCATTTGCAACGCGTCCGGCATAAAAAAAAAACAAAAAAAAACGTGGCTCCCACGAATTCCACAAACTCTTGCCTCTTGGAGGCAGATAGGAAGTGTCTAATTAATATTTTGTGGCCTGGGTTTGGTTGCGTATCACAAATTGTCTCTTGTAATGTGTTGAGCACACCTCCTCGTGGTGCTTCTTCATTCTTGCTGTCCTACTGAGAGTGACACACACAAACACACACACACACACACACACACACACACACAAATTAATGTATAGCCAATTGATTGTGACGTGCTTGTGATCCTTGCTTGCTCAAAGGGGTTTTTTTTCTTTTTTTCCAATGATAAATAAATGCTAAAGACGAATACCACCTCCTTGATCTTGTTTTCTCGATAAGAAGCACATTTAAGGGCCAGAAACGCCCTTCCAACCGTAATCAGGTTTTGTGTCGCTGGCTGCTATCCTCAGATTAGAGTGATGGGAGAGCTAAGCCTTTGCAGATGTGAAGATGGAGAGTGAAGTCATGTGGACGGAGCAGGTAGTTTGCTTTTCTTTCCTTCGCGTTACCGTATCTGGAGCAGAGGGTTGATGCGGTGAGCTCCCTGCACCTTGCCCGTGTCCACCTTGCACCGGATCAGGGGGCGAAAAACCAAGCCCCATGGAGAGCTGGAGGGAGGGGAGGTGCTGTGGATGTGCTTTGGCCTGAAACCACCAGAAAAGCCCGTGAGAGGGGTCAAGGTGCTATAAATCCTCATAGAGAGGAGGTGGCAAATTCTTGAGTTGAGCACTTCCGGTGTGCGGCAAGCCTCGCCGCCGCTGAGCAGGCGTTTGGTGGTGTCTCTGGAAGTGCACGGCACTGATTTTGTATCAATGAAAGAGTTTGCTACTGGGAGAAAATGATGGTCGAGGAGAGCAGGGCTGAGGGCACCATTTTATTTTAAATGGTGAACCCTAACCTTAGTTTAATCTCTTTTTTTTTCTTTTAATCAGCCCCTAAGCTCCTACCTGCAATTTTTATTTTAAATCAGGTTTTCTCTTTTAATGGCTACCCCAATAACATCCCCACCAGCCTGGGGAAAATCGTCTGCACTGGGGTTGTATTTTGAAATCTCTCCTCCAACACAGCTCTGCTGACTTCCGTGGAGCACCGACCCTTTTCTCCCTTACGGTTTCTGGGGTGCTATTTCTCATTCCTGCCTGGTTTACAAATCACTTTCAGAATTTACTCCATCTGTGACTACATGCTAATAACAGCACTGCTTTCTGATGCCCTGCTGTATCACCCTGCCTTCCCTCTCCCTTCCCCACTAGCTTCATCCCTTCATTGATCATGCATGACTATACGATCTTCAAAGTCTTTCAGCTGACCTGTAGGTTCCGGGGATTTATCATTTCACCCCTTCACAGCTCGTGTTGGAAAAAATATTAGTAGTTCAAAGACCAGTCATTGATGGGGCTCCCTGGTCTTTAACCACCACTGTCTGAACCCACTGCTACTGACTCCTTAATCTTTGCCAAGTCATTAGTGATGGGCACTGCCCACCTTTTTTCCAAAAGTTGTGAGAACGATGTCTGTGCAAAGCACTGGAGGTGGGTTACTAAAAATCATAGAATCATAGAATGGTTTGGGTTGGAAGGGACCTTTAAAAGTCATCTAGTCCAACCCCCCTGCAAGGAGCAGGGACATCTCCAACCAGATCAGGTTGCTCAGAGCCCCGGCCAACCTGGCCTTGAAAGTTTCTAAATGAAATGCTTTGTCTTATAAGAACTTTTATGTGGAGGCATTGGCTGGAATAAAAGTGCTCCTAATGGCCCATGGGGATGTCTGTTGAGGGGACAAAGAGGGGGTAGGAAATATTGGCATGTTGAATTTAAAGGGTCAAGACTGCTTCTCGCACTCAATAATGGAGCGTCTGAGTGCGGCTTTGCAGAGCTGTTGCTTCGACTGCATAGGGTGTGAGCAGCCCCATGAGGGAGGGACCAACGTGTTTTCAATTTTAATCAGTTGCTTTCAAATACATTGCGTGCTGAGGGCTTCAGCACCCTCCAGCCCCACCAAGACTTGTGCATGGGTGGATGAAGAGGTTCCTGCCTGATGTCCTCTGTCCCTCCATCCCGTTCCCTGCATCAGACTTAAATGCCTTCAGCACAGGACTGAGATTTACTGATTTTTGCCGCTTCCAAATCTCTGAGCTTCCTTTGAAAACCTCTGTTACCATTCTTACATCCCTGACTGGTAAGGCAAGGTCAAAGGATGAGTACGGATATTTCATCAGCTGACATCTCAGCCCTTATACGGATGCAGCCTCTTGTGTCGCAACATCCTTTGGATTTAGGGTTTGTTTAGAGATGTGCCAGTGCAGGAGACAAAGGGACTTTTTAAGAAGATGTCTCTGTCGTAGCTGGTACCTCCCAGCATCCAAGGAATCACCACCATCCTCAACAGCAAAAGCAACATCAGACAGAGAACAGAAGCTCTACAGGAAGAAGAAATTTGCTAGTATGAATGTGATGGCCATGATCAGCACTAAGAACAGTATTTTTTGCACAGCTGGAAAATATTGTGGTGTTCGGACATGGGCTTCAGCTCTCCCTGTTTCCAGCAGTGTCATGGTAAGTTGATCCAGTTGGGGAGTTAGAATCACAGAATCACAGAATAGTTTGGGTGGGAAGGGACCTTCCAAGCCCACCCAGCCCAACCCCCCTGCCAGGAGCAGGGACATCTCCAACCACATCAAGTGGCTCAGAGCCCCGGCCAACCTGGCCTGGAATGTTTCCAGGGATGGGGCATCCACCGCCTCTCTGGGCAACCTGGGACAGTGTTCCCCAACCCACTTCCATTTGCCCTTATTCACGTGAGATTTCTGGGTTGGGAGCAATTCCAGTAATGCCACTGAGTCTACTCATAAGCTGAGAGGTCTGCGATGAGGGGTAACACAGCTCTGAATACTTCAGGACTGGTGGTTTATTGTGAACTACGGATTGCTTGTAAGCAGTCTTAATTTCTGTTGCAGGCACCCTCGGAAACAGCTCCCTAATTGTGACGGTCGTGTGGAGGAGATACGAGCCCCGGGATGAAAGAAAAAGCCTGCACGGCATAAGGTGGAGGGGATCTCGCCACACGATGGGTCTGTCGTCAGTTACATAGCACCAAGGAGCACTTGATGGTGCCAGTACCCGCTGGTCAGGATAGGGAAATCCTGAGAGCAGTCCCTGGTCGTTAGACTGACCAGCTCCTTGGCCTGGTTCAGGATTTAGTACCCAACTCAGGACGAGTTCAGCTGTGGCCACCTTGTTTGGAGCCAAGAGATTTATCAGCAGGGACATGAGCCAGCAAGGCACCTTTGATTTAACGAAATAGATACTGCTTTGGAGTCGCAGGGCAGTGGATGTCCTTGTCGCCGTTGCCCCTGCTCCCTCCCCTCTGTCCAGGTCTCATTGCTTCTCTGTCTCTGCGGTTCTTTCCCATGCAGTCTTCAGTGCCCTCACCACCCCATCAGACCCCGTCTGCCCACCGTGCTGCTGTTCCTTCTTGCCTTCAAAATAATTTTCTCTCCATCTTCCCTGCCAGCTTTTCCATGTCTGTCCCACAGCTGCTTCTCCAACCCTCCATCCCTTTCCCCTCCATGTCATCCAATACCCAGCTCTACCAGGGACCTTCTCCTTCCCATCCTCCCCAAGTTACCGTCTCACGTCCTGTCTCTCTTGGTCTGTAAGCCTTTTTCTTTGCCTGTACTGTGCGATAACGCTCACTGCTTGGAATAAACGATACCTCACCTACCGACTGCCCTTCTTCTCTCTCGTTTCTTGGTGTGGCTTCAGTAGATGTGTCTGCAAGCGCACTGTGTGTCTGTCCTCGTGGCCAGTTCGGCACTTGGTCCTGCTGCCGCAGCTCTATCCGTTGTCTTTTGGGATGACTGCTGGCATTTCTGTTCCCCGGCGCCTTCCTTTCTTTTTTTGCAGCCACAGAGACAAGCTTTGTTGTCCACGTAGGAGCCTGGCGTATTCAGAGTTGCGTGACCTCCTGTACTTTGCAGTTCTGGTGCATCTCATAAAGAGGTTGGCCTTTCTCCAGCGTAATGCAGAGATGTCCTGGACTCACAGGTGGCTCAACAAATGCAGCAACAGAGGAGAACGAAGGAGAAATCTTGCAGCCCAGAGCAGAGGCAGCCGATGTTAAAGGAACTGCATTTCCTGGCACATTATGGAAAACATTGGGCAGAAGTGTGTCAGTGGAAAGCCAAGCAGATGCACCTCTTGGGGGAAGAAGCAAAAGCTGGCTTAGCAGCAGGATATGCTTCAGAGATGGATGCCCAGGAGGCTTCTTGTGGTTCAGAAGGTGCCCTGAACATCTGCTTCCTCCATCCCAGGCTGTAACGAGACCTGCCTGTGGTCCCTTCAACTTGTGAGTACAACAGGGACCAATTGTGACTAAGTCCCATGTGGGTCCTTACTCCCTCCTCATCCTAATTTTTTGCTCGAACATGGTAGTTTGGTCTGTGCTGGCTGGAGCTATTGGTGCAAATGGAGATGGTGCTCCTTCCCAGCTGCTCCACACGCACATGGAAAGACGCAGGAGCAGCTGAGTTCCTCTACCCTTACTGTGATCCTCACTGCCGGTGGTGTGACACCACCCTGCCAGAAAGCAAAGGAGACTCCTTGTCACGGTAAGCAAGGAGCTGAGCTCACAGCATGCCCATCAGTCTGGTTTCACGAGCCATCTGCAGAAGTTAGGTCTGAAGACCTAACTCCAGGACACACTGAAGCTGGTTGATGGACATGGATGGGAGAAGGATCAAGCAGTGTTCCAACCCCTGGGCTTCCATCAGTGGTGCTGTGCAAGAGCAGATAGAAGAGATTAAATGTGTGGGGACGTCCAATCCTCTTCGGTGAAGAGCCTGGAGATCTCATCTAGAACAAGTGAGACCTGCAGCTGGGTTGTGCTTGACATCTCCAGGTTCTAGGGATTTCAGTGTAGATCCTGGAAAGAGGGTCCCTTGGTGTAGGTAATGCCCTGCATCCTTTCCCGTGTGTCACCATGGTCCACCTGCCATGCTTTCACAGTGCTGCCACCTCCTCCTCCAAACTCCAACCTCCAAGAGTGAAAAAGCGCTAGAACAACCTAAAACAGCAGCCAAAAATCTCAGCTGTGCAGTTTTAGGGACTGAATGGTATTTAGGGCAATATTCCTGCATGCCACTGAGGTCCCTTGGGGGTATGTTGAAGTCTTCTAACATCTAAAGTTCTGCTGGCAGAGCTTTCTAACTGCATGTGTATCTGCTGCTCTGCAGGTGGACATTTCTTTAAATTGTTGTAATGCAAAGCTTTAGCTCCACAGTTTGCCGCTGTTGCCTTTCCCAAGGAGTGTAACTGAGACCAGATAATGAAGTACAACATTAAGGCCACTTTCCAAGACAAAGACAATTTGCATTTTTGTCACTTGGACGCCAAACTTGGATGCACAAAGGGCCATAAAGCATTCAGAAGAGAGAAGTGACTCTCCGTATCCTATAAACTAATTGTTAATTGCATTTGCCCAGGAATCGATGAGGTGGTATCTTCTGAGGAATGTGAACCTGCCACTGTCCTCCTGGGTGAGGGCCCTAACCAAAGGGCAGTTCCTCCATGGAGGAGAGCCAACTTCTCACCTGGATTCTCTGGGAAAGAAAGGAAAAATTTCTCATGGTTCTTTGAAAAAAAATGGCCTTTCAGTGCCAAACTTCACAGCTATGTGTGCCTGGGGCTATTTTGCTCTTTCTGAGCCATGAGGACAAGATTCCTGCTGCTTCTAGTTGCTTTTGAAGGCAACATTTAATTTTCCCTGTGTTTGGAGTTGGTCCTGTCTATACGGACTCATAAGAGCTTCCAAAAAGTTAGACTGCTTTGAATGAAGATAATTTTGCAGAGAACAAGTGTCAGCAGCTCTGTTTTGATACGAAGCCACCAAAACACCAAGATCCGAATCCACAGAGGAACAGGGGTGAGCCATGAACAGGTCCTCCACATCCATGAAGAACGGCATAATGTTGCTGGTGCCCATCACCATCAGAGGCAAGTTTAGACCCCAGCTCGCAAGATCCCAGCTCCCTGTTGTTACACCAGGACCCGCGAAGAGGAGACCATGCTCTGTGTGCTTGCGGTGGTCATCCTTTCGTTGTTTGCAGACACCAGGTGCTGCCTCTGGGAAACAAACCCCTGCTGAATTTCGTAATCTTTCTGCATCACTCTCTCAGCCATAACCTGAGTAATGATCTGTCACCTCCAATCCATCTCTTCTCCATTTCTCACCTTGTCACATCACAAAATTAATCTCTCCTACACACGTGGGTTTCACCAGGCAACGGTGTGCCACTGGCTGGCCTCATGAGGACAAAGACCTCTGAACCTTTCGTTGCTCAGCTAAGACGAAGTTCATTTGTAAATGTTGCTGTTTCTGTGTTAGGTCTCCTTATTTTTTCAGAATCAGGCTTTCCTTTCAACCCTCTGGCTTGCACCCTCCCATCTCACTCTTCCCAAGGCTGGTACCCACGGCTGGACCTCGCAGTGCAGCCCCGCAGAGAGCACCAGGGCTGTTCTCCCGGTGAGGGGCTGTGCAGTGTTGTCCCTGGATACCGATTCCTGGGGAAAATAACGTAATCACCTCCCCCTCATGCTCCTTCCAGTTTAAAACAGGTTCAGAATGAGCTTTACTGGGAAGGACGATCACACAATTTTTATTTGATGCAAACAAAGAGGATGGGGATGGGATGCAATACACGGCTGAATGTAATGTGGCATTGCGTGGCTGAAGGATGCACACACTCGTGAGAAAAGAGCCGACGGATTAAGATGAAGAAGTATCTGCCACGCAAACATGCACCGCGTGCACCAGCGTTCTTGGCTGCCTCGATGGAGAGGCACCACACCACGGCTGCCCAGAAGGGCGAATTCCCCGGGTGACTAAGGGAAATGTTGACGGAGGGTGATTTCAAACAGTTAATGTTGCTCCAGGGAGAGGTGATTTTTGGCTTTCGAGCTCTATTCTGAAATGCAGGGCAGCAGCAAGAGCAGGGTTAGACACCATGGAAGAGGTGGGATTAGTCTGATGCTGACCCACCCACAACCTGGATCATCACATGCCCACTGGCACAGGAAGATCCGACCTCAGGCCCCATAATTACTGCATCCTTCCAGATTAGATGTGAAGACGTGCTTAGAGAGCGTGGCTTGGCATCTGGAGCTGCTGCTGGCAGCGTTCAACCTGCCCAGCCTGCACGTGCAAGTGCCCTTGGGCACGGTCTCCATTGGCAAGGACGTGCAGGTGTCTCCAGTCTTCTCCAGAGACCGGGCAGCAGGTCCTGTCCTAGCAGATGTCTGTGCATCAGCAGTGTGGACCTGGTCTGACCTGACAGCGGGGCATCTTTCCAAAGAGGAGCTGCCCTGCATTTTCCCCTAATCTCGTGACTTACAGTGGTTGGCTCACCTCATTCCCGCAGGAACTGGTAGGTCGGAAGGACTCAGTGGTTTTCCTATGCTGAGGATGCAGGAGAAAGGCCTTACCGACCTCTGCCAGCAGCTTCTGGCAGCAAGTCTCTCTTCACAGCATGCACGAAGGGTGGGATGCAGGTGAGTATTCAAGCAAGAGCTGCTCTCCCAGGGCTCTCCACATGGTCCTGCCCCATGAGCCTCACACGCAGGGACGGTTAGACTCATGTGTCTGGGTTGGGCTGGTTTCATGGGCCAAGGAGACCGTAATTAGCATCTGTTCTCCTGGACATGGTGTCAACCTCTCCTTCCCTCCTTTAACCTGCAGGCTGGAACCGCTCCCTGCACAAAGCCAACGTCAGGCTGGGGGATGAAGGAGGATCTCCACAGTCCCTTAATGCAACCACCCTGCAAAGCTGCCCATTTTAAAGCTGAGCAGCTTTCTCCTGCCTCTCCATCTGCTTTCTGCAGCCTCATAGATCCCTCCCCACCCATCACACATCTTTCCTCATCCCTGGAGATCCTCCTTCTCTTTCCTAATGAAGATCAATTCACTCCTCCGCCACAGGTCTTTCCTTCCCCATCTCGCCCTCTGCACTTCAACAAGACCCAACCTTCCCTCCAGCGCCTGTCCAGAGCTCCTGGCAGCATCTACCCTAACTCCCAGGCTTTGTTCTCTTATGCTCCCATCCAAGATTACCCCAGGTACAGAGCTGGCCCCAGAGCCGATCCTAACAGGCATCCAGTGCCTTGGTGCCACCATCACCTCCTGATGTCTCCTGGAGGCACTGAGGAGAAGGGATGCTCTCAGATTTGGGATAGCATGTGTTAGCTGGCCTTGCTTTCCTGCCGGTTCCTTTCTGAGCAGCACGAGAGCTCAGCTCCCCTGCATTAAAGGGCTTTCACTATCGGCCTTGAGGGAAACAAGCTGCTTCTTCGTGAGACAATTTTACAGCGAGGTGCTCATTCGATGCAGGTTATAATCAATTGGCAAGCATTTTTCATAGCTGATGGGTGGGCCTGATCCTGGTCCCAGTTGAATCAGGGGCTGCTTAAAAAGCCAAGAGCTCCAGCCCTCCTAATTTGGTGGGCATCCATGGGTTTTGGAGCAGGACCAGGCTCACCAGTCACCCCGAGGACATACCAAACACGTGCAGGCTGCTTGCAGAGACACTTGTCACGGGGCAAATTCCAACTCGGGGGGTGGTGTTTTGTTTCCATGCACCATCCGATTGCTCGGACAGCTTCGCAATGATGCTTTTTCTCTACTTGCAGGAGCCCTGAAAAAAACACTGGTGCTACAGACCAAGAACCAAGTACCTTAGTGCAAGAGCAACGCACGTGAAGTCGAGCGCTTTCTTCTGGGCGGCGGTTGGAGCAAACGTATAGTCTGCATGAAATGTGTATCGTCTGGCTGGCATACAATAAAGCTGGTGATCAGAGCTGAATGACAGTTTCTTTCGTCTCTCAAGCACGGAGGAGTTACCGTCACCAGGATCTGTGTCATGCAGTTAGCATGTCTGTGCCTTGATTGATATTCAGTAAAGTCAGAGAAAGAAAAACGGGTCCAATTCTCCCTTTATTCATAGCTGTGAAAAGACACTGGTTTCAATGGTTTGTCTAGTTTACACGGGCAACAGAGAGATCAGATTCACTTCCATAACTCATAGAAGCTTCATATTCAATTTTAGAGATTATCCCAGTTGGTAGGATCAACAACTCTTTTCAAAAATCATTGGAAGGTTTAATGAATATAAATTCTTAACTTGAGTCAGGAACTCATTTTTGGATGTTGCCAGGTGAGGCACGCCTTGTGCAACATCTAGCCAATCCCCTTGTCATTGTATTGTAGCCAAGAACATCTCAGACCTTTTTATTCTGAGGCTGTTAACATTCAATTTGTTCAATTTGCTATTTAAGGGAAATGCTGGATGAGACAACAAAACTTGCTGGCAAGTTAGTATTTCTCCTCAGCTTAATTGAGAAATGGTCAAGTAAGAACTGGAAATGTTGTAGGAGAAACACAGCTGGTTCATGGGATTAGCAGGTCTGGTTCTTCTGTTAGCCCGTCTTTTCTGGGTGAGGTTCCCTATGTCTGTGTGACACATGCAGCACGTGATGGGAGATGTAGTCCAGTCCTACAGCCTGTCCCCCGTAGATAGCCACGTGCACAAAGTACCCAGACTGCAGTTCCAGCAAGGCACTGGCCCAGCACACTCCAATAAATAGTTCTAGCTTTAGGCTGAAGTGTTACAACACTTAGAACTGGGATTTGCTTTACTTTCCGCAAGCACTACCTTTAAGCGGAAGGCTGCTCTTCCTTCCCAAATTAATGATGCAAGGCAGCTACTTCATCAGAGATGGGGAGAGCTGGGCAGCTTCCATGGACCATGGCAGGCCCAAAGCTCTCCAAAAACAGAGGGTCTGGTTTGCTGGGTCTAGTTCAGAAGGAATCTGCCTTGGGCTTGGAGAAGTCTTTCAAGTATTTCAAATTGAAAATGCAAGTGATGGCCAAAATCCCAAGGGTGCCAAGAGCTGTACAGGCATGGGACAAAATCAAGGGGATCCACTCAAAGGACCTTGAAGGCAAAGCAAGAACCTAAAATTGCCTCAAGCTCCTGATGTTCACATGGTGGTGAGTTCTCTTTGGCAGCAGGAAGGTTGGAAAGAACCTCCTTGTTAAAGGGATAAAATGCCGAGAAATATTTGTAGCGACGACAGCGTTGGAACAAGCCAAGAGGAAACCAGGGTAAATCCAATCACTGAACCATTGCAAAGCACCTGCGAGAAGATGTGAATAGTAACTAATGAAATATTCAATACAAAGGGAAGTAGATTACATGCCTGTGAATAATTGCGCCAAGCATGTGCCTCGCTCAGTAGCTGAAGGCTCCTTGTTACACATGATTAAGTAATTAACGGGGTTCTTTTGTGTATAATTACCACGATTGCACAATTATTAGAGAGGAACCCAGTCCAAAGCTCCAGCGCCAGACATCGGTGGCCTGCAGGATGTTTTGCTCCAGGTCCCTGGAGCTGCTGGTGTCCCAGGGAAGCAGGACCTGGCAGGCATCTGGCTGTTGCTGTCTGATGTCTCAGGGCCCATCACTTGTCTCTGATTCAGATGCACCCGAGGAAAAAAGGCAGCTTAGATCCAGTCAGCCAAGGATCTTACCTGTATGCAATTATTTGCAGTAATCCAGACATCCATCATGGAAAACATGAGGAAAAAAAAAAAAAGGCTTGTTCCCTCATCAGTACCTGATCTTCGGGGAGCTGGCTTGGAGGGGCAGAAAAGCCAACCCTAACGTTCACCAAAATACAGAATTTTTTTTTTTCCCCATCAGCTCCCTGAAGCAGCACAAGGTGAGAGCAGGAACAAAGGGCCACCCACTTTCGTTTCACCGGGAAATGTGTCCGAAGCAGGAAGGTGAAATTTCACAGAGGTAGATTTTGAAATGGCAGTTGATTTAAACGCTGACCCAAATCAAGGCAGAAGATGCCCACTTCACAAATAACCACATATTTTTCCACCAGATTGGGTACAATATTTCAGACCCACCAAAAAAAAAAAAAAAATTAAAACTTCATTTCGTATAGAAATGCAATGTTCTGATTTAACTCGGCATCTCCCCCTTCTTACCCCAAAATTTTCACTTTGCCGTGAGCCGGAATGCTTACTGTTTATTAAGGAAAAAAAAGAACAATTTCTGTGTCCTGGCAGATTCTGTTCTCCATTGCTAATATTTCCCTCTCCTTTCTCCTGGTGTCAACTGCTATCCTCAGACTCTTGCTTCCTTCCACTTCTCTTTCCATTTCGCCTTTCTTCCCCTACATAATATCTCCTACCCTGGTTCCTCCAGCTCTCAAAAATAATCGAGTTACCTGCTGTCGTATTGCCCACCCAACATACTGTATACAATTTCCTACTGTTCTTCTCTTTTTAGCTTGCAAAGTATTTGTGGCTGGGAGTTTCCCTCATTTTGTGCTATTCACTGCTCTGCCTGTCTTTCCCTTATCCTGAGGTATTACTGTAATAGACGTGATTAACAGGAATTATCCTCCCACCAGCAAGACTAATACGATGCAGCTGAATTTTGCGTGACCGCTTTTCTCCGTAGCGTACTTGGTACATCCTCACAGCCCTGGCTGTGCTTTCTATCGGCAGCGGTGCGAATCTGTACGGCTGAGAAGAGAATCCCCCGAGCGAGCAAAGCCAAGGATAAAATAGGAGCGACACAGGAGACCAGAAATTAGAGCAAGGAAAGGAAAGGAGTATTTCCAGATCAGAAATTAAATGTAATGGAGGGAGATAGAGGCAAGAGGCAATATTTTGTGTTTCTCCCCCTCTGGGAGCTGGGTAATAAAACTGGTCCAGGGAGGATGTATCCCCTAGAGAAGAGGAGCATCAGTACTGGACAAGAAGAGGAAAGTGTTCAGGATGGTTTTCCAGGCTGGATTTCACCCTTTGTCGGTCCTGGGCTTCACAGTTTTGAGGACTTCTGCTGATTTTCAGGGAAAAGCTTTGCCCGGGGCTGAGAAGACATGTAAAGTTCACAGCAGATGCTTTGCCCACCAGCAACGCTGGCAGCATGAACATGGATTAACGCTGCAAAACTCCTTGTCGGATGGGTTAGTTGTACGAGGGTTATTTAATGAGGCAGTGACCGAAGGAGCTTGGTGGCTGAAGGGAGCTCCCAGGCAGATCCATCGAGGACCAAGACAGAACCAAGGGGGCATTCAATAAGGATTTGAGGACAACAGCATCTATGGTGTAAAGTGGCCAAAAATGCTGGAATTGCATCTGTTGGATTTGCCCTTCTGATTTATGGGCCACTTCCTCAGAAGGGTGTAAATACCCTCAGTCTAGGTGACTCCTTGCTGATTTATGCCAGTCAAAGTCTGCCCAAATGGCACAGAAAATCCAACAGCTCTTTTTAATGCTGTGAATAGCATGGGGGTTTCGTTGGGTTTTTTTCCCCCTCAATGATTCCTAGATGACTTATGCTCCCTTGTTTCTTCAAGGCTCTTAAAAATCCTGACCTGAATTATTTAACCTCTATTCCTTTCCCTTTCCTCCATTGTATTTTCTCTTTTGTTTCCTTTACCTTGATGTGTTTATCTCCCACTCTGTCATTCCAGTCACTTCATATCTCCTTCCACCTTCATGCATCTTTCATAGTTTACCCCTCTTTGCTCTGACAAGGGGCAGGCTTTCCTATTTGGTGGCAATCAGTTTTTGTGACATATCTAGGTTACTGTCAGGACTCCTTCTCTGTGTAAAATGTCTTTCATTTTTTATGAATCTGCTTTAATAATTTACTCCCCATCAATGATGTATAATGAAATCACCATCTTGAAATGGCTTTTCCATGTTGAGGTAATGGAACAAAGATGGGGTGGAAGGTATTATCCTCAGATGGTGTTCTGGTGCAATGTAAGCCACAAGTTTCAGGGGAAGGAGACAGCTGAAATAGCTAAGATACTGTTATTTGAGATCTGGATCAGAAGATAAAGGAACGGACCTGTCTTTGCCTCTAGTGCAAAATATCAAGAGTCATGTGAACCATCATGATACCCTCACTGGTGGCCTTTGGCTCAGAGCTGGCCAGCATGGAGATGAACCACCAGAAATAGCAAGACTCAGAATATCCTTCCCATAAAGTCAAATTCACACATATCGGGATGCCAAAACCACTCCACCACTTACCTTCTCCGAACTGCAAATTTCCCCGCTGTGGTCCAGAATGAATCACAAGATGTAACTGAGGCTTATGACCCTCACCATATCATGACTTTGTGGTGATGGGAGAGCTGCTGTAATCCTGGTGATCTAGGGATATCTGTGAGACAAGACTGGTAGCTGTGTTGTCTTTTATTGGAAGAGGAACAAGGGTTTGAGGATGTTTTCTCAGGACCACATCTGCTGCACCAGGCTGTTGGTCCAGATCCTTGCAGTGTCCTAGGATGGGTTAATTAAGAAGTCAAATGCACACATGCAATATTTAATAGGCACAATCAAAATCCTCTTTTTTAATTTAATAAGGTACAACAAAAATCCTCTTAATTTTCAGATGACATGACAGGAAAGTGCATGGGCCAAATCCTGGTGTAAACCAGCACCATTACATTGCTTGGGAGGAATGCAGATGACTTAACACAGCAGAGGATGTGGGGATGTCAGACCTAGGATCCAAAAAATGCAGCTTGTTCCATCCCAACATTCAGCAAAGCCAAACTGCCAGATCCCAGTGATCCTGACCAATGGAATAACATAGCCTTGGATCCAGGCTGGGCAGCTGGTCCGATCCCTCAGGAGGGACTCATTCAAAGAAGTACCAAATCCCCAAGTATTTAAAAAGTTTATCTCATGCACCCAGAGCTCACAAGTTATTAAAAATATTTCCATTACAACTGATTAAAGCCCCATCCCTGGAAGTGCTCAAGGCCAGGTTGGACAGGGCGTTGAGCAACCTGGTCTGGTCGGAGGCGTCCCTGTCCAGGGCAGGGGAGTGGAACTGGATGATCTTTAAGGTCCCTTCCAACCCAAACCATTCTATGTTTCTATGTTTCTATGATATTTTGTGTGTGTGTGTGTGTTTTCATCCTTTATTCTCCAGCCATCTATTTAAACTTCTCTCTGTAATCACATTTTTTTTAAACAGAAGGAAGCAGAGATATTTACCAATCCAACTGAGTCTAGCAGTTGCAAAAATAAATGTTCCTTTGAAAATAATTTCCTAAATTGCCCAAGGAGAAAAAACATAAAGGAATATTTTTGCATGGAGGTGAATGTGAAAAGAATGACTCTTTTTTTGCCTCATTCCTCCGTATTTATCATGTGAATATATCAATCTCCATAGAAGTCATTAAATAAAGCAGCTCAAGAAAACATAATTGATTTTCCTCTGTCCTCTGTGTAGCTCATTTCTGATTAACCATTTGTTGTTCATATTTCCTCAGGAAGAAAGATGAATATATATTTACGAAATTGCACAATCACAACTCCCAGAACAGCACATTTTTGAAGGCTGAGCTATTTTTGTACTAAGCATGAAGGTATTAACACAGAACATTGACAATAGCCATGATTGTCCAGTAGGAGTTAGCATCATTACAGAAGAACTCAGTTATTCATTCACAGCTAGCAGAAATATGACAAACCAGCTATTCAACCCAGAAAACAAAACCCTAAGCAGTAACAAAACAGAAAGCTTCTCAAAATGAGGCAAGGTCATCGGAGATGTGTATGACATGGAATTGTCTTTTCCGGGCCAAGGTCATATGAAGAGAGCGAAAATCAACATTGGTCTCCAAGCGCTAATCGCACTCCTTTCAGGGGCATGTAAACTCCTAAATAAATTTTGAAAATGGTCCTCAGGGAAGTGTTTGAACAGCCTTTTCCCATGCATGCTACACTATAGCCCACATTTCCCTGCTTATACATGGGCTTTGGTCTCCAACCCCTATGCACGAGTAGATGCAACCAGGAGGTGAGAGCATCACCCAAAGCCATGTTTTATTCAGATTCTTCTTCTAGGTTTACAACAAATGGCTCTATTGAAACTCACTTGGAATTAGTGTGACTAGGGATGTCCTGAAAGGATGACCTGTCCAGCCTTCCCCTAGAAGGAGGTGGAAAGAGACACAGACAGCCCAGCAGGCCTGGGCACTGGTCCAGGCAGTGGCCTGGGAGACAGGCAGCAGAAGGGAAGGGCAGAAGGTTCGAAATCACAAGGAGAGATTTATCCAAGCGCACAAACCCTCACCATCTGAGCTGTTTGCTCCAGTCTCCTTCACAGCCAAAGGAGAGAAACGGGCACTTCCAGGAGAAAACTCATCTCGTCATGAGGGAAATGGTAAAAATAGCATGGATAAATCACATTCCAGAGAGCCGAGCCAGGGATGATCACCTCAAATATTTAAATTTATATTTAGATGTCTGATGTCCAGGGAGTTGAATCTCCCATGCTGGCATCCGAATTTCAGTCCAGCATTAGTCTTATCTCAAGAAATACTTTTTGTGAGCACTCTCTTCAGAAATGTGCAGTTGTCTCCCTCCTGAAAGCAACCCAGCAGCTCAGAAATGGGTGACTAATGGATTTCCTGCGTCTGTCTAGATACACACAAATTACTCATAATTACTTCAGTGACATTTTCATTTGTCTTAATTTGCATGGCATAATGGAAATGATGTGCTGGATTTCCCAGTGAAAAGTGCAAGGACAAGGTTAAACCGAAGCTGTGTTACAAAACATCACTAAGAGATTTGGGAAGAACTTCGTGCTGCTTATCTATCCACCCTCTCCATGGTGTCCACCATTTTTCCCAGATAGACTTTGGGGTCAAAAAGTTAGAAGTCTTCACAAATATCTGTATGGACATGAAGATATGTGCTTTAACTTTAATTAGGATTGGTTTTTTTTTTTATTTTAAAAACTATGTTTAAAGGTTTCAGGACAGAAGTTGGAAAGCCACTTTCCCTCAAAATAAGCAATTCTTGGAATGTTCCTTCTAGATTGTTTTCCCCCAATTTCCTCTGAAATAGCCAACATCAATTATTAAGGGAGACATAATGCACAGCAGGGGCAATACCTTCTCTTCCAGCATGAAAAATCCAGTTCTTTACTGCTGGATTTCTAACTGCCTGAAAAGTGTCATGGCCTTTACTTAAAAACAAAAGAAAAATAGGATGCTAGGTTTCCAGTGGGGGGAAATAACCAACCGTCTCTTGTTTATATGCATATGAATTTCCTTGTACTTGGAGTAGCTAACTGAATTTTGGATTGAAAGGGTGAGGGAAGAAGATTTTTGTCCACATTGCCCGGAATTTCAGCAGAGCCCTGCTCATCTACAACGTTTGAGCATCCCACTTGCATGCTTCAGATGTTGAAGTCACTTCATGTTATGCATGGTAGAAGGAGTCTCCCCAGCTTTCTCCTGAAATTATCAGATATATGTGCAAAGCGAGAAAAGTCCTTGGAGAAAAATCTGTTTCCTCACAAACATCTCTCACTGACATGAACAGCCAACCTCGCGCATTCATCGACCATTTCTGTGAGGGGATGCTTGTTACCAGCCGGCCGCTGTTTGCTTGCCAATGTCTGTGGTTGGGTTGGTGTCTCCATTGCAGAATTTGAACCCTGAGGTTCTGGCCTTTTCCAGCTCATTAAAATTGCTCTGCATGGAAATTTAACTCACAGCTGTGCTGACTCTGAGACTTAAATACATTAAAGCACACTACTTACTTTCTGTTTCCACCATGACCCACAGTTCCGTCACCTTTTGACCAGATTTCTGCTGCAGGCCATGCTGGCTGGAAGTGCAGGAAAACAGACATACATTCCTTCTTAAGGACAGGCTGAGCCTGTCCATAGGAGAACACAAAATAAGGAAGGGTTCACCCTGGTTATTCTCTGAAAGAGTCTCCAGACCCTCTGTGAGCCTGTGTTGTCCCTGTTATCCTTTCAGTTTTGCTGCCTGTTCTCTGATCCCACTAGAGGTAGCTTCATTAGCACTAGGACACTAAAGACTTGACCAATTTATCCAAAACAGCAACTCAGTATCTTCCACTGTCCCTAACGGGGACATCGAGGCAGTGGCACTCCATTGCTCATGATGATAGCCCCTAGATGAAAGTGCAACAGCCACGATGGCAAAAGAATTTTCTCCCAACAGGGGATCACCCCTCCAAACAGTCTGGGAGCATTTCTTATCTGTCTGGTCATCCAGAAGACCCCAATCCTGCAAGTCTTTATGCCCAACTGGGTTCTTCGTGGTCCATACTTCTATGCAAGCGGGTGCCACCATCCCGTCTATGGGACTGCATGTGACAGTTGTGTCCCAGAGGAATCATTAAACATAGAGAAAAAAAAAAAAGGTCTTGGTTCCTTCATCAAAGCTGAATTAACACCAGTTTAATTCCTTGGCTCACCTTTCCGGGAGGAGCAAAGCTCCTCCATCCTGCCCAATACGTAGTACGAGGTGTATCTGGCAGGAGAAGATGAGCCTGCTTTGTGCGATGGGGCTCAGTTTTCAGAACAGTTGCGTAAGGAGGAAATGCAATGTGTGGGCGACCGTGCTTGTGGCTCAGCTTTCCAGTCATGTAGAAATAAAAATAGGTTAGTGGGTTTGCAGAAATAGGACTATCCTGCAATCCCTACCATGGCAATACGTGGTCAGATGGTCCCTCTCTGGGCAGGCTCCGTGGCCAAGACTTTTCCACCCTTCCTGGTTATCATCCAGACAGAACTCAGAATTAATCCTTCTTGTCCAGGAGGGCATGTCTTCTTGATCTCATACCCCAGGAGATGGGGAAACCACCACCTATCTCACTAAGCTTTTCTCCCTTGACACTAAATATGCATTGCTTTATTACATCGGATAATAAATAGCTCCACTGAATCTCTAGGAGCTTCTCTCAATGGCAATGCTTGTCCCTTTCAAAGGATGGCACTAACCCTTTTTCCCCAGAAGATCACGCTGATTGCCTGCTCTTTGTGATCCCAAAAACCTTCAGAGCCCTTCTTCCCAAGAAATCATCTCCGGATCTCAGGCCACAACTTCCTGCATTTTCCCATCTTCTAGCTCAGCTTTCAGCGTTATTAACATGCATTTTGGCTGTACAGCCCCAAGCAATCCAGATTGCTCTGTGTGATACATCCTATTTTTCATGCTGGCTGCCTTTGTGTAGACGGTGAGTTATGTCACAGGTAACTTTATATTTATTTCCATATCATTGAGGAAAATGTTGAAAAGCACCAAGCCTTGTAGCATTCTCTGTGGATCTATGCTCAAAAGCTCCACAGGCAATCAGAGATTTCGAACCAGCCAGGTCATCCAGCTGGTACCTGCTGATTGATACCTGTTGATTGCTTGCATCATTGATTAACATCTCCTGTTGTTGCTGATGACATAGAATATTTGGTCATTGTCATTCAGAGGAAATACAGCACCCAACATATATTTGGTTGACTATCTCTGCTTTGTGCCAGCTCCAACCCATTGCTAGGTTTCCTCCACTCCTATTGCAGCAATTCTTTGCTATCTTCTCCCCAGTTATCACGTATTTTTCCTTGCAGCCTTTAGCTTCTCTTATTCATTTTCTCTCCTTCTTTGCCACTATGTATAATAGAAGCTACACACTTTCTTTGTTGTCGTTGTTTTTTAGCGTAATTGTGGACATTGAGTGGAGAAGGCTTTGACTCTGGGCAATCCTCTTCTGAGTTACAAACCGAAATATTTTAGGCATCTTATTGGCTCTTATTGAAAAGCTCATTCACATTTTCCCAGGCGCAATTTTCCCTCTTGGTTCATCTCATCTACCTTGTTCCTCCGTGCAGAGGAAGGAGACCTCTCAAAGAATTCGTTGCACTTCTGAAACATCAGGCAAGAAATGGAGGCTGATCTCTTTGGGAAAAAAAACATCCTGCTGCATTTAATCATAAGAAGAAAACACTGGACAAGAGGGTACCAGCTGGTGCTGTCTCCAGGGCTTTCTGTAAAAAGCGCATATAGAAATGCATCTTTGCCTCGGGCAGCATTTTAAATAGGCAATGACCCTAATGCCACAAATGATATTTCCATTTGCAAATGTGAAACTGTTATAATAATGCTCTGAATCACAAGAAATATTCCCTTGTATGATCTCTCTGCCTTTTCCTTCTCTATGGGGAAAGACAATTTTGCAGCGAAGGTTTCTTTTCTATAAAGGCATGGATTATGAACAGGGAGGAGAGAAAGGCTGGCGAAAAAAATAAAGTGAAAACAGAGAAGAGCTTGGGAATACTGGTGGATAAAAGCTGGATGTGAACCGGCTACATGCGCTCGCGGCCCAGAAAGCCAACGGCACCCTGGGCTGCATCCCCAGCAGCGTGGGCAGCAGGGCGAGGGAGGGGATTCTGCCCCTTGGCTCCGCTCTGGTGAGACCCCACCTGCAACACCAAGTCCTTGCCAGGACACAAGGGACAGGGACAGCCTCCAGGCATTCAGCTCCTGACAGCCTGTGGATCCCCGCTGCTGCCTCGTGTCCTAGTTTTGGCTAGGACAGAGTTAATTTTCACCCGAACTGGGAAAGGAGCTGGAGCTGGTGGCACCTGTGGCTGGGGCACACAGCTGGGATCGGTTACTGATTAGCCAACAGCTGGGATAGCTTACCCAAATTGGCCAAAGGGCTGTTCCATCCCTTGTGACATCCTGCTCAGTGTATAAAGTGGGGATGGTGCTGAGGGGCTGGTTTTGCTACTCAGGAGGGAGCTGGGCATCGGGATCTACTGTGAGCTATTGTAAATTATGTGCTGATGTACATTCTGGTGTTGGTTTTGTTATCCCTCTCTGTTTTTTCCTCCTTTGTTGTTCTGTTAAACTGTTTTTATCCCAACCCATGAGTTTTGCCTTTCTTTCCCCATTCTCCTCCCTAGCCTACTGTGGGGGTGATGATGATGAGAAACGGGAGCTGTGTCTCACATGACTCCAGGAACTGGGGATTTAAAAAAAAATACTGTATTTGCCTATAACTGGTGGCAGAGTTTTTCTCCTTCCATTCAGCACCTTCTTATCAACCCGCTCTGCTTTATCCTCTCTAAAATAGATTTGTCTCCATTAAGGAACAGAAAATTGTGGGTTTGACATTTTTGGCTGAAATGTCTCATTTGATAACAATTTGGGTTCTTTTCCAAAATCTTCTTTGATGGCATTCCCTGAGGTGGCAACAGATTTCGGGAAATGCTGGCACAGCCTGAGCCCACCTGCTATATTTTCAGCATCTCCAGCCTCAAATCAAACCAGAAATGCAGAACTTGGTCCCTTCCTCTGGTTTCTCTACATTTCTCACTTCCTTCCCAGAATAGCATTTATTCCTGCGGTTCTGTTCCTTCCATATTAGTGTACTTTTTTCCCCCCTAACTCTGAAGAAACACCAATGCCATAAATATGATGCAAAGTATGACCTGCAAGTCAGAAACCCCATAACCCTGTTCCTTGCTCTACCATTCATTTCACGCATGGTCTTGGACATGTTATTTGATTTTTTGCTTCAGTAGCGATACATATACAGCAGAGATAATTCCTTTTTTCTCTCTATTGTGAGAGGTTGTTAGGAGGATTAGGCAATGCTTAAGACTGATAATTATTCTGAGTTATTCATGAGAACCACAGCATCAGGCTGCGTGGAGTCTGTGACAAGATTTCATTTTAAATGATGACAAAAAAATTTTGCATGCAGCTGCAGCGGTTAGCCAGCAGCACCAGCTCCTACCAGGCTGCTGACAAACAACCCTGTATCCCCCTCCATGGAGGTACCTGATACCCTCTCTCAAAGAGATACAGGTTCCCATGGGAGAAACCAAGTTTGAATTTACTTTGAGACTAGGTCCCACAACACAAAATCTTTGGTGGCAATATTTTCCCTGTCCCTTGACTCTGCCAGTTCACAGTCTGGTCCCTGGTAGCTTAAATAAATGGATGGCCTCCATCATCTTCTCAGCTGGGAGAGGAAGGAGGGATGACCTTAAGCCAATATTGCTGCTGGAAACTGGACCATGTAAAACCACAGCTGTGGGAGATTTGAATTTGCCCTTGGAGGAGCTTATATTTCTCCACAGAACGTAAGTGTGGAGACTGTTGTGTGCATTGGTCTGAGATGCCTGAAAACCAGAAGAACTATTCCTCACTCAGCACATCTGGCCAATATTTTTCCACCAGATTGTAAAGAGTTTGGTGTTCAGAAAAATCACAGAATCACCAAATCACTGAGGTGGGCAGAGGGCCATCTCTGGAGATTATCTAGTCCCAATCCCCTGCTCAAAGCAGAGTCGGCTGGAGAAGGCTGATTAGGTCATTGTCCAGTTGAGTTTCAAGTATCTCTGAGGACGGAGACTCCAGAACCCCCCTGAGCAAATTGTTCCAGTGTTTGATGCACCGGAATAGTTTTTTTTCTTGCATTTAAATGGAATTTTGAGTATTTCAGTGGGTGCTCATTGTCTCTTGGCACCACCACCAAAAGACAAGGCTAGGACAAAGACATGTCCACCCTGGCCTAGAGTGGGGCTAATACTGCTCTGAGAAGGTGCTGGGCTAACGATGTTCAGAAGTTTCTTGTCCCATGACGCTTTTGTAGAGTTTGGCCACTCTCATCCCACCTCTCTTTAGGAAACAAGGTCTCCAAATCACACCTCAGTAAGGAGACAGGAATGAGACAGAGATGGACTGTGCAATTACTGATCAAAATTAAACCATGGAGCAAGCACAAGAGGCAAGCCATTCTGTCTGTGGAGCAGAACGAGCTGCTCAGTCTTTTGGCAATTGCTGCTGGAGCCAGACAGACACGGGCTGTTCTGGCTGTGATGAATGGAGAGAAGATTTTGCTGACTCACAGCAGGCAGGTGATTTACAGCAGAAAGAGCCTGGCTGTTAACTCTTCCCTCTTCTCTGCTTCCTGTCTGGAAGCAAGAGGTAGCCTATGGCTCTTGGTGTGGTGGGCAAGGGGCTGCAGGGCTGCACTCTGGCATTTCTGGTGGACAGCTCAGTCCATGTCATACAACCATAGAATGGTTTGGGTGGGAAGGGACCTTTCAAAGCCCACCCAGCCCAACCCCCTGCCAGGAGCAGGGACATCTCCAACCACATCAGGTTGCTCAGAGCCCCGGCCAACCTGGCCTGGAATGTTTCTAGGGATGGGGCATCCACCGCCTCTCTGGGAAACCTGGGACAGTGTTCCACCACTCTCACAGTAAAAAATTTCTTCCTTATGTCCAGTCTGAATCTACCTCCCTCTATTTTAAAACCATCGCCCCCCATCCTGTCACACCAGGCCCTGCTGAAGAGTCTCTCCCCACCTTTCCCACCAGCCCCCTTTGGGCACTGGGAGGCTGCTATCAGGTCTCCCCAGAGCCCTCTCTTCTCCAGGCTGAACAGCCCCAGCTCTCTCAGCCTGGCCTCACGGCAGAGCTGCTCCAGCCCTCTCAGCATCTGCGTGGCCTCCTCTGGACCCTCTCCAGCAGCTCCACGTCCTTCTGCTGCTGGGGGCTCCAGAGCTGGACGCAGCGCTGCAGGGGGGTCTCCCCAGAGCGGAGCAGAGGGGCAGAATCCCCTCCCTCGCCCTGCTGCCCACGCTGTGGGGGTGCAGCCCAGGGTGCCGTTGGTTTCTGGGCTGTGAGCGCACGTTGCTGGCTCATGTCCATGAGCTGCAGGCACAGCTGGGCAACTGACACAAAGATGAGAAGTTTTATCTGGTTCATGAGGTCATGGTGATGTCACACTGAGAAAAGGCAACTTAAAGTGCAAGGGAGGGAGCTCCATGTCATGTGGGAGATGAGACAGAACTAGGTGGGTTGAAAATGGCACAATCCCACTGTCTATGGCTTAGGATAGGCTTGGTGTCACAGCAATCCGCACCATTTAGGAAAGGAAGCCACCCCAGCACCTAAATTTTCAACTTTTCTACCCAAAACAGAGTTCAGACAAAGGCCCTCAAAATCATCTCCAAAGCCAAAGCACCTTTACAGAGTCCAGCAGCGTGTGCCCAGGGCCACGCAACCTTGAAGCCTCTCAGACCCACACGGATGGGTGCCATCAGTTCCTGGTTCAGGTTACTGAGTCCAGCAGAAATTTGAACCCAGCATTTTGGGTATGCTCCTCTAGGAAAAGGTAGCCATTCCTGGGAAGGTAAAATACAGGACAAGCTGCTCTCCTCTTTCTCCTCTCTTTCTCCCCCTCAATGAAAAATTTCAATAGGTTTCATTTCCATTTTGCATAAGATTTTTTTTCTATTTGGAGAGCTGTTGTGTATTATTCAAAGCCATTAAATATCCTGTAAAATCACAGTACTTACAAAATGAAAAAGGAGCTCTTAGATCATCCAGTCTATTCATTTATGAGATTTATTAACCCCCTGGTAGAGGCACCTACCACTCATCCCTTTAGGATAAATCTTGAGCTTGACTTCCCAAATGAGTGCATTCATCTCTCTGGCCCTAATTTGCATGAGTCTTTGGTGCAGACGCATCTGCAAACCTCCTCTGTGCTCCAAATACGGATGTTTGCACATAGAGTTGCTTGCAGTGGATTCTACAAAGCAACTGTTGAAAGCTGGGAGCTGGGTGGGGTAGATGTGTCCATGGAGTAGCTGAAGGATGTCTACATCTGAAAAGCCTCCCTACCTACTCATCCCTCCCAGCCACTCAGGTCACCCTGGAGAACAGCTAAGCTCCCTAAAGGAGACATTTCACGTGCACAGGCCCCATCTGTCAGCCCTGGTGCCTTTCTCCTTCCAGTTCACTGGACCATGCTGTTTTAATTACAGCAGAGCCGCTCTCGTCTTTGAGAGCTCAGTACTGGAGAAGAGATGCAATATTTAGAGAGGCTGAGAGGGAAGAGAGTTAAAGACCCCAAGGAGCTGCAGAATTGTGTGGTGGGGTTCACTCTGGGTTTATTTATGATCAGTTGATCATCAATCTCTCCATCCCATCCCTCTCATGTTTTCATGAAGCTCGCCAACTAGGGCTTGTCTAGCAAGGCTAGTGCTTCATAAAGGAGATTTCCAATGTAACTTCTCCTTCTCCAAACGCATCATCTCATACATGCAACAACTGTGCAGGCTTTATGGATGAGGGAGAGACAGTCTGCTAGCAGACACTTTAGTTTGGCTCCTCCAGAGCACAGTGCAGATGCTTTCATCCATGCCGTGGAGAGCAAGATGGGTGGGAAGCACCCAGAGCTCACAACCATGGGGGCCAGCTCTTCAGCAGGGGTGAGCACAGAGTTACTGATAGGCACCGTGACTGCAAATTAATGAGGCAAATCCTCGTTACATCTTGCTCTGAAGTAGGACAACACTCTTATCCCTGTTCCATTCTACTAGACCAACATCTCCCTGCTGTGGCTGGATGTCATGGAGAGTCTTTCTACTGCACTGGATTGCCTTTGTGTACTGATGCGGCAGGCAGGCATGACTGAGAACATAAAGGGTTAAGCTCTTCTCAATCTTTCACGAGCAGAAGATGACCCAGATGTCCAATGTACCTCAGCTATCAAGCCTGCACCTTCTTGTGGCTCTGGAGACAGCTCTCATCTGTGACACTGGGATGGAGTTAGAGCATCTTGCTGCGTGCTGGCTTTTGAAGGAGGATGTTCAGGTGCCTCCTAAGATGGACTGTCCACCAGCCTGTGCTCCAGGGCATGTGGTGAGGACTTGAGTTAAATTCGACCCCATGAGCAGCCCTGCTGGGGGCTGAAACACGCGTATGGGCTATAGGAAGGCACAGATTCAAGAAGCTGTCAGCTAATTAATTCCCACATGGGAATTATTTTGCAAACTGGTGGCAGAAAGTTGGAATTCCAACTACGGTGGAGAGCAGAGCATTCATGAGGGCTTCACAGAGAGTTTCTTGATAGCCATGAGGAGGTCACCAAAGCTTTCTATGTCTCAGCTTATCCATTTAAGCAGGGCTTGCCTCAGACTGTCCCAGTATCTAATAATACTAAAAGAACCACTGGTCCTACCTCATGTCCCTAAAAAAAACACCTCATAAAGATGTGAAAGGGCTTGGTAGCAGTTAATTTTTGAGTAACATCTGGCCATTTGTTCACTTTCCCCGCTGATTTCTGCAGGGTAAAACTGGCCAGCCTTGTTCAAGCACCTCCGACTCCAGTTTCCAGCCTGTGGAAATGTATTTCTCCATGACTTTTCCTGAAAAGCCTCCGGATTTCTGCATCCATAAATTTTGCTTTCTGTCTTTAGCCTGGTCCCGTACTAAAATGGCCCAAAATGTGCTGCGTTTCTGCTCGACCAGCCAGCCTGGAGGTTCATTGCGCATGTCGGTTTGCCGCATGGATCATTACTCCTTTTCCCGGTCTCTGCGCTTGTTTTTCCATACTAATTAGCCTTCGCAAAAGCCATTTCCAGGGCAGTGTGCAAAGGCAGTCAGTAAAACTGCGTCTGCGAAGAGCAATTTCCCTGCGACTGGCTTGGGGCTGCAGCACAGGAACCAGCTACTGGGATTTAAGATCCCAGCAACAAACCTTCCCGTGCGCCCTGGGGAATGCCACAGCCACTGCCCGTGCCTCAGATTCCTCATCAGTAAAATTACGGTCCTGACGCTCATTAGCAACACAGCTGTGTTCTGGAAAGCAGAGACAGGTAAATTTGAAATAATTCTAATTATCTTCTGTTTAAAAAAAACAAAAACAAAGCAAGGCCATTTAGCCCCTTCCCAGCGATTTTTTTAAAGCATCTTTTAAATTGAATTTTTTTTTACATTGAAACAGCGAGTTGTCCAGGAACAGGCAGCAGCAGGGAATAAAAACTGACCCTGGGAAGAGTCATCCATTCCCATTTTCTCAGCGTCTCTCTCCACCGGTGGATCTGACACCATCACGTGTCACCCAGCACGAACTGCCACGCGGAAACCGTCAGCCTTAATCTTACTGGGCTGAAGCGCTCGACCTGCAGACAGTACCTCTCCAAATCAATACGCCCTCCCCTGGGATGCTAATGGGGTGGGGAGGGAAGATGCTGAGGCCAAATCCCAGCTGGAGCAGTGTCACGGCTCCTCGGAGGTGCCCGGCATGCCTAGTATTTAGGGTTTTGCTGTGGGTGGGTGGGTGCAGAGAAGAGCCATCCCAAGGGTACGCCATGCCCAGTGAGTGCGTGGGATGGACAGCTTCATCCCGTCACATACTCTCACACTCTGGGGAGGGCATGGAGGAGGAGAACATAGAGGAAGGCCTCTCTGCAGACCTGCAGTTGCAGCCTTTGGGCACAGCAGGTGTCCTGCATCCCAGGCCAAAATCTCCTCCAGCACCCTACACGTCCTATGTTCAAAGACTAAGAAATTGTTTCTTTCTTGTGAGGCCAGGCTGAGAGAGCTGGGGCTGTTCAGCCTGGAGAAGAGGAGGCTCTGGGGAGACCTGAGAGCGGCCTCCCAGTGCCCAAAGGGGGCTGCAGGAAAGGTGGGGAGAGACTCTTCAGCAGGGCCTGCTGGGACAGGACGAGGGGTGATGGTTTTAAGCTGAATGAGAGTAGATTTAGATTAAATGTAAGGAAGAAATTCTTCACTGTGAGGGTGTTGGCACACTGGCCCACGTTGCCCAGAGAAGCTGTGGATGCCCCATCCCTGGAAGTGTTCAAGGCCAGCTTGGACGGGGCTTTGAGCAACCTGGTCTAGTGGAAGGTGTCCCTGCCCAGGGCAAGGGGGTTGGAACTGGGTGATCTTTAAGGTCCCTTCCAACCCCAGTCATCCTGTGATTCTATGTTTAAAGACGAAGTGATCAACAAGGCTGCTTTTCTTTATATTTGCTGCAGGGAGATGTGAGCACCAAGACAGGAAGGGATGGTTGCAGGGCCAGGCTTTGTCTCACAGGCAGCTCCAAGCCCAAATTCACCAGGGAGCACGTTGCCGCATCCTCCCTGCCGCTGCTGCATGTCTGTGCTGAGATGGAGCCTCCCATCACAGGAGGGGGGACTCTGAGCCTGGGAGAAGAAAATGAACACAGATTTTGAGGAAGGGGTAGGGCCTTTCATACGAAGACATTTAGGGTGTTCTGCACAAGCTGTCACAGATTTGCTGGCTGCTTGGCTTTGACTCAGTCTTTATGGTTTCCACTGAGGAACAAGGGGCACTTTCTACTCCAGGGGCTGCTAATGAGGATGCTCAGCAAATGCAGTCAGTTTTCAAGGCTGAATGAGAAGAAACACAGACCTATTAGGACCGGACCATATGTATGCCCAGAGATGTCCAGACAGGTCCTTTGCTCTAGGAAATACCTTTTTACTCGCAGTAGCTGCTCAACGTAAAGGGTCTGAGGCCACCCTGGAGAGTCTCCACGTGCCTCTATGAGCCAGCTGCAAGCAGAACATCTGGAAGAGTCAGGAAAACCCCTTTCCCAGGACACTCCAGAGGTGCTTAGGGGCAGCCCTAAGGGAAGGAGTGGATATTGTGTGACCACGTGCCTGGCTCCTGTGCATTTCTCAACCTGTTCTCAACTAACAAGCTTAGAGTTAGTAATATTTGACCCATTTATTAAAATGGACACTTTTGGGAAAAAAAAAAAAAAACAACACCTATAAGTCAAAAATTTGATCTTTGAAGATTCTGGTTAAACTGTGTTCCAGGTAGGCTGCTTCTTAGGGCATTAGGGTTATGACTCATTTCCTTTTTATTGCTATGATTCACTAATGAGTATTTGTGGTCTAATATCTGCCTGGTTTTGTGTTCAGGCTTTATTTTTGTTTCCCTGCACCACTGTTTTCAATCTGACTCCAGCTCAGCAGAAAAATCAAATCTGAAATGCTGGCAAATGTCTTCAACTTAATTAAAACCTTGATTTATACGGTGCTTCTGCTACCTCAAGAAAGACCATATATTTCCCTGGTATTATGGGGAAATTACTCTGAGGCTATGAGAAAGCCAAGTTATGGTTATTGCATATTTCCATTAGCAAGGCTCTCTGCAGCCATGAGATTTTTCTTCTCCTCCTTTGCTTAACAAGAAGCGTGGATGGAAACACTGGGATGCTCAGACCTCGACACACACAGAATTTGGTCCTCCCTGACCCCACAGTGTTTTCATGTACCCACCTAGATTCAGTGCCTTGAGAGCTGTCTGTTGCTCCCCTCCAAATACACTATTTATTTATTGCATTTAAATCCTTAGCTGATAATTGTCTGTATTTTTGCTATGAGTTTCAGCCTGTTTCACTGATTTCTGAGGAAGGGGCAAGGAGAAAGATGCTGTGTGTTACTACCTTACAGTTCCAACCACCGTCTCTTGGGCTGCTTTCCTCTCCCTTCCTTGTGCTCCAAGATTTCAATGTGCAGCTAAATCCTTGGTACTAAAATCTCTGGTCTTCACAGGGAAAAGCTACCCAAATTTAGACAAGACTGACTAGGTTTGGGGCAAAACCACTAAATATGCTTCAGATATTTTGCTCAGTGAGAAAACCTGGCTGCTAAATTCTTCCAAGATGCCGTCTTTGAAGGACGTAGCTCGTTCCCCTCCAGACATGACAACCAAATCCCTTGGGCACTGCATGGCCCTGTCTCCATCTCTCGCCTGTTGACTCCTCTCTTAACTCCTGCCCATGACACTCAGGGTGGAATAAGGTGCTTCATTCAAAAGGCCGTGTACGAGCAGGGCGTTAGATATTTCCCAGCCACTTTTCAACCTAAAAAGCATCCAAGCAATTTGAAAATGCACTGCACTTTGTATCTGCCGTTTGGCAATCAATGAAGGAGTGTGTGTGAATGTTGGGGGGAATAAGCAGAATATTCTGCCTCGCCAGAAAGAAGCATATTGCTCTAGAAAAGCACAGTTTTACAGTTATTACTATAAAAAATATAATTTAAAAATAAATCGTAAAGATAATTGGTACAATTCCACATCAGCTTTGAGGTACTGATGGTAGTCAGGACCAGCCCTGGATGATATCTCTAGACCTTCAGCAATGGGACTGTGTTAGTGCACAATACACTTGGTTTCTGCTCTGTGAAACACCTTTTCATGACTTTGCAGCTCATTAGTGGTCCGTGAACCACAGGTCAACACTGGATCAGTGCAGCGGAGCCTGCGCTTTACTGCGTGAGCCACTTCTGGTCAGATCTGCTTATTTCTGGGGGTAATTTCTTTGCTGATGTCTCAGAACAGAGCCATAAATCATGTCCAAATGCTATTAAACACAGCTGACGTCTTCACGAGGCCTTTTGCAAGCTGATCGCTCGCAGCTTTAATGACTGAAATGGTCATTGCTTTTATAGCCAGGATTTCCCCTCCCCTTTGAAGAAGAGTAAAATTCAATCTATTAATTGCTTCTCCTGGCACCGCGACAGAAGGCAGAGGGAAAGCCTCAACCCGGCAAAGGTTTAATGAAAACAAACAAAAAATCTAATATCCAAGTCTTTCCAGGGGAAGTATATTTACTACAAGGCAAAGCACCGCAGGATTTGTGCAAAGTGGCAGAGCAGAGATACCCAAAAGTGAGCTTGACTCTCTGGGCAACCCCACGTTGGTGGAAGCTGATGGTGACCAGCATCCAGCATCTTGCAAGTGTCAGACCACGGGGCAAATGAAAAGGGAATGCCAACACACGCCTTGCAGATACCCAGCAACTAGAAAAACAGGGTAAAACTGGCTCGTGCTGCCGAGCACTTCCCCAAAATGCCTATATTTACAAGATTTTTCTCTTTACAGACACAGCCGTGAGTGTCCCTGCCCATTCAGAGCTGAAACTCGTATAACGAGTCCTCTGTTTTGATTGTAGACCATATGGCCTTTCCATCCCCGTTCCCCTAATACGAATCTGTTCAGATTGTCTCAGCTGCTCAAGTATTGGGTCATTTGTGCTGGTGTAACTGCCTAATTGTCCTTCTTTGTCACGGCTCTTCTGGACGGGATTGAGTCTTGTCAGCTGCAGTGAGTGCATTTATAGATCAGAGCATCTGTCAGAGGCTGGAGGGAGACGAGTGTCAGATGGGGAATGGACAGATGTTTTCTCATCCCTAAGCCCACAGTTGGCTGCAAAATCAAGTCACAATTCATTCCCACTGCAGCATCCCAGCTCCATCCGAGCGGGGGGTACGGGGAGGCAAATATAAAGCCCTGGCCTCTAATAAATCCTGCCATCCCTCATCAGACGTTTTACCTCGGTGGCTTTCGCAATTTAAACTGCAGTTACTGCATTTGGGCAGTCAGGACGGCTCAGCTGGCACAACAGACTTGATTTGGCTCGAGGGTCAGTGGTCCTGTTCTATGATCCCTAAGCATCTGTAATGCTCAGCATCTTCACAGTGCAGAAAAAAAAAAAGAAAGTTTGTCCAGTGTGGAGCTGGTATTTAAAAAAAAATTAGTCTTAGCAGAGCTTAGGTGGATGCTGTACAACCGGTTGCCCCACACCAAAGTGTGGCCAGATACCCTCCCCAGACCCTGCTAGGTTGGAAGAAAACCATGTGTGCACGCATTTGTGTGTGCAAGGGAACGGACACGTGCCCTCCGCAATTCATCAGGGTGCACATCCCTTCCATGTAATATTCGCCTCCCCAGGGTGGACGTGCATGCAGTTATTTTTGGGGCACGATGGCTGCCCTAGTCCCTCTGCGAAGGCCTAAGATGAGCTTGTGTGTGAGTCCTTTCCCCGGCATGAGCTCCATAACTTTCTGTTACCCCTCCAGAAATAGTGGAAGGGGCCAGTGGTTGAGCCCAGGTCACACAGAAGCTGGGTGTAGCACTGGGTTCAGTCTTAAGATGATGTCTGTAATGGTGATGCCATAACTTTACACTATTTTCTTTCGTGAGATTTCAGCCCTTCTGTCCATTTTGCCACTGCCTGGGAGTGATGCCTCAAGAGCCAAGCAGGCAGCAGTACAGTTCTGCCGGTGCGGAGGCTGATTTTCACGGCTCTCCTGCAGCTGGTCATTACTGTCATAGTACAAGGGATCTCAGTCTCTGCTAGAAGTTGCCTTTTTTCTTCATAAATGAAATATTTTCTTCACCTTTTCCCTGGCCTTTCCTGCTTTTCATACAAAAACCTTTAGCTTCCTTCACCAATTTTCTACAGTATTTTAGTTACAACTTATGTCAGCTCTTATCTGTCCCCATTTCTTTCCATTTTATATGTTTTTTTTAACCAAAGAATGATCCTATTTTTGGCTGTGCAATAGCATCTGCACAACTTTTCTCAAAGTGACAATTCTTTCCTACAGTTTTCCATACAGTTAATTTAAATCATAATTATTCCTCCAGAAATCAGCCTTGCAGAAACACCGACTGCAGGTACAGGCACATTCAGGTGAACCCCGCAGGCAGTCTGATACCGGCTGTGACTGCCCTCTGTTTACCCAAATTAAACGTAAGTGAGTTAACATCCTTCCTCCCTAGACAGTCATCAGCTCCCAAACAGCAATTCATCTTCACCGTCTGTTTCAGAGAGTACAAAAAGGAAAGAATATTAACTCTAATTTCATCAATGCTGCTGATGGTTCCTTACCAGCTCTGTGAGCTTGCATGTCTTGAGCTTCACACAACTGGCAATTTGCACCCCTTATTTATTGCTTTTTCTCTTCTTTCACACACAGGACTGAGAAAATTTAAGAAATCTCTTGGACCTCAACATTCATAACCTCTCTTCCAGTGGATATCATTGCCAGGTGAGAGCTCTTCACTTTTATATAGTGTCATTTTGCTTCAAAAAAAAAAAAAATCCCACAACATCCCATCCTTGTCTTTTACGTTGAACTCCCTGCCCAGCCTTGCAGGTATGATTGTTTGCTTTCCTAGGATCATGCATCTCTGTTGTTCCTTTGCTTTATACTACAAAGACATCCCCCAGTAAAGCATCGTTTTTGACAGAACAATTTTTAATGTGTGGTGTGCAATGGGGGAAAAAGTAGCATTCATAGAAGTCAAGCTTGGAACATGCCAAGCACATGGGGGCAATCAAGTGCTTTGGAGGGTGGGATATCTTCCTTTTTGTTTCCAAATGGAGCAAGCCCAGATGAACTTCACGTCCAGTCACCCACTGCCGGCATACCCTCCACAAAACTGTTTCAGGCACCGTAACGATGCTGCAAAACCATACAGCTGGCCACAGCGCTCACCCTCCCAGAAGGAGGTTGTCAGACTAGATGTTCTCCTGAGGTCCCTTCCAACCTGGGTTGCCCTGTGGTCCCACGAGGGTGCTTGTCTGGTGGTCACAGTAACTCCCTGCCCAGGAGGAGCCAGCCAGCCAGCAGCAGGCTCACTCTGTGCATTTACTCCCCTTTCATCATCTTCCCCTCTCTCCAAGCCCAGCATGCCCAGATTGCTCTTGGCAGCATCTTCAGCTTTACTGCAGCAAGACCAACTACTGGTGTGAGAAACCAAAGCCTCACTTGCTTTTGACTCCAGTTTGCAAGCAGAGAATGCACCCATATGTGTGGAGAGGTCCTTTGCTTCTCCAAAATAAATACATTAGCAACAAAAAATATCATAGAATCATAGAATGGTTAGAGTTGGAAGGGACCTTCAAAGGTCATCTTGTCCAACCCCCCTGCAAGGAGAAGGGACATCTCCAACCACATCAGGTTGCTCAGAGCCTCATCCAGCCTGGCCTTGAACGTTTCCATGGATGGGGCTTCCACCACCTCTCTGGGCAAGCTGGGACAGTGTTCTACAACTCGCATTGTAAAAATTTTTTTCCTAATATCCAGTCTAAATCTATCCCCCTCTATTTTAAAACCATTACCCCTCGTCCTATCACAACAGGCCCTACTGAAAGGCCTCCCCCCATCTTTCTTGTAGGCCCCCTTGAGGTACTGGAAGACCGCTATCAGGTCTCCCCGGAACCTCCTCTTCTCCAGGCTGAACATCCCCAACTCTCTCAGCCTGTCCTCATAGGAAAGGTGCTCCAGCCCTCTGATCATCTTTGTGGCCTCCTCTGGACCTTCTCCAGCTGGTCCATGTCCTTCTGATGTTGGGGGCTCCAGAACTGGACACAGTACTCCAGGTGGGGTCTCACCAGGGCAGAGTAGAGGGGGAGAATCCCCTCCCTCAACCTGCTGGCCACGCTCCTCTTGATGCAGCCCAGGATGCGGTTGGCCTTCTGGCCACAAGAGCACATTGCCGGCTCATGTTGAGCTTCTCACCCACCAGCACTCCCAAGTCCTTCTCCTCAGGGCTGCTCTCCATCCACTCTCCGCCCAGCCTGGATTTGTGCCTGGGATTGCCACGACCCACGTGCAGGACCTTGTACTTGGCCTGGTTGAACCCCATGAGGTTGGCACGGGCCCACCTCTCCAGCCTGTCAAGGTCCCTCTGGATGGCATCCCTCCCCTCCAGCGAGTCGACGGCACCACACAACTTGGTGTCATCGGCGAACTTGCTGAGGGTGCACTCTATCCCACTGTCCATGTCACCGACAAAAATGTTGAACAGGGCCGGGCCCAACACGGACCCCTGAGGGACGCCACTCATGACCGGCCTCCACTTGGACATTGAGCCGTTGACCACCACTCTCTGAGTGCGGCCATCCAGCCAACTCCTTATCCACCGAGTGGTCCATCCATCAAATATAATACAAAGTAAAAGCAAGCAGCTTTGAAAACATGCTGTTAGCAGTCTGTTTTCCCGTCTGCCAACCTATCTGTCATTCCTCAACATACCCCTGGTACCAAACAGCTGCTCACAAACATCTCTTCCTCAGCGGGGTTCCCTCCATAGATGCGTCAGGATTCCCGGATATATTTGAGACTGATGCACTGGTCCAGCCGTTTATCCACCTCGTTTCAGTAAAACTGAGAGCAATTTGTACCTGGGATGTGGCTTAAACATGTACAAACTTGTGGGTTTAATCTGTGTTGGAGGCTGGTTGCCTGTTCTCTATTTGCTCTCTAAACTCGTTTTCACAGCTGAGATACCTGTGCTTGTGCCCTCATAGAATTCAAAGAGTCTGTGCAAGCTCCAAGTTATGTTTAAAAAAAGTAATGCAGGGATTTGGTGGCTTAAAAAAAAACCCTCTGTTGGCCTCCACGTAGAGATGGTCCCAAAAATTGCACATATGTCCATTGTGCAAGGAGGAGACAATGTGTTTTCCCATGCATCCTTGGACATCCCAGTGACCGGATGGCTCTGCTCTTCCATCCTCTGTAGAAAAAACAGCAGAGAGATGGCTTGATTTCTGCCCAGTGCTCTTGATTTCTGCAGGCATTGCCACAGGAAAGGTCTGGCAGCTGAACTGGAAAGCCTGCAGCTCTGCAGACCCTTGGTGGAGCAGAGTCACTAATTAGCTGTGAGGGATGGGGAAGTCCTTCCTGCTGCCGCAGCACTGAAAGCCACCTACCCCAGCCTTCCCTTTGGGTTCTTCCCTGTCCTTTCATGTCCTTCTGGTTTGGTAGCCATGGGGAAGGAGCCTTTTAATCTCTCTGTCTCACTCTGTTCCCGAAACACGCCTCCAATTTCCCTAGACCATGTTGATGTTCTCAGCCATAACCAGGATATGTATGGTCCTTCACTTCTAGCTCACCTCCTAACTACCACCTCTTTCCCTCAACCTACATTTAACACTCCACAAAAATATTGGAGTTCTCTACAGGAGAAGGTAGGGAGCTGAAGGAAATAAAGGGAGAACAACCATATAAATGAAGGGATAAAAATAATATGCACCCTGAAGTAGGTGATAATTGGGACAGCAGAACAGGCAATGCCTTAGGAAAAGACTGATTAAAGGGGAAAAAAAAAAAGAAAAAAAAAAAAAGAAAAAAAAAAAAAAAGAAAAGCTGGCCAAGGTTAGGAGAAGGAATGTGAATGTGGTAAGAACATCTGAATGAGCCTATGTGTGAGATGAAGTCACTGCACAGGCTCTGTGGGATGCTCTCCTTAGATGTGCAGGGCAGGATGGTGATGTGTTGGGGTGCACCATCCTAAAGCCAGTCCAAAATCTGCCTGAACCATGTTAACCCACCAGCAACTGGTGATCTTACAAAGTGGAACAAGAAAAAACAACATTTTAAAATAGAAGGAGGTAGATTTAGACTGGATATAAGGAAAAAATTTTTTACGCTGAGGGTGGTAGAACATTGGCACAGGTTGCCCAGAGAGGCGGTGGATGCCCCATCCCTGGAAACATTCCAGGCCAGGTTGGCCGGGGCTCTGAGCAACCTGATCTGGTTGGAGATGCCCCTGATCCTTGCAGGGGGGTTGGACTGGATGACCCTTAAAGGTCCCTTCCCACCCAAACCCTTCTGTGATTCTATGATTCCAAGCTCTTTGCATCGCAGGAGCAGGCCTGGTTTTGATGTGGTACTCAAAATCCTAAAGCTGGATATCTTGTATCATCATTGCTGGCCAGATGAGGACTATAGCATAAATCATCCATGAAACTATGGCTTTAGCTCGAGGGTGAGATGTGCTGCAACACCTCAGTAGTGAGCACACAATTAACTATCACTGCTTAGAGGACAGCAAGCATTCTCTGGAAGGAAAAAAAATCCCACATAATTCAGAAAGAGTAAAAAGGCTTTGTTGCTTAAGAAATTAAATTCCCTTCACAGTTCTCAAAAGAAAAAAAAGGGGAAAAAAAAAGGTGGGGGGGAATTAGTGGTGGGTAGGTTTCTTCTCTTTGGAGTAACTGAGGCCCAAAAGAAAGGCTAGCACCAGGGTTGCAGATAGTTTCTTCTTCAGGTCCGAAGAAACCCCCCGAAAGCAGGGAAGCAGATATGCAACCACGGCATGCCCTGTATGCAAAATCCCTGTATGCACTCAGTCCTCTGTTACTGCCCACGCCAGAAGGATGTGGCTCACGCCGCAATCCCACATCACCCCACCACTTCCACCAGCGCAGGTGCAAACACTACCTGGGGTCCTATATTTGCACCAGGAACCACCCTTTGGATGCAAGGGTCCGACACAAACACGTCCCCTCCCAAAACCTCAAAACTCAGAGAGTAGAAACAAAAAAGCTCCGAACGCTTTTCTTCTGATTCCCAGCCCGCTCTGTAGCAACCTCGATGGGCGCAAACAGGTATTTGAGAAGGTATCTTCACACTCCCTACCCTCCAGCTCTTTATCCCTATTTTTTTTTTTCCATGGCTAGGAAATCAGCATGCACGGGGCTAATTAGAGAGCAGAGATCTTATTATGCGGCGCGCTCAGCATGGCTGGCTGTGCTGATGGAGATGGATGGGTGTAGGTGGACAGGAGGAGAGCCGAGAGCGCTTGTCACAAGCAGATGGCAAGGGAAGGGGAGGAAGGGGGAGAGGGGTCTCTCAGGGGAGAAAATCCAGCTCAGGAAAATGTTCGTTTTACTCTCTGGCCCAGCCAACTGAATTAACATGAAGTGCAATCAGCCTTTCGCCCGTTAATGAAAGGAAAGAGAAGAGAGGAGTCAATCAGTCGAGGTGTAATTGAGGGACGTCTGATGGAAAGCCCTAATGCAGGCGTCTTTGCCACTTTGTGGCGAAATACATGGATGAAGCAACTCCCTCCCTTCCTGAGTGCTTGGGGAGATTTTTGAGGACACTGAAAACCTGCTCTGCATCTCTAGTGAGGGTGGCAGCTCTAGGGGCTAGGGATACCCAGGCTGGCACAGCATGGAGCAGGGCGGGCTGGGAGAACACAGCATGGCCCCTTCGGCATCCTTGTGTCAAAAAGCCACTGGTCAAACACCCTGCTGCAAATTTGGGTCCCATGTTTGCTCCAGGAATCACCTCTTGTCTGCAAGGGACCAACATGTTCTTGCTTTCTTTGCCAGCTCCACCACATCATGCTAGGGCATCTTAGTTACTGGAGGAGGGACTTGAGCATCACCCTTGCAGTACCTGAGGGGTTTGGTGGCTGCTGAGCTTTTGTGTGGATGGGGAGGTCAATCCATGCCAAAGATGCTCTGGATCTTTGAGAGCCAGAGATCTGCTGCAGTCGGCCCATAGCTGCTCAAACACAGTCTTCTGAGCTGGAGCCTGGACCAACACACAAGGGAAAAAAAAAAAAACATGGGACTGCTTTCTCCTCCAAACAAAAGGGATCCCTATTTCATTTCCCCTGTACTTGAACAAGGACCTACTCTTCACCCAATCCAGCTGCATGGTTTACTTGCCCAGAGCATGCTTTATCATCATCATGGTTGGAATGGAGGACTAGACAAAAAGTGCCCGTTGGGCACTTAGACACAACAGGAACAGGAACAAAGTCTTTTCACAGTGCAAATATCCCCGTAAATCATCATTACAAAATCCAGGAAGTTGGGGATACCCTTTGGTGTTACAGAATAAGAGAAGGAAGGGGGAGGAAAACAGTAAGTCAAGGAGATTCGTTGCTCTAAGCCTCCTAGATGTCCTCAGGTTGCCCTAGTGCTTTGCTACTAATACCTGGGGGGACGGAGGCGGTCCACACGTTCATCTTCCTGAAGGACCATGTTTCTTACCACTGTTCCTAGGAAGATGTGCTCAGAGCATCTTCTCTGTTTAAGGGATGGTGCTGGAGGGTTGCTGGAGGGTGCTGTTTAAGGGACGCAGTCCGCTGTGGGTCAGAGCCCCATGGACACTTCTGAGCTCTCCTTGGAAGCCAGAAGGTCAAAGTATTCAAAACAAAGCTCTCATCACAGATATGATGCTTGATTTCTTGAGGGACAGGAAAGGACTGAGATGACTTTAAAGAGTGATCATGGTCCATTCAGGGCTGACCTTGTGAGCAGTGGGTGGTTAGGAGGGACGGTATTCTATTGTGTCCTGATCCCAGAACATTTTTTCCAGGAAAAGGAGAAAGAGAGGAATTGAGAGGAATGTATTTGGAGATTTCCAACTATCCAATCCTTAGCAGACACAGCAGCCCAACAGATGCAAACCCCGACCTGCCCAGGAAACTTGACTTTTTTTTTTTTTTTTTTTTTTTTTTTTTCATTTTTAAAACCTGGTCACCCAGGGCTGTGCACGAGCATCACGGCACCACGCGCTGCTTAACTCGCCTGCTGCCGGTACTGGCTCAGCCGTTTCCATGGCAAGCGGTGGTGAGATGTTATTAGGGGCTCTTGCTTCCCGACTCGGTGGGATGCTGATGAAAACAGAAAGGCAGATGCAAAGCCCTGAGATGCCTCTCCCTGCCATGCGACCTGTCTCACCTCAACCCTTGGGGGATTTATCATCATAAAACCTCTCACCCAAACAAACCTGAGTTTTTTTTTTTCCTGGAAAAGGGCTCCCTCGAACAATAGGCAGCCTCTCCTTTGTGAGGTGCTTACGTGCTGCTGTGACAGTCTCCATTTTGCAGGTGGGGACCCATCAATACTAAGGCTGAGGGCTTTGGGCAAGGTGAGGTGGATGATGTGAGCCTCAGTGCTTCTCCTAGGAGCCTATAAACCACCCTGCTTCCCCACGTACCTTTAGATATTCGTGACCAGAGGTGAACTTGAACTGGTTTTGGGAAGGAATCTGGACCCACTTTCAGTGTTTGGTCCATAACAGAACTCTAGCTCTGACTCCTTTTTTCCAGAGCGCATCCGTGCTGTCACCGCACCCATGTCTGCTGCAAAGGAGAGACATAAGTGTGGTTCAAACTTGTCTGCTCGAGGTCTTAAAATGAGCACCCACAAAGGGAAATATTCACATGAAGAACCCTTTCAGCACCCAGTAATCAGGCTTAAAACAGCCTCCAGTGCCTTGGCCCCTCCACAGGACCTACTCTAGGTAAGCTACCTCTGACCTACGTTTGTTTAAAACAAACCTCATCCGGCATAAAAATGCCCCAAACACACTCTTTTCCTCAGCAGCCCCTCCCAGACTGCTACCATTACTGTGAGTTTCATTAAATCACAGACTGGTGTGGGTTGGAGGGACCTTTCAAGGCCAGTCCAACCCCCCTGCAAGGAGCAGGGACATCTCCAACCACATCAGGTTGCTCAGAGCCCCGGCCAACCTGGCCTGGAATGTTTCCAGGGATGGGGCATCCGCCTCTCTGGGCAACCTGGGACAGTGCTCCACCACCCTCAGCGTAAAAAATTTCTCCCTTATATCAAGTATGAATCTACCTCCCTCTGTTTTAAACACATTACCCGTCGTCCTGTCCCAGCAGGCCCTGCTGAAGAGTCTCTCCCCACCTTTCCTGCAGCCCCCTTTGGGCACTGGGAGCCGCTCTCAGCTCTCCCCGGAGCCTCCTCTTCTCCAGGCTGAACAGCCCCAGCTCTCTCAGCCTGGCCTCACAGCAGAGCTGCTCCAGCCCTCTCAGCATCTGCGTGGCCTCCTCTGGACCCTCTCCACCAGCTCCACGTCCTTCTGATGTTGGGGGCTCCAGAGCTGGAATTGTGTTCTGACAACACCACATATGTTGTTGTTGACTGCTACTGATCCAGCCACACGCCCAGACAGGGAGAAGTAAGTCGGGACTTGTCCCCATGCTCCTTGTTGCTCTGCCAGCACTTGCAGTTTAAGGATGGAGATAGCAGCAGGGAGAAGAGGACAACGCCCTTTCCAGGTTGAGAAAAATGCTACTGTAAAGCACAGCAAGATTGGGCTGAAACACAGCCTAGATGGAACGACAAAGCCCAGGGACTGGTGGGTTTGGGATGACACCCACTGGTGAGGAGCAAGACTGCAAGCGGGCTGGGGTGTCTTGGCCACATTGCCTTGAAACAACCTTGGAGTGGGTCTTCAGTTCAGCAAACTGTCCTTAAGAGAAACCAGGTTTAACTAGCACACCTAAAGAAATAACCCCAAAATGTGGATAGACATTTAACTGCAACCTCTGCCTGCTCTGGGGCTCCCTATCCCTCTGTGTCAGTTTCATTTATGTCGGGGGGCTACAGTGGAAGTTGTTTCCCCTTTTTCTGGTTGACTCGGCCGGGCCTACGGTGGACCTGCTGCTGGCCAGGGCTGAGCCAATTGGTAGCATAATGTTCCCTGATAACACTTCTGTGATAACGTATTTAAGAAGGGGAAAAAAACAAGAAAGGAAAAAAAAAAGGAAGAAGATGTGAAAAAGCTGAAGTGGGATGAGAGAGGGGGGAGTGTGAGCCTTGTGGGCCTTGGTGCAGCCCATGGTGGAGCCGGCTGTGCCCCTGCAGCTCATGGAGGTCCACGGAGGGGCAGAGATCCACCTGCAGCCCATGGAGGACCCCACGCTGGACCAGGTGGAGGCCTGAAGAAGGCTGTGGCCCGTGGAGGCCCCGCTGGGGCAGCCGTTCTGGAGTGACTGCACCCCGTGGAAGAGATGACCCACGCCGGAGCAGTTTCACGAAGGACTGTGGCCCATGGGAGGGACCCCACGCTGGAGCAGGGGAGGAATGCGAGGAGTTCTTCCCCCAAGGAGGAAGCAGCGGCGTGAAACAACGCGTGATGAACTAACCACAACCCCCATTCCCTCTTCCCCCCTGTGCCACTCGGCGGCGGGGAAGGAGGTAGAGATAATTGAACATTAAGTTAAGCTTGTGAAGAGGGAGGTATGGAGGGAGGTTACTTTTTTCTCTTTCTCATTATCCTGCTTTGGTTTAAATAATAAATAGAATCACGGAATGCTTTAGGTGGGAAGGGACCTTTCAAGCCCATCCAGTCCAACCCCCCTGCCAGGAGCAGGGACATCTCCAACCAGATCAGGTTGCTCACAGCCCCGGCCAACCTGGCCTGGAATGTTTCCAGGGATGGGGCATCCACCACCTCTCTGGGCAACCTGGGCCAATGTTCCACCACCCTCAAATAGTTTTAGAATCATAGAATGGTTTGGGTTGGAAGGGACTTTTCAAGTCCATCTAATCCAACCCCCCTGCAAGGAGCACGGACGTCTCCAACCAGGTCATGTTGCTTAGAGCCCCTATTAGAGGTTTTGGATGGAGAAGTGTCGATCTTGCACCAGATGGCGCTTCTGCCTAGGAAATGAGGCTGGGAGTACGGTTCCTGGTCTGATGAGCAGGGCATGGAGCAAGGTGGTGGCTTCCAAGCATTTAACTTTGGAGATGGGAAATGTACCTTGTAAACACTCCAAATTCAGGCTTACTGGCGTCACTTCACTGCTTTCAGAAGGTCTTCCTGATCCTCTTTCATCCACATTGATAAATACATCATTGAGCCCCAACACAGAATATTTGCAGCCACCAGCACAAGGAAACCAAACCCCTGGTTCGGGTTGGTCTTTACACATATGTATGGCAGCTATTTGTTTTTTTTTAAAAAAAAAAACAACACACTGAGGGAATTATTCATCTTTAGACTTTTTCTTCATGTTGAAACTTTGTTAAGAGGAAGAAGAGAAATAGAAAGGAGAGAGAAAGAGAGAGAGAGAGAAAGAGAAAGAGAAAGAGGAAGAGGAAGAGGAAGAGGAAGAGGAAGAGGAAGAGGAAGAGAAAGAGGAAGAAAGAGGAAGAGGAAGAGGAGAGAAAGGGAAGGAAAGCTTTCAATGAAATCAGAGTATCACATTCAGTTATTAGAGTTGAAAGTGTTTTCACAACTTTAACCAAAATTACTTTAGATGATTGAATTATTCTTCTTATTATTATTGCATGAATACTACAGCAAAATATTTCCATCTGCCTAAAAAACTAAATGCTCTTTCATGGAGAGTTTACACTTTTTAAGGCCTTTAAATTGGTCTTGTTCAATAAAAATGTAGGTCAAAATGTCAAGCAACAGCAAAAGCTGCACGTATTTATATGTATGCACACATACACTGCCCATTTATTCCCAAGTGCGCTGTGAAATAATGTACCGCGAACCCATCAGATGGCAAGTTCATTACTTGACTTATCCAACTGGTAATAATTGCTTAGAGAGAGGAGAAAAAAATAAATAAATCATCAGTGCTCTCTGCTGGGTGGATGTGCCGACTCCCAGGGTTTCTCCTGGGATAATTTGTGCGTAATGATTTTTTCCTTGTGGGAGGAGAAGAGGGCAAAGTCAGTCACAAGACCAACTTCGTGGCCAACCACATAAACATCTGTTTGCACAGCAGAGGCTGAAACTGAGCTAACGCCCAGCCCTGACGGCAGGTCAGGCTGGGTATGAATGGCTGCGTCTGGGCAAATAAACTCCTCCTGCCCTCCAGGTCAGCCATGAAAAATTGCAATTTTCTGGCACTTTTTTTCCCTTCCTTGAACCAATTCTATATTATAATTGTTTTTTTTTCCCCCCATCCCTTAATTGCTGTCCTTTAAGAGGTGCGGGCTTGAGATGGGCAAGATTTATATTAAAAGAACGGCTTTTCTCTTTTCCTGCTTGGAAGACAAGTTACTGAATTACTCTACTTGCCTTTGATCAGAAACACAATCAAATATTTATATAGTGGGAGAGCCTTCTGTTCAGATGAATTCCCAGCAGGGTAGCTCTGTTCCCATCTTATTACTCACACCGTTTTCCCCATTCGCTCCATTTTTCCTGGAATAAATTGGTTAAAGACTGACAGCGGAGGGAGTAAATATTTCTTATTCCCTCTCATTTGCACACATAGGAAATAATTCTTGTTCACTTACACGTGCATTTATTTAGCGGTGTGCTTGGGGGCCGGTCTGTACACAAAGAGTTGTCCCCAGGCTGAGCTGACTGTCGCCTCTGACTGTAGATGGACAGAAAATGCTCAGCCCATCAATCACCTATTCTGACACTTTCCATGTGTTTTCAGCTGGAGGAAAAATAAATGTCGTGCTGAGATTCCTGCATTTCCATTTTGACCCCTCTGGCCTTTGTGGAAACAACATTTCTCTGTAATATGTACGCAATTGTAAGGGTAGGTACAGGATGGGCATCAAGCACAGAGAGTGGGGAAGGATTAAACCTCCTACAGAAGAAAGGCCTTTCAAAAGAGAAAAAAAAAAAGCATCTGCATTGGTGTTGAACATGTTGAGCCAGTGTGACTAAAAAGGCTAGAACAAAGGCTGAAAAACGAGAATACCAACATGAGGACCACAGAAACATGGGATGGTTTGGGTTGGAAGGGACCTTAAAGATCATCTAGCTCCAACCTCACTGCAAGGAGCAGGGACACCTTCCTCTAGACCAGGTCACTCGAAGTCCCATCTAACCTGGCCTTGAACACTGCCAGGGATGGGGCATCCACAACCTCTCTGGGCAACCTGGGACAGTGCTTCACCACCCTCAAAGGAAAGAATTTTTCCTTGTTTCTAATCTAAGTCTCCCCTCTTTTAGTTTAAAACCATTAACCCTTGTCCTATCACACCACACCCTGCTGAAGTTTCTCCCCATCTTTCCTGTAGGCCCCGCCCTGTAGGTCTCCCCAGAGCCCTCTCTTCTCCAGGCTGAACAGCCCCAGCTCTCTCAGCCTGGCCTTACAGCAGAGCTGCTCCAGCCCTCTCAGCATCTGCGTGGCCTCCTCTGGACCCTCTCCAGCAGCTCCACGTCCTTCTGATGCTGGGGGCTCCAGAGCTGGACGCAGCGCTGCAGGGGGGTCTCACCAGAGCGGAGCAGAGGGGCAGAATCCCCTCCCTCGCCCTGCTGCCCACGCTGTGGGGATGCAGCCCAGGGTGCCGTTGGTTTCTGGGCTGTGGGCGCACGTTGCCGGCTCATGTTGAGCTTCTCGTCCACCATCACTCCCAAGTCCTTTTCCCCAGGGCTGCACATTTATTTGGGGGCATTTCAGTCCCAAGTTATGCCTGCAGATCACTCCTTGGTCCCCAGTGGATGGATGGTCTCTGCTGCGAGATTTACCCGCCCTGGGGCAGAAGACATGCTCTCTGTGCTGTGTAGCAGCCTCTCCTGACAAACTCAAATGGCTGTCCCATAGGACCACAGTCAATGCAGGCTGGAATGGACCTCAGGAGTTCTCTAGCACAACCTCCTGCTCATAGCAGGGTCAGCTCTGGGTTTTGGACTTGGGTTTATCCACTTGTGGCTTGAAAACCTTCAAGAATGGAGCTTGCACAATATCTGTGGGCAAAGCTGCCCGTCAATTCTCTTCCAAATCCATCTCCACTGAACCAAAAGCATCCTCTGGCCTCTGCTGGTGTCTCAGCATCTGGGCTGAGGCATCTTGAACGAGCTGGTCATCCCTGGACAGACCAGTTCCTAAGGTGCTATAGTGTTATTACAACCGATTATAGCAGTCAGGTTTAAACAAACCCATGCGCCAACACCTAAACCAAAGACAAACCAAGACCTATTGTCCCCCACCAGGAGGGAGTGGGCTGAGATCAAAACCACTCTGCAACGAGGAAAGGAGTAAGATTGTAAGAAAACCCTGTAGGGAGGTGTTTCATATAATATCCTGTGTGCTGATCCCTTTCCCATCTGTGTCTGAGCAGGGTGGCTGGATGCTGACCAAGGCACCACCAGTGCTTCTCCAGGAGGTCACCACCACCCCAGGCTGGTGGAGGGGACATTCCCAGTGGAAACAGAAATCCCGCATCACCAGCTGGTATTAGAGACTGATCAGAGGACAGGGAAAGAGAGAAGGAATTCTCTGAGCCTTTATCATCTATCTGCTGTTGACTTAGCGATCAAAGCCAGCAGCAATCCTCAGCAGATTGTCACCAGCCAGGGAAGCAGAGTCAGAGCACAGGGGACAAAGTTGCACCAATTCAGAGCTGGAAAAGCTTCTGACCCGCTGTCAAAAATCTCATCTGCAGCCAAAGTAAATCCAATCCTGTCCTCTGCCCAGGCCAGTCCCGACGTCTGGATTTATAGACATCGTTACTGCTATGTTAATGAGTTCTGGAGAGCGTCTGCTGCCAGCTTCATTACAGATGGGTGGAAAAATATCATTCCGACGAATCCCCCAGCTGGACATAAATATTTAGCATGTGATCAGCTGCTCAGTATTCCCCTGACCCGAATAAATATGTGTTGTTTCCCCTGCCTTCAAATAAAAGGGCCATAATCAGGATCACTCCCCTCACTTAATCTTTTTGAGGGGCGTAGTGGAGACAACGGGTTTGTATCTCTTTGCAACCCTCCCGTATCACTCTGTCTCTGGCAGAAAAACTGTTTAAGGCCAAATTATCTCTCCGAGGCAAATTCAGCTCAGCCCAACAGGCCATTACAGTAATTCATATCGCAAATAGTGTGAAGGCTGGCACTGCTCAGCAGCTGAAATAGAGCCTGTTCTGGGGTATTCCGGTTTGGAGCAGGCGTTAAGTAAGGTGCTGGATAAACTCAGCCTTTTAGAGCCCAGGAACAGCTATCTGGGCTCAGGTTAAACATCTTTTTAGTTCAGTGTTTCAAGACCATTAGAATCACAGAACGATTAGGGTTGGAAGCGACCTTCAAAGCCCATCCAGTCCAACCCCCTGGCAAGGAGCAGGGACATCTCCAACCACATCAGGTTGCTCAGAGCCCCGGCCAACCTGGCCTGGAATGTTTCCAGGGATGGGGCATCCACCGCCTCTCTGGGCAACCTGGGACAGTGCCTCACCACGCTCACAGTGAATAATTTCTTCTTTATATCTAATCTAAATCCATCCTCTTTCAGTTTAAAACCACCACCCCTCGCCCTGTCCCAGCAGGCCCTGCTGAAGAGTCTCTCCCCACCTTTCCTGCAGCCCCCCTTGGGCACTGGGAGGTCCCCCCGCTCTCAGGTCTCCCCGGAGCCTCCTCTTCTCCAGGCTGAACAGCCCCAGCTCTCTCAGCCCGGCCTCACAGCAGAGCTGCTCCAGCCCTCTCAGCATCTGCGTGGCCTCCTCTGGACCCTCTCCAGCAGCTCCACGTCCTTCTGATGTTGGGGGCTCCAGAGCTGGACGCAGCGCTGCAGCGGGAATCTCACCAGAGCTTTCACTGTATATTCCCCCGTCAGTTTGTAACTCACATTTTTCTCAAGCTGGAAATGGTATCTTTGTGTTATTAGACCCTATAGGATTTTTGTTTCGATAACTTTGTCGATTTGCTTTCCTGAGTCCATGTACATTTTTTACATCCACAGCATCTTGTGGCAATGACTTCACAGACTGATGACATGAAGGGAAAGACGTACTTCAGCGTGTTTGTAGCTTCCCACCTGGTAATTTAATTAATGGCCTTTAGTTTTTATGTTATGAGAATGACCAAATATTCCTTATTTACCTATTTCTACCATCTGTAATGTTTCTTTTTATAAGGCAAAACGTCTTTTCCTATCTAGCGGTGTCTTTTTCAGCTCCCCCAACCAGCTTGTGCTTTTGCATTGGAGTCATGCAAAGCCTGCTTCAGTTCTCTTCGGCCAACACATTGCAGACAATGGGAGCGATTGTAACCGGGCAAGCTCGTGTTTGCATGCAAGGAGCAGTCTACAAGAGCTGAAAGAATCGAGACAGCAAAAGCCCTGGCACGGACTATGGGAGATGTACATTGAAATCCATGTTCTACCACTGACTTGCTGGGAAACCCTGAGCAAATAAAGCAGAAAAACAGCCCCTTGGGGGACTAGGCACCCATCGCACCAGCTTCAATGCAAGACATATTTCCTACCTTGGAGCTATCGTACTGCTCTCATTGCATGGAAGCTGAGCAAACTCCACTAAAAGAGGGGCACTGAGAAGTTAAAAGCATTAAAGGCAGTGGGTGCCTTTTTTTTTAGCAAGTTAAATGATTGATGGGCCTGGTGCAGAGGTGTGAAGGCATCATCTACGTTCACATGGCCTAAAGATGCACCTATTCCTATGCATAAAGATAGCTTTCTAAAATTTTTCCTTGTGTCGTAATGAAAATAAAAGTTCATTCAGAGCCATTCTGCAGTTTTAGAGGCAATTTTTTTTTTTTATGGCATCTTGTACATGACTTTCACATCAGAGGTTAAGAAAGGGCTTGGCTCTGAGGCTGCTGTAGTCAGTAAAAGGCTTTCTATTACCTTTCCTATGTTCTGCATCAGGCCTTAGGAGTTAAAAAATGGTGAGGGTTGACTTAGGCACTATGAAGTGCTTTGATATCATTGCTAACACCTCCTGTAATAACTCCCGGAATGCCTTAATTAGAGGAAAACAGAAGGAGAGAGCATGACGTCTCCTAAAAGCGTAAATCTCCTCTATTATTTGTAATTTCTTCTTGAGACTGGGGCTCTGGGAGTGCAGCGCTTGGAGTGAAGGGGGAAAAAAACTCTTCCCCTGAGAAAATCAGCTCTGTTGTGCTTATTTTTATGTTCCTTAACAGATTCTTGGTTCAATCCAGTCTTCTTAGTTAAAAAGGGTCTTAGTCATAGTTTTCCTAAAAGGAAAGAAAGAAATTTATCTTGGTTGGTGTTTTTTTAACTAGATCCGAATATGATTGCAGCTTGGTTTGCTTGGACTCAAGCCAGACACTTTATAGCATACCCAGATTGCGTATTGTGGATTTCTATTCTTCCAGGGCCAAAAGGATGGGCCCAAAGCACGTGCCCTCCGATTTTCATATCAGTTCTAATCCACATTGGCAATGATGTACTAAAAATGGCCCTACTGATAAAGAGAAGTGGTCACTAGGAGCACGATAGGTGGTCAAATGCAGTAATGCTAAATATCAGATTTGGAATAATCAAAGTGATAAAAACTTTAGTTCCTCCCTGCCTCAACCCCTTTCTCTACAGTTTTCCAAAGCTTCACCTCTACACCTTTCCTCCACCACTAGCACAGACATCTCCAGCAAACGTCATTTCAGGATCTGACCTCTTTCAACAAAACATTGCAAAATCATATATGAGACCTCTGAGATTTGGCTTCCAACCTCAATGTGAGAAACTATGAGCTGAAAGAAGAAATAACATGAAGATATGCAAATTCTGAACCATGGCTTGCAAGCCAAGATGAGCTGTTACAAGATGTTGGTAGAAGAGCTGCAGAAGGACAGGAAGAACATCAAAGTCACAGCGCAGCAAAGGGAAGAAAGGCTCTGACTACTAGGATGCAAAAACAAAACCCTGAAGACTGCCAATAGGCAACTCGTCTTGCGGTTCAGTGGTATGGCCGACCAGCTGGCTGCACGTGAAGACTATCACACTGTAACAGACATGCCAGGAAAGAGAAGTGAAGCTCAAAAAAAAAAAAAAAATTCGACATTTTGCTCAGTGCCCCGAGGACAAATTGGAAGGTGTCCAGCAGCAATACAAGAAGGAAAAGCAACAGACCTGCCAGTTACAGAAGGCATTGAGAGAGCTCTCCCAGACACACGAGAGCCAGAGGAACGATATAATGCCACTGAAAGGGGAGCTGGAAGCAGTGAAGAAGCAAGCAGCTCTCCAGAGACGTGACCATGAGTGCTTGCTCCCCATGGGCTCATTGCAGTAGGATGGAGAGAGGATCAAGGTGATGAAAACTCCTCAGAGACAGCTATGAGGAGAAAACTGCACTGGCTCAAGCACCTCAGGAGGATTTTATCACCCTTCATAGCTTGTGTTGCACTTGTGTGTTGGGCACCATTTTGTCAAGGATTATGTCACTGCTGACGTTTTTCTTCTCTTACGAAGTGAACATGGTTGTAGAGCTCCTATCTCAGCATTTTATCCTTTATCTTAAAAGATAGTGGCCTCTTGCCAAATCAGATTTGCTGTAGTTCCCTGTTTGGGGACTTTTGTTTGTAGTTTAAAAGTTCAGCTTAGTTCTGTGTCATACATTTGTTATATACATAATTACTTAAAATACGTATAATTCAGATAAAGCAATCAAAATAGATTGTCAAGTAGTTGCCCTTTCAGTTATTTCTCCACTGACATGCTTGGAGAATTTTTGTAAACACCAGAGATTATGCTTTAATTTAAAGTCTTATTTTACTTTACATTTTTGCACTTTACCCACCTGTTCCGAAAACGAAGTCTGTTGTGCTGTGCTTCTTCAGATCTCTTACAGCACAGTGAAAAATTAAGTTTGATCCAACTGGGATCTTCAGGGACCGGTGCTATACAGTGGAGAAAGAAGGTGTGTTAGAGCCACTGATGAGGGAACAGAGATCTGGTTGGAGATGTCCCTGCTTTTTGCAGGGGGGTTGGATTGGATGGCCTTGAAAGGTCCCTTCCAACCCAAAATGTTCTAAGCCAGGTGGGGAGACCCTTAAGCCGAGGCCTCGTCTCTGCATCTTACCTGAGTCCTTGGACGAGTCACTACGGATTTTATATGTTCCTTAGGTGGGAGAAATACTTCAGGGGACCCAACAGCTTTGCAGAGCTGAGTCTTCATATATCTCTTGTGTTTCCAATGCCCCCTCTGACCCACCTCGCAAGAGTATTAAAAGGAGTAAAGCATATTTTGACAGTGGAAGCCTCATGTGGTGACCTGGGCAGGCCTACTTAATTACTGAGGCAACCACAGTTAAGCTCTTATAGACCTTTATTGTACTTTATGACAAAGAATCATCTCCATTTTGCCTCACATCCTCTCCTCTTCAGCCTTTGCATCCAGCTCTTGCCACTCCTTTGAGCATCCCTGCCCCGCACGGAGAACAGAGCTGCCCAAGCATCTTACATGGGTAGAATAGCTTCCTCGAGCGGCTACATCCCCTCCATGCAGAACAGCCCCCGTTTCCTGCTGCCGGTGGGGCTTGTTGCACACAGTGGCTTTCAGTCCCCTTTCGGTGTCTCAGCGGGTCATTGAAAACGGGCTCTGTCACCAAAGCGGTGAGCACAAAGGCTGCTGGCCACAGCCCAGGCATGTCTCTGAATCCCCTTTCTGCCAAGATTAATGGGAACCGAAAAGGGAGACCCCGTACAGACTGTCAGTGACCAGCATTTTGCCAAGCCCAGGCTGGAGGGGGGCACAGCCAACCTTCCCGTGCAGAGCAGTGGGGTACCCTTGGTTGGCTTTGTGGGACAAGAAGTGCTTTCCTCAGAGATGCTACATGGGATAACTCCTGCCCATCTGTGCGGTGCAGTCCTTGGGGACAACCCCAACTCCAACCACCCCTTCTGCAGCTAGCCGTGTTTTGGGGTCAATTGCTCGTGCCAAGGTTGCTCAGGTGCAGATTTCCAGCTCTCTGGCGCTGGGTGAGGACTGGTCTCTTAGTCTGGTGTTATCATGACTGGCTGAGGCAAAATGGACTTTACACACTTTGTATCTCGATATCTCCATAGAGCAGTGTTTGCTCCAAGCGTACTATCTGCTTGAGCAAGGTGTCTCCTTCATGGCATGGCATTGGTTTGATGGACGGACCACTCAGTGGATGAGGAGTTGGCTGGATGGCCGCACTCAAAGAGTAGTGGTTAATGGCTCAATGTCCAAGTGGAGGCCAGTCACTAGTGGCGTCCCTCAGGGGTCCGTGCTGGGCCCGGCCCTGTTCAACATCTTTGTCGGCGACATGGACAGTGGGATAGAGTGCACCCTCAGCAAGTTCACCGATGACAGCAAGCTGTGTGGTGCCATCGACACGCTGGAAGGGAGGGATGCCATCCAGAGGGACCTTGACAGGCTGGAGAGGTGGGCCCGTGCCAACCTCATGAAGTTCAAGAAGGCCAAGTGTAAGGTCCTGCACCTGGGTCGTGGCAATCCCAGGCACAAATCCAGGCTGGGCAGAGAGTGGATGGAGAGCAGCCCTGAGGAGAAGGACTTGGGAGTGCTGGTGGACGAGAAGCTCAGCATGAGCTGGCAATGCGCCCTTGCGGCCCAGAAGGCCAACCACATCCTGGGCTGCATCAAGAGGAGCATGGCCAGCAGGTTGAGGGAGGGGATTCTCCCCCTCTACTCTGCCCTGGTGAGACCCCACCTGGAGTACTGTGTCCAGTTGTGGAGCCCCCAACACAAGAAGGACATGGACCAGTTGGAGAGGGTCCGGAGGCCACGCAGATGCTGAGAGGGCTGGAGCAGCTCTGCTGTGAGGCCAGGCTGAGAGAGCTGGGGCTGTTCAGCCTGGAGAAGAGATGGCTCTGGGGAGACCTGATGGCGGCCTTCCAGTACCTCAAGGGGGCTGCAGGAAAGATGGGGAGAGGCTGTTCAGTAGGGCCTGTTGTGACAGGATGAGGGGTAATGGTTTTAAAATAGAGGAAGGTAGATTTAGGCTGGATATTAGGAAAAAAATTTTTACAATGCGAGTTATAGAACACTGCCTCAGGTTGCCCAGAGAGATGGTGGATGCCCCATCCCTGGAAACATTCCAGGCCAGGTTGGCCGGGGCTCTGAACAACCTGATGTGGTTGGAGATGTCCCTGCTCCTTACAGGGGGGGTTGGACTAGATGACCTTTGAAGGTCCCTTCCGACTCTAACCTTTCTATGATTCATGCTGTCTCCTATCATCTGTCCTCCAGCTCACGTGGATTCATTTTTGGGTGAACTTCCAGCAATACTTGTGCTTTGTACATCAACTGATTGCTCTGTAACAAGCACCAGGTCCCACCCTCTCCCTTTGGAGGAAGCTGATCTCTTTTCTGTTTCATTTTTCATGTAAAGTCTTAAGATTTTGATCTCTTCTTAGACCTCTGAGGTTACTGAATCAGCATTTTTCATTCCTGTTAATCCAAGACACCTGTAGGCTAGTGAAGGGAATAGCTAGAGACCATCAAAGTTTCCAGAGAATCCAGGCTCTCAGTGTAACTCTCTGCCTTTCAAATAAATGTGTTCAAAAAATGCGTAGAGGTTGCACTTCACAATGTGGTTTAACGGACATGGTGGTGGTAGGTGGATGGTTGGACTTGATCTTAGAGGTATTTTCCAACCTTAAAGATTCTGTGATTCTATAAATAAGTATTTAATTCAGCTTGAAATGTTCAGGACTTTCAGGTCACCCAATTTTGTCTGCTGTTTGCATGCCTAGGAATATGTATTTTTTCCCTCTACTTTGCAATAGTTCTCAGTCTACCTTCTGATATTTTACGGCCACAGGGTAAAAAAAAAAAAAAAACCAACAGTGTAGAGACCGTAAAATTGCTACTGCTGCTTGGTACAGAGTCTTGCGACTTGGCAATCCTCTCCTTCCCTTCAGGCACAAGCTTTCTCAGCTGCCGTTGCACCACATGCGAGATGAAGCAGTTGAGAACCAACACATCAAGCCCAACAGCTGGACAACCCCTGTTGTGTCTAGACACACGACCCAGTGCTTGCACCCACACAGAGCTTCAGTGTGCGTTTGAGTCCTAAAAGCACGATTTAATGCTTATCGCTACAAACTGGTAAACATCTTGTTCCACATGAAGTGGGAATTTGAAGCCAGGCACTGGGTCTGAATGAACCTGCTGCTCCTACCGTTATTTGCATTTAATAGGAAATAAATCTGGTCACATCAACCTTGCAATAAATCTGACACTGTTCCCCCCTCTCCTTCCTTCTTACAGGAATATTTAAAGCTGGAGAGACAGCCACTGAAACTGCTATTATCTCTGCCCACCAGTTCCCAGCTGGCTATTGTGATGCTTAATCTGAGTTAATCAGCGCTACCTCATCCTTTCAGATGGGGCTTGCATCCCCACGCACTGCTCTCCCGCCGCACGATGCTATCATCTCCTGCCAGCTGGACAGCTAAACGCAGAGACAGCTTCAGCATCTCCAGGGGCTGGAGCACAGTGAAGCCCTGCCACATTCGTGCTGGGGAGGTGGGGTTTTTTTCAGGTCTGTGCATGAAAACCAACAATTACAATATGAGAAAATAAGCTGAATTCATTACAGACAACACGCTGAAGTACATGCCCACCTGAAGTGGCTGGGCAAGAAGGAGCAGGCAAAACAGCCCAGGCCGGGGTGATGTCATGGGACAAGTGATACAGCTCTGGAGGCCAAGCCTGTGTATGGCAGGATTAAACTAGAGAAGGAAAGTTTGGGCTTCGGAGAGGTGAAAGGGTAGCATGGGGAGTGAGAGGATGAAATAGTTTCTATGACCAGCAATAGTGTCACAGGTAGATGGCAAGTCAACAGTAGTCTTAAAGGTGGGTCTGTGGAAGTCAGTGGTGGGCTTAGCCCAACCCCAGTCCATGGCAAAACAGTGGGGAGCTGTTGTCATCTCCCATGAGCAAGCCTTGAGTAAGCTGCCTATGAGAAAGTTTCACCTGAAAGCAGCTATCTCAGCCTCGCATTATGTGGAGAGCATTGGGTGGTGAAAAATGTTCCCCAAGATGCCCACTCCCAGACACTGATGGCTCTCATCTGCTGCCAAAGCACAGACTGGTGACCTCTCTATGATGCATCAGTAGACCAGAGCTGAAGGCAGATGGTTTCATTCCATGCAACACCAGGCTCAAACTTCCTTTGAGTCGAGTGCTATAATTACTCCTTCATTTGTCACAGTTCCCAATAGCATGATAATTTGGGTAGAACTAAAACATCTCTTTCAAAAATGCATCTAGTCTTGATGTAAAGGACTTGCAGGGTAGAAGAGAGGCTTTCTTCTGAAGGAAGCCTTTTCCATCTAAAGTTAGGCAGCTACTTCAAAGTAGTCATCGAGATCTCTCTCCGGTCCACAGAGAGTGGGAGGCAGCTCCAATGGGCTACTCATCTTGTTCCAAGAGACACGTCTAAGGCAAGGGGCTTAGCTCACTTTTTAGAGGGTCTCCTTTTCCCTCGTGGCATTGGAGGAAGCTCCAGTTTCTACCGTCGAGGAGTACACTGGACTTTCTGATGGGTGAAAGCTGAAGCTTATGAACCTCAGCTCAGGTATATAAATCCTCATTTAGATTTACATGATCTGATCCTCCCATGATTGAGTTTTGCTTGCTGGGGAACTGAAAGACCCTGTAGTGTTTGTGAAAGTACCTGCATGACACTCAGGTCATCAAGACTTCCTCTCAAAAGTGTCTGTGCCTTCTTTCTGCTAAACATCACAGGCTGAGCGCAACATCATCCTTATCCCACTCCTGAGTAGTTTTGATGGCTCTACTCTGCTCCTCAGGATTTTCACACGCTCTACCAAGTGGGTCTTCTCTCACGGTCCCTTCTACACTGCAAGGACAGCAGTGACCCAGTGCAGCCCTCTGTGTCATCCCTCTGCTCACACATCCCAGACTCACATCTCCACTAACAGTGTCGCACTGGAAACTATTTCAACTGCTTCTCCACTCTAGCCACCAAATCCCTCTCTGGATGCTGCTCCGCAGGACCTTCCTCTAGCTCTGGGTGGCATTTGTTTCTTGCCCAGTTGCATCACATCTCATTTACTTCCATGAAAAAAGACTTTTTTTACTAGGTAGCAAAGGCTACCAAGGAGTTCACCTTGCTTTACGCGACAGCCCTCTCCTCTAGGTTATTTATAATTCTTCTAGTTTGCGTGTCATGAACAAATGTTATCAGTCCCTGAAGATCTCGCTGTCTACAGCATCCACGTGATTTGTTCACAAAAAGCTTTTTCTTCCGTCTAGCTCCCATCCAAAATAAAAACATACCCAGAATAACACAACGGCTGAAATAAGCAGCAGGAAATCCAAAAGGACAGGGGATGGGGGAAAGGGGGGGGCAGTGGTTTGAGTACTACTCCAAAGTGATTGACAGTCACTGGTTTTGAGTGCAACAGAAGTAATTTATTTAGCTTTTAAAAGATAAATACATAAAGCTGAAACTACTGTTCGTGCTTTGCAGGTGATCACTACTTCCTTCTACATCTTTTGCTATAGAGAGCTCCCACAGCAGATCTGTGCGTTCGTGTAAACACAGCAAGGAAGAGCTTTACACGTGGTCTGGGAAAAGCCTTCTCAGAAACTGAAGCAGGTTGTGGTGGCAGACAGTTTGTGTTCTTCTGCCGCACCAAGGAAGAGCAAGAATCAGCCAAGACAAATAATTTTTCATTTCCTCTGGAAATACTCTTTCTATCATGCCAAAATACGAGTAAAAGTTTCCTCATCCTTCAGCTGAGTTTGAATGGTCCAAGCACCTTCTCTACACTGACTTGGCCGTCGCCCCATATAATAGTTAAAGATATCATTCCCTGCAGACAAAAAGCAATACCTTGAGCTTCCTACTTGCTTAAACTGAGAATTCAGGTATCCCAGACAAAGGCTGGGACACCTCAAAGGTGGTGTTCCCAAAGATCCTCCGATGCTCCATCAATAATATACTTTTGGAATGCCATGGAGAAATATGCACAGATGAAATTCCTACAGCAAAAGCACTTAGGAGTCAAGGTGAATATTTATTTCTAAATAAAACCAAGTTAAATTCCTTCCCTAACCCTCCCTTGCGTGCCCACAACCCACAGTCCTTACAAAATACAAACACATTTCAGTGGTACAACGAATATCAGGACCAAGAATGAGGCAAAGGCTTTAGTATCTATGCCACAACTTCCACCACCACGTTACACCTATTGCAACGCACCACACGTGTCAAAAGCACATGATGAGAATATCTTCTACCCTTTCGAGTGCGCTTACCTCTACAGGAATAAGGTGTGAAGTACAGCAAGAAACTCCCAGGAGGCACTAGGAAAATCAGGAAAGGAGTTGTAAGCACAACTGGAAAACTCTTCCTTGTTCCTATCAAGGCTATTGCTATGTCCAAATATATTACTGTGCTCTTTTCGAAAGCGAGAGCACAAAGATCTGCCAGCAGCCAAGCAAGATTCAGTCTGTGTTCACAGCCCTATTCTATACAGCTTAGGCAAGGTAGAAGTCTGGCATGAGGACCATCCCTTTTGTAAGGCCTGGTTCCTTGTGATGTCCACCATCCTCAGCTGAGCAGATTTTGCTTTGCAAGCTGTGAGCGCGCTCATTCTCTTGAAACAGCAGCAGTGTTCTCGAAAGGGCAGACAAAGAGCAAGGACGTGCTAATGGGACAGTCTGTGGAGAATGAAGAACCTCCCTGGCCGTACGAATCATGGGGCAAGGTGGAGACACTGAGTCCCAAGCCGCACACTTTGGAGGGGTGCCTGTACCAAAGCAGTGAATTGCTTAAGGCACAGGGGAACAGCAAGAGAGGCAAAACTGGGGAGGAGAAATGGACTGTGATGTGTGGTCCTTGGGAAATCAGGATGCAGAAGGATAAAGGTCTCTCTGGCCCTGAAGGCGACTACCGCATGGGTTGATGTGCTCGTGCTTTCTTCTGTGCCAGTTTAACTAACTGAAGGAAAGGAGACAGTTTCTCCTGAAGTCTCCATTCCCACTGAAGACCCAAACTGTGGATGCAATTTGATTGCAAATAAAATTGTGTTTTACCAGCATGAATTTCCTGGAATATCTCATGGAACTAACCTATACCTAGAATCTCCTTTCTATTGCTTAAAAGACACGTTGTGCTGCTCATGATCTGGTAAAAGGGCTAACCCACATGCCTTAAGGAGTACCTGAGGCTGAGAACGTCCAAATAATGCACCCTGAGGAACAACATGGCTATGATAGCCCTGAGACTTTCCAGATGTAACTATGAGGAGCATAAGGAACACATGCATGCAACGAAACACCTTGCTCTTCACTTGGGCAATGGAAGAGCACACATTTCCTAAAGAGAAGAGGAGATCAGTGTGCCCAGTTTTTTGCTGTGTTTTACAGGTAAGCCTGATATCATCATGAAGAAGAGGCGAACTTCTCAGAGTTGATACAAAACAGAAGTATAACAAGGACCACATGAAAAAAAAAAGCGCCCTATGGAGGAAGTCAGCAGAACCAGGAGGTTTAAGACAATTAAAAGGCCCTAGAAAGGAAAATGTTTGGGCCAGTGGACATAGTTGTTTCCTCTACTTCAGGAAGAAGTCATCATTGGGGTGAGGAAAGGAAGGTACAGAGAAAACAGCAGCCAGCCAGCAGCCTGCTGTAGAGGAGTGCACCCAATGTACAAGTAATGGGAGGTTTTAAGAGACTCCACTCTACATTTGGCAGCAGCTAAGTCCTAATTGAACAACATGAACATTTACACGGACCCATCAGAAATTACCAGTCGCAGACTAAAGACACTGACACCAAAGCTACGGCTGTTCTACCAAGTCAAATATGCTCAGGATCATTTCTAGACCTGAGATCAACTGGCTGAGAGCAATGCAGTCTGTGTAATCCAACGCTTGCCCTCCAAATAAGCTGAACACTCAGGCTCCCAGGGACTCTGTATCAAATCTGTTAAATATTGAGTTTATTTAATACTTGCTAGCATACTTCAGAATCACATCAAGCCAGATGTGATTCTGTGGCTACTGTGCTTCAGGTCTTCACGCTTAATTCCTACACTTTAATCTTCCCCTACCTCTGGTCTCTGAAGAAGGAACTCTTGGCTAGACAGTTCACTAATGACAAAGACACAGAGATACAACAGTCCAACCATAAAACATGTATGGAAAGAGACAGCACTCTGTGCTTTAGGGGAATAGACCCTCATACAGCACGTGCAGAATGGAGTCAGAGCTTGGACTATTTAACAAGACTTCTGGGGATTTAGTGGAGAAATTTTCACGGGATATCATCTTTGAAGTCTCAATCTTAGGTCTCCACTCTAATGGGACTAGCTGTTCGTGGACATCAACGGCCATTTACGTCACCACCATGTTTTGACACAGAGTTCTACAGAGCTAAATGCACAAATATCTGCATTTAGTTTTAGCTAAATAATTGAATCCTGTAACTGTAGTTGTTACTGCAACCGTCTGGGGCATCAGAAAACAGCAAATATATGTCCTTGCCAACGTAACAGAAAACTGTAATCTACAGCCAGGAAAACTTAAGTAAAGGTCATATTCAGTAGTTCCATGGGCTGCAAGGATACTTGAATCCTACTGTGGCAAGGTCCGTGGTGCAGCTTGGCATAGCCCAGCACTCTTTCATCCTCTCCTCTAGATCAGAATTGGCATCCTCAGGCCAGGAAAAACAAAAGAGAGGCTGCTCAGGGGAGCACGTCATCTTCAGTGGCTTGTATCGCCCTTCCCCGCGCACAGGCGAGATGTCTGTCCACACGTTGGGTGGCCACCGTCTCAAGGAAAGGGGTTCTGGGTGGGAGGCGGATGCAGTTGGAGCCCCACGGTCATCGGTTCATGCGCTGCAGGATGGTCACGCAGCCATGATAACTGGTACAGCGCTGCAACGGCTGCTGCTGCTCCACAGTTCCCGTTACCGGGTCGAAAGTGAACGCTTTGTCCGTGCCTTCGCCGTTCTCGTCTCGGCCACCCAGGATGTAAATCTTCCCTCCACACACCGTCAGGCCACAACTCTCCTGGAAAGCAGAAGGAAAGCGCAAGAGCTAAGGATCAAGGCTCCAGCTTTAGGCAACAGGGTTGAGTCATTGCAATGGGCTCAGCTCTCACGGGTATCTCAGGATATCTCACAGATATCTCAACTCTCATGGTTTATCTCGGAATAAATGATGTCTGGCTCTTGGAGTGCTGCAATCTTACTGCTTCAGTAAGAGTTTAGGCACTTGAGATGCCTCAAGCCAGTGATAGAACCGTTGATGTTTCTGCCAGTCCCCCGGGCATGGCACGGGCTCACAAGCACACCAAGAGCCCAGAGCACCAGCCAGCACGTCCCTGTGAAAGCCACTTACAAGGGTGCACTGGCATGGGCACTTAAATTCAGATGGCATGGGCTGTGTCATCATTCCTCTTCACAGTGCCATAGCTCACTTTGCAGCATGGCTTTGGAGTGTGAAACCATGATGACACTAAACTAAGATACACAACCACCAGCAGTCTGTGTTCAATCCATGGACCAGATTAAAGCCAGTGTAACCCTCACCCTGAAACACACAGTGTGGAGAACAGGTCCTCAGCACCAATGGTTTCACCCTACAGATCCACTCCTCTGGCATTAATAGCTAGTGTAGATCCAGTCTCAGCAATAAAACTTGTGTTTGCTGTGGGAGAGAGACCCTCCAAGAAGTACGGACACTGATGGCAAGCATATATCATAGAATCACAGAATGGTTTGGGTTGGAAGGGACCCCTAAAGGCCATCCAGTCCAACCCCCCTGCAAGAAGCAGAGACATCTCTAACCACATCAGGTTGCTCACAGCCCCGGCCAACCTGGCCTGGAATGTTTCCAGGGATGGGGCATCCACCGCCTCTCTGGGCAACATGGGACAGCGTTCCACCACCCTCATATGCTTGAGTTGCTCAGAGGTCATGTTCACTTGCTCAGAGCCAAATCCATAGTGTATTTTCCTTGCCTTCAATCCCAGCAAAGCGCAGATGGCTCCTATTCTAGAGAGAGGGAAGGCTCAGAACTCCTTTCCTAAACCTCTTCCTTACCAGAGGCCCCGGGAGGGTGGCCACTTCTCGCCAGCGGTCTTTCCTTGGATCGTAGCTGAAGATTTTACTGAGGAGTCCACCTACAACATAAATGATGTTGTCCAAGGAGACGGCACTGATGCACCTCTGGTAAAAAGGGGTGGGAGACAAGAGTGTCCACTTGTCATCCTCTGGATCGTAACACTGGACCTGGGAGGAGAAACGCAGCTGTGGGAACATGAATTTACCTCATCTCCTTGCTTGGATGAAGCTGCCGTTCACTAGAAATAAAAGCGCATGGGGACGGAAATGTGGATAGGAGCTTCAACGCCCAGTGACCAGCACAGTGAGCAAAGGGATGAGGGGGTCTAGCATTCCCTCTTGCATTCAAGTCTCCCAGACAAACTACAAGCCCTCAGAGTGGCTGTCCTTGACCCAGACAGTGCATGGTTAAGTGTTCAGAGATGGAGCTGAGAAGCACTTATGGCTCTTCCTGCAGCTCAGGAGACCAGAAGCATCATGTCTGGCTTGCAGAGGTCTCCTCCAGGCAGCTACTACTGCTGCTACTTATCTGCAGTGAGTGCCCACCATGTTGCTGGTTTGTTCCTGTGGTGCCTCAGGGCTGAGCAAGCTTCAGAGCAGAACAGACTCTACTGAAACCATGCCTAATATACCGTCACCTCCTGACGCCTTTGCTCTCTAAGTCTCATTGGCTTCCATTTAAATGTATGACTTCTCATGTTATTGTAAGGAAGCCTTCATTAGTCTTTTTTTAAAAAGGCACCCTTGTAGCTTAAGGACAACCCCATTTCCCTCCACATTCCCTGGCATACCTTCTTTTTTAAGTCTCTGTCGGTTCTTGATGCCCCAACAATACCTTGTCGGTGTTAGCGGTGTCATCCACAGCACCGCCCAGCACGTAGAGCTTGTTCAGGCAGGAGACCACAGCTGCCGAGCTGACGGCTTGAGGCAGCGGGGCCAAGGTTGACCAGCTGTTGGAGAAGGTGTCATAACACTCCACGCTGGAGAGGCGGTAAAAACCATCAAAGCCTCCCACAGCATAGATCTGCCACAAAAGGAGCAAAGCAAGCCGATTAGGAACTGCTGGACGCACCCCATGGGCTGTGTTATCTCGGCATACATGAGGGAAGACTAGGACTTGGCCAGAAAGACAGACATCAAGCCATAATAAAACCTTGGGGTTGGACTAGATGGCCTTTAAATGTCCCTTCCAACCCAAATCATTCTATGAAACACCCCAAACTGTATAGCTTTCACCCAAAGACTTAACACGGCTCTCTGCAGAAATCTTGCACCATCCTGTGCAAGACCTTTTTGCTACAACTTAATTTGTGACTACTTCAGGTGATAACACACACCCAACTGAAACAACAACATCTTGGTTACATCTTAGTTCTTCTCCCATCGAAACCACCTCTAAATGACCCAGGAGACAGACACTGACGGTTTCTCATCATACTAGGCAGCAGAAGTGGGGAACAACGCTCCATGTGACTTCTTCCAAAATTCAATCCATTGCTTACCTTGCCCTGAAGTGTTGTCATTTTGTGCCTCCATCGGCCTTTCTGCAGACAAGCAACCTTGATCCAGACGTTCAGCTGGGAGCTCAGCACCCAAACGTCGTTGCTGCTGATGTGTCCTCCTGAAAAACAGAGGGATGGGGGGCTGATGTGATACCAAGGACAACCCCATTACCTCCGTACACCACGATGTTGCATAGTTCCTCCATGCAGTGGAACAACTTAGGCCAGAATATGGTTATTGGGTTATGGTTTTGTAAACTCAGCTTCCTGAGGGAGACACTGCCTGGACTTCGAGGCGTTTGTTATACTGCTCCATCCTTGTCGTAGTTCAGCCCTGATCAGGACCAGACTACGCAGTCTCTCTCTCACTCCCCCCACCTTCCGAGAGAACAGGGAGAGAAAATATAAGGAAAAACAGCTCGAGGTTTGAGATATGGACAGGGAGAAATCCTGTCACGGGCAAAACAGACTCGACTTGGGGAAAACTATTCATTTATTACTACAAACAGCAGGATAATGAGACAGAGAACAAGATAACCTCCCCCCACCCCTCCCTCTTCCCAAGCTTAACATTATCTCTACTACCTTCCCCTCCCTGAGCGGCACAGGGGGGAAGAGGGAATGGGGGTTGCAGTCAGTTCATCATACGTTGTTTCATGCCGCTGCTTCATGGTCGGGGGAAGAACTCCTCACATTCCTCCCCTGCTCCAGTGTGGGGTCCCTCCCACGGGCTACAGTCCTTCGTGGAACTGCTCTGGAGTGGGTCATCTCTTCCACGGGTGCAGTCTCTCCAGAACAGCTGTCCCAGCAGGCCCTCCACGGGCCACAGCTGCCTTCAGGCATCCACCTCCTCCAGTACGGGATCCTTCATGGCTCCAAGTGGATCTCTGCTCCTCTGTGGACCTCCATGGGCTGCAGGGGGACAACCTGCTCCACCATGGTCGTCACCACGGGCTGCAGGGGAATCTTGGCCAGGAGCCGCGTTACTCCTCCCCCTCCTTCTGAACTGACCTTGGCGTCTGCAGCCGTTCCTCACAACAGGCTGGTAGATGTCTCTCAGGATCTTTTTTACATCTTATTCACTTCTCATCTCCTCTCCACTTCTTGCAGCCGGGCTGGACCGAGTCGGGCCCAGTCGGCTGCCTGGCGAGAGGCCAGAGGGTGAGGCCTGCAAGGCCCATGAGGCCTGCGCCTCCCCCTCTGCACCTCTGCCCCCGCTCAGCTGCTTCACATCTTCTCTTCTCTCTTTTTTTTTCTGTTTTCCCCTTTTTAAATACGTTATCGCAGAGGCGTTATCACGGAACATTCTGCTACCAATCGGCTCGGCCTTGGCCAGCAGCAGATCCGCCCTAGGCCTGGCCAAGTCCCCTGAACAAAGGGGAGCGACTTCTAGCAGTTTCCTACAGAAGCTACCACCTTAGGCCTCCCCTCACTAAACAAAACCATGACAATCCTTTACATAGAGCTCATCTGATCTCATTTTAAAGTGAGGGACAGGCAGGAGACATCATTTTAGGAAACCCTGTCTGACAGCACACACCAAAACCAGCTCCTTCCACAGCTGAACACTTCTGACAGATGCCCAGCAGGAGGGAAAGGTTTTTTTAATACTGCCATCCTCCCCCCTCAGAGGTGAAATTGTTCCTTGGGACAGCAAAATCCAAGGCACCTAAGGATAAACTTCACCAAGAAGCGACTTTGCTGCAAAGCTGGGCTGCGTGTGGATGAGTCCTAGTGAATACATGTAAGAAGCAGCTGCCCAAGTGAAGGTTGTGCTGTTTTTTTGCAACCCAGAAGGGACCACCTGGCCCAGGGCATCTCACCTGATATGTACACATCGTTCTTCAATGTGCAGGCAGCAAACTCTGACTTGGTGTAGCCAGGCATGCTGGGGAGGGCTGTCCACTGCCTGCTCTTCGGGTGGTAGAGGTCCGTGAAGGGCAGCTTCAGAAGGCCTTTCTTATCACAGCCCCCGATGACCACAATGACTTCTGACAGCTCCATGAACCTAGACCATGAAAGGCGTGGGTGAGTCCCCGGGCCAGGCTGCTCCTCCCATCCTATCTAGGACACTGGTGGCACAGCCCGATGGGTACAGCAGGGTCATCTCCTACATCAGCTAACAATTTTTCTGGGGGGAATCATTTCAGCCCCGCACCTTCCCTTTAGTCTGCACGTTCAAATCAACGGCACCTCCCTGATTGGGTGGGACAGTGTCCAAAATGCATAGGGAAAGAAAACAGGAATGACTTTTACAAGTCCTTCGTGAGATTGCCTCCTGCCACCCACCCTCCCCTTTCCAGCACAATCAAGCTTAATCCTCACGGCACAGCCACGAGCGCGGAAAGCTGTTCCTGGCAGGACGCCTGCAGCAAGCTCTCTGCCTGGAGAGAGGAGTGTTTCCAGGAAATCTCTCTCTCTCTCCAGCCCTAATAGCAGCGAGCAGACGGGACAGACGGCAGGGAAAGGAAAATCCTGCCAGCTAGGAGGTGGCAAGAGAGGAACAGCTCTGCAGGAGGGGACGGGAAGGGAGAAGAAGGAGGAGGGTGAAAGAGGGTTTGAAAGGCTTGGTCCAATGCCCAGGTCTGCCATGGTTTGTACAGGCTGAGAGAATTCGCTTAAGACCAAAGCTGTAAAAGGAAGGAGGTAAAAATGTGGGTGCTGGGAGGTGGGATTTACCCCCAATGAATTTTCATAGAATCACAGAAGGGTTTGGGTTGGAAGGGACCCTCCAAGCCCACCCAGCCCAACCCCCCCTGCCAGGAGCAGGGACACCTCCAACCACATCAGGTTGCTCAGAGCCCCGGCCAACCTGGCCTGGAATGTTTCCAGGGATGGGGCATCCACCGCCTCTCTGGGCAACCTGGGACAGTGCTCCACCACCCTCACTGTAAAAAATTTCTTCCTAATGTCTAATCTAAATCTACCTCCCTCTAATTTTAGCTGTTTGCATCCTTAAGGAGCTCACCATGGACCCTATAGCTGAGCAGTTCTGTATATCACAATTGTTGAGCTATTCATATGTCATCTCTTCCACCTGAGAGAACGATGCCCTAAATGCCAGGCTGGGACCTCTCAGGTGCACTGGGGCAACCTCCATCCTGCCTAGGACACTCCACTGAGCAGCAAAAAAACCCATGACTCTTTGGGCTGAAGAGCAGGAGAGCACAAGAACCTGGCCCTGCAGCCCCATGGTCATGGGTGGGTGTCCTCTGGAAAAGGAGGGGGAGCTTTGCAAACCAACTTGGTTTGATATGGCGACCCACCCCAGAGCAGAGGTGTCCGTCAGCACTCTTACCTAGCATGCCTAAGGGACCTGTGGCACCATGAAGAAACAGCAGAGACTTAAAACATGGCTGGCCAAACCCAAACTTCACCGTCACAAAAAGGTGGAGATTTCTACACACACTCAACCCTAGAAATCACTTTCTTTGTCTTCTCTACTTTACACTGGCAGCTTCCTGGGCCACCATCCCTTTATTTTCTTGCTGTCCATCAATAGGTCAACAGAAATTAAAAAAAAAAATAATATATTTGAGTATGCCCAGGTAGGCACCTGGACAGTAACTGCTTTTTTTTTTCCTGGACATTAATTCCTGACTCTGCAGCAACACCTTTGACGAGGCACCATGTTGGTGGCCAGGAAGACTGAGACTGGTCCAAGCCTTCCTGCTAACAGGAGGAGAAAGTGGGAGGGAGACAAGAAGAGGGGAAATGAGAGCAGATCACTGGCAGAGCTGGGAATGGAAAACAGGTCTCAACCCAGTGCTCTACCCATTGGTGAAAGGAGGGAGAAATAAAGAGCTTCAAGCACCCCTTCCTGCCCGTAGTCTGGATACTTATGGAGAACATCATTGCACACCCAGAGCAGTGTGACTGGAACACTTCTTGCCAACAACAACAAAAAAAAAAAGTGTCACATGCATTAGTATAAATTTCACAGGAGTCCTTTAAGCCAGACAAACATGTCCGGTGCCTTCATTCTGGAAACAAGGAGGCCAAAAGAGAAGCAATTGGAGGAGGGGAAAAAAAAAAAACAAAACAACAAAAACCCAAAACCCACAACCCAAGAACTCCCCTTAAGATTCATCAACTTAGGCTCTGCAGGTCTAGGGGAGAACATGCTGTGTTTTACCTTCTGGGCCTTGATCGCAAAGAGCTGACCTCATTCCCGAGGATGTAGTACTTGCGGGCCTCGTGCAGTAGAGGAATGCACTCCTTTGAGTCCTGGATGAGTTCATCCATTTCCACCTTCTCCAGGAAGTAGGTGGGGTCAAGCAGAGGCAGACGCACATGCTCAAGGAGGTCCTTCAAGGTTCCTTTCCTGGCTGGAACATCATGCCGTACCCAGCGCATGACTGCTTCAAAGACTACTTCCTCCTTGGGGACCACCAGCTGCTCATCAGACAGATATTCAACCAGCTCCTTCACATCCATCTCCAGGAACTCTTCATGACACGACACCTCCACAAAACACTCCAGCATGAACCTCTTGCTCTTTTCTGTCAGAGACGCGATGGAGAATGAATCAGCAAACTTCATGATGCCCAAACAATTGCACGGGTGAAGCTGGCCTTCAAGGAAGGTGACACAAGCATCTCTGAGCTTGGAGATCTGCAGCAAGTCAGACAGTTCCAAGATGCTTTCAACGTTGTCCTCCTGAATGATAATGTTCCCGCCATACATATAATCAAGAAGGAGAGACATAGTGGAAGCAGAAATCTTCTGGATATTAACGATATCTTGGTGGCCTTCCTTGAGATTGCCACCAAACATAGCCCGGAAATAAGTGCTGTTGGCTGACAAAGTGGCACGGTGACAGGGGAATTCTTGTCCATCAATTAATAACACCACGTCTGTGAAGATGCCGCTCCGCCGGTAGGAGTTCAGCGTCTGGAGGATTTGCTCAGCGTGGCAGGACCCACTGCAGAGCTTCATGTGTAGTTTTTCTTTGCTCGGGTCTCGCGTTGCGTTTTCCAAGCTGCTTGTCCTGAAACTTGATTCTTCTTTCATCATTCGATGCATCCTGGTTGGGAAGCAGCGAGGGAGACAAGAGAACAGTACACTATCCAAATATCTGCCCACGATATCCAACACCATCGTGATGTCTGCATCTTCCTTGGAGGAAGTACAGATTCCAGACAAAATGTAGTCAGACTCTGCCCCTTCATCCGCACACGTGGTTCATCCTCAATAACAACATTTCCCCCAAACCACAGCACAACGATGGGCACTAGGATGCTTCCAACTCAATCCCATCCCAGCAGAACTACTTCTACTTTTAGAAGATGTTTCTCCTAAGGCTGCTGCCTCGCCCAGCCTACGCTGTACTAACACCTCGACACTCTTTCCTTTCTTTCTGACATCTTGCAGCTCTTATTAACTGTTTTCCCCATCCTCTCAAAAGCTTCACAGTACAGCCTAGCTGGGAGCAATGCAGTATTTTGATTTTTTTTTCTATCCACCATGTTTCCCCATGTTTTATTCCAGGCAAAAATCCAGAGATGAGGATTTGAGATTGAAATTTGCCAAAGGTAGCTATGACATGACCTGCCCAAAAGCAGAGGAAATCCCTGCATCCAACATAATTTTCTGCTAGATTTTTTCATCAGATGGTTTTAAGTCTTCCCTAAAGGACTTCATAAAGTAATCACAAAAAAAAAAAACCCAGCAGACCTCTCTCATTTGAGCTGTAACGGTTCACAGTTCGCACCGACAGCGCAAGCAGCAGGACCCATCCCTGTAGGACAGGGAAAGTCCCGCGCTCAGCCTGGAAGCTGCAAATAGCTGCACATCCAAAAGGGTGGTTCCTGCTCAAGCCAGGGAGAAGCAGCCAGATCATCTCTAAAGAGTAACCCTTGGGGAGAAGAGCCTCTGCCTGCAGAGCAAGGGTCGGAAAAGCAGAGGAGCATCGTGGCATTGAAATAGCAACAAGAATTGACTGACATCTCTGACAATGGTGCGTGAATCAAAGACCCCAAACCTTCTACTGCTACCTCGAGTGTCCTAGACCGACTAACTGGTTAGTGCTGCCCCGTTTCCTCCATTTCTCCCCAAAAGTCTGTCCTGACCCATCAGTGCTGCACAGACCCAGATGCTGGGTGAAGAGCGAGGAGGGGATCGAACCTGGGTCTCCCCGTGTTTTCCTGACTGCTCTCACCACCTGGATGTCAAATAAATGGGGCACAGCAATGTCTTAGCTCTTGCCCTTCATCTCCTTTCCTACACCTACATCTCCCAGACAGCTGTCACCTCTGACCATAGACCCCAAAGATGCTCAAGGTTCTCCCATGCTCCAGAGGACATATCCTGGCTGCACCTGCACAGGCATAGCTGTGTGTAGGACAACCAAATGCAGCTCTGAAGATCTTCACCCCACCACCCCAAGAAAGCGTCACTGTATCCTTTGTACCTCCAGAATCCCCCATCAGCGGGGAAAACATCTCTGCCCATGCCACAGGGGAGCTGCAGGGACCTGAAGAGCAGCAAAGCAGCATGACAAGGCTTAACTGAAGTAGTAAAAAATCCTGCGGGAGTGGGTGAAGGCTGTAAACACCCCAGATTCCAGTGATGGGCGGTCAGGGCAGCGTACAGAAGGAAACTGCTCTTAGAGACAACTTTGCAAAGAGCACAGTGGACTCCACGTTTCGCCGACACACGCGGCTTCAACCAAGAAAGAAAAACACATCCAGATCCCCACTTCTCTTCCTGGTCTGCGCACGTTTCCAAGCCATCAGGGTCACACACAGCTCCGCGCGGCTCAGTGCTGGGAAGGAACAGCTCAGGCTGACCTCCTCCCTCCCCAGTTAATCCAAATGCCCTTCCTCAGCTCACATCCTTCCTCTCTATCCATGAGAAAAATTATGCTAACACTAAAGGAAAAGTGGGTTTTCCCCATTGCCCTCCCCCATGCACACTCCTCTCGGGTCCCCCTCTCCATCCAACTACCATACAGCAGCATTCGCTGTATTTTTTTTCTTTTTTTCTTCAAGCCTCCCCAGCTGCTAGTGCAAGAAGTTCAATGTTACCTGGCCCACAGGTTGTGTTCTCCAGGTGGGACCTAGCAAAGAGTCAACTTCCCTCTCGGAGAGCTCCCATCCACGCTGGGGTTCCGCACTGAGACAGGTCCCCTCCGCAAAGCACGCTCAGCTCTTCTGCAGCAGCGCTTGGGGAAGCACAAAAGCATCCCCTTTATCCACACTGCCGGAGAGGTGGGGGAAGAAATCTGCTTTTGTTTCTCCTGAATGACATGCCAGAGAGCTACAGGGCATTAGCCATGCAGCTGTCAATAAGAGCCAGCCAGGGAGGAGCCAGGAACCAGGGAAAACCCATCGCAGCTCAGGGAAAATATATCACACCAGGGCAGCTTAGGAGGGTTGAGCCATCTGGAGAGCAAATTGAGGTCCAGGTGGAGCGATTCATTTGATAGAGACTCTGTCTCGCTGGAAAACACACTAAAGCTGATAAATAAAATACAGTTCTGCGAGCAAAAAGATGCCTGGAGCAGGAACGGATTGGCTCAGGGAGGAGTTGCAGTCCCCCTCATTAACGTGTGATAATTAGGTAATTAGGTCCTTGAGGATGATGAGGACAGAAGGGGAGGTTTGCCCCATGTGGCTTTCCGCACCCTCCCCTCTAACTCGATCCCGGTTGTTGGCTGAATTTTTAAATCCTCACGGCAGGGAGCAAAGCAGCCCTGGGAAAGCTCCACGAAGTAACCCTTGTGCTGAAGATTGTCAGAGCCCATGACGTGATGCAGCCAGTCTTCGCTCCATTGCCCAGAATCGCTTTGAACAACTTGTATTATTTTGAAGTAAACGGAAAAGAAATATCAATAATAACCAGCCCCTGCATTTTGTCATCCCACTGAAATCGCCTTTCTGCAGGGCATCGCTGCCACTTTTGCTGGCTGGCTCCTTTCTGCTCCTCTCCCATCGCTGGGATGTAGGGCACAAGCTGGCATCCTGCTTGCTCCCACCATTTGCATATGAATCACTGGCAACCTGGAAGGGACTGTGGTTTCCCAGCCTGCGCAGTGGGCTGGGAGTGTTGGGGGATTTGCTCTTGAGATCTTCCACTCTCCTAGAGTTGGCACTGCCAGGCTGCACCAACCAAGGATGCAACCATGTCTGGGCATGGATGGAGCTGGAGACGGCTGGGAGCTGGTCATCAGGACAAATGGCAGCACAGCACTGATCAGCACACCAGAAAGTTCTCCAGAGTGTAGGAAACTCTTCAGCAAGGTTGCAAAGCTGTCATCTCCTTGTAGCCATAAAGCACGGGGCTACCAACTTGTTAAAAAAGTCAAACCCCAGCTTCAAGCAGGGTGTGCAGCCCCAAGAGTGGGAGCAAACAACTACTAAAATGTTGTAAATGCACAAAGGGACCATGATGAGACGGCTTTGCAGGGTCCAGCTGTCCCCATGTCCATGCCAAGCTGCCTACTGGGCAAATTTTTCCAGCCAGACTGCACAGCACTTGGCCTTGGATCTCCCCGTGTGATGCCACCGTGCCCCAAAGCAGCTGGTGCCATGCTACAACCTATGCCTGTGGCCTTTTTGCATGAAAAAGTGGGTTTTAAACACCCCGTAGAGCTGCAAGAGGCCATGGAGGTATTCGAAAGGGTTATCTGGTAGACAGCAGCGAAGAAAGGACACTTTGTACAAGGCCAAGAGCTCGACCACTCATTTGCTCCCTGTGCCCTAGGTCTTCTCCCAGGGTAGATACAGACACCAGAAGCAGTAATCTCAGAGTCCCAATCTGCTGTAAAATCCCTTATTTGTATTAAAAACACTCAGTACCTGGCACACAGCCCACAGAAGCCATTAGGCACAAAGCTGCATTAAAAAAAAAAAAAAAAAAAGATGCAAAAGGGAAATACAAGTATAAAGGACCAGGAACTCGAGGCGTCTGTTGGGGAAATCTGTGTGACTGTAGAACCAAAGCTTCCTGAAGGAGCAGGAGACGTCTCAGGATGAGAAAGAAACAGGCAGGAGAATGGATGCAGCTAAGCCAAAGAGAAAATAAGGAGAAAAGAGTGAAAAAGACAATAGGAGAAAGTTTTCGATAAGTTGGGTCACGGAGGACATGGTGAGATATCTAGAGGAAGGTGGTCACTAGAACCTGATCATGTTTTGGTCTGTACCTCCCCACCACATATCTGAGAGAGGGAAATGCTGTCTGTGCAATCCTGGCACCACCATCTGTGGCTCCACCTTGCCACGGAGAAAGTCAGGAGACCCAATTTCCACCCTCAGCCAGTCAGCAGAAGTGAAGGGCGGTCACCAGGCTCCAGGAGAAGAGACCAAAGCAGAAGACTCAAGCAAATGATGAAGGCAGGGAAGTAACTAGAACAGAGTCAGGGCCCAGGATGAAGAGAAGGAGAAAGCATAAGAGGCTTAAGAGGAAAAACACCTTCATTTCCTATTTCACACACGGTCACTAATTACCTTGAGCTTGAAGCCTGGTCTAGAGCTTCAGCCAAGAAGAGGTTGCTTGCACCAGGAGCCCAGGAGGAGGGGAACCAGCCTTCAGCCTCGCCTTGCCCCTGCTGCTCACATCGTGGCTAGGCTTTTCAGGCTCTGTTCAAACTCTGAAAGTTCCTAGCCACTGCATCACGTTAAGGCTTTAGCTGAGACAGAAGAGATCCTTCTTATGGCAGATGACTGGGTAGGCCTAGGGCATGGTCACATCAGCATCCCCTCCCAGACACCAGGGCTACAAATCTACTGGCAAATCTAAAGGGCTGGAAAGGTTCCCAGATGCTATGAGAACCATCCCAGCTGTACCACTGAGCTCTTATAAATGAGGGCAGTTTTAGAGAGGAAGAAAGAGTTAAATAGCACAACGTTGGCTGTCCCAAGCCTTTTGGGCTTAAAGCCAGTGCCCAATCCTCAGCTCTTTTATTTGAGTAACAGAAACAGCCTACATGACTCTGATTTCTCTCCTTTCAACTTAAAAAAAAAAAAAAAAAAAAAGAAATCTTTCTGTAGGGTACAGAAACCACAGCCTCCAGTTAGGGATTATCCAATATCGTAGGTATCGGGAGCTCTACCCCTTCCCCTAGGGCAATTTTTTTTTTTAACGCTCAAATGCTGTTCTCAGAACCACTCAGATTCATGACACAGTACCGACTACCCATCACCAACCAGCGAGATAGTGTTGTATTTACTGTAATCCCTTTCAATTATTGGTTAAATGCAGCCATTCAGGGGCTGGGGAAAACAGCTGCTTAACAAAGGACAATCCCACGCTGACCCAGACAAGATCCCCTTCTCAGCCAAAGCACCCTCTGGCTGCAGCCGGGAGCAGATCCTGAGGTAAAAAATAAAATAATAAAAAAAAATAAAATAAAGCAAGAAGCAAGCAAGCCTTTTCCTTAATACACATATATAGCAAAAAAAAAAAAAAAACCTCCTTAAAGACTTCCCAAGCTGGATGTTGGATCTGGACTGCTGTGTTTAAGTGCTCATGGGTGTAGGAGCCATTTGTTCCTCTCTGAACCCGCCTATGGTTTTCGGCCTTCCCAGCACCCTGGGGCAATGACTTGTATAACGTGTGTTAAAAATAAATTGCTTTCCGTTTGTTTGGTTTAAAACTGCTGCCTGATCTGTTCTACGGGTGCATCATTGTCCCCAGTGGCCACAAGCACTGAACAATTATTCTACAGTTACTGTTAAAGATTCAGGTTTGCAGAGCCACGTCCTCTCTGCCTCGCTGCTTTTCAGCTACTGTTGTATAAAACCTGCATGGGAGAGAACCACAGGATCATGGAAGGGTTTGGGTGGGAAGGGACCTTCAAAGTCCACCCAGCCCAACCCCCTGGCAAGGAGCAGGGACATCTCCAACCACATCAGGTTGCTCAGAGCCCCGGCCAACCTGGCCTGGAATGTTTCCAGGGATGGGGCATCCACCGCCTCTCTGAGCAACCTGGGACAGTGCTCCACCACCCTCAGTGTAAAAAATTTCTTCCTAATGTCCAGTCTGAATCCTCCTCCCTCCATTTTGAAACCATCACCCCTCGTCCTGTCCCAGCAGGCCCTGCTGAAGAGTCTCTCCCCACCTTTCCTGCAGCCCCCTTTGGGCACTGGGAGCCGCTCTCAGCTCTCCCCGGAGCCTCCTCTTCTCCAGGCTGAACAGCCCCAGCTCTCTCAGCCTGGCCTCACAGCAGAGCTGCTCCAGCCCTCTCAGCATCTGCGTGGCCTCCTCTGGACCCTCTCCAGCAGCTCCACGTCCTTCTGCTGTTGGGGACTCCAGAGCTGGACGCAGCGCTGCAGGGGGGTCTCCCCAGAGCGGAGCAGAGGGGCAGAATTCCCTCCCTCGCCCTGCTGCCCACGCTGTGGGGATGCAGCCCAGGGTGCCGTTGGTTTCTGGGCTGTGAGCGCACGTTGCTGGCTCGTGTTGAGCTTCTCATCCACCAGCACCCCCAAGTCCTTCTCCTCAGGGCTGCTCTCCATCCCTTCATCCCTCAACCTATTTTGATACCAGGGATTGCCCCAACCCATGTGCAAGACTTTGCACTTAGCCTTGTTGAATCTCACGAACTTCACCTGGGCCTACTTCTCAACCTTGTCCAGGTCCCTCTGAATGGGGACCTGTCAACTGCACCACTCAGCCTGGTGTCATCAAGAGGAGATGCCACACAACTGTACCGATCTCAAGAAGGATCTCCTAAACTCCCTCAGCTAGATCTTTAGGTCCCTCATGAAGCACAAAAAAGCAGAAACACAGGCAGAATATCAAGCCATCATCATTATGCAAGCAATCCTAGAACACACGACAACATCACAGACTGGCAGGGGAATACTGACAGTTTATTTCACAGAGCATTGCAGAGTTTATTTCGGTCTAGGTCTATTTTCATCAAAAAAGTATCATCCTTTTAAAAAAAAAGGTAGCAAATATTCAGGACTATAATGGTAACAGTCAGTGCATCACGCATAAAGTTTGGGTCTTGTCATAAAAAAAAAGAAAGATAAATGTGAATTGTGAAAACAACTCTTTGTTGGATTGCTTTTAACACTCCCAAGCTTTTAAGCACTTGACTTTTCAATAAAGTCATCTCCAAGGATAAAAACAGAACATGCAGGTGATTATCAACAGATGCTGGATTTAAACAACATCTCTCACTTGGCAATGACAATCCACTAGGAATGTTTCAATACAGCACCACGGAAAGGGAGAAGCAACTTTGTTCTCAAAAGCCTTCAAATCCACCAAAATCTTGCAATTCTGCAGAAAAAACACCCACACTGTGTTTCACAGACTTGAGAGAGTACCATATAGTAGGGCAGTATTTGGGGAAGGTAAGAGGCAGCACGGGCCAGGGGCTTATTCCACTCATATTCATAAAAATCTGGGGCATATGCAAACGAATTAAAGTCTTGATTTACACTCTTAGGAGGCGCTTATTAAAGTATGACGATTAATATTTTCATTATTAATGGGAGTATTGTTCTTTTAGATAGATAAGCTGGCCACTTTTGCCCCCATTTCTTCCACGCTAAGTCCAAGACTTTGACGTTTCAAATGCTACTGGAGTACAGAATAAAAAAAAAAAACACAAACAAAAAAACCCAAACCAAACAAAAAACTAGACCAGTTCAGTGCTGCCAAAACAAGAACAAACTGCGTGAGCTGGTTCTATCATGGTTTGTTTCCAGCCTTTCCAAGCCTGCTTTGTGCATTGAATGTGAGGCACATCAGCATCCCCTAGATCGCCTTCTCCTCTGCAAGGTGACTTCTTCCAGACACCCATGGGCTCTACAGCCCAGCTCGGCCAGAACCCAAAGACTACGCCTCAGCTCCCGTTCCCTCCATGGTGAACGCCTTTGATGGTCCAACACTTCCAAGGCAGTGCACACCAGCCTTCAAAGGAAGCTCACGCTCAATGGGGTTTCTCACTTCGCACGTTGTGTCGACCAAGATCCAGCAAGGAATGGAGCAACCCAACACCAGAAGGCCACGGGGACGGAGCCAAGACCCCATTCATAGCTCCGGCAGCCTTCCAGCTGGCTTCAGCTGCCTTGGGAACTGGCTCTGTGTGAACAGCAAAGCGACCCAAAAACGGGCTCCTCTCCACAGGGCCTTGAAGGTCAAGAGCAGAGAGCTGAGACTGCCCTTGGACTAGCTGTGAGCCATTTCAGGGAGGGGGGGAAAAAAATGAAACTAATCTACTTGGTTTCTGACCTTTTTTTTTTTTTCCTCTTTTAACTTCTGGTCTAGGATTTTGGTTTAAAGCCTTTTGCATTGGAAACACGCTGATTAGAGCTCTTGCCTTCATGAGCCCGTCAGCATCTGCCACAAGATCGTCCCTCCTTCGGAGGACGTGAACATGCAGCTTTTAAAGATCCTGCTTTTAAAGCAAGGAGGAGAGGTCTCCTTGCAGGAATAAATTACACTCTGGAGCTTCTTCACCTTCCAGACTATTTACAACTCCTTCACCCACAGGCATCTGCTTGGCCCAGAGAGGGGGGAAGTTCTCACTGCACCACCACCTCCTCTTCCTACGCAGGTGCAAGGACAGGGAAGCAAGGAGTGACTGCAAATGCCACTGGGAGTGGCAGGCACTTGACCCAGATCTGAGCGGTGATGGTGTCCACAGGATTGCTTTTGGCAAGCCACCCGGGCTCCTGACAGAGCCCAACTCAGGGAGAAGAGAGAAAGAAAGAAAAAAAATAAAGGGGTGGGGGGGGAGAAGGGGGGTGGGAAATCAAAATATCGCTGCCAGCAGAGGCCAATCTACAGCCAGCGCTCAGAATTTGCCTTCAAGACTGCAGCAGGACATTTGAAGAAGTTCATTTCCCTGTGAGCATCCAGGCTTTGGGGAAGGAGGACGGGACAGGGAGAAGGTGCCCAAGTGACCGAGCCCTTCCCTGGCTCTGAACTTCAGCAGGAAAGAGCAGTGCTATCTCCTCTCTTAGGAAAGCTTCTCTCCTCCAAACAGCCTCCTCGTTGCATTAGAGCTAAAACTTCATTGCCCAGGAAAAGGGGGAAAAAAGGGGGAAACAGAAAAAAAAGAAACCCATAACAAAAACAACACTTCACGAGAACATCACAACATTCAGCTACACAGTCGCTGCACCAAGGGAAGGAGGGGAGCAGGGCAAGGGAGGGGAAGGGGAGACACGTCCAACGTGTTTTTCCCAGAACCTCCCAAGGGGACTCAGGTTGTCACGTCAAGATTCAAATAACTTCAGCCATAACGTCGAGGATTTAATGAACACGGTATTTCCACTCATGCCCTGGAAAAATTACACTCGGAAAAAAAGAGACAAAAATTTCAAATTTTCTACATATTTACAAAAATAAGCCCCCCAGCCTCACAACCAAGGAGGTGGAGCAGCCAGCAATGGGGTATGGGAAGGGGTCTCTGCCCAACCAGCAGTTCCTCAAAGGTTCCCATCCCACAGCAAGCAGGAGAGCACAGCTCTCGCCGCCGGAGCGAACGCAGGGGACGGCACGTGCCAGGGTTGGACCAGAGCCTCTCAGTTCATCCGCAGCTTGGTGTCCCGGTGATCTGTGGGGGTGACCATCTCGTTGGCATAGCCATTCTCGGAGCAGAGGGACAGCTCGTCCGTGGTCTCCACGCCGTTGTTGATCTCTGGGGAGGGTAGAGAAAGCAGAGACATTGTCACAGGGGTCCAAGTCCCAGAAGTACCCCTATGAATGGGGAAACTGAGGCGCTGAGCAGCCGTAAAATTCCACCACATGGGATCCATCTGATCCTACAGGGATTTCACCCCAGGTTTAGTAACACTGCACCTATTTAAAATCGGTTCTGAGCAGGACCTGCCTCCAAATAGGAACTCGCCTCTGAATTTCAGACCTTGACAATCCTGCCACCATCAGAGGCAAAGCTGGATCCCCCAAATACATGATGCTATGTCACAGGCTGAATCAGTCACCTTTGAGAAAAGGGTGCAAGACACCTGAACTTCATCTCTATCCAAATGACCATTCTGGAAAAATGAAGACTCCTACAGTCACTGGTTTCACCAGGAAAAGCGTGCAACCACCAGTGTTTTAATTGTAAACATGCTGTCTAAGCAAGAACACTTGTTTCAGAAGCACAGAACTTCAAATATATATCCAGCCACCCTGTCCCACCAGCAGATGGGACAAGACCACCTCCTCCATCAGCAAAGAGCAGGATAACAGCTGAAGGATGGAACAAAGGGCTCTGACCAACCAGCCTTATCCGTACCTGAAAAAATCAGCTTCTCCTTCATGATCTTGACGTCCCGGCTGGACCGGCGGACAGCAGCGCTGAGCATGATCTGCTCCGGGTTGTAGGTCCTGATGCTTCCTAGGCGCCACCTGCAAGACAAGAGGGGGATATCAGTGGCTGGTTTCCCCAACCACAGGAGCACCCTCAGTGCAAGCAGCCACCAACAATGTGGAGACCAACAAGTCCCAGAGACCCTCACGCCTTCACTCCCTTGCACCTACGCAACCCCGCATGGTAGGAGGATGTTCAGAGATGAGCATGTTATCTCAAAGGGGTACAGACACACGAGCAGGTCATCTTTAATCACCTTGAGCATCCTAAATCTGCTAATTTCACTGAGGACTGCAGATGCCCCAAATCCCTCTGTCACATCAGCTATCCAGCTCCCCAAAGGAGGTAGGGCTATTTTGACACTTAGGGTTGGAAAGAGGGAACAGAACAAGACACCAAGCCAAGTAACGTTTTCCTCACTGCGTGACACGCTCACACTTGTGGGAGAAGAGAGCTCAAAGACAATTTACGGTCTCAAACCTGAGACACAGCAAAGACCCAGGTGAGCTGCTCTGCAGGGAAGTACAAGCAGTCTCAGTGCAGGCAGCTGTCACATACAATGCCTTAAATATAATTTCTCCCAGTGCACTCCCCTCCCAAAATACCACGTCTTGAATGTTTCTACACAAACCCTTCACTTTTTAAGCCTTGACGAAACTCAGTGTTCATCAGAAGTTTCCACCACATGAACAATATGAGGCTGATGGGAACTTGGCCCAACGTGAAACTAGCCAGACTTATTTTCGTTACTGAATGCACGTACAGAAAATTACTGGTGTTAGTCATAAGCAACGGCAGCAAGTTCAAGGAGTCTTTTGCTTTTAAAGCTGTTTTTCAGCCTGAGAGCACCCCCACAGCAGACCCTCAGCTGCAGAGCTGCTGGCATTAGGAGTGAAGGGTGGGCTGCTGCTGCAAGGGGGGAAAACAGGGCTTGGTGGGCTCAGATAAAGCAGCCAGACCCAAGACCCCACTGCAAAGGGAATGCTGTGTAGGTCAGGCTTTCGCAGCCCACGCCACACCAGTTCACCCTACCTCCTGACCACAGAGGAAGGCTTTCAAGCAAATCCCATTCTCCCTGCTAGAGCCAGAGATGCTATAAGGCTATTTGATGGAGAACAGGGATTTAGGGTGGCTTATGGGATTTCTGATCTTCTGGCACCATCTAGTGGCTCACCCACACAAAGGAAAGTGATCTTTAAATGTTTTTGCTTTGTTTTGTTTTTAGGGTCACAACCACCTTCTCTTAAATTTTTACCTCCCTCCCCAGCCCCGGGGAGCAGAGGATTTGAGGAGCACCGCACATCTCCAGGCTGGGTCCACAGCATTAGCCTGACAAAGCAACCTCCACAAAAGAGATTCTGCAGTTTTCCCGAGAAAATCTAGCTGGTGCCAATTCCATGGGGTTTCCAACCCCTTCCCAAATTCCAGTGGGTGACACCATGCAATCAGGCTCTGACCGGGGTATGGATGAAGGCAGATGCTCTGCTACAGAGAGAAGAGGAGGGGAATGGTAACACAACACAACTCACAGACCTATGGACAGAAGCAACACAGAGGAAGCACAAGGAGGCAAAAACATGAAAGTATAAAAAGTTTTTTAGAAATTTTTTTTTTCTCCTGTCAACATCATCTAAGCTGAGCCACTCTGACTTGGAAAACCACCATTTTTGCCCTCAGTGTCCCGTGCGGGCAGACCCCACTAAGGTCAATGTGGTTGCAAATGCACAGGATCTCACAGGATAAGATCCTCAAACTATAACCAGGACCAAAACATATTGCTGCAACAAGTCTTTTCTTTGTCCATGTCATCAGAATTTTCAGGATCAGGTTGGGTTGCATGGCCAAAAGGGATGATGATCTCTTGCCCATAGGTCTTAGACATCTCACAGAGGGCATGGGCATTATTTTGAGGAATAGACAACCCGTCCTCAAAGGGGTGCAGGAACCAAAGGTTCTTCTCCTCCTGCCAAAAGAAATGACCACTGCTCACTGCTCCCCACCTCACCTGGTGGCTGTGGTCAGACCCAGGGTGGTTAAATACGCACGAGGGGCTGTTGACTCCTCTCACAGGGTTGTATGGCTCTGATTGAACAAGCTAGGAGAGGGTGACCGCATTTTTCAGGGGTACTTTCAAATACCCTCTTAAAAGGGCCACCAGTACATTTAATCACAATGCAACTCCAACACCATACGAAGTGCTCTCTGGCTGTGCCCAGTAGCCTTTGGGTCTCCAGAAAGCTTGTTTAATAGAAAATAGCACCTCTCCTACCCCCTTGGACTCTTGTGATCGGCCACGTTTAGGACAGCAGCATGCAAAAAGGCCAGACAGACAGCAGGTAGGTCTTGCTCTGGGAGGTTGGCATCAAAGCGGACCAGACGGACACAGGGTGGGAACAGACTAAAAAATACTGGGACAACACAGAGACAGCATACACCATGTTAGGGCTACGACTGGACCCTTGGTTTGGAGGGGAGATGCTAAATAGCAGGGAAAAGGGATGGGAGAGAGGCAGGTCAGGGAGGAAATGGGGTTGATTGGTACTGAGGTGATAAGATGGAGCAAGCAAAGAGCCAAGCCAGCCGCAATCAGAGTCCTCGTCTTGCAACCGCTCTTGCCTAAACCCTGCCCAACTCCTCCATACCTGTCTTCTCCTTACCCACAAGCCAGGGATAAAGGGGGAGGTGAGAAGGGGAAAGCACCCAACCTCCTTGCACCCACAGAAGGGCTCAGCTCAGCCCCAGGTCCTGTTCTGGGGAGATGCCGCGAGGACGTAACGCCACAAGTCCAAGGTACCTTGTAGAGCAGGCAATGCTTGCCAACCCCAACCCTCAATGCGGTGGGTGGGTGGGCAGAGGGAGAGGGCCAGATAAGCACAGATCCTCAGAAATACAACCCCCATGGCACACAGTGGAAGGAATGGAGAAGGTAACACGTGAAGAGTTCGGTCCGAGTACGGAGGCGGTGAAGGCTTTACTGCAGAAAACGACAGCGCTTCCCTCCACGGGCGTGAGAATGACTGGTGGGAAAACAGCCAATACAGGGAGAAATCTGGGTTTCCAATTGATGGCACTTCTAATCCAGCACCCCAGGCTCATTCCCTTCCTGTGGGCAATGCTATTTATTTTCACATTGCGTTTCCAGTTTCACAGTGGTGTAACTGGGAAGAGACTCCTGAAGGATCCCAACCTCCAAGTGCAGCTATTGATGGGCCAAACCTTTCCAGCTTTATTAATTAATTCCCAAGGCTACAGAAGCAATACTTCATATAATTGAACAGGTTACATTATTTTCTTTCAAACTAGCAAATTTAGAAGAGGTTGGTCTCAAAAACCTCTGGTAAATGCAGGAACAAGGGGGATATTTTGCAGTGGGATCATTTCCACGGAGAAAGCATTACATCCACTGGGAATTTCCCCATTACAACATGCTGCAGGATCTCTGAATAGGGTCATTTTAAAAGGCAGCAACTTGGATCATTGTAACAGAAGGTCAGATTGCCTTCAAAACATCCGCCAGCTTCAGCATCAGGCTCCCGTGATGCTTGTGGCCATGGACTATGCAACGTTCAGAATGTTATGGTCCCCCTGTGAAGCCAGATGTTTGAAAGCATCATGAAAAGCTGCGTCCTGCCCTGTCCATCTGCAGTGAAGCCATAGCAGAGAGGGAGAAAGAAAGAGAGAAAGGAAGGTTGAATGAAAAGAGAAAGAGGAGGAAAGCACCAGAATTACCTGATCATGTGATAGCTGTGAGATGCCAGAATGCAGCAGAGAGAAAGAGGAGGAACATGCACAACAGTCAGAGCAATAAGAAAATAAACAAGGCAAAGAGGCAAAAAAAGATCAGTTAGAAGTCATCACAGTTGGTATTTCCCCTCCAGAGAGGCTGTCACGATCCTGTCACCAGGGCTGAAGCAGAACAGCAGGAGCAATCCCTACCCGTGGCTACGGAGGAGAGACAAGCCATGCGTAGGAGAGAGGACGAGCACATCGAAGCGGTGGCTCTGTTCCCACCCACCCCTTCATCCTTGCATGAAGGAAGCAACTCTGTTTCGCCCCAAAAAGGACTTGGAGGAAAATTTTAAAAAGCAAAACAAAAACCACACCACAAAACATAAAATCAACCGTGACACTGAAGGCAAAATACCAAGCCCCATTTCCCGGACCTGAATCACAACAGCAGGTAGTAGTTGAGCAATTCTTCTGTGATTTGGTTTTGATGTATCCTCAATGTTGCTACCAGTTCTTTCACATGGTGGAGAAACTGGAATGGCAAGGAAATTGGTCTCTCCTGCACAAGGAGAGCAAGCCCTTTGCTGCAGAAAGTCCAACTTCTGGTGCTAGTTTCTCCTTCTTCCTTCTACTGACTAGGGGTTGAGTTGTCCCAAGGCAGACATCCAAAAGAAGACATTTGGCACTGCTACGTGGCCAGACCTCTGTGAGCAACTGCCTTTCTACATCAGGTCCAGAGGCTGAGGTCAGTGCTCCAGGCTGATGGACCCTGGGGAAAGCTGCTAGAAGTTTCCAGCTCTTCTCACCTGCATCAGACTTACATTGAGGCTGGAGGAGAAATCCTGCAATCGTGCTTTCCTTCCTTACCCTGCTTCCTCTTGCCCTACTCTATCCAACCTCTTCTAAACTGGAAGAAATTCAATCTGTGCAGAGAGGAAGAGTCCAGTTATTGCAAAGTCCCATGTAGCTGCAACTTCTCCCTCTCTCCAAGCATGCATCATTTCACTCTGCTCTGGGACCTGTAGTTCCCATTCAGCAGGTTGAATCAGTTTGATTTCTTCAGTCGTGGTCTCCTGGGTCTGGTTCAGGAAAGCCTTCTAAAACTAACTTTGGGAGAAGATGCAAAAGACTGTACGTGTCTCATCAACTTGGCCTTCAAATTCTGCTCTTCATAGAGGTCAGTCCCCGCCTCCAGACTCCTCTGTGCATTTCTGTATCTGACAGAGAAACGCAGGGTCTAAAGAGCAGAGACATCTATAATTAAACCGACTGATGAATTTGAGAGAGTGGAGGGAGCATCCAGCCAACACATCCACAGTGCCCTTCTGGAGAAAAAGGTTTAATCGGCCACAGTTCAGATCACAAGACTTCTTAGCAAAATTTTAATCTCATCTTGGTCAGTGATTTCGTTAACTGTTGGGAAATCTAATCTGAGAGGGAAGTTTTGAATCTGCTGCTCGCTCCATTATCCCATGCTGGAATTGGTGACTCGCTGGGCACACGTCTGTGACCGTAGGACTGCACGAGTCGCAAATTCAGACACAATTATAAATAGGCCAAATGTGGTCCGAAGTCAAATCCACAGCAGGTGCTGGCAGGAGCAATAGCCTACAGTAACATGACAAAAATACCTGGGTAATTACACACCCAGGGGAAGGAAAGCAGATGAACTGGGACAACGCAACAGCAAAATCACTAGCTCACGAGGCTGAAGCAAATTAAATTGCTGCTCCTAACACAAAGGCATTTCAGATATCAAGACGAAAGGAAAGTGTAGGTCCCTTGATGTCTCAAGGACAGTCATTTGTGCATGCCAAAGCAGATGAGATTACACAGCCAGGGGAAGAGGCGAGGCAATTTCAAAATGACACATTTTCTCAGGAGAAGGCTGCTGCTTCTCGCTGGAGGGAGCGCATCTCTCTGAGCTCACGCTTTTTCCCAGAGAGGGTTATTACACTGTCACCACTTGACAGCTAAAATGCCTCCTAGGAGAAAAGGCACATCATCAGGAGACACCGTCGTTTCCTCCAGTATAATTAAGAAGAGGGTAGTTTGGCCAACTCTGTCATTAGGAAGTTGATTTACCTCTTTCCTGCTTTATCAGTGTCTTAACTTGCACTCCTCCGAGGTTTTATGCTCCACATTTGTTTTTAGGGACTCTGGCTAACAGAGAGGCTTCTGCCATGCCCTCATCAAATCCTCGCTCTCCCTTTTCTCTGAAAAACTGAGACACTTTTCTCTGTGCATCAAACTAAGCAACTGATTTATTTGCTAAATCTTAATATTTCTATTTCTTCATCTGAATGGGAACAAACAGATTTAAGAAAAAAATTAAAAATTTTAAAAAATTTAATATGTTCTTTTTGAAGACTATAAGGGTCAAATCTCAAAATATCTCCTCTTCTTCCTTTCAAGTGTTTTAATCTCTTTCTCAGTATCCATTTCCCTAAAGCATTTACAGTTTCTCTCCCACATGCATTTTTGAGCAGAGCAAGGCATCTATCGCCACTACTTTGTGGTTTCTCATTCTTCTTAAAAAGTAGTGACTACATCCAATTCAATGTCACATCTCAGCAGTGGAATTATTGTTTGCAGTCTCTGGGATTATTAGTAAACAGCTTCCCTGCTATTGCAATCCAAGCACCTGAGGAGCACGGCGCTCCTCTCTCCCATCTCCATCCCACGCTCTGAACAAAAACACACGCCAGAAATACACGAGAGCCCACCTGTAACAACACTACTTACTTCTGGAATATAAAAACTCCTACAATTATGATAAATGAAATGAGATCAGACGTGATCCAGATTAGGCGGTACTCGTCGGGAGGCTGGAAGACAAAACACAGAAGGAGACCTTAAATCTTCTGGTTTGTATAATCACAGATCACACATTGCCAAAGTTACAACCAGGGCAGAAAGAAAAGCACAGAGATGCAGGTGTTGCATATAAATCACAATGGTTATGACATTTCTAACACTAGCCTGTCACCCAAAATAATGTTATCAGGAAAAACTGCAAACAGGAAAAAATTTAAACTCTCCATCCTTTCGTGTGCTGACATTTTCTCAGAGCTTGATGGGCTGAAAGTTTCCTATCTCAGTTGTACCTCGAGGTGAGGGCAAGGTGCTGTTTGGAAATCCAAGTCTGTGGGAAAACAAAGAAATATATTCACATTGCATATGAGATATGCAGGGTCCCTTTTGAGTGCTAACATTGTCCACAGTCTTCACGTTATAAGCATATACTTCTCAATTTCTGTCCTTTAAGGGATCGGTAGCTCTGGCTTCATTGTCAGTCCAAGTGGCTATGGTCATCACACCAGCTAAACTCAACTCAACCCATCATCTGAACACAGCACAGAAGCACACTACTTCATATCGATTTTTGTGCTGCCCAGCAAGGATTAGAACTAGTAAAGTGATAGTAATGAAAGAAAGTAAAGAAACTGGTGACAATAACAGTAAACTCCTGACGATGCTCAGAAGGCATCTACCCAGGACAGCCACCAGTGATGCCAACAAATTTCTCCTATCCCAAACCTGGGCTGGTCCCAACCAGGAAAAGGTTGTTAATTTCATACTGAACAGATCCATCACAACCACCACCATTAATGCACACGAGTAACATTTCCTTAGAGAAACAGAAAACACGATGCATAAAGATGAGTTCATGCGATGGTAGCGTGACATGGTTAAAACTAGTTGGGAGCCATCAGCTCTGCTACTTGTCTCCCAGCAGAGAACAACTTGTCTTTCTCTTCAGTGACTCTGTGTGTGGCTCAATTTCTCCTGTGAAAGTGTACCATAGAATTAGCAGGGCGATGTTTTAATTAGCCAATGCTTCTGATGGAGATTTAATCCTTGTGTTTCCCAGCTTAACTACAGAAGGGTGACATTCAATGTCACATTTGCTTCATCTGTTAAGACCAACAGACACAAAATTGATGTTTCCCATTTTCTTGGCAGGAGACTGTCATCACAACTAAGAATTCTGAATGAAAAATCAAGTGTCTTCTGATTTAGAAGAAAATCTACACATACAAATTTTCCATTTATGCAGATGTTGATATTCCACAACTGAAGACCCAAAACAGCAGGTTTGCCTGTTGGGCAAAAGTTACGTTTCCCATGATATGCCCCAAGCAATATGTAGACATGAACACAGCTGAACATCAGCATCTGACTATAGGTATTGCGTATATTATTTTAAAGTCCTGCTGAAAACTCAAAGCTAGAAGCTGTTGGTACGAAATCGAGGTTTTGTAAGCAGCAAAAATGGAATTTCAAGGTGATCAAGCAAACATCTATTGCACTGAGACAACCTGTTGTGGTGCTCCACCTGCACCAAGACCTGCTGAAGTGTTTGCTATATTTCACCTGCAGTTCCTCTTCTTTAGACAGGGCTGTTTGGCTGTTTCAGTGAGATTATTTTGGTTTTTTTTTAAGAACCTTTACCCAAAATGAGTCCTACTCCTGAAATTCTCACTTCTGCAGCCCATCAAACCCTTCATCAATTCAGTGTAACTGGGCAGAGAGCAACTCAAACCCTGGCTCTGAAGGACACTCCCAAAATTGTGAGAGGAGTCTCTGATTTAAGAACATCAAATTAGGGGCTGAACCCCAGCTCAGGCTTTTCAAAGTCCTCCTCCATGCCACGTCTGATGGCCTTACCAGCAGCATTTCATCAAGAGTAGAGGGGAGGGAAATTGTCAGTTTTTCTTCCTTTTTTTTTTTTTTTTCATTTTATTTAACTGAAACAAAAGTTAAATGTATTTTTGCAATTGCAAATAGCCCTTGAGTGAAGGGAGAAGCACAGATTTGCACTGTTCAGCTGGTGATAAAGCCCAATGAAGCCCCCGAGGGCACTGGGCAGCCAAAGCCTGGCAGAAACAATCATTTCGCTCCAGCTCCTGAGTCATATCCCACATAGTGGAGGGGAGCTCAGATGGCAAAGCTGGTTAAATTACATGACCTAGGCACCTCAATATGCAGGAAATCGAGGGATTTTTACACCCCTAATGATATAAGAGTGTGCACTCACACCAGAGTTGGAAATCTAGCAGCTGGGAGAGCCCTTGGAGGAAGGCTCCATGTACCAGCTGATTTTCATTGCTGGCAGAGGCTTTTGGAGTAAAATCTGCAAGTGATGTGCACACAGCTCCTGCCAGATGCAGTGGAGGACAGATGTTTGCAGCTGCACAATTCAGACAATGATAATCTCTTCAACAGATTCAGTCTTTATAAAACCATTTTCAATTCTCCAGCTTCAGCACACACCAGTGTGAATTTGTGTGGTCAGACACAAGCAGGAGGTTAAGCTAAGGCCAAGGATACTGTGCACAGATGTTCATCCATCTACGCAGCAGTCTTGAGGTCCTACCTCCAGCTAGAGATGCAGATAACTCATTAACCTCCAATCCTCCTTGTAGTCATCTTATTCTCCCCTTTCCCAAGCAGATCTGTCAGAGCAGGAGGTAAAACAGTTGCCTCCTGTCCTACCCCTGACAGGGTCTGTCGTCAGAAAACAGCCCCTCCACCACATGCGCTCACACAACCACAGCTGAGCTCTTGCTTTGGGAATATTTTGATGCAACTGTTTCATTGTTTTCCCTCCACTCCAACATCAATATTTCTGTTTGGTTCAGAGAACCAAAGTGCTAGGGCAGTTTTTAGAGAGTTTACTGGCTAACATGATGGGTAAGGGGCCAACATTTGGTCTCTCGTTGTTTCTTGTCCAGCAATAGGGTAGCCAGAGGTACCCCTTGTCCTCATTTGGTATTTAAAAAAAAAAAAAAGGCAAAAAGCCAGTTTTGAAGCCTGCCTGAAACATAGAAGCCAGGTTTGGTGGTTCACCTGTGTGCCTGCTCCTCCTGCAACACAACAGCGGCTCAGCAGGTCTGGAAAGGTGTTTTTCCATTGGAGAAAAATGGAGAAATCATATGGGTTAAAGGGGGCACTCAAAGCAATGTCCAAGGCTCCCAAACCCTGTATGGGGAGAGGCGCAGCCATCTGAAGGAAGGGATTGTGCAAGGAGAGCATTGATCCATTACTATGTCAGGGCTCAGGCGTACAGAAGTAGAAAACTCAAGTGCAATAGCACATTGAATTCAACCAAACCTTCCTGGAGAAACCTAAGCCCAACAGCACATTGAATCCAACCAAACCTTCCTGGAGAAACCCAAGCCCAACAGCACACTGAATCCAACCAAACCTTCCTGGAGAAACCCACTAAGCATACAGGTGCAGTGGTCAACAGCCACCTCTACACCCCTCCACTGCATCCCCTCCCTTCCAGGGGTTCACAGCGCCTTCCCAGGCATGGCACTTACCATTAGCCAGATGGGAAAAGGCACCTTGCGAAGGACGTGAGAGCTGTCGGAGGTGACCGACTGGACACCAGCACACCACAGGATGGAGTATAGCCAGGGCTCGTTCACAGTGTAGAGATTCACGCTCAGGTTGGCCATGGCGTAGTCCCTGCCAGAAGAAAGACAGGGTGAGATGTGAGTCCCCCAGCAAACATCAGATCTTCATCTTCAAGAGGAGAGGTCTTGCCATCAGCCACCACTCTAACAGCGGCTGGATTTATTGGGTTTGAGTTGCATTAAACAGTGTTTTTAAAGGGGCACATTCACTTCATAAGCAAACCAAGGGTATTGCAATCAAATTGTTTGAACTTGAAAGCTTTCTTCGTCTGTTGGATGCTATCTGAGCCAGGTCACAGCCCATCTCAAGTATTTCCTCACGAACGATGGGCACATCCTGTTTTTCCAACAACCGCCTCATCGTATTGATGTAAAATTAACATTTGTCTCAGATGCCTGTAACACTTCATAGGCAATTTACTTAATTAAAAACTGACAGACTGCATTTCCAACATCAATTCCTACAACTTCCGTGCCCTTGTTTTGGGGACGGTCGCAGAGTTACAGCTTGCAGTCTCCTGAGGTCATTTTCCAAGAAGCTAAAACTGCAAGCTGGGGTACAGGAGCTGTCAGTAGCAAACCAAGCACTGATCGTGGACTCCCCGTACCCAAACAAATTTGCATAAATGGCTCTCTTTCCTTATCTGCGAAGCAGAAGCATCACTAATCTCCCTTGCATGGGGACCACAGATTAATTCTTGCAATTCAGTATCAGCAAAGCTCTTTGGGGTGGAAAGCCACTGTATAAGACGTGGGTATCTCAAAGCTCACAATATGATCAAGCTGCTCCAAAGGCTAAAGGATTCTCAAGGGCAGAAATATTCCATTCAGATGCTGATTTTGGGGGACACTGGGGAAACTGTGTTATACCAGGGCTTGTTGAGCCTGCTCTGGCTCATGCCACAGGGCTGCAGCAACATTTGCCTGGGCACCTCAAGACCTTTAGGATTTGAGAAACACTTAGGTGGTAGGTCTGATTTTGGAGACAGCTGAGGTGGGAGATTGGGGCTGATGAGCTGGGATAGAAAAGAGTTTTCATGTGGTCCGCTCCATGAAATAAGGCAAATAGGGGAAAAACAAGCAGGAATTATCCTGCAGATAAAACACAGTCTTGGTTTTAAGGGCAAGCAACTAGATCAATTGCTGGCAGTCATGGAAAGACCACTGGATTACGCTAAATAGGACCACACTCTCAAACAGCCGTGGGCTCAGCTCTTCCCTACTTCCCAGCTCAAATGTATAGGAAGACAAATCCTTTGAGGATATTTTTCTTCTGCAAACCTGCTTCATTTTCAAGTTTTTCTTTTGGGGGAGTGAATCAAGCTCTAAAAAATCTACTAGAGACAATCCACCCTTCCTGAGAAGGGGGCAAAGCTGGGAGCCAACACAGTGCATGGTTCAAATACAGGCTTAAGCAGGAGAGGAAGCCCACCGCTGTGCCAGTCTCATTAAAGAGGAGACCTGGCCAGTCTAAATAGCTGACAAAGGACAGTAATGAAACAGGTGAATTCTCTGCAAAGAGAATTTTCTGAAAGCATATCCAGACTTTGGACTAATCAAAATTCTGCAGTAGCAACTCTGGAGGAGATGAAGAGAAGCAAAGGCAGCTGCTAATGAGGATGAAACAGCACTTGGAGGCAACTTGGTGTGAAAAGCCTTCACTTTTTCCAGAGCTGACAATGTAGTAAGAATCAGACAATTCATATATTTGTATTTCAGAAAGGATCATCATATACTGAATTAGGATGTAGAGTTCTTAGGGTCAGCTGTGGGCTCCAGGGAACAGCCTGGATTCTGTGTGATGGGTAGGAACAAGCTTGCACAGCTCAAGCTTTCAAGAGCAAGTCCATCTGAAATGATACCTCTGTGCAGATAAGGCAGCCTGGGATGAGCAGAAAAGATGCTGCTGGGCCAGGGATGCATGCAAGGCACAAGGATGCACAGAGATGTGGAGTACATGGGCTATCACGCAGTGTCCAAATAGAGGGCTGTACCTGACATCCTCGTTCGTGACCTTGGTGTAACGCAGGTTGAGCTTCACGATGCCCTTCTCCCTCATGCGCTCGGCGTCCAGCTTGAGGCCAGAAGTCTGCTGGAAACCTGGCGCAATCTGTCTGACCAGCTGCCTCTCCGTGTCCGGCAGCCACATCACCTGCGGAGGGCGCAAGACAGAGGACAGCTTTGGCAAAGACAATCCATAAAGCTGGTGACACAAGACAGCCAGTTTACACCAAGCCAGAAGCAAAATCTTGAACAGCCTCATTTGTCATACAAATTGTCCAGGAGACACTTACAGCCTCCCACATCTCTATTCAAATGCATTTCAAGATTGCCTGCAAGCCCAGAGGGCTGTAAATCACAAAATCTGAGAGGTGAAAAGGGTTGAGATACAAATTGATCAGGCCAAGGGCTCATGAGACAAGACATGGTGTGTCCTTGAAAACCTCTCCTCTCTGCCCAGTTCAGGGCACAGAGAGAACTAAGGACGCAAGGTTAAAATTTACAGTGTAGACAGGATGCACATGAGAAGCCTCTCATGCTCCCATGGCTAAGACTCGCTTTATTTACCCTCTTTTATCAGGGACACATCTACTCCAACCCAGGGCAAGGACTTCCCTAAGTTCACACCACGCTTTGAAAGCATTTCAACGTCAATCACTGTTAACATGCTCAGCGGCCAGATGTGGATTCAGGAACCAAGCTGGGCAGTTTCGTGCCTCGTGCCATGCAGAGGCTGGGCCCAACCAGGTGACCTCAGCAGTACCACTGGGCATTGCACTGCCTTAACCCATGTTTAATAACTCAGTGGTGCTCATCTACCAAAGCATCAGAGCAGCAGATGCAGCCATATCCATTTTCAATAAGGAACCATAAAACCTAGGTGAGAAATATTTCACAACCCCATATCTATATTTCAACTATTTTTCTCCTGCTCTCCATTCCAGTATCCAAGACAACCATTACCAGGGGGTAATGGTTTCAAAACAGAGGGAGGTAGATTTAAAGCAGACATTAGAAAGAATTATTTTACATTGAGGGTGGTGGAACACTGGCCCAGGTTGCCCAGGTGTGGCATCCAGGTGGTAGATGCCCCATCCCTGGAAACATTCCAGGCCAGGTTGGCAGGGGCTCTGAGCAGCGTCTCTGCTTGCAACCAGCCTCCAGGTCTCAACCTCTTCTCTCATGTCTGAGGTTCTTATCAAATTGCTCAGTGGAAAGGAACCTCAGGAGATATCTACTCCAACACCAACCAGCTCCAACACTGATTTCAGACCAGGTTGCTCAGGGCTTTGTTGGGTTAGGTCTTGAAAAGATGCAAGGATGAAGATCCCCTAGTCTCTCTGAGGTCCTTCTCAAGATTTGCCTGCCCTTGCAGGGAAAACCAGTTTAAATCATATCCAGCAGGAACCTCTCTTGTTTCAGTTTATGACCACTGCCTCCCATCCTCCTGACACGCAGCTCAGTGAAGAGCTTTCGTCCAATTTCTCAACAACCTCCTTGCTGGCACTGGAGAGCTGCTATTAGGTCTCTCCAAAGTCTTTTCTTTTCCAGGATGAAGAGACTCAGTTCCCTCAGCCCCTCCTCATACGTTCAGCCTCCTGACCAGTTTGGTGGCCTCTGCGGGACTTTCCCCAGTTTATCAATATCTGTCTTGTACTGGTGAGCCCCACACTGAACACACAATTGCTGAGTGAGGGGAATAATCACTTTCCTTCAGCTGCTAGTTATACCACCATGAGTATAGCCCAAGATGCTATCAAGGGACCACCAGCCTGGAGGCACAGTCCTCCCCAGCATGACTTCTTAGCATGAAGCAGCACTTCAAATCAAGTGTTCAAATGGATCAAACGAGATATGTAAGGATTTGGGGAATCCATAAAGAGGGCAATTTCGGAAACACCACCAGTCCCACAGAACTCACAGCCTGTTGTCGAATTCCCGATGCCAGGATGGTTTCCAGAGTGATGTTGATGTAAGTGCTGTAGTAAGGATGAGCTGGTGGCAGGTCCTGGAAATTAAGGATGAGTGATGTGTTGTCCTTGATCACCTCTAGCATATCTGCCAGCTTGCAGACAGACTGGTTGGCAGCTTCCAAGTAGTCAGACCTTGAGAGAGACCCGGCTGTCCAGAAAGGGTCATTCTGAAAGCAAAGTACACCCTGGCATCAGTGCCACAGAGCCCAGACTCCTCCAATACAGGTGAAGACCCCTTTCTAGCCCACCTTGGCAACATTGGGGGATGCTGACAGCTACTCTTGATGACCACCGTGCAGTTTGCTGAAGCTCTGCGCCTCAGTTTTCCTACCCAAGGAAAGGTCACAGATCCTTACTGAAAGCAAGGTGGGCTGGGCAGGTCACCTCATTTCCAGGAGGAGAGCAGAGCTGTAATGCAATTTTCCAAGGTAGTAAGCTAAAAGCTCACACTATATTTATCACCACCAAGGATTCATCAGAATCCAAAACCAAAAAGGACTAGCTATTATATAACTAAGTTACCAGAGAGGAGCTAAGGGCTGTTGGAAGAGATGGGCTCCTGACTTAAGGACATTCAGGAACAACTGCTTCAAAGTACATCCCAAAAAGCAGCCTTCCAGATGCTGTCCTGGCCCTTCTCATCTGGCAGGCAGCAGTTTCCCTGCATTCTCACTACCACATCTGCAGGCCAACCAAGTTTCTGTGCTGCAGCGCACGCAGCTGTAATACACAGACATTCCCATCATACCTCCAGATCAGCTCAGATCAGAACGGCAGTGAAGGAACTCCACGCAGGCGTATGAAACCAGTATCTGAGCTTGCATCGCTGCAGCAATGCCTCAGCAAGCCACGTTCAAGCTTGTATAAGTGTTCTGGAGTGCTGCAGCCCTCCTTCCAGATCACAGCTAATGCTCTCCAAGAGGCTTATGGCCTCTAGACAGAGAGCAGCTTGGCAAAAAGAAATGCCACCTGCAACTTGACTGCACGCTGAAGGATAGGTCAAGCCTGTCCCACAGCAATTCCTTCTCCCCTGGACTTCATAGTATTAATTTCTTGCTTTTTCTTTGTAAAGACAACTGTCTCCAAAACTAAATCAAAGAAAAAGGCACAGCATATAATACAACACATTGTCTTTTCTATTTTTTTTTTTTTTTTAATAATCATGTTCCCCTGCCTGGGGCTTCTGAAGTTCTTTGTGGTGTCAATCAGGCATTAAGGTTCCTTCTTCCAGGTGGTGGAAGAAAGACAGTGTGTCTTTTAGACTAAGTCTAAGCTTAGTAGAGGACAGAACTAAATGTGGCTCATGGACTCTTGGTCTAGCTGCACTTCAGATCACTCCACCAACGAGACGGATCTACACATCTCCACCTCAAAGAGGTGGCATGAGCTTTCATCCCATGGCCATGGCTCCAGGACACCCTCTCCGTGGCCATACACACCTGTAGGAACCACTCTCCAGCATTGAGTTTTTCCAGGTCGGTCCAGTTGAACATGGAGGAGTGCTCGTAGGCCCACTCTGGAAAGATTTCCTCCACGTTTGTTGTTCTCCTGAGTGTCTTGTCATGCATCAGAAATGGCACTCCGTCATAGCTGCAAAGACAGTCAGAGGCCCCATTACAGATGGAGATGTGCAACCACGTACATGGTACTAGAAAAATACCTGTTCCCACTCCAGCCTCTCTCATGGCTTCACATCAAAATCATTGTGAAGATCTCAACTAGTTTAACACATCCCCAGCATCCCCAAAACCAGCTGAAATGAGATGTACCCAGAGGAAAAAGTCTCTTAGATACCTGCTACATGTTTGCAGTCATTAAAAACGGTGACATAACCCTGTCCCTCCCTCCCTTCCTTCTCCTCACTACCCTCCTCAAAAAATGTCTAGAGTGCCAAACTGGTATCTTGGACAAGAACACCCACCCTGAATGCTCAGGCTAACCAAAGCTTTCTGCAATGTTTGTAGCTCCAGATAATGTCAGATGTTTTCCATACTCTGTATGCACAGACACACACACACAAACTATTCTCAAAGTGTTAATAGTAGATGACGAGTAAGATTTCCAAAGGCTCTCAGACTATATGGGAACTTAATGTTCATGGGCTTTCAGCAAAATGCAAAGGCTCCAAGCTACCAAAATTGCTCTGAAATTGTCTTTTCAATGGAAAATTGCTTTCGGGAAACAGCCATGCTCACACGAGTTGCTAAGTTCATGCATCTTAAAGAAAACTCGCCTCTCAGATGAAACTAAACACCCAAATGCATGCACTGTGGGCTTTAAGCCACCTACATATTGCAGAACAATGGTTCTGGGAAATGGAAAAAGCTCTTCAAACTTTCTTCCACCCAATTTTCTGTGACAAGGTCAGTGGTAACACCACACGGGGCAGTAAGGATTTCTATCAAGGGCAGGGGAACAATTGTCTGCACTCAGAAATCAAGATAAATCCAGCACAGACAGCCTAATTATAATGACATCAAGGAGCCAGTCTTCCTAGCAGGAGACTCAGGTAAGGTCTGGAAAGGAGATGGGGTTAAAATATAAACTGCATTTAAATTAGGAGACAACCAACCCTGAGCATTCACCCCCAGAGCTAGAGGGAAAACAAAAACCAAAATTTTAGATGATGGAGCAAACGCTGCCTCAGCTTTACCAGTGCCTGCAGAAGTCCCCCGTGACAAAGGTCACTGGCATCTTATTTGCTATTTCTAGCGCACACTGTGCCAGCTACTTCCCCCTGCAACCCAAAGCAACACGCTGACACAGCAATACCATGCTCAGCAGCACACCATGCTGCTGCAATCAATCAGAAGGGTTTTTAATAAATACAGTCAAAAAAAAAAAAGAAAGAAAAAATGCTAAGCAACTGCAGAATTAAGAGTGTGGAATGTTTAAGGGAGATAGGAGCTCAAGTTTTAACATCTCATAGCAGAGCATCATCAGAAACTGCTAAGCCTTAGCCACAGTGCGGAAATCCTACGGGACTCTTCATATTTACTCCCTCCTGTCTAATCCTTCCCCTTATGGCGTCACTAGCACTACCCAAGGCTAACCACAATGTATTGGCAGGCAGAAGTTTGAAAAAATAATTCAGAGACAGAAATCAGAGCTTTAGAAGAAGAGATGTGGGAGGAGGTAGAAAATGAGAGAGGAATACACAGTGATACTGCGCTCCAGCTGCTTGAAGCAAAGTTGGCTTTTCAACCAGGGCCACCCGGTTTGGGGTGTGCGGTAGGGAGCAAGTTGTGATAGGTCTGAGTATGTCCAAGCAGCCCACCCATGGCCGATATGTGCCTACAAGAACATGGAAGCATCCCAGGAGGGATGACCTGGGGACATCCCAGGTGGACTGGACCCATCAAACCACAGGCACAAAAAGCATCTTTCAAAGGGATAAGGACAGCAACGGGTGTTGTGCTGCAAACCCTTCCCAAAGCTGCTGCCAGCTGTATTAATAGCTCAGTTTTTGGTGGGAAGGTCAATGGAGTCTGCTGTTTATAAAGACACCTGAGTCTCCTAGAGAAGGCCTCAGATAACTGGGCCATCAAGGGCATTGTTTAAGCTATGGATGCTTGATGTGGACCTCTGGGATTGCTGCTGAGAGGCAACATGGAAAGCTCCCGGAGCTTTTCCAGATCTCCTCCTCCCAAAAAGCCACCTCTCCCCTCGGCCAGTGCTAACAGAAGCAACCGATTCAGACACTGCATGAGCCGAGTCCTCACTTGTGAGTGTGGACAGTCAAGTAGTCATCCCTTCAGAACAGTTAATGAACTTAACTGATTTTTTTTTAAAAAAAAAAAAAATAAAAAAAACCAACAAAAAACAAACCACCAAAAAAAAAACCACCACAACATCCAAATTCATCTTTCATCCTTCTACAATGACTTCCGCTCTCTAGGTGGAAGAAATTCCTACAGTTTCTATATTGTTCAATCTCAAGCAGTTATACAAAAAGCACCCTAAGAAACTTCAAAAGCCCATCTTCCACCGGGCAAAAGTATCTTTCCATCAACACCAACCTCCAAAACAGTCAGGGAAACAGGAAACATCAGCTTTGAGTCTCTTGTATTTATAACCAGAACTGAGACAAACTGAGGGATCACCAAGGTGTGGCATTACTGTTCCCTTCCTGCCACCTCTGCCGTTTTGCACATCTACGTAAAACATGCAAAAGACAGTTCAGAAAAGGAACAAGAATATTAAAGAATCAAACTCTTGGAACAAAGCACAGTTCTTGAAATAACCCTCTCTAAATGCTCTCTAAATTGGCCTTGTCAATTCAGCTCAACATTTACCTGCAAGGAACGGCTTTCTGACAGTCAACACCACCTCTTCCCACCATTAGTGACACGCGAGGGAAGGGGAGGAGGAGAAAGTGCGTACTGCTGGGCTGCTAAATTCTTGTAAAAACCCTTCTGAAGACTTGTAGTGCAATGAAGTCAGCTTGGGATCTCCACTCTGCACCTCGGGTACCCCAACAAAAGTCAGATTTAAGCAGCTCTGTGTCCTCCCAAGGCCAGTTGACTTCAAGCCAGGCTAGAAACCAGGTGTTCTGTTCCAATGCAATAAAACAAGCTCTAGGATTAGCTACAGTCTTCCTGCCAATGAAGATTAGCTTCATAAAAAAGGTATCCAGGTTCCCCCACCTGGACAGTTTCACCTTTAATCGTCATCACAGTGGAACAATAAGTAGCATCTGTGCAAGCGGAGACAGCGAGAAATTACCAGATACGTTCACCACGAGAGCTCTTTTCAATGGGAAAGGGCAGTAACAAGCAGACACGCACCAGATAGGAAAGACCCATCAGCATGATTTAGGCCATCCACAGAGAACATCTCAGACCAACTAGCACACTAGCTTACCTCAGTACCACATCAGCTTGGACTCCATATATCTTCTGTTCCACTGCCTTCTGGAAGGACATCAGAGTGTTTTCTGGTGCCAACTATTGGGGAAAAAAGAGCAAGGAGAGACTAGTAGTAAGTGGAAATGTTTACAAAGCAGTGTCAGTGATGATGCTTGGAGAAAGGTTTAGAGACTTTAAGGAGTCAAAAATAATCTTGTTTTGCAGATTTTGTACTGGTCAGTTACACTGGAGTACCAGCATCCCCCAGGCAGAATTGCATCTTACTGAAGTCCTGAAGATGACCAAAGCATTTAACTCCATTGATGGTCTTTCACACACAGGACAGAATTCAGTGCAGAGTTATCATGCCTGCAACAGTTGAAACCTGGCCAGCTTGTGGTCAGGTGCAAAATTAGTGTACGATAGATTCACCCACCAGTGTGGTCCCCCAAACACTGGCTTGCTGGAGATCCCCAGAAAGCGACTGTTCATGTGATGCCAATTCTCCATCCAGAGCTTATAACTAGAGTTATCCAAAACACACCTTAACAGTTCTTCATTCTCCTACTTTTCTATGCAAACGGTACTTACAATGCCACTATAGACAGAATAAAGCCCATAAACCAGGGTATTATCCATACAACGGAAAACAACTAGACCACAGGTTCTGAAGCACACATTTTATTTCCACATCTACTCAGTTCAAAAAGGCATCTATTACTCAGTGTAAAAATCAGTTGATTTCTCTAATAACAAACGTTTCAGTTTTAACAACAACTAAAAAAAATATAGCCATAAGCTTAGAAAGTTTGTCCTTATGGCTATCACAGATAAGGATTCAAATTTATTTCATATTCCTTCCTGTTGAATGGAGCAGATGGTAACAGAATTTGGGTTTGTTTAAAAACAATACAGTGTGAAGACAAATACCTTGTTCTTTCTACAAAACCAGTACAGCATAACCAGTCCACAAACAACCGGCAGACCAGAAAAAAAAAAAAGTAGACAACTACAGAGAGAAAACCTGGCAGATTTCCTGAACTGAAACATAAGTACATAAAAATAAAGCTATTTTTAAAAATAATTTTATTTTTTTCAATTTTACTTTCAGGTTTGGAGCACCTGTAACATCCTGGTTTTCCACTCATCTCTGCCACCACCAGGATCGGTAAGTTTCCATCACGACACAATGAGCATTCACAAGCCATGATTTTCAAGAATTACTCAGAGTTTGGAAAAAGGAATAGTTAAGAACAAAGGTCTAAACGCACCATGCAAGCAACATGCACAATAAATGCAAGAAATAGCTCAAGAGTTTAAGGTGTCTCTGAGAATTATTTATTTTCTTATTAGCTGATGACCTTACATGCTCAGATCAGCAAAGCTTTGGGGTAACACAATCAGAGCAAACGTCAGCAACAACCTTCACATGGCTCCAGTATCTCTCTACTGAATTCCTCTGGGTCAAGCCACGCATCAATACTAGATCATTTTTCTTTTTGTTCAAAGGCAACACAGAGGCACGTTATTTTCCTTCAAAAACTCCCAAGGTCTGACTTGTCAAGGAGAAGACAGAGGCAACGCCCCCATCACACCCTCTCGCACAGCCCAGCGCTGGGTCACACAAGGTCGAGTTGAAAGAGCTTTTTTTGCGATATATCCACGATGCCCAGAGCTGTCAGCAGGGAGCAGCAGCCACATAAAGATCTACAGATCTCATCCAGGCAGACCTGCTCTATCTCCTTGGGATGCTTTCAGCATCTCGGGTTCCCCCCTACCTCCCGGGAAGTAGCCCAAATTTCCCCAAGATAACGCTGCAAGGCGATCGTCTTTGTTTTACAGGGTAATGCTCAGTATTCGCTTTTGGAGACTGCAAGAATCGCAAGGAAATAAAGTGTGTAGAGTTCAAACTAGAGACAGTTGAACTAGAGAAACCAAAGGGTGATGCAAGACCACCAGCCTAAGTCAGGAAGGGTTGCTGGGTGGATGCAATGCAAGTCCCAACTCAAGATGTGACATCACATCAAGCAGGAACTGAACTCACGCCCGTATAAGCAGTCTTACCAAGGATGCAGACATACAAGGAATAGAAAAGCAAAGTGTGTTGAGTTATAAACAATCTTTCAGGCTAAGGGGGACTGGAAAGGGCAGGCTGGAATATCTTCACCAAGCAATCAACGTAAAAGCTGACGACACAGGTAGGATTACACTACTGTTACCCACCTACACAATGAAGAGCTCCTATTGCATGAGTAAGGGCTAATGATGGCAAACAAGCGCAGCTACAACAGTATTCCACCTCTGCAGAGGTGGACCAGCGTGACCAAGGTCTTCTCAGACAGTAAAGATGTTCATGCATCTTAGAGGCAGTGCTAAAATACAGGTTACAGTGAACTAAAAACTGATATTTTCATTGATTTTTTTAAACTCAGCACACTATGTCCCATCTTCAGTGCTCAGACGCCACTGAGCCTCACACTGTGGAGAGATGATCCCAGTCCCAGGAGTGGACTATTCCACTCCTGCTGCATCTCTAGCCCCTACAGAGCCTGTAGACCACGATTCACCCTTCAAGAAGGGCAAAACTTAACTGGACCCCACCAGGGCTGCAGGCAGCTGCTCAGATATGAGACATCCATTCCTTCCCCAGGAACTTGACCCAAACACAAGTTAAATAAACTTACAAAACCCTGGCCAGATCTGTGCTGAAAACAGCAGCTGTGCAGAGGAAGCAGCATTTTAAAATCGTTCTAAGGACTTAAGGTCTGGCCATCCAAATACACACTCAGGAACTGTAATATAATCGTCATCACAACACCACTAGAAGTGAAGAGCAACCTCTTGAAGAGCATCACAGATGGATGAGCATCTCTAGCTGCTCTGAACCAGCAAACAGCACAGACGTCAGCAGAAGTGCTCTCCATAACACCATTCCCCACGGTGGCTTGTGCTGGGCAGTCTCAATAACACCACAATGCTATTACTTGACAGGTTGATGTCAGAAGCTTTGGAAAAGTAGATTATAAGCCTTCCAGGCAAAGACGTCATCTTCTTGTGAGCATGTGGCGGGTAAGCTCCTAACCTGGCCAGAGCCAGTCACCCTGATATAAATAATTGCATCTCCAGATGAGTCCATCATCAATGCAGAAAGCTGTCCTCCTCGGTTTCTAAACCTCTCGGTCAATCCTAGCCTTGAGGGGACTGAGCAAGCCACTCATACCAATGACATAGTCCAATAAAGGTCAACCAGAAAGCCAGGAAAGCTTTAACCCTGTCCCCTAAAATCAGGTGCTGCCTATTCCCAGAGGTTCCTCTAGCACTACTTTAGACATGGGATCTCTCTGCACCAGGAGTTCATCTCCCTTAGAATGCGAGTTTTTTTGTGAAAAGGGTGAATCTCAGTAACAGATATTTCCATCATCCCAGCCTGTGTCTGTCTCCCTCAGGAAAAAGGGAGCTGAAACCCCAAATTCAGCACGTGTAGGGCAGAGATGCACCCAAGTGAGACATTTACTTCTTTAGGTTAGTGTTGTGGGTTTTTTAAAAATATTTTACAGCAAAACTGCAATAACTAAATAAATGCATAGTCTTTCTGCTTGTATTTCTCTCTGTCTCCCTCCAGTTTCTTCTACGAGCTTCCTCCTTGATACAATATATTCAGGCACATTATGACTAAAACCTAAATCCAAGTTTGCAGCAATGCGGTGCAACAGGACACAACCAATTTCTTAAGAAATCAAGTGCTGAAGTGAAGCCAGCCCTGGGGCACAAAGCAATGATCTCACTCCAAAACCTCTGTCCTATACAAACCATGCCAATGTCCACTGAAAGCTAGACAGACTCTGTGTAGAAGCTGTTCCTTCTCTTCACACTTGGTTTGATAGGCTCATCCCTTGCAAAAATCAAGCTACTATTCATTTCTTCCTACTACAGAGATACAGCAAGCATTTTCTAGAAAATTACCCATGAATGAACTCATTTTGACTGGGTTTTTTTGTGCTTAAAATACAATTATAAATGCTTTCAAGCAGAGTCAAGAGCTTTGGACCTTCCTTAACGAAGATTATGAAAGCATGCTAGTTAGAGCAGCACAGCCTTGCTACGGTTGGATGTTGCTATGCTGTATTTTTCCCCTAATTAGCCACCTTGCCAGGCCTTTAAAAAAAAAAAAAATAGAAATTAACACATCATTGGCATGTTGGGGAGGCTAAAGAAGGAAGCTTGCACAGAAGAACTGTGGCTGTTAGACAGCCGGCTGAACATGAGCCAGCAGTGTGCCCAGGTGGCCAAGAACGCCAACAGCATCCTGGCTTGTATCAGGACCAGTGGGGCCAGCAGGAGCAGGGCAGTGATGGTGGCCCTGTACTCGGCGCTGGCGAGGCAGCACCTTGAATGCTGTGTGCAGTGTTGGGCCCCTCAGCACAAGAAGGACCTTGAGTTGCTGGAGCACATCCAGAGAAGGGCAACACAGCTGGTGAGGGGTCTGGAGCACCAGTGTGATGAGGAGCAGCTGAGGGAACTAGGGTTGTTCAGTCTGGAGAAGAGAAGGCTGAAAGGAGACCTCATCGCTCTCTATGACTGCCTGAAAGGAAGGCGTAGGGAGGTGGGTGTTGGTCTCTTCTCCCAAGTAACTAGTAATAGGACGAGAGGAAGTAGCCTCAAGTTGTGCCAGCGGAGGTTTAGGTTGGATATCAGGAAACAATTCTTTACTAACAGAGTGGTCGGGCACTGGAACAGACTGCCCAAGGAAGTGGTGGAGTCCCCATCCCTGGAGGTGCTCAAGGAACGTGTAGACATGGCACTCCAGGACATGGCTTAGTGGACGTGGTGGTGTTGGGTTGCCGGTTGGACTTTATGATCTTGGAGGTCTCTTCCAACCTTAAAGATTCTATGATTGTGTGCTGAGCTGCACTAAAGAGTTTGATCTTTGCTTAATTGACAAGCTTTAAGGATATTTTCTCACCCTTTTGGAAACATGAGCATCATTTTAATTTTTTTTTTTTTTTTTCATTTTCCCTCCCTTATCTCTCCTTTCCGGTACTAATGTCTTGATTAGACAATAATTGGATTAAGAATGGAATTTTCCTTCCTGGAGAAAGATTCCCTTTGGAAGTTCCCTGTATGGGACTTAGTGTGAGATCTGCCAATGTGTTGGATTTCAGCGTTAGGGTCCCATTATGCCAGGTCACTATCAGGCAATAACATTACTGTTTAAAACATAAAATAAAAATGTATCTTTAATCCCCAGGAATTCAAGGTATTTTAGAGAGCATCCATGTCTAGCATTTCTGAAAACAGCTCAACTAGACTGAAAGGAAGTGAAAAGGTGCACAACAAAGAAAAAAATAAAAGTATTGCCTTGGACAACGGGATAAACTCATAAGCAAAAAGCCATTAAGGATTTAATAACTAGAGACAGGAGATAAGACCTCATTACTGTCATACTGCACACAAAAAAAAACCTGAAGCTTGATTTAATCAAAGACTACCTAACCTTACGTAGATTTATTTCAGTGAAGTGTTTCTCCTGGTCTGACAGGAGATGCTAATTGTGATTGTGAAAATTGTGAAAAAAAAATTGAATAAAGGCTCTCAAAAACATGTAGATAACAAAAATCCCCAAACAGAAAGAAAAATCAACAGTTTTTCCTTAGCTGAAAACTCTCAAAATAAGCCACAACCCCAAACAGAAGTCTTCATTATTGCTTCCATCAATAACTGGCACCACAAGATGACGAAACATCATTAAATTATGAAAAAGCATCTCTGTGAGAACATCAACACGTATTGGAGGCTTCACCTTCAGATGTCAAAAATAAAAAACAAAAACCAAAACCAAACAACTCCACATGTGCACGGCCATATTTGCTGGAAGTTTCTTGGGAGCATCCCTACAGAGGCAAAGCATTCCTAAGCAATAACCCAACAGGCAAACCCTGAGAGCAATTAAGGATTGGATGACCTTTGAAGGTCTCTTCCAACCCTAACTATCCTGTGATTCTATGACCAAGTCTCTGCTGGGATTCTTGCTCCAGATAAGGTTTATGTGAACTAGTTCAATCTGTAGGGCAGAAATTTTGTCTGCTGTTTAGTTTCTTTAGAAGGCTATGGGTGGCACACAGGCCTGGAAACACCACAGGAAGAAAATCTCCTAACAGATTTTGTTATTTCCAGCTACGCAGAAAGCATGCAGAGAACAGATTCTCACTTGGCTTCTTCTGGCCTTCACGGTTAGTACAAACTCAGCAGGACAGGAAAAAGCATTTATCATGCCCAGAACTTCATTCCACCACCCACAGAGCCAATACAGTTAAAAGAGTGATGCAAATTAAGATGGCATTTCAGGGGACTGCTTAAAGAAAGAAATAATTAAAAACAAAGAGAACTAAAATAAAATACTCCTGTGTCATGACAGGTGTTTATCTCACCTAGCAAACTCCTAGTGCACACTCTTGGACTTGGAGAGGTGCTCAAGCATGCTCCAGCCTGCCAAATAGGTTCTGACAGCCTATACAAATATTTCTTCTGCTTTGAATGTCAGCAAAAAAAGTTAGTTGGATGCCTTAAAAAAAAAAAAAATAAAATAAAATTTTTTTCAAAAAAATTGCAAGGCCAGTGCCTACACTGCAGTATGCTATCTTATCTGAAGTCAATCAACCTGCAGAGAGATGGAGGTGCAACCATCCAAACAGACCTAGGGACAGAAGCACCCAAACTAGAGATCCGGACCAGTATGTCCAAACTCCACAAGACAGCATTATCCAAGAGCACGGCTGTGCCAAAGCCAACATGCTCCATCTTTAGCCTGGACATGTCCAGAAACCTTGGAGAAAAAAGGACTATCTGATTATGATTTCAAGGTCTACTCAGAGGCAGATGACAGGAATGTTTCAGCACCTCACCCAGTCTCATGATGATCTGCAATGCAAGAGCACCATGCAGTCATGTAGGGTCAAGCACAGCTTGTTTGTTTTTCCAGATTGCTAAACACTCAAGGCAATCTTGCTGGGAGTTGAGCTGAACGACTGCTGGTGAGATCCTGCAAAGGGCATGAAGACCGAGCCTGAAGCCTCTTTTAAAAAAAAAAAAAAAAAAAAATCACAAACTTCTACTGCTGCAGCTCAAGGGCCAAGCCTGGAGAGCAAAAAACAGCAGATCTACCAGCCAGAAAAACGTAATGGCACGTACCACTCTGAGCAAGGCAAGGATTGCCCTTTTGTTTGTAAGGCATCCAGAACATCTGGGGCGTGACTTGACTCCGAGTTCACGTACTGATTTACCACCACGGTAATTCTAGCCAAGAGGGGTGCCTCAAAGTTCCATTTGTCATATATATTCTCTGGAGGGCAGCCTGGAGACCATCAGATCCGGTACCATCCTTTACACAGGCAGAAGAGTCTGTCAACACAGTACTAATTAAGTGAGACTACTCACCATCGGTGCTCCGCGGTGACCTATAATGGCTGGCTTTGGTCCCAGAGCCTTCTTCTCCATTATGCAAGGGGATGAGATGGTGAGGGGGACGAGGTAAAGTGCAACTACAACTGCGAGGTATGCAGTGAACATCAGCATCTGAGAAGCTGAGGTGGAAAGAGAAAAAAAGAGCCGGTGAAAATGTTGGACCTGATCTCCTCACACCACAGGAGCAAAGTCAAGACACCTTCATCTTCCTCCAGAGGAGAGACTGGTCTATAGCCATTGCCCCTATTACAATAGCAGAGCTCTGTGTTTAGGGAAAAACATATTCTATTTTAAAAAAAAATATATCTGAGCTGATCAAGTCCCGAGGGAGGTTTTAACTTCGTTTTGTGTTGTGGAAACAAAAAGTTAAATTAATTTCTTGAAGTCCCAGCAATGTAGCCCAAAACACTTCTGATTTCCAGCCCTTTGGGTGGGACAGCACCAAATTGTGTCCCGCCTGACAGCAGAAATAGATCACCAGTTAAATATATCTACAAATAAGTCACGGCACCACGTCGGTGCATTTAATATCACTTGGGTTTACATCACTTGTGTTTACACCAGTGGTTCACCAACACCACCCATTCCAGCCAGGGTATCACCACTTCAACTGTTTCTATGTGAAAATCTGTGCCACCTAGAACCGAGTTAATTTGCAATAATATTTTACTGATTAAGTTGGACACATTTAAATAAATCCTTGGGTTGCGATAGTGCTGCAACTCCCCGGGGTCTCTGCAAGCAGCGATATTACAGAACAAGCAAACACAGCAAAGACGGTGCTGGCTGCAGCCCTTGGGGCCAGATGACTCCTCACAAAGCCCAGAGACTCTGGGAATCTTTCGAAGGTGCTGACAGCGCAACAGAAACACCCCTTGTTCCCGACAGACACGTATTCCTTATGAAGAACAGCAGGCACCTTTGAACTCCAGAGCTATTTGGAGTCACTTGAAACCACAGACATTAAAGGATAAGACTTCTTTTTTAATATTATTATTATTTATTTTTCAAACTCATTCAGGCTTTGGAAATCAAGGGACAACCTCCAAAAAAAACCCTTTAAAACAAATATTTGCCATGGATGCAAGATGGAAAAGGCTTTTTTTTTTAGGGGAAGGACAGAACAGCCCAGCTCTGGTCCTGACCACAACTGATCTGGTTTCACACATAAACTGCTTTTTGCTTCCAGCATCTAATAGCCTCATTCAAACATGTTCCTACAAGCCAGAAAGTAACATCAGTAACTTGGCCATGTAATTTTTCCTCCTCTCAGGAAGATGTCAATCATTCACAGAGCATTCAAGGAACCAAATGGCATCTTGCTAAGTGAGTTCATACTGTGTCCCGCACCATAAAGGTATGGTGCCCTGGAATTGTGTGTTTCCAGCATCAAAAGCTCCAGATGGACACAGGACATGATCCTGACCCAATTCTTGCTCACCCCAGGAACAGCACACATCAACCAGGCTTTGAAATTAAGCCTAATTGTCAGCAAAGTCTCAGGCTGTGCAAAGAATCCAGTACCATTCACGGTACTGCAGTTTTGGGATTAAACAGCTCAGATTCAGGCTAAAGGCAAGTACCATGTGAAATGCACGGGCTTCAAAATATTTTGATCACTGGAGTGCACCCGCAGGGAAAGGATGCCCCAGTACAGGTCACAGATCATGTTAAAATACAGCAGACCACCTCACCCAGCCATGGATATAGAATCACAGAATGGTTAGGGCGGGAAGGGACCTTTGAAGGCCATCCATTCCAACTCCCCTGCAAAGAGCAGGGACATCTCCAACCACATCAGGTTGCTCAGAGCCCCGGCCAACCTGACCTGGAATGTTTCCAGGGATGGGGCATCCACCACCTCTCTGGGCAGCCTGGGCCACTGTTCCACCACCCTCATTGCAAAAGAATTTTTTCCTAATATCCAATCTGAATCTGCCTGCCTCTATTTTAAAACCATCACCCCTCGTCCTGTCCCAGCAGGCCCTGCTGAAGAGTCTCTCCCCATCTTTCCTGCAGCCCCCTTTAGGCACTGGGAGTCGCTCTCAGGTCTCCCTGGAGCCTCCTCTTCTCCAGGCTGAACAGCTCCAACTCTCTCAGCCTGTCATGTCATATGTGACAGCTGAGACCATAAAAAAGAAAAAAAAAAGTTAAACAAAACACAAGCAAAGCACATACTATTCAATTTGAGGTTGGATGGTCTGTATAGAAGGAGGCCTCCTGGTGACCACCCAAGCCAAGCAAGTAGGACAGATAAATCTTCCACTTTCTACAAAATGACACCACTACCAACAACGTTTAGATGCAAGCCTTCCTTCTGCATTCCTCCTGCTCTTCCTGACCACTCCAGCCTTGTTTAGGCTCCTAGAAGAGCATGTTCCTCACATGTCCTTTTGCTACTCAACGCTTCCAGGGCTGCTTTGAGTTCAGTGTTTTCTACCTGACCTCAGAAGCAAGCTGTGAAAACAGGCTACGATCTTTTAAAACTCTGGAGCCATTCAAGAAACATCTATTCTCCAGGGTAAAAAAAAAAAGTAACATAGACAGAACAAAAAAAAAAAAAGTGTAAATTTGTGCAGAGAAAAGCCAGTTGCTGGAAATTGTCACGTCTCAAACAACAAGAACAGACTGTTGCACCAATGACTACAGCTGCACCAGTTATTTTTTAAAAAGTCATTAGTGAGTGAAATCATCTTTTCCCATTACAAGTGACTGTAGTTTCTCACAGAGGTTCCAGTCCTTCTCTTCCATTTTTAACACCATCATGTCAAGCACATCTGCACAAAAAGCCTGTGAAGTCCTCCAAGTGAGATAACTTTCACAAGTAAAATTACCCTGAAACAACTTTAAGATCCGATGGTACAGAAAATATTAATGTTTTTCCTAAAAAAAAAAAAAAAAAAAAAACCAAAAAACCACCAAAAAAAGCCACCAAAAACAAAAAACCACCAAACAACAAAAAAAACAAACCAAAACAAAAAAACCAAACCAAACAAAAAAAAAAAAAAAGAAAACAAAAAACAAAAAAAAAAAACCCCAGGAGCAGAAAAGGAGAAAGAAAACACCTTCCTGGCTTATTAAAAAAAAAAAAAAACACAAAGAAAAGAAAAGTAATTTTCAAAAAACTCAGCTGCAAGACAAAAACTGAGGAATTCAGAAGTAGCACATACAGTCTCTGCTCTAGGCGTAACCACAAATCCTCCCTCAACTGGCAGCCTAATTACATGCTAGGACATATTTAAGAAGAACCAGGTACAGCTTTATTGGCATATTTATAAATTAAGGCAGAGAAATTATTTCTTTGAAAGCTCTCTCTGGATATCAAAATCTTTCCATCTTCAGACACTGTTTCCTCATTCTTAACTCCCACTTCTTGGAAGTCTTCCGCAAGCGCTGCCAAATCGTTCCAGGGCTTGTGTTTTGCTGCAGGTTAAATACCAATTAAAATATTTTTTCTGGAGCTGGCACAAATGTCTGAGAACATCCATGGATGCCCTGAAGGAAAACACTTCTGAGGGCACAGAAGGATCAAATTATTTCACAAGAAAACTTGAAGGAAGAGCCTAGGCTTGGGAGAGGCCCTCAGCAAAGAGGTGGGGCAAAGGAGGTGCATGAAAAACCTTATTTCAGTAGACAGGACCATCAAATAAAAGAGCTGGGTTTAGCGTGTCCTTTGCCATTCTACTCCCTTAGATCTTTGACCGTGTCTCAACATGCATTTAGGAAGCACCTAACCATCAGAGACCAGCTCTCTACTGAGCTGAGTTCTACCGTACCACAAGCACAAGTCCATTAAGGCTTTCAAAAGCAAGAAATGCAGGTGAGGTTGCAGAGCAGCAAGAGGTGCTTATGAGATAGAATATAGGCTATGTCAGTTGGATGGTACCTACAATGACCACCTAGTCCAACTGCATGACCACCTAGTCCAACTGCATGACCAGTTCAGAGCTGACCAAAAGTTAAAACTTGTTATTATGGGCATTGTCCAAATGCCTCTTAAACACTGACAGGCCTGCGGCATCGACCCAAGGAAGCTTGTTCCAGTGTTTGACCACTCTCTTGGTAAAGAAAGGCCTCCTAATGTCCAGTTTAAACCTCCCCGGCGCAGCTTTGAACCATTCCCACACAGCCTATCACTGGAGAGAAGGACTCAGCACCTCCCTCTCCAACTCCTCAGGAAACTGTAGAGAGCAATGAGGTCACCTCTCAGCCTCCTTTTCTCCATAGTACACAAGACCAGAGTCCTTAGCCACTCCTCATAGGACACGTCTTCCAGTTCTTTCACCATCTTTGCTGCCCTCCTCTGGATGCATTCGAGGACCTTCACATCCCCAGCGCCCAGAACTGCACACAATATTCAAAGTAAGGCCACATCAACATTGAATACCAGTGGGATTATCACCTCTTTTGACCGGCGGGTTACATTCCATTTAATGCTCCCCAAGATGTGGTTTGCCCTCTTGGAGGCAAGGGAACACTGCTGACTCGTACTGAACCCAACACCCCAACAGCTAGCCACCAGCCCCAGACCACCACGCAAGGACACCAGTGGTACTTACTGGCTTTCTCCGTTCGTGCAAACTGCCCCGCTACCAACCACGACAGGGCTGTGACCGCTGCAAGTGCTCCTATGTGCAAGAAAGGGGCTGTGGCCTGCAGGACAAGAAAAGGAGGGAAAAATATTACAAACATCCCAGTGCCTTGCAAATTCATTGATCCTGACAGGCTCCACAGGGCATCAGACAGTTCCATTTCCAGTTGGATTTTGCACCATTCCTACATCAGGTCCTACATCATTCCTACAAAACAAATGTTTTGACCATTTCTTCTTCCAAATCTTACCATTGCCCTTGGCACGCAGGCCACTATGAAGGTAAAGCAGGAAAGCTCTAACTCCCTTCTTAACGAAGAGCCCATGCAGTAACACAAATATTTGGAAAAGGCCTCCTTAAACACCACACAAACGCAAGTAAGGCTCTTGGTGCCATCAAGTCTAAAATGTCTTGTAGTCCAGTTGAACACTGGTCAACACCTCTATGTCCAGATGGAGATCAGTGAAGAGTGATGTCCCTCAGGGGACTGTACTGGGACCAGTACTGTTTAACATCTTCATCAATGACATGCACAGTGGGATTGAGTGCAAATTTGCAAATGACACCAAGTTGAATGGTGCAGTTGACGCACTTGAGGGACGAGATGCCATTCAGAGAGACCAGGACAAGCCCAAGAAGTGGGCCCAGGTGAACCTGAGGCCATGAGGTCCAACAAGGCCAAGTGCAAGGTCCTGCAGATGGGTTAGGCCTGCAGCAATATGACAAGGGGTAATGGTTTCAAAGTAAAAGAGGGGAGATTCAGACTTTTTATAAAGAAGACATTTTTTTATGGTGAGAGTAGTGAAATACTGGCACAACTTGCCCAGAGAGGTGTTGGATGCCCCATCCCTGGAAACATTCCAGGCCAGGTTGGCTGGGGCTGTGAGCAACCTGATGTGGTTGGAGATGTCCCTGCTCCTGGCAGGGGGGTTGGGCTGGGTGGGCTTTGAAGGTCCCTTCCAACCCTAACCATTCCGTGATTCTATGAACACACTGGACTGTATCACCATGCTGCATTGCCAAGAGAGAAAGTTTGAGATGGATCCTCTGAGTCATGCTTCTGTTCTCCAACTGCCTGCCTAAATTTAAAAAAAACAAAAAAAAACAAAAAAAAAAACCAACCCAAAACAACAAAAAAAAAACCACACAAGAAAAGGGAAGCACTTCTGAGAAATGTTAGTCATTTGTGTGAATGCTATTTTTCCTCCCTGTATTTGCATATATTTGCATGCTCCCAAATACACACCAGTAAAAACCTCTCAGGCCTTTCATGAGCAAAATATTTTTTGGACCCCTTTTTGAGGAAGGAGAAAAAAAAATGAATAGGGAGCAGGTTTATCGTGAAATTAACAGTTTGTAACTATTTTCCTCTAACTCATCTATAGCCCTGCAGCATACCACAAGTCTTTCTTTAAGCAGGACTGGATCAGAAAAGCTGCATTCTTTTTCAGATATATATATAAATTTAATGTGCAATGTAAAAACAAACCCAGAGTACTCTCTCCCATGGGACTGGGAAAAGCGTGATGCTCCAGGCCACGACACCAGGGTCAAGACCACTGCTAGCCAGACCAAGAGGAATATGCCCTGTCCCTCCGGCAACTCTGAGTCACATCAGGCTTCAGTATTTCCCACTTCTAACTCTGCAGCCACACCCTAGATTAAGTTTAAAGAAAAGAGCCAAGGAGATGGAGACAAAGTGGTATGACAGCCTTGAGGATTCCATGGTAGTTTTGCTGTGACTTTTCTCATTGCCGAGATTTCAATATTAGGGGTGACAAACATCAAGTCAAGGTTTACACAGCAGGAAGACACAAAATCCATGACACATAGCTGCACTGGCCCCTTTAACCCCGCAGAGAACCGTCCTTGCAGACAACTTACTTGCAGTGAAATAAATACCATCTCCCATTCGTCGTCCCAAAGCTGTGCTATCGATGACATGGTCACCACGGTAGTTATCAAGGTGGTCATCAGGCCAATCTGCAGCAAATATGAGAGCATTTACATACGGGAGCCTTTGTCTCATTATCATAGCAGTTTTACAGACCGGGAAACGGAGAGGAAAAACTTCTGTACGTAATAAATGGCCTAAACCAACTAGCCTTAGGATCCACAAGAAAAGAGGTCGGGCTTGTGTGCTGTCCCAGCACAACCTCCCCTTTTCCACTACTGGAGATACAGCAGTGGGCTAAATAGTCCCAGGAGGGCACATCTCATGGATCGTCTCTCACTTTCTTCACACAGTGGACAATGGGATGGAAAGATCAGGTGACCTGTCCTGCCAACGCACTGGATCAGAAACAACTTAAATACAGATTGGGTTCTGTCAGGCAACCTCAGGAGATCATCCTGGATTCTTCTGGCCCCGCAGCCACAGCCTGTGATGCACCAGTGCTATGGGAAGTTGGAGGACTTCACTCAATTTGACTCTCCAGTGCTTCTCTTCAAGGATAAAACTTGAACACCCAACAGACAACAAACATTGCACTTCTCAGTGAAGTGTGAACACATGTGCAAGTAAGGCTGTGCACCCCCAGCACTACGCAATCATCTCAGAGATGGTTCAGCACAACTTTGTGCATGGATTTGACTTCACCCAGGTCTGAAATGGCAACAACTGTGCAGTCAGCATCCAAGCCATGTTGACAGAGCAGTTATAACAGATTGGAACTTGAGAAGAGGCTCTGGATGACAGTGGCTGAACTGAGACTGCAGAACAAGACCCAGTCCCTCAGCTGCTTCTCCCAGCCTCCCTCTCCCTCCACAGGGAAGCACTCAGAACCTGAGCAGAGCAGTCAAAAGAAAAATATCACCTCCATTTTGAAGGTAAAAAGTTCAAACCATCAGAAACTGCCATAGAAATAACTCCAGCTGTAAAGATCTAAAATCTGGGCTGTCTGTCAAAAAATAGTTCACCATCCTCCACCTCTCTGTCTGGTATCTCAGACTCTGCGGTACCACATGCTCGCTGGATTAAAAGGATGCTGCTGCTCTATGCCTCGATTTCACGTACTGTCTAGATCTGAAATCTGCGTGGGACAGCTGGGCAGAAAAGGCCAACTGATTCATAACAGTGAACATCTAGGAGGCACAGGACATCTCTAGACTGGTTTTGGATTTACATAATACCTTAGACAAGCAAATAAAAACCCTCACATTCCTAACATTTAGATAAATCACTTTTGTAGATAAGGACACAATTTCTCTTTGTAGTTTAGCCCTTGGTTCCCATCTGCTGTTCCTCTCCTGGCTGCCCACAGACCTGCCAACAGCATGAGAGGCGTCTGTGGGAGCCTTCAACTTTTGGGGAACATGAACAAAGCACATGGGTAGCAGAAGGGGCCAAGAAATCCAGCTGCCCCAGGTCAAAGAGGATCTCCAAGCCACTTCAAACCACCTGTTAACTCTAACCAACCCATTTCTGCACATCTAAGGAAGGATGGGATTAACTTTCTATTTAAAAGATACCTCCCAGCTACCTAGAATGGCAAGCCACACTATTTCAAGATATTCCCTCATTAAGGGCTCCCAATCAATAAAGCTCAGCGCAATGCATGTGGACAACTGCACTTTGCCATGCACGCAGTAGTCATTCTGCTCTGCTCCCCCATCCTGCGGTCAGACCTCTGGGATGCCTGCCAGAGCGTGACACCAGCACACAATCCTGATTGAATCTACTCCGTTTTATATCCCCCAAAGCTGAACTCCCAGCTCAACAGCAACAGATGACTTTGCCAACTAGATTTCTTCCGTGCAGCCCTAATTCCCCTTGATGGTGCTGCCCTGTGCAGCACAGAGGTGTCCGACCACAAGCGTATCTCCATTTCATCATTTTCTTCTGCCATCAGTTCTGATTTATTCCTTCTTACCACCTCCCACGCATCTCCAACTTGGCTTACACAGCTCTTTTTGCAGGATTACAGGAGAAGATTGGAAGGAATCATGCTATTCGCACATACCAGCCTTTTCCATGTGCTTGAATCTATATTTCAAGGTAATTCAGCATGGATGCAAAGAAGAATATTAACTTAATTCAGTCTCTTATCTAAACCTCCTCAGAAAGCTGAGGGGGGTGTGGGGAAGGGAGGAGAGCACAGAGCAGCACATCTGAGTTGTGATGAAAAGAGGACATTTTTTGCAAGAAGGGAAGGAAGGGTGCGTTTCTGTAGGCAAGAACTGACTGATCTCCACCAACACATTCCTCTTCTGGACTTACTCATCCAAACCCACCAGCCACCTGGAGTGTGTCTGAAAAACACCATTTCCCTCGGTGAAGAAACATATGTTAGACTCAAGAATCAACAAATCATTTTCAAGCAGCAGCCAGACTGTTGCCGCCCCATCTTTACATTGCATCCTTTCCTCCCAAGGAAGCATAATTTCTATCCTTTCTAGGAAAATAAAAAGAGACGGCAGGGAGGTCTGTGCTTTTGTTGTCCTGCGGGGTGGTACATCTGTTCAGGCTCTGATCCTGCAAGACCTTGTCACGTGCAGAACAACCAATTTCAGAAGGAGCTGGGTATCGGCAGATTCAGGACCAGTCCCTTAATTACTTATTAGCAGACTGCCAATTAGAATTGAATCCTGCCAAGCCATTTTCTTTGGCACTGTCTCTCCCTGCAGCTTGCTACACATCCTTCCTCTCCCATTCTGTGCTCCAAGCACCAGAACTGCATCTTCTCTTACATCTCGCAGCAATGTTTTTTTTTCAAACTGCTTTACATACAAATCAGGATCTCCTTGGGTTTCAGCAACGCACAACCTGCACATTGTATACCCCCGGCTTTAACACCTACGTCTTCTCCCAAGGCTTTTCCAGTCAGTTCCTCCAAGCACATACTGAACAGCTTCACATCTGCTCAGCCTCTCCTCTCCAGGGCTGAGTTCAGCACAGAAAGGAGCACCAGAGATGTTCATAACGGAGTCCCACACTGAGCTGAAACTAAAGTGAAGCTGCTCTAATGGCTCTGTGTTTCTCCATCTGCAGAAGGGAGCCCTCTGTCAGCAGGGACCCCAAAGCATTTCACCAAAGTCTTTGTCCCTTGGCTTTGACCGCCCATATGGTGCAATTTGTTCAGTCTTCTGGGATGAGGACCTGTGCACCATAGACATTATAATTTATGCTCTCCCCAAAGAATACCATCACAGGGAGTGACATATACTCTGCTCCTTAGACCCCCATTTTATTGAGATCCTGCTCACTTCCAAGCTGAGAAGAGTCACTTACCTTGTGAAGCCAGTGCAGGTTCATTTGCTGTCCCACAGCTATGTGACATAGTGCTAATATCTGAGGGGAAGAAATCAAGAGTCAGGTAACAGCACATTACAACCATTTAAACACGCAAGAACACATCACCTCCCAAAAAGATAACTAAACAGGCCAGGGCAGAAAGCAGGGCTGGGGTGGGGATGGTCCAGCAGACACCATCTAGCTCGGTCATACCAACAGATTCTCTCAAAGCCAAGGATGTGGAGGGAAAGACTTAGACTTCCAAGGAGCAGATTTGAGAGTCTGGTCCATGGGTGCACAGCTCCCGGGACTGCAGGAAGCAGCATCTACACGGGGCCAGGTACTGGAATGGTACTTGAATGAACACCACCTTGAAGGTCCCAGCACCCTGGGAACGAGGGGAAACAACTTGCACTTGTGACTAGCAGATACACTGAAGTGGAAACTGGGCCATACTAAGGTGAACAAGAGCTGTATTTCTCCTCAGGCCAACTGCACCACCAGTATCAGGGTCCATCTTTGCTTGTGATCATCTGAGGTCAAAGACCACACATTTTTCACTTTCGATTTATTTTAGGCAACTTAAGACTAAGAGAGAGAGAAGGAGAGAGAAATAACTTCTGAAAGGAAAATTGCTTAAGTCATAAGTGGACTGAGAAGTTCATGCCCTTTTTAAAAACAAACACACAAACCTCTAGGAAACAGCCTTTTATTCTACTCACCAATAACACTGTAATGTACGTAAAGCCAGCGGCAGTTGTTACAAGTATTGGAATGGACCAGTCACTCCAATATCCCATTCGGTTATATAAAAACCTGAAAGGTAAGTGTGAAGTACAGATTAAGAAAAGATTAAATACCATAGTAACTTCATTAGGATTAGACAAAACTTCAGAAAATGGGTCTTTCCGTTCCCACTGTACAGACGAGAGATAAGCAGCAAAAAAACACTACTCATCTTGAAACGAAACCCAGCGTTTGTGCTTTAAATCCTCACTGGAAATTAACTCTGCAAAGAGGGATCAGATGTTAAATACAGCAACAACGTTACATTGGGGGAAATAAATAAATAAATAAATAAATACAGGACTAGGACTTGAGTTTTCAAAAAAAAAAAATGTTCCTAATAACAAAAGAGTATCCCCATGCGTGGTGTTGTTTGCTTAAACAATAGATCCAGCGCTGCCCTACATGCTCATAGACTAATAAAGACAATACAGAGACAGTATCAAGGACAGGAGGAAAATTAATGTTGCTGTGCTATATACTCAAGGCGCAAATTCTTTGTGGATGGACAAGGTGATGGAAGAAATTTGGTCTCTTATACCTATTGGAGACAGCATCTCTTATTCCAGTGGGCTGTAGAGAAGGTCCAGTCCTGCAAGAGTGGAAACTGTCAGGAACTGGGCTCAGGATTTCCCAAAATGGATCTGACTAGAGGAACTGCATCCTTCTCATCTTCAGCTAATCAAAATGTTGTTCTGTCCATCCTGAAGGACGCCTGTAGGGTTTTCTGGTTCAGTGGGTTCCCTTCTCCTGGTCCTTCCATTTAGCTTAAAAGCTCTAAGTAAGAAATGAGCCATTCGATGGTTCTGTGGTCCAGCCTTGGCAAGAGGCAGCAGCAACATCTTGATGTACTGGACATCCTGAAGCAGAGTCAGAGCAGTACTGAGGTACAGATGACATCCTACAGGTGTATCTCCAAAGCACAAACCTCCAGAACAACTTCTTTGGTTCCTCTAGGCCATCATTGACTAGTGAATTTCCCAGTTTCCCCATGCACATGGGGAACAGTCGCCACCTCGTCAAGAAATGCAGAAGAGCACCAAGGGCCCAGTACACCAGGAGAGAGGCAGCCAAATCTCAGAACCCTTCTTGCAACTTCTGAGAGTTCAAGTCTGACTTGGATTAAAAATTTTTCCACAGGATTTTTAGAAAAAACATCACTAGGTTGACTTGGATTAGGGTTAATCCTCTGGTACAGCAAGGACGAGACAGTTATGGGGTGGATGATGCAGCAGTATTGCTCACACATATCCAGCAGAAACATGAGCTCTGGAGCAGCACCTGGCTGCTCTGATCTCCTGTGCACCTCTGAAAACAAGGACCACATGAGGCCCATCCTGACCTGCCAATCTCAGGACTGAGTCCTGCTGAAGAGGAGCAACCAGGTTCAGGACACCGTTGAACAGAGCTGAGACAGACCTCACTTATTAAAAGACCCCATAACACAATAGACATTGGGCTTCTCCAACATCAGACAATGTGGGGCTCGGGTTGAACGGTCCTACTAGCCTTCCTCAGCCCTACTCATCAACTCATTCAATGAACTGGCCAAGGCGAGCACACAGGTTTCTTGTTGCTTTTTTTTTTTGGCTACAACAGACACAAATGCAAGCGGGTCAAAGACTCAACCTCCCCCGCACCACTCAAATCCAGATCATTCATCAGCCACAAATTCTGGTCTGGCAACTGCCTCATCTATTCCATCCAGGAGTAAAGCTCCCACGTAGGATCTGGAGAGCAAATCCTTGGGCTCAACAAACACGACTCACGTCCAAGTTCTGCTTAGGAATTCAAAGAGCCATAACAAAAGGGATCTGGAGGGGTTCAGATGTGCTGTTAGTAAAAAAGCAGGAAGAAAGAAAAGAAGGCTGCTCTGAAGTCTTTGCTTGTGCCATTCAAGAGCTTTCTTAGCTCAGCTTCAGTACACTTAAGTTTTTGCTCTGATGTCCCTTCAAGTGGCCCTCTGACAGTGTCAGGTCTTTACTTGATGTGCAAATGACTATTTTGAAATGCTGTTTCCATGGTAGTTATGAACCAGATGAGCCTTCTCCAGAACTAAGGAAGAAAAAAAAAATTGCTACACAGACTTGCATTTGTAGTCCTGCTCCAGAGGAAACACAGCCAGGTTCACAAATTACAGCATCTCCCACGTCCTTCATTAACTAACATTGAGCTTTCTGTTGCAGTACATAGCTTGCACACTGGAGATCTGAAGCATAATGCAATTAACTGTAGACACCAAAAAGAGAAGTGCCCAAAGCAATAAATTAAATATATATATATTTACTTAAATTTAAGAGGCACAAAGCCCTTTCACTGCAAAGGATCTCATTGAATATTCAGCCTTGCAGAAAAAGCTTAAAAGCCTGCAGCAATACATGCCGGGCTATAACTTCGCCTTGTCTTTCAAGCATGTTTCAACCCCAGAATAGTCCATCGAGTCTTTACAAGTCTAAAGGCCAATTTTTGTAGGTAAACCCTATAGCTGCCACCATTTAGTTGGGTCAATTTGTTTGGGTTTTTTTTGTAAATAAGTAGATCCACTGCTGGACCCCAAACATGCTGCCTGAACCGCAGACAGGGTTTGCTATGCTCATCTTAAGTCACCTCCGGCAGCTGCTCAGCACCATTTAGCAATGCTTTGCGCATCTGGGCTAAGGAACGAAGAACATCCTAATGAATCCAGGTTTCGAGTCCCATTTTAACCAAAAGAACACAGAAGAGAGGCATTGCAGCACATTGTGGTTTCAACTAGAATAACGAGGCTTTATATTACCACACTAATAACCCTGCTGAGGACCTGGGGTTACAGAGGACATGAGGTTGAATGCATTGACAGGGTATCTCCACTGTGAATATCTCAAATCATATCCTGGGTGGCATTAAGAGAAGTGTCACCAGCAGATCAAGGGAAGTTGCTCTCCCTTCTGCTCAGCATTGGTGATGTGGCCCCAGCACTGCAGTGCCCTGCCTGGGGCCTCCAAGTTCAAGGAGGATGCAGAGGCAGCCCAGTGGAGAACTACAAGATGGTGAGGGACCTGTAGAACATAGCTTACTATGAAAGCCTGAGGAAGCTAGGCCTGTTTAGTCTCACAGAGGCTAGGAGATGATCTAATTGCTGCCTACGCTGTCTGACAGACGGTTGTGAAGATGATGAAATCAAACACTATAAGAGCGACAGATACTGTCACAAGGGGAAATGGCTCTTAGAGGTTTGGCTTGGAAAATCATCTCCTCCCAGAGGGTGATGCAGCGCTGGAACAAGTCCCAGAGAAAGGGGCAGTCTTCATCCTTGGGGTTTCAACACTTCAGTCAGCCTAATCTAGTGCTGGCAATAGTCGTCCCTTGAGGGGCTGGTTGGACCCAGTGCTCGAGCATTTCTTCACCTGCTATGGTGGGACAGGCTGAAGAAGTTCAGTGTAGTCACCTGCACATGATGTGAGGAAGGAGAGATCACAACTAATGAGCTTTGGAGAGCAAGAACAAGCTCAGCAGCTTGTCACACCAACACGACAGCAAATCTTTGTCCGTGTGTCTCCGGGGAGCCCCTGCCAGCAGCTCGGTGTGTTAGGTCCTGTGCAGAGACAGTGTTTGTCCCAAAGAGGCCTTTCTCTAGTCTGAAAGGGATCATGGCTTGCAAATAAATCAGTGGAGCAGAGAGGAAGGCAACAGGAACAAGTATCACAGAAACTCTGTCCACAGATACGGCCCAGAAGTGATGGCCACTGAGGAACAGCAAAGATGGGGTTTCTAAGAGCCAGGAGCAGATTCACAACCCTGTTGGGACCAAAATGACGTGTCCTTTACACTCTGTCTGGCTGGAAATAGTTCTGTTTTAATGGAGCCTACACATCTGTGTTGGGAGGGAAGAGAGCCAGGCTCAGCCTGAACGGACCAAGTGGAAATTGTTTTCTCTCTGCCTGGAACCAGTGTGGCTGTAATTAAAACCTCGCCCCATGTTATCATCCTCCCCTCCCAGCCTTTCCGCAGCATTTCAGGCAGTTTTTCAGAAACCCTGCTGTTCACCTCAACCTCTGGTGCCAGTGCGTGGAGCAGAGATCTAATTGGGGTTACAGCACGTACAAAGCACTGACCCATTTTCAGCGTTGAACAGCAATGCTTGAACAGATGCAGCCCTGCTATTTTGCATCCAGAGACCCTCTCCCATGACTACCGTGCAACAAGAGAGCTCGCTTTTCCAGTGCTGTTAACACAGAATCCTGTGCACACTGAATTGCATGGCAGGGACTTGGTCTGCAGGTGACATAGAATCACAGAATGGTTTGGGTGGGAAGGGACCTTCAAAGGCCATCCAGTCCAACCCCCCTGCAAGGAGCAGGGACATCTCCAACCACATCAGGTTGCTCAGAGCCCCGGACAACCTGGCCTTGAACGTTTCCAGGGATGGGGCATCCACCACCTCTCTGGGCAACCTGGGCCAGTGTTCTGCCCACATGTGTGGGCATTTTAAACCCCAAATACCTCCTGTATCCAAAGTAGGCTTGCACATCTCCTCCTATTGCCACACAAATGTTTTGGAACCCAAAAACTTTGCAGCACCCCAGCTGCAGTGCCCATTCACAGCATTCCCAGCAGATGGTTTTGTCTCTGCACCTTTTTTTTTTCAGCCCTTTCTCATCTTTGAGCTAAGACAGATTTGGCTTTGCGCTGGAGCAGACTAGAAGCATTCACGTTCCTTACTAAAGGTATAAACTGAAAGAAAGAGGAGTTCCAAAATAGTCTTTAAAAAATCCAAAAACACCCAAACCAACACTTTTTTTTCATTCTAGCATTATAAATAACTAGGAGCAATGGTGATGGCTTCAGTTCTTGGAGCAAGGGTCCAAGCAAAAAGAGAAAAATCACACTCCTGGGAGGAGACAGCTCACATCGTGAAGTTGGTAAACACTCTCCTTCACACAACTTCAGCATCTCAGGCAGGCAGTTTACTTAAGGGATCAACTACCCACTGCTTTTTAAAATACAGTTTACTTATTATCTTTGACAAGATGACGATGTCGAAGTAGTTTGGTTAGAAGAGAGTCCAAAGTACTGTCAAAATGTTTTAAGATGCTGTTGAGATAGTAAAAGGGAGAATAATTTCCAGCACTGAGGGGAGTTGGCAACACCCCATACTCCCCAGCGCATCCCACTGGAAAGCTTGTTCTCAGCTCCTTCCAGCTTTGCAAAATTTTCCACACCCATGTCTGCTCCAGGCTGATTTTTTTTTTTCATTTGTATTTTGTGGAAAGTTTCAGCTAGATTGCTCAGCTGCTTCCAAAAACAGCCAACCATAGAAACAAATAAACAAACAGTGACAAAAGATAAAAGCTTCTACATTTTTTCAACTCCTCCTTTGTTCTTGCATGCGTTCACCAAGGAGCACACCTACTCCAAGCTCTGTTACAGACACACAGCAGAGGCATGAGGACACATTACATCTACCAGTGAAGATAGACAGTTCTCCTTCAGCTTCACTTCCCGCCTCATTAATGAGAGAGTACAGGGAAAGCAAGTCCATCTGAATGACCCAAATGCATCCAACCCAGTGTCTTAGAGGTGTACAACGGCAGTCAAATTTGTTAAGGGCTTGCCTCTTTGCAACAGGGAAAACTCTACTCACCAGTTGATTTCATTGTAGTCATTGTGAACTTCCCACCAGAAGTAAAACCAGATCAGGGTCAGGAAGAAGGATGAGGTGAGGATGAGGAACCAGAGGCGCTCCCACTGCAGATGGAAAAAGAAGTCAGCGTTAACACTATCCCGTTTCAGGGCCAGTGCCCCATCCTGTCCCACATCTCATCTAGAGGCTGTTGAGGTTGGATGGAGTAACTAGACATTTCCAAGGGCTGATTTAAGATCTTTCTCCCCTGGGGGAGGTGGGAGATGCAGCCCTGGACCCCAGCTCTGGGTAGAGGGGTCACTTACGTAGATGCATCTTACGTAGGGCTGGGACAGTATTTCTCCAGTGCTCAGAGCATGTGGAACAACGGTGTATTTATAGATACAAAGATGGTTTTTTTGTTTGGTTGTTTTTGGTTTGTTGGGGTTTTTTTGGTTGGTTGGTTGGTTTAGGCTTTTTGAGGCAATTGTTCAATTAACTTTTCCATTCATATGTGAGAGATGCAACCTGGCATCTTACTCTTCCATGAGTTCAGCCTAAAATAACTGAGTAGTTATCACACAGAGAAGACTACACAGCAGGTTAGGGTTGCTACTAGCACACAGATACATGAACCCTTACTCCTTCCCCCAGGGCACTCAGATCCTGCAGAGCCAAACCACCCATCCGCAACATTTATTCCCACCAGAACCACCACATATGTAAATGTTTTGCAAATAATACAGCAGGAGGAAAGACCACACCAGCATCAGATGAAAGATATTTGCACCAACATTCAGTTTTGATTAATGTTTCAAATAATACTCAAGTCCCCGCAAAAAAAAAAAAAAATCCCATAAACATCTGTTCAGTGTCCCACTCCAATAGCACGGGTAAAATCCTAAACCACAAGAACATCCATGAAGAGAACAGTGTTGCAAGAAAACTGTCCCTAACCAGCACTGTTTCCATGTGCTCGCTTGTTGGTTTTACCCCACAGGCACCAAATAGTCCACTTATGTTTCCATTTCAACTATCATCCAGTCTGATCGGAACAAAACACTGAAATAAATTCATTCTGGAAAATATTCAAATGAATCCTCTCTTCCCAGAATGAGCAAGAAGGGATGAAAATTGACACAAGTGTATGAGCAACTCTACTACTATAATTTCCTTCTAGACTGTGAGCACACCATTCGTCTCTTTTCAAAATGCCCTTTTCTCTAGTGAACTGTCTCATGGCTTTTCAATTATGCAAAGCTACATTACCAATACAAACACTACTATTTTTCGCCTTCCCTTTCCATCTTAAGGGCTGAAGCTATTTACTTAACGGCGTATTGACTATGTTTCATCAGGCATCACCGTGGATACCAGTCTTGTGATACAGCTCTTCCTTGTATGCTCCATCTTATAAAAAGCGCTAAAAGAAAAAGAAAGTAATAAAAAGAATTGGAATTATTTAATTTTTGCTGTGCCAAAAGAGTTGTTTTCTGCTAGAAGTTCCAAATTCTTGGCTAGGGGTTATGGTTAAAACTGTTCTTCAACTCAGCTCAAGTTTGTTACCCAACTTCCATCAAACCTCAGTAGGAGCAGGAGTCTAATTCCCACGAGGGGCTTTGTGTTCCAGATCAATGGGCCAAAAGGAACCAGAAGGAGGTAGGAAGGAACCTCCACAGCACAGCTACTGAGAACACTCAAAACCACATGGGCAAACTGCTCTGCCATGAGCTTAGGTACTATCATCTCCCCATCTCATAGAATCATAAAATGGTTTGGGTTGGAAGGGACCTTCAAAGATCATCTAGTCCAACCCCCCTGCAAGGAGCAGGGACATCCCTGACTAGGTCAGGTTGCTCAGAGCCTCATCCAGCCTGGCCTTGAACGTTTCCAGGGATGGGGCTTCCACCACCTTTCTGGGCAACCTGAGACAGTGTTCTATAACTCACATTGTGAAAAATTTTTTCCTAATTTCCAATCTAAATTTACCCCCCTCTATTTTAAAACCATTACTCCTTGTCCTATTGCAACAGGCCCTACTAAACAGCCTCTCCCCATCTTTCTTGTAGGCCCCCTTTAGGCACTGGAAGACTGCTATAAGGTCTCCCCAGAGCCTCCTCTTCTCCAGGCTGAACAGCCCCAACTCTCTCAGCCTGTCCTCATAAGAGAGGTGCTCCAGCCCTTTTATCATCTTCGTGGCCCTCCTCTGGACCTTCTCCAACAGGTCCATGTCCTTCTTGTGTTGGGGGCTCCAGAACTGGACACAGTACTCCAAGTGGGGTCTCACCAGGGCAGAGCAGAGGGGGAGAATCACCTCCCTCGACCTGCTGGCCACGCTCCTCTTGATGCAGCCCAGGATGCAGTTGGCCTTCTGGGCCACAAGGGCACATTGCCTGCTCATGTTAAGCTTCTCGTCCACCACATGCACAGATCTGCACCTACATACACAGGTGAGCTCCTGGAGAGAAAGCATTGAGGCTGGAATGGGTGTTGTTCCCCCAAAACATCCTCACCTTTGGAAGCAGGATGCCAGCCATAGCACCTACATCAGCTCTGGTGGCCATAGCCAACACCAGCCTTCCCCAGCCCCAAAAGCAGCAGCAAGGCTGCAACATCTCTCTATGATGGACCTCCTTCACATCAACCACCACTGCACAGTCGAGCCAACTCTTTCCAACCAACAAGTTTCGGATTAATATCCACTCAGGAACATCTGGATTACACAAACACAAATCCACTCACACCTTCACTCCATCCCACCAAAACTCCCCAGGAGGAAGCAATTGCTAACCCTTTCGGCTGACTATGACTATTTTCTCGTGGATGCCTTCCAGTCTGCAGATCTCCAAGCTTTCAAACCTCATTTTCCTTATTGTTTGCTATTTTTTCTTCTCCATTTGGGTCTAACACCTCCTTGCACCTATCAGCGACACTGTTGAATCTGTTAACTGGATCTGTTTTTGCAAAGCAAATGAGATGAAAAGTATCTGAAGTGCTGAGGTATCACTCATGGGAACCTCTTCGATGCTGTAAAAATGCTACCAAACTACAATCGTGGAAAAGTATCTATTAAAAAAAAAGTTACATTGTTCTTTGATAATACAAATAGTTATATATTTTTTGACAAAAATATGAATGAAGGTTACAAAGGAATTTTGTTTTGGATCAACATTGCTACCAAAAAAAAATCCTCCAGCTTTTTAAAGGTCATTATGGAATAAGCTTGGCCAGTATTCATGCACTGGATGACATCAATGTGATAAACAAGCCAAGGAAAACATTTCAGAATATGTTTGGGCTTTTTTTTTCCTGCCCATATTTGTTTTTTTATCCCCTTCATTTGCATGCAAGCAGCATCGCTTGTGTCAAGCACTCTAAAAGCTATTTTGGGTCTGTCCTTGATGATGCACTTGCCAGATATACTTGCCTGGTTGATTTTTGTGAAAACCCCATTAAATTCTTCAAGGGTTGACATATGTCAATGAATTAAAGCACAGTTCTGGATGGACTTTCAGAAGAACATCTTCCCAGCACCACTGATGCTATTCAGTACCAACCAAACCAGAATATGAACCCACACAAATCTGACCTATGTGCATAATATATTGGATTTAGCCCGGGTCCTGTACAACCTCCCTCCAAAAGCCCCTCATCAGAAAAGCTTGAGAGGTCCCCATTTTGCAAGTTCCCATATGCTTTAAAACAAGATTAAATCTGCAACTTCAACAGCTTCAAGCCTCTACTGCCAAAAATAAAGACTTAAAATCATGTCATCCCACTGACTCAATCATAGCCACAAGTAGGTGGAGGAAACTGCCACTTCACCTACAGAATCTCAGGCAGAACCATCAGAAAGCTTGAAGGTGCTTGAAAATCATCCACATTTTCAGCTCCATGAGATTTTATAACAATGTCAGCACTGACATTTTGGACAGTTTTTCTAGAAAACCTTCCCTTCCCCACCCTTCCCTTTCAGTTTCTCCTTCTCCTCACTGGGATAAGATGGACATGCCCACTAGTTACTAATTACCTGCACTAAGCTTAAGCAAGCTGAGCTCACAGAGCACTCAGTATTGTCCTGAAAATGAACCCATCCAAGAGGATCAGTATTAGCACCTTCCTTCCTACCAGGATGCATTTTGAAAGCAGCTCACCCTTTTGTCCTGCTTTCTGTGTTCTGGGTCAAAGCCCACCACTAAAGGCCTTTGGGTGAAGCTAAACCAGAAGATGTGCTCCAGGAGTGAACCCAATACACCTGAACTACCCAATAGGGACTCAAGTCCACAGGACCAGACTGGAGCTAGTCTTAAGTGACCACACCACCACCTTCAAAATGCTTGGACCACACATACCAGGATCTCGGCATCAACTGTCTCCTTCCACTGATCTCCTTTCTTTTGGGCTATGCTACTTGCTAACGCAGATGTAGCCATGATATCTTGCAGAAAGGCACAAAACACTATTTCTTTTATTACATCAACATTGAGTTTTAAAGGAAAGTGATAAAAGAAAAGTCACCTTTTTCCCCCCAGCTCAATGGTCAGAGAGGACATGTACCACGCGATCTGTTAACCTCAAAAAAAAAAAGCCAACTGGTACATGGATGAAGTCTTTGCAGAGCACACCCATTGAGATGGCCACAGCCCAAAGAAGGATGCAGAGTAGCAATTAAAATAAGAAAAGTGACTCTGAAGTGAGAGTATTTTAAAGGGGCAGCCACAGGTTGAAGATTTTGCACTGCAGAAGCACCTTCCAAAACAGCGCATACCACTGCGCTTACGATCTCAGGTCTTTTGTGGGGCTGCTTTAAGCAATGGGAATAAGATTTGTTATTCCAAGAGTATCTACAGACATAATCAAAAGAGCCCCAAGAGGAAACAGATGAATACTGAGACATGTTACCAAGTTGCAGTTTGTTAGGGAGTTTAATTTTTTAAGACCACAGGAACCTTAAAAAAAAAAAAAAAAAAAACCAAAAAAAAAACCAAAAAAACAAATGAAATCAGTGTTTCATCCACACATTCTCCAGCACTTTTGTGCATCCCCAATAATCTCTATCCTATGTCAGGTGGAAGCATAACCAACTCGTAAGGGATGAAGGTTAAAAAAAGAAATTAAATTAGATTGCCACAGAAAGAGTCAATTTGTGATTTGGTTGTGCAGTTGGCTTGTGCATTTTACCTGCTCTTGTGTTGCAAGTTTTAATCTAATTCATTAAAAACAGCCCTAAACTTCATATCACAAAGCACAGAAGAGATTTTCCAATCTGAGGATTAATTTTGGTTGACTGAAGTCTGTGCCAGCTTCTTCTGCTGCAACTGCCCAACCCAGACCAAGGTCACAGCATTATTCACCACCTGGCACCGGTGGCGTAGGAAAGCAGAGAGGCTGGGGAAGATTATTTTATTTCCTGTAGCATCTGTAGGAGATATTATGAATTTCATCTACATACACACTCCTACCTACAGGGACTATTTCAATTTAGTCAAGCTTGCTATATTAGAAGCAAGAAGATTTCTCACCCATAGCTGATCGCACATATGCTGGAAGACATCTCTTGGTGGTCATGCTATTTGTAAATCAAAGAAGTTCTTCAACCAACAAATCCATGCGTTCTAAAAAGCTTCTATAAAGAAGGTATCCTGGCTGTCACTAGAAAGTGATCCTCTGCCAAAACCAACCATGCAGAGAGCTAATGCGCATTTGTCTGCCACAGCTACTCCCTGATGAATTATGAGGTGAACACAATTCAATGTTCTGCTGTTCTAGAGAGGATAGAGCCATGTCCATTTGATAATTTACCTGATGAACCTTTATCAAGCCTGTAGATCACCAAATGATCACTTTGAGAAGTTGTGGCAGTCTGGTAAGGTTCCTGTTGACTGGAAAAGGGGTAACATAACCCCCATTTTTAAAAGGGGGAACAAGGAAGACCCAGGGAACTACAGGCCAGTCAGTCTCATCTCTGTCCCTGGCAAGGTCACAGAGCAGATTCTCCTGGAAACCATGCAAAGGCACATGGAGAGCAAGGAGGTGGTTGGTGACAGCCAGCATGGATTCACTAAGGGCAGATCGTGCCTGACCAATTTGGTGGCCTTCTATGACGGGGTTCCAGCATTGGTGGATAAGCGATGTCATTTCCCTGGACTTGTGCAAGGCATTTGACAGTGTCCCACATGAAATCCTTGTCTCTAAACTGGAGACACACAGATTTGACAGATGGACCACCTGGAGGATAAGGAATTGGCTGGATGTTCGCACTCAGAGAATTGTGGTCAAGGGGCTCAATGTCCAAGTGGAAATCAGCGACGAGTGGCATTCCTCAGGGGACAGTGGGATAGAGTGCACCCTCAGCAAGTTCACCGACAACACCAAGCTGTGTGGTGCAGTCAACACGCTGGAAGGGAGGGATGGCATCCAGAGGGATCTGGACAGGCTGGAGAGGCGGGCCCATGCAAATCTCATGAAGTTCAACCAGGCCAAGTGCAAGGTCTTGCACACAGATCAGGGCAATCTCAAGCACAAATCCAGGCTGGGCAGACAATGGATCAAGAGCAGCCCTGAGGAGAAGCTTAACATGAGCCGGCAACGTGCGCTCACAGCTCAGAAACCAACGGCACCCTGGGCTGCATCCCCACAGCGTGGGCAGCAGGGCGAGAGAGGGGATTCTGCCCCTCTGCTCCGCTCTGGGGAGACCCCCCTGCAGCGCTGCGTCCAGCTCTGGAGCCCCCAACAGCAGAAGGACGTGGAGCTGCTGGAGAGGGTCCAGAGGAGGCCACGCAGATGCTGAGAGGGCTGGAGCAGCTCTGCTGTGAGGCCAGGCTGAGAGAGCTGGGGCTGTTCAGCCTGGAGAAGAGGAGGCTCCGGGGAGACCTGAGAGCGGCTCCCAGTGCCCAAAGGGGGCTGCAGGAAAGGTGGGGAGAGACTCTTCAGCAGGGCCTGCTGGGACAGGACGAGGGGTTTTAAACTAGAAGGAAGCAGACTCAGACTTGATATAAGGAAAAAATTTTTTTTTACCCTGAGAGTGGTGAGGCACTGTCCCAGGTTGCCCAGAGAGGTGGTGGATGCCCCATCCCTGGAAACATTCCAGGCCAGGTTGGCCGGGGCTCTGAGCAACCTGATGTGGTTGGAGATGTCCCTGCTCCTGGCAGGGGGGTTGGACTGAGTGGCCTTTGAAGGTCCCTCCAACCCAAACCTTTCTGTGATTCTACAATTCCAAATTGCTCATTTTCTTCCCAAAAAGCAGATCAGCACAGCATTAGGATCTGAACAGAGTATGATTTAAAATAAAAAAAAAAATGAAGAATTTAAGATCTTAAAATCAATATTGCCCAGCTGTGAGATTCCAATAATCAGAAATGGCTATCATTGCATTTACACATTCCTGAGGTTTAAATATTTATTTATAATTAAGCTGGGTCTATGAGAAAGTGTGTCCAGAGCTCCTTCTGTGACGTGCAGGCAAAACAGAGAAGTACAACATGTGAGACCACATTAAATTGCTTATTTACTACCACTTCTATTCCCAAAGGTCAGAGAAATGCTGTGCAATGAGATAAGCTGCTCCTCTCACTCTTTGCATCCAGCCGGAGGAGGCGGCTGCATTTTCAGAAGGGACAGTACGCTGTTGGCTCAAGGTCTGCTCCACTAAAGCCAAGAAAAGCCAAGGCTAGAGCCAGCTGATTGCTGGCAGCCTAGGGATGAAGCAGAGCATAAACATTCTGCTTCACTGAAGTTGCTGGAGTCACCTTAGTTGACACAAGTCCTGAAATGCCCTCCTCCACCTGCGATGGTTGCTGGAGACCTCTGTCAGCTCATCCCAAGTGAGGAGCAGGACTTGACCCTTGAGACGCACCTACATCTCCTGGTCTTGGGATAAAACTGCAGGAGCCCCTTTAAAGCAAACCCACGGCCTCCAGGATCTTCTCTGGCACCGAGAAGCAACGGAGAGTTTCAAAGTGGATTAGAAAGAGAAGCCTGCTTTGCACTGTGAATGGGTAAGAGGAAATGCCAGTGCCGGATGGATTAGGGCTCCATTCCTACACGAATTAGCTCATAGCAAACAACTGCCCAGCAATCAATCAACGTGGGCGAAGTTGGGTCCCTTCCAGCTTGTGCATCCCTAGAAGCTTTCCGGTGAAGGAAGTCAGATGCCACTGCTGTAACGCTGCTGCAGTTTATACCAGTACAGCTAATCATGGCAGCTCACAGATGGAAACAAACCTTTTTTACAGTCCCCCTTTTGATTCACATCCAACTGTGAGGATTGCACTGACGCTTACATCAAACCCTCTGTGACAGTAGGTCCTCAAAGCTCTCCCAGAGCAGCTGAGATCACAGTGAGATTTCAGGATTTTACCTAAAGGGCCTCAAAAATAAGGGTGAGATTGTGGTTTTTTAGAAGCGATGAGACAAAGTAGACTTCTTTCCTGATAAAAAGATATTTTAACAGACTAAAAGCCAGACAACATGAACAACCTTATATTAAGCCACCACTGAAACCAGAGGAAACAACCTACTGTTATGAGGAAGATGTTTAAGTCAGATGAGTGCAGTAAGTGGGGTATCATAATTTTCTTTTTCACAGCATCCCATGAAGATCCTTCAGGAAGAGCATAAGGGGGTTTAAAAGAAGGCAAGAATAAAACTACGTTCACAATTCAAGTGAGTCTGCTCTACAGATGCATTGGTCTTTTAACAACATTCAATAAAACAGAAGATTGTTCTTCAAAAGAGTGGCTTAAATAACAAAATGCAAAAGAAAAACAAAATAAAAAAAAAGACATGAAATCACAAACAACTACTGATTCCCTTCAGGCTTAAAGCTCCCTTAGCCTGGAGGGCCTCAAATCAAGAAAGATCATCACTAACATTTACAAAGAGAAGTCAAAAAAAAAACTAAACCACATAGCATAGCAAGGGGGGGGGGGGGGGGGGGGGCGAAGCAGCCCTTCACCACAGACCACTATATAAAAACCCAACCTTCATTTGAAGAGCAAAGACAGGAAAGATGGGTAGCGTTTGCCACCAACCGGAAAGATAGTGTGACGGCGGGGAGGCTGAAGGGCAGCAAAAAGGTCAGACAAGCCCTCTACAATCAATAGAAAAACTCCAACTCGCTTCCCTGCACTCTGGCTTTGAACCAAAAATCTTTTATTGCTAGATTCATTATTTCAGGAAAGTGGATAAACTGAGTTTCCTTTCAATTCTGCATTCCTCTCGGCTGTTAATTTATATTTCATGCCACACCAGGAAATCACTTGTCATTAAATGCTACTGGCAGAGCAGACTCCCTCCTCGTCTCGCTGCTACTTCAAGCAGAACCGAGGTTTAATCTGCCAAAACTGCTCGGAGATCCCCTTCCTCCTTTTAAACATGGAAGGGTTTTGTTGTTTTGTTTTGTTTTTTTTTTCGAAGCTTCTTAAAATAGTTGCTTTTCTAAATCCAAAAGCTGAGTGCAATATGAACCCATGTTTGGAAAAAGTCAGTGCAAAAGCAGAGTCGTAAAAACATCTGACTCACTTCTCCACATTAACACCGAGTTATAATAAGCATCGTGCAGGGCAATCCAACCTAACAAGTTCGTTAAAATCATGTTTCCATTTCACCTGCTGGTAGGATCTGTGTTCTGGTCAGAGGTTCCTGTGATCAGAGCCATTAAGCTTGTTTCCAATAACTCTAACCACCTACTGAAAAAACGTGGAAGGAAGTCATTTCCCACTAAAAAAAGATAGTAAGTGTATTTATCTATAACAACCCTTGACAAAAATTATTATTTACGCGCACTTAAGGGTATAGAGGTCTCCTTGTATGAGAGGTTTGCTTCAAAGGTTTCAATTAAATTATCTAAATTTGCTCTGGAGCATGCCGGCCCTCTTTGCTGGCTATATAAAGAGCCTCTGAAACCATCTTCTCACTTTCAACACCTACAGCTGGATGGTGTGAATATCTCCCCACCATCCAAACCCATGGATCTCTTTCCACCAACATTAATAGAAACATGTGCCACCTCCAGTCCCCATAACCGGCGAGGATTTTCACGATAACTTTGTCTACAAGAGGTGCTAAACAGTCTCAACTTTCAGATTGCTCCCTCCAACATCTCTGCTGGAGCCAGGACCGTGCCATGCGAGGTGGCAAATGTGCCTGCTGGAGAAGCCTCTCCCAGCATAGCTTGCGGTCCCCAGCTAGAAATGAAGGAATGCTTGCAGAGATCAACTGGTTTCTGGAATTGCCAGTCATCCGATATGAAGAGGGCTCTTGTTCAAGTCAAAGTGCCTCTGGGAATTCACAGCTTTCAGTCTTTGTGGTGGACCCTACCCATTCTCCATCTCCTGAACACAGTAAACCTCCTGTTCATTCATTAAAAATAATTAAATAAGCAAATAAAAGTCAAACTAGAGCAGGCGGAAGCTTTTTGACAACGTCTCCCGACCCCTCACTTTTTTTTTTTGTCAGAAAAATTCCACTTGTGAAAAACAGAAGGCTTTTATAGGAAATACAATATTTTAAAGCAATTCCTTGCTGAAGGGCATCTCAGTTTGAGGCTGGAATTTCTAGTCAGAGGAAACCAGAGAGAGACTGAGCCCTTCCAAAGCCTGCCAGCACATCAGTCAGGACATGTACAAGCAGATGGAGAACAACAGCACGTAGATCTGACCACACATACACACCAAAAAAAAGTCAAATCTGGGCATCTTTCTCCAGTTCCACCCATCTAGCCATGCTGCTGGAACAACTGCAGCTGCAAACTGGGCAATATGGAAAAGTCAAAGGGGAAAATCCAGAAGTCTGGAGGGTTGATGTGACATACTGAGGTTAGGGGCAAGTGATAAGGACAAACATCAGCCTCTTGAACACCAGCCTGCTATCATAACCCTAGTCACCAATCTCATTTGCTTTTTATTTGCATGCAACTCAACCTCGGGTCCATGCTCTGTTGGCTTCAGTCTTCTCCCCATTCCAGGTGACATCCATAGTTGGAGAAAACCATACTACATCAGTTCTGCCCTGCCAGCACTAGGATCTCTAGACAACAGCTATTTTAGACTGATTTAACACACCCTGGTCAGACTAACTTAGAATTCTAAGGATACAATCCAGGGGCAAACTAGAGTTACTGAATTTTGCTAGAAGTACATCAAAACCACTAGAGCAAGCAGTAACATCAAACAAGTTATGTTAGTACCTCCATAGCTCCACACAGATCCATGTCCAGATGTCCACTGGCTCCCCTTGGGTTATGATGAGGTCTTCCTGAATCCCTCCTCTGTTCTCAGCCCCATCGCCACATCTAAACACTCCTTCTCCCATCATCCCTTTTAAATTCCAAGCCTTCACCCCAGAAGAAAGCACCTACCAAAAACACAAAGCTTTCAGAAGAGCTAAGTTATATCAACCAGCGCAGCTAAGCGACCTGTGGATGAATCTCATCTCCATCTCCTCGCCACAAGATATTTATCATTTTCGCACAAGGCACCGTAAGTCTCCATCCTGAAGGTTTTACATTCAGACAGCATTCACAGAGACATCTAATACAACCAGGCCCTCAAATTTGCAAATGAAGCAAGACAGAAAAGGTACTTTATCTTCCTGCCGAGCACACCATCCCAGTGTTCCTAAATATCCACCAGCCCAGGCATCCGACTTCAGCAAATGGATGGATTTTGTTGAAGGATCAAGGTCACATTGTCCTAAATAACTGCTCTCTACCTCAAGAGCAAATACAAGAGTTGGAGTCAAATTGGAGCACCACCATTACTCAAGTGTGTTTTCGGGTTGTTTAAATTCACTCGCGGATACGATGAAGAGTTTACTAATGAGTCTTCACCACACTATTTTCTGACATTTACAAGAATCAATTTCCTGCAGGCATTTATCAGTATTAGCTTAGAGCGGAAAGAAGGCAAGCTAACATTTATCCAGTGAATACAAAAGAAAAATTGAAGGCATGATTCTTCATTTCCGGATTACCCAATTGGACCTCATCCGAACAAACAAAAGAAAATCTTCTTTAAGCAAGATACTAAATCATCTCTGAAGATGAAAGATGACTACATCTCCCAGCTGCGCCCATTAGAACCATGAACTGAGGATAAACAAGAAGAAATATCAGCTGGAGCATTTTGTCAATGTGCATAATACTTCAGTTCCTACAGTGAAGTTACAAAATTTCACTAATAGTTCATGGTATGTGAATGCATAGTCCTTAAAATAGTGAACAGTTTCCCATACTGGTCAACTTTGAGCTCGTTAGCTCTGATCATGGTGTCAAAGAGCAAATGCACACCGCAATGAACATTTAAAGATAAAATAATGGAGGCTGCTCTGCTCTGAGCTCCCACTCAAAGCAAGGCCAACCCAGGTCAGGTTGCTCAGGGCAGTGTCCCAGCAAGGTCTGAATGTCTCCAAGGTTGGAAATTCCCACCCTTATCTGGGTCCCACTCCGGGGTTTGACCAGCCTCATGGGCAAAAACTTTCCTCCTGTCTAACTGGAATTTCCCTTGATTTTCTATCCATTGCCTCTTGCCAAGTGCTATCTTCTACTCTACAGCCACTCCTCAGATAGCTGCAGAGAGCAGTCAGATCCCCCCCTTCCCTTCTGCTACTGCGCAACCCCAGCTCTCAGCCTCTCCTCATACGTCCCAGGCTCCAGCTCCAACCAGTCTGGTGGCCCTGCTGGGCTTGCTTCCATCTGTTATGGCCTGCCTTGGTTTTAGGGAGCCCCAAACCAGACTCAGTGCTCAGAGGTGGGCTCTCAAGTATCAGTAGAGAGGAAAACCCCCATCCCTCAAGTCGCTGGCTGCGCTGTCACTATTACAGCCCAGGATGCAATCAGCCTTCCCTGCCAAAAGTACATCCAATATCTGAATTTTGTATTGCAGAGGGATGTAACAAAGAGAAAGTACCTTGCACTCCAAGGATCTGAAGCCTTTAAGTGAGCAAATCAATATACTTGACTAGCAGATATTGACCTACCAGACCTTACATACACTGAGAACAGAATCAAGGCGCCTGGGCTTCAATTCCCTCACCTCAAAGAGGCTGCAGAGGGATCAGGCTTTCATCCCACTGTTGGATTTAAGACTCAGGAACCCAAGAGAGGGCAGGCAGCAGTCTGCAGGACTCCACAGAGCATTAGCCAGCTCTCATAGTACTTTGTCACCAGTCCAAAGGCTTCATTATCTCCATCTAACAATCAAGACCATGAACATCATGTGCAAAATTCCACTTGAACACATTCTCCAGCTCTTGCTTTTTACCCTCAACTTTCCCCTCTTCTCCCCTTCCTTGCTTAGTACTTCAGATCTCATTAGATATGGGACTTTTTCCATTTGCTACAGCTTTCTCCAAGCAGGAGAATGTGGCCTTCTTGGAAGGATACATCTATCAACACAACTGATTCGAGCCAGTCTGGCCACTTCATAAACACTGCAAAGGTTTTGACCAATTCACTACTCCTAGGTAACAACTCTGCGGTCTTGCATAAGAGGCATCTGCCAATAAATAAATAAACGGGGAGAAAAAGGAAGAAATTGGGACTAACGTGGGTCTGGAGTTAGGAGGGAAAAAAAATATTCCTGCCATTCTGGCTGCTGAGGCTTGGATAGCTAACCAGATGCTTCCTAAAGTAAGTCATTGCACACCTCAGATAAATCTTATTTGATTACTGTAAAGACCAGGCTAACAGCTCTCTGCACACCTTGTTAGAGAAGACCATGAATGAGATTTCTGAGCTGTGACATGCTCCATTTACAATTCAATTTAGCAGGTCAAAGAAAGTGGCAGAGAACATATTATTGAAATACGTGTTCCTGCTGGGGCTGCTGTAATTGAACGGCAGATCAACAGATGCAAAAAAAAAAAAAGAAACCAAAAAAAAATACAGCCAAATCTCTAAAAATAACGTTATTACAATTTTGTAAAACACCTCGGCTCCCAGCCTCCAAAAACACAACCAGAAAGGGTAGTCAGGCAGGACCGCTAATTCCCTCCAGGCTTCAGGGCTTGCACGTTGGCAAAGCTGAGGAGCAATTGGGCAGTTTTGCTTGCCCAGCTAGCAAACGAAGCGTTAAAGGTATCCAAACTAAGGGACAGCCCATCCTTGCCTGTCCCTCATTCACTCTGCCATTACAGAGGACCAGTTTCTCTCTACGTGTAGAGAAAAATGCTGGCAGCTCTCGACAGCGCTGCGACGGGAATTCCTCCGCCATTCCAGAGACGGTGCACAGCTGGAGCCAGGGCTGTTTCTGGCTATTAGGAGCCCCAGGGGACTTTCTGCAGCATTAATGATGTCCTGCTCTTAGCTCTGCCTCCTGCAGTTACATCCTCCCTCTTTCATTCAGCACAGAGGTAAACAAAAAAATCCCTTAGGGAGCCTCTGATTCATGAGAAAGCAGGACAGATCAACAGGGGTTCCCCAATCTACATCTCACAGCATGATTTACTCTACTTCCACAGCTCCTGACAATGTGTTTTTAATCTACTGGATCTTTCCCAAACAACATAACCAGTGATACCCAGTGCTTCTGGCCATGCTAATGGAATTATTTGAGTATTACAAACATATTACTGATACTAAACATGCACTATTCCCTTTCTCTTTACCAAACACTTTGCGTATTTGGAGGCCGAAGGGAAGCAGCTACCTTTTCTAGTCCAGATTTTTCAGTCTCTACTGATGAGGCTCATCTAGGGAGAGGAAAAAAAAAAAATTAGCCCATCGCTCTTGCACAGATCAACTGAATGAAGCCCAAGCCTTGTCTGAAGTGGAGCACCTTGCTGGGCACAGCATCCCTGTTGAGCTCTCATCAGCGTCAAACAGCAGGACGACTGCTTCCTCGATGCCTCCTGAGGATGTTGTTCCTGCTAACACATCCCGGTCTCATGATAGCCCTTTTCGCAGGCACATGATGCTGTTGAATTTCATTCGGCTTGTGCTTCACTTTAATTAAAGCACCAATATCCTGGGGCAACGGGTTTTAAGATTAAAAGTAGGTTTAATAAAAGCAGGTTTCATTAAGAAAGGACTCAAAGTTAAGAACAGAGCCAATGAAGGCTATTAAATGTAATGGCCTCAGTACCACCTCTTACTCAACCTATCTCAGAAAAAAATGATTACCAGGAGGAGGATCATTTTATGCACATACTGTGGGTTTTGGAAGGTCTTTCCCTAGTTGTCTGCTTCTGGCCCAGGTTGGAAACAGGACATTTGGCTAGCTGGGTCCTCTGCCAGGCGTAGGAAAGTTCATAGTCAGTTCATAGTCAGTCTCAAACAACTTCAGCAAAGCTGTGGCCCAACCACCCTGCACCTCAACAGATCACTCAGCTCCAGAGGAAATAGCTCGGCGTCAGCCTTTGCTGATCCTATTTCTGTCCTGGCCCCACACTGCTTTTGCAGTTTGTCCAGCTCAGTCTAATCCCTGGCCCTGACATGCTTCCAGCTCTTTCCTGTTTGGTGTTTATGAGTTAAATAAGCACGGCCTTCATTAGGAAGAACGACAGATAGGATAAATACTGAACATTTAAACCTATTTAAAGAGAACTACTGTATTTCAGGAGTGTTTACAGGAATTCGGTTGTAAAATGTTCTGGTTCAGAGCAAATAGTCCTATCCCAAATAGTCTGATACAGATGCCAAATAGATTCAAGGGCAAAGAATTAAACTGGGAGAAGAAACAGCCAGTAAGCTTCCTTGGATAATTTATTTCTCTTGCGTCCTACTCTGAGAAGCAAATATCTGCAAACCAAACTCTAAAAATGGTACATTGTCATGATGCTTGGCACAAGAAAACCCCCAAGGATTTCTTTGCTGATTGAAAGGGTGGGAGCATCACAAGCCAGTGCTGGAAGACGAAAATTTGACAGTAAAAGAGGCAAAGGGTTCCATTCTTGATATCAGCAAGAGGTCTTCCACTTTCCCTCGAAAGGAAAGACAGACAGCCTTCAAACTGAAAGGAGAAGGAGTCAAAGGAAAGATGCATGGAGAGCAGAACTAGATGTTCACAAAACAGCCAGGAAGCTCACTCTGAGGTAATCTGAAAGGACTCCTCTATTACACCCTAAATTAGATGCAATTCTGTCTAGAAAAATCTTGCCTGGCTCCCTGCTTTCTACGAACAGCAGATACCAACATATTGTACCTCCACACAAGGTGACAGGCTACACATGTGAAACCCACCATCCCCAAAGCCAAGCTTCTCTCAAAGTGGTCATTTTGGTCCACCTGCAGACATGGCCATGCCCCACATCAGCAGATGTGGAAGGAGAGAGCTAAACCAGGACCATCAACAGAAGTGGCATCAAAGGACAAAGCAGAACATTTCCCCAGGTGGAAATCCAAATAGGCTATTTCTTCTCTCTCCACCAATGTCACACCTGATGGGCAAGGACTATTCAGCTCTCCTGCCTGATGGGTCAGCTGGACTCCAGCTGAGGACAGCAGCAAAGAAATCTAAATGCTTATGTTATTCAGAAACCACTGCCCAGAAGGCATAAAAATGATGATGAAAATAAGCAAAAATTACCGGCTAATGAAAGCTGCAGAAAAAGAAGTTGGAGACTCAGCAATGTGTGCATGCAGCCTAGAAAGCCAACGGCATCCTGGGCTGCATCAAAAAAAAGAAGTGTGGCCAGCAGATCGAGGGAGGGGATTCTCCTTGTCAACTCCGCTCTGGTGAGACCCCACCCCCCCGCAGCGCTGCGTCCAGCTCTGGAGCCCCCAACATCAGAAGGACGTGGAGCTGCTGGAGAGGGTCCAGAGGAGGCCACGCAGATGCTGAGAGGGCTGGAGCAGCTCTGCTGTGAGGCCAGGCTGAGAGAGCTGGGGCTGTTCAGCCTGGAGAAGAGGAGGCTCCGGGGAGACCTGAGAGCGGCTCCCAGTGCCCAAAGGGGGCTGCAGGAAAGGTGGGGAGAGACTCTTCAGCAGGGCCTGCTGGGACAGGACAAGGGGTGATGGTTTCAAAATAGAGGGAGGTAGATTCAGATTGGACACAAGGAAGACATTTTTTACAATGAGGGTGGTGGGACATCAGCCCAGGTTGCCCAGAGAGGTGGTGGATGCCCCATCCCTGGAAACATTCCAGGCCAGGGTGGCCGGGGCTCTGAGCAACCTGATGTGGTTGGAAATGTCCCTGCTCCTTGCAGGGTGGCTGGACTGAATGGCCTTGAAAGGTCCCTTCCCACCCAAACTATTCTATCATCCTATCTGACTTACACAAGGTCCCCTTTCCACTTTCCAGCAGCTCTGGCAAATCACACATCACTGTTGTTGCAACTGGGCATTTTCTGTGATGTTTATAATTCCAGCATAGCAAAGCCAAATTATATAACAAGAGCTCTACCACGCTTGTCTGGAGGGAAGCCACGAGACTCCCCTGCAGCTATTTCCTTTCAGTACCCATCACCATGACTAAAAGGCAAGCATCCAACTTGCAGACAGAAGTCAGTCGTTTCCATCCTGTTTTAAGCAGGAGCGAGAGCCCGATTGCTCTATGCATGTGTCAAAAAAAGGCATTGCAACTCTTGTGTCTCCTGGCGTCTACCAACGGCAAGCTGGCATGTGAACTGTTCAAATCCCAAAACAATGGCACTGTCCGAACGAATCTATTTTTCTTCTCCGGTCATCTGCAGCAAAAGCATAAAGACACTCAATGAACAAGCGAGATGAAGTTCTGGGCCCCGAAAGGAGGGACATCCCTGATTCATCTTTTCAGAATCAGAGCAAACTTAACATTTCTGCTGGGATGCCCACTGGGTGTTCCTGGAGACAAGCAAAGCACGCTGGGAAGATGATCTTTAGAGGGACAGCTCCATTCTTCTCCTCGCCATAAAATTGTTTTTCAGTTTCAGAAAAGACATTTTAATCTCTCTCATATTCTCACTCTGTAAAAATGGGAATAATTATCCCTTTCATCAAGAGCTGCACATTGATTAAAGCACGTGAATTCCTCCAATGGAAGGTGTTCCGGAAATGTTAAGTCTGCCATACTCCTGGTTCTGTACCTCACTGTATTCAAGGGTTTACTTACAGCCAGTCTGACTTTCTACTCTCCTTTAAGAAGCTAACCTGAAGTGGACATTTCCTGGAAGTTCAAAAGAGCTCGCACTGAAAATAACCCAGACAGAGTTCAAGGTTTCTTCTGTTTCACCACTCGTTGGTTGTAAATCACACTAGGCAAAAGTGCTAAACTTGCAGCTCTCCTACATGACTGTATTGGGTTGGCGTGGCAAGGTTTTGGTAGCAAGGAGGCTACCGGGGTGGCTTGTGTGAGCAGCTTCTCCTATGTTCAAAAGAGCCAATGCCAGCCAGCTCCAAGACGGACTCACCATGGGCCAAGGCCAAGCCCATCACAGTGATGGAGGTAGCACCTCTGAGATTACATATTTAAGAAGGAGAAAGGAAAAAAAAAAAAATTGCTGCAGAACAGCAGCTGGAGAGGAGTGAGAACATGTGAGAGGAACAACTCAGTAGACACCAGGGTCAGTGAAGAAGGATGGGGAAGAGGTACTCCAGGTGCTGGAGCAGAGATTCCCCTGCAGCCCACCGAGGACCCCACACTGGGGCAGACAAATGCCCAAAAGAGGCTGTGGTCCCATGGGAAACCAACAGCAGAGCAAGCTCCTGGCAGGAGCAGGTCTGCTGGCAGGACTTGTGGCCCTGTAGGGTGCCTGCTCTGAACCCACAAGCCTTTTATTATATTTTCTTTCCCCTGTCCAGTTGAGGAAGGGGAGTAATAGAGTGGCTTTGGCAGGCACCTCATGTTCAGTCAGGGTCAACCCACCACAATGATACTGGACATCTTGCATGAGCACCCTGCTATCACACTATCTCCTTTTCAACCCAACATAGGTATCTCATGAAAAAGGGTAGGTTTAGAAGAAATTATTTCCTGTGAGGGTGGTGAGGCACTGGCACAGGTTACCCAGAGAAGCTTTGGATGCCCCATCCCTGGCAGTGTTCAAGGCCAGGTTGGAAGGGGCTTTGAGCAACCTGATCTGGTGGAAGGTGTCCCTGCCCAGGGCAGTGGCGGTTGGAACTGGATGATCTTTAAGGTCCCTTCCAACACAAATCATCCTGTGATTCATGAGTTGGAGATAAAGCCACTGTTCTGGCCAAGAGATGGATGGACCAGAAAAATATTGTGCATAGGAAAACAATTATGGGAAGCATGCAGGGAAAGACTTCCCAACGCATCACTGTTTTGCAGCCTGGAATTTTATAGACAACAAACAACACAGCTTTTGGCTTCATATCTAGACTACATGCTAATAAAAAAAATATTTCCAAGCACAAGAATAGATCATGACACAGGCACTGCCCACAGTAGAACCCCAAAACATACGCTTATCAAAACCACACACAACCTCTCTCCTGCTGTGGAAGAGACTAAGGCAATCATGTGCTTCAGCCCAAAATTAGGCACAACCTGCATCGTACCAAGGTATAAAACCTGCATTCAATGATCCTTCAGCAGCTTTCTCATGGAGCAACGGAATGTCTTTCCTTGACATAGGTCAAGTCACAATCCATCCTCTGTGATAAGTAACAGCAGACCTTGAGCTCTCCCACACACCACCACAGATTTAACATGCCCAGGGGACTAATGTATATATATTAATTACTCGCTTCCACAACTGTCCACAAATTTAAAAAAAAACTTAACTGCTCACAAAGTTGCTTTTATTGGCAGAAAAACAAGCTCCTTTATAGAGCAGCCAAAAATGCCGTGAGCACCACGGAGGATGACAAACAGCTCAGGAAGAGCAGGACTGGCCTCCTTGGGTGTAAATGTTGATTTTTGCAGCTAAGGCAGAAAGGATGCAAGTGCAGAGGCACACAGCTGCAGGGCGCTGCATGCACTAGCGTTTTGTGGATGTGCCGCTGCCTCTTCCCAGCACAGAGTGACATGAGAAAGGGGATCAATTATTTCCACTTTATGTTGGTTTTCATCTACTAGGCACCGTGCCGCAATCAATAAAATCCACTAGCACTCCCCATGATGATCACAGAATCATAGAATGGTTTGGGTTGGAAGGGACCATCCAAGCCCACCCAGCCCAACCCCCCTGCCAGGAGCAGGGACATCTCCAACCAGATCAGGTTGCTCAGAGCCCCGGCCAACCTGGCCTGGAATGTTTCCGTGAGTAATGGGAATAAAGTTGTTTCCCCATGGGCTGTTTCTCATATGGCATTATTTTTTTTTTTTTTTTTTTATCTTACTGGACATCAGGAGATACAAGGCCATGATCTCAACAGTGAGGGTATCAGCCCATCTGTTCCAGCATAGCCTCATGTAATGGCCACAGGTTGTCACATCCACTATTGGAGGATACTGCTCCCTTTCCATCCCAATTAATCCACCATAAATTATGGTCTGTATAAAGCTCCTTAAGGCACAAGGTAACTCAGCAGACAGGCCAACAATACCCTCAACACACAAGCATAGAAGCTGAAGTACCAGGGCAAGGGATGGTAGGACTCAATATCTAGAGCTCCTAGAGATCAGCTCAAGCCTTTGCATCCAGCAACCCTTCCCATTAAAACAGTCAAAAAAAAAAAAAAAGCCCTAATTGGGTATCTTATCCTTAATTAAAAACTTCAGTGGAAGCGGCAGGAGAGAAGCTGGGAGGTGAAACCCACCCCAGCATTAACATCTCAATACATGGACATCCTTCAAGGTACTTTCCTCAAGTGAAAGAGCTTTGCAGAGAGGCTGAGCACCCAGCTTGGGCACACAGGAGTTGCCACAGGCATTTTTTTTCCACTTCAGAAGTTTAAGAGCAGCTCTTCAATTTTTATTTCCTTGTTATGTGATGGAAGGAACCCTTGACAGACAGTCAAGATGCTCTAAGGGCAGCTGACCACATTGCTATCAGAATTAATTATTTCTCCTCCTACTCTGTTCAGACCATGGCAAATATCTCGGACTTGAAGGAATAATGACAGGAGATAAATGAATAGTAAAGAGGAAAAAAAAAAATTGATTTTACACTAATTTTTACCTCCCCAAAAAAAAAAAATCTTTCCAAAACACTTCTCTCCTTGTACCTGCAAGAGTATAATTGCTTGTGCAATAAAACAAAAAAATAAAATGGCAGGCAAGTTATCTGCACAGTCATTGACAAGGCATCTGCCATCTCCATGAGTTTTGACATAAAAATCCTTAAGTAGAAGATTGTGTTGTTCAGGTTCATGTTTTGGGGGATGGATGGCTTGCAATGGGCCGTAGTTCTGGATTTACTTGCTAGCTGTGCTTTTTTTTTGGGCCTTGAGCTCTTCAGTGCATCTCAGAGCCTCAGCCAGAAACAGCTGGTGAGGAAAGGATGCTTAATATTTCAATTAATAGCTACGGCAGTCACGGTTCACAATTACAACCAATTATATCAAGGCATGTTACGTATAAGACACCTGCTTACGGCCTGCTTATTGTTCGTACTGACAGTATGGAAAATATCGCTTACACAAAGCACGGGGCAATGGAAAAGGGAAGCCAGATTTACAAACCCACAGCCAAACGCGAGGCTGTCGACTCTCTGCCTGCAGGATGCTCGTCCAAACAATCCAGGTTTCCTTATCACAGGAAACATCCAAATTATCTACGGCACCTTGGCTCCCATTTCAGTGAGGCTGATGGAACTTCTAAATATAGGATGTGCAAAGCCGTATTTCCGATTTTATATGGATGTGATAAAAATTACTCTTCAGCAGTCAGGTTAATGCTTCAAATCCGCTAAGAGAATATCACAGGTATTTTGTAGAGTTGGATTAGGACTTTGTTCCTTCCCATCCATAAACAGGCAAGGAAGCTCTGAGGTAGGAGGTGCATCTGCTGTTTAAGTCTACAAGCCCAAGAGGAGACCCGTCTTGGATTTAATTCCATGCTGCAGCTATTAGAAGAGGACAAAGGAGAGACAAGGATAGATTGAACTGTGAGCTTTGGTCACTGAAGCAAGGTGGCCCCAAACCCCATCTCCTTGACCAGCACAGCTGCCACATGCACATGCACTGTGATTTCCAGTAACACGGGATTATTCCCCACCAATCTTCATTCAGACTCTGCCTGAATTATTGAAGCAAAAGCTCTTCCATCATCTCCCTCGACATTCTAGCTCCAAATTATCTCCATTAAATGCTGAAAATTCAACAGCTGCTAGCAGCATCAACCCGCACCTGAAAGACAGATGGATTTTCAACTATCTGTCTCATATCACAGGGGACATTTCCCAAAGCATTTGCTGGCCATGGCCAGTAGCCCCGGGAGTAACACAAAGGACTGAGATGATAAAAAGATGGAGCCAGTTCCTGTCTGGTATTAGAAACATTTTTTCCACCAGCAAAAGGGCATGAATGTTTGATGAGCAAAGCTTTTCTGCCGATTGTTAATCCATTAAGGAAACATCATCAGAACTGATTTCTCCAGCCCAGGACCCCCACAAGAGGCCTAACGCAATGATTGTCAGCAAACAAAAATAGTGTTAATAAATCACATGGCAGCAGCCTGGAAGCACGCTGTGACCACAGCCCAACCTCATTTACAGTTGAGCTTGCAGGAGGCGAGACAGGAAAAAGGTGGAACGTGACCCCCCCACAACCTCAAATTAAGAAGCCACAGGGAGAACTGCATATGGATGTTGGTATTTCCAGTAAGAGAACTGTTGCCAGAAATGGGCACTAAAACATCCAGTTTAGCCAAGTCTCCAATGTAACAGAGATACTGGGCCATTTAAGCAAGAGCAGATCGAGGTTGCTGGTCCCTGACACTTATTCACGTCATGTTCTTTGGGTACATAGAATCATAGTATGATTAGAGTTGGAAGGGACCTTCAAAGGTCATCTAGTCCAAGCCCCCTGCAAGAAGCAGGGACATTCCTGACTAGATTAGGTTGCTCAGAGCCTCATCCAGCCTGGCCTTGAACGTTTCCAGGGATAACGTTTCCAGATACATCTGAGTACATCTCCTCCCTCTGGCTTGATACATCCATCCCAAAAATGCAACACAGGAACAGAAAGGTCTCTCTCTGCATAGAAATACCCAGAGCTATAGGTTGCATGAATGGGAAGCTATGAGCCAAATTCTCTCGCCTTTCACCCAAAGCCTGGGCGTTCATTCAATTTTAAGAACAGAATCAGCCCAGACCAATTTCACCCTCAGTTCTGCTCAGTTCCAATTGAGTATCCACAGAAAGCATTTATTCAGCAGTTGTTTGCATGGCAGGGAAGACAGTGTCCCAGTGCTTTCTCATCGCTGGTGGTGGTCCTCCAGCTCTCATGGTCCACAAGTTTGTGTTGTGCTCATTAAACAAACTGAAGCTCTCTCCTTGAACATTGCCTGCATTAGAATGTCTCCAGTGAACAATTTAGACTTCAGAGGAACTGGTAGATTTATTCTTGTGGCCAAATCTTTTTGTTCTCGATACGCTTAATGCTGTCTGCAAAGCTGAGTTATTAACATGCAGTGCTCCCCAGTGATTGCTGTTTCACACAGCAGATGTGTACGGAGAAACCGCAAGACAGATGCGGTAGCTGCCTGGGGTCACGCAAGAAAGAGTATAAAATAAATGTGTCAGGATCACACAATAGGTTGGAGAAGGTTGAAGCCTGAGTTTTCTGCTGGCAGATATTAAAATAATGCTTCACCTTACCAAAACTGAGTTCTGTGGCACACAACAAGTGTTTTATGCACATGCTTGAGTAATAAATCCAGTATACAAGTCAGCAGTGAATGAAATAACTTCTCTGCTTTGTCACAGGTCTTGATACAGCCAAAAAAAAAAATAAGGGGACAACTTCTTTAACCTGCTGCTTGCACTGGTGGAGTAAAGAGTTGAGCATCCCATTATTCCACCATCACATGCAGGATGGTAAAGGCACAAAGTTAAATGTGAAATCTTCCTGATTAGACACTGAGGTGAAGTGTTCCTTAGATGGATTAGGAGGGGCTCAGCATGATGAGCCCATCTTTCTTCCAAGTATTTCAGCTTCGCCCTTTCAGCAGACACTACTATGCATATATACAAACAACCTAGGAGGTTTCCTTTGTTAAAGTCACTGAACAATTGCTAAAAAAGGAGAGCCAGATCTTCCATTTGGTGCAAAGCAGCCTCTAAAAAAACACCATCCCTGCACCAGCTATGGACCTGGGATCAGCAGGACACAGATACTCCACACAAAGCTTGGGAATGTTTAGCCCTTGCAAACAAAGAGCTTTGAAAGTGACAGGACGTGATTTTAGATCAAGGTTCACACCCTCATTTATCAAGACTCGGCCAAACTAGTCCTATCCTTCTGTGAATTTCATGTCGTTTAAGGGCTTTATTCCTCAAATATTATGCAAACATCTTCACTGCACTGGATTGTGAATAATACAAGCATCTTGACTATCTCCAGACTCTCAGAGTTATGTTTAGCTATGGAGCCCCCAACATCAGAAGGACGTGGAGCTGTTGAAGAAAGTCCAGAGGAGGCCACGCAGATGCTGAGAGGGCTGGAGCAGCTCTGCTGTGAGGCCAGGCTGAGAGAGCTGGGGCTGCTCAGCCTGGAGAAGAGGAGGCTCCGGGGAGAGCTGAGAGCGGCTCCCAGTGCCCAAAGGGGGCTGCAGGAAAGGTGGGGAGAGACTCTTCAGCAGGGCCTGGTGTGACAGGACGAGGGGTAATGGCTTTAAACTGAAAGAGGGAGGATTTAGATTAGACACAAGAAATTATTTGCTGTGAGGGTGGTGAGGCACTGTCCCAGGTTGCCCAGAGAAGCTGTGGATGCCTCATCCCTGGCAGTGTTCAAGGCCAGGTTGCACGGGGCTTTGAGCAACCTGATCTGGTTGGAGATGTCCCTGCCCAGGGCAGCGGTGGTTGGAAGTGGATGATCTTTAAGGTGTCTTACAACCCAAATCAGTCTATGATTCTACGATATTAGAGCTACACTCTCTGGGTGACTAAAAGCTTTGGCCGTACTCCCTATGGAGCACAAGGACTCCTGTCCTAATTTTCTCTCACTTCAACAAAAAATAACAAGCGTTTCTTCAACCAAGCTGCTTCCCAGAAAGGATTAAAGAGTTATGAAGGAAGTTCTGCTCTGTCAGCCAACAAACTTGTACAGCAAAAGGATCTACAAAAGCTAAGAAAAAAAAATCAAGGAAAAAAAAAGCCCACTCTGAACAGTACACAAGCGTCCCTTTTCATCGCTGCCATCTCACATCTATTCCTGAGAGTTTTATCTCTGAGCCACCTCTCTCCAGCACACAGATGCTGGAATGCAAGTCATATCACCACGTGGACAGGCTCATTTCCCCCCATCAAGAGAAATTAGACAAGCTATTCTGGAGTTGCGGCAATAAATTCAGAACACAGCAGCACACTAGAAACGAAACAAGGTCGTGCCAAACGGAATAAACCAGCCCATAAAAGCAATTGCACCATTGATGCTATTGAGCTCACTAAAATGCTTCTGAATTATTAGGTTTGGCCCTGCTATAACATTCCTGCTTGCCTTGAGCAATAATCTATAGGTTTATTGGATTATAAATTAAAGTCAACAACTCTAGCAGGGTACAAATTAAAAATCTGCTTTGGAAGCACAATCATCATGCCATAAATACATGGCACCTCCCTTTTGTTCTTTATTACACTTAGGAGTCACTTCAGTTTTATGATAAAAATTCTGTAGCATGGGCATCTCTCATACAGCATCTTTTTAATGAAATAATCTTTCTGTACTGGCTAAGAAAACACCCCAGAAATCAGAATATTTACTCATCTATGCGGGGGGGGGGGGGGGGGGGGGGGGGGTATACAGAAGCAGGAGGCAAAAGATCCACTCTGTGTGATGATAAATAAGGAAGCAACTCATCTTAGATTGAGATCCAAGGGATTTATCTCCACCAACCCATTTTGCTGGTTGATGGCAAAGACAGGAAAGAAAGGAGAGAAACTTCTCTAAACAGTAATTCAGAAGTGCAGTCAAATGTCAGTGGAACACAAACTTTCCTTGCTACAGCACAGCCCAAGTTGATCTAGTTAAATCAGGAAAAAGATTGTCTTAGCAAATTCTGCTTTTATTATGCTCTTTGAAGGAGCAAATCTGTTTCAATGAGCTAGACCAGCAAGAACAGGTGCTGGAAGTTACACAATTTGTTTGATTAGAATGAGTACCTCAGATATCTAACGAGTCAGAGAAGTTATACAGAACAGAAAGGCAAGCAAGAAGGGGCAAGCCTACTGTAGTTTCCACCCTGGTCTTCCCTAGGGTCAGACCAGCATCCACCAAGGACTTTCAGGATGTAAGGTTTCCATTTCCCCTTCCACATCTCTTGTGAACCCAATGAGGTGTCTACAGCTTCCCACAATCCCTGACTGTGGTTCACGTTACCCAAACATTGGGACTATTTGACCAGCTCAGAGCCCACTGCCAGCCTTTGCAGCTTCCAAACTTTGGAAAAGTTGCACCAGCCTTGCTCCACAGCTGAAGTCTGTCCAGTCCCACTGCCAGGAACAAACAGATGTGAAAACCACAAGCCTGAAGATACATGTTTGCAGGCTTTTCATTATGGTCCTGGTTTGTTGACCAGCACACAAAAAAATGCACAAGCAAAGCTGCTTTGTAGCCTTGAAAGCATCCACGGTAGAAAATTTAAAAATATATAATAGTAAAAAAAGCAACTGTAACAGCTACAGGGACTCCCCTGAATCTATAAATTCCCCCAAAAAGTTGTCCTTTGGGGCAAAGACACAGCTTTATTTGTCTTCTGAGGGCACATACCAGCATTTGAACACATGACAGATAACGGAAGGAGATTTACTGCTCACTTAGTCCATAAGTCAGCCAGCTCTACACCTTCCATCAGCCCAGTAATTTTACAAGTCCTCCACTCCAGAATTCAGGTTAATTTCCCACCACCCTGGATACCTGCTCTAGTCTAGTTCTGTACTCTTCAACTATAGGGGTTTTTTTTTAGTGTAACATATTCAAAGAAAACAACTCAGCCTTTTCCAAGGATGAACCGTCATCAGATGCTCCAGAGGGGAAGTCATAGAAAGGCCAAAGGAAATCGATAGAGCTGTATCAAGGTTCAAACAGCAGCCAAGAAGTAACAAGAGCATCTTGAAAACAACTGTATTGAACGTCCCTGTACACCGAGCGAGGCAAGGGGAAAAAAACAGCATGCCAGTAAACCACCGAATTTATCTCCTTCACAGCAAAGCAGATTGGCCTGGAGCAACACCTTGATGATGTTTTTCTTGGACCATGTGCAAGCCCTAGACTTGTGAACTCTCCTCACTTTCTCCAGGAGATCTTATCCTTTCTTTCCATGTTTCATGGGTGTGTGAAAGGAGATCATGTCTGCCTTCAACCACAAAGGAGAAACACTGCTCAACAGTCAAGAAAAAAGGTGATGCCTGCAGCAAGAAGGTCCAGCAAACCTCCCAAAATGCAACCTGACCCCCTTCACACTTTGTTTCTCCTCCTTATCCACAAATGGGGAGGACCATGTACTGCCAAGGATTCTTCCTGGCCAGAAAAATTGCTTTTTCTTTAACAAGTGCATTAAGCACAGCAAGTCCAGCTTTGGGATCAAATAAAAAGGTAGAACTACACAAGATGAAGGGAGCAAGGATAAAACAGCACAACCAATCAGAAATATGCCCCATTTAACCTAAACACCAACACCAGGAAAGCTCTTCCAGAGGAATCGTAATAGGCACAAGCAGTTGCAAGAAGACAACCCAACCTACTGCATTTTCTCCACAAACCTTCTCAATGTCTCTGCAGGAAAAGTAACATTTACAAAGGAGAGAGACTGATTTGGATAATTTGGTTTTCAATATTCCCAAAGCCTATGAAAGAGATACACAGTGGCCCTGAAGTTGTCTTTCAAGCTCAGAGCCCACAAAAGTAAAGCCTCTATTCACAGACAGCAAATCAATCCTGACACCATCTCTAGACCTCTGAGAAAATTAAAATCATTTTTAAAACCCGGCAAATGCCGACATCTGGAATTTGACTGCAACAGGACCCCGAGGAGGATAAATAGCTGCAATTTTGCAGACAGGAATGACAGAGTAAGCAGCTACGGAGGACTCCTTCCCCACTATTTAAAATAATTAGATTCACATGTATATAACCCTCCTCCCACCAAATTATATGAAAGCAAACCTACTGTAGAAAGCTATAACAAAGATAAAGCAGTAGCCAAACACACAAGAAGCACATAAATTCTTTCACAAGCTTTCATCATCCATGTTAGCGTCCTTACATAATAAATACGGCTGAAGTCTTCCTTAAGCACAATTTCAGGAAGCCAAGAAAAACAAACCATAATCCTATTTCAAGCCAGCGTTATCATCATAGACAAAAGTGTTTAAACAAAGCTCAAGATGTTGATACATTAATTACTCAGCTGAAAGCCACTTTTTCACCAATTCAGAAGACACACAAAAAGCATTTCATTGCAATCCCACAAGCAAGCCAACAATCAAAAAAAATTTGCCAGAACATTTGTTCAATGATGTTTTCCCCAAACCGTGTCCGCATAATTTTTTTTCCTCCACTTATTAATTCCTTCCGGTTCATCTTTTGTCTCTGACCACCCAGGTAAGAGAGTGTAAGCTCCCCATTTTGGGATAGGTTTACCTCCTTTCTATGCACAGTGCTCTCCAGGAGGATGGGCATTGGCTCATCCTCTCAACACTACGCAAAGCCATCCAAAAAGGTGATTTCTGTTCTAGGAATAATAATTCAAAAAGAAAAAAAAAAAAAAGGCAGCAAACTCAGAGGCAAGGTTGGAAAACAAAACTAAAAATTCTCAAGGCCCTTTTGCAAAGCAACTTCCTACAGCAAAAGACGTTTAATATTTTTTTTCTTTTCTCTGAAATTGAGATGCACTTATTTTACTTTCCCAGAGTTGCCTGACTGCACAAAAACATTCAAGAGGCAAGAATAAATGGCTACTTTGTCATGATGAATTCTTGTGTTAACACCTACTGCTTCTCTCCACCACCTCTCAAAATCAAAGTATTTTTGGATATTTAGCTGCATTTTCCCCACTCTAAGACCTGGTGGGAAGGTGGACATGATGCAGGATGCTACACGAGAATATTTCCAGTTAGAAGATAACAGCACTTTGCATTTTGAACAGCTACATCCAAAGTTAAGAGGCTTGCGATCCATTTCTGGACTTCACCTAACGTACTCAATTTTGACCCATTATGGGAAAAAGCAGCACTATTTGAGGCTAAAAGGCAGCACGGGGATTTTTACAGGTGCATTTACCACCGCTGCCTTCACGCGTTTGTTAAACTGCCATGATCCTTACTTCAAAATAGACAGGATTTGGGTCTTCATCATTAAATTATTCTTTATGACTGTTTACTGCCCTGACTCAGAAGCTGCCCGATTATTTTAAGTGCACCTTAATCCGGGTGCCACAGCAGGTCGCATGCCAATCCACCCAGCAGCTGCAGCGCTGGGTACATGACGGCAAGTCAAGGGCACTCCTTTTATTTGGGGTCACCTCTGCTTTTTCAGGTGTCTTCACATCTCTCTGCGTATTTAGACCACTTCAATTTGGCCTGGCATCCAGGCAGGCTGCGCACAAGTGGTTCTCCACTGGAGGCAGGTGCTTTTGCACTCGTGGTTTTAAATGAAAAAAGTTGTCACACCTCGTCTTGTCTTGTCTTGCAGACCTCTAGCCCTGCAACATGTCATTTGCCCAGTCTAATCTGACGCGTGGCTCTCCAGTCAATGACTAACTTGTCACCCACTGAAGATAAGCCAGACACAAAAAGCAGCAGTCCTACAACCATGATTTGCCCAACACAGACTAAAAATCACAGTAAATTCAGGCTACTTGCCTCTTACGTTTGTCCCTGATACTAAGACCAGGACTTTTGAACACTGGGAACTCATTTACTTGTATCTAGCCAAGAAATTGTAATAGACCCTTTATAAAGTCAGGCTCAAATATCACATCTTTCTCCCTAGACAACTGGAAGAGGGAAGAAAAAACAAGTCCTAAATAAGAGCTGGGATTCTTCTTGAAAGCTGTGTATTCATGCACCTTTCATAGTATCTCTTCCAAGGGAAGTTTTACCCCATAGCACAGAAGCGGGAACAGTGGCAGCTGACATTTTCATATACAGAGATGACATCCTCATCTAAATCCATAAAAGCAACAACTTACATTTCAGAAGCAGGCTAGCATCCTCTTAACATCCTCCTGAAGCCAACAGGAGCTGTGGGTTACCTTAAACTAGAAGGTAAATTGAGAGTGCTAGGAATGCCCCGGTGTCCTTGCAGTATGAGGATTTAATTTTAGCACCAATCTTTGAAAACAGTGTAATCTTGTGCCATGCTAGGGTGAGAAACTTACATTCCCCAGTCTCCAATCTGGTACCCAGGCTACATCTCATGTCTCACAGCAGAAGGTCTTGGCATGGCCAACCAAGCCTACATCCAGACAACCCAGGAGCATAACCTACCACAGTCGTTCCTACACATGCTACTTCTCTTCGGCCAAGCGGTCTTAGAGTTGGACTTTGAAGGTTTGAGTCATCGTTGCTCAACTCATCTGAAATACAACTTCTGTCTTGTCTTTTGAGAGGTTAATAGAGAAGACAGCCCACGCACTATCAAAAACTTGCCCCCATAACCTTTCAAGCATGCATCGGTGATACCCAACAAGGCAAAGTCTGTACGGAGCAATAAGCTGCTTAATAGTGAGTCAGCTGAGACAGCCTAGCAGTCTTACAACATCAGGGAAGGGAGAAGTGTCTACACAGACAAGCCAAAAAGCGCCAAAAAGCACCAGGACCCTTTGTGAGGGGCCTTATTCACACACAATAAACAGGCCAGTGTTTGTATTGCTAGAGAATGCCCTTTGCTAACCCTAAACGATCTTGTGTTAAAACACTGTAAAGCCATATTTTTTTTTTAGATTTTTGCCTTCATTAATCCATAACGGTAAAAATTTTTCATTGAAAGCCTTTCATCTTGAATATTTTTTACTTCAAGGGTTTCTCACAGGCCTGGAAGATCAGCTCCTGTGCACTCAGAGGTTGACATCAACCTTGGAGCCATGGGAAATGCAGGAATCCTCAGAACTGACACCAGAGGGTGTGTGAAAGCTGCACTTCCAAAAGCCTTGGCCTCTCATCAGATAAACTCTGGAGAAGTTGGTCTGTAAAGGCTTTAGGACTTCTCATCTCGTTCATGCTTTCCTTCAGAGCATGGAGACTACAGAAAATGAGAAGTTTGGTAAAGAAAGAGGAAGGAAGGGGCAGTGGGGAGGAAGCAGACTCTATACTCATCCCCTTACAACAAAAATAGGGCTAGGGTGGATGTACAGACATAAGTATGCATTGAGGAACATCACTAAGATGCTGGAGAAAAGCAGCAGATATGTCCCCTTTGCAGACAAGAACAATGGCAAACCAGGAGCTAAGGACAGGACCTCACCTGCCAGCGCAGTGCGGCCCACAGCAGCATCTTCATGATGCTCATTGGCCCTTTTCCAGAAAAGCCAAAGCTTTACACTACCAAAACATATGTCAGTCAACACGTTACTGAGCATAAATCTATCTGGCAGAAGACATGGGATAGGCAGGACCAGGATGTAGAGAACAGCACAGAGAAGAGCTTATACAAGCCTGGGATTTTGAACCCAGCCATCGTGGGCTGGGACAACACTCGATCCCTGTGTACATAAAGGATGGAAAAGAGCACAGCTTTTACCCAGATTTTACTGTGCACCGGCCCAGAAGATGTATTTTGCACAGCTGCGTGCCAAGACCATGTTATCCCAGGAGCAGAATGGGACAAAAACTCTGGTATTGTCCATCCAGCCCCATGTCTGAAGTGAACACCACTGGGTTTGACAAGCAAACGAAGAAATTCAACGTTCCTCTTGCACATACGGTTGCAAGTTATCATCAACACAGCAAGAAGCAGTAGTTTTGGGGTAAATAAACAAACTGGTACATTTTCAGAGCTGGTTTTGCAACACCATCCATCCCTGAGGATTGTATTCCCTGAAGCTTCAAGCACTCAAAAAACCCCAAACTAATAAAAAACAAACAAAACCAACCTTCTTCCTTTGTAAAGGAGATGAATGATTCCAGCTAGCTCCAGGGTGGGAGTGGGTGCAACACTCCCATTTTTTCATACTGAGCCAGACCTTGGGGTCTCCATCCTCCTCCCTGGACAAGGGCACACACCTCAGACACACAAGAAATAGGCAATGTGCCACAATTCCTCTATATATGTTCACAAACAGCCATATAGTACCAAACTATGGGCAGTCTCAAACCAGACATACCTCTTCTAACCCTCCAAACAGTCCTAGCAGCCTGTAAACCGGGTGAAGCACAGGGTGCTTGTAGGAGGAGATATCGGAGGAACCTGCCAAGATCATGGCTTCCGTTACAACAGCATCATTCTTCCCACCCTTCAGAAGACAAATTTCTCACCTAGGAACAGATTTTCCAGAGATAACTGGGTGGCATTTAATGCATCTGCTGATCTTGCATCTCAAAGGCCTTCTCCATCTACAGGAGACACACATTAATTTGAAGACCATCCCTTACAAATTTTTCCTTTCAGCTCCATGCCTAAAGCCCTCACCTGATCCTGAATCCCTCTCCTTTTCAAAGCTTTCTTTAAATGTACTTTTTTGTCACCAGATTCTATAGTCTCATCCATTCCAGCATGGAGAAGAGGCGATTTTAAAAGGTCCAACTGGCACTTGTAAAATTAACTCAATACTCTGCTCTGCCAGGTGGCCAGCCTTGTTTTTACAAGCCTTTTCTTCCCTGTACAAGCGTTTCAGCACACAGACTTCACTCCCCCATCCCCTTTGAAACCTCCAAGGCTCTCTTGGCAAGCGCAGCCATCCAAACGCGCCAGATCAGATTGCGGGTGACGTGGGACACCCCATGCCCTTGACCCCTTGGCACACAGTGATGGATCCGGTCACTCTCACGAATCTCCTGTGCGGGAAGCAAGAGTGACAGTCACACATTTAGCAGGAGAAAAAAAAAAAAAAAAGGGGGAATTTCCTCTGTGGGCACTGGTTTGGGGGTGGTATCACAAGGAGGGACACATGCACATCTTTAGCTATCACTGCTATAATTAAATTTGGGCACAAACAGCAGCTGCACAGACAGGCCTGGAAGTGACACGGGTGGCAATAATCACTGTGTAATACAACAGCTGGACTCATCGCTACCCCAGGGTCACGAAACGGCCCCAGTTTGTTACAGCTACCTCTGACTCCTTGCCAAATGTACAGCTGGCCAAAGCCGGTTCCTACATTTTCTGCAACAGCCCTCACCAGGAAAAACCCCAACTATGGATGTCTAATAACCACAGAAGTCTAACACCGTATTAATCACTTCAATTCACTTGTACCCCCTCGAGCTGTATTTGCTAAATCTTGTCTTTTCCCTGGTCTCTGACACAGGTTTTTACCCCATTATCAGCATCTCCCTTCATCATGAAGAAAGGGATACATAGGTCACTACAGATCAGTAGAGAGGAGAAACTGGAGCTGCAGAGCTCAGGTAGGTTTTAAGGAGGACACAAACATACACAAAAGAAACAATGACAGCCTATACTTTTTTTTTTTACTTTTTTTCTCCAAGAGTTTCCATCCAACTTTAACATCTACTGCCCAGCAGCATCTGAGCAAGTTGGTCCTGAAGAAGTTGTTCATACACTTAAAAAAATAAAATAGAAAAATATGAATAGCACTTCCCAGGAAAAGCAACACACTCTGCCTGTTTCTGAGAAGTGCCACGAACGTCACCCAGCTCTTTTCTTCATAGATCTCAAAGCAGGGGAAAAACAATCTCCCTCTTAGTCTGGTGTTGTCTTAAAATCAGCATCATCAGGAACAAGAGTACAAGAACTGATTGTCCTCAGGAAGCTCTAGTGCAAATGAGATAGCTGAGTTAAAAGAGAAAAGGGGGGGGGCTGCATTTGAACAATGTGATGTTACTTGAATTGCAGCTCTTAGGAGAGAGATTTTTGGCTATTTCTCTCCTTGCAAGCAAAAAAAAAAAAAAATAGGAGATCACAGAAAAAGGGAGAAAAACAGAACTGGGAAGAAGAGAGGGGGAAGAAGTAATGTGTACTAATTAAATAAAAAACACAAAGCAACGTGTAATTTTACTGCTAAGGAAAGGAGGAAGAAAAAAAAAAAGATGGAGTTCATTCAGGGCAACATTAACTGTTGAACAAGTCCATGTTGCAGGAAGCACTGCAGAAATAGAGAAGCTGGAGCCTTTCTTCTCCCCCATTTCTTCTGCTGACCTCAGATCCTCTGGATCTGAAATCCTTTGGATTTCAAAGGGATCATTCCCAGCACGGACGCTGTCCCCCATCCATAGCTATCCCTACAGAGCATACCACCGAGCATCAGCCCCAGGGCTGGGAGACCCTTTTCCCTGGACCTCATTCACCCTCCCAACTGCACTGCAGCCTTCTGAAGAAGGAAAGTTCAGAACCTGCTTCAAAAACAATTACGGCATACCATTGCTTTTTGTTTGCTTTATTAAGCACTTACATTGAGCATTACAAGACACCTTTGAAAAACACTTCAATCAGCAGTTAACAACTATAACATGGGCTTTAGCAGTCATTTCAGCCTCTTCTAACTCTCCAATAGCTTTAAACGTTGGTTGCAAGTGTTGAAAATCTCAAATTTAATTTGTTTTCCAGCCACAGAGGCACTGGACTAATAAGAAGTTGAGTGCTGATCTGTCATAAAGCAGTTTCAGCACTAACTGCTCATAAACCAGTTAATGTGCAAACACCAGCAGATGTTTCCAAAAGTCCCACTCCAGCACAACATCCAGTGTTGCTGATAGGAGTCACTTACAAAGCAATGACAGACCAACACCCTTAGCAGCATAAGAAGGACATGGACCAATTGGAGAGGGTCCAGAGGAGGCTACGCAGATGCTGAGAGGGCTGGAGCAGCTCTGCTGTGAGGCCAGGCTGAGAGAGCTGGGGCTGTTCAGCCTGGAGAAGAGGAGGCTCCGGGGAGACCTGAGAGCGGCTCCCAGTGCCCAAAGGGGGCTGCAGCAAAGATGGGGAGAGACTCTTCAGCAGGGCCTGGTGTGACAGAATTGAGGGGTGATGATTTTAAAATAGAAGAAAGCAGATTCAGACTGGATATAAGGAAGAAATGTTTTACACTGAGGGTGGTGGAGCACTGCCCCAGGTTGCCCAGAGAGGCGGTGGATGCCCCATCCCTGGAAACATTCCAGGCCAGATTGGCCGGGGCTGTGAGCAACCTGATGTGGTTGGAGATGTCCCTGCTCCTGGCAGGGGCGTTGGGCTGGGTGGGCTTTGAAGGTCCTTTCCAACCCTAACCATTCTATGATTCTATCTTAAGGGTAAAATGGCTATTTGCATTTGCAGACAAGTCAGAGGGAGTGAAGGGAGGAGAGGAAGACAGATCTTCATCTCCAAAGATGTCCTGCAGCACTTTACAAGATGGCCCTTAATAAGCAGAAGGGGTGCAAGTCAGGTACCCCCATGCACAAAATGGGTCCAAGATCATAGAATCATAGAATGGTCAGTGTTGGAAGGGACCTTCAAAGGTCATCTAGTCCAACCCCCAACATCATCTCATGTGCAGCAGAGAAACGAGCCCTGAAAAGGTCACAGAAAAGCAACCAGCAATTCATTCCATCACCCTGACACCTGCAGTGACAGACTGCCACCATCCATCAGGTTTTACATGCTTGCCCAGCATCGTTTTGAAGGAAGTGGCAGGAGCATTTCTAGCCTGCACCCGACTGGAGGTGAACCTACCCATCACTGCTGGCAGCCTCGGAGGCAAACGTGTTCCCCTGAGGAAGCTGCTGTGCCCAGCTCATGTCATCAATGCTGACAGCAGGACTTCCAACTCCACGTCATGACAGGCTGGAGAACAAGTGATAATTGATAAGGAAGACAATTCAGGAGTGAATTATCTCATGAATCACACCTAGACAAGGAGGGTGGAGAACTCTGCTAAACCTCAACCCTGTTGCAAAATATAATTATTTAGCTCCTTTTGTCAGCTGACTTTGTACCTTAAAACATCCCGACAGGTTAATGCAGCCAGGGACCAAAACGCATCTAGCATCTGCACAGACGACTGCCACAGATTTGCAACTGAAATGTAAATGAGGACAGGCTCTCGCAATCAGGGACTCTAAATTAGACCCAAGTGCTTGCGTTTTTCCAAAGAGACAAGAAATATAATTAGAGCATCGTATTCTCCAAGGCTGGTGCAGATTCGCAAGCAAGTCACAAGATGCATTTGTCTCTGGGGAGCATCTGCCTGCAAACCAAGCCCTGAGCTTGGTGCAGCCCACACACCAGACACCTTGCCCCCAACCAGAGTTTCCAATCCAACTCCTTATCCAGCAAAGCCAGGCTAGAAAAAGAAAAACTTACACTTTGACTGAGGTGAAAGATGGAGAGAAAAGGGAGAGAGATGGTCACTTCATCACTCTTCTCCAGCTGTAACTGCTGAGATGCTCTCATGCAGGTCTGCTTTTAAGGAAAAAGTTCTGCATGGAAAGAAGGACATGGACCAGTTGGAGAGGGTCCAGAGGATGCCACGCAGATGCTGAGAGGGCTGGAGCAGCTCTGCTGTGAGGCCAGGCTGAGAGAGCTGGGGCTGTTCAGCCTGGAGAAGAGGAGGCTCCGGGGAGAGCTGAGAGCGGCTCCCAGTGCCCAAAGGGGGCTGCAGGAAAGGTGGGGAGAGACTCTTCAGCAGGGCCTGCTGGGACAGGGCGAGGGGTGATGGTTTCAAAACAGAGGGAGGGAGATTCAGATTGGACACAAGGAAGATATTTTTTACGCTGAGGGTGGTGAGGCACTGTCCCAGGGTGCCCAGAGAGGCGGTGGATGCCCCATCCCTGGAAACATTCCAGGCCAGGTTGGCCAGGGCTCTGAGCAACCTGATCTGGTTGGAGATGTCCCTGCTCCTGGCAGGGGGGTTGGAGTGGGTGGCCTTTAAAGGTCCCTTCCAGCCTAAATCATTCTCTGATTCTATGGAAAGGTTTTGTTTCCTAGAGCAGGAAGAAGTGCTTTCTTGAATTTTGCAAAAGTTTCTAGGAAAGGGAGAAAAGAATAACTAAATAATTTAGCCTGGCTGCTCCACAGAGAAGTTTATCCCCTCATCCCTGTATTCGAGCACAGTAATGCATATTCAACCACAGCATCTCCCCAGAGAGCATTTGGTCTCAGCACGAAGACATCACGCCTGGAGAATTGCTCCAGGACATATTGCAACCTTTTAGGACACCGTATCTCACGTGTCACACACTAAGTGCCTGTATACATCAGCATCCTCCTGCAGCCGCTCCACTCTCCAACAGCCTTTGCAGCATCATTGCCTTGCTGTCATGTTCAGAGACAAAAAAAAAAAAAAAAATCACCTCTTCCTGCCACTCTGGTCCACCTCTACTTATTTTATATGTGCCAGGAGGGTATTAAACACAAGATCCCAGGAGGAAGAAGTTTATAGCAGTTATTTGGCCACACACTGCAGGAGGAAGCAGAAAGAATCCTAATAAGCTTGTATGTATGCAAATATCCAACGAGACAGCTCCTACTTAAAATGCCAGAAAAGCAGAAATAAATCAATAGGTATTGCCTACCGAGGGTTTGACAGGTTACATGCATTCCTAACTTATTTTCCAATCTCATCGTGGATGGCAACAGCCCACAGCCAGTTACAACCTCAATTCACATCGCCTCGATACAGGGAAAAGCACATCTTTTGGGCCACTATAACATTTGCTCCCCAAGCAACGTTAAACACGCACGTTAACCAGCTCACCACCACTTCAGCGCTTTCACATCTACGTTTTCAGAGCCAAAAGCATTAAAAACCACTTTATTGATACCAGGCCAGCACTCCCCATCAACAAATGAAGAAGAAAGATTAAATTGACACCTTGAAAGCCAAAGACAGAATGACTGGTAGGACAAGGGCTAGACCCTAGGCCTATATTTAATTCACCAGCCCCCATCATACCCATCACTCAGGGCTTGTATAGCAATAAAAAACCCCAGGAGAAAGACAGAATATTAAGGCAAGAAGCACAAACACAGTCCAGGCTGCTTAGAAAGATAAGATTTTTACAAAATAAAAAAAGTAACAAACACACAAAGAAAAAACCACACACCACCACATACCTTAGGACCAAGCACAGTTTTTATAATTCAATGACTTTGAGTCATGTCGCACAACGAAGCACAATGAAATGCACTGAATCACAGTTTATTAGCATAACGCACAGCTCCACTGTCAATACTCCACATCTCAGCTAGGAAAACTCCTGCGCAAAACAAGCAGCTCCCTGGACCCTGAGGAAATATCAGCTTATGGAGGAGGCTGAAGATTTAGCAATAGCACCTAAAGAAACATCTCACAGTCTGGGATGCAAGTCTAGACAAACTGGGGGAAAACCTGGCAAGCTTTTCAGTAAATATCAAAGCAAATGCACCATTATTTTATTTTTTTTTAAATTAAAAGAAATGGATGAGAAGCAGCAATAGAGAGCAGCAGCTCCTGATAGCACTCTAACTTCCCCAAGCAGGAATAAGCTCGTTAGCTAAAACTCCTGGGTGGTTTTGTTTCACAGCAATCCATTTACTTTTCAAAATACACTCGCTTCAGTTAGACACATTCAGGCAGGAGAGATGTTTCCAAGATGAATGGCACCTCTGGCCCAGTAATCAGCTCACATCACCACCGCTATGCAGTGGTGTATAGGAACCTGACCGAACCTTGAAGGACACATTGATTTTGGAAGACTGGTGAGTCAGATGTGCTCGTATTTCACATTAATAAATCCACTGTAAAATCACCTCAGACAAACCAAGTTATGTAATGCAAATTACTTCAGTAAGAGTTATTTTTCTGTCCATCTGCAGAGCACAGGGGAAAGGAAGAAGTGCTGGAGTTGTTATTCAAGTGGTGCTGAGATACCACCAAACTCCCCAGCAGAAACAAGGTCCCAATCACACAATGGCCTGGATAGTAAACATTGCAAAAAAACAGGACACAGAGATCCCAAACTCAACTAAAAAGTCAAGTAAGGGATTTAGGTTGAAAGGAACCACCAAATGCAAGTGCTTGGCTTAACGTTATCCAACAAGTGGTGACAGTCCAGCATGTGAGCTGTTGATAAGAGTATTATCCTACACCCAAATTAGGCCTTGGTAGGTTGAAATCGGAATAAATTCACTGCATCACCCCTACCCACAGCCTAGAAATGGGGAGAGAAAAGGCAAAGCACCCATGTATGCGTTCACAGCAGCTGGCATACCCTTCACATCCATGACGCTCCTTGCAAGAGAGGCTTGGGCAGGCTCAGAGATGATGGGCAGAGCTGCCTGTCCCAGAATACGGTCTAGGCTGTATCTCCCCCAATGATCCCTACGTGATTTGCTGCACATTCACCATCTACCTCCCATGAGAGCAGGTGCTGCCTGGGACGTACCCCTGAAAGGCACCGCAATCCATACAGACACACTTTAGGCTGGAAATTCAGGCAATAAATCAATAGGAGTGTCTGAATTATAACGCCATCAATAGGCTACCAGACTGACATGTCACACAGTGCTGAATTAAAACCCTTTTTCCCAGCACACATTTATCTCCGAGGATGGAATGCTCACACAGTCTCCTACGGGAAATAACTCCCTCTCTTTAGTTTCTCTGACCCCAAATGAACCAGCTTTGTGAAACCAGGCAACAAGATACAGCCCCCATGACTGCACATCCTGTATTTAGAAAGGGACTTTTGCAAAGACACACAACGCAGAGCTGGGGCCAGAACCCACCTCCCAGTTCCTTCTTCCACCAGTTTCTCACAGTTCAGGTCAGTTTTGTGCTGCTCTGTTGCACAACATCTCTCAGCAGGTCTGAGGTTTGAGCAGGACCCTACACCAAAATCAGCAGGAAAGGAGATGGAGGGGGGGGAAACTAGAATGGGGAAGAAAAAAAAAAAAATCAGAAGAATAAAGAGGAAAAAACCCACCTTGAGGTTACCTTTTGCTTTTTAATTAAGAACAGTTGCAAACCTAAAACTTGTGAAAGCAAGTACCATGCCTACACATCAATCTGTTTACCAGTTATTCCCACTGAAGACAATTAAAGCCCTTAACCATAGCTAGAGGCTCACTGCCTGTGTACTGAGTAACTATTTAAGATAACTCTGCTCAGAGTTTGTCATCAATCCCAAATAAATTCATTTTCCAGCTGTCCCTTCATTCAACCCTCCAGCTTCATCCCAATGAAACTGCAATAGGACACCGACATAAAAGCACAGGTTTCTTTAATGGTATTTGCTGTCACTTCAGCCCAGGGTGGGTAGAAGGACTATTTTTATTTTATTTTCTCAGTTGTCTTTTACAGGAAATGCCAGGCCACCTCCCAGTTAATGTATTTGCAGAGGGCAGGCTGGCCCCATCACAAGACCAGTAACAGAGTCTGAAGTCCTGGCAACTCCAGTTTTCAACAACTGCTGGTGAAAACCAACTTTAGAAATACTTTCTTTCAAATGAATTTCCATATTCCACAATCATAAGCAGTCCAACTCAAAGAAAGAAGGGAAAGCAATTTTTTACTATTATTGAAATAATTATAAACAACAACCGTATATGAAATTGATAACTTTCCTCCTGCTCTAATTTAAACAACTGAATATATAAAATTCCTGCCAGATCTTTGCTTGAAGGCTCATACATATATTAAGAAAACCTTTCACAGATTTATCTGCTGCCCAAAAATATTTCGGTTTATTACGGAAACAGTGACAGGCTTTCGGCAAGGAACTGATGCTAGAGCTGATGAAATTAAACCCAGTGAGAACATCCACTGAATTACAGAGCAGGGAGTTGCTCAAAACTCTGTTCCAGCCAGTCAGGGAAGATGGGGAAGGAAAAAATAATGATTATTTCCCAGGTGGGCTGGAAGTTTTAAAAGGATATTGAATTGATGAGACTGAGTTGTATTCCAGAATCAGCAACAGAGATTGAAAAAAAGAAAAAGAAAAAAAAAAAAGAAAAAAAAAAAAAGAGGCATAACCAAGCCTGTTACTTTTTTGGGAACTTTTACTGCAAGGGAGAAATGGGTTGGTCGCTCTCAGAGGAGCCAAGTTCCCCACATCACACATTTGTTGGTGGATAAATGGTGCCCTGGGATGTTTTTCACGCCAAGCATTACAAAGACGACCCAGGTTGGCAGACACCGCTCATCTCTCTCCTTCTAAATGTGTTTACACTATCAGCCTCTTGGGAACTATTCAGCTACCAAATTCTCCTGCATGATCCAAGCTTTTGCTATTATTAACCAGCATTTCCATGGAAAACAGACCTATAAATACTCAATCTCTTGATGCCTCTGCGTTGGTCATGCCCTGGCATCAACCTCTTCCACTGTAGCAAAAATGTTGTGACTTTCCCTCAGGATAACTGCCTCACACCAGACCTACCATGGCATCCCTAAGGAATCAGGAAAATCAGGATGAATGCAACACCAGCTCTCTCCTACATTTGTATAACCTGAGACAAATCTCTTTATATTGTCCCAAGACATCAGAGCATTATGTCTTTTGGGGACAAACAGATGTGAGTTTACTACCAAAGAGCAGAGGTCAAAAGAAGACTTGGTCCAGACCCAAAACCTCAACCAAGCTGAACAAGTTCATCACGAAATAAACATTTTGGGTTTATTTCACAAAATTTGCACGTTACAGCACCCATAACCTTATCCTCTTTACCTACGCCATCTCTTTCAGAACAGGAAGTCAAATCATTCACGAGCAGCTCACAACTTCGGTCTAGCTCAGATGTGAACTGCACTGATTTAGATGAGGTCATCTGCATTTCAGGTGCCCAGTCCGCACTTCTGAGCAACAAAGATGCAAAGATCAGACTGAGCCATACATGAACAAGAGTGGAAGATAAAGCACTTTATTCACAAGTTCAGACCCAATAAGACACGTGCTCCCTAGAAGCATTATGGAGATGATATTTTAGCATGGCACCCCTGAGCAGAACTAACAACTACCTTAAGGAAATAAGGAGAAAAAAAAATAAATCTTTAAACAGCAACAGTAGAAATCCATCAAAAATACAGGCAAGAGGTGATGATCCTGAATTTGTTTCTACTCCCATGCAGGTAAGCTCCGCCTGAGTCCTACAGCACGGAGAAAGGCTCAGAGCAGCAGAACAATATCCTTGATTAAGCAGCATGTGAAAATACAATATATGGAAGGAGGTCCCTGGGACCATCTCCAACCACTCATCCAATTCTCCAGTCTTCAGAGGGAGCATGCTCAAAAATTACCCAAATGCTTTAAGAAATCTGTGTGTCCACCCAAAGCAATCTCACTTTCTAGTGAGAATTTTTTTTCCAGTTGTAAGATACTGTCAAGCGATATCTATTAAATTGGAAAGGTTTTCCCGCTCACTTTCCAGGCAAGTTGATGGACATCAGATAATTAAAATCGAAAAGCACAGCCAACTATTGGCTCAGAGTCACATCCCTCCTCACCGCTGTCTTATTTCCTTGCCCTTCATTCCCCCTTTCCTCTTCCCCAGGCTTTGTCTTGAGGTTTTACAAGTCTCAGTGCATCAGGACAGCAAGCACATACAAAAGAAATTCAATCAGCACAAGAAAAAAAATTGGAAATTCAGTCCATCCATATAGCTAACAACTGCTATAAAGGACCAAAAAGAGCAAGACGAGATAAAAGCCACACAGGAAAGGAAGGAGTGAAACTTCACACAAATACTCATCCCCCCCATCAGACATACCACCACACAGTTCATGTTCCCTCGGCCAACTGCCCTGAAAGTGTTCAAGGCCAGGTTTGGATGGGGCTTTGAGCCACCTGGTCTAGTGGAAGATGGCCCTGCCCATGGTAGGAGGGTTGGAACTAGGTGATATTTAAGGTGCCTTCCAATCCAAACCATTCTATGATACAACTCTATGTTGTCTATGGTAAGCCCTATGAGCAGAAACAGATTCTCCAAAAAAAAAAAAAAAAATCAGATATAAGCCAGCTCCCAGTTTCCTAGGAATTACTCAAAGAGATTCAAGGATCATTTTTCAAACCATGAGGCATTTCCCATTTCACAGCATTTCTGGAGCAAGCTGTTAGTATGAGGTCCCATCCAGATGAGCACAGGCAGCTTCACTGAGCAATGCTACGTTTTGCGTTCAACCATTGCTTGCCAGAAGCCAGGACAGAGAAAAAGGGAGCACAGAGCACAAACAGGCACCCATTGCTCCTCTCAAGCACCCGCTACTGGACCCTCACAGAGACGGGATGCTGGGCAAGACGACCTTTCATCTGACCCAGCTGGCAAGTCCAATGTGCTTGCACTTTGCTCCACAAGACATCACTCCATCAATACACAGACTTATTTATCCCACATGACGAGATCCAGAGGGCAAATCTCCATCAATAAAAGCCATTGAACAGGCTCATATTCAGAATGCTTTCTCCCCTATCTTTAGGGGCAACCCAGTGACCTGAAGGACTGTAATAAGAAAGATTTAGAGCACGGCAAAACTGAAGTCTCTCTCTTTCAAAGGGAAAATCAATAAGATCAGAGTCCTCCCCAGCCTCCACATGCCCAGCTAATGTGAACGGAGAATGTCTGAAATAGCGGACAGTGACATGTCAGACTTACCAGCGTGAGCCTAGACCTCAACTTGCCAGAACAAGGGTGCACTTGTTTCTATCTCTGCCAGACAATGGGACGCTTTGTGCAAGCCAAAAAAAAAAATCATGTTGGTTTGTTTTTTTTCTAATACTTGACATATGGAAGGGATTTACCTATTTTCCCTGTAAGAGATTTAAATGGGTTCAGTGGGAAACCAAATGAAGTCACAAGCTTCAGCAGCAGCTGAGTATCCAAAACGAGCATCCCTCTGGATAGAATGCAGAAGATTTGCTTGTAGGATTTATTTTATTTTACCTCTCAAGGGATAAATGTTAGGGAGCGGGGGAAAAAAAATAAATAAATAAATCGGCCATCATGGAAATAATTTAAGCGCTGGAGTCTATCATCACACAACAGCCCATTCAAGGCCTTACACCCACAGCAATGTCACACTTAACGCAGCACAGATCAAACGCGCTGGAGCATAATACAGCAGCATCAAGGCAGGTTTCACTTTGTGTTGTGCCATTTATGATTCACTTCTTGCTGAAGAAGCAGGAACCCCTGATGGCTGCAGACAATTGCAGTGAAATAGCTTGTTCAGGCTCGGGCACATTGCTAATAATTCTTGCAGACACATGCACACGCTAATTCACATCGACCTCAAGAGGAAAAGCAATGAAGTGAGATCCCCTTTCCAGATATCACTCAGCTAAAAGCTACACCACCCACTTGAATTCAACTTCAGGCTCCTGACCTTACTGGGGAAGGAAAACACCGAGAGAATAAGGCGCAGCTCACAGCAGTGTGGTTTGCTCGAGATCTGCGGTGGTTTAGGTGGTTACAAGCTAGGCTTGTTAAGCAAACCCTAAAGTAAGGCATAGCAGCATGTTCCGAATTAGAGGAACCAGGAGGTGGTTTCGTTTTCCAGAAAGACCAGCATAGCTACATTAAAAAAAAAAAAAAAAAAATGTAAAACATGAAGAGACAGCAGCTAGCAAGAATGAAAGAGCAGTCTTGTGGTGAAACCAACAGTCTGAGAGGGCGGAAAAGCCAACACACACTCTTCCTCTGACGTTAACCTGCGGTCCTCAGCCTGGCAACAGAGCTGATGTCACTGGAGTCTTGCACAACATTGATACAAACGAAAAAAAAAAAAAAAAAAAACCAAAAAGCATCACTGCAAGCATCACAATCAAGTGAATGGTTGGTTTCTCCTGGAAGGGATGAGAAGATGAGAAGAGAAGCTGGATCTCTCTCCTCCCCCTTTCCTAAGCATGCAGCTGACTTGATCCCACTGAGATGGTGGAGTTTTTAATCACTTCAGGAATTACAGTCCAGAAGGGAGACTTTTGCACAAGGTGAGGTTAAAAGCACCAGGCTCACACAAGTCAGATCACCCTCGAGTCAAGAGGAGTCTATCAGAGCGTGGTCCCTGCCCAGCAGCCTCAGACACCCAGTGGATGGGGTAGAGAGGTACAAGCTGCTCTCCTTAGAGCAGGCACACAAAGTGATTTGAACAACCATCCAAGCTGTGTTTGATGGTAATTGGTCCTGCTTTTTATCACCCAAAAGTAAACTTCAACTTTGCAACTGGCCAGCAAGGCTTCAGGAAAGCACACAAGGAAGCTAACTCAATTTCTAGAAGTCAGAATGCTCCAAGTTTAGATTACTTCAAACAAGGCCTTAGTTGTTTCGTTTTTTTCCCCATAATTATCCCTGAAAAAGGGCCTCTTTTCACTGCACTGAAGTCAATTCATTCTTAAGTGCTGGCTGACATCATCTGCAAATAAGCATGCTGCCAAATAAAGGCTCAAAACCACATGTCAAGGAGAGCATGACAAATGATGGGTCCAGACCAGTTCATCAGCTCTTCTCCTTTAACAGCTCACTGCAGAGATGGCACAAAGGAAAAGAATAATTTTCAAGGTTGAGATGAGCTATAAATACTAACCACCAAAAAAAAAAAAAACATTAAAATCTCCAGCCACAGACCAGCACATCTTCTCCTTGCACATCTCCAGCTGCTGCTTAACACCCTTGAAATCACACTTGGGAGCTCAGCAGCAGTTCTCCTGGAAAGAACCTGGAGAAAAAGGTTGAACCTGCAATCAAATACCCCTAAATGCAAGGCCCCTTTTCCAGAGGGACTCACGAAACGGCAAAGGCAGACAAAAATCATAGATCAGCTTCACGGCCGACAACGAAGAACATTTTTCAGCTTTGTTAACAAGCCAACACGTTAGCAGCACAGAGGTTCCCAATTCATAAAAACACAATCATTTCTGGCATCCAAGATGAGCATCTCAGTGTTGAGGCAGTCTGGATCCCCACCCAGATCCCACAGGCAGCCAAGTCATCTCTAAAACAACAAACTGGCGGGTTACTGAAATGTCTTGTGACGGATGCCAGGAAAGCCAAATCTCTATGCATCTTCAAGTTCTTCTCCACTAACCACACAACGCTGTAGAGCTACCTACCAGAAAACAAACCACCCGTACGCTCGCAGTCACGGTGCACAGCCCCATTTTACCCACATCCCAGAAAGCATGTGAAACCTGCATGCACCACAGAACACCCAGGCACCCAAACAAGGCGTAACTCGGATATTTGTTGGCTCTCAGGCTTTTCCACCACATTGGCAAGCCAAGGCTACTAGCATGGTGTGGCCAGCTGAAAATTTGTTCGCAGGATTATGCTAAGGACCTTACTACAGACTAAGAATTTAACTTCATTAGTCAATTTAGTCCCATTTGCACAGCAACTTTTCACCTCCTCACCCTGTTAATGCATTTATTGGGCTGAGAACTGAATTGCAGATGGCACCTCAGGGAATGGGCAGCCGACAGCATGGCACAGCATTGCAACAGCACCGTTTGCTAGCAGAGTCCAGCAAGAATGAGGTTGCAGCAGCTACAGCCAAGCTCTGACGTTAGTAACATCCAGTATCGGGATTTTGCATGTGCACACCACACCCCCAAGCGCACAAGGTCAGGAGGTAGAGTTGATCTGGCAGCCACGCTGGGTGTTTGCTCAATGTCCATCGAGAGCAGCTTGAAAGAACAACCCCCAAAACACCATGGTAATCCATCTGTGCTCCCTGGTCTTTACTTTTATGAGCTTTCCAGCTTCAACTAGTCTTCACTCAAAGAGGAGGAGCCTGGCCTTCAGTGCAGGTCAGGATCTAGCCACCTGCATGCACGTTCTGGAAGGCTTCTTCCTTGGCTCCACCACACCACCAACACATGGGAAAGCATTAAGAGAAGTCCAGTGGGGCTGGCTATGACCGCATCACTGCTGGGACCCAAAGAGGATCCAGAGCAGGCGCTACCAGCAAAAGTTCAGGAGTGTAGACATGCACTGTTTGGCCTAGCTGCTCATTCACATATGCTAAGAGCATAGGAGAGATTTTGCTGCCAACTCCTCCTATTTATTACGTGTCTCACAATCTTTGGTGATGCTCTTGAGCTTCAGCTGCTGAAGAGCCAGACTTTACAGGAGACACCCAGCTCCCATTGCAGCGGTGTTCATCTCTGATGTGGCTTCTCTGCCTGGGAGAGAGGGGTCAGAAATGCAATTCAGATGATGGTTTAGAAAAACCCCATGGTAAGCATCACTGAAAGTAAGGAAATTTTGCAGCCATCTCCCAAACTGCAGCTTCCCGAAAGCCTGGGTCAGAACACACAGCCTGGCAGAGAAGGTGTCTGCTCTGGTCCTAAACAGTACGATCAAAAAAGTGCATCAATCACAACACCCTTCTAGATGCCAAAACTCTTCGCTTGCACAGTAAGCTACATGGGGAGTGGAGAGTCTTCCGATGCAGAGATTTGCATCCCAAAAGTGCTTGCAATAAGCATGCATAGCAAAAAAAAAAAAACGAACTACTACAGCTTTTTCCTGGTAAAGGGGGAGGAAGGTACAGCCATAACTGTCAGATTCAATTCCCTGAACGAGCATCACCGCGATAACCCACACACTGCAAGAAAGCTGCCGAGTTTCAGTTTGCGGTGGCTTTTTTAATTTAATGAGACTAGCTTGCAAACTACAAAGAGCAATTACCCCGTAGGGAAATACGCTCTACCTACCCCCTGTACTGCAAAACCCAACTACGTGTCTGAAACAGCACGTTGTTTGATTTATTAATAAACGGATTGGAAACTCCAGCAAGGAAATTTAATCTCAGGCTGTACCTGTGCTGGGATGATGTCGGGGTGAAGGACAGGACCAGGAACTGTGTGCAGTTCCTCTATGCTGAAACTTGGCCACGCTCCCAGAATAGGAGGCATGGATGTGAACATCTGTATTAAAAGGCAGAAAGATATTATTATGCAGAAGCGTTTCAGCTTCCAAGCCTTTCTGTTCCAGGACTTCTAGCAGCCTCTCCTCCCAAATTAGGATGAACAGCTGCGATGTATTTGGCAAGCTAACCCCTGCCCTCAATTTAGAAGCTTTTTACATCACAAAATAAAACACATACATTTCAAAAACCAAAGGGACCATTAAATCATCTAGCTTGACTTCTGTACAAGAAAGGCCGCTGAGTGTCACCCGCTTACTTGAATATTGTGCTACAGCTAAACGTGGTTTCTAGGCACGCTTTCCAAAAAGGCAGCTGAAGGGCTTTGGAGACTGAAAATCCTAAAAACAGGGAGAAATAGATCCAAGTAATCCACTTTTGCAAAGAATTGTTAGAGCCTGTTCAAGCAAAATTATGTCCATGGATGCAAGTGAAGATGGTTGCTGCAGACTTTAAGCCATCCCAGCAGTATTTCCTAAGGTCACAAGGGACATGTGACAATTCAAAACAGTGCAATGCGTTCTTCAAGACAGCAGACTAAGCAGTGTAAGACAATGTTGTTTTGCTAAATAGCATCAAAACCATTGAAGAGCACTCAGAACATAGCACCGCAACCTACAAGTTAATCCTTAAAACGTCCACGTGTCTGTAGCATGATGAAATTACCACTCATCACCTTTAAACACAGCAAGATGTGCCTCATTTAGAGGTATACCCCAAAAGTACCTTGGGAGGAGAGCCTGCACACTCAACTGCCAAGAAATTCAGTTTAATGAGAAAAAAAAAAAAATCAGCTTAAAATAAAGCAGCACATCAGGGTTTTTCAGTGTAGCCTTCAAAAAAAAAAAAGGACCAGTTATGGAAGTTTTCCAGGAAACCACAAGATCTTGCATCAGGAGTTGTCTTAAATCCAGGATACAACTTCTGGTCTAAGCCAGAAACCACTGAGATAGACCAGTTCTTGTGCTGGACAAGAGGAGGAAAAGCCAATGACTATTTGTGTATGGCATTTGGATGGGATGAGTGTGTATCTACCCCATGCTAGCTGGGTTTACGCTCACTGGCCAGCTAGTTTACGCTCATGGGCCAGGTGGCAAGCCAGACAGAAGAGAACTCTTTGCAGGCTTTCCCGTGTGGGTACGATACATTGCCCCCTTCCCAGATGCTCATTTTCAGCATCTGTAGGAACTTAAGAGCTCCAAAACATCCCACCTCTGCCAAGATTTCTGAGCGAGGCTTATTACATGGCTCCATTAATCACAACTTTACAGTCCTGCAGAAGGATTTGTTTTGTTCCCTGCCATTTTTAGCCAAAGGATCTTCCCACAGGCAAACGACCATGTTCTGCAAAGGAGTACAAAGCTGTCGTGGTACAGTGGTGTGCACTGGGGCCAAGGGAACCGCAGCGTGACACAAACACTTGCTCTTTCACACAGCACCGTCTCTCTGCGGCTTTCACCAAAGCAGTTTGATGTGTCACCCAAGGAAAACAAAAGCAGATGATACACATGCATTGAAAATTACATCAGTAGTTGAAAAAAAGTGCCTACCTTGCCTTCCTCCTGACCTCCAAATCAGTTACCAGCAGCAGAGGCAGGACTTACGAAAAGGATGGGAGAAGAGGATATTGGTGTAGGCCTTCCATCTCCCATTGTATCGACATCTCTCCCTTCCATAAATACACAGGATGGCAGCAGTTGTTTAAAGCAACTGCCTATTTAACTGTACTCCAGTGAAAATTTGCTCTTCCCAAGTCTTTTATTCTCAATTCTGCATGAACCCAATAACAAAGGGATGAGGTTGAAGGACATGTGTCTTTGGATAGAGAAATCAGTAGAAACAAAGAAACACTGGGCAGGCTCAGCTCTGTGCCTGGCTGAAGGCTGAAGCCTACAGCAAATATTTCAATCCCTCGCTCGAACACCCCTGTCCTGACTCACACAGAGCTTCCAAAAAAACTCTTTAGCACAGCAGACACCTAGACAGGTTTCTCCAAGATGATGCAGGGCACAGAAGCATCTCTCAGCCCAAGCCTCACCTCCTCCCTACAATTCTCCCTTTTCACACCCCTAAAGTGTGCTCTCCTCCCCAACATTTGGCAACTCATCACTACTTTGAAGCCTTCCCATCCTAAGCATGCACATTCTCTCCACAGCAGCAGCCTACATGTCAGTTGTGCCCCATCAACTGCCCAGCATCTCCCACTTGTCACTTCTAGCAAGAACTGGGCTCCCCACCACCACGTCCTTCCTTCTGCTGGCACAGTACCTGTACCCTCATAGGGTACTCAAACTCACTCACACATCTCCCCTGGAAAGCGAAATACATCTCTGAGACGGGCTGTAGCTGCAGGACACCACTGTCTTGGACCATGTGCTCCACACGTGGCTTCACAGGAAGTTCAACCGCTTCACCACAGAGATCTCTCTACTTTCTTTTTTGCCCTTCCCTGAAGGCTGCTATCCACATCCATTTAAAATTAACGCTAAAGCACTGCCAAGTTTAAATTGTTCTTATAAATATCTAACCCACTGCTGAAAATAAAGAGAGGACACCAACAGGAGGCTGTTTGGTGAGCTGAGCAAAGCACAGCTCATCGGCAGTTCCCAAGCAGGGCCCTGTGGAAACACAGCCTCTTAGTTTCCATCAACACCTTGCACAATTATTTTCAGCCACTCACAGTTTTAGCGTGAACAGCTGGCTGTGGGCTGGGATGGGGCCAAGCAGTAGTGACAAGGAGAATGAGGCTGCGTCCCAGGTGACAGGACACATGTCAGAGAAGGCAGGAGACCCCAACTACTCTCACACTGTCACTTGCATAACTTCCACCTCTGTCCAATCACCTCTGTCCCTCTGCATAAGCTTGGCAAGGGAACATCATCACAGGCTAATCCTCCTCCTTTTTATTTAGAATCACAGAATGGTTAGGGTGGGAAGGTACCTTTGAAGGCCATCCAGTCCAACCCCCCTGCAAGGAGCAGGGACATCTCCAACCACATCAGGTTGCTCAGAGCCCCGGCCAACCTGGCCTGGAATGTTTCCAGGGATGGGGCCATCTGCCTCCTCCATTTCAGTCATTTCCTCACACTGATGCCAGGTTTTCTTCTCATCTAGTTAAATTTTGTGGTCATTTTGGACCAACAGACATCCTTGGTCAACTTCCACAAAGTCTTCTTGCCTCTCATAAAAGTAGAGTTCTTCTCTTTGAGGGGAAAGCAGCCTTCTCTGTTGGCCAATACACCCTCTCAGGGCATCCAGCCACTCAGTAAGGACATGTTGCAAAGTTGTTCTCCGATGTTTTAAGCTCTGTCACAGCATGACCGTTGTTGAATCTCTTCCAGGACACCTGGAAATTGAGGAAAGTTGCTGGGACAGTGGACACCGTGGATTGGGAGATTCGTGGATTGGGATTCAAACCCAAAAGTAAAGTAAATGAACTCGAGTTCAACTGATGGGTAGGCAAGGACACACTCACTTCCCTCCAGGTAAAAAAAAAAAAAAAAAACCACAAACAAACAAAAAAAACCACAGTTTCCTCTAGAAAAGACCTTCATTTTTCACCATCTTTATCGAGATTGGAAGGAGGGCTTCAGACACCAAAAGAGACGAAGAAGTCAAGCTTCCATGATCTGAATATAGTTTCACTTCTATCATTTTCTCTCTTTAAATTTCACACACTTATGCTCTAGACACAGGAAAGGACTAAGTAAGTAAACAGCGATACGTTGAACTAACCAGTGTTAGTGCAGCTACCAACGATAAAGTTTGCACTGGCAGGAGTACAGGTTCCCACTGCCTCTTTGAAAAACGAATTATCCAATTCAATTTACAAAGTCTAACTCTAGCACTAACACAGCCAAGTGGAAAAAAATATTTGTTTTGGAAAGCAAGCAGAAAAACAACCTTTTTTTTCCCCCCCCTCTTTTAGAAGGAATTTAGTAAATATTCTACCTTGATGCTGTGTAAGCACTGTTCAGCAATAGCTAAAACATCCCCAAAATCCAACACATAGCACTATACCAGCTACTATCCAGAAAATTAACTATATACCCTAGGCAAAACCAGTACAGAGGACTCACAGGGACAGCCCAGAAAGGGTCTCCCATATGCGGTGATGTGTTAAACCGCAACTTGATTGAGCATCCAAGCCTCATCTCTCACCCAGCCTCTTTCAAACTGGTAGGGATTTTGCAAGAATGGTTGCACACAGCAGTCTTTACACTGGAAGGACACTGCTGTACCTAGGTGTCCAGGGAAAAGCCCTGGCAAAACCCAACTGACGGAGCCACCAGCTCTCGTTGGCAAAGCACAGGGCTGGCTATAAAGGACCATGGCCCAAAAATCCCTCTTTTCCCCCTATCTCCCACCTGCCTGGCTCCCCTCTTTCTCCAGCTGCAGCTCCAGTTCAGTGCTGGCTGTTTACAGCCCGGAACACATTTTGCAGATGCTCTGCAGTAAAAAAAAAAACCTTTGACACCTATGAAGCATTATAAATCACAGTGCACGTTAATCAGCCAGTCTGAGCCCATAATCCTAACTCAGGAACAACAGTCAATGGGTTTTGCAGACTCCCTCCCACAGGCATTTTGCCTACATCAGGACTAAGCCGGAGATTTAGCGTTAGTCAGACATCCTCACCCTGACCGTGTTAGGCTGCGCCAGGCAGCAAGTTATCAAACGCCATGGCTTTCCTGGGGTTTCAAGAACTTTGGATTTCCCATCCTTCAAACAGGCATTACTGAAGTAGGAAACATCTTGCACAGGGAGCAAGCAGGAGTTTACAGAGGCCACAGCATCTGCAGTCAATGGTCCACTATTTATATTGAAAAATGGCTTTGGAGGAAAAACACAACTCAAACTCATTAAGGCTGAAACTGTGTTTATTGAATAGACATTAATTTATAATGCTGCCCAGCAGCCTGGCCCTTAGGTCAAGTAGTCATAAATATACCAGCTTTCTGGGCTTGTACCTCCATGGTAGGATCTGGAGGTGACCAGCAACAGTCTTCTGCAAGCTCACCTAAGTAGGCGATGGCTTCAGCATCAGCCTTGCCCTGTAGCAGCCTTTTAGGAGCTGTCTGAGGATATGGATCTCAATACCACGCAAGCTCCTCAAAGGTTAAGCCCAGTTTCTGAGGCTAGCACACCTCTCTACTCCTGGCCTGTCCACCATGGGACTCCTGCCCAGCCTAAAAGAGGTGTTGCTCTTTCATGAAGGCCAAAACACATGATTCCCAGATAGACCCAATAACACTTCTTGCAAAGTCTGGTCTGATGGCACCATGCAGAGCATCTGCAATTCCTGCCTGGCTCAGCTGACCACTGACCTGCTTCAGGGAATACACAACAAAAAGACAATGAGATAGAGGAGAGAAAAGCTACATTATAATATGACAGCACAATGCCATGTGTAAATTCAGTTCAGACTTGAAGGCTGGCTGCAGCCACACTTCAAGCAAGATCTTGCAGCTAAGAAAGCCAACGGCACCTTGGGCTGCATCCCCAGCAGCGTGGGCAGCAGGGCGAGGGAGGGGATTCTGCCCCTCTGCTCGGCTCTGGGGAGACCCCCCTGCAGTGCTGCGTCCAGCTCTGGAGCCCCCAACAGCAGAAGGACGTGGAGCTGCTGGAGAGGGTCCAGAGGAGGCCACACAGATGCTGAGAGGGCTGGAGCAGCTCTGCTGTGAGGCCAGGCTGAGAGAGCTGGGGCTGTTCAGCCTGGAGAAGAGGAGGCTCCGGGGAGAGCTGAGAGCGGCTCCCAGTGCCCAAAGGGGGCTGCAGGAAAGCTTGAGAGAGAATTTTGACAAGGGCATGTAGTGACAGGACAAGGGATAATGGCTTTAAAATGAAAGAGTAGGTTTAGATTAGACATAAGAAAGAAATTCTTTACTGGGGGAGTGGTGAGACACTGTCCCAGGTTGCCCAGAGAGGTGGTGGGTGCCCCATCCCTGGCAGTGTTCAAGGCCAGGTTGGATGGGGCTTTGAGTGACCTGGTCTGGTGGAAGGTGTCCCTGCCCAGGGCAGAGGGGATTGGAGCTAGATGATCTTTAAGGTCCCTTCCCATGCAAATCAATCTATGATTTTATGATCTTTTCTGGCAGATGGCCTTGAGAAAAACTGAGAAATCCTGCTTTTTCATCTTCCCCACTGCTGAAGCTTTCAATGTGTTTCAACATTGAAACATCATTGAGCAAGGCAACACTTGAATGACACCCATGCTCCTGGGAAAATCACCCACAACCCCAGACGCAAAGAAAGATCTGCACTTTTCCTCCCAGGCATCTCCCAGAGCCAAAAGAAAAAGACTTCATGAGGGAGCAAGACTGCAGACACAGACCTCGTAATTCCTGCAAGGCAACGCAACGGCAATGATGACAAGGCTGAGGGAATTCAGCAAAACCTGCAGCAGGAGCCAGAGGCTGGGCAAGGCAAGGTGTCCACACGCAGCTATGAGCATCTCAGACCCCTTCGCTGCACAATCATCCACCCTGTGTCATGTCACAGCCTCCGTGTAAAATTAAGGGCTCACAGGTGAATTTAAAGGATGTCTAAGGGATGTGTAAAGCCCTGAAAATGGGGTAGTTTTGCTTTCAATTCCAAGCATTGGGGAGAATAAAAAATAAAAATAAAAATTTAAAAAAAAAAAATCAATATTTAACCCAACAATTGGATTTTCCTGCATTTAGCCCATCACTCCAACATAACCAGACACATCCATTGATGGGGACTCAGCTCTGAATCACTGGTCACGTTCAACATTCAATCCAACGCCTTAGTGACCAACCGCAAATCACACCGGCTTGAAAGAGCCTCTTTCAATCAAAAACTCCCGTCCTCAGGCCTGTGGTCAGGAACATTAACAAATTGAAACCGCATGGAAAAGGGCAGATTCACTCATCCTTTAATAGCGGTTTTCAGCAAAGCAAGCAATTTCTGTAACTAGTGACCTTTGGCCGTCTGAGGATTAGCACTGAAGACCCAGCAAAGTCCCAGTTCCAGAGCCTGAAGTCACACAGATATCACACCAACGTGGCTTAGATCATCCGTTCAGGTCATTTAACAGCTCTGGCCAAGTGGGAATTACAAGAGTATTTCACTATAAAGTGAATTAAGATGCATATCACAGACACAGCGCAGCAATCCATTATGTCGACGGATCAAACCTCCTCATTTGTCTTTTCACAAAAGGACCAAAGGGGAGAAAAAAAAAAAAACACACAGCCAGAGGCCTCAGCTCAAGGCCACGTGATGTTTTTAACTAGATGGACCATCTTGAATCATTCACATTTCACATTAAGGGAATAAACTTTAACAGTGAGTGCCCCATTTGTTAGGAAGGGTTTGACATCTCATTCACACCAGCTTGCAGCCACACAAGCAGCAGTAGATGCTATAAAGGCAGGGAGAGGCGTTACAAGTATTAGACATTCCCCCGCATCGCTCCTCCCATATCTACACAGCTCACACCCCTTGCATTTATTCACATAGAGGATTAGAAGATGCACAATATAAAAACACCATCTCCAAAAGGAAAAGCGGCAGCTCGGCTCCTCCAGTGATGCTGCTGCTTTCCAGCGAGCGTGTTCAGCTGCCCCACAAGCCGTAACAACCCCACCGCCTTCACCTCTCACGCCACATGCCAACCAGGCCATGTGCATGAAGCATTTCTTTTTAATAACAAAGAGTAATTTTGTTTCTAATCTCCACTACAGCATCTTTATGATTTTTCCTGCTAAGTGAGCACCACTGATGGATAAGCGACGCTGCTTGCAGAAAGGACAGGGAGATGCATCTGGCTCTGGGTATTTCTGTATTTCTGCACCTCTCTTACACATGCCCCAGCAGTCTCCATCTCTTTGCTGTGACCACAACGTGCCCGTATGAGAGTATGCCTTCATAGCTCAGCAGCAGCCAACATGTGCCATAACACGCAGCATTTATAACGTACCAATTGTGAGCAGCCCCTGAGGAGAAGAACCTGGGGGAGCTGGTGGATGAGAAGCTCAACATGGGGAAACTGGTGCGAATACACTCATTTTCAGCAGCACAGGAGATGCTGTGAAGTTGTGCAACTTGAACCAGGCCAAGGGCAAGGTCCTGCACGTGGGTCGGGGCAACCCCAGGGACAAATCCAGACTGGGGGGTAATGGATGGAGAGCAGCCCTGAGGAGAAGGACTTGGGAGTGCTGGTGGGTGAGAAGCTCAACACGAGCCGGCAACGTGCGCTCACAGCCCAGAAACCAACGGCACCCTGGGCTGCATCCCCACAGCGTGGGCAGCAGGGCGAGGGAGGGGATTCTGCCCCTCTGCTCTGCTCTGGGGAGACCCCCCTGCAGCGCTGCGTCCAGCTCTGGAGCCCCCAACAGCAGAAGGACGTGGAGCTGCTGGAGAGGGTCCAGAGGAGGCCACGCAGATGCTGAGAGGGCTGGAGCAGCTCTGCTGTGAGGCCAGGCTGAGGGAGCTGGGGCTGTTCAGCCTGGAGAAGAGGAGGCTCCGGGGAGAGCTGAGAGCGGCTCCCAGTGCCCAAAGGGGGCTGCAGGAAAGGTGGGGAGAGACTCTTCAGCAGGACCTGGTGTGATAGGATGAGGGGTAATAATTTTAAAATAGAAGGAAGCAGATTCAGATTGGATATTAGGAAGAAATTTTTTACACTGAGGGTGGTGGAGCACTGTCCCAGGTTGCCCAGAGAGGTGGTGGATGCCCCATCCCTGGAAACATTCCAGGCCAGGTTGGCCGGGGCTCTGAGCAACCTGATGTGGTTGGAGATGTCCCTGCTCCTTGCAGGGGAGTTGGTCTGGATGGCCTTGAAAGGTCCCTTCCAACCCTAACCGTTCTAGGATTCTATAATTACGCTGGTATTGTCTCTCCAACACAGCAGCAGTATCATGAACAGAAATTGCAGGCAGCTGTGCTCCTTGCTGGGTTCTTTCACTGTTTGCTGCAACCACTTGTCAGGTGGTAGGAAGGGGTAGAGGAATGCATCAGCTAAAATATCTTCTGCCTTAAACATGTCTGTAGCTGGTCAACAGACTAAGAGAGCACCTTTGTATTATCCAGATTTTAATAAAAGCTACACATGTTCACTAAGTCTCGCAGTGCTCTATCCCAGACAGGACACGCTGCATCAGGAGGCAACGGATCCATTGAGCCTTTTCTTCTCCAAGTACCAAAATCTGGAGGATTATCATAGAAACACTGGCATAGTACTAAACATCCAAAGAGCAATTCAGAGAGAAACCTGAAGGAAAATGATCAGGGGTCAGCATCTCTCCATCTAAAGCAGAGCACCTGAGGTCATTTTTTGTTGCTGTTTTGGCAACAGGCACAATTTCCAAGTCTCAGATCAGCTTTCCCAGCACAGGGGCACAATGCAATGGGCTACAGCTTCCTCCTATCTCTTCCATTGGCCGCCCCAGAAACCTCCAAACTCTGGTCTCATCTCTCTCAAGAAGCTCACTCCAGTAAAAGGTCAGAAATCAGTGCCCTCACAGCCAACTATCTGAGCCTTTAAAGTTTCCTCCTTCAGCAGGGCTTATCTTCAAGAGCTTCAAGGCATCAACCATATCTGCTCTCAGTCTTTCTTCTTCACCAGGCTGAACACAGCAAATTTGAAGTCATCACTTTCCAAACACTTTCTAGGAAAGGCTTGGCTAAACCCCCTGATAACCTGTAATGGATTTCCTGGGAAGCACAGGCAGCCTAGACTTCTGTCTGGAAACCAAAGATAAGGGCGGGAGGGGAATACAAGAGCCATCTCCTCTGACTGCTACTGGAGTAAGGACAAGAGAAACATGGAGATTTTGTGAATATTAGGAACAGGACAAGCCCTGTTTCATCCCAGCTTGCCTTGGGATCCTTAAAAGGTTTGAAAATTCCTTTTATCCCTATATCCCTCCTGAACTTGAAGGTGTCATTCCTATTTTTCTTCCCCTATCCCCTCCTCAACAGCCCAAAGTCTTTTTTTTTCCCTGCACAGACAGCACTTGGCCCTCAGCCTTCAGATCTACTTGTTTACACAGACTACAGACACACGAACAATTCAGCCCTGTTTTCAGCTGTTAACTCAAGGTTGGTTTTCACTGCAACCCAAGATGAAAACTAAGGGTCATAAAGGTCTACCCCTACAATCTTCTTTTGGTTTGCTACTCTAGTTTTGGAGCTTCACTGGCCACTTGGGGAATCTTCTGGTGCATCTGAAGTGGGTTTCTTTATGCAATCTACTGCAAATAATTCAGTAAGAGTGAGCTCACCTTCCCCAACTACACTTGAAGGCAAGACGATGCACATAGGGGCTTCAAGGACGGAAGCAGCAGCATCTGCTATATCTGAAAACGTCCAAGAGCAAACAGGAGGAAGGAGGCATGATGGGCTCCAGCGATGTAATTTTTCACCCGGATAATTAGTACAACACAAAGAAAAAACAGTTGGAGGGAGCACATCTGGCAGCTGTAAGAAGGAAATGCCACAAACTGAATAAAACCCTGGAGGCCCACAGTGCTGGAAAAGTCACAAGGCACCTTTGTGTATCCGAGGGGGGCGGCCTGGCCGTTCGTCACAGGGACCGTGTGTATGGATCACTTCAAAGTTTCTGAATAAAGTAGTAATGACAAAGTACTAGCAATTCCGTAAGCCATTGCTATATGAGCTAATCAATCACCTACAAAAAGGTTGGTCCTACTCAGGGGTCACTTTTAATATTACGCAGAGCCTGAATTTGCAGGCAGACAAGTTAAAGCTGCAGGAAATATAACTGCGACCTGCTAAGTTAGCGGTGATTCCTGATGGCATCAGTCAGTGTCACACAAGATACTGTCTCTAGCTCCTCACCTCCAAACCCATGGGCAACAGCTGGTGCCATCAGAAAGCCCCTAAGTGCATTCACAGGTACCAGGGAGAAGTGTCCATGTTAGGATGATTCCTGGGATTCAAAAATTCATCAACAGTGGCCACCGTCAAGTCCTCTCACAATAGCTTGACTTCCGTGCCTCAGTTTACCCATCTACAGAGGGGGAAAAAAAAAAAAAAAAAGCTGGCAGAGGTATTTATGCCACTTCACACACTAAATATAGGAGGTTGTATTGATTACAGGCTTTGATACCTCACCTGAATATTAGCGGTTCCATTTATTAACACTGGAACATTATACCAGGGAGGGGAGGGAGGTACCTGGAGAGTGCTGAGCAAGAACTGGTTGGCTTGGGAAATTCTCAGTTCCCTCCCACTTCAACATGCCCATCTGCTGCAGAGGCCTCAGGTCAGGAAGGCTGAGGCACTCTGCCAAGCCCCATTAAGTTTTTATTGCACTAAATCAGAGCAGCCCCAGGAAGGGGTTCATAACACTTCAGTATTTTCCCCAGCAAAAGGTATAAAAGGCTGTTTGTCAAGAGAGATGGCGAATGAAGCAACACTCCTGGCCCAGGGTGTTTCCACGGAGCCTGTAATATCTCGCTAGTGCTGACCTTTTATTGATTAGGTACCAAAGACCCTCAAACTGCGATCCATCAGCACAAAACACACGAACTACGGAGCATCTGCCGCTGGGTTCAGAAGAGCTGACACGCTACAAGGCATTGCTCCGGGCTTGACAGCTCTTCACTGATGGGAGCAGCAAGCCTACAAAACAACAGCAACAAGGAAATATCTCTGCTACAATTACTGAGGATTACTGTCAGAAGAGGACAAAGGGAGAAAGGGAAACATTGCAGCAGGTACTGACAGGACCAGAAGAGCCACGGTACCAGGTGGGGAAAAGACAACCTGCAAGGACATCTGTTCAGCGAAGGGACAACAGAAAAAAAAAAAAGCAAGGACACTTGCTGGCACATAGAAATGGAGTCTAAATGCAGCTATGCAAACCCATATTTCATTGACTATCAGCCCTGACCACCTCCAAAGCTTTCAAAGAAATCCACTCCTGAGCTTGGATGTGCATCTCATTAGCTCCAGCTTCACCATCTTTCCAGGTTCTTAACAAGGGTCTGGTTTTAGATGCTCAGGTGGGATGAGAGCATTCAGAAAGCAGGGGGATTTCTGTATGTACGAGATGTCATCACTAATACTGCTCCCTCCACTCACATCATCTCAGGGGTGTTCACAAGATAAATGGGAGGAAGAAAAGAGACTTTATAAGTGCCCTGAAGAGCATCATTCACAGAATGCTCATGAGAAGACCTCCATTTAAATGTTGTATGGCATTGAGGAGTACGAAAAAAAAAAAATTGAAAAAAAAATTAAAAAAAAAAAATAACAGAAATGTTACAATTTCAGTCACCTCGGATCCAAAGCCACCAATTTTGGGTTCATTCCCAGATGATGATGGCCCTTCCGACTGCACGTAACCAAAGCAGGCACCCATCCTTGCCTATTTTTAGCAATTTCCTGAAGGAAAATAGTTTTATAAACATGGGAAGCTTCCAGTGGAAATGCGGAAGACAAGAAGAGTTCCCAGTTACATTTTGTCTGCCTCATCCTGTATCTCAGGAGGGTTTACGGTTGGGAAGTACAGTACCAGTTGTGCCTGCTGCTAAGCAGAGAAGCCAAAGCCCTTTGCAAACGGTGATAGTGTTTTATCCTATTTGACAGGGAACTAAATAAGATAAAATAAAGATCCAAAGATTTTTTCAATACACAGTAACTGGAAAAAAAAGCAAAAAAAACCTAGCCAACAAAAGTGGCTTCTTCTGTTTGTTGGACAGATAGAAAATTATCATTCCAATTTTCTTCTGCAGAATCTCTTTTCTCACTCCCATCTAGAATGATTTCCCAGGTGCGATATTTGCTGTGTACAGACATGGGTTTGGAAGCAATAAAAACCTAAACAAAACTAGTTGATAGATTTTAACTTCACGTTTATACAATGCAACTCATCATTTGCCACGTGGATACTGATCCTGCAACATCTCTGGATGGATTTAGAAAAGATGCTGCAGCCAGCCCTGGACTCTGCCCCAGGAGCAAGAGCTATTCTGGTGTTGTAAGACCCAGCAGCAGTTCATTTCGGGTGAAGCACACAAGCTGCGCGCAGAGCATTGTGTTTATCCACTTCAATTACCAGCGCCGCGCTCCCCGTGTTTAATTGCTGGCAATCCATCAACAGGACCGTGGTATCTGGGAGCTACCTTGGCAGCTGCCATCTGAACTTCAGAGCTTTAAAAGCACATATGGCAACCACAAGCCAAAGTTTATTTACCCACAGTTTCTGTGTTCAGGGGAATAGAGCTCTGCTAAGACGACGCACTGATTTCATAAGAACTTCGCTGGTGGAATAGAATCATAGAATCACAGAATGGTTTGGGTGGGAAGGGACCTTCAAAGCCCACCCAGTCCACCTCCCCCCTGCAAGGAGCAGGGACATCTCCAACCACATCAGGTTGCTCAGAGCCCCGGCCAACCTGGCCTGGAATGTTTCCAGGGATGGGGCATCCACTGCCTCTCTGGGCAACCTGGGACACTGTCCCACCACCCTCAGCCTAAACATTTTTTTCCCCCTAATATCTAATCTAGATCTACCTCCCTCTATTTTAAAACCATTATGAACAAGTTGTAGTTAGATCAGAAATTGCTTCCTCACACCAGCCACAGAGATTTTAATGGTCTGAATTACAGCAAGACCATTTCTTCTCTTTTATATGCCTTTAATTAAAAAAAAAAAAAAACACATTAAAAATTTAAAAACCATGAGAGGGGATATTGACATTAAAGCTGAAGGTGCACAATAGAAAAAAGCAATTTTGCAGCTGCTCAAAATTTCAAAAGGAGACCAAGAGTGCAGGTTGGGTGCCTTCAGCCTCCCTCCTCCATTCTCGAAAGGTCAGAAGAAAGCAAAATATAATTACAATTCTAGCAAGCATTTTCCCCCCCCAAAAAAAGCCTTACAACTCAAGCTTACAATTAAAAATGACATTTTTCATGTACATTTTTAATGATCTGCATACATTTGGGGGAAGAGGAGAGGAATCATTTCGACTCGACCTGGAGTACTGTGTCCAGTTCTGGAGCCCCCAACATCAGAAGGACATGGACCAGTTGGACAAGGTCCAGAGGAGGCCACGAAGATGATAAAAGGGCTGGAGCACCTCTCTTATGAGGCCAGGCTGAGAGAGCTGGGGCTGTTCAGCCTGGAGAAGAGGAGGCTCCGGGGAGACCTGAGAGCGGTCTTCCAGTACCTCAAGGGGGCTACAGGAAAGATGGGGAGAGGCTGTTTAGTAGGGCCTGTTGCAATAGGACGAGAGGTAATGGTTTTAAAATAGAGGGGGTTAGATTTAGATTGGATATTAGGAAAAGTTTTTTTACGATGCGAGTTATAGAACACTGTCCCAGGTTGCCCAGAAAGGTGGCGGAGGCCCCATCTCTGGAAACGTTCAAGGCCAGGTTGGCCGGGGCTCTGAGCAACCTGATCTGGTTGGAGGTGTCCCTGCTCCTTGCAGGGGGGTTGGACTAGATGACCGTTGAAGGTCCCTTTCCAACCCTAACCATTCTATGATTCTATGACTCTGGCTATTGAGCTGCAGTCCAATTCAGAAAACAAACATTCACAGTCATCAGCAGAAGATTTCAAGGACACAAGGTCAGGTCATAACCCAAAGTTAGTTGAAGGCCTTTTATTCTAGAAAGTCTGATATTTTTAAAATAAAGCAGATACAGCCATGATCTTCAAATACATGCCTCGCTTTCTGATAATTAGAGTGTAAACATAGTATCTACATACCTTATTCCTTTCTTCCCAGGTAGCTCTAGATTTTTGCAAGACTTAAGACTTCTCAAGTATGCCATATCCCCTTTTTGTAGAAACCATGCTCAGGAAAACATCTATTATACTATAATTGGCTCTACTCTGGGTTTGCAGTGGCTGAGTTACTATAGGGTCGGATACAGGGAAATATAATTGGTGGTGTTATCAATATGCCACCGCCTTTGTGTAAAGCAAATAGGCGCACAAGTATTTTCCTGGCTAATCCCTTACAGATACATCTAAGTACTGTGGCTGGAATACATCAGCTGAAGACAATTAGCATATGTAAAGCTTCCTATCTCCATCCAACACCTTGAGATCTTGGAAAGTTTTTCCACAGGTCTTGAAATTCCTCTCCTGCAGACCAGAGATCACTAAACCCCAGCACTGTATGTTGGAGTAAGTCCATCCCTACTTCAGAGCTTCACTCAGCCGCAGAGATTGGAGCTTGCGGTATAAGTGGTTCTGAATTTGAGCGACACCATGAAATGCTCTCCCACTGGATCCAGAGAGGTAGAGGGGTGCTAACACTGGTTTGCAGCCCGCAGAAGTTACCTGCTTGCTCAAATAGCCAAGGTCTATTTTGCAACTAAAGAGGTTTCTCTTATACACATCCCAGAGTTCCCACTCGTTTGCAGTACTTAAGCACATGCAAATAGACTGGTCCAACAGAGGATAATTAGCCTTCATTGGCATTTTCCCCCTCCAAATACAGGGCTACAACCGCTCATTCCAGCCCTAACACCTGCAAGGCGCTTCATTGACAGCACGATGGGAACGGATTCTTCATACCTTGGTTTTGCATAGCCTGTAGCTAATTTTAGACTTTCTTCTTATGCTCATGCAAGAGCAAAGTTATCTCCATTTTTCTATTCGAGAAAGTGGAAATTGAGGCTTCATGTAGACCTTAAGACCAACACAGAGACTGTACGTGTTTTTAAGCCCTGCACAGGTACTTTAAACACAACAAATTCCTTTCTCACACCAGAAAAACAACTGAAATTCCAAGAAGAATTGGAAGGCGGCCACTGATGTTTTTTGGTAAACTAAACCAGCACAAGTAGAGTCATTTTTCACCAAAAAAATTAAGTCAACAGCAATTTTTCTATGGGTTTTTAGCCAAGAAGCACGATGTTCTGGCTCATAAGGCATACAGAAGAAAGCATTTTGAGTATTTAAGTTAGTACATGCACACATGCCAAGACATTACATCCCACTCTTTTCCTGACAAAGTCTTAAAAGCCAAGTACACCCTCCACTACGGATGTGCCAGGGTATTTGCTCAAAGGAAACTTCTGCTGGCTCAGAAGCAGTCTCTCAGACTAAGCTGGCCAGACTGAAAGAGGAGGAAAAACAGCACAAACATTTCTACTTTGCAAAAGGAAATTTGTTTTACGCTGCACAAATGCAAGCCATGACTTTTCAATTCACATTGGAGCTCCCGGCCAAGCTGCATCACCAACAATCGATGCGATTCAGAACCAAGAGCATTTTTGGCATGGGATCTGCCACCCCAGAAGTGTTTTCTCCTTAACAGCCTCTTTTCCAGAGGAGAAGCACTCCGCAGGCAGGAAGATCCCTGGTTTTAGACTTAAAAACAAAACAGAGAAGCTAATTGTCACCAGACCAAAACTAAGCCCTCAAAAAGCAACGAAAGGATCTCCTGGGAGCATTGCCAGAAGAAATGAGATTTAAAGTTTTGTTTTGCTTTTTTTTCTTCTTTAAGTAGTAAGCACACTGAAAAAAACAGACAACACGAGAGCACAGTACAGTAATAGTCAACCATTACCCAGAAGATGGAACAGCACGGCTTTGACAGCAGTTTTTTCACACTTCTTCCTATAAACACATCAGGTCTCATGAGACATCATCTCACAGCCCCAAATGACAGGGAAGGCACAAGTCCAGCCCCACTGCCTGGATTCCCTCTGCCAGAGCTCTTAAAAACTGCATTTATCCAGGGGAGGGAAAAGTCATCTCTAACAGCTTCCCCGTTTATCCACAGCTAGTTCACAACTCCTGCTGCCTTTCTCTATCTACAAGCTTATTTGCACATGCACAGAAGCTAGAGACTACACAGAAATGCAAGTCCTACATATTCAGCCAAATAAACACAAGCACACCAATAAGACACAGAGCAAGGAGCAAAACAGAAATCTCCAAAAGGAAAATACAGACAGATTTGGCCAAACCCATACCAGTCAATCCCTTTGAGAACCATGACCAGCTAACCATGCCAATCTGCTACGTCAGCCACATGGCAAGGACTTCTCACAGAGCTCCAAGCCACAAGGCCAGAGGTTTCCACAGTCAAAAAAACCAATCAAATATCCAGCACTTTCAACCAAGATCTACACCCATCCCAAAGTCACCAGGAAGAGGCGACGGCAGTCAGTTACTCACCTTGGTGGTGTCATCATGTGACCGCTGGTACCGTTTCCAGCGGCAGCCGTAGATCCCGGTCAGACAGGACAAACATAGCTGCGGCTCGTAGTACTGCAGCGGCTGGTGTTTAACCATGCTCCTTCCAGCCCCTCAGGAGCGAGGCATCAGAAACCCATCAGGTCCTGGGAGTGCCCTTCAGCAAAAGGAGAAGAGAAAAAGGGGGAGAAAAAATAAATTAAAAATGCCAAGCAATATTTCAGTACGTTAACAAGCCATTCAATAATTAACCATGTCCTCTGGCTATTAAGAGAGAGGAGGAATGATAATCAGATCTATTCCCAGCCCTGCCAACATCTCCAGCTTGTTACTCAACAAGATTGAGAAGTTTAATTAGTTTGCAAGTTTTATTTCCTTGTGCAGTCTCTCCCACACCACTAAAAGCAAATGTATTCATAGGAGTTATCAGTAAGAAAAGCCACGCAAGGACAAGAGCAGTAGGCTGATTATTTGCAGCCCAGATGATTAGATTTTTTTTTTTATGAATGACGGAAATGTAAAGAACCATAGCCTCTGCAAGCACAAACTTAAAATGGATTCAGAGACCTCTGCAAAGTTGAAACCTAGCCAGGCTAAATCAGTTTATCTTGAGCATCCTATGGAGCCTGCAAAACAGTCCAAGACAAGGAGCTAACACACTTGCACACACCAGAAAAGGCAGATATTACCCTCTCCCTTTATACGCGTCTCCAACAAGCACTCACAGGCTGCAGAGGTGGTTGCAGCCTTCATCCGGGAGAAAGAGCCCCTCTCCACCAAACAGCACTCACTCCCAAAGGACCAGCCTGACTCTGATGAAACTGCTGTTCGCCACACGTGGGAACATCACTGTTTTGAGGGAAAGTACTCCGCTCCATCAATTACATGCTTCATGCGTCACAGTTCTTTTTCTTTTTTTTTTTTAGATATATATTTAGATGCTCACTTTTGTCTCTGGTGAGATTCGTATCAAGAACAGACCAAGTAACCTTATGCTCTTACTAATTCATAGAGTCAGCGTTCGCGGATGGGAGCCTCAAAGCAAATATTTGCCAGTCTGGTGGCGTCACGTGGCTCTCAGCTGCACTTACCTCCGACCAGGGGGTTTCCATAGGTTCCTGATGCACCAGCGTACACCCACAGCCCCACACACTGCTGTTGTGTGGAGACTCAGTGCACTACTAGTGACGCTCAACAGTAGTTGAGCTTGCAAAGTGCTTGGCTACCTTTCCAGAGTGCACAGGGTAAGTGTAACAGGGCTTAAGGAGGTAACCTAGCCACCTAAGAGCTTTTCAATGCCACATCCCATGGAAGAAAGCCTCCAAGAATGGAGCTGACTGTATTTTTCACTATAGCCAATGCATAAGAGGATGCTGCAGGCATTACAAACACTCTGGCAGAGTCCAGAAATATCAAAAAGGACACTGACAACTCAACTCTTCCAGCTTCTGTCCTTCGCGTCCCTTTACACTCTGTGCTTCATGCTGTGGACATGACCTTCTCTAATCAGGACCCAGCATCCCAGAGGCAGACAGATCTTGCGAGTCAGTTGTTGTGGTTTCAAAGCCTACCAGACCGTTACCATGCTGTCTCCAGAGCCCACAACCCATAGGTCCTCTGCCTTCCTCTTATCCAGACACTAACTGTACCTTTGTCCTTTCACCAAATCTCTCTGTAATGCTCTGGGAGCTGCTCGAGGCATTGACCCAGGCAGAGGACACGAGATGTGCAGGACTTGCCTATCAGTTCATAGCTGGCCCAGATCCCCACGTGGTTTTGCCCATCCCCTCAGGGAGGGCATGCAGGACAGAGTCACAAACACATCCAGTCTGAAACTATTTGCTGATCACATCACCCTGTGCTTTCCCAGCTCATCTGCCCCGAAGCGCTGCTGTACCACCTTCGTGGCCTTGGGCTTGAGGTCACCTCCCCGCCTGCATTTCGTCCTTTCGCATGCTATTTATAAAGCTCAGCATTAGTCACTGCACAAGTTGCCTCCTATCTTCAGCTTCTGTCTGCTTCAAGAGCATCCCTACAAAACAAAAGTTTTCCCCGTCTGCCTTCCCCACACGCCGGCAGCACACTGCAGGCAGAAACTACTGTCAGTTAGAATAGGACAGAAATGCTGAGGACATGCAAAGTTGCTAGATGTTTTTTAAAGGTCTTGGACAAAGCCATAATCTCTGCCCTGCAGATCCTAAGCAGTAAGTGACATACAAGGTGTTGTGGGACATAGGCGGGACATAAAAATTCTGCACAGCCTATTAGCAATTCCACTGCCAAGCCCCACATTACTGTCCTGAAAACCTAGCAGGCTTCAGTCGTTACAAGAAGTCCTTCATTAATCTCCAAAGGAGAGCATCTCTTCCGATTTCCACCTCTTCCTGCTTTAGTCATGCAAAGCAAGAGGGCAGACAGACCATTTCTATCTTTAAAAGCTTTGCCGCCTATTTTATTTGCTAGCTTACAAGAATTGCCTTGCAAACTCAAACACAAGCCCTACACTCGAGCATTTCATCACTCCACTCTTCTGGGAAGTTCTTAGCTGTTCTCCAGCCCAGACACCTGGAGAAGTGGTGCTGTACACCAGCCACATGCATTCAGAGCATCAAAGCTGGCAAACCCTGACTTTTCAAACAGAAATCCAATTCCCCTGAAGTGGCAGGAGCCTGGGAGCAAAGGATGCCCTTCGGAAATAATATAAGTCGTGTTATGGATCCATCATTCCATTAACAAAGTTGAAGATCAAGCACTTATTAAAGTCCTATCCCAGCACAGCTCACATGAGGCAACCAATAAAGCTGAGAAGGGAATAGGGTGAGTTTGGGCAAGCACCATGAGTTAACAGGTACAGGAAGAGTTCTCATCTCCGGGCTGTCACCAGGATCCCTGATTCAACCTGTTCAAGATATAAATATCCCTCTCATGACTGCACATCCAGAGCTATCAGTTAAAGACACGAACTTTGCTGCACAACCAGAGATAGCAGAGGCACCAAAGTCCTTTCCAACAGCATTGCTTGAGTAAGGTACAAGGGCACTTCAGCGATGGAGAGGGACCAGCAATCAACCCTTCTCCCTGAAGGGAAAATCCAGCCAGGAACACCAACAACCAGAGTAGATACAAGAGCCTTGAGTTTATTGTCCAGTTCTGAAGAGCATTTGCCAACCTCCCACAGCAGCATCTAATCCAGCATTTCCCAATCTCCTGGCAGAGTTCAGGGGGGACACCCCAAAAGAAAACCTGTCCACCATCACCAGAAGGCACTGCTGGAACGCTTTAAGAGCGGTAGAATCCACTAAAAACCACCAAGGAGATAAAAACTACAATCAAGGGAAAATACAGCTGAAAAGGCTCCATAAGCCACCAAGTGAAGCTCCCACCCTGGTTCCTCTCACTGCACGCCAGCACAGGCAGATGCTATAGGAGCCCGGAGATTCAGGCTGCTCTCCATAAATGGAGAAGCAGTTAGGAGAAACATAAAAAGAAGAAATTCAACATGAGTTTAAAAAAAAAAAGCCATTCCTAAATGTAGTTAAATTGCATGAGGCAGAACCTACAAGCGTAAAATCATTCTCTTCTCCATGAGGGTCATGAACAGAGGACCACAACAGAAAGGAAAGCACAAGACACAGCACCCATCCTCCTCACCACACACACAGACACCCGAATAGTAACAGGAGATGTAGGAAGAGACTGAAGCACAGCAAGCAAGATGCTGCTCAAGGGAAACCATACTGATACCATCTGTCCAGAGATCCTTGCTTGGCCAAGATCGTGGACTGAATACTTACTTCTCCTGCTTCCAGAAATTGAACTAACGGAGAGAAACGGAAAGTCCGTATCTTACAATCACCGTTCCCATGACATCTACAGCTTTGAGGTGGAGAAAGCAGGCTATGAATGATTCAAACCTCTGCTGGTTAGCATTACATACAGAAATGAAAACAGGAAGCAAGACAACATACATTAATTATTCAAATTCAGCAACATGCACCAGAAGGAGGGGGGAGAACAAAATCGAAAACACAAACCCACACAAGCAATCAGCCTTGACTTTAAAGATGCATCATCTGCCAATGGCCACAAACTTCTTCGAGCTGAATAACTGAGTTTGCCAGCTAGCTTGCCCGAAAAGGGGGAGCAGGCTAGAGTCCATCTGCAAATACAGCAAGAGCATTTTCTGAAGGCTCCTGGATGCCTAATTAGCACACATTTCATTCCTGAGATACCGGACTGTAGGTATCCGTTACAGTCTGTGACACATTATTCCTTTTCAAACAGCTTTGGAGGAAAGAAAAAAAAAAAAGGCAAGAGAGAATTCAAGTTGCAAATTTAAAAGGGAAGCTCTCTGGGGAGATCTGGCCTAAAAATTTGGATTTTTGTCTCTACGAGTTAACTCCTCCGTCCCTGTAGCCTTAGAGCAATACTCAAACCCACAGCAGAGAGGAAACAGAGCAATCACGACCAATTGTTAAACCATCTCAGTGCTATTATTTTAGCAAAGGGAAGAGGAAGAGGACAAGTCCTAAAGTGCACTGAGTAAATAATGTCAACAAAGCCACGGAATAGCAGGTTTAATAGCATCCAACCCTTTCACAAGGCTTGGTACAGTCCAAGCCCTCCCATCCAATCCCCCTTCAGGTTGGTTTGTGTTGGTTTGGTTTTTTTTTTAATTTTTTTTTTTTTTTTAATCAGCCCAGTTCCACACAAGTCACACTGATCTCAATTAGCATTTTGGGACAAATCTTTTAATAGCCCAGAGACAAGCAGCTTATGGCACATCACAGCACTACTCCAAATACCTGCCTGGTTTGGTCAGGGTGGTTTGAGGGAGCTGGGAGCAGAGATGAGAGCTATGGGTTCCTGCTTGCCTTACCTTGACTTGCTACCATCAGCCTTCTCCCACATACCCTAGGCTGGTTCAATATAAGGACATGGACCTCTTGCTTGAGCCTGCCAAGGACTCCTAAATTGGATCAGCACATCCAAGAAAGAAGCAAAACATGGCCAAGGATGTTTTGATACATGTTTGTGAATCCTGAAGTCTAAGGAGATGCTGGAGCATGCACCCGCAGGCACCTGGGGAGAGGACAACACCTGTCGTCTTCTACAACATCTCCATCCATCAAGATGTGGTTGAAAAGACCAAGCAAATGAGAAGTGTAGGCTTTCCACGAGGAGGGTCGTGGTTTCACAGAGGCAGATTTGCTTGGAGAGTGAGGGGGACAGTAGAGAAACACTGTCCCAGTCACACCTCCATGTACTCCACCCATATCTGGAGACAAAGGGCAATTGCAGCAATGGGACACTCAAAAGCCAAGCAGGCCCCAAGCACATAAGGCACAATCTCCTAAAAAAATCAGTCCCAAGGAAACTTGCCCCACTTACAATGCAAATATATTCAGAAAATAGAGACTTCAGGGCTGTTCGAGATTATTTTTTTTTTTAGCTAACCCATTTTAAAAAGAGCTTTGATAGATTCTACCGATTTCCACATTAAAAGAAGTGGTTTTCTTCTCACTGGTGACTCATGGGATCACTGTTTATCAAGGATCTCTCTGTAATTTCAACATCTCCATCTCTTATTAGAATTGCTATCAAGCTAGTTACACTTAAAACCTTATTAAGCAAATAATTACCTGTACCAATTAGGTGGGAACATCACTGATAACCACTTATCTCTATTGATATTCTCATAAGCCTTCTTGTCAATTGTTTCCCTAATTATACTGGAAAAAAAAAAAAAAATCTTTATTTTCCTTAAATATTTTCTAAACCATAGAAGTTAAGCTCTTCCAGAGCAAACTCTCCAGTTCTATGCGCAAAAGAGAAATCCTTTCTATTGTCCAGCCAAGACTGAAATGATTTAAAGCCTTAAAAGGAACCGATCTGAGTTCTTGTGACTTTCATGGACTTTTCACGGTTTTCATAGCAATCTTTTCTTTAATACGCTGAACAAAGCAACGCGACTTCACTTTCCCTGACCTTGGATGACAGAAATGGAAGAGGGACAATATCCCCGTCTGTTTAATAACAAAACAATTCTTACAGAGGGATGTTCGCTACAGGCGTTCCCGCAGGAGGAAATCTATATGCACACACACACACTGAGCAGTACTTTCCACATTTTGTTGGCCCAGACCCAGAACGTCTCAACTTGTAAGATCAAGATTTAGTTTCAAGGCAGAACAGAAGAGAACATCCTAAAGCCATGAATAGCCTCAACTGCCAAGATAATGCATTTCGGTGGTGGAAGGAGCCCAAGTAACAGCTGTGACGATCCTGCTGATCACTGAAGACCTCTTGATGACCCAGAGGGATTATTTCCAATAAGTTGTTATTCCCTGCTCTGAAAATTGAGTTGGTTAGAGGTCTCCTACTCACTTTTCACTCAGTTTTATACTAGTAGCACTGAAGAAACTGTACAAAGAGAGGTCTACAGGCCATATCTTGATCTATCAGAGAACTCTTACACCTCTGAAGGTGTAAGAGACATCACCGTCTTCCCTAATGCCTGGTGATGCTAAAACCCTATGACTACATTCTAATCCAGGGAGACACCCTACAGAGCCACCCTGATTCACAAAGTGCCAAGCGATGACCCAAATAGCCAGGATCTGGTTGTCATGTAGCAGCTATGGGTCTGGCCTGTTGTTTATTGTTCTTAATTTTTTTTTTTTAAATTAACGCTTTGAAACTAGGGCAGCATGTAGTTTGGGGGTTGTATACTTCCAGTTAATGAGAATTCAGACTTCAAAAGATAAACACTTCAAAGGGATTACAAAAGAAAAACTTAGACTTTAATCTCACTAAATAAATAAGCACAGTACATGCTAACGCCCTCTGCAATCTAGCTTAACTTTTTCCACAAACTAAGGGCAAATTGGGTGCCTAGCATTTAAAAGGGTTGAAGAAGCAGAACAGGACACCAGAAAAACCTGTACAAACTTCTTGCAGAGCAATAACCAAATAGGATCTCTGCTTTCTGCAGAAGCCTTTGCAATAAAACCTTGCAAGTCAGGGTCTCAGCACAGCTCTGAAAACCCAACATCTGCTACAGGCAAAGCCGTTGAGAAGAGGCAGGTTCTCTCCTTCCCCCTAAGCTGCAAAGCAACCAACACCAGTTACAGAGATCTTTCTAATATTAGTAGGACTGTGGGACTTTGTCTGTGATGGCAGTGGTAGTGGTCACACACTGCCTGACTTCAGGTTGTACCTCCACTGGCACATCATGGCAGAGTCCTGCCCTACAAGCATGCCCTGAAGGAGATGGGATCACAGCATGTGGCAAACAGCTTCAGTAAGAATTCTCCTATTAGTTCAATTCCTACCTAAATAGCAGTTTGTGCCTGTACATCCTCAAAAGACAGCAGGAATAAAGTTCTGCAATAACCCCAGGTGCCAGCTATGATGTCCAAGACAAAGGTCTTCATCTTAGCAAAGACCACTGTGGATGGACAAGGCACAAAGTCTAGTCACTGTGAGCTCAGATACTTCTTGGAGAAATACTCAGAAATGGAGACCTAGCTGATAACAGATGAGAGTTGCCAAATATGTGCAAGGAGTCCCATGAGCTGTGCCCACCTGGTTTCTAAGTGACTTTTCACTGGAAACCAGTGCAACAAGTTCAAGAGTTCTCCTTCATGCTCAGAAATTAGAAAGCCAACAAAAAGTTTGACATAGATAGAAAAGTGGTGAGGACGCTACACATTTTCCTGGGATGCTGTCTTGCCTAGAATTAGAGAAATAGAACTAGAAAACCAATGTGGAACAAAGATTTCTGCACAGAGGACACTGAAGTCACTTCAGACTATGAAGTAATAGGTGATAAATAAGATAATGTCCAACATCTCCCAGGCTTCCCTGGTTGGAGAAGTCCAAAGTGAATACATGCAACTTGCTTTGGAGCTTAAGGGTTGATTTTCTAAAGCCCAACAGGTCTGACAGCAGGCTAAAGCAGCAAAGACTATCTTGCCAAGCCTCTGCTTCATGGTTAGATCTAGGTGGCCAAAACACAAACTCTGCTCAATTCTTTTCCTGCCATGGGGGTAGTTCCTGTGCGATAAGCCTCTGTGGTTCACCAAGAGAGACCTTAAAACACAGCTTCTCTTTTGCCTTGTTTGGCTTTTCTCCTCTACGCTACTCCTTTTAAAAAAAGCCCTGTGAGTCCTATCTCCTACACCTTCACTATTCTTAAAAATAAATAAAAAATCCAAAATAAATCAGGTGAAATCACAAACAGGTTCTGAAGTTACTGTAAGGAGCAGGCAAAACAGGTGAGACATGAGGACTTTTCATTGAGAGGAAACACAGGATACTTTTGGTCCCCTCTGCCAAAGACTTCCTGGCAATCCAACTATGAAGAGAGTGATCTTCTATGGGCTGGTGGAGAGACGGACAACAACTCATGAATTGCTCATATCTGCAAGTCTAATGAGGTTCTTTGCTTTCAGAAGTAGCAAAGAGAAGTTTTAAGCAGCCAAAGAGGTGTAAAACCTCATTCTTCCTGGCAGAGAAAGTCAGCTATTAACTGTTGCAGAGACAGATGGTTGGGGAAGTCGAAAATACCCAAACAAGCTAGAAAAAAAAAAAAACACATTAAGTGACATGGACAGCGCTGAGCCCACCCTTCGGGTTGATGCGTCTGTTTCCAGCTCTGAGTTTATGTCGTAGGGGAGGTCCAATTTGGCAGGCCTATAGGAGGACATCTCTTGTGCTTGACAAGCAAGGCCAGCAAACGTCAGGCAAGATAGGCTAGCGTTCAGCAGGCACAGGAAGACTTATGTTACAGAAATGGAGCAATGATTAATTCAGCTGTAAGCAAGTCGAAAGGGAATTTAAAAAAAAAAGTAGAAGGACTGATAAAGGCAATAACAGCAACACCCAGAATTCCCACGCCAAGGAATTCGTCTTACAAGCATGTTTCCTTCGTACAGTGCTTTCAGGCTGAGAAAAGCTATGAGTCTCAGTGTTGCACCAGGGTCACTGACCATTATCAGAAATGCAAACAGTTTTGTGTGACCGCTGCATGGTCTTTACACTGGGAGATGAGACCCAACCCTACTGAGCCAGCATTCAGAAAGCACATGCTAATTTTCAAGCTAGAAGCTGCCAGGAAACCAGTGGAGTTCAGTAGATGCCAGCTTTCAGTTTTATTGTCCAAGAACAAGCCAACTTGTCCAAGAGGGCCTCGCCAGTATTGCCTTGAACAAGCTGCTCAGCAGCGTCCAGGAGGACCAAATAAAAAGAGGTCACAGGATGCTCTTTTGTCCTGTAGAAAGATGAGCTTGACACACTGAAAAGTTCAGTCAGGCACCAGGAGGTGCTGATGGGTTAAGTCATAAGAGTGATGAGGACAACCTAGTGCTGCTCAAAATGAGGGTTCTGGAACCCTTAGCCAGATTAACCAGAAGAGATGCCAGTCACTTGGCTAAAGTTTTCCTGCATTCAAGTAGTATTCCAGCTAGCTGAGACTGTGGTGTTTGGGAGAGGGAGGGCAGCATCCAGGAGGCAGTTGGGAGTTTCCATATTGCAACAGCCAATTGTTTATGCCACTGCCAGTAAGTGGTGGAGACCACAGGGAGGAACCTTTGGGTTACAGCCAGCACCAACCACAGAAACAGGCTGGGTGCAGAGAGGTTTTACTAGGTACAGTCTTAAATGCACATGAGTGCCTCTGACTTCCCCAGACATGGCGACTCCAGTGTGTGTCTGGTCTCAGACCATCAGCTCTGCCAGGGAGGAAGACATGGAGATCATGCTAAGTCATCGCAGTGCATCGCTTTGGAGCTCTGGTGAGCTCTGCCTTGGCACCACGCCTGGAGCCAGCACGTCAGAAATGTTCAGACCAGCACAAGAACACAGCAGTTCAACAGTTTAAAAAAAAAAAAAGCTAAAATAACAGCTCAAGAGTTAAGCTGGGATGAGAGAACACGAGGATCCAGACAGCACCAGGAGTGGCTGTTGACCTTGGCAGAAGACACAGAAGAGGAGGTATCTGAGCTACAAAACCAGAAGAGGCATGCAGGGAAGCACTGAACAGGTCTGGGAGAAGTTGGAATGGAAGGGAGGCTGTTTTGACTAGGACACCCCATGTTCAACCTGAGCACACACACAGCCAAAGTGAGAGAAGAAAGGAAAAGCTATCAGTGGAAGAAGACAAGACCTAGGAAAGCACAGCTAGATGTTGAAAAAAATTCTGATGGGGCTCAAGCACAGACAAAGAATTTAAAAAAAAAAATTAAGAAATTAAAAAGATTGCATATTTTTCCTCTCTACAGATTGCAAGAGTTTCACCATCTTCACCAAGCTGCAAAGCAAAAGTTTCCATCAAGCCTTATCCACTTCCAGCACTTGCTTTTGCTGAGAAATTAAGTGGAAACAGAACCAGTTTTGAACATGCACATGCTGAGAAGTCATTTCTTTTACAGACAAGCTTTCCTACACACCCCCCTGAAGAGTTCATCGTAATCACACGTGAACTGTATTAGCTGGCCCTCCAAGGGGCAGTTTTAATCTTCTCTGGAAGGTGTTAGCAGCTAAAGCAGAAGCCTGTCCAACACATTGCTGTAGAGGGCTTGTCAGCTGCTTTCCCCACAACACATTCCCTGCTACACTGCTGAAAACTCGGTTCACGCCAGCAGAAAAAAAGAGAACTGCATGAACCACGCCAATAGCACTCATCTGAAAATGAGCAAAATGCCTCCACACCCACATGCACTTTAATTGAAACAGTAAAAGAAGGGGAAAAAAAAAAGAAAAAGAAAAACCAGCAAGATTCATTTTACAATCAATACTCTGCACGTCTGCTGTGCAACTGCTATCCAGAGAATTAAGCATGAATGTCTCTGGCTTAATGAGAGGTGGAAAGTCCTAGTTAAATGGATTACAAGCTCTTTATTTCCTATGATTGATTCCTTCCATGTGGCTGCAAGAAACATTCTTCAAAAAAAAAAAATGTTCTTAAAGCACCAGAGAAGCTAAATTAGTGAAGGAGCAAACTCGCTTTCACATTCTTGCTGCTCCTTGCCTCCCATTCTGCACGCAGCCAACGCGTGCGGAGCAGCGCTGAAATACCCTCACTGATCACGTCGGCCACAAGACCTGCGTGCACAAGACCTGTTCCCTCCACATCTTCCAAGATGTCATTTCTGTTTCTATCTCCAAAGCAAACATTCCCCACTTCGTAACAGTTAGCCGCTCCTCTGTAGCGGCCTTGTTCTACAAGCCGGATACTGTTTTGGCTTCCTACGCCAAGAGCACATAAATTAATTTGATAAGGCTCTAATCGCACAACAAACTCCTTCCCCACTACAAGCACACTAGATGTGCTGTGGCCAAAGTAACCAAGAAGAAGAATAGTCAGCAGGATCTGGTGACGTGAAAGACTCTGAGAAGTCAACTCCGTCTCCCTGATTTTGGAGAGCTTGCGGCTCTAGCACTTTTTGTTTCCTTCTCATTGCAACTGCACTGATTTGGAGCCATCAAGACAGACCATCTGACACTGGACAGGCCTTACAGGTATTCACTTTTGGGCAGAGCACTAAAAGCCACAAATTAACTGATGAAGCCCAGGAGCGTTCAACAAGCAGGATTAGGAGACGAACACTGAAGGACTGTTGACTGATCTTTATAATATAAGCATGGGGTGGGAAATACCAAAGTTCTCAGCAAAAAACAAAAGCATGAATGTGTGTTGTCATAGTTTAGCCCCACTCAGGACCAAGCTAAGCAGGCTCTCACTCACTCCCCTCACCCTCCGAGAGAACAGGGAGAGATAAGGAAAAAGGCTCGAGGTTTGAGATAAGGACAGGGAGAGATCCTTGAAGTTACCGTTACGGGCAAAACAGACCTGATTTGAGGAAAACTATTCATTTATTATTAATAAGAGAACCAAAGCAGGGTAATGAGACAGAGAACAAAAACAACTTCCCCCTACACATCCCTCTTCCCAAGCTTAACTTAGTGTTCAATTATCTCCACCTCCTTCCCCGCCCCGAGCAGCACAGGAGGGAAGAGAGAATGGGGGTTATGGTCAGTTCATCACACATTGTTTTTCACTGCTCCTTTCTTCTCAGGGGAAGAACTCTTTACATTCCTCCCCTGCTCCAGCATGGGGTCCTCCCCGGGCTGCAGGGGGATCTCTGCTCCTCCGTGGGCCTCCACGGGCTGCAGGGGCCCAGCCTGCTCCACCATGGGCTGCACCACGGGCTGCAGGGGAATCTCTGCCAGGAGCAGCATCACTGCTCCCCCTCCTTCTGCACTGACCCTGGGGTCTGCAGCCGTTCCTCTCACAGAAATCCTTCACAACCAGCTCAGGCAGACGCCTCTCAGGGTCTCTTCACATCTCATCTCCTCTCCACTTCTTGCAGCCAGTCCAGGCCGAGTTGGGCCCAGTCGGCCGCCCGGCGGGAGGCCAGAGGGTGAGGCCTGCAAGGCCCACAAGGCTCACGCCTCCCCCTCTCTGCTCCTGCACTCCTTTTTTTTTTAAATTTTTTTTCCCCTTCTTAAATACGTTATCACTGAACATTCCATCACCAGTTGGCTCAGCCCTGGCCAGAAGCTGGTCCGCCCTAAACCTGGCCGAATCCGGACAAAGGGGAAATTTCTAGCAGCTTCTTGCAGAAGACTCCATCATAGCCCCCCCTCACTAAACAAAACCAAGTGTGATATGAAGAAATGATGGGAGCTGCTGCCTCATGCCTGAGAATGCCAGATGTGACATGAAATCTGAAAGCAGTTTGAAAGGTTCGTGGTAGACATGTGCACCACATCTCTCAGACCTGAAGATACCACTTTGGACTCAGGAAGGCTCTCAGTGCTGGGGTATCTCTGAAAGGTTGCGCAAGGTCCATCCTTAGACATTTTCAAGACTTGTCTAGACAAAGCTCCAAGCAACCTGGCCTGAGCTCAGCATTGACCCTGCTTTGAGCAGGCTGAGATGGAATGGAGCTCTCCTGAGGTCCCCTCCCATCCGAGTGAGCCAACAGGTCCAAGATTAAAGGAAACATCAAGTGCCAGCCCCAACAGGAGCCTCAACTTCCAGAACACACAAATGCAGGTTTTTCAAGCGAGCAGCAACAGTGCATCCTGGAAGCCTTTCCGTAAAGCTACTCTAAATTTAACATGTAGCCCCCCACAGCTATTCCAGTCTGTGATAAGATAATCCCCTTCCGACAAGCAGTCAGGCCAGACTCGCACAATTGGCTGTTTCCATTTCATCACCTCCGCTACACCTTTCTGCTCATTTGAAAAACATGGAAACAAAAACAATATTAGAAAAGCGAGATATTCACACCTCCCCTCCCCTATCCCTCTTTTGATATTTTGGCTTCTGACAGAGCAAGGGCTAACAGCCAGTTTACCCCTCTTCTGTTTCAAAGATGCTCAACAAAGCACAGGTTTGTCTTGCATTCCTAAGGCCTTTTTTTCAGTTGTTACTGAATTCTTTCCAGTTCTGTATAAATCGGTCTCTGTTCAATGCAAGGAGACAGATGTGACAGTTTCCCTCCCAGAGGATTTACAAGCTCAACATAGACACTGCAGAGTGAATGAAAGTTGATCTAAGGAAACAAGTGGGTAGCAAGAGACAGGTTGCAACCACCCCATCCCACAGTTATTCAAGGCCAGGTAAATATTGTCTCGACTGCTGATGTGTGTGTTCTTTCAAAACCTGGGACTTGGTCTTTAGGAAGACACGAAAAAGAACAAAGTGATTTTACTGTTTGCAGCAGCATAAATCTTTGAGAAGGGAGTTTTCTCAACTGACTTGGCAAGCAGTTGTGATGTTCTCAAACACTTCTCACTTCCCAAAGAACATCTCGAAATGCTGGTCAAGGTCATTCCGATTTTGACATTAGAAGTGACACATCAAGGGAAGAGGAGAGAGGATGAAGTCAGGAAGGAAACCGCCCCTGCATCCACAGGGTGACTCCCAGAGTTAACAGAGGAGGTTCACAGTCATTTCCAACCCATGCCTGGAGAGTCCTGTTCTAATAAAAACAAAAAACAAAACTCCATCTGCCAGTTACATCAGCTTCTATCCTGTTTTCCTTACGGAAAGGACCAGTCACGAGGGATTCACAAACTCATTTACTGATGCAAATCCAAGATCTATTAGCCAAAGTGCTTTCAGTCATTTTTGAGGACTTTTAATACAAAAAGCATTAACCCATTCTTTCCAGCAACCTTTCCAGCATCGGTGACTCTCTTCCAGACAGTTACTGATGGCACCACCGCTCAGCACGTTATCAGTGATGAACAAACTGGAAGATCTAATATAATCATCATTAATGTGAAACAATGGCACCCGCAGCAAGCCGCCTTCACAGTAAGACATTCATCTTCTCTCCAACTCACCTCCAGTGAAACTCCATGCAAAACTAAACAGGAGTTATTTGGGTAGTCAGTAAATCATTGTGAAATTCATGAGGTGATTCTGCCCCTCTGCTCCGCTCTGGTGAGACCCCCCTGCAGCGCTGCGTCCAGCTCTGGAGCCCCCAACAGCAGAAGGACGTGGAGCTGCTGGAGAGGGTCCAGAGGAGGCCACGCAGATGCTGAGAGGGCTGGAGCAGCTCTGCTGTGAGGCCAGGCTGAGAGCGCTGGGGCTGTTCAGCCTGGAGAAGAGGAGGCTCTGGGGAGACCTGAGAGTGGCCTCCCAGAGCCTAAAGGGGGCCTACAAGAAAGCTGGGAAGAGACTTTTGACAAGGGCATGTAGTGATAGGACAAGGGGTAATGGTTTTAAATGGAAAGCAGGTGGATTTAGGTTAGATACAAGGAAGAAATTCTTCACTGTGAGGGTGGTGAGGCACTGGCCCAGGTTGCCCAGAGAAGCTCTGGATGCCCCAACCCTGGCAGTGTTCAAGGTCAGGTTGCACAAGGCTCTGAGCAACCTGGTCTGGTGGAAGGTGTCCCTGCTCATGCAAGGTGGGTTTGGAATGAGATGATCATTAAGGTCCCTTCCACCCCAAACCATTCTATGATTGCTGCTCATCCTTACAGCCATTTTTGTCTTTCCCCCTCCTCATTCACAACCAGCAGGTGACTGATGTCGGTCAGGCAAAGATATCCAGAGTAAACCATGGCCAGGTTATAATGAGCCTTGGGGTCTGGGATGCTGGTGCAAAGCTCTGTCTGCCATGTCTCAAAGCACGAATGCCCATTTAGGTCATTGCTTATGATCCTCAGCCTCATGCTGCAGAGAATATGGTCTTGAGGCAAGACCCCAAGGGGTCCATTAATACGTAGCTATGTAGTTTGGTGGGAATTGCTTCCAGCCCAGAGCAGCTTATCCAAACATCTGGAGCAGCTAAGCAGCAAGTCCCACAGGAGCCCAGAGGCCAGAATGCAACAGCACCAATATTTCTCTTCCCTTCCCTGTAAAACATCAAGCTTTCTAGGAATAGGCCTCAGAAAAAGGAGAGGCTGAAAGTTTGTTTTTCTTAAGTAGCCCTGTTACACTGCAGTAGTGAAGAGGAAAAAAAAAAAGAAAATTAAAAAAAAAAACCTGATTTTTACCAGGGCGAGGCGGTCAGCATCACAGACTAAAGATGAGTTGTCCCAACATACAGTCAGTGCTGATAAGACTGACCGCAGGGAACACGTGTTCATTCAACAAGATGACCTTTCCTTTCCCTAGCTAGAAAGGCATAGATGTCACCACAAAGACAACAAGGGCACTTCGCAAGGCAGACCTCTCAGCACCAGACAAGAAAAAAAAAAAAGGAAATAATAATAAAAGGTTTCCCACACATCTTCTGATGAGCCATCCTTACACAAGCATCAAGGAAACAAGAAAAACACGTGCTAGTCCTCAAGGCTACACTTGCTCTGAAGACAGAAGCACCTACCCAGGTGGGTCAGGCACCTCTCACATCTGGAATACAGCCCAAAACACAACCACATCCCAGGAAAGCAAAGAATGACTTTCTGGAGCACAGAACTCCCACAGGAAAGCATTTTCTTTTTTTCTCACATTCACATCAACCCCCTAGGGTTTATTTATTAAGAGGTTCCCAGGAAAATTAGCCTATGTAACTTGAAAGGGCAAGCCAGCTGCACATAAACACAGCATTTCCAGGATTAAATGCCTTTCAAGTCAGCCTACTTCACTTCCAGTATGCCACTTTGGGTTTTCATCTTCAGTTAATTCAGATTAAGAGCCTGCCTCAATGGGAACATTGAGGAGAAGCTACTGTCTGAAAAAAAAAAAAAGAAAAAAAAAAAAGGACAGATCTTACACTAGCCAAGAGCTAAAAATATCTTTATTTTCAGTTTATTTTCCTAAGAAAATGCAGTGTGATTGCATAACTGTGTCTGTTCTTGTTCTCTTCTGCCCTCCCCTACTCTTCCTTCCCTCCCCAAGCAACAGTGCCCTGGAGCATCAACCTCTTCCAGCCCACAAAGCGGTTACGCACTGGCAAGCTCTCCAAGAGGGGTTGCTGCCAGGTGGGAAAGACTCAAATGAACCTCCCCCACAAGAGAAGAGCGGTTCTAGTCCAGCCTGCTGTCAAAGACTAGTCAGCACATACAGCTGGAGACATGAAAGGATGGAAATGAGAAGATTAAAGATTTGAAATAAGTCCCAAAGAAACTAGAGTTAATTTGCTCCAGGGTACACTATTTTCGGTTAAAATGTAAAAAACATTGAGAGCATCTCCCATTAAATAACTTGTTGTTATTGGCCACGCCAGTTTCTGACACCCTCTTGAACATGTTGAAAGTGTCCTGAAAAAAATACCGGCATATTCATCAAATTAAGAGAAAGCACCAAGTAACCAAAACAGCATCTCTGCAAGTCTGAATTCAGCGTGTTTCAAGGATTAGGCTTTATAACCACTAGAAGCAAACAAAAAAAAAAACTCAGACAAAAAAAAAATCCATCAGCAATACCTTTTGTTGGAATTGTTCTTACACATTACTGAAACTCAAGGGCAAATAAACATGAAAGTTACTGTTCCCTGGATGAGCACACCTGAATTCAAAGCCACCAGGATAGTATCCAAACTGGATAAACCAGGAGACTCTTAATTCAAAGAGCTGGCCAAGAAAGAAAAGGAAAACTATAGATCCAGAAGGGTTGGGTTTTTTTTTTCCTGAAAAAAAATAGTAACTTCCAGACTAAAGAAGGATATTTGGAAAGTATATGTGGGAGTAGAAAATATAAGGTGGGTATTTATCTCTCTGCCATTATGAGAGACTGTAGGAGAAGGCTGCAGAGAGCACTTCTCAGCTGGTCAGACTGGAGAAGGGGAGAAGATGATGGAATTAGGAAAAATAAGCCAGAGGTAAAAACACTAAAGAGGTTGTGCCTGAGGGTGCAAGTACAGAGTAATGGAGAAAGGAGAGTCTATTTACTCAGCGAGGAAGAAGAGGAGGAAGAATCCCAACACACCACATGCTTCAGGCCCCTACTGGGAAGATGTGCAGCAGGAAAACCCAAGGACTGCATTTAGTGAGAATTAATTTATTCAGATTCACACAAGGCTGTAACAAAATACCCTGCATTAACAGGGTAAACAGCTACCTAGGGGCAGAAAAAAAAAATATAATTCCACAATAATGATGACTTTTGGAGACCGTTGTTTGTACCAAGTTCAGAAAATCCTCCTCAAGCACCCTTCAAAGCAACACACCTTCCCCTCAAAAGTATTCCACGGAAGAAACTCCTCAGGTCAATCATTTTCCCAGTCCTTACAGGGCTTAACACAATCTCCCCTTTTATAATATGGCCAGGATCCTGCTAGTCCTCAAGGGCTCATTGAAGGCACAAGACAGAATAGATCTGCACTGACACAAGTTAGCAGGTTAATCTATCATCAATAAGAAAGAGATAAATGGGGGAAAAGGAAATATCAAGTGTGTTTCATGTCTTTGTTCCAAAATCTGGCAGTTTAACAGTTTCTGCATGTCTTAAGAACTATTTTCAACTGAAAACAGGGAATGTGACACGAATGCCCAGTCCGCTTCATCACTGCAGGAGTTTCAGACCTCCAATTTCCCCTTCTTCCATGAGATGTGAGCATCGTGGTCTAGGTAAGACACAGGAGATACAAGAGCTTCCATGCTGCTTGCCACAGCTAGAAGACTTTGCTTTCCCAGTTAGGACACAATTTATAAACCAACACAGGTATCTTCACATCAAGACTGCAGTGTAGTTGATGTGTGACACCAGGTCCACCCAGCTCATAGTTGATCTGACAGTTTCTTGAATTTCTCTGTCCATCTCCAAAGACCATTACCTCCAACAAGTCCTTCATTCCAAAAAAGGATGATCCTATTTTTGCATTCTGAGGGCTTATCAGCAATATGTTTGATGAGGTTTTCCTCCCCATCTCTGCTATCTCTTAAGATGGTTTAAGAACAGCTATGTAAGAGTTCTTCTGGGTTACAATGGGAAGGAAGCACTTTCTCCTCTGACCTGAATTCTGGCAGTATTAGCACATCTTTCAAATCTCTGTAAGCCCCAGCCTTACTGAAACTGCTCATCTCAGATGTAAAACAAACCGCTTAACTCCCTCAAATTAAAGTATTTTAGGTATTAGACCACAGAGCACTTTCTTAACCAGACAGTGACTGTTTCTCCTGAAAAAGCACCGAATGGAGAAACAACACCTGAAGCAGTGTCTTACCTTTTCCAACATGGTCAAACCACAGCTCAGCTGTCATGTAAATCTAGTTTCAGAAGCCCTTAAGCCAAGAAAGCTGGGAAGAAACAAATACATGCATCTTCACGTCAGCAAGAAGGTGATCAAAAAGTCCCAAAGGTGGGTAAGACAGAAGATGGCTAATTCATGAAAAAAAGTCATTCCAATCTCTGCACCCGCTACAGCTAATTGAGTTAAAATAGTTACCCTAGCTCTTCTAAGCCCATAGGTGTCAAGTGAGAGACATCAAGTTTTGCATATTCTTCCTGCCCTTTGTAGGTGAACCACTTATTTTACTCATTTTATTTCAAAGCAGGCCAAAAGAAATCTAAGCAACTGCTAGAAAAATCTCATTTTCTAGTCAATTCAAAGAAAAACACTTGATTTTTAAGAATTCTGTTCTGAATCACGTATCAGTTAAACGCAGCAGACTTAGACCCCTTGGAACACTTTTCTGTGTGATACAGGGTGGGATTGTGGTGTTTCCTGCTCATCTAGCAGTGCTTTTGGAGTCATCCTACTCATCCTGCAACATCATACCAGGCTCTGGCATCCCACAAGATCCAGCTGTGAGTGTTATTTGATCAGCTTGTTCTTCAGATTATTTCATAGCTGACCTGAGCAGGTGGTTGGACTAGATGACCTCCTGAGCTCCCTCCCAATCTAAGCTATTTATTCTGATTTTACGTTAATGTACAGAAATATTTTAAAAATTCTTCAAGGAATGCAAGAATCTGCCCCAAAACCCAGGCTTAGCATTCCAATAAGTTCTCATAAATGCCTTGACAGCAAGTTACAGAGGAACACTTTCTGTTCTGCAGACTGCTTGATCAGAGCCAGGCTTATAAACACACTGGAGCTCAGAGGAACATCTAGCGCTCTCCACCCACAATCTGCCCTTAGAAGATAGCCAGAATCCATGTTCTCTAAGCTGAGTTCACTTACAGGAAGAGCATTCATGCAGAAGAGAAGCTGAGCCTAAAGCATTTCACTCCTTTCAAGCATGGATTGGGAAAACTGATGCCCTAGAGCTCTGGATACGTGCTTGTGAGCCTTCATTTCATTATCTTATCAATCAAGGCAAAACATGGTCCTGTTGTGCAGAAAACACAACTGGACTCCTGCCCACTGCACCAGTAGGACCAGTGTGACCAATCCCAGGCTGCCTCCTGCCCAGAGCTGTGCCACTCACATGCTGGTGTCAACCACATTGTGCAAGAACACTGATGAGCAAGATACGTCCATGTGCTGAGTGATGCCACCTCAAAGCATCATGAGGGTGGTGGAGCACTGTCCCAGGTTGCCCAGAGAGGCGGTGGATGCCCCATCCCTGGAAACATTCCAGGCCAGGTTGGCCGGGGCTCTGAGCAGCCTGATGTGGTTGGAGATGTCCCTGCTCCTTGCAGGGGGGTTGGACTGGATGGGCTTTGAAGGTCCCTTCCCACCCAAACCATTCTATAACAACACAGGAAGCAAACAGAACAAACTATTGCTTACTAGTCAATGTGGAGGGAACTTGGAAGACCAGAGGTGTTGCATTTCCTTCACAGACCCATGCCAATTTTTCTCCCATGCATCAAGACACTGTAGAGAAGCACAGAAGGCAGTGCTCAGGCAGCTTCCATACAGAAGCTGGGCCTCCTGCCCAGAAGAGCACAACCCAGCAACCTGGGAAAAAATGACTACTGCTCGCATTGTGTTCAGAAGCGATTTGGAAAGAGGTGTTAAGAGAATTTAGACTTTTCCCTTGTTCCTCCCTTTCTAAATGGATGTTTCCATTAGAGAAACTAAGCGCTTTACCAAATTTTAAAACAGCCTGAGGTTTACAGCCAACATATAAACTCCAAAAGAGTGCAGCTAGTCAGGATGGAAATATCTTTCCCACCATAAACCCCTCAAGCTCTCAATGCTGGCCAAACTGCTGTAAATCATCTTCCTCTTTAATCCTGGCTATTAGCTTTCTAAGCAACTTCACATATTCTAGCAAGTTGAGGTTTTGGATCATGCTGCTTTCCCAAAATGCCCATTTCTCTCTTTAGCAGCACAGCAATTACAAGCTATTGAGTACCATGTGAGACTTTAAAGTCCTCATCCCTTAGCCTGGATCTTCCTCAGCAGTATTAAAAAAAAAACCAACAACATTTTCACTGGGCTAGGAAACATGTTGTCCAAATATTACTAATACTCATAAAATCAACTTGAATTCTAGGCATTTTCAAATTGAGTTTGCTGTTCGATCCTTTGCCAAGCCCTCAAGAACTTCACATTTTCTCCTTTTTTGTTCCATTTAGTATTGACTGAATGAAGCCTGTTAAAACCTTCCTTTTTTTTTTCACAAACAGCTGATACCACCTGCTTCCAGCAACAGGGATGAGAGCGAGCATCACACAGCCGTTTCTATTCCAGTGACATTACGCAAGTGCCTTCTTCACACACCACCTATGCTTCAGTCCTCCATCTGTTTGGCTTCACAGCATCCCTCCAGAGCTAAAACACGGAGGCAGCTCCATGTCTCGTCTAGCTCAGTCTTTCGAAGGGCTGTTCATGTTTCTTTTCACAGCTTAATAAGATTTTTTGCTCCCCATGCTGGAGAAGCATCTTTGCCACCCAGTGCTTGTTCAGCCTACAGGTTTGAAACCAAAATATGCAGCTTGCTCAGCACACCCGAGCTCAAAAGCCCTCTCTCTGCAACAGGTGGCTCAGTTTTTATGGGGATGTAAGTGTGATTTCTCCAAGATCTCTCCATGAGCTCAAAGTAGACATTTTAAACGTAGGCTCCTGAAAGCACCCTGCATAGGAAAACCTAGGCTACTTACTGTAAGAGATCTGCTAATTTGACAAGTCCAGCTTTGGTGGTTGACCACCAGGCACAAGTTCTTAAGCTTCATAGAAAGTCGCAACAGTCTTGCCTGAAATACTTCAGCCACAGGTCAGGAGATAATCCTGCTGGCCGTTTGGTCATCACTGCAAAGAGTTCCACATGGTCCACAGCCAGCACATAGCCAGATTGCACCCAACTTCAAGATAATGAGTACAACTAAACACTACAGTGCTGTCTGCAGATCAGACCCAGGGTAAACCCAGCCTTATGTCCAGCCAACACAAAATAGGCTGCTTGAGGCCCCATTATAATGTCCCTGCATGGGCAGTTCTCTGCCATGTGCTGGAAGAAGGTCAACCAGTCCAGCTATCCCACTATTACCGCAGAGGTCAAAACACAGCTGGATGCCATAGGATGTTTCAAGCTCACAACACTGGTTTAGTCTCTCGCCACCACGAACCATTGCCTCCACATTTACCTATGGAAAAGTTTCCAAAATATGAGGCTGCTTGGCTTTCAGATAGGAATAGACTCAGTGGTTGTGCCACTAAGGTCACATCACTCTGTTAGATAAAGTAGCACAGAGGGGAACATACCGCATTTAAGACACTCTTTCATACAGGGAAATGGTTTTGCTTTCTTCTGTAGCAAAGTCAAAAGAGTTGAGATGACCCTAAGCTGGTAAACCCCAACTCTACGCCACCAGCTTTCACATCAGCTTCCCCAGTTCCTGGTCCTTTGTTCAGAGACTTCAGGAACCGGACAAGATGCAAAGTAATGGGATCTCCCAGGCTTGCTTGGAAAGGATGTAAAAGCTTTGCTTAAGTTATCACAACTGAACTCCCTGCAGCTTGTTTTGTCCATCCCAAGAGACCTCTTCTACAGAGCAAGTGACAGCAAGATACATCCATCCCGCAGCAGCACAATGAAGCTCTTGCAGAAAATGCTGAGGGTTCTATGCACAGATAGCAGCATCTTAATTCTTTGCTGTCAAGATAAGGAGAAGAATGGAGATTTGGGGATTTTTATGTTTTTTATCATTTATTTTTTTAGAGGGAGTGAGCTAAGTGGCTACAAACTTATGCATCTTACAAGAGCCAATGTCAAAGCTTCCTCCCACTATCAATATTACTTTAGGATGAAAAAAACCACAAACAGTGGCATCCTCAGATCATCAGCTCCAACCCCCTACCAGAATCCACAGGTATCACTGGAGGAAGGAGCAGAGCACAAATAAGACAACAAATCACTGAGTCTTTCATTAAAACCAGAGCATATTTAAGAGCAATCTCATCCTTGCCACTCTCCTTGCTCTTACAGAAACAGCTTGAACTTACCAGTACATAGGATTTTCCCTTTTCTCCTCCCACTCAAGCTATCAAGTGGAAGTGATTGAAACAAAGCCCAAAAAGGGTCTAACACACTCGTGAGTACCTAAAAAGAAGCGGGGGGGGACAAAAGGAGGTTTGCAAACTTCCTCTACAGCCTATCCAAAAAAAGGACACTGGTACAGTTACACTTACAAGCCACTTCTTCCCACCAGCAATTAACATCTTGGCTCTGCCATGTTCTGTGGTAGGTTTCAGAAGAAACATGTATCTTGGTTGCTGGGTAGCCCCAACCACCTTTCCCTACACACTCTAGAAGCCAACCAGACATGATGAGATGACCTCTTCAGACATCAGAATAAACCTGGGGTTTTTTTTTCCAGGAGAGTTTAGCAAGGGAAACACACACATTTCAAGTCTCTTGTGCATCACATGGAAGGCTGCAGAGCCAACTGGATCATCTCTTTTGCCCCAAAAATAAACCTAAATGATCTCCTAGAGCTGACCACTTCACCAAGGAGGGAAAAAAGCAAGTACAGCATCAGCTCCAGCAGATCCAGTGCTAAAACCAGACAATCCCAGCCTCAATTATGCCGTGTAAACAAACATGCTTGGATTTAATTTCAAGATTAAAAAAAAAAAAACGCATCATCTCTCTCCCCTACCAGCAACACCGCATTAACCTTTGTCACCACCGTGACTCTCCTGCCACATCTCCAGAACAAGGCTCATCAGAAGCACAAGAGAACAAGAGCTTTTAAGAGGACAGACAATATTCTTGGCATGAAGTTTAAGATTTGTATTTTTTTTTCCAAACTGCACATTCATGCTTTGTAACAAACATCCTCTGCTACAGAGGCCGAAGCACTGGACTCCCAACTGCAGGGGCTGTCTGCAGCTTTTCTCCTCCTTTATGGAGCAAATATGCTCCAGAAGAGTTTCTCACTACCAAGTTCTTTATTTTCAGCTTGGCAGCCATAAGTCGTATCCAAGATAGTCTCTATCTTTGTATTATGACAGTCCTGAATTTTTGCTTTAAGTTACAATGCAGTTTATTAGCTGAAAGGATTTCTAGCTGCAATTATTGCCTAGTAGGAACTGAACTGATATCCATTCATCATCCCCCTACTTACAAGACAAGATTGCACAAGAAAGCCAAAGCTCATCATTGATTTCCTGCTAAAGTCAGATCCTAGAGGCAGAAGAAACTCATTATGTATTTTAATCTTGTTGGGCTTTGAAATTCTCCTCACGAGATGGTTTAACGAACACAATGTTAGCAGCAAAACTGGAAAGAGGAGGTGGCCAGGACTTCACCAGCACAACAGCTCAAACATTTTGCCTGTTGTTACCCATGCACCACAGAGAAGGGATTCCAGGTTTAGGCAAAGGATGGCAGATTTATGCATAGGTTCAGCAGCCACTGAGCTATTCTTTGCAGCAATGTGTGCCATTGATTGCACGTAGAACAAGCTCTTCAATGAGACGCTTGCCCAATGTGCAAATATCACTTGGGCACCAGCAGCTGAACAGAGACGCGAGAGGCTGGAGAGTTCAGAATGACACTGGTTTATTTGAACCACACCTGGAGGCGAAGGGAAGGTCAGATGCAACACAACAAAGCAAGAAAAGCTCTTTATAGAGACAGGGATGTTGAGCAGAAGGTAACAAGACCTTTGCAGCACTCCTGTTTGACCGCAGCATCATCCAGGGACTAGAGTCACATCCCACGGTTGCAAAACGTGATTCTCCCCCTTTCCAGCAAACAACAGGAATACACGGCTTAGGAGGGGTATTACAGTCACAAACCAGGTTACCTTAGAAGTCCATCGTGATAGTTGCGTGCCCTGCGTGGGGAGGATCAGCTATGTTCATGCACACACAGAACGCGTTTCATCTCTGAGGGCATCTCAAGCAGAAAGACAAATTGCCCCTTTCTGCAACACCTCCCCAGATGATCTTTATACACCCACGTGCCACACAACTCTGAAAAGTGGCTCTCAGCATGTAGACACCCTGCTTTTAAAACACAACAGCACAACTTAAAACCTAATACCGGAACAATAGGACATCCGTATGGATTAATGAGAACAGCAGGCTGGATGGCACGCATCAGAGGGAACAAAGAGAAATCAAAGGTGCTTTCATTGCAATTCCCATATCTGCCCTCAAATTAAGTTCTTCCAGCTCTTTAAAGACACTCAGACTCTATCCTATATTTACTTTTAAGCAGTCTTCCTACTATCAATGCTTGAACATGCAAAAGCCCCGAGGAGAGAGATCAAACAGCAGGGCAGGATGGGGAAGAGTTCAGCTCCCAAAAGGTCATTCCTGTGCAGAGACGTCTCAAAGCCGCTGACACTTTTTGGCAGCGAAACATTAGCAAAGGAGGACAAATGGGAACAGACGTGACATCGCCTGCTATTTGCACAAGTCTTAGACAGATTCAGGTTGCAGTTTTACTTATATAAAGCAGATAGCAGGTAAGACCCTGAAACTTTGTTGGAAAACGAAGGCAAGCCATTTTTAGCTAAATGTGTCTACACGCTACAAAAAAAAATACAAAGCAAGAGACTCAGTGAAGTATTATCCTACTTCTAAAATACAGTGAAAACCCATTAAAACAATGATCATGTGGCATTAATATAGTTCCTATCACTTTTACCCATACACTTGTCTTCAGACCAAACAATTCGCTTTATATTTCAAACCAACCAAAAAAAAAGCAAATAGGCCTTTCAAGTATATAACAACAAAAAACCCACAACAAAAGTCACCTACACAGGTGAAGACAGACCAGAATCATACAGCAGGTTTTTCTTTCCATCACAGGCTGAAACCCCCCCCTATAAAAAAAAAAATTCCTCAGTTTCAGGATGTTACATTCCCCTTTTCACCAGAATACTGAAAAAAATCTGCTAGAGGTGCTGAATCACACAGGAAACCAAATCTTGCTTTCAACTGCGGACAAGAAACAGCACTGAGAACTGGAAATCCTAAAAAGAGACTCCCCCTCGACCCCGACTCCCAAAACCACAAGACGAATTGCCATCATGCTATGAGGGGTAGAATAGACAGACCCAGGTTTCTGCAAATATCTTAAGGGAAAAAAAAAAAAAAAAAAAAAAAGACATGCCAATAGGTGGTGCCCCTTTGCACCTTAAAATCTACGGAAACACCTAAGGATGCTCCCCACCATGCAGCCCATCAGCTGACCCCCATCTCCTGTCCCAGCCCCATCACACCAGACCTCATCCGGCATGCCTGTTACTTCAGAACACTCTTTCAACAAAGCTTTTTCTCACGGTGCACAAAACCGTGACGAAACGATCCTTCGACTGCCCTGCAGCGCTTCAGCAACGCTCGGATGCTTCTCTGGTTGCCACGAGCCTGCTGCGCTCAAATCTCTCTCTTTTCTCCCCACCAGGACATTGCAGAGCAGCCACAAAACACACAGAGAAGCGCCGAAAAGAAATCTCACCATCACGTTTGCAGCACGGATGATTTCATCCCAATTACTTGCTCTTGTCATGCGAAAAGAGCTACAGGAGAAAATTTAAATCCTGATGCAGACGATCCAACAGCCAAAAATGAAGACACTGCCCCAAGCATTTATTTCAGATTTTTACATGCTGAGATCAGCCCTTCGGAGTGTGAGGAGTCTTCCAGAAGTGCTTTCGGAGGGCAGACAGACATTAAAGCCCAATTATACATCTGAATTTAAGTCTTCGCCCTCTGATTTAGGGGAGTCTGAGGAAAACACATGTACAGGAACAGCTCGTTTAAAAAGGGGACCTGAAAAAAGAAAGTGTGCAAGTTATGCAGAGAAGCCAAGCAAAGAATGCAAATTCTGACCTACTTCTCCCTCCCGGCTGGGAGAGGGCACGAGGCAGCTGCTATTGCTGCTCTGCAAGCACAAGAGATGAGCAGGAGGCCTGCCAAGATTTCTGTGGTGATGCCTCTTCCAGACGCAGGCTGCTCCGTGCAGGCTGCTTGCAAGGCAGCAGCAATCGTCATTCTGCCCAGGCAACAAGACCACAACCACCCAGTCCAGCCGCAGATGAACTCAGGATGAGCAGGGGTCTCCGAAGAACCCAACTTCGGCTCATGCCAGCAGTATTTCCCACTGGACTCCTCTGCCAGCACCTGCCTCAGTTCTGCCTCAGGCAGGATGGGGAAGAGCAGCATCTTCCAGGCAGGTGGGAGTTCTGGTGCCTTCATAAAGCTTCTCTCAAAACCAGCCTCCAAGATTGGAAGGGGGACAGGGACATTGAGGTGAAAGACACATTGGCTTGATTACAACACCAATTGGACACCCATGGACAGCAGCATCTTTTCAGATGAAGATCCACATGAAAGCCATCCACTTTTCCAGTGCAAGAGGCCACTGGTGCAAGAAAAATACCGAGGAGAGGAACAGGGAGCCAGAACAGGAAGAGTTTCACTCAGCAACTCCTCCACTGGAGAAAGTTTCTCACTCTTACGCAAGCTGAGGCTCTCAAACCAGACCTTCGTGCTGTACTACCTACCCAAGAGCCACTGACCTTCTGCAAGGTCAGTCTGCAGGAAAGTCACTGGCCTTCAGTCACTTTTCACCCCAGCAGGACAGAGTCCAGTCAGCCCAGTTACTGCGACCTGAGATGAAGTGGAATCAGGTGCAAGATTCATCCTACAGTACTTTCCATCTCGGAAAGTTCAAGTTTTCTACACCCTTAAAAAACTGGGAGCCATCTTAGGGAGTCATGAGGACTCTGCCTTCCAAGAAATTCCGCACACGTTTCTGTAGCAGAAAGCTATCCAGACGAAAAAAGAAATAATTCATCTGGTCTCACACAGATACGAGTTGATTGGGTCAACCATCAGCTTAGGTTAGATGAGTCTGAGATGCATTACAGCAAAATATTCTCACGAAAGCACCAAGCTGTGTCAGCACAAGGTGATGTAGAATAAATGCAACCAAGAAGCAAGAGCTAGTCTTGTACCAACCGGATATTTCACCCAGGGCATATGATGCAGCTGGCTTTTGCCAGTGAGCTCACACTTGGTGCTGGTGCTGCTAGAGCAATGTGTGGGTGGAGGCTACTGGATGCTCTTGTCTTATTGCAGCCAGCTGAAAAGAAACTGGGACAAGCAGAGAAGCACTGAGAGTAGCAATTTTCCAACAGCTCCAAGTCTCAGCACATTTCCAGCCATAACATATAGGAACATGGTGACCGCAGCGGGTAGAAGTTACCTGCCAACTTTCAAGAGATGGGAAGATGAGCAGTACTGATAGTCCCACATCCCAGCAGGAGAAACAAGCATCTAAAACTTTCTCTAGGGATGCATTTCCAGAAATGCACTGGTTTCTCATCAGTTCTGTCATATTATACACATTAATCTCTTAATGATACAGTCTGAGTTCTATTATTCAGCATCTTCCAAACCTCCTCGTTGGCATAAATGCAGTTACAGATAGAGCCATAAAGTCCTTGCTGTACTGGCCAGCAATCACAATTTCTGTCCAAAGCCTACAGCAAACTCTGATTATAAAGAAGGCTTTGTTCAGCCAGTCTCCTTCCTTTCCCTTGGGAAACCTATAAGTCAAAAGACCAATAAATGCTCGTAATTTATTACGTGGCAAGACAGCCAGGCAGTTAAGAGAGAACTGAGAGCTAAGCCGAGTTTATGTTTGAAATGGTCACAGAGCCCTGTGGCGGCAAGTCAAATTTGTTGCTCCTCTGTTTATATGCACATAAATATTTGGGGGTGAAAGGATGTGAAGCAGAGGAGGATTATCAGCATCACAGGCCCGTTGGGCAAAAAGATGCAGTTCAGAGATTGTGTTGCAAGAAAAGAGGAAAAAAACCCCACAATTTACCAGGAATCAGATAGCTCCAATTTAAAGAGTCTGTTTATCAGTGTTGATTAAGGAAAGATCGGTTTCATCCTGAAGGACCACAAGTGAATCACCACAAGCCCTTAGAGCTCTCATCCCTCATTAACAGATGCCACTACCCTGGGCTCCGGAGGCATCTCTGGTATAATTTTGATGTTTAAGTAAACAAGAACCGCATACGTGGTATTTGGGATTCTTCCAGCCTCCCAAGCATCCAAGTAACCCTCCAGCAGCCATAGAATCTGGTATCCTGCTCATCACCACCTATGAAGACACCAAAGCACAACCTGCCAGATGATCCCTTATTTCTCTCCAGGCTCTTCCTCAGGGATTAGAGCATTCAAGCACCACCTGGATAATTCACTTGCCCATGCCTTTTCTGTAGGGCTGCAGTCAGAGCAGGCAGGGAAACTTGGCTGCATTTCAGTTAAGCACATCAGGCTTCTCCAGCTTCATGGGATGCAGCATACAAGAGATCTCCCTCTGCCACCCTACAGAAGAAAGAGCTGGGATGTTAAATAAAACACTCAGTCTTTCCCACCAAAACAGGTCTGGAAACAGCCCAAGGGTTTGGACAGGTACCTGGGATGCACAAGAGACTTTCAAACCTGTGTTGTCTTCCTCCTGTGTCCCAGGTGAGCTGCCTGCCTTGTCCATCAACAGCACTTCTACCCACACCAAGAGGGAGAGAGCTCTCAGCTCCAGGATGGAGAGTCACCAAGCACATTATACCACTGTTGCTTTAGGTTTAGCTAGCAAGCAGACACAGAAGAGCTCCCAAGGTCTGCACTCATCTGAACATCTGCTACAGGAATAGCACAGGAATACTTTACCACTCAAAAATATTTGTCCTCAGCAGCCTTGCTGCTCTGCCAGCAACCTGCCAAACTCATTTGGCCACATAACTTTACCAGCCAACCCCCATCAGATTTGTTGGCAGCTGCTGGCTACTCTTCCCAAGGATACAAGGGTTTAGCAGGTTGTTCAAGGTTCCTGGCAGGACAGTGCTGCCTCTACTTTCACACAACACCTGTGCTGGTGCCCCAAGATCTCAAACCAGTTCTGAGCAGGTCAATGCATCACAGCTGATGACCTGATGCTCTAATCAGGGTCTAGGTTGTTCCCCCTGCAAGGAATCAAGCACCACACAGACCCTCCCCTATTTTAGAGATGTTCACCATGGTGCTCCTATGGAGATCTGTCCCCACCAAGTGTTGGACAATAAAGACATTTAACTCTACATTGAAACTTTTTGATTTGGAGAAATTTAAGATACTGAACTTATGTATAAAGAAGAATGGGATGGAGAAAGTACAACATAAGCAATTAAGTGTTTTGGACACGGCAGACACCACGTGGGGGACAGGAGAGCACCGTAGCTTGACAAAGTAAGCAGATGGTCTGAGTCTTGGTGTGGCCAGTCTCAAAGACATTTAAAAGAAATAAATATGCACCTCTGCCTCCACTTCCAAGGAGACGGTGGGACAACCATCGAGAGAAGTAGAGACATTTGTTATTTCATATCAAAAGGAACTGGTCAAGGAACCCAATTCTTGCCTCTGAAACTGCACTGTGTTTGTGAAACACGTGCCTGGGAGCATGAAAACTAGACAGGATTTCTTCTCGCACCACTTTCTACCTTTACCAGCCCTCAGCACAGCTTCCCATCAGCTCCTAGACCCACCTGCACACCCACTCCCACTCTTCATCAGGTCACCGATGGGCTCTGTGCTCTTTGCAAGGAGGAATGGCCTTTCCCCATGAGTTTGCAGAGGGCCCAGCAGCAAGGGACAATCATTTTCATTTCATTTGCCACTGAGTAGTAGAAATGTACCTCAGTAATTTAAAGTGTTTTTTTTTCCCTTGTAACAGTAATAGCTACTACAGGAACTCGACAGCATGTCTGCTTAAAACAACCAGCGAGGCAGAAAAACACTGGTTCATGCTGATCGTGCTGTCCATTCTTCATCCTTTGAGGAACATAGCAACTGTTCCTCTAAGAAAGGCACAGCAATTCTTGTGCAGGAAATCCAACGTACAAGCTGTGCTGTCTGCTGAATAAAGCACTGCTTGGGTCACTCTGCTCTTTTCAAGTCCGCAAGCTTTTCTCCGTAACTGAAGGCAGAAATTCTCAGATTGCCGTGGACTTCAGAAAATCCCAACAGCCAACTGTCAGATTCAAAAAGGGAAGGGAAGGGTAGCTCATCACAATCTGCCCCAAGAAGCTGGACACCTGTCCTTTTTTTCCGTATCACCCCGGCCTCTCTTCCAGCAATCCCATGCTGATAATTTAACTAGTTAGCTGGGAAATAAGACTTCTCAGATCTCCTTCCTTTTCTCCCAGTTCTCCACAACTGAGCTGGGATCCTCTCCTGGCCTTTTCCAGAGAACTTTTATTAATGCATTGAATATACATGGGCTCATGCACTACTGCACATGGGCTATTTAAGCCATCAACCCAAAAATATACTACAAGCAACTAACATGTTCCAGAAATGTTCTGTAGCATCTTCATGGAATAGCTTCAACACTGTCCTGCTGCACAGCTTCTGGCCCAGAACTTCCTTCTTCCGCATCACTTTGGGAGACAAAGGCACATCAACTCTTCTCTAACATTTTTAGAGAGATAACGTTGTAAACTAGCTCCCTAGCATGTTTGGATAAATGTTGATTAACTGTCTCTCTACTCTTACAGACCTAGCTGGTTTAGGAGTCTTAACTGCCTTAAGTTTTAAGAAGGTCACTTTTATATCTGCTAGGAAAGCTGTATTTTGTTCTGCACCACATCTAGCCTTTTTAGATTCAGAATTAAAGTCTTTATACACAGCTCAGAGCAAGATGAAAGAGAGCATATGGATTTGTCATCACCTCCAAGGCAAGTTAATATCCATCAATCAAAAGGAGAAAGCAAGTCAGACAAAGTAGGGTTTAAAAGTTCAGAGCAGCAAAGTCATTCTTGCAGCAGGAAAGGCAGATCAGCTGCTAAGAGAGTAGCCAGTTGCATTTGGATGAGATTCACATGCGATTGAGGGAGTCTAGGGACATCTCAGGACCACGTTCTGCAGTGGACACAGTGGAAGAGGAGATCTCGAGTCATCATCCCCATTTCCCTTTCTCCATCCCTCTGTGAGAGACAGCAATTTCATCCTCTGAAGTTTACATTAAACCAGGGAGGGCCAACAATCTTTTTCTTTGCACCCTTGATGGGAACGGCATTCACCAAACAAGAAATAGCGGTGGGGGAAAATCAACACATCACAAACACTTCCTGCTTTGCAAGTTTAATCCCTCCAGCAGCCTATTAACACGTTTCAGAACAGTTACCTGCCAAATAGTAGATTTTCAGTTGCACTGAACAGTAACTAAGATACTCAACCTCCAAGAGTCAAAGAAATGGTTGTGCAACCTACCAAGGTCTCAGCTGGGCTTCCTGCGAGTGGCTCTGGTGTCCCACCAAGCGCCGGCTTGCACAGAAATGCCTGTCTTCAAGGCTCTGTCTTTGCTAAGTTTTCCTTACTCTGCCCCACAGGTTCATGTGTTAAGAAAAACTGCACAGTTGCACAAACCTTGTTTTCCAAGAGGCCAAACAGGAGGAAGAAATTAAAGTCAAAGCACTGATTTATAAAGATGTTGATTTATACACCGCAAACATATGCTGGGATGGGGAGGAGGGTACATCAGCACAGGCAGTCTGAGTCAACACATCTTTGTTATCAGCCTCCTGTCATCTCTGGGACAGGGATCCAACCGCCACGGAGAGCGTGACTCCAAGCCAGCGTGTCCAGGTCTGCCAGGCCCAGTGATTAACTGCACAGATGTTAATTACAGGATGTAAACAGTGCCCTCGCCTGACCCATAACTTGACATCAGGCATTTACAGCTCAGCTGGTGCTCTGGGGAACCAGTCGGCCATGCAGGGTGGTTGCATGCATGCCACCTCTTGTCAAGGCATTGCAGCCCCTTCTCACCATCCTCCCAATTTGGGGCAGGAGACAACATCAAGCATGACACCTTTACTTTGTATTTCTACCTCCCCTTTTTCCATTCACAGGGTAGAAAAGAGTCCTCAGTGTTAAGAACTCAGAGCTTCTACCACAAATAAGGCATCACATCAGCCCAAGCATCCAAAAAACACTTTGAGGGCAATCTTTCTGGGAGATGGGAGAGTGCTTTCACAGTCCACAGCATCCACAGAAGCTGGTGGTTCACTCTCACAAGAAGCACCAGAAAGAGACCTTTAAACACTTCCAAAATTTCCTCTGCCACAAAGGCATCACTGCTCTCACAGCAGTATTTAGCAACAAATGACTCCCCAGTCAACATCCCACAGCAACTGCCACCGTGTGACCAAGACAGACGATGCTGGCATCTTAATACATGTCACTGTGACCTTCTGCTGCTCCAGGAATAAACAGAGGCATAACAAGATAACAGAAACGCAAGTACACCAAGGAATAAAGCAGTTATTCCTGATAAATATTCATCAGCATCTTTCCCTGCTGCAATCTTCCCAAACACTTTTTATCCAAACACCTGGGAGAGGATAAGAGTAGATCCCACCAACCCAGGAGACATCTGACTCTTCTAGTTAATAAAACCAACACACAGCTTTACAAACACACTTCTGAGCCTCTCCACCAAAGGAAATGCAGAAACAAGCACTCTCCCACCTCCCAGAAAGGTTGCCCTCACGTTAGCTTTCCTCCCAGTATTTCTGTAGGCAGCTTTTGAAACATCTGAAAAGCACCATTTGGTGCTAAATTCATATCCAGAAGGCACAGACACTGAAAGGGCACATGAAGCAGAGTCAGGATTTCTGGACTGCTTTTTAAAGCATAAGCACTAAGAAGATCAGATAACCCTTAGGTGTAGTGAGCGGGTGTTAATGAGAACTCAACACCAGCCTCTGGTTTTGGGTGCTCACTTTGGATGCTGAGAATCAGCCCTTCCCCATAAAGGGGCCAAAAACCACTTATGCACAGCATTTCCAAGTACCAAATGTGGTCACACACAGACTGAATCCTCTTACGTTGCACAAAACAGTATCTGTCCCTCCATCCTTCCACCCGTGCAATGCTGGGACTCCAGCCCATCTCACAGGGATTGATGTATAAAAACATGCAGGACCAGTGGCCCATGCCTGCTTAAAATGAATGGGGCTCCTGCACCCTACAGTGCAGTCATCATAGAATCACAGAAGGGTTTGGGTAGGAAGGGACCTTCAAAGGCCACCCAGTCCAACCCCCCTGCAAGGAGCAGGGACATCTCCAACTACATCAGGGAACTGGGCAGGAGCAAGGCACATCCCATGTCACTGTCACCCATCCCAAAGGGGTAGAAAAGTCCCGGGGGGACAGGACTCATGCCAACATAAGCCACAATCACATTTCACTGGTGCTTCCAGCTACACCCTGCACACTCGGGGTTTTTCTTAGCCAGACCTTCCCTCCCAATGGCTCCTCCGATACTTTAAAAACTATTTTCCCTCATTATTTCCCCCACACACAGCACAGTATGAAACACAAACTAATAAGCTCCTCTGAGGTCAAACATGATGGGCACAGATAAGGTCAGTCTGGTGCTTATCTCCCACAAAGCCGCCTATTATTAGCAAAACAGGCTCAACTCTAGGAACCGTGCATTAGTGCGGATCAGCCAGAGCAACGCGGAGCGGCCAGGCCACCACACGGCTGTCACCTCAAAGGCACCCGGCTCACACCAGCGTGCTGCAGGAGGCCAGCGGAGAACTGGGATGGTTTTACTTGGGGATGAGGGAGCCCTTGAATTAGGTGCCCCTTTGCACTACGGCTCTCGACACAGCTTTCCAGTAACTGGGTAAGAATGCAGAGCTTAAAAAAAAACCACAATAATTTGGGGGTAATTTTTAGGTTTAGAAAAACTTCCATTTTCTCTCCATGCTTTTGCGGGCAGCCTCACTCATCTGCTGCTAATCTCTGCTCAGACACTCTCTGTTGACATCAATTCTGATTAAGTACAGGATTAAACAGGGTGATTCAGACGACCAAGGTCAGGCTGAACGGGAGCTGAAGCCACCCTTGCAGCAGCAGCATGGGCCTGCCCCATCCATGTCATTCACATTCCCTATTCCCAAAGAACATGACAAAGGTCGTCCATGGCTTTCTGCAGCACCAAGCTAAGGTTGGTGCCTTTGCACAGGGTCTGGGGATAAAACTGCAGAGACATAGCAGCGTACAGAAGTCCAAAACTCACCCCAGGAGGTGAAGAGCCTTCTGGGCTCTTTGCAAGATGGTTCCACCGAGAGCGGCAGGTCCAACATCAGAAGTGATGGCCATCACACAGCTCTCCTGCAGAACACCTTGGCATAGATCTCTATGATCTTAAGGGTCTTTTCCAACCTAAATGGTTCCTCTGCTGTGAGGCCAGGCTGAGAGAGCTGGGGCTGTTCAGCCTGGAGAAGAGGAGGCTCCGGGGAGACCTGAGAGTGGCCTGCCAGTGCCCAAAGGGGGCTGCAGGAAAGGTGGGGAGAGACTCTTCAGCAGGGCCTGGTGTGACAGGACGAGGAGTCATGGTTTCAAAATAGAGGGAGACAGATTTAGATTGGATATTAGGGAAAAATTTTTTACACTGAGGGTGGTGGAGCAGTGTCCCACGTTGCCCAGAGAGGTGGTGGATGCCCCATCCCTGGAAACATTCCAGGCCAGGTTGGCCGGGGCTCTGAGCAACCTGATGTGGTTGGAGCTGTCCCTGCTCCTTGCATGGGGGTTGGACGGGGTGGGCTTTGAAGGTCCCTCCCCACCCAAACTATTCTATGACTCTATGATAGGACGCTGAGGAGCCCAAGTGTATAGACTTTCAAGGAGGATATGCTTTTAAGAGCAAATTCCACCAGGACCTGTTGTAAAAAACACAGTTGTACTTAAACAGGGACATAAGTCTTACACAGCTAATGCAAGAGGTCTCCAAGCAACAAGCATAGGAGCTGGAAATGTATATCTGATGACAGCATATCTTTAAGCATCGACTCTGTTCCTCTGCTCTTTTCTCTGCCTCTGGATCAACTTTGCATTTAAGTCTTTCCAGAAGTACCTTCCCTGGGGCCCAAACTTCAGGGCGATTCAGCTAAGGAACAAAAAGGACACGGGGAAGAGCAAACAACTCATGCAGAGTCAGCAGCGTATTCTGGCGCCTAAATCAACTGACTTGTTTTCTTTTGAGGAATTGGAAAGGAAGGAAGCAGATCAGCACTTCAGAAAAACAACACTACTACAGCTGTGTCCGCGGAGCGTTTCTGATTCAAAACAGGCTCCAGCAATCTAAGGGCTGCTGCAGATTACACAGGAGCTTGTCTTGGAGACTTATTTGACATTTCTGGAGCAGCCAGAGATGTTATTCCTTGCAGAAAAGCAGAGCTGTATGTGCAGTGTTTAGAAGAGTACACAAGTTGGTCTCTACAGGACTTCTCCCCAGACTTCTGCCCTCCTCCTTCAGCAAGGGATGCCCTGGAGAACACAGTAACACCTCCCAAGAGGATAGAAGGGGCCATGTGGATCCATCTCCCCAAATAAGTCAACCAAGAGGTCTCACAAACCCCAGATGCTCCAGCCTGGCCAGCATTTCTGTATTTGGACTCACCATTCTGTGAGAGACTCACCATTTCCTGCATATCTCCTAACAGCTCCTCACTTTTAATTAAAAAGAAAAAAACTCAAATAGCAATAAGGAATCAGAGAGAATAACCTAACAGTTTTGCTCAGCAGCATCAGGGGTAGCATTTTAGGTGCTGCAGCCACCAATCCCAGTTCCCCCTGCATCAGCATCCCCTCCATGCCTCCCACGATGCACAAATAAACTGAGTACAAGAGAAAAGTCCTCTGTGCAACCACTCTTGTTGCCATGCGACAGCATTAAACAGCTTAGACAATGTCTATTTAAACATCTTCTAAAAAAATACATCTGGCTTTTGACCACTGCAGATGCAGGTAAAGCCTCGCAGTGACGGCAATGTGGCAAGGACAGATGCTTAGGTGTAGCTTAGACTTTGTTTGTGGGCAAAACATCTGCTGGGAGGTAATTTCCATTCCCACAGACCCAGAAGGACTTGGAGATGCTTTCACCCCCCTACAGCCTGGCCCATGTAGCATCCATCAACTTCTGCAAGAAACATCTCCTCACCGTTTCCAAAATCCAGGGTGCTTGGTACTGAGCTTGGCCACAACCTGGGACATGAGAAAGAAACATCATGGGAGGTGAGAAACCACTGCAGTTTGTACAGGAGTCTTGACACTCATCTCTGGTGTCTTGTCCTCCACTCATACAGAAAGTCACATTAAGGCCAGGCAACGTATTCACGCCCCTGTAACCTTTCAATTCGCTTCTCTAAAAAAATTAAACCAGTCATGTGTAGGTAAGGTTCCACCTTACCTAGACTGCCCAACGCCTTGGTTAGTGCGCCAGACCACCGCTCTGCCACATTTGTTTTTTTTGGAGGATTCTTGCATTAACAATGAAGAAGTCACTCCTCCCCTCCCCAACCACCCAACCATTAGCAATGCCACTGAAGGCAGAAAACTTGAATTTCACCTTCCTGGGCAAAGTCAGAGCCTTCCAGTGACAACTGGATCCCAGACTTACCCTCTGGACTGTACTGGAAATAGGTGGTCTTAAATCCTCAGATTTGGCTGATTATTTCTAACAGCTCTATCACAGTTCTCACCATGTGTCCTAGAATTGAAATCTACTGTAGGATCCAAGCCATACACTAACACGATTTCCAGAAAAATTGGCCTCGTCCTCCACATTACTGCATGAGGTGTTTCCCTCAGAGGACCACACTCCCACAGAGCATCCAGCTATTGGACTAGATGACCTTTGAAGGTCCCTTCCAACTCTAATGATTCCATGATTCCATGCAAGCCTCCACCACAGAAAGTCCTCAGGTCAAGTCAACACATAAATCTGAGCTTTCCAAGAGAAGCTCCTATCCAAAACTATGGCAGTAGCCAGTCCCACAAAGACATGTTTCTGCAGCAGAGCTGGACAAAATCACCTCCATACACCTCCCCTGCTCTGGGGAGTGGAACAGTCGCCCACCCCACCAGATCACTTCACCTCCAGCTCTGCCCAGTGCAAAGTTTTCAGATGCTCATCAGCTTTGCGCTCCAGGGAGACAACACCCTCTCCTCCTCTACACTAGTAATTTTTAGCAAGGAAGTGCAGATGCACTCTCACTTTTCAGTTTCTTCCTAAATTCCAACCCCAAGGCTCTCATTTGCTAGAAAAAGTGTTTAGGCACCAACTTGCTGGAACAGGTCTTGCAGCTGCAAGTGTTTTATTGCTGCTCTGCAAGCTGATGAACAAGAACACAAAGAAAGCCACGAAGGGCACAAGGTCAAGGGACCCAGCTCTAAGTCCACACACAAAAGGACAGATCAATGCCATCCCAACGGCCCAGGACAGACCCTGGACACCAGGATGGTCTTTCAAACCCAACTATATTATTCCATCACAAGTTGCAGCTGAAAGGATTCACTTCTCTTCATAAAATTAATTAGGTACCTTATGGAAGAATGTAGCTTACCACCGCCCAAAGGAAGAAAGTTTTAAATACCCACTGTGGGCTTCTCCAAGCTTCTTGCTTATTCTCAAGTTACAGCTTTCCATTAGAGCATCTCGTACAGGCTGAGACTGTTAATAACTGTGTTTACAGTAGGCATGGGCCTTATCAACAGGATGAATGTGTTCTGGCTGCTTGCCCCATTCTGCTGAAGCATGATATAATCCCTTAAACCATTATCAAGAACTGCTGTTGCTTAATTAGACCATGTGATTTCCACCTAACAGAAGAGGGCAAAACTCATGGAGTTTGCTGCTGCCTTTCCTAGCTCACTCCATGAGCTAAGCGGTCTGAAGTCTATCAGGAGACGTTCACACCAGCCGCCTTTCCTCTTCTTCCCCGGCGTAAATCACTGACAGCTCCCTGCAGGAAGCTCTTCTGATAAATGCTGAAAGGACCTGGAAGTTCTTATCTGCTGTGTCATGGAGTCTAGGGGATATTTTGAATAAGTGGTATGACAAAGCAAAGGAACTGCATAATCAGGTGGTTACGTATGTCCTTAAGCCTGTAGTATCAGAGATGTACAGGATGGTTTGGGTTGGAAGGGACCTTTAAAGGGCATCTAGTCCAGGTTGCTTAGAGCCCCGGCCAACCTGGCCTGGAATGTTTCCAGGGATGGGGCATCCACCACCTCTCTGGGCAACCTGGGCCACTGTTCCACCACCCTCAGCATAAAAAAAATGTCTTCCTTATGTCTAATTTAATCCTCCCGCTTCTATTTTGAAACCATGACCCCTCGTCCTGTCCCAGCAGGCCCTGCTGAAGAGTCTCTCCCCACCTTTCCTGCAGCCCCCTTTGGGCACTGGGAGCTGCTCTCAGCTCTCCCCGGAGCCTCCTCTTCTCCAGGCTGAACAGCCCCAGCTCTCTCAGCCTGGCCTCACAGCAGAGCTGCTCCAGCCCTCTCAGCATCTGCATGGCCTCCTCTGGACTCGCTCCAACAGCTTTCTGTCCTCCTTACCAGTAGTATTCAAGGCAAGTCTATTAATTTTTGCGATCGCGTATTGTATACAGGATTGATACACTTCAGAAGTAGATTTACACAGCTTTAGCATTTCATCAAGTTATTTGCAAAATACTGGCTGGTCCGAGATGGACACTGTCTCCACTCTTTTCTCCCCTTGCCCCAAATGAAGAGATGGGTGTCTCCATTTAGTAGCTGTTCAGAACCACTGTTTAGTCTGGCTTCACCTCATCTCCTCTGAGTCTGGTCCAGAAAGAGAAGATGAGAGGTCTGACAGGAGGAAGCAAGGGATTTTTGAGCACTGTAGATGCAAAAGTTAAAAAATAAACTAAAAAAAAAAGCTTTGAGACTAGGCTGATCACAAAAAGATAAGTGTTTTCTTAAGAAAGAAGCCCTTCCAAGAGGAGACTACATCAACAAGGTGGGGGGGAGGGGAGGGAAATCTCATGGTACTATGAAGCCTGTTGGACTTGGCAGTCCCATGTCTTTGGGAGGTATACCCTGCTCTGATAGTTAATTCTCTCCATCAGCACTAAACCAGTTGGTTTTTTGGATTCTGTGATGAGGATCCTGACAGAAATTACACAAGAATAAGAGGGACTTGATCAGAACAAAGAAAAGTAAGCCAGAGACTGAAGCTGAGCCCATACATCATTAGGAGAGCGCTTCCCACGATGGAGAGGAAGGGGAAGGAAGAGTGTCGGCCACACAGGGAACAATTGCTCCAAGGAAGGGGAAGCAGCATTGTTTGAGGGATTTAACAATAAAGCATATAAACCAATCCCCCAACCCCACCACCCAAAAAAAAATAAAAAGGAAAAGAAAATCCTACAGTCTTTGGGAAGGCTTAGGGCTACCCTGACATCACACACCCGCTCGGAGCCAGAAGGGAAGAGAAGTTGCTTTGTTTGGTTTTTTTCTTCCCCCCAAGCTGCATTACCAGCCCTTTTCCCCAGGAAGGAAACCTTCCACGGTCCCCTTCCCCTCAAATGCGCAAAGGCTCCTTATTCCACCTCCCCCAGCAAAACAGGTCACCGGACGACAGAGTTGTGCTTCCACTGCGCTGCTCGATAGCTCCCAGGAGCCCTGAGATGGGATTAAAATGCAGCAGCTCACCGCTGGGTCACAAATTCACATCCAACCTGGGGTAGCAGGACATCTGCAAGCTTTTTGGGAGCTTTTGTGGGAAACCCTGCAGACCCAACGCATCGCTTGCCTTTCTCTTTCATGGAGAAGATCCCCCTCTTTCCAACCCCGGGGACAGGCAGGAGAAACGGGGCTGTCCACATCCTATATAGGAACAGCAAAACTCGTTGCTGTGGCTCAGTTACCTCCAAGCCTCCCTGCTGTAACATGATCACAGCTGAATTTTATTCCACTTAAGCCTTTCCCAAAATACCTGTGGTCCTTTGAGGTACTTTTTTTCCCTCTCATCAAAAGCTTTGCAGAAATTAAATCCTATTAGCACATAACAATCACGCAATAACTGGAATATTTTGGGATTTTTTTCTCTTTTTTTTTACTGACACTCTCTCAAAGACCTTACCATACCATCTTCCTCCAAATATGAGAACTTTAAAACATCACAAGCCTCAAACCACACTGCTGTGCGCAGCATTTAGAGCTAATCCCACCAAAGCTACTCTGCCCTTCGCTGCTAACAGCAGCAACCACCCCAGCGTCTATGAGTATGGCTTCACTAGGCTGGCCCATTCCTGGTCCCTCAAATTACGGGTTATCATAGAACCACAGAATGGTTTGGGTTGGAAGGGACCTTCAAAGCCCATCCAGTCCAACCCCCCTGCAAGAAGCAGGGACATCTTCCACCAGATCAGGTCGCTCAAAGCACCATCCATCCTGGCCTTGAACACTGCCAGGGACGGGGCATCCACAGCTTCTCTGGGCAATCTGGGCCAGTGCCTCTCCACCTTCACAGGAAAAAATTTCTTCCTTATGTCTCATCTAAAGGTTTAATCTATAGGTTGGGGAAATTTTTAACTGGTTGATAAAGAAATCACCTCCCAATGACAGCTGATAGAGGCAAAGCACTTGCACTCTTGGACTTTAATTGATCTCAAATGCTGGAAGAGCTCCAAAGCACTCTTCTCCACCTGCTTTTGTAGTGCTAAAAACATCACATCTTCGCATTTCTTCCCAAAGGAAACTGGACAAGTCTGCTTATCATTCACACACCCCATTATCTTTAAGCTTTTTCCTACAAATATCTGTGCACTTCAATTCTACACCAGCAGTATGAGGTCAGACACCACTCCTTCCTTAATATCTTCTCACAAGTTCCTGCAGATGCTCTGGAAATGAGGTTTCCACCAAACAGAGGAGAGGGCACTGGCAGGAACCAGCCGAGTGGTCTTATCTAGGTTGTCTTGGCAGCATCAAAGAGGGATGTGTCTGAAGCAGGGGAGACCTTTGAGATGTCACCCAACTTGATTCCCACCTCTGCAGAGGGGATTAATTTGTCAGTCATGCACAAGACTTGTCCAAGTGGCTCTCAAAACCTGGAGTGTTGAGGCCCCATGGCCATGCCCCAGCACATCACTACCAATAGAAATATGTCCTGCTACTAAACTTAAGCCACTGTATCTCCAAATGAAGATAAAACCCTTCCTCTTGTCCTCTCTAGTTCTCCAAGATTTCAGCCCAAAACTAGAAGTGCAAAAGCCTGATAGAAAACAATTATAGTCCCTTTTGGTTCTTGTTCCTCCAGCCAGCTATCAGCCATGTTACCACCTTCTTCTCCTAGGTCCTAGATGATTTCTCCCAGTATCTCGTCAGAACACACACACAGTGTGGCATCCAGCCAGAGATGAGGACCAAAAGGACTGCTTTCATGTGCCCTTTGCTTAATTTCATATTTATTTTCTCAAACCAGGGACATCCATCCAACTGCCTGTGGTGTTTCTCACACCTCAGGACATGAGGAGCAAGATGCTCTGGTAACCCTGGGTTTGATCCCCTGCACATAAAGGCAGCAATAAAACCACTCACTTTTCAAAAAATATCTTGTCAGCTCACGTTCAGTTGGTCTTTTAAGCGAGGTTCATAGCCACGAGACCTCCCTCGTCCACCCCCAGTTACCAACAGGCAGTTGTATTTATAAACTATTGCTGCACCCCACACACAACCTAAACACAGGAGTGACAAAATTGCCAGGGAAATTATTCTCTAAAATCCTCTGCTCCAAGTTAGAGAAGAGTTTTGTGACAAAGGTGACTTCTAGAAGAAGGATATAATACTCCTGTTATAGCAACCAGCTTTCCATACACACGTGCTCCTCAAGTCTCAGGTTAGAGAGGCTGACACCCAAAGTTTGAAAAGCAAAGTCAAATTTCTGAAGTTCTCTCCACTTCTTTGACGTGTAGCTTTTCATTGGCATCTCCCACAGAGCCAGAGACTGGTTTCTAAGGAACACTTTCAACCCAAGTGTTAAGGGGAGAAGCATGCAATTCAAGTCCGACATCTGCTTTCCAAAGGCATTTTCTTCCCTAAAACCTCAAAGGATTAAAAAAAAAAAACCACCACACAAACCACCAAACAACTTTAAGCATAATAAGAAATCTTGCAATAACTTTGCCTTTTTAAAACTTTCCCCTCCCAGATATTTTCTGTCCATTATCTGAAACATCTCTCTAGGCTTCATTAAGCACATTACAAATTTACTTTTGTCAATGAAACTACAGATGCCATTTGATCTGAAGATTAGGATCACATTTCCTTCCTCTAAAGCAAAAGGTAAACATTAGCAAGGACTACTGGGGTTAAGCTTTACTTATTGCTTAGGAGGGGCCCAGACTTGCTGAGGCAGGACACCCAGGTTCAATAAGTTAGTTGCAGCACATTCAGGGGCATTTAAGAGCCAGCTACATTCAAGTCTTGCCTTTATTCCACCTTCTCCAACACTTTTGGCCTCATCGGTAAGTCATCCACAGCAATTACAGCTAGGGATACGCAGGAGCATCCCTGTGCGGTGCTGCGAGAAAATTATATCGCAGTACTGCTGCTTGAACAAACATCTTCTACAAGATTCTCCAGCCCACAGCCTTGACAGGCTCTTCAGATACCTGCTCCCCAGTCAAAGGAGAGCAGGGTCTGGTTAGGAAAGGGGTGCAAAGCAGAGATACACCCAGTTCAGGGCACAGATCCAGCCCAATCTGAAATTTAATCCCATCCCCAGCTGAGTGAGACTAGTTGGTAAATAAAATAAAGCCTTTGACAAAGGCTCGAGGCAGGGAAGTTTTGAAGCTGTAGTTCTTCTGGTGTCCAAGCCACCCCAAAGGCTGCAGACCAGAGCAAGCATTCAGCTAGATGCCTTCACAAACATCTTTGCTAGCCAAGAAGACTGCTACAAACTCGCTGCCTCCTCCTCTCCCAAGGGTAGTTCCTTCCCTAGGGTAGTTCCACAGTCTCATTTTCCATTTTAGGGGGCGGGAGGTCATTGCATAGCTATTAATTTAGCTAGCCGTACAAGTTTAGCTGGACACAAAGCTGACAAGCAGCTCCACCCAATACGCTGGGGGAAAGTGCTAGGACCATATCCAGCCTTCCCACAGAGGCTTGTAGAACAGACACAGCGGCTCTTCAACAACCTAAGGAGCAGCTTATGGAGCCCAGAAGCTATAGAAACCTAAACCTACCAGAGGGCCAACACCACTCACAGGGTCCTGCATCTCACTCCAAAGAGGAAAGGCTGATGTAGAAACTTCCTTTGAAATGTTCTTTGATCTATGGCAGCCTTTTTGGCCATGATACAGTCAAGTGGATGGACTGTAACTATCTAACCATGACCCAAAGCATTGTCCATCCTTCATTTGGGCACAAAGCTGAGACCTCTGAAGACCACTGGAGTCCAGGTGGATGATGGAAGCCCTGGACACAACAGTGCTCTACAGAGCCCAGCTCTGACCTTTCCACAAAATCAACTTTTATGCATTAAGCACAAAAAGGGGTAGAGAAGGGAAATTACAGAGAAGTGGTACACAGTGGCTGAGTAAAGCCACTAGCGACTGACCGAGCACTCCAGCATCTCCTCATCCAAAATGCCTGAGTGAGCAGAACTCTGTGGGAAAACCAAAAAGCAAATAAACCACAAAATCTGTTCCACTTCCATGCTCATTCCCAAATATACAACTGTCCAAGTGTTGTTCATGAATAATGAGCGAGTGAGAGGGGAAGAGAGGACCTCTTGAGGCTCTTATCCCTTAGATCCTTACTTATCCTCTAGCTGTGACATCCCTTCTCCAACAGAAGCCTTCAGCTATGGGATCTGTCACCAGGCTGCAGCTCAAGAAGATGCTTTATAACACCCTGCTTTGCACCTTCCCAAGGGAAGGCCTACACAAAACATGACAAGTGCAAGTTTCCTTCTGGTGGCCATAGCTTCTCAAGTGTGGAAATAATCAGCGTACATGCCAGGCACGGCTCTCCTCTGAGCTCAATTCCTGCTTGTCAGCATCCAGGCTGTGGCACCTTTCCACTTCCTGTGCAGCAAAATCGAGTTATTCTAGGCTCATAATTGACACAAAGTCAAGCTCCATCTGTTTCCACCGAGATAAAGATTCCTCTGAGGTTGCTCAGCTAAGTACCTGCAACTCCGCTGCCCTGCCTCCCACCACAGTTATCCTGCATAGGGAGCAGAGAGGTGCGTGATGCCAAAATTAGTGCCCAGATTTGCTCAGGGTTTACTCTGGGCTGGGTGCAAGGCAATATCTTTGTGCCATTTAAGTGTCCAGAGCAGTGCAGCAAGTCCGACGCTACGCATAGCATCAGTAAGTGAGAGCCTTATGGTCTGGAGTAAAGAGGAAAATGCAAGCATCCCAGGAAAGACTCAGGGGGAGACAGCTTTTTCGTAAGCCTTTTTTTTACTGCACTGAGGTTTTGTAAGTTATATGCAGAGTCCTTGCACTTTGTGACAGCTTGGATGCAGTTTGATGCTGTCATCGTTACAGCCAGCGGGCAGGAACGGGGCCAGCGAGACCCGCACACTCACCAGCATCTTCCTCAGGACAACGTGGACAGGAGGTTTGTCCCTTGACGGGTAAAATACAGCATAAAGCAGCACCGTGTAAGAAGGATGAGGGAAATACCCGCTGCACATCTGCACCCATGCAGCCAGTGGCTTGCATGGAAAAGGATTTATGAAAAATCTGTCCCTTTCTCAACATCCATGGAGAAATCAAGGCTGGGAGTCTGCCAACCACAAAACCACTACAGGCTCATGCTTTGAAAAACACGAGCACTTTCTGAGAGAAGCCAAAAGTCTTCAAGTCCTCCCTCCAGCAGAGCACTGATTCCCTTCTCCAAGAGCTGCAGGATCAGGGGAAAATGAGAAGGAACAAGTTCTGAACAAAACCTATAAGAAGCAATTTCAGACCCCCAGCTCCTGAGCCATGCCACATACCTGCCTGGTTGCAGCATCCAGGCTGGTCCCAGTTTGACCCTGTTGATGGCCAGAGGCATCACCCTTGGTTCTAACAACAAATCTTTCCCAAAAGCAGCTTGCCTTGCTCTCCCCTCATTGTGTAAAGGCCACAGAGCTTCACAGGCATATTTCACAAAGGAGACTGGAAGTTACTTTGCAGTCACTCATCAACATTGAGTGTTTATAGGAATCAGAATCATAGAACAGTTTGGGTGGGAAGGGACCTTCAAAGCCCACCCAGCCCAACCCCCCTGCCAGGAGCAGGGACATCTCCAACCACATCAGGTTGCTCAGAGCCCCGGCCAACCTGGCCTGGAATGTTTCCAGGAATGGGGCATCCACCACCTCTCTGAGAAACCTGGGACAGTGTCCCACCACCCTCAGCAGAAAGTATTTTTTCCTAATATCCAACCTAAATCTCCCTCCCTCTACTTTAAAACCATGACCCCTCATCCTGTCCCAGCAGGCCCTGCTGAAGAGTCTCTCCCCACCTTTCCTGCAGCCCCCTTTGGGCACTGGGAGCCGCTCTCAGCTCTCCCCGGAGCCTCCTCTTCTCCAGGCTGAACAGCCCCAGCTCTCTCAGCCTGGCCTCACAGCAGAGCTGCTCCAGCCCTCTCAGCATCTTCGTGGCCTCCTCTGGACCCTCTCCAGCAGCTCCACGTCCTTCTGCTGTTGGGGGCTCCAGAGCTGGACGCAGCGCTGCAGGGGGGTCTCCCCAGAGCGGAGCAGAGGGGCAGAATCCCCTCCCTCGCCCTGCTGCCCACGCTGCTCTTGATGCAGCCCAGGGTGCCGTTGGCCCATATGCCCAAGTACAGATTCCAAAACCACTTGTTCAGTAGAATCCTGCCTTACACTGCGAGGGATGACAAATCTCAGTTAAGGTCAGGATCTCGATTGTCCCAGCAATGCAAGTTCTTATATTGCTAGAAAACCCCAAGTTTGAATAACATACGAAGTTCCCCATATCTCATCGCAGTTAAGTCCCACTCCTGTCCCCAGCTTGCCAGGAAATAAACTCAAATAACAAGGAAGCCCTTTGGAAGATGCCTGGGAGCCGATTTAGTTTTTGCTGTGGATGGACTGCATACTTTAGAGACTATGAAAGCAGCCCCCCACCTCCATCTCACCCCAGCCATTAGCTTCACATCGTGTTTCACAAGAAAGTGTATTGTGGTGCTTCTGCTAAGCCGTGGGGAGACTCACCAGGTTAGCAGCCCCTGCTCATCAAAAATTGGACTTGCCAGTGTTGGTCAGGAGGATGGTACAGAGCAGCCTCAAACTCTCTCCTGGTTAAATTAGTTTTCACTTTGTTCTGTGTTTTACCCAATAGCTATTAATGAGCTGTCCATGTTTCCTCATCCCTGAAAGGATTCCAGGCCAGGTTGGCCGGGGCTCTGAGCAACCTGATGTGGTTGGAGATGTCCCTGCTCCTCACCAGGGGGTTGGTCTGGGTGGGCTTGAAAGGTCCCTTCCCACCCAAACCATTCTGTGATTCTATGATTCTAAAAAGAGCCAGTCTAAAGAGACCACCCTTTTGCCAGCAATATTTGGAGAAATTAAGGCACGCCATTCAAAGCAACCTCCATGCTGTCCCCACCTCCAGTGGAGAGGTTCTTCTGCGTCAATAAGCACCCTGAAAATGATGCTTTCCAGTTTGACATCAACCTTAAGATCAGCCCGAGAACACCAGTGGAAATTGAGTCTCTGGGGCTAAGCAGACCTCCCACGCTCATCAGCTCCCACAACATCCCCTGTTTATTACCACCCCCACACGGTAAAGTGCCATTTCCATACAGAATGCAAGGAGCCAACACATTCCCTACTGCCTCCTTCCCAAATTATTCATGGAGCAACCCACGGAGTCTCTCTAAACCAGGCTGGTGGGGGTGCAGCAGAGACAGGTTCAGCTGTCAGACACTTCTGCGCCATGTGCCAACGCCTCTTGGGGAAAGCGGCTAAAAATAGCTCACAGCCCTGTAACCAGACCCATAAGACTGGGATTTTACTCCCACCCAAGCTGATCCATGGTTACTGGGATAGACACCTCCTCTAGAAGTCTAAATCATTACAAGCTGCTTTTCCAGGGAGCTGCCTGGGTTTGAAGACCTCCATTATGTTCTCAGTACCCCAGCGTACCAAAAACTACTCAGCCACTGGGACAAAAAGCAGCAATGCTCAGGTCATGGGTTCTAGCTGCAGAACACACCACGATGAGCATCCCACAAGGTGATGAACAGTCCCTGTGTCACCACCACAGCAGCAGGAAGCACCACTTCACATCCCGCTGGCTCCAAAAGATGCTCTGTGAACTCAGCCCGCTGGCACGCTCGGGATAAACTGAGCGGAGTCCTTTGCCAAGTGCCAGCCTCTGCAGAGCTCCCAGCTATTTTTGGCAGGTTGTGTCCAAAGCTCAAAGTATTTATGGTATATAGTTACCATCCATCACTGGAAAAAAATTTTTAAAAAAATTGAAATTGCAAGTTGGTTTTCATCATTTGGCTAATCCACTGGACAAAAACTTTTAGAAAGGACAAGGGAAGGAGGAAGGTAATTGCAGGTTCCCTTTTCTTGTCCCATCCCACAAATTCCATTTCCTCCAGTGGGCCTGTATCATTGTTCATGAGAAACAGTGACGTGACCTTCATCTTGCTGGAGAGGAAGGAGTCAGAGCTCACCAGTTCCTGCAAGCAAACATCTCCTGCATGGCCAAGGAAGGAGAAAGATTTTGGGCTAACCACTGCATTGCTGAGGTGAACCACTGTGGGACAGGCCCATAGGTAGAAGTGAGACCTCAGACCCACCAGACAGCATCCCTGAAGCTGTAGGAGATGCACTCAGCTGTGGGAAGACCAACCAACATTTCTGCTTTCTCCTTTACTGCTAACTGATGATGCACTGTGCATCCACTCAAGCTCTCCTGCTTTCATGGCATGGAAGAAGCCCACCAACCCCCAAAAGTCTAGAGATAACCCTCTGCAAAGTAACTTCCAGGAGGATAAAAGAAAAACAGAGTTTCCTAAACATAGGCACTTTGAGCTGAAGTGTGACAGGACACAAATGAAGTATTCCAGGAGTAAAACACATCTTGAGCAGAACTCAAGCACCTGAGAACTCCAGGATGGCCATGGCACACAGATCTTCACTAAGCCCATGCCACCAAGATCCTTCCGCATTTTACAGTTCTCCTACAAAAGAGCAGTGGCAAACCCTACTTTGCCCATCATTTACAACATAAAAAAAAAAAAAAAAAAGAAGTTAGAAGATCAGACTCTGTAGCTGGTTTCAACTCTAGAACAAGAAAGTTATTTAATTCAGCCTTCATGTTTCATGGCAAGGAGAGGATGAATTGACACAAGACATCTCCCACAGGCAGGTAGCTGCTCTCTTCCCAAATTCCCAAATCTCCCACCTGGCAACAAGCCCTGGGGGGAATCCAGACACCTCAGCAGTCCCTATAAATCCACTCAAACAGCCATAGCACAATTTATCTCAAAGCTCAGCCACTTGAAGCTATATAAATATATATATATTTATTTTAAATACCAGCTATATTGCCTCAGCCCAATGCTTTTTCTCGACAGCTCTGCCATTTAGCAGGCATTAAACCTGATGGTGCATGAGACATAACCGGGTTTTACTCACACCCCTGTCTAAGAGCTGGCTCTGTAGAGCTGACAGCCACAAGTGTCTTAGGCAATATTTATCTCATACCTTTCCTTCAAAAAAAAAAAAAAGTCAGCCTTTTGGAATCAAACATATGGGATCTGCCACCAAAAATGGTCAGTTTGGGAGCAGAACATTTCATCAGCTTCAGGCAATGCTGAAACATAGCAATAAGTCTTAGGGTGGCCAGGCAAAAGCAGGCAGTAGAAGACAACAGTGGTTGAGCTGAGACGTGTACAAGGAGGATGTGAAGTCCAACTTCTTGACCAAGCACCAGGGCACTCCCACGAAACAGCAACACTTGGACAAGAGCTTTCCTCTCCACCAAATGCTCCTCCTGGGACTCCAGAAGCCTTTGTAAGTAATTATCTTAGGGGGCCCAATAAAGAGTTAGAAAAAAAAGCCACATAGGCAAATAAATTGGGGTCCAGATTTTACTCCAAAGCCCAACTGGTTAGAGGTGTAACATGATTTAAGCCACCCAGGTGAAAAAGAAGATTTGAAAACACTGCAACCACCTTCCCCCGATGCAGGAGGCTGGTTTGTGTTTTCTAACTGTGTTATTTAAACAGGAGAAATGTCACAGGAGACACTGCCTTAAGTAAAGGTGTTTGAGCTGTAATAAGTACCAAGAGATGCTCTTTCTCCCTCGCTTTACAACATTTTGAGTCAATTCAGATATAATGATCAGTGTATCCATTCCGGTAGAAATCAGATGGCTTTGCGACATGAGGACTGGAATTGGATGGCCCCAGGACCTCACATCTCCACTTATTTTAAACTCTGGCTTTTTTGGATTAGATTGTTATCACAGAGCCAAGTTAGGAACATCAGACGCTGTGTTAAATCCCATCAGCTGATTACGGCTGAGCAGCAGCAGCATTTGCAGAAAAAGTGAACCCGACGGCCCAATTTGGGATCAGACGGTCACGCTGACCTTGTGCGCGGTGGCACATAACAGCAACGAGCGTTCGCTCCCACTTTTGTCAAAAGCCACCTCTTCCAACAGCTCGGACTATCTGCAGCACAGCCAGGGCTGATGTTCCTCAGATTAATCCTGGCTCAGCCAGCCAAAACTCTGGCACACAGCTTTGCAGAGGGCAGGCTTATTTCTGCCATCACGCTTGCCAAGTCTCATCTCCATCCCTCCTCCATCTTCTCCACCACCAGTTGGTTCAACCCAGCCTTCTTCACGGCCTTCTGGAGAAACCCTCCCAGCACATCAGCACAACAGAAAAGGAGATAAAGTTTTTCTAAAACTGGGATTAAAATAAAGCCTTCAAGAGCAGGACAGCCTAACACACGTAGCAACAACCCAGATTGATTTGTCCTATGTTCATAAAATGGACACTGCACACAAGATGACAACAGAGAGGGAACCTTCCTGCCATGGCCAACAGCAGGTGAACATCAGGTCTGGCTCTCCTGTGCATGTCTGTACAATTGTGGCATTGCTGGCAGCAGTCATGAAAAACAACAGGGAAGAAAACAAGGAAAGTACCTTGCCACCCTGGCTCCACATCCTGGCAGGAGCAGGTGAAGAAACAGACTCCTTTCCAGGTCCTTGACTTGTTCTTGGTTGCCTGGTTTCAACCTCCAGGCTCCACCCTTCCTGGGGAAGGAGCTTTTGCAGATGCTGGAGATGAACATTTTCACTTCCTCATCCCAAAAGGAAATTTCTAAGCACTTGTTCTGTTCATGTCACTCTCCCATAAAGCAGTTATCACCACGTCTCCCCTCTTGGGGAGTTTAGCACAAGAAAATAAACCCTATTCATTCATATTTTTAGAGAGAAGCTGTGGGCACCTATCCACTGCACAAGGCTCCAAATTGGAGATCCCAAAAGAATGGAGATGCCTGCATCAGCATGAGGTCAGCTGCCCAAGCCTGAGAAGGACAAGCCATGCCCACACTCAAACTGCAGCATCCTCTCCACTCATCTAAGTGCATTCAGGGAAAATATAGGAGCTCCTGGGAATTATGTGCTTCCAAATCAAAGCAGAAGCCAAGTGATTCCTGGCCCAGATCTACACCACTGCACCCTTTATGAGCTTCAGCCCAGTTTTTCACCATCCCCGCAGAGGTCACAGCAACATGGAAACAATAGAATGGTTTGGGTGGGAAGGGACCTTCCAAGCCCACCCCGTCCAACCCCCCTGCCAGGAGCAGGGACATCTCCAACCACATCAGGTTGCTCAGAGCCCCGGCCAACCTGGCCTGGAATGTTTCCAGGGATGGGGCATCCACCACCTCTCTGGGCAACCTGGGACAGTGCTCCACCACCCTCACCATAAAAGTTGCAGGTCAGTGACCTGGAAGAGCATCAAGCCAAGCAGAGAGAACTGTCCTCCCTTCAGTAGTATTCAATACTTGCAAAAAAAAGCACCACGAGCACTTTCTCCACGCGAAGAACAGCCTAGCAAGAGGCAAGAAGGTGGATCCTTCAATTCAATCCAGTCCACACTGAGACCAGCTACAACCTTCATCCAGCACCAGCCAGCTCATTACATGCACAAACATACAGCCAGATGCATTTAAGACTCATACTTAACCAGTTTACAAGCCTCAACCCCCAAATTATCCACTAAAAGAGAAAAGGAAAATAAGACTTACAGAGCAGCAGCACTTCCAGGCCGATTCCTCATTAGATGTTCCCGTACTGCTAAAGGACCCGAAACACCCACATCTCTCAAGCCTTGCTGATCCTTAAAGTTTTAATAGTGCTGATAAGCTCCCAGCTGGAGCAGCTCTTGCGCACAATAAGTTTTATCTGCCACAGAGCACACTTGTTACAGAGCTGTTCTTATCGCTCCTGCAAATATCAGCAGAGATAGAGAGAAGCACGTAATGCCCAGGAAAGGAAGGTGCAGAAATACAAGTGGACACGTTGTCTTTTGACCGCGTTTGCCCCAAGCTCTTGACCTCAGGGGCTCCCTGCTCCTCACCCCACATCGCACTCAAAAGCTCCACAGCCCCCAGCAAGGACAGTCCTACATCCAGCCCACAAATGGTTCAAGGAGAGGAGCAGAGCAGACTCCAGACCTTAAGTCCAGATCTTTCCCTCTCGGAAACAAACAGCTGAGCTACAAAGTTCAGGGAAACAGGGAAAAAGCCAGTATTTTCCCTGAGCTGGAGGCTAAGAAGCCAAGAGAACATAAGTGATGGTCTCATGGGTCCAATACAGCACTCAGCACAACCAGACTGTCGCCCCAGAAGCTTGGATTTAAGGGCTCACATGATAGAAGTGTTTTAACATTATAAGCTGACACTTTTGGAAATAGAAAGGACCCCCACTCTGCTCTCAGAAGTGGATCTGTAACTGTTCGCTGCAGGACATCTCTGAGAACGTCAGTCTACGGCTTCACAATAAACTCACAGGCTTCGTTCCTGCTAACTAATCACATTCCCACTGTAAACAGCAGCGTTTAGCACATCAGGAAGATAAAAAGCCACAAGGGATTTTCAGGCTGACCAGAACCTTTGCCTTCAGGTCACAGGCTCAAATCCAGCCTTGCTATTCACCAGCCGACCTATCTCACCCCCTACCAGAAGGGTCCATCCGCCAGCCAAGGCATTTATCACCTCTCTGCAGCTGATGCTGGGGCAGGTCACCAGCATCATTAAGGCTTCCCAGTATATCAGTATTCAGCCAAGCATGGTTTGAGATCAGTGTGGACCAGACCTTTCCCAGCCTGGCAGATGGACTGCAGCAGGCAAGCTGTCCACGGAGGTGACCTCCGACGAAGAGCATCTCCAACCCACAGCAACTGTTGGTGGAGCTGGAAGAGCGTTACGGACCCAGCACGGGAGCAGCGCAGCAGAGCAAGTTTTGAAGGCTGGAAACCCCAAACTGGATGAATCAACCTTGCGCTCAATACCAACAGCTTGCACCCCGCACCTTTCTTTCGGGAGAGAAAAATAGGTGCGTTCAGATTTGATCTAGGTTGGCATATCGCCCCAAGAGCTCTGACAGCTCCTAGCGAGAGGCTGTGTATTTTTATCTCCCCTGGTAAGAAAAAAAAAAAAAAACTACAGTAAAAGGCTCCCACTTCCCCCAGTCACTGGTGGGGTGCCCTGCCCTTCGCTGGGATCCCCGTCCACTTCATTAGAATGTGGGGTCAGTCGCCAGTACCCACTGAGCCGTGGCAGGTGGCCGCGTGAACTCTTGCCATGTTTTCCATGCCTTAAAGAGAGACTATTTGACAGCTTCTTTGTGGTCATCTTCACTGCCCAGAGAAAGACACTGGTCTGTGCCACCCTCCAAGCATGTCCCAAAGTGCCACAGGTGCCAGCAGGCATGATGGCTTCACAGGACTCTGCAGCACAGCAAGGACAGCATTGCACCCAGGTTTCCCAGGCTGGTTACCTGCCCACCTTCTCCCCAGTACCCTCACCCTTCAACAGGGAAGGCCGTTTCCCAAGCTACATTGAGTAAACGGAGCTGCATCACCAGAAACATCCATCTCGCTTCAGACAACGCTCACAGCTTGCTTCAGTTAAAGACTTTTGCCTTAAGTGAAGCTGCAGAAAAAGGTTGGTAGGTGCTAAATCCCAGTCACCAAGTGCAAGGTGCTCTGGGTGGACTTTTTTTTTAAGAGGCCCCCAATTTATACTTGTTGGCCCCATTGACAACATTTAAGCAGCTGAACGGGTTACTGCCTCCACCAAGGCTCCTGTGACAACAGGAGAGATGCTTGCCCTCCTTGGAGGGGTTTGCACCAAAGGCACAAAGACCCTCTTGCACCCAGAGACTCCCTTCCAGCTCCAGAGGTCCAGCAAACCCCAGAGCAAGTTTTGAGCTCCGTTACCCGTGTTACTCCTCATAACCCCGTTGCAAGCGCAGGACCAAAGCCAAAACCACGGCACGTTGCAGGGCTGATACTTGCCCGGGTACAAAGGCAAGGAAGGATGCTTCCTCAGATGCCGGCCTTCAGCCACGCCGCTCCTGCCCGCGTTTTCAGGGACGGCGGCTCCGTCGCCGTAATCGCACAAGCGGCTTTATTTTCCTTCGCAAAGCAAAACTGTGTATGGAGAACCCACACATTTTGTGTTTCAGGAACACGCATCTACGCAACGGCGTGACCTTGCGAGGCACAAAGGCTCGCCTGACAGCGTAAGAGACACCAGAGCACGCTTACTCCCATCACATTAACATTTTCACATACACAGCTGTCTTACCCACAAGTACGCTGCATTCCTTTAACGTATAGCCCTCCAAGGGCAAGAGCTTGGAGATCTAAGCTAAAAAAAAAAATTATCCTTACGCAAAGGAGACAGATTAGGAAACACTTGAGATAAGGGAAAGTATCTCCAGCCAGGCTGTCAACCTTGCACTTTAAATCAGGATTTTAATGAGGACTGTGAGCACTCTGCATTTCGGCGATTAACTCTGAGCTAAATATGAGTTTAGCTGCGTCGTTTTTAACAGATTCTGCCTCCAGGTTTCAAACAGGAGCAGAAAGAGAAGCTTGCAGGCTGTCAGACACCAGTGACTTTTGAAACTAATGCCACAGCCCAACCAAGGGGGTAACCCACCCCTAAATTAAGAGCCACCCACCACTATGCATTTACAGAGCATCAAATGCAATGGAGCACGTGGTTCAGCGGCTCAGAGGACCCAGCTCACGAGCACAGGGAAAAACGATGCAGTAATATCTACATTTTTGGCAAGGGTTTTGATATCTGTGGAAAAGTTGGAAAACAGGGCTTACAACTTCAGCGTACTAAGTGCAGAGCAATCCTTTAAAATAAACGTAATTTGCATGCGAACAGGAACGCATCTAAAAATAGACATTTTGAGAAGCCATAGGTCTCGCCTTACCCCTTGGCTTGACAGATTCCAGGGCTCCTAACAAGCCCCAAAACCCTCCACAGATCACAAGGACTGTTCAGCCCTCATTATTCGTGCAGATCTCTAAGCTCCGACAGCCAGCTCACGGCCACAGATGGAGAAGCCGCAACCCAAAAAAAAAAAGCTTGTGAGAAATGGAGCAAGTCACACTGCTGGATTTCCGCCTGGACACCCAGACCAGGACAATTTCAAATGGCAAAGGGTTTGACTGACAGTTTAAAGTCTCATCGACGAGATGCATGAATAATTAGTAGGGAGATTGACACCAAAATTCCCACAATACCTGCAAACATAATCACTGCTGTATCAGGCAGCTGCCTACAAAACATCACCGACTTGACAGCCTCAAGAAACTTCTTTATGGGGCTTCTTTGTACAAGAAAATAGAAAGACACACTGGTTTTGAAAATACACTTCTTACCTTCTCCAAAAAAATAAAAAAGCCTTTTTTGTCTCCAAGGAAGGTCAAAGGGTTGGATGACTCCTTCCTACATCAACAGCCGAGACACGCAGGAAATACTTTAATACCAAGGAAACCATTAATTACCTCTTTGCAAAAAAAAGCCAAACCCAAAAAAACAAACACACACACCCCAAATATCCACCCAACTATCACAGAGTGACTTCATCGCTGTGGTAAATCCCTGTAAACAAGCCTAAGCCCTCTCCCTGCATCTCAGAGCCAGGCTTTGGGCATCACCGTGGATGACCTGGGAAGCTGCCAGCCCCACCTTGTTCCTTGGCACCACCATTCCTCTGAGATTTGGCTCAGAAATGAGCTCTGCAGCCAGCATGCGGGTTTCAGATGGGGTGACGCCCAAGGGACACCTTGGAAGGACCAAGCCTGCCCCTGAACACCAGGTTTCTGCCCTCATGGCAAGGTCCTAGGAAATTCAGCAGGACAGCAAGCCTTGACATGAGCCTCAAATCCTCTCCAGCTCTTAAGTGACCTGCTCCAGGATTAGGCCTACTTCCCCGACAACCTCATGGAGCACCCGGTCCATCACCCCACGACCTTTGGGCGCCAAGTCCCAACCGCTAGCCACAGGACTGACATCTCCAAATCGGGAAATTTGACATATTTAATTTGTTTTGATGCAATTCTGCAGTAGGCAACTGGGCCGTTGACTTAATTTTAGACTCGGGCAATTTGATTTATGGTTAGGTGACTGTCAACTCAAGAGATTCGTCAATACGAGGTAAGTGGCCCAAAATATAATCTATTAGAGTGGCTCAGAAGAACACTTGGACATTGAAGGGTACAGCCAGTCCATTAGATCTTTCTAAACACTACACCCAAAGTATCTATTAAAGGAAACCCTTGTCTTCGCCTTATGTGGTTTGAATCAGACACAAGATGCTTTCCCTGAGCAACCTGTGCAAATGCGAGCCTGAAACTCGGTGCAGCGAAAAACAGCGGACGCCCAGAATATTTCTGTACCATGCATCTAACCTCAGGCTGGGGGAGGGAGAAGTTTCGTTTCGGCTCAGCAAAACACAGGGAGCAGACATTCATGAAGAGATTGTACAAGTTGCAGGGGAGTTTTAAGAGAATTTTAAGAAAAAACTGCAGAATTAAAAAAAAAAAGGCAAGCTTGCTTTAAGGGGAAAAGTGCAAGATAAAAGCTGCTTTAGCACAGTGCCACACGGCAAATCTGAAAGTGAAACAGATCCTTTTGAGCATTCCCAGACAAAAAGAGCTTCAACTTACAGTCGATCACCCCAAAATCCTCTGGGATGCAACAACATGAACCCCAAACACCAGGCAAAGCCTCACGGGAAGCCCAGCTCCCAAGCAGCCGGTAACGCGGAGGATGCGGCAGTTGGAGAGCAGGAGGATTTGGTTTTTTCATGACTAAGGAATTACGTTAAAACCAGTACGAGCTATTTCCAAGGAAGAGATTAGCCAACCAGCAGAAGCCTGCAGAGATGTGGGAGCCCGGTGTCGGAGCTGGTGCCCAGATTTGTACATCAACCCAGGCAAGGTGCTATTTCCCTGCCTCCTGTCCATCCCACCCTTCATCTAGCTGAAAATAAATATAAATAAATAAAAATAAAGCTGATCCTGCCCAAAGACCAGGCAGGCAAAAGAGACAGAGCTCCACCACAACACATAACGGATTCAGTGCGTGAAAACAGGCGGTGCAGCGAGATAGACGGAAAAATTTCCAACTGCCACCCAAGAAGGTCCTTGTTTGAATACTCTTCAGAGGAACACACTGTACCTTGAAACCACTCCTTGGCAGAAACCTTAGACAAATATTTAATTACATATAAAAATAAGGCTTTTTTTCCAGGTTATTGAGCAATGACAGGCTATTGAACCAAGTATTCAGGCAGCTGTCCTGCCAGTATCTGTGGGCATTTTCGGAGGAAGTGGGGAGAACACAGCGGTTAGCTAAAGAGGAAAAAGCAGCTTTTTTTTTTTTAAAAAAAAGTCAAGACATGCATTAAAGTAGCTGTATCTGATCACTGTTTATAGAAGGGCTGGCAGGCAAAAGCAACTGCTATAAACAGCCTTTTAAATCCCTTTTCGCAGCACCATGCTTAGAATATTCCTGCAAACATCAGTAGCGTACTCAGGGTCAGGAAAAGCCAGCAAGGAGCAGAGCTGGAAGGGGAACAGTGAATATTTCCCTTGGGGAAGAAGAGGTGCCTCACTCCCACATCCACACTGGGTATTGCACCCCTGCAAGACCCTCCTGGACCCCTGGGTGGGCAGAGGTTGTCCTCTCCACGGTATTTTAGCACGGTTAGGGAAGCAGCTCATTGGTGTGACACTGCCCTCTCCTGAGCAGAGGGAACTCAGCCTCACACTCAGCTCAGGACAGTGATTTTTGGGGAGCAAGCACCCTACCACAAAGGGGAGAAGCCAAGAGACACCACTTACCCCAAAACAACCGCGGCTGGCACCAGCAAAGCCCAAAGCAGAAAGCAGCCTCCTCACACCCACAGCAACTTGCTATTGGTCTGCACAAGGATGAACCACCAACACCAGCTCTTCCCCCAACACTTGGTCCCCTTGAAGCATAATTATCAGCCCCTGGAGCCTAACGAAGCCTCTTTATGGCCACAGCCAAGTAGCAGCCAGGTGGATCTCCTCACCTCATCTCAACATCAAGCAGAAGGTGCAAAGCATCTCATTAAAGGGCTTTTGGATGGGAGCACAGCCCTCTGAGTGCATCTTCTCAAGAAAAAAAAAGTTTCAACCATCATCACAGTACATTCCTGCACCCCGTGTTTGTAGGAAAGCTGGTCTCAGGAGAAGCCCTAAGTGCCCAACCGCATTCGACCCCAACACTCTTTAACGTTAGCGATAACCACACCTTCCCGCACAAACCGGTAGCTACAGCAGCAATGCCAAGAGTATTTCAAAGGTGCAACCGTGCCCTTTTATCTTCACCCTCAGGAAGACTTACACAGCCAGTTAAAGGACAATATTCCCTGCGGGTGCGTCTGTTGAAAGGAGACCCAGATCTCACTTCCACCACCTGCGAGCATCAAAGTGCCTCCAAGCAAACAACAGGGTGAACCTGCCATCTGCTTCCAGCACCTTGACCTCAACCTACAGCACCATTGGCAACCATGAGTTCCTGTAACCCGCGCATTAAAAAAAAGAAACAACAAAACCCTAAATGTACCGATTTTGGCATTGAGCAACACTCTCCGGCCCTTGCTGGCTCAGTATCTCGTTAAAAAAGCAAATTGTTGCCTCCAAAAACTAAACCCTTCATCATTAACCCCGAGGCAGCAGTTTCTGAATCTACAACCTGACACCAAACAAATTGATGGAACCAGAACTCATTTTCCTTGCGCTGCTCGTCGTCGACGCACGAGAAGAACATCAGTCACGCCTCGCCGTCAAGTACGGGGAATTCATCGCGGGGAAGAGCGTAACGTGCAGAACATGCTTATTTAACAGAAAAAGTACAGCTTGACAGAGACACCCACTCTAAAATTAACTCTGCCTCAAAGCAGAGCTTGCATTCGCCACTGAAGAAGCACCTCCTAAATGACAGAGAAATATTCTGCAGCTAAATACCGCTGGGATATCGGCGTGAGGATGCTTCAAGTCTTGACAGAGGAAAATAGGTTAAAATAGCAGGCTTTAAAGATTCAGGATGCATCACTGCCCAGGTGGATCAAGGCTGTATAATGCATTAAGGGACCGCTTTCCGTAGCAATCTGACTGGTGAACGCAGACATGCCAGACCAAAATGCAAGGCAGGAAATCCGTTTACTTCAGCTTTTCCCCAGCCACACCTGCCAAGTGCCAGCTAGCGATTTGTAAGAAGGAAAGAAGGTAGAAGGCATTTATCCTGCATCGCCGTGCGATCCAAACCCCCAAAAAAGCTCTTTAAGAACGAGCGCCAGCCTAACTTTCGCCCGCTAATAAGCAACAGTCCACGTTTCCTGGCAGCTGGGAGCAGCCCGAGGAGAATAGAGCATCCGAACGGCGTAGTCGGGTTTAACGTTCCCCACGCACGCCGTAACTTTCTAACGGAGAAAAACCTGCGCGGGCTGACAGAGCGAGCGCTCGTCTCCCTTCACGCAGGGATAAAGAGCCAGCAGAGAGAGAACCATAATTCAATTTTATTTTTTCTTTAATTTCACATGCAGCCTGGTCATGGCTATTCTGTAATCCCTTTCCAGCCCCAAAATAACCCCTAAGCCAACACGATTACCAGCAATAATAGCGGCTGCACGGACCCACCCCTGAAAACCCGGAGCACGGCGGGTTTGACAAAGCCAGCTTTTTTTTTCTGGCTGAAGAATCCCCATTTCCATCTCGCCAGGGTGAAATTTCCCAGCTTCAACATCAGGAATTGCTACAGCAGACCTTTTCCAGAGGAAAGCTCACATTTCGACTGCAACTCCTCAACGCCCAGTTTTCTAAGCGGTGGATATACAGGACTTGGGAGAGAGCTTCAATAAAACAGCAATGAGATTTTTTTTTTCCCCCTCTTTTTCCTGAATTACTCCTTTTTCCAAGCAATTTCTTTGCCAGGCATCCAGAGAAAATAATACCCTGTACATCCACCCTCTTCCACCCTGGCTTCTCAGTGCTGGCAAGAAATTTGGGGTCCTTAACACAGGGCTTTGCTCAGGGGGGATGTCCCCAGGAGCCACCCAGGACGTCCCTATCGCATCCTCGGGTGCCGGGCGGGCGCAGGGTGCTCCTCCAAGCGAGCAATAAATTCCTCTTGGGATTTTGCTGCCTCAGGATTTTGCAGCACCCAGACAACCCCAAAGCCCTGGGGCCGCGGGACACTGCAGACGGTCAAAATAAAGATATTTTGAGAGCGGTGTATAAAAATAAAGCGTTACCTGTAAAACGAGCAGAGCCTAAAGGAGAAAAAAGGGGGTGGCCGGGTCCGCACCCTGCCAACTGAGGGGGGGTCCTGGAGACCCGAGGTGGCACCCGCCACAGCTGGGTGCCCACCCATGTCCCCCACCACATGGTCGCACACCCTCGCATCCCAACTTTGGCTTGGGATGCTCCTGGCCAGGTGAGCCATCCACGGTGAGGGGGGGACACATCGCTTTGGGGGGCACAGAGGGCAAGGAAACACCTTTGGGGGGAGGAAACACCTTTGGGGGGCAGAAACACCTTTTGGGGAAAGAAACACCTTTCTGGACAACCTTTTGGGGGTCAAACCCAGCAAATCTGTCACACCCCCAAACCCCCAGCATCATCACCATCACCAGCTCAGCATCATCCACCCCCCCACCCTCCTCCCTGGGGGCACCCTGCACCCCCCTCGCCGGGCCGGCGGGGGTGAGGAGGATGCAAAAGGCCACCCCTTCCTCCCAGTCCAACCAGTCCAACCAGTCCCAACCCTTTACCTGCTGCCGCTGGGAGATCGTCCAGGTCGCCAAGCCCCGAGGGACGGGGACCCCTGCCCCGCCGAGAGATGCTCCCTGGCCGAGGGTGGGATGGGGACAGCGAAGGGCTGGGAGGGAGGGAGGGAGGTGACACCACGGCGTCCCCGTCCCTGTCCCCGTCCCCGCAGCCCGGCTGGGCTCGGCTCGGCTCCGCCGCCCGCTCCCGGGAGCGGGGCGGGGGCTGGGGCGGGCAGCTCCGCCCCGGACAACGGCAGGAGGAGGAAGAAGAGGAGGAGGAGGAGGCAGGCTGCACCCAAAGGCTTTGTAGCCACCTCTTTTTGGGGTGTCCCTGCGGGGATGCTCCCGGCTGCGAGCCAGCCTCTCGGCAGTGGGGTGCTCCCAGGGTGCGGATTTTGGGGGCGCGGAGGGGGGCGGGTCCAGGGTGCGGATTTGGAGGAAAGGTTTGGGGCACCCCTGCCAAGGGAAAAGCCTTACCACCCCCCGACCCTCCCCCCCCCCCAACCCCCCGCCCCGTGCTGCCCCAAACCTCTACCGTGGGACCCCGAAGGGGCCATGGGGTAGCTTGGCACTGGGCCATGGGGTTTGGAAACGCCGAGCCCCGAAAAGAGGGCAGTGAACGCCCAGATTCATCACCCATCTTCACCACACATCTCCGTCATACACCTCCATCACGCATCTTCACCACAGATCTTCGTCACACATCTCCATCACACATCTTCATCATGCATCTTCATCCCACGTCTTCATCCCACATCTTCATCACACATCTTCATCCCACATCTTCGTCACACATCACCTCCGTCTTCCTCCTCTGAACCGGGATGGCTGGAAATCGTCCATCCCGGGGAGCAACACGTACATACACACGCACGAGGTGTAGCTAAAACAAAAAGCTAACGTGAAAAACCTCCGCAAGTTAGAGCAAATATATGGCCCTGTACGCCCCCAGCTGCCGTTAACTGGGCACCAGTAAATCCCCCCTTGGCAGCAGGGAGTGGAGCGGTCATGAGGGAAAATACATCGTTCATATTTCTATTTCTTACGCATTTATGTTGAAGGCAATTTTGTCTGAAAGCCTGCTGGGAGGGATGTTTGGCACAGCGGGGTTGTCCCACCTGGGTGCATGGATGACGATGAAAAGGGCCAGGTACAGGTTTGGGCTTTGCAGCCTCATGATTTGTCCAGCTCCCGTAAACGTGCCCTTTCCAACTCACCCATCATTTATTTTTCCATCCACTTTCATCACCTGCACTTGGTCTTACATTAGATCTGGGTGTCCCAACCATGTGGGTGCACAAGGGATGGGTCCCCTGGACCTGATCTGCACCCTATGGGTGTCCTGGTGCAGGGTCCTCCCATTGTAGCCGTTTGAGGGAAGGGTAAGTGTTTTGATGTGTCTACACCATGCTCAGGACTTGTTTTCTGCACGCTGCGACGGCACCGGTGAACCAGGGCGAGGAGCACATCCAGGGCTGCCCAGCGCTGTGGACAAAACTGATCTCTCTCCTTGGTGTGAATTTCTGCCCTTTTTGATGCAAGGTGGCAAAATACTCAGCTGAGAGCAACGGATCCCTTTCTTTCTGCAAATTGGCCGTTTTCCACCGGTTTGGCCCATGCTTGGAGCCAGCCCTGGAGAGGTGTGCGTGGTTCAAACGGTGCAGAAGGAGGAGATGTGCTCTCAAAATAACAAGTGAGCGTGAGACAGACACCAAGCTCGTCTTTACCGAGACAGACAAAGCCGAGAGCTCGCTAGCAACAGTCTCTCTTTTCCTAAGAGGTGTAGAAATAACCCAAGAAGCTGCACCCAACCAGCAGGGAAACCTCGCCTGGGGGAAAAGACTGGAAGCAGAAAATCAGGATATAAAGTCCGGTCCAAAGTGACGATCCCCAGCACGGGGCTGCGTTACAGGCAGCGTGACAGGCAGCGCAGGCAGTCCTGGGAGCTGTCTGCCAAACGCTTTTCCTTACAGTACTGCTGACGGCAGGCGTTTCAAACTCAGAAGTCCCTCAGAGCTGTGATTATCTCAAATCCTGATGAAAATAAACCCCGTGAGAGCGTTTTATTCGCCAGCCGGTTGCTGGGTCCATTGCAGAGCTTTAGGATGAGGCTGGAGGGTGGGTGGGCAAGGGGGTGCAGGACAGACACAGGTATTTTGAGGCACATGACAAAGTCATGACCGTAGGTCCTTGTGACTTTGCCAGACCTTAAACACGGGGGATGAACTTTTACACGCTTGGGTGTCTGCCCAGGGATGGTCTCCTCTTAATTTCAGCAGAAATAGTTCAGCCTTTTATAAGATCAAGGGAAAAATATTTTCTTCTGGCACCAGGAGAAAATATTCTTCTAACTCGTCAGGTTCCAGAAAAACTGCAGCTGCTCCTAACATCAGCCAGTAATTTGCTTTTTACCATCCATTTGCTGAGCAAAATGCCTCCGAAAAGAATCCGAGTTTGCACATTTTCAGAATATTTCTCCGACTTGGCCAGTTGAATCTGACACAGGCTCCCACCAGGGATGCAGAGCTGGGGAAGCCACCTCCAAGCAGCTGTGAAGAGAGGAATGAAGAGCAGAAAGACCATTTCTCCCCGCTGCTAGCAGTGCTTTGGCTGCTAAAGGCCACGCAATGTCAAAAAAAAAAAGTCATGGAGCAGCCGATGGAAGGAAGGACCCGGCTCAGCGCCGATGCTTTAAACCAGGGGCGAGTTCCAGGCGTAGGCAGATTTCACACCGCATCCTGAAAGCGTTTCGTTATGTGCTTACGGAAGGGAAAAACTGGTCCAGAAGGGATGAGAAATTCTTGTTTTCTGGCAGGGAAACACAAGACTGGAGATCTAACGACACAGGAGGGCATCACTTGCAAAGTCTTAGAGAAGTCGGCGCTCCGGTGTTTGGGGTGAGGGGGACGGTGAAGGAGATGCTGCAGTTTCCTGCGGAACTGGGAACAGAGGGAAGGGGGTGAACAGCCCTTAACCACAGCATCAGCTTCCTCCAAGCAAAACTGTGGCTTCATCCCCCCTGTAGGTAGAGGAAAATCCTCTTTTCCTCCTTCCAAGCTGATGGGAAGAAAGTCTTTGCTGGAGAAACCCTTGCCTGAGCCCTTCTGATGATCTTTTTTGGTGTCTTGTTCCTCCCCGATGTCAGAGCATCTTTAGATATTCTCTTTTTCGCATTTGCTGCTGATTCCTCCACGGCTGGCTTTTTGGGGAAGAGCAAGAAACATCTGATTAATTGACAACATAACCGACGCCACATCTGGATGGAGGGCACTGAGCAAGGCTTGGAGATTTGCGATGCTGCCTCCATTTTGTAGAGGAAGAAAACGACGCATGAAAAAAAGCAAGGCCAAATTTATCTCGAAGATGTCTGGCAGGAAGTCAGCCAAGACGTGTCCATCTGTCTGCCCGTGCGTGGCAGCGGAGCCGGTGGGAGGTAAATCCCCCTCGCCGCTGCCCCAAAGCCCACGGCATCCGACCAGCCCTGGGTGAGGGGAAGGAAGCGTGGTAAGGGAGAGGCTATTGTTTTGCCCGTGCGAATACTCGGGGAAGGCAGGGCGAACAGGAGGGAGGTCTGCACTTTCCTGTGTTTGTGCTGCGAATATTTTTGTTAAGGTGCTTTTTCCCAACTCTTTCTCCCAAGCCCTTGTGCCTCTAATAAGTGTAAGGAGGGTGCTGATTGCAAGCGTCCCCTTAGGCACAATTATTTTACCATAACATTTACCGGGAGAACTTGCAGAGCTATTTTGCTGTCACATCCTCTGTATTTAAACCTCTCTTTCACCCTTTTTTTTCTCATCGATCTGCCCCGACAAGCCCGGGCAAGGCATCCATCCCCACAGCAGGAGTGGTGGTGGCCGCGTGAGCCCCGAAGAGATCGCTGAGGGCGAATATGTGAATGTTTGATGTTACCCGGCAACTAGAGACGAAGATATCGCTTGTCCGCGAAGTCAGGAAACGCTTTGCCTGTTTGCACAATAGCTGTGTTTGCCTGCTCGGTGGTAGGTTAACCAGCAGCCCCGCAGCCCTTCCAGGAGATAAGAAGAATGGACTTAAATAGGAGGAGAGTCACTGGCACGGATTATCGCTGTGGGTAAATCAGATCCCAGATGCCCTCAGCCTCCCCTGATCACGGCACCAAAGTCTTCCAGCGTGGAGGAGAAACTGTGGCCATATCGATGGTCCAAATTGTTGCGCAAAAAAAAAAAAAAAAAAAAAATTAGGACTAATTTTGTCCTGGCACAGTCTGGAAGAGACAATTACAGTCAGCGCCCTGCATCCCTTCCCCACTGTCAGAATAAAATACTTTGTGGCATGTCATCAGTACAAAATTAGCCCTGAGCACATCTTCACATAGACCGAGCGGCTGGAAGTCAACAGCAAAGTCAACTGAGAAGACAAACAAGCGTTTTGTTTAGCTGTTAGGCTGGGGAAAGTGATGAAAAGGAGCAGAAGTCTCCCCATTTGATGTCTTTATTGCAAACTAGGTGCTCCTCCGCTGCAGGGACGGTATTTAAAAATAAGCTGGTTTATACAAATAAATGCAGAATATGACATAAGGGTTGGTCACAGGAGGTATTTCCTCATCTTTCATATCTCAAAGGTGCAGTCGAGCCCTTGAACAGGCAAGCGGAGTACACCTGGGCAAAGGTTAACCAGCGTTTGATCACACCGTTGGCTATCACAGCCCCATCTCCCTGCGCGGACGGCCTCTCCGCCACCGTCCTCCCAATCAATTCCTCGGGAGCAAAGTATGAACTTTCCCAGCGGGTGATTCCGTAAACTCAGAAGAAGCAGCTTTACTTTCCAAACAGAGTAAGGATAAAGCTGGCAAGGTCCAAACAGTGGATTGCAGGAAGCATCAACTGTGTCCAGATGCGCAAAGAGGAAACATAAGGATGGAGGAGAGGGAAAGGTTGGTTGTCACAAGATAAGAAGATCTGGAGAGGCCAGGAAGAGTCTTCTTGTTGATGGCCGTGCAATGGCAAGGTGAGAGATGTCTGTCTCCATCAAGTTTTCTCAGGAGGAAGAGCATCCTGTGCCTTCCTTTCCCTCTGAAGCCCTAAAGGATGTTGCCCTGTAGCAACATCTCATGCAGACAGGACCTGGACAGGCAGCACAGCCCTTCAAAGAGCTCGGCTGAAGAAATGCGGGTCTGATCAGTCTATCCACAGCCTCCTGGAAGGAGGTGAGGTGGGAAGTGGTGCATGATCTTGTGCAGATGCCTTAATTGACAAGGACAGCCATTGCCACAAAGGCTATCCACCACCGAGTTGACGTTAAGTCTCAGCCTTGTGTCCCAAGCTTTTGAACTTTCATTTGTTGGTATCTTTTTCCCCACATTAAGCAAACACAATCGGTAGTAATGAACCCATGAACCCATCTATAACCCTCGGCTCCTGCTCTCAGGATAAATCTTAGGATAAATACAGGTCAGTTACAGGGGAAAAAAAATCGGCATATATTAGTAAAAAATCCCACAATGCCGCACACATCGGCCTCCATTACCAACGGTCTACGAGTGCTGGAGACATTCACGGCTGTGTTCAATTAGTGGAGCAGTAAAATAAATATTTGGATATAAGTCTGGACTTGTGGCTCCCCTTCCAGATTGGCTATGGGGCAGGGACGAAGACCATCCGCCAGTGGTCTGCAGCTGGCCTTGCTCACGAAACACGTGCCTGTTGACTATAGCCGCATGTTGTTATCAGAAAGAGTACATCTGGTGTCCGCATGAAGATGTCTGGAGGAGGGAGGCGTCTTCTCTAGTGGACAGAAAACCCAAGGGAGTGAGCACGCTGACCCAGCCGGCAGCACTCGATGGGTGGGGTATGTGATGTGATGCATGGCATTCCCAAGACCTGGCTGTGCGTCCTCCTGCTACCAAGGAGCAGCTTCCATCTCCTTTCCTCCCCTCTAGCCACACAAACCGGCATCACGCAGAAAAGCATAGGGATGGGACAGGTCTTTGGCCCTGCTACTCCACCCTCAGTGCTCGAGGGTCAGCAGGACACAGCCGGAACACTCTGACATGGTTATACACCACATCATCTATGAAAAGGGATGAATTACGTTCGTATTGAAGCTCTTTGCTCCTGGAAGGGAACACCTACGCACCACCAAGGGTCCTTTTTCTCTCTTTTTTAAAGCCATTAAACCAGCATCCCTCTCACTATCTGGTGATTCCCTAAATGAAGGTAGTTTAAGGGAGGAAAATCCAGTCCTGAATATATAATTGGTGGCAAACGAGACAATTTCAAGCCTGCAACTCCTTTTTTGAAGCGTGCATTTAGCTGTAGGTGGGAACAGCTATCCACCCACTGCCAGACTGTGTTTAGATATATTGTAAGAACTTCAGGGCGCATAGGTAGAGCCATCTCTGAACTAATGAGTCAGATTGACTGTGTCTAACAGTGTTTTCTAGATCCTAGACGTGGTCCACTTAATAAAAAAAAAAAAAGTGGCTGAAACAGCAAGGAAGCAAATATATTTGTCATTGTGTGAAGCAAGATTTCCCTGCCCTTGTGAGAAGATTTACCAAAGATGCCTGTGATACCATACAGCCTGAAGAGGCGGAGGGGATGAGTCCGAAGGCCAAGCCTTGCTTGCATCGCAATCACGGTGGGTTTTGCCAGAGGAGCTCCCATCACATCCATCCGGGAAAGCAAACCGCAGTATCCGCCCGAGAGCTGCTCAACAGCTTCCTCGTGCAGACAGGGCTGCATTGTTTCCTTCTGCTCCCTGCCCACCCGCCCCTTCTTTTCTCTGAACCAAAACATTAATCAGAGGCTTTTTGATGACGCCTTTGTTCTACGCCTGCACGTCACTGAGCACGGGGAGGTCTGGGCTCACGGCTCTGGTGCCAACACAGAAATCTATCTTTATTGACAAAAACGACCACTGACACAGCTCCCCACAGGAGGACTTTCACCTGCTCCAGCCTCTGCAAGGCTTCAGCCACATTAATGTGACTTTGGAGGTGATGTTTATATACAAACACAGATAGGCGCACAATCAGACCATTCACAGATGTGCACCGGTCCAGTTAATATTAAACAACACCTTCAGGTGATATCTCTCCATTTCTCCAGACCGAGAGGAACCCACCACATTCTTCTCATAGCTCCTTTGCAGGTAGCTGAAATAAAAATCTCTCACAAGCAGCTCTGCCACAGACCTGACCTGTGTCCCCGAACAAAGCCTCTCTTATGCGGCGAGGGAACGGGGAACATTGGTTTTTCTGATTATCTCCATCCCGGAGTTTTCTCGGACGGAGACACGGGGTTTGAAGGTCTCTGTTCGGTGACCCCATAACAGGGGCTTTATCTGCAGGCTGGGATGAAAGACACATCACAGCCTCTGGCTACGTCTCTCTGTGATGGAGCGTGTTTGCACAAACAATGCCGAAATTAAGCCCCCCGAGTTCAAAACTTCATTGTCTGAAAAATGCTACGCGGATCCATTTTCCCCTTTTCTAATAAAGAAATAACGAATTTTCTTCCTGTTGCGGTATAATGTGGTTTTATGTGATGCTGTTCAGTGGTTTACATAAATTTAATCTCTAAATTGCTTTTTGATGGGTGTATGGGGTGCATCCAAGTTCAGTTGTCCAAGCATCAGTAACTGCGCACAAACACACTCCTCTCCAGAAGTCACACTGGCATTTCGGGACCTATTTGGCCCATCAGGGCTTCAATATAAAATCTTGGAAAGATGAGTACTCCTTGCAGAACGTCACTTGTGCGCGCCAGCGTTCGGATGGCCTGGGCTCATGGAAAGGATTTTAAACAGAATGGAGTGGTCAGCATCAAAGCGGATCTTGCCTGAAGTTTGGGTGCACTTGAAAGATTCAGCATCCTCCAAAAAAAATCCACTAGAAAAGCAGGACCATGTGCTTTCCTAGAGCAGCTCAAGATCTCTGGCCCCAAGACCTCCATGATGCCTTTTCCCAGAAGTTTTCTAGCGCCATGTTAAGAGCTGAGGCCACAGAGCTCTTCCCCCAACGCCTCGCCGCTCCATTTGCATCACACTCGCTACCCACACGGGTTTATCCCTGCCTTTGAGCCCAGAGTCCTCAGGCAGCATCTGTGCTCTCCTGGATGAAAGGAAGGCGGGGTGAGAAATAGCAGGAGGAGGCAAAGGGCCTGGACATAGCAAGGATTTTACTTCTACAACCCAAACTGTGCTGGCAGAGCTCCTGCTACCTCCTCATGGTCACCAACAGCAAAACGGTCCCGTTAAACTGGGAGCACTGGTTGGTCCAGGGCTGCGCCAGCACTTAGATGCTCCTTGTCCCCGGGGTCTTGCAATGCCAAGGCAGCATGAATCCCAAGGGAGTTTCAGCAATTATCATACAAATCCCTCGGGGATGCAAGACAGGTGGGATGTGTAGGGCAGGCTGCCTGGCCAGGGAGAGCAGCGATGACTATTCCCAGCTCGTGGTCAGAGCAGGGTTGGGCAAAGCAGCGTCAGAGCATCCCACGTTCCTGAGGTGGGAGCGTGGGCTGCACCCCCGGCTGCAGGGAGAAGACTGTGTCTTACGGATGCCAACCTCAAAGATGGAAAGCATTTTGCCTTCATCTCTTTGCCCATGACACTGGGAGACTTTGTGCCAGCCCTGGTGGGAGGGAGGGAGCGGAGATAGCGACAGGGGATCAGCATCCTTCTCTCCAACCAGCTCATGCTGGGCTCTGTGAAGGAAACGTGAAGTAACTCATTTGATCCTGGCAGATTAAAATAAGTCAGAGGTCCCCACGTTCAACGCAGCAGGTCGTCTTTGGGGGACAAGCAGGAGGGCACCATAGGCAAGACCTCCACATCCTGCCATCACCTGTGCAAATGAGCCCAAACCATCTCCCAGGCAAGGTCTGGACTCACTTTGAGGATTGCATGGCTAGTAAGGCCCACACAAAAATCCACCCTTCGAACCAGATCTGTAAAAGCCCCTGAAGTGTTCATTTTGGCCCGTTTCGTACCTAGCTAGCTCAGCTCAGCTCAGCGCCTTGCTCTTCAGCAGAGGGTGGATCCCCAGTCAGGTGTGTAGCTGCCATCCAAGAGGCTCTTGCAGCCACGGCAGCACCGAGAACCTGTTGGTCTCGTCTCATTTCCAGCTTCCTGCTGAACCTGCCAAGAGCTAATCCCAAGAGGAGGCACCTCAACCGGGCAGCCTTCTCAACTGCAAAAGCACAATGAGAGTAGAGAAACATTTCCAGCCTCTCCTCCTTTCCTCCCGGGACCAGACCTGCCCTGTCTTCTGCTGGTTTCACCTTCAGTTTTCCCTCCTCTTCCTGGTCTAGGAGGCTTTTTCCTCCTCTGGCATTTCTGATGATGTAAACACACTTTTTTATTCTCCCGTTGTCAATCCTCCAACCCAGAAGAGTTTGCATTTAACTGACAGATATCCCAAGCCCCATGTAGGGTTAGCAGCCACCCCAGCAATCACCGCACTCTTCTACACCATGGGGGGACTGGTGTGAACACACTCATTTTCAGCAACACAGGAGATGCTGTGAAGTTGTGCAACTTGAACCAGGCCAAGGGCAAGGTCCTGCATGTGGGTCAGGGCAACCCCATGGACAAATCCAGGCTGGGGGGTAATGGATGGAGAGCAGCCCTGAGGAGAAGGACTTGGGGGTGCTGGTGGGTGAGAAGCTCAACACGAGCCGGCAACGTGCGCTCACAGCCCAGAAACCAACGGCACCCTGGGCTGCATCCCCACAGCGTGGGCAGCAGGGCGAGGGAGGGGATTCTGCCCCTCTGCTCCGCTCTGGGGAGACCCCCCTGCAGTGCTGCGTCCAGCTCTGGAGCCCCCAACAGCAGAAGGACGTGGAGCTGCTGGAGAGGGTCCAGAGGAGGCCACGCAGATGCTGAGAGGGCTGGAGCAGCTCTGCTGTGAGGCCAGGCTGGGAGAGCTGGGGCTGTTCAGCCTGGAGCAGAGGAGGCTCCGGGGAGAGCTGAGAGCGGCTCCCAGTGCCAAAGGGGGCTGCAGGAAAGGTGGGGAGAAATTCCAGGTGATGGATACCCCATCCCTGGAAACATTCCAGGGCAGGTTGGCCAGGGCTCTGAGCAACCTGATCTGGTTGGAGATGTCCCTGCTCCTGGCAGGGGGTTGGACTGGATGGGCTTTGAAGGTCCCTTCCAACCCAAACCCTTCTGTGATTCTGTGTGGAGCAAGACATCTCCGCTCCTTGGGGCAGTTTTCCCCTCCTGGTTTGAAGGACAGGTCGGAGAGGCCATGAGATTTTCTTTGAACATGAGCTAACGTCTGGGGTGTAAAGGTTACAACAAAGATGCTTCCAGTATTTATGTTAGCGAGACCAGCAGCCACCAGCAAGCTGTGCCAGAGCAGCGGTGCTTTAACGAAGAAAGCAAATATTATGTTATATAGGTGTAATGAGCTGCTGCTGCTTTTAATGCTGGGCCCCATCCAGAGAGAAAAACCTCCTTAAATAGTTGGGATTCCTCTGACCAGCATAGGGATGAGAGGAATAATATTTGGGAGAGGAACACACCCAAAATAACAGTGTCTGCGTGCTGGGTGGAAACCAGAGAGCAGCCGGCATCTCCCGGCCACAGATGGTTCCCATCAAGATGAATTTTTTCTTGTTAATCCCCAAACAAGCTTGAGATATACTTTTATTTCAGAGTTCAGTGAAGAAAAAAAGGAACTCCAACATGACCCCCTGTTTTTCTGGCCTCACTCCCTGCGTGGCCTCTGCTCTGAGCAAGCACAGAAAATTAATTTCATGTTAAAGGCAGCTCCTAGCAGAGACCCTGAGACCAAAACCTCCTGGGATGGTTTTTCCAGCTCTTCTTGACCTGGAAATTTATCCCATTCAAGCTGGAAATGGAGGTGGAAACCTACAGCCAGGACTACCTCACTCTATCACTGAACTTAACCAGAGCAGGGAACCTGAAGGGAGTATGGAACGTTGACGAGAGCAAAAAAGTCAACATAAATCTCTGTGGTTTGCATCCCTCTCATGCATCCACGTCCTGCCTATGGCTTGATTTCAGGAGGAGAAAAGGGTGAAGAGAAAGGAAGCCACATATGAGAAAGTAAATAGGTTACCTCCCAGGTAGGATGAAGGGAGGAAGATCTTCTGGAGGAAGAGCTGGCTCTGCCGTGGTGCTGATGAGCTCCCACCATACCTGTGGAGGGAAAGGTCCCCCCTCACCGTCCCTCTGAACCTGTCACCATCCTAGGGGCTCATGTTTTTCCCATTTTATGACTGAAAGAAAGGAGAGAAGAAATCAATGGCTTGACAAAAATAACCAAGACTCCTTCAGGCTGTCTGTGAGGAGCGTCCCTACGGCCAGCAAGGGCTTGGCAAGAGAGCGGGTGATTTGGGTGATGTGCATCTAAAGCATCCTGTGGCACACTCTGTGCTGTTCATCAAGGGACCAATGATATTCAGGTGTCTGTGCAGGTGTCAGCAAGGACGTACAGCACGGAGGACCTGCCCGTGCTGCAGCTTTCACCTTTAAATCATAAACCTTCTTCGAGCATCAGGGATGAAGTCCTGAGCTGATCCATGCCTGAAGCCACCACATGTGCTCAAGAGCATCTTTACCTAAAAAAAACCCCACAATAATACAAACTGCATCGGTGAGGGGACTGGGAATTAGTTCTACTCAAAAGACATCCCAAAAGCCCTGCTTTGTGGACTTGCTAGTCGTTCCTCCACAGCCTCCCTGCCAGTATGGCATGGTTCCTCAGGGTTGGTGTGATGGGGCTACCGAGACACAACTCTTGGCATGTCCCAGGACAGGTCTGCGAGGGCAGCCATGGGTTAGGGATGTGGCACACCTCCCAGATGATGAGATGTGGGCCATCTGAAATGATTAAAATGGAGGCAGGGCCAGACAAAAACCTTTCCTCTTGGGATGACATTCCTGGTCCATGGTGGCCCTGCTAGAAGCAACCCTACAAGGTGGTGACCTGTCCTTGGCAGCTCAATGGGTTTCATAGAATCACAGAATGGTTTGGGTTGGAAGGGACCTTAAAGATCACCCAGTTCCAACCCCCCTGCCATAGGCAGGGACACCTTCCACTAGACTGAGTCACTCAAAGCCCCATCCAACCTGATCTTAATAAGAGTTTGTTTTCAGACAGATATTTTTCCTGGGACATTTCCACACCCCGATGAGGCTGGGAATCCTCCTCTCCTCTCTGGAGCCTCCCTGCAGTGACTCAGCACGTGCAAACGCTGACTCATTGCAGTCTCTCAGCAACTTCGGACTTCCCACATGCTCCAGGACAGGATGGTGGGAGGAGAAAAATGCTCCATTTGCCCTCCCCTGTGCCTTGAGGACACATCAGAGGGCACTGGAGATGCATCAGTGGGGTGGGGAAGCTGGGGCAGGCTGGGGCAGCGCAAGGACTCTTCTTCTGGACAGGGCTGTGCAGAGATAAGGTGATCCGGTCTGGGAGTTGCTGCCCAGCATGGGAACGTGTTGCCAACCATCAGCCAACACGCAGTGGGACCTGCTCTCCAGGACTTGCTCTTCTGGCTGAGAGGAAGGGCCAGGGGTAGGTTTAGGGAGAAGGATTTGCAGAAGTGAGGAAGAGGATGGGTAAAGCCAGGGTTGGTGTCTTGCTTTGGGGTTTGTGGTGGGTGGTGGCACAGACCTTGTAAAGTTGGGGAGCCTGAGCACTGCAGATATCGCAGATTTCAGCACAGACATCAGGGGATGATTATTCCATACAAGGATAAAAAGAAGTGGTTTCCGCAGCAAACAGCACCACTGAAAAGGCTGCCAAGCTCTCAAGTCTGTGACCGCCCCCGGCATATCCTACTGGAAAATCACGGAGAAACTTGCATTCACTCACCAGGGTAGGCAGCTCTCCTGGAGATCTGCAATGTAGATGGTCATCCTAAAAAAGGTACTCCCTCGCGCCATAGCAAAGCCCTCTGACCTGTTTTGTACATGAGTCAGAGCAGATGAACATGAAGATGCATGAGCAAGATGTTCCCTTCCAGACTGAACAAATAAGCTTTGGAAAGCATTCCAGGTATTCCACCTGAAAGATCCCATGATGAGGGTGTCTTGGATCAGTTGTGTTCCAGGTGTCTGCCACACTTCTTGTATGGACAGACAGACAGGGATGCAGCGTGGCTGGGCGTTGCCCATGAGTAGGGCACTTCACCCCAGCAGTGGTTTCATCCTCAAGGACCTCTTCCCAGTGTGGCCAGCCCTGTTACATCTCACAGAGAGGCACCCAGTCTCAAGTTTCTCCATGACCAGAGCTGTATCTCGTTCATTTACAGCATTTTGGTTTTTTTGCTGCGTTAGTCCTGGGTGATGGCCTGGGGCCATGGAGCTGTGAAGCTGCAGCAATGGATCCATCACAATTCTGTTCCATGACCTGTTCTTGCCACCAAATCCCTCCTTTCTCCTTTCACATGGGCTTCAAACAGCTGAGGAGAAACCTGGCAGAGGTCTGGACACAGGCAGCAGCAGACGGCAGGGTCCTTTCCCTGTTGCTCTGAAGGGGCAGGCCTGGAGCTGGGACAGGTCTCCAGGTGGTATCACCACCTTACCCACTCAGCACCAAACCTGGGCTGCCAACACCAGCTGGCCCAGTGGGATTTCTTCAACAGGGTGATTTGTAGCCACTTAGCGACCTTGCTGCCTTTGGCTTTCACACCTGGTTAATTTACTCTGTTAATTACACTCTTCTGAATTAATGACCCAATTAGGAACTCCAGGTATCTCACCTGGAGGTGATGCCTCCAGATTTTCCCATCTATAACCATCCTTTCAACAGCATCTCCAGAGCATTCTTCTTCCACCGTGGGTTTCGTAGCACATTGTGCTTTAGATCGTCCTTGGACTATTTTTAGAGTCAGGGATGCTCTGGGCACGTGGTACAACTAAGTCAAACCCAGGACATGCTGTGGTCATTTCAGCCATGTGGATTCTCTAGTGTCGCATAAAGGGTTGTGCTGGTATTCAAGCCTTTCCCCTGTGGGTCATTTATAACTTCTCTCTGCCTGCACAGTTTCACAAAGCTCGGAGGCTGCTGCTGCCCATCGAGTGTGTCCAAAATTGGCTCCAAAAGTGGGCTGGACGGAAATTGGCTCCAAGGATGGGACAAAGAAGCAGAAAGTGAGCCCACCTAAGCCTTGTTCTCCCTTCACAGCAGAAGCAGAAAGGATGTGCGATGCAGTGTCCGTGCCCATTGCTCACCACTAAAGATTACAGACTGGTCCAGAGCAGGAGGATTGTAGGAGTCAATCCCATTTAAGCCTTTCTATTTAAAGGAATAAACTACCCTAAGATTAGAAACTCACAGGATTTCCTCAAATTCCAGCCATCAGCCAGAGATTCAGCCCGGGGGGCTCTTTATTTTTCTCCCGATGCATGAACCCCAGCAAAGTTAAGCACGGATTATGCTCTGCAGCTCCATCACAGAACCAAAACCCACACCCAAAGCCAGTTTAATGCTGCTCCCTCTCTGCCTAAACCATCTCCGGTATCGCCTGATTGACAAACAATTCTTTAGGCAGCAGCGTTTCGGCTTTGCCGGAGAGGCAGGAGCAGGGGATGTTTCCTACGAAGCGCGTGCAATGGTTCAGTGCTCAGAAGGAGACCCTTGCACAGGAAGATCTTTCAGAAAATTAGAGGCTAAACAGAGAGGGAAGCAGAAACAAATGCAGTGGTACCATTCCTTCCCAAGGCTGGCGATAACAGCACAAACGCAGGGAGGTGGATGGTGAGTTTTGCTTGATATCAAGGCAAAATTAAAAAAAAAAAAAAAAGGAGAGTAGATTTATATTAGATATAAGGAAGAAATTCTTTATGATGAGGGAGATGAGACACTGGCCCAGGTTGCCCAGAGAAGCTGTGGGTGCCACATCCCAAGCAAGGCCAGGTTGGACGGGGCTCTGAGCAACCTGGTCTGGTGGAAGATGTCCCTGTCCGGCGTTGAGGGGTTGGACTGGATGATCTTTATGGTCCCTTCCAACCCAAACCATTCTGTGATTCTATGAAAAAGCCACAAAAGTGAAACGGAGGAAGAGCTGACAGGGAAAAACCCAGAGGGTTGGAGAGGTGGTCACTGGAGGGAGAAGGACGCAGAGGGGTTTGCTAAGAATGGGACAATCATTTGGGACTTGATTCCTGGCTCTGCTGCTCCTCCCCAGCCTGGGTAAAATTCCAGCCTAAAAATTCTCTCTGTATCTTGAAGCAGAAAAACCATAAAGCCTGTTCCTAATGAAAATGTCATGAAACTTCGTGAGCACTGTACAGGCTCACAGATGTGAACGTAAGGGCGAGCACAAACAATTAGCGCTTTCTGAAGAAAACCATTTTTTGGAAAAAAAAAAACCCACCACCAAAAAACCACCATTCCAGCAACTCCCCCTCACTTTATGTTTAGGCTAGAAATGTCTGGAGGCTAGGAGCGTGTACGCAGCAGCTTCCACAGCACAGCCCACGACACCTCAATCCCGTCCTACCCTTGAACCAGGGACCAGAGGGACGTCGGTTCCCTGTGGGTGGATGCTTGGAAACGCACTGAGCACAGCAGGAATACTCCTGCTTGGAGAAGCAATCTTACACCATCCCAAAGAGGTCCTTTCCCTCTTTCCTTCTCCCAGTCCCACAGAGTAAACGCCACTGGGCACTTTGCTGCGATGCCGGAGCGAAGGATGCACAGGAGAAGGGGCAGTAAATGCTCAGCCTTGCCATGCATCCCCATTAAAACAAAGGAAGCCCCAAAAAAAAAGTGATCCCAAAGGAACCAGCAAGCCCTTCTTCCCCCCACAGCACCGCAGCAGGATGGGAAGCTGTTGCCAGTGGCTGCTTTTTCCAGGCGCAGTCGTGCACGCGGAGCGTGACTCATTCCCTGCAGGAATTTCCATCTCGCCCTCTCCCCTCCGTGGGAGCGCTCCAGCCCCTCTCTCCGCCTGGAGATTTTCAGCCGTCCCCTGGAAAGCAACAAGGAGGAGTCGCGAGGCTGAGGGCGGCTGTCAAGAGCGGCCAAGAAGCAGAGACCTTCTCTGGCCCCAACTGTCAGCAGCTGTGCAGCGATGCATCCAAGAGGCCTCCAAGGTCTCTCCCAGCTGCCAAACACATGTTTTGGAAAGGAGGAGAGGTGAAATACTGAAACAGAGGAGAGAGCTGCCCCATCATGAGGGCTGGAAGACTGGTCATCAAGAGAAAGACATCACACGTGGAAATTGTCCCAGTGATGGTCCCTAGGTGCAGCCAAGGCTTTCGTGGTCACCAGGGCTGGGCAAAGCACAGTGAGGGACCTCAACCCTCCCAAGGAAGCCTTGGGTCTATTTGCAAGCTCAGATTAGCCGCGTATGCACAGACAGGTCCAGCCATGTGTTAAGAAGAAGACATCCAGGGATGACCACACTACCAGGGAGCCCATGACTCATGGGATAACTACGTCCCTCATCTGGGTAAGCTGCGGTCACTCACCCTCTGCCTCCTTTTCTCCTTCGACACAAGCAGAAAACCTATAAAAGCAGGATCTGCCTCTTAGAATCTTCAGGCATAGAATCTTCAAGGTTGGAAAAGACCTCCAAGGTCATCAAGCCCAACCATAACAACATCTTGCTGCGCCTACGGAGCACACCCTGGTCCTGCAGCCCGTGTTGGTAGGAGCTGCCAATACGGATGCTGCAGCAGCTGCAAATGTGATACAAGACCTTCAGTTCACCACACAGCAGCAATAAATCCATCCCTGCATGATTCACAGTGCTGATGTGGGTCTAGGGTAGCCTCAGGGGCAAGCCGTGGTTTCTCAAGGGGAGCGTAAGGTGCAGAGCCTGAAAGGAGATCTTGGAAAGCTAAGTTGGAAGGAAAGAGTCCAGATGTTGACCTCATTTGCAGCAAAATTTCAGAGAGGTCACCAACATACACAATACAGCAGCTACCTGTAGCAGATGGTCCTGTCTGAGTTGGGCCAGATGTTTGCAGCCCCAGTCACAGCTTGTGCTAGCAGGGACATGTCTGACTTATTAACGGCATTTGGGCAGTGCCCTTAATAACATGCTTTAACTTTTGGCTAGCCCTGAAGTGGTCAGGCAGTTGGACTAGATGATCGTTGTAGGTCCCTCACAACTGAACTACTCTGTTCTAATGCTTGAGGGCCATGCTCACTAGAAGACACCTTCCACGTAAGTCTGCCTGTGGTCACAGCAGGCCTGAGCTATGTTGAAACCATAGTCCTGGGTTGAAACCATATGAAATTCAAGGCCTTCCATGGTTTCATCAGATGTTTTCACTGAGCTTCATTAAGGGCTCAACAGGAATTTGGAAACCTGGGTGCAGTAAACTTTGCAAAAAAAAAATTTGGAAACTCAGTTTCACCAGGGCGTGTAACCTCATCCGCAGATGCTGAGCTCCTCCTTGAGCAAGTCTGGTTTTCTCAGTTCCCCACTTTGGGAGGCGGAGAAGATCCTTGCTGTCATGAACAGGACCTTCTGATGCTCAGAGTCCTCCTCCTGCCTAGCCAGGTTGGTCCACACTGTCCCAAAATTTGAGTCTCAAAGTCACTTATTTTTTCTCCCCCATGTGCTTACTACCCCTTCCCTCTCCAGACTAGGTATTTATAGGCAGTGATGTCTCATCCTTTGTTTTCCTAGACTAAACAAATCATTTTCACTTGGAATCACAGAGCCCTCAAAAAGCCACCGATACATCCCTTGCCCCAGACAGGCCCAGCTATGGTATGTGTTTATCCACCATATGCTGTAAGACCTCCAGCCGTGGGAATTGCAAGCCCTCTCCAGCCTCCTCTCTCTTCATCCTTGTAATTTTTGCCTAATTTCTGACCTTAACTGGTAGGGTTTGAGCCTGTAACATCTCCTCCCATGCATCCTGGGCAGGGAAAAGTTTATTCCTTTCCTTTTTGTACCAGCTTTCTCTATGTATTTTAAGGCCATCTTATGTCTCCACTTGGTTTCTTCTGGCTAAAAATCCCATTTCAATCCATCTTTTCCCAAAAATTGCATTTTCCTCATTGCCAGTCTCTCCCATTACTTTTTTTTTTCCAAGTTTCTCGTTGGTCCCTCCTGTTTTGATATCCACACCAGGCTACACACAGCTCACTAGCCAAAGGCTCTCCAAGACAGAAAACAGAAGGCAGACTGTTTGCGTGAGTAGCATCCCAGGATGATGCTGACCTTTCCTTCGTACCAACACCATCTTCTTTGCCTGGTATCCAGTGAGTGATAGCTAAATGTCCCCTCTCCAAACCTGCCATGTCTTGAAGAACCCATCACTGCTCAACAGCACTCACTCCAGGTGAACTTGTTTTTTCTTGTTCCAAACTACAAGAACTGTACATGGCGTTTCAAGCAAACTTCAGTAGGGCCTGATACAATGGCATTAGTATTTCCCCATCTCCTTAGAAATATTATTTAATGGAAGTTATTGAGTTTAAGGCTGCAGATTACAGTTGGCCAGCTCAGCGTAGATTCAACCCAAACAAAAACATCCACTTGAACCCAAGAACGCATCCAATATATGCCCAGCTGTCCTTTCTTTTTAGTGCAAGCTGTGCACTTTATGAAAAAGCTTTAGATTCAGCAGCCTGTACGTGAAGCCATCCTCTGATCCAACTAGGAATGGAAGTTCAGATCTCGGTACCAAATTCAAATCTCTGCCTTGTTCAGAAGTATCTCCAGGTTGATCCATCACAGAGATGAAAATCTAGTCACTGGAGCTTGGTATAGGTCATTTGGGGCTTGAACCCGTCTCTGGTTTAAAAGACACGCAGCTAAGAGAATACGCCAGGAGGAATAGCAGCCTGGCTTAAGAAACACGGGGTCTTGCACCAAAGGATGCAGTGGGGCGAGGCAGAAAGCAGTGGTTTTATCACCATGATACAAAAATGTACTTGGAGCTCAGTTTGATTTCAGAGCAGCAAAAATTCAAGAGGTCTGCACTGCTTGAACTTGGTAGGCTGCCATAAAAGAGGAGTTTTCTTGACATCTTTTTAGCGACACTGCTTTACAGGAGAGCTCTGCAGGTGGAGGAGACACCCACAATGCCACGAAGAGCTTTGACTCTCCTTGTCCCTCTCTCCAACCGAACAGAAAAATGGCAATTTAATACAGAAGACAAGCATGGGCAGAACACTCTGGTTCTGGAGATGACATCCAAGGTCCAAAGGGCTGAAGACTGGTCTCCAATGCACCCTGGTACCTGACACACAGTCTCCTGTGTAAATATTCCCTATTGAAAGCCCGGTGCTGAGAGGCCTCGGGAGCCCAGGAGTGGATGCTGCAGCCTGGAATTGCCTCTGACATAATTTGAGCTCGGCTATGCCTCTCTGTGCTGGTGTCTCTGTGCGTCCAGCAAAGTGGCTGTGCAGGAGAAGCTATCCCAAAGGGTCGGTGCCGCAGCTCTAACCCTTCTCTGATCTGCCAAAAACACCCTTCCAGATGCATCTGGGGAATCTCATTTGCCTTTTCTCATACAGCATCACACACTTAAACATCCTGTAATCAGCCAGAGGCCCCCAGCCATCTCCTCATCCTTATGTCCTCCAGACAAGCTCAGAACTGACGGGGCTGGTGTCCATCCCCCAGCCTGGGACATGCACATTGGCCAAGTGCATCACTCCAGCCCTCGACGGCATCTAACCCTCATGGACAAGGGCACGGCCTCATCTGCTCTGCCAGCGCCTCCCAGGCTTGTGCCGTCCCTTCCGATCATCACAGCTGGTGCTGGGGATGGTGCTGCACCCCAGAGCTGGTTGCATCCTACGCAAAGCCTGTTCAGGACATAACAAGAAGACCTTCAGTCTCCTGGAGAGGGAAAAGTTGTTCAAACATTAGAAAGTGTTACACAACATGGGGTAGGGCCTCCATCCATCATGGGACTGATCCTCAGATCTGCCTTGGGAAGTTTTATCTCTACTGTGCTCATGCTGGCTGCTCAGGAGAGAATGTCCTATGGGAATAAAGAGGCATCTTCCTAGTCCCAGCCCATCTGATTCTACCCAGGAGAAAAGGCTGGAGGTAGAATCACAGAATGGTTTGGGTTGGAAGGTACCTTCAAGATCATCCAGTCCAACCCCCCTGCAAGGAGCAGGGACATCTCCAACCACATCAGGTTGCTCACAGCCCCGGCCAACCTGGCCTTGAACGTTTCCAGGGATGGGGCATCCACCGCCTCTCTGGGCAACCTGGGACACTGCTCCACCACCCTCCCTGTAAAGAATTTCTTCCTAAATTCCAATATCAATCTACCCTCTTTTGGTTTAAAATTGTTACCTCTCATCCTATCACTACAATCCCCGACAAAGAGCAAGCAGATAGTGATGTAGAGATGGCAGAGAGGTGTCCCCATCTCCTGGGATGCTGGCTGGCTGCTTCTCATTCACCAGTTATGCAAAACATAGCAGCTCACCCTTTTTTTTTCCTTTTCCCCCCTGCCCTGTGCAGACACAGATTGAATGTCAGTGGAAAATAATTCCTTTAATGAGTGTGCCAGGATAGATCAGCTGACTGGGTTTGCTTCAGCAAATCTCGTGGTCACACAGCCCTAAATGCGCAGCAGTGTCTGTCTAAGCCTTTCCGTTTATAGGACAGAGATGGGAGCCAAGAGGATGGAAATAAAGCGTTTGCAAGGAAAAGGCCACGGGGTTTAGAGGTGGAACAAGACTCCCCAGGGGAAATGGGCTGCGGTCGCGGAGAGGTTTGTTTGGTGGGCAGCAAGCACGTGTCCAGGCATGAAACGGACACGGCGTGCATCTGATTAGTCTTCTGCGCAGAGGTCAGGGGAAGGGCTCTGCTGTGCAACCGGCTCTGGGCACCAGGAGAAAAGCACTGGGGCTCCTTCGGGAAGGCAAAGCTCCAGTGGGGCTGGGACCTTGGTTGGGGACGCAGCGTCAGAGTGGTTACAGGAGGGATGCTGGAAGTGTGAAACCACTTCCCTGCCTCCCCGATGCAGCCTGGCTTGTCTCTCCAAGCCCACGTCTCGCCACCCTGTTGCACAGAAGCAGAAATCCGGCTCTGAAATAAATCACAGCTGTCTCCGAGGTGGGGTGAAGCGAGCTGCCACGCCGTGATAAAGCAGATCCTCCCTCGAAGGTGAGACCCTGAGCTGTCGCTCCTCAGGAAGGCGGCCTGTTGATGAAGTGTGTCAGTGAATAACAATATGCCTTTAATTCCTCCTTCCTTCAGCAGATCCCCTTGGGAAGCATCGCATCCTTAAGAAAGGCGAGCATGTCGCAGCTGGAGATGCGTGCGTAGCCATTCAGATGCCTGGTACATCACCACAGACAGGCTGGAATAATCATGACAGGCTCTAATTGCTCTGTTCTGGATGCACATAGGGTAAAACTTCTTGCTTCAGCTGGTTATTCCAACTTGGAAATAAGGTGTTTCCACCTCTTGAGTTATTCTGCAGGGATTTTCCTAACGGTTAGTAACTGCAAAGTCAGGAGAGGAGGGGATCTGTGCAGGAATGGCTCCTGATGTTTTGTTTAAAATGTCCGCTCCCTGAGCATGAAATGCTTCGTGTCAGATCCGTCGGGCTTTTTCAGGTCAATCGGTAGGTTCTGCTGGCATTTGCACTGACACCGCTGAGGCTGTCGGCTCCAATCACGCCCTGCACAGCTCAGGGCTCTGCTGGCCATCAAGAAAACGTTTGGTCTCCATCCAGTTCAGATCGAACTAATTAAAGAAAATAAAACACTTCCCTACAACCAAAACGCCCTTTTCTGGTTGGCATTTGATGTGAGGCTGCAGTTTTGGATCAGAATGAAGTGGGAGACCATAAGTGCATCACTGCAAGCCCCCTCTGATGGCTCCAGCTCTTTTTGTTTTTCCGGTTCCTAGCTCATTTTAGGAAGCTGGCCCTTCCCATCCCCTGCTAAAGGGAATGCTTGCTGCTTGGGTTGGGCTGTGCACCCTGGCATGTCCTTCAAGGACGCATGGAGATGCCTCAGAAGCAGGAGATCTGTCACCTCACGGTGTAGTGACTAACAGCTACAGCAAGCGAGGGCAGCACGTTGCTCTTGTCAATAGAGCCACCAATTCTGAAGCACACTGGGATACCCAGAAGATGCCCAGACCTTGATCTTTTTTCCACCCGAAAGGACCGACAATCCAGAATAGGAAAAGAACAGTGCAAAGCAGATACTACGCACACCACGTACCCTGAGCCACCCGTGACACGGGACATGGTGGGATGTGGCATTTTCTTCTATTCGCATCGCTCAGAAAGGCTCTGAGCTCCGCCTTGGCTCCAACTCTGGGTGTTTAAGGGTTTCTGCCACTGCAGGATTGGCCCTGCCACTCTCTGAGGGTCTGTCCGTGGCTCTATGGGGGGGTTTCCTCTTCCAGTGAAGCTTAAAAAAGGGTTGCAAGGTGGCAAGAGTGACAGCATGGGACACAGATGGATTTAAAATAGTAGAGACAGAGGAGATGGGCTGGGTGAGATTCAGTAGCTAACAGAGAGATGGGCCCATACAGATCAAATCAGCGTGCTGCAGGATTAATTTAGACCCTGTTCCTGCACGGGTGGTGAGACACCAGCCCTGGGCAGGGCTTTGCCCTGCAGAGACTCCCCCCATGCCCATGGCACTGCTGCCTCTGCCCCGGGGGGTTCCTCACTGAGCAGTGTCCAAACAGGACTCCCACCCAGCTCCACCATCTCCCCTTTCTGGGGAGCACCAGGCCCCAGCTAAACCCATCCAACGTCCCTCTCTGCGGAGCTCGAGGCTTGCAGGGCCTTAAGTCTTGTCCTCCAGTGAAGGTGTCCCCTGGCTGCCAGAAGCCTGGAGACCTGCTGCTGCCCTGGCCTGGGGGAACCCACTCATAGAACCATAGAATGGTTTGGGTGGGAAGGGACCTTCAAAGCCCACCCAGCCCAACCCCCCTGCAAGGAGCAGGGACATCTCCAACCACATCAGGTTGCTTAGAGCCCCGGCCAACCTGGCCTGGAATGTTTCCAGGGATGGGGCATCCACCGCCTCTCTGGGCAACCTGGGACACTGCTCCACCACCCTCAGCGTAAAAAATTTCTCCCTTATACCAAGTATGAATCTACCTCCCTCTGTTTTAAACCCATTACCCGTCATCCTGTCCCAGCAGGCCCTGCTGAAGAGTCTCTCCCCACCTTTCCTGCAGCCCCCTTTGGGCACTGGGAGCCGCTCTCAGCTCTCCCCGGAGCCTCCTCTTCTCCAGGCTGAACAGCCCCAGCTCTCTCAGCCTGGCCTCACAGCAGAGCTGCTCCAGCCCTCTCAGCATCTGCGTGGCCTCCTCTGGACCCTCTCCAGCAGCTCCACGTCCTTCTGCTGTTGGGGGCTCCAGAGCTGGACGCAGCGCTGCAGGGGGGTCTCACCAGAGCGGAGCAGAGGGGCAGAATCCCCTCCCTCGCCCTGCTGCCCACGCTGTGGGGATGCAGCCCAGGGTGCCGTTGGTTTCTGGGCTGTGAGTGCACGTTGCCGGCTCGTGTTGAGCTACTCGTCAACCAGCCCCCCCAAGGCCTTCTGCTCAGGGCTGCTCTCCATCCATTCTTCTCCCAGCCTGGATTTGTGCCTGGGCCCACACCATGGCCCATGTTATGGTCTCGCTGCTCCCCCCACTGCCCAGCTCCTGCACCGTGCCTCTGGCTGCACCAGGGACCTGGCACGAAGCCTCAGTGGTTCTCACAAGGGAGCAAATAAGTTCTGTTCCACTTCAAGGCCAGGTTGGATGGGGCTGTGAGCAACCTGATGTGGTTGGAGATGTCCCTGCTCCTTGCAGGGGGGTTGGACTGGGTGAGCTTTGAAGGTCCCTTCCAACCCAAACCATTCTGTGATTCTACGATTTTATATGAGGAAGTTGCTCTATGTCTCTCCTGTGCTACGCTCTTCCTGCAAGCTTCTCCTGCAGATCCTGGCTGCTCCCTGCCTCTCTTTCTCTCCCTCCATGGGAAAGAGATGGACGGTTCAGAGTGCTGACGGCAATTGGGGTTTGGGCAGTCTGGGGAACCCTCTACTAGAGAAGAAGATCCTGCATGTGCTTCCACGAGAAGGAGAAGGACTCCCTCTCTCTGCCCTTTAGCAGAACTGCAGCATTGACCAAAACTTGAATCCTGAAAGACATATGGGATGTCTCAGCACGCTGAACGCTGGTCAGGCACCCATTTGATGCTGCACAATTTGAGGTCCTCAGCATCTGAAGGGGCATGGCATTATCCATACTACCATCACCCTCTTTCTAGCGTTAACTCTAGTAAATCACATTTTAAATAATACTTTGTGGAGTCTGAGTGTCTTTCTTACCAGGATGAACCAGGAGAGAAGGGAAGTGCAGAGCCTCAGGGCACCACTCATCATCTCTGCCCCTCACCCCACTCTGATAGATGTTGGGCAGAAGTAACCCTCATTCATGGAAATCCACCCCATTACCCCCAAAATAAACTGTATTATAGCCAGCGGTATTGCAGCCAGGAGGATCATCTGCTGCTCACAGCTTGGGGTGGGCTCTGATACTGTCACACCGCGGGAGCAGGTGAGTGCCCAGCTTTCTTTAGCATCCCTCGTGTTGAAGGATTTGCAGAATCAATGAAACGAGCGAGAAGCCCATCTGAACTTCAGGAATCAGCTAGAAAGAAGAAAGCCAAGACGAGGATGTGAGGGCAGAGCGTGGGGGAGAGGATGGTCCCATCAAGAAGGAAGGAAAAGAAAATGTTCCCCGTGAAATGTGGTGCATGCATCTGTTTTTGTTTCATTTTTTCCCTCCCAGCCCCGGCCAATTCTGTTACTGTGGAAACTGCTTGGAAATTTATCCCTGGAAACATTCCAGGCCAGGTTGGCTGGGGCTGTGAGCAACCTGATGTGGCTGGAGATGTCCCTGCTCCTGGCAGAGGGGTTGGACTGGATGGGCTTTGAAGATCCCTTCCAACCCGAACCATTCTGTGATTCTACAGATCCCTTATGGTGCCACTTGCCCTAGAAACAGCCCCAGGGGCTTCTGCACCAGCCCGTGGCCCCTCTCATCCTGCAGCTCCCTGCTCAGGACCTCCAATGTCACATAAAGGCATAAATATTTCTCTCTGCACAGATAACCTACTTGTTCCTAATGTCTATACGAAACTTTGGTTACACCAGACAAAGATAAGCAGAAATAAATTAGTCATAGCCACTTGGTTATGAAAAATATGCAGTTACAACTAAATCAAGGAAAAAAAAAAAGGAAGCTTCAGGCAGCTCAAGACAAGCTCAGACAAAGAAGGACTGGAAAACCCCATCCCTGAAGTTCTACAAACCCAGCATAATACCTGCAACCTGGCCCTAGCACTGGCTATGCTGTACCAGCTGGGCTACAGCACCCATAATGGAGAAGGAGCCCGTGTAAGACCTTCACCAGGTCCGTGAATGCTTCGAGCCAGGCCCCTGGTGACTTACCCACCGGAGAAGGTGATGCAGTGGGGTCAGAGAGCAGGAGCTGCTCAGGAGCTGAGGCAGAAAGCCACGGGTGAGAGCAATATCAGCCCCTCTGCAGAAGGATGCCAGGACCAAGAAGGGACCAGGGAACATCCATGAGCCCCAGAGCTCCAGTTCCTGCCCCAAGAAGGTCAAAGCCCCTCTGCTGCCTGGCCCTGGCCACCTCTTTTGTCTGCTCTCCTCAATGCACCAGGGACCACTGACCTGGAAAAGCATCGTTCCCACAGCAAGTGGAAGGAGAGACACCTCTTCCCTCTTCCCTGCAAATGGAGGCTCTGATGCCTTTACCCAAAATCTGTTGCATGTTGTGCTCTGCAGGCAACAAAGTCATGGGCGAACCCTGTGCCACCACCAGCTGTGGGGCATCCAGGAGTTGTGCGGGGGAGACCAACTGCCCCACTTGTCCACCTTGGTCCCAAGGTCCCAACCCCACAGAGACGTGGGCTTTGGAAGGGGAAGGCTGGAGACAGCCTGGCCGTGCAGCCAGAGGCACAGTGCAGGAGCTGGGCAGTGGGGGGAGCAGCGAGACCATAACATGGGCCATGGTGTGGGCCCAGGCAAAATCCAGGCTGGGCAGAGAATGAATTGAGAGCAGCCCTGAGGAGAAGGACTAGGGAGTGCTGGTGGGCGAGAAGCTCAACACGAGCCGGCAACGTGCGCTCACAGCCCAGAAACCAACGGCACCCTGGGCTGCATCCCCACAGCGTGGGCAGCAGGGCGAGGGAGGGGATTCTGCCCCTCTGCTCCGCTCTGGGGAGACCCCCCTGCAGCGCTGCGTCCAGCTCTGGAGCCCCCAACAGCAGAAGGACGTGGAGCTGCTGGAGAAGGTCCAGAGGAGGCCACGCAGATGCTGAGAGGGCTGGAGCAGCTCTGCTGTGAGGCCAGGCTGAGAGAGCTGGGGCTGTTCAGCCTGGAGAAGAGGAGGCTCCGGGGAGAGCTGAGAGCGGCTCCCAGTGCCCAAAGGGGGCTGCAGGAAAGGTGGGGAGAGACTCTTCAGCAGGGCCTGCTGGGACAGGACGAGGGGTCATGGCTTTAAACTAGGAGGAGAGATTCAGGCTGGACATAAGGAAGATTTTTTTTTTTTTTTATGCTGAGTGTGGTGGAGCACTGTCCCAGGTTGCCCAGAGAGGTGGTGGATGCCCCATCCCTGGAAACATTCCAGGCCAGGTTGGCCGGGGCTCTGAGCAACCTGATGTGGTTGGAGATGTCCCTGCTTCTTGCAGGGGGGTTGGGCTGGGTGGCCTTTAAAGGTCCCTTCCCATCCAAACCATTCTATGGTTCTATGAGTGGGTTCCCCCAGCCCAGGGCAGCAGCAGGTCGCCAGGCTCCCACCAGCTGGGGACACCTTCACTGGAGGACAAGACTTAAGGCCCTGCATGCCTCGAGCTCCGCAGAGAGGGACGTTGGATGGGTTTAGCTGGGGCCTGGTGCTCCCCAGAGAGGGGAGATGGTGGAGCCGGGTGGGAGTCCTGTTTGGACACTGCTCAGTGAGGAACCCCCTGGGGCAGAGGCAGCAGTGCCATGGGCATGGGGGGAGTCTCTGCAGGGCAAAGCCCTGCCCAGGGCTGGTGTCTCACCACCCGTGCAGGAACAGGGTCTAAATTAATCCTGCAGCACACTGATTTGATCTGTATGGGCCCATCTCTCTGTTAGCTACTGAATCTCACCCAGCCCATCTCCTCTGTCTCTACCGTTTTAAAAACCTTCTATTTCCACTGTCTCTCTTGCTTTGGAGCAGCCTTTTCCACACACCTCACCAACACTTACAGCCTGGAAAGTCCTCCCTAATAAAATTGTTCTCCCAGGGGTGGGCATCAGCTTCACCAGGGATCAGAGGCAGCTCACAGAGAGCAGCACAGGGCTGTGCTGTTTCTTGTGGTTTTATGGCACTTTTTGAAGCATGGGAAGCTGTTGACCACGGCCACACGCAGCCGGAAGCATATTCCCAGGGCAGGATTCAGGGCGTGGGATTGGGGCTCGGACAGGCAAGAGAAACTCTGGCGATAGTCAAGGCTGGAGGAGGTTTTCGCTTTGATCTCACCCTGAGGACAGTGATCGTGCTGGCCTAGGGAGGCAGGGGTGACATCAAGGCACACAATTTTCTCATTATCTGAAGCAAGACAACTGAGGTTCTCCAGCTAATGGGAAAACATAGGTGATGAGGTCCTACAGTACCTCTGGAGAACATGGTGCTGGAATGTCTAGTGCTTCTCTGAAACCTCCTGTCCATGAGGATTTATTTGCACCAACACTACATCAGCCTTGTGATGCCCAAGATGGCTCCTGCAGGGCTTTCGGGGTGTCTCCCAGTGACCCACCTGCCATTTCATAGCCTCTTCCACGTGGTGATGACAGACCTTCTGGCAAACGCTGTGGCTGAAGCTGCCATCAGAAAAGCCCGAGGCAGTGATGAATCGCTTGATTTAAAACTACGTGGTGGAGCCCAGAGCGGATTCTTTATGCATCCCACATTTTATGAACTTGCCTCCAGCAGATCCAATTATTCTATTAGCTGGAATTAGGAAGAAAATCATTGTTAAATAGTTAATTCATCAAGACAGGCACTGTCACAGTGACTGAAGATATTTCTGAATTTGGGGTCTGTTTGAAAAAAGACAACAAAAATGGGGGAAAACCAGCTAAGCAGTTTGTTTTGATTTCATAGAATCATAGAATTATTTGGGTGGGAAGGGACCTTCAAAGCCCATCCAGTCCAACCCCCTGCCAGGAGCAGGGACATCTCCAACCACATCAGGTTGCTCAGAGCCCCGGCCAACCTGGCCTGGAATGTTTCCAGGGATGGGGCATCCACCGCCTCTCTGGGCAGCCTGGGACAGTGTCCCACCACCCTCAGCATAAAAAAAAATTACCTAATATCTAATCTAAATCTACCTCCCTCTATTTTGAAACCATCACCCCTCGTCCTGTCCCAGCAGGCCCTGCTGAAGAGTCTCTCCCCACCTTTCCTGCAGCCCCCTTTGGGCACTGGGAGCCGCTCTCAGCTCTCCCCGGAGCCTCCTCTTCTCCAGGCTGAACAGCCCCAGCTCTCTCAGCCTGGCCTCACAGCAGAGCTGCTCCAGCCCTCTCAGCATCTGCGTGGCCTCCTCTGGACCCTCTCCAGCAGCTCCACGTCCTTCTGCTGTTGGGGGCTCCAGAGCTGGACGCAGCGCTGCAGGGGGGTCTCCCCAGAGCGGAGCAGAGGGGCAGAATCCCCTCCCTCGCCCTGCTGCCCACGCTGTGGGGGTGCAGCCCAGGGTGCCGTTGGTTTCTGGGCTGTGAGTGCATGTTGCTGGCTCGCATTGAGCTTCTCATCCACCATCACTTCCAAGTTTTGCCTCTCATGAGGTTCCCACCTCTTGGGAGAGACCCACACATTTAATTTAGGTGCTTGAATGATTCTGAAGCCTTTGGATATGTTAATCAAAGTGGAAGTCATGGCCCAGCGTGCCCTCACTGTAAATTATCCCCAGCTTGCCGCTACGTGGGAATTTTGTACTAGGAGTCCCACCACAGACACATGCTCAAAGCAGAGGGTCCACAGAAGAGACGGAGAAATGGCTTTTCTCTAACTCCTCTCATTGTGTCCAGACAGAAAATGGGAAAGAGTTTAAAAAACTAAAAACTTTAAAAGTTGAAAAATAAAAGCCATCAGGAAGAAAAAATGGAGACAAAGAGATGCTCATGTGGGATTCCTGAAAAAAAAATGTGAAAACAAACCTGCAAATCTGGCGTTGGAGGGTGTTCATGAAGCAAGGTGCACAGGAGACACCAAACGTTCTGCGTTTTACTCTGCAAATCCCTCACCACAGGTGTGTTCACTGAGAAAACAGATTCCCATGCCACAGCGATTTCCCACGTGGATGCGGTGTCTCTGAAGAGGTGCCGAGGAGTTCTCCTAGGAAAGGACCACGAAGGGAGCGCTTGTTAGGTGGGTTACCGCTCACAGACACAGCGCCGCAGGACTGCTGGGGCAGGAACCGTTTATGGGCTTGAACAGAAACTGGGACTTTGGATCTGGAGATCTTCCAACTGTTTCCACCTGGGAGAAAATGTGGCTTGTTTACAAATTGTACAATGTACAAATTACAGTTTCTCCGTGATTTTACGTGTCCAGCACACGGTTTTGCCATTGGAAACCGCAACAATAACCACAGTTGGGTATTACCGTATCCGCAGATACCTGTGGCCTTGGGAGTTTAGGATTTGAGTGTTTCCCTTTAAATAAACTCCAGCCCTTGATTCACATCCTGAACTATTCAAAGCTCAGGAGCTGCCTTTCATTCTTTGCTGCTTCTTCTCTATGTTCGGGCAGCGAATGAGCTTGAAATAAATCCCAGCCGGATGGGGCGGAGCCAGATCCATGCAGAAGAGGAGAAGGGCAGCTGTAAGAGGCTTCGATTCGCAAACCACAGCATCCCCCTGGGTACCAAACCAGGCGTGATCACAGGGGTATCCAGGTCTTGTTGTCAAAGCCAACAGAGTCCAGAAGTGCAAATGATTTTAAAGACTGAATTCAAGCCGTTTGTGCACGGCTGGTAAACGTCCAGCATCCCCCTGAAGGTAATCAGGAGTGAAACAACGGTCTTCATTCATCTAATCCTCCTACCCCACCTCTCCCACGCCTGCCCAGCCACCTCTGCCTCACACTGAACAAGAGACCTTGTGTGCAAAACCAAGTTCATCAGCACCGCTGCCTCCTCCAGTGTTGGAAACAGCCTGTCAAACCCTGGGTGCTATGCAAGAAATGTTTAACTTGCTGTGCGTTGGGCAAGGAACATGAATGGTCCTGCCTTTGGGCAGCCCCGTAGCTGGAGGTGCAAAGAGAGGCAGTTTGTGCATCTCCTCCCGCTGCAGGAAACAGACAGCTCCTTGCTTAAAGCAAAATGTGGGCATCCGCATCGGAGAAGGGTCATTGATCATGGTCCCATGGTGCTAGGGGCTATAAAAACACAAAGCAAGAGCCTGTTCCTGCCTGGGGCTTACAGCAAACTAACCAGAAAGTAGGAGAGAAGATAAGGATACAGAAGGCTGTTCTGTGGCTGTGAGGACCATGAGATCCATCCCTGTTGGATGAGATTTGAGCTGGGGTAATCACAGGGGCTCAGCTCTGCTTAGGTCCAGCTGGCAAAGAGCAGCTCGACATCCCAGGACACCAGCCCTCCAGGCAGATTATCTGTCCAGGGAGTGAGAAGATGCCTCTGTGAAGCATCCTTTTGGAGGGGGAATGCAGCATAAACCAGTAAAACTGGTACAGGACTCATGGTGTTGGATACCTGGCTTCTGGTTCTGCCCCAGGCTTGCTCTCTGTGCCTCAGTTTCCCCAAGACTTAAGCCAGGACAATCAGCCTTGCCTAAATGCTTGGACATCTGGAGACGCAGTTCTTGCGTGATGAGTCAGATCTTCCCCTGTCTGACTCAGCTCGCAGATGCCGAGCCCTGCATCACCGTGGCCATCTGCCATTGAACAGCTGGCTCCCTGGCTTCCCTGGCTCCAGGGTCCATATTTTCTATTCTTACTGCAGCAACGCAGCCGCAGACATCTCCTGAGTGCCTGATTATTCCCACAACCGAATACCTCTGCGAGTTTATGCACCCATTTGGGAAGACCGGGAAAAAAACCTTTCTAGATTAAACACTTAGCAATACAGGGGTCATCACCACAGCTTCATCAGCGTGTTACGAATTAATACAACCTCTGGTCTATGCAATGATGTAAGAGACAGACAAAAGCCAGGGCATATTCACCTGCAGTGGCCAAACTGCTGCCAAGGCCCACAGTAGCTCATTTAACTACAGGAACAGCCAAAAGGCATTTCCACCCACTCCGTCCCAGTTACCTGTCGAATCCTTCAGGTTCCCGGTGGCCAGGACACCAGTTGAGCGTCACACAGCTCAAACCCCACAAGATTTGCTGTGTCCAACAGCCAGAGGGTGATTTGTGAGGAAGAAGCAAAGAAGAAACGTTTGCAACAGCTGGATGTATTTTTTTTTTGTGCTTTCAGTGAAGACTGCAGCAGCTGTGGTTAATTCTAAAATGGGAAATAGAGAAAAGGTCATTGGACGACCGACAACTTTCCTCCCTGCAAGTTATAAAAGAAGCAAAATGGAAATCTATCAGTGGCTTTCACTTCCAAAATTAACATCATTCTCCCTGATGCGTGAACGTGGCTCTGCAGTACCAGCAGCACAAACCCCGGTGCTCTGACAGGACAGAGATCTGACCCTGGGAAAGTCTTCAGATGCAGCCCCTTAACGTCTGGAGCAAAATGCTAGCGGCCCCTTCTAAAGATCACACTAGCAGGCGTCGCTCTGCAAGAATGCGTCAGCGTTGCATCATGTGGGCTCCTTGAATTTTCCAGAAATCCCGCCTGCCACCTCTTTCCTGCCAAGTTTGCACTGAAAATCTATGCAGTAGCTAAGAAATACACACTGCAATTCTCTGCCGGCATATTTTAAACAGGCAGGAGTACTTAGGCTAAGCATAGTATGAGGGTTTTGATGCATGGGGACATACGAAAGACGTCCCTCTTTGCTAATGGTCCCGCATGCAGAATCGGTATTCGGGGATATAGGAAACTCCAGACAGAAATACATGGTTAAATGTATTAAACATTACGTGTGGCACTATGTGCCTGTCACGCACTGTAAAATGACGTCAGATCTGGCATTAAAGTTGCAAAATGCACTAAAAAGCTTGGAAAGGCCAAATTAAGTTCAACTGGGCAACTTTCACTTGAGTTCAACCACTCTTACGACACAGAGAGAAAAGAAATCCTCACATCCCTTATCCCTGTTCTCATCAATGCATGCTCAGCCTCCACCAGTCTCCTTGCCTTGGAGACTGGTCTTTGCCTTTCCCAGGTTCAGCCTAACCTGCCACGAGGGTAACGCTTCCTGACCGACTTTGGACCCAAGTGAAGGAACCCGATTCGCGTGACATTTGCCTCCCACACGGGTGCATTGTGTCATCCCAAGCCAAGGTGCAGCAACTCAGATCTAGACACAAACTGGTTTGGTCCCACCAGATCAGCGCAACAAGGTCACCAGGGCTGGGGCAATCAAGAGCTTGTGGTCCCTGCACCCTGGGAAGGATGAAGCCCCTTCTCATGTTGTACCTCTCTAGGCAGCTTTTCTATTGTCTGTGTAAGGGCAGAAAAGATGAAGAGGCTGCCAAGACCCTTCCTAAGCATCCCTTTGCTTACATATCCGCAGCACGTGGGCGATGAGGAATGCGCATGCCGTTTGCTCCTGCTGGACCGCTGCCCGGTGCAGGGGAGGGTGCCGAGCCCAGTGTGTCTTTCCTCAGATTCAGCTCTCCTCTCCCTCCTTTCCTGCCTTAAAACTGCTGCATCAAGCACCCTGAAGCCCACAACGCAGCAAAACCACCAGCCCCAGCCCTGTCCTGCATCCAGTCCCTGCATCCCATCGGCATCACCAGCGGCAGAGTTTCACAGCTCGGCTTGTTGGGGACTGATTTCCAACAACCAAGCTACTTTGAGGGACACCGGTAAGATCGGTGAGAGAACCAGTTGTGTAATTTGTGTGCCTACACATACACGGGCATGCACATGCATGCACACGCACACTCACGCACACGTTGAACCCGCCCCGCTGTCCATCCCAGCGCAGCTCTGTGCTGGAAGCAGAAGATTGGCTGGCGAAGGATCTCTCTCCAAGCAAGGGTTGGTTTTAGGGGCGTTTCTGTTCCCTCAGCTGGCTCCAGAATAAATGGTTTCCTTTTACATCCTGTTTCCTTAGAAGAGGCCTGAAACGTTGCTGCGCCTCGAGGGGGTTGGATGTGGGTCGGCGCCTCCTCTCAGCTTTCTGACAGCTTCAACTAAATATAAAGAAGAGGCAGAGAGCTCAAACCTTGTAAGTTCCTGTATGCTCCTCAAAAACAGGAAGCCAGGAAGAGACGAGGAAGAGCTTTAACATCGCAGCAGATGGGAACTCAGCTTTTAACAAGACATCAGAGATTCCCCTTCACAGCCTCCATGCCGTGCACAGCTCTGAGCAAACCAACCTCCCCACTCCTGGGCCTTTTCTGCTCATATTTTACAATAAAGGGTCAAAAGCTGGAAATGACACATTTCTCGTTGCCTGCCTCAGGCTCCTCACAGTGGGGAAACTGAGGCTACGGCACCCCGAATCACAGGTCTCACAGCCTGCCCTTGAGATGGCCCTGGTGTCCGTGGGGCTGACATGGCTGAAAAACTAACCACTTTCTTCGTCTTTTGGTTAACTTTTTGGGTGGATCCAGATGGTCTCGGTCACTGAAAGGCAGAAGGGAGGGGGTGAGGAATGCACACGATCGCTTCATGGCGGCTCATCCAGCCAGCCTGGAGAGGGAACCCCAAACTCCTGAGTCCTGTCATTCTGCCACGACCCCAAAACAGCTCCCGTGCCAGGGGAGAAAGAGGACAGCACCCAGTAACCACATAGGTCCTCCCAGCTTGCTGTCCAGCCACGGCAAACTCCCACCCCCTGAGCTGTGGCTATCCACAAGGACTCCATCTCCCCCGGCTCCAGGAAGGTGCAGGACACTGGGGTTTGCAGTCTGACCTGCCGTCACCTCTGCTGAACCTCTGCCATTCTCATTCTTTCCACCCGAAAGCACCGGAGGAATTTCCCCCCGCCTCGACATGTTGGCAGGAGACCCTGTGGATTTTGAACTTTTCTCTGGGAGTATTAAACAGGGATTACAAACTGGGATCAAGGGAGTCTCTCTCCTCTTATGCCCTGTGGGAAAGCTGCTACTGGGGCCTTGCTAGCCTGTCATGCATCATGGCATACCTGTGTGATACCACGGATGGAGAATTCGCCCCCTCCAGGGCAATCACAGTTCTTCTCCTCTTCCTTTTTCTCCTCCATCACATCTGCTGAAGAAGCAAAAGCTGACCAGTGCTTTGCAGCATCCACAGGCTGAATTTGCACCTTTAGGGCACACAAACCCACCCTGTGACCTCCCAGAAAGCCAGGGGTCGGCATCCCTCGCTCCAGGGCACAGCAAGCTAGCAGAGAGGAGTTTGGCTTGTCGCTGCTGCAGACCAGACAGGCCTGCAGATCCACGGGACGCTCAGCCTTTCAGCTTCATTGCCATCCTTTGTGTGCCGTCTGTTCAAACAAAGCTGGGCCCTTCCAGCTCCAGCCAAACCGGGACCCGGGCACGGGTGCAAGCCAGAGAGGGGGAAAAGGGCTGTGATTCTGCCTGAGTCTGCCTGCAAAGCTATCGCTCCGTGATGCCTCGAGCCGCGTGAATGAGTTCAGAGTGGCAAACGAGGATGCTGCAAGGGGAAAATTAAAGCACCAATGCTGAACTTGCCCTTGAGCTGAGCAGAGAAGCAGAATCCCCCTCAAAGCCTTTGCATGTGGGTACGCAGAGAACCAGCGAGCTCTGACTAGCTCTGGATGGGGAACCCCTCACCCAACACATGTTTGGTTTGCCTAGAGGTGAGGCCACGGTGTTTGAGTGCTACTGGGAACTCACCTGAGACTGGATTCATGGTGGCTGCTGCTGCACCCAGCTCCCACAGCTCCTCACATGGCTCTGGAAGATGACCTCAGGCTCCATCAGCCACCGCTGCTTCCAGGCTCCATCCAGACCCATTTGCTCTAGTTTGGGGAGAGATTTGGCTAATGAAACTGAGACACAAACAAGTTCCTCAGCAATCCCAGATGAATCCATGATAACACCGCTCCTGGGGCTGCCCTGGGAAGCTCTGAGAAATGGTCTGGGGAGATTTGAAAAGGTTTGAGTTGACCTAGGGAGGATTTCCTTAAGGCTGGTTCACCTTCTCTGTCCATTCCTGCTCGTTAGGTGAGGAACTGATGCACAGCAGATGTGGCCAGGAGAAGCGAGAAAAGGTTCAGAGGCTGGGGAGCATTCACATCAGTGCTGGCTTTGTCTCACCCTTGCAGGCAGGTGAGAGAACGCTGTTACCAGGATGGGGGACACAAATTGGGGCATTTGACTGTATCAGGGAGTCTCCCAGGCTTGTTGCATCCTCTGCAGAAAGACTGGATGCATTCGAGATGGAGGATGCAAAGAGGATCAGTATCATCTTTGCTGCCCCCACCGTGATCTTTGCAGGTCCCATGGTTTTTAATCCTCCAAGACATAATCTGCCATGTGCTGTGCTCCCTTCAAGAGATGTTCAGCACCAGGATGGCTTCTCAATTGCTCTTCAGTGCCAGACCCGTGCCAGCTCTGAGCACCCCTGCCTTCCTCAGCTGCAGCACAGAGAAACCCCAGAGGTAAAAGTTACCCAGAAGAGGAAGCAAGACTCATAAGGACACACAAAATGTCCTACCAGGCCAGTGTTGTCCATCTAGCTCTGCTCCATCAGCTACCATGGGAGAGGCAAGCACTTTTAGGGCAACTGGCTCCAGCTTGCCTGTGGTCCGCTGCACCTGTGTCACCCCAGCACCCAGACCTGCTGGACTAGGGATGTTCATTGTACATCCCCATTAGTATCTACTGCTGGAACTAATTAGTCTAATTTGTCTAATCCTTTTAGGTTAGATCCCATCTGCCTCCTGTGGATGCAACTGTGTGAAGAAGGACTGCCTGGGATCTGTTTTAAAATGATCTCCTGCTAGCTTTGACCCAGCTCCACGCTCTTAACGGTGGGATCTGCTGGACAGCTTTAATACCGCATCAAAGCTGAGAGGTACAAGAAGGGACCGAGTATCCCCGCTCTACAAATTGCCTTCGTTGCTAGCCTTGCTACAGATCCTGGAAAGCAGAAATCCTGTACCAGCACTGCTTCATAGCAGCTTAGAAGATGACAGACTGTCACTGATACAGGAAAACACGGGTCAGACTCCCGGGTCACTGTAGCCTACAGAAAGGCGCACTGTGCCAAAGCTGCTGGAGTTTAGATTTTAAAAGTTCTGTCCAAAGAGCCCGTTAGACTGCAGTTTTTGCTTTTGTAGAAATAAAGCGCTCCTTTAATATAAAAACAAGTGAATTAGTAATACTGCTTTAAATAAGGCAAGCCAAATGACCACGACAGCATCAGTCCAGATGTTTTACATCTGGGCACGGGTTGTTTACCACAGGGCTGGGTGTAAGATTCCCAGTACCAGTTGAATTTCACCGTCCTCCACCCCAGCAGCTCCCCCACAGCTAGCTCAGACACTGCATTAAATCTCCCAGCTGCTTTGTCGGGCTGTGTAGGATCAGCCCCACATCACAAACTGTTTGGACTTTTTTTATTTCAAGTATGTTACAGCTCTGTAGATCTGCAGCCCTCTAAACCCAAAGGCTCCCCAGGGAGCAAAACCACACTTGAAATAGCTCGCGACAAAAGAAATGTAAGTTTTGCCCTACGCACAACTGCGTTTTCGAGCTGGGCGGCTGGAGGGGAAGAGTTGTGCTGGATAAGTGGATGTGTCTTTTGGCAGCTGGGCCCTCTCATTAAAGGAGCAGAGAAGACGGAAGAAGGCAACTCCCAGTATCGCTCCCCCTTCCCGGTCCTCTTCCCCCATCCCACTGCTGTAGGATCTCCTACGTGGCACTGTGGGGGCAGGGAACGCTGGCCGGAGCGCCTGCCAAGTCCGACTGCACTTGGAAATCACTCGACGGCAAGAGAGATCTCCCCTGCAAAGCAGATCAGGCTGATTCCCAGCACTTTTACCCTGGATAAAAATATGTTCATGGTTAAGATTAAGCTGTTTGCTGAAATTTTGGTAGAATTGACTGATTTTCTGCATACTCACATCCCATGATACTATGATTCTATTTATTGTGGTTGTCTTAAAGCAATGCACTCAGGATTGTGTTGTCGGGGGGGAAGAATTAGTAGCGTGGGACAGTTAGCGATAGCAGGAATAGAGGGGAATATATATTGAAAAATCGGTCAAAAATTGAAATATCTTTATGCTGGGCTGCCCGTCCTCAAACACAAAGAACTATTTTTATTCAACTCCAAATTCCTGTTATTGAGGCAGAGCCATTTAAAAAGACTGAAGCACAGAGCCCTGTGCTTGTGTCAAAGGAGTTTGATGCTGGGAGGCATTGAAAGAGATCAAGATTAAACGTTTTAGAGTTTATTTTAAATTTCACTAGGAAGGAAAAAAATCTTACATGGGAAGTAATTACATAGAAGCGCTTGAAGGTGGAGCAATTCAGAGCTTGGCAGAGAAGACAGGTTGACACTGGAAGTTTAAAGCAGCTTTTCTCATTTCTCAGCTGGTACATGCTGCTGGTACAGAGCAGTCACTATTCACCTGTGTATTGATTGCTTGCTATCAGCAAATTCATTTTTTTGCTATGGCAGCATAGTAATAAAGCAAAAATTGTGCTATAAAAACCCTGGGACCACATTCTGATCATTTACGCAGACAAAAAGTCAAGAAAACCGCTCCAAATATCCACTAGTGCAGACAAAAATATGATCTTAAGGTAGTTCAAACCTCTCTTTCCCACTGAATCCCTCCCAGAAGGAAGCTGATTTCCGAACATCACTGCTGTGAGGCCATCAGGACCGTTTAGGCAGGTTATCATTAAACACTGCGGCATAAGGTACCTGCTTGAACGCAAAATGCCCAGGGAAGATGCCAGCCAGAAACATGTTTTGTTCAGGTATTTGTTTCTCCACACATGCCACTGAAAAAGAAAAAAAAATAAAATAAAATCACACAAAGCTAGGAGCCTTCAAGCATCTGAAATGACTTCATGCCTGGCACCCAATAGGTCGCCCAGTGAGCGAGACCCCTTGGCACTTTTCCCCCTTAACAGGTTTTGCGCAAATGCCACCACATGGATCAATTCAGGCATAACGAAGGCTACTGGGAACGGATAAACGGGAGAATCTTTCTCACAGCCAGAAGTAAACACCCAGCGAGCAGACCAAACCTCCCGTTATCTGCTACCGCTGTTATCGAGGTCTCACTGCTGCAAACCGCGCCGTGAGCGAAATCATCACAGAAACACACGTTTTGATTTGCTGTTAGAGTTCTGGGGAGCTGTTTTATTGCGGCTGGTGGAAAATTTTGTACAGGGAGGGCTCAAAGGCCTCCTCTCATCTGAGGTGGGGAGCATCTACTCACATGGCATCATCTGAACGGTCTTGATAGAAGAAAAATGTCACTTTTTATGTCATGTTTTGATGTCACTTTGATGTCAGTTCTAGAATCGATGGGCTGATGTTGTGCAGGGAAATGAACAGTGGAAGGAGGAGATGATCCCCATGCAAAGTGCTTGCAAGACAACAACCCAGGTCTGAGAGCAGAATTTTCAAAGCGAGAAGACTAAATCAGACGCTGTTTCCTGCTATAGCAACAAGAGGTAGCAACCTGCTGAGGCCCCTGTCTTGTGAGGGAAGTGAAGAAACTTGCAGACCCAAAACCAGCATTAATAGGGATGAAAAAAGAAATTACGTGGTGATTAGAAGCAAGAGAAGACAGAGACATCAGTTAAACAACACAATGATGCAGCATCCTTCTGCTAATGTGGTAACTATCGATGAGAACGGTGCTTAATCACTGAGAGGTGCTTAGAATATCACTGTATCTCAGTTTGCCATTAAAAAAAAAAATCCCATGCCTGCTTAAAATGTGACAGGGTTAAAACCCAGCAGCGTTCAATACTGGTGACTCAGTGCAGAAACTTCTCTACGGCACATACTTTGCTGCAAGCGCTCTCAGCCAGGCAGTCTGGCTCTAGGCAGCCTGAGGATTTAACTCCTTCAGCGTTACTTCAGGGCTGCAAATATTTGCTGCCATAATGCCAAAAAACACAGATAAGTTTGCCAGACATGAGGATTTTGCCAGTGTGTTGTGCTACAACGAAGAACAGACTCTGCTCATCTCACGCCTATGATGCAGGGGGAAATTTGGATGGGTGATGGTTCATCGCTCCATCAGCCCAGCTGCTGGGGAAAAAGAGAGAGGTGGGTGTTAGCGCGGGTGGGGAGATGGATGGAAAACCAGTGTCTGTGGGATACGGCAACACGAGGAAGATCTCCAGCTGCCTGTAACTTGGCAGAGCAAACGCAGGTCTTCTTGAGCATCGCCGAACGGGGGACACTTCAGATGGCAAGATGTGGTTTGAACCAGGTGCAGGTGTTAAATATTCGCTGTCTGTGACTGCTCCGGTGGCGGCCGAAGCCCCTTGCAACACCCCTGACTTCATGGAGGATGACACCTCAGAAAAAAAATAAATGCATCACCCTCCTCATGCACCAACAACCACCCAGCCTCAAGAGGTGCGAGGAAATAGGATGAACCAGAGCCTCGTAAAAATGCAAAAGCAGCGTTTGGGCTTAGGAGAGGCTTGCTGTAAGGCCCGGCTTTGGGAGCCAGAGGCAGCAAGGGCCGTGGCAGCAGAAGGAGGGACCACGCATCCCCCCAGCCCCGCCGGACCCCCCCTTACAGCCGAGCGCTCCCTGCCATTGGTGGGAGGCCGGCAGAGTTGGGTGGTGTTTTTTTTTTTTTTTTCGGATCCTCCCCTTCCTCTCCCCCCCCCCCTCCCTCCACGTCCCAGGGCGTTTTTTAAGAGGTTTTTCCCAACTTTCCAGAAGTTTCTCCCCGGCCCCTTATATACCCCCTCCGCGGGACCGGGAGGTGCACAGGGGAGCGGAGCAAAGCAGGGTCCCAGCCCCGCACCGCTGCAGGTAAGGGTTGGGGGGGGTTAGGGGGGCGCGGGCTCGCAGGACCCCTGCCAGGCAGGGATGGTGCCAAGCTGAGATTGCAGAAGGCCGGGTGTTATTTTGGGGACCTGCATGCTCCTGGCTGGCCCCAGAGGGCAGGGAAGTCGGGGGGTGGTATTGCATGGCGGGGGGGGAAAGGGGTGCATAGTAAAAAGGGGGTGCACGGGGGGAAAGGGAGTGAAGAGGGGTGGGTTGGGATTAGGGATATGGGTAGGGTACAGATTGTCCCACAAACTGGCTCTGGTTTTGGAGAAAAGACCTTGCAAGATCCCCCCACCCACTACCTCCAGTTTGCTAGAGATGGTTGCAGCAAAGCTGCACTTTGGTTTTTGCACCCAAGAGAAACTTTTGGGGAGGGTGGGGATGGTGAAGAAAGAGAAGAGGGGGAGAAGGGAAGCACCAAAGTGGTCCCGGAGCAGCCCTGGTTGGAGAAAGTCTCCAGTCCCTGCTCCTGCTCAGCCTGGGAGCCTCCGGGACCTTGGGCACCAGCCCAGCGCAGGAGGAAGAGCTCTCACTACAGCCTCCCTGCGACAAGACCGACTAACCCGCTCCTCCTGCCTGCCTTACCAAAGCCTCACGTCCCTCTGCTGACATGGAAATGGCCTTTTGCTCGCATGCCTCCGTCCCGCGGCGTGGTCTCGGCGATGGCAGAAATGCAGTCCTCGAAGGGGTGCGTGCCTCTGGCTGGCTGTCACGGGCGACGGCACCTCCAAATCCTGCCAGGAGAGCGGGTCCCCGACAGCCCCGAGATCTGTGGGATGCCACGTTGGCACGGGGCGTCCTCTTGCAGGGGGCTGGGCTGTACGAACACAGGAGAGGATGTTTAGCGGCTGCGCGTTCCCCCACATCCCCTCTATTTTCACCCTGGGTTATAAATTCCCCAATAATTTCAGCCATAATCCAAGGATGGGCAAATTTTCTCCGTCTCGCCGCCGCAGGCTGTGTCACTCATCGCAGCCCAGCGTGCCTGGCCAAATTTCTCACCAGTTTCTGAAGTAATTAACCTTTTTTAAGCTGAGGATGTAAGCAGCTCGCAAGAGAACTACTCCTTGTATCTGTTTTCTTTCAGAATGAAAAAGGCAAACGTTGACTTCACTATGAAAGAGTTCCAAGGTATCTTTAGAAATAAAAGGGAAGGAAAAAAAAAAAAGAAAAACCCTCAGATTTTAAATGTGTGCTGCACTCGATGCTGTCCGCACCTTAAAAGTGCGTGAAGGGCAGTTTGGAGCTCGTTGCGCAAGTCTTCGCTCCTAGGTACCAGGGATGGCTCTTCCTTTCAATGGAAGCCTTGCTCCCAAAAGGATTTTAGGATACAAACTGCCATTCTCTCTCTCTCAGGCTACGTAATTCCCACTCTGGCAAAGCGTCCCCAGCGCAACTGCGCACACTCTGCATTCCCTGTGCTTCGGGCTGTGTGCGTGTTTCCTTCCATATGTAATCCCAGCGGGCCCTTCGCTTCCTGTGCTCTTCGCTTTAACCCTCAAGCTGCCCCGCTCCGGCCCTTTCCTGCCTTCCTGGCCAGGAAAAGCGCTCGCTTTGGGCGCGAAGGTGGAATTTAAGCCCTTGGGGATCTGCCGTCGGGAAGGTTCGCTGTGAGCAGCGTGAAGTCAGGAGGGAGGGAAGGTCTGGGGACAGGGTGTAGGCTCAGAGGCAGGAGGGGTGAGCTCCGAAAAGCTTTCGGGCATGGTGTTTAGGACCGGTCGGTCTGTAGATTTATCGAAGCTAGGAGCTCAGAGTCCTCACTGGGGATGGGTGCACCTACGTTGTGATGAGATGCATCTACCTAATGCATGAACGTGCTGGGAAGGGGCTCTGCTAGGGGAAAGGAGGGGTCCACCACCTTCCTCTGTCCCAGTACCTCCCTGGTAGGGCTGTACAGGCAAAAACTAAGTCAGAGCTGACCAGACGGCATTGGATCTCTCAGGGGGCCCCTCTGACTTAGCTTGGTGGAAGCTCATGCGCTCCATCTAGTGTCTAGAAAGCTGAGCATTGGGTACCGAGCTGGGGTCCCCAGAGAGGACAATCACTGCCCTACACTGACTGCGATAGCCCCTGGATCGACGCGCAGCACTGTGCTGCGCGGCCCTCGGGCAGCAGAAGCGTCCTGCTTTCAGCTTTTCCTGACCAGGGCAGAGGTTTGACCTGCTGCTCTGGGGACAGAAATACCTCTTGTTCCAATTCCCTGACCCCTCCTTAAATCATTTACTGTACGTGAACATACAGTAAAATTGCTTTTAAAAAAGAAGCTTTCATTCAAAAATGCCCAGTGCCCAGAAAGATGGTGGAAGCCCCATCCCTGGAAACATTCCAGGCCAGGTTGGCCGGGGCTCTGAGCAACCTGATGTGGTTGGAGATGTCCCTGCTCCTTGCAGGGGGGTTGGACTAGATGACCTTTGAAGGTCCCTTCCAACCCTAACCATTCTATGATTCTAAAATGCACAGGCTCTGCATGCCAGTGTGCAGCCTGGACTCTTGACAATTAATCGTTGCTCAAGGGAAAGCCCAGTGTGGACTTGGGATCACTGCACCCCAAGTGAAGCACTGATGCAGATGCTCTGCCTGTCGCTGGAGTGGGTTTCACTGGAAGAGCCCCTGGGGTCTCTGAACGCTCCAGAAAGGGGCTTAAATCACGCTGACGGTGAGGTCTTCTTACCCAGCAGGTCCTCAGAGGCATCTGGTGCTGCTGAAACCATGTGGATTATTCTGGCGCTTGCTCTCTGTGGCCTCGCGGCAACCGTGCCCTCGGAGGACAGGAAGCTGAGCGACAAGGCAACAACGCTGGCTGACCGCAGCACGACGCTGGCCTTCAACCTCTACCACGCCATGGCGAAAGACAAGAACATGGAGAACATCCTGCTGTCCCCCGTGGTCGTGGCCTCTTCCCTCGGCCTCGTGTCTCTCGGGGGCAAGGCCACAACCGCCTCCCAAGCCAAGGCAGTGCTCAGCGCAGACAAACTGAACGATGACTACGTGCACAGCGGGTTGTCCGAGCTCTTGAACGAGGTCAGCAACAGCACGGCCCGCAACGTCACCTGGAAGATCGGCAACCGCTTGTACGGCCCTGCCTCCATCAACTTTGCTGATGACTTTGTGAAGAACAGCAAGAAACACTACAACTATGAGCACTCCAAGATCAACTTCCGAGACAAGAGGAGCGCCTTGAAATCCATTAATGAATGGGCAGCCCAGACCACGGATGGGAAACTCCCAGAGGTCACGAAAGATGTTGAGAAAACTGATGGGGCCCTCATAGTCAATGCCATGTTCTTCAAGCGTAAGTTCTGCCTTCAATTCTTGACATAAATGACCCAAAACCTAGCCTGAGCCAATCACAGCAGCCCAAATGGGGAGGTGAACAAATCCTAGGTCCACTGGAGGCATGCTCTTTTTCAGAACAAGTAGTTAGGAGCTGTGCATGAAATTAGCACCCATTCCCTTTTCTTACAAGCTGAATTTCTCTTTCCTGTAGCTCACTGGGATGAGAAGTTCCATCATAAGATGGTGGACAACCGTGGTTTCATGGTGACCCGTTCCTACACTGTGGGAGTTCCCATGATGCATCGCACAGGTAAGTTGCAAACCTCCTGCCCCATGTCAAGACCAACTGGAGTTTTACTCACTGCTGCTCCGTTATCCAGTTTTCCACCAGCTGCTTCCAAGATTGTTTTGCCTCATGGTCAATGAGAGAGAGAGAGAACAAAGCAGAGTGTGCTTGTTCTGCTGATTCAGTGAATCCGTATTTACTACTGGGTGCTTGGCTGCTAGGAATAAATCCTAGCTCATCACGCAAACGAGACACGCAGTTTTGAGTTGTTGCCAACTCCAATAATGCTGGGCCAGTTCCCAAAACAGCGTTCAGACTCTCTTGCCTTGCTGGTCAGGGAAAGTCCAGGGTGAATTCACAACAACATTGTGGGTAGCTTTGTCTCTGCCCCGCATCTCACCATCTCCTTCTTGTGATTTGAAGGTCTCTACAATTACTATGATGATGAGACAGAGAAGCTCCAGGTGGTAGAGATGCCACTCGCTCACAAGCTCTCCAGCATGATCTTTATCATGCCAAACCACGTGGAGCCTCTGGAGAGGGTTGAGAAACTGCTGAACAGGGAGCAGCTGAAGACCTGGGCTGGCAAGATGAAGAAGAGATCCGTGGCCATCTCACTGCCTAAAGTCGTCCTGGAAGTCAGCCATGACCTTCAGGTAAAGGAAGCCCTTAAAGAAAACAGTCGGGCCTTACAGTTCTTTGGGGTGGGAGAGAAGATAGTGGGATGATGGGTTATCTGTGCCTGTCATCCTTTCTCCAGCAGCTAGTCTAACCACGGCTGGAAAGGATTGCACTGTGTCATCTCTGTGAGGGTTGCTGACCTCTTTTCTCCTCCTAGAAACACTTGGCTGATCTGGGCCTGACAGAAGCCATTGACAAAACCAAGGCTGACCTGTCAAAGATCTCTGGCAAGAAAGACCTTTACCTGTCCAATGTCTTCCACGCCGCTGCTCTCGAATGGGACACAGACGGGAACCCCTACGACGCTGACATCTACGGCCGAGAGGAGATGAGGAACCCCAAGCTCTTCTATGCTGACCACCCCTTCATCTTCATGATCAAGGACAATAAAACCAACTCCATTCTCTTCATCGGCAGGCTCGTGAGGCCCAAAGGGGACAAGATGCGTGATGAGTTGTAGTTAGGGTTTGTTGGGGGGTTTTTTTTGGTGGTTTTTTTTTTTTGTTTTTTTTTTTTTTTTCCCCAGAGCTTTGGTTTGCGTGTTGTTTTTAGTGGGGGATTTCAAAAAAGGGGAAACACTATTTTGTATCCTTCTCGAACTATGGGTGCTATTCAGACCAGGGTGCATTGTGATGAGAAACCAGCATACACTTTACCTCACCCCGAAATACTTATTGCACAAACCCACCTCCAGAGAGGAACGGGGAGCCTGGCACAAGAGGGTCAGCCGGAGTGGAAGGGAACTGGCATGCACTGTCTCAGCTACCAGCATCCTTGGCCGAGACGTTCAGGCTGACACCTAGCTCCTCCCCGCGCTAGTTAAGCCTCCTGCTAAGTACCTTGCTGCTACCATCAAGCCCTCCACCCTTCCATCTCAGATGCTTCTGCACGTTTAGCTCCGCTGCTTTTCTCCCACTTTGACGCTATGCAGCACCACACCATAGCTCCTCCGGTCCCTTTGCAGTTGTTCCTCGCTTCTCTTTTCCTCAGTGGTATGTCACAGAGCAGAAATGGCCGATTCTGCAGTGCAGCCTCCTCTGTGGCCCTGGGAGCAGAGCAGGACCACAGCAGCACATAAAAATGGAGATTGTATGGAGGTACACCCTGCTCTGGATGACTGTTAGGTGCTTCAGCTGCGTCTGGCTCCTTAGCTAGAACACTTGCTGCATAGTTGAGTGCAGCTTTGCTCAACACTTCACAAAGAAGTGGCTTAGGGGTGTCAGCAGAGAGGCCAAAGAGCAGATGGGCTTCTAGAAAGATAAACCTGAAGTCCCTTTAGCACTCCTGCATGACAGAAAGGGCCGTGTTCCACCTCTCTGGGGATCACAAAAGGGGCTCTTGGGCCAACATCTGGAATTAAACATCCTATAGTAGGCAAACAGAGAAAACTCCTCTTGGTGCTTCTCCATCAGCACATCGGGCAGGGAAAGAGACAGTTACCACTGTGAAAGTTCTCCCAAATTACAACCAGGGTGTCGCCTTCAGCTCCTGTATCAGGCCAAGGGACTCCTGCTGGCTTCTCACAGGGAGGTGGACCAGGTTCACTTCCACTTTCTTGTTTAAATTCAAAGCTTTATGGCTGTCGTTACCTGACTTCCTAATGACCCTTTTTCTGAAGCTCCTCTCCTCCCTGATACTTCAGCTCCCTGTTGGCTGGCCTGGATAAGGGCACGCTGAAAAACAAATGTATTTATAGTTATATTCATATTTATGTCTGATAATTAGCAAGTTTTGCAGCCTGCTGCAGCCTAGACTTGGAGGCAATTCCTATTTTCTTCTCTTTAAGGGCTATCATCAGGTTAATATTATTTAAAGAAGTAACTGATGTGATCCCATGAGCATTGAAGCATCTGTCAGGTGAGCCTTGCTACGCCCTGAGAGACATCACAAAGCACATAAAGACGAGATTATTGAAATGAGAGAAATCTGTGCATCACAATCTAAGTGCCAGTTACTTGGAACCAGCAAGGACAGCGACTGCGTTGCTTTTCTTTAGTCCCCTGCCAGTGTGCTTGCGGTCAGGTTGCTACGTAGAAGCCCAATACTGCAGTTTTTCAGACCATAGACAGGACTAATTCCACTTATTTATTACGTTACAACTACAAAGTCTCTTAGTAGGTGTTTCCTATAGCCAAAAATGAGCAGCTTGTGCCCCTGAGTTTAACCTGACCATGCCTTCTCTAGGTCTGCATGTTTACACAATTGCAGAAAAGCCCACCTGCCCCAATTCCTATCCAAGCCAGCCAGAATGGGAGATTTTTGGCTTCAAGCCTCTTCCCAGATCATATTCCCAGGTACTTTCCCCCACCATCTTGGGAGGCAGGAGGCAATCCCCAAGGATGTACCCAAAAAAAGCACAGGAAGCCTAAAGCGCAGTGTGTATGCTGGACACTACGGAGTGAATCGGCGCACTGAAACCCACACGCTGTAGCACGTTACGGAGGATGGGGGCGGGGGGAGGTGGGTAAAAGGGGTGGGCAAGGCAAGAACACACTGTGGGATATTGTGAATAATTTGCATCATGTGGATGCAGGTATCTGATGGCTTTTATTGTCTGTTCTTGTACCACACAATGACAGTTGTATAATTTTGCAATAAAACTTTTTCAATGAACCTCTGGTAGCCACAGTCACTTGCAGGGTTTGGGTGGAGGCAAAATCCTCTTCCAAGAGCTCAGAGAGGTTCCTTGCCATCCTTAAATCCAATACCCTGTTCTTCATCTGGTAATTATGGACCAAAATTACACACAATACACAACAGATGGATTCCCATTACATGTCTGTCATCGGAAAGGAACACTATTAGCAGGTTGGCTTTTCACTTTAACATTTTTCTCCCGAAATCTTTAATGCTTCACAGGTAAGAGGACCTACTGCCCTGCCATCTTAACAGAGCAGCAAATGGCTCAGTTAAAAAGAAAATAGTGTCAGTGTAGGAATAAAACTGAGATGTTAGCCACAAGGACCAGCCTTCCTGACCCTACAACCTAAAGCTGCTAGAGCCAGGATCCAACCAAGGGAAATAGAGGAGTGGAGGAAAAAAAAAACAAAAACAAAAACAAACAAACAAAAAAAAACCTGCAAGAACCTGCACCATTGCTGTGGGCATACAGGTACGTCTTGGAAAATCCAGCAGCAGACCCTGCTGGCCCATGTCCTTCCACTGCTGGAAACAAATTAACCTGCTGTCCATTCAAGCATGCAACTTTCTGCTACTCAGAAGCAAAATTAAAGCCATAAATTTCTCCCCTTTTCCCTGTGACAAAAAAAAGAAAAAGCACGTGTCTGGGACTGGCAGGCACACACATCTGCATGGAGCTGATCTCCAGGAAAGCCAGCCCTCACTGGAGGACTGCAGGAGGAATTTCCAACTCATCATCACTTAGCATATAGCAACTTTTAAGAATTTAGACAAAACATGGAAGGCCTTGCACGGTGTCACACTTCTGTTGCTTCAGGCCTTCCAGCTTTCAGACATTTCCTTCTCCTGCAGAGTGACAAAACTGGTCTGACACCTTTTTCTAATTTTTTTTCTTCAAAATTCATATTTTAAAAAAATTAATGCTGGTATTACTTACTCTAACATGTAATAACTTTTTTAAAGCTTTCCACTGAAAGATGTGCACAGAAACCTGAAATCAGATTCATTTTCTGACACCCTGAAAAGGCTCATCTGTCTCTGACAGACTTAACCAGCTTCCAAGACTACATCCTGCCAGGCTGGCTTTCCAGGTCTGCCAGAGAAGCTGGGAACGGGAAGGCTGAGGCTCACACATTCCCACACACTGGCAGACAGACCAGTTCCTGACACAGTCAGTTTGGAGTTCCAGTTCCTAAGCTGCCTGCCTAGCTCCTCCAGAAAAGACTGCTGAAAACTGAAATCTGGACATAAAAGCTATTCCTAAGCAGCAATTTTTGCAGATTTGTACAATTTTTATTAATGCAACAAACAGGTTCTGAATTTCTCAAAATCTGAACAACACGAAGCCTTGATCTTGAGCACATGATCTCTTATGATGTGCCTAAGTCTCTTCCCATTATTGCACTGGACTTGGAAAAACACTGGGAAAGGAGCTGACAAAACTAATCTCTGCCTGAAACTTAACAGAACGCTCAGCCTCAGTGCTTCGGCTACAGTGCTTTAGCTTGACCACGGCAGACAAGAACATCATCAAAAGTAATTCCTACAGCAACAGAAATGAAAACATATCCCTGCCTGCAGACTATGTATCTTGATAACTGCGTAGCCTTGTCATCTGTTATCAGCTTCAGGATCTACATACGTTACGCTACATATCATTAAAGTCCGTTATCAAAAAAGTGACAAATTAACGGACTGATTACTCAAGCCTCAAAGGAAGATAAGTTTTTTCCCCAATCCCTTAACTATATTCCCATCACAAAGCTTACAACAGAACGTTTGAAATCCAGAGCGTACACTTTTCCCCTCCTCCAACTAATGTGTAACTAAGAAGTTTGTCTCATGCCTTAACTCCAGAAGGTTTCCTGACCCTAGCAGCAGCTATAATGTTCCTACACAGCGTACAGCCCTCCAAATCACACAGCGAATGTCTTTTTAGTGACGAGGGAAATGGATGTACGGAGGTGAAAAAGGCATTCCGTGGAACATAGCGATATGCAGTTGAAGCCAGAAAGGTAAAAAAACTTCTGCAGTTGCTTTGGACATTGCTAAAAAAGCTCCCCCTTCTGGAAACCTCACAGAAAGGGGCTGGTATGTAAGTGAAGAGTAACCAGTACTACTCCAGTTCATGGAGTGTCATTCACAACCCTCTAAAGACTGCACTGCCACTTCAGCTCTACCTAGAGATCAGCATTTTGTCCCCACTCTCTTCAGATCAGGAGCTGGTCAGTTCACTCCAAGAGGGTAACACAAGCTGGAAGAAATGCAATGGAATTCCTTCCATACCAAAGGAAGGAGCAAGGCTTTCCTGGAATACATCCTGCAAAAAAAGCACCTCCACAAACACTGTCTTTTGTGATTTTATTAAGAGATGTTTTCAGGACAGTCAAGCTTCTGGTTGCAGATGTTACAAACCCTACAACAAAAAACAAAATACTGAGTGAGATGGTGGCAAACCATTTCCCGTAAGCATTCTCTTATCCAAAACACTGAACAAACAAGCTCCAAGTTTTCAAACTAAACAGCACCTCTCACTTTCTGTATTTTAGCCAGTGATCCCTTTTCCCCACAGGAGCAGATCTCACTACTCAGATTCCTCTGTTTCACTGTTGCCCTGCAAACTCCCTGAACTCTCCCCTCTTCACACAAGGCCAGCTTCAGTCCACCACAGCCTGCCTTTCCCTAGCAGGTAAGGAAATCTTCTGGAAAAGGCCTTAGGCCCTGTGCCTCCTGCTGCTCTGCTGTGAGAAAATGAGTAAAATTTGAAAGCAGCAAGTTGCACATTTTCACTGGGAACAACCCAGAGGAATATATAGCCTGTGCTGTCAACCACACACTGGTAGCAGGGGGTACAACGTGGAAACATCCCAGGCACCGAGCCCTTCTCAGATAAATGCCTCTAAGTCACTCAGCTTGTGACCCAAGGTCCCCAGATCCATGCTGTAGAACACAAGAGGGAACTGAGCCCTTGGACAAGGACATTCCCTTTCAGACTTGTCATCTCATCTTCACTGAAGGGTGTGCTTAGCTGGTTTGCAGCGTGCCTTAAACCATGCCCCCTTCATCCAGGGCACTGCTCTAAACCCGACCCAGCTGATCACTGCACCTGGTACGGTGCAGCAGCTTTTTTTTCCCAGTGTCCCAGCTACCATACAGCTTTTTTGGCGACACAACATCTTTTCCACGTGGATCCTCACCAAAGCTACCTCCCACCGCTCGCAGGCACTTACCCCTCAGGCAGTGGGAACCGGCTGAGGCATGGCTGGCTGTTCTGGTTTGCCACCTTTCTGCTCTGAAATGGGGGTGGTGGGCAAGATCTCTTCTTTGGGTTCCACAATGCTGACGTGGTCTGGCAGAGGCTTTTTGGGGCCAATCTTTCCACTTGGGTCCCAAGGCAACATAATCTTTACTTTGATTCCCAGTACTCCTGCAAAGAGGGACATGCTCATTTCACACAAAATATCAAGGACGCATTTAAGGTTACAAAATACGCTATCTGCACCAAAACACATCCCGATTGACACAAGTGTGCTACAGCTTAAAAATTTAATTATGTGAATTTACATCAGCATGTTTAGTCAATTCACTGTCTTTGCTAACTGCAGCCTGGAATAGTGATCAAAACATGCTATATACTTAAGTCATGCTGACCCTGGTTTTAAATCCTGTCCTTCCTGGGATAACTCAGCTCACTTTCTTAGGAAATCGCACTTTTTTTTTGCGCCCCTTCTCAGACAAATGCCTCTAAATCATCCAATGAGTAGGACATCCTGCCCAAGGCAGCCTCAGCACAGCACCACAGAACATGGCACTGAACAGGCTGCAATGACACAAGGACATCCCTTCTGACTCGTCATCGTATCATCACTGAAGGGAAGGCGGAGAATAGCTTTGTCTATGCTAGTATCCCTACCTCAGGTGTTCTGCAATTAAGTAACCCAAAGCCAATTAAGATGCAGAAGTCATTTGTGTTTTACCAGGGGGAAGGACAAGCGTAAGCAGGCTTGGCTGGTTTAGCTGGGAAGACTCAACAGAGCACAGCAATGGGGGAAAATTGTCTGACACTTATTTTTCATAGGTCTTGCAGTACCTATGTCCTGTTTGCCTACTCCTTGGGAGCAAAGAAAGCCAGAATCCAAATGCCAACAGCTCTTAAACTCAATATGTTGCATTTTTAAGTTGTTTTGCTACCAACCTCAGAGGCCACAAGACACAAGTGAGAGTATCTGGAAAATTTAAAGCCACGTTCTCAACAGAAACATTCAGTCCCCACCACGAGAAAAGTGGATGACTACACAAAATTTTGTAGTCTGCTGCAGGCCTCCTCTCCGTTTCACGTTCACATAACACAAACGCAAAGACAGTTCTACCTCAGATGTAATGCGCAAACTCTACAGTAAGAGTTTAGTTGCAAAAGCCCAAGAAAAAAAAATTATTTTGAGTCAGAACAACTGACACACAGCTGAAACACTCTGCAAGATCAGTCATGCATCAAAATCCTGAGTTATCACCCTACAGGTGACAGAGGGGAAACCTCCAACCTGCAGGCACAGGATGCCATCGGTCGAGATCTGGCTCTGAAGCACTGAGAGAAGGAACCCACAGAGCTCCAGAAGGATCTGCATCCCAGCCACTCACCCTGCCGGAGAAGGACGTGACGCACGGCTGTGTCGACGTAGTAATTCACTGGGTCTCCACTGTGGATCATCAAGCCGTCCACAAACTTCATGGACTTGGCACGCTGACCTCTGAGTTTGCCAGACACGACCACCTCACAACCCTTGGCACCGCTCTCCATGATGAAGCGGAGGACACCATAGCAGGCTCTGCAGGGAGACAGCACCAACAGCCATGGCGTTAGATCCACTCTGTCAAACCCATGGAGCTCCATGGAAGCATTTTTACACCAATTTCAAGCACAATCACACTTCCACTTTCGTTTGTAAAAAGCTTTCTAAACACACACCCAATACAACTAAAGCTCTGTCAATGCTACGCAAAACAGCCAAAATCCTCACACTATTTTAGCACTGTTAAACCCAGCCTAAGAAAACTCTTGTGACCTGTGGTCCTCAAGGTTGTGGGAACAGTGACAGGCACGCATTCTTTGTGACACAAAAGCAGCTCCACAGCTGAAGGTGGCCAACACATTCCACTTCAGGAGCACAGCTCCCCATCCCTTCTCAGACAAATGCCTCTAAATCATCCAATGATGACAGGATGCTCCCGCTGAGGAACCACAAGCAGCGTCACAGAACATGACCCTGCAAAGGTACCACAACAAGAGCCGCCCGCTTCTGACTCGTCATCTTATCATCACCGAAGGGATCTGAGAAGCAAGGCCACTGTCACCTGAACTACAATTCAGCCAAAAGGCTTGAAATTGCATCCCACTCCTCCACGCATTTATTCACAAAGAAATAAACACAAGCTTTACACACACCTGTCAGGCAAGCTGCAATCTGATCTACACTAAGACTTCAACTTCTATTTCTAAAATACATTATCTAGCAATTGCTACCAAAAGTAACTGTGTACTAAACAAAAAGCTTCTACACAGCAGAACTATCAATAATATTAACTGCCCCTCTAAGTGCAGCATTACTAGGTTAAATTTTCAAACTAAAGACAAGTTGGCAAGGAGTTGTTATGAAATGGTCTTTGAATCCCACACTTCCTCAGCGTGCCATCACATTCAGCTTGCTCTACTCACCGACGCACTGCTAAACCTCCCAGCAGCTTGTACCGCAGGGACTCTGCCTGAGCGATTGCGCACAGACCTCTCGTGGCCACCTTCTCGGCATAGAGCTAGAAAGGAAAAGAAAGAAACTCAGAAACAGGGCTGTACCTGTGCCCCATCCTCTATACCCAGCTCAGTTAGTCCTTCCACATTTACATACAGAAGGTTTATCCTCAGATTCTACACTCCTTTAACTCCTCTGGTGCCCACCTCCTGTGCCTGGCAGAGCTCAGACACACCAGTGACGCTCTAGTGAAAGTCAAGAGACTATTAAAACATCCACGGTGCAGTCTCAAAGAGCTGCTGCTTCCAAACAGCCCCAAAACATTAGGTAACACTAGACAGAGGTATCCAAACAGTCCAAAGAACTTCACTTGAGATGTATTTTTTACAACTCTTAAGTTATGTAAGTCTGTTTAAGTCTTAAAATCAAACCTAAAAAAAAGGTTTGACTTTTGAAAGCTGGGAGAGCAAGGTGTATGAAGCCTACCATCTCCAGAAGACCAAAGTCTGATGCTTCAGAAGACATTCAAAATCATGCACACGACATTCCCAGAGCTGACAACTCAGCTGTCAGCTCTGTGAGGGCTGGTGCCATTGAGTACGTTAAGCATTTGCTGGAGATAATCAGCAATCTTCCCTGTATAACGTGATCCACCAACACTGGCTGAGCAGGAATAAATGGAAGCACCATCCCAGATCACACATTCCTCCACTACTGCATTTGTTTCAGGGGAAAGTGCTAGTAAGGGCACCAGATTTCAAGCCTTAATAGGCTGGAAATGAGTGGTGCGTCAGTTTATTGTCTATTTCATCACAGGGTCATACACAAAAATCTCAAAGATATTTCTGCACCGAAACAGTTTATTTACAAGAACAGAAGCGTTATCAATTTAGGAAAGGTAATGTACAAACACCAAGCACTGTGGTGTTAGACTAGCTTCTCACCTCAATATTGGGACAGCAACATTCTCTGTAATATATTTACAGGTAAGCTTAAAAAGCTTTATCTGCATCCTCCTTATTGGGAAATCACAGAAAACCAGCCAAAGTCACACCACTCAAAATACCACAAACAGTAAAGCATTTTGTATTTCAGTGCAGAAGTGTTTTGGGAGAACAGGTAAAACACATCCCAAGTTATCTTTAAGTCAAACAGTGTTTTAGCTGACATCATCCACACATCGCACAAAGATAACTGCACAACCCACTTACTATGGGTTTAACTGAGACAGTTTTACCTCGACGCTTCCCTCAGGGAATCCAAACCGCTTCTGCACGACAGCCGTCAGCTCCCGGATGCGGCGTCCCTTCTCACCCAGGACATTCTGAGTTCTGGGGAAAAAAGAAAAAAAAAAAGTACAGTACGACTGAGAAAAGTGCCTCCAGGCACCATTCCAAAGAGCTTCCAGACTGAGCATCTAACCTAGTCCAGGCGTTGTAACACCACTGTATCACTAAAGATCACTTCAATACGTTTTTCCCAAGTAACTTCCCATAATATTTCCCAGCTTAAGCTTCAGCCTGCAGCAGCATCTCACTTACCTGGTGGCAAGTATGATAATCTCAGTCCTGGTTGGAGTGACCCGGACTTCGACTCCAGAATATCCATCTTCAGCCAGTTCACGAGTCAGAAACTCATTCAGCTCAGCTTTGAAGATACCGTCAGCGACAAACTAAAAAACAAACACACCAAGACCAAGTGAACAGCCTGAACACAAGATTTTTCATGTAATGTGTTTAGGAGCAATTAATCTCTCCCTCCACAGAGAGGAAACAGCAGTGGGGAGAAAAAAAAAGCATCTCCCCTGAAGTTCCCAGAGACAATTCACTTCTGGCACAAGCTTAAACCACTGCCTGATCCACACCTCACTACAGCCACACTTCATGCTGAAATTACGGCTCGCTGTTGTGTCTTGCGGTGGTACTTTGATTCGGCATGAATTGACATAAAATAATTAATTAGAGGGGTCACATCCCTTTACAAGCCCCACAGGGGCCTGTTCCTGGGGCTCCCACTTCCACTCTGACAGCGCACAGGCCCCAAGCCTCCCTCCCTCCCCAAGACAGGCACAGCCCTGCGCCCTCCCGGCCCCTCTGACCCACAGAAGCAAGCAGTCACTAAACTCAAACTCTTGCCACTAAAAAAAAAAAAAAAAAAAGAAAAATCAAGCAAGTTCACCAGCTCCCAGCACGGCTCCGCGCCCCTCAGCACAACCCCAGCCTGCCTCCCCTGTGCACACAAGCTCAGAGCCCTCTGCAAGCCCCAGGCATGGCTCCGGGGGGGAGTTACGGCTCCCTTGCCGCCCTAGAGCCCACGCAGGGCCCCCCGTGCGCTCCTTCACCCCGGCCTCCCGCCGCCATGTTCCCGGCCGGGCCGCCCAGCCGCATCCGCCGCCATCCTCCCGCATCCGCTTCCATCCCCTCGCCGCCGCCCCGGCCCGATGAGGTCCGGGGCAGCCTCCGGCACGAAGCCGCCGATATGGAGGCGACCCGCGGCCGCAGCGAGCCGTGCCGCCGCCCTTACCTTGCGCTTCTTGGAGATCTGCACCGCCATCTTGAGCCGCGCCGCCCGGCGGAAAGGAGGGAGCAGCCCCTAGAGGGAGGGCTATATCGGCCTTCCGCCGCTTCCCATTGGTCCGTCGCAATCACGTGGGCCGGCAGGTGGGGGCCGATGGGAAATGTAGTCTTCCCTTCGCGCCGTCGCGCCGCCATGTTGAGGAGGCTTAACCCTCCCGCTGCCAGTGGGTTTTTCCCGCCCTGCCCGGCTGGTGTGAACGCCCATGGCCGGCATTAAACTGGTTATAAAACCGGTATAACGGGGCACAGGAGTCGGCAGCGAGATAATTCACCCCGATTTGCTACCCGCTATGGTGGAAAAGCGGCCCTTTCCCCTCAAGGCTCTGAGGCCAGCCGTCCCGGCCCACGGGGAGCGGGCAGAGGCCTTCTCCAAAAGGGCTGTTTCTGGTGTTTTAATCTCTCTTTTCGGCAGTCACAGAGGGAGGAAATGCCCATCAGGAAAAAGGTGTGAAAATCACAGACTATTTGGTTATTTCCAGGGGAACATCAGGAGTCTTTGCTGCCAGAGGATGTTGTACTATGATCCCATAATTTGCTGCTTTATGTAAAGTTTAACAACAGCTATTACGTACCTATAGTTAATTGTAAACATGGATATAGTTAACTGTAAGCTTAAAACTACCACAGCTCTTTCCTACTCTGCGTGCGCAGCATCTCGAGCAACAGGGCTGTGGTTGCCATGCCTCTCTGCAAGACAAATATTTCAGTAAATAGGACAGCTGTGGCTCCAGGGCAGATCTTCTGTGTTGTTTTTTTTTCTTTTTTTTTTCCCTCCTATGATGGTATCATCACCTCTGCAGTCCGGACACAGGGTTAAATTAGTAACAGCAGGGTGGGATTTCTCTCTTGAAACTTCTGTGGTGGCCAAAGATGGGGGAAGTGGTGATTTTTTTTTTTAAACAGTTCAGGGATTGTAGGGAATTCCAGGGGTCTGGTTGTGCCATTTCAATTAGAAATTATAATAACGGGTAGAATTGATACATACTCGCACACTAGTGGGTAGATATGTTTGGGAAGTTTGGAAAGTCTGGGAAGAGGCAGCAAAGGGAAGTCCTGCCTCACAAACCTCCCAGAACGGAGCTCTCGCAAGCTTCGAGAGGATGGGCAGGGTCTGACTGTTCGCGGTCCTCCCACGAAGGGCAGACGAAGGCAGTGGGAGCTGGGTGTTTGCTGCAAACTGGTTTGTCGTATTTTCAGGTTTTTTTGAGCTTTTGTCTACAAAAAGAAACTGGACTAGATTTCTTCTAAGCAGCATGGCTGCTCTCTTGTTTGTAGGTCGCTGGCAGCAGTGGATTGCAGGTTAGCGCTGGTGGTGGTTCAAAATTAGACGGTTGATGGCCCCCATGCCCGCAGCCATGTCCCACACCGCCTTCGTTTTTGGGCTGAACTGCTCAAGTTGTGCAGGACTGATGAGCAAAGATCAGGTCTCCCTGAACACGCTGGGCCGCAACCAGCATCACTCTGGGAACAGCGAGGTGGAGAAGACACCTCTGCCCTGGAGCTGGTACTGACCCTCAAAGGGAGGGTGTCTGACATGGCCCCGCTGTTTAAGCTCTCTCCCAAACAAGGCGGCCGCATCCAAACCCCTTTTGAGGCCCCGTTAACCATCGATGCTGTTTTGGGACCTGTGTTTTTTGGCACCATTCTGCTGCCTCATTGAGACAAAGCCAGGCAAACCATGCAAGGAATACCAGTATGACCAGTATAGCACTAGTGAAACACCTCTCCTTCAAACACCCACCCCAGCATTGTCTGCAGGGAGCAGCGGGGAGGCAGCAGTGCCTGCAGCAGCTCTCCTCTTCGCCAGGGAAAGGGACTGCTTTGCCACTAGATGTCAGTGGAGACGGTTTCCAGGGTGGGAAAAGCCTCGTGTTTCTCCTCACCTCCCTCCTCCCTCTTCCCTAGGGATTCGTTTGTCCAGGATTTGAGGGATGGCGCAGACATCGGCGAGACAGAGCCTGTCCGGATCGGCCCACGGTTTATTTTGCAAGGACAGCTGCCGGTGAGGGACTTGTGTCCCCTTTTGTTGTTACCAAACACCTTTCCTCTTACTCCTGGTGTGTCCAACCATCACGCCCTTCCCTCCACCAACTCCTTCTCCTCTCTCTGGGCCTCTCCAAGCTTGGCTGTCCTACACCCTCCACCCTTCGACCTCTATCCCCACCCTCTGCAGGGGGCTGTGATCTCTCCAGAGGGAAGGGACGCAGCAGGAGATGCTGTCCCTCACTCCTGTCCCCCTTTCCTGCTCCAGTTGTGCCCACTGTTCTCTGCTCCCACTCTCTTCCCTCTCTTGGGCTGCCAAAACACACCAACCTCAGTAACCCCTGGTAGCCCTGTCCTCCTCCTTCCTTTCATCTCCGTGAGCGCCCCTCTTTCCTCCCTCACCCTTTTCCCTTCCTCCACCCCTCCCTGGCCCATCCTCCTGTTTCTGGAGCCCGGCTGTGAACCAGCTCCCAAAAACGATCCAACACAAACACACATATATTTTGGGGGAGGTTATTTAAAGCCCTGCTCCTTTCCCTGCTCCGGCCCTGCTCCTTTCCCTGCTCCGGCCCAGCTCCATGGCAGCCTGTGAGCATCAAAGCGAAGGCAGAAAATTGTGGCAGGGGGATGGGGCCAGGCAGGAACATCTTGCTGAAAAGACCACAAAGGTGGTCAGGCGTGGGGTGGCCCTTGGGGAACACACGGTCCCAGCACTGTGACAAGTTTTGGGGACATCTACATTTGAGGATCATGCCAGACCGTCAGACACTGGCTTTGGAGAAGTGATGAGGAGCTGAGGATGTGTCTGTGCAGAAATCCAAGCCCGACACTATTAACCACAGGCTCAAACAATTTTTAAGGAAAGACCCCCTAACCTGCACAAAACCCACTCTGTCTGTCAGTTTCCAGCTTCAGACCACGACACTTCCAGAGCAGGAAGTATCTGCCCAAGATCATTTTTTTTAGGCTGAGTTTACCCAGGAGGGGCTGAACCCATGTATTTCTGGATCACATAAAGCCAGGGAAAGGCACAACATTAGCAAAAAAGCCTGGCGCTGACGTCCATCGCCTTTTCCATGCCCTATTAAGGAGAAACTATGTGTTGTGTCAGCATTTCGGGGTCAACATCGACAACCGGAGCCGGGGTCAAGCTGCACCCTGGTACAAAGCAGGGGCCTCGGTGGCGTTAGGCAGCAAGGGAATGTCCCCTCTCCCCCCAGACGTGGCCTGGCTAAGCCAGTGGGCTCCGAGCCGTGGCCTTCGCAGCCCGGAACATTTCAGTCCCTTCCACAAATAGCAACATGGGATTCCTCCCTCAGCTATGTCCGTCCCCGTCTGCAGCACGAGCCAGCCGGCGCGGCTCCCAGAGATACGTGGTGATGCTCAGAGATGCTGTTTGCAGCCAAAATGGGGATGGATGGATTCATCTCCGCTCCATCCCTGCCGAAACAGAGCCTGGCAGCACCCTGAAGAAGCTGTGACGTGCCACAACGATGCAGCCACCAGCTCCGGCTCCGATTGGGACCCTCCGCCTGGCTCCCAGGCCCAGGGTGGGCACCCTCAGCCTCCCACCTGCCCCCAGTTGGTATTAAAAACCCCACCACAGCCCCCCCTCTGGCAGGCAGCACTTGGATCTCTTGCACTCAGAACAGGTTCCCTTTTGCAGCCATGGGCAGGAGCAAACGCGGGGGACGCACGGGAGGGACGTTGCCCCCCGACGTGGCATTTGGCAGCACCAGGAACCCCCCTGTGCCCCTTGCAGGTGCCGGGGGGTTAGCGGCAGGTTTCCTCGCTGCGGGGGAAGCCGGCTTAGAGCAGGTTTGGGAATCGGGAACTGTCCTGCCTCCCCCCAGCTCCTTTCATTGCCCAGACAGCAACATGGTTTATGGCAGCCGAAGGCCATTGAACAGCCTCAATTAAACCGGCATCCCCGCGTTTTCTCCCCGGGAACCTGGCTCCTGTTCAGAGCATCCAGGAGGGGCTGGCAGCCCTGCGCAGTGAAAGGGCCAGGACAGCCAGTGGCTTTCCCAGCCTGCAGGAACGCTGGATTTTGGAATACCCTGTGCTTTCCCTGGGTGTTGGGAGCAAACGTCCTGGCCGGGAATGTCCCCGATTGCCATCACTGCTGCTTTCACGTGGGAAAATAATACCGGGGAGGATCCTGCAGGCACCCAAGGACTGCGCTGGCTCTGCAAAGGATGAAAGCATCAGGGAACAGCCTCGTGGTCATCAAAACCACACCGGGACAGATTGGTCTGGGCAGAAGCAGAGGGCCTGCCACTTCCCACTGTGCCGAGACAGCCGTTCCCGGGCGACACGGTGCAGCCGCAGCCCGATCCAGCCTCTTCCACCTTCATGCACTGAGCAAGAAGCAAACTGAATTTCACGAGAGAGAGGCAGGTGAGGCAAAACCTCAGCCCCACGATCCCTCCTGCTCAGACACCTGTGGGATTTTTGGGGTATGAGCTCAGGACAGGCCAGGCCCCGCCGCCTCTCTGGATATGCCTCGCGAGCCTGTTTCTTCCCATTTCTCTCCCTGCGAAAACAAGCCGCAGCGCAGTCTTTGGGGCCACGCTACGGGGGGATTTTGAAAGCCTCAGCAGAGACCTTGTCTCCATCTGCGGCGAACCCCGAAAGAGCCGGTCGTCACTATGAACCCTCCTCCAAGTTCTGGCTCTGAAGACACACCTCCTTCCCCAAAAAGCTTTTTGGGTGTTGGAGGGATGGCGCTCCTGCTCCTAAAATACCCTTTTCACAGCAGCTGAGCTTGTCTGCTTGCAGCTGCAGGGCTGGAGCTGGTGATAAAGCAAAGGGTGGCCGTTTGGAAGGATCCATCTGGATATGGATTTATTGACTGAGGCCAATAGATGGTCTCAAACGGATGGGCTCCCTGGGGATGGCTGTCTCCCAGTAGGGCAGCGCTGTCAGGGCAGAGACTCCTGGACCTGTGACGCCGGACCGACGGCCAGTACGGTGCTCACCAGACCCTACTCACCTGCAGGCCTGAGGAACGGCAAGGAGGAGCTGTGGAGGCCCAAGATGGCCTCTGCAAGTGAAGAGCTGCCCCCAGCAGCAAGAAATCTCGTGGTCACTGTTACAGGAACAACCAAATCATTAAAAGGACGGGAAAAAAAAAAAAATGCCCGTATGCCAGTCAGCTCCTGACCGCATTTCTCAGCGGCGAGGAAGCTCTCCTGTAATGGCGTGGTCTCAGGGGAGAATGTCAGCTATGGGAAACGGAGTGCAGAGCAGAAATCTCAGCCCAAGCCGAGGCCCCGCTGCGGGCTGGGAGCTGCGTCGCAGGGGACCAGGATAACATATACAGGGAGCCAAGGGCAGAAGCTCTCTTCACCTCGCTATTGGAGGGCTCTGAGTAACGTCCTCGTGGAGTCTTTCATTGCATAAGGAGCCATTCCCCCGAAGCAGAGTAATCTGAGCACGAGCAATCCAAAATATCTTCTTGGATGAATATCTGTTCAGACACACATTGTGGTTTTGTCATTCAGACTTGTTCCCAGCAGTTCTGCCCAGCTGGGGTGAGGTCCAGGTGATAGGATAGGGCATGAGACCCATCTCCTCGATGCATCTACCCAACCTTGTGTCCGTAGGATGCTGCTGTCTCCACATGGCCTGTGAGGGGTCCCAAAACTGGGCCATCATCATCCTCAGGGGGACAAGCTGCCTGTCCCATACTCCTGAGACCCTAACCCCCTTCCAAAGCTCCCAGGCCCTGCTGTGACACCACGAAACAAGACCAATGGCAACGCTCCAAGTTAAACCTACGTCCCACCACCTTTTTGTACAGCAGCCGGAGGCCTAGAAAAGAAAAACATCCAAACCACCGTGCCTACAACCAGCAATTTCATCAGCCACACCACAGAGTTAATGAGTTTTCCCAGCAAGCAGCTGTGCAAAATGAAACCCAGGGTAGAGATGGACAAGATGAGATCGTTTGCATTAAATGAACGGAGACTGGTCCTGGAAAGTAATTCAAGTAGAGAGATGATGAATTGCAAGCACCGGTTGTAAAGCGTTTGTAAAGTCTGGCTCAGATGGGAGTTTTATTGCGAGAGCCGGAGTGTTATAGTTTATTGCTGCAGTTGGAGCAGCTGCTACCGTTCGAGTTGAATTGCCATGTCTGGTATAAACCCTCTCACCGAGTTACTCACAACTCCCTGGCAGCTCTGGAAAAGTTCCTGAGAAACGTGTCCTGCCCCCACGGAGCTGGTTACCTTACGGGGAGCCCAAGCCCTGCTCTGGTGAGCCCGTTCCTGCGTGGAGCAAGCCGAGGAAGCTGTCAGAGTGGAGTGAGATGGAGTGGAAACGCAGCCAGGAGGAGCGGGAGTCGGGGCCGCGTTTGCAGGCCTTTTGTAAATATTTCGCACGCAGGAGGATTTACTGCTTCTTGGCTTGGCGAGAACACGGGGGACTGAGTCCAGCAGTGGAAGGTGCTGCGATCCTGCAGCCCAGGGAGGGAGAGGATGCTGTATTTCCAGGCAGAGACGGTGCTCAGCTGCCCCAATCCTGTCTCCTTCCCTACAGGGAAGACTTCACACGTGTGAGAACGCGGTTAAAGCTTTTGCGCGACAAGCCTTGAAAAATCAACATCCCTAAACTTACAGGTGGGCAAACTTGGAACTTCTACACCAGAACTCTTCTGGCCTTCATTTGTAAATCGCAGCAATCACCAAGCCGTGACCGAAATGCCTGACTCGACTGTAATCCTGGCCCGTTACCTCCATTAAAGCAGATAAATTGTTGACGGTGTTTTCGTGGCCGTTCACAGACAGGTCCATCACTCTGGCACTTTCCTTTGGGCATCTGCCCCGCTAAACAAAGATTTTGCTTCACTGCCTGGATTCACTTAAAGGACTTTAAAGCACATTAGTAAATAATTTATTCTTCCTTTAAAAACAGGAAATGAAATAAGGACGCTCGGTGTGCTATTTAGCTGGAAATTGTTCGGCTCTTTACTATTTAATGAACCGACCGGCTGCTAACAGAGGTCATTCCAGCAGCTCACACCCCGGCTCGATGGCTCTGCGCAAGGTAGGTAAATTGAAACTTTAATGGGCAGTTCGAGGCGAGCAGTTTGCCCTGGTAGTATCACTTGAAACCCATCAGCTTAAGTAAGTGATTCTTAATCAGCTTTCAAAGCTCCGGGAAATAAGCAGAGGGCAGGAGGTGGCTGTTTTCCCCTGCGTACCGCACTTTACGATGATTTATGGCTGCATCTGTATCAGACACGCTGAGATAAGGTCGGTCGCAAAGGCCGTTACCTGCTCCTCCGTGCACTCCCCGAAATGGCAGCTCGTGGTTTAACCGCTCGCCGTGGTGACGTGACACGGGAGGATGTGGGGAGCCCAGGGCTCCGTCGAGATGGATGTGGGTGTGCATGCACTCAGTATGGGGAGAAAGCTGGGAAAAAGGAGGGAAAAAGGGGTTGCTTTTGCTCCTCTGGCTGGCGAGCGAGGAACGGCGCAGGTGCTCCGTGCCCCAGACCAGCACAGATCCTGCAGGAGGCATTTTTGCTGTTAATACTGAAAAAAAGCGGAGAGTGGGAAAGTGCCGCGGCGCCAAGTTGCAGACTCCTCGCTTCCTGCCGCTGCTTTTTGCCCCTAACCCGCGGCAGCACGCGGTGCCCGCTGTCAGCGGTGTCATCTGCAGCGTTCGGGCTGCTGTCACGAGAGATGTTCAGGCCTCATTAGCTCGTCTGGACAAAGCCTCCCGAGCTCACGGTGAGCTCACCACTGCGGCGTTGGGCCGACGAGGGCTCTCCCTGCTGCTGCTGCATTTCTCTGGCTACCTCTTCACATGGCTTGTGATTTTCTGCTGGGAAGCTGGTCCCCGAGGGAAGTTAAGAGTGAAAAAGCACAGCCTGAAACTTCAATGTGCCTTCTCCCCACTGTGCTGCTACCTACAGCTCCTTTCTGTGCTGGGTAATGAGGTGATTAAAAGCAATAATGACAGCAGGAGACATACAGCCCCAGAAAATTACACCCCTGTTATATTTTTTCGCAAAAACGCCGGGCCGCATCGGAGATTAACTGCTGAGGAGCCAGCAAACATTTCCTAATGGTCCAGAGGCCCAAGTATTGTGGTGGGATCGCTGGGTGTTGCACACAAGGGCTTTCCCTCTTGCACGGGGGTGCACGTGTGGGCACACAGGTCTCTCTCCCCAGGGCTCTGAGCAGTGACATGTTTTCCACATCTTCCTGGTGCACACCTACCCCGCTACGATGGAAATGCCACTTATTTCACTGCTGTGAAAGGGGACAGGCAAGAGAAGAGCACACAGGGAGCTGCAGCGGTTCGGCAGAGAAGAGGACGCAGGTGCTTTATCCACTGCACCGGTGTTTCGTTTCCCACGCCTCCCCACGTGCACCCCGTCACCGACTGCAATCGGCTCAGCCCGTATTACTCCCTTTTTCTCCCACACAGGAATCGTGCTCCCGTTGTTCCGAACTGCCAGCAGCCATATGGCCTAAGACAAATCCCTTTCTCTGCTGTTCTTCGCCCAAACTCTGGGAAACAATGCGTAAGAGCACAGGTTTATAAATACACTTTTAAAATACCTCCCTCTGCCTGTCCTTCTGGTAATGGAAAATGTCAGCACTGGCCCCAGCTCCAACGGGAGAATCGCAGGACTCCCGCTGACATCCCACGCTGGCACTGCGTCATTTGGGGATGGATCACGAGCCCGCCCCGGTTCCGGGCTCGGCGTGTGGCACCGGCGAGCAGAGCCTTGGCAAGCGGCTCGGGGGCACCGGTGCCAATGTGCACAACGAGCCCTGAATCCCATGGCTACCACGGGCATCAGATGGGAGCACGAAGATCAAGTTTGGAGTGGTTTAACTGGCCTCTTTTTTTTTTTCTCCTTCTTTTTAGTGCAAAGCAAAGCAGTTGGCACAGCTCTGCAGAGCTGTTTCTCTGAGGAGCACAGATGCATAGGGTTTCTCCACCTGGCTTCCTCCTGCGTAGCTGCTCTTGGTGAGGTTCATGCAGCCCTGGCTGTGGCCACCATCAAACAGTTCCTGTGGACCCGGCAGCATCGCTGTAGGTGCTACAGGGCCTGTTCCAGTCATTCCGTCCTTTACCTGCCGCCCCCAGATGCAGCCAGCAGCTTGCTTTCACGCTATTACAGTCGAGTGAATAAAACCCCAAATAAAACTACAGCCGTATCAACAGCCTGTGTATAATGAGGCCATCAAACACCAGACACCGAGGCTGGGCGACATTAAATTGGCCGTACTCAAACAAATTAACCACCGGTTAGGTGTCTCTATAAACACGCAACACCTACGCTCTCATCTCTGGGGCAGGCACGCAGCCACCTTCCAGAGCCACGTGCTGTTGAAGAGCTCGGAAATCTGTTACGCTGCAGAATGAGAAGCGATCGCTGCAGAATGATAGAGATTGGAGAGGTTTTTTTAATGGGAGTCTGGGGATTTGGAGGATGCAGGATTTTCCCTGCTTGGGGGAACGAGAGAGGAGCGATGCTCATCCCAGCCTGATTGTGACACGGCGAATGAAAGCAAAACTGATGGTGAAAGACTCCAGGTGGGGAGTAATAAATAAAATAAAAAATATAAAAAATTTTTTACACTGAGGGTGGTGGGGCACTGTCCCAGGTTGCCCAGAGAGGTGGTGGATGCCCCATCCCTGGAAACATTCCAGGCCAGGTTGGCCGGGGCTGTGAGCAACCTGATGTGGTTGGAGATGTCCCTGCTCCTGGCAGGGGGGTTGGGCTGGGTGGGCTTGAAAGGTCCCTTCCAACCCAAACCATCCCATGATTCTATGAATAACACGCAAGACCTGAAATGGGCCAGAAATCAGCAACGTTTGCTCTGTCTCCAAGACACTGCACTTCTCCGTGGAGTCATCCATCTGGGAGGATGACTTCAAAACATTTGAAGCAAACTGGAAGCAAGTTCAGCTGAAGCGACTTGGTAAGGCTGCAGCAGGAGCCAGTGGAAGGGCAGATCTCGATGCCCAGACGCTTGGGTCCCAGAGCTGCACCTCAAAAGATTTCAGCTGTCTCATCTCCCTCTTTGGGCTGGGGGAAGCAAAACTACTTTGCAATGCAGAGAATGAAGATGAAGGCATCAAAGAGGTGGCATCTTGTAATCCAACACCCGGGCTCCTCGGGGAGGCTCTCTGATCCTCCTGGCTGACCTCCATCCTGCTGTTCCTCCTAATGGCCATTGGCAAGAGGACAGACCGAGCACTGACGGGGCAAAGCACTCCCTGAGGTCCCATCGCCAGCCAAGTCGCGGGGTCCCAGCCCGTCCTGCACAATATGTACATCTGATCTTTGTAACTCTCGGTTTGCCAGGCTGCCGGCTCCGTGAAAACCCCGGGGTCGGCCAGGAACACTTTCAGGCTCGGGACCGCTGGTGCGGAAGCGGAGTGGGAGCCGTTCATGAGCAGCCTGGCAATAACCTGGTTCTTGCTTTGCCCTGCTCCCGCTGGCAATTCTCCACCCCCAAGAAACAGCGGAGAGCAGCAGTGAGAAAATGGCTGTTAGTCTATGCACAAGGTTATTTTCTAGGACATTAACCAGAGCCGTGGAAGCCGGCTTGCAAGAGACCCATGAAGAGTGAAAAGACACCTGACCGGAATGCAAAAGCTGAGCCGCAAACTTAACACTTTTTTTTTTCTTTAATATATATATATCTCTTTTTTTAAAAATAGCTTCAAAGAAGCTGTGAGCTCTAAGCAGTGTTAGCAGTTTGAGTGGCTATTTGCTTTAGAAAACAAGCAGTTTCAGCAAAATTATGAAATGCCTGCCGTCCAGAAAGCTCTTATTCTCAGCATCTCAGCTATCCGCGTCTCCAAATAAAACATTCACGCTGCAATACGACACAACTGTTTTGTGGGGGCTAATAAATAAATGAAAAGTATTTACCAAGCCTGCTTTTCTGTAGGAATAATGCCCCTAACATCCCAGAATTATCTCCATCTACGTCTGGCTAGGACTTCAAATCAATAAATCGTCTCCTCATCCTCGGATTAGCTCAGTCAGATCATTTCGAAAGCAGGGGCAGCAGTTCCCCGCTATTAGTCGCAACAGCTCCGCCAGCAGAATTAACGTGAGATCCCCCTCGTTATCTGAGAACAATCACACTGCCAGCGTCCTTGGGTAAGAATTTGCGCTGACCTCGGCAACAATTTGTGTTAGGCTGAGAATGGGCTGCGATGCGGGTTTCCTTTCCAGGAACATTAACTGCCTGGCGTGTTTTTGTCTTCTCGCACCCAGTGTTGCTCTCCGCTGCAAGAGCCGGGGTGCCGATGCATCGGTTGAGGGAAGCAGCGCTGATTTACGGCACGGGGAGACCTGGCCTTGCAAAGCCAACCTCAATCAAAAGCCAACTAGTATGAGATGTTCCAAAGATGAGAGCTGGGTTAAAGGAGATCACAACAGTAGATTTACGGGTGCACCTTGTCCACCGTTCTGGTGGACAAGAAGCTCAGCATGAGCTGGCAATGTGCGCTCACAGCCCAGAAACCAACGGCACCCTGGGCTGCACCCCCACAGCGTGGGCAGCAGGGCGAGGGAGGGGATTCTGCCCCTCTGCTCCGCTCTGGGGAGACCCCCCTGCAGCGCTGCGTCCAGCTCTGGAGCCCCCAGCATCAGAAGGACGTGGAGCTGCTGGAGGGTCCAGAGGAGGCCACGCAGATGCTGAGAGGGCTGGAGCAGCTCTGCTGTGAGGCCAGGCTGAGAGAGCTGGGGCTGTTCAGCCTGGAGAAGAGGAGGCTCCGGGGAGAGCTGAGAGCGGCTCCCAGTGCCCAAAGGGGGCTGCAGGAAAGGTGGGGAGAGACTCTTCAGCAGGGCCTGCTGGGACAGGATGAGGGGTCATGGTTTCAAAATAGAGAGAGGCAGATTTAGATTGGATATTAGGTAAATTTTTTTCCACTGAGGGTGGTGGAGCACTGTCCCAGGTTGCCCAGAGAGGTGATGGATGCCCCATCCCTGGAAACATTCCAGGCCAGGTTGGCCGGGGCTCTGAGCAACCTGATGTGGTTGGAGATGTCCCTGCTCCTGGCAGGGGGGTTGGACTGGGTGGGCTTTAAAGGTCCCTTCCCACCCAAACCCTTCTGTGATTCTATGATAAATGTGACCCTGAGCAAAGAATTTGGCACTCCCTCTTTCAGTCTTATGCTTCTGGGGCTGCGTCCTGCATTGCAGTGGGATCCCACTTCAGATCTGTGCAGGCAGGGGGATGCTCAAAACGTGGCATTTCTGTTCTGCTCGGAAGTCTGACTTTTCTGTTAAAACTTTCATAAAAAAACAAACAAACAAACAAACACCTCACCTGTTTTGGGAAAAACTAGAGGCAGATGCAGCGAATCCTGGATGCTGTGAGGACAGCAGCACGTGTGGGGACTCGGAGCTTCGTGAGCCTCAGATCCATGGGGAGACAAAACTTCCCAGCAACACTCACCAGGGTTTGGGGTAGTCCTCTCCCAAACTTCCACACAAATGATTGAAGCAGTGAGGAGTTTTGGTTTGTCTACTGCCACAAATCTTTAACAAGTTTTGCCAAACCAGCATTTCCTAATTAAATCTGCTTCGTTAGAACAAAAAGTTATTGTTTTCCTGGTTTGCTTTTTCATTTCAGAAAAAGGACCTGGCCCGGTGTCCACGACAAAACCGAACCAGCCCCAGCACTGGTTTGTCTCTGCTGAACCAGCTACAGCCTCCAGCACAGCGCTCACGGCAGCTTTCCCTCGCTGCGCGGCCTGCGAGGGGACGCACAAAACCTGGTTTGACGTTTCAGAGCGCCACAGACAGAGATAAGCCAGCCTGCTGGTACAGAACTTAACCCAACAAAGCATTCTGGACACATCCCAGCTGGCAGAGGGAGTTCAGCTGGACCAGCACTCCATCTCACGGGGCCACGGCATTGTTGGATTAGCGCAAGGTGCCCTAAAGCTGGATTTACTCCGTCACCGAACCACAGCCTCGGAAAGCCTCCTGCCACTTTTACGCCTTAACAATTGATTATTATCCGGCTTAGTCTCAGCTCTGCTGGCTCACGCACTCCAAGAGGAGCGCTCAGATCCTTTCACTGGATTCCCTGGGAAGTCCAAGATGTTGGACTTCCACACTTGTTGCTGTTTTCTATCCACACTTGACGCTTGCAGACAGAGTGGCCTCACCTCATCATTCCCCTATGTTAAGCAGGAAGGAGGCTTCAGTCTTAGAGGAATTAATTAGTGCAGTAATTTGCCTGGGACACAGAGGTGAAGCCGAATTTGGCCCACTCTGCAGGATTCAGCTGAGTAAAAAAGACAAATAGCTGTGCTACGGGATTTTTAAAAGCTGCTGTCAGCATTCCCAGTGCAACTAGACCTGGAAATTCATTCGTCTTTCAATAAACAATGGAAAAAGGAGAAGCAATTACAGTAGACAAAACTAATTACACCCGAGCAGAAGCATAGCTCACAGCAATTGCTCTTGAATCTGCATTAAAAAAGAAAAATATAAACAAAAAAACCGCTCCATTAAAAAAGCTAACAATCTGGGAGCAGAATAACAACCATTTCGGAATAGAAGGGTACTTCATCACAGAGCGTGACAATGCACAGATTTATCTTTGTAAAGATAAATATTCAGGTGATGCTGGCACCGCTCTGCAACCAGGACACAGGGGCACAGAGAATTTGTCCGAGGAGGCGAATGTCGGAGCGGGGAGCAGAAATGAGCTCCCAGCTCCTCAATCCAATGTCTCAACGTAACCGTCTCTTCCCCGCTCGGGCCCATTTCGCGTTCGTCTTGCTAACGCCACAGCCACAACCACTTTTGTGTTGACTGGTAACGCTGCCCGCTCAGCCCGACCTCTTCCTGCAAAGCATCTGGTTAATTTTGCTTCTGTAAATTCAGAACGCAACATGAAATAGGATATTCTGATACACAGTACATTATATATATTTTATATAAATGTCACATATCCTATAAAATTAGTATATTCTAATCCCGCAGGTCAAATTTTAACCATTCTCAGCTGTATGAAGATACACGGGCGTACTGGTGATCCAAGCCTGATGACCAGCAGCACGCTCTCTCCCAGCGAGCACTGGGAAGAGTACCCAGAGTCTTCTCCATCTGTGGGTATCCACACTGCCTGTCCTGCACCCAAGTTTATTTTTGGCTGAAATGATCTATTCGGGCGCAAGAAGAACTGGAGCAGCTGGAGAAACCATCTGTGGAGCTCCGCTTGCAGATACGAGGTTGAACAGTTTCTACTTTTGTAGCGAAGATGAAGCGCTAAAAAGACGAGCTTGACCGTGTCTCCTGTTCTTCACAGCAAATACCGCATGACTCGGGAGAATATTTAAGAGATATTCACATGGTTACACTTTTGTTGGGTGAGATGATGTAAGAGAATCCAAAGCCTTCTCTAAAGCTCGTTTAATCCTTGGCCATTGCCCAGGCTGTCAAGGAGCAGGGACAGTTTTCGTGAGAGGCGATGCCTGCTCAATGCCCGTTTCCGCCACCGTGCCCCCTTCAGATACCAGCTGTGAAATCCAGGAGACAGCAAAAGAGGGTTTTGAACAAAGTGGCGGAAGAACCAGCGCTTAACACGTTTGGGATAGGCCAAGAGGCTGGAAAATTGATTGCAGGGAGCGAACCTGAAACGGGAAGAGGAGGAGGAACGAGATCAGGCTGTGAACTGATCTGGCAGGCACCACAGCATGGCGCATTCACTGGTGATGTGGTCTTGAAAACCTCCACAAGCCATTTCCAACGCACAAAGCAGCCAGTCTCTATAGCGTGTGCTTTTTCCAAAGCGTTCTTGGGAACAGAAACAAGGCCGTGTCAGAACACTGGTTTTTGTGGCCTGTTAAGGAGGTACAATCTGAAACCCCGGTCCTGTAATCCGATTTCTGAGTCTCTGTGGTGACTGCACAGCGCCCAGCCTAACGCACCGTTCAACACACATCTTCTCTGCGTCAGACCTGGGAGACTCCAGAGCAGCTGAAGCAGCAATCTGGGACCCAGAGACAACATGAAGTCCAGAGTGCTTGCTTTCTGAAAGGTTTCTGGCTGATTTAAAAGCTCTTTTTTTTTTTTTTTTTTGTCAGGGAGTGCACATAGAAAAAGGTATTTTCAGCCTGGAGAAGAGAAGGGTCAGAGGAATCTCATCCATGTCTATAAAAACCTGAAGGGAGGACACCAAGACGACAGAGCCAGGCTCTTCTCAGTGGTGCCCAGTGCCAGGACCAGAGTTTCAGCACAAGCTGAAACACAACAGGTTTCCTCTGAACATCAGGAAACACTTTTTCCCTGTGTGGGCGATGGAGCACTGGCACAGGTTACCCAGGGAGGCTGTGGAGTCTCCATCCTTGGAGATATTGAAAAGTTATCTGGGCACGGTCCTGGGCAACCAGCTCTGGGTGGCCCTGCTTGAGCAGGGGGCTGGACCAGATGATCTCCAGAGGTCCCTTCCAACGTCAACCACTGTGATTCTGTGATCCTTTTCCAGACAACAATCGCATCAGCTTTCAAAGCAGCGCCATATCCTCAGACAGACAACTTGGCCATGGCTGCACAGGAGACAGTTTTAGAAATTTTTAGTAATTTTTTACGCTGAGGGTGGTGGAACGCTGCCCCAGGTTGCCCAGAGAGGCGGTGGATGCCCCATCCCTGGAAACATTCCAGGCCAGGTTGGCCGGGGCTCTGAGCAACCTGATGTGGTTGGAGATGTCCCTGCTCCTGGCAGGGGGTTGGGCTGGGTGGGCTTTGAAGGTCCCTTCCCACCCACACCATTCCATGACTCTGTGATTCTAACTGCCGAGGAGATACCTTTTTTCACTCAGCCTGTCTCAATTTTATCCTCCACTGGGTCTGTCGTATGTGATAGAAACTAAATCGTGGTCTGCTACAGATAAAAATAATTCCAGGATGTATTTTTTTTTTTGCAGAGAGGGGAGGTGTTGAGTTTTCCGTCGGGATGCCGTCCCGAAGTACAGCCGTACTGCGACTGTACCCAGGCTCTGCACGCAAACGCTGCTGTAATGGTGAGCGACTGTGCTTGGACTCGAGCAAACCCGCTGTCATCCTCCTCTCCCTGCTGCCAGCAGAGGGGTGGTTCTTCACCACACGCCTGGCGTCTGTTCCAGTCCAACTCCGCTAGCCGCAGAGATTTCTTACCGTCTCCAGTGCGGCCCCGCTATCGCTGCAGTGCTTTCATTTTCTGGATGAAATGACCTGCAATGCAGAGGCTTGCTCGCTACAGCGATCCTTCTACCGGATCTGTAATCCTCAGTCCCCCTGGGTAACGCCTGGAGTAGGAAACCACTTGGTATAGTAAGCACGTCAGCATTTTTCTAGCTGCATTTTTTATTGGCTCATTTGCTGCATCCCTAGCTTCAGTTAAGTTTTCTTTCCTTTTATCCCTCGCTTTCTCCAGCCTCCCCCTGTGCCTTGAACCGAGGTCTCGGTATCCCCGAGCTCGCTTCTTGAAGAGAGCGGGTCAGATGTAGGGTAGAAGGGGCACAGCACGCTCCCTCCTGTCATTTTTATGTCGGGCAGCAGACCTGCAAACGGAGAAAATGCAGGGAGAGAGGACTTTTCACGGCAGCAACATCTCCCCTCCCAAGCTTCCTGGCAGGCTCAACAGAAGGAAAGGCTGATTAGGGCAGATTTCCTGCTCCTCCTGCCTCTGCCGTCCCGAGACTCGCAGGTTATTAATGGCAGGGACCTTGCTGGAAGAGCAAGCAGGGAAAAAACTACAAGTTGCAGAGAAGCAAAAGCTCCTTTCTTTGGAGAAGAGGGTGGGGTTTTTGTTCTCCTTGAAAATTCCTATGAACAGTTGTGCTAGATGGGAAAGAGAACTCACTCAGGGTTTCTTTTAATGTTTCCACTAAAAAACAAAAAGAAACCCTGGCAGAATGAATTCGTAGTAAGGTACGTGACATCGTTTATCCCCATCACTTCAGTCTCATTATCCTTTCAGAAAATCTGGGAACCGGAGCCGTCAGAGGAAAGCCCTTCGTTTTTAGAGTTTAATTTCCCTCTAACGGAGACAGCGATGGTCCTGCTGCCCGCTTCCAGCCACCAACACTTCAACTTCAGTGCTGGGCAAATTCCCTGTACTACTTCTCCAAATACCCCGAGCAGAATACACAACCACAGAGCCTTTGTTTTTACTCAGCACCTTTTTTTTTTTTTTTTTTGCCTCTAAACAGCCGCCGCGTGCTGTTAAAACCGCGGCCATCTCCCGCTTGCGAGCAAACGGCAGCAACAGGGGCTCGCCACCGGTAGAAATGAAAAGTCATTGGCAGGTTTGAGGATTAACATCCTTTATCCGTGATGCCGACAGTGAAAAGGACCACAAGCAAAAAGAAAAGGAGAGATGCAACGAGCAAGAAGCTAAAAGAAAAGGACAAAGCGGTCAAAGCAGCAAGGCAGGACAATAATTTCTGGAGGAGCGCTGCGAATGCATATAAAAAGCAGGGGAAGATGGGATTTCTCAAAGAAAGAGGCTGCAGGAGCTCAGGGAAAAAATGATGAAAGCCTGTGTAATGGTTCTGTGTGAACAGTGGAAACGAAAGATTAAAGCTCCAACGCAACACGGTGGCAGTGCCCAGCGGCCGATCGCGCCGGAGCCCCGCTGCAGCGAGCCGTGTTCAAACAGGAGAGAACACCGTCTTGAATCCAAACAGCCGGAAGCAAAAGTCAGGAGGAAATCGGCGCGCAGAGCTCACGTTAAACGCAAAAAGCACTCACCCTTGAGAAACCGAAATCAGCCAAGCAAGGAGCTGGTCACCGGCGCATGGCTTCTGAGCGCCGATGAGAAAATCTAACGGGGAAACGCAGAGCAGGCAGGGATCCTAAAGCTGGAGAGGTCTGGGATGCAGTGGAATATTCCTTGCACAATTAGGCAAATCAACCCTATTAAAGGACAATCACACTGAGGAGTTACCATCAATCGCTCTCTCCCGCTCGCTCTTTACGCAATTATCCTAATTGCATAAAGGCTATGAAGCAATTATTTTGGTAACTGGAGCTTTCTTACTGGCTCTCCAGTTTGGCATAATTACATAAAGCGATGTTTACAGATCACTTATGGATGTGGGTAAGTGTTTTCCTGAGCAGGAGTTTCAAATTTCTGTGTAAAAACACACATCTTAAAAATGATACCCAGGAAAATGTAATTCTTTTATCCCCAGGTTCTCCCTCGGTCACAGATCTACACCCAAGTCTTCTAACGACGCTTTGTGGTGCCCGTAGCAAGGCAACATCATGGATTTAGTTCCACTTTTTTATTATTCAACTTTTTATACATAATAAATACAAACTTTTTACAGCCAATATAAAGAAAGCATTTGCACCTATGCTTTCAGTGTACTGACGCTGTACACGATGATACGTCGAATACATGCCCTGTATGAAGAAATCATAGTTAAAAAGGAGGCATATTTTTACAACTTTTTTTTTTTAAATAAAATTAGCAGCTCTTACAGAAAATATTTTAAAATACAACTAAAGAGACTTTAAATAACACTTTCTGAATTTTGAAAGTCCAGCTATGACGGACACAGAAAAACTGGCCAAAGAAATTGAACATGAGCGTTATGGCAATACTTGTTTGTCTTCTGCATTGTGAAGCTTTCAAAATTTTTGCAAACAGCTAAATCTTTTTTTTTTAAAAACTTATTTTTTTTTTTTCTTTAAACTTAAGAATAAGTTTGATAAACACATAAAAAGACCTCAAACAGATCAACAGGACAAGAGGTGCAACAGAATGAAAAATACGGAAAAGATGACTTCACTGGACAGTCAGCGATTTCATAACCGATCCATGAGTTGTGTTCTTCAAACAGCCCCACTCTTGGTTAAAGATCCCACTGGGAAAGGAGATTGGCAAATGCAAACGTCTCGGAGACCCAGCATGGGTTGGGATTTACAAGTATGTGCAAAGTTTATGATAAAATCTTGTTAGATGATTTTTTTTTTTTTTTTTCCGTAAATGCAGCCTCAAAAAATAGCCCTTGTTAGTAAACTAAAGGTAGAAAACTGACTGGCTTAGAAAAATAAAAATGAAGACATAAGAGCGCATTCAACAGAACCCATATAACAGCTCAAAAAAACCAACCTTGTGATGCCTTTTACCTGAAGCTTTGATCTGATGGAGACTGCTGAAAATAATTTAGTAGGTACGCAAAGAAAAACCTGTCGCCATCCAGTTCTTCCCTTTCCTCTGCCCATCTCCCTCCATGTGTGTTAAACCATGATAAACCCCAAATATCCGCTGCCCTCTTCTTCCAAACAACAAAAAAAAGCTTCCTTTTCAGAGATCTCTGACTGAAAATGAGTTTTGAAATTCTTTTTCTCTCTATTTCTTGCCTAAGAGCAACGTGAGACCACAGTCTCGGCCACGGAGGCGGTCCGAAGGCTTCGCAGAAACCAGAGCTTTTTCCCGGCTCTCCGGCTTTGGCTCGTTAACGGGCTTCGCGTGGGAAAATGCTACAGGACCATCCAATGCGAACAAATCTAAATAATGCATGTAAATACTCTAAATGTAACTTCTAACTCTAGCCAGATGTTGTGATGACAAAGATACACTGCTAACGTCGGATAATAAAGTACACGGCAATAACTGGGATAAGAGTGACCCAAATACCTTAAAAAAAAAACCAACCAAAACCCCCAAAATCTGCTAAGAAAAAAAATGAAGCTCAATTTCCAGACCTAGACAAAATCTCACTTACTTTTCTACCAGTTGGGTTACGCTATGGAACAAGATGTCGCTACTAATTCAGCACCTCCGTATTAGATACTCTATCACTAACTGTACTGCAGAAATATCAATACAAGGAACATTTAGTTCTGTTTAACTGTTAATTATCGAAGAGGTGTGCATTAATGATCTGCATCAATTTTCCTTACCTAGAAGATGATTTTCCTGTTTCTTCCTTTCTGCAAGGGGATGAAAGAGGAGCCAGCCTCTCCTTATACTGATTTTTCGGTTTCCCTTTTTCGTGTCGCGAGATCTGATTAATACCTAATCAGACAAATAACGCTACTTGGAGAATCGACAATCTTTTAACACATTCCTATGGCAACAGTAATATACTGTACTAATGCACGGGATCGAAGAACGCTATGACTAAGTTGCAGGAATGAGGCTCTTTTCTTCAGCCTCCGTATAAAAAAAATCGACCGTCTGCAGCCAAGAGAGAATCCCGCTCCGAGGCAATCCTCTGCTCGCTGTTTGGCCTGTCTTGGTTCGTGCTAAAAGAGGAAGAATGATGTCTAGAAATCAAAACAAAACGAAACAAAAAAAGGCACAAAATATTCATGACCGCGGGAAGGAATCCACCACGTCAGCGCCACGTAAAATCCTCCCTATCTCTTGCTCTATGAAAAGTCTTCATCATGCAAAGGTGCCTAAAACCGAGATCGACCAAATGCCGCGTTCGGTCTTGATTGTAGCACTACTACTTCACTAGTCCAGTCATCACACCAGAGTGATTTCCACGTCCTCTATCTTCTCTGTTGTCCGGCGATGATGCTGCGTAGGGGGCGGTGGAGCTGCTCGCACCTGAAATAACCAGAAATAATCAGAGAATTGTCAAAATTTCAGAACTTTTCTAGATAAAATCTGCAACTCTGGGCTCATACCTCAAGATGTTGCAAGTGTACAAATTGTGTATTAAGATCAACTGAACTACAGTGAGCAACCAGCTGAATTCAGGTCCAGTCTGAATCTGGATCTGAATCAGATCTATTCTGCCTGTACCCATGGATAACGGATGGATATGGATAAGAAGGACGTGGAGCTGCTGGAGAGGGTCCAGAGGAGGCCACGCAGATGCTGAGAGGGCTGGAGCAGCTCTGCTGTGAGGCCAGGCTGAGAGAGCTGGGGCTGTTCAGCCTGGAGCAGAGGAGGCTCCGGGGAGAGCTGAGAGCGGCTCCCAGTGCCCAAAGGGGGCTGCAGGAAAGGTGGGGAGAGACTCTTCAGCAGGGCCTGGTGCGACAGGACGGGGGGTCATGGTTTTAAAATGGAAGGAAGCAGATTCAGACTGGATATAAAGAAGGGATTTTTCACACTGAGGGTGGTGGAGCAGTGTCCCAGGTTGCCCAGAGAGGCGGTGGATGCCCCATCCCTGGAAACATTCCAGGCCAGGTTGGCCGGGGCTCTGAGCAACCTGATGTGGTTGGAGATGTCCCTGCTCCTGGCAGGGGGGCTGGGCTGGGTGGGCTTTGAAGGTCCCTTCCCACCCAAACCATTCTGTGATTCTATGACAATCCGGTGCGTAAACCCGGGACGGGCTTTGGGCTTTACATTAAACGCTGGAATTTGATGACGCCCTTGCCTGGAACTTATGTATGGAAAGTTCACAACTGCCTTGTTGCACCTAAGCAGCTTACTCATATTTAATCAATCACTGACCTGAACCATATAGACCTGAAACCTGATGCTATTTTTACGCTCTGCCACATCGATGAGGTTATTATTGCTCCCGATGGAGATTATCTTTAGTGCTAACAGGGTTTTTATCACCATTTCAGAATACACAGAGCGACTTGTTACGGAAAACACGGATTGTGGAACAACACCGCAACAAACTCCACAGTAATTTCAAACCAGGCGTATTTAAAATGCAATGCTAACAGAAATCTTTTCAATTAAGGCATGACACTGCAGGAATATCTTGAAAAGAGTGAATTGCAAGAAAGTCGTGAAGAAAATATAGATCTACAAAATGGGAAAGCTGAATCGGTGTCTCTTTACTGGGAATAACCTGAAATTTCTCTGCTCAGGACTTGCAGATGCCGCCCTACCTCTGCCTTGCGTATGGCAGTGAGTAAGGCAAACGCACTGAACACTGGAATATTCAGAATATAATCCCTAAATATCCAAAAATGCATCTGAATATGATCTCATTTAGGACTCTGAACCGCCCAAAACTTGATTTCAAAGTTAATCCTAGGAGATGGGTTTTGCAAGCTCCAACTGATTAAGTTCTTCCTTTCCTTTTCTGGGAAAATCTTTCTAGGCAGCAGAGATAAGCCAAATTATATTGATCTTATCATTAAGAATTTTTAAGCCCAAACCCTCAAATTGAGGATTTTGGAAATAAATTTAACCCTAAATGCAGTGGAGACCCAAGGACCACATATGACATCACACTGCTGACAGTTAAGATGCAGCATTTGTATTTTCCTGGCATTCTCAGTGAATGAGGCTGCAGCAAAAGCGCGCTGGAGAAGAAGCAATCGCACAAATCATGATTAAACTGTTCTGGCATTTATTCGTTGTCCCTTTTTTAGTTCTGTTGAGGGGTTATTACGCGCGGCAAGAACAGAAATAACTTCCCAGTGCTCGAAAAGGCGGCGTGACGCTTATCGACGAACATCTATTGTAGATAGAATTTCCTGCCAGGTTAGATTTCGTGACTTGCATGCCTCAGGTATGGCAGCTACCAAGTCAGACACAGAGGGGCAGGGCAGGGGACGGATAAAATTCAAGGTCACCTTTAAACGCAGCGACTTACTGTTCAAACAAGCGCAACAGACCTCTCCTCGCACCATTCGTCTGAGACACCGCGGTTTTACACGCAGTCATTTGATTTGCAGAACACACAGAGCCAAATCGCCACCCTGCTTTGAATGTACCCATCCTGATTTACCTAAGCCTGGCCTTAGAACTCTGTAGCATCAATAAAAACAACAGGTTTTTGTTTTTTTTTTTAACTTACAGGTCGCAGTTTGCCGTAGGAAGTTTCAGGAGGGATTCGCGGAGGCTGCGAGAATCCAGGGGACTCCGAACTGAAGCTGTTTTCTGGAAGAGTAAGCAACAACCCATCACAAACACGCCACGCGGTATCGCTGAATTAACTTTATACTGCAAAAAAATGCTTTTATTTTTTATGTGAACAATCAAAATTAAGCACTTGGCTGAAATGTTTCTTTCGCCGTCACAAAATTTCTTACCGTTGGTCGACGGCGATCTGGGGAAGTACTGAGATCCCCTTTTATCCGGGCTGTGGTAGGGACTGGTGGGAGGCTGGTCATACAGTGGCAGCGGTGGGAGGGCGTTGTTAGGCTTCGGAGTCGGGGATACCTGTGTTAAGAAGAGAGAGGGGCTGCAGGAAGCCTTGCTCCTCACAGTTTTTATGTACGCACTGGGGTGCAGTCAGTTCTCTGACACATCAGGATGCTGGGAACTTTTAGCTGCAGAAAAACTCTCTGTCAAAAGTGCCGACAGGTACGTTTGGGAAGGAAAGCCAAGATATCCAACAGTGATAATATTTTTTTTCAATCATAGGCTGCCACTGAGCAGAACATTTCACCCTCTCCCAGGTAATGTAGAGAGACTTTCTGAAGGTTATTTGAAAAGAGTCATTTGGCCAAGTGTGCCTCTCCACATCCACTCACACAAAATCGTCAAGATCCTGAGTTTTATTCCGACTGAATCGCATAGATATCATTTACATGTTACGTTTTCATGTCATCTCAAATGAAAAAAATAAAAATACTGGAGAAATTACTTTGTAGGGAACATGACAGTCCAACTTCTAGCACTACAGATATAAGAATTACAGAACTACACTGGACTGAGGACATTTTGGCAAAAATTGCTGCAATACAGTATCTGGCAGCATTCTGCCCTTCAAAAATCGAGAGGATACAGAACAGATTTCAGTATGAAAACATTAAATTAGGGCTGAGAGAGCCTCTCATTCTCTTTTTGCCAGGTCATGTTTGGTGTCTCAGTCTAAGCCATAATTTAATTACAGGAAGTAGGCTGTGAATTTCTCCTTTGGTTCATTTCCCTTCCATCCAAGTTCTTGCCTTCATTCACAAATGTGTTCCATTTGCCAAAAATTAGCAGTTGATAATTATTAGAGCGGGTAAGAAACTAAAAGGTAAGCACTCAGGTTTTTGTTTTTTTTTTTTCTTAAATTGGGTCTGCCTTTGTTTTTCTTTTTCCTAAAGAAGCACCTCAACTCTTTACATACCTGAATATCTCCAATCCACTGCGTCTCTCCATTTTCTGAGGCCGTAAGCTCTTCAACTAACACCGATGGGAACACCCCAACGCGTCCGTTGAATTCTCCTTCCCAAAAGCCGTCATCATCTTGATTCTCCTTGTTCAAGATGCGGATGATCGCTCCTTCCGGGAAGGACAGCTCATCATCCGTCTGGCCCTCGTAATCATAAAGTGCTTTTACAAAACAGACTGAAAAACGGAAGAGGAAAGAAAAAAAGGTGTAACTGGCATCAGCTTAAAGAAAATAGTATGTACGATACATATTTTTACGGTTGGACTCGATGATCTTAAAGGTCTTTTCCAACGTAAATGATTCCATGATTCTGCAACTGCTGAGTCAAATTATTTTAGTTTTTCTTCATTTTAGTTGACGTTAATCTCAACTCTGTGAGACAGTTAAATTACCCAGATTTGATGAGAGACAGATAATTACTGAGAACGGTTGTGCTCAGACAGAGGTCAACTATGAGAAATTCTCACGTGCAACATCCAAAGTCGATACGCAGAATGCTTTGGAGAACAATACTGTTAATTTTTTAATTGATATTTACCACTGGAGTCTCCATTCAGGCTGCCTGAGACTAAGTCAGCCTCAGTGGAGTTATTTGAGGTGTGCGATCGACTGTCCAGCGCCGCGAGGGACTGCAGCATACTCAGCAGGCTGCTGGATGTCGGGAACTGCAGGTACTTCTCTGGCACGTAACCCACTTGACCCGCTTTATTCCGCGCCTGGGAGTAAACGACAGAAAAGACGCTCTGCTTTTGCATACCGCTCTGAAAAGAATCCAAATGCTTTCTCCCGTCCAAGTTTTATTTCTAAAAGCAATAGTGAAAAGAAAATAATCTCAGAAAAATGATACCTTTACCCAGTCTTCCATATCTCCGTCTTCAATCACCTCCAATACCTCGTGTTCTTCTATGGTCAGTTCATCGGGCTGAGAAGCCTGAAGTATATAAAGGGAAGATTAGAAAATAAAAGTGTTTTCAGGACAGGACAGGCACTGTAAGGAACATTTTCATCCAGACTTTTATTAAAACTAAGGTTTTTCTAAAAAAATGGACAATTTTACGAAGTAGCATAGAATCATGGAATGGTTTGGGTGGGAAGGGGCCTTTCAAAGCCCACCCAGTCCAACCCCCCTGCAAGGAGCAGGGACATCTCCAGCCAAATCAGGTTGCTCAGAGCCCCGGCCAACCTGGCCTGGAATGTTTCCAGGGATGGGGCATCCACCGCCTCTCTGGGAAACCTGGGACAGTGCTCCACCACCCTCAGTGGAAAAAAATTTATTCCTAATATCCAATCTAAATCTGCCTCCCTCTGTTTTAAAACCACGACCCCTCGCCCTGTCCCAGCAGGCCCTGCTGAAGAGTCTCTCCCCACCTTTCCTGCAGCCCCCTTTGGGCACTGGGAGCCGCTCTCAGCTCTCCCCGGAGCCTCCTCTTCTCCAGGCTGAACAGCCCCAGCTCTCTCAGCCCGGCCTCACAGCAGAGCTGCTCCAGCCCTCTCAGCATCTGCGTGGCCTCCTCTGGACCCTCTCCAGCAGCTCCACGTCCTTCTGCTGTTGGGGGCTCCAGAGCTGGACGCAGCGCTGCAGGGGGGTCTCACCAGGGAACTGGTCTCCTTGAAGCCCGACAGGGACAGCTCTACACGCACTGCTGCAGGTTTTCTCATCTAGATGTTACATTTATTTCATGTGCACCGCTACTGAGCCAAACGCTGGCATCCCACCTCAAACTCCACAGAACAGTTACACCTATTAGTTGTTTGTTACATAATTCATTTTTCTAATCAAATTTAAAAAAAAACAAAACACAAACCTTGTAGGAATAAACAACTTTGCAGGTGAGAGGATAATTTCTCAGAGTACCAGAAGGACTAGAACTACTGTCATCAAAAACATCCATGCTGTCTTCAAACTCTTCACCTTCTTCCTTTTCTGCATCAGCGTTAACCTATTAAAAGAAATTAAATTGAGCATTAAACCCTCAGAGAAAAATAAGTGATGAAATAACAAGAAAAATTCATTGATTAATATTCTTCTGTGTGGTTTAAGGAAAAGAATGAGAGCTGTCACCAAATCACATCTTTGCTTAACTCAGTTGTATTTTTTCCTTCCAGCACAGGGCTTCGGACTTTAAAAACAACTGCAGAAGATTTTGGAAGCTCCAACTCAGCTGCTGGACAGTAATCTATTTTTATATGAGCCGTGAAACAGTGACTAATGTACTTTGGAGATGGCATTTCAGAGCAACAGCAAATAGTTTAACGGAAAAAAGGAGTCACTTACTGAGAATTTATGCTATTAAATAAAGATGAATGTACCCGCAACCACGAGTTATGAAATGAAACTGCAGTGAAAATACTTAAATTTGAAATTTTTTTTTTAAAAAACAGCCTTCCAGGTGGTGGATTCTGCACAATAGATTTGCGGCGGTAAAAAAAAAAAAACCTCAGAGAAAGAATGATGATTAAAAGCTAGCTGTAAAAGTTTAAATAAAAACTGAAGTCAACACGCTGGAAAAATACAAGTTTCTATAAACGCAGTTTGGGCAACGTTGACACGAGCTGTGCTTTGGCCTTGTGCCTGGATTAAATTCTGAATAAACACTTCATCTCCTGTGAAAACAGGCAAGTCCTCTGAATCAAAGGCAACACTGTTACGCGTTTGCTGTCTTCCCTTTACTCATTCACATTAATATGGGGGTGAATTTGGGATTCCTTAGGAAAACTGAAGGCTGAGCAATCCACAAAATTTAGGCTGAGACCAAAAAGGCACCGGGCAGGCTCCCTGAACAGCTGTGTCTGTACCACTGCTCCGTAACATCTTTGCTCTTCGAGACCTGGAGTAGAAGAGCACAAAGCTTCATGATTTTCTGACTTAGATGAATTTTTACGTTACAATTTTTAGAATACAGTCTCGTTATTCATCTGATTTTTTTCTCCACATTTTAATTCAAGTGCAGTTTGCATCCAGCGCTACTTCAACGTGTTCACGGATGTTGCGGTAACAAAAAAAATCACCGTCCTACCTACCCAATGCTTTGATATATTAGCAATTAACCATAAATTATGGCAAATTTAAGGTCTCCCCCTCCAGTTTCCAACTGCCTTTTGCTGTGCGTGGCCTATGTCCCAGCAGGCAAAGCCGACGCTCAGCTGACAGCCGTACGAAGCATCATGGAAATTAATGTATCGTGTCTAGAAAGCCTTGTTCACAAAAATTCTGGGTCCGGTTTCCTAACGTGAGGAAAAATACATTTTCATTTTCAGTACGCTCAAACTCCTTGAACAGAATCATTTGCAAAGTAGGCACAGAGAGGGAGAAGAGCATTAATGATACAGAAAACTCCGCAGTTTGTTTCATAAAGGTCATTTCCCTACAGAGTCTGGGAATGACGGAGAGCGTAAGCAAAGAATAAAACGGATCAGCCACAAATACGGCAAAGGGAGGCAACAGAGAACAAACGTAAGAATAAATGCAGGTAAGAAGGTCGCCCCCAACATCAGAAGGACGTGGAGCTGCTGGAGAGGGTCCAGAGGAGGCCACGCAGATGCTGAGAGGGCTGGAGCAGCTCTGCTGTGAGGCCAGGCTGAGAGAGCTGGGGCTGTTCAGCCTGGAGAAGAGGAGGCTCCGGGGAGAGCTGAGAGCGGCTCCCAGTGCCCAAAGGGGGCTGCAGGAAAGGTGGGGAGAAATTCCAGGTGGTGGATGCCCCATCCCTGGAAACATTCCAGGCCAGGTTGGCCGGGGCTCTGAGCAACCTGATGTGGTTGGAGATGTCCCTGCTCCTGGCAGGGGGTTTGGACTGGATGGGCTTTGAAGGTCCCTTCCCACCCAAACCATCCTGTGATTATATAAAACTGCAGGACCTAAGGACGGCAGAGAGCCGGTTTCTGAATGTTCACCACTGCTCCCTCGTCACGGATGAGGTGAAAGTGCTGCTCCTAACACGCTGCAGTAATTCTTCTAATAATTGCAAGCGACGTAATGTTGGTACGGTTCTAAGAATTCCATCTACGGGCTGTTCTCAGCTGGCCTGCCAAGGTCAACAGCATCTTTTTTTTTTCGCACAGGAGCGTACGTAAGTGTAAAAGGGGAAAAGAAGAATCAGAGTCGAACCTCCCACGCTGCGGCATCCGTCCGCTCGCCAGGGCCCGGCACGGGGTTGGGCTCCGGGGCCAACCGCTGGCACGTCTGCTGAGACGGAGAGCAAGGTGTTGGGTGGAGTCCAACACGCGCGATGGGAAGTTGAAGGAGGTGGAGTACAAGAAGAAAGGGGAAAAAAAAACACTGTTACACACAGCTATGTGACACATCCTCATCCCCCCTGGGCGGGAAGGCTCTGAAACGAAACTCGGCGCAAGAACTGCTCTGGGATTTGGGAAGGCTGACACTTGGACCTGCACACGTTTGTCATACAGAAGGTATGTTCTGGCTGTCCAAAGCATTTAAGGTTAAAAAAAAAGTGTGCATTACGTAATTTTCATAGTATACGAAGAGTATAGTTGGGAAAATATCCACACGCAAACCAGGACTTTATAAAAACCTCTGAATTTTGTTACATGTTAAATATATAAACACGTACAGAAAATTTAAAATTTGCTTGAGGGAAACCGGCTGAACCTTCAGGGATTTTATGTGAGTTGGTTACTGGGGAAGAGCAACAGATTGGTTACTTTTGCTGCCAAAGGTGACGGCTCAGCATCGTTTGCTATGCAGGGGAATGAAAAAAAAACGGTCCTGTGAGCTCTTTCAGCAGTTCCTCTTTTCTGAACAGGGTTTCTTGGTTCAGGCAGCTGTTCAATTTGGCTATTGCTATTTTTTAAAAAAATATCGTTCTTCAGGGGGGAAAGGGGAGATAAATGAGTGTTTGCCTTTTTTTTCTTCTTTCTTGAACTACATAAAGATGTGCTTTCTTCCAAGCTCAACAGATGGGAAATGTCTCTGGCCTATTTTGCAAACCAGCTAGAGACATTAAAACCACAATCAGTCTTTCGTACGAGTGAATAAAAATATTTCACTGATCAAAGTCATTTTTCAGTTCAGTTTTGGGCATCTTGGATGAAATTTTTGAAAGAGTTTGTGTGACTTCGGACGTACTCATGCAATTTAATTTAACAGTTTAAGAATTTACCAACTCTCTGGACGAAATGCCGTAGCGATCACGCTTGTGGTCTGTTCTAATTTAACTTCAGCACTGCTTTAATGAAACAGGTATTCATAAAGAGAAGCCAAAGATTTCATCTGTCTCAAATAACAGGGCAGTGACTTGCAGGCGAATAGCGGTAACATCGAAATCTCCGGCGGACGTCTGAGGGAAACATCTAACCCTGCTCACAAGAACAGGCAGCCTGTTTTCCAAAGCCCTTCGCTGGTTTTTAGTGAATCGAATTTTCATCTCAAATCACAGGATCACAGGATAGTTTGGGGGGGAAGGGACCTTCAAAGCCCACCCAGCCCAACCCCCCTGCCAGGAGCAGGGACATCTCCAACCACATCAGGTTGCTCAGAGCCCCGGCCAACCTGGCCTGGGATGTTTCCAGGGATGGGGCGTCCACCGCCTCTCCGGGCAACCTGTCCCCACATAAACGACTCTTACAGAGATGATGTGGAGTCTGCAGTTTTTTCAACATTTTGGGAAAAAAAAAAGCCTTTCATGCAAGCATTTCAGATAACTCTGTAAGCTGTTAATGAAACTTCAAAGAAACACGCAGACATTTTTCTTTTCAAGAGATGGCAAATCAATCTGAAGTAAATTCAGCAACAGAACCCAGAAATCCTTTTTTTTTTTCAGTTTGGGGTTTTTTTTTCCTGAAATCCAGACACAGGCTTCAGCCACGAAAAGCTACAAGATTTTTCCAGTTAGCTCACAAACAATGAAATACTATCAATTTTGGTTTATGTTCGATATTAAGTTAGGAGCTGCTCCTAGGAAAGAGCTACGTCGAGACGAGGTGAGTTTACACGCTGGGAACCGTACCAGGTGCGAAGAGCCGTTGTTGGTCACCGAAGGCAGGCTGGCCCAGCGCTCGTTCTCCAGTTCTTCCATCACTTGGTTCATCGCGCTTTTCAGCCACGTGTCCACCGACACACCGATCTGCTTCAGCAGGTCAAGCCGGGCTTCGGCTTTCAGCTTAATTATCTGCGGAAATAAACAGGCACGAGTCAGAATTCTTTCAAGATCACATTTCACGCCTTGCCACGATTCGAATGTGTTATTTCCTGATCCAGAAATTACTCCGGGGGCTCCAAAAGCCGCTCCACACGGAAACGAGTCCAGGTCTTCATTTCCTTGCCTGCGTGAGCCAAGAGATGGGAACGGTTTTCTAGAGAAGTATCCCACAAGTTGGCGTTTTAAAAATAACATTTATTAGTTTACGCTAACTTTCGATTCATATATTCCCGTGATCGGGGAGCTGAGATTATTTTCCAAGTGCAAAACCCCGGACGAATCCCAGTGCTCCACAGTATTTTTAAAACCAGGAAGACTCCTGGGCTGCAGACCCCGGATGCCCTTTCGGCTGGCGACTGAACCGGATGCGATACACAAATAAATCCGATGCGATAACACGCATGCAAACCCGCCGAGCCCTCAGTTGAGGCTGTTTTCCATCAGCACTCGCCAGAGATCACAGGAAGCTTATTTGTTATGGCAACAGAGTATATTAATAATTCCAAAAATTATATAAATATCGCACTTCAACACACAGTTTCCTGATTTTTGTCTTTAGAACAGAAGGAAAACTTAGGTTTTCTGACAGCTGGGTTCACTTCAGCATCCTGGCCAACGGAGCCAAGGCTTTAACGAATTCATGGCAAACCACCACCCTGATCCAAATTACGTAACAACCTCAACAGAAGAAATGGAAAGAGTAGCATGCAGAAATTCAGAATTTCAAGAAAAGCAGAATTTCAAGACAAGAAAAGCAGGATTTCAAAGATCGCATCAAGGAGTTGGGGGCAAACCTGGGGATAAAATTGAGGATATTTATGTTCAGCCAAGCCCTATCATCATCATCATGGAGTGGTTTGGGTGGGAAGGGACCTTCAAAGGCCACCCAGCCCAACCCCCTGCCAGGAGCAGGGACATCTCCAACCACATCAGGTTGCTCTGAGCCCCGGCCAACCTGGCCTGGAATGTTTCCAGGGATGGGGCACCCACCACCTCTCTGGGCAACCTGGGCCAGTGCTCCACCACCCTCAGCTTAAAAAGTGTCTTCCTTCTGTCCAATCTGAATGTGCCTCCCTCTATTTTGAAACCATGACCCCTCGTCCTGTCCCAGCAGGCCCTGCTGAAGAGTCTCTCCCCACCTTTCCTGCAGCCCCCTTTGGGCACTGGGAGCCGCTCTCAGCTCTCCCCGGAGCCTCCTCTTCTCCAGGCTGAACAGCCCCAGCTCTCTCAGCCTGGCCTCACAGCAGAGCTGCTCCAGCCCTCTCAGCATCTGCGTGGCCTCCTCTGGACCCTCTCCAGCAGCTCCACGTCCTTCTGATGTTGGGGGCTCCAGAGCTGGACGCAGTAGCTATAACTTCAATCCAGCTGAACCCCCAACCATGGATCCATTTTAATTTAATTTAATTTGTGGAGGTGACTTCAAACCTGTTTCAAACAATGAAACTACTTTTGAGAGACATTATTTTTAATTTTGCTTAGAAAAAATGTGATTTTTAAAAAGCAGTCAGTCATTAAGAGTAAAATGTACGATGTGAAATGTCTCTTCACACGGGTGCAGCTGCGTGCACACGCTCCCCCACAGAATTAGGTATGGACACTCAAGGACTGGAGAAGTTGGAGAAGTATTTCCCACGGGAAAAGCCAAAGCCCAAGCCAAGTGAAGTTTCCACTTCTCCCTGCGAGTGGTCTTCAGGTGAATGATTAACACGTGCCATAAATACTGCTCACATAGCCCAGAAAACGAGGAAAAAAGCAAAATGTATTAATATGCACACTCCTTCAGTCAAGACGCAGAAAATACTGATTTAAAAAAACCAAAAAGTTCAGAGATTGATCCACGCATCAGCATTTACATTTGAAAGACAGATCCTTGCAGTTCAACGGCGGCATCGAGCATCTCCTGAAAGTCTTGTACGTCAGTACGGCCCCAGCCCCAACCCGAAATTTGGGAATATTTACAAAGCAATACCTATGGAAAGGTCTGAAATGGGAAGTGCTAGATGGTTTTGAGGCCCAGAGGTGAGGGGAGGAGGCATTTTATCCCTTTCTTGGTCTCAGAAAGGCAAAACCTCTCAGTTTGTGTTCTTCTTTTACCTCTACTTATATTAGTTCTTACATTTTAAAGCTGTAAGAACATGGGAACAATAATAATTTTAATGAATCATTAACTTTTTATTTGGAAAAAAAAATGTTTTAGGAGCACTTATGGAATTGAGAAGTGGATTTCTCACTCCGTCAAGGTGAACAGGGAACGCACTTTCAAACCAAAGATGTCAGCACAGAAGGGTTGCACCAAAAAAGCTGAATTTCTGCACGTGAACGCATTTCTCTCCTATTAGTAAGTCGTCAAGATTTGGAACAAAACCACTTTTGACTACATCTGCTTTGACAGAAGGGAGATGAGTGACTCCGAGCACCCCGTGAAGGTGAGAGCTCCCCATTTTATCACGTTAGCGAGCTGAGGTACCTCTGCGTGTGTTTTACTTGTGGAGTACAGTAGCTACCCCCAATTTGTTTTTCTACTCCGACGTGTACATTACAAGGATTTTCCGTGTGCCTTCAACAAAAGCTGCCCAGGAAATGACCAGCCTAGTTGTTTTGCTACTTTACCTCGTTACGCCATTTCCAATTAGCTCGCGTTATGCAACAGCAACAAACATTAGCCTGGGCATCCTCTAAACATGCGTCCTTCGTATCAGTACTCGGTGCGCTGCAAGCCACGCTGCTGTACAGACTCGTTAGCTAAAATAAACGAGCCGCTCCAACATCCTTGACTGTACCTGCGAGAGATGTGAATGCCAGGGACCCAGCAAATCCAGTCGAGTTTCCCCGCTCTGTTCACACACAGGGCTCTTAATGTTCAACAGAGGTTTGTTCCAAACCACAAGTGTTTGGAGCTTCGTCCCCTCACAGACAAGCCATAAAGTACTGACGGTATCAGCTCAGGCCGGCACTTGAGAGATGTATAATGGTGTTTACGAGCATACATACGTATTTTCATAGAATGATGGAATCATGGAATGGTTTGGGTGGGAAGGGACCTTCAAAGGCCACCCAGTCCAACCCCCCTGCCAGGAGCAGGGACATCTCCAACCACATCAGGTTGCTCAGAGCCCCGGCCAACCTGGCCTGGAATGTTTCCAGGGATGGGGTATCCATCACCTGGAATTTCTCCCCACCTTTCCTGCAGCCCCCTTTGGGCACTGGGAGCCGCTCTCAGCTCTCCCCGGAGCCTCCTCTTCTCCAGGCTGAACAGCCCCAGCTCTCTCAGCCTGGCCTCACAGCAGAGCTGCTCCAGCCCTCCCAGCATCTGCGTGGCCTCCTCTGGACCCTCTCCAGCAGCTCCACGTCCTTCTGATGTTGGGGGCTCCAGAGCTGGACGCAGCGCTGCAGGGGGGTCTCCCCAGAGCGGGGCAGAGGGGCAGAATCCCCTCCTTATTTATTTAACAGCTAGGGACTGGGGTATCTTTACACTGATTTAAAAACCGTCAGCCACCCACAAAGTTTACAAAAAGTTTTCTGGGTGGTTCCTGCTTCTCTGAGCTGCTCTTCTGAGCAGCTGATGGTAGGTCCTAAGAAGATGAAAGGAAAAAAACCCCAAAGTTTTTTAAAATATAAATATTGTTATCTGTTCCTCACATACCTCTCGTTGCTCTACATGGGAGAAGGCACAGTTTTGTTTATTTACTGTTCCAGGCTTAATTAAGCAAAGGCTTTAGACCTACAGCTTCCACAAGATGAAGATAAACAACTGCTTGGGAAATGATGGGAACTAAAAGCAGCAAGAATACCTCACAGAGCTGACGTCTCCTCCCAGAAAGAACAGGGCCTGTAAGAAACCAAGTGTTCATTTCCATCCCACAAAGCTCTCTGAACCCACTGCCAGGACGTTTTTTTTTTTCTCTTAAATAATTCTGAATTATTTATTTTAGACAAAGGTTACCCTTACGAGCAGGAGCAGATATTAAAATGGGATTCAATCAAGATGACAAGTAGATCTAAACGATCCCTTGTGAGAAATATTTTATGCCACTGCGATATTTTTCTAGTGGCAGGAACAAAATCATTACGAGGGCTGGACAGGATCATTTGGGAAATTGTTTTAGCTAAGCAACATGGAAGGGTTTTGGTAAAACACTCTGGAAAGGTGTTATCTTTATTTTTTCCCTGTTTGGAAACATTTCTGCTAAATTCTAGGCTTTTTTTTTAATTAAAAAAGGTATCAAAATGAAATAATTCCCTTAAGAAAAAATAACATGTCATTTAAATTTCGGCCCACCAGAATTATTTGCGCAGTGACAGGCAGAAGTAACGGAGTACAGTAAAAACAAGGACTGGAATGCCACAAATTTCTCCGAACCCAGCGTAAACCCTCCCACACAAACCAGTTTTCAGCCGCAGTCCAGCGCGATTGAAGTAGGGACGCGCGGACAAATAACCCCTGAAATGCAACTTTCACTGCCTTGCTGATGTGGGGGTGGAAAGATAGGCACGCCAAAAAGAATTTTAAAATCCTATCCTAAAATTTTTATCCCTGAGGCACAAACGTAAGCTCTGCCTTGCACAGAGAGTCTCTCAGGAATTTTAGCTGTACAGCTTTTACCTGCAGTACTGTAAATCAAGACCATACGACGGCAGAGATTTACAATAAACCAGGTAAGAAATATTCTTTCTGCTCTAACGTGTCTTTCTTTTGTCTTCTCTGCAGCAAAAAAAAAAAACACAATTGCTACCTGGCTGCAGGCGAAGCTCAGCCACCGCAACGGAGCGACCGCGGCGAATCCTGCAGCGACCTGGAACAACCCCTCGCTGCGAACTCACCTGGCCAGCACCAAAAACCCCAAAGCCAACGCTTCTTCTGCACCAGCTAAGGAACTACCTAATAAATCACAGAATCACGGAAGGGTTTGGGTGGGAAGGGACCTTCAAAGCCCACCCAGCCCAACCCCCCTGCCAGGAGCAGGGACATCTCCAACCACATCAGGTTGCTCAGAGCCCCGGCCAACCTGGCCTGGAATGTTTCCAGGGATGGGGCATCCACCGCCTCTCTGGGCAACCTGGGCCACTCTACCACCACCCTCAGCGTAAAAAATTTCTTAATATCCAATCTGAATCTGCCTCCCTCTATTTTGAAACACAACACTGAGTTGTGTGGTGGTTTTTTTTTTAAGTGGGAGGACGGGCGGGAGGTTCCTACAGGTATTACAGCAGTTAGTTAATTTATATGCTAAACATTCCGCAGGGAGTTCAATTAAACAAGACCGTCAGGGTGAGGCGAACGGGAAATGAAACACTGACACAGATAATGCAGCTCGGGAGTGAACGCCAAGGTTAAGAAAACAGAGGTGAAACAGAGAAGAGCCCACCTGCGTAGCTCCAGCCCAACTGGGAGGCTGATTTTTCCCAAGCTGAAGCACATAAAACCGTCAGAGATTCCTAAACAGAGACAGGATTTAGCGGGGAAGGAGATGAAGAGTTAATGAGCGCAGCACTGAAGCATCTTGTTGGGTTTAGGAAGTTGTTCCCAGGCTACTGGTAATGGGATTGAATGGAAATTACCCAAATTCTGTAAGTAAAAAATGAAACGTATGTAGCCAAACCTTTATTAACACATTTCTCTGCAGCCCTGGTAATGAATACTGGCTCTTAACACAGCGAAAGATGTTGCACACATCTCACAGTCGAAAGATTCGGTAAGATCTAAGCAGAAGCTGGACTAGAGACACCCCCACAAAACCTGGACTAGAGACACCCCCACAAAACCTGGACTAGAGACACCCCAACAAAACCTGAACGACTCTGTGAAACGGCACCGCTTGCAAACCACAGGTTCACGGAACTGAGCTGGACTTGCAGTGTGACCCACCTTTCAAAAGAACTGGATTTAAAAAGAAAGACAAAAAGAAAATGTACAAAAAAAAGCAACACTAATATTCCTGCAGGCCAGACGAATCCCTGATCCCTTTACCAAAAAGATCGGAGATGATCTACTGCCTGAAGTCCTACAGCAACTCTTCATCTCAGCAAGGTTTAAAGTCTTGATGGGCATTATCTGTAGGATTTTTCCAAATGACGAATCCGTTTGTTTCCATATCTAGGGATATCCAGCCTCTACAGATACAGGTGGAGCGAAGATGGCTCTTCAGTTGATCAGATCCTTCCAGGAATCTTTATGACAGTATTTCTTCAAAATATCTCTTGTTCCTGCCCCTTCATCCCACAAAATACCCGCCTCTGTTAAACGTCCACTAATGGAAAAAAAATATCCTTTATTATTATCTGGAATTCATATACTCCAGTCTTCTGAAGACTTCCTTTCTCACTGCTCATACCAGAACGGGCAGGTTTGTCAAAAAAATATCCTGTGAAATATTTAAGCAGGATCTGAGCATACCGCACGCTCTCCAGATTTCTCACTTACAGCAACTCCCTAAAAAATAATTAGCAGAACGTAATAATTCAAGATAAAAATTCTCAAATACGGTAGTATAGTTTCTGCAACAGCTTCGGAGCGCTGACGATTCTCTTCTCAACACCGACATCCGCGCCTTCTGCAGATGTCCTCACCGAACTCCTTCTCACCAAGAGAGTGCGAAATTCCTGATCTGCGGATGTCAGCGGCATTTTGCCAGGCAAGCCCTCACTCTGCCCCGCCGGAAAGCCTCACAGCTCCGCCAGATCCCACACCGAGAAGACAATCTGTTTGCTCAGCACAGGCTCCCAAGCATATGTTCCCCGAGCAAAACCATAGAAGGTGGCAAGTGACATTTTACAAATTCAGCTTTTTTAGGGGTTGGTAGCCTTATCCCGCTTCGTTCCTTTTAGGGAAGCACATGGAATTAGCTTTTCTCACGTTTCTTACGAGCAGAGACCGACGCTGCTCTGGCAGTTGGAAGGTTCAACTGCAAGAAGAGGCAAATAACAACCGGCTGAAACGTCGCTACGTCTCCTCGAGATGCAGGAGGACCACGTGCAGCGTAGGATTAATAGATCCGATCCTAGGACAGGACAGGAGCCCGGCCAGCAAACACAACCGTTATCAGAGCACGGTAATGAATATTCACAGCCAAACAGAAGGGGAGGGAGAAAACAGCCCCCCACAGCCCATTAAAAATGGACCTAAGCTTCTGAACTCATCCAACGGAGTAAACAGCCCCATAATGAGTCTTAATCAAATCTTATCTGGCACAAAGACCCTCCTGAGGGTTGTAGATATCCTAATGAAGAGACAAAATGCGTCCCCCCGTAATTGAGCGGAACTAGCAGTAATTGCTGTGGAGGCCCCAGGACCTTCCAGAGCACAAACGGGAATTTCTCCCACCATCATTCAGAAAAATAGTGTCAGTCCTGGGACCAACTACACCGCTTGGTGAGACTCACGCTGGGCTATCAAAGTGTCGCAGCCTTCGGTTTGATAAGAGACAAAATCAGATCAGAGGGACAATCCAAGGAACTCAGGGTCCAGGATGTAGGCTGAAAGAAGGATTACAGAAACAAAGGAAACAGCTTCCACTTTTGTTTTCCCTTATTTCTGCAACACAGATCATGGAATCATGAATAGTTTGGGTGGGAAGGGACCTTCAAAGCCCACCCAGCCCAACCCCCCTGCCAGGAGCAGGGACATCTCCAACCAGATCAGGTTGCTCAGAGCCCCGGCCAGCCTGGCCTGGAATGTTTCCAGGGATGGGGCATCCACCGCCTCTCTGGGCAACCTGGGACAGTGTCCCACCACCCTCAGGGTAAAAAATTTTTCCTGATATCCAATCTGAATCTGCCTCCCTCTATTTTGAAGCCACCACCCCTCGTCCTGTCCCAGCAGGCCCTGCTGAAGAGTCTCTCCCCACCTTTCCTGCAGCCCCCTTTGGGCACTGGGAGCCGCTCTCAGCTCTCCCCGGAGCCTCCTCTTCTCCAGGCTGAACAGCCCCAGCTCTCTCAGCCTGGCCTCACAGCAGAGCTGCTCCAGCCGTCTCAGCATCTGCGTGGCCTCCTCTGGACCCTCTCCAGCAGCTCCACGTCCTTCTGCTGTTGGGGGCTCCAGAGCTGGACGCAGCGCTGCAGGGGGGTCTCCCCAGAGCGGAGCAGAGGGGCAGAATCCCCTCCCTCGCCCTGCTGCCCACGCTGTGGGGATGCAGCCCAGGGTGCCGTTGGTTTCTGGGCTGTCAGCGCACGTTGCCGGCTCGTGTTGAGCTAATACATAAAGCTCAGTATGTACACACACCCAATATCAGTAATTCTGTCTAAATCAGTTGCACTTCCAATGCTGCAGGTGTTTGGTTTTCACATACTGGAAGGAATTAAAATTGCACTACAGAAGAAAATTTTTTTACTTGATGCTTATACAGTTTATTCTTCTACGGACTGTATGTGTGCAAAAATCTCTTGTCTAATTAATGGTTCTGAAATTACTTAATAGTGCCACTTAGAGGAGTGGGGGCTAAGAAGGGTTGAAGCAAAAAGGCCATCACTATGTAAAAGAGCTTACTGAATTCACTTACCAGCTTTTCTTAAAAAAAAAAAATCTATACTAACTTATGTGGCAAGATATAAAAGTCACAAACACAAAATGTTTTACCCTGAGGGTGGTGGAGCACTGTCCCAGGTTGCCCAGAGGGGCAGTGGATGCCCCATCCCTGGAAACATTCCAAGCCAGGTTGGCCGGGGCTGTGAGCAACCTGATGTGGTTGGAGATGTCCCTGCTCCTGGCAGGGGGGTTGGACTGGGTGGGCTTTGAAGGTCCCTTCCCACCCAAACCCTTCTGTGATTCTATGAAAATGGTTTCCACACCTACCATTCCAAAACTCAAGAGACAACAACAGGTCTTTGAAATACGCAGTAGGAAACTTGTATCAAAGCGAAAGGAAGAAAACCAGGGACAACCACTCAGCCACTGGGCCTTCCCAAGCTCCCGTACGTGGCATTTTCACCATGTTCTGTTGGAACGCAGCACACGTGTTCAGTAGGAGGAAGGTAAGGGATATTTTAGCTACGACACACCGGCCAGCACCGGAAAACCAGGGAAATCCATTATTTGTCTACATTAGCTTTCTACCAAATACCATAAAACACATCTCAGAGAAAATTATTCATGCTCTCCACCTCTTGGGAGTGCTGTTTGTTATTTAAAATGATGCAAATATACGACTCCGCATTCGCTCCTCATTACATTGAGAAGGGCAGGTGATTTTCTCCCCCCTTGGCAGCTTTATGAACCACCCGCCTGGCTCTGGACTTCTCACTCAGCAAGTTTCTCAACGCAGTGATATCCATCCCTCTGCTTTTGGGAAAAACCGCTGCCTTCTACAGCACGCTCAGCGTTTATTTCTCATCTTACATCTCTTTTTTTTTTAAATATATATAAACCTTCCACTTTTTGGCACTTTCCTTCTATCCTCAGTTGTATTCTGTGGCCGCGGCCAAGGCAACTTGCAATTTTATCTCAAGCTCTTTAAAATCTCTCAGAAAAGTCAACCTTCTGCTGGGAGAAAGTCCTCATGTGCTCTCAAATGTCTTCGCTGCACGTGCAGAGACAGTAGCTGGCCTTTGTGCTCGCTGTACCATTCATACGGGCCCACGGCTTGATTTCTACCCGAGATCCTTCCTAGCCGTTACTATCGCAGCATGCACCTTCAAAGTTCTACATTTCCAGAATTGCAATCACTTCAGCTCTAGGCTGATTTAAATTGTGCCTTTTATAATATTTTCGTGCCAGAACCTTCTCCTCTGCAGCTTCTTATCTTGATCTTTCCTTTCTCCTCCTGCTTTTATCTTCATTCCCACGCCCTCCGTCCCTGTATATTCAATCATTAACTGTATATACATCGAGGCACTCTGGAGTAGGGTCTGTTTGGAATAGTTCACTCAAAAGAAAAGGCTATTGCATCTTAAACCACTTTCTGGTAAAAGAGCGTGCTCTGGATTTGTTTTAAAGAGAGGCTAACATTTATCACATCAGTAGGAGGAATAATTTCACTCTGCATTTTCTAACCTCTTGAACTGTAAATCACATTCCTAATTACATCAGGTACTCTGAGTATCTAGCAGTATGAGAAGCACTTAACTGAAACAATTACATTTGCTCTACAGTTTTAATTAAGCAACCCGCTCAGCTGCAGAGTAATAGATTCGTTCCTCTGGCCTGCAGTAAGTTTTTTGAATCACTGGCCATGAAAACGGTTCACTTTTACCAGCCCAACACTGGCAGTCAAGTATGAAGCTAGTTTATCTTTTCATGAGTCTTAACCCAGGAGAGGTCCATAAAGCTCTGTAACCGTTTCAAAAGTACCTCAGAGTAAAAGTAGAAAGAGATATAAAGATTATTTCAAATGTTTTCCCACTGACATTACAAATTAATAAGTATATCAAAACTTATTCTACGACAGAAGACACATCGGCGTGTGGCAGGTCCTTCTAGAAGCCAAAAAGCATGAAGACAGAGTTATGATCACCATTTTCCAGTATTAACTCCTTCACCCAGAAGGGAAACTAGTAAACGTGAGATTATTTTTTCTCTATTTAAGACAAAGCCCCTAAATATACAGGTTCTTGACCTTTGCACAGGAGAAAACGCAGCAGGTTTAATCACTCCTCATCAGGAGGGTTTTTTAATATTCCTCTTCTAATCTCGAGCCTTTCATTAAGTTGATTCAATGATTTGAGTAGCATGAAATCAAGGAAAAAACCAACATCTTCAAATTCCCTGATTTTTGATGCTGAAAGCTTACATTTCCACAAACAAAGTTAAATAGCTGTAACAGAAATCCTTCCGTGGTAAGAAGCTGAACATGCCAAGGTAATTTCCTTCTTACCTCAGCCTTGCGAATGCTCTCTCTGGCTTCATCTATTTTCTGCTCCAGTTCTGCTCGGGTTTGCTCAGACATCATGGGTCCATGGCATTCTAGCTCTTCAAGCGTCTGCCAGAAATAAGAAAACACATCACAGATGCAGGGAGTGCTAGCAAGCCACTTACACGGTAAGTATTTACGATAACTCGGGGATTATCGTTTGAGTAGATGCTGGGTTGATCAGCAACAGTCCATTCCAGGAAAAAAAGATGAGGAATGTTAGAGGAATGTTTCAACATCTTCACGAAAACATGATATTGTGGAACGAATTAATTCATCTAGATGGTGATATTCACGTTTTAAATGGGTACGTTGGTCCACGTCTTTGTCAGGTTGAAAAAGAACATCTTAAACGCGGAGTGGGAAGTTGCTAATGGTAGCCCTGCTGCAGGGGAAGCCAAGACAGGTTTGCTGCTTTTACAGGAACATCGTGTGCAGAGGAGAACTTGCTGAGTCACAGAAGATACGTTGCAGTTTCTGAGCTTAGAGTCATGGAATGGTTTGGGTGGGAAGGGACCTCCACAGCCCACCCAGCCCAACCCCCCTGCCAGGAGCAGGGACATCTCCAACCACATCAGGTTGCTCAGAGCCCCGGCCAACCTGGCCTGGAATGTTTCCAGGGATGGGGCATCCACCGCCTCTCTGGGCAACCTGGGACAGTGCTCCACCACCCTCAGGGTAAAAAATTTTTTCCTTCGATCCAGTCTGAATCTCCCTCCCTCTATTTTAAAATCATGTACAAAAGCATGTGACTGCACAAATCGTCACCAGGTATGTGCAAACCCGCGCCTGGTCAGTGACTGCTTACACATTTTGTGTTAAACAGTCTTTGGAGAAAGCGCAGGAGGAGCATCACGTGCTAGGACCAGGATCCAGGATGCCCCCTCCTTGCTCTGCGTGTGCTTTTCCTATCATATTTTGGTTAGACTCTGTCAGTAACCTCTGTCTGATGCTACTACTTCTCTTTTTGCTAGAGAGTGACCCAGGCTCAGCAGGAGACGGGTAAGGTGGCAAACGCCTACTCTGCTCTTGCTTCTTCCATTCCCCTTCGTAGTCTGAGGGACAGCTCAAATCCCTCAAGTGGAAAATCCCCCACTTCCCGGGCAATAACGTTGTAATATTGTAATTTTACAGTATTACAGACGCTGTAGCACAGACACATCCTCTTTAACAGAATTTAGTGTAGTCTATGCAAGTCAGGCTTGACCTGCGCACGTGACACCGAGGGTTTTAGGCAGAAATTAGGAAAACACCTGAAGCTCCAGTCAGTATGTCCAAATACAGCCCCAGGTTCTTCTAGCCACACGTGTAGAAATAAATTTATCAATACACACTTAATTTTGTGTCTTCGCACCAGATCTGAGTGAGCATTACTCATGGATTTTCCTAGTGTTGAAAAGACTTTTGATTTCCAAAGGAATATAAGTTTTTCTACGGGTAATATATACATGATACAGTGGAGATAAGAGAATCCCTGAAACTTCAGTTTGAATAAAAGGATGCTGTGTAGAATTGAGGCAAGTCTGGAAGTTATCCACAGTAAAACAGAAGCTGTAACTTCAGATTTATGTGGGAACAACAAAATGTATTGATGAACCAAAGAGAGGAGCTACTGTCCTGGCAGATTGAGCGCACCATGCCAAGAGGGGCTAGGATGAACATGGCAGGTGGCCTGGAGAAATAACAGGACAAAAATAATCCCTGGGTGCTTGTAGCAGCTCCTCTTCCATGCAGCGGGGAGCTGCAACAAATAAAATCTGCAAATGAATGTTTTCCTAACCTACCCGCTGACTGTGGACGATGTTTTTGTGCTCCCGGGCTACCCGGGTAGCCCATTTCCGAGCCTCCTTGTTGAGGCTGTGCTCTTCAGTCGTTCCAGTTTCCGATTCCAGTTGTCGACTCTGGAAGAGAAAACAAGAGAATGAGTCACGACACAGACGTGGGGCTTCCTCTGTAGATATGATATTCAGTGAGAGGATAACTTTGTGTTATATATAAAACAAGAAAGACTCAACAAAACCATGACTTGTGATGGTACCATGTTGCAGGAAGCCAACTATGAAAGCGAATCAAAGTTCAAAAGAAGTCACAACGCAACGCATCGGGAAAATCAGCGGGACACTGAATGCCAGACGCAGTTCTACGGCCATGGAAGACATTTGCGATGAACAGAACAGAAATACTATTTCACCCATACCAAAGAGATGACGAATAACTGGCCAAGGATGTCACCTAATTTCTAAAATAAACATGCATTATAGGAAGCAAAGGAGGTCAGTCTTTCTGTAATTTCTGCTACTGCCACAGCATTTACATACAAATCTCGGTGTTCAGGATGCGAATCGGTCTCTACCTTCTCACTGAAGTCGGTTTCCTGATATTCCTTCTCTATTTGTGAGTATTCTGCACACATTTACTGCACCCAGGCTGCACACGGATGAGTAACTCAATAACGATTAAGTAGGAGAGAGTCCAACAAAGGGCCACGAAGACGATGAAGAGGCTGGAGCATCTCTCCTAAGAAGAGAGGCTGAGAGAGCTGGGACTGTTCAGCCCGAAGACGAGAAGGCTCCGGGGGATTTCATCCATGTGTATAAACACGGGAAGGGAAGGTGCAAAGAGGACGGAGCCAGGCTCTTCTCAGAGGTGCCCAACGACAGGACCAGAGGCATAGGAGGTTCCCTCTGAACATCAGGAAACACTCTTTCCCTGTGCAGGTGATGGAGCACCGGGACAGGGTGCTCAGAGATGTTGTGGAGTCTGCATCCTTGGAGACATTCAAAAGCCACCTGGGCATGATCCTGGCCAACCAGCTCTGGACCAGATGATCTCCAGAGGTCCTTTCTGATCTCAACCTGTCTGTGAGTCTCTGATTTTTTTTTTCTAAGCCAGTCTCATACTCTTTCCACCAGTAAAACTAGCTGTGAGAAGACAATATATGCACTACACCTTCCTGGCACAACAGAACAGATTCTCACAACATACATCTCAGTGGTTTCTTCGATTTAAGTCAATCAATGCTCCAAAGGGGATCCTCAAGAACAAATCCTTTTCCTGGATCACTTGTTGACCCACGCACATCTCACCACTGAGACAGTCACTGCAGCCTGGAGCCACTCTGAATTCCTTTTTTTCACAAGTCCTCTTTGGGCTGATATAATCTTGCACAAACTTTGAGATCAACTGAAAAAAATCCCGTTACGAATTGTCATAGAATCCTAGAATCTTAAGGTTGGAAGAGACCTCCAAGATCATCAAGTCCAACCGTCAACCCAACACCACCACGTCCACTAAACCATGTCCTGGAGTGCCACATCTACACGTTCTTTGAACAGCTCCAGGGATGGTGACTTCACCATTTCCTTGGGCAGCCTGTTCCAGTGCCTGACCACTCTGTCAGTGAAGAGTGAGTATCACTCAAGAAGAAAGAGTACGCTTAGTGCTGCTCAAAACAAACTGAGGTTGCGTACGCATGTGTGAAAGAAATTATTTCATGAAATTCCATGAATTTCTCACTCTCTGTGGTTCAAAAGACAGGATTTTTCTTTATCTGGTGTAGCTGGAAACCAGAGAAGATCCCACAAGGATGCAAAAGTTGTTTAAGAAGGAGAAATTCAAGGTTGGCCAGCAAGAAAAGGATAAGAGAGCAGAAAGACAAGGAATTATTTTCAGGATAGGTGAGAAGCCTCCAGCTGATGCACAAGAAGAGACGGTGTTATTGGGTATTTCAGCAGGCAAAGTGGTACGACTTGTGTCAGGGAAGGACGACAATTTTAACACCACCATTTGGTACAGAGTAGAGTAAAATCAAGAGACGTTGGGAAGCAAACAGAAGTGATTTTTGAAAGCAAGACTTTTCTGCCTTTAGATGACACTGCTCTCACGGGAGCAGCAATATTGCTAACTTACGCCAACATCCTATCAGAAGATTTTATTGAAAATGAGCAAAAATTGGTTTAGTGGTTATGTTGTTCAGCTACGCTCCTTTTCATCCAAATTCAATCTGGCCTTTATTCTTCTTCATCCTTTTACTACAAGGGAGCCTGGGGTAGCAGATTCAAGGGGTTGTGAAGGAGATGATTTCCAACGGTGGAGGCGAGAGAGGGCAAGGAAGACAACCCCTACGCACAGACACAAACACACACTCTCCCACCAGAAACCAACGGCACCCTGGGCTGCATCAAGAGCAGCGTGGGCAGCAGGGCGAGGGAGGGGATTCTGCCCCTCTGCTCCGCTCTGGGGAGACCCCCCTGCAGCGCTGCGTCCAGCTCTGGAGCCCCCAACAGCAGAAGGACGTGGAGCTGCTGGAGAGGGTCCAGAGGAGGCCACGCAGATGCTGAGAGGGCTGGAGCAGCTCTGCTGTGAGGCCAGGCTGAGAGAGCTGGGGCTGTTCAGCCTGGAGCAGAGGAGGCTCCGGGGAGAGCTGAGAGCGGCTCCCAGTGCCCAAAGGGGGCTGCAGGAAAGGTGGGGAGAGACTCTTCAGCAGGGCCTGCTGGGACAGGACGAGGGGTCATGGTTTCAAAATACAGGGAGGCAGATTCAGATTGGATATTAGGAGGAAATGTTTTACAGTGAGGGTGGTGGGACACTGTCCCAGGTTGCCCAGAGAGGCGGTGGATGCCCCATCCCTGGAAACATTCCAGGCCAGGTTGGCCGGGGCTCTGAGCAACCTGATGTGGTTGGAGATGTTGGGGTTGGACCAGATGACCTTTGAAGGTCCCTTCCAACCCAAACACTTCTGTGATTCTATGATTGTATGATCTTGCGGTGGTGAGCGCTGGGGCCTGCAGAAGGATGAGGAACATCCCATCAGGCGGGGAAAAAAGCCAACAGTTACATTTCAACTCATCACAAGCAAGATGGTGCTGGGATATCTGAACAAAGAAACGGGGATCCTGGGACTTTTTAACATCATCTGGGCTGAAAAATAATCCCACCATGATTGCATGTTTTTTACTAAAAAAAAATTCCTATGTTAACATATTTAATTCCCAACAAATATCAAAGCTATTGTCTGACATCTGGCGTAACGGAAACTCTCCGTACCGAAAGCGCCCGTGAAAGGAACAGTTGTGAAGCCATATGCAGGGAATAACTTATCCAGTTGGTTTTTAGGGGGTTGTTTATTTTTAATTGTGGTTCAATAATTATTTTGGGGGATCACTGACCACGAGCTTGAAATACTACGCACACAGATTGCTGCAGCAGCTGATGCCAGACACGTTAGGACGGGCTTACTGTAAAGGCTGTAGCTCTGTTGTTCCCCATCTCTGGAGGGGGTTTTGGTTTTTTTTTTTTTTCTTTTTTTTTTGGAAAGACTGAAATCTGAGAAGTTTTGTTAGATGTCAGTGATTAATAGAGCTTTGTTGTTCCTAGTGCCTGATGATTTTCTATTAAGCACTTTTGACATACTGCAGAGATTAAAAACCACAGATATGTTTATTTTTTAAATGTTAATCTTATTTCTTAAAAAGCTTTTAATCTTCTCACTGAAATTAATTTTGAACTTAGTCTGGTATATTTTGTTCGTGGGCTCCCATTCCCACCCTCATAACTATTCTCATTTGCCTCAGCTATCACAGCAGCCGCATTCACACCCAACTTTTCAAAAAAATCCACACTGCATTCTGCTGTAACGAGAAACATATAAAAAATGCTCTCATGAGGTGAAAGAGCACCTTTGGAATCAGCTCTGACGCAGAGAAATGGATTTCATCGATATTTTCAACGCAATATAAACAAAAATCTTTCTCTTCAGTGGTCACTTCTCTCAAGTGTTACCTCTGCTCTCTGCTGTCGTTGCTACAAATTATTTGGAGTTGTGCTTAAACAGTGTTTTCCGACTGTAAAAATCAGAATACTAACAGCGTGCACTCTGAAGTAAAATAAAACAACGAGGTAGTGAGCCAATTTCAGCTCATTGTACTGAAACTACAGCAGAAACGATGGTAACATCCAAGCCGGGATAAGAGAGAAAGTGACTCCAGGGTGCGGACTTTCCCTTTTCTTCAAACTAGATTTCCAATATCAACCTCAAACACGAGCGTTGTATCTCAGATCTTTTTTCACCCATGACTGGGGTGGAGGGTATCAGGTAAAATTGGTTTTAGCCATGTTGGCCACGCACAAGACGCGCAGTTGCCCAGGGAATTTATGTCTTTGCGAGGCTCCCACTTCGCATCCACTGGACATTTCTCATCTTGAATGCCCGTACTTCTCCTCAGCAATAATTCCTAACAGAATCACAGAATCATGGAAGGGTTTGGGTGGGAAGGGACCTTCAAAGCCCATTCAGTGCAACCCCCTGCCAGAAGCAGGGACATCTCCAACCACATCAGGTTGCTCAGAGCCCCGGCCAACCTGGCCTGGAATGTTTCCAGGGATGGGGCATCCACCACCTGGAATTTCTCCCCACCTTTCCTGCAGCCCCCTCTGGGCACTGGGAGCCGCTCTCAGCTCTCCCCGGAGCCTCCTCTTCTCCAGGCTGAACAGCCCCAGCTCTCTCAGCCTGGCCTCACGGCAGAGCTGCTCCAGCCCTCTCAGCATCTGCGTGGCCTCCTCTGGACCCTCTCCAGCAGCTCCACGTCCTTCTGCTGTTGGGGGCTCCAGAGCTGGACACATATTCAAGATATTCTTCTGCATACGATAGTGAAATTCATCCTTGTTCTCACAATCTGTCCACAAAACTTGTACATCCACGTGACGAGGGGTGAAACTGCAAAACTTCCCACCGATCCTGCTGAGATGCTGTCTCTCTGCAAATTACAGTGAGAATTTTCTTTTTCATGGCGATAAGCTGTCATACAAATCAGATTTGGCCGCATTTTTGATGTGCACGCTCAAAGAAAATGACAGCGTCAGGAATGTACAGGGGAAACTACAGTCGCAGGCGACACGGGGATGAAAAACAGGAAAAAAGACCGCCAAAGTTTAGTGTCAGCTCTTTGCCATCACCCCCCGACACTCTGGACATGCCTTTTGCCGTCCGGCTCATTTTCTCACACGATAACGCACCGTTCAAGGCAAAAGAACCTTTTCCAAACAGGAAAGAAGAGAAAAGCTGGGTAATTTCCTTTTTATTTTGCCCCGTTCGTACAGGGACAGCGTGTTTTCAACGCAAGAGACTGCTGCGGACTTAATAAATTTATCGCTTGCCTCGTGGGAGGATGTTTGGTGATTAAACCGGCACGACACCAAACAGAGCCGCAGCTGCCGGGTCAGGTCGGCGTTCGCCGACTGGTCTTTCTCGTGAGGGTAACAGGATTTCTAAAGATCTTTTCATTTTTTTCCTGTTTGTAAAGGTCGTTTTGTGAATTGATTTATTGAAAGGATTAAAGCTGGTGGGGAATTTGTCAATGATTTCTTACTGAATACTTGAAAACCAAACTGCTTCATGATGGGAAAATGGTTTGTTTGTAAAAATTTTTAAAACTTTTTTGGAAAAAAATAATTTCTGTCAGTTATTAATTGAGACACTGAAATAATCTAAAGAATTTAGTAACATGAACAAATGTAGAGCTCAAAGCAATGTTTTAGATAAAGGAAAACAGCTGACTGATGCAAAATATTTCGTAGCGAGCGTCTCTTTGCGCACACTCAAGAGTCTACACTTCAGCCAGCGTTACTACGATGTCAGGGAAACAGAAATCCCGAAAATTGACGGAAAACCATTTCACAGCCATCCTTCTTAGGAACAATCTCTTTTGGAGGTGCTGACTGTGTGTTGAGAGTATTTTGAAAGTAAATTGAGTTGCAGGTTTTGCAGCTGCCTCAAGGACTGCATGGCAATCCGTTCTGCGTTACTCTTTGGCAACAGCTCTCCCCTCATAAAACCCAATTTTGAGATGGAAAACTAGAATTTCTGAAAGCCTTCAGAGCTTTTCCTAGAGCCAACTTCCACATCCAGATTGTTTGTAACATTCTTCTTCCCTACAACATTCACAATTTAATTCCAGTAGTATTTAAATGCTCCAAACTTTGACCCCAGTCACAGTGGATCGGGTGAGAGGCCACAATTTGCTCTTGGAAAAGGCTGATACAAAACATTTGATTAACTGTTATTAATAATTAATTAAACATCACTTCTATTTCTTTCCGTGCGTTTTCTTTTCTTCGGTGTGAAAATTATCATGCATAACCCACAAAAGCCAACCGATAATCTCTGCAGATCATCTCCAAGGAGATTATGTGGCAAAAGAATGCTTGATAATTGTTCTTCAACTAAATGTTGTCTGATTAATTAGAAAACATACAATTTCTGACAAATTCAAAAGCCTGAGCAAAAGCCCTCGTTCTCTTGTATTTGTTGGTTAAAACTGGTGAACGTGTAACGTGTAATTGCCCAGGTGAGATCCTGCTCATCGCCTTCCGTAAAGCTGCGGACGTGACGCAGCACAAGCAGCGCACGCGTACGGCGTCAGACCACACAGGTGCCATGTCAAAGAATCACGTAATTTTGTAATGCTCAAGAGTTTAATAAAGAGTGGATTGCAGTTGTGTTCTGCACGGGGACAGCCCTCTGGAAAAAGCCCAAAATGAAATGAGTAACAGGACTGCGTTTCATCGGTGCGTGCTAAGCACAAAAGCAAAGTGTGAAGCTGACACCTATAAATAACACAGTTAAATTGCTTTTCCTTAACCGAAATCTCACTGTAGAAGCTTTTCGCTTTTTTTTTTTTTAATATATGCGTTGTGCATTCTGTTGCCACCTCTACCTGAGCGTAAATCCAGCATCCCAAGCCACACGCGCACCGCTAACGGCCGAGCGTAAATACCACCGTGTACCTCTGCTATTGTCATTCTCATAGCACTGACAGGGGAGGGCTCGATATCCACCAGCTGAACCGCGTTAAAACTCTAGAGGCAGAGACGGCACAGGGAGGAAAACACACAGCAGCACAGGTTAGAGAAGCAGGGGACAGACCGTTAGAAAGATTCTGCTCGCTGTAGTTAAGAACTACCTAAAACTTCACTGAATTAACTGACTCTGCGCAAGGGAGGTGCAAGAAAAATCAAAATCACAGTTTGTTAAAACGGAAAGACAAGGGAAATTGTGTTACAGGTGTTAATGTTTCTGGAAAAATCATCCTTAGATATATATTAACAGGGTTCTTGAATTTAATCACCTGAACTGGAGATCAAGACATTTCCGTCCAAGCCAGTTTATGAATGAATTCAAGTAATAAAAAGCTGCACAAGGTAAACTTTTTTTTAAAAAAAATCCAGACCTACAGTGTTATTTCTTAAAATACCATTAGTAGTGTCGGTGGGACATCAACAATTCACGGTAACAGAAGTGCTGTTTGGAAATGTATTTCCATACTACGATTTACTCAGTTTTCACGTCGTCAAGGATTGCTTTGGAAGCAACACATGCACCAAGCCAATATCTTCCGAGATTATTTTGGAATGCAACGTTCTAACAGTATCCTTTCTAACAATAACTTCTTAGTTGTAACTATACACATCCATTGAGTAATCTGGAGGTGTGTGGACACTTCATTTGGCACAGCACCACACATGTTGTAGCCTACTGTTAGTGACTGTTATGAGAATCTCAGCAGCACGATAAAAGCAAACCAGATTTAGTAAGAATTACGCTGGAAGCAGAGAAACACAGGCTGCTAGTCACAATCTGGAAGCGAAAAAAAAAAGATTCTGCTCTTCTGTGGATGGCGCTGAGCCTGTTTGATGCTTTTCTTACCATCACCCACCTACTGCAAGCAGAGCTGGTGGAATCAGGCCACCTTCCCTTTCTTTTTTCCAAAAATACTGCATGAGGTTAAACCAGACTGGGATACCAGGGAGCGTGATTCTCTTACCCATTTAGAATGTTCTTAAAAACAGAGCAAAATCAAATAAGCGAAGGAATTCAGTAGGGTTCTTACAGTGTCACTGTCACTCGGTTGGAACTGGAAGGGCTGCGGTTTGTGAAAGACGGAGTTCTCCTGTAGAAACAGCTGGAGGTTGTAATCCCGCACCACCTGAGAAGACAACAAACGCCGCTGAGATCCGTCCGTTTGCAAACATAAAACCAGGCTACGGCAAAATCAGTCTGCTGTTTCATTCCTCGGATGCAATGAAAGGAAATACAGGGCCTGGTTCTGGGCAGTACTACCCAGTTACTCAGAGGTGTGTGGCAGGATACTCACTGGATGACAAAGACCTAAAATAGATCTGCCATGAAAAAAAAAACCAACCCCACAAAGGGAATTTGGGGGAAAAAAGCACCAACTATTGAGTACAGAGGATGTAAAATTAATATTTTTCTCTTCTCTTGTGGATAATTTCTCATACATAGTTCTTTCTGAAGCCGAAATATCTTATTTTCACACAAATTATTAGTTGCAGGAACTGAACAGACTCTTCGGAATAATGCGCACAAAATCAGCTGCAAAATTCATCTCTTTATATTAAATTGCTTTGAGAGGAACCTCTCATCGCTCGCATTTTGCTAAACCAAAACTACTTCAGCTACGAAATTTGTTTAACGACACGTTTCAGATAGCACGCCACGCATCCCTAAACAAATCTCTTACGTCACGATTTACACATTTATGAAGAAAAACTCCCTGACTGCAATAGGAAAAAATAGGAGCATTGGCTGAAGAACTCTGGAGAGAATTCATTGCTTCGATTGATGACAACGCATAAATAGCAGCATGAAATTATAAAAATCAGCTACCAAAACGAGGGGTTAAAGGTGCGGCAGTGTATCACAAAGCTGGCATTCACCCAGAAATAGCAGCAGCATCGTGTAGGACTGAGAATTCGGATGACGCCGCACGCACAATGGTAAATACGTGTTCTCTAACGCACCAAAATGTTGATGTTTGTGCTGCTGAAATACCCAACTGTAAAAAATTCATCTTCAGTTAAAGAAAGTAAATAGTACTCCAGGGCCAATAATGCACTCATTTAAAACAGTACAGCACATAATTACCCCATCAGTTTGAGCAGCTGCATGTAAACACGTTCAAATGCGTAGAAAATACACAGAGAAGGCATAGAGGGAGGCGGCGTTAGGAATTCCCGCAAATAGGAATTTGGAAAATACCGAAGGAGGAACCATCGGCAGCTTCAGGTGATGCTCGGCACCGACGGCGGCATGGAGATGGTTTATGTGGAGCGGCTCCGTGTCCTTCAGACACATGGGAACGCTGACCACAGCGCACAGCTCTGTGCCATGTCACATACATGTAATTATTTCAAACCAACTTTAATTAGGAAAAACCCCAAAGTGTCGTTACCGAGGGCAGGAAAAGCTATCCAGTGATTTTAACGCAAAAAGCTTTCACTGTAGACCTCTAACTAAAAAGCAACTCAGTTTTTCAGAGAAGAAAAATCATCTTTACAATGGCATTCATAATAAATTTTCAGAGCACCAATATTTAGTTATAAATGAGATCAACTTATTGTAACGTGAGACTCGGGAGAGCGCGCAACTCCAGCAAATTAATATCCCGGAGCATTTCTGGTCAGAGACGTGCAGAAATAAAATTAATTGCCCTGGGTTGGTGAAGCTTCTTACCAGAAATATCACGGCAACGTTATTCCAAACAGCAAATGGAATTTCAGAAAATGTTCAAAAGAAAACCTGAGGTTTTTTTGAAAAGAGAAGTGCAAGAAGTACAAGTCTTGAATAAGAATGTTCAAGTGAAAAGCAAGTTAAATTGCATTTTTACTCAGCAGTAACACAACCTCCGAAGCTGCAACAAACGATAAATTGTGAAAATTCCTCATTTTGTACAGAAAACTTGGGTTTGAGATGTTTCCCTCCATCAGGTCCTGACTGAACACAGCGGAATCCCACGCGGCCCTGCGCACGCACAGCAGCCACCTCCGGCTCTTTGACGCTCAGGAGGTAACGGCGCTGCTGGGAGGGAACCTGTCTCGTTCTAGCAAACAGAATTTAATTCCATCCTGGAAACAGAGACACAGCTCAGACGGAAAAACTAAAGCCCTTCTACCAGCGATTGAAAGAGTTTGCTGAACACACCTTGGCAAGCTTGTAATCTTGTGCTTAAACTAACAGAGAACAGGTGAAGTATTAAAAAAACCCCAATAAATATTTAAAATCTTGGCTTTGATGGCAGGCTGGTTTTTATGTCAAATTACTGAATTGCTAACAAATTTGTTAAGTGTTTAACACTCAAGCTACTTCTGAAACGAGCACGCATGAGAAGGCCAACGGCACCCTGGGCTGCACCCCCCCAGCGTGGGCAGCAGGGCGAGGGAGGGGATTCTGCCCCTCTGCTCCGCTCTGGTGAGACCCCCCTGCAGCGCTGCGTCCAGCTCTGGAGCCCCCAACAGCAGAAGGACGTGGAGCTGCTGGAGAGGGTCCAGAGGAGGCCACGCAGATGCTGAGAGGGCTGGAGCAGCTCTGCTGTGAGGCCAGGCTGAGAGAGCTGGGGCTGTTCAGCCTGGAGAAGAGGAGGCTCCGGGGAGAGCTGAGAGCGGCTCCCAGTGCCCAAAGGGGGCTGCAGGAAAGGTGGGGAGAGACTCTTCAGCAGGGCCTGCTGGGACAGGACGAGGGGTGAAGGTTTTAAAGTAGAGGGAGGGAGATTTAGATTGGATATTAGGAAAAATTTTTTACACTGAGGGTGGTGGAGCACTGTCCCAGGTTGCCCAGAGAGGCGGTGGATGCCCCATCCCTGGAAACATTCCAGGCCAGGTTGGCCGGGGCTCTGAGCAACCTGATGTGGTTGGAGATGTCCCTGCTCCTGGCAGGGGCTTGGGCTCGGTGGGCTTTGAACCTTTGAAGGTCCCTTCCAACTCTAACCATTCTATGATTCTACCTTGTTTCTACATAATCCCTGCACAAATGAGCTCTTTTTCTCTGTGGGTCGTTAAGGTGTACCTATAAGGGAAAATTATGATTGCAGCAAAGCAGCTCGTTTGAGCTCAATGGCAATTTTTAAATTTTTGTTTTAGGCCAGCAAATGAATCATTTAAGTATCAAAATTATCCTGGAAGCGATCGTGTATTCCTGATTCCGGCTGCTCCACAAAGCAAACAAACCTATGACAAGGCTCTAATCTGTTTTCCGTATTTGAATTCTTAATTCAAAGGAACAAACGCCGGAATATTTTGATTTTTAAGCTGACAGTCAATTATTAAGAAATGATTCAAACATTTTCCAGGGCTTTCCTGTGACGGCTGACTAACACGCTTCCAGATCACCCAGCGCAGAACTCTCAGCCGCGATTTCTCTTTCCAAACACGCGGAGCAAGCATAACCGAGCGTCTCCTGATCGCTGCTCTCTGAAGACCTTGCGCTGTGTAAACGCACTCATGAGAACGCAAGCTGGGTGGCAACGGGAAAAATTCTCAAACTTACCCTGCTGGAAGTCTCCAGTAAGAACTGGAATGTGTTTTGTACAGCTTGGCATGTCTCTAGTTCAGTCCTGCTGAATGCCATTAAATAATCCTTAAGGTGATCGTATATATTTCCATCAAGAGCCTGTTTGAGGGAAAGAATTTGAGAAAATTAAGAAAGAAATTAAGAAAAGTAACGTGTATTTTTGTATATCGTTTAGAAATATTTACATTTACATTTGTAAGATGCTTATACAATTTCTTTTAACACGTATTCGCCTATAATTACCGGCCTGGACAATGCCAGGTGGACATCTTTCAGTTTTGATGAGGAATGACAATGCTTTATTTCCATTAGATGGCACCCCAGAGCGCCGTAACACCACGTTTTATTCAACGATTGCCATCCAGTTGTGTAACGCTGCCATAGCAGAACTGTGAGGTCAGGTCTGGAGAAGCGAGTACGTTCGGGGAGATGGCATCCACGTCAAGAAAGGGACCTGGTAACCGCAAGGACATGGGGCTCCTACCAGGCAGACGACTCCTCAAGTCACTCCAGATGCCACCACCAAGACACCCAACCTCTGTCTGCTCCAGACACACAGCTACTTGCTTATTAAAAACTGCTAATCAACGCCTGCCACTTTACAGACGTACACCGCATCCCTTTGTGCACAGAAATACCAAAGACGGATCAGAACCGTGTCATAAACTTAGGAATTACCAGAGGATAATTCAACGGCCAAACTCAAAAGCCTTGTAACCAGAGCCGTGAAATCGCATCGCACGGCCTAGGGTACACGTGGGTTTAAGGCAGGTTCTGTATTAAATACCTACGACTTTCAAAGTGACTGATAACTTCATTTAAATATTTGAACTCTGGATCTATTTAAATATATATATTATATATATTTATGTAAATCAAATTCCGACATCGATTTCAACAGCATATTCATTGCAACAGCGTACGCCGGATTCCAACAGATTCAATAACGCATTTCTAAACAAAATTGCTTTTGATTATTTAAATCATTTTGAAAAGTCAGGGCGGACAAAAAGGTGAATTTGTGCAAGTCTTAAGGAACAGTTGCTCCCTCAGCAAAATCAAGCCCGACGTTTGAGACAGGGCTAACGTGTAAAGCAGACAGAAATCACTCAGAACAGACGACCAATAGCAGAAGAGATTCCCCTTCTGCAAAAAATAAATTCACCAACCATCAGCACACAGCTATGGCAACCACCAGATGAGATGAAAACTTCACATATAGGCATCCTCGGTGAAGGATGCTTCGCGGAAAATAATAAAATTGTGCGGCTGGAATAGAATCACAGCATCTCAAGGTTGGAAGAGACCTCCAAGATCATCAAGTCCAACCATCAACCCAACACCATCATGAGTTCATACGGTTCATCAGGATGAACCGTACGGCTGGGAAAGAGCTATAGGTAAACCTCTCCAGGTTCTTACGAGTGATGTCAGCTCTACCCAATACGCTGTTACGCGTAATTTTTTTTTAAATCTTGTTAAAATAATTACATAACATGAGCTTATGGTTGGGATGCCCATTTGACAAAGACATCAGGAAATTCCCAACTGCAAATCCTTAAAAACCTACAGTGATACACATAGCAGCTTCAGTTCTTGTCTCTCTTGGTACAGGCACTGGAATTGGAGAATGGATTGACAGTAGCTCTGAGGAGAAGGACTTGGGGCCTACAGGAAAGGTGGGGAAAAACCCTTCAGTAGGGCCTATTGTAATAAAACGAGGGGCAATGGTTTTAAAATAGAGGGAGGTAGATTTAGATTCGATATTATTTTTACGCTGAGGGTGGTGGAGCAGTGTCCCAGGTTGCCCAGAGAGGTGGTGGATGCCCCATCCCTGGAAACATTCCAGGCCAGGTTGGACGGGGCTCTGAGCAACCTGATGTGGTTGGAGATGTCCCTGCTCCTTGCAGGGGGGTTGGGCTGGGTGGGCTTTGAAGGTCCCTTCCCACCCAAACCATTCTGTGATTTCATCTTGCAATGCAGATTTATTTCATCAGGCACGGTCCAAGGTTAGCACGGAGATTTTAACACTTCGTGTGCCTTTCTAGCGCTAAAGGGACGAGCCCTCAGTATCGCAGTTAAGCCAGCACCAAAGTTACCATCCCATTTCAGGGACATTTGTTTTCACCCTGAATAGGTACAGTCCCAACAGCGGGTCTGTTCTGCACCTTCAGAGAACACAAACGATGTACAGAACTGCCAAGACCGACTGCGCTCTCAGGAGAATCGCTGCGTGACTACGACAATCCTGAAACTCCCCGAAAACGGAACTTGCAGACTTTTATGATCGAGCATGTTTGATCCTAAAGCTTTGCAGATCAAACACGGTGCTGGAGTGCAACGCTGCTAATACATGTAAATAAATTGTTTAAACTTGACAAAGCAATTATAAATGCTCAGTTCGCAAAGCAATTGTGATTTTTTTTTTTATTCCAGTGTGCTATAAATGAGTATTTTGGAGCTCGATCCCCCTGCATTCATATCAAGCCGATATGTTCTCTAACTGAAGACTTCTACAGCACAGACATCTCTGGTGGAGATAGTCACTCAAGGTCCTTTTTATAGAATCACAGAAGGGTTTGGGTGGGAAGGGACCTTCAAAGCCCACCCAGCCCAAGCCCCCTGCCAGGAGCAGGGACATCTCCAACCACATCAGGTTGCTCAGAGCCCCGGCCAACCTGGCCTGGAACGTTTCCAGGGATGGGGCATCCACCGCCTCTCTGGGCAACCTGGGAAAGTGTCCCACCACCCTCAGGGTACAAAATTGTTTCCTGATATCCAGTCTGAATCCGCCTCCTTCTATTTTAAAACCATGACCCCTGGTCCTGTCCCAGCAGGCCCTGCTGGAGAGTCTCTCCCCACCTTTCCTGCAGCCCCCTTTGGGCACTGGGAGCCGCTCTCAGCTCTCCCCGGAGCCTCCTCTTCTCCAGGCTGAACAGCCCCAGCTCTCTCAGCCTGGCCTCACAGCAGAGCTGCTCCAGCCCTCTCAGCATCTGCGTGGCCTCCTCTGGACCCTCTCCACCAGCTCCACGTCCTTCTGCTGTTGGGGGCTCCAGAGCTGGACGCAGCGCTGCAGGGGGGTCTCCCCAGAGCGGAGCAGAGGGGCAGAATCCCCTCCCTCGCCCTGCTGCCCACGCTGTGGGGATGCAGCCCAGGGTGCTGTTGGTTTCTGGGCTGTGAGCGCACGTTGCCGGCTCGTGTTGAGCTTCTCACCCACCAGCACCCCCAAGTCCTTCTCCTCAGGGCTGCTCTCCATCCACTTAGAGTCAAAGGAGAGAAGCTGGCACTGCTGTGGTGTGATTCAGCTCCCTCTAAGACAGATAGCTAAATAGGTCAGGTGAAACGCAGCGTGCTAAGTGCCTGCTCCTCTTCACTGACCGTAAATAGTGCCCGGCAATTAGCTCAGATATACATGTCCTTACGGCGGTCACGTAAATTTGTGTGAGGTGAAGCCCATCTCAACACATGTTTATTCTCTGCAGCTAATATCTACCAAGCACTAGGAATTATCTTTCCCCTCTCCAAGTGCATTCTATAGTTCTAGAAATATAAAAAGACAGAGAAACTTCTAATTCATTTTTTCCTCACTCCTCTTGCAATGACCACAGCTCTGCAGTTTTGTGCTAAAATGCCAGAACATCCTCCCAGTGTGACACAGAGATCTAGAAGAAAGATCTATGAGAAAGAACATCAAAGAAAAGCATGGCAAAATATTAGGAAGCACATAAATCTGTCAGCATGTGAAAACTGCACTGCAGCCTTCCTCTTTTCACTAATTAAAAGCGGTTTCAATATAATGAAGGTTTTACGTACCAATGAGAGCTGCCAGGATTGGAAGTTATTAAAGTCAGTGCGATACAACATGGGCACGTTTGTCAGCCAAGTAAAGCCACCACTAAGCACGGAGCTCCAACAGCTCAACACGAGCGGGCAACGTGCGCTCACAGCCCAGAAACCAACGGCACCCTGGGCTGCATCCCCACAGCGTGGGCAGCAGGGCGAGGGAGGGGATTCTGCCCCTCTGCTCCGCTCTGGGGAGACCCCCCTGCAGCGCTGCGTCCAGCTCTGGAGCCCCCAACAGCAGAAGGACGTGGAGCTGCTGGAGAGGGTCCAGAGGAGGCCACGCAGATGCTGAGAGGGCTGGAGCAGCTCTGCTGTGAGGCCAGGCTGAGAGAGCTGGGGCTGTTCAGCCTGGAGAAGAGGAGGCTCCGGGGAGAGCTGAGAGCGGCTCCCAGTGCCCAAAGGGGGCTGCAGGAAAGGTGGGGAGAGACTCTTCAGCAGGGCCTGCTGGGACAGGGCGAGGGGTCATGGTTTCAAAATAGAGGGAGGTGGATTTAGATTGGATATTAGGAAAAAATTTTTTACGCTGAGGGTGGTGGAGCACTGGCCCAGGTTGCCCAGAGAGGCGGTGGATGCCCCATCCCTGGAAACATTCCAGGCCAGGTTGGCCGGGGCTCTGAGCAACCTGATGTGGTTGGAGATGTCCCTGCTCCTTGCAGGGGGGTTGGACTGGGTGGGCTTTGAAGGTCCCTTCCAACCCAAACCATTCTGTGATTCCATGATTCTAAAAAACTCTTCGCCACACAGAAAACACGACACCCCGCCAGTTACGGGATGGGGGTCCGCGTCGGTTACAAATGGCTTTCACTGATAACGTACCTGTTCATTCTATAAAATGGTAATTATGATATCAAACTGGGTACATGAATATTGAAACAAAAGCCGTGACTCGCTGAACTAGCCGATATAAATTAACATTCACATGGGGTTTCATAATACCTAATTTGAATCTTCTTTACTTACAAAGGCTCTGACCCAAGGCACTGAACATCACCACTTAGGCTTGAAATAAAAAGTATTTTCAAAATTTCTGATCACACAACTGGAAGAGGTAAAAAAAAAAAGTATCAAAAAACCCCATCACACATTATTCCACTACAATGGCTTTTGTTCTCTTTCTGAATCTCAGAAGATTACTAAATCACTCACTGTATTACAATGCGACTGAAAAACCTGTCCTTTTCCAACCTCAAAAGGAAATCAAGATTTTTTTTTTTTTTTAAAACAAATCTGGCATCAGAACTAAGGTAATATGAAGTTAAGTACCACAGAATTACCATTTCCAAGGACAGAAAAAAGTCAAGGTTTTTTAAGAAATCGGTTCTTTACAGTGAAATTGCCACACTGAAGGTACAAAACTACCTCCTCACCTGAGCTCAAGCTGTAGCAGAGAACGGCTGAAATTAGGACTGACAAAAACTGAAATGGTTAACAAAGGCAATGGACACACAACCAAATTAAAACATATTTTTATAAGAAATATAAGAATATAAGAAATCCTATATGTTAATTCAAATCAATATAACAGTATATGGAGGGAACAACATTTTTCTGATTTCAACATAAAATTTCAAGTGTAACAGTTTTCTAGGAACAGAATTTGAGCTGGTAATTCACAATGTGGAAGAGACACCATCTTCATTCACCTAACTTCCTTCCAGGTCTCTTCACTAGAACATTTACAGCTCTCAGACTCCATTTGAATTTCTTGGAGAAGACTGAGAACAAGCTAAACTACTATGCATTTTTCATTTTAAAAGACTCATTCCTTCTCAAATCCCAAAGAAGAAATGGAATTTCTTTGACCCATGCATAACGTTGGCCAGAGTTGTGCAACGGCACCAAGGCAGGTCTTCCACTTTATCTCATTTATTTCTGAAATATTCCTGCTATTCCGTTCCAGCTTCCATCCATTCAAACTGCTAAGCCATGCTGAAGCTTCGGATAAAATTTTTACAGTTTGAACTCACATGTTCAAACCAACCCTCTCATTCAATGATCTGAATCCGCCAGGCGTCAAAACAAGAAGGACGTTGAGGTGCTGGAGCGCGTCCAGAGAAGGGCAACGCAGCTGTGAGGGGTCTGGAGCACCAGTGTGATGAGGAGCGGCTGAGGGAACTGGGGTTGTTCAGTCTGAAGAAGAGAAGGCTGAGGGGAGACCTCATCGCTCTCTACAGCTCCCTGACAGGAGGGTGCGGGGAGGGCGTGTTGTCTCTTCTCCCAGGTAACGAGTAATGGGATGAGAGGAAACGGCCTCAAGTTGTGTCAGGGGAGGTTTAGGTTGGATATCAGGAAATATTCTTTGCTGACAGAGTGGTCAGGCACTGGAACAGGCTGCCTGGGGAAGTGGTGGAGTCCCCATTCCTGGAGGTGTTCAAAGAACGTGTGACGTGGCACGTCAGGACACGGTTTAGTGGGCATGGTGGTGTTGGGTTGGTGGCTGGACTTGATGACCTTGGAAGTGTTTTCCAACCTTAAAGATTCTAAGATTTTATGATTTGTGGAGCAAAAAGTGTTCATTTTAAACATCCATCCTTTCATGGGTTGATGCAACTCAACAGTTTACCTCGGGTAATTTTGCAACTGCCGAGCAAAAAACCTTGACAAATGCTTCGGAAGCTGCCACCACTTTGCCGGAAACAATACAGCTGACGTTGAAGGCAAAGAATTTCCTTACATGGGTGGAGGTAACATAACAAAATTAGATCTGATCCTGCCCAACCCACACTACAGTCTGAAAATGAAAAGATAAGGAAAAGTTTTAAATGAACTGACCAAAAATCATTGTGTTTGAGGAGCGATAACTCTTCCATGAAGCCAACGGTATTGCATCACGGCAATGTGACATATTTTCCTGTTGAGTAATCAACGCAAACTCCTCAAATAAAAAGGGAGATCTGTATCACAGATGCTTTCTCTGTATTTCAGGTAGTCTATTAAAAAATAAAACTAAATTCTTATATCACCTTATTCCCATTTGCACCAGAAACCCTACTTCACCTGTCCCCGATCTGTTTTGTTTCGCAAACAACCTGTAACCTATTAAGGCCAGGGACTCTATTTTTCATCCCCCATTTTCCGTAACACTAAACTTTTTCTTACTTAACATTTTAAAAAAATCCCAATATAAATTACATAACATAGATGCTGAGTGAAGCTTTTTGAGTGTTTGCGTTTAAAACTTACGCCTATAATCCATTAAACAAACAGCGCGATCTCACGGACGGTGCAGTCTGGGAATTTTCAGCTGAATGATTTTGGTAAATGAGACTCCAAATGATTTAATATTTATATGCAAAGATCTCAGAATATAAAAAAGAACATAAAAAGTTCCTTACATTAGATACTAGGAAGAAATTTTTTACACTGAGGGTGGTGGGGCACTGTCCCAGGGTGCCCAGAGAGGCGGTGGATGCCCCATCCCTGGAAACATTCCAGGCCAGGTTGGCCGGGGCTCTGAGCAACCTGATGTGGTTGGAGATGTCCCTGCTCCTGGCAGGGGGTTGGACTAGATGACCTTCAAAGGTCCCTTCCCACCCAAACCATTCCGTGATTCTATGAAAAAGGAAAAGCTGGAGTACGTACAATAATAGCTGAATTGTTAACAGGAATTATTACTATTAAGACATCACCTTAAGAGACATCTGGGTCTCTGAGAGGTTAAGAACAACATTCCACTGTGTTTTCCCCTAAAAATGCTGATTTCTGGTAGTTATTTATTCTAATACTGAAGAGGTGTTTTCCTTCTTTAAGTCTTTTTCTTTCTAAATTCTTCCATCACCGCAGTATTTGTCACTGCTGAACTACTCTTCTTCTCCATCAAGACATCCTAACATAAAAGTAAATCAGGTCTGTGAGTATTTGTCAAGAAAACGCGACTTCTAGGTATAAATTACCGACAAACCCAAGATCAAAGCACGAAAAGTGTCCCTGAACAGCATGCCTGCAGCAACCGTGTCTCTGCTGACACCAAACCAGTGTGAGCTTCTGCATTTCTCAGTCACCACCAACCTGCAGGAACAATTGCGCAGCGTCTGCGCCAATCACGATATCAAAGTCTGAAGTCTGACTTAAAAATGACGGGAAGCCGGCTGCCTAGCCTGCCCTTTACAAGCTCAGCATTTGATAAAAATCCTCTTTTTTTTTTTTTTCCGCTAAATGTGTGCTAGAAGAGAAAGCTGCAAAGAAAAGCTGACGATAAATCCCGACTCTCTTTGCCGGATCAAAAAGTTAGTACTGGATTTCAGCCTACAAGGAGAAAGGATCATCTAAGCCTAGCTCTGTAAAATCGGAATTTCAAGTTGACGCAGCAGTACAGCCCCGCAGTCTGCATCCAATGCACAACAGTGGGAAGCTAAGGCCGTAAAATTCCCTGTATCCCAGGATAATCTTGCACATCCAGCAAGGTCCAGAACCATCTGAGTCTCGGTGAAGGAACACGAGCTCGTTCTGCCAGTGAACATCTGGAATTTAGTGGGGTCCCACAAAACACAACCACCCTAAAGATCCGTCTGGACAGGGCAAGAAGGCCTCAAAAGGCAGAGCTGGGGGACCCAGGAGCAGGCCCAAAGGCAGGTGTAAAAAGGAGGATGGGTCTAAATCCTTGATTTTTCCTACACAACTGTTGCTATGAAGCTACCTGGGATGTGAACAGGGTAAAAAAGGTTTCTAAGTCATCGCTGAGTTACACCAGCACTCGTTCCTTACCCAAGGTACGCGTTCCTGTGAAGAATATTGTTCATCTGCTCATGGTGGTCCCGTCAACACTTTGTAAAAATTAAATATTGCACCAAAACCGCTTGAATTTCCCAATTAAAATTGCTTTTGATTGCTTCTTCCGTAACAGGGCATCTTCAGCTCTGCTCTGGAAGTATCCCAGTAGATACCAATCCTGAAGTACAGGTGGACAGTCAAGTGTCCTGGGCACCTCGGTCGCCCTCAACTCCTGCAGGACGTGGTTTCTTTGAACGGTGAGCACGTCAGACACAAAGTATCAGCCAAAACAAACAAAAAGGGTAGTAACTTGCAGAGATTTTTACTTTGCTAGCTCTTAGTGCACTTAGAGCAAATTCTTCTACCTCCCCAGCCACCAATCTGTTCGTATCTCCTTGAAATGAAGAAGGTTTGGGCCCAATAACTCACAAGGCCCTACAGAAAGATCCTCTGCCACCTCTCCGGCTTCTGCTCCTTCTTGCAGTTTCATAGAAAATAATTTTAAGGAATTTTTTATAACTATCTTCCTGTACTGTTGCTGTCAAGCTCATTAGCTTCTCCTGTTAGTTTTTATTTTCTTTTTCTGAAACTAACATCCTGGATGGCTGCATGTTCTTCAGAAGTACATTCCTAAACATCCAGCTGTGAACAAGGAAGCCAAAGATATTCCAGGGACATAATCCACACCACTCAGGAGCAGAAAATGGTACAAAAATTTGGGAACGTGTAGCGATCAAAAAAGCAGACCAAAAGGTAGGAAGAGAATACGATGAAAAAGGCTGGAATATGGATAAAATGTCTATTTAAATAAACAAAGATTGCGGAAGCTATCATGGTTTCCTCATCTCTTCCCCCAACCTAGAGAAGGAGCTTTCATCATGGCAAATATGGAACAATAAACAGTAGAAGACAACAAGGCCCTGACTTCTGTTTGCTGGCCTTGCGGCTCGGTGCTCACGAACACGCGTTGCGCTTTCTCTTACCCCAGAGCGTTGTATTTTCTAGTGTCAATAGTTTTGGGCTGGTCTGCAAGTTCTTTGTCTGGTCTCATTAGTCACTCGATGATTGTCCTACACATCATTTTGTTCCTTTACAATCGAGGCAGGGTCATTGTTTTTAATGACAAAACCTTTGTGGCTGGTGCACTGAAGTCTACTCTGAGCACAGAAAAACACGGAATGGCTGCCAACTGATGCCCATCACCCTCCCTGAATCCAGAGACAAAGCCACTTTAAAACAAGAATAAGTAAAATTAACGCTAATATTAAGTACTCCTTTGAGATTTGCCTCCACAGACCTCATGGGAGTGCCCTGTAGTTGTGACATTTAATGATGAAGGTTTGGTAGGTGAACACAGGCACCGAAGGAAATCTCCTTCGGAAATTCTTCATTGCTCTGGAAATGATTCTTTGTCACATGAGGCAGACAGCCATGAGAGTCACCTGATGAAGACAGCACTAAATTAATACTTCAGGGCTCAAGAATAATTCCACTTAAATCAGTGGGAATACCCTGATGTAAGATTGCCATAAGAATGGAGCTGGTCCAGAGGAGGCCACGCAGATGCTGAGAGGGCTGGAGCAGCTCTGCTGTGAGGCCAGGCTGAGAGAGCTGGGGCTGTTCAGCCTGGAGAAGAGGAGGCTCCGGGGAGAGCTGAGAGCGGCTCCCAGTGCCCAAAGGGGGCGGCAGGAAAGGTGGGGAGAGACTCTTCAGCAGGGCCTGCTGGGACAGGACGAGGGGTCATGGTTTTAAAATGGAGGGAGGAGGATTCATACTTGATATAAGGGAGAAATTTTTTACGCTGAGGGTGGTGGAGCAGTGTCCCAGGTTGCCCAGAGAGGCGGTGGATGCGCCATCCCTGGAAACATTCCAGGCCAGGTTGGCCGGGGCTGTGAGCAACCTGATGTGGTTGGAGATGTCCCTGCTCCTTGCAGGGGGGTTGGACTGGGTGGGCTTTGAAGGTCCCTTCCAACCCAAACCATTCTGTGACCCTATGACCATCATAACGACTGTCGAACATCGCTGCGGTATGGGATACGTCTAACATTTGCAGCTGTCCTTATTTTTTCTTCAGTAGGAAAATGCACCCAACAATGAATTATTTTGTTGCTCACTTTTAAAAACAAATGTATTTTTACGTAATTTGGAAGGTAGGTTAAATAAAAGTACTTTACTTTGGGCTCAAACTATGAGGGTTCTAAGCTCCTACAGGATTTAATCACACAAACACAGTTCCATTTCCAAGAAAGACTTCCGCTGTGCCAACGGTGGGGATTTATCAGCAAGTCCCCACAGAAGCCTTCACACTCTAGATGGAACATCCCTGGCTCAGGTCCACTGGCTCTCCTGGCTAAGTCTCAAAATCATGTTCTACAAGAGTACAGACTAAGGAACAGCGACCTTAAATGTCACAAATGTGCAGGTGAAAATGCATTTCATAGCAAATCTCATGTTTCTCAATAGTTCAAAATGCTCCCTCGGCAGACAAAATGCATTAAAAAGTGTTAAAAAATTAAATCAGACGCCGACCATAGACATTCCTCATGAGCTTTTGTTTATTCTTTCACATCCTCCCTTTTTTTGTAACCATCTATTTTGCCATTGCTGGTTTTAGTTTTTGTTCAGTTGATCCAGTCTCTGTATTATCATTTCAACAGCCGTTATTTTTGTGTCCACTGCGCTTTTCATTTACCTCAAATAAATCTGTTGAATAAAACCTCTTCTGCTCCAGCACAGGCTGTTGTTCCCAGTTGCTATTTGGATTTATCGCTTCCATATAGAATCACAGAATCATATCTATATGTATCCTCTACTAAAGGATTACTAAATACTTTTTACCAATTTAAGGACCAAAGCAAGCGACACTATTTTTAGGAATTTTTGTCACCTACACAAATGAGCAACATGTTCCTAAAAGGAGAGTGGCTCCGAGTCACAACGCTGCGATTGCTGCAATAATTATAGAATCAGAGAACAATGACCGAAATCATCTCCAATAATAAAGGAAAAAAACATCGCAGGGGTACGCCAAAGGTACAGCAGCTGCATTGCAGCACAGAAGAATAATTCGCATTTCCCAAATATCGCTTGGGAATTCCACGTGCCAATTAGGCTTTATTACTTTCAGTAGTCCATTCTCATTTACTCCCAGAGGAATCCCGCGGACAATTTCTGCATGCACTCCTTCTAAGCACCGGTGCATGAGGAGAAAGATCATTTTAGTCTGCAGTCTGGAATTAAAAACACTCTGGAAGGTTTCTCCCCTTTAAACCGATTCCCTCCACCAGCAGCACCAAGCCCAGCACAAAATCCCCCATTACAACCAGTATTCCCCAACAAGTACGATGGGTTCACTGGCTGGAGCATCTCCTCCAGAAGCTGACAGTATTTTATAAGCTTCTACTACTTGATGCACGGCGGCGATGGGTAACAAAAAACAACAGAAAAGTGAATAAAAATGGGATCCAGAGTTGTTAAATTTTTTAATTAAATCACTTCTTAAGCGCAGCCTGATTGGACACACCTAAATATATTTTACTCATTTGACGAACTTAATTGCCTTAGAGTAAGCTGCTTCTCAAACTTATTTCATTAGTGCTCCACAGTTCGTAATTAATGCTCAAACCTTTTTAAAAGCTACTAAATTTCATAATAGTACTGCTCAAGATGTCCTAACGACAATACATTGTCAGAAGAGTGCAAGAAATGTTTAAATCACATCGGAAGGGACGTCCCAAGAATCTGGTAGGCTTGGGATTTCTTTGAGACAAGACTATCTTTGATCCCTAATCTTTGCTGTTCAATAAATCGAGACTTTCACCAAAGTGAATCTCTGATATAGAATCACAGAATCACGGAATGGTTTGGGTGGGAAGGGACCTTCAAAGCCCACCCAGTCCAACCCCCTGCCAGGAGCAGGGACATCTCCAACCACATCAGGTTGCTCACAGCCCCGGCCAACCTGGCCTGGAATGTTTCCAGGGATGGGGCATCCACCACCTCTCTGGGCAACCTGGGACAGTGCCCCACCACCCTCATTTTAAAAAATTTTTTCCTAATATCCAATCTAAATCTCCCTCCCTCTATTTTGAAACCATGACCCCTCGTCCTGTCCCAGCAGGCCCTGCTGAAGAGTCTCTCCCCACCTTTCCTGCAGCCCCCTTTGGGCACTGGGAGCCGCTCTCAGCTCTCCCCGGAGCCTCCTCTTCTCCAGGCTGAACAGCCCCAGCTCTCTCAGCCTGGCCTCACAGCAGAGCTGCTCCAGCCCTCTCAGCATCTGCGTGGCCTCCTCTGGACCCTCTCCACCAGCTCCACGTCCTTCTGATGTTGGGGGCTCCTTTGTATTTCACTTCAAATTATCCAATGGAGCATCTGAAGGTTTTCAGTACCGACTCCATTATCACTTTGGTCCTAAATTACCACTCTGGGGGCACAGGACACCTTGTTTCTCATATGGAGAAGTCCCACAGACTGCCATTGTACGTATACATATTATTAACATACAGTTTCAATAACGTTTATCATTTAATATCTCATTTAACAGGACAAAATCAGTACACACACAGTCAATTTTAAATATGATATCGGAGTTTTCCCACATAGTTTCAATGTAAACATGCGTAAAGTCTAGGTAACACACTGGAATGTTGGGTGGTTACAAGTAACAGCAGATAAAAATGCTGAAGAAATAAAAAATCTCTTCTTCAAATGAATCCAGAGTTGCTAAAAACAAAACCCTGTGAATGATCTACCTGGGATCCCTGACTCCATGACTTCCAAAAGAGGAACGTCGCGTGTTTCCAGTTAAAACGCTTCGCCGCAGCCCCACCTGCCCCTCGAGCGGCGCGCACCAGGTGCTTCCTGAGTTGGGCTCTTTCCCCGCGCTAGCTACAGGGCGCCTGGAAGGCACACAGGCTGCTTTTTTGGCAGAGGGAAGTATTTTGGGAACCGTTCTTATTGTACTACAGCATGGCTTTGAAACGAGAGGGCAAAGTCTCATTTCCTGTTCGAAACGGGGAGTTTAATGACGTTTTACAGAAAAATCTTCAGACCTGATCCAAATCTTAAGCGGTTTCTCCATAAAATCTTTAAAAGCAAAAAAAAAAAAAAAAAAGTTTGGAAGTTTTCTGTTACCTCCTTAAACCAGATTTCTCAACAAGATTCCTGCTACCTCCTTCCCGATCTTAACCCTTACGCCGCTTTCCTTGTGCCCCCTTCCTAGCAGTGATTTGGAATTTTTTTTTGGCTTTCCAATTGTTTTCCTTGTCCTACTGCCCTGCATTCAACATTCACCACTTGATCATCCCTCTTTATTTCTTCCCGAGTCGCTCCCACTCGCCGCACCAGCGATACCATCGTATAAATACATCCGCGATGACTTCTCCGTAACCTCCTCTACAGGAAATACCTTTCGCGAGCATCTGTCAAATCACACCGCGTTTTTTCGCAAGCAACCCTTTTCCAAAGTTATTTCTGTCAAACCGCCAAAAGAAAACTCGCGGACAAGTCACGAGCATTAGCAAGGAATAGTTTTATTATCCCATGAAAAATGATTATTGCTTTAAGATAATTAAGTAAGTTGCCCTGATTTATATATTAGGCTTTGCGACGCTCGGTACACTCCCCATCCATGGAGGAATAAATACTCAAATCCCCAAAATAAACAGTCTTTGTGAAATAAATGCTTAAACAAGGAATTGCTTTGTGATTAAAGCAGGAGGTGAGACAGAGAATCACAGAATCACGGAATGGTTTGGGTGGGAAGGGACTTTCAAAGCCCACCCAGCCCAACCCCCCTGCCAGGAGCAGGGACATCTCCAACCACATCAGGTTGCTCAGAGCCCCGGCCAACCTGGCCTGGAATGTTTCCAGGGATGGGGCATCCACCGCCTCTCTGGGCAACCTGGGACAGTGCTCCACCACCCTCAGGGAAAAAAATTTTTCCTAATATCCAATCTGAATCTGCCTCCCTCTATTTTGAAACCATCACCCCTCATCCTGTCCCAGCAGGCCCTGCTGAAGAGTCTCTCCCCACCTTTCCTGCAGCCCCCTTTGGGCACTGGGAGCCGCTCTCAGCTCTCCCCGGAGCCTCCTCTTCTCCAGGCTGAACAGCCCCAGCTCTCTCAGCCTGTCAAGAGCTGACTGTCATCAGGCAAATGTGACCACGGCTCAGTTTTTCATCTGCACAACAGAAAGGGCTGTGATTCAGACCCACTCCTTTGTCTCGAGTTAGCCTGGAAAGGGCGTGTGATGAGTAACGTGGTCTTCCAGGGTGCGAGTGGCTTAGAAACTGAAAATATGAGATGCTACCATGGCTGTACCACTCACTGTTAAGGCCATCTCAACTTCCCTTACTTGATTTTGCCCAAATTACCACCAGAAGTGGTCGACTTTCCGTCGGGAAGTCTCTTTTCACTTCCCTGTAAATGTTTACTCAGTCAGCCAGAATATGAACGTTCAAAAGTGTAGTTAGCACACATTCAACGGAATACGGAGGAGCTGAAGTTCTCCAAAGCAGCACTTGGTTATCAACTGGGAAGCGCCACACACGAGCGTTTAAGAGAAAGCATAACAAGAGAGCACAATTCAGTATTAATTATTCAACAACTTACGTGGATGCATAGTCACGCAGCAAACAAGGCCTTATTAAAGGAATTAATTTCCCCAAGGTTTTATGCGCATGTAGGCGCACAGACTGATGTCCTTGGAAGGGAAACCAGCGTGGCATCAGCTACTGTGAAGCCGACAACGAGCATCTCCTGGAACGCTCGTACCGTGTGCCGGGCGACGGCCTCCCTTCACTCATCCTCCCTTCACGGGAACGAACACGAGAAGCCAACGCACGCTCAGCGACCGTTCCCAAAAGGAAAGTCGCTGTGCCCATCTGATACCGTAGATAACGCAATCTACGGCTGGCTTAATTGTAATTACAAAATATTTGTGGCTTGCAGCTGACAAGAAGGGAAGTGAAACAATAGTTCTTTCACTTACATAAATCCCCTCTACATTTGAAAGGGAGTATTACAGGATCTTAAAAGAATAGCTAGGACTGAATTAATAAAAGAGATTTATAGAAGAAAACGGAAACCTCTGGAGACGTCAAAATTATTTTATCTTAATGCTGTTTTTTTTCATTTAGGACAGAATCTCCATTTTAGAAAAATAATTCCCTGGGTGCTTCTAAATCATTCTAAAAAGCATAAAACAATAACGTGTATGTAAAATGATTTCTTACAGCGATAATACTGGTTCTGCTTGTTCTGGAGTCTACAGAAACACGCACTCATGCAAACGTCAACCTTTTATTTATACAGGGCACACGGTGGCCAGCCATTGCCGGGATAACATTCCTGAGGCAATTTAAGACTTTCAGCTAAGGTGTCAACTTACTTTTCAAGCCAAAGAGAGTCACCAGAGGAAAGGACTGCTTGCCGCACACATCGTATTGATTTCTGGGCATAAATCAAATGATTAACTGAAAACCACCAAGTTCTCAATGTTGGGTGATTTTTTTTTCAGCTGAATGTCATTTGTGCAAGTAATGTTTGGAGTCTGTATTTGTATTGGTTCTAAATGATCACTAAAAGTGCTCGGTAACGGTGGACGACTGAGCTGAAAGCACAGATGTCAACTCAGCTTCACAAAAATCCCCAACAACGCTAATAAAGAAAAACACGGGTTCATCAAAACACCGACATCCTAGCACTGTTGGCTCAGGCAGTCACTCCAGTTCATGGCAGAAAAAAAAGCAGAAATGGGAAGTTAAGGGTTCCGAAGCAGAATTTTCCTAATAGAAAAAGTTATTTCATGGAATTATAGAATAGTTCAGGTTCAAAGGGAGATACTGGTCCAACCTCTGCTCAAAGCAGGGCCAAACAGATCAGGCGGCTCAGGGCTGTGTGCAGTCAAGTTCTGAATGTCTCCAAGGTCGGACGTTTCTCCCTGAGGCCTTGATTCTGTCTGATCACTTTTATGGCAAAACTTTTCCCTTAGATTTAAAGAGAAATTCCTGTGTTCCAATTTGCTCCCCACCCATCATGCCATTACCTTCAAAAAAAAGCCTGGCTCAGTCTTCTCCATACGCTGCCCACTAGGCAGCTGTAGACCATCAACACTGTCAATACCTCCCCTTCTTTTCTTAGGCTGAGCAAACCCAGTTTTCTCAGCATCTCCTTCTTCATCACATGCTCTAGATGCTACACTCAGTCTTGGTGCTCCCCTGCGATGGCTCAACCACTACTCACATTAATCCTCATGACTGCCAGCTCATTCCTCAGAAGCCAGACAGATCTCCTCCTCTATCAGAATCCTTTAAGACGGTCAAAGGCTCAATGTCCAAATGCAGATCAGTGACAAGTGGCGTTCCTCAGGGGTTCGTGTTGGGCCCGGCCCTGTGCAACATCTTTGCTGGCAACATGGACAGTGGGACAGAGCGCACGCTCAGCAAGTTCACCGACAACACCCAGCTGTGTGGTGCCGTCGACACGCTGGAGGGGAGGGATCCATCCAGAGGGACCTGGACAGGCTGGAGAGGTGGGCCCGTGCCAACCTCATGGCGTTCAACCAGGCCAAGGGCAAGGTCCTGCACGTGGGTGGGGGCAACCCCAGGCACAAAGCCAGGCTGGGTGGAGAATGGATGGAGAGCAGCCCTGAGGAGAAGGACTGGGGGGTGCTGGTGGATGAGAAGCTCAACACGAGCCGGCAACGTGCGCTCACAGCCCAGAAACCAACGGCACCCTGGGCTGCATCCCCACAGCGTGGGCAGCAGGGTGAGGGAGGGGATTCTGCCCCTCTGCTCCGCTCTGGGGAGACCCCCCTGCAGCGCTGCGTCCAGCTCTGGAGCCCCCAACAGCAGAAGGACGTGGAGCTGCTGGAGAGGGTCCAGAGGAGGCCACGCAGATGCTGAGAGGGCTGGAGCAGCTCTGCTGTGAGGCCAGGCTGAGAGAGCTGGGGCTGTTCAGCCTGGAGAAGAGGAGGCTCCGGGGAGAGCTGAGAGCGGCTCCCAGTGCCCAAAGGGGGCTGCAGGAAAGGTGGGGAGAGACTCTTCAGCAGGGCCTGCTGGGACAGGACGAGGGGTCATGGTTTCAAAATAGAGGGAGGCAGATTCAGATTGGATATCAGGAAAAATTTTTCACACTGGTGGTGGTTGGGCACTGTCCCAGGTTGCCCAGAGAGGCGGTGGAAGCCCCATCCCTGGAAACATTCCAGGCCAGGTTGGCTGGGGCTCTGAGCAGCCTGATGTGGTTGGAGATGTCCCTGCTCCTGGCAGGGGGGCTGGGCTGGGTGGGCTTTAAACGTTCCTTCCAATCCAAACCCTTCTGTGATTCTATAAGACAGTGATTAAAAATAGGTAAGGATGTCAAAACAGTACACATCTGATCTCTCCAATTAAAAAAAGCAATGCTGTAACACGTCTCAGTAAAGATCTGTTCCAGGGAAGTTATGTCACACGCAGTTTCTATTTAAACCTGCCACATCACCGCAAGAACTCTCATCAAGAACGCGAGCCAAATTATACAACTGCACTTCCTCATGTCAAGCAAACTGGAAAGTACAGAAAAAAAACAGAAAAGATGACTGATACTTACAATAATATAAAAAACCTTACCGAAACCACAAAGACTAAAGAAGAGCGAAGCACACTGGCTTGTGACACTACTCCTCAAACACAAAATCACTAGGTTTGACAGAAAATGTTTTTTTTTTAAAAAAGCAGAGAGCTTTATAGAAATATCTGCTGCTACTCTTTGCTACCTTACTGAGAATTTTAAATTAAAAAATGCATCACTATCTGTAAACAGCTCCCCAACATGAAGACCACACTTGATTGCCAGTGGTTTGGTGTGGTTTCTTTTGGTTTTAGTTTTTTAAATCACACTCCATGATACCGTTCAGGGTGGTTGAAGTGAGTTTAGCTTCAAAGGTGACTGCATATTTGGCATCAACCATGAAGCTCCACTGATGACCTAGCTCTATAAAATACCTTTGAACTGAAGATTTCAACTTTGAAATACAAGTATTAAAGGGGAGTCTTTGAGAGCAACAGATTTGGAAAGCATACCAGAGAAACAAAATAAAATATTTCATTAAAACATTTTACTTTGTGTCAAAGACCTTGGCTTGTGTGAAGCTCAGATGATTCAGTCCTCAGCCCTACGACTTGCCACCGCCTGAGCTGACGTTCACGTCATCTGTAAAAATCCAGACTTTGAAATCAATTTAAGTTTTAGTTCTCTCGTTCCACTAAAAATATTCCAAGAATTATTTAAAATGTTCATGACGCCTCCTCTTTTTCAGAGCAACATTTCCTCATTACAAGGTGCTTTATGAAGTCACACTCGGAGGAGGTTCAGGAGCGGAACTTACAGAGGAGAGTAGAGCAGTAAAAAATGAAATGCAGTAATAATAAAGTTCTAAAAGGCATCAAAACAGCCCTGAATTTACTGCAGCCATCGTCTTACACTTCCTTCTGACCTCCATTCAAACTTTCGCAGAAGCCCGAGCAGCGGGCAGAGAACTTACACTTAAAAGGCTTTGCAGGCTGTGTCTTAGCAATCAGGTGATGGCAACTGCTCCTGAGCAGCTTGTCAGGGACCTGGCAAAGAATAAAACACTACGATGCTTTAGTCTACGCTTTAAAAAAAACAAAAGTGACCACAAATTGAAACGCAGAGCTCAGGTCTGTGGCACAGCTTTGTTATATCCAGATATAAACTCTGGACAAAAAGGACAGATGCAGAAAAAGGCAACAGGGTTCGTATTTTTTTCTAACGTGAGACCAAGACTGGCTTTGCTTCTCATTTACTGGTCCAACTGATAAACTAGGATGGCACTGTAGAAGTAATTCTCAATTCTTTTAAAAACCCTGGAAGCACTTTGTGTTTTCTTTCTGAGCCTGCTTTTTTTTTTGTTTGTGATGGCTTTCACAGTTACAAACACAGCAGAGTGAATAATTTTTTCTTCTTTGCACAAAAATGTTGCAAATTCAAATAACATATTCTAAAGTATTGAAAATTAGCAGAAGCTGTATGTCAGCAGGAATCCTGCTAAAGAAAATCATGGAATCACGAAATGGTTTGGGTGGGAAGGGACCTTCAAAGCCCACCCAGCCCATCGCCCCTGCCAGGAGCAGGGACATCTCCAACCACATCAGGTTGCTCAGAGCCCCGGCCAACCTGGCCTGGAATGTTTCCAGGGATGGGGCATCCACCGCCTCTCTGGGCGACCTGGGACAGTGTTTCAAGAAATGTTAATTTGTAGCCTGTTACAGAAAACTAAATGTGTATTTGTGATTCATTTGTCACAGGATGTTACAACAGCAGCATTTCTGAATGAGATATAAGGAATAAAACCAACGTTGGCTTCTTCTGAACACAGAGTAACTTAAGGTGTCTCTGGCCCAACACAGATGATGCTCTCCCAACAATAGTTTTGCAAATACCTTGTGCCAGCATGAACCAACACCATTACTACAAAAAATATCACCACTCCTCCTTTAATTTAACAACATTATGAACTTCTGTTGGATTTTATTGCTTACAAACCACTGATGAACATGCTACTGCCTAGGCTGGTGGCAAGCCAAAGTACACATTAACGTCACCCGTCTGCGTTCAGCTCAACTTGCACAGGATGCAAAGACCGAGCTTTGATGCACACATCCTACAATAAACTTCACTGGTTTGCCCTCTTCGCTAAGTAGGAGTCAAGGGATGTGTGCGGCAAAAGAGTTCCTGACAGTTGGGTGCTATAAAAGTGAAGGTGTAATTATAAAATTCCTACCTGGTTAAAGTGCATGAAAACCTACAAAGAAATTGGTTACGATGGACGCAAACAGAACCAGTCTCTGAAATATTCAGAAATAAGCACAACTTTTACTTTCTTACACAGTAATATAGCCAAGCGTCAGCTGAAATTTCTTAATGGCTTTTTCCATTTCTAAAGTTTTTATAATCTTTCAAGTTTCTATCAACCAGAAAAACACAGAAAGCTTTGACTCCTTACTGATGCACTCCAAAGGAGCAGTATCAAGCAGCCATCATTCCATACCAAAATGCCATTTAAAACAACTGCTCTTGACAAAAGATATTTAAGATCTGCCTTGAAAAACAGAACAAAATTACTTTTTCTCCACACTTTCCACATCATTTCTAGTGGCCTCATTGTAAAACTGATAATTCAGCTGAGGAGTAAGGAGAATTTGAAGGCAGGGGAGGTGAGGCAGTTTAGTTTTAAAGTCTGAAGGTTATTATACTAACAAGCAACATTCTGAAGTATGATTTAGATAAAGGATTTATCTACAGGTTACTGAATAACTCTGGAAAACCAGCCTGAACATAGTTTAAAATGCACATATCTGCCACAGATAAAAATAGCTGCCCTGATAAAAAGGTGAGGCAATGCAGCTGATTTCAGACAAACCAGTGAAACTGGTACCAGAGACGTATCTCTCCATACAGATGCTGTGGGCTACAGGAACCTCTCCTGGTCTACAGAGTGGAAATAATCACCAGTTTGCAGAATTCATCCAGAAAGAGTAGACACTAAATAACTGAGTAAGTCCTACGATGTTTAAGCTGCTACTGATAGCACTCAACAATCCCAACACGCTCCTTACAGAAGTCAGTCTCCCAGTTTGCTTTCAAATGGGGCAGCTGGTCTGAGAACTGAATTTTTCAGGAATGCTTAGTTCTGTCTGAGAGTCTCACTCAAGAGAGAACCAGCCAAAGCAACTGAGTATCTGCAAGAAGGCAGTAACTCCAAAGGTGCTGTGTTCTGGTTTTGTTTGGTGAGGGGGCCTAAGGTGGCAGCTTCTGTAGGAAACTGGTAGAAGTTGCTCCCCTTTGTTCAGTGGTCTCGGCCGGGCCTAGGGCGGACCTGCTGCTGGCCAAGGCCGAGCCAGTTGGTAGCAGAATGTCCCGTGATAACACCTCTGCATATTTAAGAAGGGGAAAACAGAAAAAAAAAAAAGAGAAGATGTGAAGGAGCTGAGAGGGGGCAGAGAGGGGGAGGCGCGAGCCTCATGGGCCTTGCAGGCCTCACGCTCTGGCCCCCCGCCGGGCGGCCGACTGGGCCCAACTAGGCAGTAACTCCAAAGGTGCTGCAAGACAGAGAAAATCTGATCAGTTTAAGGGGAAACTTGATGTAATTTACCCAGAGGAAGGATTAGGAACATTTAATAGACAAAGTCTCCATTTCTTTATCCTTCACTCCATTTTCCAGTTCCAGTATCTCTTTCCGAACCGACATTACCATTTATGAGTTCTTTATTCTGTAGGCAGCAATTTTCTCCCCAACTGACTGCTTTCCTCTTTTTAACGTGAATTTCATGTGCTATTTTCTTGTCCGCTCAACCAAAGTTGCCAACATCTTACTACATCTCCCGGTCATAAGCTTTACATTTGCTTATACTGAATGATTCAGCACTGTCAAGTCATCATAGAATCACAGAATGGTTTGGGTTGGAAGGGACCTTCAAAGGTCATCTAGTCCAACCCCCAGCATCTCTCTCTTCAGTTCCTTCTCCATATTGTTTACGTTTAATCATTATGCTAAATGAAATAATAATTTTCTCAGTATGCTAAACAGCATGGTTCCCACATGCATTTCAGGAGGAGGAGATAGGCACGAGAGAAACCAGGACCTTGCCAGCAAATTTCCTTTCCTTATAAACCTCAAGTATTTCCTTTAATCCCACATCTTCTGTATCGCTTCATCAGTTATTTATCTACAAGAAAACCCTCACCGCCCTACCTGGAACAACGTCGTTCTTTTACGTAAGCAGAGACTGAGTGGGAATTTTGTTGAGAGCTCCTGGCAAATTCGAGACAGTAAATGAGATGAATCACGCGTCTCCCCGGGCTTCCTGACTCCCTCAAGATCTCTTTTTGCAGGACGCTTTCCCTCTTCAACAAATCCCGTGGATTGTTCCCACCGTATCACACCTCTCCGCGTGTGAACTGACTCCATTCATCACTCCTCTTGTTTTATCAGCCTGCCTGGTAGGGAAGTCGGATTTCCTCATCTGTAATTCCCAGGGCCGCTCCTGGAGCACTTTACAAAGGTTGGGACACACTTGTTGGCACCGAGGCTGGTTTTAGCACCAGATTACACACTGTTGTTTATATTTAAGCAGTTTCACATTTGAATTTACATTAGAGCTCTCGGATGAATGCAGCTGGAGCCCAGTGATACATTACACTTGATTTTCCTGGGGGCTTTCCCCGCCTCTTCTGAAACGCCTTCCGCAGCCGTTTCAATTTGAGCCCTTGCCTTTGACTTATTCTCTCCCTTGCTCCACAGGACAACGCTGCTGCAAGGACGTGTGAGCGTGCTCCCACGTATTTTTGCTCACAAACAACACCGTAAAACTCCCAAATTTACAGTTCTTCATTAAGAACACAGTTGCTTACCAGATGAGGAGATTCAACTACTGTAAATATCCGAGCGAGATGTAGAGAAAGAACCCTGAATGTTGTCCTTTCCTTTCAAAACAATCTGGCTCGATGAAAGCACTTGCAACTTAGGTTTTGAGTAAACCACAATTATTTATATAGAGGAATAGGCTGCGCAGAGAGATTTCCATATCAAAAAAATAAGGTTCACTTTGAAAAGAAGCTTCAAAACAGGTTCTACAAATAAAAGGACTGGATAAGAGGGAGCCCAGTAACTGCAGGAAAGAAAACACCACAGAACAGCAGCGGCTTTAGCAGAACATCTGTGGACAACGGCACACATGCAGGGGACCGGTACCAGCACCATTTTGTTCTCCATTATTGTATTTTTCAATCATTTTTAGTTTGATATTTTATTGCAACTTACTAAAAACCCACGTTCCCGGGGTCCTCGCAGGTTTCTGATGTCACAGTGCAGAAAGCCTACACCATCCAAAAGCCATAAATGTTTATAAAAACTCAAAGAGATGAAGACCCTGCCTAGCTCACAACGGGCTTAGGTTGTAATACACACAAAACATAGCCAGACACACAGAGAAAAGGAGAATCCCTTCGCAGGGTTTACGTTATGATATCCTGAGAGGAGAGCAGCCATAACCCACCGGAGCCAGTCCTAATTTTACCTGGGCTCGCGTTTTTATTACTTCAAATTACTATTATCTATCATATTTGTTTTATTGTGAGCATATTAAATTCACTTCTGGCATTACTTCCAAGTAAGAGCATTAACCGCTGACAGCCAACCATGCATGTAAGTCTGGATTATCTTGTGTAAGCATCAATTAAGAATTTTATCTCTGGCAGTATATGGAAATACTTACTGTACAACCATCTGCATGTATTTAGTCAGCACAAATATTGATGTTTTACTAACAGAAAAGCACACCCACACATACACACAGAGCAAAGACAGGGTCGCTGCCTCAAGCGCAATCAGCCCTGCGTTGCTTCTGAGACCCCCAGATCCGATTCAGCCTTCCGGGAAGTCAGATATTAGGCACAGCAATGAATATATAACCCGGGCTGCGATTTACTCGAAGAGCACGCACACATTGCTGAAGAAGTGGTTAACTCGGTCCAGATACACTGGAATTACAGATACAACTCCCTTGGAAGCCTCATTTGGCACTCTCATTTTCTACGTCGGTTACCCGCTTTTCAGATCAATATTTTTTCCCCTCCTCAGTGTGCCAAAGTATGATGATAATACAGTGATTTGTTATAATATAGTGACAGTTCGTCAATAAACCAATTTTAAATGCAAATTACAAACTTCTAAGTTGCCATGCCTGATTGCATCACCCGGAAATAGTTTGTAGACAGCAAATTTAAACAGATTTTGAAAGTGTCAATGCATGAAATGCAACTATATAAAGCTTGAGTTAGTTTTAAACAGCCGATTTTATAATTTATCCATAACTATAATTCTAAGATAAAGGAATAGTGTACATTTAAGTAATTCTAGGATGTTAAAACCAACACCGTGAGCAATCACACTTGAACTTTTTAAGGATGTCACTTCCTGTGAGTTCAAGTAGCTACTCCTGGCTTGACCTGGCAAACTACCACGTGTGAGTACGGCAACGCTGATTTGCTGTTCTCTAAAATCAAGATATTTACTGATTCTATTTTCATTCATCACACCGTAAAGAAATTTTCTGACAAAAATCACCTTCCTTACCTTCATAATGTTTACTAAGTCTGTTTGATAATAGCGATCTTGGTGCGCATTAGCAGCTGCTAAAGTGAGAAGATAATCATTCCTTGCATGGATAGCCTTGGAATTACACTCGGATCGTCGTGCTTTTAACTACAACAAGAGATGGAAGTTAAAAGAGAAGTGAAATGACCAAACATGCATTAATAGCAAATTCACATGCATACATATGTATTAAGGTAGTCAAAACTTTAAGGGATTAACATTTTTGTTAATGGTAAGGGGATTCCTAATGTTTTCTTCTCTCAGGCAGTTGGAAATTTCACATGTGGTCTTTAAAGAACAGTTATAACCCCCACCAGAAAAAACGTCCTTGTAAATTCAGCCACATGTCATTCTGCACTGGGACTGCTGGAAGAGCCTGCTCTTATCTCATCGTTTGTTCTAACAATACATCTTCCGAAACGTCAGTCATCCTTAGATTCCAGACAACTTTGGCCATACGCCTCATGAAATTACCTGCAAAGCATGATTCAGAGAACCAGTAAGGTTTTTTTTTTTTTGATACTCACCTTTACACTTGCCTTCTGCAAGCTTATTCTTGACTGAAAAAGACTAAGTTTGGACCTGAAACAAAAATGAACAAAAATTACTGTCTTACACCCTTTCTACAGAAGTACAGGATAACCAGGCACTTCGCTAAAGGTTTCATTTAAGTTTTTATACCTAAATTTTTACTTGTACAGTTCTAAGAAAAGCTTAAGGCTTAAGAAAAATACCACAAAGTACGCTGAGCTACATCAATAGTATCTTCATTGCACGTTCTGAAGTCTTTTGCACAGCTTACTCTGATTTCTGAACAAAATTTTAAAACAGAATGAAAGGAAAACTGGGTGGCAGCTGTAACTCGAGTTATTTTGGTGTTTGATGGATTTGGACTCAGCCCTCCAGACAAGAAGTGCTGTAAATCTGAGTTACTGGTCATCTGACAGAATATTAATGCAAAATCATTAGTAATTATGTTCCAGCAAGCTGGAGGGGTATCCCTGTACGCACACGTATTTTTAAAAGCTGAATTGGTCTGATTTTCACTTTTGGATCAATGAAAGAGAAACCAGAGAAGTAATTTATTAGCTATCTGAAACATGATGGTTAAAAAGTAATTAAGAAAACAAAACCAAGTGAACATCTGTTTTAATCTGGACATTACTGCAGTATGAATCTGGCCAAGCTCAAGTTTTTGGTTGTTTTTTTTTTAACAGTTTGGTCTGATTTTCGGGTTTTTTTTGGTTGTTGGTTTTTTTTTTTTACTTTCTTTGGGAATTATAGGTAATTTTATTGCTCTTCTCTTCATCATCCAGCCCTCACAAAGTGAAAACCAGAAAAATTCTCTAATGAAACCATAATTCCTTTTCATTCCCTAAAAACAACTCTGAAGAATTTCTCAAAGTAAGAAAAGAAGAAACACGTTTGCAAGAAAAGAGTATGGCAAACTCCCCTACGACAGGCCAAACTCCAAACTGAAAACACGTGAGTTACTCGCTTTCCTGAAAGGAAGGAAATCAACCTCTTCAGGATGTCAAGGAGCATAAAACCCTAGAGCCTCAAAAATTTCTATTGAAAAATGGAAAATAGTGTTCCGTCCCCAAAAGGAGTGAAGCCAAATTTGAGATCTGTGGAGAGAAACGGAAGCGGGCAGCTTTCAATATCAAAAAGAGTGCCAGCTCACGCACTGTCCTATGAACAGGTCAGATTAGAGCAGATAGGTTAATTTTCTTCCTAAAGAAAGCAGCCTAAACGAGTTGTATTTGACTAGCAGGGTAAAACCATGCTTGCAATGGTTACAAAAATGTATGTAAGCAAAATGGAAAAAAAACACTTGGCATAAGCTCATGGAAAGCAATTATCTTCCTTCTAAAATAATAGCAAGTGTAAAAATGAATACAAGCACAAATCTGCTTTTTATGCACGCAATTATTTATACATATGCTATTATAAAAACATACTTGGCCTCAATATCGGCTTTCTCCCGCACGGCTTGAGCCATCTGTTCGGTCTCAAAATATTTCTTTTTGCCTTTAGCTAGATCTTTGACTGTCTCTTGTAATTCAGCTTGGATCCTCGTCAACTGGTCCACGCACTGCAAAAAAAAAAAAAAAAACCAGTCAGGAAACAAAACATTAATGTCTTTTTGCATCTGAATAATACTATCATCGTTGTTTTACCGCTCTTCATCGTGTTTTATATGGAACAACACAGTCGCCTGGTCAATTATTCATGCCTTGCTTTTAAAGCCGATGAGAACATAAAACTGGATTTCTTTCTTTCTGCTGCTGTTTAACTATTCAAATTCAACGATAACGCGCAAATTAAACCTAAAAGTCCTGAAAGCTTTGGATGAGGTAATTACTTGAAATAATTGGAATACAATTGGGAAAAATCCAAAAGCAATCTTCCAGGGCTGACAGAAGAAATGATTAATCTTTCTTCCTCTGAAATTTAAAACATAAGACAAAAGCTGCCATGTCAAACACAAGAATACGACAGCAACAAGTTGATAAATATTATTTTAACAGCTCATTTTTCTTAAACTATTTTGAGAACTTTCCAATAAACAGGGTGATATCAGAAATCGGTGTAATTCACAACAAAAATTTATAGGCTGAAAATGCACAGCTAGCTAGTCAAGGGGTGAAAATAATTCCACCTCTTTTCACTAATATGACCCAACCAGCGTTACAACATACATTTTAAGGTCAAAAAAGAAGCACTGAAAGGAACAGTAGAAAAATTACTGCACTGGTTTTGGCTGGGAAAGCGTTAATTTTCGGCGTAGTAGCTGGTACGGGGCTATGTTTTGGATTTGTGACCCAAACCCCGTTAATAAGAGCGGGCTGGTTCAGCTGTTGCTGAGTGGTGCTTACGTCGAGGTCTTTTCTGTTTCTCAGGCTGCCCCGCCAGCGAGCAGGCCGGGGGTGCACAAGAGGTGGGGAGGGGACACAGCGGGGACAGCTGACCAAAGGGGTATCCCACACTGTGCAATGTCAGGCGCAGCAATAAAAGCCGGGGGAAGGAGGAGGAAGGGGAGACATTCGGAGTTACAATGCATGTCCTCCCAAGTAACCATTATGCGTGATAGAGTGTGGTGGTTCAGCCCCGCTTGGGACCAGACTACGCAGTCACTCTCTCACTCCTGCCAAAGATAACCTCCCCCGACACCTCCCTCTTCCCGGGCTTAACATTATCTCTACCACCTTCCCCCGAGCGGCACAGGGGGGAAGAGGGAATGGGGGTCGCAGTCAGTTCATCACGCGTTGTTTTACGTCGCTGCTTCCTTCTCAGGGGAAGAACTCCTCACATTCCTCCCCTACTCTGTTGTGGGGTCCCTCCCACGGGCTGCAGTCCTTTGTGAAACTGCTCCGGCGTGGGTCATCTCTTCCACGGGGTGCAGTCCCTCCAGAACGGCTGCCCCAGCGGGGCCTCCACGGGCCACAGGCTCCTTCAGGCCTCCACCTGCTCCTCCGTGGGCCTCCATGGGCTGCAGGGAGATCTCTGCTCCTCCATAGACCTCACCGGGCTGCAGGGGGATCTCTGCTCCTCCGTTGTCCTCCACGGGCCACAGCCTCCTTCAGACACCCTCCTGCCCTGACGTGGGGTCCTCCATGGGCTGCAGGGGGATCTCTGCTCCTCCGTGGACCTCCATGGGCTGCAGGGGGACAACCTGCTCCACCATGGGCTGCACCACGGGGTGCAGGGGAATCTCTGCCAGGAGCTGCATTACTGCTCCCCCTCCTTCTGAACTGACCTTGGCGTCTGCAGCCGTTCCTCACAACAGGCTGGCAGACGCCTCTCAGGATCCTTTTTACATCTTATTCACTTCAACTTCTCATCTCCTCTCCACTTCTTGCAGCCAGGCCGGGCCAAGTTGGGCCCAGTCGCCGCCCGGCGGGAGGCCAGAGGGTGAGGCCTGCAAGGCTCGCGCCTCCCCCTCTATGTCCCCACTCAGCTTCTTCACATCTTCTCTCCTTTTTTTTCCTGTTTTCCCCTTCTTAAATACATTATCGCAGAGGCGTTATCACAGAACATTCTGCTACCAATTGGCTCGGCCTTGGCCAGCAGCGGGTCCGCCCTAGGCCCGGCTGAGTCCACTGGACAAAGGGGAAAAAACTTCTAGAAACTTCTTACAGAAGCTGCCACCACAGGCCCCCCTCACTAAATAAAACCAAGACACAGAGCTTTGCTTTCCTGGACTGCCGATGGGAAGGAGTGAAGGAATTCCTTATTTCGCTTTACCTAATCAACTGTCTTTATCTCAACTCGCAAGTTTTTGCACTTTTCCCCTTGCGATTTTCTCCTCCATCCCGCTGGAGGGGAGCGAGCGAGCGGTTGCGTGGGGCTGAGCTGCTGACCAGCAACTACTAAAACGTTCAGCAATTCTCCAAATATCTTATCAGCTTAAAAAAAAAAAAATTACGAGAAAGGATCTGTGTTAAGCAGAAAGGATCTACTTAACAAAACAAATGTGAATTATCAATGTCTAGAATTATCCTATGTTCCAAAGAGATTTGTAAAGATTTTCTTTTATCCAAGCCAGCCTAAGTGCATACATATATACACCGGTCAAGGTGCTACACGCTGTCCTCTCACTGAATGCCCCTCCTAAACACCAAAAGGTTTTAATTACATTAATTATTAAAGAACGTAACCTCCTTTACAAGCATTGCAAGACTGGTAAGGTGATGTAATCCCACAACGTAACATTAATTTCACACTATTCAACAATCATTAAGAATAATATCCCATCATCTGTAGAAAAAAAAACATTTGTTTCAGTCAATAGAAATTGCTCATCTCACCACACATTACTGCTCTTACTAAAAATGTCAAATTTCTTCCTGGCTATAAAGTACATAAAAATGCAGGTAAGTTCACACTAAAACCAGTATTTGATGTGTGCAGACCAATAAAGCAATGGGCTCCATAAGGTAAGCGTCGTGGTGGGTGGTTTGTGGAGTAGCGGAGGGCAAGCCTGGGTTTTTTGAAGACCTCTGAGTGTACGATAGAAAAATGAAAGGTAGAAAAATCTGTACATATTGGACAGCTGACGGAGACCTAAAATAATTTCAAAGGGACTGGGGCTTTGCTACATCAATTGGTATTCTGATCCCTGAAGTCTCCTGCAGGCATCAAAAAATTAAAATATCAAATAACCCCAGCTGCTAACACGATCATTTGAAAAGCATAAAATAATCTTGATTTTCAGTCTCTGAAGAATACAAAAGTGTCAGGAGATTGGATGCCATTTAGGGGTTTTGGGATGGGTAGACAATGGTTGTAGGTAAAAGCTGTTCCAGAGAGCTGCCAGAGGTGGTTTCTTGTTGCACTGCCTGCATGCAGAGCAATTTTATTCTTTTTGCCTTTCAGTCTTCTGATACAGATCCGTGCAAACGTCTGCAGCGGTGGCCACACCGTCTTTGCTGAAGGTACCTGACGGATGTACACGGCTGCTCTCTGCCTTCTCTTCCAAGGTCAACACATGAAACCACACATCACTTAGGGGATAAGCTTACAAGGTCTCGGGGCAAGGATAACGGCAGGGGGTGGGCTGCTGCCCTCAACTCAGCCTTCTTGTCCGCGTCCAAGAGCCGCTGAGTGAGGGCAGGGGATCAGTTTTCTCAAGAGGTCAGACGTTGTCTACAGGAGACACGTTTATTGCCCCTGCTCCACAGTCACCTTGTGATTTAGCAGTATTTTTTCAATAAGTTACGGTGAGGTCTTCTGAAATTGCCACAGTTTAGTATTGAAGCAGGTAATAAAAATGAAGTTTCTATATGCTACCAAGTTGAGGAGGTAAAGGTTTACAGAAACATCTGGAAAATAAAGACGACATCTCATCAAGAGCAACTCAATACCTACTGCAATCTTGGAAGGAGATGCTGCTTCCAATGTAAGCTCGATTTCAGATGGGCATTCCAGTGTAACGTTACAAGTATTTTACTGACTCTGAATTTCAATTTTGATAAGTTTTTGTCTGGATGGAGGTCGCCTTAATATATTATTTATCTGTTTGGAAACCCAATGGAAAGGACGAGGGACTGAACTGTATCAAACAACGAATTTGTTGTGGAGGGAAATTAATATCACCGCATGGATGGTTATTCCACACCGCAGAAAAAGCGTACTGCTGTTAGAACACTTTGAACCAGAAGTACGGCTCTGATAATTGTCATAATTTGTTCTGCTGATTCAGAAGTGCAGGAAAAAAAGGATTCTCTATCATTTATATAAATTTCAAGAAGTGGTCCCTGCTTCTACTGCTGACTCATAAACATTGAACTATCAGCACCTGTTGAAGAATAAAACTGGAGATTATTTACCTCGTACGGGTATTGTAAAATTGCTACGGTATTGTTTGGAAAGTTTCACAGAAAAATAAAATTCCCTGGGACGCTAAAATAACACCATTAATAAAGTCAATTGTTCCTCCAGAAAACCAGATATTGCACATGCTTCTGAGCTGTAACATAACTTGTTCAGAAACAGAGAGCTCCTGTTACACTAATATCTCTTTAAAAGTGTGCAGCCAAATATTTTAAAACTTGAAAATCATCGAAAAATGGATGTTTGGTGCACTAGTGACTTTTTGTGAACTATGCTGACTCGATAAAACAGGAGGCTTGCTCCCAGCTCCAGTGAAATCCGCAGAATGCAAACACCAATTAATTAAAATATGCAGAGTACCTAGCTTTACATAAACACGCATCGCTGAATTTTTAAAACATCTTACTGCCTTACGGAAACAGGTGGAACATCGTGTTCTACATGAAACATGTTCTGTATGACGAGGTACGGTAGAGACCTCCTAAGGCACAAATGACTTTAAAATGTAACAATCAATTAAATCAAAGTCAGGCTTGCTGTTTTCCTTGACCTATGCTGTTTTCTTTGCATGGATTAACAGATCAATGACAGCAGCTTTTGGAATATTGACTTGTGATGCCTTCACAGGACCTGGCTGGACAACCTGTATTCTACACCTTGAAGATGGCACAAGTCATAGAGTCATAGAATCACAGAATGGTTTGGGTGGGAAGGGACCTTCAAAGCCCACCCAGCCCAATCCCCCTGCCAGGAGCAGGGACATCTCCAACCACATCAGGTTGCTCAGAGCCCCGGCCAACCTGGCCTGGAATGTTTCCAGGGATGGGGCATCCACCGCCTCTCTGGGCGACCTGGGACAGTGTTCTACAACCCTCAAAGGAAAAATTATTTTCCTAATATCAAGCTTGGATCTGCCTCCCTCTATTTTGAAACCATCACCCCTGGTCCTGTCCCAGCAGGCCCTGCTGAAGAGTCTCTCCCCACCTTTCCTGCAGCCCCCTTTGGGCACTGGGAGCCGCTCTCAGCTCTCCCCGGAGCCTCCTCTTCTCCAGGCTGAACAGCCCCAGCTCTCTCAGTCGTTCCTTCGTGTTTAAGATACACCTTTTCTTAAAATCAGAACCTACTCTACCAAAACCCACTTGCATTTTAAAAGATTCATTTCAAGGCAATTTTAATTTCAGATAACATAGCTCAGAATTTTGATCCTTCTTCATCAAGCTGGCTATTTACTTTTATAACAACATGCATAAGAAGAGATTGAAAAGTACATACATTTTAAAAGTGCCATAGTAAAAGACTTCTAATAACCATTTTGTTTTTTAAAGAAACCCCAAAAGTTTAAAGCAAGTGCAAATACCTTCTTCAGCTGCTGCTCCTTAAAGCACCGCACAGTCCTGGCTGGTTCAGAAATTAAGTTTTTATAGTTCTCACAGATATTGAGTCGGGACTGGGCCACTTGCATGGTGCCTTCTAGAAGTGATTTCCAAACTGAGTACATGCTCCTAAAATAACGAAACACAGAAAGGCTGTGGGTAGGAAGAAAGGGAGGCCAGGCATTACACGGAAAATATAGGTTGGTTTATCTAACAGCAGCGTACATTCTGCAAGGATTGCTTTTAAAAACAAAGCTAAAGCACAATCCTTCATGTTGATCTAGCACATATCTGAACTTTAAAAAAAAAACTTAACTGAAGCTTTACCATAAGTAAAGATTTTCTCTCCCGTACCAGTTTTGTGATTCAATTTTTTGGCAAACATTTTCCATTGAACTTGCTGCTACAGAAACTGGCAGCTAAAGCCAGATCAAACGTCGTCAATTTTTTGTAAGATCACGGACTTTGTGATCTGAGCATCTTGCAATCAAGCAAACAGTTACAGACTGCTCATCAATTTTGCCTCAGGGACGCCTAGTTTCTTCACCACGCTTAACAGGCCAAAGATAACAACCCTAGCTGTGTAGCGAGCTTTGCAAGGCCCCAAAAATTCACCACAACAGCTCCGAATTGCCCAGGGCAGGAGAAAGCGGAGCAGGGAGAGCTGGGGGAGAAGCCGACACGATCTTCCCTGCAGCTGGCAGGAAGGAAAGATTGCGGGAGCTTGCAGAGCCCAGGTTTGGTAGGTATTCGGAGGAGACCTCTCGGCACCGTGGTGGTACCTGATGGCACGGAAGGCAGAAGACTTGCTGAGTGAGGAGCAAACTGCAGGTCTATGTGCTATGGGAGCAGTTTATACACACTTAGGATTGATAATTCAGTTTATTCCCTCTTGGACACGCGAGTGGTGTGAAGATACTGAAAGTCCAAACCACAAATCTATCAACAATATCTTGCTGCTTGAAATAAAACTTGTCAGAACACAAAGAATCTTAAAATAAAGATTTAGGAGGTACTATTCAAGGGTGGGAAGCCTTCGGCAACAGGGCCCTTTCTGTTTTCATGTTGTGATCAACCTTTTCTGCTAATGAAACTGAGTTTTGTAAACAACTGTTTCTTGCTTTGCCTCCTCCTTGCTGTCAGACGTGATCTTCATGAAGAGTGGCCTCCTAAAAAGAAACGTGTTGCCATCTTCTCCCATGAAGAAATCCAAATGCTTATTATTCCAACCTTAGAGCTAGTCACTAAAACATATATTCAGGTAGAAGCACTGATACCCAAACAGGATGCACAATTACAGTTGCTGTCCTGTCATGCCATGTCGTTTTTCCAATCTTCCTAAATTATTCAAGTAATAAACATCTATTTAAGAGTAATCTCAGAATTTCAGGGGAAAACAAAGCTTCAATTTTAGCTGGCAATGCTCCACAACACACAAAAAAACCCAAACTTCACCTACAGAAGAGCAGTGTTTCGTCGTTAAGTAAAATAATTGTACAAAGTGAAATTATAAAGATTGCTACTTTGAGATATCCAACTGTTAAATTACCTATAATCACTTCGTTCATCGGCTTTCATCCCAAGCCAGTCCTTCTTTAAGTATTGGCTAGCCAGCTTCTGAATGCTCTGTTAAAAGAAGGGGAAAAAGTTCAAAGTAAGAGGTAACTAAACCAACATTTTTGCTCTTATATCAGACAAATGATAACCTGACGTATAAAGAAGCAATTAATTCATAGTATTAGCAAACTACTACAATGCAATGTTATTTGTACCCCTTTTTTTTAATTTTTGTTTGACTCTACAGTTTCCGTTAAGAACAATTAATGAGTTTAATGTTAATATTTTAACTCAGAGGGCCTCCAGCTGAGATCTACACTGAAAATATTTCTGACCAATAAACCAACAAAAGACAATGTCTGAGCAAAATCAGAGGCAGGAATATTGCAAGTGAAATGTCTCCATTTGTCACAGAATCAACATTTTTATTTAACTGAAGGAGGACAAAGGGTTCAGAGAAGCAACGAAATATCTGGTCACTTCCGTGCCCAAACTGAAACGCCCGACTTCGGGCGGTCAAGGCCGCACCAGGATCAGAGAACCGCAGCAGCTCTGTTGCTCAGATGTTTACGACAGTCTAGAGATTGGGAAATGCACTTAACTTTTAATTATTAATGTTAATTACCCTTTTCAGTCTCTGCGTTTCGCTTTGCACCGTCTCAGAAAATCAATAACTACATTTTCATATCGAAGCTCAGAGAGCAGCAAAATTTCATGTGTAAACAACGCAAGGCAGGGGGAGTCGCTGCGGCAGCAGCCGCTCCTTGGGCTTGTGACCTCATTTACCAGTAAACACCAGTTATGAACCAAGTGTTAGCAAATGGAGAAGGAGATGGGCATTATCCAACTCACGGAGCCAGATAATGGCTTTACGAACACTGAGCAGCATTCCTGCTTCTTCAAAAGAGCTGTCACCCTCCAGCTTTTGTATAAAAGTCTATTTAGCAAAGAAGTGGGAGATCGGTGTTGAAATTCTCTTTCCAGCCAAGAAAACTCAACCCCACAGAAGCTTTCCAGGAGCGCATCCCGAGGCGAAGCCTGGGCTGAGACCTCTTCGCATCCGACTCACTCAACAAGAACCACGGCGCGGTATCGTGTCTACATCTTCCACCCTGCGTTTAAGATGCCATCACCTGCTAGGACAGCCTCTACGTTCCCTCAGAGAAAACCAGCACAAGTATCTCAAAAAGCACAACCAGATTTCACTCTCGTCTCACCAGCCCACTCGATGCTAAAATTTAGTACCGAGCTTACAATCCGATAGACGCTTTCCCACAGAAAAATGTTAATTGTTGTTAATATATCATTAGCGGAAAACTTATGCTCTCTTAATATTATTATTATTAATATATTAAATATTTATTATATTAAATACTCCTCATATATTAAATACACTCCCTCATATATTAAATTTTCACCTCAGAGTCCAACTCCAGCTGCTCTGAAGCAATCTGCTGAGCCGGTTTTCGGTGTTAATGATGCTTACCGCCGGGTTTTCGCTAATAGTCCTCGCGAAGCCAATTTCTTAACAGGACACTCATTAACGTGTGTCCTACTGTGCTGCTATTTCCCATTCTGAGCTTCCACATCTCCCCCAGTTACCTCCCCTGATTTCCATCACACTTTTTGCTCGGTTAAGGATCATTTTCAAACAAGGGGTAATGGTTTTGAAGTAGAGGGAGGTAGATTCAGATTGGATATTAGGAAAAAAATGTTTACAATGAGGGTTGTAGAACGCTGGCCCAGGTTGCCCAGAGAGGCGGTGGATGCCCCATCCCTGGAAACATTCCAGGCCAGGTTGGCCGGGGCTGTGAGCAACCTGATGTGGTTGGAGATGTCCCTGCTCCTTGCAGGGGGGTTGGACTGGGTGGGCTTTGAAGGTCCCTTCCAACTCAAACCGTTCTACGATTCTATTTCATTCCAACACAGTCAGCAGGTAAAGTTATGCCTGTAACTATAAATTCTTGCATTTCCATCACACTATCTTCCATTAAAAAAAAAAAAAAAATCCACTAATTGTATTAGGTAGCTGTTAAAAAAAAAACAGATAAAAGGAAAAATACCATTTTCTTTAACTCTGGCAGAGCAATTTGTGATGAGATGTGGACCTTTCTGAGGTATTTTCACGTATTATTTTCACATTTCCATCCCTTCTGCATCAGACTCCATGAGATCTGCCCCAAGATGCTGAACAAATATTCCCAAACACAAAACCAACCCGCAGAAAAGCTCACTGGCAGCTAAGGACAAGCTATGCCGAAATTAAAGACCCAAAAAAGGGTGGTGGAACAGTGGCCCAGGCTGCCCAGAGGGGCAGTGGATGCCCCATCCCTGGAAACATTCCAGGCCAGGTTGGCCGGGGCTGTGAGCAACCTGATGTGGTTGGAGATGTCCCTGCTCCTGGCAGGGGGGTTGGACTGGGTGGGCTTTGAAGGTCCCTTCCCACCCAAACCACTCCGTGATTCTATGATTTCCAAACCGAACAAGCTTGCCACCAAAATCAATGAAACATTGACAAGAGGGCTCCAGCAGCGTGGTGAAGATGTCTGATCGTTTCCTATTTGTCCATGCAAAGTGACCCGAGTGTCGGCATTTCAAACAAAACTGCCATAGGTGAACGTACTACAGCACGTTTGCTTTCTTAAACTTTATGCTGAATTTAACTTTTTTTTTTTTGTGTGAGGCTCTCCTTGTTCTGTGCTCAATAACACTTTTTGTTTTGCTCTACCAAAACAAAGAATTCCAATGTTGGGCTCAAGCGGGGAAGTCAACCGAGTGTTTAACCTTTGGCATCGCCCGGCTTCACACCCAGCCTAGGAACGTGCCCATTTCTTCCTCGAAGGCACACATTGACCACATTTAACAGCATGAGACAATGATCTTTAAACACAAGAATAAATCTGTAGAGAGGCAAGAACAGAAGCTTGTGCAGAACGCTCTCCTGATTTCACTATTATCTGATGACACATTTCCTTAATGGTTATTTAAAAGTAATCACAGAATGCTTTGGGTGGGAAAGGACCTTCAAAGCCCATCCAGTCCAGCCCCCCTGCCAGGAGCAGGGACATCTCCAACCACATCAGGTTGCTCAGAGCCCCGGCCAACCTGGCCTGGAATGCTTCCAGGGATGGGGCATCCACCGCCTCTCTGGGCAACCTGGGACAGTGTCCCATCACCCTCAGGGTACAAAATTTTTCCCCACTATCCAATCTGAATCTGCCTCCCTCTGTTTTGAAACCACCACCCCTTGTCCTGTCCCAGCAGGCCCTGCTGAAGAGTCTCTCCCCACCTTTCCTGCAGCCCCCTTTGGGCACTGGGAGCCGCTCTCAGCTCTCCCCGGAGCCTCCTCTTCTCCAGGCTGAACAGCCCCAGCTCTCTCAGCCTGGCCTCGCAGCAGAGCTGCTCCAGCCCTCTCAGCATCTGCGTGGCCTCCTCTGGACCCTCTCCAGCAGCTCCACGTCCTTCTGCTGTTGGGGGCTCCAGAGCTGGACGCAGCGCTGCAGGGGGGTCTCCCCAGAGCGGAGCAGAGGGGCAGAATCCCCTCCCTCGCCCTGCTGCCCACGCTGTGGGGATGCAGCCCAGGGTGCCGTTGGTTTCTGGGCTGTGAGCGCACGTTGCCGGCTCGTGTTGAGCTTCTCACCCACCAGCACCCCCAAGTCCTTCTCCTCCTGCACGCAGCCTGGATTTGTGCCTGGGATTGCCCTGACCTATGTGCAGGACATTGCAATTGCCTGTGATTTATTTTAAAATACACTATTTTTAATCAATAATTAATGACATGAAAGGTCAAGAACGTGTGAAATCCTCTGCAAGCACTGTGCAACCTCTGGTCACTCTTTGTCAAAAGAAATTTATTTGGTGACCCTGGTTGTGTGTCTTATTAACACACTAAACAGGATTTAGAAAGAGCAAATATAAAATAGTGTAAACAGAGCAATTGTCACATAAACTGGATCTTAACTCATCTGAAGATGACGCAGTACCTTCCTCCGTGTCTTGGCTTTCCCTTCCTTCCCCCCCATCAAAACGCATGTTGGATCGCTCTGCTACAAACACGTTTAACACCACACATTCATGGGTACTTCAACTGTTCCCAAATCTGCTCAACAGCTGGGACGTATGGGACATCAACCAACTATCCAAGGAATCAACACCTAGAAATGAAATTCTGCTGAACGGAAAGACCATCCAAAAAATCCGCACAGTTTCACGTATGCTCAAATCCGTATTTCCCAGTGCTGCAGCTCCTCGGTGATGTTCCCTATTGCCAGACCCTACCTGAAGTCGATTTATTGGTATTTTCTAATAAGATCAATTCTACTAACACCGCGTAAACACAATACAGACAGATACTGGGGGAGGGAGGGAAAAAAAAAAGAATATTCTGTAACTATTTGCTGTAATACTAATGGAAAGTAAGTCATCACTGACCCAAAAGGTCCCCGAAAACCTACTACTGATTGCAGAAAGCATGGCAGATGCCAGCCGATGTACACTGAGTTTGGAAAACACCTATCAACAAGACAAACGTAGTGCTCGTTGTCTCTGAGGTGGTTTCAGTGCCTTGCATCATTTTGATAATTTCTCTGTCAGAGCAGAATCCATCAACCAACCCTTTATAATTTTAATTTCTACAAATAAATCGACACTCTGCTACTATTGTTTCAGAAAAAAAAAAAGGGATCCTGACTTGAGAAGCACAGAGGAATACTGTCCTTGCATAATCTCTAATATTCAGCGACCTGAGGAGCTCCAGCGTAGGCTGTAAGCACACGGTGCAAAGTCTGAGCTGGCAGGCAATGCTCGGTATGTTCAATACTCGTTAGCTACTACACGGTGTTAGTAGACTGTTTTTCGAGTTCGAAGAGCAATCGTTCCAAACAGTGATCACTGAGAAACGACAAGCAGCAAATTTTTTACTCTGAGGGTGGTGGAACGCTGTCCCAGGTTGCCCAGAGAGGTGGTGGATGCCCCATCCCTGGAAACATTCCAGGCCAGGTTGGCCGGGGCTCTGAGCAACCTGATGTGGTTGGAGATGTCCCTGCTCCTGGCAGGGGGGTTGGACTGGGTGGGCTTTGAAGGTCCCTTCCCACCCAAACCATTCTATGATTCTGTGACTTTCTCGCGGTTGTAACAACAGCAGTTTGGCTGACACCAGGTATTTTTAAAATCACATTTTCAGTTCTAGGAGCGTAAGACTGGCTGAGAATGAGGAGAGACTGCCAAACACACAGAATCCTCCAGAAAGAGAAGGAAAAACCCCACACCACTCAACTACGTGAAATTTCAACATTTCGAAGAACGCTTCTACTACAAAATGAAAAAAAATGAGACGCAGCCAAAAAAAGACATTTCAGATGCTCGCACTTCCCCGATGCCCTCAGATTCTTCTCCTAAACCAGTAAAATTTTACAGGACGTCAGCCAGCTCAACGAGTCTGTCACTGAAACAGCGAGACACTCAGCGCCAAAGGTTTCGCAGACAGCTTTATCAGTCATACAGATGTTTTTTTTTTTCACAAGCTGGAAGAGTAATCTGAAACATATTTTAAGCTGTTGCCAATCTCTTCAAAACATTTGGACAGGGAGACGAAAACGCGTGGGAGCGGAAAATGCAGCGCAGTCTGCGTGGGGAGGACTCCAGCTCCTGAATATAAAGAACAATTTAGTCTCAATGCTGAGTTATTAAGTGTTCACAGCGATGATTTAAAGCTGTATTTTATTTACTACAGCTAGATTCAATAAAACCTTTAAGGATTTAATGAGAATGAACTCCCTTCACGATGGCACGATGCGACGCAGGCCAATTTGCGTTCTAAGCCGACGACAAAACCTCTGTCAGACACAATTATTTTGCTGGGAGCTTCCACAGGGCCTTAGGCAACAAGTCCATGGCGAAAGCGCCGCTGCTGAACGAATAAAAAGGAAAACAAACCACACAACAGGCAGCACACGGAGCCCTACAGCGCATCCAGTGCTTTCTGAAAGCGCAGGTCAAAATGCTGGCGGTGTTCATCTGCTTCGCCTTTAATTCGGTTAAACGATCGATAAAAGAGGTTTCCGTGTGCCCGCAGGATCAATTTGTAAAACTCCTCAGGAACATTCCGAAAGGCTGGTTATCTCATGGAAAGCTGCACCTCTAACCATGCTGCTTCTCCTTTCCTGGAGGGGGGGTGTCCCTTCCCACCGTCAGGTGATTCCAGTTCCAGAAACAGAGCTTCATTCTTTCATTTGCCATGTTTTTCCAAGCTGAAAAATGAATTTTCAGCAGTAAAATAGGCTCCGGCACTCACAGGACGCTCACCTGGGGCACCCTGGCGATCAGGTTTAGCGAAGGAAAGGCAACATCTCTTGTTCTTCATGGGTTTCGTTCATTTAAATGAAAGAGTTAAAACCATGACTTCACTGGAAGCGTGTTATTTCATCCCGAAACATCTTGCTCCAGGATTCTGGCATTATTTTCTATATTCAATCCATAAAAGAGATTAAAAAAAATAAAACCAAGCCCAAAGAATTGCTTACTCACTGGTAGGAGGAGTATCTCCGAGATCCTAGGGAAGGCCAAAGCAAAAGGCCATCTACGTGACGGTCCCTTGGGTTCAGGGAGGAATGATCCTATACCAGTGAAGACCATTCAGGAAATTTTGTGGAATCTTATCCCAATCCCTAACTATTTTTACTCTAACGTGCTTAGTATCACTTACTGCAACTCGTAGCACGCTATACAGCGGATAAATAGAAAAATTACAACACTCTTTTTAGTATTTCAAGACTTCCTTGATGCTTTCAACATGTGCCTCTTCACTCAAACCTGAATTTTTCAGTCTTCACTTGTAACCCGCTTATTTTCTTTGCCCTCGACGATTTTCACTGCTCTGCTCTGGTCTCTCTCCACTTGGTGCAAATCTTCCTTGAAACGAAGGAGTCAACACTCGAAAGACAGCACGCTGATTTTCCGGGCTGATTTTGAACTTCGGTACTATTGGTAGACTCACCTGGTGCCCATCCTGAGGGAGCATCAGTCAATTCAATAAGCGAACATCCCACTCCCTCCTCCAGGCTATTAACGATAACACGGACTACTACGGGATTAAAGACAGGCCCTAAGACACATCATTCATTTGAAGACAGAGCTATCGGATATCGACACGATTTTCCAAACATTTTTCACCGCCGTTTTGTCATTTTATCCAGACCACACTTTCCTGGCATGCATTTTAGGCCACCACATCAGAGAATTCACAACCCCCCTACAGTCAAGACGCCTAGCACCTTCTCTATTTACAGCCCTGTAACCGCAAAAAAAGAAGTCAAAAAATTATACAGACTGGTGTTAAGTTGTTTTTCTTAACACTTCTGGTTGTTGCTGCGATGCTTTTCTAGGAATTTAAACTAACCTGAGTGATATATAACTTAACCCTTTCTCCCCCAGCGCACTTTTTAAAAACTGGCACTGAATTTGCCCCTTTTTTCAAAGGTTGCAAAGACAACACTCACAGCTTTAAGACGGGAAATTATCGGTGGCTAAATCCTCTGGGTATGGGTTTATCTGTCTGCAGTTTTGTAGAAAATCACAGAACGGTTTGGGTTGGAAGGGACCTTCAAAGCCCACCCAGCCCAACCCCCCTGCCAGGAGCAGGGACATCTTCAACCACATCAGGTTGCTCACAGCCCCGGCCAACCTGGCCTGGAATGTTTCCAGGGATGGGGCATCCACCGCCTCTCTGGGAAACCTGGGACACTGTTCCACCACCCTCAGGGTAAAAAATTTCTTCCTAATATCTAATCTAAATCTACGTCCCTCTATTTTAAAGCCATTACCCCTCGCCTGTCACAACAGACAAAGCAAAGTGCCGTGCAGTGCTACTGAACAGGTACCACTGCTTTACACAGCTTCTCGTTAAGTAGATCCCTTTTCCATCGTACTACACCAGCCAATACAATTTTTGGCTGTGTTCATTTTACACTTTCAGGTAAAGTGCAGCTTTGGACCGTAACTACTGTCAGGGGCCATGCTGCTACGGAAAGCTCTGCAGAACCCCGTATCTGTAGGTGGGAGGTATTTTACCTTCAGACCCCACAAAGCAGAGGTAAGAAGCGCCAGCCCCAATATTTAACTAGCCCTCAACAGAGAGGAAGAGTGCAGTTTCTTCCAAAACTCCCTTCTCAACCAGCGTTTGGGAGGAACGCGGTAAGGTGTCAGCAGAGAAGCGCTGCCAGCTCTGCTGCTCACAGCCACGGCCGACTGCTGAGACTCCTGCAGCCACTCAAAACTCTTCAAATTATTCAAGATCTTCTCAAGGCTCCACAACAGCTGTAAATCAAGTCGGCACGAAACATCATTTATAAAGATTCCCTCGCTCTATGTTTTGAGGCATAGACCATATAAAACTGGTACTAAAAGACTGACTAGAACAAAGCCATGACTAAACATCTGGTTTTCTCCATTTACAGGTCTGATTGTTCACGTTAATTCAAAGTAAAGTTTCCCAGCATCTTCACCTACGCAAAATACAATCCAAACACTACGTGTAAAAGCGATAGTAGACAAGCAGCTGTATCATTTGCTCAAAAGGGGAACTACTTTCACGCTTACGGGACCTAGCAGTCTCCTCCGCTCTCTGGGAAACAAATGCCACATCCTTCCTCCGTCTCAAAAGAGGCGTTTGCACAAACCTCATCTGAGCACGGAGGAGATGGGAGAGGTCTGTATCGCTTCCTCACCACCGTTTTCTGCTGCTTTAAGGGATACAAGCCAGGAGAATCTCCTTAACGTGACTGTGAAGGTATTTGATGTGGGGTTTGAATTGGTATTGCTGGCAGGTGAAGGGATTTTTCTTCTCTGCACAACTTCCTGCTTGAACTGCTGAGAACTATCCCTTGCAGCAAGCACAAACCTGACTCTCTGAGAGACTCCTGAAACGCGGATCGCCTCCTTTCCCACCCAAGCGGGAGCTCCGTGTTGGCAAGGGTAACGGTCTGGGGTTGTGGGAAAAAGCAAAGCACCAATTAGGACCGCCCAAAAACCAAGAGCTTCTCAAATTCTCACCTTCCCCATACTTCTCTCCACAAACTCCCTTTTGCTGAGCGAGACCATGACCTCAGTTTTGTAGCGTGTGAGGACTTAGTTTCGTTTTAAATTGCAAATTTCCTGTAATTCAGATCTTGGGTGGCTGTTGGAGTACGACAACAATTCCATCTTCTCTACAGGATTTTTGTCTGGAGAAAATGTGGCAGCCACTCCTCTCCGAAATGGAAGAATCAGGGCAGGATCTCACAGGCAAAGACTGAACTAGGGATTAAAAATAGACGCTGCCTAGTTCACCTGCGCAATGAAAGAATCTGAGAGAGAAAAACCTCATCATCCTTTCAGTGAAGCAGCTCTAACGGCGTCGATCTGCACCACTGAACGGCCCCGCATGAGCACTTCCCACACCACCGCTGGAACCAGTTTCTGATTAAAGACATTTGTTAAAGAAAGGAGCAAAAAGGTTAATACAGCTTTGTATCCTCCCAAATTTGGTAACTCACTCACGCGGCTCTCCTGTCCTCGGTAACTTCAACCTGTCACCGTCAACATTTGCTATTTTTTTCCTTCTAAACAGGGAAATGCTTTGTTTATATCTCAAAAAAAAAAAAAGAGATAAAAATTTAAAAAAGACTTATTTATAATCTAACCAAATCCTTTTTGGTCAAGCAACAACGCCAGCTGACGCTGGCTCTAAGCCTGGTTTGTAAAGGAACCTGAAAAATCAAAACTCAAGCTTTCCGAAGAGCACTTGGCGCTCGATGGCAGAGAAGAGGTTGAAAACAGGACGAGCACGTTCTCATACTACAACTTCAAATGTGTTTCTGAAGCGACTTAATGGTTGAGTCCATGCCGCTGTGATTTTTTGGGAGATGAAAGGATGCCCAGGTCATACAGATGTGCAGAAAAGCTAAGCAGAAGAAAACTGCACAAGAATAACACTGGGACGCTGCACGGGACACTAAAAACACAACAAGTAAGCCACAGTAGAATGTAACATTCCAGAATATATCCATTTTCTTGCAGAATATCACTGAAGTGGGGAAAGAGATGAAAAGGAAGCGTAAATTGAAAACACAGGCTGGAAATTCTCTGAAAATATGATGATAAAATTACATGCTAGTCCTCGACAAAGATTGACAATAAAAATAGACTCTTCAAAATTAGAGATGTACAGAGATGGTAGGAACGGGGATTTTAAGAAAATTTGCAAAACACGTACAATATTAGAAGTTGTATGTTAACGGAGGAAGGAAAACTAAGTTAAGGAAAACTCCACAGTCCAATTTTACTTCCACTTGATCACAAGGTTATAAAACGAATGTAGCTGGATTCTGACGTACTGAAATACACGGGAAAGAATTAAAAAAATGGGAAGTTGAAATTAAAATCAGCTTTAAAAGTCTGCGAAAAGCAGCACCACAGAAAGATCGTAAGCGCAGTCACTGAGACTATTAACAACACACAGAACTAGGAACCAAGCAGCGTAAGAACTGTACTGAATTAAACACGTTAATCTTCAATTTATTTAAAGAAAACAGATGTATATGGAAAGAGAACATTAAGCACGACGGTGTCCTTCAGCGGAAGCCAAAAAATATTAAGAATTGTTCTTGAAAACACTTCTAACTCAGCAGCTGCCATTGATGGAAGTTAATATCAGCGGTCAGCCGGGAAACATTTCGGACAGCATCACGAGGATTTGCAAAAATGTATATTGGGATAAAGACAAAATGGATTATTTAAGATGAACAAGAAGTACAAAAACCTTAGATAACTTCAGTGAAGATCATACAGAGATATTTCTATAAATACAGAGTGTAACACTGCCAAGAGGAGTTCTCTGGCTTTATCTACAGTAGCAGCGGCATCCCAGCCACCAAACTGGCTTAAAAAGCTACACAATGAATCTCTTACATCTGAAAAGCTCTTGTAGAGACATGGATTTGATGGGTGGACCACTTGCAGGATCAGGAGTTGGCTGGATGGCCGCACTCAGAGAGTGCTGGTCAACGGCTCGATGTCCAAGTGGAGACCGGTCACGAGTGGCATCCCTTAGGGGTCCGTGTTGGGCCCGGCCCTGTCGGGTGACACGGGCAGTGGGACATTGGAGATGTCCTTGCCCCTTGCAGGGGGGTTGGACTGGATGGGCTTTGAAGGTCCCTTCCAACCCAAACCATTCCGTGATTTTCTACAGAACTGCAGACAGATAAATTCAGAATCCATGCTAAAGCTACTTTTTGTCCCCAGAGAAGCACCGCTCACTACAGATCACCTCACTTGCGTAACCATCCCTCCGTAACACACAGTACAGCTGCATTTCGGACGCCTGGGCAAACAGGGACATCTCGAAGACATTAAGAGTACGGAGGAATATGTAAGTTGGAGTTATGTATGAGATGGAATGCAGGAATATAGACTTGGCATCTCTTAGCCTAACTCAGCTTAGTCTAGTTTAAGGCAACAACTTAACTAAAATACCCTGTGCACACACAAACCAGAGCATGGTGTAAAGCGAAGGTATTTTTTTTTTTGCTTTAAAGTTACTTTGAATGAGTTCAAAAAGCAACGAGACGTTAGAAAAGTGAAGACAGGACGGAGGAATGCTGGACTAAAACAAAGACTGGTGAGTGACCCCTCTACCTTGTTTCAGAGACAGGCTGCTACTGAAAAATCTATTTAAGATTTATTTATTTAAGATTTCACCAAGTCAGCCACAGAGCCTGGGACTGTAAAATGAGAGTTCCCTCATCCTTGTTGTGTGACATTTCTCTTTCTCAATAAACCATAAATACCTGTGGTGGGTTTTCAAATAACGCCAGCCACAAGAACTCAGTTTTTGAATATTTAGTTATTTTGAAAAAGCCTTAACAAATGGAAAAACTACCATTGAGCGTCACAGGTATATTAGCACGGTGAGGAATCTCAGAAGGCGAGGAACTGCAAAAAAATTCCGGCAGCTTTTCCTTCCAAGTTATCAGAGCTGTTAATAGGTGAATCTGAATGCTCCTCTACAAAACAGTCTGGATTTTATTGCACCAGAAACAGACTGTAAAACACTCCTGCTGTCCATTCTCCACCTGCAGAGGAATTCATCCCACATTCACTTTCTTCCGCAACGGAAAAGACATTTCTGCATTTGCCTTGCTCTCTGAAGCGCGCTTACCGGCCGTCTCTGAAGCCGCTCGGCGTTACTCACCGCAAGCGTCCGCGCCTGTTCTGTGGGAACTCCTTAATTAAAGGTTCACATGATTACAAAGCATCGACACAGCTCCGCGTTTTACGCCGCACAAAGCTGCTTTTCCCATCCTAAACCAGCTGGCAAACAACGATTACATTTTTTGTGCCTCACGTAATATTTATCGATCAATTTATAACGAAATGTTACTGTTCTGAAGTTTATCACACTGCAGTGTCAAAATTAATTTTGCACTGGGCAATCAGCTCTCCAGCTTGTTGTATCTTCAGAATATGGGACTTGCAATGAGGTAATCTTTTGTATTCAAGATTTTGTAAGTCAGTTTTTGGCATTAGTTTGAGTGTCCATCACATTACGAGGGAAAACACAAAATCTGCCTGAAAACATAACGCTATTTTTAACAAATTTGGTTATGTTTTGGTATTTGGTACGTCTGGCAAAGTTTACAGGAACAAGTTTTGCTCTGGAAATCATTACCATCACTATTCAGACTTCACAGCTTTCCTGGTGGGTTTTTTAAACTCATTTTTCTTGTCCGTTCTGTTTCAAGTATTCTTTGCAAACCCCGAAAGTTGACTTTTAGCACGGCTGAGATCTTCCACCCTCCAATACAAGATGGTGATGATGATGATAAAGATCGTGCACAGCCAATCCTTTTCTACAGCTGTATGTTTATTAACGTACGTCCGGGGCTAAATGAGCAGAGCATTTTTCCTCAATCATCTCCAAAAACACATACTAGGATGGAAAAGAGATCACCTAATCCTACATTCACATGTCGCAAGCGTTACTGGTACCCAGTCCCACCACAGCACCTCATTGCCTCAACCAGCCCCACAACCACCTCAAACATTTAACCCGTTAACGCGATTTTCTCCACGAAAGTTGTATTTTCTCTAGCAGCACCCTTGATGCCAGATCTTTTAGGTTTGGGGAGTATTTCACAGGTTCTCACTGGAAAAGGAGTACCCTGATAAGGACAAACTACGATGTTTATAGAATCACAGAATGGTTTGGGTTGGAAGGGACCTTCAAAGCCCACCCAGTCCAACCCCCTGCCAGGAGCAGGGACATCTCCAACCACATCAGGTTGCTCAGAGCCCCGGCCAACCTGGCCTGGAATGTTTCCAGGGATGGGGCATCCACCGCCTCTCTGGGCAACCTGGGACACTGTTCCACCACCCTCAGTGTAAAAAATTTTTCCTAATATGATGAAAAATAGACATTAAATAAGAACACACATAATTTATACAATAACATTTGATTACACGAGGAGGCACAGTGCAAACCTATCCAGCTCAGCGGTCAAACGGCAGTCATTTCCAAGCCTTGCTCAGTACCATCTTCCCTTCTTCCATCCTCCCAGCTTACTTTCTTCCGACTAATACAACAACCAAGGAGAAGGAAAAGTTTGCCACTGCTTGTCTGGTCACTAAAAGTACGGTTACAAGTGTTAAGGGTTGAAGACAAAGAGACATAAAGATATCCAAATTTCTAAAAACACATGAAGAAGATTCACCTTGGCCGGACAACTCTTTCAGCTGAACAAACAATCCAATTGTTCTCTGGAAATGAGAAAGAAAAGCGTACATGCTTACATCTGCAAATAAGTTTTGGCATCGTGATCCAGTTATGGAAAACAAAGGTTTGGACTTCCTAAGTCAAAAAGCAGGGATAATCGGCTAGCTGGAGGAGAAGGAGGTGGGAAACACGACCCCAGTCATGCCCACCGCTACTTTCAACATCCGAGGTTGGCAGATATCGAAGGCACTTTCTTCTGCTGATTAGTGAAGTTTGAAAACTGAAGCAGGAAAAGAGACTGCTGAACTATTTCTCAATAATTTCAGTGGAGACGATGAGTTGTGGTAGAAAAAAAGGACGCAAAACCAAATTCATTCTGGATAAGGAGGAATTCCATCTAAGTGTTTTTTTCAGAAGAATCCACATTCATGTAAGGACATAAAAACTGATGGGATTGTGTCCTGCAGGGAAATACAGAAGAAACTAAAAAGCACAAGAAACGCAATTTCAGGAGAAATGTGGCCAAGGAGAGGTTTTTTCCCAGTCTCTGACCGGCCTGCTCATGACAGCTGTTCTGCAAGTTGATGTGAGCCAGTAACCGGATCTGCAGGCCTTCAAGAATGAAAAAAATGTCACCTTCCACTGACACAGTTAAGAGATTTTGGAAGATATCCCCAATAAGAACGAATTACAAAGTATTGTTTCCTTCCCATAACTCCAAACTTCAGCCTGATTGAAGGGGCACTGACCACTGACGACCTGACTCAGCTCAAATTTTTTCCATTTCTATTTTTCAACATCAACATAAGTTTCTTCAATTTTTCAGTTGAGCTGAGATTAAAAACTTACGTTCTCAAGAATTTTTAACCCATCGTCTACTACTCCAGTTAATGCCTGAGGCGCTACCAGTACATTACCACACCACGGACCGCAGCGCGTGAAACGCTAGGTGTCAACGCACCACTCAAGTTCAAATGATGAGAAATGAACTCTTTGCCTAAAATCGTCAACTTTTGTACCCCAAGATGACAGAGCTGAGCCAAGATTTCCCAATGCTAAAGGCAAAACTGAACTTCACACTCCTGGGATGAATATAAAAATCAGCTTTAGAAAACCAAGCTTGCTGCTCCTCTTACGCTGATAGGGACTTCTCTGCACATCCTGACTCTTCCTGGCACGGCAGCAGCAGGTCCAGCTGTCCTGGAGAGGCAGCGGAGCCACGTCTGCTCCTTGCCCAGCACTGTGGTGCAGTCAGAGAATCACAGAATCATTTAGGTTGGGAAAGACCTTTAAGGTCATAAAGTCCAACGACAAACGTAACAGTGCCAAGGCCACCACTAAACCATGTCCCCAAGTGCCACATCTACATATCTTTTAAATATCTCCAGGGATGGTGACTCCACCACCTCCCTGGGCAGCCTGATCCAACACTTGACAACCGTTTCAGTGAATTTTTTTTTTTCTAATATCCAACCTAAACCTCCCCTGACACAACTTGAGGCCGTTTCCTCTCATCCTATCACTCGTTATTTGGGAGAAGAGACCAACACCCCCTCTCTGCACCCTCCTGTCAGGAGCTGTAGAGAGCGATGAGGTCTCCCCTCAGCCTCCTCTTCTCCAGAGTGAACAACCCCAGTTCCCTCAGCCGCTCCTCATCACACTGGTGCTCCAGACCCCTCACAGCTGCGTTGCCCTTCTCTGGATGTGCTCCAGCACCTCAACGTCCTTCTTGTGCTGAGGGGCCCAACACTGCACACAGCATTCAAGGTGTGGCCTCACCGGTGCCCAGTACAGGGCCACCATCACTGCCCTGCTCCTGCTGGCCACACTGGTCCTGACACAAGCCAGGATGGTGTTGGCCCTCTTGGCCACCTGGGCACACTGCTGGCTATCTGCAGTCCCAGCCACCTGCAGCTTTAGGCAACTATTTCATTTGTCTGCCCTACTCAGGTATGTTCAATCGTGCAAAGGTCTGAACGCACAGGCTGCACGGTATTTTGCAACGCCTCTCATTCCATCCCTGCAAATCGATTGGCAGAATTGATTTTTTTTTTTTTTTTTTTTTAGAAAGAAGCAATTAAAACAAACCCATTTGAAGTCCATGAAAACCACATGCCCTGCTCTTCTGTAGAGCAGTAACAGTAAGCAACACTCATACCACCTGTGAAGCTGCAAAAAGCTTGGGATAAGAAGATTCCAGGTGAACGCACCACGCCAACACTACTGCCAATAATTAAACAAAGTCTAAAGGTGATTACCGATACTGGCGTTCCCCAAGGCGGCTCCAAAGCTCAATCCAGTTTCTAAAAAGCAGCAGTGATTTTTCAGGGTTCGCAGTCTTTGTACTTCCCTTACCAAGGGTCCTTACTCTTTAAAGAGTGGAAGCAGAACGTAACTTAACAGCAATATTATTTAGTGCAAAGCACTTTCCTAGAATGCCTGCCCTCATATATAGAATCACAGAAGGGTTTGGGTGGGAAGGAACCTTCAAAGCCCACCCAGCCCAACCCCCCTGCCAGGAGCAGGGACATCTCCAACCACATCAGGTTGCTCACAGCCCCGGCCAACCTGGCCTGGAATGTTTCCAGGGATGGGGCATCCACCGCCTCTCTGGGCACCCTGCGACAGTGCTCCACCACCCTCAGGGTACAAAATTTCTTCCACATGTCCAGTCTGAATCTGCCTCCCTCTATTTTGAAACCATCACCCCCCGTCCTGTCCCAGCAGGCCCTGCTGAAGAGTCTCTCCCCACCTTTCCTGCAGCCCCCTTTGGGCACTGGGAGCCGCTCTCAGCTCTCCCTGGACCCCCCGGTCATGGAAAAACATTTTAAGATGACATCCACATTCCTTCCTCTGGCCTTAAGAAGCACTAGCACATATTTCAGGGGCTTTACTGCGTTTTATTTTGTCCTTCTTAAACCAAACAGCAGCAGAGACGCATCTCTGAACGTGGATATTCAGACTACGCTAAATTATAAGCAAGGTTGGAGTAACCTTGAAGTGTCTTTACCAGCATTTTAAGTTTACCAAGGGGAAATTTGGTATCTCAGAGTATCCTGGTACTTTAAATCTTGTTTAAAAAGAAAACCCGATTTTCAACAGGCCGGAAGAGTTGCAAGTACCGGAGAGATGTTAAAGGTTGCGTGGCTGCGTTCATGCTCAAACATCTGTAGCAAAAATCCCCTCCCCAGCCCAGGATACAGGTGCCAGAGTACTCACGAAGGGGAAAAACAGCCCTTTAGAAAATATTTTTCTCTGAAGTTACAAGGCAAGCCAACTCTCCTAAGAGCTGCCAAGAGCATCCAAGTCCAACTCAGTTTGACTTCATTCATAGAAAAACAAAAAAATAAATTTCCTTCCTGCTCATTTAAGAAAGAATTTAACAGGAACAATTCAGAAAAGAAAAAAAAAAAAAAATCATCAAGCTAATCTCTGGACAGAAAACAAACTGGTGAAAACCAGCCAGAAGAGAAGGAAAGCTTGTCTTGGGTGTTTACAGCACCAAGTTCTTCAGCCTCCAGGTTTGCAAAGCATAGGCCTGCCCACAGAAAATTCTTTATTTACATATGAAACACAAAAAAACCATGAACTCGGTGTCATCAGACCAACTGAGAAAAGCAAGAAAGTGCCGGGCGGCGGGGGAAGCGGCCCATCTGGTCCCTACCACGCCAGCGCAAGAGGGAAGGGGCCGAGTTTGGCAGCTGAGGACTGGGAAGCACACGGCCCCCTTCCTCCTGCCCGGGCACCCTCCGGCCTTTCGCAGCCGGTGCCAGCACCCGGGCAGAGCTCCGTAGTTCCTGCTACGCGTTCTCATTCTGAAAATTAAACCACAGAGAGGCTCCGAGTTCTTCGCTTCGGGTAATTTTGAAGCAGGGTGAGAAGGAATAAAGAGTCTGAAAATCTCTGTAACCTTTTGGGACGGTTGTGTTGGGGTATTTTTCTGCTTTCTGAATGGATTGCGTGGTAATTTTTCACCAGACATGCGCAATGGCCTCCTCTATTTTCAGAATTAGATATGGGAAATTCCCTAGTCTGCTTCCAGGTCAGGAAAAAAAAAAAAAAACAAAAAAAAAACCAACAAGAGAGGGAGACGGTAAAATCATATTGAGATTATTTGGGCTTGGAGTAAGCTTACTCTTAAACAAGCAAAGTTAATATTTTTGTTTGTGTATTTACTAATGGCTACAAGACAAGCTCTTGAGCACTCAGTTTATTCACATAACAACAAAACAAACAAAGGAAATCTGAATTCACCACAAAGAGAAGATTTAAAAGTCTGCACTTGTAGCAAATATACTAAATTTTAATGTAAAAGTAGCTCAGCACAGGACCAAAACGAGTTACTTGGAAAAAGTTCATATTTCAGACCTTCACACTAGTATTAGAGACATCCTGGGGTTTTGTCCATCCCGTTTATTCTGAGGTTTCACTGCAATGATAAACAGAAGTTTCAGTTCTATTTTCAGATCAGCAATTTAAACAAGATAGATACACGATGCTGTAAGACCACTGCAATGTCTGGGAGCACCAGGACCTTCCGAACGAGTCAGCGCTCGGTACTCAGAGCGGAAAACTAGAGATCAAAACCTCAAAAGATCAGATACAGTAACAACAACCCAAGTTTAAGACAAAAATTAAATACAGAGATTAATCTAATACAAATTCATTGAGCACAGGAGAGAATGAGACGAGATGAGTCAACACAACACTGATCTCAGCACGGCAATGCCTTAAATTCATCTGAGATCACACAGCGGTTACCAGAATCACAGAATCACAGACTGGTTTGGGTGGGAAGGGACCTTCAAAGCCCACCCAGCCCAACCCCCCTGCCAGGAGCAGGGACATCTCCAACCACATCAGGTTGCTCAGAGCCCCAGCCAACCTGGCCTGGAATGTTTCCAGGGATGGGGCATCCACCGCCTCTCTGGGCAACCTGGGACAGTGCCTCACCACCCTCGGTGTAAAAAATTTTTCCTAATATCCAATCTAAATCTCCCTCCCTCTACTTTAAAACCTTCACCCCTCGTCCTGTCCCAGCAGGCCCTGCTGCAGAGTCTCTCCCCACCTTTCCTGCAGCCCCCTTTGGGCACTGGGAGCCGCTCTCAGCTCTCCCCGGAGCCTCCTCTTCTCCAGGCTGAACAGCCCCAGCTCTCTCAGCCCGGCCTCACAGCAGAGCTGCTCCAGCCCTCTCAGCATCTGCGTGGCCTCCTCTGGACCCTCTCCAGCAGCTCCACGTCCTTCTTGGACATTTCAGGATGTTGAGCTATTCTGTACTCAAAGTCAAGTCTTGAGGAGTGTTCAGCATTACTTTTTTGTACCTAGAAGCAACATTCACTCTGCAAAGATGAGTAGGTACTATTTTTATCCTTGTATCTAAAAAGATACAAGGATAAAAAAAAATCTTCAACCTCCAGGAATAAGTATTAGCAACCACCACAACTTTATTCCAAGAGGAACAGCCTTGCGCAAGCCGGCTTAGAAAACCACGCATCGTTCCTATCAGAGACGACGCGGATGAGCTGGAGGGAGAGGGAAATCGGCGTTTGCAAAGACGTGGCCAACAGAACTGGCTGACTCCTTCAGGTGCTGTGCTTTCACTCCCCAAAAAAAAAATTCAGTAGACTTTCAGGGTATCAGCATCAAGAAACAGCTCTAAAATTAAGATTATTATGCATCAAATGAAAAGCAGTAATGGTGTGTATGGTGTTACCAGTGACAAAGAGAAGACTGGATTCGTCCAGCGCGGAGTCAAACGATATTGTTGATCCAGCAGACGCATTAAAAAAAGTCATTGCTCGAGGGCAAACGCAGCTCTACTGCGATCGGCAGCTGGAGCTCTCCTACGCTAGGCAGCACGGCTGAGCATTTTATTTTTCTAATGGCTTGACTGCCTGATGTTAACTGCTTCAACCACTTGGAAAACAAGGTGCGCCGAAGCCTGACGGCAGCTGACGGTGCCAGATAAGAGCCCAGCAAGAGCAACCCAGGCTCACCCGACGCGCAAAACCTGGTTATGGCATGGTAGCATCATCATGAGCTCCACAATTTCTTTACGTAAAGCTGACTTCTAAATTTTCCGTACATACAGTGATGAACATCAGCATCACATCCACAAAGTCATTCTACGACGAGCAGTACATCAAAGGTAGTATTTCTGATATGAATATTTGCATTTCAGTACCTTCAGAAAAAAAACACCACAACTCAACTGGAAATAATCCAATCCCTAAAGCAGAAATCACAGAATCACAGAATGGTTTGGGTGGGAAGGGACCTTCAAAGCCCACCCAGTCCAACCCCCCTGCCAGGAGCAGGGACATCTCCAACCACATCAGGTTGCTCACAGCCCCGGCCAACCTGGCCTGGAATGTTTCCAGGGATGGGGCACCCACCGCCTCTCTGGGCACCCTGGGACAGGGTTCTACAACAATTAGCCAAAGAGCACTATTAAGGACACTTAAAGGGGGGAGGAGGGAGCTCGTGTAGAATTAAAGGGTAAAGGTTGAGTGTTTTTAGGAAAAATCCAACAAAATGCTTCACCGATGCTGCAAGACACACTGTGCAGTGAAGACCAGCTCCCTCTAAAGTGAAAAGTCCGTGGAAAAAAAGAGATGAGTTTGTAAAAAGAAACAGAATAACGTAAGGAAAAGTGAATCCACACTCTAATTCTGGAAACCATGCTGCCGTTCAGAATTTAATTCAAAGCAATCCGAAAGAAAATACAGGTCTACATCTCGAGGAATATCCTTGTGACAACTGGAACAAGCCAAAGAAAGAACTATCGAATACGGTCATCAAAACTCAGTGCTGGAGTAACAGCAGAACTGGCTCAGCCGAGCGAAGCAGCTGCTCACCAGCTAGAGACGGCAAAGTCCCAGCCAAGAACATCGGCAGCACATTTTAGCAATATTTCCTCTCCAGACAAACGCCTCAGAGGCCATCATTAGGAGCTGCTCATCACTTTTTAATTTTATAACATTTACAGAGGTGGAAAAAGCTTACGGAAAAAGTCTTCTACTTACGAAAAGGGAGCCAGTGTTTGCAGAGCGTTTTTGGTACGGGGGGCTCTGGGCTGGATTTCTGGTTTTCTTTGCCTTTGCACACCTGCACACAACTCAGCCTAACAGCGCTCCATTCTGCACCTCAAAACCTGGCGCGCTTTTTTCCTTTGATGTAGCAGAGGTTGGGAATCTCAGCATTTTTGGTTAAACTACCAGAAATTATTTTGCTCTAGGGTGCCCATGTAATTCCTAAGAACAGCCACTCATACAAATACCAAGTATGTTGAAATTATTATTGAGCAGACAAGCAATTGCCCTCCTCCTTCCCCCAGTGTTACAGGTTTTTCCCAGTTTAATACAGTATTTAAGGTTACAGAACAGCAAAAAGTCACCAGGTTACAAGAAAATCCAACTGAAAGGAATCTAACAAATGTATCTGTCAAGATGCACAAAAAAAAAAAATGCTGTTACGTTCATTTTCTGCTTCACAAAGGTTTTTATGAATTCACAGTACACTGCAGCTCTGAGAGATCTGAGCAAACTGTTACATTTAGGTGGCAAGACAAAGCATTAATTAATAGATGACAAAGTCCTCTGGTTCTGTATTCCCCCTAGTCCTTCAAAGGCACATCATTTCCAGCCTAAATCCAGGCTTCCCAGAAAGCACCGAAGGTTAAACAAAACCCTCTTCGCTCAAAACGCCTGCGACTCTTACCGCAGCAAGCCATAAATTATTAAGTAGCTTGTCTAATTGCTTCATGATGGCATCCAAAGATCCCAGTCCCCCCTACCCCCCATCCCAAGACGCAATTCCAGCTGGATGCACTTTCACCACAGCCCATTATTCACAGGAGTCCGCGCTGCTGTTCGAACGAGGTACCAGAGGTCAGGCTCCTCCTAAGAAAACAAAGAGTAAGATTCCCGTAGCCACGTAACATCCTAAATCTCGAAGCGACATCAGCAAGCTGGCAACTGGGAAAACCCAGGAAACCTCATCAAGAAGTAACGGAGAAAGGAACAGGATTGCACTGAACAGGCAGATTTTAAATCCTTCAGATTAAGTCCTACATGGAGAGCCACTCCTATGAACACGGCTCTGAGCTGCGGCTGAAATCACAATTTCAAACTGAGAATTAAGGAACCTTCAGGTCTTTGGTCAAGAGGACGAGAGTATAAATAGGGAACTCAATTTGCAGTTATTACGGAAGAGACAGGCAAAGCAGGAAAAACCAGCACAGGATTTAAACAAAAATGTCCAATTCATCAACAGGCACAGATTTTCCGATTCACTAGTGTGTTCATTTTCAAACACCACGTCTCAGGCAGAGGAAACACAGATTTAATGACTCAGGGTTTACAAACTACAGCACGGCTTGCAAATCAAACAAAACAGCTCTTTTTGTTTTACTGCTGTAAGGAACAGCATTCATAATTCTCTAAAACACACGAATAAATCAAAAGATACGTGAAAACTTGAACTGCTGAAGTAATGCCTTGGCTTGAAACGTCTTGTCGTCTTCGTTTACAGATGTTAAACCTTTATTCTTTCCTGCCTGCCATCTTTCACTGTAATAAAATTATTTTTCACCGTGGCAAAATGCGATTGATTGATTTTACTGTTCTCTCTCGGAAAAAGCAACATGTCATCTGGCAGACGCACTCGGCGTGCTGTAACCCGGCGCTGCTGACCAACAGCTACCGGAGGGACACAGCAGCCAGTTTTTCCACGCGGTTTTCAGACCAAAGTCCACAATTATTCAAATACCTGCACGGCCGATACCGCCGCCAGAGAAACAACCCGTAAACAGCAACGTGCCGACGTTCGTCAGAGCTGTTAGCAAACGATCGCTAAGTCAGGGAAATGCAAGAGCAGCCGCAGCTCCGTACTCAAACGGTGGGAAACGTCCATCAGGAGCGAGATAGAAATCAAACAAGGCAGGAGAGCGTACGTGGTGTGTGGCTCGTCTCAGGAACGGTAATTGCAAGAGCAGTTGATGATTGACAGAAATCTCCCGTTCGCTTACCCACCGCCACCAAACAGCAACCAGAAATGCCACGGACACTGCAGGGCATCAGATAAGGGGTCAAAAAGAGAGTTAAAAATAATCATGTTCTGTCGGATCAAGGCATCTCTTAACTTTCACTGCTACCGGAAAGAAAAAAAAAAAAAAGGCAGGAGAAGAAGAAAACTCATATCTGGCTTTACTCGTTACTAACAATTCCTTAGCCAAATTCTGTCCAACTGTTTTTCAATACAGACAAAAGACCCCAGCAGTCAAATATAAAAGTAAAAATTCACAGTGCGGGATTCTTACTTACTATCAGGTTTATCTCACGTGCAAGTAATGGCCAAAAAAAAAGTATGGAAGGGTTTGTTTTCCTTTATCATAACTCAGCAATCGAAACTCCATCTCCGTATACCAAGACGCTCTCAGCGCAAAGGTTGACGTGCAATAAAACGTGGCACCGAGCGTTTCTCCTTCCTACACCTCGGCTAGCGAAAGCACCAAGGCTACACAAAATAGCACATTTCCTATTTTTCCCCTTAGAAGTGGAAATTAAAACTAATTTGATGGTGGGTCTTTAGTCACAGGGGTACGAAAGATGAAGAAACAGCCCTCACGCATGCAAAAGTCAAACAAACGCGTAGAGAGAACAAGCTTAACTCCTTTGACGAGGCACTGGCCTTTCCACGGGTAAAACGGCCCATCAGAAAACGTCAGATAACACTTAATTTCTCATTTATACCGGGATGAACGCAAATAATTTTGAGGTTTGGGGTTGGTTTTTTTCCTTCCCACCCCCCTAATTAATATTCATGAGGCCAATTTCACAAAGGCCGTTATAAAACGACATCAGGGGCAGCTCGAAAATATAGTCGTGCTACCACAGCAAGAGGAAATTCCTCCTCCTCCTCGGCCCTGAAAGTGGGGGGGGTGTGGGGGGATTTAAACCCAACGCAAACGTTTACAGAACGCCGGGGGTTTCTGCTATTTTAACGGAGTTATTCATTACCCAAAAACACGGCGGTGGCAAAGCAGAGGCTAGACAAAAGCTGAGTTCATTTGTTCTGGACAGGTGGCCGGTCTGCAACTCCGCGCTGGCATCCCGAGCCCGCCCACAATAGCACTAAAGACGATTATGCAAATGTTCCTTATTCCCTGCTATTTTCCCAGGAATGGGAGAAGGGGCTCCATGCGGAAGAAGCGATTGTTTCCCACTCATGTGGAAAACAAACCAAGAGAAAGAAGAGAGGGAATGCGAACGGGAGATAGCAACGCATACCCTCATCCCACGCCGCTCTCCCTGAAAAATGCTGGAAACGATCGCAACGGGAACGCGATTTCCACGGCGGAGCGCGGATGGCGGGGGTCAGACACGGAGTTCAGCGCCCAGGAAACGCAGCTGATGCTACATCTTCCCGCGGATTCCGCCGAGGGACAAAGCGGTTGAAAGGCGGGAACCCTCCTGCAGCTGGAACGCATCACTTACACGTGAACGGCGGGGCCGCGCGGCGCTGCACCAGAACGAGGAGAAAGTTTGGAAGAGACGGGCAGCGGATCACCCGGTTACCGGGCAGCCTGAATTCTGCCAGGGTTTTATATGACTGAAGGATTTTTTTTTATGGAGTAATTAAAAAACAAATGTGGAACCTAAGTCGATGCATTTGCTTCACTTCAATCCTTCAATGATTATTAATTTAAACAATTTTACTAAAGTACAGCACCTTGTACCAGAATATAAACTCAAATACATAAAATTTACTCTTCAAAAGTACAAGAACGGTTCTTGTATTTCAAACACAGCTCTTCAAAACGCATGGCTTAAACCACCTATTTCTACATAAAATGCATTAAAAATCGCTCCCAAAGAGAAATTTTCCACCTCAGCACCCATCTGAACAATTACTATCTCTCCTTCTGCTCACGCGATAACTGTATCTGACAGGATTCCGCGGGACACAAAACAGGCCACAGGCAAATTAACACGGTGCAGCCTACAAATTTATTAATTATAAGTTAGGCAGGACTAATTTTAATCATAAGGCCACGTCTGTCCCCCTCTTCCCACAAAGCCCCAGGTATTAAATGGATCCAGACCAGCGCGGATGGGCTCGAACTCGTAACAGATGAACAACCTGTCCCATTCACACTGACTTTCACGCAGGTTGGCGATTTGGCTCCGTGCCCGAACCTTTCCAGGGGCAAAGGGGTTCGGGAGCGGCTGCATTAGCGGGAGGTAGATTCCCCAGCCAACACAGCTACCAGGGCCAAGGCCTCCCACTGAGATTTACTCCAGTAACAGGTTTCATGTGAGCTGGACAACCACAAGTTGTGATACATGATTCAATCATCATTTTTTTTTCTTCAGTTAGCTGTTCTTCTTTACTCTTCCTATTCTAAAGGAACCAGGTCTCTAAAGCTGATATCAGGAGTCTACAATAAGAATCATAGAATCTTTAAGGTTGGAAAACACTTCCAAGGTCATCAAGTCCAGCCACCAACCCAACACCACCATGCCGACTAAACCGTGTCCTGACGTGCCACGTCACGCGTTCTTTGAACACCTCCAGGAATGGGGACTCCACCACTGCCCCGGGCAGCCTGTTCCAGTGCCTGACCACTCTGTCAGCAAAGAATGTTTCCCGATCTCCAACCTAAACCTCCCCTGACGCAACCGGAGGCCATTTCCTCTCATCCCATCACTCGTTACCTGGGAGAAGAGACAACACGCCCTCCCCGCACCCTCCTGTCAGGGAGCTGTAGAGAGTGATGAGGTCTCCCCTCAGCCTCCTCTTCTCCAGAGTGAACAACCCCAGTTCCCTCAGCCGCTCCCCATCACACTGGTGCTTCCAGACCTCTCCAGCAACTCAATGTCAACCAGAAATAATCATCTGGTTAATCTTTAAATGAAAATGAACTGAATGAAAAATGAAATAAAACAGAAGTCTTCCCTCATTCCCAAAGAGAAGACAAAGCAATCAGAGGCACAGCGAGCCTCAAAGTTTGTTAAGTTTAGCTTACAGGAGCAGTGTTAAGGATAACGTGTTGGGGAGAGACTCTTCAGCAGGGCCTGCTGGGACAGGACGAGGGGTCATGGTTTCAAAATAGAAGGAAGCAGATTCAGATTGGATATAAAGAATTTATTTTTTTCCAATGAGGGTGGTGGGACAGTGTCCCAGGTTGCCCAGAGAGGCGGTGGATGCCCCATCCCTGGAAACATTCCAGGCCAGGTTGGCCGGGGCTCTGAGCAACCTGATGTGGTTGGAGATGTCCCTGCTCCTGGCAGGGGGGTTGGACTGGGTGGGCTTTGAAGGTCCCTTCCCACCCAAACCATTCCATGGTTCTATGATAATCAGCATTTGGTGATTTAAAGACCAATAGCTCCTCCACTTCAAGGAAAGCAACTCAGGTCTTCACCCTATTCCAGTCCTGTAATTTGAATTAGTAAAGATAAAAGCTGCCTCCTACATAAAGTTTTTTTTTTTTACTTTTTAAAGTATAGCTTTTCAGAACTTAGTTTTTTTATACTTCTTTTTGCTTTACCTGTACCTCACCTAATCCTGGAGCCAGGTTTTCCAAAGCTTACAGGGTTTGCTTTCCCAGTTGTGGGAAGTTTGTTTCCATTTCCGATCGCCACCTCTTCTCCATTCAGATCCCGACAGCTGAAAGATTTCACGCTGATCTTCAATTCAAAAGGCTTTCCTGGCAGTTTCTGCCGTTGCTTTAAAGCGATTAATAAAATCCTCCTTATGTCACCGATACTATTGCTATTTTTCCTCATTCAACAGAATTTACAAATAAAAGCGTTGAGCGTAGACTCTTGCTCACATGTTCACCGTATACACACCGCCTTTCTCGTGGCTTCCACCCATCTGTAACTACTCCGCAGTTATTCTGACACTCCTTGAGATTTATTTTCTTCCTTTTCCCCAAGCTATCAACTGCTTTACATTTTCATTAACTCCACTGTTCTCTCCCTCTCTTTCTTGTAGGAAGCTCCTCCAGCATCAGACTACCCGTTGGCTTCTGGGCACTTTGTAGATCTTCCAAACATCTTTCAACTATTTCTTTTTGCATCCTTGCTTGTTCTCAGTTATTACTTGTCTTTCAGCGCTGACATCTCCCATTCAAACGTTCCACTTCAGAGCTCTCTTACCACGATACAGCTCATTTCGGGTTGCCCTCCACACACTTTTCAGACCCTTCTTCCCCCACCCAAGTGTTTCCATTTTCAACACCAACTAGCTGGTCAACCTCTTCAATCTCTTCTTTTTCTTCCCTTCCCCTGCAACTTCTAACACTTTCCAGCTCCGCAGCTCCTCGTTCTTTCCTCACCTCTATTTCTTTGTCTTGGCCCGGTAACACAAAACTGGACCAGCCATTCCGATAATCTCATTTTTTATGCTGTTCCACAGCTCCTCACCATTCATTTCTTCTTTCACCGGAGACAAAATCCCACCCCCCAGCTCCTTTGTTTGCTTTTCCGTATCTGACCCGTTCCATCTGTGCTTATCGTAGATCTTCATCGCTGACACTTTTTTGGTTGCTCTTAGCTCTACCGGTGCCAGCACTAACTTGAGCTCTGGAGGGAATTCTTGGAGAGGGGAAGCCTTCGGCAGCCCGAGGAACATTCCCTGATTTACTGCAAGCTCCCTCCGGAATTGCAATTCTTGCTCGCTGTCAAGTGCGATTCACTGACTCTTTAGAGGACAGGGATTATTCTGAGACTGAGCTATACACCTGCTCATTAAAATAATCAGGAATTTCAGGGTGAGTTTAAAAGGTAAGCACAAGCATGGCTAAAAAAAATATACATTTCCCATTTTAATTAAAGCGTGCCCGCAGGTCGTGACAGCACTCAAGTTGCTCTGGGGGTTATTTCTGCGCATTAGAAAATTTTCTGCATGTGAGAATACCACTACCAGCGGTAATTATATGACCATAAATAACTGGATTTTACTAAAAGCTACGCTCTATCTTTCATTTAGTAGATTTTATATATTAATTATTACTGGTCTTTTTTTCAAGGTGTACAGAAAATATGTTGACACCGGGACAAAAAGCATTTAGAATACAAAACCAGCTTCACAGAAACAATATCGTTTACTAAAGGGGGAACAAACCCAGCCTGCTATAAGACAGCCCACACAGGTCACCTTTTTTCCACCCAAAATTCCCCTAACTGTGACCAGAAATCACGTCACATGAGCTGCTGCGGTGCTGCGGACGCCTTCCCTCTCGAGATTGTGTTCCTTTCACCACCGCAGCGGCGCTGCCCCGGGTGTGCGTCTGTGTGCAGATGCTCCCCTCTCTCCTCCTTCGCAATTATTTGACAAATCATGGAATCACAGAAGGGTTTGGGTGGGAAGGGACCTTCAAAGCCCACCCAGTCCAACCCCCCTGCAAGGAGCAGGGACATCTCCAACCACATCAGGTTGCTCAGAGCCCCGGCCAACCTGGCCTGGAATGTTTCCAGGGATGGGGCATCCACCGCCTCTCTGGGCAACCTGGGACAGCGTCCCACCACCTTCAGGGTAAAAAAAATTTTCCTAATATCCAATCTGAATCCGCCTCCCTTTATTTTGAAACCATGACCCCTCGTCCTGTCCCAGCAGGCCCTGCTGAAGAGTCTCTCCCCACCTTTCCTGCAGCCCCCTTTGGGCACTGGGAGCCGCTCTCAGCTCTCCCCGGAGCCTCCTCTTCTCCAGGCTGAACAGCCCCAGCTCTCTCAGCCCAGCCTCACAGCAGAGCTGCTCCAGCCCTCTCAGCATCTGCGTGGCCTCCTCTGCACCCTCTCCACTTGACTCGAGACATTTGCTGAGCAACGCAGTCAGGGACCAGCACAGGACAAGGTGCAGGACACGTCCCTGCTCCAGCGAATGCCCAGTCAGCCCAGTGAAACACAGACTCTTACAGGCACTTTCAACAACTTCAGTTTTTTCCCCAAATTAACAGATAAGAGCGCACTTAAAAAAATCAGAAAAGTTAACGCTAATAAAAAATCATAACCAAGTCTCTTTTGAAAACGAGATCCGAATAGTCACATTTTCTTATTCACAGCATCATCACCTGAGAAGAAAAAAAAACACATTTTCCCCTTTCTGGCATACAAAAACCCTATGATTAATTTAGCATATAATTAATCATCTGTTGATCAACTCCTTGTTTCGCTGTAGGCCTCTAGCCCAATGTTTTCTGTTCCGCTATATAGATAGTGCCACCATTCATTATTCAAAGGTTTCTGCTGGAAACCAAACACATCCCAGTAAATAACTGGTTTGGACTTCTTACAAGGTGAGTCATGTTTGAGTTTCCAGTCGTTACAGGGAACTCATTCTTGAAATATTTTTGCTTTTTGCTTATTATTTGGAGTTTTGGAGAGAAAAATCTGTGCTGCAAGCCATAGAGAGAAGAGGAAAAAAGAAATTCATGGTAAATAATCAGCTGCTCCTGGGAGACAGCGACATTGCAGTGTGCCAAGGCAAATTAATCCCAGACACAAAGATGGGAAAAAAGCTTTAAAACGGAGATAAAGCAGGGAAATTAAATAGATCACTTCGAGAAGCAAAACCAACTTCATTCGGTAGTGTATTTTACACGCTGGCCAACGTGTGCCTACAATTCCAAGTTTCTCAAAGGAAAACGCTCTTCACATGAAGGCTTGTGGCCAAAAAGGAGAGAGGGTCGTACGCAGAGACAGGGCAACGCGGACGGGCTTTGTGAAGTCTTGTTTGGAGCACATGCACCAGGAACAAATTTCTGCTAAGAAAAGCCAACAAAATCTGGTTTTAAAAGTGAACTTCATTCATATTGAAATCAGCATTGCTAGATAATAGATTTTAAGAGAATAACTTTTATTTAGCCCAGGGCAAGCTTCAAATTTGCAGTCTGGTCTCATCTCTCCACTCCAACCTTCTTTTATCACGTTTTTCATTTTGACTCCTTTAAATAACCGGTGTGTTTCCGAACACAAGACGTCAAACTCAGCTGCGACGTGACTTAATTAACTTCCAGGGCAGCGAGTCATTAGAAAACATTTAGATATTGTTGCAAATTTACATAGTGCTGTACAAACACAGAAGGAAACAGATTTCCTACCTGGAAGCACTTACACACAAATAAAGCCACCAACAACCAGGGTAACCAGAGCGAGTTGTGAGCAGGCAGACGTGGAAATCAGTGTTTTAGGGGCACAGAACATTACTACAAGGGAAAATAGTCAAAAAAAATGGAGAGAGTTGAAGTAAAACCAGTTAATACACAAGGACATGACGCCTTACAGCTTCACCAACAAGGAGCTCAGCTCTAATACAGCAAAGGACAGAAAAACACTTGTGTACAGAAGAAAAGCACAGGAATCTATACGAAATATTTCCATGAATACTGAAATAAAGTTTTCTTCAAGTCATTTCAGTTGCTGCATACGGGGTGTTAGTACTTTGACGGCTGAGAAAGACATTCCAGCAATAATAAAGAAGCTAAATCCAATTAAAACATATGTGAAATATGAAAAAAATGACCACTGCGAAAAATGAGATCTCACTGTTTTCCAAATTAGAATCTTTTTTTTTTTTTTTTGAGAAAGAAAGATGAAAGAGTTGATTTGGGAATTAAAATCAAATATAGTGCTGGCGAAAGGCAGGGAAGATCGATGGAAGACGGGACTGAAATCACAACTCTGTACATTAAATACAGCAAAAGAGGATTCACTGAAACTATTTGATCACTCACTGAGATAGTCAATGTGTCGGCAAAAAACCACCAGGAATGACCGAAAATTGGATCAGCCATGGAAAACCTTTCAGATAAATCAAACATCATGAAGACAAAGACCCACCGCTGCCACCACCTAAACACATACAGGCGTAAAGCAACCTGAGCAGCGGAATATGGATGATTTCATGAGTCCGCACGGCAAGTAGGGCCGATTAAAAAACGTCCTGGTACCATGTGATATCGACGGAAACGAGGGGTAATTAATGGGACCAAATTGCTTCTCACCTCTAAACCATTTCCTGAAACCACACATGATTTGTCTTCATTTGTTTTTGCATCCCATTCTCTTGCTAAGACGACGTTCTGTGAAATTTTATCACAGTTGGTATCGAGATTATGAAGAACACGCACGCGAGGTCATCTTCACGCGGGAGCTGCTCTACGCGTTTGTATTGGCTCATGTATTTGTATTTTTATTTCTATGAGGTAGTGTAACTGCACATACGAGCACACACATCTTCCAGACACTCTGAAAGGCAGCAGTGGCAGGTCTTCGTGGGTTTTTTTTGGTTTTTGGTTTTGTTTTTCGTTCTCCACTCCCACAACAGTGACATTTCTGGGCACCTTGCCACATAATATTTAATTAAAAGCTACTCTGCTTTTGTTTCTGTAGTAACTTGGTTACCAGCCCCATTGACCATTTATGCAGTGAAAGGAATTTAATAAAAAACCTGGGTTTCTGTTTGTGTTTACAGAACCAGTGACAGAATTTTCAGCATAGAGGAAGTTGGCAATGCGCTTGCTTAAAAAATAAAAAAAAAAAACCTCAGAGAGGCAAAATATAGAAAATGTTGATAGAAAACACCCCAAATCAAAGGAATATTATGTACATTAGTGCTGTACAAATGCTATTTATTTTACTTTACCGTTTGGCAAACCACTGAACCCCTGTTTCCTTTGGCAGAGAGGCATTTCTCGTACAGCACCTCAAAAATGCCAGAGCTACCAAGTCCTGCATTGCCATCTGATATCAGGAAGAAGAAAAGAAAGAATATTTTTTATTTACAATTGCAATCCCTGCACTCAAAGAGGGCTGATTAAACGCACGCAGTACAGAGACACACCAATGGAGTGTAAAATCATCTACTGGATAAATAAAGGGATAAAAAGTGGCTGGCTGAAGAACGCACTGGTTATTTTATTTGGTGACTAGGTTTACTCTTATTTTTTTCAGAAAAGTGTCTCTGATCCTATCAGTAGCCTCTGGTGATGGTTTTAAACACCTGAAATCATGCAAAGCACTACCGCCTTTCCGATAACGCGAGTCCAGCGGCATTTACAACCCAGCCCACATCACCGCCTGCAGAAAAACTCACTCAGGGCACTTCCCAGCGCAGCGGCCACACAAGTCACTCAGGAAAACCGATGACTTTTCCCAAAACTGGTAAGGCAAAGTGAATTCCAACATCAGAAGCCTGAGTAAAATCAAGGGAACCGATATGGGTGATACCTTCAGAAGAGCCGGCGCTGTATTTTCAATCCTAACTCCAATAAGGGAAAACCAGGCGACGCTACGTGAGCACGGTTCTGCGTGCACAGCAGGACAGCCTCAGATGTCCTCCTGTCTTTACTGGAAGATATTTTTCGTTTTGAACATGCCGAACACTTACGCTTAAAACTGCGAATAATATCAGAAAAATATAAAATAATCAGAAAACGAACACAGCACCTACTCCTGCATCGCACAGTGCCGAGCACACCAGCTGACACCAGCAACCAGCCAGGCTATACTGGTGCTCCCACCAAGCGTGAATTCCAGCGCTGCTTCCTCAGCACGTCCTAACCCTGCCGGGAATCGTCCGGCATTTCAGGGTCCTGAACCTGGATAAACTGTAAGGATAATCGGGGAGAAACTTTGTCAAACACGGCGTTAGAATTGGTTGAAAGAGGAAATCTCTGTTTCGTACACCCCTGTGAGGCTGGGAGACAGCGGAATTTCACAGCCTGCTCCGTCTAAACGATTTCAGAGAAGAAAATATCATCAGTTTAATGGAAAGTTTTGTAAACTGGAGAGTATGTATTTTATTTTTAACAACAGCCTGTGACTCAAATTTAGCGACATTTAATATCTTAATTTGGAAGTTAAGCCTTGCTTCAGCTCTGCGGCTTACCAAAAAGAGCACAAATATTAGGAACTGAAAGATATTGCAGAGTGTTGTTTTCAACATTTCTACCTTACCAGCTGCTTCTTAATGTCTCAGACACACAGCGGGGGGAAAAAAAAAAAAAAATCTTAGGAAAACCATACAAACTTGCAAGCTGACAACAGCTATTGGGAGCAGTAAAGTTCAGGGCTGGTATCAAGGACTGGAAAAGGATTTTCATGAGATTGAGTCACGGGGTAATAAAATGGAAGTGAAATTTAATATAAATAAATGTAAAGAGAAGCAAACAAGGAAAAAAAAAAAAAAAGTATGCTAGGTGGACTAGGGCCTGTTCAGCCTGGAGAAGAGGAGGCTCCGGGGAGAGCTGAGAGCGGCTCCCAGTGCCCAAAGGGGGCTGCAGGAAAGGTGGGGAGAGACTCTTCAGCAGGGCCTGCTGGGACAGGACGAGGGGTGGTGGTTTCAAAATAGAGGGAGGTGGATCCAAACGTGATATTAGGAAGACATTTTTTATAGTGAGGGTGGTTGGGCACTGTCCCAGGTTGCCCAGAGAGGCGGTGGATGCCCCATCCCTGGAAACATTCCAGGCCAGGTTGGCCGGGGCTCTGAGCAACCTGATGTGGTTGGAGATGTCCCTGCTCCTGGCAGGGGGGTTGGACTGGATGGCCTTGAAAGGTCCCTTCCCACCCAAACCATTCCACGATTCTATGACCATTTCTATGCAGGGTCAAGATCTTGGGGTCAGAACAGATCGGTGTGTGAAAAATATCAATGTCTACTAGCAGTCACAAGTAAAACCCCAAAACCAACAAAAAAAAATTGCAACAGTGACAGGACTTCAGACAGGAAGAAAGAACATAACACAGATTATTGCCATCACCCCAGGAATAGATGGAGGACTGTCTCAGAAGTCTGTGTGCCTTTGCGGTCTTTCCCTCTGCCCCATCTCCAAGAAACAGAGAAGAGCTGACGATGAAGAAGGAATGACGACAAAAATACACGGATCAGCAGCCACATCAGGAATGACTCAGAGGACTTGGGACTCTCTGGTTCTCATACAAAACCAGACAACTGAAGGGACAGGAGAATGATGTTGGTTTATGAAATCATGACCAACATAATGACAAGAGAGAAGTTCACTGTTCTGTCTTTCACCAGTAAATTGAGGGCATCAGCTGAAAGAAGCAGAAGTAAGGTTCAGATACAGGACACATTAGCCAGGCTGCATCAATAACAGCAGGCGCCGCCATCTCATGAGTTCCAGCCAAACAACAAACCTCTGGTAATGCAGATGTGATGTTGAAAGAAAGGAAGAAAGAAATACACTTACAACTTTAACTGGAAAAGAAGTGACAACCTAAGCTATCTTACACTGGCTGGGTATCAAGACCAGCCGAAGGCTGACACATGGACTGTGATGTAGATCCATAAAAAAGCCACAAAATAAAATCACGAGTGGGAACACAGGGGATAATCTAACACAAACAAGCCTGATGGCCACTGTCTCCCCGCCAGGTTCGCTGACACGGCTGTAGGTTCTCCGTGTCACCTCATCTCATAGAGGTTTTCTTCAAGACTTGTCCTAACATCTTCCACCTTTTGAAGGAAACTGAGGTGACATCTGTCCGGCTCCAGCAGACGAAGGGTATCAGAGATTTCTTATTAGGTTGCTTTGGAAGGCTGGTGAAACGGTACCAGGGGAAACGTGCGGGACACACCGGTCTTTTAAAGCAGACAGGCAGCATACAGCGGCCTGGAACAGCAGGCGGCAAATTCTGAATGCCGCGTGGTAACACCAGCAGTGGATGGCTAGAGGGTTAGCACCTAGAAGAACAACTTCCCAGGAGGCAGAAATGCTACCTTGTACTTAAGCAATACTTCTACTGATTAGATGATCAACACATCTTGTTTCTGCTATTTTAATTTCATCAGCTTTCCCGTATGCTGAAATATCTTGACCGCAGCATGAAGACCAGCAAGGTTTCCTGTCTGCATCTTGTGTGGCCTCCTTGACATGCGATCAGTCCAACAGCCACAACACAGCGGTCGTACCTCATACAGGGAGGACAGGACCTGGCTCACAGGCAGAGGACACCAGCTACCTCTGATGGAAATGGTAGATTAAGAAGGTCTTGCCACGCTCCGCATCCTGACATGGTCCTCAAACATCAGCCCCAGCATCACGTGCTTATTTTCACCTCACTCAGTTCCGGTGATTACCAGTTACCATCCCAAAAATCGAGAGCTATGGAGACTAAGTGGTCAACGTGGACGGGATGGGGAAAATTTCCGAAAATGCAGGTAGCCAAATACATCAGCACAGCTGTAGAATAGATGTATTTTCAATCACAACCTGGAGCAGAGGCATTAAGGAAGGATAATAGCAACCTATCCCCAATGTTTTTTACTGCTTGGAGCATTAGAAAGAGGAACAAGAAGATGTAATTTGTTTTTTTCACTGACATTTAGAAAAAAAATGCTCATATAATTTATGCTTTATCTGTTATGACGTCTGATACCATTATTGTTCCTTCCTTCACAGCTTTTCAAATGAGCAATCAAAACGGGCTTCGCTTTGTCAGTTTTTCCACTGCCATCAGTCATAGGAAAAAAAACCAACACAGGTCAAGAGAAACAGAAAACTGGAAGAAAAGGAACCGAGATGTTCATCTTCGCTCTAGGTTTTACAAAGCAGTCTCCACACAACAGAAGAGCTGGTTTAGTACCAGGATTTCTTCTTGCAGTCAACCTTTTCTTTCTCTCTGGGGCTTACTGCAAGGATGGAGTCGCGCACGGCTCCTCTGCAACTGAAGACTTTGGTTCATTGCATGACCCAAAGGTGATGCAACGAATAAAGACCACGTCAAAAGTCAGGGTGTTAATGCCAAAACCGCGGTGCTGATGAAGTTCTCAGGTTTGCTAGCAGCTGAAAGTTTGGCCTTCAAAAAATAAATAGACCTCCGCCCCTCCCCCTCAGTCTTTTTGTCTGCACATCACCTTTGTTTTTAGACGAAGTCTTGCACTGCTGATGCAGAGCAAAAATGCTTACCTAGAGATAGCGCAGCAGCAGCAGAATTCATTTATTAAAAAAAAAAAAAGGGTCACACTTTTAAAACTCTGCAAAGCTACACAGAAACATATTTCATTGTTGTATAGTAACTTAAACAGGTAGGATGTGCCCGATTCCAGTTAATATTTCTACTTTATATTATTTTCAAGAATTTCCAGGAAAAATAAAAGGGCAGCTGAACTCCTCAAGTCTTCACAATCTTCAGTAGAAGTATTTAAATCTAGAACAACAAAGCACACAGCCCATGCCAAATGAGAATCACAGAGGGGTTTAGGTTGGAAGGGACCTTGAAAGGCCACCCAGCCCAACCCCCCTGCCAGGAGCAGGGACATCTCCAACCACATCAGGTTGCTCTGAGCCCCGGCCAACCTGGCCTGGAATGTTTCCAGGGATGGGGCATCCACCACCTCTCTGGGCAACCTGGGACACTGCTCCACCCAACTTCTGTAGCTCTGTGCAATCTCAACTTGTCAGCCTCCTAATTCTAGACAGCAGGTTTCAAAAGATGAAAAATGTATTTCCTCATTTCCTGAAGCTAGCTATCTATCAAAATAGCCAGACACATTTGCACAAACTCTATGAGGCAGAACCTTTATTCAAACCTTAAAATATCTTTAGCTACTGGGAAGAGCTATTGAAAGAACACCCCACAACTCATTTATCTGATTACTAAAATCTTAACATTTTAATTGTTTGGAAATAAAAACACAGAATGACAGAATGGTTGAGGTTGGAAGGGACCTTTGGAGATCATCTGGTCCATCCTGGACCTAAAAGTTACATATAAAGCATCACAGATGTACTTTTACGTTCCTATAAAGTGGCCATCTACCAAACAACTCTCAGGGATGGACAGCTTAGAGTGAAAGAAGGGGATGGGAGACGAGGCAGTGCGAGACTTCCACCATTAAAAAGCCCCACTGTTAAAAAAAAAAACAAAACAAAACACAAAACCAACATCCTCTCCCCCGACACTCTACAATTTTAATCTTTTATTGGTATGAAATTATTGCTGCAGATGAAAGGAATTCAGCCTGTAAGCCAAGAACCTTTGTTTTCTTGTTATTTAGAGGAAAAGCAGACATATTCTATTCCAGATAATCAATACATCATACATTTTTTGTTCTTTATCTATGGAAAATCCCACCTCTATAGGAGTGAGCTAGTAAAAACCAGTTTTTGCAAAGCATGATTCTGTCTGTCTGGTGCAACTGTCACTGGGTAAGGCTGTACAGCAATTCCTAAATCCACCTGCCCAAAGCTGCTTGAGCCACCGGAGTCACGTCTTGGGTGAGCCTGTCTCGTTCTTATCAAGAAATACCATTTTGGGTTTTTTTTTAAATTAAAAAGGGGAACAGGGCAGATCTCAGACAGCATCAAATTCCCTGAAATAGCTCTTGGCTAAGAGGTACATCTATTTACGGAGGTTTTAGCAACGTCTTGGTATTTCTTACAGATACTTCTAAGAACTCTTGGTGGTGTCCTCATCCAACAGCCTTCTGCATGAGACTTTCCAGAAGTGGCCTGCGCTTAGATTCAAATTTCCCGAGCTTTTTTTGTTGCTGTGAAGGTTGTTACGAGGGTGATTTTGCTTCTAAATGGAGGAGATAACATGTTAGATCTCACATCTATAGGCTAAAAGAACCATCAGAAATAAATGCTTCGACAGATTCCATCTGTTTGTCTCTACACAACACCTTTTAAGAGAGAGCAAGCATTAAAACAGCTGGTTAACAGAGATCTTCACGCTCATGTCTTTTATTTAACAGCACCCAACATGACGGAATAAAATAGAAAGTGGTGTTTAAAGGAACTTGAATCCTCATGTCCCTCTGAGAACATCTCCCTTGAGATTTTTCCCTAGTTTCACAGCGGCACACACCATTCTGGCTTCGTTCACGTTCTGTCACAGACTCCACAACCTGGATTAATTTGTCCAGCTTCCTTCGTTACGTTTTTCTGTCCATTTGCCAGCAGCACGTGCGTATTTACAGCACGATTTCAAAACCAAAGGTCTGCCTTAAAAATGGGCATGTCAACCCAAAAGGTTGCATTTCCCCCTCAAGTTTCACCCAATAGTCTTGTAAAAGCAAAAAATTGTATTGTTATTACACTTGACAATAGTTGTGTACTCAAAAGCCCTTTTTAGAAGGTAGATAGTGTATCAACTTTCTTATCCAGAAGAAGACACCTTCATGAACACACAAAGTAACCCAACTCCCAAACCCCACCCCAACCGCATCTACTGGAGGGGAATCATACAGATGCTTTGCTCTACCCTAAGTGAACACAAATTATCAGGAAAAAAAAACAAAAACAGAGCGGAAAATGTCTTTCAAGACACTACCATAAACAAAAAAAAATAATTCGATACGAATTTCTCGCTAGCCTTTTTGGATACACAACCAAAAAGCAAACACAGATGTACCTGGCAGAAATACATCCAGGAAACCTCGTAGCTCACAATTTCACATCTCAAAAAAAAAAAAAAAGTGATCAGTTCTTACTATTTTTTTTTATTTTAAATTACCTCTTTATCATTTGTGAAGGTAAAAAAAAAAAAAGCTCTGAGCCACGTTGGTACACAATCAGAGCTAAGAAAACCAGTGCTGAGATTTTTTTTTCATAAATCTACAGGCTTCCTCCTTCTCAATTAGTTTCTGTTTGCAACCGGTATGAAATAAGCTTTTATTCTTGCTGCAAACACGACAAACTCCCCTTTAAACTGGAAAAGGCGGTGTATTGAGAATACCGCTAGCGAGATGAACAGCGGTAAGAATATCGGTGAGGCAGAAAATACAGAATAATATTTTAAAAAGCTAAAAAAGGCGTAGGAGGAATGAGTTTGTGCAGGCATCAAAACCACTCTGGTGACTGAAAAGACCATTTTACATAGCTAAGTTAAAATGGAAATCAGTGTCAAGGATTTGTTTCTGCTCTGTATTTACACTAGATTTCCACTTCAGGCGTGAAATTTGTGCTTAATGACGATGATGTCACTAAATTACCAGTCAAATTTGATCTTAAAATGTTTGCTCAACATAAGTACAGAGTTAATTTATTTTAATAAACAGGGAAATCTCCCAATATAAAGCTCATTGCACAGAGTAATTTTATTTTTCATGGAAAAGGCTGAAAAAAATGTTATCCAGTTTCTCAGCTACATTGCTGCAGCTATTAAAACACAAGCCAAAGAACGTTACTAAACAAAGATAAGTCACAACAGTTTCAGAGATTGAGAAAATAACCATGCCATTTCCACTGAAATTGCAAGGGACTGACCCACGGAACGATTTCACCATTTCATACCTGTCATTAGGAGATTCATGTGTGTACATTAATTTAATGTCATTAGAATGGATGGCACAACACAAATTTTTTCCCCATTTTCGCTTCAGTGCAATATTGTACTTCAAGCACATGCCTACGTTGAGCCAAACTTTTTTTACAGCTAAGGTAAGTAACAGTTTTGTTACTGAATTATCGAATTTTTTTACTGAATTGTTTAACTAAACTATCAAATTTGTCTGCCCCAAGTTCCATAATTTAGTCAAAACCTTTCACTTAAGTGGCAAACAACTGCTGGCTTATATTGAAATTTCACTGAGTGCTCTAGACAACACTTCAGGGTTTTTTGATTCAATTATTTATTTATTATTATTATCATAATTATTTCAGCGCTAGCGCCAACACAGTAAACAAGTGGAGAACATCATCTACATGAAGTCTACACCAGGCCATATATTTTTTCCGGAATCCAGCTGGACAGCATGTTCCTGAATCAGTGTTGGTTTTGTATTTAAAAAAAAAAAAAAACAAAAAACAAACAAAACACTTATTTTAGGTTTTCGATTCCTTGGTGTTTTTTTTTTTTTCTTTTAAAAATTCACATTGTAAACTGGCATCTTCAAGATCTTTGGCACTGCCCTGACAACAAACGAGAGCACCAAGCTTTTAAGACACTGATATTTCTATCTTCTAAAAACAATTTGTGAGGGAACGACCCAGTTGAGGTGAGTTCCACCGCTGGCCACACAAACCTGGAAATATGTAATAATAAATGTTTGAGGCAACAGTCATTTCGTGATGAACTATCAGAAATAATCCCCGAGGCTCTAAAAGCCGATGTGATGAACTTTTTGTTCGTGTTTCGCAGTAGTTCCTTTAAATATGTGCAAACCACTTTATTTTTAAAAGAAAATTTCAAAATAGAGGGAGGTAGATTTAGATTAGATATTAGGTAAATTTTTTTACCCTGAGGGTGGTGGGGCAGTGTCCCAGGTTGCCCAGAGAGGCGGTGGATGCCCCATCCCTGGAAACATTCCAGGCCAGGTTGGCCGGGGCTGTGAGCAACCTGATGTGGTTGGAGATGTCCCTGCTCCTGGCAGGGGGGTTGGGCTGGGTGGGCTTTGAAGGTCCCTTCCCACCCAAACCCTTCTGTGGTTCTACGAGATAAGCAGCACATCTTTTATCACCCTGCAGCCGCCGCTGGGACTCCTCTCCTGCACCGGCCTGAGTAACCTTACCTTTCCCTCTCCTCTTTCTCAGGAGAGCAGGCAGGACTGGGAGAAAAGGCCTTCACCTGTATGCAGCTGAACAAGCCAACTCCTGTCTGTGTAGGGCCTTATACCGAATAATCATTTTTGGTAGATTTGACTCAAACATTTCTCTCTCTGGTGTTTTTTTGTTTTTTTTTTCGAAGTCGTCAACACGTTCTGGTTTGTCCAGGTCTGAAAGCATAACTTCCAAGGTTGCAAAGTGGAAGAAGGGAGTGTAGTTTTTAAAAATAGTTAAGAACACATCTACTGTACCCTTGAATGTAAGCCTCGGTCTAAGACAAACAGCTTTAGGAGCCAAGAAGGTCTGCCCAGTTTACCTCACATCCATCTAACAAACCGCTACGTGTCAAACATAAAATCTGGATTGCTGCAGTCAGGGACTGGTCTAGAACTGAAAAGACAAGAGGCTGCTCCTGTAAAAGCCTGTTCAAGCATTTTTACAGCGTACATACAAGTATTTTAATCATTTCACAGTGGGTCAAATGAGCTTTTCTTTTCTTTTTTAACCACTGGAAACCTCATCCTCAGTAAAATTAAAGCAGTACGATCTAAGAGACACGAAAAGCAAGAATGACTTCTCAGAAATATCACTACCTCAAATACATGGAGTCACATAGTTCAAAACCATTCTAGAAGGTGCCATCAAACATTTTTTTAAACTCTCACAGAAGAGAGGAATAACAACTCTTACAAATTACCTTTGCCTGCCTAACATTTGAAAAGCAGCTGAACTGGTTGAATTGCAGAAAAATTAATCAGCTGAATTAACTAGCTGCACTTCAGGATAAAACAAAGGATGAAACTCTACATACCTTTATTGCTGCATGGATTATTTTTTTAAAGAAACATTTTCTTTTTAATTACAGTCTCCAGAGGACCATTCCCAGGCAATTCAGTGATTGCTGGTTTTCCCTAAATTATGGCCGTTTGATTGTAACGGAGAACGTGCTCATTAGGTAAAGAAGCAGTGTTACGCTGAAATACAAAAGGATTAAAAAAAATAAAAATAAAAATAAAAATGATGGCTCCAGAACAAACAGAGCGCTAACTGAGAAAGGGCATAAATGCAAATAGGAGACAAATGAAAGTTAAAAGACAAATGTGCCAGCGAGGTGGCTCGGGTGAGAATGAAGATACGTCTTTCATGAGGGCTGCTGAACACCGGAACAGCCCCACAGAGGTTTGGGAATCTCCATGCTTCAAGATTATCAAAACTTAAAAGGGATGAGGGCCTCACCAACCTCACTGAACTCTGAAGTCAGCCCATCTGTGACCAGGGGGTTGGACCAGATGACCTCCAGGAATCTTTTCCGTCCAAAATTATCCTGATTCTAAAATCAAGAGTAGACGTAGAGCTCCATTACTCAGCAAAGGTCGCAGGAAAGGAAGAGGCAGCCCATGACTGTGACCTCATTGCTCTCTCCCTGACAGGAGGCTGTAGGGAGGTGGGTGTTGGTCTCTTCTCCCAAGTAACTTGTGACAGGATGAGAGGAAATGGCCTCAGGTTGCATCAGGGGAGGTTTAGATTGGAGATTAGGAAACAATTCTTTACTGACAGAGTGGTCAGGCACTGGAACAGGCTGCCTGGGGAAGTGGTGGAGTCACCATCCCTGGAGGTGTTCAAAGAACGTGTAGGCATGGCACATCAGGACATGGTTTAGTGGACATGGTGGTGTTGGGTTGATGGTTGGACTTGATGACCTTGGAGGTCTTTTCCAACCTTAAGATTCTATGATTCTATGAAAGAAGGACAACTTACGGTGATTCCTGACCTCTGAACTGCCTAACCCACCACCACTGCCTGCTCTCCATTCCAGCTTTTCTCAAGCGTGTTCTCACTACATACCTGACCCAGAAACCTTGTTCCAATCCATTTTCTGGTCCACTTCCCCTTGTCTTGCCCTGCTCCTCTCTTACTGCATCCCAGAAACGTTGCAGAGATACACCTAACCCCTTCGATGTAAAAATTAGCTTTTCATCAAGGGAAGCAATAGCATGAGAACAAGGATGAAACAAACTGCCATTAAAATATGGCTGAAATAATATTTTTCTTTTAAAAAAAAAAAAAAATGAATAGGATGTTGGCTCTTTTACTGTAAATTGTATGCCTTGCCTTATATTTTTCCAAAATACAGCGTAAGTGTATGCCACTCCCTTCTCCCAAGTCGTTCCTAAGGTTTAAAAGAAAAAGGTCTAAAGTATTTGTATTAGGTGGGTGACATAAAGCCGGACTGAAATAATTCTAAGATGAATATGTGATGTGTATGAAGCACACCAGTACAGAAAGCTGGGAAATAAAAAAGAGCCTTCCTCTTGCATACTCTGGACAAGATACGTGAAAAGACAAGCATGAAAAAGGAATCCCAGCAGAGGTGGAGAAGGTAGCGTACTGCTGGTACGGACCTATGACTCAGAGCCGGTATTGCTGCTGGGGAGGCTCAAAGTTTCCACTTTGTTTATTTTTAAAGCTTTGAGTTGTGACTAGCCTGCCCTCTTAAATCGAGAAAGAGAAAAACAGATATTGGGGAAGGATGACTGTTTGGATTGAATGCGTTCGAAAAAAGAAACTGTACTTCTTGGGGAATGTGGAAAAAAAAAAAGCTGAAATGCTGACGCAGTTCGAAAAAAAAACCCAAACACAAACAGCCTACAGTAGAAAAACCAGCGATTCCCACAGAGGCAGCTCACAGATAACTCCACAGACGGAGAGATAACACTATCTGGTTCGCTAAAGGCGAAAGACCGAGTAAAGACGAACAGCTTTTAAGAATGAAGTTTTTCATCTGAAAGTAGAGCACTTACAAGTATCAAAATTCCAAGCAGCGGACGCTTACGAGCGCAGTAATTGGAAAGAAAAATAAGGGCTAAAAGCAGGCGAAGAGAAATTTGCTTGCATCAGTTCAGAAAAAAAAAGTCATTTCTTTATGAAGGGCTTGCTTTGTAGAAATAGCATAATTCTGAGCCTAGCAACCCCTTTATAAGGAACTAGATGTTTTCACTGAAAATAGAAGCTGACAGCCTGCCTCTGTTCTTAGAGAAATATTAGTTTAACCTAAAGAATTCCATAAAAACTGCAGCAGATAGCTTAGCATTTTTAAAGGGCTGCCTTTCAAAATTCTTTTTAAAGGGACAAATATCTCAGTATAAGGCATTTTAATTTTTCATCTAACAGAACGTTCAGTGAGACAAAACCTCAATCGGATACTTGACTTTTTTTTCCCCCCTTTGAGTGCCGACATGTGTTTCTTGGAGAAGAAAAAGTACACGAAGGACTGAATGCAAAATCTACATAAAAAGAGAAGGTCACCGATAATATTGTTTGGAATGTCACACGTAGACCCACGCTCTTTGTTCCAGGCAAAGTATATTATATTAAATGTTAAACGGACACTTAATATAGAGAATTCTAAAGAGCTTCTTGTTTTGCAGTGAAAAGGGAAACGTGCACGAAGAGGTTGAACTGTGACAAGTGCAGAATGGGATCAATAATCCCATTATAACACCTGATTTGTCAAACTTGTCTCTACAAGTTATTCTAAAATCCACAATAGTGCTCTTACCCATTTATGAAACGGAGCAGATCACGTCTTTGTAGCATTCAGGGCCACTGATTCTCCATGCTTTGTTGGAAAGAATGCCGTGAATAGCTACTAAGGCTTACATTTCATTTTCTTCAACCTCGTATTGCTATCCTGGTGTTTTGAATGGTGTTGGACTATAGGAGAACATAATACAAAGGTAGCACCAGGCAGGTGTTTTCTTTCTGGAACCAGCGAGCTCTGTGGATGTATTATGCGGCGGCGTGGCTTAACGGACCAAACCAGGTCATCAATATGCATGATCTCCACATCGGGCAGTGACCGGGAACGCTACGGATCCCCTCCTGAAACGTGGAAACTCCATCGAGCTGGGATTTAAGACAAACCAACGAGACGGTCCAGGCTCCAGGTGTATCTGACATCATGTGCGTCCACATATTCCACACCAAATATGAGATTTTTTCAGGAAAATGGCAAGGAATGGCAGACACTTATGTAGAGTGATTATTCAGAAATAAATACATATTTCTCGTAATTCAGGTTGAAAAACAGCTTTTCCTCTTAGTTTGGTACCTTAACTGAATGAATCCAAAGCTCTTTTAGAGATCACCGTGGATTATCCAGCAGAAATATCACAAACTACATGACGGCAGAGAATTAAAAAAACCCAAAACCAAAAAAACCCACAAACTTATTTTGCCAAAGAGATACTTGAAAGATGCTTTTTTTCCTAGTAGAAAATTTTCTTCCAGAAAAATCTTTTTGGAGGCTATTACTAATTGCAGGAAGTAAAACATAAGAAGGTTCTCTAACTTCTAAGGGTTTTTTTTTTAAGAAACAGAAAATGAAAGCATACGGCAAGACAACTGTTTAGGCTTCCATTTACACAAACACATTCTTGGGCTTGAAAGTGGAGAGATGCCTTACAGATCACTGATTTTAACCTGATTTAAGTTGTGAAAGCAGAGGAAATCTCAAACAAAAGACATGCAACAATTCTCTCTAGCTCTTTAAGAGAAATTAGTTACTCCAAAAGAAGAAAAGTGAGCAAAACCAGCAACAAGAAAATATTTAGACAGACTGGAATAAATAAATTGGTCAGATAACTAAACAAAAGTCACAATTCGTGTAGAAGTTTTAAGAAAAAAATATACATAAAGTGGAAACCAGAAGAAATCGAGGCTATTGAGAAAATAAAATTGGGCAGGGAAAAATTCTGCTGGCTGTTGGAGCAAGGAACGGGAATTAGTGGTAACACACACCCACTATCAGGTGCGGAGATTTCATTTATAAATGGACTTCAAAACAGCAAACACAAGCAACATCTATATTCTGGATTTGGAAAGCAGCAGTTTGCTTGCGTTTTAACACAAACCAGCATGTTAGCACCACGCAGAATGTGCGACATTGATGAGGAAAAAGACTTTCTAGTCGACACACCCATAAATCTCACGCCTTAGGAGAAAACTGCTGGCCCACTGATGTTCAGTTTTATAAAAACTTTGCTTTTTGCAAAAGAATAAAACCGGCAGGATTTCCACGAGAATCACTCTTGAACATTTCCGACCGTTTTCCACCTGGTTCATAAGTCAGTGTGCAAAGATTGCCAATCTATAATGCATTAACGAGGCAGATACAACACATTTTCACAAAGTCTTTGTCTTAGTACCTAAGTTTTAATTTAAAAACAACACCAGATACCAACTACGAAGGCTTCAAAACGCAGTTGGCAAAAGAATCGTCGATCTACGCCATCTTAGCTGAGCTTTCCAAGCACCTGCACAAGACTTTCTTATTGTTCTGTGCTTTCAGGAACCGAACGCAACAAAAATCAGTAAGGAAGTAATTAACCAAGTCAAAACATTCACAAAAATAAATTTTAGTTGCTTGGTAAACTAGGAAAGTCCTAACAAAATGCATTCTCACAGAGTTCTTTTCAGGCTTGCAGCAAGCATGCTTCAGGAGTTTTTGTTCCCTCCTAGAAACCTGCTCAGTTTTTACATTTTTATTCACGAAGCAGGAAGGCGGCTTCGGAAAGCAGCACAGTAAGTTTACAAACCAACCTGCCTGACATGGTTTTCTATGACAAATGGGATCAACAAGCGAGATTCCAGAGCAGGAGAAACAGAGGAGCCTCACAGCCCCTGAGTTTACATGAGGGAATATCACTCAGGGCAGGAACAGGCCTGAACGGCTCCAGCATTTTTCCATTTGGATCCAGAGGTTTCCGGGATACAGCTTTTCCCCCTCCCCGAGTAGCTACGCCAACAAGGCTTAACGGAGTAACGCCCAAAATAAAATCACACGTGAAGCTTCCGTGGGTCTGGTGACTTTTCCTACAGAAATTCCTAGAACGGGAAAGGCAGAAAATTCAACCGGGACCTTGGATTGTAAGATTTCAGTAGCTGTTAGCTCTGTACACGTAAGAAATGAGCTCTCCTAAGTGGAAGAAGTGCCACAGTCACACAGCCGCTACAGGAAACAGCTGAAGCCGGATGAAGGCCACGCAGAACGTCTCCCTCCAGGCTCCAATGGTGAGGCCACAGCTCTGGCTTGGGAGGAGAACATTTCTCAGCAATAGAGAATAAAACTGTGATTTTTCATATTCAGTAAAAGAACAACCGAAAATTATTAAAATGGTATGCAATACTATCGATAAAACTGAACAAAGCTACCTCAAACCTACTGATGTACTTCTGAGGGACGCACGTGGACCACCTCACACCTCCGGGACCACCTCACACAGCCAGCGTGAGCCAGGCTGGATATGGCTTTCTAAAGAGACCTAAAACAGGACAGTGAAGATACTGAAAACCTCCAGAGGAGGATTACAGGGAGAAAACTCTGAAATTTAAAGCATTTATTTAGATTTTTTTATCTGTCTTTCAAAACAAGCAGCAATGATAACGCTAACCCCTGCAGACAGGCAGTGAGATCATTCATGGAAAAAGATTTCACTCTGAATTTTTCCTCATGTTTCCTATAGAAAGTTTGAAAATATACTAAATACACAGATGGATTTCAAAGCATTTTGCTGTCTTCCACCTTAACTGCTATCAAGCACATCCAGCTACAGCAACCATTAATCTCACTCCTCAGTACAGAAATTTCTACATCGCCTACTCATTTACCACAAAGGGAAGTTCCTCTGGAGAGAAACTGCAGAACAATAGCCAAGTTTATTCAAAAGATAAGCTTGAAAAAAAAAATTGTTTCTGTATTCATGCTTTTTACCAACTAAACCCCTCCTTGCATGATCTGGAGTACAGAAGTCAAAGCTCTTAATTCCCTAAAAGATAAAGTATGCCTAAGTCTTAAAAACACATCGTCCCCGCCCCTCCAAAAGTTAACTTCACAGGTATTTTTTTAAATTACTGCTTGATTACAGAAGTCATCGATTTCAGCCATAAAGCAAAACCAAAACAAAAATAACTAAAATATTACAGAAACACTCTAGGGGGAGATTTCCCACAGCAGTAAATCCAGTATCGTCTTCAAAGGAAGCAACAAATAATTTGAGTTCATCGGTGAACAAAACAGGCTGCTGAGCATCAACCTACAGCTGCTTCTTGTTTGTCCCCAAGTCGGGGACCCACCCTGAAAGTCCACAATCTCTTCCTGCTCTCTGTAAGGCCACAGTAACCTTCTGTATCCTTCGGGCTGAAAAAAAAAAAAACAAACCACCACCAAAAAAAAAAAAAAAACCAAAAAACATTCTGTCCAGACTGCAGGGAATGAGCTAACAGAAAGCTGCTTGTTGGATTTTCAAGGCAGGTAGCTGAAGTTTATTTTACGGACACCCCAGGGTTTAGCTAGCTGCTGAGTCAGAGGGAAGACTTTGTTTCACACTGATTTATTTTTTTTTTAATTCCAAACCTGTTGTAAGGCTGCGTCCACCAAGCTGCACTTTTGCCAGGTGGGATTTCTGAAACAAGCCAGGTGAGCTGCGTTCAGTGCTGAAATGGTTGCATTTCCAGAGCTCCAGCTCCTTCTCCAACCCTCACAGACGTGGCTGCTCCTCTGAAGTGTCTGCCATCCTCCTGCTCTTACAGTTAATACTGCGACATTACAATACAGCAATGTGTTTTCAAAAGAGAAGTACTTTACCTAGCACCTTACTGTTCTTTCCTGAAAGATTCTACTTTTACCACGAGAGGAGTAATTCCATTTTCAAAAAAGATGTCTGTGATCTACCAAACCTCTCTCTCTACTTTACAAATAAATACTCGTATAGGGCACCTCCTCTATAAACCTCAAAGCATTCTGCAAGGTGAAGGAAGAAAAATTATTTCAATTCTATTGCTGAAGAAAAAGTTGCACTAAATGCCAAAGGCTTCTGGTTTTTTTTTAAAAAAAAAAAAAGTTCAAAAGAGCAGGGATCTAGTCCCCATTCGATCAAAAAGACCTATATTATGTTGGCTAAAATTATTTCTCTAATTTCTTAATAGGAAAATACTATCACCTTTCCACTCTTCACGGTACAAGGATAAATCAATTAACATTTTCAAAGCGTTGGACTACATGGTAAGGAACAGCAAAGAAAAAAAAGTCAGCCACAGCACAAGGTAGTACGACACGGGGGTAAATCTCTGATTTTAACCCTCAGAATTTGAATCCACTGGAAACTTGCTAAAAAGGACACTACATCTTCAGTAAAGCATTTATTTTCTCCCTATTTTAAAATGTTTTAAAGGTGCCAAGTTTCTCCTTGCAGCAGACTACCTAAGCAGCAATCCACAGCCAGCGACCTGTCCGCTCTCTCCGGCTGACCCATCAGATAGCTGGTTTTACTGCGCACGCACATCTCTTCCGCGCTGATTTGACTTCCAGAAAAAAAACGGTCAGAAAAAAAGAAATCATTAACAATTAGTGTATTTTAAAAAAATATATCTGAAAATGAACTTCTACTTGCAACTCAGTTCAATTTAAAGCTCTTGTGCAGCTCACAGAACGGACCTTCCTACCTTTTTTCTACGTTACCGGTGCCGTCGGTGCAGGTACTAGTCGGTTACTAATTAGCGTGCACCCAAACGAGTGGCACGCTTCCCAGCTGAAGCTCTGTGAGGTTACTTGCAGACCCGAAGGGACAGACTAGAGTCACGTTTTACCCTGAAACAATGATCGTTAGGTATTGAACAAAACCAAAGCATGACAAACCATGACAAGGAAGGTTATCCAGCACACAGACCCTGAGAGACAGCTATTAAGTGTTAAATAATAGTTAAAAGCGCAGCAGAGATGTAATTAAAAACTCAAAAAACCCACCCCAAACCATTTTATGTATTTAACGCGCTAGGTAAAAGAGTTTTTTACTAGGTAGCAGCAAAAGCACACACGTTCAGAGTTCTGCTTTCACCTAACAGAAGAGTATTCTCAGCCACTAACTTCAGCTGGCTTATTAATCACGGAGAACAGCTAATAATAATAATAGCAAATTGCAATTTAAATGCTATTACCAGGAATACTGTTAATGGGAAATGAGAGCCTTGCTGTACTCTCAGTTCTGATCGTTAACGTAAGCCTTTGAGCGTATCTTAAATAACGCAGCACTGAAAACACAAGTGAAATAGCTCAGTGCCTATTCACAACAGATCAGGTACTTCTCCCATTTACACCACCACACAGCCTAGAAAACCAGTAAAGAACCCACTGGAGCCAGACAATATAAGCAAAAAAAAAAAAACCTTGGAAAAAACTCTGACGGCAACAGGTACAATAGAGTGAAAAGATTCAGGAAAAAAAAAAAAATCCCCCGATAAAATACGACACAGGGCAATTTGCATACAGATCCTGTAATCCATCACATCCACTCAAGCCACTTCTCGTGTAATTAGGGCTAAATTATAAACACTGAGCCACGGTGCTTCCCTAGCATTTGGTCAGGTTCTCCTTCTCCAAACAAAAAGCTCTCTGTGTACAGAAACTTGGCACCCAAGCGCAGTGCAGCAGCACGCAAGTTTTTTAAACCAACAAAGCACCCAGTTCTGGGAAATTTATTTTCACTGTCCTCTCTTCCGCATTTTTTTTTTTTTGCTTGCCAAAAAAGTCATAAGTTAGAATATTCCGAGTTCCCTAAGGTGACAAAAGGCGTTTAGACAGAATTCGTGAAAAGATTTAGAGATGTTGCTTCAGAAAAACTGAGAATCTCCAGTTCCCTTTACAACCGGTTTAAAGGGAATATCCCACTGTCGATGAATAGGACTTCACATTTATTTTCATTACAATTTCTCTCACCAAAAGGCTCGATGTAAAATTTTATTACCATCTCAAGAACAGAAATCCTTTTACGGGCCCGAGAAGAAAGATCCAACGTTGTTCTTGAACCGTACACTTATCAGCGAAGCAAGGAAGCGACCGCACAAGACTTCATTCATGTAAGCAGCCATCCACTGAATCTCAAATGATGCAGCTGTATCGCTGGAAAGTTGGGGTTTTTTTTTTTTAAATCCAAGTATCTGAAAGCCTCAGTTGTTAAGACTGAGCCTTCTGAACCTGCGAATGTAACTATTTTCCCAACTTATCACGACTGTTCCCTAAATGCAGCGATGCTAAAAACGCCTCTGCACATAAAAACCATTCCCAGCGTAGAACGGATAAATGTGTTAAGAATTGATCTTAAATCCTCTACAACGTCATTAGAAAAATCACTAAAGAATACAGCGTTTTAATCAACGTTTCATTAGGCATATATTGATTTCGTCAATTAAAAATGGCTATGTTTAATCAAATCAAGTGCAACCGCCGATGCAATCAATGCGTGCTAGCGTATATTCGCGCAGAATGAAAGAACGGGAGCACCAGCAACTGCAGACCCTTACGGCACCGCGGTGAGCGCTTGGATTAAATTCAGTGCAAATTTCATTTGATTTACGAAGCCTTTTCAGCTGAGTTTTGGGCTGAGACCACACGCAGAAAATCTAGGACTAGAACATGTGCACATCGCAGTGTCAAAGCAAACAGAAATCCTCTTTCATCAGCTGACAGTAAAGTCGAGCCCACAGAAAACATTTCTTCTGTATGTATCTGTGGGTGCTGCAGCGACGACTGAAGGGATGCTTAACGCCACAGCCTACGAACGACGTTTGGAAACATCCTGGTGTTTTCACGTTTCACTTCTGTCACTGCTCCAACATCAACTGCAACGTCAGGCACATCTCCAGTTGTATTCATTGTGTACTGAGCTCCACAAGCTCCCCCACTTGGATTTTATTCTTTCCTTAATCTATTTTTAAATAAATTAATGTATTTTTAATCTGTTGTACTTGGACTTAAGCTCCAAGAGCCTTTACTGTAAATTAAGCAGGCAGCTGCCCCGTGTTAGATGCTTTCTAATTTTGGAACAAGGGAGAAAAATCAATCCTCCCTCCTTTCTCACAAACAAATCAAAATTCATTCCACTCCCTATCGCAAGCACGAGGCCAAATCTGGCTGCTTTTATGTCACATGAATGGGAAGCTGCTCTTGCTAAAGAATGTGAATGTAAATTTATTTTGGACTGAGTATGCCAGAACACGTTTCCTCTCCTCTAATTGACCTGATTTTACTTTTTACTCAAGTTTCGCACTAACTTTGAGACAATCTCAACGAGGTGATTGACTTTATAACAATTTGAAAAAACAAGTTTAAAATGTCTTTTGTACCCAAGAGCTTCCTCAAGTCAAAATGTCCATGAAAACACAGAATGGGCCCAAGTCCTGCACAGGCCAAACTTTCCCATTCAGAATTTCCACTGGATACTTTCATACCAAGCAAATTACAGAAAGGCTAAACAAAAAAAAAAACATACATGTGGAAAATGAGCTAATGAATACATGACCTCAAGAGAACAATGCCACAGACATTAAAATCATTCCAGAACCTACCTGTGCATATTCTTTCTCTATTGCAGCTCTTTTCTGACTGAAAGCTCTGAAAGAGAAAAAAAAAAAAATAAAATCCATTGATATGTACAGCAAAACATTATAAATTCAATAATTTACTTCAAAGGATTTTCTGCTAAACAGTCTTTATAGTTAAAGGAGCAAGAAAAAAGTGAAATTGTTTGACAACTGTACATCACGGGTTTCAACACCAGCACTGCTGTAACAGGAAGAAGGTTCAAATACTGATGTGTCCATGCTTTCTCTTCAAAAGCTTAAGCTGTCCCCTCTTTATCCCTTGAACAGCCAAAGCACAGTGATTTTTTCAAGCTATACTATACGCGACTAAGCTTAAGGCTACGCCATCAGAAAAGAAAATCTAATTCTATTTAAATTAGTTACACAATAATTATGGTGACATGTTAATTAAAAAAATCCTCAGTAACACCCTGTAACAAGGTTAACTCAATAAACACAAACAAAAGGAGCTCTGAGCAGGCTCTTTCTACTCCCGTCTGCTCCATTTCACTCACGAAGAGCATCCACGCACTGATGGGGCGTCACAGCCGCAGTCTCCCCATGAGATGTAAACCAAAAGTCTAAATGCCTCGTGATTGCTTAAAATTCCTTCCAGATTAATGACAGTCCCCAAGAGCTCCGCTGTGAGGCCAGGCTGAGAGAGCTGGGGCTGTTCAGCCTGGAGCAGAGGAGGCTCCGGGGAGAGCTGAGAGCGGCTCCCAGTGCCCAAAGGGGGCTGCAGGGAAGGTGGGGAGAGACTCTTCAGCAGGGCCTGCTGGGACAGGACGAGGGGTGATGGTTTCAAAATAGAGGGAAGCAGATTCAGATTGGATATTAGGAAGAAATTTTTAACACTGAGGGTGGTGGAGCAGTGTCCCAGGTTTCCCAGAGAGGCGGTGGATGCCCCATCCCTGGAAACATTCCAGGCCAGGTTGGCCGGGGCTCTGAGCAACCTGATCCGGTTGGAGATGTCCCTGCTCCTGGCAGGGGGGTTGGGCCGGGTGGGCTTTGAAGGTCCCTTCCAACCCAAACCATTCCATGATTCTATGATTCTATATTCCAACTCCAACATTCCCATCCCATCTTCCCGAACGTCCCCGCGTAGCTCAGGTGGGTACAAGTGGCGGCACATACAAAACTCCCCTGGATGAGCATGTAAAGTTGGCTGAGACGCTTGTAAATGAATCTACTTCATAAAGCACTCAACATAGTTCATCTAATATTACAGAACAATTTATTTTAGGTTCTCCCGTTCCCAAGCCCAACATCCCAGTCAGCTTAGCAAACAACTGAAAACCACAATACCCTTCTGAAAGAACTTACTTTTCTTCTAAAAGTATAAAAAACTGCAGAAATAACTACTAGGAATAACTGAAAAGTGTTATCAAATGTTGAAAAAGAAAACAAGCAGCTCTCCTTGAAACATAAATCTGGGAAGACTTCAGGCCAAGGCAGTTATTTTCCAATTCTCAGCTAATCTTATTTGAAAACACACAACCAGAGCTAAATGCTAAGGTTACTCAGTTTACGCTAAACCTGGATATGGAGCTGCATATTCCCCCCCACCCCCCCAATGTAAAACAATTTCTACTGAAGCTAATTGCATAACAATAATTGTGACAACCTGGCAGCCTAAGATATCCCCTAAAAACCTTCTGCATTAAAAGGTTTACACTAGAGAAGACAAACAAAAGCATTCAACTGGCCCTAGTGTGGAATGACAAAATACCATGCAAATCTAATTTACTCACAAAACCGACAGAAATCTCGGACTTGGAACGGCTGCAGGCTCCAGCACGAAGAAAACGTATGGTACAGTAGCAGCTCCATCAATTAGAAACATTTTAGAGTAGTTTCAGATTTTCTGCTGTATTTTAAGCAGGGTTTTACCAAAAAAAGTCATCAAGACAGCACGTCATTGAATTTATACAATCTCTACAAATTTGTGTTTGATCTGCGTTTTGGTGAACGAAGAAAATGCCACGTAGGGCAAGAGCAGCAGGATCAGCCGTCTGCATCCCTCGAAGCGGGCGTTCTGCGCTGCTTTGGGACTGCATTTCCCTCGATTAGTCAAACACAAAGCTGGTTTTAACCCCAGGACAGTTTATACAGGAATCCTTTTATGACAACTATAAATGTATTACAAAACATGATGGAATATGAGACTGAAGCAGACAAATTTCCCAGGAGAAAATTATTTAGAGCAGGGGAAGAAAAAAAAACAAAACTGACAAATAAATGCATCGGTTTCTTAACTTGGGAAATCTGAAAACTTTCATGTGCGTATCTTGATTTTTATGTGCAAGGCTGGAATATTCTTGACCTTACTGTCATTCAATATGGAATTTGAAGTTCATTCATGTAAGGAAACCTTTGGTTGCATAAACTAATAAAATGTTCTCTACCTGTTACCAAAAAGTTTTTAAGAAATTAATTAGCGGGTCTGCAAGGAAGCAGCAACATTATTTCGGGTTGCTTTAAACTAGGATGTATTAGTATCTGCTATTACATCTTTTCCTCAAATTAACCATTAATTATGTGCAAGAAGCATCAGAATTGTACGCCTCAAAAAATGTCTTAGTTTTTGTTTCCGACAGTAATTCCTAAATATCATCTCGATCCTGCAAGCATTAATTTATGCGATATGTTTATTCCCTTGCCCCCCTAAAAAGCATTTAAAGTCTCTGACAGTTTAAAAAGAGGGTAAGAAAGAATAAATACAAAGAAATTCAACAATATTTGGTGTATATAATCAAGCTAAGACCATTTTTCATTTCAGTGATACTTGCCACAATCCTCACATCACAGGAAAATCCTGACTAAGTCTCCAAAAAAATAAAATCAATTAAAAAAAAAAAACATTATGTTGCCCACCAGGACAAGAAGTCACCATTTAAAAGAAACGCTTTTAAATGTTTTATTACACATCCAGAGTGTGACCCAGGCTTCTGGTTTCAAAAGAGCCTGCTGCTAGGAAAAGATTGCAGCAAGCCCGAAGGAGATGTCACACTGGGGAAAGTTATCTCAGTGGTTTCAACATCCGTGATTGAACACCCAGAGGCAACGCCGGCCACCCACAGCATTTCCTCACACGCTGCTGCCTGCAGCCCCTTCCGTGGCTTACGGCTCCCAACGACCAGAAGGAACCTAATCCTGGAGGGATTACGGAGGAACGTTCTTTCCGAAGCACGAACAGCTAGGGGAGCGCTGCACAGGAGGGTTCTCTTCCTTTGAAATGGCAGCAATTGGCCAAGTCCGGTCAAAAACAAGAGCAGTGGGTTAGAGAACAGCCGCTCCTAAATTATCAGTCGTCATTAGGTCAGTAAGGACTAAACGTGGAGTTGGAAAGGATTTTCTCTTTCAGACTGAAAGCTAGCAAGAATATCTGAAGAGGAGGAGGGTGGAGATTTTTCTGCTGCACAGCAGGACTTTGCCCACCTACACCTTCTCCCGACGCTCCTCATCGGGCTCCTGACCCGGGATGACACAGGCTGAGGTGCTCCCCGACGCTGAGCCGGTCGCTTTGTTTCCTGAGGAAGGAAATTCCTCGGTCTTAATTCAAAGGATTCTACGTGATGAAAAATATCTGGATGAAACTTAATGATCTGTGGTATTCAAGAAATTAGATTACACAATCTAACTTTCCCTTGGGCTCTGTGAAACAGCGGAAGTATAACGGAGCCGGGGAAAGAAAACGACACTTACTTCATCCCCACTTTGCCAATACTGGTTTTACTGGTGCCGATCCCCCACTGTCATTGCCAATTCCCAAACATGAATTCCAGCAACTGCCAGGTATTTAAATTACACGTGTCCATTTAAGATAATAGATGCTATGAAATATCCCGGTCTATTTTCAGTTTTCATTGAAAATAAGCGTAACAATGTGAAGTAAGGACTCTGGTCAGTAGATAATGATACTTTAAGAAGTCTTCCTAGAGAGAAACGGGAGAAAGAAGGGCTCAAACACTCGGGCTGGCAACGTCTAAGCTCTCACTTTCGTAAAAAATCAGTATATTAACATTAAAATTTACATGATTGTTACATAAAACAACGTTGTATTTGCCAAGATTATCCAGTCATACAAATCTGAGGATGAAAGTCACAGTTTGCACAGTAAGAACAGTTAAAGACAGCGGCACCCTAAAAATCAAAAAGTTAATTACTCTCTATATTAAAAAACTAATTTAGCTGCATCTAGAGAGCTATGCAAAACTGTAAAGAGACACTTCACGTACAGGTCTGCTGAATAAAAGAAGGGGCTACGTTTGCATAGGTGAATGTGTTTCCATTTAAATGCTGAGAAGTTCAAGGAGCCAAGCAGGGACCTGAACCACATCGGGAACAAGTCCTCGTGCAAGATGACGATGTGTAATGGTCCAAACCGAGACGTATGAACTGGCAAACTGGTACAACTCACCCAGCGCTGGCAGTTTGTGTTAATGCACTTTTTTGGTTACGGACATTCCGATAAATTGTTCGGCAATTTTAATGGCAAAAAAAAAACCCCACTTATGATGTATACAACCACACAAAGCACCACAAAATGTACAAATTAGTATCACATCTGAAACACCCAAACACGGTAGGCTAAAGAAATGCACCTGTTTTAACTGACCTTGACCTAAGAGAGTCACTAACAAAAGCAAGGAGCAGCAAATGAGAAAAAAAAAACATGCTCAGCTCCACAGAGACTGGATTTCCCGGATCAGCAGAACACGGAGCAGCAGAATTGACACTTTCAGTGCCCTTCGTCTGAAAGATGATGAAAGGAGGGAGGGGAAAAAAAATTACACTGCATGGTGATGGTAACTCTCCAAAACCTTTTAAAAATACTTTTAATACAGGCTGTCGTATCCCTAACTGAATCAAAACAATGAAGTTGGTATTGTTTTCTCTGTGCTTCACCAATTGTGGATCTCGCCGAACCAACAAAAAGTTGACACACATTAAGAGGTGGATCAGTAGAGTAGATCTGTTAAACTCCAATACACTGAGAAAAGGAATGGGAAAAGAAGCGGAGGAATAAAAAATTGTCTATGGTTTTGATTTTATAAAGTATTCAGGCAATTTCGAAATTCAGTTTGAAAATGAATTCACTCCATCAAAAATTCTTGAAGTAAATCTACTCAGGAACTGTAGAGCACATTGCAACTGATTTTAAACTTACTCAATCCACCAACACTCACGGAGGTGAATCAGTGAAATTATGAAACACCCCAAAATTTCCAGTTTCCCAAAAAGCAGATCAAGAATAATTCATGACATCTGGAACGTACACCAGCAGAAAATTACGACTTTGCAACTTCTGCTGACAATGCGCACCGGTAGCAGACACACTCGGCGTGCTGCGATGTCCAGAATCACAACTGAACAATCTAAAAGCCACCTAACAGTGACTCCACGCGTGAACACGTTCTCTTAGCAGGGAAAAAAAAAACCTCCCAATCTGCCTTGGAAGAAAAAAAACCTGCACGCAGCAAGTTAAAATACAGCGTTAGCTATCAATTCCCTGCCTCCCTTAACTGCCAAATGGATCCAGACGCCTTTTACAGCGATGAGATGTATTTATTCTAAGCAAGGGAAACAGATCCTAACGCATGAGTAACAGCGGAGGAACCCCGACGGTGAACTACATGCACTTGAAATATTTATCTACGAGATGGCATCGAAATTTCCAGCCGGCCGCCCTAGCCTGGCCCGTTGCTCAAGGCTGGCATGTCCCAGGGGCAGGACTTGGCATTTGCCTTTGTTGACCTTCACGAGGTTCCTGCCAGCCCATGTCAAGGTCACTCTGAACACAGTTTCCAGCCTAACTATCAACCATTCTCCCCCAGTTTGATACCCTTCATCAGCTCGCTGAGAGCACGTTCCATCCCATCATGCAGGTTGTTATCAAAGTCATTAAAGGGCATTGATCCAGTATTGATCCCCTGAGGGACATCCAGCTGCCAGCTGGACTTTGCACCGCTCTCTACCACTTACAGTTGGGAAGTCCAGCCAATTTTCCACCCGCTTATCAGCCCACATGTCCTTGATGCGGCTATAAAAGTATTACAAGAGATCGTCAAAGGCCTCACTAAAGCCAAGACATACAACATACGCTGCTGTCACCTCGCCAGCTTTCCCAGAAGGCAATCAGGCACAGTTTGCCCTTGGTAAGTCCACATTGGCTGCTCCCAATCACCTCCTTGTCCCTTTCTTGGAAAACAAGCTTTGGAAACGGCTTCTAAAAGGTTTTGCTCCGCGATCTTCCCAGGGACTAGGGTAAGGCTGACCAGTCTGATGTTCCCCAGAACCTCCTTTTAGCCACCTTTGAAAATGGGTATGGCATTTGCCTTTTTCCAGGCACCGGGAGCCTCTCCTGATTGCCATGGCCTCTCGGAGACGGCAGATGCCTTTCAAAGACGGCAGATCTTACCACGCCTCTGTAGTCCCAGTAAGCTCACAGCTCTGCAACTGCACACACATTTCCAGTTCCTCCAGTTTATTTCCCAGCTGCACAGGCTCATGTACACATTCCCAGACACACTGGGGAGAGCCTCTTCCAGGACACTGTCCCCAGGACACTTCTTCATTAGATCGCATGCCTTTGCCTCAGGTTTCGGTAACTCTCCTGGTTTACAGCCTTCCTCACTAGGTCTAGCTGTTGGCCAAGGTGCTTGCGTCTCACCCTGTCAGACGGATCCCATCCCTCCTCAGAAGTCCTTGTTTCAACGAGGCTCTCGGGTTTATAAGACCCAAATCCCTGTCTGCACCATCAGCCACACAGCCAGGTGCCGACCTGCTGGGTGTGTCCACTCCTGCCCAAGCCCTTCACCTTCACAGAAAGAACTAAACACACCCAAGGGCCCCCTGCCCTTCACACTTGGCCCCAGAGGTCTGTCACCACTCTTTACAGACTCAAGGTCACCTCTGGTAGCATTCTAGGTGTAACAGTCCCTGTGTTGGATGAACCTTTTAGTTGTTCTGCAGTATCCTGGATCTAATTCCCCAGCAAACAACAAACCCCCGAGATATCGAGTCAGCTCAGCACATGGATGCTTGTTTCCCACTGGAGGGAGTCTCCAGTGACCATCACCTCCCTCTGATGTTCACCTCCTTCCACAGCTGCTTTACTTGGTGGCACTCAGTGCTTTATCAGAGCACATCTCCCACACGTTGACTCAAGCCCTAGGGAGAGGCACCACGCACACCTTGCAGCCCACGACCCTGGCAGCGGCATCCTCGTTCTGGGTTGAGACATCTGTTGTGCTGAGGGTAGCTGCTCCCCATCGTGTTCCCAACATCATCATTGCTCAACGTCAAGCGATTCCACATCTTGAGCTGAGTCTTTGGCCCACCTTGTCCTCCTGCTGTGCCATCTGCTACCTGTATTCCAGGCTAGCCGCTGTACAACCGCACTCCAGACATCCGTTGAAGAGTTGCTCCCTGCTTAGTTTGCTGAAGACAAAAGGTTTAAGCACTCCCCTGTCAGGAAACAGCCAAGAGAAGCTGTCTGCCAGAGCCAGCAGCAAACCACCATGAGCATCCAGAAGTTGATCGCTGAGAACTGCTGCACCAGCTGCTGTGTCAAGCAGCAAACGCTGCTGCACAGTCTTGCTAAGGGAAACCACGCACACGCGTAAGCAAAAGGCGCAGTGTATCAGATAAACATCTTAACACTTCAAAAGGTACAACAGCTAATGTTTCATAGACAGTTACATTTGATATGGTCATAGCTGGATTCAAATATTCTTTGTAATTCCAGCTGCCAGTACAAAATTCAAAGGGGGAGCAATCCTGAAATACTTGGCGTGAAGTAGAAGGCCAAAACATTTTCTCCTCTTGTAGGAAAACAGGATTTCTTTAGGAATGCTGACGTTCCTGTTTGAAGGTTTAATTCACTGCTTTCATCTGGATCCCTCATTCCCCTTTCCCCAGTAACACGAAAACTGCACCATAATGAATCAACACCACACAAGTGAACAAGCGCTCTTCCCTAGTTGTCAGTTGAAGGCCAAGTGTGTCACCAACAAAGGCACAACTGAACTGAAAAGCCCTTCAGCGCACATAAATCATCACGGCAGCTCCGCTCAGGCCAGGGGTTGGCAATAAACGCTGAGATAAGATAGCACGCTAGCAGCTGCACGCCTGATGAGGTACTTCAGGAACACCCGTATACGCAGGGACGGACCGCGTTAATATTCCCTTTCCACGTCCAGCGGAGACAAAGACGACGTACCTGGAGCAATAACTAATCTACAGAAATTATTCATCACGCCGAGACCCTCAAACGCTGCATGCAATAGTCTCTTCTTCGTGTTTTGCTGTTTACACTAAACAGAATTACCATCACCAAAGCATTGAAAATGATGCGCATAAAATTCTGAGTGCCTGAAGGTCAAATTATTTCACAGAAAAGCACTGATTTCTGAAGTTATCTATATACAGACTTCAGAAGCCGTAGCAGCAGCCAGAGCGCAACAACCCAGGTTATTAAAATTAAAAATGTATTTCTAATAAGAAGGGGTCTCCGGTTAGCTCCTTCCCACCAGGTAAGCGCACACGCGGTTCTTCAAAGCAAAGAGCGAGCGACGCGCCACTTCAAAGAGGCAATTTAAAACACTACACACGACGGAGGCAGAATGATCAGAAGCAATTTTCATCACGAAGCACCCAGGGCTTCAAATTCAGAGACTTGTGCAGGTTGGGGAGTTCATATAATTACACAAAAGTCTGGCTTTCCCTTTTCCAAGCAAAACTCCTGTGAACACAGAAAATTGTATCGTCTTAAGGCGCTGCAGCAGCCTTGCCTGGAATAAAGCAGCAGAACCATTTCACTGCCTGTAGCATCTAAAAAAAATCAGCGTCAGCTTTGTGATTCCACACAAGTATCTGACAGAAAACTGCAAAGCTCTCTAAGCTTTTTCAGGTTTATATGAAGTTCAAACACGGTATCAGAAGGTAACGACCCTTCTTTCATTAACTCTTGGATAAGGCGTTGTGCTGTCAAGCGACACCGGTAGCGCAGTCCTCTCTCCTCTCCTCGACGGCGCATTTCCCCGTGCCCTGAGCCAGCCCTAACAGCTCCGCAGCCGCAAAACCATCAGGCTACCTGCTTCTCAAATGCAGAACTGGACCTTGAAAATCCACACAGCACTGCTTGTTTCTTGTGATTTTTCTTCTGCTTTAGGGTGCTCCTTTTATTTATAATTTGTATGAAAATCCTAAAAGACTGATCCAGTGACGATCATTTAAAAAAAAAGTATTCAACACACTTACATACAAGAGTTTGAGAAAGCAGCACTAGTGACCTCGTACAGTTTATTTTAATCTTTTCTAGCCATAGCTTGTTTCCCGGCACGGCAAAAATTCTACTTGCCCACCACGACTACGTTGATCATTGAGCAACACTGATAGTATTTTACTTACGCATCAAAAAACTCACCTAGGACAAAGCACGCAAGCTTCATTCTCCAGCAATGCTTTTATCTCAACAGACAGTCTATTTTTTCAAACTACGTTTGTGCCAACATCTCCATTCACTACTGCTATTGTTCTAGCATCACAAATAAAGAATCTTTTTAAAATCTGTTAAATTTAAGACAAATTTAAGTTCTGTGTTGACAGATGGCCATAAATACACCACAAAAAAACCCAAAGCAAGTGACTTGGAAAGCGGCAAGGTTCGGAGCGAGAAAGGCGCGGGGCGTGTCCCAGGTGTCACCGGGGGGCTCACGCAGCTGGGACGAACCTGACTGTTCCTCTGGTCGCGGTCCAAGCTGGTTGAACCTCCCACACCACTCACTGGGGACTTCATATCTGAGCTAACGGACCTGCCAGCTCCGGGAACGGGGCAAAGGAGCTCATACATCTGCGTCCATCCAGACAGCCACGCTCAACTGTCTTGGGAAAGTAAAGACAAACCCATTTTAAAGTATTCTCTACTAGTTAGTGAAAAGTCTTCTTATGCAAGCAGGCTAACGGGACATTTCCTCCCTGAATCCTTCCTTCCTTTTCAGCCACTCCAAGGAAAAAAAAAAACCAAAAAACCAAAAAAAACCAAAAAAAACCAAAACAAACACCAAATGCTACGTTACAGCAAATAATAGCCTTTATGTTTGGTTTTAAAAATAAACTTTTGTCCAATGATTTTAAGTCACCTGGATGAAACTGATCTCTTCCTAGAAAGGTGACTCTTTTATACACACGCTGTTACCTTCCAGATTTAATAAGCAATTCACCAGCATTTTTATGAAGGAGCAAAAGTCTAGATCCCTCGGTGCATACACTTCCTATTCCATGCCAGGTGCGAACAATATCAGCACTACTACTATTGCCTTTCCTGCTGAAGACTTTATACCACCTATTAAATAAATTCCAGAATAAACTACTGCGTTGAGCATTTAATAGCACTGTACAAAGGCAGTTTTGCCGCTTAGACTTTGGGTTGGCTGTATTTGTCTGAACTCCAGCTAAGCTCCCTGTCTCAGATTAGCACAGGACCATCATCCATGTAGCTGTGCATGGAGACACACAGCACGTAAGTCTAGGCGAAGTTTCACCTGCAAGGATTGAGGGAAAAAGTAAATGTTGAGTACTGTAGTCTTCTCTCTAGAAGCCGTTGCTACGCTATCTCCTCTGGTGCTTCCGAAAATGCCTTGCTGCTACCATTCTCGCAACACCCCTTTTATTACTCTTCATGTCCCTGAACAGCTGTAGATGCAACTGACAGTGTCCTCCAGCAGCCAAGCAGAGCTTTAACACTCCTCCTTCACAGCCCACGGTTTTCACTGGATGTAATGCTGTCCTTCAGCTCCTTGCTTAGCCTTGCGGGGCTTCTGCTGAAATTCCTCGTCTTCCCACGCAACGGGGTGGTTTGCTCCTTAGCTCTCTGGAAGTCTTCCTTAGAAAAGCTAAGCTAAAACCATCAATCCAGGCATATTTCCCCTTCCTGGCTGCTTCCCAGGAGATTCTGCCCACCAAGAAGCTGAACGTGGCCTCCAGGCCAAGACTTTTAACAAGAGCATACTACTACGATCATTGCTGGGTAGGCCAAGTTCCCGTCAGCTGTGAAAGCACACGGGCCAGAAGAACAAACTCAAAACCACCCTCGCGAGGTCACCCACAGCCTAAACTTTTGCCCACAATGAAGCTCTATGACCCACCACGAGAAGCCAGTGACATTTCCTGCTTGTGAATCAACCGGAGGTCTGCCTGATCTCAGCAGATATGTGAAGGACATCTTTACAACTCTTAAAGTACAAATATTTGTAACTTCAAGAAGCTCTTTGCTTGCTGAGTCAAGAAATTCAGCTCTCCTCCCTGCAGGGCGCTGTTCTTGCAGCTTGTTGGCAAGTCATCCCTCACTTTTTCTACTTACCTCAGTGGATTTGTCTCGTTCTCTAGCAAATACAGAAAAAAAAAAAAAGTGGATATTTTAACATACATACTCTTTCTATTATCTCCTCTTCTGCCTTAATCTCGAGAGTCAGATCTCCTGCATACAGCTCCAGAAGTTCCTGCAGAATGGTAGTAACCGACCGCTCAAACATCCTGTAACGTATCGGAGCTCTTCTCTCCTCTATAAATTCCTTACTGTAACACATATCGCTATTTCCAATCAGTGGTTTTCCCCAAGTAAATAAAAGCTACAATATCCGCCCCGTCCCTTTTATAGCCAAGTACACAGTAATCCCTTGTTGATTCAGCTACTAGGGAACATTTTACCACCCTGAGGAGTCTTGCTACATCTTTCTCCTCCTATTCTGCTACAGAGAGGATTTACGGTACCTCAGCAACTGCGTCCGATTCAGCATCCCGATGCTGCAATGAGAAATACGCCCTTCCTGCCGCTAAAACTAATCATCTCGGGCAGCTTTGCTACGGTTTGTCCTTTGGAACGTTTACTCTTTAAATAGACACTTATTCCCCACTAAGATAAACTGCACTAAAGGAAAATTCTGTTGGATGTAAACAGAGGTATCAAAGCAGAAAACATTGCAACCAATTTGCAGAAAGTCAGCTTATAACTTAAATCAGCAGATAGCAAACAAAGATCCTCCTAAATCAAGGAGTCAAAGTTGTGCACGGCGTATTTGTGTCAAAAGCAGTCTTCTGCCTTTCCTGCTGAAAGGAAACATCTACAATTGTTTTACTACAGTTTTCACACACAATTTTCAGTATGTAGATCATCCTCTTGCCTTCCCCTCAAGCAACTCTGTGAAACGGAAAAAAGATTGCTATGCATTGATCCCAGAGGAATTAGAAAAACCTGGAAGAGAGGCAGAGCTAGAAAGGATCTGCCTCTGCGCGGTTATCCACCCCATCCTTGACGTAAAGTACAGCTGTTTCTAAACACAGCTACAGGTCTTCGTCAGCATCATTTTTCTGGACACGGGAGCAGCTTATTCTAGTTTGGACCCAGAGGTAAATAAACCAGAGAAGGCTTAACCTCCTATACCAGAAACAAGTGGCAGCATGCTTACAAACCTGAATTTCTCTCAATCATTTTACTGTGAAACAAGTCTCCAGTAAATAGAGGAAAACCAACTAACTCCCGTTATCTTCTGTAGGTAAAAAACCTCCAACTGACCCTTAAGCTCGTAGCGGTTGGGTACTGCCACCCACACGTCACACAATTCAGGACTCTCAGCTCTGTTATTGCCTTTCAATCACTGCGGTGGCAGACAGGTAGAAAAATGATCAGTTGGTGTATTTTTAGCAATCTAGGCACTACTGTTCTTCTAACCCCTCTCAATTCAAAGAAGGAAAAAACTCATTTGCCTTCCACGCCCACAGACAGAGAGCAGATAAACAAGATCTTGCTTTGAAACACAAAATCCAATCTACCTCTGCATTTCTTGACTTTAAGAGTTCTCACGCATGAACGATTTCCCGCTGCTTAAAAAAAAACCCCTCCCTAAAAAGCCCATTTATATTTTGAAGAGTAAATGGCTTACTCACAGTAGTTTAAGTGATGTACTTAAATCTACAACTTCCCCACACAATGCGTTCTGATGAAGCCATTATTTTTAGCAGGACTTTCGGAGGTCAATCACAACTGGCACAGGCCAGTGGGTGCAGGTTTAGGTGGTTTTTGTAACACACAGCTTGGTAACATTTCTAACACAAGCTTTTTAATGCAGTATGTGGAACAGGCTCAGCTAAAGTTACATTAACATATATGAAAGATACTTTGTGTGATAGCAGAAACCCACAAGCACACCGGAGTTTAAACAGGAGATATTTATGATTTTTATCAGCACAAGCTTCCAATTAATCAGAAGCTTCTCCTTGATAAAGCTATCAAAAACGACGAAGCAATTTACTCCCAAGTTTCAGTTTTCAGTATGCTTTTGAACTAAGATTTTGTTCATCATTTTAAATGTTCTAATCCACAAAACCCATGACAAACAACTCTTTCTTAAACCATGAAATATCTTTACCTTGTGCCTGAACAACGTCCCTCCAGCAACGCACACAGGAAAAAAATTTCCAGACAACATTCAACAGAGAGCAATGTCCTCACCATAAATCACATTACTGTACAGTTTGGGATTAGGATGAGTTGCCACTAGCAACAGAGCCAAAAAAAAAATCAATTCTGTCACTATATATAGAGAATTCTTTGTAACCTCAAACGTAGTCAACGTTTTCGGCAATTTGTCTCAGAGAAGTATTAGCAGTCCAGCATGTGACCAGGGAAACATGTCATCCAGACACAAAACAATGATAGAACAACAGAGTTTCCCCTTTTGTAGAATAAAAATCTAAAAAGAACAATCAGAAAGCTGCTAGTGAGCGTGAAAATAAATTTTATAAATTTTTATTTTCAAAATAAAAGCACACCATCTTTATAGCATTAGCATTTACAACAAATATCAAGATTGGGTTTAGAGCTTAAGTGTACTTAAAATAATCACTAATGAGGTTTTGTTTTAAAATGGGAAACTAAGCAAACATTCAGGAGAGACAGAATTTAGACAAATACAAAGGTACTTTTCTATAGGTTACCCAAATCTGATTCGTCATATTCAAGCTATTCCCTACTTAGAAAAATACTAGCGTATTATAATTCAGACAGCCTGCGAGGAGTTGTTAGAAAACAGGACTACGAGGAGTTTCTTTGATCCCCGTTTGCTTTACAGCTCTCTGAAGAAGCCAAGACACATTCCATCACTCAGGCAGCTGGCTTCAGCCTGGATTTGCAAAATGTTTTGTAGTAAGCAACAACAACCTGAAAGTTTTTACCTTACTCATCTGTCACATTTTGGGAATCTTGACAGCATCACCCAGGTTTATTATCAAGACTTTTCTCCTTTCTTTACTTATATTTTTAATACAGCTAGTTCATTTTTAATTTATGCCCTTCACGAGGGTTTCATTATCATTAACATAAGTCAAATTCTGTATTTTAATGCATTTGATAAGTAATAATAATTACCATCATGTTTTTTCCTCAAAGCACAATTGCCCTATCTGAGAATATAGGAAACATACTGTTATTTTTTAAGTCCATAAAATTTAATAGTTCACTGAAAACACGCACTCCAATTTCTAAAATATATCTGGAGGTATATGCCAGAGTATTCCTCATCAAGTTTTAGAGCAAGAAAGCAAGCTGCAACCGAAGGCAGTTCATCTCTACTTTCCACGCAGCGTGCAGACTTTCAGCGCGTTCTCCACTAAAATACCGTTCACGAGGTGTATCTGTGCGCAGGCAGTATTCCCACACTGTTTACACCCCTCTGCGTGCTAACCCACCTGCACCCTCACAAAAAGCTGCTGCTGTTTCGGAAACAGCTCCCAGTTGTTACACATCTCTCCCAGACACTGCACGCGCAACAGCCAGCGCGGAATGCGCCCACGCCTCAGCCACTTCAGCGCAAAGTCTCGTAACTCTGCCAGAGAAAGTGGGTTTGAGATGCTGAAGGACGGCTGACACCCCACAAGCCAGGTGAACCAACCTCACTGCTCACCCACGGCTGGACACGCCACTCCGGGCGCAGATGTCCTGACAAGAAAGGACATTCCTGCTCCCCATACAGCTTTCGGTAAATAACCCTGTTCACAGCTTTCCTGCAAAGGATATTTAAGCCTGCTCATACCTTGGACGCAGGAATTGGAACCATCGGTCACCGAGAACTGTGAAATACACTCTTCCTCCTACCACCATCTTCTCACGCTTGCTCTAAATAAGCACTGGAAAGGTTCCTCAGCTCCCTGCTATTCAGCTCACATACGTTCTCCTCGGGTCAGATGGGACTCAGAGGAAGCAACAGGAGCGACACTGAAACAGAATTATGCTTTCTGAATTTGGTGTCATTGTTGAAATAATGAGAAAAGGAGTTGAAGTAGCTTAAAAAAAAAAATAATAATCCTAGCATTTTCATACTGATGCCACTTGCCACCAGGCCTGGCAGGGCACTACCCATCCCCGAACGGTTTCTCTTCCAGTTCAGCTCATCTCCTTTTCTGGAATGGTGGCATTCCTTACCTGTACCCATTTCACCTGGGAAGGTTCTTGAGTACAACCAGTCACTTCTGCTTTGATCATTCCCTACACACAGAAAGAGACGCCAGGGTCCCACCCCATCCTTTTTCCAAGAAGCAGAAACTCAAGTCTACTGCCAAACAGCCTCCTGGAAAAGGTATCTGAAAGCATATGAGAAGCCTTTTCTTCTCATCACCAGCTTTCCTTGATCTTGATTATTACCTGCAGTAGCATCAGCTGCTACAAACACCTTGCAACAGGAAGCCCAACCGAGAATAATTTTTCCCAAGGGCAAGTGCAGCTCAGGTGCTCAACTGGGAATTAAGAATCAGTTTTCACTACAACTAAATCGGAAATTCATTTATGAAAACAGCACTTTTGGGGAGCAGGAATACCGTGCAATTAGATTATTTTTTCCTGAATGAAAAGCTAGAGCAAAACCAGAACACAGTTGCTAATACAGGCTGCCTCTGCGCTGGCAGTTGGCCAGCATAGCTAGGGGAAGAGAAGGCAAAACGCGTTTCAAGCATCCAGCTAGCGACGTCAAGAAAACAGGGCACAATTCTGAACTAACCTGCTCAATTTAGAAAGAAAAAAAAAAAATTCAAAATTTCAACAGATAAACTTCTACAGCAGGGAGATCCATTTGCTCACTCGGGAGAAGAAAAGCGTGTGGATACGTCCGGATCACAATAACGTCTCTTTGGCTGAAAAGGTCTGGTCTTACGAACCGGACAGCAGCATTGCAGCGCACCTCCACACAAAGGACTTGGCATTCGTCAGCTCCAGCAAGCAGAGAACATCAAAGCACCCCTGCTAAGGGAAATGAACTCTTTGGGGAAGATCAAAGCCCAACACGCTCCACAATCTAGGCCCGGGGTGTTTAAAAGACTACCCCAAACTCCAGAACAAAGCCCACCGTCGACAGCCACATTCCTCTGGCACAGCAGAGCTCTGCAGGAGCGGTAAACCTTGGCTGCGGGACACAGAACGCGACTGGTCAGAAGCCCAAGTCTCCCCGGGAAATTGGGAATAACACCACCGCCATCCTCGATTTCAAGTCAAAGGAACATACCTTCGCTCCTACTTGCACTTTTGTAAAGATGAAAGCGAAGACAGCCACCTCTTACCAAAAGAAAAGGGAGCACAAGTGGGAAGCACGTGGAGAAGAAAGAATTAAAGAACATTTTTATCAGCAACACACTAGATGATGCTCAAACTCTTGAAGTGTATTTTTACACTACTCCTTGAGTATCTAACGCCCAGTAGCTGCTACAGAAGCAATGGAAACACAGAGGATTTGATTCCTCCGGCACTAGAGACAGCCAAGCCACTTCTCCCCCAGCAGCAGGCAGACTGAAACACCGACTTTAACCAGTCTTTGGATATTGGCATCAACATTCTGCAGATTTACAAATGAAAGACTCATGTAACAACAAAGATTATGTTCATCTCTTCAGCAAAAAAAAGCCTAAGCTTCAAATGCCTAGAAGAACTAGAGTGTAAGGCCTTCTTACTGGTTAGCTCCCAGTAACTAACCAAAATCTGCTGTCACATAGATTAACAGAAATACAGATGAACGTTTTTAAACTTTGTTTGGTTTGGGTGTCTTTGTTTGTTTTGGTTGGTTGTTTTTTTGGCTAAGAAGCAGATACAAACTTGTCTCACTGTAACTGCTCGAAGAAACTGCAGAAACGACTTTTCTTTCATCTCTTTTCTACTATTGGGTGGAAAATGCAGAGTACAAGGAATAGCTATATTTTTTTTTTTACACTGGAACAATCTCCCCAGGGACTGGAGGTTTTCAAGATGCGATTGGACAGGGTGCTAGGTAATCTCATCTGGGCTCCCTTTTCCACAAAAGGCTGGACCAAATGGTCTTTTGAGGTCCCTCCCAGCCTGGGCTGTTCTATGACTCTACGAACTTGTGGAACACATTTAGCTTGCATTTTATCAATTCAGAGAGCAAAGGCAGCAAGATCTGCTCCCCAGTATTCTATCCAGACGTATTTCTAGATACAGACTTAGACATATTAAAGAAATACAAGTCGTCTCAATAGCTTTCATTGCAGAACTCAGCGGGGGGGAAGAAGTCGTTCCAGTTACCAAACTATTTCCTCCGATCACAGAATGGTTTGGGTTGGAAGTGACCTTCAAGATCACCCAGACCAACCCGCCCTGCCCCGGGCAGGGACACCTTCCACCAGACCAGGTCACACAAAGCCCCGGCCAACCTGGCCCGGAATGTTTCTAGGGATGGTGTGTCCACCACCTCTCTGGGCAACCTGGGCCAGCGTCCCACTACCCCTCATGGTAAAGAATTTCTTCCAGTATCAGGAAGGACAAAACACAACTGTTACACCCCACAGACCATATTGTAAAGCAGTGCTACGTGCAAGCAGCAAGTGGTGTAACATCAAACGGATGCAGTAAGACCAACTGCTGCATGCAATTTCAATTCCCCACCTAAGCAGAGAACAGTTGGTTCTGTCAAAGCAATAGTTGCAACACAGAACAAAGGTGTGGAAGAGTTTGAAATTCTTACTGGTTAGACACTCCAGGGGAGACACCTTGGAGGCACATCTATTTTTAAAGAGCAGTTATGTGTTCTGGTATTGCCAGTACAGTGAATTAATTTCAGTTTATCACCTCACACCAATAACACTGGAGCTGGTGAAATACATTTATTGGAATTAAGAGGTCTGGGCTTTGTTATGAGTCACATTAAAAAAAAAACAACCACCCTTGTGATGGTCCACTCAATTTATTTTCCTTCCTGTAATTCGAATTGAACTGAATTCTGAAAGTAATACTAGCATTCCCAGAAACCGCCTGGTTTCCCCCAACTATACAAACATATAAATACTGTAGCAGATCTTGCGCAGAAAATATGAGCACTTCACCTGTGCACGACATCTTTCACACAACTACGTGGACTAACAGCGTTGAGAAGAGGGGAAGAACGAGAAGATGAAGAGGATCGAGAGCAGCCCTGAGGAGAAAGACCTGGGAGTGTTGGTAGACGAGAGGTTCAACATGAGTGGGCAATGCGCCCTTGCGGCCCAGAAGGCCAACCGCATCCTGGGCTGCATCAAGAGGAGCGTGGCCAGCAGGTCGAGGGAGGGGATTCTGCCCCTCTACTCTGCCCTGGTGAGACCCCACCTGGAGTACTGTGTCCAGTTCTGGAGCCCCCAACACAAGAAGGACATGGACCAGTTGGAGAAGGTCCAGAGGAGGGCCACACAGATGCTGAGAGGGCTGGAGCACCTCTCCTATGAGGCCAGGCTGAGAGAGTTGGGGCTGTTCAGCCTGGAGAAGAGGAGGCTCCGGGGAGACCTGATAGCGGTCTTCCAATACCTCAAGGGGGCCTACAGGAAAGATGGGGAGAAGCTGTTCAGTAGGGCCTGTTGTGATAGAACAAGGGGTAACGGGTTTAAATTAGAAGGAGGTAGGTTTAGATTAGATATGAGAAAAAAATTTTTTACAATGAGAGTTGTAGAGCACTGGAACAGGTTGCCCAGAGAGGTGGTGGAAGCCCCATCCCTGGAATCGTTCAAGGCCAGGCTGGATGGGGCTCTGAGCAACCTGATCTAGTCGGGGATGTCCCTGCTCCTTGCAGGGGGGTTGGAGTAGATGACCGTTGAAAGTCCCTTCCAACTCTAACTATTCTATGATTCTATGATTCTATGAAACTCAAAAGCAGGACCTAATTCTTACTAGGTGTTACGAGGCAGCTATATTTACTTGTCCTCTTATGTAGTCAGCTTAGATCACACATACATAATTAGAAACGATCACACAAAATCAATTAACATGAAAGAAAAGTTCATAACCAACAAGCACATTAAAAGAACACGTAAAGCCGCTGCCATCTACGCCCTCTTTCGCTAGCAGCAACACAGGTGAAAAAAAGGAAAGTACACTGAGAGATAAGATTGGCTAAAACCAGGCTGGGCAGACATCAACAGCACAGAAAGCAGCGGCTGGAAATCAAGACACCGTAATGCTGCCTACTATTGCTTTTCTCAATTTTTTTTTCTTGATTCCAAAGTCATTCTAGCCTCTTTCCTCTGTCTCTGCCTTTAGGATGGACAGACATTGATTTTTAGATCAAACATGAACAGAAACTCAGCAGCCTAACATATGGTAATGTTTCAAGACAGAAAAATCACAATTTTGTCAAAAGAATACAACTATTTTACTACACTGCTGGAAGTCTGAAAAATGTCTGGGTCAATTTTATTTAATTAAAAAAAAAAAAATCAGGCCCTCATCTCTGTCATTCTCAAACTCTGAATTAAAACCAAAGTACTTCTAGAAAGTAATTTCTTAAATTTTTAGCCTTTCCAAATATTGCCAGGAATATCTCACGAAAGACGCAAATTCATTTATTCTTACATTCAAACATCTTTGAAAGCACTTTTGATCTGAGATCAACTTAGGGTATCATACTGTCAGAAGACCTGTGGCTTGTTTGGCTTTTTGCCTCCTCACTTTTTTCCTCCCCTCCAAATACGCATACAGAATACAGCAGAGCCAAAAAAACCCAAAAACTTACTTCTGCTCGGTATTGTACCTATTTAAACACGGTCACAAGCGCCAACATTTTCTTCGCTGACACTGCTTCGCATCTGGCACGCAAGCTAGAGATAACTATGGCTTTACCACCATAAATCTTCCCAAGCCTTCTGCATGGCTGAGCTCTTCTCATAATGTCAGACACCACGGCGTTTTGTCTTTCTCATTAAAAGGATGCTTGCTGGAGAAGGCGCAGGAGGATGGAGACGTGCGCGAACAACCTTCTCGCAGCCTCCGGAGAGCGGACCTAAGCGCATTCTCACAGGCACAAAGAAAGGAATACTTAAAATAACTCAAAAAAAAAAAAAAAAGACTGTTCCAAGGAACAGCTCCGAACTGAAGAACAACTTTAAACATCTAAGAAGAGAATCTACACGCTTACAGAAACACACAGGGGAAAAAAACCTAGATTTCAATAGATTTTTTTTTTTAAGTTACTTTTACTCTTTCCTCAAGCATTAATTGGAAATAATGTGTGAATACAACCAAACACTTACAAACATTAACTCAATAAAAAGCCTCTAACTTCACGTATTCCTACTACACATTTTGGAAAAATGTTATTAAAATTTTAAATCCTACTATAAAAAACAAACAGAAAAACACCGCTTTGAGCTGTTATAAACCAGTTTAGTTTACCGCAAATACTTGACTGGAATACCTTTGGTTTAATTAGGTTTTGCCCTTTTTCTACAGTCTATTTTTAAAAATATGAATGCAGAATACCTTTTTTTTGTGTGTTTACATACTGCAGTAAGTGACTAAGAAAATTAGGCAGGCTCATTGACTTTACTAAGACCAAAAAAAAAAAAAAAATCAGATGCTTATTCATCAGAAAACTAAAATCACCAGCAGTAATACAAGACAACAGCTAGGTTAAAAGTCCACCAAGAGCAGGAGAAGCTGATCTCAATGAGCAGCAAGCAGAGTAACTTCAGAGTACTTTTGAAGTGCTGAGTTCTCCAAAATAAACTCTTTTTACCTCTGCCTCCCCTATGAAGAGTATTCACATGAGATACAACCCGATAATGTCGTTTCCCTCATTCGTCAGGACAAGCTTCCCACCCACCGGCACGGAGCAGGCACGAGGTTTTCAAGGACTACCGACGGATGACGGGAGCGGCCGTTCTCTTTTGATTTCAAAGTCGGACTCGACCCAAACGCAGGAACTCGAATATTAAAAGGGAATTCACACAATGCACCACGAAGAGACGGGCTGAACAGGTCTCTAACGTAAATTCTGCATATTTCTTAAGAGGTTCTTCAGCATCCTTTATAGAGAGCTCAACTAGTCTTTAGGAGGCACAAAGCACACACAAGTTCCAATTATAACTTTTACCAAAAATATAAAAACAACTTCAGACACAGCAACAACTGCCAGATTCGCCAAGTCATGTCAGCTTCTATGAAGAGAGGTATCCTTTCTTCTTATTATTTTTCAGAAACACCAATCTGCAACAGGGACTGTGGACAAGGGACTGTGTCTGCATCAGGGACTGTGGACAAGATTTGATTTTCTGATTAATTTCAGTTCTGTGGCACAAACATCAGCCTTGCCAAGAACCAGCATTCACAACGCGCTAGCGGGTATTTTCAGCACGACAAAAATCGAACTTGTTCTGAGCCAGCTTGATATACACTCAAAAACACTTCAGCGAAGCCAGTTCTGGTGTAATACAGTCTCCTGCTGTTCACCACACCCTCCTCGCAGAGGCAAGAGACGAGAATCCGTGCCCGCAAGCCAGATAATATAATGGACCATGAACCGGAATAACACGAAATCGGCTTCACTAGTGGATGCACATCTCCATGTTCACCTGCGAATATCTAAAATAACTTCCAGGGGAAAGACAAGGCTGTCACAGAGGGAAAGGGAAGGAAAAAAAAAATAACATCTTGAGTCACAAAGCTAGGTGAAAAGGGTGGAATGCCCTTTATCAGCATTCTCCGTGTCCCAAGCCACAGTAGGTATTGTTTACAAAAGTCTTTGTGCGGGTTACGCTAAAAGGCTGGAAGCACTGTCTGCAGAAGACGCTGAAAGCACTACTGGCAAAGGATGCAAAACCTGCAACGTAAACCTTTTCCCAACAAACATGACAGAACAAATACAACAGAACAGCGTAGGAAATTAAGCCAGGCTACACTAATTGTGTCTGGAATGATAAGAATGCTCTTCCTCTTTCCAATACAGCCTGTCATGACGTTTCTGGTACGTCCTGAACATCTTCCACTCCTCTTGCACACAGGGTTCTGGAAGAAAGAGCTGGGATTAAGAATACTTAGAGCCTCAAAGAGAAAGCCTTCCTCACAGAATTAGGCTCAGGTTTCAACAAGTAGATTGAAGAAAGAGCATTCTGTCCCTTGAAAATGATCCTATACCATATATTCTAATATACATACCTAACTTGGCCGATTTTCAGCTACGCCTTGCAATTGTCACCATAAAAACGTGTAACAAAGGCAGCTTTACAGGACTGCATCGCAACGGCTGGTTTTCTAGAGTTCTGCCAAGTAACATCATGGTGAAAAATGACAGCTCCAGGAAAGGCCATACTCGGATAAAAGTCAGGAAAAAAAAAAAACCCCGCGCAACTTGCTGCAAGCTAATGAATTCTTTCTTAAAAAGGGGGCACTGAGTCAAAACTGAAAATGCAACATGTTGTGCTTAGTACCAGAATCATCTTTTTACTGTCTTCCAAGATAAATGCACACTGAAGGCCCAGTGCTCACCAGCTAACACAACAGCCTGAATTCTCCCGAAAGCTTCTAAGGAAACACAAGCCGTTAAAAATCAGACTTCCAGAGCATACGTTGGAATTGTTTTAATAAGCAAAAGCTCATTGAAATGCAAACCTTAAAGCTAAAGTGGAGGAAAAAAAATAAATTTAATGGATTCTCGGGTTTTTACTTCTGCTACAAAAAAAAAAAAACCCAAAGATTTGTCAAAAACAAACCTTCATTAGTTAACCAAAAACTGTGAAGCTACTCAGAAATATTGAAACAAGAGATCCATTAACTTTCATATGTCAAGGATTAAAAAAAATAGAAATGAAAAATGAAGGAGTGCAGTCCATTTCTCAATTCACTGTGCCAAGATAGGCCTGAATCATTACACTGTGGCTATGTTTATACTGAAAGGTTTTTTTTTTCTTTCCTGCTCAAAACTTGGACTTCCACACCCAGTAGGCAACATTTTTTTAAGTACATTCCAAGCTTCCCTCAAACAGTTCCAGTCAAAACATCACCAGGTTTTAATTCCATCAAGAATGCCAGTATCTCATTAGAGGACCGCTTAATTACAGGTAACGTGCCCACACCACAGATTCTGTGGCATCTTTATACGGAATATTATTCAGAAGTAACACCACCAACTTTTCTCAAAATTTCTGAAATTTCTGCATATTTATTCTTATAGCAAAGAATTATGCTACATCCCCTGAAGTAATTAACAGAACTTGGGGAAAAAAAAAAACAAAACCGAACTCACAATACTCACTAGTGGTGAGAAAGATCAACCCAAGAGGAAAGAACTGTCATCAACTCCAAAGAAAATGGCAAGCTTTAAAGAAAATAAGTCTCTAGATCTACTAGTTGCATAAGGAAAGCCTTTTCAAGTGTCAACCCCAGACCAAAACAGTGCATACAGTTCTCATGAGTTTGTCTAACTCCTCCGCTGTCTTCCACTTTGCCAGGTTACGCAATTCAGAATTTGCAGGCGCAGAAAATCGTTCTGCTCCTGCTTAAGTAAAGCCAGGAACACCAGAGGCAAGCGTCACGCCTGCTGAAGGGAGTGAATGACCTTGAAGGAAAAAGGAAAGGTGGCAATGAAGGACAAATTTCTGAGCATTGTAAAGGAAAAAAAGATCACCTCCTTACAAAAACCTCCCAGCAACTGCAGAGAGGAAGTTCTAAACAGGAATTTTTCAAACAAGGCCTTATCGGATACCCATTAGCCAGAGGCAAACACGCTCTGCTGCCCAATACAGGGTTCCAGAGTATCCAAACAAATCGCATTCCCTGCAGCTGGAGAGCGGAAAGAACAGGAAGAAAGGTAAACTCCTCACTACCACACTCTGCCGCAGGCCAGGAAAAATAAAGCTTTCTTAGAATTTTTCAGAATCTCTTACGGCATCCTAATATACATGGCTATACACATACATAAATATCTATTCTTCTACAGTTTTCTTTTCCAGCTACCTACCCTTCCGCAGCGCTATCCATACCGCGACGAGACTTTTCTCTAACGCAGTATCCGTTAAGTGATCCGCGTTGTAGCTGCTGTGTTAGATTTGATGTATTTAAAACTGGAACCGCCGTTAGGTTCTACTCCAGCAGCTTGACCCAGAGCCAAAGTTGCCCTAAACCTTATCAGGAACCTACCAACGTAACCAGTGAGGTTACAGAAGCGTAGTCAAATTCCACCGGAGAGTACAAAGTATACACACAGCAAAAGGTTACACGCAACTTTATTAAGTGGAGTAAAATTCAAGATATAAATGACATGTTAAAACTAGCAGCAGCTGGCTATCTACACATACATATTCATTCATACTTTCACTTTTTTATTTTTTTTAAAATACCTGTACTGTTCACTCAGGCTTGTTATGACAAGAATGAGACACCAAGTCAGAGATGTCGAAGAAGTACTCTGTCCTCATACCGGGCACATAAACACAAACCCCCAGTAAGTTCCCTCCTCCCTCGCCCAAATACTCCGCATCCAACGTGCTACGTCTCAGCGGAGCAGAAGCAAGCGGCAGCCCGGCTGACAGGACCACGGCATCCAAGAGCAGAAATGGCTCAGATGGTTAAGGAAGACCCGATCTCCCCACTCAGATCGTTAAAGAAGACCCGATCTCCCCACTTAGCAAATAAATGCTTAACAAATCTAGCAGGCGGAAGCGGTACTGCTGAACATTAAATACAAAAGCATCTTGGAAACAGAGGTGGTGCCCCAGAACTAACTAAAATTCACAAGCTCAGAACCGGATAAAGAAAGGACTAAGGGAGAAATGAAGCATCTGGGAGGAAAAACAAAAAAAAAATAAGTTGACAAACTGGAAGGAGGGAACATTCTTCAGAGGGCAGAGCTTTGGATGAGAGCATGGAAGATAGGAAATACCACACAAAGGCAGGGCGGCAGCAGCAGGAGAAAGGCGAATGACACAGAAACAGAGCTAGAGGAGAATGCAGCTTTACAAAAAAAAAAAAAAAAAAAGAGTTGAATGAATTTATAGGATACATTACCCTGCCACATATGCTAGACCGGACAAGGAGAAGACACTTCAAATAAAAAAAAAAGTAAGGAGGAAGAAACCACAAGGACAGAAGAGGGAAAGAAACAGAAGGAGGTATCTGTACATATATTTGCATCCATATCAGGAGCACACGAAGGTTATGAGCCTATGATTTTGGCAACTCCTTTTACACTATGAATTCCGCTGAAAGTGATGAGAAACTAAACCTGCAACCCCACCAGTGAAAGGACTGTACTGCTCTTCCACCTCAGCCAGAAAGCATGCAATCTCTGCATCCATCTGCAACACACTGTGCAATCAACTGACTCAAAGTGACAAAGCAACACAGGATCAACACATCAGGGCAGCAGAAAATTAGCTGAGACTTAAATAAGGTGGCCTTTCCAGCTCTGTAATTCACAAAGCAGAAGCCAGGCCTTCTACAGGAGCATTAGGCCGTGGTTACACAGCAGCTTTAATCTCACGTGAACCTGCGCCGCTACTGCAGTTTTGCTTTCCCTCTCCTCCCTCAAGGTATTCATTCCTCCTACCTCTCACGCTAGCAGGGGCACTCGCGCAGCCGCACAGCAAGCTGGACCAGGGAATGGATTTATGCAAAAATCATCCCTTTCTGTGAAGGTTTAGGGAAGATTTGACTTCAGGTGGGTAAATTCCCTAATCCACGTTGCTCACCCGTCCTCGTGCTCCTACAGGGAGACAGCAGAAACAGTCAGCAAGTGGAGCTGGCCCTTCAGCGGCGGTCCAGACACACAAAAGCGAGGTACGCCTACGTCCCAGCAAACTGTGGGCCATTTCAGACCACCGCGTGCGACTTATTTCGTACCACCAAGCAAATAAGGCAATCTTTAAAACCAAAATAAAACATATGAAAATTGCCAACACCTCTGATAAATTCAGCCATTCATAACACAGTTGGCCCCTGGAAAAAAAAAAAAAAAAAAAAGGAAATGAACTTGCTGCCTAAAAGCAGCCAGGTGTGGATAGAGTGAAGCAGCCATAGAGAAACTCCGAAGGATTTTTGGAACAAAGCCTACATTTACCTTTCAGGGGGAAAAACCTCTTTCTCCACCTCAGTTGCAGAAAGACAATCTTTTTATAGTAATGCCAGCACGGATCTACCATGTGAAAGGATATGGTAGCTTTAGTGAATTACAGAAGATAAACATATGTCATGCCTAAAACTGAGCCAATGATCCTAAAAAGCAGCCTGAATCACTTGTTCCACAAATTCCCCAAGCACTAAGTACGAAGAAATGTAACACAAAGAGCCAAACAGAGATTAGAAACGCAGAAATGTATTTTTAAATCTATTTGCTAACACATTTCGAAACATATTTTTTATTACAGTCTTGTCAAGTCATAAAAAGCTACTTCAGCTTTACTGCTACTAAGCTCCCGCAGAAAAGAGAAATACAACACAGCCCGTAAGACTGCAATGGATATTTGCCTTTTTTTACTAGGTATTAGACTTTTACATTGTTCCAAAAGCTGTCAAACTCCCAGGAAACCTTTCTGCTCAACTACCAGCAGAGAGATTTGTCAAGTCCTAGGTATGCTTTCCACAAGGAAAATACGTTGACTTTTCTTCCCAGCCCCCAGGACCTGAATCTACATCCCTGCATACAAAACGTCGCATTATCACTCAAAAAGAAGACATATTTTAGATTTAATTAAACACTGTGGTTTTGTTTATGTACAGCCCTCAAGGAGATTAAGTATCTGCAGAGGGGCCGGAGAAAAGGTAGTTACAGCTACATGCCTCAACCCTGACCAAGAAGATTCCCGTTTGGAATAAACAGTGGTTCACTTTTCATCCTCTCCAAACGCCATCGTTTAAGCCTTCAAACTATAAACATTTAAAGCAGTGCTCAGTTTTGCATTAAAGATATCAAAGCCATTGGAATGGCAAGTATGCTTATGATCTGCTGGGCTGCCAAAAATCATCTGCTAATGTACTAGACAATAGCTGTATTCTAGTAGAACTCAAAGAGAACTTTCTGATCTTTTCCTTGCGTCACTTCTTTTTAGTTTTACACAAAACTGAACCGAAATGATATTAAAAAATGTAATTAAGAGTTTTAAATCCTGCACAAATACTATGGTTTGTAGTATTGCATACATGATTGGAATGCCTGCATTTATACGCTAACAAACACAGCAATTATTTGTAATAATTTAACATTCTAAAATATGCATTCTTAATCCCTAACTTGCAAACCACGTATTCAGAATTTCTTGTTGCCACTGCAGCCGTTAACTTTGCAGAATGCAGAGCAGCATAAAGCAAGAGCACAAAGTTCTACTCTCGCAGCGCCTGACAACGGCGCTACGAAAGGACCCAAACTCTCTCAAGTCGTGATAAACAAACAGCATTCAGTTAAAATTTAATACTTGTGGATAACAGCAGGGCGCTTTCTGTAAAAATAATTCTTCGTCCCGGAGACAAAAAGATCCTGTGCGTGGTTCCAGCGAGCACGGCTTTCTGGAACGCTCCGGAATCACGGTGGCTGCATCTCCTGAATACAGTCATAAACAGACAAGTAGCGGGATGACGAGATTGACACCCAACTTCTCACGCGAGTGTCACACACCGACCGGCGCAGCATCAACAGCCCCAAAGCTTTCAAAGCCCAGCTCCTCCTTCACAGTTCGATGCAATTAAAAGGCCTCTGCATCACAAACCAAGATCGGGGCGGGGAGGTTTCAGCAAATGTTCTGAAGCAAGAATTCTCTTTTTCTCTCTCATTCTGTTATGTGACATTTGAACAGATCACCAACATGATGGAGCTGTCATATCCTATCACATCATTCCATCTTTAAAGAATGTTTAATCTGCAAATCCACGCAGCGATTCTGCAAAGGCAGATTGCTCGCAACAAGAACGCTGAACAGAGACGATGTTTAGGGACCCTGTTAGTGAATTAAATATATTAGCACAGTTTCTTAATCCATAACATTAAAACCTACAAATTAAATTAACTGTAGGAGTTGAATTACAGTGAACAAAAATATTTTAAGCCGGTATTTTCCACAGGTTTTCCTGTTTTTGCATCCACGGGCTAATAATGCGTATGACATCTTTCAGCAGAATACAGACGAAAGTAATTATCAGCTCCTGAAAAATAGGAAATGCTAACAAAACCTGGGCTAGAGCAGCAGTACCTGGTCTAAAAGTTCTAAAAATACACTTCTGTCTAGGGGAAAAAAATTTCTTGGATCAGTCTGTTACTTATTACTCAGCGTTTGCTAGTTAAATACTGCACAGCCGCTAATTTTAATCTAAGGAAATGAGTGCTGTGATCTTTCCCATACAACACCCACAGCAGAAAAACAGGGGAGAGAAAGCTCGAGGCTCGACACTCTGATTTATGAAGAGAGGACACCGTGAGAGCGAGACAAACAGTACGTCACCTGTCAAAGTTGCCACACTTGCATTTTATATACAAACACAAAGCAAGAAATCTCTTTTAAATAATTAACGGGCGGACTGTACGCTGCCAAAAAAAAAAAAAAGAGCAGGACAGCAGTGAACTCGCTGCTGAATATTTCACAGAACCATCCCAGAAACTGATCCTCGCCAAATGGAATGATTAATCCTCCACATAATGCCAGGCATCCACCACCACCGCATTTTGTTAAAAGCAAACTTTTAACATCGAGAGAAGCAATCACATTAGGTAAAATGAGTAATAAAACCCCCACAATCGATATCCCCTAGATTTTCCCTTCTGATCTTAACCTGTGCAGAGTTTTGAATTACAAACGCAACTCCTTATAAGTTCTTACAAGTTTCTGGTTAAAAATGCAATCTACTCAAAAGTGCTGTTCAAAGCCATCTCCAGCGATACATAAATCATGAGTGGTTTTAAAACATTTCAATAATTTTAGCAGCCTCTCACAACCAGTAAATCAAAGTCTTAGTCTATTATATAGAGAAATATTGCTGAAAAGACCAATGCTTTTTGTACTTTGTTTGTGACTTTATTTTTTTAACATTTCCCCCATTGAAGAGCAGAAAAAATGGTGTGCATTGTGTTAGCTCCAGTTATAATTTCCAGCTGTGTCAAAACTTTAACAGCCTAAAAGCAGGAAATCCAAAGAGGAAATTCCATCGTCAGTTCCTGAAGTTTTGTAACTCAAATGTTCTTCCAAAAACTGGATCTTAAAGGAATTTTGGTAGCATTTTCTGTAACCTTACCTGATATCTTCAAGTAGATCACATTCTGCCTGATGCTTGGCCTGAAGTTTTGTCATCTGCTCAATCTGAATGTTTTTTAGCTCTTGTGTAACTTTCACCTACAAAAAAAAAAAACAAAACACACAGACCACACATATATTTTCTGTAGAGTTTAAGTCAAATTTCAACAAGTAAGAAAACAACTCATGTCCCTCATCTGTTTTGAAATTGCACATTTCAGTGGAAAACTCGAACACAGAATTAAAAGGGCAGTTTAACCCTACACAACATTCATAAAGGCTGATTTCAATCAATGCTGTCACCCCAGCAGGCTTACGCTGCACGCCGCAACAATCTCAGGCTTACGCCTCACCATTCCCAAAAGCGCAATTTTATTCCAAAACCTGGGAGGGTAGCTTGTGTGCAAAGCTAGCAAAAAAAAAGAAAAAGCAGGCCAGAGAGGGGGGGAAAAAAATAAATACTACAGTGTAAACATTTAGCACTTCAGTGCAAGTCGTACAATTCTGAAATTTATTAAGCTGTCCTACAATTGCTATCATTTAAAGACAGCTTAAATATCAAGTTGGTTTTGATTTTGATTGTGCATCAGATCAAAAGTGCCCTCTAGAAGGGCTCAGAAGGGTGGCCTTACGTTTTTCAGTATTGCTGTCATTTTCCTTTGAACCTTGCCATCACGAAGCTAAAAATCTCAATACTTTGGGAACCTACTTGATAACTGGCACAGGTATCAAGAATGATTTGATTTTGGAAGGGAACCTTGGGGTTGTTTTGTTCTTGTTTTTATAAAACAAGAGGTCTTGGCATTTAAGCCCTCTAGTGATCAGAGGAAATCCACATATCGGCCTAAAAAAAATGATCACCAGCAGATCTGGGGACGTTACGCATTCATGAGGACAAAAATGCCAAACAGTTACTGTAATGGGGGAAGAGAGATGAAAAATTCACAGAGGAAGAAGACACAGATCTCCCTCTTCTTCACTAGCCAGGCAAAAAAAAAAAAAATTAAAAAATAAATTCTAGATCTCATCAGCTGGCAAAAGCCTCCTCAATTTTAACACTGGAAACTGTCCCCCAGCAACAAGCACCCATTTAGTCACAACATTACATAAAGACAAGTTTTGCACATGATACCAAAGGGAAAAAAAAAAAAAATATCAATCACATGTGTGCCCCTGACTTGAAGCAGAAAAAGCGTCTATTTTTAACATGAACTTTCGGCATTTTCATTTTTATCTGTATACAAAAAAAAAAACCTAACTCAAAATAAATAAACCCACACAAGATAACCCACGTAATGGATATAATCTCAAATGAAATAACATAGGCAGAGAATGACAAACGTGCAGCATAAATAAGCTGCCAAACACAAACTGAAATAGAAATAGGAATTGTTTAACAAAAGCAGAGTCCAGCCGCAAAAGGAGAGGTCGAGAGGCAGGGACGAGAGATCTCCACTGCAGCCGCCTGCCGGGGCTACTGGGGAGCTGGGGGGATCACCAGGGATTTCTGTTTACGCCCCCTCTCAGGTGTTCCAGCCCTCCCAGTCTCTCCCAGTCACTATGGCACAGTTCACACAGCGAACCCCTGCAATCTCCTCTCCTCGCCGAGAAGTCTCATCAGCGCGTACGAAATCTCAAGCATCGACGGCGAGCTACGACAACCAGGCTGGAAGCGATTACAGCCCAAAGCACCCCGATCGGGCAGCATCGCGAAGAACACACAACACACACGAATCTCAAAACCACACAACCGCCCTCCGCGGTGCCTGCAAAGGAGCGGCATCTCCATCCCGAGACCCGCTTCACCCTAAAACCCCCCTTCGCCCGCTAAATCCCCCTTTTCTCCCCACACGCTGCCCATGGCGTCCAGTCCTCAAAATAACGAAGCAACAAACCAGTACTCAGGCGTAGCTCAGGACCCAAGCCTCCCAGATAACAACCTGCCTACACACACAAGCCACACTGGGAAGAGCCTTTTCTCCAAATCTACGTTCCTTACGCCTCTTCCCACACCCACCCCCCCTCTAACGCAAAGCACCCCGTATTCCCACGGACCCAAAAAAGCCTCCCCGCTGCATCCGCAGATTGCTCCCATCACGCGTATGTTGCACATTTTTGGTCGGCCCCCGTTTGCCCGCTCTCCCGATACGCGCTGGGATAGCCCGCATCCTTCCATCAACTCCAGAACGTGACCTTCGTGCCCCAAGACAACCAACGCGTCGCCGTCAACCCCCCGTAGCACCCCGAGGCAGCTGAGCCCCCAAAACACAGCCGGGAGCACCCCACAACCGGTGCGCACTGTCTCAACGCCTCCGTTACGGCCAAGCCCTCTGCAGTCATTGACCGCCTTCCATCCCACCCGGCCATCGCTCTCCTTCATCTGGAGAACCTCCATGGAGGTGGCCCAACACCCACCGCCCCCCCCTGCACCCCAGCCCTTCCTCTGCCTCCAGACCTCACCTCCCCCACCTGAGCCACCCCCCAGCAACCCCCCCACGTCCAATTTCCACCCCATCCTCCCCCAAACATCCCCCACCTTGCTGGGCCACCCTCCCCAAGACCCCATCTCCCCCACTTCCCTCCTCACACTCCCTGTGCCCCCCCCCTTCCCACCGACCCCCTCCAGGCCCCTCAGACCCCCGCATCCGCACCCCATACTCCCCCCCCCCCCATATCCTACCCCATCCCAATCACCCCCTCCCCAAAAAGCCCCCCACGGAGGAGGGGAGGCCCTCACCTTCCTCGGCGGGGGCTGCATGGTGCTGGGCTGGGTCTCCACATCAATTCCCTCCCCCCCGGCAGCCCCCCGCTGCTGAAGGAGGAGGAAGAGCGGGCGGCGACCGGCTCCCTCCCGGCTCAGGGCCGAGTCCCGGTCGGCGGGAGGAGCGGGGATGGTGGGGAGGGAACCGGGGGGGGGGGGGGCAGGGAGGGGGGCGGCCTCTTCCTGGCGGGCGGGCAGCGAGCGGCGTCCCGAGTGCCGGCCCCGGGGAGCGGGGAGGGAGAGGAGGCGGCGGAGGGAAGGCGGGGACGCGGAGCGACTGGAGGGGGGAAAGAAAAAAAAAAAAAAAAAAAAGAAAAGAAAAGGAAAAGGAGGAATTAAAAAAAAAAAAATAAATAAAAGGAAGCGGCGCAGCACGGCTCGGGAGCGCCCCGCTGAGGGGACGCCTGCCCCGCCGGCGGCCCAGGCCTCCCAGCCGCCGACAGCGGCTGCCAGCGAGCGCGGGGGAGGGGAGGGGAGAGAGCGGCGGGGCGGGAACGCGCACCGCGCCCCGCCCCGCCCGGAGCGCCGCTAGGGGGCGCTGTGGGCAGGGCGGGAGGCGCGCGGGAGGGGCGGGGTGTGCACGGGGGGTGGGGGGGGTGTGCGGGATTCGCGGCGGGGGGGGGGGCGCACGGGGCTGCACGGGGAGGGTGCGGGGTGTGCACAGGAGAGGGGTGCGGGATTCGCGGGGAGTGGTGCAGGGGTACAGAGAAGGTGCGGGGTGTGCACGGGGGGGTGCACGGGGCTGCACGGGGGGGTGCAGAGAGGGTGCGGGATGTGCACAGGGGGGGGCGGAATTCGCGGGGAGGGGTGCAGGGGTGCAGAGAGGGTGCGGGCTGTGCACAGGGGGGTGCGGGATTCGCGGGGGGGTGCAGGAGTGCAGAGAGGGTGCGGGGGTGCAGAGGGTGCGGGGTGTGCACGGGGGGGTGCGGGATTCGCGGCGGGGGGGTGCACGGGCCTGCACGAGGAGGGTGTGGGGTGTGCACAGGAGGGGGGTGCGGGATTCGCGGGGGGGTGCAGGGGTGCAGAGAAGGTGCGGGGTGTGCACGGGGGGGTGCGGGATTCGCGGGGGGGTGCAGGGGTGCAGAGAGGGTGCGGGGTGTGCACAGGAGGGGGGTGCGGGATTCGCGGGGAGGGGTGCAGGGGTGCAGAGAGGGTGCGGGCTGTGCACAGGGGGGTGCGGGATTCGCGGGGGGGTGCAGGGGTGCAGAGAGGGTGCGGGGTGTGCACAGGGGGGTGCGGGATTCGCGGGGGGGTGCAGAGAGGGTGCGGGGTGTGCACGGGGGGGTGCGGGATTCGCGGGGAGGGGTGCACGGGCCTGCACGAGGAGGGTGTGGGGTGTGCACAGGAGGGGGGTGCGGGATTCGCGGGGGGGTGCAGGGGTGCAGAGAAGGTGCGGGGTGTGCACGGGGGGGTGCGGGATTCGCGGGGGGGTGCAGGGGTGCAGAGAGGGTGCGGGGTGTGCACAGGAGGGGGGTGCGGGATTCGCGGGGGGGTGCAGGGGTGCAGAGAAGGTGCGGGGTGTGCACGGGGGGGTGCAGGATTCGCGGGGGGGTGCAGGGGTGCAGAGAGGGTGCGGGGTGTGCACAGGAGGGGGGTGCGGGATTCGCGGGGGGGTGCACGGGGCTGCACGGGGGGGTGCAGAGAGGGTGCGGGGTGTGCACAGGGGGGTGCGGGATTCGCGGGGGGGTGCAGGGGTGCAGAGAGGGTGCGGGGTGTGCACGGGGGGGTGCGGGATTCGCGGGGAGGGGTGCACGGAGCTGGACGGGGAGGGTGCAGGGGTGCAGAGAGGGTGCGGGCTGTGCGCAGGGGGGTGCGGGATTCGTGGGGGGGGTGCAGGGGTGCAGAGAGGGTGCGGGGTGTGCACGGGGGGGTGCGGGATTCGCGGGGGGTTGCACGGGGCTGCACCGGGAGGGTGCAGGGGTGCAGAGAGGATGCGGGGTGTGCACGGGGGGGTGCGAGATTTGCGGGCGGGGTGCCCGAGGAGGGTGCAGGGGTGCAGAGAGGGTGCGGGGTGTGCACAAGGGGGCAGCGGGGAGCGGTGCGTGGGGTGCCCAAGGGTGGTGCAGGGGGTGCACGGGAGGTGCAGAGAGGGTGCGCAAGGAGGGTGCGGGGGGGGGGGGTGCAGCGGAGGTGCAAGGGTGCACAAGAGGGTGCAGGGAGTGTGCACGAGGGGGTGCAAAGTGTGCAAAAGAGGGTGCACGGAGCGTGCACGGTAGGATGCGGGATTAGCATGGGGGTGCGGGGGTGTTCCCGGGGGTGCACAGGGAGGGTGCACGGAGTTTGCGCGGGGCTGCGCACGGGATGTGCACGGGGAGGGTGCGGAGGGGTGCACAAGGGAGGTGCAGGGAGTGGAGGGAGGGTGCAGAGGTGCACAAAGGGGGTGCGAGGGTGCGCACGGGGGTGCGGGGAGTGCGCACGAGGAGGGTGCGAGGTGTGCAAAAGAGGGGTTTGCACAGGGAGGGGGCACGAAGGGTGCACGGGAGGGTGCGGGATTTGCACGGGGGTGCAGGGGTGTGCACGGGCTTGCACAAGAAGGGTGCGGGGGCTGCATGGTGTACACGAAGGAGGGTGCGGGGGGTACGCAGGGGGGTGCACGGGGGGGGTGCGGGGTTTGCACAAGAAGGGTGCAGGGGGGTGCATGGTGTACACGAAGGAGGGTGCGGGGGGTACGTAGGGGGGTGCACGGGGGGGGTGCGGGGTTCGCACAAGGAAGGTTCAGAGTGCGCGAGGGGCGCGGGATGTGCACAGCGTGTGCACAGGGGGGTGCACAGGGGTGCTGGGGTTTGTACAGGGGCACACCGGGGTGGGGTGCACGGGAGGGTGCGGAGGGGTTACGGGGACGTGCACGAGGGATGCACGGGTGGGATGCAGGGGGGTGCAGGGTGTGCACAGGGTGCCCAGCACTGCTCCCACCGCTGCGTGTTGGCCCTGCATCCGCTGCGGGATCCGGCCGTGGAGATTGGGACGCAGGGGACAGGCGGGACAGCCATCGCCTCCCCTCCAGCGTTTTTTGGGGTTGCCCAAGCCGAGCGGGGCAGCAAGAGCCGCACTCGAGCTGGGGTTCAAGCACCTGAGGCACTGCCACCATGAGACCTTGGGGACAGCAGCTTGAGCCTGGCACCCACGTCCCGGCGCATCCCAGGGCGCCCGAACGCGTGAATTAAAAGCGCCTCATCGCACATGGTTTTGGGTTTTTTTTCTTAATTTTCTTTTCCCCCAGTACTTAGGTTCCTTGGCTCGGCTTATTATTTAATTGCAATTAAACCTTTGAAATATTAAAGTGCGTTCGGATGTTTCCTTTCAGCGAATTGCCAGGGCAGTTTGCCGAGCGTAGGGCGACTCTCATCCCGTTTTCCCCCGTGCTCTGGCGTCGCTGCTGCTCCATCGCCGACTCCTCTATTATCGATGCGCTGCTTCGCCCCAGCTCCCGGAAAATGACCCCTCACCTTCAAAGATGCTTTAAAAAAAACTTCAAATGCAACTTGAATTCTCCTCTCTCCCCCAGCTATTAGTTCATTTAGTGCCGCTAATTACTCTTAACTCGTTCTCCCCGGGAAATTTTCCCTAAATGATGGATGCCGTGAAAATTTATCGCATCTGTTTGCGCTGCGCGACCTGCGGACCCTGAAGATTTTCCTGCAAGACCAGGCCCCGTGCCTGGTGGCAAGTTTTAAGTCCATCCAAAGCATTTTCCTGCAAAGCTGGGAAAACATTTTGGGAAGATGGAAACGTCGCGTGCCGTCGTTATTTCATACAGATACTGCGGCTCCCGCGTGCAGCGTGGTGCTCGAAGCCGGGACGAGCGAGTGCGGTGGGATGCGCTCAGAGGATGCTGCTTCATGCAAGCAGGAGGGTGGAAAAATGGGGTGGGAAAAAAAAAAAAAGGATTTTTTCTGGACTGGGCAAAGCGAGTGGGTGCTCTGGAAGGCAGGGCTTGCAGGGGGAGCGTGTTTTTTGCGGATAAACTCTCTAATCAGTGGTGTGAGGTGCAACGATTGCTTCCTCAGCGATGAAATCATCACGCCGAACCAATGCAAAATGCAGCTTCTGCTGCGCTCCCGGTGTTCTCACTCGTTGCCCCCAAAAAGAAGTCGTCCTGCAAAGGTTTTGCCTTGTTCCTCCAGCCAGCCCGGAGGAGCTTCCTCCTAAAATATCTCAGGGCAGCCTCTGTGCGTGCGGCGCTTTGCACGCGCAGGCAGAAATCACCCGCAGGCTTTTTGCATGCGGGACGAAGAAATGTTTCAGACCTACAAATAGATGTGTTGTCCCCCTTATCGAGCGTGGCAACAGCTTTTCCACTGGTTACTTGTGTTCTTCCATGGATAATTGACTGGACGGGCTGGAGAGGTGGGCCCGTGCCAACCTCATGGAGTTCAACCAGGCCAAGGTCCTGCACGTGGGTGGGGGCAACCCCAGCACAAATCCAGGCTGGGGGGGAACGGATGGAGAGCAGCCCTGAGGAGAAGGACTTGGGGGTGCTGGTGGGCGAGAAGCTCAACACGAGCTGGCAACGTGCGCTCACAGCCCAGAAACCAACGGCACCCTGGGCTGCATCCCCACAGCGTGGGCAGCAGGGCGAGGGAGGGGATTCTGCCCCTCTGCTCCGCTCTGGTGAGACCCCCCTGCAGCGCTGCGTCCAGCTCTGGAGCCCCCAACATCAGAAGGACGTGGAGCTGCTGGAGAGGGTCCAGAGGAGGCCACGCAGATGCTGAGAGGGCTGGAGCAGCTCTGCTGTGAGGCCAGGCTGAGAGAGCTGGGGCTGTTCAGCCTGGAGAAGAGGAGGCTCCGGGGAGAGCTGAGAGCGGCTCCCAGTGCCCAAAGGGGGCTGCAGGAAAGGTGGGGAGAGACTCTTCAGCAGGGCCTGCTGGGACAGGACGAGGGGTCATGGTTTTAAAATAGAGGGAGGCAGATTCAGACCGGACATCAGGTAAAAAAATTTTACCCAGAGAGTGGTGGAACAGACCCTAGGAATGATCCTAGTCCAGCAACCTGGAACCAGTTCCTGGTTCATGAACCAGTTCATCTCCGTCACTGGGAAGCTGGGAGCTGGATGTGCCAGGAACCAGCTGTGTATTGGCGAGAAGAGGGAAGTTCATTAATTGGGTATTGAGATAAAAACTTCCCAGCGACGGACATGAGCAAATACGCCCCTGGCATTCCTCGGAGCAGTCGCACATCCCTAATTCCCTGGGCGATGCACCGCGCCGCAAGCAAGTAAGCAATGAAACAAAATTATGTGCTGGTAGAAGGAAGATACGGCTGATTTGGCTCCAAAATAGGAAAAATAAATCATCATCCTCATTGAGATAAGGAAGACGTGGGGTACAAGCATCTGTGCTGGTGGGGAAGAACCTTTCCAGTTCAGGGGGTGTCTTGGGCGATGATGGAGTGGCTCCATGTTGTAGCTCAGCCCCGACTGGGACCAGACTACGCAGTCGCTCTCTCGCTCCCCCCACCCTCCGAGAGAATAGGGGAAGATAATACAAGGAAAAATGGCTCGAGGTTTGAGATAAGGACAGGGAGAAATCCTTAAAGTTACCGTTACGGGCAAAACAGACTCGACTTGGGGAAAAGTATTTATTTCTAAAACTAGCAGGAGAATGAGACAGAGAACAAGATAACCTCCCCCCACCCCTCCCTCTTCCCGGGCTTAACATTATTTCTACCACCTTCCCCTGAGCGGCACAGGGGGGAAGAGGGAATGGGGGTCGCAGTCAGTTCATCACGCGTTGTTTCACACTGCTCCTTCCTCCTCAGGGGAAGAACTCTTCACGTTCCTCCCCTGCTCCAGCGTGGGGTCCCTCCCATGGGCTGCACTCCTTCGTGAAACTGCTCCGGCTTCGGTCATCTCTTCCACGGGGTGCAGTCCCTCCAGAACGGCTGCCCCAGCGGGGCCTCCACGGGCCACAGCCTTCTTCAGGCACCCACCTGCTCCGGCGTGGGGTCCTCCACAGGCTGCAGGTGGATCTCTGCTCCTCTGTGGACCTCCATGGGCTGCAGGGGCACAGCCGGCTCCACCATGGGCTGCACCACGGGCTGCAGGGGAATTCTGGCCAGGAGCCGCATTACTCCTCCCCCTCCTTCTGCACTGCCCTTGGCATCTGCAGCCGTTCCTCACAACAGGCTGGCAGACGCCTCTCAGGATCCTTTTTACATCTCATTCACTTCTCATCTCCTCTCCACTTCTTGCAGCCGGGCCGGGCCAAGTTGGGCCCAGTCACTGCCCGGCAGGAGGCCAGAGGGTGAGGCCTGCAAGGCCCACAAGGCTCACGCCTCCCCCTCTCTGCCCCCGCTCAGCTCCTTCACATCTTCTCTCCTTTTTTTTTTCTGTTTTCCCCTTCTTAAATACATTATCACAGAGGCGTTATCACAGAACATTCTGCTGCCAACTGGCTTGGCCTTGGCCAGCAGCGGGTCCGCCCTAGGCCCAGCCGAGTCCACTGAACAAAGGGGAGCGACTTCTAGCAGTTTCTGACAGAAGCTGCCACCTTAGGCCCCCCCCGTCACTAAACAAAACCAGAACACTCCAGCTGAGCAACTTTCCCATCAAATCCAGTCAATTCCCATCGAATCCCATTTGATGGGTGCCTTTCCCATCAAATCCTGCTGCAGAAATGAGATCCCAAAGGATCTGCCTTCCCTTGGGGACCTACCCATGCTGCCAGGTCATGCCTGCGCAGGCTGCTCTGCTTGAGCATCCCTGAGCACGCCTTGGTCTGCTTGAACGAAAAAAGTGGCTCCCAAAATCCATCAACAAGGTCCAACACTGGCCCAGGTTGCCCAGAGAGGCGGTGGATGCCCCATCCCTGGAAACATTCCAGGCCAGGTTGGCCGGGGCTCAGAGCAACCTGATGTGGTTGGAGATGTCCCTGCTCCTGGCAGGGGGGTTGGACTGGGTGGCCTTTGGAGGTCCCTTCCAACCCAAACCCTTCTGTGATTCTATAATAGCGAGGGACACAATGTGATGGTGGGAGGCCCCAAGGAGACCAAGCTATGGGTGCTCCTGGAGATCTTCACCCAAAGCCTGGCGTCACTCCATGTCACCTCTCCAAGGGGACAACATGACAACAGCCGCAGGAGCCGCACAGAGTCTCCTGGCCGGCACATCCCATGGAGGGAGAAAAATAAAACACAGCCCTGCCCCGAGCGGTTAAGAAGATAATTTGTCCTCCTTGTTGATTTTAATCTTCTGGATTTTAATCTTCTGAAATGTTTTTGTGTAAATCTGGCAGTTTGCAAAGGTTTATCCCCTCCCTGCAACCTCTCCAGGAGGGACTGAGTCCTCGTGGGGGTGCTTAGGGCGTTAATTTTCCAGTTCCCGTTGGACGTGCTGGTGGGAACGGCGAGCTTCCCTGGGACCCACACCGGAGCGAGGGGCGGGTTGAGATTTTGGGAGAGAGCAGCACTGACTCGGCTGAGAAAGGCAGGAGCTCAACATGGCATCACTAAGCCAGGCAGAATAAACAGCTTTTAAAAAAAAAAATTGTTTTATTTTACTTTATTTTTTTATTATTTCACTTTATTTTATTTTACTCTATTTTATTTTATTTTTAAATTTTAATTTTATTTGATTTTATCTCATTTCATTTCATTTTTTTATACAGAATCCAGTCCCACAGAGACACGTAACACCCAGCGAACCCCACCAGAGATGAGACACAAAGGTTGGAAACCCCAAGAGCCAGATACCCACTGATGGTGACAACGCCCAGCTGAAAACCACGGCGTATTCCCTCATCTAAAAAATAAGAAGAATGTGGTTGTAAAAGCAAAATTTGAAGATGAACCCCAAGGGACGGAGGCTTGCTCGATTCCCTTCCTCGGTGTAAAAGGCGTCGCCTTGGAGTTGGGCTCCCGAGCAGCCACTCGCCCGTCGCCTCTTTGTTCTTCCCATCCAAATGTAAACCCTGAAAGGGTTTAAAACATTTTTTAAGTCCAAAACTCTTTGTGTTTCAGGACTTTTGGCTGCAAGGATGCAGTTCGGAGCAAAAACCGGCGTGTTCGAACCCAGGCTCCGGCTGATTAACGGGTGAGGCGGCTCTGGCTGCCAAAGCCTGGGCGGAGAAGGCCTCTCCACCAGCAAATCCAAGCAGTTGCTGATAAAGCAGAATTTTTTTTTTTTTGCCTGCTGAACTGGCAGGAGTTTTCCTGGCAGAAGGATTTGCTTGCCAAAGGAAACCGCAGCAGGGAGGGGGGCTGCTGACGCAGCGGCTGCTGGTCTGTGAGGTCCTGGTGTCCTGCGGAGATGGTACAGGAGCTGCTTCCTCCGGAAAGTCAACTTTGTATGTTAAATTGGAATGGATAGGAATATGTAAGAATATGTAGGAATATAGAATCATAGAACCACAGAAGGGTTTGGGTTGGAAGGGACCTTCAAAGGCCACCCAGTCCAACCCCCCTGCCAGGAGCAGGGACATCTCCAACCACATCAGGTTGCTCAGAGCCCCGGCCAACCTGGCCTGGAATGTTTCCAGGGATGGGGCATCCACCGCCTCTCTGGGCAACCTGGGACAGGGCTCCACCACCCTCAGTGTAAAAAATTTTTTCCTTATATCCAGTCTGAATCTGCCTCCCTCTATTTTAAAACAATGACCCCTCGTCCTGTCCCAGCAGGCCCTGCTGAAGAGTCTCTCCCCACCTTTCCTGCAGCCCCCTTTGGGCACTGGGAGCCGCTCTCAGGTCTCCCCGGAGCCTCCTCTTCTCCAGGCTGAACAGCCCCAGCTCTCTCAGCCTGGCCTCACAGCAGAGCTGCTCCAGCCCTCTCAGCATCTGCGTGGCCTCCTCTGGACCCTCTCCAGCAGCTCCACGTCCTTCTGATGCTGGGGGCTCCTGTGAGGAGTAGGGAGTTGGACTCGATGATCCTTATGGATCCCTTCCAACTTGAGATACTCTATGATTCTGTGATACATTTTTATATTAAATATTAATATTTAAGCAATACAAAGCTTAATGGCTATGATAGACATAGATCAGATAGATAGGAGAAGGGGTGATGGCTTTAAACAGAAAGAAAGTGGATTTAGATTAGAAATCAGGAAGAAATTCTTTATGATGAGGGAGATGAGGCACTGTCCCAGGTTGCCCAGAGAGGCGGTGGATGCCCCATCCCTGGAAACATTCCAGGCCAGGCTGGCCGGGGCTCTGAGCAACCTGATGTGGTTGGAGATGTCCCTGCTCCTGGCAGGGGGGTTGGACTGGGTGACCTCTGAAGGTGCCTTCCCACCCAAACCCTTCTGCAGGCAGGCAGATAGATAAGGAAAAAATAATGAAAAAAAAAAAAAGAAAATTAAAAAATTAATGAAAGTATTAAAAAACAAAACCTAAAGGAACAAAATTATCTGTAATAATTAACAGTGATATCCTGCAGGATGGCGCAGCTTGTCCCTTCCCTCCCTTTTTTTTTTTGCCAGCGTGGGAGGTGATCTCTCTGAGGAACAAGTAAAGCCAGAAATTGGGTTTGGGATTATCTGACGGCCACGGTTTTGTTCTGAGTGTTTCTCCCAGGGCTTCAAAGAGTGCAATGGCTCCAAACCAGAAGTTTCCAGCCTCCAGATGTTGTGCCTCCAAGTGTTTCCAGGTCCTCCTTTTTGCTCCGGCTCTTGCTGCTGCTCCCATAAGGTGGGGACAGGTTTTTGGGATGCCGCGGAGATGCTATGCCATGGGCACATCTCAGGCTGGGGGTATCCCAGCATCTGTGGTGGGGGCTCCTTGCATCCCTCTGCTTCCTGGGATGTGGTAGAAGATGATTCTATAAGGGATGGTGAGTCCCAGTCCCACCTTGGTTGCTCAAAGCAACCCATGTGCCCAAGCCATGATGCTGGCAGAGCTTTCCCAGCACAACCGCTGTTTTCCCTGGATTTCCCCCTAATTAACGACTTGATTTCTCCTTCCACCTCTTCATTCTTGCTCCCAGAAAGGCTTTGAAAATCCCATCAGAAGGGAAACACCAAGTTGGTCATGGAACCTTTGGACTTTCCCCACGTGGGGGTGCCATGCGGATGCGAATCGGTCTGGTGCGCATGTCCTACGGCGATGGCAAGGAAGAAGATAACACCCAAGCAACTGTGTCCGCTCGATTTTTTTTTGCCATGAAAGAGAAAATACATGGATTGGAAAAAAATAAGATTCACAAAGCGTGTAAAGAACAAGAAATTAGACGGATGGGGGAAAAATAAGATTCACAGAGCGCGCTGAGCGCGCTCTGTGAATCTTATTTTTCCCCCATCCGTCTAATTTCTTGCTTTTTCCATGCTTGGGCATTCCCTAGCAGAAGAAAAAAATCCCTCTTTGGAGCTTGTTGTAACCCGGTGTAAGTTGAAGAAACCTTGAAGTGGCTCTTCAGGAGCCCAGGGGATAAATCAGCCTCCTCCAGGTTAAACTGGGGCAGAACGACTCGTCCCGCAGCCGAGATGGCCGCAGGGAGGATAGAGGTCCGGCCGAGCTGGAAGAGAGCCTGTATGTCCCTGCCACGTCCTGCTTGGGCCTGTTCCACCACATTTTGATGAAGGCTGGTGCACCCCAGCAGCTTTGTTCCCCATGCTCTGCTGTCCTAGCCTCTCCCCATTCCTCGCTCGTAGTGTTTACTGTACCTGCAAGGGTGAGACTGGGATTAATTTCCATGAGAACACGTCGAAAGAGTAAATATCTCAGAGCAGGGACGCTTGGCAGGTTTATGGGGTTTGCTTTCCTCCAAGAATTGGCAGCTTTCCTGCTCTTTTCCTGGTTGCTCATGACCAGACGTGAACATCAGGCTGCAGTGGAGGCAGGAGGCATCTGCCCATCTGGAGCAGGACCCCATCTTAGTCCTTTGTCTTGTCCCAGCGTGGGACCATAACAGCTTCTAAGTCTATTCAGGAGGTAATTCTTGGTGCTTCCAAATGGAGATGACCTCTCTGCTGGTGTAAATCAGGTAAGTCCTAGCACAACCTCCTCCTTACACCAGTGTTAACTCTCATCCTTTGAGCTGGGAGCAGATGGGGGGAGAAGAGAGGAGGTGAGGGTTATGTCCAGTGATGGGTTTTAGCCCTTGAGTGGGAATGAATCTGTGGGGCTGCTATGGTCTGCTGTAGGAGTGGACCCACAAAGCTCAGCCCCATAGGGTCACGTCCAACACCTGCTTGTTGCTTTTCTGGTGTGGAGTTGCGCTACACCAGCAGTACAGCAGGAGCAGGAGGCAGGAGGTCATCGGTACTACTGGAGTAGAGGAAACATGAGGAGAGTCTCCAAGAGCCACCCAACAACGCTCCTGAGGTTTGGGAGTATTTAGACAGCGGGTGCAGCTTCATGGACTCACGTTGTGGGATCACGTTGCCCGTGGGATGTAGTCACCCAGAGATGGGTGCAAGGCTTCCTGCCAAGAGCCAGCCCCACATGTTTACCATCTCTGCATGTAACTCCAGGAACCCACATCTGTGTTCAGTCAGGAATTGTCACCATCACTTCTGCAGAATTGGGATGGGATCTGATGTGTTGCTGGCACCTGCTTTCATCCTGTGGGTCATCTGTGAGGTCCAGGGACTGGGGCATCAGCAAGCCTCTACCAGCCTCTTGCCTCCAAACTCTTCCACATGACATGGAGATAGACCACAGACATGGATATGGACATCCCAGGGAGCAGTAAGATCACCTGAAGACCTGTTCAGGGTCCTCAAGGTTGGGACACACCTGCTAAGCTGCCTCTGAGAGGCTCTTGTTGAAGTTGTCTTCAGGATGGTGGCCTTCACCTTCCGAGAGGTGACCTCAAAAAGGTTGACATAACCATCAGGAAATTACAGGAGTAAGGAAGGGTAGGACAGTAAGAAAAAAAGGGATAAAAGAAAAGACAAAAGTTCTGAGGGGACAAGAGACAAGAGGAGACAGCAAGAGGAGGCTTGGACGAGGGAAGAAGAGAAAGGTCATCGAGGCAGGAGACAGGTCGTAAAGACAAGGGAGGAACACTGGAGTTGCGAAGTGTTGAAGTGTGTGACAGCAAATATGAAGATGATGATGCCACTTGGACCTTTGTAAAGCACCAGAAGGACCCCGGGATATTGTGGACACTTTCCATGTTGCAAGAGCCTTCCATGCTTGCTTGGTACATGTGGGAGGACATGGTTGAGGGGACACTCACTGGGTCAGACCTATGTATCCCCATAAAGTGTTGCTATGTGTTCAGGGCTCTCCCAGTGCAGATGTCCCAGTTTGGTTTCATCTAGGAAAAACCAAGGTTGTGTGCTCCAGGCCTGCATTTCCAGAGCAAACAAACGTGTGTTAGGTGGGACAATCAGAGCAGTCACCACAAAACTTCTTCTTGCTCTGAATTAAAACATTTCCTTTGAGTCTTGCGTGCTCGCAGTGCAGACCTCCTCCATGCCTCCTCATTGCATGGTCCATAGCAGCCAATACGCCTTTGACGGTGGAGGAGGCATCACACCATCTCCATTCTGCAGAATTTACCATGTCTGTGCCTGAACATCCTCCTTTGCGGTTGTGTTCCCCTTTTTACCAGAGGATGATCTGGGGAGAGGGATGGTTGCATGCACAATGGTCATGCACAGAAGAAGTCTGATGGACATGTGGGAGACCCCTTCGCCATGGTGGAGCCCGGAGCCTGTGTCTGGCTGTCTCCAGATGGTGTGTTCACAAGCCAAGGAGGCATGGATTGCCCCCAGTTGCCTGGCTTTGTTGTGGGAAAAGACAGGAAAGGATGAGGGTGGTTGCAACATAATAAGGCAGACTTGCAGGCATGCTCAGCAATGATGAGACTGCAACCCTGAAGCTGCTCCAGGGGCGACCACGAGGTCCTGCTTTGAGGTAGGGCTGAGCTGAGGGCCTCAGCAAGCTCCAAAAGTGGAGGTGCTGCTCGTGGATGACAAATCTCCATCTGGCTTTTATATCTTCAGCAACCAGTGCCTGTGTTGAGGTGCAAGGTCAGAGCTGTACGAGCATCTTCTTGGCTTTGTGAGAACTTCTCCACATTTAGGGGTTTCCCACACTTTCCTTGGAAGTACAAACTGTTGTCTAAGTGACAGACTCCTACTCTAAATTGGCCCTGGCCTGATGGACACAGATCTGATCCCAAAAGCGTGCTTCCCCTGGTCATGGTCTTTGTGTCTCCAGCTCGCAGAGAACTTGTGCAGGAGCACATCAGGACAGGGCTGTCCCCTCCATCGTCCCCTCTGCGTGAGCTGAGCAACGTCTGCATTCCTGCTATAAATTCCCCTGCCTGCCCGTGCGTCACCGCCGCTCTCCCCCCGTTTCTTGTTAATGTGTAACTTAAAACTCGCCAGGGCACATTTCTGCGATCGCAATGTTATCTGTTCCCGGCCGGGCGCATCCCTGCCTGCGCGGACCATGGGTATTTTTATCTACAAGTAGATGTTATCATGTGAAGAGCAGTGGATGAGGAGGGCTGAGCATGCTGGAAGGGTTTCTTGGATCCCTCCAGGGCAGACGAGGAAAAGTCCTTCTTGGATACAGGGTGAACAACCACCTGGAGAAAGGTTCTGCGAAAATGTGTCTGAGAGCAGTTTTGGGAACTGGGAGCTCAACAGGGCTCGAGGAGCTGGGAGAAGATGTGGGAAGCCCTTCTCCTCCTTATTTAACAGCTCCAGAGGGAAAGATATTGTTGGATTGATTTCTGTGTCTGTGGTGGATGTTCAGGAAGGACACGGCCCCTCCAGCACTGGATGGTGTTTAGAGCAGACACGTGTTGATTGGGAGTGGTGTGGGTAGAGCTGGTTGACCAACGGAGCAGGAAGATGGTGGAGAAGGTGGCACCTTGCTGCACCCTCCCATTATCAAAGCACCACTGTGCTAAGGGCTCGGCTACACTGGGACCATATCAGCCCATGACTGCCTGGGCTGGACAGAGATGGCCCATTTCCAGCGTTCCCCACTTGGCCACGTCCCATTGCGGCCCTGGTTATCAATGCCAGCCATCCCCGCCACCCTGGCACGGATGTTTCCCTCGGCGCTTTTGTATGCAGACATCTCCATTCACCTTGACCGGCCTTAGTATCTGCTTCACCTCAGCCTTAGTATGTTTCACCTCTCTTCCTATGGCCAAGGGCAGCTGAAGGGAGGAAGGGGTAGTGTCCTGCTAGGAGAGAAGTCCATTCCAACCCCAAACATCTCCATCTTTGAAGCCCAGGAGAACGGCTGCAGTTCAGCCACGGGGAATTGCATGCCTTAGAGTCTGGATGGAGCCTCAAATCCTGGAAGGACCTTTTCCCAGCACCTTCTTCAAACAAAAGATGAATCTGGCAAGTCTTCTCCTGAAATTGTGACCACAAGCCCAATCTTCCTTTCTCTTATGCTTCATGTTTTGCATGCTGCTACCATCCCGACCACTAAAGCGATAGTTGGATCAGGAGAATTTTTCCTTATAAGTTTTTCTGTTTCTTCTGACCGCAGCACTTCTGTAGTGCAACTCAGCAACATTCACATCCCCTCCGCTCTCATTTCTTGGAAGAGTCACTGTCTTATTCCTTTTCCTCTGTTTCAGTCTTTCTCGTGAAGTGGGTGAGACCCCAACACCAAATACTACATCCAGTGCCACACAAATTAAGCCATGCTGAGGTTTGGCTTGCTTGGCCAAGGTTGTAGGAGCCAAGAGCATCCTTACAGGGAGGGATTCTGTCACTGTTGGTTCCTCCAAAGTAGGGCCTGTCCTTGGGTGCCAGTCAGGGAAAGAAAACAGAGATGAAGCTCCTAAGAAAACCCCATGGGGAACTGTGACCTTTGTGGTCATTGACTGGACCCTGCTCCAAAGGGAGCACCTGGAAGGAGACAGAAGGAGAGGACATCAGGAGATGGATGGGTGGCCTTGGAGGTGCCTATGCAGGGATGGGTGGAAACCTTGGAGTTACTCATCTTCTGCCAAGGCTAGGAAGGAAGTGAAACTCGATATGAAGCTGAAACTGTGGCGTGAGCCAAGTTCTGCATTTTTTTCCTGATTTTGTGGAAGGACCTGGCACAATCCTTCAAGCAAGTGGGTACAGGGAAGACATGGGCTTAGAACTGGGCCTTGGCACGCAAGAGGAGAACTGAAACTCCCCTGCGAAGGAGAAGCAGTAGGAGCAATGTGCTGACGTCTCTCTAGCTGCTTTGATTTAATTCCTATTAAGCTCTTCAGTACGAAGAGCTGCATCTCTCTTATGGAGACGATGCTCTGTAGTCAAGCGTTGTGCTCGCTGAAGCCAAGTGACTGCAAAGCACTGGCCTGAGAGCAAAAGCGGTTTATCCCTCCTGTAAATGAGCAAAGGCGCAGAGGTCAGTCACCTCTTCTGCCTCTTCTTTTTGCCAGTGAAAGGATCTCATTTGAGGGTGAGGCTTTGAGACACGTGAAGAAATGAAAACCCCAAGATGTCAAATAAACCAAGTGGCCTCACAGATTTTTGTTCTCCTGGAGCAGAACATGCACTGAGAAAAGAGATTGTGGCTGTAATTATCAGATCTAATCAAAGCATTTCAATAATAAGTAATTCCCTAATTTGACTTCCGAACGTACAAATACAGATATATTCCGTGTCTTGAGTTTTCTGTGAGCACGTTCATCTTGCCTGAGCACCAGAAAGCAGCAACCAAACCCATGCAAAGACTCATTGCAGTGCTGATTCCTTGTTGGTACGACAGACAGCCTCGCGTTGCTCTCCCAAAACTGAGTTCCTTCAACCCTTGGTAGATGATCAACAACTTCCCGGCAGCACTAAATCAACCCGGGGTGAGGTGTGCTGGCCAAAAGGCTGCTGGGTTTATACATCTGCTGGATAAGATAGCCTCACCACGCTAGAAAGACTTGTCGTTTTTCCGGAGCAAATTGCTTTTGTCGCTTCAAGTGTGTTGCTCGTGCTTAAGAAAGGGTTTTCTTCTCCGGGAGTGGTTGATAGGTTCCAGTGGCAAACAGCAAAATCCACTCACCAAGCCCACTCTTACACAATAGCTGCTCCGGAGAGTGAGTTGTCATCTCTGAGTCATAGGGGAAATGAAACAAGAATTCATTTTGTTTTTTTTAACGCCATGAAATATTTAATCCACTTGCTTTGCCCGTTCACAAATGCAGATCATACATCCGGAAAGTCCCATTATTTAAAGGCATAAACATGAGCTTAGCTGAGCCTTATCCTGGCCCTTCAGCGTATAGAGAGAAGATGCGCATCTGGCAATGCACGGCTCAACAAAGCTCAGAAGAAGGGCTGGGTCTGGCCAGGATTTACTGAGTCAAAATTGTGCCACAAAGCCCAAGATCATAGAATCACAGAACCACAGGAGGGTTTGGGTGGGAAGGGACCTTCAAAGCCCACCCAGCCCAACCCCCTGCCAGGAGCAGGGACATCTCCAACCACATCAGGTTGCTCAGAGCCCCGGCCAACCTGGCCTGGAATGTTTCCAGGGATGGGGCATCCACCGCCTCTCTGGGCAACCTGGGACAGTGCCCCACCACCCTCAGTATTAAAAATTGTTTCCTAATGTCCAGTCTGAATCCTCCTCCCTCCATTTTAAAACCATGACCCCTCGTCCTGTCCCAGCAGGCCCTGCTGAAGAGTTTCTCCCCACCTTTCCTGTAGCCCCCTTTGGGCACTGGAAGTACTGGAAGATGGCTATAATGTCTCCCCATCCCTGTGCTCATGGCATGGATGCATCTAAAACATGAAAGATGAGATTTTCCATCCTTGCTGCTGCCGCCTTGGCAGACGAGTTTTGCATTCCTCCATGCTTCAGCTCCCAAAAAACATCGTGCAGGGCTGGCTCTGTTGCAAAGAATATCTGAGTCATTTGCTGTGCCCTGTTCTGTTGCTGATCGTGGCAGGTCCCAGCTCAGGTTGGGGCACGACGGGGAGCCCTGCAATGCAGGAACGCCCTGAGCAGCCCCGTGCCATTAACATCCCCAGCTCCGGGCTCCGGGATAGCATCTGGGATATGTATTAGTGGTTATAGGACATGAGTAGCTTCCACGGTTGCACAAGCCAACATGGACTTTGTAGACACAGAGTGTCCCCGTGCCCTGAGTGAGACGGATTTGCCAGCTGAGATCAGGAAGGAAATGCCACCCAGGGGAGAAGATTGCCCCTGCCAGGATGTGGGAGTGTTCTTCCTCTCAGAATCATAGAACATTTTGGATTGGAAGTGACCTTTAAAGGCCATCCAGTGCAACCCCCCTGCAAGGAGCAGGGACATCTCCAACCACATCAGGTTGCTCACAGCCCCGGCCAACCTGGCCTGGAATGTTTCCAGGGATGGGGCATCCACCACCTCTCTGGGCAACCTGGGACAGTGTTCCACCACCCTCAGGGTAAAAAAATTTTTCCTATGTCCAGAAGTTTTTTCCTTACATTCCTGAGCATCCCTTCTCCAGTTGCGAAAGGCATTACCTGGGGCTGGGCAGTCCCTTGGACCAACCTGCTTCTGATCTCACTGAACCTCAAATGCAGCCCTTCGCCTTGCCTGTGTTTTTGTCAGCCCTCTGTGGCCTCCTCTTGCCCCACTGCTCCCCAGACGTCTGCTCATTCATCATTGGCCTGTTGGGGACACTTGGCTACAGCCCATGCATGGGGACCCGAAATGAGGGTGTCATTGGGTGGCACAGGAACATGGCGTAGATGCTGTCCTCTAAGAGCAGGACTAAATCTGGCCATGCAGATGCTGCCATGTCTTGAGATGATGCCCTCAAGAGCTGGAAGGCCCCTGTGTGTGTTTATTGAGAAGGTCCAGGCTGGGAAAATCAGGACAGGGCAACCTCAAAAGTGGTGTAGGTGTGAGGGGCAGTGGCCATCCCCTACCCAAGTAACACATCTATGTGGGGTGTCCATGGAACGCTGGAAAAGCAGGGGACAGGGAGCACCACCTAACCCCAACCTTAGCCCTCACCCCAGCCCTAACTCTAACCCCAACCTTGGGACGTCCTGAGGAATCCGTGCTCCCCAAACCATTGCGAGTTTCAGAGAAGAGCTGTTTCTAACCAAGGAGCATCCATCAGCATTTTCACAGCTGTTGAACCAAAGCAGCAGGACAAGATGTCACCTCAACTGGAAGGGCAATTGGGTGGTGCTTGGGACACATGCAGGCAGGGAATGCCCAATGTGTAAGGAGGTGGTGGGCTTTCCACACTGGTGGGACAGGGTTCAGACCCACCATCCTGTGAAGAGGACCCTTTTGATAAGGAGTTGGCAGCAGTGAGGCAGCCCCAAGTGCTGGGCAGTGCTGAGGTGACCCCACAACACCTTGGCACACGTGCATGAGGGTCATGAAACTCCTCTGAAATCCAAGTGTAAACTCCAAACGACTTTTCCTGTCTCTTGTCTGATGATCAAATGCCATGAACTCTTCAGAATCGGACAGCCAGGAGGAGAAGAGATGTGAAGAGTTAACCCAGTTTTTGTCTACTGGTTGCTGATCCCACAGACGCAATATCCCGCTGCAGTTGCACTTCTGACACCCTCTTGTGCACGCTCCAGAGAGGGCTGGAGGACCAGGACACACTCAAGTGCTCTTTTAATGACCTCCATCACTCTTGAAACCACCTGGATGATGGGATGAAGAATGCTCAGCAAGACTGGGAAAAACACAAGGATGGGGACCGTGGTTGACTTGCTGGGTACGGGGTTGCTGGAGGGACTTGAAGAGGTTCAACAAGGAGGATTGCAGGATCCTGCCTCTGGGACATGCTGGCCTTGTGCAACAGGCCAGGCTGGAGTGGCTGGCTGGAAGCAGCTGGTGGCCACATATTGCCCCCAAATCAACCATGCCCTGGGTGGCATTTGCAAGAGTGAAGCCAGGAGGGCCAGGGCAGTGATTTCTGCTCTTTCTGTGGTACTGGTGAGACCATGCCTGGGCAATGGGTCTAGTGTGGGGCTCACCAGTACCAGGTGGAGAGTGACAGATGGGCCCAGAGGGGCCACCAAGCTGGAGCTCAGAACGTGGAAGGAGAAGCTTAGAAAAGGGGAAGAGAAGGGAGAGGAGAATTTTATTTCTCCCTGCAGCTCCCTGCTGGGATGGTGTGGGGGAGATGGAGATGGAGATGCCCAGTGATGGAAGAAGAAGCAGTGTCACAAGTTGCAAAAAGGGAAACTTCTGTTAGGTACTAGAAAAAAAAATCCCACAAGGGTGGTCAGACCTTGGAAGACCACCCAGAGAGAGGGAAAATCTCAGTTCTTGGAGACAGTCGAGCTTGTCCTCAACACAACCTAAACCTGTTGAAGGTCAGGCTTGGAGCAGACTTGGGGCAGAGGTCCAGAAGGTCAGACTTGGAGCAGAGATCCTAGATGACTGCCCAGCCTCAGTTATTCTGTGAGTCCTCCATGATGTGCTGAAGCTTGGGCTCTCATGGACAAGCTTTCCTGGCAATAAGTCCCCAAGAGTGTGGCACAGAAAGCCACCCAGGACCTGCTAACAGGGAGCAGGGATGGAGGACACAGGCATATCCCCACGCTGACCACCAAGGGACCCCCTGCTCTGTCCATGCCGTGGCTCCCCAGCATCCACTGGGCTTTTTGTTTTCTCCACCGAAAGCCAAATGACATCTCACTTCCTTCACCTGGCAACAAATTGATTTCCTCCGTAGCCAACATGCTCTAAAGCCAACACATTTCACATTTGACAAATCCCTCAAGGGTCCTTTGGAGACCTGCACCACCCCCACTGGGAAACCCCCTCCACCTGCTCCGAGGTGCCCACCATCCCTTGGTGGAGCAGGACAGGGAGATGCCGTCACCAGCAGCTCCATCCTCCCCGTAAAGCATCTCTGGGGGCTCACAGGGGAAATGATGGCGGTACCCAAATCGAACCAGAACACCATTTCTTAGGCTGGTCCTCAAAAGTGAGGAGGAGCCCTCAGAGCTGAAACTGAGGCAGAAAAATGTGATAACAGGCAAAATGATTCCTGGCTGTTGTAGACAGCGGGAAAATAGCATAAAAATGCAATTAGCTAATGCAATTAAATCATTCAGCTTCATTCCACTGGCGTGGTTTTGGTTTAGGCTCTTGAGGAGGTGTGGAGGTGTAATACTTGCTCCATACTCCCCTTTAACAGATAGGGAAACCGAGGCACAGGCTTTCGCTGGTGGTGAGTAACCAGTGTGGCCAGCAAGCACAAATAGGCATGATGGATATCTCTGGCTGCCCCAGCCCTGGGTCCCACAGCAAAGACATGCTCCTCCTGAGCAATCCCTCCACCCGTGGTGCTGCTCTCCATCCGTTACAGAGCTCATGGGCATCTTGGAGGAGGTCAAAGCTTGGTGCAGAACTCATGCTGGGGAGGCTGGTCCCACACTCCTGCCCTTGTCATTCTGCCCAGCTGGGTTTTATGGTTACTCTGGGATCTGAATTTCAGAGCAGAGGCCATCCATCAACCTGGCAGTAGGTCTCGTAGATGCCCTAAGACTACGTGGTGTGAGATGACCATGCCCCACCTTCTTGTGGCCCATGGCAGATGACCACAGATCCCTCACCCCGTCTTGGTGGGGACATGAGGAGGTTGCCCTAGGCTCCAGGGCTCTGCCTAGCTGGTTAGCATGAGCAGTGAGCCTTGCCCAGAGTTGCCCATCGGCTTTTCCCACTGGTCCAAGCTGTTGCCATCACCCCGTAGCCATGGTGGTACAGGGAGCATGAAGCCAGAGTGGTATGGAGGATCACCACTGTGCCTGGGATTCCCCAGCCCACGCTGTTGGCACCGGGGGACGCGGGAAGGAGCAGGGCATTGTATCCCAAAATAGCTGCCCTGTTACAAAGGGAAGGTCGGTAGAGAGCCAATCTGTAGGGCTCCCTGAGAGCGGGAGGGTTTCCTCCTGCCACAGGAAGGTGAGTGACTCACTCCTATGGAAACTGGAGGGACAGGGGAGAGGCAATCCCTCTCCCTGGTGGCTACGTATCTGGAGATAAATCTCCATCCACTTCCCTTGCAAATACTTGCTCCTGAAAACATCTATTCCTGGCTTTTTCTTATCAGATGGTCTATTTATTCTGAAAATTGTAGAGCCCAGAGGGCCCTTGCTGTAGCTCCAAGAACATCCCGATGCTTTGCCATGGCTACCCCATGAATGACGCATTGAGAGGGAGAACCTGGCCAGTCCCTACGCCTGGAAACACCAGGAAACACCTGCAAGGACTTAGCTGAGGGAAGGGTCTTCCTCGTGGTGTTTTCTCACCAGGAAGAGACAGATCTCAGTGACGATGAGACAATCTGTTGTTTCTATGAGTCTGTGCTTCAGTTTTAATGACAGCTACCAGCTTGAGGGTAATGGTGGTTTCATACCCCAGACCATGCCCAGGGTGTCCTTCAACCTCCTAATGTGTGAACGCTGCACCATGCCCCAGTCCCTGTCCAGGCTACACCTCAATGGGTGGGACACATCTTGACAGGGAGCAAAGCCATCATCTAGGACATGGATCAGCTGGAGAGGGTCCAGAAGAGGCCACGCAGATGCTGAGAGGGCTGGGGCAGCTCTGCTGTGAGGCCAGGCTGAGAGAGCTGGGGCTGTTCAGCCTGGACAAGAGGAGGCTCCGGGGAGAGCTGAGAGTGGCCTCCCAGAGCCTAAAGGGGGCTGCAGGAAAGGTGGGGAGAGACTCTTCAGCAGGGCCTGCTGGGACAGGACGAGGGGTGATGGTTTCAAAATAGAGGGAGGCAGATTCAGATTAGACATGAGGGTGGTGGAGCACTGTCCCAGGTTTCCCAGAGAGGTGGTGGATGCCCCATCCCTGGAAACATTCCAGGCCAGGTTGGCCGGGGCTGTGAGCAACCTGATGTGGTTGGGGATGTCCCTGCTCCTGGCAGGGGGGTTGGACTGGATGGGCTTTGAAGGTGCCTTCCCACCCAAACCCTTCTGTGGTTCTATGATTCCATAACTGTCTCTCTCTTTCCTTGGGGATAACAGCATCATCATTTCTCTCCCCCTTCCCTCTCTCCTTGCCTACATGTCCTCTGCTCCTCAGGCACAACTTATCTTTTCATTTAGAGATGGCCTAACCGATACCCGCTTCATTAAGCACTCCATCACTCTCCGCTTTTATTTAGCTTGGAAACCCATTCCCTTGATTCCAGGACTTGTCTGGGCAAAAACCAAGCAGAGGACCAACTGTACGGGTCGGCCAAATAAGCACTATTGCCTCCAGAGCTTCTTTTCCAAATCTGGACTTCTCAGGACTGCTTGGCTGAGGGCTTGAAGCAGATTTACAAGGAAATAACCATTTGACCTGGAGGAATTGGCTTCTGTTTAGCCAAATCTTGCTGATAGTGACATCCTCAACTCGCCGAAGACGTTGAACCTGGCGCTGGTGACAAGTCTGTTCCCAGCCATGGGATCTCCAGCACTGGGAGCACACGCCCGGCACCGTGATGCCCTTCGCGGGATCAGCAATTCCAAGCCAAGGAGTCGGCCTGAAAGACTCCGGATTAATCCCTGGAACGTGACCTTTAAATGCTGGGAGTGGTGGGAGAGTTATTTTAACTGTGAAGGCAACGATCCAAGTAAGAAACGCCAGCCAGGCCCTAGATAACAATATTGGCCTCCTGACAAGGACACCAGTTGGGAGCAAGCCTTTGGGCTGGTCTCCCTCCTGGGGGGGGTGGGTTATCACGGGGTGGACACGGGAAAGCAAGTGCCTCCTATCTTGCCTGATTGGAGGTTAAAAAAAAACCAACACATCCTTGATGGAGCACCCAACCATCAGCCTGTGTTTCTCCAGGAGAAATCCACGTGGACCCAATTTCCCATCTCCCCAGTTGCTCTGACCCCGCTCCAGCCATGGCCAGGGAAGGAGGTGGGGGGGGTCTCAGAGCTCTGCGCTCTGTAGGGTTGGCTTTGTGAGCCCAGTTTGGGTCTAGTTGGTCTTTTAAATGAGAAAATATGTTTTAAATGAGAAAATAATGAAAAAAAATGCAAGAAAATTGCTCTTGATGATAAGAGGGGTTTTAAAATGGAGTAGCTGAACTGCATCCATCCTCCGTGAGGAGGATTTTGTTGAGAATTGAAATGGACCTAATGTTGGTCTGCTTCAAACGGGGTTTGTATCCATGGGGAAGCTGCTCAGGGGTGGCTTGCGTGCAGGAGGTTGCCACCAACCTTCTTCCAAAGGATGAGTCCCCGGGAAGGGTGGTTGGAGCACTGTGAAGGTTTAATACTGCGCTCCTCATCCTCACCCACTCATCAAATAGGGGTGTGTTCGGTTTGGGGTCTAAAGAGAGACTTGGTCTGGTTCTTCCACTCATTTGAAACGTTTAGATGCACGTCTCCAAGAGGCCATGCACGGCCTGGACTCATCCTGGCATCGCACGCATATGTGCTCTCCCAGCCCTTTCTGGGCAGCCTGGGGCTGAGCAAATCTCTCGTTTTCCGGGCTGAGCTGGCTAAGGAGCATCCCTCACCGTGTGACATCTGCAGGGAGCGGTGGCTTCCTGGGGTCCACGCATCCGGCTGCCCTCCTACGGCCATACCCTGGGTCATCTCAGCTTGAATCTCCCCGAGGACCCACAGGTTATTCTGGAGCAGGAGGGGAAGGAAGTGAATTCAAAGTGAATTCAAAGAGAACAAGTGGTTTTTGGAAACAAAGGGATTCCAGGGTGGGACCCTGCGCTGGTCCCTGTGGTGTCACTGCTGGGAGCCGAGCGCGCAAATAATGACCCAGAAAACGACTGTAAAATGGCTTTTCCCCCCACCACCGGTGGGAATTTGCTCCTGAGCATCTCTGTGGCTCTTGTCTGCTGGGTCCTTCATGAGGAACAGATAAAAAATGGGATACACAGGATGCTATGAGTGTCCTGCCACCCCATCCCATAAACCAACCTCTGAATGGGGGAACCAGAGCAAAATCCACCGTGGTGCCAGGCTGTGCATCCACCTTCAGGCTGAGCTGCTGGGTTTTCCCAGCAATTTCCCAAAATTTGGGTGGAAACTGGCCACCACGATCCAACTGCCCATGCCCACTGCGTCCCACCACGCTGCTACAAGAGGTCCATGCATGGTTGGACCTACGCCTGCCCGGCTCTTCACCAGCTCTGCAAATAGAGAAATGAGCCTTTTTCAGGGCGGCCTCTCCCTGAGCGCTATTTTAGGCTTGGACCATTACGTGGATGGGTCGCTGCCGCTGTTTTTAGGAAGTCTTGGTTTCGGGACACGTGCTTACCTGCTCTCTTGGACACCAGGATCAGCGCACAACCCCTTCCAGCAGCACCAGCCACGCTCAGGGCAAAACCTCTCCTCCTGGCCACCTCTTCCAGCACCTCCTGTTGTTGCAGCTCACTCAGAGCCACCAAAATCCAGCTTTTAAATAAGATCTTGTGGGGTTTTTAAGTCTCAGTCTTATTTACTATTTTCTGGGCAGTCCCAAACGAAGATGCAGAAGAGGCAGCGGCAAAAAGCGCAGAGAAATTTGGCAGAAAACTCGGCATCTAAGAAATCCATCGGTGGGGTCGGCAGTAGCAAAGCTGAGGATGATGCCTGCCGGCGAGGAAGGCTGACCCCACCAGCCTGTGGCATCATTGTGATCCCCCCCCTCCTCCTTCCCTTCGCCGGCTGCGGTGCAGAACCACGTCCACCTCCGCCGCACGCCTATGGGGAATCGGCTTGTGTTGCCCACAGCACACGTAGGCCAAGCCGCCGAGCTTAATTTTAACATGCCAGCCCTGGTGCGTTGTGTTTGTGTTTATTTAAGGCCTTTAGAGAAGCAACACCGTCGGCCACAACGAGATCCTTGTGCTTCGGGGCCCAGCAGCCAGCTCCTGCCGCCTGGGAGGTCGTGGCAGCACCCGAATTGCTCGCTCATTGAAGAGGGGACGTGCTTGGAGTTTGCAAACACCTCCGAAAATGCTGGGTGGTGTAGGAGCTTGGAGGAAAAATGAGTGGCTTGAAGCTGGACACCTCCATCACCCTCCTGCTCTGAAGCTCTGCGGCTGGAGGTGGTGGAGGGCTGGGGCATCGCGTGCGCTTGGTGGGGAGGAAATGAAAGCCAGGCTAAAAAAAAAAATCCCCAGCCACTGCTGGAGAATAAAAAATAGACACCCAGATGGCTAAAGCCGCAGAGCACAGCCCTCTCTGCACTGAAGCAATGTGGAAGAGATCAAGTCTCGCTGCTTCCAGTTGGTTGCTCCAGCAAACATCATGAGCAGCTGATGTCCAGGATGTGGCCCTGGACAGTAAAGGTCCCCTGTGTCCCGTCTGCACCTGCTTGTTGGTTCTTGTTGTAGGGATGAGTGGAAAAATGCTGGAAGGTGCCTTTCTGTGCTCTCCACTCACTCGCCCATCGTGGTGTCCGTGGCTTTTGGGTGCTGCTCACTCAAATGCCAGAGCATCCTGCTGTCCCAGCAGCCATGGGGATGGCAGGAGGAGATTCATACAGGAGCGCATGCATATGATGGACAGACAGAGGTACTGGCTCACAGTGCTTTTCCAGCCCCAACTCCCACCACCAACACACTGGTGGGTGAGAAGCTCAACACGAGCCGGCAACGTGCGCTCACAGCCCAGAAACCAACGGCACCCTGGGCTGCACCCCCACAGCGTGGGCAGCAGGGCGAGGGAGGGGATTCTGCCCCTCTGCTCCGCTCTGGGGAGACCCCCCTGCAGCGCTGCGTCCAGCTCTGGAGCCCCCAGCATCAGAAGGACGTGGAGCTGCTGGAGAGGGTCCAGAGGAGGCCACGCAGATGCTGAGAGGGCTGGAGCAGCTCTGCTGTGAGGCCGGGCTGAGAGAGCTGGGGCTGTTCAGCCTGGAGAAGAGGAGGCTCCGGGGAGAGCTGAGAGCGGCTCCCAGTGCCCAAAGGGGGCTGCAGGAAAGGTGGGGAGAGACTCTTCAGCAGGGCCTGCTGGGACAGGGCGAGGGGTGGTGGTTTTAAACTAATAAGATAGATTCAGACTACAAATAAGGAAGAGATTTTTTTTTTCCAGTGAAGGTGGTGAGACACTGTCCCAGGCTGCCCAGAGAGGCGGTGGATGCCCCATCCCTGGAAACATTCCAGGCCAGGTTGGCCGGGGCTCTGAGCAACCTGATGTGGTTGGAGATGTCCCTGCTCCTTGCAGGGGGGTTGGACTGGATGGACTTTGAAGGTCCCTTCCCACCCAAGCCATCCCATGGGATGTCCCTCCTGCATACCCGGTGACACAGGGCACATTTCTGCCTCCCAGTTAGGTGGCTGAATATCTTACCAGCTGAGAGACCATGAGAAGTGATCAAATGCCCATGGCATGGATCAGGGCATTGGTTTACACTTATGTAGATTTGGTTGAGCATTGGTGACCCTGTCCTCTCCCACCAACAAATGTGAGACAGGTCTGCAGAGCTCAACGTCTGCAAACTTCCCTCCTTGCTTCCACTTAAAAAAAAAAAAGAAAAAAAAAGAAAAAAAAAAAGGCAAGGAAAATGAGACCTGATTTGTCTCAAGTGCTTCTGCCAATGTCCCCCTGCCCGCGCCATCGGTTTAAGCTGCACCCATGGGTGCAGCCCAGGGCTCTGCCGTGGTCACCCTGACCTTCCCGATCGTCCCATTCCCGTATCGCATTCCTCCTCGCTAGACAACATGGAAATGTTGTGAGAGTGTCTTAGAAACCTGCATCTCTGCCAAAACGGTTGAAAAATGAAGCCGTGAAGGGAAACGCGGGGCCGCTTGCCAGCTCGGCTCGAACGGGTACCGCTGCTCGCCTCCGTCTTCTGAGCTGCAGCTGCACAAATCATTCGCTTCTTGGCTGGATTTAAAACATCTGCCTCTTTCTTCGGCTTGTTTGAGCTGCTTTGGAGCTGGAAAACGGAGATTTTGGAGGAGGGAGACTCTTGGTTTGGGTCCCCTGGGCAATGGGTGACCGTCCCCTGCGTGAAGGATGGAAAGGAGTAAGGTGGGTTAGGGTGGACATCAGAGGGTAACAACCCTCCTCCCGTGTCCCTCGCACCAAAAATGGGTGGAGAAAGGTGAGAAAATGCAAAAGAAGGGGAAGGAAAGGCTTTTCCTTGCAGTGGGCAGCGAAGCTGGGAAGCTCCTCCTTGCTGGAAGCTGCTGGGACTTCAACCAGGCTTGGAAAAGGTCTGATGGCAAGAGGACTCTCCAGGGGACCACTTCCCCGCTCCAAACAAGCTTTTAGAAAAACATCTCCTCTTGCTTATTGAAGCATCCAGCCGCGAGCCGCCGACCGAACCTCTCAGCTTGCCGTGGCCGTAATTAATCTCTCCTTGAAGCAAAAAAGCCGCCCACCTCTTGTCTCGAGCCGTTTGGCTTTTATCTCGCGGTGGAAGAGCTGCGGGTGTTCAAACCTCAGTGGATCAGGCCGGGGGAGACGGCGCCGGGCAGGGGCTTCCGAGCAGCAGCGATGGCTCTGCAGGCGTTCAAGGACAGACAACAAATCTCTGGAGGTCATCCACATCTCCATCCACCACCTCTGGACATCATCCCTCCTTCAGAGGGAGCCAGGGCGAAGGATTTGGAGGATGAAACCAAGGTGCTATGGTCTGGTTAACCCAACCTTTCCTCAGGAAGCTTTTCCAAATCCCAGAGAGACCGGCTGGCATCCCGGCTCGGGCACTGCTGGGCAGCTTCACCGGTCTGAGCCTCGCTCAACGGCTCTGCCCAGGCAGCTCCCTCCCTCCGAGCAAGGAACAAGCTTGTCCTTCCTCCCTTATCAGCCCCAAATAGCTGCGACGTGATGTATTGTTTTCCCTCCTCAAACAAATTACATCAGAAGAAGGAAACAGGCAACTTTTTTTGTTGTTGTTTTCTGGCATGGAGGTCCCTCAGTGAGATCTCTGCACCACCCTTTTTGTGCCAGACATTCATCTCATGTCCTCTTTGCACCAGCTAATGCCTCCTTTGCTGGCTCCTGCTTTCAGCTTCTGCATAACAGATGGCACCAGTGCCCTTCTCCTCCTTCCTCGGGGGCTTTATTGTCCCCCCCCCACCTCCAGCCGCATCCAGGAGGTCGAAGGAGCCCCTGCGTGAAATGGGATCCAGCTGGAGAAGGAGGATCTGGCTTCCGTCCACGGACACAGATGGGGAATACACGGGGGAGCGCTGGGGCACGCTCTGCGCTCGCGGCAGTGGAAAACAACTGGGCCACCTGCGTGTCATCCGGCCTCATCCTGCCCAGAAACACTCCAGCCCCCCTCCAAATTTGAAGGTTTTCCATCCCGGGTAAGCGAACCCCACTGGGAAGGTAGAATTGAACCTGGTCACTGCTTCACTTGGGCATCAAACATCTGCAGGGAGAGGGTAGGCTACGAGGATGGTGGTGGCCCTCCATAGCTTCCTGCAGCTTCCTGGGTGTCTGTGTCACTCCAGGGTGGAATGGGGACAGACCCCAGAATACCTCTGTAGGGTGTCTGGGGGACACGGGGTATACAACTGCCCAGCTCACACCCACAGCACCCAAACTCAACGTCTTTCCTAGAAATTTAGGACCCCTGAAGTACTTCTTTTCCATAGTATGGTCCAGTTTGCCCTTAAATGTCTGTGGATGTTTTGGATCCCGGCAGAGGGTCTGCTACGCTCTGCAGGAGATGGACCCCTATTTGGGGTTGAACTCAACCCCCAGCAGCTCAGAGGAGAAGACATGGCGAGCAGCAAACCTTCTGCCACGTCTTCCTGGCTTCAGCAATCTCTTCTTTTTTGGGTGAAAAATCCCAATGCCTGGGATGCAAGACGTGCAGCATCCCCTTTCCCAAGGGTTTACCTGTATCCCCAAGGAAGAAGCATGGCTTCCAGGAGTCACAGAATCATGGAATGGTTTGGGTGGGAAGGGACCTTCAAAGCCCACCCAGCCCAACCCCCCTGCCAGGAGCAGGGACATCTCCAACCACATCAGGTTGCTCAGAGCCCCGGCCAACCTGGCCTGGAATGTTTCCAGGGATGGGGCACCCACCGCCTCTCTGGGCAACCTGGGACAGTGAACAAAAATGAGAGTGGAGCAGGAGAAGCTGTGATGAATCAGGTCCCCGAATTTACTCTTCTCTAAAATAATTTCCCCCAGCACAGGGAGTTGACCAAAGCGGCTGGTTTTGACTTGACAGCTCGCTGACTGATCGGTGGGAACCAGTCCTGAGAGCTAAAATTAGAGCCAAAAGTTGGCCTCAGAGCCCCTTTACCATCTCGTGTCCCCCATCCCTCCGCTTCCCTTGGAAATTAAGCTGTCTTGCGGCGAGGGATGTGCTGCAGGGCAGTGTCACCCGGGGTGTGCTGGCACCCGGGGCTGGATGGGGCACAGCTTGGTGTCACCCGCCACGGGACAGTGTCCCACATCAGGGTGGCCGTGGCAGGAGCCTCAAACGGGGCTCATCCAGCTGGGTCAGGGGCATTTTTTTTCCCTTCCTGGGACCCTGTTACCCCTGTCTGGCTGCTCCGTGCTCTGTGTAAGGGGCACCCCGGGGTGAAGGGGGGGTCACCAGGGCACTCCTGGGGGGGCTGGGGGCAGCTCTCTGAAGACCCTGGGTGCCGAGGGGTTGGATGCAGTGGGGGTGACTGGTTCCAGCCTCGAGTGGGTGGGATCCAGCCCTGATCCCATCCATGGTCCCATCCCTGGATGGGGGGGGGGGGTGCTCCTGTTGTAGCCAGATCCCCAGTCCCATCCCCAGTCCCATCCATAGTCCCATCTTCGGGGTGGGAGGCAAAAGGGGGGAGCGGTTGAGGTCTTGTACTGGTCCCAGCCCCGGAACCGGCCCCGAGTGGGGAGGTCTGGCCCTGGTCCCAACCCCGGGGTGGGGGGGATCTGGTCCCAGTCCCATCCGTGGCCCCATCCCCGGGGTGGAGGGCAAAGAGGGGAGCGTTTGGGGTCCTGTTCCGGTCCCAGCACTGGTCCCAGCCCCGGGGACAGGGAGTCTGGTCCCAGTCCCATCCCCGGTCCCATCCATCGTCCCATCCTGGGGTGGGGGGCAAAGGGCAGAGCGGTTGGGGTCCTGTCCCTGTTCCAGCCCTGGGGGCGGGGGGCAGGTCTGGCCCCGGTCCCAGCCCCGGGTTGGGGGGGAAGGGGCGGTCCTGGCCCGGTCCTGCCCCGTTCCCAACCCCCGGGAGGGCGGTGCTGCCCCACGCCCGGCCCCTCTCCCGCTGACCGGTTCACACGCGAGAGCCGTGGGGCATCGCGACCGGACACCCGGGGGTAGGGAAGGACCGAACCCCCCCGGGATGGAGCTGCCTCCGCCGCCAGCCTGAGGGGAGCGGGACGATCAGCACGGACCCACGCGGGACGGAGTCACCCGGGACGGAGCCACCCGGCTCGGCAGCGCCCGGTGAGCGGAGCCGGGGGATCGGGAAGAGGGTGGTGGAGGGGGGGAGGAGGGGGGCACGCACGCACCCCTCTGCACACACGGACATGAGTGGGGAGGACACGCTCATACCCCTGTGTATGTACACGGACACGGGTGGCGGGGACATGCACACACACGCAAATGGGTGGAGGGGACACGCACACCCCCCCAGTGCACACACACGGACATGGACACGGGTGGGAGACAGACAGGCACACACATGCACATGGGTGGGACACGCTTACACCCCTGTGCGCACATACGTGGACACGAGTTGGGGGGACACGCTCACACCCCCGTGCGCGCACACACACACGGACACGAGTGGGGGACACACACAGACACACAAGGGTGGCACTTGCTGCTGGGTGGGTGACATGGGTGACGCAGGGTCCCCGTGCACCCAAAGCAAGGAGCCAGGCACCCCGATTCCCCGCCTCGGCGTGGGGTGCAGCTCACACCCCACACCCTGCGCCTTAAAACTGCCCCCAAACTGCCCCAAAGACGCGGCGGTCAGCGCAGCCGCGGCCAGCGAGCCGCCGGCGTCGGCTCCAAGCTGAGGAAGCCTCCTGGGCTTCCGTTGCGCCTCTCCGCCTGAATTATTTGATTGTTTCCGCATTAATTCCCAATAATTCTCGTCGGCCGCTCGGTTTCTCCCTTTCCCGGGGGAGTTCGCTGGCTGTTTATCCGGGGTTTCCTGTACACACCTCTGGTCAAAGCCGCCGAGCTGACTCCCTGCTTTCCTCCAGCTTGTGTCTTTCCACCTTTTTTTTTTGCGCGCTGAGATCCCTGTGTAATTTCTTTGGAGATCGCTTTGAGTTGCGCCGGGATCGATGAGACCCTGGCTTCAAACCCTTTGACCCCTTTCCGTAGCTCCTAACCCCCCAAAAACGCCTTTTTTCCCCCCGGAGCTGGGCACAGGGCGGCATCGCTGCGGGAGCGACGTTAAGGGCGAAATTTCTCTTTCTGCTCCTGTTTTCTTATCGGCTCCTTGCAAAACCCATTTGGCAACCCGCTGCCTTCCTGCGCGCGAGGTGGGGGGCGGCCAACTCCGCTCCCGGGGGGCTGCCGGCGCTGGGGGCTGCCGAAATTGGGCCGTTCCGTTACCGTCGGGCATGCGTCCCAAGTTCCTCTTCCTCATTTATACCCACGTGAAGGGAACTTTGGCCTTCGGCCTCGCTGCCTGGTGGGCTAAGGAGCTCCGGAGTGAGGGGGGAGGCTCCTAAATACCCTGCCGAGCTCCGGAGCACATCCGCATCCCGGGTTATAAAACCCTGGAAAGTATTTCAGGCTGTCCTGGCACCGGATGGCTTTACCCCATCTCTGCCCGCTGTGATTTTTATCTCCGGTTCTTGACACGAAGCCAAAGCCGCGAATAGTTGGCCGGCAGCGGAGCGTGCTGCCGGCCGCGCCGCCGGCCCTCCTTCATCCCGAATATCCCCCGTTAAAGCCTTAACGGGCACCGATCCGCGAAGCGAAGACCCTATTTTTGCTCCTGTGGGATGCTCCTTATGGAGGAGCAAGCTGTCCCCCCGATGTCTGCCCCGCGTGGGGTTTTTCTGGGGTTTGCTGCTGCTTTGGCGTCGCAGCAACCGCCGCTGTCGTGGTGGAGCCCGATAATTGCGTTATCCTCGGGCTCGGATGCTGGTTATCTCCCGGATGGGCCGAGGGCGTTTGGTTTTGCCGGGGTGGGGGTGTTCATGGGTGACTCCCTTGGTTTGGGCAGGCGGCTGGTTGTTCGCCGTGGAAATGTCTTTTTTCCCCGAGATACGGGGCTTGTAGGGTAAAACAAGAGTTACCAAAAGCTGGCGATCAGCCACAAAGTGGTCCCACACTCTTCTCCCATTGCTTCCTCCGGTGAGCACCGGAAAATCACGGAGGGCAGGTGATGCAGGGGAAAAACACGCAGGGAGCATCGCCTTCGCTGTAGCAGGAAGGGAAATATTGATAAAGAGATTAAATATTGGCCAGGGTGATATTTACTTCCGGCAGGATCCGTCCCTGGAGACCCGCCATGCTGGGAACCGCGTCGGGTTCCACCGAACGAACGCGAGCGGTGTTCATTACGGACGCACGCTGGCGCCGGTGGGTTGGATGCTTTTATCTGATTCGCTCTAAAGCCGCAGCTTCTCTTAATCCGGACTGACTTCCCGCGGTGCGGACGGAGGCAGGAGGTCTGGGTACCGCAGGGACGCAGAGGCTAGAAGGGGGATGGATCCAAATTGGATTTCAGGGAGTTTCTTGGGGGAAACCAGAAATTCCCAGAAAAAAAATCATTTGGCTCAAGGCAAAACATTTTATTTCACCTACAAACAAGGTCATAATGTTCTTTTTAAGTTGTTATATCTTTTATCCAGATGCTCTCTCTCCTTTTTAGCTTAAGTTACTGAAAAAACCCTCTAGGAAACCAAAACTCCCCCAGAAAAATATTTTTCATGGACAAAACAAATGCAAATCTGCTGCTTCTCAGCCTGGGGGCAGGAGGGGAAACTGAGGCACGAGGATGCTTCACTGGAGCAGCTCCCTTTCTGCCAGTGCTTTCCAAGGTGCTTTTTGAGGGAAAAGAAGAGAAATACGGATTCTTTGCAAGCTTATTTTGAGAGGAATGAGGTTTTTTGGTTATTTTAGGGATGGGGAAAGGGTAGGTCAGACCTGTGGGGGATAAAAGAGGGACGATGCCTGGATGATGGGTAAAGCACCTTAAGCTGCTTAAAGCTTGATTTTGGGTATCCTGGAAACGTCTCTTGGAGGCATCCTGCCTTGGAATCACCGGGGAGCGACGCGGGTGGTGGGACCGGGACGACTGGAGATGTCCTCGGCCCACGCTGGTGGCCGGAGCCAGCCCGGAGGAGAAAGGCGCTGAAGGTCACCGCGGCAGAGAGGAGCCAAAGAGAAAGGGCAGATGGAAGCCAGGCAGTTTGGCCAGGCTCAAATTTCAGCCTGATCCCATCTCCCCGTCTCCCGACCGGACAGGCTCGGTAGCATCCCAACGCGCCGCCTGTTTGCTTTTGGTTGCGGAGTGTTTCAACCGCCGTCCCAAAGGAGAGAAAAAAACCATGCCAGGTCGTTTGCTTCCCAGCGTTTCGGGCAGTTCCTGATCCGGAGCGAGGATTTTGATGAGTCTACTAGAAACGAGGGGAGGGAAAACACCCACGCTCTCTCTGTGTCTGGCGCGAAGGAGTCGGTGGCGAAGATGCGGTAAAGGCATCGTGGTTTGAATCTCCGACGTAAAATGACGGGAGCTGCGGTCGCAGTCGGTGCGTCCACACGGCGCGGGTTCCATTTCCCAGAGCTGCGTCTGTGAGGTCCTGCCGGTAAATGAATCCCCATTAATTACTCGGGAAGGTCAGTTAAACCTCGCCGCCCGCCCCGTGAAAACACGTTCGTCGCGGCCGTGATTGGGCTGCGCTTCATTGGCTTTCGCGACTTTGCTTCTGCTGGCAGGTCCCCAAGCACAGAACATGGCCAGGTGGGTGATGATTGCTGGGATGACACTGGGAATTTTGAAAAAAAAATGGGGCAAAACCCAGAATTTAAGCCCTTTGCTGGGGGATTCAGTGCCCAACCCGCAGTTCCCCTGTGCTGGCCCTGGGTGCTGGCCACCCATCAGCTGCCCATGACCTTCTCCGATGACAGCCCCCTCCTTCCCCGTGTTGACTCATCTAAATGTCCCCTGCCCGACCGTGGTAGATATTGTTACGGGGGTGTTTTGGGATGCTGACATCACAGGCACATGCCTGTGGGTATATATATTTGAGGGCGTGTGGCTGCTGGGATTGCAACACCGATCTGCCTGGGCTCCTCTCACCCCACAGCTCCTCTCATCCCAGGGCTCCTCTCATCCCAAGGCTCCTCTCCCATGCAATCTTCATCCACTACAGCTGATGGTACCTGTTTTCTGAGGAAAAAAAAAAACACCCCAAAACATGTCCCATGGGATAAAAAGGTCCAAGGTCATGCTGCAAAAAGAGAGGTGGTCCAGCCGTTGCAACCAGATTCATCCAGACCCAACACATGGTCCAGCATGGAGAAAGCTGGTTGGGATGATGCTTTTTAGGTGGCTGGAGGGCGTCTAAAAAGCTGTGCGTGATCACCTGCATTCAACACCAGTGGAAAATAAACCTCCTGTCATGACCCAAGGAAGGGCCGGGAGAGCTGATGAAGCAGATGCAGGTGGTCCTCACAGAAGCCTTGTGGTAGGTTTGCTTTTACAGAATCATAGAGCAGTTTGGGTGGGAAGGGACCTTCAAAGCCCACCCAGCCCAACCCCCCTGCAAGGAGCAGGGACATCTCCAACCACATCAGGTTGCTCAGAGCCCCGGCCAACCTGGCCTGGAATGTTTCCAGGGATGGGGCATCCACCACCTCTCTGGGCAACCTGGGACAGTGCTCCACCACCCTCAGGGTAAAAAAATTTACCTAATATCCAATCTAAATCTGCCTCCCTCTATTTTGAAACCACCACCCCTCGTCCTGTCCCAGCAGGCCCTGCTGAAGAGTCTCTCCCCACCTTTCCTGCAGCCCCCTTTGGGCACTGGGAGCCGCTCTCAGCTCTCCCCGGAGCCTCCTCTTCTCCAGGCTGAACAGCCCCAGCTCTCTCAGCCCGGCCTCACAGCAGAGCTGCTCCAGCCCTCTCAGCATCTGCGTGGCCTCCTCTGGACCCTCTCCAGCAGCTCCACGTCCTTCTGCTGTTGGGGGCTCCAGAGCTGGACGCAGCGCTGCAGGGGGGTCTCCCCAGAGCGGGGCAGAGGGGCAGAATCCCCTCCCTCGCCCTGCTGCCCACGCTGTGGGGGTGCAGCCCAGGGTGCCGTTGGTTTCTGGGCTGTGAGCGCACGTTGCTGGCTCGTGTTGAGCTTCTCACCCACCAGCTCCCCCAAGTCCCTTTCCTCAGGGCTGCTCTCCATCCATTCTCCACCCAGCCATAGAAGTATTTACCCAGCTTGGCATCCTCAGGGGTCGCCGTTGCTTTCTCCCTCCCCTTGTCCCCGCCGGGGTCTCGATGCGTTGCTGTAGGAGCTGGCATTCGTGCCGTCCGGCCCGTAGGCAGAGGAAAGGGCAGCTGCCAGCTTTTGTGCCTTGGCCGGCTGCATCCTCTCCAGCTCACTTGCTGCGGATGCAACGGGGTCGGAGGCGAGGGGGTGGACTGCAGCCACGGCCCCGACAGACACAGCGGGTTTTGTCCTAGGGGTTCTGGGCAAAAGTGAGGGAAAAAAAAGAAAAAAAAAGGAAGGCTTTTGCATTTGCAGAAGAAAAGGGAGGGAGAGGATGACGGCAAGGACAAGGCTGCCTTGTGAGCGGGGATTTGTCTCTGTGATTACCCCGTTCAAGCCAACCAGAGGAGCCCTTGTCCTGAAGATGGAGATGTGCATCTTGGCACATCCGTGGCCCCAGCACGGCCTGGGGCAGCCCGTGCTGCCCTGCATGCCAGAGGAGATTCTCCACCTTGGCTTATGGATGGGTTTCAAATGCCTTGTTGGGTTTTTGGGGAGGTGCACTGGAAGATGGGGTGACCTTGCCCCCATGGGTGCTTCAGCGCTGGGTGTCGGGTTATGTGCAGGGGCAGAGGGGATGAGTAGGTGTGTGGAGAAGCCACGTGCAAGGCTGAAGCCTCTGGAGCTTTGTAACCCTTCCCTGCACCTTTTAGGGCATCTTTGTATGGCTTCTCTTGGTCATGGTGGCCTGCCTGACCCAGGCAACCTCCTTTTCATTGGCCGCAGACCTGCAAAACTCAGAGAGAAGGAAAAAGTTGGGGAGAAGAACAGCTGGAAAGTGTTTTCGCATCTGCCCAAGCACTGTCAACCCTCTCCATCCGCAGGGACAACCCCATTGCCGAGGACTTGACGGAATCAGAATGTAGGGTAATGGGACCAAAGCTGAACCAGGCGCAGGAAGAGCAAAACCCTGGGGCCAGGACAGAGTAAGATTAGTCCTGGCTCATCATGTTCATCGCAGAGTGGTTCCCAAAGTTCTATTTGGGTTTTTGCAGATGTTGCAGATTAGTCAAGGTGTGAGCGTGCGTGCGGTTTCTGCCCGTGTTCTTGGGAAGCGTGAGCCTCGGCCAGCGGTGCCTGTGGTCTGCTCCAAGGGGAAAAGCAGCAAAATGAGGGAAACATCATCAGAGATCATGTCCCTGCCACATCTGGACAGGTTGTTTGATCCAATCCTTGAAGCAAGGACTGGTGTCATCCCCACGTGATGGGCTGGAGGCATCACTTCACTCCTCCATCAGTTTTGAGTTGTCAAGGTGTTTTTTAATGCCATGGTGCTTGGCTTCAGGGAGAGATCACCCAGGCTGGCAGCTTCTAGGAGACCCTCACTGCCTCCTTCCCTGCAGGATCCAGATTGGAGGGAGGTGCAGGATAGCTCTGGGTCAAAAGAGAGGACATCGCCATGCTGTCCCACAGCATGGTGGCACCAGGTTAGACCTGAACATTTTAGCTGAGAAGGTTGGTATTGCTCTTTTTCACTTAAAATCATGGTGGCATTTGGGTCATTCAAAGGACACCTTTACTCAACCCTTTTCTCCTGCAGTAGCTCCCAGTTTCTGAGCTCCTGCGCTGGCTTCGTTTCCCCGTAACGCCGTTTATGCGGGCTGCCTGTAACAGGGTACAGCAGTGAGGTCAAACCGGCTGGTTTTACGGGAAAGGGAGGCAAATGCATTTTAATTTGATTCCTGGCTGATGGGCTTGCCGGGTGATCATGTGTCGGCTGGGTCGTGGGCTGTCCTCGACGCACAAAAGGGCCCTTGTCCCTCCTGACACAGACAATGCCAGACTCTGTGTGTCTGCAGAGACTCTTTCGAGTCCATTTTTCTCGTCTCAACTGGTTGTTCCCATGCATAAACCAGCTTTGCACAAGCATGGGCAGACTTTTGGGTGGTGGTGATGCTGGAGGAGCAGGACTCAAGGCCAGAAAGCAGGACCAGCGAGATGACCATCATCAGCCCACCACTAAAACCCATTATAAACCCATCATCATCATCATCAACAACAACAATCAACCCAGGCAGAGCCCCTGTGGTAGAGAACACCCTCCCTTTGGCAAGGTTTGATTGCAGTGGCCTCCAGATGTTGTGATGATGTTTTGTCTACCAGAAGGAGCTGAGGACCTCTAAAATCAGGGCCCTGCCAGTCACGGGGATTGCTCGCTGAAGAGCATGTTTCCCTTTTCTTGCCTTTTCTGCCTGGGGTTTAGTAGGACCCACCTTTCATGGTGCTCAGCTGAGTCACTTCTCGTGGATGGCTAAGCACAGAATGGAGCATCTTTCCTGTTCTGTAGCTCAGGAGACCAATTTCCTGCATGAACCTGGTGGGATTGGGACATCGAACTGGGCTACAGGACATCTGAGTTGGACTCCAAGGTGTGGCCTGGGATGTGTTGGTGTCTTCAGAGCAGCTTAGTTCCTCCTCTGGGCTCCAGATGCAAAATGAGGATAAATAAAACTCCTTTTATCTGGTTGACCCTAAGTCCTCCATGCTAGAGACTACCTCGGTTGTGTGAACATCCACCACAGTGAGGCCATGGTCTTTGTGGGTATGCAATCTGCTGGCAGGAGGCACCCGCTGCCACCTCTTGAGTCATTGTCACCTGCACTGAGATGGCCCTGCCTGCCAGACAGCAACCTGTGCTTGTGGGTGGCTTTTGGATAGACACCACCAAGCTTTGATGGCAGTGTTGGTGGGAGGAGAAGGGAAGGGTAGAGCAATCGTATAGAGTAATATTGACAGCATGGACCACACAACGTGCTACAGCGTTGTGGCACTGGGGTTTTCTCATCTAACCCATCCCTTCCAGGGACTCCTCACCTCCATGTCCTTACAGCCTCATTGCTTTCCCCCCAGGGTGATGGCGAACCTAACGATTCCTCCAGCCTGGACCAGAGTCATCAACAGCTCCTTGGACCCAGATGGCGCAGGAGACAACACCTACAAGTGCATATTTGATGAAGACTTCAAGTATGTTCTGCTGCCTGTCTCCTACGGCATCGTGTGCGTGGTGGGGCTCTTCCTCAACCTGCTGGCCCTCTATGCCTTCATCTTCAGGATCAAGACCTGGAATGCCTCCACTACATACATGTTCAACCTGGCTGTGTCTGACACACTCTATGTTGTCTCCCTGCCCCTCCTGGTGTATTATTATGCCGTCGGGGACAACTGGCCCTTCAGCGTGGGCTTGTGTAAGATAGTCCGCTTCTTGTTCTACACCAACCTCTACTGCAGCATCCTTTTCCTCCTCTGCATCAGCATCCATCGATTCCTGGGCATCTGTTTCCCGTTGAAGTCACTGCAGTGGGGACACGTTCGCTACGCCCGGAGGGTTTCGGTCATCGTATGGGTGGTGACCGTTGTGTGCCAGTCACCCGTGCTCTTCTTCGTCACCACCAGCGTGAAGCGTGACACCATCACCTGCCATGACACGTCCAGCAAGGACCTCTTTGGCCAGTTTGTCATTTACAGTTCGGTGATGCTGGTGCTGCTCTTCTGCATCCCTTTCCTCATCATCATCGTCTGCTACTGCCTAATGGCCCGGAGGCTGCTGCAACCCACACGGGGGATGTCCCGACTGTCCCGATCTAAAAAGAAGTCGGTCAAGATGATAATCATTGTCTTGGTGGTCTTCATCGTTTGTTTTCTTCCTTTCCACGTCACTCGTACCTTGTACTACTCCTTCCGAAGCTGGGACTTGAGCTGTCAGACCCTCAACGCTATCAATTTAGTCTACAAGGTGACTCGTCCCCTAGCTAGCACCAACAGCTGCTTGGATCCCATTTTGTATTTCCTAGCAGGACAACGATTTATGAAGTTTGCGGGCAACAAAATGCCAGGGAAGCCTCAAAATGAAACGGCGCTGGGCATCATGCCCAACAGTCACCAGGGAACCAGCAACGACACAGACACGTTATCCAAGGGTGTGAAATCCTAGCTCACGGGCAGCACCGTCTCCGTGACAGAAGGTTATGAAGGAAGGTCAGGATGCTTCAGGGGCCGATGCTTTTGGTGTTCGCAGTGCCTTGGCTTGCACCCATTTCTGCTGGCAGAGCCGGGAGGGGACTCCCAGCTCCTGTCCAAGGGCTGGCTTCCCATTAAAAAGGGTGCTGGTGGACTCTCCATCCTACTGGCTTATACTGGTACTGTCCCACTGGAGTTTACTGGTACCATTAAGCAGATCCCCTGTAGGTTTCTCCAGTGGGGTCAACATCTTCCAAAAGACCCATTAGTGCTTCCCAACAGTAACGTTCACCCTTGAAAAGCTTTTAGGAACACGTGGCTTTCTCTCAGCTGTTCACGTTAATAATCACCTCCAGCTCGTTAGGATTCAGGGTGAGCTCTTCGTGTCTTGTTTTTAACCCTCTTGCTAGTGACTCATGTTTCCAGTGAAGAAGTGAAGACTGTTGCTCATTCCCTTGGCTTCGTGCTGCCACATCCTCATTGCTGCTCAGAGGTCATGGCACTCTGTGACCGTCAACAGCTTGCTGTGACCCAAAATGCTGCCCAGATGCTGTTGTCTGGTCTCCCCATAACCCCAGTAATCCCAGTGCTCCACTGGAGCCAGTCAGCATATCCCTCACTGACAGCGTGGACCTCCCCTGGGGAATCTGGCAGCGCTAAACCCTGGGTTTAGGAGCCGTACCAGTAAATGTGGTGCTAAGCTTAACCCCAGACTGTCTAGATTTGGCCTTGCATCCCACATCAACCAGGACAGTTCAAAGCAAACTGAAGGAAATACCCACAAAACACTTCACCAAAAGGTCCACTTAGTCTTTCTCTGCGTAATTACTGGGTTAGAGAACCAAAAGCCCAGGGCCATGGTTTCCTTGCCCAGTCATGCCACGAGGATGCTGATTCCTCACCCCAAAAATGAAAATTGCTTGTGCTGCAGCACTGGAGGAGTCATATTTTGTGAAAGCAGTCCTGGCTCTATTTTAGGATTAGACAAACACTTTTGATCCTAGTTTACACCAATTCCTCAGCCATATTCTTAGTTTCTCCCATCCCTCCTTCTTATGAAGTGGCTTGGTGGAGATAAAGACACATCGCGACGTAACCAGCTGGGTTCAGCCAACAGCAACTGGGAGGTTCATGGTCAACTGGGAGGTTCTTGTGGTCCCGGCTTGGTGGAGCCAAGGTCCCATGGAGTGCTCTTGTCCCAGCCAACAATGTCACAGCCACAGGAGGCAAAGGAGGGGACTGTTTCAGCCTTGAACACCATCAGCAAAAAAAAAAAAAAAAAAAAAAAGGACATTTATAGTGTGGTTCATCTCATCCTTGAGTGAACTTTTAGGATAGGGTTGGGTTAGGACTTGCACGGTGGTAGCACCTTTTTTGCCTTGTGCCTGTGAAGGGAACTTGGCTTTATGGGGAGGGTCACAGCGTAGACACTGGGGCGAGACAAATAATTGGGAGAAATCAGTTCAACCGAGGCGCTAGACTGGTACAAACGTTACCGCAGGCCAGGTCTTGCCTGGTGTCCCGCACTTGCCAAAAAGCAGTGTGAGCACCACGTTATGTGCTCTGATTAATTCAACAAAAATGTGCTCAACGCTCACTCCCGCGGTTCTGCTTGGCGATCCCACCTTTCTCCGAGCTGGCATCAGTCGACTTCAAACCGTCGCCTTGGGCAACACTGCCGGTCCCATCAAGGAGGTCCCTCCGTGTCCTGGTCCCACACGAGCTAGCAGCACTCTTAAGATGGAGAGCGGTTGGAGAGGTACCAACTGGAAATTTATATATAGATTTTTTTTTGTTTGTAAAAGCACTAACTTATACTAAAAAAAAAAGAAAAAGAAGTGAGTTTTGTGACAATGACTGTACATTTTTATTTTTGTAACATGCAGACACCTCAGATTTCTTATAGTAAATAAATTTATTTCTACTATGAGCACTCTTCTGCTGTCTCCTCCGATGTGTACAAAGAAGAGGGGGTACTAGGGCTAGAAACTGGGTTGTTGACCATCATAGACATGTTTCAAGCTCCAATGGTTTGGGAGGGTGAATCCAGCTGTCCACATAGCTGTCCACAGTAGATACCCTCCAGCATCTGAACTCCTGTAGGAATCCATGGAGGAGGTGGTCACCCTGAGACAGGTCTTCTCATCCTTGATCAAGGTGAGATGGAGAGGTCTGCTGGAGCATCCCCAAACCCAGGAGCTCATTGGGGAGGGTTTCACTTTATCTTGCTGCTGTCTCCCCTTTTCCAAAAAGCCCAGTAACACCAGTGCTCATCCTGCATCCTTGCTTCTCAGAGACAGGAAGACCTGGAGGAGCAGGTCAGCTGTCTCAGATGAGAATTTGCTGTGGAGACAGGTTGGAGCATCCTAGTACACCCCAGGATGGCTCCTTATAGCTGATCAGAGGAAACCTCTGGACCTCAAAAGCCACCAAGCAGGTCTTCAGTCCTCTCCGTAACCCATCCCCAGTGGGGTCATGCATCTCCTTGTAGTGTGCCCATGGGTTTTGCACTGCAGGTCTGCCCTGTAACTGCACAGAACTGACCCAAAACCTCTCATTTACCCCTTAAAGGCCTGGCAAAGATTCAGGCAGAGTGGAAAATGCCCTACAGGAGATCACTGCAGGGCTTCACAGGGGCCAAAAAACCCCTGGTAGCACCACGAATTCAACAGCCAATCTTTTTGGTTGTATCTCCATGGACTTGGTGGGTAGCTTCTCCTATGCCTCTCCTGTTGAAGACCAGGAGAAGTTGCTAGATTAAGTAATTAATCAATGAGTCTCTTAGTAATTGATCTCCCATCCCATAGACCACATTTTTTTCCCGCTTCACTCAGCAACTCACAGAGCCACCAGACCAAACTCCGTGTGTTGAAGTGAAACCTCTTGTTCTCAAAGGCTCCTCTCCTTCCCCTACAGACCCCAGAGGAAGAAGGTTTCCCAAACCTCACCACAGTCCCCATGAAAAAGTACGTATTTTGTTCTCCGTGGTTTTTGCTGGGTCTTTCTCTGTTGACGAGTAATGAGGTTCTTAGGACGCGCTCATCTCAGCTGATGAATTTATTAAAAACTTTGATCAAGTCACCTTGAAACCTGCCCGGCAGTAACCTGAGCAGCTCAAACTCCTTCACTCTCACCCCAAGCCTGATTTCTCCAGGCTTCAAATAAGTTTTGCACCTTTTTGCTGCATCTGATCTCCCAGTGATGTCTTTAAGATGGAGACGGGGTAACTGCCCTTCACCCTGCAGTGTGGGATGGGGAAGAACTTCATGGTCTCCTGGACCACAGGAGAAAGGTCTCTCTTTTAAAAAACTTTCTAGCCCTGGTAGTTGCCGAAACATGAAGACTCAAAAGCATAAGCCAAAGAAATAGCTGCAAGCCCCCAAATTGCTAAGTCATAGAATCATAGAATTCATGGAATGGTTTGGGTTGGAAGGGACCTTCAAAGGCCGTCCAGTCCAACCCTCTGCAAGGAGCAGGGACATCTCCAACCACATCAGGTTGCTCAGAGCCCCGGCCAACCTGGCCTGGAATGTTTCCAGGGATGGGGCATCCACCACCTCTCTGGGTAGCCTGGGACAGTGTCCCACCACCCTCAGTGTAAAAAATTTTTTCCTAATATCCAATCTAAATCTGCCTCCGTCTGTTTTGAAACCATCATCCCAAAACATTTTCTCTGAAAACCCTTCTTGATTTTCAGCCCAGGTTTTGGAGTCCCACCCTGGAGTGAACGCCATGCGGACGAGCGGCTCGCACGTGAAGAGCTGTAGCTTATGGGATTTACAGCATCGCTCCCAAGCTTTTCCTGCAATAACTTCTCAGTCTTCACGCCAGTGCTGACTCATGTGAGTCACTCAAATCCAAGAATGAGAATTAAGCGAGGCTAACATCCCTTGATGGGGAGCGCAGAGATCGTGCGGTTACTTCAGAGGGAAAAACCAAACCCACTTTTTCTGAGTCTCTCTCAGCACTGGGAGCAGAAAATGAAAGTTAAGAGCACTGATGGTTTCCTGCCAAGCAAACAAATCTCCTGCGTGGGCTGGAGGGAGGCACGCTTCTGCTAGACCTTCCCAGCATCCACGTGCAGGGCTTTTCCTTCCCAATCATGCCTTTCTAGGAAGCAGACCCTTAATCTGGCAGAGGCAGGCAGCAGGCCATCTCGGTACGTCGGCTTCTTTTTCGAGTAGTGAGGCTTGGTTTCATTTTTCTTCTGCTTTTCCTCCTCCCCGGGGCTTGATTTTCTAAGGAATAAATCTGTCTGCCCCTCCGAGTGGTTACTGATTTAGTTGGTCAATTCAACAGGTCTCTGTCCCATTGAGCTGCTCTGGGTTTCATAGAAAACAGCTTGCCGTGCAAAGAAAGACCCAAAGGAGTCCTCACCCAGCAGCTCAACCTTGATATTAGACACCGGTGAATCCCCATCCACTTCCCCCATGCTACAGCCTATCATGGCTTGGGAAGGTGCCCATCACACCATCAATGATGAGCAGGGCAGGGTGATGGACGGTGCCCCAGAGTCATCCAGGAGGCCGACGCTGTGTTCAAACAAAGGGAGGTGGTTCCCAAATCCCACAGACTAATCAGAATTGCAGAAATCGCCCCAAACGGATGGGCCGCGGCAGCGTTTTCTTTGGAAGAAACCAAACCGGTGGGTGTTTGAAATAACATGCCTGTCACTCGGCGTTGTGAGGAGTTTATTTTAAGTCTTTCATGGGTTTAATACCAATGTTTGCAGACTCCTTGGCAAATAAATGCTCGGGAAAGCCTGAAAGCTTAAAATATCCTTTTTTTTTTTTTTTTCCCTTTCTCCCCAAATACCTGTGATTTTAAGCACTGGCTAAACACCAGCATCTTGGTGTGTGTTTTGGAGAGCAGCTGGGCTGTCACGTTGCGAATGCACACACACACACGTAGACGAGCACCTGTGCGTCCACAAAGCGTCCGTCCCGCGCTCCGGGAGAGGAGCAGGGTTTGAGCCCTCGTGTCCCAGCCCTGCACAGTGCTTGCCCTCCCGAGGGCACGGGAAAGCCTGCAAAACAGCCCTCTGTGCCCCAAAACCTCCAAATTTATACAAGAACAGCAACTCTTCAAAACCTCCCGGCCAGCTGAAAGCTGCCTGGCTGTGGCTCGTCACCCGTGAGATGAGCTGTAAGGTCTCAGCTCGGCACTGGAGGCTCCCACCTTTGCAGCAAAGGATGCGTTGAAGCAGAAAGAAAGGAGTGGGGGGTTTCCAGCTGATGGGATGACCAGTGGGAGACCTTGGAAGACAGTGGGAGATGCATGGAAGACTGCGGTCCTGGTCGTGCAGCCAGCATCCTGTGCTGGTTTTCGAGTGGGAAACCATTTAGCTGAATAGACTGAACCCTGCTGCAGCAGAGTCCTCTGCTGGTGTTAAGGGGATGTGGCAGCAAGGAGCAAGGGCTCCCCACGTCCACCCCCGGGGAAAACGGGGTCCCCCACGGGAGCACTAACAACGCCCTAGGAACATGGCAGGACCACGCCAGGGGACGGGAGCAGAGTCCCGGGCTAGCGGCGGGAGCATCGGGGTGCCGGGGGTGGGTTCCTGTCCTCATGCCAGGATATCCACCCAGGCCGCTCAAGGCAAGGTCCTGGTTTTCATCCATGGGACTTTCCAGGGGATGGAGATGTTTTCTGGTCGCTTTGAAGTTCCCCTTGAGAGATGGCCAGGGAATCAGCCCTTCCTCCCGTGGCTGTGATTTTAAGGTCTGGGATAGAGCCTGGTCACCATCCACCCTTCATCCAGCCGTCCACTCGCTGCTCCATCTCCATCCCTGCCCCCTCATAAAGGCTCGTTTAACATCCTTTCATCCTTTTCTCATCAATACTGGGGCAAGCAGGTTGGAAAGCTGGTGGCCACCGTTGGGTAAAGAGCCCAAGCGCAACCCCAAGCACAAGGATGGAGGTGGAGTCCATTTGAGACCCATGTTGGGAAGGACCTTGGTACGTGTCCTTCACAATGGGAATTTGTCACCATCTCTGCATTTGGAAATGAGTTAATTTTTTGAAAGATGTCCCTGACTGGCCCTTCACCCAGGCTACGAGCCTCTCCACATGGCCTCGTCCATGGCTGGACTGCTGGACCAGCCGTCTTGGTCCCCCAAGCACTCCTGCAATGCCCTCAGTGAAGCTGTGAGCCCAGTACTGGGATGAGGGAACCACGTCAAGCGCTGGCAGGTGCCTGCAAACCTCCTCTGCTGGGATGTGAGAGGATGCAATGCCTTTCTTGAGACCTTCGTTAGGTGAACTACTCCACCACCCGCAGCCGGATGTGGTTCTTCTCCTGCTCCTGCCTTGTGACTGGGTGCGTTTTGCAGCCTGGCAGCGAGACGAGATGCCACGTGGATGCCAGCACAGCCTGTTTGTAAATAGGGTGCGGGTGCAAAGCACAGCGGCTGTTCCCCGTGGCCTGTTGAACGAGTCCATCTAGTCCCAAACAAGCAAATAGGCCTGAGCACCTCGGGATGGGATTGCAAAGCAGGTCACAGCTCCTGGGGGCAGCTGGCTCTTTGGTATGATAGGACCGAAGGATATCATTACCCCTTGCAATAGGACGAGGGGTGATGGTTTTAAAATAGAGGGAGGTAGATTTAGATTGGATATTAGGAAAAAATTTTTTACAATGAGGGTTGTAGAACAGTGGAACAGGTTGCCCAGAGAGGTGGTGGATGCCCCATCCCTGGAAACGTTCAAGGCCAGGCTGGATGAGGCTCTGAGCAACCTGATGTGGTTGGAGATGTCCCTGCTCCTTGCAGGGGGGTTGGACTGGATGACCTTTGAAGGTCCCTTCCAACTCTAACCATTCTATGATTCTATGATTCTATGATCCTGTCGCTGCACACTGCAATTTGCAGGGCCAAGCAGAAAGGTTGCAAGGAGGGGAAGGTGCTCGGGATACGGCTGCGTTTGGTTAGAAGAGCTTCTGGTCCTCCTTGGGCAAAGGATTTGCTGACCTCAGCCTCCATGCTAGGAGAAAGGGGTGTTGCTGGAGCTTTTGGGGAGCTGTTGAACACCCCAGAGCCTGCTGCACGCCCCCATCCCTCTTTGCAGGACCCATATCCACAAGGGGAGGATGCATGGTCTAGGTCCCCAGAGGAACATATCCCACTTGAGTGGACCTCCAAGCATCAGTGGAGAGATGCTTGGAGACCAGTTGTCCCTCCACCAGCCCTATGGGAAACCAGAGGATCTACTCTGGCAAAGCCACCTGTGTTGGTGGCACCTCCATTGAGGTAGCTGCCTGAAGTTCATCAGGACAGGATCAGACGGGATCTAGGAAAGAAATTTATGGAGGACTTAGGTCCAACTCCCTGCTCAGAACAGGCCTAGCTCCAAAATCAGAGCATCCTGGACATGTCTCAATGCACCCCATCTTTGCATCTCAAGGAGGTCCATGGGTGCATGACCAGCCAACTGGGAGTTGGTTGCATGGCCAGCCAACTGGGAGTTGTTACGTGACACAAATTGCCTCTAAACAGCCTGTGCGGCACCACCGGGGCCCTGCACTCAACAAGATGCCAATACTCCAATGGCTCACCCCTCCAAGGATGAGACTTAAAATAACCCAACGGGGCAGCGGGTGGGTGGGCATCGCTCTCACTGCACCATGACTAACGTCCCATCTGCACGTCGATGTCGGCTGTGAACCTCGACCGGCATGCCACAGCTGTGCGAAGGCAGCCAAAAAACCACGAGGGTTTGCCAAGGAAATATTCAAAGCCCTGGAGCAGCCTCCCTGCTGATGCCTTTCCATCTGCTCTTCGTTAGGCAAATGAGCTGTGGGCTCCTGGCTGGGTGGTCTGGGCTCAGAGACCCCTCTGTGGTTGGCTCCTGGGGTGATACACCAGTGGTGGGAAACAACGACAGCGCTGGAAAGCAGAAATTTTCATGGTTGTGGGCCTGGATTGAGCAGCATCCATATGGATGATGCCTCCAGCCAGGGCTGCGGCCAGCGGCAAGCACCCGTGTCCCATGGCCCCGGTTCCAGCTGGTGACTAATACCCCACTGGTCTGAGCCTCATCTAGACTTTCTGGGATCATTTCCTAGAAATTCATCATCCCTTCCCAGGCAATACTTTGAGATGTTGCAACCCATCTCTGCTTTTTGGCATCTGACTGGTGATGCAGGGCTCTCCTCTCCACAGCACGAAGCCTAGAGGAAGAGCCGCCCCTTGTAGCATCAAAATCCCCCTCATCCTCAAAATATATATATATTTTTTTTTGGTCCCAATTAGCAAAGGACTCGCAAGATATGGTAACACCTCAAGCATCTCCAGAAGGCTTCTGGGTTGAAACGTGATATAAAAATTAATTTGTCGCAGCTGTTCTTCCTCCTGGTTGCCCATAGATGGAGGAAGAGAGCTTCACCCTTTTGGGTTCCCTCCTTCAGCAATCTGCTTGATGAGGGTGTGTGGTATTTTGGGGCTGTCCTCCTCCCCGCTTTGGTCCATCGGATGCCTGGTTTGGGTGATTTAATGCCTGTGGTGGGAAAGATGTTGGCCATGACTTGCGCAAGACCCTGCTACCCAATGCCATGCAAACCCATGAGGAAGAGATGGTCCCTCCAGGAGTCCACATACCCTCTTGAGAATCCCAAGAAACATGGTCCTGGGGTAAGCAATGATGCTGGGATAAGCGAACACTGCCCCTCCTGGCTATGATTTTGCCATGAGACAATCCAGGACCCATCTTCTGGGTACACATCCCATAGGATTGCTCCCTTACCACCTCAACCTGGGTGGCCACATCCAACCCACTGGTGGGCATCCCAAAAAGGAGTTGCTTTGGAATAGTCCAGGTCCAAACCATGCCGGCAATGGTGCAATGATTAATCTGGACATTCGCAGCCCGGAGGCGTGGATCCAGCCAATGATGCCCAAGGAGGTTGAGTCGTGAGCACCACAGAGAACCAGGATTTGAAAGACTTCCCCCAAAGAGTTGTTCTGCCAATGTTAGTTGAGAACTGAGATATTTTGTGGGGAATAACTCGACTCCCAGAATATGTCATGATTTTGGGAGATTTTTACCCTTTTCTTCCAAAATGGAGTGGTTGATTCGGGAGGCACGGAAGTATTCTCCTTCCTCCTTTTCTGATACAAAGCAAGGACTTTTCACTTTAAAAAAAGGACAATTTTTCAGCAAAGAAACAGTTTATCTCTTTCTTAAGCGAGCAACCAAAATAGGCAAGGGTTAAAAAACCCAACAGAAACTATTCGCTTTGACCTCCCTTTGACCGGGATCGTGTTTTCCTCACAAATTTTGGTTCAAACACCCCGTCAAAAAAAAAAAAAACACCTCCTGCCCCAGCCTCGCTGCTGGGGCCAGCTTTGTGGGTTTCGTCTGGCTGGGAGTTAATGGGATTATTATGAAACTGGTGGATGCACACTTGACATCGACCCTGTGTGGGAGGAGGAATCAGCGAGGGGACCATAAGAAACTCGATTTGGTAGGAAAAGAGCAAGAGAAAGACGGGGTTTTTTTGCTTCATTACCCAGCAGATAAAGCGTTCACAAAAGCAGAGGAAGATAAAGAAATCCTTTTCCAGTAAGAGCAAATGTTTACCCTGCACGATGCAAACTGGCCCCAGGTAATCCCAGGTTTAACGATATGGTTTAATACCACGGAAAAGGGACTCTTTTGTGTTTCTCAGGCTGTCACCCGGAGATGTCCTACCCACCGGGGGATTCCCTTCGGGTATCCGGAGATATCCTGGTCACAGCAGTGACACTTTTAAAATGTGTTGTGAAACATGTCTTCTATATAAATATTTCTTTTTTCAAGCGTGTTGTGAATTTTTATATAATTATTTACGTAAGCCTCGGTGCCCCAGCGCTGGCAGAGGCCGCCGGGGAAGGGACAGCAGTAACTGAGGAACGAGCAACATGATACCTGGTCTGAATCACGCCCTGCTTTTGTGGCTGCAGGATTTTGCGAGGATGGAGGTGGGGTTGGTATGCTCGATAATCCCCGGAAAATTTCCCCACCTTGGAAACATTCCCACTTTTATAACCTCCGCACATCTCCCTGCCTCCTCCAGGTAGGACATCGGGTGAGTGATGGAGGGTGAGCCACAGGCGCTCTCACCTCCATGGTCCTTCTCCTGGTGATGGCAATCTGGGTCTTGGAAAGGTCTTTTTATGACCATGAGGGATGAATAATTACTAGCAGGATCTTCATCCACCTCCTAGAGCTCGTTACTGCTCCAGCTCTTTTCCCCATGGGACAGCAGGACAGGGACAGCTCACAGGAGATGCTGGCACCTTCTCGCCACCATTCAAGTGAGCACAATGGATTTTAATCAGCACCATGAAGCTCTGCAGCTCTTCACTGTGGACTTTGGTTCCTGTTAACTCATTTTTTAGATTTTGACGAGTTCTTGCGCAAAATCTTCCACGCACACTCTAGTGAGTTTTTGCATTCAACTTTCCGTGTTCACGACCTCTTCTGTGCCCCCCGCTTCAGACATGGCGTGGACCTTCTGCAGGAGATTTTCTTTCTCCTAATGACATTTTTCACCCTGCTGTTTAGCTCTGGCTGCCTTTTTACGGCCTTTTTGAATTAGTGCTTTGCTTTTGCATCTGCAGTCCACTTCCACTCTGCAAACATTTCGTCCTTCTGTTCATCTGCTTAATTCTGAGGAGCTTCCTCATTTCTCTCTGATTTCCCTTTTTGCAGTTAAACATCACAGCAGTAGCTTTTTTTTTTCATTGCAAATACTTTACAATCACTGAATCTCCTCTGCTAAATCCATACTACTTGCTAACCATGGCCGGGCAGGGGTTTAACCTCTACCAGCTCAAACCCATCAAAATTGTGCCCAAGCATGGTCAGCCCAATAGGTTGGCCATACGGTTGTCCTCTCCAAGGATCGAGCACGCACTCAGGGCTAGATCAGGAGGGATTTCAGGACCTGAGAGCTTTAAAGGCTTTTACAGAGGTTGAACTGCTGTGGACTTCTGTGAGGAAAAGCCCAGAGCACCTTGCAGCAGACACATCCAGTGGATCAGCTCTACCTGTGACTGTCTCAATAAGACAGGAAATTATATTGTCTCAAAAGCCAGTGTTGTTGCAGAAAAATGCCTCTTTCAAATATATCATGGTCTGGGCCAGAATACAGGAGATCTCACCACCATTGACATCTTCCCAGGGCAAGGCTGGTGGAGATAGTGAGGGCCTGACTGAAATGGTCATCCTGAGGGACCCTCCTGGACACACACAAGGTTCTGGGACAACCAGAGTTGGTGGGAACCAAGGGGTGTTTCAGACAGGAGCACGTTTCCATGGACATTTCTAGTCTGGGGTTTGGCTTTTTGCCCAGTAGAGACAGTGTGGTCACCCTGCTTAGGGATGACGGTGCCCTCTGACCACGCTCCTCCAGGGACAACCTCTCCGGACGGCTGCTCCAGCCAGCAGACTCTGGGCAGGCAGTGACTTTTCCCCACACATAGCCTCAGCCTAATTAGTCTAGGAGGAATATTTGTTCTGGCTTTGCCCAGAGCAGCTGGCTGTGGGCCAGGACATTTTAACTTCCCAGCCTGAGCCCTGGAAAGCCGCCGGTCAGGCTGTCACAGCACAACAAATACCTTGCCCTGACCCTGTCCATCACAGCTTGGCTGTTCCAAGCTCGGCAGCAGCACCAGGAGCTCATGCGTGGCTGCTACAGAAGAAGAGGAAAACCTAAGGAGAAGCATCCTCAACTTCTAGTGGTCCAGGACCCACGAAATCAGTTAGGTTGATGGCGTATCTGCACCCCTCAGCCAAGTGGTAGCCCTTTTTCCCAGGAAAGGTTGAAATCTTTAAATGTAAAGGATGTAAAAGCACTGTCTCGTGTGACTGTACCGAAGACTTGGTGCAAAAATGTCATGAGGAACTGCAGATGCCCTCGGTACGAAGCCAGCCCCCTTTTTCCAGAGCGAATGGTCTATAACTCCTTGCCTGTCTGAGCACATATCAAGAGACGAGAATCCCAGATGGATATCTTGGGATTCCTCAGAGCTGAACACCTTTCCTAACCACTCAGCTTTCCGACTTCATGGAGAAAAAAGGATGAGGACATCTCCTTTCTCCCCGAAATCCCGTTCCCTATCACCAGCTTGCTTCATTGCTCCATGTGGCCTGAGGTTTTGAATGTAATCCAGGCAGAAAGCAAAAATGGAAATTCCCCTGAGTATGGGGGGGAAGGAGGATGGAGAGTGAATGGGTTCTGATCTCATGGTAGCGGTGAGGCAGCTCCCTCTCCCCAGCTGTGGATGAAGCAGCCTGGATTGTGCTGGTTGAGAAGCCGCAGGGACCACCGGGACACAAAGCCCAGGGCAGGCTGACCTGACGGGTCTCATCTCACCAGGCTTTACTCCTCAAGCATCGGAAATGCAGAGGTGGAAAGGGTCTGAAGTGACGTGCCTGAGGTCATAGGGCGCCAGAGTCAGGATGACACCCTGGGTCCCTGATCCAGCATCTTATGGTCAAGATCATGGGCAACCAGGAGAAGGAGGACAAGGACTGTGGGATCTCTGGCTGTGCTGGTGGGAGGATGGTGGGACAGGTAGCCACGTGCCTTACAGCAATGCCCAGTTCACATGCTCCGTGTGGAGCTGTAGAAGCTGGAGGCATTATCACAAGTGGATTCTCTAAGGTCTAATATGGGTTTCTACTTGTCTTGTCCCCCTTGGAGGGGTCATTCAGGGTCTGTTTCCTTCCTCTTCCACATGCTGGTGAGAACATCAGTGTCTCTGGGCTTCTCACCTTCCTCTAGGTCTGACAAAATGAGCCACCATGCTCAGAAGTGATTCATCCCATAGAAGCACACTCCAGTGTGCTCACAAGCACCCATTTTATTAGAAAATCCACCATCATGCCCCTCCAAAATCAAACACAACTGCCTTCAAGAGCACAAAAGCTTTTTTCTGCATGTTTTGTTCCTGGGTTCTCTCTATCTTCTCATCCCAGAGTTATTCCCATATTTTCTAGGCATCCCTTGTCCACACGGGGGCCAAAAAGCTAAAACTTCAGGAACCAGCACTACCCAATCTGTGAACTGGAACAAGCACACCAAAGCCAGCAGCTCCTCTCCATCCCGTGGGTGGATACCTCGTGTCAGAGATGCCAGTGGTATCTTCCAGGCTCCATGGTAGGCAGAGCAGGGACTTCTGATCCAGATTTCATCTCCATTTTTTTGCTGTTCTCTGGCATCACGACTCACTTTCCGCAGAGAGAAACCCTTCTCAGTGGAACGTGAAAAGAGAAATACTTGGCTTTACATGCGTTGTTGGCACACCTGTGTGAACTATTTCTAATGTACTGGTATTTCCCCAGTGCTCCCACCGTCACCGATTGTGGGAGGTCATTGTATAACCCCGAGCCTTGTCCCCAAATATTCAGAAATCGCTAGCTGATGCCCTTTGTGGCATCAAGTGCTTGTGTTGTCCTCTGAAAACAAGCCTCAGCGCTGGGTGAATGGGTAAGCCAAGCAAGGTCCTTCCTGAGCCAAAGGGAAAGGGAACCAGGCAAATTCTGAGGGGTGCTTAGACCTGCTCAGCACACGTTGGCCAAGATGAAAAGAGAAATCGGAAGAGATGGGGAGGGAGGAATGAGAGAAATGTTTGCAGCACGTTGGACCACGGAGAAGGATGTGTGGCACCTGATTCCCAAGCATCAAAGGAAAGGCCAAGGGAAGGGAAACAGCCAGTTCCAGGGTGATTTCCCAACGGAAAAAACACCTGAGCCTGACGTTGCATCCAGCCATGGTACCATGGAGAACTGGAGAAGGGATCAAAACCCGGATCCCATAGAGGGCAGGGCAGAGCTGCATTCATAGAATCACAGAAGGGTTTGGGTGGGAAGGGACCTTCAAAGCCCACCCAGTCCAACCCCCCTGCCAGGAGCAGGGACATCTCCAACCACATCAGGTTGCTCACAGCCCCGGCCAACCTGGCCTGGAATGTTTCCAGGGATGGGGCATCCACCGCTTCTCTGGGCAACCTGGGACACTGCTCCACCACCTTCACTGTAAAATGTTTTTTCCTTATGTCCAGTCTGAACCTCCCCTCTTTTAGTTTTCATGCTCCTTGTGCGGGGGGGGGTTGGACTGGATGGCCTTTAAAGGTCCTTTCCAACCCAAACTGGTTTATGATTTTATGATTCCTGCAACGCGCTTTGCTCCAAGCACCACAAAATTAGCAGAACTCAGAGCTGCGGTGCCCGTGGCTAGGTGCTCAGCGCCAACACGTAGGCACAGGAGGTCCCACACATGCTCCCGACCTTCTTGGAGAAGCAGCCAGCCCTGCTGAAGGGCCATTTTTACCCTTTCTGACCTCTTTGCACCACTTGATCCCGATTCCCATCAACTCCTGAGTCCTGCCCAGATCAAGGTGCTCAAATATATTTATTTGTAGCCGTGATTTTTAACCCCAGGGTTGCAAAGGGCAGCAGAACAGAGCGATCTAGTGTGAACGTACACGATTTTGGACCCGGTCCCAGCAGGGCAGGATGTGTCCGTGCCCTCAAGGCTGGCAGCTCCTATCTCTGGCGCGGCCCAGGGTCGCTTGGCCCTGGATGCGGCTTCGCGGAGCTGAAATATTTCTGTGCTTTGCAGCCCGGCAGGGCTTTGCCCACGGTTGTTCTTCTGCACGTTATCTCAGCCCAGCTCCCTGCGGCTGGACCGGCCCTTATCTCCCCACAAACACTCTCCCTGTGCTCATAAACTGGGAGCACTTTTGAACTGGGAGCACATCCCTTCCCTGCCAGTCGTTTTCGCAGGCCGGGTGAGCGTGGTGGCACGAAGAGGAGATTTGGGACAGTAAATGCATGGTTGCACCCATTTTTCCTCTATTTTTTTTTTGCCTTTTCTCTTACTGGGAGGCAATTTTTCTCAGCCTGGACGCATTGGGAGGGATGGGAGAGGTGAGTCAGGAGGTATTTCTGAAGGAGAGGGACCTCCCCAACGTGTGTGGAGCGATGAAGGGCTCGGTGGGTCTCTCCCCTTATCCGTCGTGGGTGAAGGGTGCGAGATGACCCCGAAGGCGCTGAGCCAAGCAGCCCTGGAGGGCAGGCACAGGCTGGAGCCAGCGGCCGCTGGGAACGGGACTGTTTGGGCTAAGGGAGAGGCTGATTAGAGCCGCTCAAGGCCCGCAGAAAGCTGACCTCGCTGCAACAGCGAGGGTGAGGAGCTGGAGCAGAGGGCCTGGCTTGGACATCCCACCACATGAGATTCACTCTGCCCCCGATTGCTGAGGCCAAGCAGATCAGCATCTGTTTTTTTTACTGTGATTGCTGGAGACTTAGTGATTTTAAGGCATTTATGGTTTCCTGAGGCCCCATCCAAGCCTTGGTCAGCAATGCTTTCTGGGAACCAGGTGACTGGTGGGCCTCTGCCTCCCCCAAACCTGCCTGGGACCCCCCAAAGCACGACTACCCAAGCACTGGTGGCACTTTGTGCCTGAAGCCACATGGCTGACAGCCATCGTCTCCTCTGAACATCTCCCAGGAAAGCATCCAGCTTCAGTCCTTTGACTCTCCCACCCGGAGCAACCTTCCTTGCCCCACTGCCTTCTTCACCCCACGTCCGTGGTGTCGGTAAGGTGTGAGGTGCCCTTGTGGGACAGAAAGTAGAAGTGAAAAAGAAAGTAGGTGCCCCTTCATGCTGCAAATCCTTCTCCAACCTTCACTTAACTGAGTAGTTTCTCCCCAGCCCAGTATTTCACTTGCTTTTTCCCCAAACCAGATGCAACCTTGGCTCTTTGTGCTCAGCCTTTGACTTAAGCCACTGGTCTCCAAAATTGGTCCAACCGGGGAGGATAATTGCCATCCATGGCAGCAGCCACAGAGGTGTCTGGGGAGGAAGTACCTAAAGCGAGGTGGGCGTGAGAGGCATTTCTGTGCTGTGTACGGATCCGTGTACCACACCCATCCTTCCAGCTGAAACTCCATCCTCATCCTCATCCTCCCCTTCTGCAAGGGGAAGATGTTCTGAGCAAACATCCTCCAGAACCGTGGATATGAGAACTGGGACTTAATTCTCTCAAAAGCTTCAGGGCTGATGTTTTCCACAGCCTGGAGAACATCTTTAAGGTGATTGGGATGGTGAACCTGTGTAAGTACGGATCCCTGTCCGGGGTGAGGAGGCATCAGCAGGTTTCAGCTGATGGCCTAGCTGGCCTGGTTTCAGCAGGTAAATGTCAACCATGAGAGTGTGAAAGGAGCCTCTAGCATCAGAGAGAGGATACTTCCAAAAGACAGCTGATGCCCTCTCCAGCGATGCAAGGTAAATTGTCCTCTGGAGGTAGCTGGTTCTCCCCACAGTCTATAGAAGCATCCTCGAAACTCAAACATGAACCTTTTAAAACACATCTGGACTCATCAAACCAAAATTAGGCACCTAGGATGGATGCTCACCTGACAGACTCTCCGTCAGGAGGGATGTAGGTTCTTCCCAGTCTTGGGCTCTACAAACCGTGCCTGTGCTGGTTCTCCAAACCTGTTGGAAGCTGGCCTATCTCCAAGCGGAGAAGATTGAGCAGCCACCGTGCCCAGATGTTTCTGCCCCTCCCTGACCTCGCAAGAGCACTGATGTCTCTGCCAGCTCTGCTAACATCTGGACTTTGCTTTCCTGCAGAAGCACCCGCTTCAGAGGACAGAAGTTCATCCGCCTTGGCCAGAGCTTTTATCTCCGATCTAATGACAAACACATGGCGCTCATCCTCCACAGCATGTCTGGAGATTGTCTGGATTTACTGGGGAGGGAGGAGGAGGGTGACAAGCTCATCATGACCTCATAGGGCCACCGTGCAGAGCGAAGCAGCCCTGCTTGGAGCCCCGATGTGTGCTGCGGTGGGTGAGAGAAAGCCTTGTATAAGTGCTTGGAAAGAGCTGACAATAGAAGCCCCTCCACCTTGCAAGGGAGTAGACAGAGCCCAGGACAAGCGCGTCCTCATTGCACCAAACTGTGGCCTCAAGGACTTTCCTGGTCATCTCCCAGGCACAGGAGAGAAGACTCCCACCTTCTCACACGAGTGGATAGGTTTTATTTCCTAAGGGTGTCCTCTCCTTCCTTCCCTTCCACAGAATGGATGAGGCTAGCAGGGACTTCTGGAGACCATCTAGTCCAACCACGTGATCAAGCAGGGTGACCAGGAGCAGGATTTTGAGCATCTACAAGGATGGAGACACCACAACCTCAACAGGCAACCTGTGCCAGTGTTTGACCACCCTCACAGTAGCAAAATAATTTTGTTATGTTTAAACAGCATTTCTTGTATTTCAGTTGGTGCCCATTGCCTCCTGCCCTGCCACTGACCACCAACCAGAAGAGCCTGGCTCCATTTTATTTATTCCCAACCTATCAGGTATTTACATGCATGATAAGATCCCCCCCTGAGCCTTCTCATCTCCAGGCTGAGCAGTCCCAGCCCTCTCAGCCTGTCCTCGTACAAAAGATGCTCCATTACTTCCATCATCCTCATGGCCCTTCACTGGCCTCACCACAGTATGTTCATGTCCTTCTCCTGATGGAGGGCCCCAGAAGGCCACCAGGACACCCAAGCTCTGCAGAAGTTTTTTCCAGCCATTCAGCACCCAGTCTGTGTTGGTGCCTGGGCTTAGTCCTCCCAGGGTCAGGACTTTCCATTTCCATTTATTGAACCGCATGCGGTTCCTCACTGCCCCTTTCTCCATCTTGGCCAGGTTGCTCTGGATGGGAGCATGTCCCTCGGGTGTATCAGCCACTCCTCCCAGTTTCCTATCACTTTTCCTTTTGTCAGGGCTTCCTAAAGGACAGGAAACCACAAGGTACACATGGACTGGCAGGTCAGGGGACTTTCCAGCCAGGACCCATCCCACCGTCCCCAGGAGAGGTGCTTAGGGCAGACCTGGAGAGGGCACAGTCAGGGGAAGCTCCCAGCAAGTTCATGGTGATGAGGCAGATCTGAGGACAAGACGGAGCATCCATCCATCCATGGGAGCCCATGGCCTGAGCTGGGCCATGTTGGGGCTGGAGATGCCTATGGTGTCATTGGGACAGGGACTGATGGTCCAGGTCTGAGCTGAAAAGGGGATCCTGGGCCCATGGGCAGGACAGGGAGAGGCCCCAAGGCAAGCTGGGCAGGAAAATTAAAGTGAATTTGTGTCTGCAGCACTCATTTCTTCTCTCTCACACGGGAGGACTCATCACGAGGAGAAGCGAGCAGAGAGGATGGATGGTGCAGGATGGACACGGACGTGGTGTGGGTCTCTTGAAGACTTGGCTAATGAGCGTTGGTCATGTGATCATAACAGCTGAGAGGTTGGGGGGGGGCAAGAAGAGATTTGCCCTCCTGGTTTGGGCCACATAAAGTTTCACAGAGGCTTTGTCTCAGTTTCTCCACTCCTGGAGCACCACGTCCAGCTGAGGTGAGAGTGGCTCCATGCAAAAGACCCCATGGCCCAAGGTGATGGAGGTCTTGTTTCTCTTAGGAATTTTCCATTTTCTTTAGACCTTTGTCTTGCAAACACTTCCCCTCCTTAGCAGGTGGTCGGCACCATCAGAGAGAAGGATTCATCTCAGCCAGGACCTTGGGGTGGTCCCACCCTGTCTGTTCTCCAGCCGCGACACCCGGGAGAGCTCTGGGCAGGCTACAAGGGATGAAAGCGGTTTGGTTCCCCGTTGCCCTTGTATGGGAATTTGGATGGAAACAAATGTGTGAGAAGCTCGCCAAAAGGAAATACTCCGCGGGAGATGTCAAAGCAGATTTTAATAACTGTATACAAACCGCCCAGCAGCCGAGAGCGGGAATAAAGAGGGAAATAACTATAGAAAAGGGCAGGTTTACTATTTAAAACTTTCTGAATCACTCCCACCCAAAAGAACAATCAACCCTTACTCATTCTACTCAAAAATAGAGACCTTTGGGAGTCTGCAGGACAGGGCTGCATCATCCCGCGCTGGAGCAGGTGGGACATGTGGTGTGTGTAAGAGGGATCTTCCCAAATCCGGGATGGAGTCTGTGTCCTTGTGGTACCCACATGCTTCTCAGGGACAAGGTTTTTCTTCTCGGTGGCATCCCTCCACAGCAGGGATGTCCTGCTGACTCCTCTCGGCTTGAAGAGCAGAGGTCCTGGGCACGAGGGCTGGGGAGGGCTGCTCCAGCTGAATTTAGAGAGGAGACCTGTCTAGTGTCTTCTCCAGGACCACGCAGATTTTAACACTGAACAATTCCCAAAGCTTGGCTGAGGCCTCTGGTTTTCTTGCTTGCCTTGGCGTAGGGCCATCGAGTGAGTCATGAACCTCTTGCTGTTTGTTTAATGTACCAATTCTGGCCCTATTGAATCTCTAGGAGGAAAGTTAATTCGTAAGCCCAATCAATATCAACTGCCTGAGGAGGAGGAGGAAGAGAAGGGGAAACCAGTCAGTTCAATGTAACCACCACACCATTGAGCCATTTCACGTTGCCTGCTGGTGTGAACGCGTCTTCCTCGCTCAACAGTCCTAGGACCTACGTTACAGTCCTAGGACCTACGTGGACATTATTGTCCTCTCCAGGCTCTGCGTGATGCCTACAGAGACTTTCCAGGGGCGCAAGGGAGGAACACAACCCTCTGGAGACATCTGCTTGGAAGATGTCCAAAGAGATCAGCCTGCCTGTACACAGGTCCCAACAGGGACGTCCCTGAAGAGCAAGTTGGTGACGCCTCTACTTCCTGAGAGATCTCCTGTGTTAACACCTGGCAAGCGATGGGCGTGCAGAGGAGGGAGGAGCGGGACCGGTCTGCTGAAATGCAGAGCACGGAAGAGGGAGAAGAGCCAACGGAGGAACACGTCCAGAGCCGGCAGGGTGGGAGCCAAGCCCTTGAGCTGTCCTGGTTGTTTGCAGACATAAAAACCTTGTGCACACATGCCCACTACAGAGGTAAGTGCTATCTCTGGAGGTTGTGAACCACCCACCTAGGAATGGCCAAAATGGATCATTGCTGTGTCAACCCATGGGCCGGATGGTACCTCTTAAAATACCAGAGATGGGGGCGTTTGAACACCCACCCAGGAGGACATCAGTGGGATGCAGGTCAGCCCTTACACAGGGACTGAGCAGAGAGGCGCGTTCAGGCCTGCCGAGGTGAGATGTGGCTGTGAGGTGTGTCATGCCCAAAGGTCTTGGTTAGCCAAGAGTTGTTTGCACCTGCTCTTATCCCAGTGAGGAAAACCGGCATTTCCTCTTCTGTCTGTGTTAAAAACCAGATGTCGAGTTGCCCCGGAAAAAGAGATTTAATGATGTGCTTAATTGGAGCTGCCTGGTCGCTGCCTGTCCCCTTGGCCTCTGGAAGATGAGGTCCTGTTGACCGCTAATACTTTGTGCTCAGAGCCACGCGTCTCAGGAATGGAGTCCACCTCAAAATGTTTTAGAGAAGATCCCATGGCTCTTTCCCCAACCTCTCTGCTGAGATGAGCTGATTTGGACCAAATGGGTCCAAGTCCACCAGCTACTCCAGTTGCAGCTGGTTTTGAAGGCCACGTAGGGCCTTCATCTCCTCCTCCAACGGAGATTCGACACACAGCCCAGTCACATCCCTGTGTGGGAGATTCTCCTCGAACCTTCCTGGAAACCCCACCAGCTTCTCATCCATCGTTCCTGTTATTTTTCTTGTTGTATTTTAATCCCATGTTTGTTATTGTTCAGTTTTCCTTTGAATAATTTTTTTCTGAGGATCCAAAAATAGACAATCATTCCAGATAATAAGAGGAAGGAAATGAGAATGCCTAGGATTACTGGATATATTAAATTAAACCTATTCCACAAGTTTTTTTTTCTGTTTCTGCTGAAGACTCATCTGGGTCTTTATCCCTTAAGTTTATGTTAGAGCGGCTGCCACCCTGCTGGGATCAGGGATCTTGGTTTGACGTGCATGGACAGAGAGGAACCCAGCCACCGGCGGCTCCCAGCCTGAAAAAAAAGGCTTTAAAATGTTCTATATCTGCCATTCCCTGAGCATGGTGCTGGGTCTAAGCTGTCTGGCAGTGCCCAGAGGGAAAAAAAAATGAAGAGAAGAGAAGAGAAGAGAAGAGAAGAGAAGAGAAGAGAAGAGAAGAGAAGAGAAGAGAAGAGAAGAGGAAGAGAAGAGAAGAGAAGAGAAGAGAAGAGAAGAGAAGAGAAGAGAAGAGAAGAGAAGAGAAGAGAAGAGAAGAGAAGAGAAGAGAAGAGAAGAGAAGAGAAGAGAAGAGAAGAGAAGAGAAGAGAAGAGAAGAGAAGAGAAGAGAAGAGAAGAGAAGAGAAGAGAGTAAAATAAAATAAAATAAAATCTTACTTGCGGGAAGAACGATGAAAAAATATACACATTAGAGAGGCTGACACCTTGCAAAAAGGTAACACACAGCACACCGGAGCGGTGTTGTGAGTTAAGTCACCCGCCGCTGCCGGCACTGCCTGCCGGCACACGCAAGCGCGCACGGGGAACAAGCTGATCTTGTTTGCCATCCAAGTCCCCTCCTCCCTCCCCGACGATGAGCAGAACTTCACTGTCACCTTGGTTTTGCAACACATCCCCAACGGGACAGACCTGCTTGAATATTTTTGGGTTGGGCAGGTCTCGGGTGATGCGGGTAGCGCAGGACGGGGAGGTTGAGTGCAGGAGGACCCTGCCTGCTGATCCAGGAGGCTTCACCCACAGCAGACGTGGGGTACAACACTCCATTTGAGGGTCCTGGAGAGTTTTCTAGGTTACTTAGATGGAAACTGAGCATTCAGTCTTTTGTGCAACTGGGGAAACTGAGGCACGGATTGGGAGTCATCACAGCATCACCCCGGGAGCTCCTTGGTCCAACATCCCACTCCCAGCAGCGATGGGTGCACACCTCCTTGCTCAGAACGGTCTTAAACCCCCTCCAAGGATGGACGTGACCTCCACATCAGCATCTCCTGAGCATCCATGAACATCTCCCAGCCACGCTCCTCTGCCAGGTGGGCACCCAAATACCACCCTTCCTCCCTGCAGCACCCAAAACCCCAAATACAACGCTCAAAGCCCACCATGTTGAAAAACAAGGTGCAGCAACCGTGCCCAGGTTTGCCCAAACCCAGACAGTTGATGACCGGGACCCCCCGGGATTGTATTTTCCTTGTTATGGTTTCACCTCGGTGTTTGTACAAAAAGTCTGGGCACAGGGTCTGCTGTGAGGTTTGTTTAGAAGACGCTGCCAAGGGTAATGCTGCTCTCAGTGCCACTGCATGAGGACCGTGCCCCTGCAAAAACTGAGTCCCTCCTGGGAAGTTATTCCTGTCCCATTCCTTATCCCGGGGCACCAAACTGGTCCCAGTCCCCTAATTTTTGCTGCTATAGGGGTCGTAACCCAAAGCAAACCCCATAGCGAACCCTGAGGGGGTTTGCTGGAGCTCCGAGCCCTTCTCTTCTTGCAGAAAAGGGGATGTGAGGGGTTTTCTGATGGATTAGGTGGGAGGAAAAGGATGGGAATCATCCTCATTTGAGGATGGAGGGCGTGAAATGGTCACTCCACAGGGATACTCCCAGTAGAGCCTTTAGTGAGTCATGGCAAGCAGCGCAGAATAACGTGTTTTCCATAAATCAAGGAGTATGAATATCAGGAATATCTCCAAAATCTTCATATCAAATGTTATCAGCACGTTTGGTTTAGCTGAGTAGAAACCTCTAGCTCTGGTGGGGTTTTTTGCCCACCTGTAAGTGATGGAAGAGAAAACTTGTCTCTGAATTTCATCTTGTTTCTGTAATCCTGCTCTTTCACAGGAAAAAAAAAAAGCTTCTTTAAAAGAAAGAGATAAATTATTGGAATAAAAAAAAACCCCGCTTGGGATGCAACTTCCGCTTTCGCCCTCTTCAACAACATGGCATGGTCTTCTGAGAAGCAGAACCGAAAGGGAGAAGCAAGGACATGTGAGTTGCTCCACAGAGAAAACTTCGTCGATGGTGCTGGACATGAAACAGATTTTTTTTTTTTCCTACAATGAATGTCCAGTTTGGTCGCCTTTGCAGTGGAGGGGACAGAGCACTGTGGCTTAAATATTTGCTGTGGTGCTTGAGCGTGATGGACCTACCTGTAGGCGAAGGAGAACCAGCCCAAGAGTTGAGTGCGTCCTTGAGCGCTCCCAGCAAGCGAATGGTCCATGCTCTGAGTTTTAATTCCTGGGAGATGTTGGTCCCTATGGGAGGTGCCTTTTTCCTGGATGTTATTTTGGCTGCTCAAGAGTCCCCACCGCATCTTCACAAGACTTGGCAAGGAGATGGACATCTTGAGTCAACAACATTGCATTTAATGGTGTTAACGAGCGAAAAGAGCAAGGACAGATGTAAAACTTCTCATTACAGAAAGGCACAGACTAATTGCACGGATTGAAAATTGCACGTCCATCCAGCTGGGAGATTTGAGCTGTGGCTTGGAAGTCCCAAGTGAACTCACCGCACACAAAATCCCTTATCCTTTGTTGCAGGACCAAGCATGGTGTTCCTGGGGAATCATAGAATCATAGAATGGTTAGAGATAGAAGGGACTTTTAAAGCCCACCCAGCCCAACCCCCCTGCAAGGAGCAGGGACATGTCCAGCCAGATCAGGTTGCTCAGAGCCCCGGCCAACCTGGCCTTGAAGCAACAAGAAGTTGCACCAACAAGGAGTTGTAATGGAAAGCATTGAATTTGCAGTGCACAAAACTGCTGGGTTCCTGGTGACTCACACCCAGTCGGGTGAGAAATTTGCCTGTCTCCCCCTCGTGCTGCCCCAACCCATCTATAAGACCCAAGTGGCCACCAGGCAGGTGACAATCTGTGCTCCTGCAGGAGCACGTGGTGGCAAGTTGGGACACTTGTGTTTGACCCTGGTTTACGGTGATTGACCATGATCATGAAGCGCCTCAGGTTGACCCACACCCAAGATGCTGGTTTTCAACCTTAAAATAGCTATTTTCACCCTACGAATGTGCCTGGGTGCATGGCCCTGCTGGGATGACAGTACCCAAAAAGCAAGCATCTCCATCAACATTTCCGCCCTTCAACCCTGGTTGTAGCTGGGGGGGCAATCGTTTCCCAGAGGAAACTGTCCGGCTGGAGAGCTGCCTCTGGTCCAAACGCCAAAGCAAACAAGCTGTCGAGGAAACAGCAATGAGTCGAGGAAAGTTATTTTGAATCTTTCCCGGATGGGAAATACCAAAACGTATCTGCAGGTCTCGTGTACTTTGACCTCTGTATTCCTCCCTGTGTATGCAGCCCGGAAAGTGGAGGAGTCTGGAGGTGGTGAGCCAAAGGGACACCGTGTGCTCCTCCATTGCCCCCTGGGCAGCTGGCAGCGTGTCCAGATCCTGCAGGTCTCCATGGGGATCTGAGCCTGCTTTTGGACATCCTTTTATTACCACCTGATATCTGGGGCTAAGGGCAGACGCCAGCTCTCCCAGCACGAGGATGGTGGATTTCCATGCTGGTTTGCACCTCTGTTCCATATCATGGTCTCCCATCATGGGGGATGGGGACGATGGGTGTTTATGAAGGGCTGTGTTGGTGAGAAGACCAAGATGGTCATCGCTGTGCTGATCCTCAGGAGCTCAGGGCTCTACCAGGATAGGAAGAGCCACAGAGGGGTAAAAACCCAAAAGGACTACAGGATCTGCTGGCATGGGATGGAGGAGAAGGAGCTGGAGGAGGAGCTCTGGCCAACCTGGAGGTGTTTGACTTCCTCTCAACCGTGCAAAGTTCAGAGGTGTCTCCATCCCAGACCCCAGCTCTGTCCTCACAGGAGAAGGTGCATTTATTTGTGAGAATAAGGCAGTGAGAGCAAATGACCTCCCTCTTTGCAGAGCCTCCTAGCATGGGGTGGTGGAGAAGACCTCTCAAAGGTGGCTACAAAGTGTGAAGGCCCACCTTGGAACCCTCCATCACAAGACCTCCTCATGCCCTAAGCCCTGGGATTTCCTCTCTGCAAAGACCCACAGATGTAGGTCCCAAAATCTCTTTTCCCAACCTGCTTAACCAGCTGACGGATGAGGTCCCCTGCACCTTGACCACCTCCCAAACACCCCCCACTTTCCTTCTGCTGAAGTTGGGGATGAAACTGGAGCCTAAGACACCAGCCATGCCAGGATCCCCGCACTCCGCACAGCTCCTCAAGGATTCCCGAGCAGAGAAAAGCAATGAGCGGAAACGACGCTGAGTCCTCAAGGCGTGTCGGAGTGTGCCAGCGGCAAGAGGAGAGGAAGCCTGCGAAGATGATATATGTGCTGGGGGGAGGAGAAGCTCAGCAACCCTTTCCTCCCCTGCTGATGCCTGCAGGGCTCTAGGAAAACAGCCTGGAGAGGAAAATGACGTGAAGCACGCTTCTTCAGAAATGCTGAGCCATGGGAATGGCAGGTCAGCTCCCACTTGGAGCAAAGCCAAGGTTTTTTTTTTCCGGAATTCCCATCAAAGCCAAGGTTTCCCGACACTCTCATGGAGCCCCATCAGAACGGCTGCTTTGGACTCGTAGGCTGTTGCTGGGACCTCATCACTTCCAGAGGGAAATTTGGGGCTGGATGTCCAGAAACATGGGCCTGGGACCCATCGTGGCCATGGGGGTTAGACCAGTTTCTCCAACGCAGAGGTCCAGCAGCAAGACTTGTCTTCTTCTCTTGGGGTTTTTACCCCAGGTAGCTGCACCCATTCAACTGCGGTGAACGTGGATTGTACCAAGAGGATGGATGGTTGCACCAAGAGGGCGGAGGGGACCATCAGAGTGGACCTCAAGAGACAAGACCTTTTCCACCAAACGCCTTCTTTGCCAAAAAATGTGGGGACTCAAAGGCAGGTGCTGGGACAGCAGATGTCTGTGGGTGAGCCTGGGGTGGCCATCTTCTCTGACCTGGTTAAAAAAGAGAAAGTTGCCATCAAATGTCACCTCCTGATGAGCAAGCTCTACCAGGTCCACCGCCCTGTCAGGAGGACATGAGAAATTAACTTCATTTCCTTTAGAAGTAATGAAATTTTTTCATGCAAGACATCTGTCTGGTCAGCCACGGCAGAGCCCGAGGCAGAAGGGACCCAACCAACGTCCCCGGTACGTCTGGGTTGGAGGAGAACCTGAAAGCCCTGTAGGACCCTCCCCATGGGGACCTCCAGCGTCTGGTGATGGGGACATCCCTGCCCTGAGGCTTTCGCAAAGCATCAGCATTTGAAAAATGCTGCTTTTCACCTCCGACAAGAGTTTTGCCTCCATTTGAGGAGCACTGTCCCGGTTGCTTCCCCGGCCTCGATGTTTTTGCCACGGATTAATTCAATCGCTGAGACTCCAGGAGGAACCCAGGCTGTTCCCCTTCCCTGATTATTTTTCCCAATGACCTTCATCTGCCTTCAGCATGGATAAAAAGGGGCATTAAAAAGATGCCTTGCTTGAAATCTCTTTTTTTATCCTCGCTGCTGCCTCCGAATTTCCTTCTCAGCTCCCAAAATGTTGAGTTTTGGGGGGTTCCCATTTTTTCCAGGTGCTGAAGGGCTGGGCTCCAGGCTACAGGTTTGGCTGCTGGGCTCAGCGGAGGCGGCTGGGGCTGGCAGGCAGCCAGGAGCCTCGATTTTCTTTTCTTTTTTTTTTTTTCTTTTGTTTTTAACACTCCCTCCACTATTTACAGTGTCCCCACAGTGGGACAGCTGGCTACGAGGCGTTCACCTTGGGGACCTGCAAGGACATCCGCCGTGCCAAGAGGGAGGAGGACACCAGCTTCCTTTCGCCAGCTCGGAGCTTGGCCTGAAGACTGAGGCAGAACTGGAGGCAGGCTAAGCGCTCTTGTTCGTGGCTCATCGGAGAAATGAGTTGTGTCCGTTCTCAGCTGCATTCCCCAGATGCTCGCGGAAAGCCCTGGGCTCCCCATTGCAGGCCGCTGGGCTTGTTTGCACAAGATGTGTTTTCGGCTCTACTCTGGGGAAAACTCCTTTTTCCCCCTCTTTCCGTCTCCCCGTGGCGGCTGACGGAGCGGGAAATTTCACAAGGGCACCGAGCCATCGCCAACCCAGCCCCGCAAGCCCGGGCAGCCCCAGGATGAGGGTAACGGCTCCAGCCTGGCTGTGGTTGCAAATATTCCTGGCTGCTCCTGCCAGAGCCCATCTCCCCCGTGGCCTCGCTGCCCGGCTTGGCCGTGGGCTCGCGCCAGGATCAATGAAAAGCCGACGTCGTCCGACGTAACGTCGGCGCCGGTGGGATCCAGATGGGTTGCGGCATCTCGTTCCACCTCCCCATCCCGCACCGTGCAGCCGAACCCTTGCCCAAAATTCCTCGCCAACTCCAGGGGTGCATCGCTCAACGCAGGGACGCCAGGGAACCCCCCCACATGGCCGCCCGTCATCCGGGCGATGCCGATCGGCACCTTCCATCCCCTCCACCTCTAGCAAGACCCATCACAAACCCGTAAAAAGGAAAGAGGGAGAATAATTTGGGAGGGCAAACTGGGTTACCAGGGAAAGGCAGGATCGAGCCGGCCGTCCCGCATAATCCCGGCATCCCCGAGCTGTTTATGCAGCGGCATTTTTGTACTCGACGCGTTCCCCCAGGGTTTTTTTTCTCTTTTTCTTTATTGCTCTTTAATAGCCCTGCTCAGGAAGCGGAGCGGTTTGACCCCCTGGTTAATGAGTACCAAAGCCACCCACCCCTTCGAGACCCCGACACCCAGTAGCTCCCAGTCTCTGGGACAACCCAGCTATCAACCCGTATGAGCATCCCACCCTGGAAACCCCACTTTTGAAGATGTTTGAATCCCCCCCCCGCCCTTAATCCAGATGTTTGCCCATGACCATGAGATCTGTTCCAGATGTTTTCGTCACAACCCCTTCCAGTCCAGCTGTTGTCACCCCCCAGTCCAGCTGTTTCCCCACCCCCAGCCCCAATCCAGCTGTGACCCTTCCCGCAGGTGCCGGAGCGGGGCGGAGCTGGGCGGCCCCGGGGCGGAGCGGGGCCGGGCGACGGGGAGGGCAGCGGGGGTGGCCGCGGGTGCGGAGCGCTGCTGCCGGTCCGGTGCATCCCGCTACCGGTAAGTGTCGCGTACGGGGCGGCGGGGGACGGGACGGGAACAACCGGACCAGGACTGGATGGGGCCCGAGAGGGTCGCAGGGAACCGGGGAAGATGGGGCTGGACCGGGCAGGATGAGACCCTTGAGGGTCGCAGGGAACCGGGCAGGATGGGACCCAACTAGATCAGACCAAACCGGGCAGGATAGGACCCGAGAGGGTCGCAGGGAACCGGGCAGGATGGGGCTGGGCTGGGCAGGATGGGACCCAAAAGGATCAGACCAAACTGGGCAGGATGGGACCCATGAGGGTCAGACCAGATCGGGCAGGATGGGACCCAGCAGGATCACATGCAACCGGGTAGGATGGGACCTGAGAAGGTCGCAGGGAACTGGGCAGGATGGGGCTGGACTGGGTAGGGTGGTACCTGAGAAGGTCAAACCAAACTGGGCAGAATGGGACCCAGGAGGTTCAGACCAAACTGGGCACGAGGGGGCTGGACGGGGCAGGATGGGATCCGAGAGGGTGGTGGGGAATTGGGCAAGATGGGGCTAGACCAGACAGAATGGGACCCAACTGGATCAAACCAGACTGGGTAGGATGGGACCCTTGAGGGTGACAGGGAACCGGGCAGGATGGGGCTGGACTGGGCAAGGTGGGACCCGAGAGAGTCAAACCAAACTGGGCAGGATGGGACCCGAGAGGGTCACAGGGAATCTGGCAGCATGGGGCTGGACTGGGCAGGATGGGACCCGAGAGGGTCATAGGGAATTGGGCAGGATGGGTCTGAACCGGGCAGAATGGGATCCAACAGGATGAGACCAGACCAACAGGTCCCAACAGGATGAGACCCTTGAGCGTCCCACAGAACCGGGCAGGATGGGACCTGAGAGGGTCAGACTAAACTGGGCAGGATGGAGCCAAACTGGGGAGGATGGAACCCAAGAGGGTCGGACGGAAGGGAGCAGGATGGGGCAGAACTGGAGAAGATGACCAGGCTTGGGGGTTGTCCCAAAGCCACCGCAAATGGGAGCTACGGGGCTTTGCTTTTCGGGAGGTTGCACCGCTGAGTAGGGCTGAAAAAAAATCAGTGGGGTGGGTTCACCCCCAGTGCCTCACCTTCCCCGATCCTGGGATGCGCCCGCATCTCCCAGAGCATCCGTGGAGTGTCCTCAAATTATCTTGAGAGAAACTGGTCTTCCCTGGCGTCTCCAAAATAGGCGAACATGTGGCTGCATACGTGTTGCTGAGACCAGGCCAACTCGTTGCACCTTCCCTGTCCCATTTCCAGCAGGCAAGCGCTTGCCCCGGTTGCTCAGAGCATTCCCGGGGTGTCGGTTTGTTTTAGAGATGGGGCACGGAAGCGTGGGGAGGTGGAGGAAGCCACCTGAGGACATCAGCGCCAGAGCCACCCTGTGCCCTGTCCCCACGGGTCCACGTTGCGCACCCAAAAATGCCACTTTGGCCCAATTTGGCCACATCATGATCCTGTCACGCTTCAAGTTCCCTTAAAACACCCAACCCTTGACCCCCAACCGGGGGGCAGGTGGCACATGTCCATGGGCACCGGAAGATGTTTTGGGACCGGGCAGGGATGCGTTTGGGGACAGGGACGTTGCAGCTTGGGCCAAGCGACACGCGGGGCGGAAGCGTCGGGCGCTTCATCCGCTTTGAAATCTGCTGAGCTGGGGCTTTCACTTCCATCTCCACCATCCCAACTGCTGCCTGACAAAGCCACCGAGATGTCCTCACCACGCTCTCTTCCCAGGGCAGGAGCCAGCGATTATTTTTAATCTCTTCCGCCTCTGGGCGCAGAGCAACCCCGCTTCTCCTTCTTAACCCCACTCCTCCTTCCCAAGCACCTTAAATCCCCGGGATAAGGGGGACCCCAGCCTACAGAGCACCCTAATACCGCTGCACCCCTTTTTTTCCCCCCCTTCAAGTCTCATTTCAGGATGCATTTCGCCCGGTGCCCATCACCGTGGCGTCAGGGCACCCGTTTCCGCCCTCCCCCCCCCGCCCCGCAAGTCTCAATTCGCAACGGTTTTCTCCTGGCGCCCATCACCATGGCGTCGAGGCACCGCAATCGGGTCCCCATAATCCCGTGATGTCCGGTTTTAGGGAACATTGAGCACGGAGGGCGCCCACGCCGTCACCCCAAAGGCTGGCAGGGATTCCTGTGATTTTTTTTTTTTGGGGGGGGAAAAGGGATTTTTTTGGATAATCAGCCAAGCCAAGGGCACAACAGCGTGACGAGGCCGAACGTCTCGTTGCGGTTTCGTTAATTGGGAACAGCAGCAATTTCTAGGAGACGGCAGGCTGCGATTGCGGGGTTACGGGCGGTTGCAGGCAGCGGAGTGGGGATTCTCCAGTGTCTAATAGAAAGGTTGTGCTCGGCGCATCCCGCAGCTGGGTTTTTCCAGGGATCAGGGTAGATTTTTCCTCCTGTCCTCTGGCTTCCCCATCCCACCTAGCCCAGCAGCTCTGGGGTTCAGTGCCCCATTCCCCTCTTGCAAAGAGGTGGGTTTTTTGCTCATTTGCCCTTTTTTTGGGGGGGTGAGGTCCCTCATTTTTTTGGTTGCTCATCGTATTTTTGGCTCGGCTCTGTCTGCAGCTGCCCTCTGCCACCGATGGCCTCTGTAGCCTTGGGCATGTCCCTTAGCAATGCCCCACAAACACCTCTTTAGGGGGTGTTTTGGGGAGAAAATCTGTTAAAATGGGGCATGAGCCACCCTGATTTGCTTCAAACCCAGTGCCCGTGCCTCAGTTTCCCTTCTGTGGCTGTGAAGAACAGGGCAACCGGAGCATCTTCCCTCTCTTGGTGCCACCATCCAGGGTGCCCTCCCTGTCCCCAGCATCAGCTCCAGATGCCCACACTTGGAAGGAGCCAAAAATGGGGAAAAAGACCCAAAAATGGGGGGAAAGTCCCCAAAATGGGTGAAAAGTCCCAAAAATGGGGGAAAAGACCCCACAATTCGTGGGTCTGGTGACACAGCTGGTGGCCTCAACCGACCACATCCTGGCATCCCTGAGCCAGGTCTGGGGCGCGTCCCCCGCCCCAGTGGCATCTGCCAGCTCGGGACGTCCGTTGGTATCTGGGTACGGCTCTTTTGGGGGGGCAATGTGGCTGTGCACGCGTGTAGGGCGTGTGCATGGGGGTGTGCACACGTGTGTCCGTATGCGTGCACACACGTGTATAGGGGACCCGTGTGTGTGTAGGGGATGGGGACGTATGGGCGTGGTGTGGAGCCGTGATGGCGCTGGCGCAGGCTGTGCCGGGCCGTGCCATGCCATGCCATGCAGCGCGGTGCCCTGCATGTGGTGCCATGCAGCGCCATGCCATGCAGCGCGGTGCCCACCCTGCCATGCTGTGCCATGCTGTGTGGTGCCCACAGTACCGTGCCGTGCAGTGCCCACAGTGCCATGCCATGCAGCACTGTGGCCACCCTGCCATGCTGTGCCATGCCATGCAGTGCCATGCCATGCCTGCGCAGTGCCCACCCTGCCACGCCACGCGGTGCCCACGGTGCCACGCCATGCTGCGCGGTGCCCATCCTGCTGTGCAGTGCCACGCAGTGCTGTGCCATGCCACGCGGTGCCCACGGTGCCATGCCATGCTGCGCGGTGCCCATCCTGCTGTGCAGTGCCACGCAGTGCTGTGCCATGCCACGCGGTGCCCACGGTGCCATGCCATGCTGCGCGGTGCCCATCCTGCTGTGCAGTGCCACGCAGTGCTGTGCCATGCCACGCGGTGCCCACGGTGCCATGCCATGCTGCGCGGTGCCCATCCTGCTGTGCAGTGCCACGCAGTGCTGTGCCATGCCACGCGGTGCCCACGGTGCCACGCCATGCTGCGCGGCGCCCACCCTGCCACCCGGGTTTCTGTTCCCGTCGCCCGCGGGGTGCTGCTGCTGGGTGGAAAGGGGAAGTGTTGCTCAACGGGGGGAGGGCAGCACCCCGGGGCCGCAGATGCGACCGGGCGCTGGGCAGAGCGGTGGGTGCCAGCACCCTGTGGCACCCCCCCAGCACCCCATGACACCCCAGCAGGTAAGACATTCTCCCAAACCCCCCAGGACCCCCCCACCCCTTTTTCCAGCCCCCTTGTCCCCAGTGTCACGCCGAGCGCACGTGAGACGGCAAAGGCTCCTGTGGGTACCCGGGGGGGGGCTGGCATGGATGCTGCCCTGGCCTGGGGGGTCCCAGGCGAATTTTTGGAGGGGGGGATCCCAGGGGTTAGGGCAGTTTGGCTTGGGGGTGGCAGAGGTGGGTGCTGGGACTACCTGGAGCTGGGTGCAAGGGGGCACAGCGGGGGGGGATCAGTGGGGTACCAGGGGGTAGGAGGGTTATGCAGGAGCAGGGAGAGTGGGGGGCACGGATCTACAAGCCTGGAGCACCCCCAAAATGGGGAAGCCTTGTGTGTCCCCCTCAACATTTTCTGGGGTTGGTAAATCCTCAAATGGGGCCACCACGGTGGCACAAGCTCTAGGGGTGGCCCCTGGACCCATGTGTCCCCCCTCTGCCCCATGCACCCCACTTCCCTTCCCTGCCTCAGTTTCCCTTCCGGGCATCGCTCACCCCATTTCCAGGCAAGCTGGTCCCTGCCGGGCGTTGGGGCAGCCGCCGGGGCAAGCGAGGGTGAGTGGGTGCTGGCCCCGTGCCACCGGCCGGGGTTACGGGCAGGTCTGCCGGGGCGACGGAGGAAGCAGGAGGAGGAAGGAGAAGCGGCTCCAGCCGCGTCTCCAAGCTGCTGCAACCCAGGAGCGTGTAGCGCCCATGGGTGGCGTGGAGAGGGGTTCGGCCGAGCGACGTGGCTGGGTCAAGGGGTGTCTTTGGGCTGTAGGACCACGTCTTTCACGCTCATCTCAGCCTCTCAGAAAAAGTGGTGGCATCTTCTCCAGCTCTTGCAGCCCAGAGGCCACGTGGATGGGCTCTCTGAGCCCACAAGACCCAAAAACTCTGGGACCAGAGCGTCACCAGTAATCATGCAATGTCTGTGGCTCGTGCTGGGCTCTGTGCAGGTGGCATCTCCCGAACGTCAGGGGATGTCACCCACTCGGGTGAGCGGCCGTAGGGTTTTGGCACCCCCTGCAGAGGAGCAGGAAGCCGTGCCGGTGGCCACAATTTCCTCTCTGGGCCTTGTGCAAACTTTTCTGTGGGGTGTCAGTGGAAGAGGAGCTGAGAGCATCGCCACCACGGTGTCCCATGTGTCACCACCCCGTACAGTCTCACTCTCTTCACCTTCGCTTCCCTCTAAATCTATCACTCTGGTTTAGAAACACAGGAGGGTTTGGGTGGGAAGGGACCTTCAAAGCCCACCCAGTCCAACCCCCCTGCCAGGAGCAGGGACATCTCCAACCACATCAGGTTGCTCAGAGCCCCGGCCAACCTGGCCTGGAATGTTTCCAGGGATGGGGCATCCACCGCCTCTCTGGGCAACCTGGGACAGTGTCCCACCACCCTCAGCGTAAAAAATTTCTTCCTAATATCCAATCTGAATCCGCCTCCCTCTATTTTGAAACCATGACCCCTCGTCCTGTCCCAGCAGGCCCTGCTGAAGAGTCTCTCCCCACCTTTCCTGCAGCCCCCTTTGGGCACTGGGAGCCGCTCTCAGCTCTCCCCGGAGCCTCCTCTTCTCCAGGCTGAACAGCCCCAGCTCTCTCAGCCTGGCCTCACAGCAGAGCTGCTCCAGCCCTCTCAGCATCTGCGTGGCCTCCTCTGGACCCTCTCCAGCAGCTCCACGTCCTTCTGCTGTTGGGGGCTCCAGAGCTGGACGCAGCGCTGCAGGGGGGTCTCCCCAGAGCGGAGCAGAGGGGCAGAATCCCCTCCCTCGCCCTGCTGCCCACGCTGTGGGGGTGCAGCCCAGGGTGCCGTTGGTTTCTGGGCTGTGAGCGCACGTTGCCGGCTCGTGTTGAGCTTCTCACCCACCAGCACCCCCAAGTCCTTCTCCTCAGGGCTGCTCTCCATCCCTTCATCCCCCAGCCTGTACAGATACTGATGGTTGCCCCAGACCAGAAGAACAGGGCTGTGGGGTTGAACACACCATTCCACGTTCATCCTGCTAAGGTGTATGTGGCACCACGTGGCCAAGACACCAACTGTCCCCTTTGTCATTCACAGGTGCTACCAAGGAGCCACACCAGCAGAGAGGACACCAGAAGTGGGGACCGCCACCATGGCCAACTTGACGGCCCCCATGGGGCCCGGGAGGAACTCGTGCACCTTCCATGAGGAGTTCAAGCAGGTTCTGCTGCCCCTGGTGTACTCGGTGGTGTTCATGGTGGGGTTGCCCTTGAACGCTGTGGTCATCGGGCAGATCTGGGTGGCCCGTAAGGCGCTCAGCCGCACCATGATCTACATGCTGAACCTGGCCACGGCTGATCTGCTCTACGTCTGCTCCCTCCCACTCCTCATCTACAACTACACCCAGAAGGATTATTGGCCTTTTGGGGACTTCACCTGCAAATTCGTCCGCTTCCAGTTTTACACCAACCTACACGGCAGCATCCTCTTCCTCACCTGCATCAGCGTCCAGCGGTACCTGGGCATCTGCCACCCCTTGGCCTCGTGGCACAAGAAGAAAGGGAAGAAGCTGACGTGGCTGGTGTGCGCTGCAGTTTGGTTCATCGTCATCGCCCAGTGCCTGCCCACCTTCCTCTTCGCTTCCACTGGCACCCAAAGGAACCGCACAGTTTGCTACGACCTGAGCCCACCGGATCGCTCCGCTGCCTACTTCCCGTACGGCATCATCCTCACCATCACCGGCTTCCTGCTGCCCTTTGTGGCCATCCTCGCCTGCTACTGCAGCATGGCCCGGATCCTGTGCCAGAAGGATGAGCTGATAGGCTTGGCGGTGCACAAGAGGAAGGACAAAGCCGTGCGTATGGTCATCATCGTGGTCATCGTCTTCTCCATCAGCTTCTTCCCCTTCCACCTCACCAAGACCATCTACCTGATTGTCCGTTCCTCGCCCGGCCTGCCCTGCCCAACTCTGCAGACGTTTGCCATCGCCTACAAGTGCACGCGTCCCTTTGCCAGCATGAACAGCGTCCTTGACCCCATCCTCTTCTACTTCACCCAACGCAAGTTTCGGGAGAGCACCCGTTACCTCCTTGACAAGATGAGCTCCAAGTGGCGACATGACCATTGCATTGCCTACGGCTCCTAGGTGAGGATGAGGGCCACCTTGGTGTTACCAGGACCAGACATGGAGCAATTTTGGCTTTAAGCTCCACAGAGTGGAGATGGCTTCAGCTGGGGGTGTGCTGGAGGACAGGAGGACGGCATGTCCCAAGCTTTCAGCACTTCCATCCCATCTCCAGCCTGCAGCGGCACAGTATTAACCCCATCACGGCGCAGATCCAGTATCCCCTCCCTGGCTCGGTTGCTCAGGTTGAGCAGCTTAGCGCCATGTTTCCTTGGTGGCCCAGCCACTGATGCAATAAAAACCACTGGTGGGACCATGGACAACATGGTGGGACTGTGGAGAACATGGTCTCTGGCTCAGGGCGAGCTGCTGGGAGGCAATTTCTCCCCCTTGTAATCTAAAGTTTCCCTGATGGGGCCATGAGAGGGCTGGGGAGGGTTTGGTTCAGCTCAAACCTGTCTGTGGAAGATGGGGTTGTGTAGTTCTCCAGCTCAAGATCAATGTCATGGACGTTTTTGGTGGTAATACTGGGACATGTCTATCCCCAGGTCCCTAGAATAGGACCAGACCAGTAAGAGACATGGGCCTACTGTTACCACTGGTGCTGCAAAATGGTGGGAGAGCACCCTTGACCAGATTGGGAGCTGGCAGGGGGGACTAGGACACCCATGCTGGATTTCCCACCCAAGCATTGGCCATGGCCTGGGTTAGATGCAAGCCAGCGCTGTTTTCATCTACCTGGGGACCTTCAGCATCATCCAAGTCCAGCATCCTCAGCACCCCGCTGTCACCTCCTAACCAGGATCCACCAAAATCAGAGCCGGCACACCCGGACACGACGCCAGGAGTTGGGAATCCCACGCCACACCGAGCTACTCAATGTCCTTGGCCACGTCCCACCATTGGCTTGGCCTCTCCACTGCCACCACGTCGGGTCGGGGCTTGAGCTTGGCTCCCCGTAGCCTCCGGCAAGGAGGGATTCGCTTAGGCGGCGCGGGGTGGATGTACCACTGATCGCTCTGCGAGTCTTCTTGAACATATAGGATCTGTAGAATAAACCTCCCGCCCTTTTTCAGGTGGATATGCACACAGATACCTAAAAATTTCACTGCATTTCTCGCAGGTTGTCTACGTGTAATAATCGCATCTCAGTTGATTTAATTAATTCGCTTCAATTCTCCGGAGGTGAGCATTTCTCCTGCACACGACTTCCTCCCAACTTGCTCCCCACAAGCACGCGGTCATCTTCCTCGAGTACCCAGCCACCCAGGGACCTCACCAGCATCCCCATTGGTGGTCCCAATGGGGTTCCTTGCTGTCGCGAGGATGAGGAAAGTGCCTAGGATTGGGTCTTGGACGATGCTTGAAGATCTCAGCATCACGGTGGGCTGGAATGGAGAGCAATCCCGCAACAGTGCTAGCTCAAACCGCCTGGTTTTATAGGAGTGGTGGCCGTGTCTTGGTGGAGAGGACCATGCGTGGTGCCCACAGCTTTGAGTTGGAGCACAGAAAGCAACGGAGGCAGCAGAACGAGCCCCAGAGTTTCTCTTGGCTGGAGCTCATCTGTGCCAAAATCTCCTCCAATGTATTTCTGGGGTCCTGCAATGGAAGGGCGAAATGTCGGGGGGCTGCAAGAGTGATGGCTGGTGGGACAACCCCAGCACGGTGTCCCCAACTCTTCCCAGACAAAAGGGAGGTGACAGGGTGGGAGATACCAGGCCACACCATCCAGACCCAGGAGAGGGCGCAAAATATTCAGATTTGGAGAAATCCAGCTCGGTCTACGGGTGCCCACTCGGCTGCAGGGAGGGATGGAGGAGCCCTGCTTCAGCACACTGCCCGGCCAAAATTTAAGCACAAAAAAAGCTTTGAGGGGGAAAAAATAAGCAGCTCCCAGAAAGTCTGGTGGTGGCTGCAGGGACAATGTGGGCTTTGGCAGTGACATCCAGCGGCCTCAGGACACCTGGGTGAGGTCCTTGATGGTGGAATCACAAATTTGGGGTTTTTTAAGATTAGGAGGCACATGGAGCTCACTAATTTCTGCACTTTGCATCTGACCATGTCCTGGGACCTTGTCGGTACCACCAGGCCCCAAAGCCATGATGATGGGCACAACAGGGCACCTTAGCGATGAGGTGGGTGCTTCAAAACATCTCCTCTTGCAAGCTGCTCAACACCGGCAGCCTGAGGACCAGCTCCTACGGCACCGAGAGCGGCCGAAAGGCACAGCTCTTCCCAAAATCCCATCTCTAACACCAGGTGACCATGGGGGCATCATGGGGACATCGTCCTTATGACCAGGAGACACCCAGCCCTGGGGGAACCAGGGAGGAGGGTGGAGGGAGGGAAGGAAGAGCTGGGAAAGGAATATCTGCTGGGGTGGTGTGTCTCATAGCATCGCCAGAGGCTTTTTTTACATCCTGAAAAATGCATTTATGGAGGGCATTGGATTTTTTTTTAATCACCACCAGGTTTTTTGTGCCCCTGGAACAGAGCCAGCAACGTCCTTCACGTGGCCAGGACACCTCTCCAGCCCCATCCAGCTCACCCAGCAACCACCCTCCAGCCACCTCCATTTTTTTCGCATCCCCAGTGATAAATCTGTTGTCTTGGGGGAAAAGGGGGGTACGAGCTGCAAATAGCAAGCGTTGACAAGCAATGCTAAAAAACCCCGAGAAAGTCTGTTCGCGGGGCGGTGTGTCGCTGAAGCTCTTCGCAAGTTGGGAACAAGGTGTTCTGCCTTCCTGGAGATGAATCACAGAATCGCAGGAGGGTTTGGGTTGGAAGGGACCTTCAAAGCCCACCCAGCCCAACCCCCCTGCAAGGAGCAGGGACATCTCCAACCACATCAGGTTGCTCAGAGCTCCGGCCAACCTGGCCTGGAATGTTTCCAGGGATGGGGCATCCACCGCCTCTCTGGGCAACCTGGGACGGTGTCCCACCACCCTCACAGTGAAGAATTTCTTTCCAATATTTGATCTACATCCACCCTCTTCCAGTTTAAACCATTACCTCTTGTCCTATCACTACATGTGCTTGTCAAAAGTCTCTCTTCAGTTTTCTTCAGTTGCAAATGCAGAAATCCACAGTGGAAGGAAAGGATCTGTTGGTGGCACCCAAATTTTTGCTTACTCAGCCTGTTTTCCCCTAAAAAAAAATCCCCCAAAAACCCCTAAAAAAAAAAAAAACAAAAAAAACCCCCCAAACCTGGGAAGAAGCGGAGGGAAGGGATGAAGGATGGGGTGGGGGGTGAAGGGTGGGGAGGGGGTGAAGGGTGGGGTGGGGGGGGGAGGGTGGGGAGGGGGTGAAGGATGTGAGGGGGGGTGAGCCATGCGGGAGGGGATAAAGGATGAGGAGACTGGGGTGAAGGATGTGGGGGGGGTGAAAGATGCGGGGAGGGGGGTGAACGGTGGGGAGAGGGTGAAGGATGTGGGAGGGGTGAAGGATGCGGAGGGGGTGGAGGATGAGGAGGGGGTGAAGGACGCAGAGAGGGGGTGAAGGAGGTGGAGAGGGGGGTGAAAAAAGAGGAGAGGGGGGTGAAGTATGAGGAGGGGGGTGAAGTATGTGGGGGGGTGAAGGATGAGGAGGGGGTGAAGGATGCGGGGGGGGTTAAGGATAGGGAGGGGGTGAAGGATGGAGGGGCTGAAGGATGGGGAGGTCGTGAAGGATGGGGAGGGGGTGAAGGACGCAGGGAGGGGGGTAAAGGATGAGGAGAGTGAAGTGAAGGATGGGGGGAATGAAGGACAAGGAGGGGTTAAAGGATGCGGGGGGGTGAAGAATAAGGAGGGGTTAAAGGATGCGGGGGGGGGGGGGTGAAGGATGAGGGGGGGTGAAGGATGCGAGGGGGACGAGGGGCGCTCCTGCTTGCCCTGAGAGCGGGAGGGCAGCCGTGCAGATGCCTTCTTCTCCCCACCCCCCCCCCCCACCCCCCCAAAAAGAAAAAAGAAGAGAAAAAAAAAAAAAAAAGGGCAAAGTCTCCAACCATCCCCCTCTGCGGGAGGAAGCCACGCCCCCGGGGAGGAAAGTTTATTTGAATGCAACAAATAAAAAAGCAGGAGGAGGAAAAGCCAAAAAAAAAAAAGGGGGAGGGATGTTGGGGCGTGGGGGGGGGGGGAGAGAAAACAAAGCGGGAGGGATGAAGCCCGGCGGCCCGGAGGAGGAGCGGGGCCGGGCGGTGCCTGCGGCGGGGCCGGGGCCGGGGCCGGGGGGCGGAGGCGGCGGCGGCGGGGAGGGGGGGGGGGCAGACAATGGCGGAGGGGGGCAGCGGTCGGGGGGTAGCGGCGGGTCGGTGGCTGCTGCCCGCCTCCTCCCCGCCTTCCTCCTCCTCCTCCTCCTCCTCCTCCTCCTCCTTCTTCTTCCCGGGTAGGAAAGTTTCAGCGTCGATCGCGGAGCAACAACCGGGCCGGGTTTTTAGCAGCCTGGCCCCGTCGGTACGGCAGCTTTCCCTTCGTTTTACCGAGCCGACGGGCCCGGTTCATGCCGGGGTTCAATCACCGTCTCCGGTTCTTCCACCCTCATCGTCATCGCCGTCGTCGTCGTCGTCGCCGGGCCCGGGTTTAAACGCGGAGCCGCCGCGTTGGCCCAGCGTCCCGGCGATGCGGAAACTCTTCGGCGAAAGCTACCGGCAACCTCCAGTTGGAAGCGGGAATGGAAAAGGGAATGGGATCGGAATGGGAAACCAAACGGGGAATAGGAACGGGAACGATCGGGGAGCTCCGCCGCCGCCGCCGCCCCGCAGCCGTGTCCCGCACCCGGCTCTCCGTTCTCCCTTCGGAGTTCCGCCGGAGCCCGGCCCGCATTCCTGGCATAACTCGGCTCGACCGCAACCACCCTCCTCCTCCCCGTCACCCCGTTCCAACGGCGAAGATGAAACGGCGGCGTCTCCCTCTCCCCGCGCTTCGTCGGGCAGCGAAGGCGAAGGGCAAACCAGCGCCCACCGTCACCGCGTCGCCCGGAAGAAGAAGAAGGAGAGTGGTGGTTGGGAGAGCCCGGCGGATGGCGGCGATGTCGAGGCTGAAGGCTGCGGGAGGGTGGTCCCCCGGCATCCCATGCCCGTGGTGGCCCGTGTCTCCAAGGTGAACATCCTGCCCTTCGGCAGCCCCAGCGGGTCGCGGAGCAGCAGTCGTTATTCCAGCACGGAGACGCTGAAGGAGGAGGAACAGTTTGGGATCTGTTGGCCCAACCAAGGACGAACTCTCCAGGCGGGTTACGGCGTCTATCGATCACCCAGTTTCGGGACGAGCGATGGCCTGGCCTGGGGACAGCCGGCAGTCCGCGTCCGTCCCAAGCTGCCGCAGGGCACGGCCAAGGCAAAACCGGACTTTGGGAGTGAGAGCCTGCACCAGCCTGGGCTGGACGCGGAGCGAGCCAAGCACCGCAAGTCCTTGTCCAACCCTGACATCGCCACCGAGACCCTGACGCTCCTCAGTTTCCTCAAATCAGACCTCTCAGAGCTGAAAGTGAAGAAGAAAGGGGTAAGGATCGGCCTTGATGCGGGCTCCGACGGCTGCTCCGGCATCGCCAGCCCCTCCTCGGGCAGCCACGGTACCGCTCAGTCCCCCAGCCGCTGGGCGCCGGGCGAGCGGCCAACGCTCAAGGACCTGACGGCTACTTTGCGTCGCGCCAAGTCCTTCACCTGCTCCGAAAAATCAGGGACGCGGCGGCTTTTCCTACAGAGCACCATGAAGCAGAGCTCCTCCGAGCTCCTCCTGGCCACTGCTGACAGCCAGGACCACGTGGCTTCAGATGGGGGACGGCGGGGGGATGAGGATGCTCTCCCCGTGGTCATCCAGGACCAGTACATCCAGGAGGCGAGGCAGGTCTTTGAGAATATCAACAGGATGGGTTCCCAGCAGGACTATGGCTTCACGGCCGAGCAGAAGGACAGCGGAGGTGTGGAGGGCGCCGAGGTGGTGGCAGCGACAGGGACAACGGACGTGACCCTTCGGGGACGGACAGAGAGCACACGGTGTTTGAAGGAAGTGGAGTCAGAGGAGAACCTCGCTCGCAGGAAATCCGTGGAGGAGCTATCGGGTCACGAGTCAAGCGTGACAGACGAGGGCATCGTCACGGAACCGGAGCCCGTGGGAATGCCCTTCCAAGACCTGCATGAAGCCGTGGACACCTGGACGCTGCCCAGTGCCGGGCCAGCAGCCGGTGACACCGAAACGCCACTGCCCGCTCACCCGGCAGCAGTGGCTGAAGACGTCCCAGCTGGCAAATCCGAGACACCGAGCACCCCTGGCAGCTTGCGCCGCCGCCGTAAGTTCCCCTCAGTGGGTACCAATGGGATGGAGGGTGGCAGCGAAGGTGGCACTGAGCCCTACCGCTCCCTGAGTGACCCCATGCCCCACCGGAGATGCTCGGTGGCGGAGGAGGCGAAGAATTTCTCCGTCGACAGCAACCTCCTGGGCTCGCTGAGCACCAAGGCGGGCATCCCCCAACCCACCGCCATGGCGGGCAGCGCGGGCAGCGCCGGCAGCGACCTGTCGCTCGGCAGCGATGGGCCGCGGGACTACAGCAGCCTCATCCGAACCATCGTCAGCCAGCCCGGCGCCATGGCTAACCTCATTGATGAGAAGGGCAACGGCAAGACCATCAAGAAGAAGTCATTGAGCGATCCCAGCCGCCGCAGTGAGCTGCCAGCTGGCGCTTTCGAAGGCCCCGGTGAGGCCATCAGCGAGCTGGAGCCCAGCATCCCACCGTCCAGCAGCGAGCCCATCCTCTCGGCACAACCAGCAGCGCCGGGCACCAGCCGCGGCTATGGCTTTGACCCCAAGTTGGCTGATGTTTTGTCCCCTCGCATCGCCCGGCGCAGCTCCAAGAAGCGCTCCAACCGCGCAGCTCATCAGGAAAACCAACCGCCGCCGGCACCTACCGTCCTCGCCAAGAGCCGCCCGGCCACCAAGCATGTCCGTCACACCAGCGAGCCCGCCACCTTTGTCCCCATCACCGTCTCCGAGCCACTCGTCCCCTCCGGCCACCACAGCCACCTCCCTGCGCCAGCTGCCAGCCGCTCACCCGGCAAATCCTTCCCAACCCTCCAACCCCCTTCGCTGGAGGATGTCACCAAGCGGTACATGCTGGCCCTCAACTCAGGTGACACATCCCCCGGTCCTGGGGATGGACCCCGCTCTCCGCCCACCGCCCCACCGCCTCGGCTACCCCGGTGCCCGCGACCGCCCGACGAACATGGCCCCAGGACCAAGCCGCAGGTGGTAAGTGCCCATCCATCCTAAAAACGCCTTTGTTTCACGGGGTACATGACCCCTCCAAAGCTCTGGTGGCTTTGAGGTGGCGTGTGCCTCGTTGGGGACAAATTCCCACCCGCGGATGTGCTGCCGGATGGCCAAGAGCCTTCCCATCCCTTTCCGGTGGTTGCAAAGGGATGAGCTCTTGTTTGTAGGAGCAACTCCCCCAATAAAAAGATCATTTTTGGGTGGGAAGAAGCAGCTTTCGGGTTAAGTAGCACCAAATTTTGGTGGAAGATTATTTTTTATGTATAGAAATTATATGCTATATTTATATATGGCATCTCCAGGTCCTGGTTAACGGGTGTGTTCTTGGCCAGCCCTGAGATGCTGAACCAAAAATTGTCTTTTCCTTGGCGGGGAAGGCTTAAATGGTCCTTGTGCTTGGAATTCCCCGTGTCATACCCCTTATCGAGCAAATTGGCATATTCCCCCCCCAAAAATCGCCATCCCTCCACCTGGGATGATGGGCTTTGCCATGCCGGCAACGTGGGAAAAAGTGAGAAAAATATACTTGTGCGTGCACTGAATATTTTATCGGTGGGTAAAGTTTTCTCCTGTCCGTGGGAGGATAAGCACTGCGTGGGGGATGCAAAGGCGGTCTGCTTGTCCCGAAGCGCGGCCGTGTGCTTTGGGGTCTTTCCCAGGGTGGGTTTTCGGCATCGCCGGCCCTTCAATTGTTGTTTGAAGGTGGACTTGGGTTCCCATCTGTCCGGTTATTTGTACTGGGGAGCTCTTGAAAGCGCCACCTCCTCCTGCGACGCAGCAGCGCCGGCACCCACGGGCTTTTAATAGCTCTGGGCGAAGCCCAGAAATACCCGTTCCCGCGGGGGCCGAGCCGAGAGCTTGCGGGAACGGGGCTGGCAGGGCTCTCTCGCCCCGCTTTGATGCCGATTTAAGAGGACGGGCTGGACCGTTCCCTTCCAACAGCCGCCTGCAGCCAAGCGTGAAGTCCCTGGCGCCGAGCCCGGCGGTGTAACCCTTGCTGGCCGGGGTAGAGCTGCGCGGAGCAGGGGGAGTTTTCCTTTGCATGCACTCGAAATCCAGATCCTTGCGGCATCATTCCCCCAAGGTGTTCTCCTGGTGTCCAGCATCCCTACAGCATCAGGTCCCTTAAATATTCTCTTGAGGTCGGTCATCCCTGCAGCATCATCCCCCTCCCAAGATGTTCTCCTAGTATCCAGTATTCCTGCAGCATCATCCCCCCAAAATTTCTCTTGGGGTCTATCACCTCTGCATCATCATCCCCTCAAGATGTTCTCTTGGGATCCAGCATTCCCATCGCCTCATTCCCTCAAGATGTTCTGGTGTCCAGCATCTCTACAACATCATGCCCCTAAAATATTCTTTTGGGGTCGGTCATCCCTACAGCCTCATCCCACCAAGATATTCTCTTGGGGTTGGTCATCCCTGCAGTGTCACTCCCCCCAAGATGTTCTCCTGGGATCCAGCACCCTGCAGCATCATTCCCCCACAATACTTTCTTGGGGTCCAACATCCCCACAGCGTAATTCCCCCAAGATGTTCTCTTGGGGTCCAGCATCCCTACGGCATCATCCCACCTAGATATTCTCCTGGGATCTGGCACCCCTGCAGCATCATCCCCCCCAGGATATTCTCTTGGGGTCAACCATCCCTACAGCATCGTGCCCCTAAAATATTCTCTAGGGTCAGTCACCCCTGCAGCATCATCCCCCACGAGATGTTCTCTTGGGGTCGGTCATCCCCACAGTATCATCCCCCCAAGATATTCACTTGGGGTCCAGCATTCCCACAGCATCTTTTCCCCAAGATACTCTCCTGGTGTCCAGCATCCCTACAGCATCATCCCTCCCAAGATATTCTCCTGGGGTCAGCCATCCCTCCAGCATCATTCCCCAAGATGTTCTCCTGGTGTCCACCATCCCTACAGCATCATCCCCCCTAAGATATTCTCTTGCGGTCCAGCATTCCTACAGCATCTTTTCCCCAAGATGTTCTCCTGGTGTCCAGCATCCCTGCAGCATCATTGCCCCAAGATATTCTCCTGGGGACCTCTGCCCCCCATCCAGCTCCTTCTCTGGCTGTTGTCCCCATTGCCAGAGAACAGCCGTTGGTGGCCGAGAGTGGGGAGCTCTTGGCTCCGGCATAAACTATCCTTGGAAATAGTTTTGGGTGAATTTTGCAGCTTTTTTTTGCCCATGTACCGGTTTAGAGTGAGGTGCTTGTCATCTCTGATCTCGGGGTGACAAGTGCTATTGGAGCACCAAGCATTATAATTAAGCGGGGTAACGAGGAACCTCCCGGGGCTGCGGCTGGTGGCACCTCAGGGACGTCAGCAGGTCCCCGACGTGAGGCGCTGCACCCGGCGGTGTTTTCTTTATAAAGAAATGTCTCCTACTAAATTATTAATATTATAAGTTTACATAATATGTGGCTTTTATTCATCATTTATGAAGAGAGATTTATTTTTCGGGAAGCTCCCTGTGGTGCTCCAGGGATGGTGCTCGCCCCACGATGGTCCCAGTATCAGGGATGCTCTGCTGACCCCCCCCAACCCCAGTTGCTTTGAGATCATTTTGGGTGGATTTTTGCCAACTCCAGCACCGGGCTTGGCAACTGGGAGCCCGGTTTGGCCGAGCATCGCCATGGGGACATGGACCACCTCCCAGGGCCGGACCCTGGGGATGCTGCTGCTCCTCACCTTGCTTGAACCCGCCGGCCTCGGCGCCGAGGGTGCGAATTTTCCCTTTTAAGGGCAACGCCGCAGCTGTATCTTCAAATCTCTCTCCTGCCTTTGAATTTCTTTGTGCTGCAGCCATAACATAACTGAAACCAGGATTTTTTTTTTTTTTTTATTTCTCTTTTTGATTTATTATATAGCGGAGCTGGGATGTTTTATTTCAGATGGCACCAGCCGGGGCTGGGGGGGGCGGAGGGGGACCGAGCCCTGCAAGGGAGTTGCTTTAATTATAGGCGAGAGCATCGAGGACCGGATATAACTTGGCACCAGCACGGCTGGCTGGGAGCGGAGATTTACATGCTCCCCGACCAACGGTGAAGAAATAAGCTTTATTTTTCATTTATTTAATTTTTTTTCCCCCCTCCTTAACTCAATGGAAAGGGCTGGTGTCACAAGGTCGGTCCTCTGCTCGGGGAAGCGGTCGTCACTGCGTGGGGTTTTCGGGGTGTCGTGGCATCCATACCGCATCACGGTGATGGTCCGTCCATCCTGGTGTCCGTCTCCAGTAGATGATGCTGGGAAGGGATTAATAATGGGGTTCCCAAGTCTTTTGGGGACCATCATCCCTGCAGCATCGTTCCCCCAAAATATTATTTTGGAGTCCAGCATCCCTGCAGCATCGTTCCCCCAAAATATCATTTTGGGGTTCAGCATCCCTGCAGCATCATTCCCCCAAGATGTTCTCCTGGTGTCCAGCATCCCTGTAGCATCATTCCCCCAAAATATTTATTTGGGATCCAGCATCCCTGCAGCATCATTCCCCCAAAATATCATTTTGGGATCCAGCATCCCCGTAGCATCATCCCACCAAAATATTCTCCTGGGGTCCAGCATCCCTGCAGCATCGTTCCCCCAAAATATTTATTTGGGTAGCAGCATCCCTGTAGCGTCGTCCCGCAATGTATTTTCCCAGCCCCCATGGTTTGGGGGTGGCTTTGATGGAGGTAAGCGCTGCCGTGCAGGCATTTTGCTGGATCCGACCGCCCGACGTGTCCCGGCTGGAAGAGGTAACGTGCTGTTCTCCCTCGGCGGCAGGACTGTTTGTCCTGGGCGCTTGCCAGCGATCCTCTGTGGGACCGGAGCCGGCCAAGCCGTCCTGGGTGCAGAAGAGCTCCTTCACCCTGTGTCTGATGCCGGCCACGAGATTTTTAATTCCCCAGGAGCCGTTAGCAGCACGTCCCGCTCCGGAGCACGGTGGGGGGGCCGCGGGAAGAAAGGATGATTTCAAGAAAGGAAGGAAAGAAAAAAAAAAACAACCCCAAAAACTCGAGACAGAGAAGTTTTTCTGCCTCCAGCATCCCATGAGCCGCTGGGATGGGCAGGACACGAGCGCACACCCATGCACACGCGTGTGCAGCAGCCTGGCACCGAGCAAGGGCGGATTTGGGGTGGATTTGGGATCCCAGCGGAGGTATGAGCGGATGCCAGGCTGGCAACCCCTTGCATCTTTCTTTTCGCCGTGGCTGCATCCAGGCCAGGGTGGAAAATTAGGTACGTTCACTGCCACGCTCTGTTTGTTGATTTAGCAGCGGTTCGGATTAAACAGGAAAATATTGATTTAAATATAGCACCTCGCGGGAGCGCAGCAGTCGTGGGAACGTGGCCCCCCCGGCGCCCCAGCCGCTGCCTTCCCCACCTGCCGCTCCCCGAGCGGGGCGGCCGCACCCCGAAAAAAATCATCGGGGGTGGAGAGGGATTCCCGCAGGGGAAACATCAGGGTCACGTTCCCAGGGACGCTTGCGTAAAAACCCTCCCGTCCCTCCCGTGCGTCCTCCCTCCGAGCTCGTGGTTCGTCCTCCAGAAGCTTGTCCTCGCTTCGGGGACGGCTCGGGGGCCGGATCCGTGCGCCCGCCAACGTTTGGCATCTTTGGACCTATTTATCCTCCCGTTCCCTTTCCTTAAATCTCCACGGAAAGCAGGTTTTGGACCGTGGCTGGGAGTTCTCTCGTTTTTTGGCGTTACTGGAAATCTATAATTAAAGCCATGGCAGGGGGAGGATGGGGACGGTAAATCCTGGATTTCCCGGTGCCTGCGCCGATGGTTTGCCTGGTTTTTACTCCCCTGGCTCCGTCGTGCTCGGTGAAACTGGGAGGGGGGAAACTGAGGCACGCAGGCGGCCCCCGCTGCCCTTCGGAGGGAGGTTGGAGGTGAGATGGCATCGGGGGGACCCGCAGGTGACGCGACCTGTCAGCGGCACGGACCGACGCTGGGACCACCGGCACGGGGCCGAGCGACACACCTCGGGGGGTGAACCAGCCCAAATCTCTGCAACTCTGCCCGTTTTTGCCCCTTCCCTTCCCCAGTGCCAGGATTTTGAACGCCCTTGTGCGACGCAGATGATGTCTGGTCCCTTTTGAGCCCGAACGCCCCAGGGTAGCACCCCACGGGCAGAGGGTGGCTCTGCGACGGTGACCGTGGGGCACGATCCGGCCCCGGAGCGAGAGGGTTAGCGCCAGGCTGAGCTCGGGGACGGGGGTTGGCCTTGGCCCGCAGCCGCCTGGCCCAAAGGTCAGGCTCTTGGCAGGACGCCGGGGCTGCGGTGAGGGTGGGAGGCCGGGATGGGTTCGGCGCGAGCTTCGCTTCCAGCCTGCGGAGAGACCCCCGGTCCTGCGCGGGTGCTGGGGTGCACGGGGAGGTCCCTGGGCCAGGGGTGCCCATGCAGGGGTGCGTGGAGAGGTCCCTGGCGCAGGGCTGTATGTGCAAGAGCGCATGGAGAGGTCCCTAGTGCAAGGGTGCACGTGCAGGGGTGCATGAGGAGTCCCCGGTGCCGGTGTGCACGTGCAGCGGTGCAGGGGGATGTCCCAGTGCCAGGGTACTGGTGCATGGGTGCACGTGCAGGGGTGCATGAGGGGGTCCCCGGTGCCGGTGTGCACGTGCAGCGGTGCAGGGGGATGTCCCAGTGCCAGGGTACTGGTGCAAGGGTGCACGTGCAGGGGTGCATGAGGGGGTCCCCGGTGCTGGTGTGCACGTGCAGCGGTGCAGGGGGATGTCCCAGTGCCGGGGTACTGGTGCATGGGTGCACGTGCAGGGGTGCATGAGGAGTCCCCGGTGCCGGTGTGCACGTGCAGCGGTGCAGGGGGATGTCCCGGTGCAAGGGTGCACGTGCAGGGGTGCATGAGGGGGTCCCCGGTGCTGGTGTGCACGTGCAGTGGTGCAGGGGGATGTCCCAGTGCCGGGGTACTGGTGCAAGGGTGCACGTGCAGGGGTGCATGAGGAGTCCCCGGTGCTGGTGTGCATGTGCAGCGGTGCAGGGGGATGTCCCAGTGCCAGGGTGCTGGTGCAAGGGTGCAGGGGTGCATGAGGAGTCCCCAGTGCAGGGGTACATATGCAGAGGTGTGTGGAGAGGTTCCTGGTGCAGGGGTGCACGGAGAAGTCCCTGGTGCAGGGATGCCCATGCAGAGGTGCATGGGGAGCTCCCTGGTGCCAGGGTCCTGGTGCAAGGGAGCGCGTGCGAGGGGACGCAGGGTGCTGCTGTCATGTGCATCCCCGCACAGGGAGGTCTGCGGCACTGGCATGCACGAGGACATCCTTGCTGCAGGGGTGCCCACTCAAGGGTGCATAGGAAGGTACCTCGCGCTGGGGTGCACGTGCAGGAGGGGTGCACAGAGAGGTCTGTGGTTGCAGGGGCGCGCGAGGAGATCCGTGGTGCTGGGGTGTACATGCAGGGGTGCGCAGAGAAGGCTTTGGTGCTGGTGTGCGTGTGCAGGGGTGCAGGGAGAGGTCCCTGGTGCCGGCATACTGGCGCAAGGGTGCACATGCACGGGGAGATCCCTGGTGCTGCTGTCCGTGTGCATCCCTGTGCAGGGAAACCTCTGGTGCTGGCATGCACGCGCATCCCCTGAAGGTCTGTAGCGTTGGGCTGCACGAGGAGGTCCCTGGTGCTGGGGTGCAGGGGTGCAAGGATAGATCCGGGGCGCTCAGCGCGCAGCGGTGCACGGAGACATGGGTGCTGCCGCAGCGCGCACGCGGCGATGCAGGGGGATGGCGCAGGGCCGCACCCTCACGCCGTGCGCGTTGCACAAGCTGCTCTGCGTTTCCCGGCAGCCTGCCCGGATCTCGGATCTGCTCTTGCAGGACGGCATCTCCGAGGTGTGCGCGCGTTGGTAGCCTCCTGCCAAACTCGGCTGGGATGGAGGCTCAGAGCTTCCCGGTCTCGTTGCCGCAGCGTTAGTCCGTCCCTGCAAGGGTTATGGGATGGAGAGCCGTTCCCAGGGATGTTTCCCAAGCGGGAGGTTTCCCACAGATGCCGACCCCGATGTGACGGGAGGCACTGGAGAGGTGACGCGCCGAGGTCTCCGCTTGCTGTGGCTTTGTCGCTGAGCTCCGTCGCCCGTCCGGCGCGGGCAGGTCCTGATGGGGCAGTTCCCGCAGCCTGGGAGCCGCAGCAGGGATTTCTCCTAAATTCAGGGTGGAGAAGGTGGTGCTGTTGCAGGAGGGAAGATGCGGTGGGGCAGCACTGGGGTTTGGTCTGTGAAGTTTCTTCCCCTTCTCCCAGGGCTTTCCCCTGGAAAGCAGGGGAAGACACTCCCTTCCTCCCTTCCTTCCTTCCATGCATCCATCCATCCATCTCTAGCCACCAATCTCCGTCCACCCATCCACCTCCATCCCTCTCCACCCATCTCCATCTGTCTCCTCCCATTTTCACCCATCTCCATCCATCTCCTCCCATCTCCATCTCCTCTCATCTCCATCCATCTCCACCCCTCCATCTCCATACATCCATCTGTCCGTCCATCCATCCATCTCCTCCCATCTCCACCCATCTCCTCCCTTCTCCATCCATCTCCATCTGTCTCCTCCCTTCTCCATCCATCTCCATCCATATCCCGCCATCTCCATCCCTCTCCATCCCTCTCCTCCCATCTCCATCCAGCTCCTCCCATCTCCATCCAGCTCCATCGCTCTCCATCCATCTCCATCCCTCTCCATCCATCTCCTTCCATCTCCATCCATCTCCTCCCATCTCCATCCCTCTCCATCCATCTCCTCCCATCTCCATCCATCTCCTCCCATCTCCATCCAGCTCCATCCCTCTCCTCCCACCTCCATCCATCTCCCCCCACCCATCCAGCCATCCGCCTCCACCTATCCACCTCCACCCATCCCCACCACCCATCCAAAACAACAGGCCCCAGTAGCCATTTGGGCATGATTTTCAGAGCAGGCATGGTCCATCTTCCAGGACATCTCCTCCTGAAGGCATCAAGCCCAGCTTTGGGCACAAAACCAAATACACTGTGATTTCCACCATGGTGTTTCCAGACCAGGATGTGTCCGGAGAAGAAAAATCAGGCACTTCCACCCCCTCTCCCTCAACGTGGCTCTTTTTAAAGCTCTGATGGTTGGTCCCGGTGGGGCTGTTTCACCGGACTCCCTTGGTTTCCATGGAGAGGATGGGTGAGGAATTTCAAAGGGAATGGCTCCAGTAAATGAACTCTTCTCTAAAAATAGCATGTTTGCTTTTGGGTCTTTGGGAACTGCGGCCCAACCAATGGGAGCGAGAACGAAAATCAGCATCGGGGTAAAAAAATTCCAGTAACTCGCACTTCATCCAAACTCCCGTCGGAGCTGCTGGGCTTCCGGGGGACAGGGGGCTGGTCCGAGCCTGCCCAGCCCCTGCCCACAGTGGGACCAGTTGCTCCGTGACCATTGTTCCTGATTGCCGGTGGGGGTTGTCCCCAAGCTGCGTGTCCCTCTGTGCCTTATACCGATTATTTTAAGTTGAATCTCTTTAATTTGAGGAGTAGAAGGGTTGATGACAGGAACACGTTGGGCTTGTGTGACCCCCATGTCCTGCGATATCCCAGAGTCCCTAGGTGTGTCCCTTTTTGGGAACCAGGGGATGGCCGCCACCACCTTCCACCCCACCGGTGACATCCAAGACACCAACGAACCCCACTAGGACACTTCTGCAGGGATGTGTTGGGGACAGGACGTCTGTGGTGGTGGCCACCACCAGGAGCCACCATCCCGACTTGAGGATGACCACCGCCAGGTCCCCTCCAGAGAAGCCACCATCTCAACATGGGAACAGCCACTACCAGGTCCTCTCCAGAGAAGCCACCATCCTGACAAGGGGACTACCACCACCAGGTCCCCTCTAGAGAAGCCACCGTCCTGACATGGGGATTGCCACCACCAGGTCCCTCCTGGAGGAGTCACTATGCTGACATGGGGATAGTCACCACCAAGTTCCCTCCAGACAAGCCATCATCCGGACGAGGACACAGCCAGCTCCCTTCCAGAGGAGTGACCATCGCAATGGGAGAGTGACCACCACCAGGTCCCCTTCAGAGAAGCCACCATCCCAACAGGGGGATGGCCACCACCAGGTCCCCTCCAGAGAAGCCACCATCCCAACAGGGGGACAACCACCACCAGGTCCTCTCTGGAGGAGCCACCATCCTGACGTGGGGACCTCAGCATCCCCACGTGGTTCCTGGGGCTGGAGAATGTGGAGTTGCTATTTGTGACCGCCCGTTCCCGAGCCCGCCGGTACTCTCCAAAAAAAACAAGAAGGGAGTTGTTTGCATGGGAAGATTGGCATCTCCAAGCTGGGATATGGTTTCCTGCTTTTTTTAGCTGGAGTAGCAGCAGACTCGTTGGCCTGCCCTGATTTGGCATCCTTCTTCTTGCCTTTTTTTTTTTTTTCTTTTTTTTTGGAAGGGTTTCATCCTGACCCCTCGGCAGAAACGCCGTCGCTAGCGGTAGGGGATCAGTTTTGGTCCTTTTCTTTTTCTTTTTGGTTGCCCAAAACCCCGGTGAGATGGGATGTAGATGGCTCAGAGCCTCAGTAAGCGGAGAGGGGACTCGTCCCTTGGTCGTCCGAACCCAGAGCAGGTCAGTAGAATCCAAAAATGTCCTTTTTTTGCCCCCCTCCCCCCAGGGTACCACCGTGACAATGACACGACAGGGAAGGCGTCACCTCTCGCCTCGCCGTGATGTGACGTGGGATGTGGGTGTTCCTGGTGAGGTCCGTATTTCCCACCCCCCCGCCAGCTTCCTGCTGCCCCGGTTGCAGCTGTGTGGGACGAGGGGACCTGCTGAGGGGCTGGGTGTCTGTGCGGCATGGGTGACGTGGGTACAAAGGGGGACTTCTCCTGGTGGGTGCACTCAGGCTGCTGCCAAGGGCGTGGATCCAGGATTGGGGGGGGGGGGGTTGCATCAAAAGGGCTGAGGTAGGGGCATGGCACAGGCTGCTCAGGGCTCCTGGGTGCCCATGGACTCCTGGGTGCCTCTTGGCTCCTGGGTGCCCATCAGCTCCTACGTGTCCATCCGCTCCTGGGTATCTGTCAGTTCCTGGGTGCTCATGGGTTTGTGGGCACCCATGGACTCCTGATACTTGTTTGCTCCTGAGTGCCCATCAGCTCCTGGGTGCTCATCAGCTCCCGGGTGCTCATGGACTCCTGGGTGCCCATCAGCTCCTGGGTGTCTGCCAGCTCCTGGTTGCATGTGGATTCATGCGTGTCCATGGACTTCTGGGTACCTGTTGGATGCTGGCCATCCGTCAGCTCCTCGGTGCTCGTAGGATGCCCATTGGCTTCTGAGTGCCCACGGACTCTGGGCGCCCATGGGCTCCTGAGAGCCCATAAGCTCCTGAGTGTCTGTTGCCTCCTGGGTGTCCATCAGCTCCTGGGTGCTTGTGGATTCCTGGTACCTGTTGCATCCCAGGCATCCATCAGCTCCTGGGTGCCCACTGGCTTCTGGGTGCCCATGGACTCCTAGGTCTCTGTTGGCTTCTAGGTGCCCAACAGCTCCTGAGTGCCCATAAGCTCCTTGATGTTACCAGGTCCTGGGTGCCCGTCAGCTCCTGGGTGCCCATGGACTCCAAGATGGCTCCTGGCCATCCATCAGCTCCTGGATGCCTCTTGGCCTCTGGTGCCCCCAGAATTGTGGGTCCACATGGAGGTCTGGATGCCCATCGGCTCCTGGGTGCCCTTTGGCTCCTGGGTGCCCATCAATTCCCGGATGCCCTTTGGCTCTTAGGTGCCCATTGGTCCCTGGTGCCCATCAGCTCCTGGTGCCCATCAGCTCCTGGGTGCCCATCAGCTCCTGGGTGCCCAGTGCCTCCTGAATGCTTTTTGGCTCTTGGGTGCCCGTTGGCTCTTGGATGCCCATCAACTCCTGGTGCCCATCACCCCAAATGCCAGACGGGCGCCCTCCTGGGTACCCCAAGTTTGTTTGCACCTCTCTCACCCACATCTATGCCCCATGCCACCAGATACCCAGGGCACCTCCTACCCCCATGCGCCAGGCTGGCACCCAGCGCCAACGCCAAGAGGTGCCAGCGCTGGGCACCCTTCTCCTCCCTCTCATCCCCAAATCCCAATAACTATTGCTTCGGGGTGCCACAGGACGCAGGGAGCGAGTGGGGGATCCGGGGATGCTGGCGAGTCGAGGTGGGGGGTGACGTTACCTCCTCGCCCCGGGCGGGGGCCGAGCGTGGCGGGGGAGGCGGCGGCGGCGGCGGCGGGAGGGAGAAGAGCGCGGCTGACCTCAGCATCTGGAAAGCTGCGCTCTTGGGCCTCGGCCTGCGTGCCGGAAAACCGGAGGCAAAAAAAAACCCTTCCATATTTGGCCAAAGCCGCTCGAGGGCTCGGCAAAGGCTGGATGCGAACGGGGGGCCAGGAAAGCCCCCCGCCGCCGCCCGGGCTGCGGCGACACGAGTTTCGCACGGGCTCTGCAGATGCGGTGGGGGATGGATGGCGGCGGGAGGGGGGCGTGAATTGGGGTGAGTGTTGCAGATGGGGTGGGGTGGGGGGTGTAAGGTGGGGGGCACCATGGGGTGCTGCCAGCGGCAGAGCGAGGACGCCCTGAGATGCCAGCATGGTCCTGAGCCTCGGATTTTTGGGGGGGGGCAGAGGGAAAGAACCCCTTGCACCCCAACACAAACCCCAATTCTGAGTGAAAATCCCATGGGATTGACACATTTAGAGGATGAATTTTCACGGCTTGGGGAGATGAGCCGCCCGCCTGCTCCCCACTCCCCATCCCGCCGGCGCTGCCGCTGACTGGGACGGCACTGGGATGCCCGGCATCCTTCCCACCCTGCCCCAGTAGAGTCACTCCGACTCCTTTTTTTTTATCCCTGGCTTTGTCTCACACTTCAAAAGCCAAACTACGGCTAGGCCGTGTCTTCCCGGGATGAATCACCGCAGCCGAGAAGTCAAAGAAGGGAAAAAAAGCCGAATTCTCGGCACATCTGGTTGGGTCTGAGGCCGCCCTCCTCCTTCTCCTCCTCCTCGTCCTTCTCCTCCTCCTCCTCTTCCTCCCCAGTCCCGGAGGCGGTTGTTGCCGCTGGGTTTTCTCCATGGGAGCATCCCTGAAGAAATGGAGGCTCCTCTGCGAACTGGGAGCCTGGGAAAAACCACGGCGGAGAGAAAAGCAAACATCTCCAACCCCCAGAGCTGCGAATAAACACTGGGGTATTATTAGTAACCGAAGCGGGGCTGAATCAGAGCCGCTGATTTATGCTCTTATTTCCTTTTGAGAAGTTACGCTTCGGAAAACGGCTCGGATTTTTCTTACCCGTGGGAGAAGAGCGAGTGGCCGGGCGGGGAGGGGATACAGCCCCGGATGTGATGCTGTCCAGGTTCCTCGTGTTCCCGTGGGATGCGGAGGGGGGTTTTCCCCCACACGTGGGGTCTGGTGGTCCCGGGGATGGAGGGGACTGGTACGCAGGAATGGGGTGGCTGGTGTTCAGGGATGAGGAGACTGGTAGTAGGGATGGAGTTGATTGGTACCCAGGGATGGGGTTACTGGTGCCCAGGGATGGGTGACTGGTACCCAGGGATGGAGTTGGCTGGTACCAGGGATGGGTGACTGGAACCCATGGATGGCAGCAGCTGGTACCCAGGGATGGGGTTACTGGTGCGCGGGGATGGAGGTGACTGGTACACAGGGATGGCAGTAGATGGAACCAGTGACGGAGGTGATTGGTAGCCAGGGATGGGGTGACGTGGCGTAGGAAGGGGGTGACTGGTACCCAGGGATGGGTAACTGGTGCCCAGGGATGGAGGTGACTGGTACCCAGGGATGGGGTTACTGGTGCCCAGGCATGGGATTACTAGTGCCCGGGGATGGAAGTGACTGGTGCCTGGGGATGGAGGTGACTGGTACCCAGGGATGGGGTGACTGGTGCCCAGGGATGGAGGTGATTGGTACCCAGGGATGGAGGTGACTGGTACCCAGTGATGGAGGTGACTGGTGCCCAGGGATGGAGGTGACTGGTACCCAGTGATGGAGGTGATTGGTACCCAGGGATGGAGGTGACTGGTGCCCAGGGACGGGGTGACATGGTCTGGAAAGGAGGTGACTTGTTCCCCGAAATCAAGAGGACTGGTGCCCAGGGATGGGGAGACTGGTATGCAGGAATGGCAGCAGCTGGTACCCAGGGATGGTGGTGACTGGTATCCAGGGATGGAGGTAGATGGAACCAGTGATGGACATGATTGGTACCCAGGAATGGGGTGACATGTCCTGGAAATGAGGTAACTTGTTCCCAGAGTTGAGAGGACTGGTACCATGAATGGGGAGACTGGTATCCAGGGATGGTGGTGGCTTATACTAGAGATGGAAGTGACTGGTACTGAGGGATGGCAGCAGCTGGTGCCCAGGGATGGAGTTACTGGTGCCCAGGGATGGAGGTAACTGGTACCCAGGGATGTGTGACTGGAACCCATGGATGGCAGTGGCTGATAGCAGGGATGGAGGTGACTGGTGCCCAGGGATGGAGGTGACTGGTGCCCAGGGATGGAGGTAGATGGAACCAGTGATGGAGGTGATTGGTACCCAGGGATGGGGTGACATGCCTCAGAAAGGAGGTGACTGGTACCAAGGTATTGGGGTCTGGTACTACGGATGGGGAGACTGGTACCCAAGGATGACAGCGGCTGGTACCCAGGGATGGGGTTACTGGTGCCCAAGGATGGCGGTGACTGGTGTCCAGGGGTGGAGTTGGCTGGTACTCAGGATGGGTGACTGGAACCCATGGGTGGCAGTGGCTGATGCCATGGATGAGATGACTGGTACCCAGAGACGGAGTGATGTGCTCAGGGATGCAGGGACTGGTACTCAGGGATGGGGACGACCAGTACCAGGGATGGAGTGGCTTGTACCAGGGATGGGGGTTACTGGTACCCAGGATGGAGGTGATTGGAACCCAAGGATGCCAGGGGCTGGCACCCAGGGGTGGCAGGGACTGGTACCCAGCAAGCAAGGTGTCTGGTGGCTGCCATGCCTCCACCGGTGTGTAGGACATACGACAGCATCATTTATCCCGAGGCGAAGATCGGATGGGTTTTCTTTCTGAGTCTTTTTTTTTTTTTCCAGGGTTTTGGTAGAAATAAAGCTGAGGATGCGTTAAAATTTTTAAGCGTGGGAGATCGCCGTGCCCTGCGGGCTGCCTGGGGTGGGGGACTATCCCCACGGACCAGTGGCTCCCACTATGTCCCAGCTCCCTCTAGTGGGATCTGCCCTGGGAAGAAGCATCCAGCGAGAAAAAAGGTGCAGAAATCCCAGTTCCCCCCAGTTTCTTCCAAACTGGGAATGAGCATCTCAAGGAGGTGCGGAGATTCCTAGCATAACCCTACTACGAGACCCTAGAGAATCCCCCCTCAGCAGTGTGGAGCGTTGGGAGCCGGCAGTGGGGACAAGCCGTAATGAGAGAAAAACAACTTGTATTTATTTATTCTTAAAATTTTGGCACATTTTGGAGGGGTGGGAATAATTTTGCTGGAAGCAGGGCTAGCTCCGCCTTTGGCAGCTGCGGGAAGGATGAGCTGGGAAGGCCCCGAGCGGCAAATCCTGCTGCCAAAAGGATCCAAAACGCTCCATTTTTTTTTTCCTAAAGCTGTATTTTTTTACCCCAAAGTGAGATCAAAACCCCCACTACAGCTCCCCCAGGGTATGGCTGAGGCCGGATGCAACTCGTTACACCGCTGACCTGGGAAAAATGCTGTGTGTTGTGGTTCCGGGAGGGGAATTTCGGGGTGAAACGGTGTCTCTGGGGATCCAGAGATTCCTCTTCCCGTGGGATGGGCTTTTAGCAACCCAGCCGGGTGGTGACAGCACGTGTGACACCCACCCGTGCGTCCCCGGTTTCAGCGACCCAGTTCCCATCGGCAGCGGGATTTGGGGTGGGGAAGTCCTTAAAGTAGCATCGTTACATGCACTGATGTGTGCACGGTCTCAGCTCTGAAGGGCCAGCAGCTGCAGTGACGGCTGAGATTCCTCATGGATTTACATCCCTGCTCTCCCTTTCCCCCAAATCCCAATCCTTCTTTTAAAAATGACGTTTTTAGGACATCTCCGTCGATGCCTTTTTGTTTGCAGGAGGCAGGATACGATTTGCCAGCTCCTTTATTTAATATTTTCAGATGTTTTTAAAATCCCCCGGGGATGCTCAAGCTCCTCCTGCGGCGCTACGCTCGGGTGGGGAAAAGTAAAATGATGGATTTGCACCCGGAGGCTTCCTAAAAAAATAAAAAGAGGAGAACTTCCGTCCTTCTTCGGGAGGCCAGGCGGGGTCGGGAAAGTTGTATTTCCGATGCCAGAGGGAAAAATTGGGGGAAAACCCCCTCTCTGAGCCCCCCCATCTGGGATTTGGGGTGCTGCCGAATCGTCCCCCCCCAAATCCCCAGTGCTGGATCTGCTCCGTCTTTGGATTCTTGGGATCATCCTCGCGGTGCTGGTGTTTGGGATGGGGGATGAGGCACTTGGCTCCATCCCAAGGGATTGTGATGCTTTTCCCGGGAGGAGTTCGGGGTTTTTTTGGGAGGAAACACCCAGGTTTGCCGAAAAAAAAAATTTCAAAAAGGAAAAAAAAAAAGGCTGATCCGAAAGGAAATCTAAAGGTGTTTACAAAGAGCCGCGCTGCTAAAAATAACCGGCTCATATTTTAGACGGCCCTAAAAATAGGCAGCGCTGTTGGAGTGGCCAAACACTCCCAGGAATTTCCTGTGGGCCGCGGGCTGCGCGCAGGGGGGTCCGGGCTCGGCGGCCGGCGGGGACGGCCGGCATCGCTCCGACTTTTTCTTTCCTGGGTGAAGGCGAGATAACCTCCGCTGGGCCCCTCGATGCGCAGCGGGATCCAGCCTGGCTCCTTCCCTGGTTTGACAAGCGATGGGTTTAACCCTTCTCCATCCATCTTTCCTCTCTGATGACACACAAAGAGGTTGGGTGGGTTTGAGAGTGCTTTTAAAACCCACCAGCAGAAAGCTCAACCTTAATAGTAGACACTGGAGAATCTACTCACGCAGTTAAATTAAGGGATTGTCTCAAGGGAGCTGTGTGGGGAATGGGGATGTGGGAAGGACCCTCTGTGGATGGAAGGATGGAGGGATCCCCCTGCTCGCCCCGGGGACAAGCGATCCCACGGGAAGGCTCAAGGGCGTTGCTGCACTGGGTCACACGTCGCCGCGTCGCCACGTCGCAGCGGCGTCGCAGGCCGGCTGGGGTTGCGACGGCAAGGAAGCAGGGATTGCGAGAGGAACGGGTCTGGGATCGCAACCCAGAGGGAGCTGGAATCGCCCGGGGTGGCGATCCTGGTGGGATGTGGGATTGGAACCAGAATGGGTTTGGGATTGCAGCACAGGTGGATCTGAGCCCAGACTGGCAACCCACATGGAGCTGGGATTGCAACAGGAATGGATCTGGGATTGCAACCCAGGTGGATCTGGGATTGGAACCCAAACGATCCCAGATTTGCAACCCACATGGATCTGGGATTGCAACAGGAATGGATCTGGGATTGCAACCCAGGTGGATCTGGGATTGGAACCCAAATGAGCCCAGATTTGCAACACAGATGGAGCTGGGATTGCAACAGGAATGGATCTGGGATTGGATCCCAGGTGGATCTGGGATTGCAACCCAAACGATCCCAGATTTGCAACCCACATGGATCTGGGATTGCAACAGGAATGGATCTGGGATTGCAACCCAGGTGGATCTGGGATTGGAACCCAAATGAGCCCAGATTTGCAACACAGATGGAGCTGGGATTGCAACAGGAATGGATCTGGGATTGGATCCCAGGTGGATCTGGGATTGCAACCCAGGTGGATCTGGGATTAGAACCCAAACGAGCCCAGATTTGCAGCCCAGGTGGAACTGGGATTGCAATGAAATGGGTCTGGGATTGCAGCCCAGGTGAAACAGGGATTACAACAGCAATGGATCTGGGATTGGATCCCAGAATGGCTCAGGACTGCAACCCAGATGGACCTGGGATTATAGCCCAAATGGATTTCAGGATTGCAGCCCAAATGGGTCTGGGATTGGAACCTGGAATGGCCTGGATTGCAACCCAGATGGATTTCAGGATTGCAATCCAGATGGGTCCAGGATTGGAACCCAGATGGGTCTGGTTTTGCAGCCCAACTACACCCAGCTTGCAAACCAGATTAATTTGGGATGGTGACCCAAATGAGCCTGGGATTGCCTCCCAAATGGGTCTGGGATTGGAACCCACGTGGGTCTGGAATTTGCAATGCAGATGGGCCTGAGGTTGCAGCCTGTGTGGGTCTGGGATTGCAGCCTAAATGGATCTGGGATAACAACAGAAATGGATCTGGGATTATGACAGAAATGGGTCTGGGATTACAACAGAAACGTTTCTGGGATTACAACAGAAATGGGGCTGGGATTACGACAGAAATGGGGCTGGGATTACAACAGAAATGGGGCTGGGATTGGATCCCAGTTGGGTCCAGGATTGCCCCAGCAGTGTGTCTGCAGCCACTGTGCTGCTGCAGAAGGAGCTGCAGGTGCTGCTGCCTTGCAAACGGCCTCGTTACCCCAGATGCAATTAGCTGCAGCGGGTGCAGCGCGGGCACCCATCCCACCCACGCCGGGTGCTGTGGGTCCCTCCTCCCCGATCCCAGTGCCAGGCTGTATTTAAGGCAGCTGCAGCTCCCCTCTCGTAATATTATATGCACTGAGTTGGCCGTTCTCTGCCACGCACCCCGGGGAGGGTGCTCATCATCCTCATTTCCAAGAGGAAATTTACTGGCTGCAACGGGAGGACGCAGCCCTGCTGCACACCGTTGCTGTGGAAACGGGGCGAGCGGCTAATTAGATTTAATTAACGAAGCAGGAGGGGAGCGTTAGGAACAGATCCGGGCAGGGGTGCAATCACCCGGCGAGCAGGGCTGCGGGTACCGAGGTGCTGATGTCGGAAGGGGGGGAGCGGGCTTGCTCCGTGCCTCAGTTTCCCCATCTGCAAGGGGGAGGTGGTACCCAAGGATTCCATCCTGGATGGGGACCCCGAGGATGCTGAGCACCCCAACCCAGCACCATCTGTACACCTCCCCTTCCCTCCCCAAAAAAAAAAAAATAAATCTCACGCCTCAAAAAATCATCGCATCCCCCCAGCGCAGCATCATCCCCCCCCGGCAGGATCCTGCATCCGCGCGCGTCTCTGCGTGCGTGTCGCTGTGTGTGTGCGCGCGTGGGCACGGCTCTGCCTCCAGCTCCCGTCGCTCTCGGCCGCCCGCGCCTCGGTAGCACCCGGGGCCGGGGACCCGCGTGCCGCCGCGGACGCAGGCGCGCGCATCCCGCAGCCGCTCTGCAGCGCTTTCTGTATATTTTTTTTATTTATTTTTTTTTTTTATTTATACATGCACTGAACCTTATCGATATAAATAGCTCCTCTATTTTATTTCCCTCCTTGCTGCATCCCAGCGCAGCGTTCCGGCTATTTCAAAGGGAAAACCTGGCTATATATCTATCTATATCCATAAAAAAAATATATATATATAAAATTTTTTTATATTCCTTGGGCCGCGTGGGACGGACCGACCCCCGGGACCCGCATGCTGCAGATGGTGAGGACTCTGGCGCAGTTCACCATCGCGCTGGAGGACATGCGAGACATCGGCGACGGCGTCGACGCGGCCTTCGCCGCCGCCGCCTCCGGCCTCGGCGGGGTGGCCGAGGAGCTGCCGCCGGAGAAAGGTTGCGGCAATCGCGGCGGGACCGAGGTGATGCCGAAATGGGATGGGGTGGGGATCTTGGGGACGGGGAGTTGGGGGGGGGTTGTGTGGGATGGGGGAGGTTATGTGGGTGCGGGGCGCGTGGATGCGTCATGTTTGGACACGTGTGCGCCCCGTAGAAGCCGGCACCTGCGGGGTCTGGACCGCGATTGCCGTGGCAACCGTGCCTCCATCCTCATCCCTCGGGCCCGCTGCCGCCCACCCTGGGGGTTCTCCGGAACGCGGGGAGAGGGGGATGCTCCCCACCCGGAGAGGGTGATGGGGGGGCAGGAGTCATCGCTACCCACGCCCCCCCTCCACCTCCGGATGCTGATTTACACCGCGGCGGCGTGGGCCGGTGGGGAAAAGCCCCCATTCCCGTGGCGGTGGGGGGAACTGGGAGACCGGAGCAACATCAGGAGCTTTGCTGGGGTCAGGGATGCAGTGGGGCGCATCATCCGGGTACCGCTTCATCCCGCCAGGGTGGTGCGTTCCCCCCAGCTCCTGCTCATCCCAGTGGGAATTTCCCCCCCCCCCCGCCACGGCCGTTGCTGTGGTGGAAAAAAAAAAAAAAATCCCCTCGCCAACGGCTGGGCCTCATCCTGCGTCTCCTCGCTGCTGCGAATCGCCAGCGGCTGGTGCGGCGTGCGGTGCTGGGCCCCCGTTCAGCTCACCGCTCCGTCCCTTCGCTTCCGTCCCGAACTGGGACGGCTCCAGAAAATGCTGGGAGCGTCGGATGGAGGTGGGGAGCTACAGGTTGTGCGAGGGTTGGGGAAACTGAGGCAGGGCAGGGGGGGGTTCAGGCGCTCTGCGCTCCTAAGGCCCATCGTCCGGTGGGTGCCCTTCAGCCCGTAATTAACAACTAATTAATTGAGTGGTGAGAGTGTTAATTAACTTCAGGCTGTAATGAAGCCGGGAGATCTCAGCCAGCGGCCCCGAAGACCGCAGCGTCGCCGTATTTTGGGGGGGTGGGGGGGAAGATTTCCGGGGGGGGCGCTTTGGCCTGTCACCGTCATATTTGGCTCTGGACATCCGTTTGCTCCTCGCTCGGCTGAAAACACCGATATCGGCGTGGTGGGCGCGTGGGGAAACTGAGGCACGGCTCTGTTCCCGAGCACTGGGCAGGATCGCCGGCGGGATGGTGGCCTCCACGGTGGTGAGAACGGTTGGGTTCAACGGTTGGGTTAAGGCTTCTTCCTTAACCCAACCTGGCTGGGTTGCAGATGGCTTCGTGGCACCAGTGTCACCGCTGGGAGCACTGGGGAACGTGGGCTCGTCCCATGAGGAGATGGGGGACACGAGAGTTTGGTGGCTCCAACAGCCCGGAAGGGGAACCTGGTCCCATCATGCTGTGGTGGCCCTGTGGGACATCTCTGCACCCAGGGCTGTTGGGGTGACCAAGCACCCAGGACCTTTGGAGGCTTCTTCTCCATAGGGGTTTTTGGGGCACCTGCAACATTTGGGGTGGCTGAGCACCCATGGCCTTTGAGGTGTCCAAGCACCCATGGCTTTTGGGGTGTCTCACACCCACAGCTTGGGTTGCCCAAGCACCCAGGGCCCTTGGACGGTCTCCATGAACAGGGACCATTGCTGCGTCTCCGTACCAAGCATCTCCCTTCCCAGGGCCAGTGGAGGGTCTGTACACCCCAAATTTTGGGTGTGCCTTACACCCAGGGCCTTTGGAGCATCTCTGCACCCACAACTTTTGGGGTGTCTCACACCCAGGGTCCCTGGAGGCTCTATGCCTGCAAAACTTTAGGGTTCTCTGTGCACCCAGGATACTTGAAGCATCGCTGCACCCAAAACTTTTGGGATATTGAGCACCCAGCATCTCTGGACCATCTCTGCACCCAAAACTTTTTGAGTATCTCTACACCCAAGACCCTTGGAGCAACCTTCACATGCAAAACTTTTGGGGTGTCTCTGCAGCCAGGGCCCTTGGAGCATCTCTGCACCCAAAACTTTTGGGGTGTCTGCAGCCAGGGCCCTTGGAGCATCTCTGCACCCAAAACTTTTGGGGTGTCTGCACCCAGGGCCCTTGGAGCATCTCTGCACCCAAAACTTTTGGGGTGTCTGCACCCAGGGCCCTTGGAGCATCTCTGCACCCAAAACTTTTGGGGTGTGTCAGCACTTGGAGCCTTTGGACCATCTCTGCACCCAGAATTTTTGGCGTGTCTCACACCCTGGGCTCTGGAGCATCTCGGCCCTAGGCTGAGCTGCGGGGGCGTCCCCCCAGGTGCTGCGTGCGAGGGGGGTCTCCAAACCCCACAACTGGGAAGACCCCCACCCATCTGCCTCCCAAGGCTGACGGACCGTCCCACACCACCACCTCCCCGTGCCCCCCGCCGCCCCCATTAATCCCCTTCCTGTGGGACCACAGCCCAGCGCTGGGGTGCCCGGGGTGCTGGGCGGGAGGCGAATTCCTACGGGACCTCTCCGAGCGGAGCCGTGCCGGAGAGACGGAGGGCGTCGGGACCGACCCATGTAGGGCTGTGAGATCCAGGGCGGGCTCCTGACGCGGCCGTGGAGGAAACCAGGCGTCTCTGTACGCTCGGTGTCATGTACTTCCTAATCCTCCCGGATTCCTCCATCGGGGTGGAGAGGGAGCGGAGGGAAGCTGGACGCCAGCCGGGCTCCTCCGGCGTTCAGCTGCCCCGCTGAGCCCCCACACCAGCACCGCCACCCGCTACGTTGCTCCCCTTCCATCGTGTCACCCCCCGAAACTCATCTCGTCTTTCTTTCCACCCCCGGGTAGGACATGAGGAAACACGTCATCATGACGCTGCTGGACACGGAGCAGTCCTACGTGGAGTCCTTGCGCACCTTGATGCAGGTAACGCGGCGCGGTCAGGGACGTGGCACCCCAAACCACCTCATGATGGGACCCCAAGTTGGACCCCCGGTTGTGGGCGCTCTCCCAACGCTGATGTGGTGTGGGGATGGATCGGGGACGGGTGGCAGTGGGGATGTTGGGGACAGCAGGACTGGAGGTGGGAGCAGCGTGGTGATAGTGTCAACAATGGGTTTGGGGGTCACCTCTGCCCCCCAAATCAAGCCTGTGACACTCCTGGTGGGTTGTCACCTGATGAGTGCCATGTCCCCAAGCCCCTTCCTGTGCTTGCCCCCAAAAGCTCTTCCTTGTGTTGCACCCCATCTCCTGGTCTGTTGCCCCATCTCATGATGGGGGACCCTTTACACCCCCCGTTCCTGTGTCCCCCCGTTTTCTACTCAGCGTCGTCACCCGCAGCCACGGGCCAAGGGTTTTTCTCTGTCCTTTTTTTTACTGAGCTGGTTCCAACCCCCGCCTTGGGAGCAGCCTGGCCGGAGGGTCCACCCCACGTTTCAGATGTTAATGAAGATGTTTCAGAAGGTTAATGGTGGTCAACGCCCTAGAGGCTAGGTCATGCTGGCGTAGGTGTGGGTTGTCCGGGTGAAAACACCGAAAAATCAGAGCTCTGCTCTGCTCGATGCAGAGCGGCGCATGTAGGATAGCTGCTGGTCGCGTCCGTGAGGAGATGGGGTGCCCAACGCCTGGCTTTCCCAAGAAATCCCCTGCCAGGATGCCCCCGCGGTGGACCCAGATACGCCCTGCCAGATGTTGCTGCAGGAGGGAAGGACCTTTGGAGGCTGCTCCTCATGCAGATGTTGGCTCGGAGGGGCGAGAGGACGTTGGCGCTGGGGCTTCTCTGGGGGAAAGCTCTACATGGTTTGGGGTCAGGTGATGTGCCTGCTGGTCTTGGCATGGACAGAGGCTGTCCCATGGGCTGTGTCCTCATCTGAGGTGGGACGTGAGGCTGGTTGGGGAGAGGGCAACCTTGCTGGAGCTCACTGGTTCCCCACTGGAGGGACTGGCTGGACAGAAGTGGGAGCCACAGGGCGTTAATGCCTCAGCTCTTGCCCATGGGACACGTCCTGGCATGGTAGAACCTGGGGGACCTGGCTTTCCAGGGCTGGGTCACAAGCTCCAGACACCCTCAGCTCCCTGTCTTAGCTGGGACAAGCCGCCTGGATCCGTGATGTGGCCCAGTGGCATGGAGCGCCGTGGCTACCAGGGACAGGGGCCACCTGGAAGCATCATCTTCCAGCCAAACCAGATGATGCTCTTCTTCTTCGTCTGGTCCCACTCCCCCAGTTTTATAGTGGGTGGGATGGCACAGCCCAGCCCAGTTCCTGCTGGAGAAGTTGGCCACAGTAGGGCAGGCGAGACTGGTTACGAGCCTCAGGATTTGGCCCTTCTAACTCGAGTCTTCACGAGATACCAGCCGTCAGTCTGAGGAACCTCATCCTTGGGGGATGACTCCTCCCTCGGCACCTTGGATGGAGGTGTCTGAAGCAGCTTGAGGTGGGTCCTGTCCTCACCACGCAGCTCCACGGTCCCTCCCAGCATCCTGAAAGACACCAGCACCCCGTGCTGGTTGGGCTGAGGAGGAGGCAAAGCTTGAGAAGACCTTCATCACCCCGCATCCCTTGCAAATCCAGCTCTCCCATTCCTGGGAGCACTGCTCCCCTCCGCAGCTCTGCCCCATGGTGGGGCGGGAGGGGTTTCACAGCAGAGCTGCCCACCCAGCCTTGCAGAGGACCCACTCTTGTCCCACTTCTCCTACTGACCCTGAGCATCGCTTGTTGACCGTTGCCCAAGAGATGCTGTTGGTGAGGTGGTCCAGGGCTTGACCCAGTGCCTCCACCCCCTCCTGGTCCCAAACGCCCTAAATCCCACTGGGAACTCACCGACTTTTGGCTCCCAGGGTCGTGCTGCCGTGATTCCCCAGCTGGGTCAGGCTCTGTAGCAGATGGAGGTGACCAAGGCTCATGACAGCAAAGGTTTGGAGCTTCTCAACCTCATATCTGGAGGACAGAGGATGTCGTGTTTTGGAGGTTCCTCATGCAGACCTGCCCCGCTCCCCACTCTGCCATGGGGATGCACTGGGTGGGATGGGACCCAGGAGGGCTGAGGTGCAAAACCTACTGGGACCCAGCTCTGCCTGGTTCCTCTGATGGGCCCCGCAACCCAGCGTTCACTGGGGGAACCCCTTGCTGCAGGATGCCACCAATCTCCGTATTGACCGGGGTTGAAAAATTCGTGTTGGGTGGTGGGAAAAGAAATTACGGGGACGCCAAGGCCTCTGCTTCCCCGCAGGGTTACATGAAGCCGCTGAAGCAGCCGGAGAACTCGCTGTTGTGCGACCCGTCACTGGTGGATGAGATCTTCGACCAGATCCCTGAGCTGCTGGAGCACCACGAGCAGTTCCTGGAGCAGATCCACGACTGCGTGCAGAACTGGCACGAGAAGCAGAAAGTGGGCGACCTCCTCGTGCAGTCGGTAGGTCCTCGCAGGGTGGATTTCCCCCGGAGAACCCAGACGTGCCTGCTCTTGGGCAGCAGGCCCCAGCAGGAGAAGTTTCGGAGCAGGAGACTGGGGAGTGATTAAAGGACAGGCCAAACAGGCCTGAGATGGAGAGCAGGAGACGATTTCCAGGCCCGCCGTCTGCTTAGCGTAACAGCGGGGTGTTGCGGCGACCGGCTGGGTCTGCAGCTCAGCGTTTCTGCCTCCAGAGCAGAAATGTCAGGGCTGAAAAATCGAGGAGGGCGGGCAGCGGTTGAGCCCTCCCTCCGCCGGGATTAACCCTTGGGGTAGCTTCTCCCAGGCGTTCCCAGGAGGTCCATGCTGGACCTATCTCCCTTTTCCCCCGCCTCTTTTCCCCTCCCAGTTCTCCAAGGACGTGCTGGTGAACATCTACTCTGCCTACATCGATAACTTCCTCAACGCCAAGGATGCCGTCAGGATCGCCAAGGAAGCCCGGCCGGCATTCATCAAGTTCTTGGAGGTGGGTCCTGGTTCCTCTCCCCGAAGACGTTGGCCAAGGTCCAGAGTCACCCGCAAAGCTGCTGGTGGGGCGGGATGGGGCTTAATGGGAGCAAACTGGTAATCTATGGTCTGGGATTTTTTCCACCCACCTTCTTCTTGGTTTCATTGTGAAGACATCAGGTTGGGATGAACCAGAGTCACTCTGGATGGTGTAAAAAGGAGTAACCATGACCCGAATAGGTGTTGCTCTGGGTCTTGGGCTGGTGGGACACGGGGTCCCTGCTGCGTCCCACCTAACAGACCCATCTTTGTCCCCTGCTGATGTTTTGCAGCAAAGCATGCGGGAGAACAAGGAGAAGCAGGCGCTGTCCGACCTGATGATCAAGCCGGTGCAGAGGATCCCGCGATACGAGCTGCTGGTGAAGGTGGGTGCGGGCAGCGGGTGCCGGCAGGACAGCATCTGTGCCGTGCTGGTGAGACCATGGCTCCTCCTCACCTCCACGTAATGGGAGCTTTTAGGGGTCTCGCGTCTCTCCCGGTCCCTTTTCCCATCCCTTGACACAAAGTTGGTGTCCTCAAGCATGCGTGAGGCTCTGTCCTCCTGGGGACGGTCACCCTGAGGACTGTCCCCCCCAGCATGTCCCTACGGGTGTGCAGTCCCCTTCTGCTGGGAGGTTGGACATCGCAGCACTATTTTGGGACCGGTCATGCTGCCACCCTCTCTGTGCCTCTGTTTCCCCGTGCTGAGGTCAGTCTCCCTGGATGGTGGGGACTTTCATAGAGAGAATGGTTTGGGTTGGAAGGGACCTTCAAAGATCATCCAGTCCAACCCTGATGCCATGGGCAGGGACACTTTCCGCTAGACCAGGTTGCTCAAAGCCCCGTCCAGCCTGGCCTTGAACACTTTCAAAGGTAAATTTTGGGTGTCTGTGCAAGGTGATGGTGTGCTCACAGGAGCTGGTGGCCCCTTTAGATGTGGCAAAGAGCAGGCTGGTAGTGGCCAAAGCTCAGATCTTCATTTCTTGGCAGAACTTTACCTGCATAGGGCTGGTCTCCATCCCAGTGGGCGCTTAGCTTGGGGATGTCATGGTGTCACCGGTGCCCAGGCTTTGCCCACAATGACGTCCGGCTGTGTTCCCATGGTAGGACCTCCTGAAGCACACACCAGAGGACCACCCCGACCACCCCTTTCTCATCGATGCCCAGCGCAACATCAAGCAAGTGGCCGAGAGGATCAACAAGGGCATGAAGAGCGCGGAGGAGGTGGAGAGGAATGCCCGGATCGTGCAGGAGATCGAGTCCCACATCGAAGGGATGGAGGATGTACGTACGCCGGTCTTACGCAGGGTCGGTCTTTCCTTCTCTCCAAAATGCAACCAGTGGTCTCCCCAGGCTGGACCACTTGTTTTCTCCACCAAGTCCTACTTTCCCCATCATCACTTGGTCTTGATGGGCTTGATTGGCAGGGGTCTGGGGTACCAGTTCTGAGCTGGGGAGCCGCAGGGGTGAGGACAAAGCCCATGAGGGTTCTCCACCCTGAGGCTCCCTGCTCATGAGTCTCCTTGTCCCCGCAGCTCCAGGCCCCGCTCCGCAGGTTCCTGCGCCAGGAGATGGTCGTGGAAGTGGTAAGAGAGGGGTGGTCCCTCGTCACCATCAAGGCCATGGGACCACACACCGGATGGGGCGGTGGGAGGCAATGATGGCGGGTCATGGGATGCCTGTGTGCCTATGGGAGGCTGCAGATGGATGGACGGGTGGGTGGAAAGAGCAGAGAGATTGAAGGTGGATGGAAGGATGGATGAAGGGATAGATGGAAGGATGGATGGATGGATGGATGAAGGGATGAAGGGATGGATAGAAGGATGGATGGATGGATGAAGGGAAGGATAGAAGGATGGATGTATGGATGGATGAAGGGATGGATAGAAGGATGGATGTATGGATGGATGAAGGGATGGATAGAAGGATGGATGTATGGATGGATGAAGGGATGGATAGAAGGATGGATGTATGGATGAATGAAGGGATGGATAGAAGGATGGATGTATGGATGAATGAAGGGATGGATAGAAGGATGGAAGAACGGCTGGATGGATGGGAGGATGGACAGATGGACTGATGACAGATCGATGGGGACAATATAAAATTCCCCAAGTGCGTGGGGAGAGATAAGATGGGTTCAGGAGCAGGCAGGAGGCCAGGAGAGCCCACAGCAGCCCCAGGCCAGGGGTGGAGAGGGAGGCTGGAGATGGGGACTGCGTGGTCCTGGTGAGCCCATGCTTAGCATTCCCATGGCCCTGGCGCTTCCCCATGATTGGGACCCTGTGGCTTTGCCCACATGGCCGTTGCACCCGTGTCCCCTTTCATCTTTGCGAGGACACAACAAGTCCCCATGCAGAGGGGCCCATCCTGCCCCCCGCAGCCTCCCTGTGCATGGGGAAACTGAGGCAGGGACCACTCCCAGCACCAAAGGCATGGGGGCCGGGCATTAACCCCTTGGTGTCTCCCACCCCTCCGCAGAAGGCAGTGGGTGGGAAGAAGGACCGCTCCTTCTTCCTCTTCACGGACCTGCTGGTGTGCACCACGTTGAAGCGCAAGTCGGGCTCCCTCCGCCGCAGCTCCATGAGCCTGTGAGTACCACCAGGCTTGGGGGCACCTACCAGGATCAACCCACGTCTTTAGGGTGCTGGGGACATGGGTGCAGCTCAACCTTCTCCCTTCCAACCTTCCAACCTCGCAGGTACACAGCGGCCAGCGTGATTGACACCGCCAGCAAGTACAAACTGCTCTGGAAGCTGCCGCTGGAGGACGTGGACGTTGTCAAAGGTCTGTCACTGCCTGCTGGGGTCTCCCACCCCACCCCTAAAAGCCGCCGCTCACTCCCATCTGGTGGGGAGAAGGTTCTTCTCCATGGCACCGGGGAGGAAGAGGTTAAGGCCACCTATGTGTCCCCATACAGGTGCCTCGCAAGCCACCAACCGGGAGAGCATTCAGAAAAGCATCTGCCGCTTGGATGAAGACCTCAACACATTGGGGCAAGTCAGCAAGCTGTCAGAGACACTCAGCTTCCCCCACCAGGTATGGAGATGATGGCCCTGGTGCTGTCCCCTGGCTGGACACGTTCCCCGTGGGACCACCTAGAATGTCCTCAGAGGGAGGGAGAACCTGTGGAAGGGCTGGTGGCCATGAGTGTCCTCCAAGGGCCCAGATGCTGCCAGCCCCAATGCCACAATGCGGTTGGGGCCACCTCTGAAGGATGCTCAGGGATGGATGGGGGCATCATGACGCACATGGCTCGTGGTGGCCCGTCCCTGAGAGTTGAGGCATTGTCCCTGTCCCCAGAGCCTGGATGACGTCATCAAAGACCTGATGGCTGCCATCCACCGGGAGCTGGCAGAGAAGCAATCCCTGTCCTTCAGCATGGCCTTCCCCCCAAACAAGATGGAGCTCAGCGCCACCAAAGCCGACGGCACCGAGTCCTTCATCTTTGAGTTCCCCAACCCCGACGCCCGGATCAGCTTTGAGCAAGCCTTTGAGGACGCCAAGAAGAAGCTGGGTAACGCCAAAGACGCCAGTGGTGGACGCGGTGGTGGGCTCAGCATCACGCCCCCGCTTCGGTAGACCCCCTTTCCTCCATCGCTTCTTCATTCTCCGATTTCATTTTCCTAGCTTCCAGCAAAAACTGCCTGGACCCGGAGTTCCTCAAGGCCATTCCCATCATGAAGACGCGGAGTGGGATGCAGGTACTGGGTTCAAGCATCCCACGGGAGCTGCGATTCTCTCCGTCCTGGTGGGCTTGCCGCCAGATGGCCGAGAGCTCCCGCATCGTTCCCGAAGAAGCCAACTCATCCCGTCTTTTGCTCCCTTGCAGTTTTCTTGCGCTTCTCCCAGTCACGGCAGCCCGGAAAGTTCTCACGAGGTTTGGGTTTGCAACAGCGACGGTTACGTGGGGCAGGTTTGTTTGCTCAGCATCCGTAAGGAGCCCACGGTGGAGGCCTGCATCGCCGTTTGCTCTGCCAGGATCCTCTGCATCGCCTCCGTGCCCGGTCTCAAGCGGGCATATAGGTAGGACATTCCCACCGGCTCCGCGGAACCGAGGGGTGTGGGGCGATGCTGGAGCTGCTTCTTTTCCCCCTTCCCGCACGTCATGGCAGGGAGCGTGCCGAGCCGGTGGGCAGCCCTTCCTCGGAGGCGACGCCAGCGCCGGCGGAGGATGTGGGGCCGCAGCCGTGCCTGCACATCTCCATCTCGGGTTCGTCGCTGGAGCTCTCGGAGCCGGTCGACGGAGGCAACAGGGAGCTGGTGCCCTTCGATAGCGATGACACGGATGACGAGTCCTCGCCCAGTCCCTCAGGGACACTGCAGAGCCAGGCCAGCCACTCCACCATCTCCTCCAGCTTCGGCAGTGAGTCCCTGCTTAGCAAAAAAAACACTTCTTTGTCCTAAAATCGTAGAACCGTAGGGTGGTTTGCAAGGAGCAGGGACATCTCCAACCACATCAGGTTGCTCACAGCCCCGGCCAACCTGGCCTGGAATGTTTCCAGGGATGGGGCATCCACCGCCTCTCTGGGCAACCTGGGACAGTGTTCCACCACCCTCAGCGTAAAAAATTTCTTCCTTCTATCAACTCTGAATCTGCCTTCTTTTAGTTTAAAACCATGACCCCTCATCCTGTCACAACAGGCCCTGCTAAAATGTCGGGCACCTCCATCATTTTGGCCACTCCACCTTGCGTTCTTCAGGGAATTCCACAGCTAGAGGCTTTTGAGCCGAGGAAATCCCTGGAAAAGAGATGTTGGGGGGCATCAGCCCAGCCCCGTGGTGCTGGGGTGGGGCTGGTGGCTTTGAGTAGAACTTGGTGGGTTGTCCTCCCCTGGACTTGACATCACAAGGGTCTCTTCGCCATGGCTTTGATGGGTGTCAGGTGGTCCCTGGTCCAACTCCTTCTCTTCATCCTCTACAGATGAAGAGATCCCAAGCTGCAAGGAGGCAACGGCGGAGACAACGAGCTCAGAGGAAGAGCAAGAAGCCAGCTTCATGCCCATCACCAGCACCTACGGCCAAAACCGACACGGCGAGAGCCCCACGGACGGGCGAGCCCTGCGTCGCTCTAGCCGTGGCTCCTTCACCCGGGGCAGCCTCGAGGACCTTCTCAGCCTTGACCCTGAAGCCCACCAGAGCTCCATGTGGTTGGGCACCGAAGATGGCTGGTACGTCCCCAGGATGGGGGGACACATGCGTGGGGTGGACCCCCATCGTTCGTGAGCCTCAAGTTTTGCTCTTCTTCTGCAGCATCCACGTCTACCAGTCTTCGGACAACATCCGTAACAGGAAGAACAGCATGAAGATGCAACACGCCGCTGCTGTCATGTGCATCTTGTAAGCACGGAAAAAGATTTTCAACTCTGGGATGTCCACATTGAGGTGGTTTGGGGTGGCTGAGTGGGATTTTGCGACCGGTTTTCCAAGGGTTTTTCTCCCTGTAGGTATCTGGATAACCAGGTTTTCGTGTCGTTGGCCAACGGGGAGCTCGTTGCGTACCAGCGGGAGGCAGGTGAGGCCGGATGAGGGCCATCCAAGGGCTCTGGGGGCGTTAAATGCGGCCCCAAAGTGGTGGCTGTTGGGTGGGTGGCTTCAGCAACCCCCTGGGGAGGGACACTCAGGGTGCTGACAGCTTCCCTGCTTCCATGGGAGGGGAAGGGACATCCCTCCAGGGATGCTGGAGACCCCAAAATCGGAGCCAGATGGAGACGTGCATCTTGGAGAATGGCATCTCCAGCCACCGCCCATCAGCTGGGTCAAGGTGGGGTTTTTGGGGGGATGCTTTAACCCCCCACTCCCACAGGTCACTTCTGGGACCCTCAAAACTCCAAGTCCTTGTCCCTGGGCTCGCCGGGGAGCCCCATCACCAAGATGGTGGCAGTGGCGGGGAAGCTCTGGTGCGGCTGCCAAAACCGGGTCATCGTCCTCAACTCCGCCACGTTGGCGCAAGAGGTACGGCGGGCGATGGCGGGAGGTCGGGCGAGGGGACGGCGACATCACCGGTGGCATTGACGTGACTCCGTCACCCGCAGCACACGCTCCAGGTGGGACAGGACGGCGGGCGCAGCGTCACCTGCATGGTGAGCGCGGGGACCGGCGTGTGGGTCGCCCTGCAGAGCAGCGCCCAGGTCCGGCTTTACCACGCCACCAGTTACGAGCAGTTGGCCGAAGCGGATATCACCCCCCCGGTCCACAAGATGCTCGCCGGTAAGTCCCACTGGTGACACGTCTCCTCCCGTGGGTGCCCGTCGCCGTCTCCCGTGGGTACCCGCGCCCATCTTCCGCCCTAAAAATGCGATGCCCCGTAGCATCCAGCGCTGGGGAATTTAATCTCTCCTGCATCCCAGGCAGTTTTGGGGAAGGAGACCAGACCGGGATTTGTCCTCGCTGTTAGGCAGCTGGGTAATCCCACAGGGAAATAGGGCGGCCCCTAGGCAGGTGGATAATCCCATGTAGAAAGATGGATAATCCCATGTAGAAAGATGGATAATCCCATGTAGAAACAGGGCAACCCCCAGGCGTCAGTGTAATCCCACAGGATAAGATCCAATCCCCTGGATGGCTTCATAATTCCATGCAGGAATAGGGCAGCTGTACATAATCCCGTGTAGAAATCGGGCAGCCCCATGGCAGCTGCATAATCCCGTGTGGAAATTAGGCAGCTCCTGGGCGGTGGCGTAATCCCGTGCAGGAACAGGGCAGCCTATGGGCGTGTGTGTAGTTCCACATAGGAATTGAAAAGTCTCTGGGCATCTGTGTAATCCCACGTGGAAATAGGGAAACCCTTGGGCATGTGCGTAAACCCACATAGAAACGAGGCGGCCCCTGGGGCAGCTGCATAATCCCATGGGGTAATAGGGCAGCGCCTGGGTGGCTGCATAATCCGTAGTGTGGAAATAGGAAATGCTTGGGCATCTGCATAATCCCACTGTGTTACAGAGAATCCCCTGGATGGCTTCATAATCCCATGTGGGATGTCTTCATAATCCCACGTGGGATGTCTTCATAATCCCATGTGGGATGGCTTCATAATCCCATGTGGGAACAGGTCATCTGCATAATCCCACTGTGTAACAGGGAATCCCCTGGATGGCTTCATAATCCCATGTGGGATGGCTTCATAATCCCATATGGGAACAGGTCATCTGCATAATCCCAGGCAGAATTCAGGCAGCCCAGTCTGGCAGCACTCTTATACCAGCCAACGGGGTTGTGGTGTCCCATCCCCACGTCCCGCGTCCCCCTCGGATACCCCTGGGAGCGGAGGCCGGTGACGTCGGCCGGAAGGGACGCTGACGGCCGGGGATGCTCGGCAGGCTCGGACGCCATAATCCGGCAGCACAAGGCAGCCTGCCTGCGGATCACGGCTCTGCTGGCCTGCAAGGATTTGCTGTGGATCGGGACCAGCGCCGGCGTGGTGCTGACCCTCGCCCTCTCGGCCAAGGCGGCCCCCACGTTGGTGGGGCTCTCGCAGGGTCACACCGGCCACGTCCGTTTCCTCACCGCCATCGAGCTGCCCGACGGCTTCGACGTCCTCTTCCCGTTGCCAAGGGAGACGGGTAGGTGGGGTCATTTGGGGGGGGGTCCGATCCTGACTTTAGGGGCATCGGCCGGGAATGCCGTCCTGATGGTGGATGACTGGGAACAGCCTTGAAATGTCGTCGTCGGAATCCCCGGTCTGTCCCTGCCGTGTGAAAATCCAGGGAGGAAAATTAAGATAGGGGAAATTTGGGTGCTACCCGCCCCCTCCATGGCTTGAGTGACCCCAGATTTGCCTGGGACACCCTAATTCCCACGGGGAAAAGCCACCGGAAAGCCACGTGGCGAGTCTCACCTGGTCCAGCTCTGAGATCAGGGTGGGATGGGGAGAAGGCGGAGATGTGGGGAAGGGAGGTGGTAATTTGGGTGGGAGGGGCTAGTTTGGGGTGGGAGGGGCTAATTTGGGGTGGGAGGAGTTTTGAAGGGCCAAGGTGTGGCACCTGGTGAAGTGGTGGTGGTGTTTGGAGGATGCTGGTGAGGAGGATGCTGGGATGATGCTGGTGGAATGGTGATGCTGGGATGACACTGGTGGAATGGTGATGCTGGGATGACACTGGTGGGAGGATGCTGGGATGATGCTGGTGGGATGGTAGTGGTGGGAAGATGCTGGTGGGATGGTGCTGGGATGATGCTGGTGGATGATGACAGTGGGCTGATGTTGGCATGGTGCTGGTGGGATGATGCTAGGAGGATGATTCTTGGATGATACTGGTGGGATGCTGGTGGGAGGATGCTGAGATGATGCTGGTGGGACGGTGCTGGTGGGGTGATGCTGGTGGGATGATGCTAGGAGGATGATGCTCAGATGATATTGGTGGGATGCTAGTGGGAGGGTGCTGGAGGGTTCTGAGATGATGCTGGTGGGATGGTGCTGGTGGGTGATGCTGGGATGATGCTGGTGGGATGGTGCTGATGGGAGATGCTGGGATGATGCTTTTGGATGATGATGATGGGCTGATGCTGGGATGATGCTGGTGGAATGGTGCTGGTGAGATATTGGTGAGATGATGCTGGTGGGATGATGCTGGGATGATGCGGTTGGGATGCTGATGGGGAACAGGTGAGCCATGGCGGGGGCCACCTGACAGCACGTTGGGCTTCTGCGCTTGGCAGGGGCCGAGAAGCCGAGCGAGGCCGAGAAGCGCGACCCGTCGCGCCCCCGCGCCCCCGCCCTCGCCCTCTCCAAACCCAAGATGCTGGTGATCAGCGGCGGGGACGGCTACGAGGACTTCCGCCTGACCAGCAGCAGCGAGACGGTGGGCCGGGACGACAGCACCAACCACCTCCTCCTCTGGAGAGCGTGAACGGCCGCGGCCCCCCCGGGGGCCATCCCGGCGAGGAAAGGGGGGGCGCTGACCCCCCTGTATGCAGAGAGGGGGGAGGGGTCTTGAACCCCAATTCCCCATCACCCCCCACCCCAGCACCTCTCATCTCCAACCCGGCTGCTCTCTGTGTGCTCGGGGTTGGGGGGGGATGAGCCCCCCACCGCCCCCCCGGACTGGGGCGGGGCGGGGGGGCGAGGGAGACAATTTTGGGGTGCGGAGAAGATGGCCGGAGGATGCCGTACAGCCAGGAACCCGCCTCGCTCTCCGGTTTTGTGTGTGCCTGCTTCGGGGATTTGGAGGGGGGGGTGTCACTGCGCCGTCACCCCGTCCCCTGGGACCCCCCCCCGGCCACGTCGCGGGACCACCCCACGGACAATACGCCCGCGGTGCCCCCCTCCGCCCCGGGCCTCCCGCTAACCCGCTCGCTCCATCGCCAGCACCCAGATAGCTCTGTTTGTTTGTTCGTTTTGTTTTAAATATATATATATTATATATAAACATAATTAATTAATTGGGGGGGGTGGGATTTGGGGAGTAGGGGGGGGTCACCTCGCTGCCGATTGCTCTGCTTCGGATTTGGGGGATTCAAACTTTCCCGCTTCATCGCCCCGAGGCAGAGCCAGACCCCATGGATGGAGCTGGACCCCGCAGGGATACTGGTGGTACTGGTGGAAGTGGTGGGGGGGAGGAGGAGGAGGAAATTAGGGGACCCCCCCCTCCAAATCTCTGTGATTCCCACGGAGTTTCGGATGAAGCCCCCGCCGACGTTCTCATGACAGCAAGTGTCGTCTTCGCGTCCCCTGCCAGACACCGAGATGTCCCCCCACCCCTAAATTAGGGGGATGGCAGTTGGGACCCTAAAAATGAGACTGTCCTAGGCCAAAATCCCCCATTTTCCCCTTTTTCCCACCATTTTCCCCTTTTTCCCTCCTTTTTCCCTCCATTTTCACTCTTTCCTCCCCATTTTCCCTTTTTTCCCCCCATTTTCCCCTCCCCCCCATTTTTCCCCTTTCCCCCATTTTCCCTTCCCCCATTTTCCCTTTCCCCCCCATTTTCCCCTTCCCCCATTTTCCCCTTCCCCCATTTTCCCCTTTTCCTCCCTATTTTCCCATTTCCCCCCCATTTTCCCCTTCTCCCCATTTTCCCCTTTCCCCCATTTTGCCCATTTTCCCCCATTTCCCCCCTTTTTCCCCCATTTTCCCCCATTTTGCCCATTTCCCCCCTTACCCCGCATTTTCCCCCTTCCCCCCATTTTCCCCCTTTTCCCCCATTTTCCCCTTTCCCCCATTTTGCCCATTTTCCCCCATTTCCCCCCTTTTTCCCCCATTTTCCCCCATTTTGCCCATTTCCCCCCTTACCCCGCATTTTCCCCCTTTCCCCCATTTTCGCCTTCCCCCCATTTTCCCCCTTTTCCCCCATTTTCCCCTTCCCCCCATTTTCCCCTTCCCCTCCCTTTTTCCCCTTTCCCCCTTCATTTTTCCTTTTTCCCCCATTTTTCCTCATTTTCCCTTTTTCCTCCATTTTCCCTTTTTTCCCCGATTTTCCCCTTTTCCCGCCATTTTCCCGTTTTCCCGCCATTTTCCTACTTCCACCCCAGGATCCGGGCAAGGCCGGTGCTCTCCCCCCCGCGGCAGAGGTGACACCCGCGGCAGCGGCAGGGCCAAACCGGGGTGTCCCCATCCCCACCGGGGACACTTCCACCCCACGTCCGTCTGTCCGGCTGATTGGGATGGGGATATTTTGGGAAGAGGGGAGGGGGATGGGATTTTGGCCGCTCCAGGAGGCTTTTTGTCACTGAACGCCACCCGTGTCGCGCCCTTCGCCCCCGAGGGTGCCCAGTGCTGGCGGCGATGAAGACCCCGGTGGGAGGAAGAAACCCATTCCATTACTGGGATGCAGCCATTCCCTCCTGGATAACCCTAATTTGGGGGGGGGACGGGACCCCTCCCTCCTGTCCCAGATGAGAAAACGGGGGGCAGCACCCATGGGTGCCCCCATAGCGGGCAAAAAAACGTTGGTTTTTTTTTTTTATTTCCTCCTGAACAGGTAAAATCCCACCGCCTTCTTATTTTTTCCCATTTTCCCCTCAAAAATTGGCTGGGACGCCCCCAAATCCCACCCCCCGCACCTCCCGTCTCGCCCGGCAGGCGGCGCTGCCCGCACGGGGAAGGCTGGGGGCGGAGCCTCGCCGCGTGACGTCACGGAAAAGGGGGCGGGGCGTAGTGGGAGGCGAGGCGCGCGCCGGCGGGGGTTTCATTCATAAGGAGCCGGTGGTGCCCGACGCGGGGGGAGGGGGGGGGGGCAGGTAAGGGGGTCCCCCCCGGCCCGCGGGGGCTCATTCCACTCTGAGGGGGGGGGGCTCGGGTTGCTTCGCTTTAACGGGGTTTTCACCCCCCCCCGGTGCTTTTTTGGGGTGCTCGACCCCTTTTTTTTTTTTTGCAAATGTAAAGGGCTGGGGGGTGCGGGGGGGCTTCGCTTGGGTGGGCGAAGTGGGGTGCAGAGGGTGGGGTGCAGCCGGTTAAAACCAAGGGTGGGGGAAAATCGGTGACGGCAAATTCGGCAGCAGCCGCTGGGAAAAAGAGGCAGAAACTGGGTCGAGTTTGTTGGTTTTGATGATTTTTTTTTAAATTTTTTTTTTTTTTTTTTTTGGCCGGAGGTGGAAAAATCCCAGGCTGCTGCTCCCCAAACTGGGGCCGGAGCATCCCACCGCCAGCGACGCCTCCGGCATCCGTCAACTTCCATAGCGGATTTTTTTTTTTTTTTGCGACAGCAAAAAATTATCCGGACGCGGCGTTTCGCTCCGTCTGCCGGACAATTGTCCCGATCCGCTTCTGAGAGCCATTCCCCAAAATATATATATTTTTTTTTTCCCCCAATAATATTTTTTCCCCCCCAATTTATCTGCAGGAGCCATCGGCTGAAGCCCTGTTCCGCCCTCGTTGGCATCCCGGCGAGCAGCCGTAGGTTACCGGCCACGGGAATAACGATCCCGTGTGATCCGATGGGATTTGAGGGGGTGGGTACCCAAACCAAGTCGTCACCGTCTTCTTGGTGCCTCTTGGTTTGGGGGTGCAGCTCCCCAGAGGGGTACAAGGGCCGGTTGGCTTCCCTCTGGCACCCTGATGGTGTATTCTCCCTAACTGGGAGCTACTGGGAGGAACTGGAGGACGCTCATTTTGGGCTGTGCCATCATGTCCCAGCCCACCTCCTATAATGACCCAGCTTCTGCCTCAGCATCTCCCCTCCTGCCTGTAATTAGTTACATCTATCAATGATACCGGCCGCTAATTAAGAAAAACTCGTCAGGCAGAGGCAGTAACGAAGCTCCGGCGTGGTTCTCACGGGACCGTGACGACCGGGGGAATTTCCATGCGGGCAGCGGAGGCTGGATCCGGGTTTGGGCTGATATTTATTTTTTTTTCCTCCCTTCCTGCGTGCTGCCAGCATTTATTTTAATTTTAACGATTAATTGCTGAGCCTGGAGAGGTCGGAGTGAGCCTGGGGGCTCACTTGATTTTTTTTTTTTTTTAATTTAATTTTTTTTTTTTTTTTTTTTAGTGAGTTTATTTCCTTGTGACAGATGTGGACGGATTTCCTCCGGAGCAGGAAAAACCTCTTTATTTAACGGCGTTCAGCATCATCTGCTCCTTCCCGTGCGCCTTGCAGGGTCGGTCCTCACTCCGTTGCGGGGTCGATCCCTCTCCGATTCGGGATGGAGTCGGGATCTGCGAGGGAAGGGGTGATGCTGGGCAACCCAGAAGAACTTTCGGGGGGATGAGGGGGAACCGCTGCCGCGGGGATTTTTAAGCAGATGCCTTGGAGCATCCCCGTGATGGGAACATGACCCCAAATTCCTTCTTCCAGCGGGATTTTTCCTGGATGGTGACCCTGCTGCTCCCCCCTTTGGGCAAGTCTCCCCCGGCGATGAAGAGGAGCGGGATGAAGAGGAGCTGGTGGCTTGTCACCATCCTGGGGGTGAGTACAGCCCCATCCCATCCCATCCCATCCCATCCCATCCCATCCCATCGCATCCCATCACTCCGTGGCTCTGCTTTCGGCTCCTCCAACCCTCGGACCCATCCCGGCATCCCCGCCCTGTCGCCACAACAGGGCTCCGCAAAATATTTCTCACGTGGAAACTCGGAGGACCCCAGCCCCGAGGAGATGCTTCGTTTGGGGTTTTTCCCCCCAAAATTCCTCCTTCTCCTTTTTCAAAGCTTCTTCCAGGACAGGGACTGGCAGGGAACGCGGCTTCTTCCATGGGTTGTCCCGAGTCCCCTGTCCCACGTTGGGTGGGCCCTGTGGGCGATGCATTTGGATCCGGCGTGTGGCTGGCTCGGCTTGCGCCCGTCGTGTCGGCGGTGACGGGCTTGCGTCCGCCGTGGCACGGTTTGCGTCCGTCGCGGTGCGCGCAGCGGGTTTGCACCCCACCCCGTCGTTGACGATGGGTTTGTATCTACCGTGGCGCACGCGGCGGGCTTGCGTCCGGCGTGCGATGGGTTTGCGCCCGCCGCGGCACGTGCGACGAGATTGCATGGCTTGTGACAGGACGGCGTCCACCACCGTGCATGCACCGAGTTCGCATCCGTCGCCGTGGCGGTGGTGGGTTTGCGTCCACCGCAGCACGCGCGATGGCGTTGCACCCGTCCTGCCACCAGCGATGGCTTTGCATCTGCCGCGGCGCATGTGATGGGTTGCATCCATCCTGTCACCGGTGGCGGGTTTGCGTCGACCGCGGTGCAGCGATGGGTTGCATCCATCCTGTCACCGGTGACGGGTTTGCGTCGACCGCGGTGCAGCGATGGGTTGCATCCATCCTGTCACCGGTGGCAGGTTTGCGTCGGCCGCAGTGCACGCGATGGGTTGCATCCATCCTGTCACCGGTGACGGGTTTGCATCGGCCGCGGTGCAGCGATGGGTTGCATCCATCCTGTCACCGGTGACGGGTTTGCGTCGGCCGCGGTGCAGCGATGGGTTGCATCCATCCTGTCACCGGTGACGGGTTTGCGTCGGCCGCGGTGCAGCGATGGGTTGCATCCATCCTGTCACCGGTGACGGGTTTGCATCGGCCGCGGTGCAGCGATGGGTTGCATCCATCCTGTCACCGGTGACGGGTTTGCGTCGGCCGCGGTGCAGCGATGGGTTGCATCCGCCGTGTCGCTGGCAGTGGGTTTGCGTCCGCCGTGGTCCACGTGAGAGGTTTGCCCCCGTCGTGCCCCTTGTGACCACCGGCACAGCAGAGCCGCAGCGCCCGGCGCTGAGCCCCGCTCTCTGCTTCTCCTGCAGGTGCTGAGCGGCTCCAGCGCCGCGGCCGGGAGCTGCGATCCCCGGGAGCGCGGGAGGCCGGGATGCCCGCCCGGCGAGGAGCCCACGGGGGTGAGCTGTGCCCACCCGCGCCGCATCCACCCCGGAGGGGAGGCGCAGGATGCGGCCGTCGTTCACCTCCCTCTCCCTCCATGCAGGCCTGCGGCTCAGCACCGGGTTCGGCGGGGACGTGCCGAGCTTGTCCCCCCGGCACCTTCTCACCGGGGGACGCATCCTGCTCCGCTCACACCCGCTGCTGGGCCAGCAACAGGATCCTGGTGGCAGCGGGGACGGCGGTGACCGACAGCCGCTGCGGGGCCTGCGTGCCGGGGTGAGCCTAGCTGGGGTCGGGGGGGATACGGCGAACCCCCAGCCCCAAAACGGCTCCTGGGCCGGATCCTGACCCTCCCGTCCCACCCCGCAGGTTTTACAGCCCCCGCGGGGAGAGGGAGCCCCGCGGCCGGTGCCTGCCCTGCGCCGTCGCTCCACGCAGCACCCCGGGGTGCGCAGGTGGGTGCTTGGGACGGAGGCGTCGCCCTGTTTTGCAGCAGCGTTTGCCCCGGGGACGCCGCAGGATGCGTCCCCCGCCTCGAGAGCAGGCGGGACGTCCTGCTGGGTTGTGGCAGCTGAGGCCGTCTCCGCTCATGACATGAGTGGCCTCCGCTTCCCTGAGGAGTCAACCCTGCAGCAGAGCTCCTGGGGAAAATGGGATTGAATCCCAACAAAACCTCTCCCCGGGCCTGATCCGGTGCTTTCCCCCTAGGCCGGCGGCGAGCCCGCAGCCCCGAAACACCGGACTGGCCAGCGGGGACCAACGCGACGTGGGCGACCTTGACGGGTGAGGAAGAGGAGGAGGCAGCAGCAGCGCAGGCGGCCGTGCTGACCCTCGTCCCGGTTTTCTGCGCCGTGGGGTTGCTGGGCGTCCTGCTCTGCAACCTGCTGAAGAGGAAGGGTTACCAGTGCACCGCCGGCAAGGAACCCCAGCCCGGCCGCACCGGTGAGGCCCGCTTGTGCCGCCGGCGCTTTTCGGGGCGATGCCGCATCCACCTCGCCTCGTTCAGCCCATCCCCGTGGCTTCTGGTCCCCCGTGTCCCCAGGGGGTGGGGGGAGGTTTATCCCCCGTCGTCGAGTTCCCCATCCCAGTTTCCGCTTCCAGGTCCCAGCCCCGTCTACCAGCTGGAGGACCCCAACGAGGACACCATCGGGGTGCTGGTGCGGTTGATCACGGAGAAGAAAGGTCGGGGGGGGTCCTTGGAGGGGGGGACGGTGACGTGGGTTGGACCCCCGTGACCTCCCGCCCCACCTCGGTGTGCCCCCCACCCGTAGAAAACGCCGTGGCGCTGGAGGAGCTGCTGAAGGAGCAGCGCGGCCAGCAACCGGTGCCACCGCCGGGCTGCACCCCCAAAAATAAGTAAGACCACCCCCCCCCCCGCCCCGGCAAAGGAGGTGTGGACCCCAGGGTGCAACCAACCCCCCCCGCTGACGCCGTCTCCCCGCGCTGTCCCAGGCTGCACCTCCTGCCTCAGTTTCCCCCCGCCTGCCGGCACCAGCAGCACCCCCACACCGTGCAGGGTCCGGCCCCCTGCGCCCGCTGCAGCCAGAAGAAGTGGCCCCAGGTGCTGCCGTCGCTCGGCGCCACCAAGGTCCCCAAAACCGGGGGTCACCCCGGCGAGGTCACCATCCTCTCCGTCGGCAGGTAATTGGGGACCCCCCCTCCCCCACAGCGTGACCCCCACCTCCAGGGTGGGGATAGGTTGATGTCGCCACCCCCCCCTTCGCCCCCCCCCCCCCAACCAGGTTTCGGGTGTCCCGGATCCCCGAGACGAGGAGTGACCCCCACCGCGGCCCCCTCCCCGGCAGCAGCGGGACGCGGCCCCCGTGGTTGAAAAGCGTCGAGGCCCCCCAGGAGGTGAGGCAGGTGCGGAGGGAGGGGGGTGGGGAGCCCCGAGTGGGTCCTTCCCAGGGAAAAAGGGGGCTGCAGGAGGCCGCAGGGTGGCGCGTTCACTCTGAAGCCTAATGAGGGCGTTGGCTGATTTGTGAGGCCAGAGCAGCCCGACACCCTCACGCCTCTTCCAGCAGCACGCTAAAAGCATGTATGTAAATGTCCCTACACCTGCTCACAGCCCGTGTGCAGATATTTGCATGTATAGCCACCCCCACACGCGTGCATAGCCTTTTGTACATGTATGTGCGCTTCTGTACATGCACCTATACGTGCCCCCCCCCACAGCGAACTGAGGAGGCACCGAGGGGACACGGAGGCAGGACGCGGGGGGGGGTGTCACCCGCTGCAGGGTGCTGCGGGCTGGTGGCAGGGCCTGGCACGGGGTGACACGGGCGGGGGAGGGGCTGGCGTGTGACTCATGGGCAGCTGCACGGGCACACGTGCCCTCGCACACGCGCAGCCCCCCCCCCCCCCCGCCCAACCCCGCAACGGGGGCTGCTGTGCGGGGCCGTGGAGGTGTCTGTGTGCGTGCGTGCAAACACGCGTGTGCGTATGTGTGCACACTGCACATACATATGTGCACAGGTGAACGCGTGTACATGCAGACCCACCTCTGCACACATACACGTATGCATGTGCACGTCTGGAAGTGCACACACGTGTGCAGTTACACACACGTGCAAACGCACCCAGACTGCACAGGGAGCTCTGTAAGTGTGCACACACATGACTGCGCGCACGCAGGCATGCACCTGGTCGCACACTGCTGCAGATGCGCACACACACACACACACACACACGGACAAATCTGTGCATAAATACACGTGCAAACCCACCTGTGCATGCATACACATGCATGTGCATATGTGGGCATGCACACACATGTATGCAATCACACACACACATGCAAACGCACCCACGCTTGCACATGGAGCTCTGTAAATGTGCACACACGCGTCTGCACACGCAGATGTGCACGCATGCATCTGTTCACACACCACTGCACAGTTGAGCACATGCACATGCAAACTCACCTCTGCACGCATGCACATGCATATGTGCACGCAGACGCAGGCCTATGCGCGTGCAAACACACGCATGGAGCTCTGTGAGTGTGCATACATGTACCTACACCGCCGTGCACCCGTTGACACCCTGCTGCACATGCACACACGCATAAGCACGGAGGAACATGTGTATAAATGCACATGCAGAGCCACCTCTGCCCTTGTACATGTATGTATATGCAGTCATACACACATGAAAGCACACATGGAGCTCTATGTGTGCATACACACATGCACACAACATGTTCACACACTGCTGCACGTACATACATGGATGAACATGCGTGTGTGCAAACCCACCTCTGCGTGCATACGTGTCTGTGTATGTATACACACACATGTATGCAGTCACACACGCATGCAAACGCACCCACACTTGGTGCACAGCGCTCTCTAAGTTCGCATGCACATACATGTGCACCCCTGCCCTCCCAGGCACCCTCCCCACCATCTGCATCCCCTCCAGCTCCCGTCACCACGGGCTGTCCCCAGCCCTTTTGGGGACACCTTGACGCCGCTTGAGCCCGGGCCAAACCCTGCCTCACCCCAAGACCTGGTCCATCCCTTCTCCTCCACAGCTGGCACCTGGCCTGGGAGCTGCCTCGGGGGGACGGTGACACCCACCAAGACCCCACGGCCGGGGACAAGAGGACGATGGCGACCACGTGACAACCAGCTGCACTTGGTGCCACGAAGCGCTGGAGGTGGCAGCTTGGCTTCTGCTCCTGCCACCAAGGCGTCCACCAGCAGCATGGCAAATCCAACGTCTTGCCCAGTAGAGGAGGAGTCCCAGTCACCGAGGTCTGGTGGTGGCCACGACGTGGTGGCCTAGTGGAGAGCATCTCCAGAAGCCACAACACTGGTGGTAGTGGCCACAGCGTGGTGGCCTAATGGAGAGCATCTCTGGAAGCCATGACACTGGTAGTGGTGGCCACAATGTGGTGGCCTAATGGAGAGCATCTCCAGAAGCCACAACACTGGTGGTGGTGGCCACAGTGTGGTGGCCTAATGGAGAGCATCTCTGGAAGCCATGATGCCGGAGCACAGCCCCACTGGAGCCACCACACAAGAGAGGCTGTCGCACGGCCAAGATGCCATTTGATGGTCATCTTCTGGGTCTGTTGCGCTGAAGCCTCTCCGGGAATGTCATGAGCTCGTGATTTCCCTCCACCACCAGGTGCCACCACTCAACATCGCATGCTATGACGGTCCCTGGATCATGGGCCAACTCCGACCTTACCAACAACCCAACCGGTGCATGCATTGCTTTGGCCAAGGCTGGTCTTCTGCGTCCACACCTCCTCTATCATCCAAAGTCTCAGTCAACCCAGGAGAACATCATGGTGATGCTCTGCTCACCACGAAGATCCCACACTCCACTTTCCATAGGAGCTGTTTCTCCAGGACCACGTTGACTTGACCACACCAGGGTCAGTGGGACAACCCAGCCAAGGTTGGGTTGGAGACCATCAAGCTCCACCACCAACCTAGAAACAGGTTTATGGTCGGTCCCATTCACTTCTCCACCACCGCGCGAAAAAAAAACTAATCACCAAACCCTCTCGGGCTCTTTTATTTATTTTTTTTTTTTTGGAAACATTTTAATAGTTATCGAATGTTCTACATCTTACAGTAAATATCGTACAGTTACAAACTCTTGGCTGAAATCTGTCAGGGAGATCACGACCTGATCTTCAGAACCAAAACCAGAACAGAAAACAAATGGAAAAAAAAAAAAACAAACCAAAAACACCCGAAATTTACACTTCAGATGGACAAACGGAGGCTGCGGGGCTTTCCGGGGCGGCAGTTGAAGGCCACGTTCCCTACACACCCTTGAGACTTACACTTGGAAGACATGGTTACTCTTGGTTTTAATATTTTTTTCTTGCATTTTTTGGTGGTTTTTTTTAAATTTATTTTTACTTCAGAGGTCCAATAATATTTAAAAACGAGCTGGCTTGGTGGTCGAAATGAATTAAAAAAATTAATTAGGCAGAAAAAGGGGTAGGAGGCCGGCGCGGGTTTGCTCCGTGCGACGGGAATGGGAAGGTTTGGGTGCCGTCCCGCACCCCGCCGTCTCATTTTTCCCTGCCTCCCTTTGCTTCCTGATGGCCGCTGACCCGACGACCCTCGCTCCGCCCGACGCCCTGATCCCGAACCCCGCCGCGCCCCGGAAAAATCCCAGCTCCCCCAGCTCCGTCCCTTGCAGGAAGACGCGGCCTTGCTGCAGGTGGCCACGTTGCGTCAAGATTTTTCCCTACAGCATTTCCGACCGGGAATTGCTGCCGTTAAACCACGGATTTTGCTATTCCTGCTTCGCAAACATCTCCGGAACGGGTTATTTTACCCAATCGCCGGTGAATCTATAAACGCCACGGTGCAACGCGCGGAAAAAAAAGGCCTTTTCCAAGCTCTCCTCCCTCCCACGCTCCTCAACGGGCTTTATTTTCCTATGGGAATGCTAGCACAGGGCAGAGAAAATATCCGAAGCCTGATCCCGCCCACCCCGCTTACGGCAAAGCAAAGGGAAGATGAGAGGGTCAGCGCATTTTGGGGACGATGGGCCTGAAAATATTGACCATTTTTAAAAAAATCAACCCCCCAAACCCTGAATTTCTGGGTATCCAGCGGCTCTTATTGCTACGGTCAGCTGGTTGGGTTCTCCTATCGAAAATAAACTCCCAAAACGTGGGGTTTTACTTCCTAAAGAAAGCCAAAACCCAATTCCACGCCCTCCGGACGAGGACCAAATCATCCCAAATGCCCGGCGGGGGATGTGACCGCTGGTGGCCAGGGGACAACCTGACACCGTGAAATAGCCATCGTTAAAACAAATAAACCCTTGGTGGTAATTACATCTCAAAACTGCAAAAAAAAAAAAAAAAAAACGCTGGACTGGGTTATTATTCCTAAAATACAGGAGCAAATCCTCAGCCGCTTGGAGGCGCGATGGGAACGGGCTCGCTTGGGTTGGGGGCCACCACCTCCGCTAAAAAACCTTCCCCCCCTCCAAATCTCACATTTTTGAAGCAAAGATAATGGCAGGGATGGGTTAACGGTGGAAACGTGGGCTTGGGACTTATTTTCCTTCTGCTTTAGCTGGAATTTTAATCTCCGAGACGCAGCGGCTAAGGGTGGTTTAACCCCTCCTGCTCTTTCCTGCTAACGTCCAGTGTGATCCCTCAAGGTGGGGAAGTCTTTTCCTCAACCAACACCAACAAAGCTTTGTTGGAGTGAAATATTTGAGAAGGTGGTGGCCCCTCATCAATGTCCATCCCCCACCAGGCTGCAACCTCCCCAGGACCTTCACTTGGCCAAGGAAAGGGCTTGGGATCATGGGCTTTCCTCCCATCCTTCCATCTCCCCAAAAACCACGTCCCTCCATGGCCCATGAAGCCACCTGGGGCAGGAGCTACCCAAGCCTGGAGCCATGTGGTGGCCCCAGAGCTGTACGGTGGCCCTGGAGCCATGCGGTGGTCCAAGCCTAAACCCAACCCCAGTTGCCAAACGTGCTCACCAAAGCCTCTCACCCAACAGACGGCGAACGTTTCACCTCTTCACACCCTGGTTGGTAATGAGTGTCTCTGCCCGCGCGTACGGGATGAGGAGCATCAGATCTGCTATAGATCCAAGCGAAGGAAGTACACCTAACCCACCCCGTGTCAGATCTCGTTACCAGTAACACTGGGTGATCCTCCATGCTCAGCTCCTGGAGCTTTCTACCCCACCTTTAGTGTTTTCTTTCCTTCCAGAAGAAAGCCTTGCGTCGCCTTCCTAGCCACGGGCCAAAATTTTAGCAGTCATTCCTAAAGCAGTTAAGGGAGAAGGGTGCTGCGGCCAGCAGCAGGATGGTGTCTGCTGGTGGAGGTCTACTGGGAAAGGTCCTCCTCTGCAGAGCCCAGGCCGTGATAACAAAGCTTGCCTGGACCCTGCAAGTCGTAGTGCCGTTAGGTTGGGCAGAGCTTCCTCTATCCTACGTGTTTCAGTGCTGACAGACAGCTGGTATGTGATGTGAAGTCAACAGTGAGGGCAATAAAAGGATATTTTGGAGGTCTTCAATTCCTGTGATCTACTGGGGTTTTTTTTTTTGGCCCAAGTTTAACCGTAGTGTCCTACAAACAATGGGAGGACGATGTAGTATCGTTATTTCAAAATGTCCCGTTGTTCCTTACGTGCTAACCCTTGGCTTCACCAAGCTCAGCGGGGCAACTTTCTGATTATGTACTCCTCTTTTCCTTTTATACGAACCCAAAGTACTGCACGTGAGAAATCCGCCTTCCCCACCCCACCCCATTGATGTTCGGTCTTCACCCGCTTTGCTTCCCTTGAGGTTGGGAAGGTCAACCAGAGCTTTGCTAGATTTCCTTTAAAAACAGCAGAACCAATCAAACGACCCCCATACAGAAGCGTCGGTGCCAACACTCAACCTGATAGACCACCTAGGACTAACCAACAGTAGGAAGAGTCCTCTTGGGTCTCTAAGCTTGTTTCTCCCCATCTGGACCATGCTCATGGGAAGGAGCTCCAGTAGCTCCTTCCAACAGCAGCAGAAGCCAAGCTGGGAGATGCCACCAAGAGCAAGGAAGCCTCACCCAGGTGCCAACAACCTGTCACCTTGCTCTTTTGAAAGATCCTCCAGTCTGACCTCTACACCACCGTGTCCTGCTCAGGGTGACCCTCCAGAGTTGGCCCTCACTGCCCTCACCTCCATCTGGAGATGTGATCCAGGCATGACCAAAGTTACAGAGAGGTCTGGGCGCTGACTCAACACCACGCGTGGGTTGGAAACCCATGCCAAGCAGCACGAGGAGGGATTCCCACCCACACATCTCCTAACCTGACCTCTTTAAAAGGCTCTGGATTTGGCCCGCTGTGATGACCTCGCAGCCCAGGAGACGTCAGAGCTGCAAACACCTCTGCGTGAATGCAACTCTTTTGGCACGCTTGAGGGAAAAATCAAAACTCAACGATGTTTCTTCTCTTAGGGGAAAAAAAAAAAAAAAAGAAAAGAAAAACGTTGTTTCTGTGCTGGGTTTAGAGACAAAGATTTCCAAATAACTCAAACTGGCCGCAAGCGTTGTCTGCAAATACGAACACTCGCACTGCTGCCCTCGAGACAACTTATTGCTCTACTTGGACACCCTGAGGTGGGATGTCACCAGCTGCAGTTGGCTTCACGCCCTTGGGTAAGCCAAAACCCCCAGAAATTACCCCGATGCCCACAGCTTCTCCATGCCCATTGTCTCCCAGCCTGGTCCACGTCAACTGTGGATCGCCTTCCTTGCTCTGGCTTCTTCTCAGGTGCCTTCCATGAGGAAGGCGGCGTGTTTATTGCTATTGCTTCCTCTTCCTCCTGCTTCTCCCCGCTCACCAAGCAGAGCAGCTGGACATCATGTCCCTCTCCAGCCTCTGTCTATGGTTCCAGGATTTGTGCCTGGATGAACGTTTCGCCTGAAAGTCTCCAAGCCCAGCTGTAACCCGAAGAACGAGAGGTCACCTCGATCACCACAAAAGCATCGTGGTTTGGTCTCAGCCCGGCCAATGACACAGGTCCAAGGTGAAGCCCCTCACCCTGCCTTGGAGACCGTTATCCATCGACCAGCTGCCCTCTTTCCCCACACCACCAGACTCTGCAGAAGCTCTTCAGACCAACCCCTGAACGTGGAGAAGCTCTTCAGATCAACCCTTGGGCATCTCCTTCCTTCACCACAAATGGTAGCCATGCAAGGAAGGAAGTTCTCCTTCACACAGCTCTGGGACACGGCCAACGGGGAGCATCTAATTTTCCCAAGAGGCGCAAGATGCTACCAGGGCACGCGTGTGCTCTTCCCATCACACGAGATCCATTTGCCCAGTCGGTAAAGCAGACCAAAGACCCGATGATGCCCAGTTCCTCCTACTTCCTAGGACAACTGTGTTACGTCGCTAATTATATTTCTATTCTCTTACTCCTACAAAAGAAGGGATGAGTTCAGAATTTCACTGCAGATAATGCATTTATCATCAATCTATCACGACAGCTATCTGGAAGACACCAATTTTCTTGCAATATGTTATGGAAGATTAAATAATTTATAATTATTCAACTAAAAATACCCCAACCAAATCGGAAGAAGCCTGCCTACCAGCGCTGTGCTTTTCACGTCGTACCCTGAACACCAACCACTCTCACTAGCCAAAGGAAACCTAGGCTCTCGTCAACAACAACGACAACAGAAAAATATAACGAAAAGAACCCAAACGAACAAGAAGTGGTGGGGATCTTCGCGTCACTCGGCTGGGCAACGCTGGAAAAGTGGATACTCTGAGCTTTCACATGGTAGGACCAAAGAGAGAACTTTACTATTGCTCAGTGTCAGTATGTGTGTTACACAATTTATGGGGGGCGGGGAGGAAGAAGGGGGAGAGGGGGAAAAAAAAAAAAAAAGGAGGCAGAAGATTAGAAAAAGCAGCTTTTACAAAAACCACTAAAGAATGCATAAAGTGACCCTTGCACTTCTTTTTTTGTTTTTCTTTTGTTCTTGCAAACAGACGAGGTGCTGCAGTACAGCGGCCACAGCACCGATGTAAGACTTGTGTAGTTGCATACAATGTTTGACTCCGGATCTGGAAGAGAGCAGACACATTAAAAAGAAGGCGTTAGGAGAAGTGGTGCAGTTGGGATGCCTGAGGGACAGGATGCAGTCCAGAGGCACCCGGACGAGCTCAGGAACTGGGCCCAGGTGAACCTCATGGAGTTCAACCAGGCCAAGGGCCAGGTCCTGCACGTGGGTGGGGGCAATCCCAGGCACAAATCCAGGCTGGAGGAAATGGATGGAAAGCAGCCCTAAGGAGAAGGACTTGGGGGTGCTGGTGGGCGAGAAGCTCAACACGAGCCGGCAACGTGCGCTCACAGCCCAGAAACCAACGGCACCCTGGGCTGCACCCCCACAGCGTGGGCAGCAGGGCGAGGGAGGGGATTCTGCCCCTCTGCTCCGCTCTGGGGAGACCCCCCTGCAGCGCTGCGTCCAGCTCAGGAGCCCCCAACAGCAGAAGGACGTGGAGCTGCTGGAGAGGGTCCAGAGGAGGCCACGCAGATGCTGAGAGGGCTGGAGCAGCTCTGCTGTGAGGCCAGGCTGAGAGAGCTGGGGCTGTTCAGCCTGGAGAAGAGGAGGCTCCGGGGAGAGCTGAGAGCGGCTCCCAGTGCCCAAAGGGGGCTGCAGGAAAGGTGGGGAGAAATTCCAGGTGGTGGATGCCCCATCCCTGGAAACATTCCAGGCCAGGTTGGCCGGGGCTCTGAGCAACCTGATGTGGTTGGAGATGTCCCTGCTCCTGGCAGGGGGGGTGGGCTGGGTGGGCTTTAAATGTCCCTTCCCACCCAAACCATTCTGTGATTCTATGAAAGAACGTGATGCATCCAAAACCATAAAGCATGAGAATTTCCACCTTCACAGCGCCTGACTGCACTCAAGGGGGGGTTGCTGCCACTGAGGCCACCGGTAAAGCCTCGCAGGCACCGAGCAGCAAGGTGTAAGGTCAAGGTACGCCGTGCTCTGCTAACACCACAGAGAGCCGTGCAGCGAGGAGCAGGGCTAAACAGCTCTTCTGGAGTCAAAACATCGCCCGGACAAAGCTTTGTAGGAAGGAGAGACGCGATGGCAGCGCTCGGTGGCTAATTAATGGAGAAGGACAGAGGAGGTCCTGGAAAAGCGGCACTTACATGAGTTGGCCAGTGGGTTTACCAGTGTGGAGGTACGTAGCTGTAGGTGGGGGTTCCTTGAGCCCTGTACGTTGGCACGGAAACTGGATGTGCTCCGATGGCGGTGTGTTGGGGGGTGGTCAACAAGGTTCCTGCAATGGCATGGAGATATATTTAGCAAGGAGGAGAGCTCCATCAGCTTCTTCAGATCTCCCAAATACTATTCTGCCCGTGAGACCTCAGTCGAAGGCGTTTGACTCATGTGGTTCTGCGAATGGAATAAACCCACCTGAAGCTCCAGCGTATTTTCTATGCTACTTTCTGCCCTGAACTCATCTTTTCCTGATTTTCCTTGTCCCTAAAGGCCAGCAGCAGAATTGGCCACTGACCTGGTGACACCTTCCACCTGCTGAAGGAACCAGGCTAAATTGCAACAGCAGATCATAGCAGCGATCTGAAACATCTAAAGATCCAACTGGAAGGGATGAGGGTTGCAAGAGGAGATGAGATGACAATTAAGAAGAGCTTTGTCACTCATCTCCCAAGGGCAGTGGAGCTCTTTTGCTTCAGCTAAACCCGCGGAGCTGAGAACCTCGGGATGCAGCAGGAGCGATGCTCTCCCGGCCATGAAACGGAGGGACTTGCCCACTGCAGCCTCTTTTCTTACCGTCTGCAGCTGATATGCTGAGGGATTTTAGGCGAGAATTCGCACAGTGCCTTCAGCAGATATGGGGAGGTGGTGGGTGCCCCATCCCCGGAAACATTCCAGGCCAGGTTGGCCGGGGCTCTGAGCAACCTGATGTGGTTGGAGATGTCCCTGCTCCACGCAGGGGGGCTGGACTGGGTGGGCTTGGAAGGTCCCTTCCAACCCAAACCCTTCTGTGATACAACCCCAAGCTACTCTGTTCTGGGGATGCTCAAAGCAACTTCTCAGTTTCTGGGATATCTCTCTACAAATGCTACTGACGCAATTTTAAGACATCCCACGTGCATTAACAACATCCATTCGCTCCAGTAAATCTCGCGCGGAGTGGTTCTTGTCATGCCAAGGGAACAACATCTCCGCTCGTAATGGGGACGGCGTCCCAGAGCGGAGCCCTGTTCCACAGCCAACGCAGGTGGAAAAGGATGAATGATGCATTTCTTGGCAATAATTCAATGCACGATCCCAAGAATTGTTAATGAGAGAAATACAGGCTTCGGAAAAAAAAAAACAACAGAGGATCTGAGACACATAAACCAAGGTTAATGTTCATTCCATCAAAGTGAGATGATGAGTATCCTAAAAAAGGAGCTTGAGCTGATGCACAGAGGGCTCCTGGCTACCTGAGAGATGAAACCATGGCTCAGAACATGGAAAGATTTTTTTTTTTTTTTTTCTTACCTGCTGACATTGCCATGGTGGTGCCAGCGACCATCCCCATGGCCACACCGTTGGTCCTGGGCGCAGCGACCGGGGCCGGGTAGATAGCCGATGGGATGCTGTTGGGCTGAACCACGGTGGTGTGATGGATAACGTGAGGCTGTGCCGCGTACACTGGCTGGGTATAATACGCTCCCTGTTTGAGAGGGGGACAGAAAACACCATCGTCTGTGTCATTCACAGAATCACAGAATCATGGAATGGTTTGGGTGGGAAGGGACCTTCAAAGCCCACCCAGCCCAACCCCCCTGCAAGGAGCAGGGACATCTCCAACCACATCAGGTTGCTCAGAGCCCCGGCCAACCTGGCCTGGAATGTTTCCAGGGATTGGGCATCCACCGCCTCTCTGGGCAACCTGGGCCAGGGCTCCACCACCCTCAGCGTAAAAAAAAATTATTCTTGGATCTGCCTCCCTCTATTTTGAAACCATGACCCCTCATCCTGTCCCAGCAGGCCCTGCTGAAGAGTCTCTCCCCACCTTTCCTGCAGCCCCCTTTGGGCACTGGGAGCCGCTCTCAGCTCTCCCCGGAGCCTCCTCTTCTCCAGGCTGAACAGCCCCAGCTCTCTCAGCCTGGCCTCACAGCAGAGCTGCTCCAGCCCTCTCAGCATCTGCGTGGCCTCCTCTGGACCCTCTCCAATAGCTCCATGTCCTCCTGATGTTGGAGGCTCCAGAGCTGGATGCAGTACTCCAGATGGGATACAGGAGATGCCAAAACCTAGCTTGTATCCAGAGTCTGGAGTGGCTCTGCTGTGGTGGTCCTTCACTTCGAGGCCCTCAGCTCCTCCAGACATGTTGCAGAAGCAGCATTAAGACAAGCAGGTGTCACACGTAACTCCTGATACAACGAGCTGCCCATGGGACATCATTCGAGTGCTGCCGAGGGGCTGATCCTTCCCAGGAGCACGGTCCAGTGCCTGGAGACCTGGACAAGCAAGGATGAAGCCAATCCCATGGATGTGGGGGACAGTTCCCAGGATGGAAGAAAGCAACATGACTGGGACAAACCATGCTGTCTCCCTTTGGTGGGATGAAATGGGGCCTGGACCCAAAAGACTGGCTCGTAGCGTACAAAATGAGCAAGAGATGGAAGAAAAGGAGAAGCCATGGTTCTCAGCTGATCCCAAGGTGCTTGCTTGGGTCTGGGAAGCGTGTCTTCTTCTCTGGTTTCCCACAGGAGACAGAGGGGCTCTGAAATCCAGGCTGGTGAGACCCACAGGGTTTTGAAACAAGCGGAGAAGGATGGGTTTGAGGACATGGTTTAGTGGGCATGGTGGTGTTGGGTTGACGGTTGGACTTGATGATCTTGGAGGTCTCTTCCAACCTTACAGATTGTATGATTCTACGGGTGGGAACAAAAGAAAGGAGCCAACAGAAGCAGCTCCACATCCAAAATAACAAAGGGCTTGAAACGTGAGCGGCGCAAAGGAGAGAACTGCTGTTCCTGGGACAGGCAGGGACATCACCAGTACCTGAAAACCAGGGAGGGTGAGAAACATTGTAAAAAAGACAAAGGGAGATTTTATCATGCGTTAGTGAAAGTCATTAGAGAACCTCTGAAGGTATGGATGAAGGGGAGAAGGAGATGCAGGTGAACTATTAAAGGCCTTCTTTCTTTCAGGAGCTACAAAGGCTGACAGGACAAATTGCAGATGCAGAAAGACATTTCCTCGGGGAACGAGAAGGACTTGCTAGAGATAAGCTAGGCTCATGAAGAAAAGGTGACTAAGAAATCAGCCGCGGAGAAGGAACATGCCAGGCGGTAAACGCTGCAAGTGCAAGACGCTGAAAGATCTACCAAAGCATCTCCATCTCCTTCGCTTCCAGGCTGTTGAAACTCTTATTTGCCGGTTCCTGGGAAGCAGAGATGAGGAAATGGCACCTGCACGCCCCGCTCCATCTCAGGCTTGCTGGTGGGAGCTGCTAAGCAGATGTGGCCTAGATCAGAGAGGAGCCAGCGGGCAGGGATGGGTTTGGTCCCCAGAGGCTTATGCAACACTCAGTTAACGAAATGAGAGGTGACGGCAGGAAAAACTGGGAAGAGGAGATGCTTCAGTCTCAGCAGGGCACGGAGAAACCACTCCATGAGGCTGTAGCTGCTGGAGAAGTTGGTTATTTGAAAGAGGAGAGGAAAAGCCAGGGAAGCCGTAAGGATAGATTGCTCTGAGGAGCTCGTGATCTTCAGTGGGAAGGGGCATCAAGGTGACTTTTGCAGGACATCTGCCCTAAACTGCATCCCTGCAGAGGATCTTGGCTTCAGCACATAGCTGCAGGCGGTGGCAATGCAGGAGCAGAGAAGATGGTACTGGAAACCCGTCCAGGTGCTCAGGGAGGAGCTGCTCCACGAGGACACAAATCTGGGTCGTGCTTGAAGTAGCTTGTGCTACTGAAGATGACACAGGGGCTTTTCCATGGGAGGTGGCAGGAGGGCAATGCAAGTCGAATGAGATGCCGACGGCCACCAGCAAGTGGACTTTGTGGTGACACAGACTCATCTGTGGCCCTGGAGAAGAGCAGCGTTGAGAGCTGGGGAGTGTGGGGAGAGGTGCATGCAAGGACCATCCTGGAGCCAACGAGCCTCAGCAGTCAGGCATGTGATTTTGAGAGAAGAGACCCAATTCCCAACCTGGCTGAGCCACTGGGATGCCACTGCATGGACTGCTGCACACCAACAACCACGCCAGACCATGTCTCATCCAGAGAGACTCCAGCATCCTGGAGACCCACCAAGCCCCACTGTGAGCACCTCCATCCCACCAGGACATGGATGCTCAGCTCTGACGGCCAAGGATGAAGCCCTGCAGGAACTTCAGGCTGCATCTGGACGCCGCTGAGCGAGGTGGTGAGCTACCGACGAGGTACCCACCTGGGTGTACAGGTTCTGCTGAGGATAGGCACTTCTGATGGGGTACATAGCGGTTTGGTACGGATTCGGAGACGGCGAGTAGGGAGGAGGTGCGTTGTTACTCTGGGTCGGCGGAACCTTGTAGGGTGTCCCCGCAGTGTACCCTGGCGAAGACAAGAGTAGTCCAAGTTAGGGTGAGGACTTACAGCCGCAGAGTCGCTCCACCCAGCGCACGAGCAACCCCAGCCGCTGTTCACGACGCACCGGCTGCTCGCTGGGCGTCACTCAGCACGGAGGCGGACCGAGATGCACCAGCATCTACTGACATCTCATGAAACCCACCAAGCCGACACCTCAGAATCCAAAATCCAGCCCCTGGCTAATCGATCCCAGCAGCCATGGCTACATCCTCCACCCAACCCCACAGTGGCTCCTTCAACACTGCCTACACCAGGCCAAAGAGCTGATGCGTATTCCCAATGGTCAAGGCATGACTTGATGGGACTCAACCAGCACTTAAGTCACCTAAGACAGCAGTATCCTCACGCCTTCTTACCCGTCTCGATACATCTTGATGAGAATAATGTTTTTCCTTCTCTCCTCCCCAGTTTTTTGTCCTTTCACCTTTTTTTTGCTTGGGGTGTGATGGCCAAAACCAGAATTTAATTGCTGGAGGATCTGATTTCATGGCACAGTGTTGCTGTCCCCTCCCCATGTCCCCAGGCAATGACCAGAAAAGCAGCACATTTTCATATTAAGAGGTGAAAATGATGCATATCTCTACGTATTTTATCAAGGTGGACAGTGTTGAGCAGTTTCCTCTCCTGCAAATGGAGGCTGTGACCATCAGCTCACCTTGCAGGGGGAAGACGCAACTCCAAGTGACGCTCAAGCACCTTTATACCTGTCCTGCTCCCCGCAGGCTATTTTCATTGGCCACAAAAGCAGCAAATCTGCTTTATTGCCAGTAAGAAAAGCCATTTATTCTGCTCGGTGAACCGGCAAGGCGCGCGGAGCAGCAGGGGCTTGGGAAGGCAACGGTTGGGCAGCCAGGGAAATGTCCCTTGCAATATCTTCAGCGTTGTCATCCTGGTATGGCAGATTGCAGCGGTTCTTGTCTTCTCGTAGGATGCAAGGAAAATAAAATGGACTTCAGCATCCCTCAGTCTTCCCCATCGTCCCCCAGCATCCCACCAAGCTGTGTAGCTGGAGCATCCAAGTCCCAGATCTACACTTTATCGAAGGTCTAAAGAAACCTTGACTTCTCCTGCAGCATTTAGGAGATGCTGAGTATACGGGGAACAACCTAAAATGAAGGAGCCTTTCCAAAATATGGAAATTTGTCCCCAAAAATAAATCCAAACTAACCTAACCTAACAAAAAAATAACCTAACGGATAATGTGATGCCAGCTGACCCGCTGGCTGTGGGTGTCACTTTGAGGTTTTGCTGCTGTTTTCATTAAGTTCTGAGTTGACTGGGGCTTGTCAAATTATATTTTCCTTCCATGAAGACCCAGCAGTACCAGCTCACGATTCTCTAATCCAAGTCCAGTCATATTTGTCTTTTTTTTTTTCAAGGCTTTCCCTGGAGTGAGGACATCCCCTAAGAATCTCCGCTCTTCTGCTTCCTTTCAAGGCACCTTCCTACCTGTTGGCTTGCGATGAATATGAGGTTGACCTCCATACCCTCCACCAGTTTTGCTCTCCAAAAGAAAAAGTTGGCTTTCAGCAACTCCGTTAGAACACTACGCCATCCGATTTTCTGTTACCTGCACCAAGGATCGGGGATCCCCGCACCAAGGATACACAGCACCCAAATTCCCGACCTTTAGAGACATCTCCAAGGAAGGCTCCATGAGGGTGATCCTGCAACTTTAGTACTCAAGTGCTAAATTGGGAGAAAATCCTCAAGAATACTTCAAGTTGTGCTTTAAGGGGTTGGTTTTGGTTGGTTTTTTTTAGGGTAGACTAAAAGCTGAACTGCTGTTATGGGACACCCCAGACGGCATCAACGGTGCCGTGAAAGCATCAAGGTGTTGGTCACAGCTCAACAAATGGATAAAAAAAATGGAAACGGTAAAAAAAATCTACTCGTACGAGCAAGGAGAAGCAGGTGGGGTGGGATGGCTGGTGAGAAATTGTTGGCGGCTCTTGCAGGAGGGCTGGGAGAAATCATCACGGGCCCCCAAGACTGTGTAGCATAGAGAAGCCAAGGCTTAGCCCAGCAATAACTTGTCTACACACTCAAATATAACGAACTAATTTACTCAACCAGTGTTCAGGGCAGCAATTAATGCAAGCCAAGATTTCAAGTCTGCTAATATCCCATATGACCCGCCCAGCACTGAAACAGCGTGAAGATAACAAGGAGCTTTCGAGGAACTCCCAATCAGCATCCCACCGCCTCCTGATTACTGCAGATTGGAAAAAAATGTGTTAATTAAACAACGGAATAGCTGCGACCCTTCTTCTGACTCACAGCAGCAGGAGAGGAGCTATCTTTAAACGAGAGACGGCAGCGGCGAGAGGAAACGCGGGTTTGAAATGGCACCGTACGAACAGAAGTGGAGACTCTTCCATCATGAGGTCCTCCAGAAACACGACTACGTCACCCACAGACCAACCAACCTCCTGTTTTTCAATCCTAGGGATTTTTTTTCTATTCTGAACTCTTTTTTTTTTTCCAACAAAGACCTTGGAGGCTGCCAGTTCTCGGCATCACGCTTCATTTCTGATGGGCGCCTGGAGATGCGGACCAGCTCAAGGCTAGGTGGTTTCACTGCCCTGAATGCTAACAGTTGCTGTGGTTTCCCGTTTGCTGAATCACGGACAATTTAGCTACGATATGAAAAAAAGATATTAAAAATAATAGTCCAGGCAGATGTGATCTTTCACATTTATATAGTGGGGGAAAAAGAGAACAATTTGTGGGTAAAAATGACGCGTAATCAAATTTTAATGACACAAGATGATGGAAGCTCCTCTTGGAAAAGCATGTCTGACAGCTATTTTAAAGCCTAATTATGACTAACACCTTATTAGGATTAGGACGGTGGCATGGCCTGTGCCTTTGCCGCTTGGCGGTTCAGCACCGGGCTGGGATTTTCAAAGCAATAGCGAGCCTTTAAGCTCCAGCTTCTATTAAAACTGCTGATTAAATCCCTCGTGCCACTCTAGACATCTCAAACCTATTGATCGCGCCACACAGAAGTGCCCTGAATTCAGCACAAAGCTTTCCCCTCCCCGTGCTAGCCTTAGAGCTAATACAGAAATATTTATCTGTGCAATTCAGGGTGGTTCACAGCGCAGTGGAGCCCTCGGCACCCTTTCCATCTTAGTGGTGTAGATGTGAGGAGGTACTGAGCAGCTACTGCATATTTATTCCTATTTATCCCTGTTCAGGGCGAGGCTCCAGTCCATCCTGGTGGGCACTCTTCCCCTTGGGAACAGGACTCATCTCCCAGGCTTCTCCTTGACTCTCCTCCATCCAGATTTGACACCCTGCTCATGAGTAAGCTCTCATCCCTCTCTGCCATGGGATGCCCAGGGAAGGCTTGTTCCGAAGAACGAAACCTGGCCTAGGTGAGATCGAGCCGAAGAACAGAATGAGATGAGATGATGTCTCCCAGCAGAGCTCTGGAGAAGCCAACCACAGCTACAAGCCTGAAGCATCACTGCAAATCAAACCTCAAGGCTTCACCTACGTCCTAATTAAATGTGTCCGAGCCAGTTCTCTGGAAGTGAGGCCAACCTGCACGGCTCTGGCTGGTGACCACATTATTCATCTCCTTTATCACCCGCGCTGGGTGGCCACAGCCAAATTTTGTCCCCAGACCCCTTCCTACCCCTGTACCTGCTCTCACCCTCTGAGATTTTGAGGTCCTCCCTCAAAATCTCACCTGCAGCAGCCCAGAGATGCAACGGGGAGGAGAAATCACATCCCAGGTGAACTCCAAGGGAATTCTGCCGAATAACATCTAGGTTTCTACTAATTACACGCTGAGGTTTTCCAGACACTCACAATTTGGTCAGATCTGGTCTGGCGTGAAATGAGGTGTGATGCAACGCCCACGGACCGCGTCATGTGCACAGCCCCTACCCCAAAGAACGGTAGAGAAGTCCTTTTCCAAAGATAAGGTCTTCCAAAGGCTTTTCACAGGGTTGTTTGGGTTTTTTTTAAATAATTATTTTCATCAAAAAAAACCCCAATATTTTTTCCCAGAAAAGAAGCCTGGAGCAGACAGACTGTGAGGAACGCTTCAACCCACACGTGTGCACGGGCGCGGCGGTCCCAGCCTTGCAAACGTGGCCCGTGGAGAGCCACTTTAAGACACCTTATATATTTTTCTCCAAATACCCCTGGGAGTTTCTCCAGGTCCCAGGGCTGTCTGGAAGGTTAACTTTGCATTTTTCAACCTAGGAGTGGTCCCACCTCACGCTCGCAGCACGCCCCACGCTAGGCGGGAACGTGAGGGCAGCAGCAGGCAGGAGCAGTGGGGCAGGGGCCAGGGGACCTCCCAAATATGAAGGGAAGCACCGGGGATCTTATCAGGGAGCTTATCACCCCGCCTGGAGGCACTCTTTGGCCTCAGAAGGGATGAGATTACAAGGCTCGACCTGGAAAAGCCTGTTTGACGGTCATCCCTAAGCAGCATCTCCTCCCCCTGCCTCTGCTCGGCCAGTTTTGAGTTAAAAGGTGGGAATTTCACTCGAGTTCCTTGAAAATCATCCTTTATTTTGGAATTCTCTCCCTCTCTTTTAAGGTTTTTCCCTTTGGTTTTTCTACGCATATCGTTCCGCTCAGCTACAGAGCATCACCACTGCAAGCAACCTCTGGTCGCTCCTGGGGACCAAACGCTCAGCTAAAAGAGAGGCCTTCACCCTTCTCCAGTTGACTTCCTCCTCCGAAGGAGCGCTAGGAGGGTTGGTGCTCTCCTTCTCATGCTCCTTCATGGTTTTGAAACATGCAAACAGAAAGGGGCAGGGATGCTACCTGGTTTTCAGAAGAAAAAAAAACTCAAGAGCTCTGCAAAATTTCATCCCAGAAGGGAAATGCAGAAGCAGAGAACTCCTGGAACATGCAGCACCCTCACGGACATGAATGATCCCATCCGTTGCAACCAGGCTGATCCCAGATAACCCATCCCCAAATAACCCACAGGAGGCAAATGGGCACGAAACACCCAAGTAAAACCCCAGAAGAAAAAAGGTTTATTTACTGAATGCCGCAGAAGAAGCCTGGTAAGTTCTGTTCTCGGTCCCGGTGTCCACCGGGAGGTGGAAGGTGCCCTCCGTGGCACAGGAGGAGGAGGTCTGTGGCCAGGCTTGCTTCATCAGAAGTGTAGCTTGAGTGGAGACAGAGAAGAGGTGTCACACAGAACAATGAAGATACAGCGTCCCGCATTTATGTCACATTTGAACCACTTTGCTCCCTTCTTCCTTCCCACTCCTGCTTTTTTTTAAGGACAACTATCCGTAGGAATTTCACACCATGGTTCCTCTTACCCCAACTGCTCCCTATGGAGGGATGGTCTGCACAGTGCATTGCAGCAAACCAGTTACCTACCCCAAATGACTGGTTTCTTGAGCCAAGTGACCTGCATGAAGATCTACACCTGGGGGACGTGTCCAACAGAGCCACCATCCCCCCCCAGATGCCACTGGCCACCACTGTCCATAGGAACCAGGAACAGCTGTCTTGGGCCTCATGCTTCCCAGCTGGAAAACAGGCTGAGCCTGGTGTGCAAAGCATTTTATTCACAGTAAAACCCTTTGAGATGCTTGCATGGCCATCAGTGGACAAGGTACTGGTCACCATGACCATCCTACCACAGAGTTGGGTGGTCCTAGGAAACTGTGGAAAGGACAGTCAGCAGAAGCAGTGGGTTTGGGCAGGTTGCCCTGTTTCCCAGTTTGCGAAAAAGTATTTATGAAGCCAAGTAAGATAATCCAGAAGAACCTCAAGAACCACATCTTGTGGGATTTGAGAAGGGACCAAAAGAATTCAGTCATTTTGTGGATCTTTAATTTGCTGAAAGAGGAAAAGGCCTTACACTTAATTGTCATAATGCGCTTCTGTATGATTAGCCAGCGCTGGCTACACCTTCATCCTAAACCCAAACACATTGCCAGTGCTTATCTAGGAAGGAATGTCATTACACTGAAGACTTTCTGGAGGACATCAATGGAAAAAGCAGATCACCAACACAACCCTACAACCCGGCTCCTTCCCAAAGCTGGTGCCTCCAGGAAAGGTCTAACAGGTCGTTTTTTGGGTTTTTCCTGCTGAAACTATGGATCTGTCCTAACTTTTTGTTCCAGACAAATCTCAGATGGTGACTTCCCACCATTCTCAAAGTTCCACCACCTCCCAACGGAGTGCATAGATCTTTTGAAAGCCTCGGCTCACTGCTCACCCGCTTAACAAGCTGCTCTAGCTGAAAGAAATGAACTCCGAGTTTTCGACGCACCGCAGTACGTATTTCACACAGCCAGCTACTACGGAAAGAAAACCCAGTGAGGGTTGGTCTATTCTCAGCAAGCCGCTGAGTGATCAGACCTCACTGTGAAGTTGAGAGTAAAGGAAGTTAAATGATCCGGTTGCTGAAACCGAAGAAAATCGCTGATTTATGGCTTCTTTAAAGATATTTGTGACAGCAGAAGCTAGCCTGTTGACACGCTTTACACCAAATTACCGAGTTCCCCAAGATCTCTAGAAGGTTGGAGGTCAGGGTATGTCCCTGTTGTCCCCTCCTCCCTGCACAGGTGGTGTTAGGGACGGGTAGGATTTTCCCAGAGATGCAGTAAATGGATTCTGGCTCAGATCTACCAACTCAAGAGACTTTTGGAGAAGAAAAAAAAAAAAAAGGATCTTTGGGAAGAGAGGAACAACGGAGGCTGATTTCATAGGCAAGGAACTGCTTCTGATAGCAGATCCAGCCAAGCTCAGACAAAGCTGTCTGGGGCAGAAAGAGGAGCTCTTTGGGAGGGACACCACGGTCCACAGGAGGAGGTGGTGGGTTCCTTATCCTCCCATTGGCCCCAAGGGAGTCACACATGAAGACATTTCAAAGTTGCACTTCGTTTCTCCTTCTCCCAAGCAAGTTCCTACATACCAGAGGGCTCAGCGCTAAGCCCCACAGAAGGGACTTCACGACTTGGGTGAGGGCTTGTAGAACTTTCTGCAGCCCAAATGCAAGAGCAATGGCGTTTCACACCCCTCCAACGCCTCCGTGTCTGCTCAGACTCTTAATGAACATCTCTGAAGATGTAACTGAGAAGCTGGAGTGCCACAGGGCTGGAAGTTGAGAACGAGTGATTGAGGAGGCCAAGAAGGAATCAGCGCTAGAGTTGGACATCACTGCCCAGAGAGAGCAGAGAAGCACTGCTGCAGGTCTGTTGGTCCACCAAAACCTTGTGAGAGCACTCTCCTAGTGTGGGACAGAAATACAGGAGCACGGAGGACACCCAGCAGTGATGCTTTACCAGATGACATGGCAATCATCAGCTCTGTGGAGAGGTTTATGGGTGCAAGACCTGACTGGATGGTGCTCTGCTGCTCGAGACATGGAAATGCAATCCTCCTTCCTTAACTTCTCCAAGAGAAAACCAGTAGGTTCATGGGAAGTGAAGATTCAGACTCCAGTTTCTCCTCCACTCGAGCACTGATCACGTTCTGCTCCGAGCCTGTGCCCCCTCCCAAAGGTTTGTGAGTTATTAAGGATTTCCAGACTGCCTTGCTTTATTTTCCACGGTACGCTGCTCTCCTGAACATCACACCGGAGAGCGAACTCGTAGCGCTGAGACAGGAACACTCTTTCACTCACGCTTTTATTCAAAATCAGATTCATTTTTGCCTCTGGATTGCACAAAGGTTTTAATCGCCAAGACTGATGAGACAATTTATTTAGATGTTATATGAATCCTTCCTCTGCGCTTTCTCCCCTCCACATCAGACCTACCGAAAAATCACGGTAATTTGGGTCTGAGACGCCTGGGAGCTTGCAGGTTATAGCTATGCAAGCTCTTTACATTAAATCATGGCTCCTCAGTGAATCCATCACTTAAAACTACACAAAAGGTGAACCAAGGAGGCTTCCAGGAACATTAATATCTCCTGGTCCTTTGCAAGAGCTGCAACACACAGAGATGCCGCCATGGCTATCTGAGGAGATCTAAGAAGAAACTCTTCAGCAGGGCCTGGTGTGACAGGACGAGGGGTGATGGTTTTGAAATAGAGGGAGGCAGATTCAGATTGGACATAAGGAAGAAATGTTTTACAGTGAGGGTGGTGGAGCACTGTCCCAGGTTGCCCAGAGAGGCGGTGGATGCCCCGTCCCTGGAAACATTCCAGGCCAGGTTGGCCGGGGCTCTGAGCAACCTGATGTGGTTGGAGATGTCCCTGCTCCTGGCAGGGGGGTTGGGCTGGGTGGGCTTTGAAGGTCCCTTCCCACCCAAACCATTCCATGATTCTGTGATCATGCAGTGTATCTACTTCTTGCTTCCCTCTGCCACCCTTATTTGTGACAGATACGGCCTTGAGCCACCGACAAAGTTTGCAATCAGCTTCATTCCCCAGGCAGTCCCATTATCGGGTGCCTCAAAATGTTGGGAGCAATTGTTCTTTGAAAGCCTTGCAAGGCTCTACGGGATATTCACCCCACCGGACCCCAAGATGCCCACCTTGGGAGACCCCCTGAGGCCCGTAAATAGTCAATGGGTGCCTACAGACGATGATTCAGAGCACTTTTATGGGAAAAGATGACGCCTACTCTTTCCCTCTGCACAGCAATGTTTCCTCTGGGAAGGACCCAGGAGCGGGGGATCGGAGCCTCCATCCCGTCCCGCAGCATCCCCACGGAGACTCCTCTAATTTCCGAGCCTGATTTTAGAAATATCTGTTCCGCTCGAAGGGCGCTGAAGTACGCCATGCAAAGCGTTATCCTCCCCTGCATTATTAATAAACGCAGTTAGAGCATAAGCCGGCCTCCACGCCGAAAGCGCGTGCCCTACTTTCAGGGAAAAAAATAAAAAGCACGCCGTAACGAAGGACGTTAAAACAAAACAACCATCTCGGGAAGACGGAATGCCTGGGAGGGAATGTGCAGCAGGCTTAATGAAGACATAAATTTATTTTTTTTTTTAAATCGTGTCTTTGCAGCAGAGCGATTTTAGGCGCTCATTTTTACATACTTGAAAGGAAATTTTTTTAATCACCCTGTCCTAAATAACCAGGCTCCTTGCAAGCAGTGGAGTTTGCAGTGCTGGTGTTCTGCAGTGAGCTCGTACCCTGCCTTTTGTCTCTCCCGCTAACAAACACAGAATCATAGAATCATGGAATGGAAGGGACCTTCAAGGCCACCCCATCCAACCCCCCTGCAAGGAGCAGAACCTCCGTTCCGTTTAACACAGTTGAGAACGCCGCCCGCTCCGTTGCACGTACCCACCTGCCGGAATATTTCACAGACCTTATTTTGCGCTAGTCGTCTCTCAAAAATTCTTAATTTGTCTTCTTTAAGTCTGTTTTCCATAGAGAAGTGACTGCTGACCCAAAAAATGGGGAAAAACCCTGCCGTGCTATTAAATCGCATCGATTTCAAGAGCTGTTTACGGGGAGGATGGAGGTTTCCGCACAAGAGGAGTTGGGTTGAGGAGCCCCAATTTTAATCTTCACCGTTTCCTCACAAATTTAGTGCTTAGCTACGTCGCGTTACGCACCGGAAGATTTTTATTCTCAATGTCAGCTTTCTGGATATGAGGAGATTTCTAATATTAGAAATACTTAAAAGCATTTTTGAAGACTCCTAAACAGAGAAATGGAATTTAAATGCCGAGACGGCTGCACTCGAGCATTAAGCCGCGTAACAAAAGGGTCTGGCGAGGGAGGACAAAAATGATCAGAGGATTTTATTTTTTTTTTTTAGAGCGAGCAAGTCGGTAAAGATTAGGATTGCACTTCAGATGGGAGCGTCGGGGGAGCGAACAAAAGGCTGGCTCACACAAAGAAGATTGACCGGAGCTTTCGTTTCCCCTCTCACATCCCGCAAATCTAAAGCAACACACAATTATTTGCATTGCTTAAAAAAAAATAATTAAAAAATCAGTAACTCGAGCCTTCATTAATCTACGGAACTGCTTGCTGCAAAGTCTTGTAGTGATAAAAAATCGCAAGAATCAAAGCACGGGGGAGGTTAAGCATCTTCATGAAAGAGAGGACACCCACAGCCACAGTAGGGGAAAATCAAAGTCTTCGTGGTTCTGGGCTTAGAAAAGAGCCCAGGTTTTGGGGTGGATTATTCCACACCGAACAATTGCGAGGAAACTTCTGAAGGCCGATCTGGCCGTTTGCAGGGACGAGAGACCAGGGCGGATGGACAACCTGGCCCTCGCTGAGCGTGGGGGCTCCTTTCTGCTTGGTGGAGGACACAGGCTGTAGACATCGCTGCAGGAACGATGGGGCTCAAGAAGGGGTACCCAAGGGCTCACTGTGCGAATCTCAATTTCCAGGGGTGTTTCCTTGTTCTCTCCTGGTCTTCTTGACTGTTTCTTCACTGCCTCGGTTGGGGCATCCACTTCTTTCTTCGCTTTTTTGTGGGTGCAAGCAAATTCTTTGCTTAAGAGAACAAGACTTGTCCTCCAGCCCATGCCAGGACCTACGCTTTTACACACCAGGTGGGTCCCATTTCTCCATCTATTCCTACTATCCTCACCTATTCCAAGAAAGCAATCCCATAAAACATCATCCTAGAGGTCTCCTTCTCTGAGGGGCTCTTCACTATATCAGAGTTACCTGAGAAGGTACCTACAAATCCCCCTTGGGTTCCTGTTCCTCATGAGCATGAAGGACATCCCACACAGGATTCATCTCAAGCTCTCCCGGTAGGACAGCCAGGCACCCATGGAGAGTATGTCCCCAGAGATGGGCTAAATGTCTCTCTGAGATGTTCCCTCTTTCTCTCCGTTGAATATTTGGGGGACCTGTGCTGGAAGGGTTAGAGACCGAAGGTCTATTCAGCTAAAGGGAGCCAAATCTTCCCTAAACGTGGCAATTGCTGCAGCTGTTCAAAAGACCTGAAATTTCCTAGTCTTTTTTTTTTTCTATCTTTTTTTTAATTTGGAAAATTAAACGGAGCTGAAATAAAATCTTTCCAGGGGAATGTGTGGATTTCATCAAGATTTTGCTAAGAAAACTATTTTGTTTGGATAGCAACGCAGCGTTTCTGAGGGCTGTGTCCATTTGTTTTCTAATAGGACCTCCAGCCTCCCAAGGATGGTATCTGAGATCTGCAAGAAGCAAGATAGACGCACCCACCAAAAAAAAAATCCCTCGTCCTGCAGCGATTTGGTGCTCCATCTCACTTGGGTGTCCTCTTGGCCACCTCCAAGGCATGGGCAGTGGGGACAAGAGATATTTTATAACATCCAGGAACGCTGCCGTATTTACAGCTCTGGCTGAGCAGGGAGGACATTGCCAGCCTCTGGCAGGACGAGCCACTAATAAATCTGTGGGGTTTTTTTAATGCGGTGGAGCTCTTTTCATTTTACTCTTTCAGCGTTATACGCCTCAGGGGAATTTGAGGGTGGCCAGCACACATCTAGGGGAACAAAACTCGTTTCATACTACACATTAAGATTTTTAGGGGGAAGAAATGCAGCTGAAGACCCTACCAGAAGCTCATAAAACCAAACGCGACACCACAGATCCCTCGCAGAGTCATCCGCAGTAAATGGCTTTATTTAATAACCTTGCAAAATAACAGCGAATTTAAACCGTGATGCGGAGAAGACAGCATCAAAAGTTTTTGGCAACGAAACCCTCATTCCTGCTTCATCAGCCTTGGAAAGCTCCCGAGCTTGGGGATCCACTGATTTTACGACAACTGGGAGACCGAAAACTTGGCAATGGAGAGGAGAAAGGGTTTAGCAAGACTGCCACAAAGCCCGGCTTTGTGTTCGTTACGCAAGCATCTATTTCACTCCAAGGACTACCGAACGTTTAGCTGAAAAGAGAGCTTTATTCCAGAGTTTTAAAATCCCGCAGCTCTTTGGAGCCGAAGCATTCAGAATAAACATTGCGGCCAACCGGGAAGCCATGAAGGCAAAACGAAGGGCGAGAGATTATTTTTCATCTCCAACGTGTTCTTGGAAATGGGTGAGCAAGAGATTTTTTTTCAGGTCTTTTTCATAAAAAAAAAAAAGATGAAAAAAGGCTCAGTCCTGATTTCAGAAATGCTTTTCCAATCACCGCTCAGACACTGCCAATTCTGGCATTTGACCTGTGCGACTGTATCCCTTAAAGAAAACGCTCTGACCACGCTCCAGCCTAAAAACCTCACAGCTAATGAATAATGTTCTCATCACAGAAGGGTTTGGGTTGGAAGTGGCCGTCAAAGCCCACCCAGTCCAATCCCCTGTCATGGGCTGGGACATCTTCCAGTAGATCAGGTTGCTCCACGCCCTGTCCAACCTGAACTTGAACACTTCCAACGATGGGGCATCCACAGCTTCTCCGGGCCACAAGAACTCAAGATTACCGTTAAACAGGATATTTCCTTGTCTTACATTAACTTTCACTTAATTCACTGGGGATAAGAGTTACATTTTGAAACTGCTACTTAGCTCTTGCGTTTCTACCACCCTTTGTCATGCCAAGAGGCTCCCGGCCTCCAGGTTATTTGGCTGAAAGCGGAGAACTTAACCATGCTTTAAAATCTCAAGGTTGCTTGTTCCTTCCAAAGGGCTGGTTTCAGTAAAGTACTTAAATGTAGGTTGGACTTCAGTGAAATTACTTCCTGAGCTGGGGCCTCAGAGAAGTCTTCAACCCCAAGAAGAAAAAGATTTCTATAAAGGTTTCCAAGCTTGGGCTCGGAAGCATAAAAAAAGCAAGTGATGGATTTAGCAGAGCAACTCAAATATTCCTCATTAAGCACAGAACCTCATTAGTCCATGCTGCGGTGAAGACAACGCCTTGCGGACAGGTGGGAATTACTCCATGACTCCCTGCTTCCGAGTAACTTCTCTGACTTAAAAACAGTGGAAGATCCACTTCTTCTGGAATAAGAAATGAAGAAATGTCCTTGCTGGAAGTTATTTGAAGGCAGCTCCCCTGATTAATTTACATTCCGTCCTAATCTACATGAATTAGGATTTTATGGAGAAAAGTGCAGGTGGTGCTGTCTAAGATAACCAGCACATCAAGAATAAGGTGAAGAGTTCCTGAGTTTAGCCAGGAAGAGCTTGCTGCATCTTTGGAAGAGCTATTTGAGGGCGGAGTGAAGGGCAGGAGCTGGATAGAAGACAGTAGGACAAACCCAGAGTCCATCAGCGCCAGAGGAAAGGAGGGGACAGGAAAGACATGGCATGGGAGCTCCAGACACCAGAGAGGACACGGTTGTTGCCATTTCTGCGTCTACGACATGGAAGGAGGAGAGAAGGACAAGCGGGGGGAATGGGAAGACAATCTTGGGGAGACAGCACACGGTGTTCAGAAAATATGAAAAGCCATCACCTCGCAGGTGACACAGCGATGAGGATTGTAAAATTCCTGGGATTAAAATTAAGATGCAATTCATGGCTGAAAGCTTTGCAACACAAATATTCCCAACGGAGGGCGTGACGTTAATGGCAGAGCTAGGAAGGGAAGAGCTTCACACAGGCTCCTTCCCTGGAAAGTAATTGCTGGACAAGCACACGGAAGCTGCGGGGTTCCTCCTGCACGCTTCACCATGCCTGATCTCGTCTCCATCGGCAGAGTTTTACCTGGGGCGTAGCCGGGGCTGCTGGTTGGATACATGTTTGGGTTGTAGGCTGGAGCAGCGGTGGGATAGCCCGTCGGATAACCTGCAATGAGGAAAAAAAAAGAGAAATTAGGCTTTTGTCAACAGGGAGAGAGAAGAAGACAGCATCCCTGAAAGCAATGAACAACCCGTGCGAGCAAAGAGGCCATCGGCACGGCTGAGAGGTAAAGCACCGATGTATTCTCAGTTGGCCAAGGACTATGAACGTGCTCTACAGGCTTACACGTGACATCATCAATATTTCATCTTTATTCTTCTAGAAAAGGAGGGCGATAACCAGAATGCAGGAATGTTCAACATGCTCTGAAGAAAACTACCGAGCAAATACACGCACTGAATGCCGAATTCAGCTACAAGAAGCCACCAGCACAGCTGTATCTGAAAGGTTAGGCTGCTTTCAGCCCTCGTAGCCTGATCACCGTAGCACTTCGCATTCTAAGAGCAGAGCTCAGCACCCAGCCCGAGTCCTCAGTGCTCAGCGCTTCCATTAACCAGAGCTTCTTGCTAAAGGGGAGGCAGAGCCCTTGCACAAAAACATGCCAGCCCTTGCGTTCACTCATGGCTGCACAACTGCCGTCCCCGGGAGGGACTCGATCACCTGCCAGGCCACCTGGAAGGAACGCGCACGGCAGCTCCCTACCCTTTCAAGCCGCATGAGGTTTGAATGGGCACTTTAGAAAAGGTTGCGGAGCATCTTCAGTTTTCATCATCTTCACTCAGATCAGTCAGAGAGAGTTCAGGGGAAATCATCTAAGCAGTCAGCTCCATGGAGGCTTGGAAATCACCGCACATGGCGGACCCAAGTCCCTACAGGCAGCCACACACGGTGCGGATGTCTTGCACCAAACTCTTACTTCATTAGAAGTTCTTGTCCTCCATGAAGAAGGACATGGACCAGTTGGAGAAGGTCCAGAGGAGGCCACGCAGATGCTGAGAGGGCTGGAGCAGCTCTGCTGTGAGGCCAGGCTGAGAGAGCTGGGGCTGTTCAGCCTGGAGAAGAGGAGGCTCCGGGGAGAGCTGAGAGCGGCTCCCAGTGCCCAAAGGGGGCTGCAGGAAAGGTGGGGAGAGACTCTTCAGCAGGGCCTGCTGGGACAGGACGAGGGGTCATGGTCTCAAAATAGAGGGAGGCACATTCAGATTGGATATTAGGAAAAAATTTTTTACGCCGAGGGTGGTGAAACCCTCTCCCAGGTTTCCCAGAGATGGGAATGCGGTGGATGCCCCATCCCTAGAGACATTCCAGGCCAGGTTGGCCGGGGCTCTGAGCAACCTGATGTGGTTGGAGATGTCCCTGCTCCTGGCAGGGGGGTTGGGCTGGGTGGGCTTTGAAGGTCCCTTCCCACCCAAACCCTTCTGTGGTTCTATGAAGACCACACACAACAACCTGCACACCTTGGTCTGCTTCATTTCGCTCTCGTTTATTGCCCTACCTCCATTTCTTGGAAGCTTTCCCGACTGAGAATGGTAACACTCGAATAACTCCATCCCTTCTTAGGTGCTCCTGCGTAAATCCCTCTGACAGACCCAACGGGACACGTTAATCTTCCCTGGCTGCTGGAGGGTTTAGCTCTGCCGTGCTTCACTGCCACGGCCGCTGCCTGGGTTTATCTGTGCATCTCGTTGGCCGTTGTCCCAGAGCAGAGCCAACCCAACGGCAGACAAAATGACCCTTAAAGAGTCTTTCCACGCCAAGCTGCGCCGACACTGTCTGCTGGTTGCCAGCAACGGCTGCAAAGAGGTAATTAGCAGCTGATTCACACCCCATCGTTTTGGGGTTTTTTTTGCTTTATTAAATAAAAATGAGCGTCGTCTTTCCTTCACCTTTCTGAGCAGCAAGACGAACACATTCCAAGCTCTCCCTCCGTGCTCCAACGCTCCCTGCTCTTCGATTACGCGCGGATTTCCAAAACCTGGCACCCGGCACCGAGCCGCCTACTGCGGCAAAATTTTGGGGTTTATTTGAATAAACGTAATTCAACAACCACGACCACTATAGTGGAATAAATGCCGGCACGTTCTACCCTCTCATTTTCATCAGTGATATATTTGCCTTGTAAATCAGGTTAATTAAAAATTGCTGTAGTTAACGTTGGATAAGCAGCAGTTTAACAGATTTTTTTTTTTTAGACTACAGAAAACTATGTTGTCATGGTCCTCAGGAATATAGAAAGCCTTTTTAGCAATCAAGAAGCTCCTCGGAAAGTTATTTGCAGATCCAGTGATTGCAAGCAGAACGTGAATGATGAAGATATTAAATCAGAAACATCCCTGCCTACTCTCCGCTTTGTTAGAACATAACCATTTCTTTCCCAGTACATTCATCGCTCCAGGGTCCTCCAGTTGCCTGCTCGAGCTCAACGATCCCGCTTTGCCTCCTGACCAATCTGGCTAGGGACGTTAAACCAACTCCAGCTCACTTTTGAGCACACCAAGCATATTTTCCCTATAATTCTCTGAACTGTGTTTCTTCACGCAGTTTTACCTCCTCAGCATGCAGTTTAGTAGCCGGTGGCTGTGTGCGCGGCGTGGTGTTGGGAAGTCCCTTGCTCATCAAGTAGGGATGAGATGTACATTATTGATTGATAGCCTCTTGGGGCACCACCAGGTTCTTCTGGTCTTTGCTGCTGCTTAATCCCTCCAAATAAATCCGGAATCCCAAGAACTGCTGCAGTAGTCCTTAATAACAGTCCTTAATAATAGTCCTTGAGTCAATAACCACCACAAACATAGTCCTGTGTGGCTACGTGTGGCAAACATTTCATCTGTGCCCTCTGAGACACCACCAGCACCCACACACTACCAAATTCAACAAAAAGTTCTTCTCTTTTCCCCAAATCAAAATTTCCAACATTAGGTTTATACACAAAAAAAAAAAAAGGCTGAAACAAACCAGATGAGTGTCAGACCACAGGAAAACTGTGGCTTTGGGTAAGCTTTTCCATCCAGCCAACTACTGAAGGACTTCCCAGTCATTTCTGCCCCTCTGCTCCGCTCTGATGAGACCCCCCTGCAGCGCTGCGTCCAGCTCTGGAGCCCCCAGCATCAGAAGGACGTGGAGCTGCTGGAGAGGGTCCAGAGGAGGCCACGCAGATGCTGAGAGGGCTGGAGCAGCTCTGCTGTGAGGCCAGGCTGAGAGAGCTGGGGCTGTTCAGCCTGGAGAAGAGGAGGCTCCGGGGAGAGCTGAGAGCGGCTCCCAGTGCTCAAAGGGGGCTGCAGGGAAGGTGGGGAGAAATTCCAGGTGGTGGATGCCCCATCCCTGGAAACATTCCAGGCCAGGTTGGCCGGGGCTCTGAGCAACCTGATGTGGTTGGAGATGTCCCTGCTCCTGGCAGGGGGGTTGGACTGGGTGGCCTTTGAAGGTCCCTTCCCACCCAAACCCTTCTGTGGTTCTGTGATTCTATGATTTCAGGCAGAAGCAGACAACCATATGTTTAGTTCCTCTTTCTCTTTTTTGAGGGGTTTAACTTCAGCTTGGTAGGAATGTGTCTTGCTTACTATGGTATCGTTTGTTGCTCTGAAAGAAAGCCACAGCCATTTTCAGAATAGCTTCATTTCAGAGAAAAACTGGTTCTAGCAAGGAAGCTTTAATAGCTTCGGACGCGAAAAGATGCAGCGAGCTCTGCTCTGCTCTGTCCTCCACTCTGATCTCATGAACTTTGATAAGTGCTGACCTCCAGCAAGAAAACCTGTCCTTCCTACTTTAAAGGGAACCGGAGACGGGAAAGGTGCAGGAAAATTAATGTGGTTCTGCTCCTTTTTTTGGACACACTGAAAGATAAGAAAGTAGCAGAATCTGGGGCAATCTGAGCCAGGGGAAACGCGCTTGAAAATTCCCAGCGCTCAGAACCCGCTGGGTTTAAAAATATAGCAGATATTTTTAGACCTCATTAAGCTGTTAGGATTTATGTTTGTTGGCTCTTCTTCATCCCTCCAAACGACCACAGATAAGCTTCCTCAGGAAAGAAAAAGCTGTAGTCCCCATGATGGTCCTCATGATGGTCCCCATGATGGTCCCCAAGTCTCACGTCCCCCAGGATGTGAGACAAAGCCCCGATCCAACGACTTGGGATGAGCTAAGGAGAGGTGGCAGCACCAAAGCATCTGGCATCCTGCTCTGATTTTCCTCCTGGGTACCCAAAGACACCTCCTGTAAATCCCTGTTCTTCCTGCTGACCCTGCTCCCCTCCTGCCACGTCTGTCTTGCCTCTTCACCTTCAACCAAAAAGAACAGCAAGGGGGCCAAAGCCACTTGTTTTAGGTTGAGTGCTGCTGATCTTCATGGGCTTCCTGCTGGAGACATGAAAATGTCAGGGACAGAAAGAAAATATCATTTATTTTCTGCTTTTACAGATCTGCAAGGGTGGGACCCTGTCTCTGCCGGGGCTCCAGGCCTTATTACAGCAACAATGCCGAAGGAAAGAAAACGAGCTGAAAACATATCGAACAAAATTTATTAGGTTCCTCACAGAAGGAATCAAAAGTTGTTCTCTTGCTTTATTTTAATTTAATATCATCTCCACAATCAATAGGAGTAGGGAAGCCAGCGTTCATTTAATGTTCTCCCCGAGGAAAACACACAGCGCTGCCGCGCCGAGGAGCACGGACTGAACCGCTTTAAAAATTACGACGCAATAACGGGCTGCGCAAAGCGAGGAGCACGCGGGGCTGCGCCGAGGAGGTATTTTAAAGCCGCCTTTAATTTTTCATGTATTTCTAAATGGTTCTGTACCATTACTTCCAGCTCTGCTCCTCCCTGTCCTCTTCGGTGCGATGCTGCCTTTGATTAATGGCGCTGAGGCTACGAGTCCCAGCGACTCTTTTTACCACGCATGCTTTTAGGAGATGCACTACTGACGGTGTTATTGAAATAAATTTTTAAAAAGTGGCATACAGAGCCTTCGAATGCTTTGTTTAGCCCTGGCTCCTTCGTGATTATACTCACAACGCCCATAATGAAGCAGTTGGCTTATATTCCCAGCTACAGAGTAGGAAGAATTTTTTTACCCTGAGGGTGGTGGAGCACTGTCCCAGGTTGCCCAGAGAGGCGGTGGATGCCCCATCCCTGGAAACATTCCAGGCCAGGTTGGCCGGGGCTCTGAGCAACCTGATGTGGTTGGAGATGTCCCTGCTCCTTGCAGGGGGGTTGGGCTGGATGACCTTTGAAGGTCCCTCCAACCCAAACTGTTCTATGATTCTGTGATTCTGTGATATTTTCCTGCCTACATGCGAGACAGATGTGTGTGTAACCATATATGTAAGCTCACTGCAGACCTCTTCTGCACCAGACAAGAAATGGTTGGATGGGGCATTGAAGACATCTTTAACATCTTTCCATCCCAGCAGCCTTCCAGGATAGCTTATTGCTGGTCCCAAGGTATCGAGAGCCTACGCAGCCACCGTGGTTGTTCTGTACATCAGTAGAGCACACGAGGGACAAAGTGGCATTAAAACTTCACAGCAAAGGCACCTGTTGGCAAGTTTTAGAGGGCAACCAGGGGAGGAAGGAGGGGTGCTCCAGCCGTCTCAGCATCTGCGTGGCCTCCTCTGGACCCTCTCCACCAGCTCCACGTCCTTCTGCTGTTGGGGGCTCCAGAGCTGGACGCAGCGCTGCAGGGGGGTCTCACCAGGGTAGAGTAGAGGGGCAGGATCCCCTCCCTCGCCCTGCTGCCCACGCTGTGGGGATGCAGCCCAGGGTGCCGTTGGTTTCTGGGCTGTGAGCGCACGTTGCCGGCTCGTGTTGAGCTTCTCACCCACCAGCACCCCCAAGTCCTTCTCCTCAGGGCTGCTCTCCATCCCTTCATCCCCAGCCTGGATTTGTGCCGGGATTGCCCCAACCCATATGCAGGACCTCGCCCTTGGCCTGGTTGAACCCCATGATAATATGTCGACCTGCAATTTCACGCCATGTATGGGCAAGCTTCCAGCTTCAGGTCACAAGCACAAATTGTCAGGAGCATCTAAATAACATACCAGTCAATCCAGCACTGAAAATCCACAAGTGCTAGGTCTCTGCAGGACTTAGGTACTCTTGAAACTCTTGAGAAGAATTAACTTCTCTTCAGCTAGAGAGCCCAGGTGGTTTGGTCCACGTTTCAGCCTTCCACCAGTGACTGGGTGAAGGAATTGTCACTTACAACACTGATTTCCAAAATGTGCCATTTCATTTTTCAAGAATAGTTTCTGTTGGCCATTATCTGAGGTGGGTTTAAATTGCTACAAGCAGCCGAAATTAATTTACAAGACAAAATTCTCCTTAATTCCTTTTCCTAGCAGTGATACGCACCTACTAACAGCTGTATCCCACGGATTTTTACGGGGACGGATAATAAAGTCCCTTATCGAAGCGCAGGACGAGGCACTATGAAACCACACTTCAGCCCTTGAACCAGGGCCACCAAGGGCTCCAGCTCACCCTTGCTCAGACGCTTGCTGTCCTATCTCGAGAGCTCATCAACCACCAACATTCAACAGACTAAAAAGCCGGGCAGCCGCACAAAACTGCCCGCATTGTGTCATTCATCGCTCCCAGGCGGATAAATTCAAGGGATTGTTACTAATTCTCGCCTAAAACACTGTACGCCCGTTTGTTTCTGCCGAGCGATAGCTTTGAAGTTGCAAGAGGTCCAGGAGCATTTTTTCTTTGCAATCACCTCTTCAGATCAGCCATGTGAAGCCAAAATATTTAAATTTACAAAAAACTTTCATGTTCTACTTTAAGTCCATCCAGCACGTCTCATTTTTTATTGCCCAGACCTCAGAAATTCTTGAAAAACAGTATTCATGAGTATCTTCTCGGGACAGAAATGTGAGAAACTTTACATCTTCAACTTCACGCTGCTGTAAATCCATTCCCTTTAGACTGATTGGGAATTTATTCTTGCAAAAAAAAAAATCACGTTCTGTGACTCAAATGTGCAAATTCAGTACTTGAGGAATTACCCCAGAGCTGAGAAATTAGAGAGCAGACATCAAGTAGGCTTCCTGGCTTAGCTCCGCCAAAGCCTCCACCAGCCAGGCTTGCAGCAACGCTCTTGAACGTTGATTGCCGGTAGCAATGACACCAGAAAGAATGCGCCTAATTACGTGATGATTGGGAGGCACAGAGGAAATATCTGTGAAGGACGTCTGGGAACTAATTCTGCGTTGGAAACCAAGCCTCCAGAAATGAAGAGCTGCAGCACTTCAGAAACGACTTGCAGCAGAAATTCAACCAAACCTTGCTCTCCCATGGCGTGAGCCTTCCTCCATCCAGAAGTTCCACCCACCTTGCTCCTCACACAGTCGCAGAGCTCAGAGCTTGGGCCATGCATCTCCTCCTGCCCCATCCCTTCAGATATTCATGTCCAGCCTGTTCATCCTCTCCCATAAGCCATGACCCAACGCTATCAGGGTGCTCACTTTACGGTTCCAGCCGCCTTGGTGGGCAGGGGGCTGCACCAAGGTCAACAGAGAGCAACGCTTCCAAGGCCAGGCACTTGATTTACCAGCCAGGAGGTCTTTGTCACAAGGGACTTCATCTAGTTGGAGATGTCCCTGCTCCTTGCAGGGGGGTTGGACTTGATGGCCTTCAAAACATCGAGACACATCTCACCCAGTAGATTTCACTTACCCCCGGTTTAATTTGGCCTCGTGCATTTTAAGAGGCAAATCTGTTGTGCTGAAATTCCCTTTATAGCTCAAAATGCCCATTCCCCATTTCACAGAGTTTTCCAAATCAAATTTAAGTCAAGAAGCAGTCTCCAACTCAGGAGGACAAGCTGAAACTCTCCTAAACTGATTTCTATTTTGTTTTACGCTTAACATTTTCAGTTATATGAATCCGTGTGAATCCTGTTTTGCCAGCTCACAAATGCAACGACAGCAGGAAGGATGGCATAACTTCTTCTCTCTTCCCGAATCACGCAGAACCATTTCACAGCTGAGCTGAGCACGGCAATTGCATGCATTTCCATGCCAAGCTCCACCCAAATCTCTCCTGCGTGCTGCTCCTTGAGCATCCAGATCTACAAATCATAGAATCACAGAATCACAGAAGGGTTTGGGTTGGAAGGAACCTTTCAAGCCCACCCAGTCCAACCCCCCTGCCAGGAGCAGGGACATCTCCAACCACATCAGGTTGCTCAGAGCCCCGGCCAACCTGGCCTGGAATGTTTCCAGGGATGGGGCATCCACCGCCTCTCTGGGCAACCTGGGACACTGCTCCACCACCCTCAGCGTAAAAAAAAATTGCTGCAGGAAACCCAGAGGCTGGGCCAGGTTTTATTTTACACAGATCATCCCACGTTATCCCATCACTCACTCGCCGCCTTCCTGTGAAACTGTTCCAGCCTGCTCACGCTAAATGGATGTAAAAACAGAGGAAAAGCTGAAAGCAAGGGCGGAACCGTTCTGAAGAGCAAGTTAACGGATGGGTGAGAATCCAGCGTTTCTGAAGTCCCTGAGGATATGAAATACAGTCATTCCCATGAAAAAGCGCCACCTCCTTCTTACTGTTTCAAGCCTCATCAGCCCAAGAGCAGAGCACCAAACGAACGTGTGTTCACCAGACACAGCAACTGTTTAAAAAAAAAAAAAAAAAGTTCTATCATTTGACAACCTGCTCGCCTTCCTGGAGACCTCTTACAGTTGGTTCTTTTTCACCTGAAAGGTCCTTTCCTTTACAGAAGCAGCAACTTATTTCTTGCTTGTTACCCATGGCCAGGCAAAATCAATCTTCAGGTGGACCACAAAGGCACCCACAGCATTGCTGGCACTGGGTTTTTTCCCGTTTTTAAACACTGATGTCCACACAGACCAGCAGTTGCTGACCGCGTGCTCAAGCTGAGACTCTGTGCCACACACATTCTCACTGGAAAATCATGTCGCACGCTCGCTGCTGTTGGGACTGTAAGTCAGAGCTGCCATCTGATCCTGCGACAATTAAAGGACTGGAATTAAGTGGGGTAATCCGTTGTATCCGCTGTTCAAAGGTTGCCCTTGTGCATTCGTGTTGATGGGACACCTCGTGGTGAGCTGCAGACGGCCATGCCCTGGCAGCCTGCAGAGGAGCGGCGGTGGGGAGGGATCTGCGGGTTTATGCCAAAGGCAGCGGGGCTTTGGCTGGAGCAGGGTAGGTCCTTCCATCAATACAAAGTGCTTTGTGCCATCTCTCTTCTTGAGGCATTCATAGCAATCATAGAGTGGTTTGGGTTGGAAGCAACCTTCAAAGACCACCCAGTCCAATATCCAATCTGAATCTACCTCCCTCTATTTTGAAGCCATTACCCCTTGTCCTATCACAACAGGGCCTGCTGAAGAGTCCCCGTCTTCAACATCTTCAACTAGATCAAGTTGCTCAAAGCCATCCAACCTCACCTCGAACACTTCCAATGATGGAGCACCAACAGCTTCTCTGGGCAACCTCTGCCAGTGCCTCACCACCTTCATAATAAAAAATTTCTTCCTTCTGTCCAATCTAAATCTACCGTCTTTCAGTTTAAAGCCGTTGCCCCTTGTCCTGTCACTACAGGCCTTGGTAAAAAAAAAAAAATCTCTCTATCTTTTTTTTGAAGCCCCCTTTAGGTATTGGAATGTTGCTATCGGGTCTCCCTGGAGCCTCCTCTTCTCCAGGCTGAACAGCCCCAGCTCTCTCAGCCTGGCCTCACAGCAGAGCTGCTCCAGCCCTCTCATCACCTGCGTGGCCTCCTCTGGATCTTCTCTAAGAGGTCCATGTCCTTCTGATGCTGGGAACCCCACAGTACTCTAGGTGGAGTCCCACGAGAGGGGATTAAAGGGGAGAATCACCTCCCTCGACCTGAATATTGTATCCTCAACCAAGATACGATCGACTTTCTGGGCTGCAAGCACACATTGCCAGCTCAGGTCCATTTTTCCATGAAGGAAAGGTGTAATGGAGCCTCAGTGCCTCCTGAGTCCCTCTGGTTTCACTCCAGCTCCACATTTCCATGACCGTGAAGACATTATGCGGGGCTAGGCAGGCTCCCCAGGAGGGGAGGCAGCTCTGAACCTGTGGAGTAGAAGATAAGGAAGGAAAAGTGCAGGTCCTCCAGTGTGGAAACTTCTGTAATTCCTTCTCCCTGCTTCCTCTCACTCCCCAGGATCACAGCTTGACCCAAAGAGTGGTGAATTCCACTTGTGTGAAAGCACGCACTTCTTGAGGAAGGAATTTTTCTTACGGGTCATCCACATCTTACATGGTAAGCACAACGCTTGGAGACTGCACAGACAGGAGCTCTACAGGCATCACAGAAAAAAAAAAACCTGCGCCTCTGCAACCTTCAGTATAAACCCAACTGCCCCCCAAAACCTGACAAAAACTACATGAATCTGGCCAAATAAAAAAAACATTTTATTTTTATGACCATTTCCTTTATATTGTACAGATGTAAGAAAGCACTACTGGAAGTCATGGGAGTGGGAGAGGCACCCTTGGCGTGAGAGGTGATGGAGAGAAAACCTTCAGCTGATGGCACGGGCACACGGTACTGACTATTGGTCTCCATTCCACAGGGTCACAACGTCGACACAGAGCTCTGAGCTCTTCCACAGGACCTCGTGGTTGCACAATGCAATATGTCAACTTGAAGGTGTTGCCTTCATCATGCCAGGGAATGAAGAGACTTTACAAGACCAAGAAGATATTAAGAAAACGACAGAAGCACCATCTGGGGCATACGTTGCCTTCATTTTCTCTTGCTCAGAGAAAACTTGCTTTCAGACCATTTGTTAAGGTTCAATACAGTTACAAGCTGTTGGCCAAACGAGATGATTCCCATTTCCATTCTTATTTCAGTTCCATCCCAGTTTTACTTCCCATCAACGTCCAACAGAAACCTCGTAGGCCCTACTGCAGCTGTCTGGGTTCAGGACACGGTTGTATGAGCAAAACTCATCTTGAAATCTAGGAGCAACTGTCCAAAAATATTAGTGAGATATTTTGATTGTTTAAGGCACATTCTATAAATAAACCACAGTGACAGAACTTGACAGCCTGTCCATCAATATAACTTCTGGGCAAGAGACATCTGTCACATCCTTTCCTATGTCGAGATGAGTCTCTATGGGAAAGAAGTTCTAGGAAACTGTTGGAGTCACACAAAATTAACGTTTCCTGCAATTATTCACATCGGTCTGTACTTAACTAATCCAAAGCATGATATGAACAGCCTCTAATGATAAAATAAAATTGTTTGTTGCATCAAAGAAAGCATAAGCCCGAGATAAAGAAGCCATTATGGTTTTTCTTCAACACCGAACTGTGGCTCCACCTGATCCGATAACGTTCCCCAGGGAAATATTTAGCTGGAAGGATTAAAATAAGTTCCAATAGCAGAAGAGTGCTAAACTTAAAGCAGACCAAGCGTATTCCTCCTCTTCTCCCTAAGACAAGCCCTGAAGAATAACGATTTTCATTCTTCCTCAAAGGAAGCCAAGTCGGGCTGAAAATCAGCTTGCCATCCCTCTGCAGCTAACGCCAAACATCCCCATCAGCGCTGGGTAACCACTAATATCCCTGGCCCGAGCCAAGCAGAAAAGACTAACGAGGCCAGGGATGCTGGGAGAGGACAGATCTTTTATTAGAGAAGCTGACATGACCTTAAGAAAAGGGAAAATTTTTCAGGCACAGAAGTCCATCTGCAGCTCTCTCTTCGAAGAACTCGTCACCATTGAGTTTCTTGTGCAGAAGCCCAGGTAGAGCAGGAAAGGTGAGTTTCAGAAGTAAATGTTGACATCCCCTGCGGTGCTTTAGCCCCAGCGGGCTCTGGACGTAAGCAAGGGGACAGACCATGCTGCCAGAACAGCGGAGGCTGGACCATGCTATCACATAATCAAGTACATCCTTCCACAGGATGGTCTTGGGGAAGAGCAAGAGGCAAAGGTACCAAGGAAAGGCCCATAGCTGGAGAGCAAGCTGAATCGAGAAGGTCATTATTGACCAATAAGCTCAGCTGAGCACAACCACCAGGAGATATTGCTTGGACACCAGCAATTCAATCAAAGGACAACTGTTGTGGAGGTTACAGCTGGGCTTCAGGAAGAGCCTCATCAACTTAAAGAAGGACATTAACCTACCAGAGTCTGACGATGGTAGGTCATCATTTTCCCAGCAGTATCATTGTCCTAGCCCTTCTTGTAAACCTTTCCACTTCTGAATCACTACCAGAGGAGTAACACAAGACGTGGGTGTGACTAGCTTTGGTAGGATCATCCCTAGCCCTTGCAGAGATCCCCCAGCAGTGATGTGATGGACAAAGCTGACTTTCCCTCTGAGAAGCTGTGCACATGTTCAACTCAAAATGTAACGGCTGTTTCCTCCCCAGGAAAATAATCTCAGCAAATTCTTCCACGAAGACTCATAAAAGATGTCTGCCAGACCCCCAGATTAATTCTAGGGACAAGGCATGGACAAGAACGAAAAAGGTAAAGACTGGAGAAGAGAACGCTCTGAGGAGACCTTATAGTTGGACTGGATGGCCTTTAAAGGTCCCTTCCAACCCAAACCATTCTATGATTTAGATTCTATGACTCTGCAAAAACTCCCTCCTAAAGCAGAGCAGGGAGCACTGGGGTGCATCACAGGCTGCGGAAAGGTCAGCCACAAAGAGATGACCCACCTGGTACAGTCAAGGTTGGAGAAACACCATCATCGGCTGGGCCATGCCAAGTTCACTGCCGAACTGCTCTCTTGGGATATGATCAGTAATAGATGCCCTGGTGTAGAAGAAGATGCCACTGATTAAAGTGTCCCAGTTTAGCAGCCAAGGTGAGAAGAATAAAGCTGAATTGCAGCTGTGTAAAAGGCAACTGGCATCTTTTTATAGATGTGAACATTAAGACTCGCAGAAATGAAGACAATTTCTGCACAGGGGGTCAATGCCAGAACTTGGATGAGGACCTGAGATCCCAAACTCCCCGATGGGTGACATACCCACGTCCAGCACTTCTTAACCTCTCAGTCAAGCTACCACAAAAAGCCAATGCATAGCAAAGCACCTCCAAGTCTCCAACCGTGATAAAGCACAACAAATTCTTACTCAACTGAGGTGAGGTGTGGGCTACAGACATGGGGACAATCACAGAATCACAGAGCAGTTTGGGTTGGAAGGGACCTTTAAAGGTCTATCTAGTCCAACCCCAACAAGACAAGCTAGCAGCTGTAGGGATCAAATTGAAGGTCTGTCTAGTCCAGTACCTTGCCTCTGACAGCGGCCAAAACTACGCCTGGGATATCTGGGGAAGAGAGCAGGAGAAATAAATGTTTATGATTTCCCCCCAATACCACCAACAGCCTCCAGCCTTTTACAGCTTGGGGAGCTTCTGTGCTAAATATGATTTTCATCACATTTATTATTTATTACCTATCATTTATTATTTCTTTTCCATGGTCTTGTCAAGTCTTCCCTTGAACTACATCAGCTTTCAGCCTTGGATCTCTCACAGCCCAACTATTCGTTGAAGAAGCTTCATTTTTGGTTTGTTGCAAACATTTCACTTTCCTTCTGTTGATGGCTCCTAGGTTTTGTACTGTAGAAACGGAGAGTGACTTATTTTTATCAACCCTGTCACCCATGGCTCTGTTGACCTCTCTCATATTCCCATTGGTCATGTCTTTCTTGGGCTGCAGCTTTCTAGGCTACTCAGTTGCTCCTCTGATCCTTTCCAGATCTTTGTTTGGCCTCGTTGTCCTTCTCTGAACCTCTTCCATCTCCTAAAGCCTTTCTGAGATGGGAGCCAAAACCACCCAGACTGTTCCAGAGGTGGGTGAACCAGAGAGATCCCCAGAGCCGTACTGGCACGCTCTGGTCTTCAGCTCCTTTCCCAGTTAATTCCTACTGTATGATTTGCCTTTTTGGACAGGTCCTGAGGACTGAGCTGATGTTTTCATGGCACAGTACCCTGCTCCTGAGCAGGAACAGTCCGCTCAGGCCCCAGCATCTTAGATGTGAGACTGAGACTCCCTTTCCTCCCATGCATCACTTCACACTCACCTAACCTGAACCTCATCTTTACTGCTCGGTCACTCGCGTCTCACGAGAGGCTGCTGCAAACCTTCACATTCAGCTCTTAATCTTCATTGGCCTGAATAATTTCAAATCATCAGCATGCTTTGCCTCCTCTGCACTCCTTCTCTTTCCTCGGTCACTTCGGAAAGTTCTGAACAAACCCAGCTCCCACCACCCACCTCTGCCAAACGCCAGGACCCCTTCATCAGAAAAGCCTTTTACTCCACCTCCCTCTTTTTCTCTTTTAATAAATTCTTCACCTTGGAAAGGACCTTCCCTCTCCTCCTGTGATGCTTAGCTTCTCTACAGATCTTTGCTGAGAGACCTTGTTGGACCTGTTGGAAACGCCACCTCCTTTCCGCAGGGGCTTGTGGACATCCTTGGAGAACGGCAGCAGGTTCATGAGGCTTTGGCACACACTGCCTTAAGACTAAGCTACTTCCATCCTTCTTAATCTTTAGATTTTCAAAATCTTTAATTCAAAAGACAATGAAATACAGTTTTCTTTTCTGCAGAGTAATGAGGATGAAGCACAACTTCATCAGGTGCTTAACTCTGCCAATATCTTACATTTAAGGAAAAAAATGGAGTAATTCTTGCTCACAGTGGCTACAAATAGTTAATTTTTCATCCTGGCCAGAAGTTTCTTCCTCTGCCTTTTCTTGAATATTGTAGAAAACATTTTCCAGGGCCGTTACAGCATTCAGAAGGTCAGCACCGGTGCACGGCAGGCGAGGAGATGCCACGGCAGCGCTTCTGAGATGGCAGCTGAGCTGATCCGGAATGACAAACTAAAGGGAGGCTGCAGTCAGAAAAGTGACAGCGTTGCCTTTTTTTTTCTGAAAAACTCTTGTTTTCCCGTGTCTACTCAGAGTCAAACCTGCTTACTTCACCAGCCTTCTGCTCTCGCTGGCTTACAGACGCGACACGGTTCAGGGTGAGAGAGCTGGAGCCTTGCTCGACTCATGTATCTTTAATGGAATAATTATTTGTATTCTCAACACTGAAAATGCATTTCTTTGTCTGAACGGAGATCTGCACTGAAGTGCAGAGTTTAGAAGGAAAAAAACGCTGCAGTAAACTGAGATCTGGGGAGACATACGTGTAGAGAAAGAAGAGGAGGACATCACGTTTTTCCACCTTCAAGTGAAGGTTGCCTGGTGCAACCCGGATGCAGAGAAGGCTCCACCGTGGTGAATTGTAAGAATCAGATCATCCTTGAGACCCTTCTCTAGCCAAGGAGGAGACAGAGCATCCTTCCGGCGCCAGGGACATAGAATCATGGAATCACAAAATGATTTGGGTGGGAATGGACCTTCAAAGGCCACCCAGTCCAACCCCCCTGCCAGGAGCAGGGACATCTCCAACCACATCAGGTTGCTCAGAGCCCCGGCCAACCTGGCCTGGAATGTTTCCAGGGATGGGGCATCCACCGCCTCTCTGGGCAACCTGGGACACTGCTCCACCACCCTCAAAGGAAAGATTATTTTCCTAATATCAAGTTTGGATCTTCCTCCCTCTATCTTGAAACCATGACCCCTCGTCCTGTCACAGCAGGCCCTGCTGAAGAGTCTCTCCCCATCTTTCCCTTCTCCTCCAGCAACCCAGGAGCCCAGCCCACGAACACCCGCGTGGTTTCACACGACGCCACAGAAGTGCAAATGCTTTTCAATCGTGAATTCACCGTCTGCCGGCAATCTTGCGGAGGGCAAGGAGAGCCCCACGCTTTCAGAACTGGGCGCTGCAGGTCCCTTTCTGCTCTGGCAGAGTTTCTATGGCAACTCTAGATGGGTCTTGAAGGAAGGACTCCTGGTAGGCTCTTTCTGGAGGAGTTTGTAATGTAAATGCAGGCAGGCAGGAGAGCAAGCCCGCGCTCTCCATGCCCTCAGGTTATGGGTTATGGCAGAGTATTTACAATAACTGCTCAGAAAACAGCCCTTTGTGATTTCCAAAATGCACTTGTTCATCTGGCTAATTTTCAATTCACCCTTTTCAGCTCTGCTCCAAGCCAGGAGGACAAAAAAAAATAAAAATCCTTTCAAGCCTTGGTCTTTTGCTCCAGATGCAATTTCTGCTCCGTGACAGAAATGGTTCCCAGAAAGGGAATCAGCTTCAGTGCGCATCTCTGATGCTTTTTTGGAGTTTGGAATTGGGAATCTGCTCCTGTTTCCTCTCTCTCCTAATTCCTTTCTTCTGCCTGGTGGATGTTTATGACAATTGGGTCCAAAATAGTCCTCGTTTCAACGACGGCTGCATCCAGAAAGGGCCTCTCGTGCGCTGGATACCCGCAGAGGTGTCAGAAATCAGTCTGTCCCCCCAGCTTTGCCATATGAAGAACTCTGCAATGTCAAGAAAAGGTTTAAAAAGCTGGAAGAAGGAAGGAAAATCCCAGTTTCACAGCCGAGGGTGCCAACGCGCCGAGGAACAAGCTAGCTCGCCGCGAGTCGCCCAGAAACTGCGAGCTGAGGAGAAGATGACCCCGTTCAGGTCGTTTGGCACAAGACTATCCTCACACCTCATTTATCATCACTCAAAGTGTTGCAGAGACGGCGTTTGAATGTTTTCTGGGGCAAGTCGCCGTTTTCCGCATAGGAGGGCTTGCTGCTACGGACCTCGTGAGACTGGCGCTGCGTCTATCGGAGGAGCTCAACGTTGAGTGACGGCTGTCAGAAAAGCTTCCTTCAGGCTGTGATTTTACAGGACGAACGCCGAGGCGGTTGCTTGGAAGAGAAGTGATGGCAGAAAGCTCCTTACCTGGCCGCATGCTACTTCTAGATTTTCTTATTCAAGATGCTTGAATTTGATTTGCCGGTGTTGGACCTACCTTGAAAATGGTTATTCCAGGCGTGTTGCCAAAGCCAAGGTCCCCAGCATGGCCAGCTGGGCATCCCCAGAGAACGATCAAGGATTAATGCCACAAAAACTCCCCAGGAATTCATTGCCTCCTATAGCACAAGCATCTTCTTGCTTCCATTTCAAAATAGGGGGAGGTTGGTTTCAAAATAGAGGGAGGCAGATTCAGATTGGATATCAGGAAAAAATTTTGTACCTTGAGGGTGGTGGAGCAGTGTCCCAGGTTGCCCAGAGAGGCGGTGGATGCCCCATCCCTGGAAACATTCCAGGCCAGGTTGGCCGGGGCTGTGAGCAACCTGATGTGGTTGGAGATGTCCCTGCTCCTGGCAGGGGGGTTGGACTGGATGGGCTTTGAAGGTCCCTTCCAACCCAATCCCTTCTGTGATTCTATGATTCTATGATTCCTGTCTCTGCTTTTTACCCTCCTTTTCCTCCTCTGACATTCGCAGCATCCTGATTTCACCGGAGCAAGCAATTCACACCCTTAAACAAGATCTCTGGGGACACTGAATTTCCTGTTTCAGCCAATTGTAGTAACCGGCAACTCCAGGCCGATCACGACAATGATGTCACAGAAAAAAATTATTGCCCAAAAGGGCCAGTTTTAAAGGACAGAGTCGGCGATTTTCATTCGCAAGGGTTAGCAATGAAATGATGAAATATTTGGCGTTGCAAGAATAGGCCAAGCTTGAGTTAAACTCAAGTTTAGGGATCACAATATTACAGAATCATAGAATCATGGAAGGGTTTGGGTGGGAAAGGACCTTCAAAGCCCACCCAGCCCAACCCCCCTGCCAGGAGCAGGGACATCTCCAACCACATCAGGTTGCTCAGAGCCCCGGCCAACCTGGCCTGGAATGTTTCCAGGGATGGGGCATCCACCGCCTCTCTGGGCAACCTGGGACACTGTTCCACCACCCTCAGTGTAAAAAGTTTTTCTTCTAATATCCAGTCTGAATTCTTATCTTAGAATTAGATATTCTTATCTTAGATATTGGATTTTCAAATGCTAATTAACTTTAAAATGTCCATATGGTATTTTGGACATTTTGGACTTGGACCAGCGGCGTGAATTGCTCTCAAATACATCAGCTTTAGACAAACACAGCGGCAGATGGAGCCCACACAGAATATTAACAAACCCAGGGTTTGGGTGTTAAAAGGCTTAATGGGTCTCTCGCATAGATTTGGGCCAGGAGATTAGATTCAAACGGTGCTCGGGGGAAGCGGAGAATACATAATATTTGAACGGGCAAAACGCCACGGCTGTGGTTAAAAAAAAGGCTCTGGCAAAAATAAACTCTCATTTCGCCAGCGCGGAAGTGCAAAGGTTCTCTTGGAAAAAGAGGAGAAATAGAGTGATCCCACAAAGTTCCCTTATCCTAAGGTCTTCATCATGCATCCTCCAGCCAAGAGCCGAGATGAGGTCCCCTGGCCACCCCACCAGACCCTAGAGAAACCCACCAGCAGATGCAGCTCCTGCCCCACCCAGCGAAAGGCAAGGAGGAAGCGCAACAGCACTGAGATCATGGGGTTACGCAGCATCTACGACTTCTGCTTCATCAAGCGAATTTTTCAACCCCGTTACTTCCTAAAGAAGTGTACAGAAACCATGTTCTTGCCCTATAATCCCTTTCCTAAAAAAAAAACCAAACCTCATTTCAGGAAATGCTGTAATTCAAGCTATGTTTTTGCACCAGCTGTTCTCGTAGAGCTTCTCTTCAAAAAGCTTGAGAAGAAAAAAAAAAAAGATGGAAAAGCAAATAAAAATCCCTCCCCCTCATCTTGTAAATATTTTATTCCTTACAAACAGACTTCTGCCCAGCAGAAACTACAAACACGTTAAAAACCACAGCCGAGGGGTGACAGCCCAGGGATGTTTTAGCACGGTACAATTTTATTTGCTGGCCATAAAACAATGATTTCTATGACAGTCCAAATCAGCAAAGCAATTACAGCTAATTAAGTAGATTACATTTTATGGTTGAGGTGCATTCTCCTGGTTGCTCAAGCAGATGTGATAAATTTGTGGCAGCTCCTCTTTTGCTTGTTTTTGACACGGGGAAGCAGTCAGGCTTGATTAAAAAAATTCCAAGGCTCACGTGGTATTACCTGGGACCTCTGCGACTCTCGGGATGGATGGCAGATCATAGAATCACAGAATCTTATGGTTGGAAGAGACCTCCAAGATCATCAAGTCCAACGGTCAACGTAACACCACCATGTCCACTAAACCATGTCCTGAAGCTCCACATCTACATGTTCTTTGAACATCTCCAGGGTGTAGAGCTGTGGAGGAGGATAGAAGGACGTCCTCCAGCATCATGCTCAAAACCCATGACCTTGGCCAGCAAGGTTGGAAGACGCTATTTGAGAAAATGAAAGCTTATGGAAAAACCCAGCACTCGTTCGCTGGGATCTGGTCACCGGATCAGCACTTCCCTACCTACGTGCCCCACAGCTCGGAAAGGAGCCGGACACTTACTGTGCTTCTCCCTTCCACCGCTGCCAACAAAGCTCTGGAGGAAGCTCAAGTGGACGGTTGACACGGGAGGCTAAAGGTACAAGTAAAGATAAAACACAAAACATTTCGTATGTGATGGGTGATGCTGGACATGCAGAAGAGGAAGGTGCTGACAGCATTTCCCAATTCACGTGGGCGGCCGTAGGACTGTAGGTGGGCTGCAGACCACCAAAAGCGATGACATGAAATCAGTGCTGCCTATCCACGTGGAAGAACAGGATGGATTTTAGTAACACATCTTGAAATACTTATAATGTTAGATACACAACAAACTCTCCTAAAATCCATCAGAGATGTGCGGGCGCTGCAGAGGTGGGAGATGTGTATTTATGATGCCCGCAAGCCCAACAGCTCAAACAAAAAAGACTGGGATTGAGGTCCCCCCTTAGTGAGGGAACAGGGTGCCCAGAGAAACTATGGATGCCCAGTCCCTGGAAGGGTTCAAGGCCAGGTTGGCCGGGGCTTTGAGCGACCTGATCTGGTGCAAGATGTCTCTGCCCATGGCAGGGGGGTTGGACTGGATGACCTTTGAAGGTCCCTTCCAACCCAAACCATTCTGCGATGGCTCAGGAACACAAAGCACCACAGATACCTCCCTGCTGATGGGAGGAAATCAGAAAAGCATCCCGACAGCACCTCCCAACACGCCCATCCCAAAGTCCCAACGCAGCTGGGATTCCTCTTAGCTTCCTACAATCACCACTGCAGAGCAAACAGAGCTCTACCACCGCAGAAATACCAGAATGCGTGAAATATTTAAACCTGCAGACTTAGGGTTTCAGAAAAGGTATAAAACTGTAATGAGGGAGGTCGCTGTGCGTTCCCTCATCAAATCATCCTGCCTAAGGCATCACTTTTCCCCGACGGACTTGATGCTTGCCACAGTCAGCCCCCCGTCAATCCCTCTACCTCACGAGATGGCTCCTGACACGAAGACAACACTCCTCGGGTCACGCGATGCCCCCTAATTTCAGAAGGGCAGACACTCATGCTGTGTTTAGGGACGATTTTGTGACTTTGTTTTACGGTTCTTAAAGGATTTGGGGATTTTATGGTGCGCTCCTAACTATCCTCTCAAGAATTAAATCCAGAAGCTGACTTCTCAGCAAAAACGTAGGGGACTTTACAAATCCGTAATGAGTCATCGTGCCGCAGGTAGCGAGGCTGGCTTAAAAATAACACGTCCACCAGTGTGTCTGGGAAATGGAAAAAGGAGTCACCAGTTCCCTCCAGGAATAGTAAATTATAGCAGTGGACTTGAAGGCAAAATGGAAGGGGAAAAAAAAAGAAAAGCTCAGAATTTAGAGGAGCGAAAGGCATTATGTCGAGTGCAATAAAAATCAGATGGTTCACATCAGCTTCCTCCTGTGCTCTGAGCTGCTGAGTAGATAAATTAGCTTAAAAAAAAAGGAAGACAAGTCAAAACAGCTTCAGTTTCACCAGCAGAACCTGAGGATGTTACATTAGGAGAGAACAGGAAAGAGCCGTCCAGAGGAATCTCTTGGATGGTATCACAAATTGTTACCAAGAAAGTCAACAGTTGGCCATCAACTCATTGCACCAAAACAGACTTCATAAGAGATAATTTGAGGCACCTGAAACTGAAAAAAAATAGCAAAATATCTGCAAAATTATGAATTTTTCCTACACTACTTCATGTGGGAAAGGTCTCTCTCCTACAAAATGTACAAAACACGACTGCTTTCCCACGTGTCCCTGCGTCTTGGTGAGGACCATCCCAAACCATGGATTTGGATGACGGACTGTGATACAGTCACGACGTGACAAAGTAGCCAAAACTCATGGCAGGCTTCTGCTTTGTCTTCTGTGTACGTGTGTTAATGGGAACAGTGAGAAATGAAGGGTCAGCTGAGGTTGTCTCCAAATTAAAAAAAAAAAAATCGCTGAAACGCAACAAGTATGCATTTGTCCTGGCGTGGTTTTTCAATATCAACATTACCAGCAGAGCACACGGTCCTTCACCATTTCTCTTTAGATCTCCTGAAATCCTCCTCTGCCTGGATTTCTGCCTCCCGCTCCACCTCAGCACGCTGGAGACCTCCTGTCACCCACAAAGCCCTGGTCTACTTCCAAGCAGGGCAAGGATAAACAGGATGTATTTTATTGGATAGGGTTATTTTGAAAGCTTTATGCAAAGAATATACTGAAATTGTTCTAAAGGCCCAGCTTCAGCCGGGGTGTCTGCGATGTGAGACTGTGGATATGGAAACATTCCAGGCCAGGTTGGCCGGGGCTCTGAGCACCCTGATCTTTGGAGATGTCCCTGCTCCTTGCAGGGGGGTTGGACTGGGTGGGCTTTGAAGGTCCCTTCCAACCCAAACCATTCTATGATGCTACAACGGTCATCAAAAGGTGATGGATGCTGGAGGAAGAGGTTCCAAATATCTCCTTGTGCAAGTGCAAGGGAGCAGAGAAACAGGTTAATGGTGATCAGTCCCCAAAGAACTGAAGGGTTCAAGAGTCTTTAAAGAGCAAGACTGCCCCAACGGGACTAGTACGAGCTGCGGGAGAGTCCAGTTGTGTGGGATGACCTTTCTCCAGTTTGAATCCATTCCTTACTTGACATCTTTTTGGAGGGATCAGCAGTAGAGACTCAAAGGGGCCAGCAGATTGGAGGACCAGGGCCAAAGGACGTCTCTCTGAGGGATCTATGCTCCACATAGGACATTGTGAGGACCTGTTCATCATTTCATTTTCACTTCAGCTTTAAAAGCTTCAAGATACTCAATATACACTTATTAAAAAATAAATACGCAGCAAGCTAGAAATTCCTTCCATAAGGGATACAATTTTTAACAAAGTTGGAAATTGCGTATTAAAAATACCTTCATGCTAAATAATTTCCCCCGCCATATTTTTTTAAGCATCATTATACAAAGTAGCTGCTAGCTTTTCAGCAGATTTTTCAAGAGACTGACTACAGCAACGATATTTCAAATTAGCATTCTTTTAATCAGCAGGGTTGAAACCAGCCTCGCAGCTTCCAAATGAATTAAGTCAACAAAAAAGTCCAAGTTTGCAGAGATTCTTCCTTCAAACCCAAAGGGATGGTTCCTTATTAAGTGAAAACTCACCAGAAATGAAAAACTGTTTTAGCAGCATCAGTTGAAACAAAATCGAAGACCCATGGGCCTGCCCCTCTGCTCCGCTCTGGTGAGACCCCCCTGCAGCGCTGCGTCCAGCTCTGGAGCCCCCAACAGCAGAAGGACGTGGAGCTGCTGGAGAGGGTCCAGAGGAGGCCACGCAGATGCTGAGAGGGCTGGAGCAGCTCTGCTGTGAGGCCAGGCTGAGAGAGCTGGGGCTGTTCAGCCTGGAGAAGAGGAGGCTCCGGGGAGACCTGAGAGCGGCTCCCAGTGCCCAAAGGGGGCTGCAGGAAAGGTGGGGAGAAATTCCCCATCCCTGGAAACATTCCAGGCCAGGTTGGCCGGGGCTCTGAGCAACCTGATGTGGTTGGAGATGTCCCTGCTCCTTGCAGGGGGGTTGGGCTGGGTGGGCTTTGAAGGTCCCTTCTCACCCAAACCCTTTTGTGATTCCCTGATTTTATGGGCCTGTCCATGTGCTTTTGTGTGATGGCAAAGAAAGTCTCCAAGGAAGTGCTTCCATGCACATCATGCCCTAAAGAAATGATTAACCATGTCTCCTGTCGGAATCTGACTTTATCAGACGGGTTTGAGCCAGAGCATCCCTACCGAACACTCTTAAGAGATTTTGCTCCTTCTTTTAAACACAAGCAAGTGCCAATTCCAGGTCACTTGGCAAACGTCAAGAGGGTCACATGTAGAGGCTATTCTTGGTGCATGGTGACATCTCGGGTGTCCTTGGTGGTACAAGCAGGCTGAAGTTTGGTCCAATAACCAGCAGGCACCTCGTCAGCCGGTGCTCCTACAGTCCTGTTCAATACTAATGAAGTTCTGTAGATTTACAAGTACAAAATCAATGCCTTACAATTAATTTATACTGAGTCATTGTTCTGCAGTATCTCCCTCCAGCAAGCAACTGTCGGGAAAACCACAACTGAACAACAGCTTCGTTTCGAGGTGGAACTCTATCATGTAACACTCATCTCCTGCCTCCCCACGTCACCACTGAGTCACAGCAGTGAAATCAGAGAAAATGAGATCTTAAAACACTGAGCAAAGCTTGGAGATCCAAAATACAGCTGAAGCTAAGAGGAGTCCTACCACGACTATCAACAACTGGGCTTCAAAATACTCACCGATGTCGTGGTTTTGTTAGTGAGGGGGGGCCTAAGGTGGTAGCTTCTGTAGGAAACTGCTAGAAGTCGCTCCCCTTTGTTCAGGGGACTTGGCCAGGCCTAGGGTGGACCCGCTGCTGGCCAAGGCCGAGCCAGTTGGCAGCAGAATGTCTCGTGATAACGCCTCTGCGATAACGTATTTAAGAATGGGAAAACAGAAAAAAAAGAGAGAAGAGAAGATGTGAAGAAGCGGAGCAGGGGCAGAGGCGCAGAGGGGGAGGCGCGAGCCTCATGGGCCTTGCAGGCCTCACCCTCTGGCCTCTCGCCAGGCAGCCGATTGGGCCCGACTCGGTCCAGCCTGGCTGCAAGAAGTGGAAAGGAGATGAGAAGTGAATAAGATGTAAAAAAGATCCTGAGAGACGTCTGCCAGCCTGTTGTGAGGAACGGCTGCAGACGCCAAGGTCAGTGAAGAAGGAGGGGGAGGAGTAATGCGGCTCCTGGCCAAGATTCCCCTGCAGCCTGTGGTGACGACCATGGTGGAGCGGGTTGTCCCCCTGCAGCCCATGGAGGTCCACGGAGGAGCAGAGATCCACTTGGAGCCCGTGAAGGACCCCATACTGGGGGAGGTGGATGCCTGAAGGCAGCTGTGGCCCGTGGAGGCCCCGCTGGGACAGCTGTTCTGGAAGGACTGCACCCGTGGAAGAGATGACCCACGCCAGAGCAGTTCCACGAAGGACTGTGGCGTAGGGGTGGGACCCCACAACGGAGCAGGGGAGGAATGCGAGGAGTTCTTCCCCCAACCATGAAGCAGCGGTGTAAAACCGAGAAGAAATCTGGTGACACCCAACACCTTCCCTCTACTGGAGCCTCTTGATGCCTCAGAGAAATGAGAAGCTGTTGGGCCTGCGTGAAGACACCTGTGGGTCCAGCCTAAAAACCTGATCTGTTAGGTGTAAAAACAATGGTGGAATGAAAATTCCCCAAACTCAAAGTTTGTTATTTCTCCATATAAATAAATAAATATTGAGTTTCACAAACAATGAAATTGCCAAACAAGTCACCCATCCAGGTGTTTTATGACTATAAAAGGTGAACAGCCAATGCCACACCCAGCACACGCATCACTAACGCATGTGAGAGGCCGAAGAAGATCTCAAAGCCCACTCGTAATGGACACAGAGAGGAAGACGGTTGTCAGAGCCATAGTTCATAGAATCATAGAACGCTTTGGGTTGGAAGGGACCTTAAAGATCATCTAGTCCAACCCCCACCTGCCATGGACAGAGACACATTTCACCAGGCAAGGTTGCTCCAAGTCCTGTCCAACCTGGCTTTGAACACTTCCAATGATGGGGCACCCACAACTTCTCTGGGCAACCTGGGCCAGCGCCTCACCACCCTCATCATCAAACATTTCCTCCTGATGTCCAGTCTAAACCTACACTCTTTCAGTTTAAAGCCGTTGCCCGTTGTCCTGTCACTACAGGCCTTGGTAAAAAGTCTCTTTCCAACTTTCTTGGAAGTTCTTTTTATTTATTGAAAGGTCGCAATAAGGTCTCCCCGGATCCTCTTCCCCAGGCTGAACAACCCCAACTCTCTCAGCCTTTCTCCATGGGAGAGGTGCTCCAGCCCTCTGACCATATTTGGTGAAAGTCCAAAGCCCACATCCCTATTCAATGAACAAATTCAGAGGCAAATTTAAAATATAAAGGCAGGAAAACAGGGGAGATTCTGTGTCAAGCAAAGGCAGACAGAAGAACTCCCCAAGTCCCTGAAGCGCCAATTCCAGATGAGATGCTTGAAAAACTCACATCAACAGAAGACAGAGTTTGCCAGTATTTTAACCCAGAATTCACATCTGTGTTTTGTGAACTGGTCCTGTTCACTTTCAGGTCGCCTCATGTTTAAGTGAGCTCAAGCGAACGCGGTGCTTACGGTACGGTGCTTTCACGGAGATGATGGAAGGTATCTGCCCCCCCGAGCTTCCTACCTGGTACCTGGAGGATGAAGCAGTTCCCTGCTCCGGCGTCCTGAGAAGGAACTGAGAGCGAAAAGACCATCCACGACCTCAGGAGACAATGATTGACCTTATTGCCAACGATTTGATTCTCACAGGAGTATCAGCCACACAGCAGGAGAAACTCTGGTAGGGTTCACCACCCCTCAGGTGACAGAAACTACGACCAAGCCCAAGGCCTTGGCAATCCCACCATGGGAAGAGTTTCTTCCTTTCCTCCAATCCTCCACAAGATCTAACGATTCCTTTAGCTTTTCCACTGCTCTTCCACCTACCCCTACACCACCGAGATATTTTTTTTAGCTCTGCCAGAGCTTGGCATTATCTTGGTATATCAAGATCGATCCACCACATATGGGCAAAGGGTTTCCCACAGTGGTATCCACCGTAATCCAAAATCTTCCATCTGAGAATGAAGAGAATTGAAAATAAAGATCAACAGGCTTTAAAAAAACCCCAGAATTACTCTGGATTTGCTTCTTGGGGTGACAGAAATGGTGCTCAAGACGCAGCTGTGTGAAGTGCGCTCCTAGGCACAAGGAAGTTGCCACCTGGGCTGAACTGGATCCGTTTCAAGCAGCTCCTCCATCCTGCAGAACCCACAAACTTCCCGATTTCCTGAACTTGCTGCCGACGTTTTCCCTCAGAGTCGGCTCCGGCCTTGAAGCGGAGTGAGGGAAACAAAGAGGTGCAAAAAGCTATTTATCTGACAATTTTATACGTATGCTTGTACATATTTATGTATTTTTGGCAGTGCTTGACTACTTCCTACATTGTCCAACTGCCTTTGAGTGGAAGGACCTGCATTTCCAACACAGCCCAGATGAGGAGGATCTGAAGTTATTCTGGGGAAAGGAAAGACGAGCATCTGTTTGACCTCCTCCCCTGTGTGCAAACTAAGTGGATGTTGCAACACCAAACTCTTTCAGAGTTGAAGTTTTACGAAAACATGAGAGTTGTGAAGCCCTGAGAACCAAATGCCATTCACGGTCTCCAAAACCCAGCAAAATTCAAGTTGTCTGGCTTCAGGTTGCCTCTATCAACCAGCTCAATGGTGCCAAGCATGGCTGCCCAGTTGAAATTTCGTTTTCAGGGCTGCAAACCATCCAAACAGGAAAGACGTACACGTGCCTCAGCTAATTCACGCTGTGCTGGTGTGCCCATCACAAGCTCCACCTTCCAAGGTGGTTCCCACATGTTCAATCCATTTATAAAGGAGCTGAGGAGACTTCAGGGTGACTGCAGGCAAGGTGAGCATCTCGCAGGGGTGCCCGTGCATTTCACACACGCTCTTGAGCAACGGCAAACGGGGTTGAACGGGAAGACAACACAAACCGAAGAAAAACCGGACCTTCAAAACGGACACAGCGAAACGGTGAAATCTGAAGTCGCCCTGCAACGTGCTTTCAAGGCAAGGCAGCTCGGTGAAGAAATCCAAAGCCCCTCAACTGGTTGACTTGCAAATGTCAAGGAGAAGAAATGACCCGAGGCCATTTTGTCACTGTCACAGCTCCGCTTAAATAAGTTTTAACTTTTCCCCGCAAGCAACCTCTTGCCAAAGTGTAATAAAAAATGCATGAGGACTAGCGTCTCTTTTTGCGGGAGACTTTTCTCCCTAGCAGAAATAAACCAATGGGTAACACCTGAAGAGTTTTCATCTAAAATAGATTTCCAAAGGGCTCCACGTGCTACCGCTCACAATTAAAAATGCTTCTAATGACTCAAAAGAGGAAGCAAAGCTCCATCGCGCCGTATTTTGTGCAAAAGGAACGTTTTATTTCAAATAAGTTAAATTGCGAAGATAATTTAGAAAGCCAATTTTCTTCCAGAATAAGCTGCCTTTCGCATGATGAGGGCAAGAAAAACAGGAACGCACGCTGCAAGGCAGTGTGCATAGAGACAGAATCACAGAATCACAGGAGGGTTTGGGTGGGAAGGGACCTTCAAAGCCCACCCAGCCCAACCCCCCTGCCAGGAGCAGGGACATCTCCAACCACATCAGGTTGCTCACAGCCCCGGCCAACCTGGCCTGGAATGTTTCCAGGGAGATCGAGGACAAGTTCTCTGTATAATCTCCAGTAACTTGAGAAAATGGAGAATAAATGATGTTTACCAGAACAGCTATCAGGAAGCCAAAGGGTTTCCTCTCAAAGATCAGGGACAACAACATAATCCTGAGAAGATACAGCTCACACGTGCACAGTCCACACCACAGCAACATACAGCGATGCACACTTCCGAATTCACAGCTTCCACAGGGCTTCTGCAGACTCCGTCGCGGCCTGCCCTCCTCTTCAACTCCTAAACCTTTACCTTGTACAACCTAATCTAAAAACGCAAACGTCTATACCACCTCTGTGCAAACTACACCTACCTTCCCAATCTGTGATTGGCCCACAGAATACCCGGAATACACTGATGGCTGACGCCTCATAGACGATCAGGTCGCGAAGCCACATGTAGCTCCACCTCACCTCCACGAGAGCCATTCCCACCACATTTTTTCCCAGTTACTCTGCAGATCACCATGATCCTCCTGTCCCCCTCAGCTAGGACAGATGCTCTTTCTCCAGGGAACACCCAAAACTTCCAAATTCCTGCCGTTCAACACCTCTAAACCACAGCCTTTGCCATCCAGCTACGTAGGCACGTGCCTCATCCGCCATCTTCACCACTGCAACCCCTTTTGCTCTAGGTTGACAACTGCACCCTCACCCTTCCTACGTGCACTTGGCCTGCCGCTCCAAAGTTCGTTTTCTTCGCTCATCATTAAGATCAATGAATATCCAGCTCTGCAGACAGAGCTATAAACAGCCACTCACCTCCCTAACCGCAAATTCAAGGCTCTTCGCAGCCAATCCTCAACCCTCTCATTCTACTGAAATGCCGGTATTTTAATCTTTGAATACTGACGACGTTTCTCTCCCACACTTCAAAAGGAAAGGAGCCAACAAGAAACAAACAATTTGAGGTCAGGGTATTTCCCTGCTCGGCTCGCAAAACAAAGAGGTGATCTTCCTCCCCCCGCTCAGTTATTGCGCGCAAATTTTAATTGCTTTTCTGACATCTACAGAACGTAATCTTCTTTCGGTGTTGTCACTAGGATTAGGGCAGGACGAAGGTAAAGCTATTTTTGATTAATATGGAAATCAGGAATGACTTTCAAGAGAAAACCAGGGACTGTTCCTAATACTACTTTATCTTTGGGGAATTACAGATCTGAAGAGTAACACGAGAGAGCTGGTAGCTCGCTAAGCCTTCCAACCTGCGCCAAATGTGTTTAACAATATCTAATAATCTATTCTGATGGAAAGATGAGATTAATATAGTTAAGAAACGGTTCAAGATAAAGACAAAGAGAGTTAAACCCCCACAGAATGGTGAATATTATCCAGAAAAGAAAAAAAAAAGAGAGAGAGAATGAGACCATACGGTGCAAGGATAGCTTCCAAACCCTAATGGTTAAATTTGTTCCCAAGTCAAATTCTTGCTGAAGCTCAAATTTTCCCCGTGACCATTCAGCTGAATTTCTAACGGGTGAAAGTTTGAGGAATATGGTGGCATCCAGCTCCTCCTATTTGTGCGACGGGAAAAATTTGGAGATGAATACCAAGCTATTTTGGATGGAGAACCTTAGTTGATTGCCAAATAACCGCTGCTGAAGAGCTTCTCTTTCTTTTAACCCCTATGATCTGAGCCCATTGGTGGCAACGCATGGGACCAAAACTTTGGCTCAAGTTTGAGGTCTCATAACAGCTCCTTGGTGGCCAAGTCAGTGCATCTGGGTGAATTCACCTCAACATCAAGTTACAGGGATTTTCCCCACCTCCAGCATCCACAGAATGGGGTGAGCAAGAAAACAGAGAGATCAGAAGTGAGGACTCCTGGTCTTGCCCAGAGACGTTCTGGATGCCCCATCATTGGAAGCATTCAAGGTGATGCTGGATGGGGCTTTGAGCAACCTGGTTTAGTGGAAGATATATCTGCCCATGGCAGGAGGTTGGACTAGATGATCTTCAAAGGCCCCTTCCAAACCCAACCATTCTTTGATTCTGTGATTCCAAGCCTGGAGATCAGAGATAAAGACCAAAAGCCATGTCAGCAGTCTCATCTTCCCGCCAAGAGCGAGTGCAAGAGTAGGAGACGGGAGATGGTTTAGAAGGAGTAAAAAAGGTAAATCCTGGCAAGGTTAAACCTGGGAAATTTTACTCCATTTCTCTCTGAAGTAGTTACGAAGCCCTGCTCTGAGAGCACCGTAGGTGTACCTGAACAACAGGAAACCTGTGGACCAGGAACCACACGTCGTACTATTTTTTTTATGTTATCATTGGGTGCATGAAATTAATGAGATTATCAAATGGGAAATGTAGTGCTTCAGCTACGCCTGGAAACAAAGGCATTTGCTACGACGACCACAGAGGAGTGAAAAGGAGACAGCTGTATTTTATCCTGAAAGCCCTCAGACATTTTCAAATAGACAGAGGAATCAAATAGCTCTGTGTAAAGAGAGAGAGGCCTCCAGGACCAGCTGGGCCAAGCTCCTGTGATGGAAAATGAGAAGATGTGGGGGTAGGGAGTTTGGTATAAAGACACAATGTCGGAGCACGAGGCTTGGTGATGTTAAAAATTGACTTCGGTGTGGGAAAACACTGAGGTCTTGCAAAGTCAGAGGTTTGGACGTGTGTGCCAGAGGAAGAAAGCGCATCCTGACCTTGTCATGTTCATGGCTATCCAGTTGTATAATGGTTATACATATATAAAGAAAGAAAGAAAATATATATATATATTTACTCTGGTACTTTGAGAGGTATCGGGTACAAATTGGAATTTCTGCTGCTCTGGTGAGACCCCACTCTGAAGCCCCCAACAGCAGAAGGACGTGGAGCTGCTGGAGAGGGTCCAGAGGAGGCCACGCAGATGCTGAGAGGGCTGGAGCAGCTCTGCTGTGAGGCCAGGCTGAGAGAGCTGGGGCTGTTCAGCCTGGAGAAGAGGAGGCTCCGGGGAGAGCTGAGAGCGGCTCCCAGTGCCCAAAGGGGGCTGCAGGAAAGGTGGGGAGAGACTCTTCAGCAGGGCCTGCTGGGACAGGATGAGGGGTGATGGTTTCAAAATAGAGGGAGGTAGATTCAGATTGGATAGTAGGAAGATTTTTTTACACTGAGGGTGGTGGAGCAGTGTCCCAGGTTGCCCAGAGAGGCGGTGGATGCCCCATCCCTGGAAACATTCCAGGCCAGGTTGGCCGGGGCTCTGAGCAACCTGATGTGGTTGGAGATGTCCCTGCTCCTGGCAGGGGATTGGGCTGGATGGGCTTTGAAGGTCCCATCCAACCCAAACCATTCCATGATTCTGTGATTCTATATTTCTTGCTGTTTCTCTCCACGTTCCCTTCCAGGTAAGATTTTGCAGGACGGTAGGTTTGTGGGCTTTTAAAGGTTTTGTAACTCCATTGACACACCCTTCTCCTGGTACATTCTTTTTATTAACTGTGTGCTTTTCAGAGGGGAAATAGATGTTTTCTTTTTTCATGAGAAAATCTGCATTGTCTTAAAGACATCTTCACTTGATTCTCCATCAGTTCTCTTAATTTCCAGTACAGCTTCACTTTCTGAATTCTCCACAGGAATCCGAACGATATAATTACAACTTTTTTTTAGCAGTTGGCTCTGGTGACATTGCCTGCTGCTAGGTGGCTCTGGTCCTGCCAGGATAGATTAACAAGGCTCGCCGAACATTTTGTTTGGGTAAGGAACAGCTTAAGGGCATTGCCTCGTTATTCTATTAAAAGCGCCGCAGGAACTCGGTCGCATTTCCGATCTCAGCTGCTGTGATAAATGGAGATCTCCTCCATTCCTTCAGGAGCAGAGGAGACTTTTTTAGGATGAGAAACCAATTTCCTTTCCGTGTTATTGAGTTAAACACGGGAGTTAACTTTTCAAAGGTATTAAGGTCGTTTTGTTATTCTTCCAGCGAGCACTCGTTGAGCCGTCGTATCGGCCTTCAGGAATCGAGACGGAAGAACTTCAGCTCTGCAGGCAAATCCCAACAGAGAACGCGCTCCAGCAGCGAGGGTACGGTCAGTACGTACATACCGACAGTGGCGAAATGCATCTGAACGCACAGAGCTCCGAATAATTCCCGCTGAACAGCCCTCAGCACACCATGGGTGAGAGAAAGGAAAAAAATTAAAGAATCTTAAACTGTCTTTGGAAAGATGAACAATACGTCTCGTTATCAACACTTCATTTAGTATCTTACTTCCTAAACCCAATTATTTCCAGAAAAAGCAACTCTGAATGAACGGGATCTGAACAACCCCAGTTAATGGGACAAGACAAAGAACCACTCCAAGAGTAACGATCCGATTTGGCATTCATCAGTCGCTCGGTAATGAGCAAACGCCGATTTCAAATCTAAATTCACGTCAAACGCTTCTGGATAGAATTAACCCAAAAGCATATTTCAAAAGACCCATTCCAGGTGTCGCTGCTGGTTCCTCCATCCTCCTCCAGCAGACCAGATGCTCTCCTCTACCGTAGCTCCTGATGTTCCGCCTTCCACCACTCGCTCTGGCTGTCAAAGCTCTGGTCACTTCCCCCACATCCTAGCGTGAATCACATTTTCCACACGCGTCCAGGCTCTCAGGACAGGTTTCAAAGCCCTTTTAAAGGACTATTTTTGGAGAAACTTGAAATAAGTAGAGTAATGATGTTGAGGGACAGGAACCAATACGAAGACTACCAAGAGCTGTCTCTGACAAGACTGGACACCCCGTCATCTTGCCTCTGCCATTCCCCAGCTCTCTGGGGAACAGGCATGTTCTTGGGAGGGGGCTGGACTAGATGACCTTTGAAGGTCCCTTCCAACCCAAACCATTCCATGATTCTATGAACTCCTTTGCTGGTGGTGTATGTGTTAGCGGGAGACGGAAAAAGGAGGAAAAATCTCCCCTGCATCTGGCATCAGCAACAACTCCTTGAGTGAGCCTCTGTCACCCATGATCCATCATCGCTTTTACTCTTTGGCCTTACAGCTATTTTTCATATGGGCTGCAAAATCCGTGGCAGGCAGTGATCTGATTTAAAATCCTGATTTTTAGTCCCAAGAAACTGGCCACAGAGGAGATTCCTCATCGCGGGTAGCACTGAACAAATCCAAACACATTGCATTTGGCCCACGGTCCCTCCAGATCCTTGATGGAGTGATGGAGGTCACCTAATAGCAGTCTGCTGTGGCAGGAGATGCACATCCCTGGAAAACCATGACCAGAAAGCCTTCCTGCCCACCATGGCCACCATTTCCAGATGCGCACATGGAGAGGTCAATAAAAATTGTGTTGTCCGTTACAACAAAACCCAGCACCATTCCGCAGCCTGAGAGTAACGGTGGTAATAGTTCTTACCACCATAGAGGTCCCCCAACGTGTTTTGCAAATTCTGAAGAACAAAACAAGCAGCTCCTCCATGCCTCCAGAGGAAGACGCGTTGCCCTTGTTTCATGCGGTTCCGTACAATTTAACTGCTTTTTGACCTTAGAGAACTTTGAGGCTTGTGGATAATCCAGCTGTGATGAGATTTCAAATTCCTTGATGAAACATTTGAAGCTGCTGTTCAGTTCAAGAGGTGAAGTGAAGGAGGTTTGGAGGGGTGAGGTGATCTGCAAAAGATCATTCTGCAGGGCCTGCTGTGATAGGACGAGGGGTGATGGTTTTAAAACAGAGGGAGGCAGATTCAGATTGGATATTAGGAAAAACTTTTTAAGCTGAGGGTGGTGGAGCAGTGTCCCAGGTTGCCCAGAGAGGTGGTGGATGCCCCATCCCTGGAAACATTCCAGGCCAGGTTGGCCGGGGCTCTGAGCAACCTGATGTGGTTGGAGATGTCCCTGCTCCTGGCAGGGGGGTTGGACTGGGTGGGCTTTGAAGGTCCCTTCCAACCCAAACCCTTCTGTGATTCTGTGATTCTATGACTCTACACAAACTAAAATATTTCTTTCTTTTCCGAGCCTCCAACCACTGCAGCCAGAGCAATAATCCTCCGTGCGCTACCAACATCTAGGAGTGAGCACTCCTGAGATCCGTCTGCTTGTGTGCGAGTGTGGGATTGACTGTTCACTGATGCCCAGGAGGAAGTCGAGCTCAGATCCAGGAACGCCAGAAAAAAAGGAAAAAAAAAAGTAAAGAAAAGGAAAGTAGGTCAAGCAATTTACATTTGCTGAAAAGGACAAAAAACGCTGACGATTTTTTATTACCTTACGCAACTGCTACCAAATATCTGAGGCATCCTTTTTATCTGATTCAAATCCCACCTGAGTAATCCATGATTAAATTCAGTGGGTGTGAAATTTCATTAGGTTGTTCAATTTTAAGCGTATTGGATAATGAAGTTCCGTCGTCCTTCGGAATTAAGCAAAAAAAATTAATACTGTAATTTTTTATCTCACTTCCAGCTTTCCCCCATCTGTGAGATTGTTCTCGGTCGTGTAATACATCAGTGTCTTACCGCTCCATCTTTGATGCAAGTGACCTTCACTACAGAGAGGTTAACCGCTTGTAAACGTTAGCAGGGCAGCCAAGAGGACGGCTGAACCTCTGACCGCTCGGTCAAAAGCTAAAAACCAAACGAGGCTTCACCCGACGCTTGTTTAGGATAAATACACATCGGAAATGCAGGTTTTCCCGAAACAAAGCCATGGAGCAGCCCCGCTATATTTTACGGACTCCGGCGGGGATGTTTTCTAAAAGATCGTGATTTCTCAGAAAAATCTTTGGACTAATTCAATGCTATCACAGGCGATGGCGTTTCCGTCGGCATGGGAGAAATGTTAATCGGTAGCAGATGCCACATTACGTCTGAATTTGCCCCTCCAAAGAGCCTGGCGATTCAACGAGAAGCCACCAGCTTGCCTCGTACAAAAAGGCTCCTTGCTAAGACAAAACGAGAGAGGTCTGGAGTTGTTCTGGGGTTTTAAAATTCTGCTTTTTCAAGAAGACTGGTTTGAACTCACACTTCATAAACAGGAAGCGCTTCTAGGATTTTACAAGACCGGTGGCGCAAGGACGGCGAGCGGATTGTGCAAGCCAACAGCCAAGTACGTTGCCTTGCGTTTCCCAAGCAGGACTAATAAACTCCGCTTATTTCCCCCTCCTAGAAAGATTATACAACTACATTTTTCAATTTAATGGAATAATCCTTGAGAAGAGCCCATCTGAGAAAGAGTTAAACGGCAGCCACAATTCCCCTCGCCGTATTTTCAAGGCGCTCAGCACGCAGACGAAGCCAGTCTATGCCAGTACAAACAAACAATATCTACATACACATCGTAACAAGTCTTTTCATTTTGAGGTCGTTCACCAAAGCACGATGACAAATAATTGGTGGGGAAACAAGAGTTGTCAATTCTGCCTTAATCATGTGTTTACTTTCCGTCTTGACAGAAGTTGCAATATTTCTCCGATTCTCCTAAATGGCTACCAGCTGTTTTCCGTAAATGAACTCAAACAGCGAACGCCAATCTGCCTTCTATACTCTTCTGCGCTTTATTGCTGGATAGTTTTCTCATGAAAGAAGGAAAAAAATAAAAATTCAGTGAAGAAGCTGAAGCTTCACACTTCTAGAGAAGCATCAAGGAGAAGATCACGTTGGGACAGACGTTACTCAACGGCGCAAGACCAGAACGTGTCAGTCTTGACATCTATTAGAAGTTCACCCCAATATCGTACATCTACGCTAAACACATCCTGCTAGAGTAGGAGCTGCGAGACGCCAGTCAGGCATCAACAGCAAAACTAAACACCACCAACCAGTGAAAACCTGCCAAGCCAACCTACAACTTTAAATAGCACCGCTGAGCTTTTTCTGTCAATAGCTGTTTTCTGGCCAAGCTCCACCGCATTCTCCCTCAACTGCACCCAAACCCGTATTTTTCACTCAGCTCCTCATCCAAGTCTGGATCGGCGTAATTCTCAGCCTGTTGATCCCTCGTGCAGTTTCACGTACACTTTCTTTATCCATCTTGCCTTCCTGCCTTCCTGCCCATCTTGGATGCTTTCCCTGATCTCCTCTCCCATGGGGCTGAAGACCTTCACCAGCCACGTTATCAGATGCCTCAAGAGTCAAAAGGGCAGAAGACCAGTACCGTAGGGAGCAGGAAAGCCCAGAAACCTAAGACCTCGACTAGCACAGAGACACACTAAGGATGTGTCTACATCAGTGCAGGTCAGGAGAGCACCTCCCATCACACTTTCATGTCCCAAGGTGGTGGCACGTGCAGGCTGCCAGGATGCCACAGACCTGGAGGAGAACCCGGTGGAGAACCTGGAGAAGGACCTGGAGGAGAACTCAGGGGAGTGAAGTTATTTGATGATTTAGGCAACACTATAGGACTGACGATGGGAAAAAAGGAGGAAGGCAAAGGTAGGGAAGAAGACACAGTGACAAAAATGAGAAATACGTGAATTTACACTTCAACCGACTTCGGCTTGCTCAGGGGTCTGGTCAGTGGGATCCCACGGGATGCTGTCCTTAGCGGGTCTGCGAGAGCTGGCTGTGCAGGGCTGGCATCAAAAAAGCCAATGCTTTGCTGGAGTTGACGTTGTCAAGAAGGCCAACAAGAAGGACTTCTGCAGATACGCTGGCAGCAAAAGCAGAACTGAGAGAAACATGACCCCACTGAAGCAGGGACCCAGCAGCAAAGGACGCAGAAAAGACTGAGCTAACTCAGCTCCTTCTTTGGTTGGTCCTTATTGGCTGGCTCTGCCCTCATGTGCCCGAGAGCAGCTGTCTTGGCAGAGTCTGAAGGAGTGAAGTACAACTGTTGATAGGAGGCAGATGAGTTATGGACTTCTTAAGCAACCTGGACACAAGTCCATAGTGCCAGATGAGATCTATCTGAGGGTGCCAAGGGCGCTGGCTGATGTCACTGCCACTCTCTGTCGTCTCTGAACGGTCATGGTGATGGGAAAGGTCCTTGATGATTGGGAAAAGGGAAATGTGACACCCGCCTTCAAAAAGGGCGAGGAGGACAAAGAGGGGAATGTCAGCCCAGTCAGTCCCACCTCCCTACCCAGAAGTTCCTGAAGCTTCATCTCCCTACCCAGAAGTTCCGGAATCCTTCCAGAAGCCATAACCAGGCATGTGAAGAATAAGAAGATGATCTGACACCACCACCATGGATTTGTGAAGCACAAATCATGCTCAACTGCCCTGCCTGCCTTCATTAATGAGATGACTGGCTTGTTGGCCAATGACAAAGCCATGGATGTCTTCTACCCTGACCATAGCATGGCTCTCAACGTGGTTTCCCCTAGGACTGGGGAATTAAGGACTGGATGGGTGGGCTACAAGGTGGGTCTCAGCTAGAAGAAGAGAGGGGAAGTTGGAGACCTTAATGCCATCTGCAGCTACCTGCTGGGTGGTTAGAAGGAAGATGGAGCTATGGTCTACTTGGAGGCGCACAGCAAAAGCATGACACACAACGGGCATAAACTGGTGCAAGAAAAATTCAACTCAATATTGGGGAAAAAAAAAAATCCACGGGGAGGGTGGAACTGAGGCCCAGAGAGGGGATGGAAATATCCCTTCCTGGCTGAATTTGACACTCGATTGGACAGGACTCTACATCGAACTTCGAAGTTGGCTTTGATTTGAGCCAGGGGCTAAGGGAAAAAGACCTGCAGACAGCCCTTCCAAACTCAATTATTCCAGGATTTCATATATTACCAGCGAGTTTCTAACACAGAATTATTTCATAACTGCTCTTTTGTGCTTTCTCTACTCCTCTCCTGCACTTCAATTCCCGCTTCTCCCGCCTTCTGCCCCCTGGAATGCTCTCTCCTCGTTCCGTGCTTGCAACCACAACAAGCACGGCTTTGTATGAAATAGAGATGAGATAGCAGTGCTATTTTTCCCCCGAATTTGGACGCTAAGAGGTGCTGGATTGATTTTGGGCACGGTGCTCTACGTGGTGTCAAGTGCCTTCTGTTCTTAGAAGCAACGCTGGCAACGAAGAGGGAGAGCACAAAGTCAGCGCGTGCTCGTTAGCCTGGCAATAGGTGATAAACGAGAATATGGTAACAGCTTTAATCATTCCTGTTGAAGCTAATTTATTTTTTTAATTGTGGGTAGCTTAATGACAAAGGTAAATAAACCAGAGTGGAGTAACGAGGTACACTGACGGAGCCGTCAATCAGCGACAGAGCTTCTGCACTGTTTCCTAAGGATTTCTAGGGAAGAGCTGTCTTAGACCCAAGGATCCGACCCACAGTGAATTTCCCAGAAAATTGTATGAATTGGAGCTTTACGATGCAATGCAAGAATCGTACGTCAGAAGATTTTTTCTCCCTGTCCAAGAAGCTGCAGGCACTCTGGAAAATTAACTGCAAATCAAGTAGATTTAAAAATTAAAATTAAAAAAATAGTGAAATGAGAATGCATTTAAATTAATCCTTCGGCAGGGGATAAAGGAAAGACACACAAAACAAGGGTGGAAGAGTTAGGCTCCAAAGCGACGAATGCTCAGCGCACGCACAAGCACCTGCCCTCCGCAACATCCTCATCCTCTCCCGGAGGGTCCAGCCACCACGTGTTCCAGCGCACGTGCTGCCGCTGTCTCTGGGCACTGCAATTAGAAGATATCAGCTCGCTGTCCGTTTAAACGAGGGGGGAAAACGCTGGTGGCCTGAAGTGACCCGGGCTCGGCGTCCTGGACGGGATGTTCCCACTGGAACTGCTTTGCGCCGTTGCCGTGATAAAGGCATCGATAGCAGAGGTCAGCGTTGAACGGCCGAGGAAGGACGTTCGGTCTCGGCGTCCCGACCCGGCGACAGCGGCCGGGGGCGCGGTGGGGAGGTTGCAGCCTCGCGGAAAAGCCGGCAGCGGCGCACATTCCAACCGCCGCATCGCCCTGCGGGCTGGCTCAGGAAACTTGGGGAAGGTAAAAATATCCCCGCCCGCTCCCTCGGCTCGTGGGAGAGGCTCTGTAATTTATTTTGAATCAATCCACTGCAGCACCACACCTCTATTAATTCACAGAAGAAAATTAAAAGCCAATAGAATTGTTTGATATATGTATAAATAATGAGTAGCAAAAAAAAGAAAATTTGCTCATAAAATGTATTCTTGTTATTACTGCTCTGTGATTTTACGATGAACAACAGCAGCCAGATCAGAGAGGACCGCAAGGAATTTAAGGGGAAAAAAAAAACTGTACAAAGCTTGGTGAAGAAGCAAACTGAGAGGGACCGGTGCCCACAGTGCCAGGATGAAGAGAAATATCTGCACAAGGAGCAACTGGGGGCCAGGAAAGCAAATAAGATATTACGTCGCGTAAGGAAAGGCAGGGAGAGCTCATCTCTGTCAGCCGGTGCTTTGCTCTCCTCTGCTGCGCACGGCGTCCGGCTCTCGGCCTGAAGGGAGAATTGCAAAACGAACGGCGTTAGGGAAGGGGAGCTCACCTCAGACAGGAGATGAGAAAGGGCGAGGGAGGGGATTCTGCCCCTCTGCTCCGCTCTGGGGAGACCCCCCTGCAGCGCTGCGTCCAGCTCTGGAGCCCCCAACAGCAGAAGGACGTGGAGCTGCTGGAGAGGGTCCAGAGGAGGCCACGCAGATGCTGAGGGGGCTGGAGCAGCTCTGCTGTGAGGCCAGGCTGAGAGAGCTGGGGCTGTTCAGCCTGGAGAAGAGGAGGCTCCGGGGAGAGCTGAGAGCGGCTCCCAGTGCCCAAAGGGGGCTGCAGGAAAGGTGGGGAGAGACTCTTCAGCAGGGCCTGCTGTGATGTGATGAGGGGTCATGGTTTCAAAACAGAAGGAGGCAGATTCAGATTAGACATTAGGAAGAAATTTTTTACAGTGAGGGTGGTGGAGCACTGTCCCAGGTTGCCCAGAGAGGCGGTGGATGCCCCATCCCTGGAAACATTCCAGGCCAGGTTGGCCGGGGCTCTGAGCAACCTGATGTGGTTGGAGATGTCCCTGCTCCTGGCAGGGGGGTTGGACTGGATAACCTTTGAAGGTCCCTTCCAACTCAGACCATTCTGTGATTCCGTGATTTTCATGCACCGGAAGGCAAAGATGCAATCAAGGCGGAATTCAGCGAAGTATGTGACAGGTAAAAGAAATGTTTGACGATTGTCAGCTGTCGTGAAAATGGGATGGAAATCAAGAGACATATCAACAGGCTGCCGAGCGGGAACCTAGGGGATGGCGGTGCAGGTAGCGTGAGGATGAAGAAACCTGGCTAGGTGTCATGTTCAGCACTGTAACGAAGGTGAGAGAGAGAAAAAAAAAGAAATTCAGGCAAAAATATGAAGACCTAAACCTCAGCAGTAGTTTTCAGGGTCATGTTTCTATTTCTGGCCAAAAGATGAGTGAAATCACGTGCACGAGGAATGTGAGTCCAAGCAGACAGTGAGGCTGTGTGATGAAGCAGCCAAGCGCTGCAGTGCTCACATCGGCATGTTCTCCAGCTCCGCGTGGATGTGCTTTGCGAGGCACGTAAACCACGTCACGTACAACGCCAGGTGGAAGTTTGGAAGGAAGATAAAGCACTCAAGTTGTAAAAACTCAACTGAGGTGGATTTGTGCCGTTTATAAAAGTTCTGCGCTATTGCAGTAGCTTTAGGAGGACTTTTTGATTTTGATGAAGCTCTTCAGAACTTCGCTTTTATGTTCTTTCTCAAAATCTGTTTAGCTTTTGATATACCAACACCAAAAAGATCCTGCCAAGCTGTTTGAAGCTATAAAAAAGAAAGAAGTTGCCCTGTTTACTGACCTCTGCTTGAAAGCTGGAAACCGCACGTCATTTCCTTAGATGTTTTCCTCATTTCACCTCCTGTGTTATTATAATCGTCTGTCTTTCAAGCGTGGGACAAGCTGAGAGCCGAAGAACTGCCAGTCTGGAGCAGGTCCTCATGATCCACCAGGTTCTTTCTCCTCTCCATGGTAGGACCAGCACCAGATACGGCAAGACCTCCACAACGAGAAGATATGGAGGATTCTTCCTTTCTCCTCTCCAGGTGGATGGATGTTAAGTCCCATCAAGACCTTCATTATTTTTTTTTAAGCTCTCTGGTATAAGATCTCCTAATTCCTCCTGTGATGGATGTATTCTCTACTAATTATTGTCCCAGACGCATTAGATACATGCAGAATTTTTTTTTGCGTCAGTGACACACTCTGATACGGACTTTCACAAACAATTATTTCTTATAGCTGGTTTGGTATTAATCACCTTTTATTTTCACTAAACACTGCCTTATTCATTGTCCCACACTGGGAATTTCCCAGTCAGTCACAGAATCACAGAAGGGTTTGTGTGGGAAGGGACCTTCCAAGCCCACCCAGCCCAACCCCCCTGCCAGGAGCAGGGACATCTCCAACCACATCAGGTTGCTCAGAGCCCCGGCCAACCTGGCCTGGAATGTTTCCAGGGATGGGGCATCCACCGCCTCTCTGGGCAACCTGGGACACTGCTCCACCACCCTCAATGTGAAAATAATTTCTTCTTAATATCCAATCTGAATCTGCCTCCCTCTATTTTGAAACCATCACCCCTCGTCCTGTCCCAGCAGGCCCTGCTGAAGAGTTTTTCCCTGTCTTTCCTGTAGGCCTCCTTTAAAGGTCTCTTCCAACCCAAACCATTCCATGATTCCATGATTTGAGCTTGAGTGTCTTCCTAAGTCAAGATCGATGCCCAAAGTCTCCAAAACCCACAGCAACTCTGCTCCTCGACCACCGTCAGGCACGGTTGTTACCACAGAACTTGACAAGTCTCCTGCCGAGCACCAAGCAGTCCCAAAGGGGCAAGACACGAATTAACAAACCAGGCTGGATTAAAATCATAACAGGAGAGAAACTCAATTTGTACTCTTCGAATAAAATCAACCCTAAAGAATATCTCTGTAATTTTTACTTTAAAGCCATAAAATAAACTGAAAGTTCAGAAAAGGAAGGAACGGCATCATCAAATGGGGTAACGGGTTCAAAGCAGAGGGAGGCAGATTCAGACTGGACATAAGGAAGAAATGTTTTACCCTGAGGGTGGTGGAGCACTGTCCCAGGTTGCCCAGAGAGGCGGTGGGTGCCCCATCCCTGGAAACATTCCAGGCCAGGTTGGCCGGGGCTCTGAGCAACCTGATGTGGTTGGAGATGTCCCTGCTCCTTGCGCGGGATTGGACTGGGTGGCCTTTGAAGGTCCCTTCCAACCCAAACCGTTCTATTCTACGATTCTATGATAAATTAAAGTACAGAGGAGCTCAACTGCAAGGCCAAGCAAGCCTTCCAGGAAGAAAACTGAACAGAACTTTTGCTAACTGATACGTATTTACCCAAACAACCACAAAACATGGCTTGGACAGAGTTAAATCCAAAAAAACTTTGGGCAACAGTCTCAAAGGAAAGCAGAGATGCGACCCAACTCAGAAGAGCCGAGGTGTCTCTAGGAGAACCTCCTGCTTTTCTCGCTTTCTCTCAGCTTATTCTCTCATCGTGCTATCAAAGCCATGTTCCGGGTGAGAGGGCGCTGCTACTCCTCTCCTGTTTCTGGCGGGTGACTCATCGTCCTGAACTGGGGAGGATGCGGAAACCCATTGACAAAGCAGCACCAGCTGCAAACACTTTGTGTCCGCAGATCCTGTAAACGTGGGAAAAAAAAAAAAAAACAAATACAACCAAAAATAAATCAAGAAACCTGGCATTCAGACAGATAGTGCAGCAGAGGATGCCGAATCTTTCCCTAAAAGCCGTAAAATTTTCCACAAAAGCCCATAAGGACTAAAAGGAAGGGTTGGTCCTGCCAGTGAGGAGATAACCGCGCCAGATTTTGAGGTGCTGCTCTTTGATTTCTACGACGTCCAACCTACTACCTGCTCCCTGAGATCAGCACTGCTCAAGCACTAATAGAAGGGGAAAAAAAAAAAAAACCAGCAATAAAATGCACATTTCTGTACACACTGCCCCAGCATCTGGAAAGAGAGATGAAGGAAAGTCGCTGCACGTTGTTCAGTTGAGGGAGGACAAGCCCAGCAGATAAAAAAGGACAGGGATGGGTAACAAAGTCTTTGAGCTGCCAGCTGCCAGGGAATTGAGTCAGCACTAAGAACAATCTGCAATAATCCACACAGGTAACAGCTAAGAGAAGGTCCCCGCAATGCAGGTCCATGGCAAGGGTCTCCAGCCAGCCTTGACCCCAGAAACGTAGGCTCATCTCGCCAGGGCATGAAAATCATAGAATCACAGAAGGGTTTGGGTGGGAAGGGACCTTCAAAGCCACCCAGTCCAAACCCCCTGCCAGGAGCAGGGACATCTCCAACCAGATCAGGTTGCTCAGAGCTTCGGCCAACCTGGCCTTGAATCTCCTTCATGACCTTGCCAGGCACAGAGGTGAAACTGATCGGCCTGCAGTTCCCTGGGTCTTCCTTGGTCCCGTTTTTAAAAATGGGGGTTATGTTCCCCCTTTTCCAGTCAACAGGAACCTCACCAGACCGCCACGGCTTCTCAAATAGGATGGACAGCAGCTTGGCAACTTCATCCGCCAGTTCCTTCAGGACCCATGGATGCATCTCATCAGGTCCCATGGACCTGTGCACCTTCAGGTTCCTTAGATGTTCCCAAATGTGCTCTTCTCCTACAGTGGGCAGTTCTTCATCCTCTCAGTCCCTGCTTTTGCCTTCTGGGACTTCAGCGATGTTGCTGAAGCGCTTGCTGTTGAAAACTGAGGCAAAAGAAGTCATTGAGTACCTCAGCCTTCCCCATGTCCTGGGTAACCATGTCTCCTGTTTCCTCCCAGGAAGCGCCCACATTCTCCTTGGTCTTCCTCTTATGCCCGATGTACCTATAGAAGCTTTTCTTGTTGTCCTTGACATCCCTGGCCAGATTTAAGTCTGCCAGAGGTACCACACCAGCTCAGGGACACAAAAGTGCATTTCTCCTCGCTAGAGCCTTGAGTTTTCCCATTCCCCATCTCTCCCCTGCGCCACGCTCATTCAAAGCTCTGTCATCTTTCCAGTTTCAAGGAGTGAGTGCTTTATAACATCCCGGATCCTTTCAAGGAGTCGGGAGAACTTTCTCCAGCAAAAATTTGCAAACCTGCCAAAGCATGTGGCTTCAATCATTGGGAAACATCTCATTAACTTCTGTCACCCGGACAAGGCTCTGAGCAACCTGACTCAAGCTGGACCTGATGGCTTCCAGAGGTCCTTTCCAACCTGAATTATTCGGTGACTCTCCTTCAGATTTATGGGATGATTTCAACTGGAAAAATAGACAGAGGGCAGAACCTGCTGGTTAGGACATTCATTTGGACTCTGGTCCCGCTCCAGTGTTAATACGGAACAGGGTTATAAATAAATAGGAAAAGCTTCCCAAAACATCCTTAAAACTTGAGATCAGTCTTGAATCGAGAGCGTACAGGTTGAAACCTTCTCAGACAGAACTGAAGCTGGTTCTTCCACAGCCCGGAAAAAAAAATCCTAACCCTGGGACTACCGGGTTGAAGGGGGAAATTACCGCCTCTCTTCGCTCTTTGTTTCCTTTAATTTTCTCGTAAACGACTGAAATTAAACATTTGGGGTTGAAAGAAATAATTTGTATTAAACGCAACCAGACCGGCTGGCAGGCGAACGGGGTGTTTGGAGAAGAATAAATATTAATTATTATTCAAACTGAGTGGAATTATTTTTATGTTTTCAGTCGGTTTGCCAAATTAAACATAACACTGCTGCCACAGCCCGGGCTGAAGGGAAGAGAAAGAAGCAGGGAGAGCTGGGAGTGACGGATGGGGTGATGCGGGAACCCAAATCCGGAGCCGAGCCCTCGGGGAAGCACTGGGGAGGTCGCTGAAGCAGAGCTTGAGGACTTCTGGAGAGGGATGTTCCTAAACCCTCTGGGCAGAGCCACTACAGACATTGGCCATCCAAGTCCCAAACTGGAAGAAAATCAGATTTATCTGCCTCAGTGAAATGATCTTTTCTTTCCTCTGCAAAGATTTCTCTTTCTTTTTTACACTGTGATACGTTATCTTTGGTTTTCCTCATCCTGGTGAATACACCTGAAATGCTTTTAAAGGAGAAAAGCTAATTTTTAACGCTCTATTTAATTTTCAAACGATGTCACGCCCTTTTCTTCACTAGAATCCTGACTATCTGCTCACACGAGAAAAACGCAGAGCTCTATACCATATTTATAAAGGCTCACGCAAATACATAAGCAGTGAAAAGAGAAAAAAAAATCAGCGTACGGGATGAAAAGACAAGGAAGCTGCCAATCCTGTAGCACGGGAACGGCACTGGAGGGAATAAGAAGGGAAGAAGAAGAAGACGTGGCTACCAGGAGACGTGAAGCCCCCTGAAACCGCAGGAAGGGACAGAAATATAGACTGTCCCACTAACAGATCCTACTGATTTCCCCCAAATCATTAATGGCTTGCAAAGGAAACCTCCCGAAAACTCCCCGGTTGCCCCTGCAGGGAGCCGCTCCGCCAGGAACGCGAGGCTTGGGAGGAACCAGATCTAGGATAACGTATCTGACCTTCCGGGATTTTTTCACGCAGCAATTAGAAACGTTAATTTACCCTCTGATACGCCCAGGACACGACGCGTAGGATGCCGTGCTTGTAGGACGTGACCAGGAGCTTTTGGAAGTCTGTGCCCTCTAATGCCCCTCCTCCTAACCACAACAACCACTTCCAAGGACCACAACAAGTTTGTTATCTTATCACAGCAGCATCCCCCCACGAGATCAGTCAGGAACCCCAGAGTCAGGTTTTATCTCTAAAGCTCCGGGTTTAGGCACAGCACACGTCTCCCCTGGAAAGCCAGGTGTATTCCAGTTCAACAGGATCTAAAAACATCTCTGGAGCCCCCAACATCAGAAGGACATGGAGCTGCTGGAGAGGGTCCAGAGGAGGCCACGCAGATGCTGAGAGGGCTGGAGCAGCTCTGCTGTGAGGCCAGGCTGAGAGAGCTGGGGCTGTTCAGCCTGGAGAAGAGGAGGCTCCGGGGAGAGCTGAGAGCGGCTCCCAGTGCTCAAAGGGGGCTGCAGGAAAGGTGGGGAGAAATTCCAGGTGGTGGCTGCCCCATCCCTGGAAACATTCCAGGCCAGGTTGGCCGGGGCTCTGAGCAACCTGATGTGGTTGGAGATGTCCCTGCTCCTGGCAGGGGGGTTGGGCTGGGTGGCCTTTGAAGGTCCTTTCCAACCCATTCCGTGATTCTATCTCATTTTTTTAATGATAGGCACTAAGTTTGCAAGCCTGTTTTATAATCAAACGCAGTTCTAATATCTACTTATGCTTCTGCAATAAATTGGCCAATGATTTAAAAAAACGCAAGAAAATACTTAGAAGTCAGGCAAACGTCTCCTGAAAGGAAATTACTATGGTTCATATGTAACAGAAGCGTGGAGTTTTATTCAAAAACCGCAAAAATGCGTGGTACAGGGCACCCATTAACGACAGGGCTGTCATCTGCCCAGCGCGGCAGAGTCCTGGAGCACCAAAAAGCAAGATGAGGCTTAAAAGTGTGGTTTGACCATAGGACATGGGTTTTAAACCTGACGTCAACCCTTCAAAGGGCTTACTGCAATCCTCCCCCAGCTCCAAAACCCCACCACAACGCTACTCCCCCACCGGCCTCAACAAGTTGCCGCAACGAGGTCGAGGTTGTCGTTACAACGCAAACGGCTTGGCCATGCTCAACAAATAAATAAATATTAAATATCTTGTAATAACCCCTCGAAGGGGGAGAGGTGCCAAACAGCCAAGAAAGGTTGAATAAGCAGAAGTCTCACGGATTCTCAAGGGGATTCGACGTAAATAGAGACGAATAAACTGTAAAAAATCGTTTCCTCTAAAGGGCTCTTTATTGCAGCGCGTTGAACGAGCGTCTATTTTCTACAATGACAAGTACAGCACAGCTCGTAAAAGCGCGCAGGCCACCATTTTCCTCGTAAAAGAGCGCAATGTTATGGATGTTTTATTAGGAACACTTGCCCAGATCAACACATGACGGAGCCTGCGCCGGTTGCTTTTTCTTACCTAAGAAAATGAGACAGAAAAATCTTCAGGATGAGAAAAGGTACCCGAGAAACACAGGGGGATCTTCCAGTAGGAGAACTGGAAGAGGCTCTTTGACGCGGAGATGATCCCAGCACCGGCGTAAGATGTGGGGAGAGAGGGATGTAGATGTGCGGATGAGGATGTCCTTCCTTTGAAAGATACAACGTGGAAGAGAGAGGGCCGCGTGGCTGGGTTAAGCACAACGCCGCAGCCAAGGTCCCGTCGGCTCGGTGGGAACAGGCTGACGCTCAGGGTACCCAACTTTTGCAGGACTAGGGGACGCACTGCGGGAATCCCTTCCAGCTTTCCATCAGCGGGTGGTACAGCCAAGCGAAAGAGCAAAATGAAAACTTAAAAGCAGCCAAGGTTGCGTACAAGTGAGTGCATCCCCAGAAGCCGAAGCTTTGAAACGCAGCATTGGGTCACGACGCTTCGGTTACAGCGGGACTATCTCCAAGGCGCGTCCTTGGCGCAGTTCACTGACTCCCCCCACCGTATCCCCCTTCTGTTGACAGGGTTACACAGCAAAAAAAAAATAAAAACATCATGTAGTCATGGAATTAATTCCCCCCTTAATTATTTTTTTGTCTTAACTAGGGGAAACCAGAAATACTACGAAAGGAAAGAAGGCGGCAAAAAGCACCAGTGGTGGAATAACTGCGAAAAAACTAGGAAAAGCGGTGACTTGGGTAGGAGAGGAAAGAAGACCAAGTACAAGTTTCATCAAATCATAGAATCATAGGTTGGCAAAGACCTCCAAGGTCATCAAGTCCAACCATCAACCCAACACCACCATGCCCACTAAACCATGTCCTGACATGCCACGTCTACATGTTCTTTGAACACCTCCAGGGATGGGGACTCCACCATTTCCTTGGGCAGCCTGTTCCAGTGCCTGACCACTCTTCCAGTAACAAAGCGTTTCCCAATATCCAACCTAAACCTCCCCTGACACAACTTGAGGCCATTTCCTCTCGTCCTATCACAAGTTATTTGGGAGAAGAGACCAACACCCCCTCCCCGCACCCTCCTGTCAGGAGCTGTAGAGAGCGATGAGGTCTCCCCTCAGCCTCCTCTTCTCCAGAGTGAACAACCCCAGTTCCCCCAGCCGCTCCTCATCACACTGGTGCTCCAGACCCCTCACAGCTGCGTTGCCCTTCTCTGGACGCGCTCCAGCACCTCAACGTCCTTCTTGTGCTGAGGGGCCCAACTCAGCACACAGCACTCGAGGTGCGGCCTCACCGGTGCCCAGTACAGGGGCACCATCACTGCCCTGCTCCTGCTGGCCACACTGGACCTGATCCTGTTGGCCCTCTTGGCCACCTGGGCACACTGCTGGCTCATGTTCAGCTGTCTGTCTAGCAGCACCCCCAGGTCTCTTTCCACTGGGCAGCTTTCCAGCTGCTCTTCCCCAAGCCTGGAGCGTTGCGTGGGGTTGTTGTGACCTAAGTGCAGGACCTGGCACTTGGCCTTGTTGAACCTCATCCAGTTCCTCTCGGCCCATTGGTCCAGCCTGCCCAGATCCCTCTGCAGAGCCTTCCTGCCCTCCAGCAGATTGACAAAGCTGCAGGCCACAACAGGCTTGGGGGAAGGTGAGGAAACAGCTTCCTGGCACTGCGGCCTCTCTTCATCTCCTTCGTGTTGAATTTAGGGATCCGGGGCAAGATGCTCCTGGAGAGCCGGCGATGGATGCACCTCTTTGATGGGATCTAAGTGGGATTGGGGGTGAGGAACCTCAACTGCGTTGCTGATGTCCTGGAGGAAACCTTCTTGGTGGGGGTAGGAAATAGAAAAAGTGCGGTGACAAAATGTGGCAGAGAGGCAGAGAAACGCTGTTACAGCCGGGAGCCGAGGAGGGGGAGCTTGTGCCTGCAAAGCCAGTGTGGACGAGCAGACCATGACCAAAATGTAATTTATATGAAGATGTTTTGAATTTCCTCCAGCTACTCCAAAGTCAACAATGCATAACAGCTCCTCGCTGCTTGCGCACAAAGGTTTCTGCAGAGAACGCAGTTTGATTGTAATTACAGGACAGCACTGAAAATTAATCACCGCAACAGTTCACGTTCAGGTGCGCCGTGCAATTTAATTATCACGCTCCTTCCCGTCCACAGCACCCTCTGCAACGTGCAGCCTACAGAATTTCCATCCTGGCAAGATGTAGCTAAAAAAAATATATATTTTGGGGTGTAATGTTTTTGGTTTGGTAGGTTTTTTTTTAATATGACTCCAATTTTCGGAAGCAACAGTTGGCACGGTGGAGTGGGGACATCTTGGTGGGTCCTCCTTCACCTTCAGTCATGAAACTGTCCCATGAATGTGGAGTCAGCAATGGTGTCAACAATAAAGCAACGGGCAAAATGAAGTTCCACTTCTCCAAACCCCTTCTCAGAGTGTGAAGAAATGTTTGCCTCAATAGAGCTCGATGAGGTATCACTGTTGTTGATAAACCTAATTGTGATGGTCACCAGCCACTCAGTAAGGCTGAAATCCCATGGTTCCTCATAGAATCATAGAATCACAGAATGGTTTGGGTTGGAAGGGACCTTCAAAGCCCACCCAGTCCAACCCCCCTGCCAGGAGCAGGGACATCTCCAACCACATCAGGTTGCTCAGAGCCCCGGCCAACCCGGCCTGGAATGTTTCCAGGGATGGGGCATCCACCGCCTCTCTGGGCAACCTGGGACACTGCTCCACCACCCTCAGCGTTAAAATTTTTTTCCTAATATCCAATCTGAATCTGCCTCTTCCCTGTATTAAAATGAATTTCAGTGCCCCAAAGATTTTCTCCTTTTAAAGAGTACCAAGGAATACAGAAAAAAAAAAAAATCTGAAGAGTAAATATTTTTTAAAAACGCACAGAAATACCAAGAAATTCCTAATTTATCGATTTCACAGCAAACCAAATTCTGCTGTTTTGTCCCACCTCAAGCACCTATCTCGGTACAAACTTCAGGGAGAGGCGGTGGGTTTTGCAGCCACGTGTGTCCTCCACTTTCGGATCAGCGAGACACCAAACAAAAAAGGCCCAGTAAGACACAATAAATATGCAAATAACTTCAAAAGGAGATTAAAAACCTCCATCCTGTTTATGTAACTAATGAGTTTGTACGCCGGGAACAAAAAGGCCGGCGGTTTTCTTATTGGAACCATTCCTTGAAGGTCATTTCTACTCAGAATTTTTTTTTTTTTGAAGACCTCAAAACTTGTTATATAACGAAGGCAGAGCGAAACATACGGCCTTCGGCTGGTTTGAATTAGCTCACTTGTATCAAGCCCGTTCCATCAATACGCACTGCCATAGTAACTGGTTCCTCGGCTGGAATGCTAATTACTCCCCTCCGCTTCCAGGAACAAGAGCATTAGACCTACAAAAAAAAACCCATTCCTTTCTCCTCCTCTCATTAACTGGTTTGACTTGCTCAGCGCATTAATGCAGAGCCGAGAACGATTACACAGGGGCAGCAAACGAGCTGCGGAAACCCACGCTCTGTACGCATCAGCTGTAGGGATTCGGGCGCAATGAGGGTGACGCCGGAAGGGAACCCCGCGGTCTTTGCCGGTGGGGTCGCGTTGGGTACCGCACGGGAGAGCATCGTCCCAGCCCCAGGCGGCAAAGGCAGCGACTAAACCTGAACTCTGCCGTCGTTGAGAGGTGCTCTGTTCAGGGCTTGACCTTCCCTTTCTAAAAATAATCTGGAGTATTGATTTTAAACGGCAGGCAGGTCTTCTGTTCACCTGAAGGATGGAAACGACCTTCATTCTGCTGATAAAATGAGTTGGATTGACATCAACGGCACAGAGTTTGTACACGTGTAGACGCACGACACGCGAGGATCTGGAGGGACCTCCCCAGGAAGCCTATTGATCTATGCCAGCAGCAAGAGCAAACCCCAAAATTTCTCTAAAAATAAGGAATAAAAAGAATCTAACATTGTCAAATACTAGGCAACTTGTACCATTTGCCAGCAACATTAGAAGTCATGCCACCCACCAAATCTCCCCACCCTGGAGAATGCCAAGTCCTCCTGCTTGGAGAAGGCGGTTACAGAAACGCAGGATGACGTGCCCTGCCTCTTGAAGACGCCCGGTTTCGCATTTACTTTGGAAAGTTCCTCTGAATGGATATCCCAGAAGCTTCCACATCCAAGTTCCCTAGGACCACACATTACTCTTCCTAAATACGTCTGAGTTGGGCTCTCCCAAAAGACGACGCTTGCTTTTGAGTTGGGGTCTCCCAACAGATGACATTTGCTCGTGCTTTTTCTTGTGCTTGATAAAAAAAGTCATGCACTACTTCGCCGCGGGAGAAGTCGTTCAGTCTTCCGACGGACAGGAATTACTGGTAGTTGCAGTATCTCGCTCCCCTTCCTAAACACTTCTGAAAACAAAGACTTTGGGATAAACTTCCCAGGGGCAGCAGAAGAGGTTTCTCCGGGGCCAGATGGCTTTAAGGTGCCACCAGACGGACCTGCAGAGAACCACCTGGACCACTTTGAGCGGTAAATTAGTCAGGGAAGCCCCAGGGACTTTTAGGGACGATTTAACTATTGGTTAATGTAAGAGCTGGAAGGCAAACAAGCGGTCGAGTCGGTAGACAATCGATCGCAGCGCGTCCGCTGAGTCAGTGGCAGGCAGCATTGGACACCGAGCTTACAGCAAATGCCTCCTGAATTTCCCTCTGCTTGCTTCACGCCAGCCTCACATACCGGTTCCCTTCGCTCTTTCGTACCAGACTACGACACCGGATACCTTTTCACATCAACATGAGGCCTCTTCGTGCTTTAGTACAAAAAACAGAAGCTCCACACACCACCCACCCAGTTCACAGGCCAAGCACCCCTTACCTGCCAATCCTCACGTCCCGGCAGTTGCCTGGGCGGCAGCTGAACCGACGGCGTAGAGATGAAAAGCTTCACCTACCGCCCGTAGTCTTGCACCTATTTCCCCAGCTCCGTTTTTGGAATAAATGTCGCAAGGCTGCGTGAGTAGGCCTCACTCATCTCATCAAAATACTACACACACGAGGAATAACACGCTTGGCGACGAAGATCAGCCTGTATCTCCTCACTGCAAGAAGAAATTTCCCCCCTCTAGAAATAAAGCGAAAATTTTGCCCCCCCGTTCTCAGGCTCTTCAGCAAGCTCTGGGAGACCTTATCTCAAATTCAGTTAAAACCCAGGATGGGCAATGTCTCCTCAGCTGGAAATTCGAGCTATCGTAATTTCGCTAGAATACCAAAAACCGGGCGAGAAAACCAAGTGACAGATCTTTTGGTTAAGCTGAAGCTTAAACTCCTCAGAACAAAATGAGAAACAAAAGAAGAGAAAAGCAAGCCAGCAACTCACTGAAGTCTTGGGTTAAAGACGAGCTCTCATTTGCCAGCTCTGATAGCAGATGAAGCACTTGAGTGCTTTCCATGGGAATCAAGAAAGAAGAGCAAGAAACGTAAAAACGGTTGTGGGAAAAAGATCCTGAGCTCCAGGCACATAAAAAGAAACACGAGAAAAGTCAGATTTTGTAGTGATCACGAAGAAACAAGTCTAACAGAGAGGAAGATCCATAAGTGTTCTAGAACACTGGCCCAGGTTGCCCAGAGAGGCGGTGGATGCCCCATCCCTGGAAACATTCCAGGCCAGGTTGGCCGGGGCTCTGAGCAACCTGATGTGGTTGGAGATGTCCCTGCTCCTGGCAGGGGGGTTGGGCTGGGTGGGCTTTAAGGGTCCCTTCCCACCCAAACCATCCCATGATTCTATGAAATTTAAGGTGCAAGACTCAAGATCCATCTCCATACTCAACATATTTTCAAACCAGAGTACAATGAAATGCCCTTCCACAGACAGGACCCTACCACTGACATTGCTGAGAAGAACCCAGGAACCCAACCCGCAACAGAAGCAGGCCACAGCTAAATGGAAAAAAAAATCCCCGTGTTCTCACAAAATTGCTGTTACAAATACCAGCGATATTTTTGAGGGGCACAAACAACACCAGACTTTCATAAGTTATTGCTCTACATTTTTCCTTGCTCCTTGATCCCAAGGCTTCAAAGATTTGTTTATTATAGTTAAAAAAAAAGAAATATTGGGATGACTTCTTCGGCATCCAAGGAAAAAATGCGCCAGCTGCCTGGAGCTGTTTGCCGTTCTTATTTACCGACAGAATGAAGCTCTTGAACATTACTTGTGGGTTTGGTTTTTTTAAGAAGCAGATAGCTTACATATCTGCAAAATCTTTGCAAGCTCACCCTCCAAGCAACTGTCGGTGCTTTTTGAGGCGAGCGTGTAATCACAGAGAGAAAATCTCCTGGAGATGTAAGGAATTTACACGGCTTTTTTATCGCTAAGCCTTTGTTTACTCCAAAATTCATTGGAGCAGCATCTACATTGAGGAGAAATCAGAGAATCACAGAGTAGTTTGGGTTGGAAGGGACCTTCCAAGCCCACCCAGCCCAAGCCCCCTGCCAGGAGCAGGGACATCTCCAACCACATCAGGTTGCTCAGAGCCCCGGCCAACCTGGCCTGGAATGTTTCCAGGGATGGGGCATCCACCGCCTCTCTGGGCAACCTGGGCCAGGGGTCCACAATCCTTGGCGTAAAAAATTTCTTCCTTTTATCTAGTTGACTCTACCCTGCAAAAGGACTCCTCATAGCTCTTCATCTCAGGTAGCTGAACCCAAACTCCTCTCCTGACCCCGTTTCCGGCGCAAGCGAACTGCGCTGCCAGCAGCTGCGCCCCTGCTTCGAGCCAGGCACACAACCGTACTTTGCCAAACGGAGACTTTTCTAACAACCTCTGCGGGTGTGCAGGTCAAGGTCTTGTACCACCTCATCAGCCCTGGCTTACGATGACAGTAGCCTTTGACGCAGAAGAGTCTCCTTCCTCATACCACTAAGGGAACTGAGTAGACTTCATTTGTACTTGTGCTGATTTAAATAAGACGAATTTCAATAGGGAAAGCTGAAAAATTCCCCTTACCTTCCAAAATAATCCGTTACCTCTTGCCTTTTCCATACCTGCTAATGGCAACAGGAAGGAAATTCCATTTTTCTGTGCCTGGAAATTTCTTATTGCACTTCAATGGAGCTGCTGGTCCCAAGCTTACAGAAATCACGGATCATGGTGTATCACAGAATCATAGAATCACGGAATGGTTTGGGTGGGAAGGGACCTTTCAAAACCACCCAGCCCAACCCCCCTGCCAGGAGCAGGGACATCTCCAACCACATCACGTTGCTCAGAGCCCCGGCCAACCTGGCCTGGAATGTTTCCAGGGATGGGGCATCCACCGCCTCTCTGGGCAACCTGGGACAGTGTCTCATCTCCCTCATCATAAAGAATTTCTTCCTCATGTCCAATCTAAACCTACTGTCTTTCCGTTTAAAGCCATTATCCCTTCTCCTGTCACTGTAGGCCTTCGTAAAAAGTCTTTTATGGGATGCCAATGAGTGGCTACAAGTACTTAAAGGCTGCACGCATGACAAAGGCAGAGGATGTAGAGCTAAGAGTTAGGCTAGGATTAACGATACAGCAATTTAAGATGGCGATCATATCAATATATACATCAATATCAACATCAAACGTCCTATTGTTTGATAGGATGAGGGGTCATGGTTTCAAAATAGAGGGAGGGAGATTCAGACTGGATATCAGGAAGAAACTTTTTACGCTGAGGGTGGTGGAGCAGTGTCCCAGGTTGCCCAGAGAGGCGGTGGATGCCCCATCCCTGGAAACATTCCAGGCCAGGTTGGCCGGGGCTCTGAGCAACCTGATGTGGTTGGAGATGTCCCTGCTCCTGGCAGGGGGGTTGGGCTGGGTGGGCTTGGAAGGTCCCTTCCCACCCAAACCATTCTGTGATTCTATCAAGAAACTAGATTAAAACTGTAACAGTTATAAGACGTAGAAAAAAATCCCAAGTAGAGTGAAAACCCATTTACCCAAGATATGTTGAATACAAACGAAGTGCTGACGGAGCCTCAGATACCTTCAAGAAAGACTTCCAGGCGGAGGCAGACAGCGTTAGATATTCCTCACAAACACAAACCCGCAGGCGGTAAAGCTGCAGAGGGCACAGAATTACGCACGGACAGGAGGCCTTCACCCGCTGCGCCGCTTGTGGAGCCCTGCAGAGAAAAGCCACCCACTGCGGCAGCACCGCCGAGGGACGGACCAAGCCAACGTCAGCTGCCGAGGGAAATACTCTTTTTTCAGTCTTTATAAGAAAAATTCGGACCTTTGTAAGGTCCGAATGACCTCAATCAGTACTGCGTAGACAACACGATACCGGAAGGTGTCCTTATTTTTTGAAATTTTAGCAGCAAGCACCTAAAGAGAAAGAAACGCGGACGCACCCACAGCCTCACCTCACCGCTAACCATCTCTGGAGCAGCAGAGGTGGCGATGCCATCGCAATTTTGCCATTTTTGACTTTGCAGCGGCCACACTCACCCCCACTGAAGAAGCAGCGAGGCAGACACTTCATAAATAAAGAGCAGTTCACAGTCAGCCTTGCCCAGCTTTTCATTTTTATTATTTTTAATTCCTAATTCCAGCTGATGAATGGGAGGCTCCCACGGATCACACGAGCTGCCTACCTGGGGAGAAATAAAAGCATGGAGGCTCACAAAGTGCGGCTTTATTTCCTTTTATAATCGGGGTAATTTGTAATATTGCCTAACGACAAGCTAGTAAATTTTTAGCTGACCGAGCAAACGTTACTCCAGTAAAAATTCCTTTGCAAACTGCCAGAGAGACAGCGAGAAAACTTCATTTCTGTGTGTTTTTTCCCCCAAAACAACTACATAGCAACTGAAAACAAATGACCACTTTCAGTGTCGTGTTCACGGTGTTCTATAGTTTTTCTTTTCCCCTCGTAGATTTTTTTTTCCCAGTGTCCTGTGCAGAATCTGAAGTTTTCAGACAGAATTTAACGCACTAAACAGGGGCATAAACAAAGAAGAACACAAGTGCTCAGGCATTGCAGTAAATTATAGAATCACAGAATGGTTTGGGTGGGAAGGGACCTTTCAAGGCCACCCAGCCCAACCCCCCTGCCAGGAGCAGGGACATCTCCAACCACATCAGGTTGCTCAGAGCCCCGGCCAACCTGGCCTGGAATGTTTCCAGGGATGGGGCATCCACCGCCTCTCTGGGCAACCTGGGACACTGCTCCACCACCCTCAGCATAAAAAACTTTCCCCTACTATCTAATCTGAATTGTCAATGTTAAAAATCTCACAAGAGAAGATAATAATAAAAAAAAAGCGTACTGTAGAGACCATTCTTGCGAGGGTGATGGAGGGATCGGTTGACCTTGGAGGTCTCTGCCTTCACTGACTCACCTACTTCTGCGAGGCTCATTAAAGGCTCCGAGCACAAAGCATCAAACACTTCAAGGAAAAGTTGGTCTCCATGGGAATAGAGGCCAAACTAAAAATAACTATAAGACGACGCTGGAACAATTTTGCAGGAGATTGTCATGGCAATGAAGAGAGTTGTAACCTGTTGTCATGCTAACCAAAGTTTTCAAATAACGGGGAAGCATTCCGCTTCCACTTCATCTTTATTCATACCGGGTCTGACATCCACGATGGGAGAACTGCACATTCCTGCCTTTGAGGAACCAGCCAGCTGGGAAGGAGCTAGGGATGGATAACGCACTCCGTAGTTAAAAAAGAAATTTAAAAACTGAAGCACCGATAGGATAGAAAAGAAGCCAGAGATGAAAACGGACAGGGAGCTGCATGATGCCTTTTTGAGGGAGATGCTCTCCTCTGCCCTTCAGTGCCTGGAGAACATGATCTTTGCTACGGGACGAGGAGCAGAAACGTTGGCAGGGAGCAGGGAGGTCGCTCGGGCCAACAGCTCAGGCAGAAGCACAACTTTCCCCTCTTTATCTGGAGTCCTTGCGTTTTGGCAGGTGGATTTTGGTATGGGAACACTGGGTAAGGTGGAAAGGGAACGTCAGCCCCGTGCCCATGGACTGGGAGTGGGAACACAACGAGTGTTGTCCTTCCTAGGTACCTGTCATCAGCCACTCACTTTTAAACCATTGCTCGTCATTTATTTTCACCAGTTCCAGCATAATTCGAAACTTTTAGGGTTTTATTTTATCTCGGTGGGAGCATTCCCACGGCTGCCACGGAGAAAAACGCAGCTCTTCGTTGAAGAAATGGCAGAAGAAGGGTTAAGAGAAACGCACGTGTTGGTGGCACCTGTGTCAGCAGGCCGTTAAGATCATAGCACGTTAAAAAATCACAGTATGTCTAGCGTCTCAAGACACCCAAACGAGAGGAAAAAAAGGAGAAGAGCCACAAGATCTCCAGACAGCGGGGAAAAGGGGCAGTAAGTACATCAGCAACGTAGACTAATGACAGACAAGAGGTGAGAGAAGACAATGAGGAGAAAGATCTCCATCACTGCCAACTCCTAAAAGGCACAAATTGCACATGTGAAAACCAGCCGGTCTTTGCCAATCAACGGGGACCCGAGAGACATGATGAGGACTTGATGGCTGAATGCCACCTTCTCCATCGGCCATGCGTGTGGTCCTGCTGGACCCAGCGAATACGTTCACCTTGGTGTTGTGAGCACGCGAGTTGGACAGAATAAGCAAGAGGGAGATGAGGCACGTGTTGGGGTTTTTTTAAGAAGCCACCTTCCCTTTCTACACGTCTCCCTGTGTTTTGCTAGAGACATTGCAACAAGCGGCACGGCATGGACAACGCCCATCGTCTTTGGAAATTGATATAAAATTGAGTGTAAGACATGTGGACCCTCTTGTAGCCTCCATCACTTACAGCTAGCTAGCAGCATTGACCTTCAAGTGTTGGGTTGGACACAGAAGCAGAAATGCATTTCCGCTCTCTCCCTTCCGTCAGACCAGGAAACGTCAACCACTAATTTTACAGTTTATCTCCTTGCATCCTGGGGTCAGGTGCTGGAAAGCAGACAAACTTATCAGGTTCCAAGGCGTGTCCCAAAGGTCAAGCGCCAAACTGAGGTCCCTGCATGAGAAGCGCTGGTATCCTAAACTCTTGGAAGCCAACAGAAAGAAACGGGTAAATGTAGAGAAAGATCTCCCGACCTAAGGTTTGAATTTGTCTCAGATGGCTGCAAGATGTCTCAGATGGCTTCAAGGCCAGGTTGGCCGCGGCTCTGAGCAACCTGATGTGGTTGGAGATGTCCCTGCTCCTTGCAGGGGGGTTGGACTGGGTGGCCTTTAAAGGTCCCTTCCAACCCTAACCATTCTACAATTCTACAAGACTCGAGAGTCACCACCCTGCTGCTCATGCACTCAACGAGGTGCTGTAGGTGCACACCGTAAGTCTTGAGTCCAGCAGTCCTACACCCTGAATTATATCAATAGGCTCAAAGCAAACGTTTGTTTAAAGACCACACAACCATTCCTGCGTCTTCACTCAGGAAAAATTGCTCTGTTCACCCCGGAATTCCTATGATACTTAAAGATGCTACTGTTTCCTTCACTGGTTTCAGAATCCCGGAACAGCACACAGATGTTTACTCACGCCCTCTACACGCAGCACAAGATGGTCCTCACCTCAAGAAATCACTACTAATTTGAAATAAGAAGAAACCAGAGGCAAACAGAAGTCCAGCTGCGCACACACTCACATCTTTCTGAACGAACCAGCTCATCGTTAGCCCACGAACATCTACTTTTTCCTCTACCTGATTTCATTTACAGTCATCACGTGCTTTGCATCTCTTGGGAATGCCACCAAAATCGACGCTCTTCTCTGCAACACATTAGGTTTCTAATCACAAGAGAGAGCAACACCATTTTTGAGTGTAAATGGGTGGCAACAAATCAAGCACACGGGTGAAGCTGCCCCTGGTTACTTACTAAAGAGCATTTCTTAACGATGAGATATCAAGGTCTCCACTTGTCGTTACTCCAGGGCTTCATTCTTGTACTTCTCCCTCCAGCTCTCACATCCAATAACTGTTCCTCACAACTCAAGTCTTCCGAGAGCTCAGCTTTTCAGTCTGATTTTGTCTTTATTCTTCGTCTTCACGAAAAGGTTCAAGATTATTTTGTTTACGAAGTGAAACGGATTAGATGTGCCCTCAGAGGAAAGGTTGCTGGGCTGAGAGCACTCTAGAAGGGACCTGTTGGGGACCAGCTTCAGAGGTGAGCATGGTCAGCATGTGGGTGGTGGTCACCGCCTGCTGCTCTTCTCTGGAATATTGAAGTCCTGAGTTTCTTTCCCCAGATCAGTGCTAAGACAGGATCCCAGCGCAAGAAAGACACGGACCTGTTAGAGCAGGTCCAGAGGAGGCCACCAAAACAGTGAGAGGGCTGGAGCGGCTCTGCTGTGAGGCCAGGCTGAGAGAGCTGGAGAAGAGGAGGCTCCGGGGAGACCTGAGAGCGGCCTTTCAATATATAAAAAGGGCTTCTAAGAAAGGTGGAGAGAGACTTTTTAACAGGGCAACAGTTTTGACTGAAAGACAGTAGGTTTAGATTGGACATAATGAAGACATTTTTTACTCTGAGGGTGGTGGAGCACTGTCCCAGGTTGCCCAGAGAGGGGGTGGATGCCCCATCCCTGGAAACATTCCAGGCCGTGGCTCTGAGCAACCTGATGTGGTTGGAGATGTCCCTGCCCACACCAGGGGGTTGGACTAGATCATTTTCAGAGCTCCCTTCCAACCCAAACCCTTCTGTGATTCCATGACAGGCTCATGCAACTCACCCATGCCCACCTCACGCAACTCCCACATCCATCTCTGCTCACAGGAGACTGATCATCTCCATCCAAAACATGCCTTCAACTGGTGACACAAGGAGCATCCTTAGGACCAACACCAGCAGCAAACACCGCCACCGTATCAGTAAGCAGTGGAATTCGCTCCTTTACGCTTTACTCTAAATCAGAATTAGAGACGGCCGCCTCACGGAGGAGCCCACCCCAGTGACGTGTTGGTAGGGTGACCAGGAGCACAGCAATACCAGCAGCAGAGATGGGCAAAACCCATGAACCCAAAACCCATAACCCAAAACCCATGAACCCATGGACCTAAAACCTTCAGTGGTGGAGCAATGACAACGTCGATGTTTACTGCTTTCATTCCCATCCCGTGAAGGAGGCAAGACACACTTCCAAAATTAAATCACTTTTCCATCAGCACACACAGGAGGAAAAAAAACCAAAACAACGTAGTGACAGATGACACATAACTCTGTGCCTTGATCTGCGGCGACGTTTCAAGCAGTAGTGCAATTTTCCTCCCAGGTAAACAGAGATTTATTGGACTCTATAGCTCAACGGAGAAACCATGTTTTCCAAAAACTCGAAAAACCTACAGGAGGTAAAATATTCTCCCAGAGAGCTCAGCTCCGACCCACTGGGCCGCTCCAGCAGTGTGCCACCCCAAAGAGGTGCTGAGCATGGAGCCGATGGCGCTACGTGAAGGACCACAGGGACATCTCCCAACGCTACGGCACCACCAGTTCATCACCAAGAGGCCAACCTTGCGCTCGGCCACAAAACCTTCATTTTTTGCCCCAGCTTGAGGATGACCGCTCCTTCCTCGTGAAGTGACGGCGGGGATTCAAAGGGTTTTACACGACGAGGCTGCTGACAAACGCGTTTCTCGTAAAAAGACCTGGAGACGGCAATTCCCACGAGGAAACAAGCGCTTCCCAGCATCAGGGGTCGAGGACGGGGGAAGGACGAGCGGGGACAAGGCGAGGGGAAAGAAAAAAAAGGCTTCAACGCTGAAGAGTCTTTCAGGACTCATTTATTCGAGCAGTGCCAAGCCAGCTCACTGATGCAATCCTTTCTTCCCGCACTCCGAGCCAGGGCTTCGGGATCCAATAAATCATCGCTGGCCTCAGAGACATTAAAATTCTAGCCCGGTACTGCGTTAGATGAAAGGAGGCCGGATGCCAGCAAGCGCAGGGAGAGGGAAAGGCTGGGACCGACGCTTTAAAATCAGTATACGGGCGCGTTTGCGTATAAGGAACTCCTGATTTGGGTTTCAGGCGAGGTTAAATCCAACACAAACAGAAAAGAGATTAAAAATCCAGAGCCCAACTGCGCCGCGTCGGGAAAGCTCATCCCCGTTAAACCAAAACTAAGATTTTCGGAATAAAGCACAGTAGAAAAACAGCCACAGTAATTTAGAGACGTGGTCCAAAGCAGGGAGCTATTTCTGAAGGTTCTAAAAATCTTTTACGACCCCGTACCAGCTCCCGTTTCCGTACGCACCCACCTCCGCGCTGCATCGCGTGGACCGCGCGCCGCGTGAATAATTCAAGATTTAAAAAATTCAATATTTAATCTACAAACGTGTTTCCAGAAGTCAAGGCACAAAACTTTAATTTATTGCCTTCGGACTGCGAAAATGTAACAAATATCTAACTGCGTATTTGGTGGCTAGACAAAAAAAAAAGGGGGGAGGGGAGTGGAGGAAGCAAAGATTAAGGGTTTGGAAGGATCAGAAGACAGCACTGGAGCTTATTTCCAATCATTTGATTGAAGCACCCGGGGATTTAAGAGGCACTGAATGTGTGGAGAGCAAGTATGCACGGAGAAAAACAAGCAAGGATGTGAGTTTGAGCTGCAAATGGCCGAAAAAATGTGCAGGAAAAGCCATTTATGTCAGACTCGGTGAGATTTCAACTTGCAGCTGAGAGATTCCGAGCTGGTGTGGGGATTCGGTGCTAGGAGATCATTCTTGTCTTGTTTCACAAACAACCCCACCGCCAGTTCACACAACTCCAGCGCCGTGGTGCCCACGGCAGAGGCTCCCAGAGTGCTCTGGGGGGAATCACCGACCCACCGAGCGCGTGCTGATGGGCTTAGAGTCAAGGAATCATGGAAGGGTTTGGGTTGGAAGGGACCTTCCAAGCCCACCCAGTCCAACCCCCCTGCCAGGAGCAGGGACATCTCCAACCACATCAGGTTGCTCACAGCCCCGGCCAACCTGGCCTGGAATGGTTCCAGGGATGGGGCATCCACCGCCTCTCTGGGCAACCTGGGACAGTGCTCCACCACCCTCAGTGTAAAAAATTTCTTCCTAATATCTGATCTAAATCTACCTCCCTCTATTTTGAAACCATGACCCCTCGTCCTGTCCCAGCAGGCCCTGCTGAAGAGTCTCTCCCCACCTTTCCTGCAGCCCCCTTTGGGCACTGGGAGCCGCTCTCAGCTCTCCCCGGAGCCTCCTCTTCTCCAGGCTGAACAGCCCCAGCTCTCTCAGCCTGGCCTCACAGCAGAGCTGCTCCAGCCCTCTCAGCATCTGCGTGGCCTCCTCTGGACCCTCTCCAGCAGCTCCACGTCCTTCTGCTGTTGGGGGCTCCAGAGCTGGACGCAGCGCTGCAGGGGGGTCTCACCAGAGCGGAGCAGAGGGGCAGAATCCCCTCCCTCGCCCTGCTGCCCACGCTGTGGGGATGCAGCCCAGGGTGCCGTTGGTTTCTGGGCTGTGAGCGCACGTTGCCGGCTCGTGTTGAGCTTCTCACCCACCAGCACCCCCAAGTCCTTCTCCTCAGGGCTGCTCTCCATCCGTTCCCCCCCAGCCTGGATTTGTGCCTGGGGTTGCCCCCACCCACGGGCAGGACCTTGCCCTTGGCCTGGTTGAACCCCGTGAGGTTGGCACGGGCCCACCTCTCCAGCCTGTCCAGGTCCCTCTGGATGGATCCCTCCCCTCCAGCGAGTCGACAGCACCACACAGCTCGGTGTTGTCGGCGAACTTGCTGAGGGTGCGCTCTGTCCCACTGTCCATGTCCTGACAAAGATGTTGAACAGGGCCGGGCCCAACACGGACCCCTGAGGAACGCCACTCATCACCATTCTGCCAGCCAATGCCGATGCTCTTCACCTCCAGAAGGAAAGATTTTTAAAACTGATCCAATATTTTTTCCGCCATTGAAGAGAGCCATGATGGCATCATGAAAGGAGATGTGCTAGATCGGAAATAAGTGGGAGGAGGTCCCTAAAGTAACCTCTTTCTAGAGGGACTTCATGGTAGGAACCCTATCCGCAGCAGCAGCTATTCCAACAGAGCAAACTGGAGATCCAGAGACACTTACTGGGAGGGAAGAAGTACTTACGGGGGTTTGGAAAGAAATAAGGCCAAAATAAGTTTAAGATTTGATGTATGGCAAATTAAGCGTGACTTGACAACGTGACCTAGAGGCGTGGAGAACCTAAGCGCCATAGACATGACACCAAGATGGCCAACGGGATCTTCGAGTGCCTGAACAGAGCAGTGGGGCAGTGAAGTAAAGAGAACACACAGGAGAAGAAGTTTTAAATGGTGTAAAACAATACAGCCATGGCTAAAACCCTCGAGAAACACTATAAATTAACAAAGCCACCAAAAAAGTTTCATTCTAAGAAATAAGACAAGGAAAAAAAAAGTACACTCACGGATTGTAATGCTGAATACACATTTTCAAAGCCCAAATCCCTGGTTAGAATTTGCCCACACGTGATGTAAGACAGAGCTTTGGCAGAGCTCATGCTTAAAAACAAAGCTCACTTCTTCCTCGAGCGAGTGAAGAATTTCAGGTTATGTGCCAATACTCTACAGAAGCAACCGCCGCACAAGAGAATTCTCCGTTCCCCTTTATTTTCTTTAATTGAAGGAGAACTTTCCGTTTCAAAACACGTTTCCAAGGCCATCTCTTTTTTCCCTCTCTGCCTTAGACACATTTTCTCCGGCCCTCTTCAGCCCATGTCATTTAATCTTTTGATTTCTTTTCGACTACAGGGAAAACCAAAATCAATATTGTCGCCAAGAAATGAGGCAGAGCATCAACCAGTTCCACGTCCCAGCCGAGCACGCGGGATCAGAAGGCACACAACGGGGTCATTCATGAAAAGAGAACTTGAGTTTGGTTCGCTGTTAAGACCTGAGACTATTCTGTTTATTTACAACGCAAGGAAACTCAAAAGCATGGAAAGCTTCAGACAAACACTTCCAAAACAAGGGGTGAAGGATGTTCCCCAAAGTCTCTATGAAAAGCCTTGGAATGCTGACATCGGTTGGGCCGATCTCCAAGCTGGCTGAGCCTACAAGCATCTGTAATGAGATGTTATGAACAATTTTCTTCAAAGGAGCTTCACTACATCTCCATTTCTCCATTTCTCCATCAATTTTTGCCCAGAGAGGTGGTGGACGCCCCATCCCTGAAAACATTCCAGGCCAGGTTGGCCGGGGCTCTGAGCAACCTGATGTGGTTGGAGATGTCCCTGCTCCTGGCAGGGGGGTTGGACTGGGTGGGCTTGGAAGGCCCCTTCCAACCCAAACCATTCTATGATTTCTAACACTAAAAATAAAATATTTTGTCTTGAAACGCAGGTACATGGCACCCACGCTTCTGCGCACCAAGATCTATTTTGCACAATAACCTGTGAGCGCAGTGGGGTGACCTCCACGTCCATCGTCCACAACTGCTGCCGTTGGCAGGAGAACCACCCAAACGCAGCCTACACCTGTTGCACACACTCACAAACAACCCACATATCACCCCAAATCCCTCTGCTTCCTTCTCCCTCACTCCTCAAAGAAGAAAACTTGTCCCTCATTTCTTCAGGGGGTTTATGCTTTTCATGAACTTGAGGAAGTCCATGCGCTAATTTATTACGAAGATGGGGAACTGGCCATCCGTGAGTGGTTAACCAGAGCACTGAAACCCAGCCAGCTTCCAAGGGTGAGAAATTCAGCAAGTTGTTTGGAAGTGTTCCTGTACGAAAATTACGCATTTAAACCAAAAAATAACAAGAGCCTACACAAGCCAGAGCTCATTTTTCTCCCAGCGAAGTCTGATTTTCCTGTCTGCTCTATCCACACCAATTAATAAACATGAAGAAACGCCAGAGGAAAAATATTCACTGTACCCACTTCATACATTTTTTAATCTCCCTGAAATCAATTCCACACCCTGAACACAGCTTAAAATTCCTGTTTTACAGAACCGGTAAGCAACGGATCACCTCATTAAACCCAGAAATGGCGTTTCCCAATCAATGGAAGGGGTAGACATTCACGTAGATCTTGTGAGAACAAGGAGGAGAGCACCCCAACCCTGCCTGCTTCAGCATCAAAGCCATTTGCCTCGCATTCCTCGGCAATCCCCACAAATGTGCTGAGGAATGCCAAAAAGAAAGGAAAAAAAAGTCAAGTTCATCCTCTTCACACATAGCAGTTCTGAAAGAACTTGGTTGCCTTGGCCAAAGAACTAATCTGCTATCAAAGGTTCAGCCTCTCCAGAGAATAATACAGCAAAATTTTCATTTTAAGTTAATAAGAAAGGCTGAAATGGAGCCTAGAATTATCCTTGTCCCACAAAGAGTATGCAAAGGAGGATTAAAAGCTGGCTGTAGAAATCCTCTTGGATCTTGGATCCTCTCTCCTTCCGTCGTCTACAAAATTGGAGGCTACCGGCTTTCAACATGGCAACAAACTAAACGAACAGCCGAGTGTAAAACGGGTCAGTCCTCAAACGTTGTGTTTGAGGTTCAACAACAAATACAAACGATGCAGATTGGGATAGAAACACACGTGAGAATGCCACACCTCCTGTCCTGCCAACAAAACCAACAACCGGAGGGCAGAAGATGCCGATTCCCTCTGTTGATCATTAAGTCCAAACAAATGTTGTGTTTTCACCTTGGGGAAAAGCGCTCATGGTTTCAAAACAGAGGGAGGCAGATTCAGACTGGACATGAGGAAGAAATTTTTTAAGCTGAGGGTGGTGGAGCACTGTCCCAGGTTGCCCAGAGAGGCGGTGGATGCCCCATCCCTGGAAACATTCCAGGCCAGGTTGGCCGGGGCTCTGAGCAACCTGATGTGGTTGGAGATGTCCCTGCTCCTGGCAGGGGGGTTGGGCTGGGTGGCCTTTAAAGGTCCCTTCCCACCCAAACCATTCTGTGATTCTAATCTATTCTATGATTCCAAAAAAAAAATGACAAAACTTGGGAGTTTGCAGCTCAGGAGATTCCAAGAGTCTCACTCTTCTGGAGCGTGTGGAGGTTCTATGGAGGGAACGCAAATGACGGGTGGGAGAGCTTGAAGTGCCAGAGGAAGTGCCGGAGCTTTCCATGTCCCTCAAGGATGGAGCTGGGCTCATTCATGTGCAATAGCAGAGGTGTGGAGGGTCCTAGAGGCAACCCATCCTCAGCAACCAGTGCCGATCAACCTCGTGAAGTTCTGCTCTCCACCTTTCTACACGGATTTCGACAGAATTACACCCCCATGGCCGCACAATTTTTGCTTCAGACTTGTGCAGCCTGCTGCGATGGTTCATAAACATCAAAGCATCAGCTCACAAGAATCTTTAACCCTTTTGGGAATCTCTCTGAGATCTCAAGATTCCAGACACACCACAAGAATATCAAATCGATGTCTTTCCACTAACATAAAAAATAATTAATACATTGACTCACGTATTTGCCTACCAGCCACACCCATTCTCTGTCATGAAATCCTGTAACCAGAACCACACGCGTGCATTACACCGTAAATTAAAATTACATTACCATCGTAGATCTTCCTCAATGCTCTCGAAAATCCCACAGAGAGATTGCTGCTTGAAGAAGCAGGAAAATCAATTAAATTGGAAAGCAAATGAACCCTTGCAGACAGCGGAAAAAAGGTTGACAAGCGACACAGGGAGACACCACGCTTTTCTCCATACAAATGGAGCTCTCAGTCAGAACTTCTCCTTAAATCATCAGAAATAGAATCACGGAAGGGTTTGGGTGGAAAGGGACCTTCCAAGCCCACCCAGCCCAAGCCCCCTGCCAGGAGCAGGGACATCTCCAACCACATCAGGTTGCTCAGAGCCCTGGCCAACCTGGCCTGGAATGTTTCCAGGGATGGGGCATCCACCGCCTCTCTGGGCGACCTGGGACACTGCTCCACCACCCTCAGTGTGAAAAAATTTTTCCTGATATCCAATCTGAATCTGCCTCCCTCTATTTTGAAACCACCACCCCTCGTCCTGTCCCAGCAGGCCCTGCTGAAGAGTCTCTCCCCACCTTTCCTGCAGCCCCCTTTGGGCACTGGGAGCCGCTCTCAGCTCTCCCCGGAGCCTCCTCTTCTCCAGGCTGAGCAGCCCCAGCTCTCCCAGCCTGTCATTTTGTCCTGTTCCTTTCAAAATTTCACATAACCTATGGAATAAAAGCATTTTTAACTTTACTTTCAACAATTGTGAGGAGGAACAGAAATATTGCCTCACGGCACGCAGAGTCTGTACAGAGCTGTTTGTCGGAAGCAAACCAAGGGCTTCCATCAGCAAAACCTCGACCTGGAGAACGTCTCTCCTGAGCGTGGAGGCTCCTGGGCAGGTCACTGCTGCAGCAGGACCTGGGAAGCGCTGCGACGCAAACTCCTTGGAGATTAACTAACCAGCTTCAAGTCTTCGGGCTCTTGGATTTTATTATCGTTTATCATTTTGTAATAACTACGGCGAATACTGAGCCAGTCAACCACAAAGGTTCGCGAATCACAGCACCTTATCAGCATATTCATCAGCTTCTGGTGGGGAACTCGATAACAGCGGGAGCCGTAACAAACGCTTCTGTCGTTTCACGCCTCAGGTCAAACAAGTCAGAGGAGAGACTGATTTTTCACCCCTGATTCCACACCAACGAGCTCATCCATTCGCTGCAGGTCCGGTGCCTGAGCACCAGTGGACGCGTGAAAACGGGAAGGCTAACGCACCGACGGGAAACCGGGCGGTTCGGCAGCGCGCATTTGGGGCAGGCGAGGTGAATTCTACCAATACTGGAAAAGCAAACGAGGTCCTTAAACATATTTTAAAGCCAACTTCAGTTACAATGACAGCTTGCATGAAGATCGAAGTTAATTACAGTCTGTTTTAATTAAATAGGAAACAATACTCAAACATTGTTTGCTGCTGATGTTCTAAAATACTTTGAATTAGCAAAGTAGAAGTAGTCACCAGCCGAGCATGAGGAACCAGGACTTTCCGGAGCACAAACTCAGCACTGGACAAACGCAGCTCCATCGGCAGCGAGAATATTCTCTCTGTCACAGAATCACAGAATGGTTTGGGTTGGCAGGGACCGTAGCAGGGACACCAGAAACCACATCAGGTTGCTCAGAGCCCCGGCCAACCTGGCCTGGAATGTTTCCAGGGATGGGGCATCCACCGCCTCTCTGGGCACCCTGGGACAGTGCTCCACCACCCTCAGCATAGAAAATTTTTCCTAATATCCAATCTGAATCTGCCTCCCTCTGTTTTGAAACCATCACCCCTCGTCCTGTCCCAGCAGGCCCTGCTGAAGAGTCTCTCCCCACCTTTCCTGCAGCCCCCTTTGGGCACTGGGAGCCGCTCTCAGCTCTCCCCGGAGCCTCCTCTTCTCCAGGCTGAACAGCCCCAGCTCTCTCAGCCTGGCCTCACAGCAGAGCTGCTCCAGCCCTCTCAGCATCTGCGTGGCCTCCTCTGGACCCTCTCCAGCAGCTCCACGTCCTTCTGATGCTGGGGGCTCCAGAGCTGGACGCAGTGGTGCAAGACCTTGCACTTGGCCTGGTTGAACTTCGTGAGGTTTGCATGGGCCCACCTCTCCAGCCTGTCCAGGTCATATATTTTATACTGTATACATTCTATATTGTACCCCAAATGAGATCTCAAATCAAAATTTGGGGACAGATGTCATACGCTTTGCCTCATTAAGTGATCATGGGAATGCTTGGCTGACACTCTATTTCAAATTAAGGGCTCCGAGCAAACTCTTCCATTTAGCTGTCAATCAGGACTGAGACATCGTTAAGCCCCAAAGCTGTAACGAGCTCCCAGGACCACGGAAGCCATTTGCACACACGATGGCAGTCAACATCCCCTCCAGATCTACCCCGTCATATGCTTTAGCAATCATTTTCCAAGCAATTTGAGAAGGACATATCTACAAATATGGCGGATGCCCCATCCCTGGAAACATTCCAGGCCAGGTTGGCCGGGGCTGTGAGCAACCTGATGTGGTTGGAGATGTCCCTGCTCCTGGCAGGGGGGTTGGGCTGGGTGGGCTTTGAAGGTCCCTTCCCACCCAAACCCTTCCATGATTCTGTGATTCTAAACTCCTTAACTTCACATGAAAAGTCTACTTTGCTGGTCTCTGTGAGTTTAAATATCCTCCAGAATAGCTTGTGGCTACATCAGAAACTGATACGTAGCTTAACGACGTTAAATGATGTAGCTAATTGCAAGTTAAAGCAATGTAAGAGAAATTTAAGCACAGAAAGCAAGAATTAGATAGACAGAGCCCGGCACTTGCAACACAGGGGACATGGCAGCCGCATTTAACAATTATTGAGAACACCCTCAGGAGTTGCCTGGCTTTTCCACACAAAGGATAGAATTTCAATTTTCTCCCCCTCTCTTGCAATATAACTTTAGGTCTTTCATTAAATATTCAAACAAATTCATCTTCAAAAGGTTGTGTAATACTATTTGCCTAGCAAGGAGAACAGCGCTCCGATTAAAGACTTTTTAACCTGTTCTCTATTTCGGGACGTCGTTGTAAGAGTTCAGCCCACTGACTCCTTACCTTCCACCTGAGCAACGGAAAAACCAAGCTCTGATAGGATTCAATCCCCGCTTCGGCGTCCTACCTTCCGACAGTCACTTGAGTCTTCCCTTCCTTCTTTGTTTTTTTGACATAAATGTATTTTTTTCCAAGGCCATCCTGCACATCTGCCACCAATTTCTCTTCATTTGCCCCAAACTCTGGAAGACAAACGCCTGAAGTCCAATGGTTTGGGGTGAAACGAGTCTCATGGGGGCCAACTCACCACAATCCCCACCAGAACCAACAACAGTTGGCCAAGGCAGACAACGGTTTTATGAATTTTAGGGCGTGGTATAGTCACAGTGATTAGCCAGCAGGTTATTTTAGATAATTTCCTATTACCAGTGCCATTTGATAAATTCAGAATGCAGCCGCGTAGAATTCATTCATCTGAACCAGAAATCACCCTCTCAAATTCTCCTTCCGGAAAGGTCAAGGTACAAACTCCATCCAATCTGCACTTCAATATTTAAATAAAATTTTAAATAAAATTAATTTCAATAAAATTGTCTTATCAAGTGCCAGAAAACAGCTTCTAAAACATTCAGGATTGTATGAAAGGAGATACAGAAAATCTACACTGAACGGATATTGAGGCGGAGCTTTGAACACGTCAAAAAACCAAGTGAAGTGGGAGAGAAGTAGACTCTTATCCAACCATCCCTGTGTTGGAAATCACAAAATTGCTGTTCTTTCTAGTGCAGGAAAATCACTGCGCACTTACGAGCTCGTTCTGTCACCCAAGCACTGCTGGAGTCTGGAGACCTCTTACAACAGTGAGATTTTTGAAGAGACTATTATTCAGAGAGATTTTTTTTCCCCAAGCTTTGACTGTGAGACCAAAGTTCCCTGAGCTACAGCATCTCCAGCAAAGCAGCACGCATAAATCCGATGGGGAAAAAGAAAGGGTGAATAAAAACAGGGCAAAACGCCTTTGAGGAACTCCCCGCTCCGCAGTATCGGATCTCCTCGCAACACCAGAACCAGCCCCGCCGCTCAACCAGCCGAAACAGCTCCCAAAGGCAACGAGGATATTGCGTAAATGAAGTAGCCAAAGGGTATTTGATGGTCATTTCCACTTGCTGCCGACCACGCTCCTCCACAAAAGCACATTCCCAAGCCATTTCACACATTAGGTGAAAGCCAACGCATGCAACGGGCAACGCAAACGTAAAGGAGGAAGGCTTAATGCAATACGGCACTTAATAGCTAATTACCCGCCCCAAAATGTTCGAACGCAATGGCTTCCAAGGCTGATTTTGTGAGATGCTTCTACAAGACCAGAAGAACAACTGCTGGTAAACAAAACCCACGGGGAAAACCACAGATCCACTGAAACCGAGATTTCTTTTGCCAAAGGATTATTTCTCTCGGAGCTGAATCCTTTCCGCATCAGCCCACTTCAGCTCTCCGCTGGTGACATAATTGTGCCGAATACATTTCAGTGCCTTTCTCAAGTATGAAAGACGACATTTTTAGACAAAGATCTAAAGATGGACTTCAAACAGACATCAGGCTTGCTGTTCAACGCAAGATTAACCCAACCAGAGCATAACTTGAAAACAAAAAATCAGTCAGTAGTGCAGTTTGAATCACCACCTACAGCGGTAACTGCATGTTCTCCAAACAACGGACTCTTGCCCGCAGGATCCTCATTTCTACGGCAGGATTATTCCACCACGCGCACCCGAGTCGCTCAGTTCAACTCCGGACGCAAGCCCTCCAGTTCCCAGTTGACTCCCCCAGCAACTTTTTGTGCATTTTTTTTGCCTAAAGAACCCCCATTTGGATCCTTTTCTATAGAATTTCCAGGGCATCCTCTTCTTACGAATTCAGGTCCACCTCTTCTCACAAATTCAGGTCCACCTCTTCTCACTAACCTTACCACATTGGCTTTGCTGAAGAGCTTTTCCTGCGAGTCACGTTCCCACCTGGCTCCCTGATGGGAACTCCTTCTCCCTTCGCTAAGGGATTAATGATTAACCACTCATTAACGATCATCCGCTCTCACCACCGCATCTGGACATTCACGGAAGAGCCACTGAACACGGGTCCTACCTGTGTACGCCATGTTCTTCGGGTTTCCATAGGGAGCCCCAGGTTGGACGGGGCTGTAAACTGGGTTCATGGTGGAAGACCGGGAACTGTAAGGACAAAAGAAAAAGCAGAGGTGAGACAACTGCCTTACGTTGGCTCCAGCGTCGTCTTCTCTGCAAAGAGTCTTCTGCTACGCGACAGCGTTACCGTGTTGTCATTCCAGACGCAGAGACCTGCAACGGAAAGGATTTACAACCAGAGAGCATACTTAATAATTCCAGTTTCGGATCTCTCCGTTAATTCCCCTAACTTCTTCAGCACCGCATATTCTGCCTACAAATGTACCTGAGGCAGGTTCACCTCGCACATCTCCGCCTTCAGGGGGGCTCAGGACTCATGACCCCACGTCGAGCTTGCAAGGAACAAAGAGGAGAAGCCGCAAATTCAGACAAGGGATTCTCCCCCTTGGAGGAGCTAAGAGCTCTTGGGTAACAAAAAACCCAACAATGAAGACCTGACCTTTCAGAAATTAGCAGATAAAAGACCGTTTGCTGCCGGCGAGATGGAGAGAGGCAAATATTTGCGAGCTTTCTGCGTGAGCTGACTACTATAACCTCACGGCCAAGGTTTGGGTCCTGTGCAAGGCCGTGTAGGGCACCCAGGGCCACCCACCGCACCCCGCCACGGGCCCAGATGAGGAGACGCAGCAGCGGACCTAACGCGGGCAACGAGGTCCTTCCGCTTCTCTCTCCAATAAAGATGAAGAAGCAGCGCCGCGTTAGCTGCCTGTGAGTTTTATTTAGAGGAAAGCAAGCAACTTGGGAATTTGTGCCTACTAACTGTCAGTTAAGCAACTGGCTCAGTTAATTATCTTAATGAAGCGCATTCTCAATTCTGATTAATGGGAAAATCAGTCATTAAGCTTTATTAGGCGCCGCATTTGTCTCCACAGCTATCTAGTGACAATTTCACACAAGAACCTCAACGATCTTGCTTCAAAACATGGGGATTTTTAAATTTATTATCCTACAGTCCATAAACAAAACCATTCTTTCCAAACAGGTCTCTCCTGACGGACGCACGATTTGTTACATCATTAACTCCTTCCGCTTTAACTCGGGATAGTAAACAAGTCAGATGTTAAATGTTAGCACCAATTGACTTGACAACAATTACTGCTTAATTAATTAGCCTTCCCTCCACCCCCAAGTTGGCACAGAAGGAGCAATTCTCAAAGCAAAGGAAATCATCGTTATAAAGCGAGCTGGAAGAGAGACCTGCTTACACTGGTGGCTTCAGTAATGCACGACGCAGCTCTTCAGAAGATGAGTAGGAAAATCAGCACAAGACTTGACATCCCTGAGACGTTACCGCTGGGGATTTACATCCAAGCGTAAGGGTTTTATGGCCGTCCCACTCTCATGGCCCCAGGCAGGGCTCCGAATCTCGGCAAACGTGGAGCCCCCAACATCAGGAGGACGTGGAGCTGCTGGAGAGGGTCCAGAGGAGGCCACGCAGATGCTGAGAGGGCTGGAGCAGCTCTGCTGTGAGGCCAGGCTGAGAGAGCTGGGGCTGTTCAGCCTGGAGAAGAGGAGGCTCCGGGGAGAGCTGAGAGCGGCTCCCAGTGCCCAAAGGGGGCTGCAGGAAAGGTGGGGAGAGACTCTTCAGCAGGGCCTGCTGGGACAGGACGAGGGGTCGTGGTTTCAAAATAGAGGGAGGCAGATTCAGATTGGATATTAGAAAAAAATTTTTTATGCTGAGGGTGGTGGAGCAGTGTCCCAGGTTGCCCAGAGAGGCGGTGGATGCCCCATCCCTGGAAACATTCCAGGCCAGGTTGGCCGGGGCTGTGAGCAACCTGATGTGGTTGGAGATGTCCCTGCTCCTGGCAGGGGGGTTGGGCTGGGTGGGCTTTGAAGGTCCCATCCCATCCAAAAAATGCAGTTGTCATTTCATTTGCTCTTTTTCTGGGTGTAAAGGGTACAAATAAACCATAATTTGGTGAAAACCACTGCATGTGTCTGCCTTGCGTTGGGTACCGAATGGGGAAAAGAAACACTCTTATTGGGAAGGATGAAAGAAAATGGTTTTTTAGCCGAGATAAAAAGATTGCAATCACGTTAGGGGTCTGAGTGCATTGCGAGGAAGAGGGTTGTGCTTCCTCCCTGCTCGGTACGCAGGGTGTGATTCCCAGCCAGCACGCAAGAGCCCCCCCACACACACAGCATTTCAGACGGCGGGTTTTCCTTCTTTTCAGAATTAAAGCACATCCAGAAGAGCTTCCAACACACTCTGCAAGACAATACCATTCCAAAACACATCTGAAATTCACCACGGGCACCGCGTTGTGGCGTTCGCCAAGGTACACGGAAACGGGAATAAACCAGGATTAGCCAAATGAAACCTCCTTGGCCACAATAACTCGCGAGAAGACGAACAGAAATGAATCATAAAGAGACAAACACAAGGATTGCTCTGCTGCACGGAGCTCCCGCGGCTTCCTCATCCCCACGACGGCGGTGCTCAGTTGCTTAGAAGCTGCTGAGACTCCAGCAAGGAGCCGGAGAAGTAACTCCAGCAGGAATGCCGTGGGAATAAGCTGCTAGCAAACAGTCCCGGGATACTTTCCGGCTGTAACCTGGTTACGTTTTCATCTGGTTTATCTTTCCGGCGAAAGCGCAGGACATGCTTCCATCGTGCTAGGAAATTACTTCAGACGAAGGGTAAACAGAAAGACAAGAGAGGTCACTCTACGGGCGGCCACCACGCCTTCAGCAGGCCAACGCGTTGGCCAAATTGAGTTTGCACAGGGGATTTTGAGTCAGCATGAGAAGAGAAATGGAAATGCTTGTGCCGTGAATGCTAAGTTCAAACGTGCCACGCTGTGAGGTGGCTGCAAGGCTGCGCTCAGGCGCTCTCGCCTTGCTGGACCAGAGCTCGGCTTCCCACTCTGCATCGCGCCCTCCCGCTGCCGCCAAGCCAAGAGGATTCTGTCCCCCACCGATGGTGACACCCTGGGACATCACCTACTTCACCCCCTTCCTACGGCAGCACTCAACGCACTCAAGAACCAGTACAGGTATCTCCACCATCTTCACACTACTGCAGACGCAAGACAATGGGAACATCTTACCCTGTTGCTTTTCTCTATCATTAATTTACTCCAGCTCTGGAGCCCCCAACATCAGAAGGACATGGAGCTGTTGGAGAGGGTCCAGAGGAGGCCACGCAGATGCTGAGAGGGCTGGAGCAGCTCTGCTGCAAGGCCGGGCTGGGAGAGCTGGGGCTGTTCAGCCTGGAGAAGAGGAGGCTCCGGGGAGAGCTGAGAGCGGCTCCCAGTGCCCAAAGGGGGCTGCAGGAAAGGCGGGGAGAGACTCTTCAGCAGGGCCTGCTGGGACAGGACGAGGGGTCATGGTTTCAAAATAGAGGGAGGCAGATTCAGATTGGATATCAGGAAGACATTTTTTACACTGAGGGTGGTGGAGCCCTGGCCCAGGTTATCCAGAGAGGCGGTGGATGCCCCATCCCTGGAAACATTCCAGGCCAGGTTGGCCGGGGCTGTGAGCAACCTGATGTGGTTGGAGATGTCCCTGCTCCTGGCAGGGCGGTTGGGCTGGGTGGGCTTTGAAGGTCCCTTCCCACCCAAACCCTTCTGTGATTCTATGAGAGAGTGCAAACTAAGGAAAAAGGCAAAGCAAAAAGATAACGTTTCTTCCTTGCTCTGCGCATCACCTCTTTGAATCCATCGCACACAAATCGCATGCTAATAGTATTCAGCCAAAGCCTTGAAGATGGAGAGACCTGACCTTACACCACATCCAAATTCCAATAATTTTCTGACAGTTTCGCAGTGAAGTCAGTTGAAGCTTGACCCTCACTTGGGATCCACCAAACAATAATTCAGTTAACTTCCAATTCACATGCCAAAGGTTAATTGACGCAAGCTACAAGGCGACGTCCCACCTTCCCCAAAAACTCTGTCGTGTATGCACGATGTAAATTATTAACGGTGTTTCCTGCTTGTATAATATAATGTCTGCTTTTACCCACACTTCAGCTAAACACGGTCACACAAATCGATCTAGGGCGTCATTCCAGAGCCTGAACATTGCGGTTTTTTCTGCAGTTTTCCCCACTTTTCACTTCCAAAGGAAATTCCAGCTCTGCTCCAGAGGTTCCACCTCAAGAACTGGAAACCCTGCGCCACAAACTCCAGCTCCCCAAAAACTGCAGTGGCCAAAACTCACGCAGCCCAAGCAGAAGGGTCATGGTGGTCCTCACGCCATCCTATTGACACATCTATTGATCTTCATATTGCCATCTTTATTGATAAAGCACCCATGAAGTGGTAGCTAGCAGCAAGAGCTAGGAAAGAAGCTTCTAGCACGAGGAAACATTTGCACTGTTTCAAAACGAGGTTCCACGTTTGATACACATATTTGATTTCAGACTTGCTCACTCTCAATCACGTCCTGGACCTTTTTTTTCTGGGAGCATTTCCAGTAGAATTGAAGACGTGCGGTGAAGCAGCGGTCCAGGAACGCTTTAGCAGTTGACGTTACCGCACGTAGGCGTGCCTCTGCTGATGCGAACCAGATTTGGGATGGCACATCTGCATCCCTCGGGGGGTGAAGGCTTGCAGACAGCGTCCTCCACGCACGGAGCATCTTCAGAGGAAAGCTCCGCCGCACGGTTTTAATCTCCAGTCAAGTTTTGAATTAGAAGAGCTAATTTAAATAATATTCCATCTACTCAAGAGATTGTAACTTTGAGAGAATGCATAAAAAGCATGATATGAAAATATTTGAAGCGTAGCCATTACCCGATGCAATCGAGACGTTCACTGTATGAACACGGACGGCGCTGAAGTCAGCAGCACAGCTAATTAACGCAACGTCATTGGCATACGATCTTTCGTGAGGCTCTGAACGTGCCTGACCTGCATCACTCACTAATTACGTGGACGATGTATTTTCTTCGTAGCTACTTCACATGACGCCACTTCAGCCATCGGAAAGGCACGTGCGTTTGTATCCGGCTGCTCCGAGGAACGGCGGAGGATTGGCAACAAGCTGCTGACCCCTGCCACAGGGATGGTACCACAGAACGACATCAACAGGAGCGCAGAGATGGGAACAGTAATGACCACCACTGAGCAGCAGTATGGATCCCACCAGAGGAAACCCAAGCTGCTTAGCTGAAGCTAACCCTGATGGAGGGAAAGAATTAAAACAACTGGAAAAGCTGTGGAGAGAGGGACTTCCATATAGCACTTGACCTACCCAATGTCAAAGACCAGCAAAGGGAAACCAAAAATGAGCTGGATTATTTACAGTCCTACAGTGTCCTTCATACAGATCCACCTCCAAACCAGGCAGTAGCACCCATCTCTTCTCTGCGGAGACACGGGAGGGTGGCACGGGCTAGCGGGGAGTGGCAGGATCATGGAATCATGGAATGGTTTGGGTTGGAAGGGACCTTTCAAAGCCCATCCAGCCCAACCCCCCTGCCAGGAGCAGGGACATCTCCAACCACATCAGGTTGCTCAGAGCCCCGGCCAACCTGGCCTGGAATGTTTCCAGGGATGGGGCACCCACCGCCTCTCTGGGCAACCTGGGACACTGCTCCACCACCCTCAGTGTGAAACATTTCTTCCTAATATCCAATCTAAATCTTCCCTCTTCTATTTTAAAACCATGACCCCTCGTCCTGTCCCAGCAGGCCCTGCTGAAGAGTCTCTCCCCACCTTTCCTGCAGCCCCCTTTGGGCACTGGGAGCCGCTCTCAGCTCTCCCCGGAGCCTCCTCTTCTCCAGGCTGAACAGCCCCAGCTCTCTCAGCCCGGCCTCACAGCAGAGCTGCTCCAGCCCTCTCAGCATCTGCGTGGCCTCCTCTGGACCCTAGCCAAGCTCATAAGAAGCCACGATCCCATCTCCTATTGCCTCCCCTCAGATAAATAACTAAATAAACCCACCCATCTTTCACTTGAGGAATATTTAACATCTACAACAGGAACAAGCCCTTGCATCCGCATTGTATGAAAAATTAAATGGCGAACTTACAAGCACAAAGCAGCTCTTTGACTTTGGGATTTGCTGATCTCAGACTGTCCCAAAATAAATGCTGAGGCAGGAAAAATCTTGACCTTTCATTTGCTGAAGTTTATGATCTACTTAAAAGCCAGAGGATCCCAAAAAAATATTGACGATTCAATTATGCTAGATAGTATATTAAAAATTAGTACAGGAAATCCTTGTTCTAGCCTGAGGAAGCAAGAGCCACGGAAGATGGGACCACTTGGTGGCAACCAGCAGTTGCTCAGGAAGCTGAACACGGCGTTGCAAAAGATCCGTACCTCATATTATCTGAATGAGGCAGAGCTTATGGAAATACCCTCAGCGAACGAGAAAGCAGGTCTCCTCCAGGAAACTTCAGCAACGAGAAAAAAATGACGCCAGCACACCTGATGTTACATTGGCTTGTTTCCAGAGGAGAAAAGGTCCGTACGCAGATGAACTCTGCGCTGTGAATTCCCGGCTTTACATCTGCAAGGCTGAGTGGTTCCATCAGCAGGTAACCAATAAATAACTGTATTTTTTAAAAACATCAAAGTATCTGTCCCTGTACATCCAAAATCATTCTCAGGGGTTCTCAAACAACTTCCTAGATCTATTCCTATTAATTTTTTTAACTCGAGGGCTTGCTGACTTTTCCTTTTGAACCAAACCCTGCTGTACTCCTGGATGGAGTGCTCTCGTTCTGCTCTCCGACTGAGGCACGTCCTCCTCCGGCTGATCATCTCCATTCTTTTCTCTTCGCAATCCTACTTCATTGTGTTTTGCTGAAAACACTTCCCAGGGCACGCAGTTTGAAGACTTCTCTCTGCTCCTTTCTTTCCACAAACTATGGCTTGGGAGATTCCGGTTGGCCATCAGGAAAAGTCTTCTGACTAGGTGGGTACTGCCTTACTGGACCAGGTTGACCACCGATCTGCTGGAGTTTTCAGGGCTGGTCTAAGCAAGGCCGTGACTCAACTTGGTGCTGGGGAAATCCCCACCGTGAGCATGAGGCTCGACTGGAGGCTCCAGATGTCCTTCCAACCAGCATTTCATCTCCGGCTCAAAATAATTTCTCCTGTCACTCATTTCTCAGACCTCCACCTCCCTCCGCAGTCTCAGGCTGTAACTTTCTTGGTCTCAGCTGTAACAGCCTTCCAAAGACTTTGGATTTTCCTAATGGTCTCCAGTCAGAAGTTTCCTTGGCACCTGGTAGGACACCAGAAACCTTGGCGGGGTGGTGAGGGAGCGGGTGGCATTCACACTTTTCCACTGATGGATATCCACGTTGTAGCGCATCAAACAGATGCGTGACGTTAAGACGTCTCACAGGGCCATGAAAATTTACTTCCCACATCAGCTGGGATGCTAAACAAACACTAAATAGTGCCTTACTGACATTTTTAATTAAATTAGTGCAGAATTTGACCTACCATAAAATTACTGAAGCTCTAAAACAAGCCACGCTTTAGTAGCCAGACATAAAAAACAGACACAAAAATAATATTCATAAAAAGACAATTTCTGTTACTAACAAACATAAGCTTCCCCTCTTCCAAGCTCTTGAAAAATATTAAATGATCCATCACCGCGGCAGCTGCGTTTTACAGATGCCAAGAAGCCTGCAGGAGGGCAGTGAGAGGATTGGCAAGACCAAAGTGCCAGGACCAAGATTCAGCTCCTGAGAGTACATAGGATCATAGAATCATAGAATCTTTAGGTTGGAAGAGATCTCCAAAATCATCCAGTCCAACCGTCAACCCAACACCACCATGCCCACTAAACCATGTCCTGACGTGCCACGTCACACGTTCTTTGAACACCTCCAGGGATGGTGACTCCACCACTTCCCCGGGCAGCCTGTTCAGTGCCTGGCCACTCTGTCAGCAAAGAAGTGTTTCCTGATATCCAACCTAAACCTCTCCTGACACAACTTGAGGCCATTTCCTCTCATCCTATCACTCGTTATTTGGGAGAAGAGACCAACACCCCCTCCCCGCACCCTCCTGCCAGGAGCTGTAGAGAGCGATGAGGTCTCCCCTCAACCTCCTCTTCTCCAGACTGAACAACCCCAGTTCCCTCAGCCGCTCCTCATCACACTGGTGCTCCAGACCCCTCACCAGCTGCGTTGCCCTTCTCTGGACGCGCTCCAGCACCTCAACGTCCTTCTTGTGCTGAGGGGCCCAACACTGCACACAGCACTCGAGGTGCGGCCTCACCGGTGCCGAGTACAGGGGCAAAGCTTGCTTTGTTTTCAGGAGAGAAGACTCAAGTATCTGAGCATGTTTTGGAGATGGAGGCTCCCATCTCAGAGGCTTTAAAGCGTAATTTAAAAATGGGATGTGGTCAGCTAGAGAAATACCAGAGTTGAAGGCGACGCCACGACAGCGAGTTGGGGACACACTCGCTTGCGGACGGCATATCCAAATCACGCCGGCTGCATGTTATCCTCAAAGACACACTTCAATTTATGTTTTGCTCCAAAATTTCCAACCACTACCGTTAGTTACTTTCCTTCAGATTTTATAATGACTGCCCTCAGCACGGGAAAATCACTTTCCAGCCATGTCCTGAATATTGAGAACATTGCTCCTGCCCACGCACTGCAACAGGATAAAGATCTAAATTTGTTCCTGAGTGGATTACGCTGTACAAAGTTGACACTCCAGAAATACAATATTCCTGGAATTAAAATCAGATGAGGGCAGAGATGTCCTTTTAATAACATACAGGTCAGAATCCTCTCCGCTTTATTTGGGCAGCGTTCAAATCCACCGCGCTGAAGGTTTTGACGGTGTGATTTATGACTTCCAGCCATGGTTGCTCCTTGTTGCCCTCTAACAACCTCTTCCCAGGTCCCATTTTCTGGTCGTAGGCTTTCTTCTGTGGTCAAGATCGAAAACCCAACGCAGGGTAGAGCGGTGGGAGGATGATGGAGCCGTCCTCTGGCTCCAGCCCCATTCCCCTGGCAGGGGACCTTTTCTCCTTAGGTTGCACCAAGGCACAAACAAAGATTTACGCTGGTCTTGGTGTGTCTGGTGGTACTAAGGACCACCAATATCTGGTGGTCTAACTTGTTGCCACTTGACAAACAAGCAAAAGAACACTGCTGGCTTTTTCAGGTGAAATTTGCCAAGTGATGAACAAACAGAACTCAAGTCAAGAAAATATTATATTCACAACACTCACAGGCAGAGCTCAGCCAGGGTTTATACTCTGCTCGGGTTGAAGGTTGAGTAGGGCTGGTGGGAATTGCTGCCCAATCAGAGTGTCCCACACATCTCATCAGCTGCCCAAATCCAAAAATCCAGCCGCCTCCATGACCAAACCACGCTGTGCTCCTGGGCGGCTGTGGGATGTGGGGGGTGAAAGAGTTGACGAAAGTACTGCAGCATCCTCCCCTCTGCTATCACGAATCACAGAAGAGTTTGTGTTGGAAGGGACCTTTAGAGGCCACCCAGCCCAACCCCCCTGCCAGGAGCAGGGACATCTCCAACCACATCAGGTTGCTCAGAGCCCCGGCCAACCTGGCCTGGAATGTTTCCAGGGATGGGGCATCCACCACCTCTCTGGGCACCCTGGGACAGTGCTCCACCACCCTCAGTGTAAAAAATTTTTCATAATATCCAATCTGAATCTGCCTCCTTCTATTCTGAAACCATGACCCCTCGTCCTGTCCCAGCAGGCCCTGCTGAAGAGTCTCTCCCCACCTTTCCTGCAGCCCCCTTTGGGCACTGGGAGCCGCTCTCAGCTCTCCCCGGAGCCTCCTCTTCTCCAGGCTGAACAGCCCCAGCTCTCTCAGCCCGGCCTCACAGCAGAGCTGCTCCAGCCCTCTCAGCATCTGCGTGGCCTCCTCTGGACCCTCTCCAGCAGCTCCACGTCCATCTGCTGTTGGGGGCTCCAGAGCTGGACGCAGCGCTGCAGGGGGGTCTCCCCAGAGCGGAGCAGAGGGGCAGAATCCCCTCCCTCGCCCTGCTGCCCACGCTGTGGGGATGCAGCCCAGGGTGCCGTTGGTTTCTGGGCTGTGAGCGCACGGTGCCGGCTCGTGTTGAGCTTCTCACCCACCAGCACCCCCAAGTCCTTCTCCTCAGGGCTGCTCTCCATCCGTTCCCCCCCCAGCCTGGATTTGTGCCGGGATTGCCCCGACCCACGTGCAGGACCTATTTCTGCTACAACTCTGAGCCTAGGCCTCTACGGGTGGATGTTCCAAAAGTACACGGTAAAACAAGCCTAAGAGGAAGCTTAAGAGACGACCACAATCAATCACTTGCAATCTTTAAACGAAGGCTACGTACATTTATAAAGCTGTAGTAGGTCTCAAACACAAGTTAAACATTCAACCAAAGGTCAGCAGCAGAGACCACGAGAGACAGGAGGCCAAGATCCGTGAATGGATGACGTGACTCTACAATGCATGCAATAAGCAGTCGATTTGCATCTTCATTTCATAATCCCTGCAAAAGCCAAGAATTTTTCCGCCCGCCGTTACAGAGGGGTTCGCAGCGCTCTGATTCCCGCATTCAGGATTCCAGCGAACGTACCCAGCCCAGGAGGCCAAAACCAGGAATGCTTTCGCAGCGCGCACAAAGCAAAGGGCCGAAAGGCCACAGCGAGTCAACAATTCACACTTTTCACACATTTCCGGGCTTTCCTTCCTAAGCTAACGAGCGGGAAGAGATTCAATGAAGTCTGAAGGAGCTTAGGGCTTGTAGTTCATATCGGCCAAAAAAGAATTGCTAAATCCCCCGGCGATGATTCAGGCTGGCCAGACAACCCAGCTTGGCTTTCTTGTTTTGCAGCCGGGGAGGATAAGGCCAGTTTGGGGATTGAAACTAAAAGCAGAGCAGTCATTCACTTCTTCCTTAAAATAACGGCGTACGCCGACATTAAAAAACAACTAAAAAAAGTCTTGTTTAAAAGGAAAAGCTTACTCTGGAGCAGCTAAGCAAATATTGGTCTTCACGTGCGGACATTTCTATTCACCTCCAATTGATTTCTTCGGCGGGTAAGGTCAAGGGTACACGGAGCCGTTTGAACAAACCAGGCCTTCAGCGTCCGTGTGGAGGAAAAAAAAAAATTCCTGGTGTTTTGTTTAAAATATTAACAATGCGATACGCACACAAAGCCAATATGAGACGATGCTCTCGGTGTCTGAGCGAAGCGGGGTCTCGTAACAACCGGTATTTTTGAGAAAAGCAGCACCAAAAAAGTTACACGTTCACTTGTCGAAGGATATTACGCAACGTTAAAGCTCGAGAGGGCATCCAGCAACGGTACGATTGGTTTAATTCACCAACCTGCCACTCACATTTGCTTTGGCTTGAAGGATGCTGGATATGACGCCTTGCAACATAGCAGCCACAAAAATCCTATTTTTCTACCAATCAGTGACCCTTTGATGCTATGACTCCCATGCTGACCAAAAAAAAAAGTCTAAAAGCTTCAATTTGCCACAAAACGGCCTAATTTCATATTATTCCCTACTGTAAGGAATCAATTTTGCAATTTAACAGACTCAGTGAACTTCTGTTTTTTTCAAATATCAGCTCCAGCCAACAGGTTACCCCGAATTTTACACACACGCTGCCACCACAACCCAGCCTGTCTCCACAAAATCTGTTCAGCTGGCAGCTCGCCTAAGCTTCCTGCGTTTTGAATCTCATTTCAGCAGGATCGTAGGTACAAAGTCAAAAGGTAAACTGAAGACGGAACGTATCATCTCCAGGTAACAGCCTTCTCCAAAATGCACCGAAATTAAACTTTACGCCTACGTCTTCGCACCATAAATAACATAACGGAAGGCACCAAAATACAGATTTGTATCCTAGCGTGCGTTGAACAACGATTACACGACTTCCTGATGCGCACCCCTTACTTACGCGTGTGAAAAAAGAACAAAAACCAAAGTAAAAACCAAGCCTTTGATTTGCAACCGGTTTGCGATACATTTATCTCCAGGCTGATAAGCATCGCCTCCGCACGTAATAACCTTTTTGCCATCACTCTTCCGAAAAACTCAACCCGCGCCCCAAACGAACGCGATCGATCGTACAACGGTGCTCACCACCTACTCAAGAAATCTCCTTTCTCCACATTTTCCTCTGCTCTGACGACGCCCAGATTGAGATTACCTGTGACGAAAAGGTCCCGCAGCCCGGCAGGGGATTCATTTTGATAAGATTCACTCTACATTTTGACGAATTCACAGGTTTGCTTTCACATGCTTGGAAAATAAGCTCAATATTCCCAGGCAGTGTTTTGTGAAATTCTGGGCAGCGTGGTTTTTTCCTTAAAAAACAACAGAAATTGAGTTCCTGGGTTCAGTTCAACCATTAATTCAGTGTTAAGAGATGATTCCAACAGCAAGGAAGAATCATTCTATCTCCCTTCATGGAGAGCTAACGAGGAATTGGGATCTGGAAAGAACCAAATACAGAGTAGTTGTAGGAAAATCCCCGCAGCCCAGTCAGCCAGCACGCCCCGTTAGTCAGAACCCAGGCTGGATGTGCATCCTCCGAAAGCCCGGTTCTAAGATGTTCGACGACGCGACTGCCACAAAAAACAGAAGGAGAGCACGGGGCAGGACCTAAGCGATCTTCACATTAATTGCCGGGCAACACGGTGGAAAAGAAAGTCCTTGATGGAAAGAAGAGGAGGGCAAACGGTGAGAGTAATCGTGACCTCTACGATCCGGAGAGCCTGGGAATATTCACTTCAGAAAGAACGAGCGTTACACAGCAAGGCACTTCCCCAAGGTCTCCCCTTTCTTCTTTTTTTTTTTCCCCAAAATAGACTTCTTTCAATAAATATAAAATAATCTGGTTATTCCTTTCCAATTCATAATCTATACTTCAATATTATATTTAAATATAAGTTTTACATTTACATTTCTGTACAAATCTGATTGCTTTTGAACAGAACGGTGCATGCGTTGAGAAGTCAGAGCACAGCGAATGACGCCCACAAAGTATCTCAATACGAATTTCGGGGGGCGGGGGGTCCCTGTCTTACTGGGGCTGTGCTTCCCCACCAGCGTCCCTCCGCTCCCAGTCCGACCGCAGAGGAAGACTCACGACCGACGGAGAGGAAGATGCGCTTCACCCCCCTCCGTTTTCTCCGGAAATAATAAAAGCTTAGATTTAGATAACAGTACAAGCATCAGACTTTTCCTCCTAATGTGGCTGAATGCAACGGAAATAAAATCAGAGAGCTTTCCAGGAGCGGCACTTTCAGTTTCACCCGTAGGCAATCTGTTTGCCACAGGCAAGCGCTAAGGGAACGTGTACCTTCAGCGTTTAAGCCCTTTGCGGAGGAAGCCCAAGGCTTCCCCCGGCTAGCTGGCCTGCTTTCGTTCAGCGAGGGGGGCTGCGGTGGCAGCTTCTGGAAGAAGCTTCTGGAAGTTGTTTCCCCTTTGTTCAGTGGACTCAGCCGGGCCTAGGGCGGACCTGCTGCTGGCCAGGGCCGAGCCAATTGGTAGTAGAATGTCCCGTGATAACGCCTCTGTGATAATGTATTTAAGTAGGGGAAAACAGAAAAAAAAAAAAAAAAAAAAAAAAAAAGATGTGAAGCAGCTGAGCGGGGGGCAGAGAGGGGGAGGCGCGAGCCTTGTGGGCCTTGCAGGCCTCACCCTCTGGCCTCCCGCCGGGCGGCCGACTGGGCCCAACTCGGCCCGGCCTGGCTGCAAGAAGTGGAGAGGAGATGAGAAGTGAATGAGATGTAAAAATATCCTGAGAGGCGTCTGCCAGCCTGTTGTGAGGAATTTTTCTTGTGTGAGGAACGGCTGCAGACGCCAAGGTCAGTTCAGAAGGAGGGGGAGGAGTAATGCGGCTCCTGGCAGAGATTCCCCTGCAGCCCGTGGTGGAGCCCATGGTGGAGCAGGTTGTCCCCCTGCAGCCCATGGAGGTCCATGGAGGGGCAGAGATCCCCCTGCAGCCCGTGGAGGACCCCACACCAGGGCAGATGGAGGCCTGAAGGAGGCTGTGGCCCGTGGAGGGCCCGCTGGGGCAGCCGTTCTGCAGGGACTGCACCCCGTGGAAGAGATGACCCACGCCGGAGCAGTTTCACGAAGGAGTGCAGCCCGTGGGAGGGACCCCACGCTGGAGCAGGGGAGGAATGTGAGGAGTTCTTCCCCTGACCATGAAGCAGAGGCGTAAAACAACGTGTGATGAACTGACCACAACCCCCATTCCCTCTTCCCCCCTGTGCCGCTCAGGGGGGGAAGGTGGTAGAGATAATGTTAAGCCGGGAAGAGGGAGGGGTGGGGGGAGGTTATCCTGTCTCTGTTTCATTATCCTGCTTTTTTTTAGCAATAAATTAATAGTCTTCCCCAAGTCGAGTCTGTTTCGCCTGTAACAGTAACTTTAAGGATTTTTTCTCCCTGTCCTTATCTCAAACCTCGAGCCGTTTTTCCTTATATGATCTCCCCCTGTTCTCTCGGAGGGTGGGGGGAGTGAGAGAGCGACTGCGTAGTCTGGCCCCGAGCGGGGCTGAACTACGACACCAGCGCTATGAGTTTTCCAGTTAACCTGACACCACGCCGAGCGCATCCGAAACCGCGGGTATTTTCGACCAGCGCACCGCGTGGAGGAGGAGGGCTTTTGCCACCTCTTGGCGAAGCTGCCGCTGAGGCTCGCTGATCTCGCGTCCTTTCCTTGTTCAGAGTAGCCAACGCAGAAAGCATCTGCAAAAAGACGAAGCATGGGCCTGCACCTCTACTGAGTTTTTATCGGATGCAAAATACTTGTTACCGGCTGAAAGAGGAAGAAAGGTATGGTATGGAAGAACGGGAATGACATTTTTGGAAGGATTTTATTCTGCAGAGAGAGGTGAAACCTCCAAACGTTTCCATAGGAGAACAAAAAACCCTAGCAGAGGTAAAACATCTCTCAAGGCAACCTTGTAGAAGCACCAGAGCAGAACATCAGGTGGCCAACGTCACTGGACTCGGCTCCTTCTCCTCCCTTCCGCAGCTCTGCTCCCGAGCTCTTGCTATCAGCTGACCCCGGACTTGTAATCTCCTTCTGCTGGAGTGCATTCGATACAAATGCTAATCCTCCTGATTTGCAATTCGCTGTTGCCATCTGAGTTTGAAAATCTTCTGCAGGCATTGGAGAGAGGGAATAGAAAGCCGAACGTGAGAGAGGACTGCTAACTCTGTGCTGCCAGTTACTGGCAAAGTAAGAGGCAAGTAAAAATACTCATCAGCTCCTGTATCATCTCGCAACTCTGAGCTGACAAAGAATCATAGAATCACAGAAGGGTTTGGGTTGGAAGGGAAAGTTCAAGCCCATCCAGTCCAACCCCCCTGCCAGGAGCAGGGACATCTCCAACCACATCAGGTTGCTCAGAGCCCCGGCCAACACCGACCCCTGAGGGACGCCACTCATCACCAGTCTCCACTTGGACATGGAGCTGCTGACCACCACTCTCTGAGTGTGGCCATCCAGCCAATTTCCTATCCACTGAGCATCATGATGGACTTCAACAGATGACAGTCCATGCACGTAGCTCATGAGGAACTTTCTGCCACAGGTGCTATGTGGAGGATCTAGAACAACACTTCCGTTCCGTATCTATCATCTGTATCATTAAAATGTCAGGTGAGGGCTTTCTGACAATCTAACGGCCAACTGAATACGGTGAATCCCCTGTGCTGAATTCTTCTCCTGACGCTGATTTATAAAATGCTGTGACAAGCCTAAAAAGCCTGGGATGAATAGGAAAGCCTTTCAAACTGAAGAACATTACTTGAGGAACGCAAGAGGACTGGGCTGGAAACGAAGAGGAGGAAATTACGGAGGCAGAGGGAAGTGCTACAGAATGCAAAAGCAGCATCTCGAAGTCCAAAACCAGGAGCAGAGGAGGCTGAGTCACAGCAGCTATTTGGTATAAATCCAGAAGAATCATTCCTAAAATAGGTTAACAAACTGCTAAGAGGGAGAAAAAGGAAATTCTATCTCGAACCTAGAGAGGAAGACTTCACCTCGGAGCTTAATGCGGCAGGAAAGCTCTGGTGTCACTCGCATCCAAAGCCGAGGAAACACTGGTGAGGCTGAAGAGGACCTTTGTTAAATGTAATCCTGGAATTACAAAAGAGCCACATAAAACCACGACTCTGTTTCCACTCTTGTAATCTAGTATTTAACACTTGCTTTCACTGGAAAAGAAAAAGCATCCTGTGGGGTTTTTTTAAGGCCATTCAGTGTTTTGTAAAAAAAAAAAAAAAGTAAAGCTTCAGACGAATGCAGGGCCAGCTCCGGTGTTTTACTTTCCCAGAGGTAATGAGCCTGAGAAAGCACGTGCCCTCCAGGAAAGGTCTGGAAACCCTCAAGATTCCCCAAAAGAGGGGGTTCACAGCCGCTTCAGCAGCCCCTGTTGCCTTTTTAGCAAGCGGAGGAGCCGTGAAACAGCCTGCGACCTCAGATAATTTCACAGAATCACAGAATCACGGAAGGGTTGGGTTTGGCAGGATCATGGAATCGTGGAATGGTTTGGGTTGGAAGGGACCTTTCAAAGCCCACCCAGTCCAACCCCCCTGCAAGGAGCAGGAACATCTCCAACCACATCAGGTTGCTCCCACAAACCTCTTTCACCGCATGGTCCCCATATACATCGCGCTCCGGATCCTGCAGGACTCTGGCCAATCACTCAATTATTTGCCTGTTAATTACGGCTACACCTCGCTTCTTTGTCAACATCAGACTCTTGACAATTCTACATCTTATCCTGGTTTGCTTTCGTTAACCTGATGTCTACCCCCACGTCCCTCTTCCCAGGAGAGGGCTGGAAGCCGTGCTGCAGCCAGGGTGCGTTTAGCTCCCTCCTGACCAGTTGAGGTGATTTGGTTAACGAGGTCATCTGCTGGTCCATGCTCGATATATCCTACGTATACTGCTGACGGAGGTTGGAGACTTCACATGGGTCTGTTTAACCTCCTGAAGACCCATCACCAATGGATCCAAAGACACCAACCGCCAGAGGTTTCAGGTCAACCCAAAGCTGCTCCACACAACTAATGTGGTCTCAATTCTTGAACTACGTCATGAATCCTTTATTGGCGAAAACGTATGCAATAAATCAAGAACACGTGAAGCACATGCACTGGTTTACCTGGAAGCCACAGGCGTGATGCAGATCTTACCGCATGAAGTCCCACAACCTGGCTGAGAGCAAGCCAGGCTAGATGCCTTGAGACAGCCCTTCGAACCTCTAAAAACCTTTGGATCTGTTCAGCGGAGAGGCCGAGGAAAACCTCCCCACAAGCAAAGCAAGAGAACGCAACCGCCTGCGCCTCAGCAGCTCACCCAGCGACCGTCAGGGCTCGCTCTGCTCCCTAAGTTGCAAGCAAGCTGAAGATGAATCATCATGGATCCGTGGACTTTCAGAACAAAGAATCATTTTTCCAGCTCCAATCTTCTGGATCTTTTGGCCGACTGGATCAGCAGTGCTGTGCCAAGAGCAGGTGTCTCACGTTACAGGCTTGGATTCAGGAGGAGGACGCCAAGAGCTACTTCTTCACTGAGCGTTCCCCTGAAATACATCCCGTCCCGTAACCAGTGTGGCTTTTAATCTGTCACCCAAAATAAACCACTCCATTAGGAGCGGCCAACTTTCTCTAATTTTCAAAGCAAATCTCAGTAATTTCTCTCGGAGAGCTTTGCTATAGGCTTAGGAATGTTCGTAATTTGGTTCCGACGCTGTGAACGGTAACGTGTTACCTGCAAACGTGTGGATTTGCACGGATTATTAAACGAGGCAGGAAAAGCAGAGTAAGTGGCACTGACTTGAGTTTGCATCAGCAGAGCGCTCTCCATCTCAGTACCGGGGCGCGGTGACAGCTGTCACACACAAACCACCCACCAGCTTCACGGGAGACAGCAGTCGAGAATCAAACAAGGCAGCTCCAGGAGCACAACGTGCGCTGATCACCGAGCAGCGGTGCCCCGGCAGGAACACAGCGGAGGAGAAACCCCCACAGGGCAAAGGCAGCAGTCATGGAGGTGTCTACAGGCAGCTCTTAGAATCACAGAAGGGTTTAGGTTGGAAGGGCAAATTATCACACAAACGGCCTCGCAATAAAACCTACAGTCCAGTAGATATCTCCTTCTGAGATACAAGTTCCACCTCTACCAGAAAAGATACAGAAAAAGGAAGATTTATGGTTAAAACCCAACATCAGAAGGACGTGGAGCTGTTGGAGAGGGTGCAGAGGAGGCCACGCAGATGCTGAGAGGGCTGGAGCAGCTCTGCTGTGAGGCCAGGCTGAGAGAGCTGGGGCTGTTCAGCCTGGAGAAGAGGAGGCTCCGGGGAGAGCTGAGAGCGGCTCCCAGTGCCCAAAGGGGGCTGCAGGAAAGATGGGGAGAGACTCTTCAGCAGGGCCTGCTGGGACAGGACGAGGGGTGATGGTTTCAAAATAGAGGGAGGCAGATTCAGACTGGACATGAGGAAGAAATTTTTTACACTGAGGGTGGTGGGGCACTGTCCCAGGGTGCCCAGAGAGGCGGTGGATGCCCCATCCCTGGAAACATTCCAGGCCAGGTTGTCCGGGGCTGTGAGCAACCTGATGTGGTTGGAGATGTCCCTGCTCCTGGCAGGGGGTTGGGCTGGGTGGGCTTTGAAGGTCCCTTCCCACTCAGACCATTCTATGATTCTAAGAACAAAGCATGGCTAGACACCCGCAAACCTGAGCAATCTCTTTCCAAAGCAGAGATGGTATCAAAGAATATTTTCCGAGCAGTTTCCAACCCAAGTTCCTTAGCCAGCAGAGGAAGACATTCACTAAAACACAGCCACAGCAACATCCCAGGTGACCTTTTTCTCTCTACCACTTTCGCTCAAGTTAAACTCCATACCCAACCTCCGACTCAGCTCTACTCAATGAGGCACGGATTAGGGAGTCTAGTTGTATTTCTATCCCAACTGTCAACATCTCCACCAAAAGAAGCCTCCAAAAGAAATCTTCAAAAGCATGAGACGTGGTTTTAAGGAAGCATATCAAGAGGAACCCACCCTGTGGACACGTGCCAGCCTTGTTCCACTTGGTATCTCCTTTGCCAAGCAAGGAGAGACGCCCTTCAGAACCGGGAACAGCTTCTGCTGCGGCTCTCTCCGCTGCTGAACGAGAGCTGCTTTTAGCAAGTTCCTCACAACATTTGCTTCTCCACGAGCAACAGGAAGCTTTGTTCAGAGGTCAGTCACCAAGCATTATTGATCGCTTCTAACAGCACCCAGAACTCCACTAAACACCGCACCACACAGACAAAAATAGCAACAAACTCTGTTCCCAGAAGAAAGGAAGAATAAACACGGCACAGCAAGGAGCAACAGCCGTAGGGCTGTTTGGGCCCCATAAAGCACCAAGGAGTGACCCCGGTGAAACTGGGAGGGCCAGTTGACCCTCCCCTTCCCTCCCCTGCTTCGAGGCAAACACATATGAAACACAGAGGGCTTTTTCCTTCCCCCTCCTTGTTTGCAATAACAGCAGAGCATGCCGAGAGCTGAAATAGTTTAGAGCTGGCAGAGGGCTCCGCAGCAAGTCGCTCCAGGGAAGGAGGGAGCAACAGCGCTGGGACGGCGCCCGTCTCCACACAGAAAGTTGCAGACAGATGGGAAGCTGCTCTGTTTACGCTCAGACTACTCGAAGGCGCACAAACGTTGCTGGTGCAGTGCTTGCTCTGACCACGGTGTTTGCTCCCAGGACGGAGCTCAGGGCATCAGCACGCTTTTGGTCGGCTCTGAACACGGACGGAGCACGCTCACGTTGGCTTGGGGGTTGCGTCATCCTACCTGCGGGAAAAACCTGTGTGTTAGGGAGTCACAGAATCACAGAAGGGTTTGGGTGGGAAGGGCCCGTTAAAGCCCACCCAGTCCAACCCCCCTGCCAGGAGCAGGGACATCTCCAACCACATCAGGTTGCTCAGAGCCCCGGCCAACCTGGCCTGGAATGTTTCCAGGGATGGGGCATCCACCGCCTCTCTGGGCAACCTGGGACAGCGCCCAACCACCACCAATGTGAAAAATTTTTCCTGATATCCAATCTGAATCTGCCTCCCTCTATTTTGAAACCATGACCCCTCGTCCTGTCCCAGCAGGCCCTGCTGAAGAGTCTCTCCCCACCTTTCCTGCAGCCCCCTTTGGGCACTGGGAGCCGCTCTCAGCTCTCCCCGGAGCCTCCTCTTCTCCAGGCGGAACAGCCCCAGCTCTCTCAGCCTGGCCTCACAGCAGAGCTGCTCCAGCCCTCTCAGCATCTGCGTGGCCTCCTCTGGACCCTCTCCAGCAGCTCCACGTCCTTCTGCTGTTGGGGGCTCCAGAGCTGGACGCAGCGCTGCAGGGGGGTCTCCCCAGAGCGGAGCAGAGGGGCAGAATCCCCTCCCTCGCCCTGCTGCCCACGCTGTGGGGATGCAGCCCGGGGTGCCGTTGGTTTCTGGGCTGTGAGGGCACGTTGCCGGCTCGTGTTGAGCTTCTCGCCCACCAGCACCCCCAAGTCCTTCTCAAGGCTGCTCTCCATCCGTTCCCCCCCAGCCTGGATTTGTGCCTCGGACTGCCCCAATGACCGAGCGCATGGGGCTCCTACCTCCAGTGGCCTCTCCTTGCAACGCGTCATCTAAAGAGGGACACTCAAGGAAGCAGCAAGTGAAACTCCAGTACGATTATAAAACACAGCCAAGCGTGGAGGTTTCGCCCTTTGAGAAGCACATTTCTTCCAGCGTCTGTAATAGCAGTGTCTCCTAAGGAAGAACTCACCAGCCTCATCTCGGGAGCAGAATAGATGATGCGAGCAGAAGAACAACGAGATAAGTAAGGAAGTATAAAAAAAAATAAAGCAAAGGACTCCAAGGCTCTGGGCTTGTGCGTCCGACCAGGAGTCTTAATTCGTGGCGAGACAGCTTCAGAACAGCACATCAACACTCGGCCCTCCTCGCTGGCTGATTTCCTCCGATCCGCCGAGCCGCTGGGGCTGAATGAGCAATTAGAGTGTAAGAAAACAGATGGCTCGTTTGGCAACGAGAGAGACTAGCCAGGTCACATCACAACTAAATCACTCCAGATTAACTGCTTTCGGGTGACCTGGAATAAAGAGATGAAACTACGCGGGCAGCAAGCTCCAGGACTGCCAAACTGATTGCACCCATTCCACCACGAACGTGTTTTATCGTTAAAAGTAGAGCTGATTATTCCTCATTAATGGGACCGCAGAATCATGGAGTGGTCTGGGTCGGAAGGGACCTTTCAAAGATATTTAATCATTGCAGAGAAGTTGGTGAGTGCATCCATTTCCTTTCTTGTTTTTATTCAAAATCCCAAAGCTTTTCCACATCTGGAGAAAGACTCCTCTTCCAAACGCCCCTGGGACTGAACAGGGATGCTACCGGCCAGCAGCAGCGCCCAGCAACCCCAGCTGAGGACTGAAGAAAGTTATGGATCACGTTCTCACGTATAAAAATTTAATTGCCAGTAGAAGTTCGATCTGCAACCCAAGAGCCAAGGTGCCTGTCCATCCCCGTCCATCAGACGCGGACACACGCATTCAAGGTCACAGTCAACAGAAGTTCTGGGGGCGAATCCCCGCTATCTCCATCTCCAACTGGTTGGCTGAGAAACGATCCACAGGAGCTTAGTGAAGAATTCTGTCGGGATCACAAAATCGCAGGACAAATTAGGTTGGAAGGGGCCTCCAGCAGCCATCTTCTGCAATCTCCAGCTCCAAGCAGGGACAACTTCAAAGCTGTGTTGGGTTGCCCATGGTATCCAGCCTGAGCTTCAGCATCTCTGAGGACAGAGACTCTCGTGTACAATATTCCTACAACGGTTATACAACGAATTCTCGTTCTCTGCATCGTGATCTTGGGTTAGAGTAGAAAAACAAGAACAAAACACGCACTAAAGTAATCTAACACAATCCGAAGACAAATTCAGCCATGAGCGTCACCCTCAAGTTCCAAATTTCAGAAATCAGCTGTAATTTGAGAAAGGACTTGGAGCTGTCATGGCTTTGGTGGAATTTACTCTGACGATCCCTGTTACCTAAAATTTCCACATCAAGACATCATCTTGAGAAGCATAATATTTCTTCGTGCTTCACTGGGCTCTGAGCAACCTGATGTGGTTGGAGACATCCCTGCTCATGGCAGGGGGGTTGGACTGGATGGGCTTTAAAGGTCCCTTCCAACCCAAGCCATTCCATGATTCTGTGATTCTGTGTCACTTTGGGACAGCTTCAAAGTGATTCCTCCCAGGCTGCAAGAACACCCCGACTCCAGAAGTATTAGACAGCGGTTTGAGTCTCTGCTTTCCAGGACGAAACCAGTTCTGATGAGAAATAACCACCGTGCTTTTCAACCGCGGCCAACGTATGATTCCAATGTCCAATTTTAAATCAACACACACAAGCTGAACCTCCAGCAGCACAAAACACGTGACGGAATTTTAAGCGGATATTTTTATGCTCGGTAGTCGCCCATTTCATACAAACGACTGGAAAACAGACATGACTAGAATCATGAAATCAAACGCTATCCAAACCCATCCTTCATGTCCTCACCAGTGGAAGGGGACTGTACACCCGTGACTAATTTCAACCCCAAAGCTGCTATTTACCATTCAAATCAGAGCCTGGCAAACACACATTTTTTTTCAAAAAGCATGAATTCGACTTTCGCATCTCAGTTTAATCAGGCCCAGGTGGGGGATGGGTAATTAATTTTTTCTTCGGAAAGACAGTAGCTGCATTCTATGCAAATCAATGTTTTAAACATACCGTTACAGGCTACGCATGGCAATGAAATCTGAGATTTAGCAACGTCGCCTCAGAGAACGTTTCCCACCTAACCCATGACCACCAGGCTGGTTCTGGCAACTTGTTTAACGCAGAGCTACGAGGAAATTGGATTCTTCGACCTGAATTTAATGATTCATAATTAGGTTTTATAAAATGGGTTAAAGATGACTGCCTCAACCAGGTTTTCAAATATAATTTCAAAAAAGAGGCTCCGGGGAGAGCTGAGAGCGGCTCCCAGTGCCCAAAGGGGGCTGCAGGAAAGGTGGGGAGAGACTCTTCAGCAGGGCCTGCTGGGACAGGACGAGGGGTCATGGTTTCAAAATAGAGGGAGGCAGGTTCAGACTGAATATAAAGAAGAAATTCTTCACTATGAGGGTGGAGGAGCACTGTCCCAGGTTGCCCAGAGAGGCGGTGGATGCCCCATCCCTGGAAACATTCCAGGCCAGGCTGGCCGGGGCTCTGAGCAACCTGATGTGGTTGGAGATGTCCCTGCTCCTTGCAGGGGGGTTGGGCTGGGTGGGCTTTGAAGGTCCCTTCCCACCCAAACAGTTCTGTGATTCTGTGATTCCCACAGCTGAGGAAGAGACTTCATCGGCCTAAAGGGAAAATGTCGGTACGGTAGCACTCATCCACCACCAGCAGTGAGACCTGCTGCACCATTTTCCTTCGTTATTCTCACCCCTGTCACCCCCAAATTGAGGAATTTTCAAGCAAAGTCAGAAAACGGGGTTCAGTGGTTTAAGTTATTTAAAATTTTCCTTTTCTTTCCCCGACTTCCCTCAGATTTCTTTCACTATTTCCTCTCCAGCCGAGAGCAGCGGACAGAAATCTGCTCCGCATCCGCAGGAGATACCAGTCCAATATAAGCGGAAACTATTCCCTTACACCAGAAGAAAACAGCCATCAACAAGACAAATAGGTAGAACTGCTCATTTCCAAGTGTTTCCGGAACAATAGGAAAAGGAAAAAAAAAAAAAAAAAAAATGTTCTGGCTCTCATTGAAATGTGTCTGCAAGATCTCACTTCTCCTACACCCCAGCACCAAACAACCATTAAAAGCCACGCGTGCTGCTCCTAACTTGGGAATTCTGTACACTCCCTGGGTTTTTTCCGGATTTCCTATACAATTTTCAATAGCAGGAACCGTCTCTAACGTGAGGATTCAGAGGGCTGAAGACGCCGTCGGTCAGCCGTAAATTCCGCTAACAAACAGCACTTCGGATCTTATTTGGGACAGGGAAAAACTGCGACTGAAGCCGTTCCCAAGGACTTTCTGCTCGGAGGGACACGGTTACATCTCTATGACATAACTTGTCCTGTTGTATCTTCAATATCTGCTCAGCCACCTGCACTTCAGAGCCCTCTCATCAGCAGATTTCTGATCTCCACAATTGTGCACGGGGGCTTTTTAGGCACGAAGCAGTATAAAATGACTCCATTTTAAGATACTCCATTTCAAAACTTTCTCTTTAATTGATTTTTTTTCCTTTCCATGTCTCTGAAAGCCCTGACTCCTGAGACCGGGCTGAGTTTCCATCTGCTGAGCCCTGCCTGTGGGATCTGGTGTACCAGAGGTGATCATCACAGCCGGGGAAGGTCACCTGCAGATAATTCCCTTCTAAGGGAATATAATTATACTAATAATAATAATGCACTTCTAAGTGAAAAACTGGCTCTGCCTTTGCTCTCTTTTTCGTCTCTCCAAAGGTCTGATCACTGATCTATGCCTACCTGGACGGAGCAGACTGTAAAATACTGCCAACCACACAGCTCCAACGGTTCGACTTGATGGAGTCCCCAACATCAGAAGGACGTGGAGCTGCTGGAGAGGGTCCAGAGGAGGCCACGCAGATGCTGAGAGGGCTGGAGCAGCTCTGCTGTGAGGCCAGGCTGAGAGAGCTGGGGCTGTTCAGCCTGGAGAAGAGGAGGCTCCGGGGAGAGCTGAGAGCGGCTCCCAGTGCCCAAAGGGGGCTGCAGGAAAGGTGGGGAGAGACTCTCCATCATCCTGATGAAGATGAAGTGATGAGAACCCTTTCAGCATCTGCATGGCCTCCTCTGGACCCTCTCCAGCAGCTCCACGTCCTTCTGATGCTGGGGGCTCCAGAGCTGGACGCAGCGCTGCAGGGGGGTCTCCCCAGAGCGGAGCAGAGGGGCAGAATCCCCTCCCTCGCCCTGCTGCCCACGCTGTGGGGGTGCAGCCCAGGGTGCCGTTGGTTTCTGGGCTGTGAGCGCACGTTGCCAGCTCGTGTTGAGCTTCTCGCCCACCTTGTTCTTCAGCATGAGATGACAAGTCCCCGAGCAAGACAAGTCCCGCTGTATTCGACCTTGTGAGGCAGGAAAAAACAGCCACATAGACAAACCCAGCCGCGTCCCATCATGCCATCCTGAGTATTTCCAGGGATAAATACCGAACATGAGGTGCTTCGGTTTGTGATTTTGAGCAGGTTGTGTTACTGGGGAAAAGCTAACAGGCAAGGACAGTGGCATTTGAAGCTCTGATTTATTTCTCATCAAATTGCTCAGCTCCAGCAAGACACAAGCGACTCTTCCGGCACAGACCCTTTCTCAGATGCGTTACCCTCACATTTTCATTCCCTTTGCTTTAAATTTATCATCCTGCAAAAACACACAAGAGCCAGCAAAGCCGTTTGTGTCCATCCTGAGGCCAACGCTCATTTGCGATCCGAAAACCAGATCATAAGCTCGGCTTTTGGGTTTTCTTTTTTAAAACCACACCTATTCACAAGCGGGATTGAAAACAAGAAAAAAAGATGAACACCAAAGACGACAGCTCTAATGAGAACTGAAGGTTCAGCTACGGGTCCGGCTTTCAAAGGAAAAAGCCGAATCAAAGCAGCGGAAAGGAGGAGGAGCTCTTCAAAAAATACATCTAGGTGAACGCTCGCCTCGCATCGGCGGCGACGGCTGGAGCTGGAGGGTGATGGTAAGAAGAAAATCGGCGTATGGGTCATTTTTTCCCCCTCATTTTACCAACACAGAGACTAGAAATGGATTTAGTTATCAGAGAATCATGGAATCTTAAGGTTGGAAGAGATCTCCAAGATCATCAAGTCCAACCGGCAACTTAGCCAAGTTAAACGATCGGGAGAAAAGTAACGACTTCAGTGTTGCCCACGCTACTCATACTTTCGCCCGTCTACACCTCTCAGTGAGATATTACAGGCAGCGCGCCACAACAGCTTCATTTTTTCCAAAAAAAAAATATTTTAAGGTAGCAAAAGGAATTTTTTTTCCCCTTAAAGCAAGTTGTTATTTCTGTTGGAGGACAAAAATTGAATATGCATTTCCTCTCGTGTAGAAAATACGCCGATTGCACTGCAGAGACCTGTGTTTTGCTGATACACTTCCAGCGTAAAATAACTCAGGAAAATGAATTTTTAAAAACATAAAAGACAGTAAAATGTATACATTAACAGTTTCGAATACCTACACTCGCTCTGCGATCCGCAGCGGCAAACCCGACAAATTCACGCGCTCGTTAATTAGCTCTTACTGCCCGCCGCACGGCAAAAGGAACGGCCCTCCTGCCACCGCCGCAACAATCAGCAGTCAGGACGCATTCCTCGTCGGATCAGCTGCAGCCACCGCCGCCTCCGACAACCACCGAACGGTTTTGGCGGAGCGCCTCAAATTACTGCCAATTTTTAAAAGCGCTTGAAACCATCCTGCCGGAGCTTGAGGTGACAAATAAATAGGATCCTGACGATCTCTCTTTACCTGAACTTCCCAGCAGAACACTTCCAAAGGTAAAAAAAGGTCAAAACCTGCCATCAGTAGAAGGAAAATTTCAAAGGACCGGGAAACCGGTAAAGGTGTTAGCTTTTCCTGCTCAAAATCTGTAGCTTGTAAGGATCCACTCCCCCACTGAAAAGCTGTGCAACACAGACCCGAGGAAAGGTTGTTGCATTAAGGAAGCCATCAAAGAAGTCCAAAAGGTCAACAGCATCTGGCAGTTACTGCCTAATATCTTGTGACTGAACAGGACCCGGTGTGACAGGACGAGGGGTGATGGTTTTAAAATAGAAGAGGGAAGATTCAAACTGGATATTAGGAAAGAATTTTTTACCCAGAGGGTGGTGGAGCACTGTCCCAGGTTGCCCAGAGAGGCGGTGGATGCCCCATCCCTGGAAACATTCCAGGCCAGGTTGGCCGGGGCTCTGAGCAACCTGATGTGGTTGGAGATGTCCCTGCTCCTGGCAGGGGGGTTGGGCTGGGTGGGCTTTGAAGGTCCCTTCCAACCCAAACCCTTCTGTGATTCTATGACAATACACATTTGATATGAAAAAAAAACCAACATTAAACTAAACACTTAGTCCAACCACGAGGGCCACCGTCCAGAACTCACCACATCTTTCACTGACTCTGCTCCAAAGCAGCACAGACCACCTACTCCCAAATTCTACGCTTCAGTCCCAAATTCTACGTGAGATTTCATCCATCGAGCAACAGTAGACCGGGAGGCTTTGGGGACTCTTACGTGGGATGAAAAGGAGAAAGGGGAACTCTCAGCCGTGAATTAAAATGTGGGAAAAAGCAAATAAAACCTTTCGAGCACCGACGTCTAGACAGTGCCGACGTCTTTGTCTTTGGGAAGAGGGATTAGGACAGAAATCTGGCTGCGCTGTTCCTCGTTCGCTAGGAAAGCTAGAAGACACTTTGGGCTAAAGATCTGGCCCTGTTCCAGAAACCACTTTATTACGAAGGAACTGAAGAAAAGGAGGTCTGGGAGACAGGAGAGCATGATTTCTGCCTAGCAGTCAGAGCAATTAAGCAAGCTGTCTTGATGAAGAGGAAAAAAACCATCAGAATAGAACCCAAAGGCTCAAAAGAGCAGGAGAAAGTAATTCTGAGAGTAGGTCAAGGCTCCAGAGGGGATTACCTTTCTGGTTTGAGACTTAACGCTAGAGACACGCTTCGAAAAGCCGACCAGCGAGATGCTGCCGATACCGCGTGTGACCCCGTAACGTCCGCACGCTCAAGCACGCGTCAAGTATGAAAAGTGAATGTTGAAAACTGTGCGAGCTGGGATCACAATGGCGGAACTAAAAGGTGCCTTCTCCTTCCTTCCTTCTCCTTATATGAAAAAAAAAGAGTGTATTTTAAGTAAACAGCTGAGAGAGCTGGGGCTGCTCAGCCTGGAGAAGAGGAGGCTCCGGGGAGAGCTGAGAGCGGCTCCCAGTGCCCAAAGGGGGCTGCAGGAAAGGTGGGGAGAGACTCTTCAGCAGGGCCTGGTGCAACAGGATGAGGGGTGATGGTTTTAAAATAGAGGGAGGCAGATTCAGACTGGATATTAGGAAAAAATTTTTTACACTGAGGGTGGTGGACACTGCCCCAGGTTGCCCAGAGAGGCGGTGGATGCCCCATCCCTGGAAACATTCCAGGCCAGGTTGGCCGGGGCTCTGAGCAACCTGATGTGGTTGGAGATGTCCCTGCTCCTGGCAGGGGGGTTGGGCTGGGTGGGCTTTGAAGGTCCCTTCCAACCCAAACCCTCCTGTGATTCCATGATTCTAATTATTTTGTATACATGGCATTATCAGGTTATTTAACGTCTCAAAAACAGAAATCCAAGCACAGATCCCTGGAAGGACAGAGTGGACGTTATTATAGAGTTTTCAAGAAAGAGGTCCTCTCCTCCTGATCTGAATTGCTTCCGCTGTGGAAATTTTTTATTCTGCATCGCTACGATTCCACCCCCTCAATCACTGCACTACCCGAGCGGATAACAGCCTCAGAACTGAAGGAAGGGCTGCTTATACTCGTTGGAGCTGCAATACCCAGTGAGCTGCTCCCAAATAAAACCCCTGCTGGGTAAAAGCGGGCTAATCAAACCCCGGACCATACAGGGAACTTCAAAGATTCACTTCAAAGTGCTACTTCAGCAAACAGCGGTTGAGTCAATTTAACGCTTCTCGTGCTGGAAAGAACCGCTTCCTTCGAGCGGGGAAGGAAAACAAACGATGGCAAGGCAAGGAGTGAAACATTTGCGGTAGCTGTGAACAACCATCCTTGGGCTGTAAAGAGATGACGGGCTCACGCTTTCCGGGCCGTGCCGGCACACGGGACGATGCCCTGCACACCGGTGGTCCCAACACACTGGATTTATTTCTAAAGATGCGCTCGCTGACTGAGAGCGAAAAACAGAGAAGCTCAAACGTTTTCATTCTTACCCAAAAATCTGCCTGGCAGACAAGGCGGACGCCGGCAACTCGCTGCCCCAAGGACTCCGAGGCGGTGGGGGAAGAGAGAAGGACGCCCAGCGCTTTCAAGCAAATGGGAATTTTTTTACCTGCCAGAACCTGAGCTCGGGCCCGAAGCATTTTGCTTCTTCTCCAGGCAGGAGCACCAACAGTGACGGCACCGGATCCTTCACCCTGCTCCAAGCGCTAATGATGTTATCAGCTGCAGGAGGAGAAACAAACTGGGGAGCCTCAACAAACCGACTGGTAAGTGCGGGAAGAACCAGCTCCGAAATATCGGAAGGGATTTGTCATTGTGAATTTGTTTGTGCTGCTGTTAGGAACCAAGTTTTCATAGAATCACAGAAGGGTTTGGGTGGGAAGGGACCTTCAAAGCCCACCCAGCCCAAGCCCCCTGCCAGGAGCAGGGACATCTCCAACCACATCAGGTTGCTCAGAGCCCCGGCCAACCTGGCCTGGAATGTTTCCAGGGATGGGGCATCCACCGCCTCTCTGGGCAACCTGGGACACTGCTCCACCACCCTCAGTGTGAAAAATTTTTTCCTGGTATCTGATCTAAATCTGCCTCCCTCTATTCTGAAACCATGACCCCTCGTCCTGTCCCAGCAGGCCCTGCTGAAGAGTCTCTCCCCACCTTTCCTGCAGCCCCCTTTGGGCACTGGGAGCCGCTCTCAGCTCTCCCCGGAGCCTCCTCTTCTCCAGGCTGAACAGCCCCAGCTCTCTCAGCCCGGCCTCACAGCAGAGCTGCTCCAGCCCTCTCAGCATCTGCGTGGCCTCCTCTGGACCCTCTCCAGCAGCTCCACGTCCTCCTGATGTTGGGGGCTCCAGAGCTGGACGCAGTCCTCTTAAATACTGCCTTTTCCCCAAACTCCAGGAAATGAGCCCAACTTCCCAGTTCACCTCTTCTACTCTTGATCACGAGCTTCCTTGGAAAGGGGAGATTTCTCCCGGACAGTGCTCATAGCACGTCACGTGCCTTGTCTTACACCCATCATCAGGAGCAAACTGAATATCTGGAGCAGAAGTATATGCTTCAAAGTCTTTCTGAAAAGCAAATATTGCAGAGATGGCAAATTATCCTTCACGTCTAACGGAGCAGGCAAGGAGAAATCATTGTTGTTATAAAAGTCAGCCTGCCCCCTGAAAAATAGCTCTTCAGCTCTGACTGATTTTCTCTTTTGCCATTATTTGACAGCAGAGAAGGAAGGTGCCACCAGAAATTGTTTGCGTGATGAAAGAAGCGGGAACAATGACGATAACGAGGGAGAGGATGATACTCAGCAGGCAAAAAACCCTTCAGGAAGCAAGCCGAACTTGGCGGTGAAGCAGCGATTTAACGATTTGTACAGCTGTCTGATCTTTACATTACAACTTGTCAAACAAAACCAAAAATCTTAATTTGTCATTTAACAAACAGCGCCGGTTTATTTCTAACCTTTACCGGGCCAGGCAGGACGATAATCGCAGCTCTTTGCAATGGCTCCCTGTCTTCGTTTGTCACCACAGCCAGCGAAGAGAAGCCACAAGCAGATTCATTCAAGGACTCGGAACAACAGGAAGGTGATAAAAAATCCCAAATCCCATCCTGGCACTGCCTTACGACTGTGCTAAAACGCCAAAAATCGGAGGTCCCTTTCCACCTTGGCTTATCAGAACTCGGGAATTTTCCAGAGGGTTGGAAAAAGGCGGCACCTCGACAGCAACGCGTGGGCACGCGCTGGTCCACAGCCTCAGGGCTGAAGGTAGACTGAAAAGTCCATGGACAGATTTTGAACGGTAGACCATAGATTTAGGAGAGAGACGACGCTCTCCCAGCGTCCTGACCTCAGCAGAATCCAGAACTCCACCAGCAACCTGCGACACCCTCTAATGAAACCACCGTTAACATCTACCTGAAGGGAAGGTCTCCAGCTGCTACCGGTTTTCCACCGACATCATTAACGGCGAGAGAAGGGAAAAGCGTACGTTGTAACGCCTTCAAAGCTGCCAAACCTTGACCTGGCCTGAAGGAACGGAGGACAACTTCACAGTCAAACACCTTCCAAACTACAAATTACACCAGAAGACATCGGTCATTATACACCTATAAAATATTCAGGAAACCAAAGGTTTTTGTTAAGCTGAGGAGCTCCAGGGGTATTCCACCATTCTCCCTCATCTGAGGACTCAACATCTTCCGAGCTCCAACGTCCAGCGGTGGGAAACGTGGAGATTTTCGTAATGCAGCTGGATATTTGCATGGTTACAAGATATTTCTACGGTGGGTCACCGTTAGCGACACCACGTCTGCCCACAGCCAACTGAGACAACAAACACATACTGGAAACGGTGGAAATGAAGGCAGCACTGGGGGTACCACACCCGGCAACTCTTGGCTCTTTAATCACAAGCGTTAGTAAGTTTGGGTGGGAACTCAGTCCAACATCCTTTTTGTAGAGCAGTTAATGCGACACAGATCTAAGACAGAAGGAAACTTTATACAGACTGAGGGAAATCTTAATTTACAAACAAACAGAGGCAATTATCAAAATTACACAACGGGATTCACATGCTGCTGAAAACCACACAACCGGCAAATCCAATATCCTTGAGAATATCGGTGGACAAGGGATGAGTAACGGACATCGTCTACCTGAATTTGTGCAAGGCTTTTGACACTGTCCCCCACCACATCCTTCTCTCCAAACTGGCAAGGCATGGCTTTGATGGACGGACCACTCGCTGGATAAGGAGTTGGCTGGATGGCCGCACTCACAGAGTGGTGGTCAACGGCTCAACGTCCAGGTGGAGACCGGTCACAAGTGGCATCCCTTAGGGGTCCGTGTTGAGCCCAGCCCTGTTCAACATCTCTGTTGGCGACATGGACAGTGGGACAGAGCGCACCCTCAGCAAGTTCACCGATGACACCGAGCTGTGCGGTGTGGTCAACACGCTGGAGGGGAGGGATCCATCCAGAGGGACCTGGACAGGCTGGAGAGGTGGGCCCGTGCCAACCTCACGGGGTTCAGCCAGGCCAAGGGCCAGGTCCTGCACGTGGGTCGGGGCAAGCCCAGCACAAATCCAGGCTGGGAGGGAATGGATGGAGAGCAGCCCTGAGAAGAAGGACTGGGGGGTGCTGGTGGGTGAGAAGCTCAACACGAGCCGGCAACGTGCGCTCACAGCCCAGAAACCAACGGCACCCTGGGCTGCATCCCCACAGCGTGGGCAGCAGGGCGAGGGAGGGGATTCTGCCCCTCTGCTCCGCTCTGGGGAGACCCCCCTGCAGCGCTGCGTCCAGCTCTGGAGCCCCCAACAGCAGAAGGACGTGGAGCTGCTGGAGAGGGTCCAGAGGAGGCCACGCAGATGCTGAGAGGGCTGGAGCAGCTCTGCTGTGAGGCCAGGCTGAGAGAGCTGGGGCTGTTCAGCCTGGAGAAGAGGAGGCTCCGGGGAGACCTGAGAGCGGCTCCCAGTGCCCAAAGGGGGCTGCAGGAAAGGTGGGGAGAGACTCTTCAGCAGGGCCTGCTGGGACAGGACGAGGGGTGGTGGTTTCAAAATAGAGGGAGGCAGATTCAGATTGGATATTAGGAAAAAATTTTTTCCACTGAGGGTGGTGGGACGCTGTTCCAGGTTGCCCAGAGAGGTGGTGGATGCCCCATCCCTGGAAACATTCCAGGCCAGGTTGGCCGGGGCTCTGAGCAACCTGATGTGGTTGGAGATGTCCCTGCTCCTTGCAGGGGGTTTGGGCTGGGTGGGCTTTGAAGGTCCCTTCCAACCCAAATCCTTTTGTGATTCTCTGATTCCGTGTTACAGCACGTTTAGGAACATGACGGAGCGGGTTTCCTTTCACTGACGCACCCAGCATGGCAGTAGTGCTCATAAAGGAATAACAAACTTCTCAGGAAGTGAAAACTGCCATGAAGCAAGGATGGGCAAAGTAATTAGAGATCCCAAAGCCTTCCAAGCCCTACAATATTTGTGACAGGCATTGTAGAGAAGGAAGAAAGGGAATCCAACCAAAACCCAACACCCTGTTGGACTTGGATTGTGGTTGAGGTACGTTTAAGAGAGCCTTCCTGCTCGAGTGTAAAGATGAAGGAGACACAGCCTGAGAGAAAGAAGAGAACCTACATGTCCCACTCTGGACCAAGAACGTCCACTTTCCTGATTCTTCCAATACACAGCAAGGGGTTGCCGGGTAAAACCGAAAGCAACAAGAGCAGAAGAAGCACGTTGGCGGGTTCTGCTCGCGAGGCAGCCGTCCCTGCGCGTGCATGAGCATCCTTAGAGCACGTCGTACACCCAGCACAGATTCGGTGATGTGCTATGGTAGAGAACGCTGGTCCTCTGAGCCGCCCTCGCAGCCAAACCCGCGCTCCCCATCAACAACAGCAAACTTCTTCTTCCCTCCAGCTCAACATCTGAACAAGAAAAGCTCCAAGCTCAAGCTAAGAGCCTCAGCCGTTCTCCCATCAGTTGTTCGCTTCAAGTCTTGGGATGAAAGTCTGACGTTTCTCCCCAGTCGAGAGCTCTGAAGCAACAAGCAAAGTTCTTGAACCCCACCCTATGCTCCATCTACTCATACACCGGCACACTTCTGCCCAGATCGTCCAAGTCACGCGGAGGAGCAGCACACTGCTAACTCAGAGGTGTGTTCACAGACACGGCTGTGTTACGGAGCACGTGACACTAAAACCCACACATTCAGGCTAGGCAGAAGGTTACGTGCTAAAACATTGTTGATGTTCTAATATGACGTCTTTCTCTCCTCCAAACATGACCTGAAGGAAAGAAAGGAAGATGAACCACCGCCCTTGGTATCACCACCATTAGACTCCACCAGGAACAAAGGACAGAGACGTCCTTTTATTCTTAAATAATCACACGATATCCCATGGGATCCTGGGACCTACAAAGAATCACAGAACGGTTTGGGTTGGAAGGGACCATAAAGTCCGTCTTGTTCCAAACCCGCTGCCCTGGACACGGACATCTTCCACCAGACCAGGTCACTCGAAGCCCCATCCAACCTGGCCTTGAACACTTCCAGGGATGAGGCATCCACAGGTTCTCTGAGCAACCTTTTCCAATGTCTCACCACCCTCATCATAAAACATTTCTTCCTTACATCCATTCCAAACCCACCCTCCTCCAGTTTAAAACTGCTGCCCCTTGTCCTGTCACTCCATGCCCTTGTCAAAATCCCCCTCCCATTTTCCTGCAGCCCCCTTTAGGCACTGGAAGGCCACAATAAGGTCTTCCTGGAGCCTTCTCTTCTCCAGGATGAACAAACTCAACTCTCTCAGCTTTTCTCCATGGCAGAGGTGTTCCAGTCCTCTCACCATTTTGGTGGCCACCTCTGGACCCGCTCCAACAGGTTCATGTCTGTCCTGCACCAGAGACCCCAGAGCCTGGCACAGTACACAACTTGGCCTGGCAGCAATCACCTTCCATCTCACACGTTCTCTGAAAGGAAATTCATTCTCCAAAACAGAGGTGGCAACTCAAGAAAACTTAAGATCTGTTAACAAGAGCTCGTGCACTAAAAAAATGTGCGACGTGAGGTACCCGTGCCCCAACGGCAGAGAAGCTGGCAAGACGTTTCACTTCAGCTCTGGATTTGGTACATTCCCAGCCCAACGAGGATCTCAAATGGACCCCACCAACTGGTAGAAATGGTCAGGAGACTAAAGGTCAGAAATTTTCCACATGAGTTCAGAAGGTGAGGAGGAGAAGTGTAAAGTCCAGGCCCAGGTAACCACACGCCGAACTCCACTCACACCCACAGTATAAAACCCAGCCTGATGTAAAAACACATTTTAAAATATTTACCCCAAACCAAACCATTCCACAGATAAGAGGTATTTTTAGACACACGTGGATTTTACACGCACACCGTGATCAACTGCTTAATTGCTGGAATTCCACTTTGGATTTGGGGGAGCGGGGTACTTCCCAAGCAGGAAATAACCTAAGTAAACGAAGTTAAGAGGTTGGGCACACATGCTTTCAATAATTTAACTCAATTTCTTCCGCCTTTTTGTTTCTGAACAGTTTACCACCATGAGTCTAAAAGGGGGAGGTTCAATCCAAGATAAAGACACCCAAAAAGTCTGAGGTGGCCGGTGGAGATCCCAAGCAGGGCAGTCACAGCCTGGAGAGCAACTCCAATCAACCTGAAGAGGACAACCAGCGGCTACTCAGCCAAATCTCTCCAGGCTCCATCAGTTCCGCTCTTGAGATGTCCAGGGACCAGGCTGGGAGCTCAGACACCTAGCACCACAAAGCTTAAACTTATGTTTCTTAATCCGGAGCTGAATTGGACCAGGAGCCCCTTGGACCAAAAGTTCTCTTTCTCACCCAACGCCAACACTTAACAACGCACTCTCATTTGAAAAAACACCTTGTCTTCCAGATCTTCCACCAACGCCAGTCCCAATTCTCCAGTCTGAGCAACTCAGCCCCTACCTCTGCTTGCTCCCTGCCTCACAACCCGTCAAGCGCACACCCTTGGCTTGGACCTTCTTCCCTCTGCTGCCCTGGACCCCTGTTTCTCAGGCCCAGAAAAAGCAGCACAGTCCCAACTGTGCCTCCTACTGTTCCTCAACTTGGAGATACGGGGGCCAGTGGGCAGAAAAAGGGGACAGGAGCAGCATAAAGGTCCCTTTTTTTTTCCTTTTATCCTTTTTCCTAGCATGATATTCAACAAAAAGGGGAAGATGGAGAAGAAAAGGAGCCCATCTTTGTCACTTCAAGATGGGCACAAGTGTGGAGGAAGCAAAGCTTTTCTGAAATGCTTGGTGCTTTCTGTCCCATTCCACCTAAGATGAGTTGGGTTGCCGAGGGTGGGATGAGGAAGAAACAACAGCCTGGTTTTGTCCGTACCCAATGAGTAGGCATCAAATCAGGGCAGATTTTTCCGAAAGCAGGGCTGGAGCGCTTCCGCTTGCTAAAATATTGGGAGGCTAAGGATCACGGCATGCCGAAGCGTTGGATCCCGGTGCGGCGGATCCAAGAGAAGAGAGGACACATCAGCACTGGTGGTGCCTGTCTGCATCTGGTTTTCAGCAAATCTGCCTTGAGTGGGAGCAGAACACTCAGCGGGGATCCTGGCAGCTGAGATTTACAGATCCTGTTACTAAGCAAGCACCAAAACTTATAAAAGGGAAAAAATAGAGTCAGCCCTGGTTTTTCCGTTCTCCTGCACAGGAACAGCTGGATTGGGTCAGGATGATGCTCCAGCTATCCCAGCGTCTTCGCCGCAGCAACAACCAAGCGCGAATAGGTTCCAGCCCGTAACTGTGTGCGGCACTGGGATTTCTGGAAGTGGTTCGGTCGTATTTAATCGTTAGCGGTGTAGAATATATCTGATTTTATTTTACAGAAATGCCTGGAGGGCTTGACCTTCTCAGGTCTCCTAACGCTAGGCGCCACACACAAAAATAAATATTAAGCTAGAACCTGCCCCAACCAATTTACAGACCATGTTACACCGCAAAGTTTATACTTCAAAAAAATGTTTCTAGCTTTCTTTTATGAAAGGCTGCGACACAAGCAGCTTTTGAATAGAAAACAAAAATAAATTATTTACCAAGAAGATACCGAGACTAATAAACACCAAAAAGACCCAAACTCTCACAGCTCTTTACAGGAGCAGCACCTACGTACCACGCGTTCTGCTCCAGTCTGCTGATCACCTCCGGTTAATTAACGTTAGAAACCAACACAATACAACACACCAGACATCCAGCGGTGCTGGAGTTTCAGTTTATGCATTTCTTGACCCAGAAATTACTCGCTTATTTTAAAACACAATGCGACTCGGTCCCAAAGTTCATTTAATCCAGACAAGGGTTCAACTCGTACCAAACCCCAACACTTTTCAATCAACGCTTGCAATCTCTGTGGCATCCAAAGCTTTTCCGGCTGCGCAGGGAGGAGGGAAAAAGGTGTTGGGAGGAGGAGTCTCTAAACCCCAGCACTGCAATCGAAGGGCAAACATAAAACGTGAAGCGATACCTCTCGGAGACGAGCTTCCTTCAGATGGAGATAATCCGGAGAGGAGTCTGCCGAGGGCTGTAGGGCAGAGTCTTCACAGCATTCCACAGCTCTGCAGAGAGAGAGAGAGAGAGAGAGCCATGAGGCTCCGCCGGCAAACCTGTCAGACAGAAAACACGGCTCTTCCTAGCAAAGGGTGGTCTTCATACACTGTCCCAGGGTGCCCAGAGAGGCGGTGGGTGCCCCGTCCCTGGAAACATTCCAGGCCAGGTTGGCCGGGGCTCTGAGCAACCTGATCTGGTTGGAGATGTCCCTGCTCCTTGCAGGGGGGTTGGACTGGGGGGGCTTTGAAGGTCCCTTCCCACCCAAACCCTTCCATGATTCTGTGATTCTATGAGTTCGGGTGGAACACTTGCATGGTGCGTCTTGCACAAGTCTACATCAACTGCGCGTTGCCTACGCTCTGCTGAAGAATTGCATAAAAACTAGAAAAAAAAACGCACCGGGAGCAGATGAAATCAGAGCTAGGGTCTTCTCAGCTTTCAAAAGGGAGAAAACAAAGTTCAAGCTTTCACTTAAATACTTGTTAAACAACTGCTTGTCAGAACTCGGGACTAAAGAGGCCAAACAAAGTTTTACACGTTACTCCCACACCCTCCCTTCCCAGCTGACACAGAAGCTCGGAGAACCGAAAACGAAATAAAGCGCTCAAAATAAAGTACAGCACACAAAAAAAAAAGCTCTCCGGCAGTTCCACATGCTTTATGCATTATGAGAGGAACAGAAAACCCTCTGTTTGCAAACCAGGCCAGCGCTCCTTCTAACAGTCGTTTATTTTAACCAACCCAATACCAAAGGTTTCCATTCAATACTTTGTCGTTGCTTCTAGCCAGTGATCCAGGATTAGCTTACACTCACTCAAAAATCGCTCCCGAGGAGAAAACAGGACGCAGAAAATGTCAAATCCGGTAAAGCAACAGGGAATTTCTTTGGGAGGGCCAACCCATCCCACCTGTCCCTGCAGCGTTACACCAAGAGGCCCCTGAAACAGCACGAAATTGGAAATGAACCGGGAATATAAATAAATCAATCAATAAATCTTCATTTTTACTGAAGTTCCCGGAATCGCCTACTGCAGGAAATCACCACCGTACCGTCTGAGATGGCGTCCTTGGCGAGAAGTCAAAACCGACCCTGCTGATGCTTCAAACGTGCAGATAATCCCAACGGCGGTGCCACCAAGAGCGTGAGTGCACCCGGGGAAAGGGCTCCGTAACGCTTCCACCTGTTCTGCGGGTGCTTGACTCCTGTATTTCCACCTCATGATAAGAATATTCACTGCCTGGAATTTCTTCCTGGCTTTTGGGTTTTTTTACTTAATTTTATGGTCCCCCAGTTCAAAGTCGTAACTCTAAAATAGACCGGCAAGAATCTTAGAATCGTAGAACCATGGAATTGCTTGGGTGGGAAGGGACCTTCAAAGATCATCTGGTCCAACCGCCCTGCCAGGAGCAGGGACATCTCCAACCACATCAGGTTGCTCACAGCCCCGGCCAACCTGGCCTGGAATGTTTCCAGGGATGGGGCATCCACCGCCTCTCTGGGCATCGTGGGGTTAATCCAAGATCACGCTCTTGATAAGCACAGTCGTGCCAGCAGACCTTTCCAATGTTGTGCTGTTTCGCTAAATTTTCCAAATTAATGCCTCCTTTCATGTAATGCTTTCCCTTTTTAGAATGTGTTTTGTTTTTCCCGTTCTCTGTTGAATGTCTTCGTACTTCTGCTCGAAGGCCTTGATTGGGACTGCCTGCATTTCTGCAGATACATCTAAATGTTGCGTGTGCGTGGCGTGGCTGGTTAGAGAACGCGGCGGCCCAGGACTCCAGCTGAGGAGGGGTAGGAGATGGGGGTGCAGCATGAAGCAAGAGAGTGTGGTGAGGAATCATCCGACACAGCTTCCATTTCGTTTGCGTCTTGCACCTTCTCACACGCTCAAGTGAAAGATCCGGGTGAAACTAGATTTCTTTGGTGTTAGTGCTCATTTGAATGATTCCTCTTAAATTCTGACCATTTACGACTGGTCTATGGTGAAGGTAGGCAGATGGTTGACCTCCATGACCTCCATCTTCATGCAGCTCATCACAGCTTCTCTCTGCAGTAGCCACATCCGGTTATTGTGAACCTAACTGGTTTGACTTCTGGGCAAGAAAAGACCCAAAAAAGGGTGATTCCACTGAGTGTCTGTGTGACAGCACAGTACAAGGAGGCATTGATGCTGTTGCGGCTGAAGAAGGATCCCACCGGCAAGGTTAATGGGAGGTGGGCACAGTTCTCTCCATCTCTTCAGCAGCTGGAGACGAACAAAAAGATGAACTTGCTGACAATCCCCCGGCATTAAAGGTTGCTGCAATGCCGTCCTCGCTAAATTGAGGTGGGAACCTGGAAACTGTATTCAGCACACGCAGCGGCATTGGACGCGTACGGGGAACCTTTAGTATTTGCTAAGCGGACCTTCTTGACTTCCTTGGCCGTAAAGATGTTCCCAAACTTGGACGTGGAGCAAATTTAGCCTTCAAACCGGCTCTGCTGAACGAAAGAGCGATGGCGAAGGCACCAAGATTGGAGGTGTAAAAGCAGTGGGAAGAAGGATCGTTGGTCCCATGGTTGATGCTGAGCAAGGCATGCTTTTCCCAAAATTGCTCAAAGGTGGAGGAGGACTCGGGGGAGGCGGTTTCTGCCCTGCTTGCCTGAACCTGGATTATTTTCTGCTTCTTTCTTGCCACAAAAGGAGGCATTTGTTTAATTTTACAAAATGTTACTGGAGCTGTTGGAACTGAAGCTGCAGCCCACGTCTTCTTGATAAAAGAGTGCGTGTATTCCTGGAAGGAAGTTAAAACGGGGCTGTGTTATATTTGGTACCTCCCGGAGCGCTGAGGCCACGTTGAGTACAGAACGTGCTCAGAGAGAGACTAATTTGCCACTGCGGAGCTTGATGTGATGAGATTTGTCAAGTCGTCGTTTCTGCTGGAATTCACTTAGGCGTTCCTCTCTCTCTTGAAAAGAGATGTGACTGCCCCTCTGCTCCGCTCTGGTGAGACCCCCCTGCAGCGCTGCGTCCAGCGCTGGAGCCCCCAACATCAGGAGGACGTGGAGCTGCTGGAGAGGGTCCAGAGGAGGCCACGCAGATGCTGAGAGGGCTGGAGCAGCTCTGCTGTGAGGCCAGGCTGAGAGAGCTGGGGCTGTTCAGCCTGGAGAAGAGGAGGCTCCGGGGAGAGCTGAGAGCGGCTCCCAGTGCCCAAAGGGGGCTGCAGGAAAGGTGGGGAGAGACTCTTCAGCAGGGCCTGCTGGGACAGGACGAGGGGTCATGGTTTCAAAATAGAGGGAGGCAGATTCAGACTGGATATTAGGAAGACATTTTTTAAGCTGGGGGTGGTGAGGCACTGTCCCAGGTTGCCCAGAGAGGCGGTGGATGCCCCATCCCTGGAAACATTCCAGGCCAGGTTGGCCGGGGCTCTGAGCAACCTGATGTGGTTGGAGATGTCCCTGCTCCTGGCAGGGGGGTTGGACTGGATGGCCTTTGAAGGTCCCTTCCAACCAAAACCATTCCATGATTCCCGTTAACTTCTAATTTCCCAATGATTAGATGAGGTGCTCTAGCTTTCAAAGCAATTTACCGCTATCAAGTTGAACAAAAAAACCGTAGGAGGCTCCTGCAGCCTGCTCCAGAATGAAGTCCTCCTTCCACCCTCACTTTGTTCCTGATGTGAAAAAGTTTAACTCCCTTGACATTTCCTTATAAGATTACTGCTACTATTTAGTAAGAAAACTTATTCCCAAATATCTTCATCAACGACACGCGGTATTTCAAGCAGGGTAACAATATTTTTCATTTTAATTCTCTCCTCCCCTCCTATGACCAACATTTAGTTTGCTGCTTTTGTTTTAGCACCTACACCATTACGATGATCTTATTGTAATTATTCTTCTAGAATTCCCCCTTTTTGTCCATTACTTTTGTTCTTCTTTCTATAGAACTGGACTCCAGCAGCAGGAGCTGGGTAGAGAAATTATAAAATCGATTAAGAATTAATTAGAACATGATGATTAAAAACCCTGCCTTGGTAGACTGCAGATTGCTCGATAAAAGAGTGTTAGCATAATTCGTTGAAAAATACACTCCAGAACTACTTATCAAATGAAGATAAAAATGTTCAACAAGCATTTGACATGCTAGAGAGTGAAAATACAGCGTTCTCCGTGGAGAAAATGGCTTTATCCACTTGGACAGCACTGCAAAACTTCCCTCACGAGCCAATTTTCCGTCTCAGAAACCTTCTGTACCGCCTGAGCCCCTTGACTTGCACGGCCATCCATCAGGACGTTCACCAAGATTGGGTTTTTCGAAGGAAAAGAAAAACATCAGGAGCTAAAATCCAACTGGACAAGGTCTAACGATGCTTGACTGGAGCCAGGCACCTTCCTTTAAACTCCATTTCACAAGGTTTTGCGTTTAACCCTCGGAGTATCCGATAGATCTTGACAGGCTGAGAGGGCTGGGGCTGCTCAGCCTGGAGAAGAGGAGGCTCCGGGGAGACCTGAGAGCGGCTCCCAGTGCCCAAAGGGGGCTGCAGGAAAGGTGGGGAGAAATTCCAGGTGGTGGATGCCCCATCCCTGGAAACATTCCAGGCCAGGTTGGCCGGGGCTCTGAGCAACCTGATGTGGTTGGAGATGTCCCTGCTGCTGGCAGGGGGGTTGGGCTGGGTGGGCTTTGAAGGTCCCTCTCAACCGAAACCCTTCTGTGACTCTGTGATTCTACGATTCTGAGATTAATATTAATTGAAGGAAACGATTCACTGCACTACTAACAAGACTCAATCTTCAAAAGAGAACGTAGGAAATGTTCGGCATTAAAAAATTATACGCTGCAATGCTCTTAAAAATAAAAATCAACCTTCCAGCACCAGGAGCCTCAGCTTGACCTTTGCCTCTAGAAAAAAAAAAAAAAATGTTTTTCTCAGATTTTATTCTAACGCAAGCCCTCACAGCATTACAAAAGAGGGATTAATAAGAGCACGGCGAACAATCTGTCTGGATATTGGGAAAAGCGCTGACAGCGTTTCGTTCTGAAAGTTAATTCACGCAAGGAATATAATTAAAGGACGATGATTTCACGGCAATAATAAAGGGTGTGGTACTGCGGCGGGAGCAAGGAGATACCATAGCGAGGACACCAGAGAGTCATTTGTCACAGAGCCGAACACATTTAGTGTCTAAATTAAGGAAGAAGAGGGCAAAATGTTAACGAAGACACGCAGATTATCCAGAAGTTCAGGTCTTCTCAGGGCACAGGAAAAGGGAAAACAAAAACAAACCCTGAGAAACCAGAGGTATTGGCAAAAAAAACATCAGATGAGGTCCACCTGGAGGAACTGGAAGCCAAAACATCTGTGAAAACACCTAGCAGGAAACAAAGCCATGGAAAGAAATAAATTTGGAAGGCAGAAAACACAGCAGGAAATCAAAACCGCAGGGACGTTACTGGCTGGAAGCGCCTTCCCGTCTTCCCTCCCCTCCAAAATTGCCGGCTGCCTCCGTACCAACACGACTGCTACGGAGCTGTAAGGCAAACCAGACTCGTGAACGGCTCTGCGTTAAAAATAACCTTTTTTTGGCGTTCACCGTATGGCTCCTCAGCCAGTGCTACCGGTACAGTTAAGGGAGCCCAGCAACGGGAACGGGCAGCAGGGGAGTGAAATTCCCAAGAAGAACACTCCGCCCTCAAGGAAGGAAATACAAGACGCAGCCAAGAGAACGCGCATCGAGGGAAAAGGACGGCACAAGCAGAAATTCACCCCAGACACTGGAGCATGTTGGTGCTGATCAGGAGAGAAAGGCTACCAGGACAGCTTGTATCTCCAGAGCTTGCTCGTGCCAAGAGCTGGGTAAGGGAAGACCCATCCCTGGCACGAGTCCTCTCCAGCTGGTGGAAGTGGGTTGGAGATCATCAGCGATGACCTTGGCCAGTCTGGAGGGGAGAGTTTGGAACAAGAGGGTCAAAAGGAACTGGAAGCAGCACAGGAGCACACACACTTGCTTCATAGAATCACAGAAGGGTTTGGGTGGGAAGGGACCTTCCAAGCCCACCCAGCCCAACCCCCTGCCAGGAGCAGGGACATCTCCAACCACATCAGGTTGCTCAGAGCCCCGGCCAACCTGGCCTGGAACGTTTCCAGGGACGGGGCATCCACCACCTCTCTGGGCAACCTGGGACACTGTCCCACCACCCTCAAGGTACAAAATTTTTCCCTAATATCCAGTCTGAATCTGCCTCCCTCTATTTTAAAACCATGACCCCTCGTCCTGTCCCAGCAGGCCCTGCTGAAGAGTCTCTCCCCACCTTTCCTGCAGCCCCCTTTGGGCACTGGGAGCCGCTCTCAGCTCTCCCCGGAGCCTCCTCTTCTCCAGGCTGAACAGCCCCAGCTCTCCCAGTCTGGCCTCACAGCAGAGCTGCTCCAGCCCTCTCAGCATCTGCGTGGCCTCCTCTGGACCCTCTCCAACTGCTTCCCCAGCAACATCATGGGTATCGGTGAAAACTCAACATCAAGAGACACAACTCAACATCTCAAGGCACGCAATGAGTTTCTAAAATTAAAGGATTCTGTAAACCTGGAGCATTAAACATCACGCAGAGCCATCTTTGTTTTACATACAGGACATAAGTGTGAAATAGAGATGTAAGAGAAGCACGGAAGCCATTAAAACCGGCAAAGTTGGGCGCCATCCTTCCTCCAGGAACATCGTGTTGTCTTGACGGGCAAGAAAGACAAGTGACTAACGTTGGCATTCATCTTCTGAGCACCACTCCAGCCACACTTCCCTTTTACACCATTTTTTCCACTACATGGGATTCCTTTTCTGCTTGACGGACGCCGTATCAAGGCTAGAAGAGCAGAGCAAGATTAGGAAAAGCACCAAATCCCATCCCCGCTTTTGCTTACTCGCCAGTGACTGATTAAAAAAAAGTCTAGCCCACTGGAAAACTGGGGGGGGTTGGCTTTAGAGCCAAAGCTTGGGAAAACGACAACTGCCACCAAAACATCAGCAGCGTGTCCTGGGAGACAAGAATTGGCTTGCAAGTCAACGTGCCCTTGCAACAGTGAAGGCCAACCACATCCTGGGTTTTATGGCATGGGAAGTTATTACTCCCCTTGGTTTGGTGCTTTTGAAGCTTCACCTGACATGCTAGCTCTTGCAAACCAGCAGTAGTGGGGTCCCCAGTACAAGAGAGAGGCCAATGGAGGGCCAATGAGATGATCAGGTGGCCGGAGCACACGAGGAAAGGCTGCAGGAGGTGGTTCAGCTTGCAGAAGGGAAGGTTTTGGGCGTCCATCTTGATGCCTGCAAGTACCTACAGAGAAGATGGAGCCAGACTCTTAGAGTTGCAGAGCGAGGCAACAGGGACAAGGGGTGGCAAGGAGAATTCCAGTTGAGTAGAAACAAGCTCATATTGGGGGTTAAGTGGCAGTGGAAGGCATGCCCAGAGAGGACGTGCAATCTCAGTCCTTGGGATCTCCTGCTCTAGCAACCTGATGTAGTGAAAGAAGTCCCACAGCCCATGGCATGGTGGTTGGACTAGATGAACTTTGAAGGTCCTTTCCAACCCAAACCATTCTACGATTTGGTTTTCACTGATGCTCCTTTAACATGCCCAAAGGATGCTGGATGAAGAGTCCCAGCGGAGGCTTGGCTCTTGGGAGAAAGGCAGATGATTCCAGCACAGACAGACATGCTTTCCGAAACAAGACATTTATTTGTCAAGCAGAATTCTCTATTTATTGTGAGATAAAACAACAGCCCAAGACCTGCACACACCTCTCTCATCACTTCCGATGGCTTTATCCATACTCTGTCCTGTCCCGTAAAGCCAACTAACGGCTTGCAGTCAAACTCCAAACCAAAATTACAGGTGCAGAGCAGACCTTGATCTCTTCATGATGTTGTGCTAATACAGCTACTCAAGGCAGAGGCGTGATCCTTGCTCTGCTGTCCTCATGACAACAAAATCAATCTGCAGATTGTTGTATTGACAAAGAGACTTCGCGCTGTCGTTATTTCCAGTTGAAGAAACAGCTAAGCTACGATTAAATCATTGGTTTTCCCATATAGACTATGTCTTGACAAAATGAGCTATTTCTCCTGTGAGGCCAGGCTGAGAGAGCTGGGGCTGTTCAGCCTGGAGAAGAGGAGGCTCCGGGGAGACCTGAGAGCGGCTCCCAGTGCCCAAAGGGGGCTGCAGGAAAGGTGGGGAGAAATTCCAGGTGGTGGATGCCCCATCCCTGGAAACATTCCAGGCCAGGTTGGCCGGGGCTCTGAGCAACCTGATGTGGTTGGAGATGTCCCTGCTCCTGGCAGGGGGGTTGGGCTGGGTGGGCTTGGAAGGTCCCTTCCCACCCAAACCCTTCTGTGATTCTATGATTCTATTAAATGATTTCGCTAGCAACTCTTTTGTCTCTAGAGATGACGACCAATCCTGCTGTCCCATATACCTCGGGAGGTGGAGTTTTGGTCAAAAAAGTGATTCACAAAAGTGATTTTTTTTTTTTAACTGATCTATAATGCAACAATTGACTATTTATCAGATCTTTTACCTTCCATTACACCCAAAGCACACACGTGTTGACACATCTGATCAGCATCCCCCCAGTGAACTGCACTTCATCAAGTTGTTAATTGAGCTCATCATACAGATCAGGAAGCAATAAAAATAATTGCAGGGTGGGTTTACGGGCTTTCCTGTAAATATGCTTTCAAAACTCACCGAAAGTTTTCAAGGACTTCAATTACTTATCTTCTCAATAACAAACTCATTTTAAATAAGCTTAAAAGCAATTAAAAATGAGTTAAGTCAACATTTAGGGTCTGCCGAGCACTTCTTTAAGCAGCCCCAGTCTCTCCTTCCGTTGGAAGTCATCAGCAATTTCTGTCACCACAGATTTAATTTTCCTCCACGCGATTCCCTTTGCCACGCAGAGGGACACAGCGGCAACGCCGGTGAAAAAGCTCGTCAAAACTGAGAGCAACATCCACCGGGTTCCTCAAGAGACCACAGGGATCCCCCCCACTCAAGTACTTCACCTTCTTGAACACCGCAGATGGATTAAAATAAAAAAATCTTGCTAATATTAGAGAAAAATGAAAAGCTTTCTTCCAGCCCCGTAGCAGCTTTTGCAAAGAGCTTTAATCAGCTCCTCTTCCACTACTGGCCAATCACAGCAAAGACCAAGCCTAAGAGCACTCTAATCCTCACCCCACATATTCCGTTTCTTGCAATCAGGTCAGGTCACTAAGCAGGCCAGAAATTAGCCGTTATTAATTATTTAGCAACTGCGGAGTGCTGAGCTCCCCATTTTCGGTAACGCCATTTCCCAAGTTTCCACCGTGTCACGGTACTCCTCAGCTTCCACGTCAACTCCAGCAAACACACGTCCTCATTCCAAATTACTCCAGGCTGCTCTCAGCAGCTCTGCCGCGCCACCATCTCCACTCCGGTTGTCCCAACACCCAACGCCCAACACCTTCCACCTGCTCCTCCATTTTCGCCCCACTGACTGCTACTTTGAAGACTGCTTTTCCTTGCACAAAAGACCCAGACTTTCCTCCAAACAATTCCTAAAAATCAATCTTCTCCCATTCTCCTTTACACAACGGCCGATGTTTCCGCTCTCACCTTTTCTTCTCATTACGTTCCCTTCTTTCATTTCAAAGGCAACCTCCCTGAGAAAGAGTCACGTCAGATTTGGTGCAAATCACATATCGAAATCAAGCAACGTGATGGATTTTTTTTTTCCTCTCCACTGCCTACAAATGAGAAATATTCATAGAATCACAGAATGGTTTGGGTGGGAAGGGACCTTCAAAGCCCATCCAGCCCAACCCCCTGCCAGGAGCAGGGACATCTCCAACCACATCAGGTTGCTCACAGCCCCGGCCAACCTGGCCTGGAATGTTTCCAGGGATGGGGCACCCACCGCCTCTCTGGGCAACCTGGGACACTGCTCCACCACCCTCAGGGTAAAAAAATTGTTCCTACTATCCAATCTGAATCTGCCTCCCTCTCTTTTGAAACCATGACCCCTCGTCCTATCACAGCAGGCCCTGCTGAAGAGTCTCTCCCCACCTTTCCTGGAGCCCCCTTTAGGCACTGAAATTCCAAAGCAACAGCGTGCAATGGCCAGCACCAAAGCCTATCATCTTCTGCCCAAGCACCCTTGATGTACCTTCTCCCTGAGAAGTTACAATTCATCTCCAAATAGCCCTGAAAATGTCCCTGCAGAACATCTTGAGAACCAAGCCTATGACGCTGCCCATAGCTATCTGATTAAGGTGCCTACATAGTCCCATCCTCACGGTATCTCACCACCAAAAAAAAATATCTGAAGTATTTTTCTTCAGAACATTTCTGCAAGAGAGAACGGTAGCAGTGCTCTTCTCGTAGAGACAAGAAATAAATCACATTTCAGAGACTGCAGCCTAACCCCTCAGAGATATTTAGCAGCTCGACTCCCACCGAAGCGATGAAGCTAAATTCCTAAATTCCTCCGCAGATCTGGGCAACGGAAAAGCACAGCGTCTTCCTTCAGCTGAGTGTTTCACACTCAATTTTTGTTGCGTCTTCTGGAGAACCTCCAAACGTGCCAAACTCTCCAAACGTGCCACAACCTCCAAACTTTTGCTTCCAAAATTTCTTCACCCCCGCCGTTATCACAGCAGCTGGAGCTCTTGCGGCTCGGTGGGGGTGAAAGGCTCAGCCATTTTACGCTTCCAGCAATCACAACACAACTCCGTTTTATTTCATGCACCGCGACGAGAGTTTTGCCCTCAGTTTGGCAGCCTTTTGTACCGTGCAATAACAATTAATTCCCTTTGGCATCATTTATATGAATCATTGATTTAATACAGATAGCTAGGACTAAAAAAAAAAAAAAAGACCTATTAAGTCATCGCAATGACCCGACCATCACCGCGGGATTGTTCCCGGCAGCACATTTTCCATTTTTGTTTTAAACGTGCTTGCCACAGCGCAAGAACAAAAATTGTCTGCAAAGCAGAGACATGTTTCGCTAACATATGCCGCAAGTCAACACGGTGTTGGAAATCTTCAATTTATGACTAAATACGTCGCACGGCACTTTTGTTCCTCCAAACAGACGTTAACATTTCTCGAGGGAGTGAAAAGGGGCTATCTGTGTTTCGCCGTGCAGTCAATACTTCCCTGAGGATTTTCCAGTTGAATCCAAGGCTTGCATGGCCAACTTGGAACACACTGGTGCCCGTCTCTGAGGAGATACGGATGCACTGCAAGAGGATGCCCAGTTCCAGAAGTACAAATAATACGGGCGAGCAACGTATTTTCAGGATGGTTTTTTGGGAGGCTGGAGGGGCTGGTCTTTATAAGAAAAGGAGGTGAGACTTTCTTCATGGAAGTCCAAGAGGCGAAGCAAGAACAATGCTGGAACTCTTCTTGGCAGATGTGCTTTCTCATCTAAATCTTTCAAACGGGGATTCCCGTGGTTCCTCAGGCAATATTCAGGGTTTGGGGTTGCTCTTCCTCCCCCTCCATGTGTAACCTACATCAAACTCATGTCTGTTGCCTCTTATCACCACACACCTTTGAGAAGCATGCCCCATCTTCCCCGGAACCTCCCCTTCAGGTAAACGAAGGCAACGGCGGTAACGACTTTCTCCAGACTGTGCAGACCCAGCTCACCACCTCTTCTAACACCACGCACTCCAGCTCGCAACCATCTCGGAGGCTCCTCCAGCATTTCACTGCCCCCCTTGCATGGGATTACTTCATCCCAGGCAAAGGACACCTCTCCTGAGCTTCATGGGTTTCCATCAGCCCTGTTCTCTACCCTGTTAAAGTCCTGGTAGCCCTGCCCTCGATCACGACAGAGCACTACTCCCAGTTCAGGTCCCTCTATTAATTTACTAGAGGTGCATCCTACCCCGTCTACCAAGCTGTTGAGAAAGATGTTGAAAGGTGTTGGTCCCACTAGTAACCCTCGGGGAGGCCACACCCAACCAGCCCTCTGGTTACAGCAAAGCACTGACCTTTGCGACCAGTTTTCCACCCACCTCGTAGTCCACCACTTCCCAGTACGGAGACAAGCACGTAGAAAACCTTGCTAAATCTAAGTAAACGCCATCCCCCGCGCTCTCATCATCCGCAGAGCCGGTCATCCCTCTACCAGGGACAATCAAGGAACTACCACGAGTACGATGGCAACAAAGGCCTCCGCAGAAATGCAAATTAAAAATACTCCGTGCTTTAGCCGAAGTTAGCAGCGCGGGCAGAGCGTTACCAGTTTGCTTTTGCTGGCACGGCTTAGAAAGCTGCAACCTGAGGGGAAAGATGTGCTGAAGAAGTGACAAAACAAAGCTAAGCAAAGTCGTTTCATAGTCCACTTGAAGAGCCCCCCAACGTCTGCTTCCTTGACCTACTAAAAGCCTGCTGCAATAAAAAGCCAACCGTACAAACCTACGCGTCCCTCCCGTGGAAGCCATTACCTTCGGAACAGTACAGAAAAAAATGAAAAATAAAGATCAGCGTTTCCAGGGAAAAAAAAGAAATGCCATGAACCTGCAAGAATTAAAAGTCCTTAATGTCACTTTATCTCTCCCAGCATATCCTCCAAGCAGACTTAATGTCCCTTCAATCCGGAGGGAAAGGCCTTTTGGCTTCCGTATTTTCTATCAACCTTCGCTGCTCTGGCACCATAGCATCTTCCACGGTTTGCCTCTAGACAAACACAAAAAAATTAAGGGGGAGAAAGTCATGTGCAAAACTGGTTCACCAAACCACGTTGGTCCACCATGGGTTGGTCCACCAAAGCTGAATCCTGGAAAAAAACCCTACAATGCTGAAAGTTAAACCTCATGCCTTCTACACCAGCGCAGAAGATTGCATCCGGTGCGTTGAGATGTTCAACAACCGTGAAAAAAGACAAAAAGTAGCGGCAAAGACACACAAAGTGTCCCTGAAAGCCGGTGAACCACAAGCATCGCCATCTGTCTACCTGTTCATCCGCCTCAGAAATGCTTCTGTCGACCACCCAATGCACGCGGTTACCCAACCGCGGCCAAACATCTCACACAGCTGCATGTCAGCACCGCCCCACCGCCTTCCTCGGCATCCTCAGATCATACATGTCACCAGACCGAAAGCTCCTTGGATGTCAAGTTCTGTTACGCGTCACCCATTTTCTTTCATTTTATCATGAATACAATCATTGTCACGTGTCCTGCTGCACACTTTTATTTCTTTCCCAACAGAAAACAAGAAGCAAAAGGTCACAGCTGATTACGGTCACTAACCTGTTCATACAGTTGGTGACCCCAAGAGAAAGAAATTGTTGGTCTCCTAAATATAAATCACAGAATCACAGAAGGTTTGGGTTGGAAGGGACCTTCAAAGCCCACCCAGCCCAACCCCTCTGCCAGGAGCAGGGACATCTCCAACCACATCAGGTTGCTCACAGCCCCGGCCAACCTGGCCTGGAATGTTTCCAGGGATGGGGCATCCACCACCTCTCTGGGCAACCTGGGACAGTGCCCCACCACCCTCAGCTTAAAAAATTTTTTTCCTAATATCCAACCTGAATCTGCCTCCCTCTATTTTGAAACCATCACCCCTCGTCCTGTCCCAGCAGGCCCTGCTGAAGAGTCTCTCCCCATCTTTCCTGCAGCCCCCTTGAGGTCCTTGCCATGATCAAGACCATCACCACGTCATGACGGGCAAGAATTATCTCTAGGAAGTGTCTGTGCTATAAATCTTAACGCCAAAAAAACCCAGTCCCTGAAAATGTCTCTACTCAGGTACAATAAGGACGACGCCAGAGAGGAAAAACTCAGACAAGTAACAGGAGAGACGTTGAGCGCTACGGATAACGCATCAAAATTTATCCTCCAACCTTTTACACAACCTAAAAATGAGGAATTACATGCCAGGAGATACCATCTACTCCACAAATCAAGTCAGTGAAACTTCAGACTAAAAACGGTTTTTAAAGAAGTCAATTTATGAGAGATTACTGTGCGGGCAGACCAACGAGTGCTCTTGTCTATCTGCCGCATTAGCGACCTCTCCAAAGCCACAGGAAAAGAAAAATCAATGCTGTGTATTCTTTTCTCACATCAATTTATCTACTGCTGAAAAAAATAACTATCTCCTGCGTACGTTATGCGTACCACATTCCAGGCTTCCTTCAGCAGGGGAAAGAAAATGAGCTTTCACTGGTTTTAGAGAATCACAGAAGGGTTTGGGTGGGAAGGGACCTTCAAAGCCCACCCAGCCCAACCCCCTGCCAGGAGCAGGGACATCTCCAACCACATCAGGTTGCTCAGAGCCCCGGCCAACCTGGCCTGGAATGTTTCCAGGGATGGGGCAGCCACCACCTCTCTGGGCAACCTGGGATGGTGTCCCACCACCCTCAGTGTAAGAAAACTTTTCCTAGTATCTCATCTAAATCTGCCTCCTTCCATTTTAAAACCATGACCCCTCGTCCTGTCCCAGCAGGCCCTGCTGAAGAGTCTCTCCCCACCTTTCCTGCAGCCCCCTTTGGGCACTGGGAGCCGCTCTCAGCTCTCCCCGGAGCCTCCTCTTCTCCAGGCTGAACAGCCCCAGCTCTCTCAGCCTGGCCTCACAGCAGAGCTGCTCCAGCCCTCTCAGCATCTGCGTGGCCTCCTCTGGACCCTCTCCATCCAGCAGCTCCACGTCCTTCTGATGCTGGGGGCTCATAGTTTTAACCAACTAAACCTTGCTGAACTCATATTTTGTGATAAAACTTGAAAAGAAAACTTGAAAAAAATCAGAGCGGAAAAAATCAGAGCGGTGTCAGGCAACTTGGCACGAGCCCACAGAGCCTTTTGTTACTGCTCCTGAGCCCATTAGCAGCGACCTGACCACTAAATATTTCATGATGGAGGATCTCAGACGTTTCCCAGGACGGGCTCTATCGGCAGAGATCGAACAAACCGGCACGGCAGTTGCTAAATAAAGTGTGTCGTCCAGAGCGGCCTCGCCAAAGCACCCACAGATTCCCCAGCCGGGAACAAAGCAAAAATAACAACAATAAAAAATCCCGCGCCCTCAAAAATTCCACTTTTATTCTCTACAAAACACAGGATTTCACTGCATAGAGCCTTCCAGACCGCTACGTTCTCAGGAATCAAAGTAAATCCCGCGCCGGCATTCGCTGTCCAGCAGATTAATCTTGTGTCCTTCATTTCCTTTTTCCAGGTCACCAGTTTCCTCCTCTCTCCAGGAGCTCCCCGTAGACGGCGGGAGGACATCTTTCAGAACTCTTTGCCGTCGCAGCATTTTACCACCCTGCTCCAAAAGCCTTAGGAGCCCCTTAAAACATATCTACTCATCTCCCATATCCCAAAACGGGGCAAAGTCCTCTCCAAAACCAGTCCCACAGCTCTTATTCTTCAGGTTGGCTATGGTTTCCAAAGACGCACCCTTGCTGCTTTCCCGCAGCCGGTGGAACCAGGAACGCGTGCCCACGAAGCCTTTCTGGGGGTGGATGCAGGAGAACGTGGTCTTCACCATCTACTGATTAGCAGAAGCTGGATGGTGTGGAGCAAAGCAGCAGAGAAAACAAGAGCACTCAAGCTGGGAAGCTCTACCAGACTCCACCGACTTCTCTGCTCAACCACCGCGGTTGACATTGAGGTGCTGTCTGATGCTCCTCTCCCAGTAGCACTTCCTCGCTCACTGGGACCGCACGCAGCTTGCACAGCCAACGGGACTAATCCTGCCCAAAGCCTGGCTCATTAAGACAAAGCGGCTTTGCGCGATGGGAGGGGTGACTCGCGCCACAGACAGCTTTCCCCCATCGCCGCCTCGCTGGGCTTCACTTTCACGACTGCTATGAGCTGACCTAAGCACACGTAACACAGCCAAAGCATTTCCTAAGCAGTAGCAATGCACAGACGTTCGTGCTAGCACACGGAGAGGTGGGACAGAGCGCACCCTCAGCAACTTCACCAATGACACCCAGCTGTGTGGTGCTGTTGACACGCTGGAGGGGAGGGATCCATCCAGAGGGACCTGGACAGGCTGGAGAGGTGGGCCCGTGCCAACCTCATGGGGTTCCACCAGGCCAAGGGCCAGGTCCTGCACGTGGGTGGGGGCAAGCCCAGCACAAATCCAGGCTGGGGGGGAATGGATGGAGAGCAGCCCTGAGGAGAAGGACTTGGGGGTGCTGGTGGAGGAGAAGCTCAACACGAGCTGGCAACGTGCGCTCACAGCCCAGAAACCAACGGCACCCTGGGCTGCACCCCCACAGCGTGGGCAGCAGGGCGAGGGAGGGGATTCTGCCCCTCTGCTCCGCTCTGGGGAGACCCCCCTGCAGCGCTGCGTCCAGCTCTGGAGCCCCCAACAGCAGAAGGACGTGGAGCTGCTGGAGAGGGTCCAGAGGAGGCCACGCAGGTGCTGAGAGGGCTGGAGCAGCTCTGCTGTGAGGCCAGGCTGAGAGAGCTGGGGCTGTTCAGCCTGGAGAAGAGGAGGCTCCGGGGAGAGCTGAGAGCGGCTCCCAGTGCCCAAAGGGGGCTGCAGGAAAGGTGGGGAGAGACTCTTCAGCAGGGCCTGCTGGGACAGGACGAGGGGTGGTGGTTTCAAAATAGAGGGAGGCAGATTCAGGTTAGACATTAGGAAGAAATTTTGTACACTGAGGGTGGTGGGGCACTGTCCCAGGTTGCCCAGAGAGGCGGTGGATGCCCCATCCCTGGAAACATTCCAGGCCAGGTTGGCCGGGGCTGTGAGCAACCTGATGTGGTTGGAGATGTCCCTGCTTCTTGCAGGGAGGTTGGACTGGGTGGGCTTTGAAGGCTCCTTCCCCCTCAAACCATTCCATGATCCTATGAACAGAGCAGGAGACGACATCTCTTTCCAGTGGGAGCCCACCTAGTCACACAGGACAGCCCACTCTGAGCCAGGGAACTACTACAACCCGGTTTTCCCATTTTTTTTGTTCTCTGCCCCGGCAGCCGTATCACAGCTCACCCACCAGTGACGTAGCCAACTGTCCTCCATCTCTCTTGCTCCCCTGCTTTGCAGGACGTCCTCTCGCCACCACACCCCACCGCCAGCGCCTGCAGTCGGGTGGTCTAAAAGAAATCACCGCTGAGCTCAAAAGTCAGCATCCATCAAACGTCAAAACCTGCTGGAAAACTTCTCTATTTAAACCAAAATGTGGCTGAAGTTGACCCACGCGCTGCAAATCAGCGAGGAAGCGGCAGACTGACAGATGTCCGCGCTGCGCGAGCCTCACCTCTTTAGGAAGCCAGGCTGAAAACGGAACCAGCGATCACCACCACCATCTATGTTTAGACCCAATATTCTAAATAATTCCTTCCTTTGCCATTTTTTTTTTTTTTTGTCCTCCTTCCCTGAAACGATCCTTGGCAGAAGAATTGAACAGCTGCCACCAGGAGCAGGAATTGAGTTAAAAGACGAAGAAACGCAGCGCCGATAGCAAAGGAGACGCGCCGGCTGGACGCCTTCCAGGTCACTGCAGCCCGTGAGCCTCCCGAAGAGGACAACCCAGCAGATTTCAGCAGCACACGGTTTGGGTTTTTTTTTTCCCTCACGTATACAAAAACGATAGCTCCTACAGAGGTAACCATTTCACGGTATAAGCCACGCAATTTATTTTTTAAAAGGCTTGCCAATCAGATTATTGTGTTCAAGCGAAAGAAAAAAAAAAACATACAGAAAGACTTTTCCCGGGGAAGGCATTCCACTTGAGATTTTCCTTGTCTTCCTCTGCCAAATTGGCAAGAGAACTGTGTAATTACAGAATTTTTGCAAACAAAATTAATTTATCGCAAGTCTGTGCATGGTCACCCTTACACAGAAGTATTTTACGGAGAGCGGAAGGAAAGGATGCCACGGTTTTATTCTGCCCCACAAGTTAAACCTTCAAAATTCCTTCAAAAAAAGGACTATTTTTAAATAAAATCACCGTGCGTCGTCACGGATCGTAGCCCCCTCTTCCGTTTTGCAAGACGGACGAACTTCACGACACGGAGACACGGAGAACGTGGATGACATCCCTCAGCGGGGACTGGGATGCAGGGTGCCCAGGACCGGTGTCAAGACACGACACGCAGATACGAAGACAGAGGAAGGGTCATTACGTTAGATTTTTAAGCGTAAAATGTCGTTTTCTTAAATTTCTGACCAGGAGAGCCAGGCTCAAGATGTGTCATGTTTTAGACTAAAATAAAACCAAACACATGTACCATAAAAATTAATTATTCCAAAAAGCCACGCTGTCGTACACGAAGGGTTTCTTTCCCCTCGTTACACCAGCGTATCCGTTCCATTAAGACACCCAACCAGCTTCCAGGAATCCTCCTTTGCCTTCACGAATGTTCATCCTGCGCATCCTCATTTTCAGTTGTTCTCCCTGTCACGTTCGATACATGGCATGTTCATAAATTATAGACTTGCTTGGTTTTCCCAACATTACCCAAGAGTCTACGCGGGAACCCAGCGGAGGCTGGAGAGGTCCAAGTACAGGGCGTAGAGAATTTTTTAAGATGCTAGCAGACTAAGGCACCTAATTCCTCCCCGATTGAGCTGGTCACCTTCCTTTCCTTTGTTCTCCCTCCAAAACTCAACCCCTAGCAATTGACAGTTGAGATGTTGAAGAGACAAAGACAACCCACACATGTGGTCCCCGGACCTGCCAGTGTAGGATCATATCTCACGGTGCACGCTCCGAAATTGTGCCGAATAGAATCATAGAACCATGGAATGGTTTGGGTGGGAAGGGACCTTCAAAGCCCACCCAGCCCAACCCCCCTGCCAGGAGCAGGGACATCTCCAACCACATCAGGTTGCTCAGAGCCCCGGCCAACCTGGCCGGGAATGTTTCCAGGGATGGGGCACCCACCACCTCTCTGGGCAACCTGGGACAGTGCTCCTCCACCCTCATTGTGAAAAATTTCTGTGAACAATTTTACTACATCAAACCATGAGATTCTCTCTTTCCCAGTGACACAAGACACATCCCCGTTTGCTCAAGAGTCAGAATCCGGGTATTTTTTTGGAAATGACTTGAGATCTGTCATTTCGCCAGCACCTCCGCACAACGGTAACACCCTGATCATCGACGGAATTACTGGCACAGTGACTTTTCTAGCTGGCAGGTGAGCAGATACACGTCTCATAAGCGAATTCCTTCCATACTCCCATATTAATTTTAGTATTATATCGGACACAGTAATGCTAACGATACAATCCTAATTTAGAGAGCCACAAATCATAGAATCGTCGAATCTTGAAAGAGACCTCCAAGTTCATCAAGTCCAACCGTCAGCCCAACACCACCACCTCCACTAAATCGTGTCCTGAAATGTCAAAAACGTGCCGCTTCTTCCTTCACGCACGGCAGAAGCTTGTCAGCGGCCCAGCAATTAAAACACGCGCGTCGAGTTAAACGCGTCTGCGACAAAGCCATGCAGCGCAAGCTTCAGAGCTGCTGCGCTGACGAGCTCCTATCCAATTATTCGTGTTCTTCTACCATTGCTAAGAGGCTTTGTTTGCATTGTTTTGGGGGGTTTTAACTCATATATACTTCCCTGGCAGCTTTTTTAGGGGGGGAAAGCCTTATCTTTAAGAGGATTTTAAATTATTTTAATCTGAAGAGCTCTGCAAACGTTTCCCACTACACAGGAAGAACAATCTCTGTTGTTCGTACGTTAATCCTGGCAAGCACTTAAGGGCAGAAACACAATGGGGTGAAATTGTTACAGATGGCCTCGGGGTTACTCCAACACTTGAACGACTAGAAGAACGGGGCGGAATTAAAAACGCAGGCCGAAGAGTCGGAAACACGGCTGACGATAAGATCAGAGCGCTCAGAAAGAGGAACGTGAAGCTACTGAAGAGACGACAGTCATAGAAATTAAAAACGAGCCTTGGAGGAGCGTAAGAAGTATTTGGTAGCCCGGAGAGAAAACCATCCATCCTCTTCCACTCCAAAACCAAAAATAATCAGCAGGCAAATTATCTTTATTCCATTTGGACAAGCAAAATTTCACAAGGTTACCGCAGAGAACAACCCAGAAGTGGCAAGATGGAGGAGAGGCGAGATAACCAAACAGGCCTTCGCTGTCTAACTTCCATGATTCTGACGACAAACGACCTGAATTAGTGACGTTCTTTGCCCTTGTCCTCTTTGTTCACAGAGAATTTAGTCACGAGGGAATCCCTGCCAAGGAGAGCGTGTTTGACTCCACTCACTGTCCTTTGCGATTGCTCTATAAAATGTTAGAGACGGGACAGAACAGGTCACGGGGGTTTGGGGTGGGGTGGTTTTTTTCAAGGGAAAAAGAAGGAACATCACAAGTACTTGCAAGCAGAAGGAATTAAGATAACTGATTAAATTTTCTGTAGCAAATATTAATCTATTAGTCTATTATACTAAACCCAAATGCGGTATAATTTAAAAAAAAAATAGTAACTGAGTATTGAACAAACAGATTTTTAGAACATTTCAGTTCCAAGTAGGTTAAAGGAGTCAGAAGCTCCGTCTATCTGGTGCACAGACTTTGATATCGCAAGAATCGTAGAATCACAGAAGGGTTTGGGTGGGAAAGGGCCTTCAAAGCCCACCCAGCCCAACCCCCCTGCCAGGAGCAGGGACATCTCCAACCACATCAGGTTGCTCAGAGCCCCGGCCAACCTGGCCTGGAATGTTTCCAGGGATGGGGCATCCACCACCTCTCTGGGCAACCTGGGACACTGTTCCACCACCCTCAGTGTAAAAAAATTTTTCCTACTATCCAATCTGAATCTGCCTCCCTCTATTTTGAAACCATGACCCCTCGCCCTGTCCCAGCAGGCCCTGCTGAAGAGTCTCTCCCCACCTTTCCTGCAGCCCCCTTTGGGCACTGGGAGCCGCTCTCAGCTCTCCCCGGAGCCTCCTCTTCTCCAGGCTGAACAGCCCCAGCTCTCTCAGCCTGGCCTCACAGCAGAGCTGCTCCAGCCCTCTCAGCATCTGCGTGGCCTCCTCTGGACCCTCTCCAGCAGCTCCACGTCCTTCTGCTGTTGGGGGCTCCAGAGCTGGACGCAGCGCTGCAGGGGGGTCTCACCAGAGCGGAGCAGAGGGGCAGAATCCCCTCCCTCGCCCTGCTGCCCACGCTGCCGGGGACGCAGCCCAGGATGGACGTGCTCCTCTCCAGTTGGGTCAGGCACCAGAATCCAAAGGCTGAGAAATCATACATGTTATTCCTTAACCTCTGTCACAGCAAGTTCCTCCTGACCCTTTATTTTGGACTGAATTATACACACTGACCAAAACCACTTGTCTAAGACATGTTCCAATCACAAGGCTAATTACACTTTTCAAACTGCTGCCTGATTGACGCTGTGAAACCAAACCACGCGTTTCTCTTTTATTCCACAGTAAACTGGGCCGAAAGGCTTTCTGGAGTCCTACAAAGTTCAGAAGTAGATGAAATAAGAGCATCTGAACGTTCAGCTGAGCCAAGACAGAAGAGCTTTCCGAGCGTACATCAGAAAGACCCGTCAAGATTTAACGAATCTTCAACTCTGCCACCCTCCCGCGGAGGATGGAGGAGGGAGAAGGGTGAAAGCACAGCCCTTCCTCCCCTCTCCTCTTCATCCTCCTGCATCTGCGCTTCCTCTTTCAGGGCTTGGAACCTGGCCAGGTGGAAAGGACCGGCACCTTGCCTTCTCCCTGGAAGGAGGGGCCCCACACAGTTCCTCGCTGATCTCAGAACCGCTCTCATTTCCTCCCCTTTTTTCCCCAACCCTTTGGTAGTCGCCAGCTTCAGACCTTACCCCGCGTCCCACGTGCTATTTATCTGTCATCGGGCTCTGGCCTGTCACTCCTGCAAAGTCTCCGCTTGTTTCAAACCTGCTGGAAAGTCATCTTCTCTCCTGTACCACGACTTCCTCAAAAAGGAGAAGGAGGGCAATTAAACACAGTGGACGTTCATCAGGAATAACGAAGGGCTCACCATTGCTTTGTAGCTTTCCTTGAATGTTAAGTGTTTCCAAAAGACAAAAAAAATGCTCTGTTCCAAGCTTTGGGAGGGATTTTCATCCAACCAGACGATCATGTCAGTCCCTCCTGATCTTGGAACCCGTAGGTCCATTTTACAGGTCTTCCTTTTTTGGAGACTCTGAACAGGTCTATAAAAATCCTGCAGCAATTAAGGCAATAATTACAATCAAAGATACGTGTCTAAATGGGTTTTAAACAATCTGGACCATTGTGCTCAAAGGATGGCAAGCAATGGCTCAACATCCAGTTGGCAACCAGTAGCAAGAGAAGTGGGGCTGATACGTGGGCTAATGTTGTCCAGAAAACATCAGCAGTTATTTGATTGACACCACAAGGTCACTTTAGGAGGAATGTGGCCAGCAGCTCAAGAGAAGCCATCATTGCCCATCAACTTTTGCATCAACTTGGACGTGGTGAGGCAGCACCTGGCAGGTGAGGGACACCCTCGTCCGAGAATGATGTTAAACAACCAACGAAAACCCAGCAGAGAGCCACCAAGCTGACCAGGACTTACAAGTTGAGGACACTAGGCTTGTTTCACCTGGCCAAGAGGAGGCCAAGGACCATCCAACCGCAGCCTGCAGCTACCTGAAAGACAGCTACGAAGACGACAGAGCAACCGCGTCGTGGGGTGACCTCGCAGTAGCTGCTTCTCAGGCACCTTGGAGCATTGTGCCCGACGTGCTCGGGGAGGTTCAAGAATTAAATTAAGTCAAGGAAGGAAGGGAATCCCCTTCCCTCTTCCTCTGCAGCATGAACCGTGCTCACGTGAACCTTCAGCAACGCCCTGCCGAAGCAGACTCGGCAATTAACACTCTTCTCTCCCGTCGTTTACTTGTGACAGAGTTCAGGCCACAGGGACCAAAAGCGTGGATTTAGTTTGCTACTCAGAATTTGTGTCATCTAATTTACTCACAATTAGCGCAGATGATCTAATATTCTTTTCTGACCTTAATTTCCACAAAACCCATCAAAATAATTCTTCTTCTGGACGTGTGTGCAGACTACAAAAGCTGGAGTCGTTACAATTCCTACCCAGCTCCGTGCTGCCGTGAATGAGAGAATCGGACCCGTAAGTTCCCAAAGAACTTGGAAGCAGCGTTGGATTAAGGGATCTCCTGGAACAACCACGTCTCTGTGAAGAACAACATCAACCACGCGTACAGCAGCCTTTGGAACACCTCTCAACGGAGGAAACGCCATCAACGCAGACAAGTTCACCAGCTGGAGTTTGATGGCTAGGCGGATCACACGACAAATCGCAATCTCCTCCACAGCTTATATCCCTAGGAATGGCTGGCATCACTGAAGCGGAACGGCACCCGACTATTTTGCCTTCCGTGGTCGCTGTTACGGCTGCTGCATAAGAAAAATACTCGCCTTTGGACGAAGCGTGGCGCTTTTACGCAGCCTTGTACTCTTGATCTCAGTCCCACCGCTGTCCTGCTCAGCTGCCCGCCCGCACGGCCCCTTTTATAACCTTAACATCTTTAACTTGAGTGAGCTTGATGTTTATCTCCTACACCAAACAGGCTGAGGCAAGCTCACACTTCTACGTACCCTTTAGTTTTCTAAAATGGTCCAAAAGCACTGAAGATAGAGAAGAGGAGGCTCCGGGGAGAGCTGAGAGCGGCTCCCAGTGCCCAAAGGGGGCTGCAGGAAAGGTGGGGAGAGACTCTTCAGCAGGGCCTGCTGGGACAGGACCAGGGGTCATGGTTTCAAAATAGAGGGAGGCAGATTCAGATTGGATAGTAGGAAAAAATTTTTTACGCCGAGGGTGGTGGAGCACTGTCCCAGGTTGCCCAGAGAGGCGGTGGATGCCCCATCCCTGGAAACATTCCAGGCCAGGTTGGCCGGGGCTCTGAGCAACCTGATGTGGTTGGAGATGTCCCTGCTCCTGGCAGGGGGGTTGGACTGGGTGGGCTTTGAAGGTCCCTTCCAACCCAAACCATTCCATGATTCTGTGATTCTGTGATTCTATGATCCCCTTTGCCAAATAAACAGGAAATTTTAAGAGAAATCCAATATTTTAAAATGTATTATGGCTGCTGCAGCCCTTTCTCATCTAAAATACAATCATCCTAAAAACAGAAGCAGCAGGTTCCCTGACGAGGTTATGAGTTAAGCGTTTGCACGGTCATTTCTCATCGCTCATGTATTTCTAGTCCACCCGCAGGAGCGGCACCACTCACGACTGCAGCCTGGAGAGGGGACGCGGAGGAAGGTCCACAGCCGCAACAAACCTGACGGAGTTTTGTAAATCCTGCCCGTGCTGGGAGTACTGGACTGGGCTGCATGGGATGGAAGAGAGCAGATATTCCCATGAGACCTCTTGCCTTCGTCCCCCACAATTCCATCCTCTTGTAGCTCAGGGTTATGGCCTCTCCCTCGTTCAGAAATTTCAAATATCAAGCTGCGCAGGCGTCGGGAAAGCCAAGGACAGCAGATGGATCAGCCTAAAGATCCCACCACAGGAATTATTAATTCTAAAAATATATTTAAATACAGTCAGAGGTGGGCTTAAAGCAGCATAGATAAGGCCAACGGCACCCTGCGCTGCGTCCCCAGCAGCGTGGGCAGCAGGGCGAGGGAGGGGACTCTGCCCCTCTGCTCCGCTCTGGGGAGACCCCCCCTGTGTTGAGCTTCTCGTCCACCAGCACCCCCAAGTCCTTCTCCTCAGGGCTGCTCTCCATCCACTCTCTAGAGTCTTGATGGAGACTCTCATCATCTTAAATCTAAAAAACACCTTAGCAGACTGCAAAAGAGTTCATCTCTGTGAGAGAAAAAAACCACAACTTTGCCTCCAGCAGTATTTTTTTATATTTCAGGGCATTGAAAGAACCTGTTGAACAGGAGAATTTTCCACAACGAAAGGCTCTGAAAGCTCTCCAGCTTCCTCTTGCTAACTTTCAGGAACTATTGGAAAATAGCAAAGCAGCCCAAAAGTTTTTGCGAAGTCCTTCTGTTGTTTAAGGAGAGAGGACAAGACGGGTGGGGGAAAAGGAAGAATCAAGTTCCTGTGGCTGAACGAGCACTGAAAATGTGAAGTTTTGGGGTTTTTCTCCAGTCCCATAGGCAGCTCCACCGTCTAGCGCGGAGTTAGACTGGTGAACTCCACTGCAGACGCCCAGCGCTTTCGGGCTGCAGCAGCTACATCCGTAATTCACGTCGTTTGCACATCTACCCGCTGCTCGGGAAAGGCGAGCGGAGAGGGAGGCGACACGGCAAAGAGTTTTCTTCTTCTACTCGTTTCCACCCTCTCGAAAGGGAAGGGAAAAAAAAAAAAAAAAAAGTTGGAAGAGGCTGAAGGAGCAGAATAGTGATTAATCCCAGAAGTGTAAGAAAAACTTGGTTTTTTCCAAGAAAAAATGGATTTATATGGTTTAAATGGGGGTGACAAGAAATTTGTGGCCCAATTAGGCGAAAGGTAGAGGTGCTAAATGGTTCCTTTGACTAAAGCATCGTTCCCCGCACCCCATGAGGGCAACCACCTTCCACGCAAGCCCCCGGCTGGCAACTGTCCCCCCGCGCACGTACGCATAGTCACAAAAATCAAGCCTTGCCTATCACTTTTAAAAGTTAAAAGACAATATTGTCACCTTCGCCGTTACAGATTTGGAACCGCAGGGAAACACGTACGTGTTTTTGAAACTGAAAACAACAGCCAAGATGATGTAGACGTTGCAAAATTTGGAAAACTCCTTAAATAAGTCTGATAGATGGGGGAAGCGGACTACGGGAAACAGAAGTGCTTAATTAACACCATAATGAATCAAGCAGGCTACATTTTCTTACCGAGCAATTACCATGGCTATTAGGAGATGGTAACTACTTGGGGGTCACCTCGTGGAACACTCCAGCCCGTGAAGTACCAGGCATTTAGTCTGTATGCAATTAAGACCGTTTCATTGTTCCCTCTGACACCCAATTAAGTAATAACACAAGGAAAGTGCTCTTAATTAACGAGAAAAATCCTCTGAAAGCTAGACACAGGTGTGCATCTCTCAAGGAGAGCCTGAAATAGCCGAATAGATCATTTAATCTTTATTTTTAAAAACCCCACTCGAATTGGTATGTCATTAACTCAACAGCAGGATTCGTCTTGATTCCTTCCAAGGGAGCTAACGTTTCTTCGCAATACTCAACAATCAAGTGGTTTATAATTTTATAAAAGATTAAAATTAAAACCGACACGTGGAGCGAAAGAGCGGTTGCACGCGATCACAATTTCCACATCGCTATTCCCATTTTTTTTTCATAAGTTGGTTTGAATGATCTTTCCTCTTGAGCACATTCATATTTCTTTCTACGCAGATGCTCTTCAGGGTATTTTCAAACAGTATCTCAACCAACTGAAAAAAAACCCCACCAACGTGAGGCCGTACCACGCATCCGTTGTCTCCGAGGCACACGGTTACAGGATCGCTAACGCGTGACGGACAGTCAAGAGTCAGATGAAGCCAAGCTGGCCCATCTTTCACATCCAAGCTTATCTAGAGAAGGAAGAGCGCCTTGTACCTGGTCGGGGCTTAAACTCCGTCTCTTTCAACAGCCGCGCGTTTTTATCGCGTCTTCGATCAGAGAGGCATCGCTGTTCTCACACTACAAACGAATAGTTCCAAACCACAAAACATAACCAATAGTAACGCTCGCCTCCTGGGATGGGATCCTCCACTGTTTATTTCTGGTTTCCTTTGTCTGCTGTCTACCTGATACAAAATTTTCTCCAAAACAGGGACCAGGTTGGTGATCCGAGAGGTCTTTTCCAACCGTGATGATTCTATGAGAAGGTTTTCATTTGTGAAATTTCTACCCAAATCACATACGTCCCCTATAAATTGCAGGTATGGATGTTATTTTTCTAAGAAGGAAAAGGATTTTTTCAATGTCTAACCCTACATAGATATATACATTTAAAAAAGTCTAAGGCCATCCCCAAGAGTTGGTGCGTGTGTGTATTTGCGCATAGGCAAATACTGAAATTCAAAAGAGCGATCGGAATCAGTTAAAGACAGATTTACAGACACTATCTGAACCACTCCCATAAAACTCTGCTTCTCACACACAGCCACGCTATTTCGGTTGAGCTCAGTGAAACCCCACCACAGCTAACCACGTCAGGTCAGTCACTGCAGCATCTTTAATGTTCTGTGATGCCTGTCAAGGGCAACGTCGTGCAGTCTACAGCAAAAAAAAAAATGATTAAAAAGTCAGAATATCATCCTAGGTCTCCTTACATGCTTCATTAAGCGTAACAGCAAAAATTAACTGCAAATGATGACATTTCCATCAAGTATGGTCATTTTATACCCAAATTTCTCCAGCTAAATAAAGTGGACACGTGTCTTCCAATGCATTGAACGCCGTTCTTCACAACTGCATGTAAAATCGCGTGTCCGTAATGTGCAGCTGGTCCGGACAACTTCAATAAAGATCATCTCCCACTTCCCATCGCTCGGTTTCAGTGACACTGCAACTGAACAAATTTTAATCGTTCAAGCCGCAGTTTTCCACCTTTGGCGTCTGACTTGTCATGTATTTTGCAGGACTTCAACCTCGAGAAGCTGAAACTGGTCTGCTTCTACCCAGACTAAGAAGGTCCAGACCTTATCTGAGCATTTTGTACTCAAAACTTGGTTATAGGCCCTAACTGGCCCAATTCTAGGCCCCTGAAAACTGCAAGTGTTACAGGTTAATTTGCACAATTAAACACAGAATATTTCATCATCCTTCTCCTCCTTTATGTGCGCCAGCAACAGGCACCCTACTCCATCCCCACAGCCACAGCCCATGGAATCTTTGTGGCTCCTCATCATTATTTTCTCTGGTACCCAGAATCTGGGATTTTTCCGATCTCCACATCCCCCAACATCAAATCAAAAATAGGAAGAAACATAAAATCATGGAACCATTTGGGTTGGGAGGGACCTTCAAAGCCCACCCAGCCCAACCCCCTGCCAGGAGCAGGGACATCTCCAACCACATCAGGTTGCTCAGAGCCCCGGCCAACCTGGCCTGGAATGTTTCCAGGGATGGGGCACCCACCGCCTCTCTGGGCAACCTGGGACAGTGTCCCACCACCCTCACTGTAAAACATTTCTTCCTCATGTCCGGTCTGAATCCGCCTCCTTCTATTTTGAAACCATGACCCCTCGTCCTGTCCCAGCAGGCCCTGCTGCAGAGTCTCTCCCCACCTTTCCTGCAGCCCCCTTTGGGCACCGGGAGCCGCTATCAGGTCTCCCCGGAGCCTCCTCTTCTCCAGGCTGAACAGCCCCAGCTCTCTCAGCCTGGCCTCACAGCAGAGCTGCTCCAGCCCTCTCAGCATCTGCGTGGCACTCCTCAAGTAACGTGAGTCTCTTCTAACACTTACTTTGCACAAATAGTATCACCCCCACACTGATTATTTAAGTTAGAGCTGTTTCCTATTAAAAGTCCTAACAATCAACAGAGCTCCACATTATAAATTTTCACTTTACATATTCCCAGCTCATTAAAGCTTGGCGTGAATATACGCTCATGATTGCACACTCACACAACAAAAAGAGAAATTCCAGCACTGATAGTGGATGATGGTTTAGAATTAATATTTCACACTCACTTTTTTTTTTGCTAGGACACCTACTTTAATCAGCTGAAGAACCAAATTAGCCTTAAAAGTGAATGAAATCATCTGCAGGACTCTTGAAGAAGTTGGATGGCACACAGATAGTACAGGCAACAAGAAACTGCAGGAACAAGAAGTACGGTCTTGCCATTGAGCCTGGAAACATTCCAGGCCAGGCTGGCCGGGGCTCTGAGCAACCTGATGTGGTTGGAGATGTCCCTGCTCCTGGCAGGGGGGTTGGACAGGATGACCCTTGAGGGTCCCTTCCAACCCGAACCATTCTGTGATTCCATGATTAAGATGAACGCTGCCCCAAGGAACAGGTCTTCCCTAGCTTCTGTCCTAGAGGTTCTCCACGATGCTCGGTTGAAAGCTCTCGCTAGCTGATGAACCAGTTGTGCAACCTTCATTTGCTACACACTCAAGGCCAAATCTGCAAGTTAGACGCCGAGACCTGCCGATCGCGTCTGTGGTCAGAGCTTTGTACTGAATATATGAAGGGCTACCAAAGATTCGCTGAAAACACATGCCCCAGGCAGCTCGAGAAAGAAATGTGACATTCATGAGCATATACTTCTCTCGCGAATACTTAACTACGCTCTTTAGACCTCAAAACGAGGACCCGTAATTAATTTATCACACTCCTGCTTGCGAAGCAGCCTGATCCCACACTCGAATTCGGAAACGTTGGGAAATTTTAAATTTCTTCCCCTGAGAATCAGTACGGAAACAAACTCCTAAATCGCTGCTTTAGGGGCAAACACGGGTGGGAGCTGTAAGAAACAATATTTGCAGGAGACAGGAGAAGGGCAGGGAAGGAGGCACACAAAAATCTGCACTCGCCCTTCTTCCAGGCTCCCCAAGCACAGCGACCTCCTCTTGGCAATCAGCCTTCCACCTCTTCAGCTCTTTTTTTTTTTTCCCCAGATGGCAAAGGAGACCAGCTTTCCAGAAACGCAGATTTTCTTTACAGCACGGTAAAGGTCTTTGATTAAAAAATCTATATTTTTTTTTAAAAAATTAACTCCACAGGCTACACCTGCCTACTCAAAGTCTTCAACAGCAGATCCCTACAGGGAAAGAGAACAGAGATGTCAACCTGGACTTTCCTAACCTCCCATCCCAGGTTCTTTCATCCAAAGTTCTTTCCTAAGCCCTGCATCTCTTACCTCAGCTGCTGATTTCCAGCTCTTGAAAGTTCTGGTACAAAGAAGCCACTGAGCCCATTCTTTTTCCTTTGTTCAATCACATCCCACCGTTCAGAAAACAGGTTAAAACCCACTACTCTTGCTTCTCCAAACGCTTGCTAGGATCTCATCTTCCCTATAATTTATTTAGCACTGAATCCCTTGACAATACATCTGAAGTATTCTTAGAGCACTTCCAATACCACTCAAACCAGCAGAATTAGCAGAACCAGGTTTAGATGCAGACAAAGACGGATCAACGCGTGCGGCGTATTTTCTGAAATCTGCGATGAATAGAATCCCACCGGTACTCTGGTGAAGCCCAGCTTCGATGACCACAACACATCATCTGGAGACATCCAGATGACTTTGGGAGTGCTGGTGGGTGAGAAGCTCAACACGAGCCGGCAACGTGCGCTCACAGCCCAGAAACCAACGGCACCCTGGGCTGCACCCCCACAGCATGGGCAGCAGGGCGAGGGAGGGGATTCTGCCCCTCTGCTCCGCTCTGGGGAGACCCCCCTGCAGCGCTGCGTCCAGCTCTGGAGCCCCCAACAGCAGAAGGACGTGGAGCTGCTGGAGAGGGTCCAGAGGAGGCCACGCAGATGCTGAGAGGGCTGGAGCAGCTCTGCTGTGAGGCCAGGCTGAGAGAGCTGGGGCTGTTCAGCCTGGAGAAGAGGAGGCTCCGGGGAGAGCTGAGAGCGGCTCCCAGTGCCCAAAGGGGGCTGCAGGAAAGGTGGGGAGAGACTCTTCAGCAGGGCCTGCTGGGACAGGGCGAGGGGTCATGGTTTCAAAATAGAGGGAGGCAGATTCAGATTGGATAGTAGGAAGAAATGTTTTACTCTGAGGGTGGTGGAGCACTGTCCCAGGTTGCCCAGAGAGGCGGTGGATGCCCCATCCCTGGAAACATTCCAGGCCAGGTTGGCCGGGGCTCTGAGCAACCTGATGTGGTTGGAGATGTCCCTGCTCCTGGCAGGGGGTTGGACTGGGTGGGCTTTAACGGGCCCTTCCCACCCAAACCGTTCCATGGTTCTCTCCAAATTGAGTTTACCCTTTGCTAACCCCTAATATGATTTCAGTTCAGGAATGCGCAACTCCGTGCTGCACCACCTCACTAACGAGTCTACACACGACGCTCCAAACAGCGCCAGGGAACGAGAACAGATCGCACCGCCGATGCCTTTGAGACGGTCACACGGATGAAAATCATCCTCAAGACAAAAATCCATCGCTTCTAGTCAGATACGTTACAGATCCTGCAATCACCCTGAAAATCGACACAGTAACTGAAGGGAACTTTGAATTAGAAGGAAATTTTAGCAAGACTCCAGCTATAATTAGGGTATGAAAAATGAAGATCACAGCACACGGTCTCTCCTGCCGTGGCAACAAACGTATGTTTGTAGCAGAGATATTTTCATATTCACCATCCCAGCTCATATGAAATTCATTTTTGAACAGTCTTTTCATTTTCCTCTTCATTTGAGTACCTGAGAACAAAATTCTGAGGTTTTGTCATTAACGTGCATCACAGGCACACCGCCAAACAGGAATAAATTATTCCTGTAAACAAAATCATAGAATCACAGAAGGGTCTGGGTGGGAAGGGACCTTCAAAGCCCACCCAGCCCAACCCCCCTGCCAGGAGCAGGGACATCTCCAACCACATCAGGTTGCTCAGAGCCTGGGTAGAGGGGCAGAATCCCCTCCCTCGCCCTGCTGCCCACGCTGTGGGGATGCAGCCCAGGGTGCCGTTGGTTTCTGGGCTGTGAGCGCACGTTGCCGGCTCGTGTTGAGCTTCTCACCCACCAGCACCCCCAAGTCCTTCTCCTCAGGGCTGCTCTCCATCCATTCCCCCCCAGCCTGGATTTGTGGTGGGATTGCCCCCACCCACGTGCAGGACCTTGCCCTTGGCCTGGTTGAACCCCATGAGGTTGGCACGGGCCCACCTCTCCAGCCCGTCCAGGTCAGGAGCACTTTTAATGGTTAAGCTCGATTTTCCAGGCATTCTGGAAAACAGGATTGCTTTTAAAAATAAAGTACCTACATGCTTTTTTCTCCTGAAATTAGAGGGAGACAGTTATCTTCAAAAAAACTACTTTTAAAGGCTTCCAGGTATCTAACTTCCCTGGGTCATCCGATAACATCTTGTCTTCGTTTCCCAGTTTTAATTGCTTTTGTTTCTTCACTCATCTATGTTGCCTACAAAAACACGGAAATGAAGCAAACCGGGAAGAAATCGTCGGGGTTAATTACACACAAGTCACAGAGAAACCTTGAGTGCTATTTGTGGCAGCGGCGGGTTTTTATCCCCTCTCTAAGTGGAGGATATTCAATAAAATAAACACCAAAAGTGAACCCAGGAACTGTGTCCGCACCCATTCCGGTATTTTTGGCCAACATTTAGCACCGTCTCTGAATGTCCTACACTGAGCCTCTGTTTTCCCAGGTGCTGCCCCACTTTTGTTGGTTTTTACTGTACCCAAGCTACTTGAAATGGACGTAGAACGCCCGGGGTTTTAGAACCTCTCGCGCTCCTGATCATTCTCGCCGTTACCGGGAAGCACGGCTCCCAGAAAGCTGCTCCAATTAAACCAGATTTCCGCTCTCGGTACCGGGAATAGACCCTGGATACTCCCCAATAATCTTAAAACGGATACTCCCATGAAATTATTTCAATATAAAAAGATTTGCAGAGACTACTGATCTCCAACAAAGCATCTGTGTTTCGTCCTGAGAGTGCATCTTCAGGAAATTTAATCGCCGGATTTTTTTCCGCTCGCTCTTTACTGAGTGGCAAGATCCCTAAGGGTACAACGAGACCCAGTCAGCTCCCGGCGTCCGCTTTCTTGACCCAGCAAAAAACCCCTGCGTTGCTATAAATTAAGATAAACAAATAAATAAAAGGGAGTCATCCTGCTAGAAGTCTCAGAAGATGCCAGACGTGATCCCTGAGCTTGTTCTTCCCCTTCCAATTCAAGGTTTTGCGTGGCGATTTGCAAAGTTTTGTGTCAGTTATTTCCAAGGTTTGCTTGGAAAATTACGTGATAGTCTGACACTATGGACTTCAGACATGCTGGGTGATGGTGAAGAACAGAATAAAGAAGCGCTGCAGGATGTGGAAGATGAAAACCAGTGAGACACAAAGGCCAACAAGAGAACCCATCTCTGACCACCCTTCCCCTTTCTCACAAAAACCCTCAGTGTCACTCTGAGAGCCACCAAATCTGACTTTTACATTGGGTCTCAGAATTTAGGTTCCTGCCCTGTTGGGTTTCTTTTTGTTAAAAAAAAAAAAAAAAAAAAAAAGTTTAAAAGTTCTTAGGGTTCTTGGTTAGGGTGCCAGCTCGGTACGTGGAAGCGGCTCACCACGCAGTCAGCCGAGCATCACAGATGGCGTGGCAAGGTGGCCAAACCTCAAACACATTGCAAAACCAAACCTTGAGGATGCCGTTCCGGTTCCTGAAGCCAAACTCAACTTCATTTAAGTCAATAAATCCATGGTGTTACCAGAAGGTGCGGTCTCACCTTTCCTTCCCTCTCCATGGCCACGTGTTCCCAAGCACAAGCTCACCCCAGGTGGAAACGTAACCGGGCAGCTCCAAGCGTATCGGTCCCATCAGCATCTCACGAAACGAGGCCTTCGGCACAAGGTGCGTTCGAGCGCGTGGCAGGAGGGAGAACAGAGCTACATCTTTGGTAGAACCCAGGACTTGAACCCACCTAAGCCAACGACAAAACTAGGCTCTCGGCCCATCTGACGCACATTTTACAGATGGGGAACTGGGGTAAACGACACTTCTCTACCTCTAAAAGCACCGTTGTGTTATCTACAGTTTGTAAGCAGCTCAGATGGCCTGAGAAGGAAGCCGTAGAAGTATTTCAGGTGGTTTTAGCACATAGGCTAAACCCTGTATCATCAAAACACAATCTCCTGATACCAGGCTATCAGAAGAGCCTTTGGAGGACATTGTATTTTCCATCAAGAGGCAAGCAAGAGCCTGAGCTCAGAGAGGGTACGTGCTGCATCAAGGGAAGGAGCTAAAATTACTGCGAGACACCTACACAAAACTTCTTGCCTTCAAAGAACAGCGTCAGGATTTCTGGATTTGGGTGCCAGCGCTTCGGGAGTTTGCAGTCACGAAAGACAATCATGACTTATTCTGCGGAGACGTAGATGCTGACGGCAGCAAAGGGTCCCTTTGTCTTCGAGTTTAGTTTGCACTGCAGTATCTCGGAGTTCGGGGTTGTCCCTTTTATCATGCCCAAGCTTATTTTAGCATCAACAAAAATTTATGGCTGACCCTTCAGTTACTGCTTGAGGAGTGACATGGCTGCTAGCAAGAAAATCAGTATCTGAAGCCCACTGGGTGCTACCGATTTGCATTTTTCTTCCTTGGGATGCTCCTTAGCCAGAAGGAACAGTAACGGCATAATTCAAACTTTCTAGATGAGTGACCTCACTCCAGACCACCCCACGCTTCCACAGACCCACAGGTCTGACGCCTGCAGAAGTTCATGTTTATGAACTCTGACAGGGAAGCGGCACTGAAACTCGTCAAGACACAGAACATGGGTGTTACCATGATGGTCCTTAAGATTTTTCCAATTTTATCTTCTTTTTAAATCAGAACAAGTTATGAACTTTGACGACAAAGATCGCCTGCTTCTAGAACTTAATCAAGCCAAGTCCGTCTGACCCTGTTTTCTCCTCCTTCAGGACAGGCCATGCTTCTGGTACCCTGCCAGCACCTCGGGAGGGCAGGGAGAAAGCAAAAGCCAAAGAACAGGATAGGACAAAATAGGATAGAATCATTAAAGTTGGAAAAGACCTCCAAGATCATCAAGTCCAACCATCAACCCAACATCACCATGCCCACTAAACCATGTCCTGACGTGCCACGTCACACGTTCTTTGAACAGCTCCAGGGATGGTGACTCCACCACTGCCCCGGGCAGTCTGTTCCAGTGCCTGACCACTCTGTCAGTAAAGAAGTGTTTCCCAATATCCAACCTAAACCTCCCCTGGCACAATTTGAGGCCATTTTCGCTTGACCTATCACTTGATACTTGAAGAGACCAACACGCACCTCAAGAGGAGGCAATGAGGTCTCCCCTCAGCCTCTTCTCCTCCAGACTGAGCAATCCCATCATAATAATCATATGGGATTGTTATCCCCAATGGTCTTCCCACCAACCTCTGGTTAATATAAACACGCACACAAAACAAGAAATACGAGATAATAATAAAAAGGTAAAATCATAGGAAGGTCAGATAAAACCTAAAACCACTGAAGATGCATACGGCTTCCTCCGATTGCCACTGCAGGAAGAAAACTCCGCGATCTGTAAGCCCCGCGGCTTATCTCGATAGCCAGAAAACACCCGGCAAAACATATTCCAGAATCAGTTCCCCCCAGCCCCAGGAGAAAACTCTGCTGAAGTCCTCTCAGATTTCAAAACAAGATTGCCAAGGAAGCAAAGCCCAGCTAATCCTGACTGCCAGCACAGTCCCGGGGAAAGAGGTCTCACCAGGAGATAAGATTCAAATCAAGAGCTTCGCAGATCAAAGGCATGGGCTTGAGTTGTAAACCGAAACGAGTGAGATATCAGAGCAGCCTCTGCAGCTGACGTTATGCGCTTTCTGCGACAGCCATTTCCACGTGAGCGGAATAATTCGGTGCTGTTTCGAACTCTGGACAAAACTTAAAAGAAAAACTCCACGCAGGGCACAGCGGAGGAACCCAACCAGGTGTCCACGAGCACTGGGTCAACAACCTGTCCATCCCTTTGCGTGCTGGAGAAGCGGGACGTTGTTGCTGCGGCATCTTCCACCGTTTCATTTACCTATCACGGAAAGGACAGATGTTGCCAACCCTTCTTGCCATATCCCAAATGTGGGAATGGGAAAACAGGATGCCGGTCTCCCACGACCTAACCATGAGATCACCCTTCACCACTGGTAAAATAAAAATAAAATAATGCCATAAAAAAAGCTTGGAGATTTGGGTTCCCTGTCAGATAGATCTCTCCTGACGTGAACGCACGAGGCTGAAACAGGTTATCCCCAAAATTTCCACTGAAGACAATTCTTTTGGGTGGAATTTTGGATGAAAAGGTTAAAGCCAGCAAGGCTGACCACAAACTGAGCCAAACAGACGTGAGTAAAAACAGCTTCCCAAGGGCTGAACGCAAACACAGAGCGTCAGAAGGGGAAACTACGTAAACTGCGGAGAACGGGAGAGGACGCGCACGCTGTCGAGTCTACTGACGACCAGAAACATCAGGAGAGTCAAGGACAGCGAGAGAAACAGCCGGGGTGTAAGTCACAGAAGAACTCCGCGCGTGTATTTAGCGCTGGTAGGAAAAAACGACCTTGGAATACCGAGCGGAACTGTTCTCCCGCTGTCTGCTTCAGACTGCATTTGGAAAAACCCAGGCTTTGCGAACACGCTCTGGGAATCGGCACGCCTGCCTCCGAGAAATACCTGGCCGTCATCGATTTCCTCTTTCAACAGACGATCACAAATATTGGCTAATCGCGCCGCTCAAAAGAAGCGAGCGGGGCACACCGGGAGCGGCAACCCGTCGTCAGCTGGGACCGAGCGGATGAGAAAAGATTTCAGGGATCCTGGAAAAGAGCTGAAAAGGAAAGTCTAAGTCAAGGTCTGGCAATCTTTGGAGGGTACCATGCCAAACTACCTTCTCGAGCATGCCAAGAGAAACGGAGCGGGATCTGGTAGGAGCTGCCTCTCGAACAGGCAGGAATCTGCCAGGCATTGGTTTCTTGCTTCTACGCAAGACAACAGCCGAGCACAGGGCTCAAAAAGAGCCAGAAATTGCAAACGAGTGCCTCAAAATGTGAATCCTATTGACCCCGCACCCCATTCGCGGTCTGCTTGCGCATCCTCGGGGTGTTGACCCCCGAGCCAAAACACACATCCAGCACGGGATGCAAGAGAAGGCAAAAATTAAAAAAAAAAACCCAGAACGCTGGCGAACCGCACAAGGCTGCACGACGACGAGAATATTTGGGTTTGAGCGATGGAACGATATTGCAGGGAACAGAGAGATCATGAACTGCAGAGCCAGCACCTTTCCGCCTAATAAGACACCTTCCCCGGTGAAACTGCTGACGCATCCAGGACAGGAACGAGCGAAACGCGAGAGAAGGACGCTTCGAAGGGCAAACGAGGCTCAAAGTCAGGCAAGAGCGTCCATAAAGAAAATGAGTTTTCTATTGCGACGTGTGGATGCAAGGAGACTGAATAACGAGCAGGAACAAAAAATCCTGACCAGCAATAAGAAAAAAAAAAATAAAATAAAATGAAGGCTGGTGCAGTGAGCCCGTGACTGGATTTTAAATAATTAGTTCGACGGCATTCAGACATGAAAGGGAAACGATGGCTGCAACGTAGCCCCACTAAGAGGCGGGGGCGGGGGGAAAGGCTCAGCTCTTTGCCAGTTATCAGTACCGCAGAAAACCTCTGCTCTGGGGAGACCCCCCTGCAGCGCTGCGTCCAGCTCTGGAGCCCCCAACAGCAGAAGGACGTGGAGCTGCTGGAGAGGGTCCAGAGGAGGCCACGCAGATGCTGAGAGGGCTGGGGCAGCTCTGCTGTGAGGCCAGGCTGAGAGAGCTGGGGCTGTTCAGCCTGGAGAAGAGGAGGCTCCGGGGAGAGCTGAGAGCGGCTCCCAGTGCCCAAAGGGGGCTGCAGGAAAGGTGGGGAGAGACTCTTCAGCAGGGCCTGCTGGGACAGGACGAGGGGTGATGGTTTCAAAATAGAGGGAGGTAGATCCAAGCTTGATATTAGGAAAATAATTTTTCCTTTGACGGTTGTAGAACACTGTCCCAGGTTGCCCAGAGAGGCGGTGGATGCCCCATCCCTGGAAACATTCCAGGCCAGGTTGGCCGGGGCTGTGAGCAACCTGATGTGGTTGGAGATGTCCCTGCTCCTGGCAGGGGGGCTGGGCTGTGTGGGCTTTGAAGGTCCCTTCCCACTCAAACCCTTCTGTGATTCTATCAAAAACTGAATTGCCAGCGGAAGTCGGCAGCAACTCGGCATTTTGCAACAGGTGCAGCCCAGGAGGTTCTGGGAAGCACCCGGACAGGGAGCAGGGTTTGGGACTCCACAGGCATGTAAAGGGGGGAAAAAGTAAAAATGTGGGCTTATGGAGGAGACAGGAGGGGTACGGAAATTCTCATGCAGCAAGTAACTACAGGAGGATTCATTTCCCAAAATGCTAAGTGACAATTTAAAACACAAAGCTTTTTGGACCTCATTACAACCAATAAAGCTGCGGTAATCACCAGACTGGAAACCTTGAGAGGGGAGAGAAAAAGAGAGGAAAAAAAAAAACAAAAAAAAAAAACAGACTCGCATTTAAATATATCTAAGTCTAGTAACTCAATCAAGATTGCAAAATGCCTTGATTTAAATAACTGATTTTAACTTGTATGACGTTTGTACTTTCCAGTTATCATCCTAATGAAATATCAACAGAATGAAAACGGGCATCACTTAAGACGTTGATTTTTCCCAAATATAACTCAGCAGAGGGAAAATGCAGGAATTTGCATATAGATGATCCACTCGTATCCACTCAGAAAGTTTCAAAGTGCTTTTGGGATCAAAAAGGAAACAGCTACGGAGCGGAGTTTAGAAAAGCTTCTCGAGCAAACGAGAGATTTAACTCCCCTGGCACTCAGTGGGAAGATACAGAAAAATTAGGAAGCCATCTACACAAAAGCAACTACAGGATAAAGCAGAAAAAAAAAAAAGAAGGAACACAGAGGTGTCAAGGTGTCAAGATCAAGTTGTGTGAAACCAAAATATCCTGGTGAACCTCACTAAAGTCAAGCGTGAGAGCAGCGTACGCGGCACAGGCGGATTATTTCATTTTATCCCGTGCTGACAAGGCCACGGAGTACCACGTCCGTGCACCGAGGGAAGTAAAGACGTCAGAGTCCAGAGGAAAGCAGCAAAAATAACGAGATTTAGAAACGGTACGATCCGTGAGAACAGATCAATGGACCTCGTTCGGCCCAGAGGAAAGAGAACTGAAGGAGAAGGGAACGCGCTCCCATCGGTGGCAACGTCGACAGCAGGGATGGGTCACTCTGCACGTCTTCGGAGCAAAGCAGTGTCTCAATTTGCCAGAGAAATGAGATATGGGAGAAGTTTTTAACTAAATCAGGTAATCACCCGTTACCAGCTCCCTGAGGAGGCTGGGTACCTCCTAAACTGGAAGATTGCAAGGAAAAGTTAGAAATATATTTGTCAGGGATGCTCTAGAGACACTTGGTCTTGCCTCAAGGAGGGGAATGGACTGGAGAGTCTCCCAAGCTCTCAACCAGCTCTGCATTTTACAGAATCACGGAACGGTTTGGGTTGGACAGGATCTCCAAAGCCCACCCAGTCCAACCCCCCTGCAAGGAGCAGGGACATCTCCAACCACATCAGGTTGCTCAGAGCCTCATCCAACCTGGCCGTTTCAAGAAGAGAAGGTGCCTCAGAGGACCAGGCTGTTGAACCCAAGAGTCCTCAAAGAGTCCTAACGCTTCTGAGACCCCAAGGCTTCATTTTCAATATTTTTTGGAACGCTGGAGAAAATTTGGAAGACAAACATTTCTGACATTACAACATCACGACAGGGTCAAAAGACGACTTAACCATCAATCAGCCAGGCATCGGCTCTGGACAAAAAAAGGGAAAATTCAAATCAGACTTGATCTAGACTTCAAAAGGACAGGAAGAAAACTAACGACAGTCAACGCAATATTACAGAAAATAGGCCTTGTCAAACAAAGTTGATTTTATTCTTTGATGAGATTCAAAATCGGCTTGACAAAGGTAATGTAACAGGCAAACCTCTGTTGAGCGTGACATCTTGATTAAAAAATTACCACTCCGCTATGTCAACAAAGCACGCTAAACGGATTTTGAGTTGGCCAACTGACAGATGACTAAAAGCAGTCATCCGTGGCAAACCGTTGTCAACAAAGCCAGTTGTAGTAGGGTTCTGCTGGGCTTGATACTGAGACCTGAAAATTAATATAATCCCAGCCAAGATTTGCGAACGGTCCTCTGGATGGCAGACGAAGAGGACAGGCCGCTGATACGCAGCGATTCGGACCGCAAAGGCCACTCAAAGTAGATTTCAATACAAGCAAACGCAAGGTACTACACGCAGAAAACAAAATCTGAAAGCCAGAGACCCCGAAACACAATCCGAGGTACCGCCAGGGAAGAAACTGCCCGACGCTTCCCAGCTCAATGCCACGCGTTTAACTCACCCAAAATAAAAGGTGAAAGAGCTCTCGGTTACGGAATTATGAGTTTCCTCCAATAAGAAAAGTTATCAGGTATCAAAAAATCATTTAATTTGTCCAAGAAAAGGCTTTTGGAAGCAGTAGTTGGAAACTAATTTGAATCAGATCTCAATTTTTTAATCAGAGAGGGTAATTAATTGGAGAAAATACATCAAGAGAAGTGGTGGACTCTCCATGACTTGAGATCTTCAAACTAGGACTGTCCTGGAAGAAGGTAAACAGTATCCCAAAATAAGTAGTCATTAGGCTCCTTTTCCAGGGAACTGTTGAGGGTTTTACGCCTTTTCTTCAGAAGTTGTTTGTAACACAAAATGAGGGATTTCATTCACAAACAGCAAAATCTGTAGGTAACACCAATCTGCCGTCAAACGCTCCAACACCTTCACAAAACCTGAGGCAATTTCAGACGTTATTTCTTCATGGTAACGCTCACACACACACACGTAAAATGAAACTCCAGGAATTAAGAAAGAAAAGCTGAAACTCCAGATGAGAACAGATGCAATGCCACATTTAAGTTTTTTACTGTGAGGTTCTAGAGCACTGTCCCAGGTCGCCCAGAGAGGCGGTGGATGCCCCATCCCTGGAACCATTCCAGGCCAGGTTGGCCGGGGCTCTGAGCAACCTGATGTGGTTGGAGATGTCCCTGCTCCTGGCAGGGGGGTTGGGCTGGGTGGGCTTGGAAGGTCCCTTCCAACCCAAACCCTTCTGTGATTCTATGATTTATCTACCGAGCCCACAACACAAGTCTACTACCACAGCAGTAGACTCAAACCACGTATCTCCTCCACAACTCTGATTTGTGTGCGTGTGTGCTACATACAGTGAAAAAATTATTCTGGAAAAGAAAGATTTTCTTGAGATGAGATCAGTCCATATTCAGAAGACTCAGCTAGCTGCCCAGTTCAGCAGCTGGGATTCAGATGCTACAGTAAAGAAAAAGGAGCCATTTCTCAAATTTACAGCACTGCATTTTAAGACTCTGAAAATTCTGCTGCGACTGTAAGTCAAATCCGGAGCACACGAGCTTTAACCAATTCGCCTTGCATTGGCTTCACCTCTCGCTTGCATCACAATAAGAGGCAAGGATGATCGACAGGAGAGCATTTAGGTCACCCTGTTTTCGTGGCCAAGTGACCCAGCACTGGCCACTCTAGGACAAGAGTAGGGCACGCGTAAGACAAGTCTGATTTCCTCCTCCAAACAACCACAAGACCAAACAGAAGTCTTACTCTAGCTGCCTACACCACACAACGTTGAACCTGAAAAATACGTAGAACGCCACAGTTTCTGCAAAAGCCATTAAATCACAGAATTATAGAAGGGTTTGGGTTGGAAGGGACCTTCAAAGCCCACCCAGCCCAACCCCCCTGCCAGGAGCAGGGACATCTCCAACCACATCAGGTTGCTCACAGCCCCGGCCAACCTGGCCTGGAATGTTTCCAGGGATGGGGCATCCACCGCCTCTCTGGGAAACCTGGGACACTGCCTCACCACCCTCAGCATAAAATTTTTTTCCTAATATCCAACCTGAATCTACCTCTCTCTATTTTGAAACTGTTATTCCTTGTCCTGTCCCAGCAGGCCCTGCTGAAGAGTCTCTCCCCACCTTTCCTGCAGCCCCCTTTGGGCACTGGGAGCCGCTCTCAGCTCTCCCCGGAGCCTCCTCTTCTCCAGGCTGAACAGCCCCAGCTCTCTCAGCCCGGCCTCACAGCAGAGCTGCTCCAGCCCTCTCAGCATCTGCGTGGCCTCCTCTGGACCCTCTCCATCCAGCAGCTCCACGTCCTTCTGCTGTTGGGGGCTCCTCATCTAGGGTAATTTGAATGAGTAATTTTCCAGACATCACCTCCAACTCTTTCTTCTCAATAATACAAAACAAAGTGTCTCATATGTTAAAAAAAAAAAATATATCTATATACACACATAGGCACACACAACGCCATCAAGTGCAAAATCTCGCATTGACCAGGATGATCCACAGGAACAGACTTATCTGTTGGACTGCGGAGAGTCTTAGGAGTTTCTCAGGAATAACCCAATAAATCTCCCCATCCATTAAAAACACAAGTTGTCGTTGCCTACAGATCCACCTGGAAGGAAAACGGGGAAAAAGCGGACAGTGCTCAAAACTTCTCGCTAGTCTTCAGGACGCGTTTCCGACATCACAATGATAAGATCCACACGTTATCAAATACAGAGAGCTGGGTGTCTCAATGCCGACGAAAGCAAAGCCCAAACACCGTGCTTTAATTCCTGGCAGATAAACTAAAGAGCCCGACGCCATGAGAGACAGATCTTTTTGATTAAGTTCAACAGCAAATTAGAAGCAAGAAAAAAAAAAAAAAACCAAAAAAAAACCCCTGCAGAAGCCGAGATGTTACGGTCTATTTTAACTTCTGCTGCAGTCTGCTATCTTTATCCGTTTTATCGAAGAATTAGACGTGCCCAGCAGGCACGATGGCATCTATTCTTTCCTTCCCAGTTTAGTACTTTTTCCTCTCCTAAAATATTCTGAGCTCATCTTCAGTAATCCTCCCAAATCTCCAACCCTTGCTACGACAGGGAAGGCAAAAACGTTCAGCCTACAAAGACACTTCAGCATTACTCTTCCTATCGAGAGCGTTGCTGTAGGAAAGCTACCACAAACCTAATCTTTCTGCTCTGATTTTTCATTTTCCCACCTTCCGCTCTTCCTGGTGAGCGCTTCACTCCAGGACAGGAAGGGAAGACAAGGAAAAGCACAGCCAAATACAAAACAGCATCTCCAGATGGAGATGGAGGACAGGAACGCAGTTTTTTCCAGTTTTTACAAATCCTACAGCGATAAACTCCTAAATGGTTTGCTCGAGAGCGTCAACAGGCCCACGTTTTTTTCCTCCCAGAAAGCACACAGTCACTTGAAATTCCTTCGTGGCGCTCAGGGTTTTCAGCACATCCCCGGCAAACAAAACTCAGAGGAACTTGTTACAAATTATTCAGGCCCCACTCGCACCGCGAGGAAACCAACGTGTCTCCGTCATCCTTCACAGAACCCTGTTCCCTCCATGGTTTTTTGAAAAATAACGTTTTGTGCCACGAATATTATCAGCGTCACGGCTTCTCTGCGGGGTTCCGACAGGAAAGAAGGAAGAAATAGAAGGTTTACTTCAATATCAGCGTGATGGACGGCGTCATCTGCTTTCAGACCGAGAGGCAGTGAGAAAGATTTTAAAAAAAATAGCTAAATAACAAAATGCTCACATTTGAGTGAAGTTAGAGATTAAACACCTATCTGGAAACGACTCAGATTTATGTATTCATAGTCCTGTTTGGAGCCCAAGACAAAAAAAAAACAAGACCCGGTTCTCCAAAGCTGCTTCATACTCAAGAGCTTCCACAAATTTCAGAAGATCTGCAAGCGCTGGATTTACCTTAAGAGCTGGGTCTTCCCTGACTGGGATCTTGATTACAGGTCTGGGATTCCTGCTCCAGACCCCCACCTCAAAGCTCACCTGCCTCTCAGCCACAGAAAACCCCCAAAATGCACGACTCCTTCTGTTGCCACTGATTCGAACCAACAAGGCAGTCAAAACGAAACCCCGCGTCAAGATTATCCACCCAACAAAGCATCAGTAGATCAGAGCACAACAATGCAACATGTAAATCCTACACACGTTCTTCCAAAACCAGGAGGACAAGACGAGCATTCACGTCCTATGGATTTTTACACGAAGGCCATCAACCACGTCATACGTCCAAGCTCTTCCTCACCCACGCGAGACTTCCCCCAAACTCCCTCCCACAGCCATTATCGCTTGGTTGGGCAAAGGACCACGCGTCCTCCAGCTGCACGTGACCCGGCCAGCCGGCGAGATGCCGTCTCCTAGAAAAACAAGGAGAACTCTTATGATCCCTGTTCCCTAGAAGCACTGATTTGATTCTCTCCCCTCTGCCCAGCAGCCAACTTTCTCAAAACTTTAAAGAAAAAAATAAAGCTAGGTTGTCTTCTACGTCTACGGCCCTTCGAAATCGGGATGAAAGCGCAAAGGGAGCGCAGAACTCCTGGTGGGCAGCTACATCGCGCAGTCACATCCTTCCTTCCTCGAGAAACTGGGTTGATCCCAACTGGTGTAAACAAACACAGCATGGCCGCTGACATTTTCCTCTCATATTTAGCGATATCGATGCTTTAAAGACAAAAGTAGGAACAGAACGATTCGGTTGAGCGGAAGGAACAAGAAGGTTCAAGAATCCAGTGACAGGAGATGGGACTGATCAACTCACGTTGGAAATGTGCAAAAAGAATGCTGCTTACCTAGTTTGGAAAAAATACTACGGAATGCGACAAGAACACTTTTCTCATTCAGTCATTTTGGATCGAATATTTCTATGGACTGAACTTATGGATTTCAAGCAGCAAAATTGATCCAATTCACAGAATCACAGAATGGTTTGGGTGGGAAGGGACCTTCAAAGGCCACCCAGCCCAACCCCCCTGCCAGGAGCAGGGACATCTCCAACCACATCAGGTTGCTCAGAGCCCCGGCCAACCTGGCCTGGAATGTTTCCAGGGATGGGGCATCCACCGCCTCTCTGGGCAACCTGGGCCAGTGCTCCACCACCCTCAGTGGAAAAAATTTCTTCCTACTATCCAATCTGAATCTGCCTCCCTCTATTTTGAAACCGTTTTAGACTGATTAGAAAGAACATGGTACGTTAAGAAACGAGACCAACACGAGTAGTTCCAAGCCTCTCCCTCACAGCCAGCTTCTCCTCAGACGCACGAGCTCACCCGCCAAGAAATCAAAGGCGGCGCTGTACGAAAATCACCCCGTTCGCACTTTGAAAGCGATGCACGAGCCGCTCCTCCCCGCGCACGGGGTCTTCGTGACACCAGCGTTGGGAGGAGGAGATTGGCAGGACGTCGCACGCCTCTCGCCTCGTGCCAAGGGTCAGCCCGAGCACCTCCGCGGCGCGGGAAGACGGCGCTCCACCACCCGCAGACACCCGAGGGAAAAACGAGCGGAGCGGAGCATCGCCCAGGCAGCGAGCGGGAGGGGAGCTAATTCGGGACCGAAACGCACGGTGAAGAACGCCGCGGTTTAAGGAGAGACTTTGTGAATCGCAGAGGAAACAGAAAGTACACGGAGCGCTTGTGCTGCGGAAAGGGAAACCGGGGGCCTCCGCAGATACAATCGAGCCCAAAAGGCACGACTGGAAGACAAATGAAGATCATAATCTGGACTGAAGGAAGGAGTGAGCTCAGAAAGGAAGATATCAAAGTCGTATTTCCCTTTCGACAGCCTCATCAACTGCTCCCAAGTGCTAGAGAGCTGGAAACGGGCAGAGAGCTCCTGGGTGGAAAGGTGGAGGTTTCTAACCAAGGGCTGAAACGCTCCTCTGCCAGAGGAAGCAGCAGAAAAACACCTGGGTTTAAAATAAGACTGGATTACGTTTATGCTTTCGCAGCGGGGAGGACTGGGTGACCCAGGATCCAGCCCGGCTGGGAACGTCGCACTCCCCGTCCCACCGGCGCTGACCTCGCGGCGGTCGCCTGTGAAAACTTCCCAAGAGCGGACGCTAACCTGGATCAAACCCGCGCCTCTCCTGCCTAAAGCGGCGCCGTCTGCACCTGCACCTCCAAACCAGAAGCTCTTCTAGATGGATCAGATAATTAAATGCAGACTGCAATTAATTATCATTTTAATCACTTGCCTGACAAGCATTTCCAGGAGCACCAAGAGCTGTACGACCCTTCTCTCCCGGCTTTTCCCGTTATCCGCGTGGTAGGTCGCTGCCATAGGGGAGCGCGAGCACTCCAACGCAAAGAGGGGGGTTAAAAATCCCTAAACGGTTCAGCTACTGCAATGCAGACTTAGCACGGAACCCGAGACACAAATATCACCTCAGATCAGGAAGGAACCCCCTAAATTAACAGATAGCAGTTTTTGCACGTTAATTTTGAGGCAACGCTGCCGTATCACTTCGGTTTCTGAAAAAAAATCCCAAACGCCGTCACGGCACGCAGTCCTTTCGCTCCCAGTCCCTTTGTTCCAGAGGGAGAAGGGTTACATCTCTCCAACTCCAAAAAAAAAAGTCTGTCTTTCCCAACCGCCGGGAATTTTCATCAGCCGAAGAGCAAACAAAAAAAAAAAAAATTCCACCCGTCCGCACGACAATATCTGAAATACTTCGCACGCGGGCACTAAAACGAAAGGGCACGACAAACACATCCCTTGGGAGAGAGAAATCCCCTCTGGAAAATGTAAACGTTTACTTTGGTATTAAAAAAAAAAAAAAAAAGTTAAGATGCATAACTAGGTAAGCTGATATTTGTAACTTCCAGGAAAAAAAAAATGTAATGGGATGTAATATATATTTAATCCAAAAAATACGTCGTGAAATGCTATCAGCCCTTTAAATGACCACATGCATGTAGCAAAAAGAAATATTCAGACCGCAGTTGTTGGTTGGTTTTGGTTTGGTTTTTTTTTTTAACTCAATCACAGAAGTCAAGAGAAGCCATGAAACAGTTAAAATCCAAAAGCAGAAAGAGCTAAACAAAAAAAAAGAGAAAGAAGAAAAAAGCATTTGGCCTCCTAGCACCAATTTCCTTTTTCTTTACCTTGCTCCTCAATTTGAGTTCTAATCAACAACCCCTTCACAGAAACGTTTCGAGAAATAACGGGGTTGAGGCAATCGAGTCCAGCAAAATGTTTCCCTAAAGATGTTTCCATCATTCACATTCCTCTAAAAAAAAAAAAAAAAAAAAAAAAAGAAAAAAAAAAAAAAGAGCTCTAGCTTCCTCCATCGCTATTTAGCAGTGAGAAGAAACACACCGCTACGTCTTAAATCATATTTGGATTAAAACCGAAATAGAATCACTTGGGGTTTCGTGCCGGTTAGCACAACACGGCTTTGTCCAGGAGAGGGGGGAAAAAAAAAAAAAAAAAAAGAAAAACCCTCAACCTGCTCATTTTTCTGCGTTTGACAGCGTTCAGCACTAAACGAATGCCTTCTGAATGAAATTCCGACCACGGAAATCCAAGCCGAAACCTGAACGCTTATCACCACGGTGTGCAGGGGAAAAAAAAAAAAAAAAAAGAGGAAAAAAATCCCCCAAAAATCCAACACGGTACAAACCTTTTTTTAAAAAAATAATGAATATTTATTCCCTTTCCCCATGGCAAAGCTGCTCTGTTTTCTCTAAAGGGCTGAAGCCAGGCACCTTTTGGGCATTATTAATCCGCAAGACAGCCACAGGCTTCACTGCCCTCAAAACCACGACGCCAACAACAAAGTATTCCAGCAAGCCACCACAAAAAAAACCCCAAATACTCTTTTAAACAGACAGAAAAAATAACGGCGCCTTACATTTCCCGACCTTCAGGTTGCAGACGCCGCGCGCTGACATCCCCCCGCCTCGCCAAACCTGGACCGTTTTTAAATCCCTCTCGCCAAGGGGAGCGGGACGGGGGACGGCGGCCGCAACTCGGCCCTTCTCCATCCCATCAAGTTGCCGGCGGGCTCGTTAATATTCCCCGTATCGCTCCGGTCGCCGTCGTCGTCCCCACGTGCCCCTCTGGATATTAGCAGCGGGTACATCACGAAGAGGCGGCGTCCCCCTTTTTCGGGGCGCAACCCCCGTTCCCTGAACCCCAAACCGACATCTCCTGAGAGCTGGACGCGTAGAAGGGACAAAAAAAAAAATAAAATCACCCGTGAACTCGCTCGCCGTCGTTTCCAGGAGAAGAGGAGGTGAAACTTGGCTCGGCCCCGGCGCTGGGGGCTCCTTGGCGGGCTCTCGCTGGACCCAAGCGCCCCGAAGAGCCAGGGGCTGGCGAGGGGAAGCGAGGGACCCCCCCCTTGGACCATCGCCGAGCCCCCCATGCCCAAACCTGGGGGGCATCGAGCCCACTCATTCCCAGTGGGCAAAACCGGTCATCGAAGGTTGAAGGGGGGGCAACAGGAGGGGGGGGGGGCAACAAGGGTCTGAAGGGGGGCAAGAGGGTCTGGGGGGGGGGCAACCGGTTGAGGGGTGGGGGCAACCGGTTGAGGGGGGCGACTGGATCGGGGGGGGCGACTGGCTCTCAAGGGGGGGACAGGCTTTGGGGGGGACAAGCTTTAGGTGGGGGACAGGCTTTGGGGGGGGAGAGGGGGCAGGCTCCATGGGAGGGGGTCTCGCCCCCCCCCTCCCAGGGCGGCGGTCGCCCCTTCCCACCGGCTCCGGGCCCTTCTCCCGCCACGCGTGACCCCTCCGCGGGGGGGGGGGGGGGGGGGGGCGCCACGCAAAGCCCCGCGCCGAGAGGATGCTCCCCCCCCCCCACAGCCCCTCCGCCGCCCCCGGCCTTGTCCCCTCCGCAGCCACCTCCCCCCCCGCCGCTGTCACCCCCTGTCCGCATCCCCCCCCCCCCCCCGCCCCCCATCGCGAGGGGTCCCCCCTCACCTGCGGCTGCTCGGGCGGCGGCGGCGGCAGCGTCCCTTCTACCGGTGCGGCGGCGGCGCGGTCCCGTCCTCCCTCCCCCTTCCCCTTCTTCTCCTCCTCCCGCTGCCTGCTCCGCGGCTCCTGCGCTGCCCGCAGCCGCCAGCCGGTGGGGGAGGAGGGGGCGGCGGGCGGGCGGGCGGGCGGGCGGAGGAGCCGGGGCGGGAGATGAAATGGTGGGGAGCGGGGGGGGGTGGGTGGGTGGGGGGGGAGTCCCACCAGCGGGACCGTTACAGCCGCCGCCAGAACTACCGATCCCGGCATGCCCCGCGCGCAGCCACTGCCGCTCGCCGACGGGCGCACCGCGCGGGGCACGCTGGGTAGTGTAGTCCGGCGAGGACGGGAAAGAAAGACAGGGCCCCGGCTGCCGCGGGGAACGCTGGGTAATGTAGTGCGGCGGGGCCGGGAGGGCGGAGGCGCAAGGCATGGAGGGAGTTGTAGTTCCGCGGGGTGTGTCGGGAGCTGTGGTTCCGCGGGGCATGATGGGAGCTGTAGTCCGAGAGGGAAGGGGGCAGGAGAGGGGCCTACAGCAGCCAGGCCCGCGGTGGGGGAGGAGGGGAGAGCCCCGGGCCCGGCTTTGTCCCCTCACGCGGCTCCTCCTCATCCTCCCGCCCCGTCCCCTCTCCTCACACCCCCTCGATATTTGGGGGAGGCGGCTGCTGGCCCGTCGTGGCCCAGGGAGGGGAGGAAAAGGCCCCTTCCCCAGGAGCACAAACGAGGGCTTTAAATTTCCCGTGAAGGAACAGGGTGTGAAAAATTCACGTGAACCCTCCCAGAAGGGACCGGAAGCACCCGCCGGTGCACAGAGGTGGGTGCAGACTGCGTCACCGCAGCTCAGCACCCCAGTTTTATGGCGGGGCAAGGAGTATTTTGGGAAAGCACTGATGTCTGGGAGGTGGGGAATGAAATTCCGATGGGTCTTCCCCAGGGACCAACGCCAAGAGGGGGACATCTCCGCGCCCCCTCCTCAGCCCTTCACAGCGCTCGTTCCTGTTTGAAGTGTTCTGCTTTTCGCGAGGGGTGCGTGCCGGCGATTTTGTTTCCCGAGCAACTGATGTTGAACACCCCCCCGCGGGGAATCAGGGAATTGGGGTGGGGGTGTCCCGGGGGTGGCAGGGGTCCTACCCACGCTGCCCGCTTCGGTTTCTCACCCTTTGGCCATGCTGGTGTGCAGGGGTGTTGTGAAAACAGAGAGTGCTGGTCAACGGCTCAATGTCCAAGTGGAGACCGGTCACGAGTGGCGTCCCTCAGGGGTCCGTGTTGGGCCCGGCCCTGTTCAAATCTTTGTCAGGACATGGACAGTGGGATAGAGTGCACCCTCAGCAAGTTCACCACCGACACCGAGCTGTGTGGTGCTGTCGATACGCTGGAGGGGAGGGATCCACCCAGAGGGACCTGGACAGGCTGGAGAGGTGGGCCGGTGCCAACCTCACGGGGTTCAACCAGGCCAAGGGCCAGATCCTGCACGTGGGTGGGGGCAATCCCAGCACAAATCCAGGCTGGGGGGGAACGGATGGAGAGCAGCCCTGAGGAGAAGGACTTGGGGGTGCTGGTGGGCGAGAAGCTCAACACGAGCCGGCAACGTGCGCTCACAGCCCAGAAACCAACGGCACCCTGGGCTGCACCCCCACAGCGTGGGCAGCAGGGCGAGGGAGGGGATTCTGCCCCTCTGCTCCGCTCTGGGGAGACCCCCCTGCAGCGCTGCGTCCAGCTCTGGAGCCCCCAACAGCAGAAGGACGTGGAGCTGCTGGAGAGGGTCCAGAGGAGGCCACGCAGATGCTGAGAGGGCTGGAGCAGCTCTGCTGTGAGGCCAGGCTGAGAGAGCTGGGGCTGTTCCGCCTGGAGAAGAGGAGGCTCCGGGGAGAGCTGAGAGCGGCTCCCAGTGCCCAAAGGGGGCTGCAGGAAAGGTGGGGAGAGACTCTTCAGCAGGACCTGCTGGGACAGGACGAGGGGTCATGGTTTTAAAATAGAGGGAGGCAGATTTAGATTGGATATTAGGAAGAAATTTTTTACACTGAGGGTGGTGGAGCAGTGTCCCAGGGTGCCCAGAGAGGCGGTGGATGCCCCATCCCTGGAAACATTCCAGGCCAGGTCGGCCGGGGCTCTGAGCAACCTGATGTGGTTGGAGATGTCCCTGCTCCTTGCAGGGGGGTTGGGCTGGGTGGGCTCTGAAGGTCCCTTCCCACCCAAACCATCCTGTGATTTTATAAAACCACGCCTAAGGAAACATTTCTCCTCGCACGTTTCTTCCGCAGAGTGGAGGACGCCGGCAGCGCTGATGGGATGTGCTCAGCCCCAGCGGTGCCCAGTAAAAGGAGCTTCCCGCGGGATGTACGCGCTCCTTAGCTCACCCGTGGGGGTTTTATCCCCCCCACAAGCCAGGTACCGACCCGTCCCCACAGCAGATGTGTCACAGGGAGAGAAACAGCAGATGTTGGGGTGTCCCCACCCGTGCTCTCCCCAGGTTCAAGCACAGGGACAGCAGGACTGACCCCCCCCCCCCGCACCGAGCTTCTGCCCATCTGCCTGCACACGGAGCAGAGACGCTGGGAAGAGTTTCAGAAATCCTTTGTTTCGTACCCAAAACCCAAGGTTTGGCTGGAACGGAGAGGATCTCCCCCAGGCACTGAGCCATCGCTGCTGTGACAGCTTCTTGGTGGAACAACCCCCCGGGGTGAGACGCGGACCGAGCCCGGCTGGAGGAAAACCGAACTGGAAGTTTGAAATTCCATCTCTTTTACCAAGCAGCACCCGATTGTTACGGAAAACGAGGAGAAATTCGTCATTTGGCTCCCTGAGCGAGGGAGGGGCTGACGCTGTTCCTGCATTGCATCCTCTCCCTTCTTCCACCTGCGGAGGTGACGTCCTGGCTCCTCAGGCCACCGCTTCCACCCAGCACAGCCCAAGTGTATCCCAGCTGGAAAAAAAAAAACAACCCGGTCGCAAAAAATAAATCGCAGGGCGGTTCGGGGACTTTTTAACAGTAGCACTTTCGGTTTGCAAGCCGCGACGCTGCCGTTTCAGCCTGTCCATCACGTCGATGTTTGCTCCCTGGGGATTTCATTTCTCCTCTCTCTTTTTTTTTTTTTTTTTTTATTGTTGTTGTTTCCCTCCTCTCCTTCTTGGAATGAACTCGATGTCTTATCCGCCAGCCGAGCGGGGGCTGCAGCCGCGCAGGAGCCATCAGCGCAGCACCGCGGATTTCCAACCCCGTGAAAATCCGCTGCCATTTTAAATAGAGCAGCTATTTATTTCGCTCGGCGGCGTGTCCTTTCGCTGTCAAGGAGACAAATTATTCCGGTCCTGTGGCAGAGCTCATGACAACGCGGCGGAAAAAGCTTTGAAAACAATTTACACCAAACTGTGGCGTACGTCTACCGGCGGATAGCCTGGAGCACATCCAAATTTCAGCCCAAATCCCTTCCTGAGGGAACTTTTTAATTAATTAGTTGCAGAACGAAGTATCTGGCCCAGCCCCTGATTTCCAGAGGCGCGTCTCTGAAATATTTAGCGTCGTGGGGATATTTTGCAGCCTGACAAGCGGCGTGGAGGGGCTGCGCGGATCTGCCCCGGCCGACGGGGGCGATTGCGATTGAACTCCTTTCGAATCGGCCCGCGTGGTGCTGGATTAATTTAATTCCTTCGGCTCTTCGCCGCGGTAAAGCCAGCGCGGGTGGAAGGGGAGGGGAAAGGGCTTTACGTTGAGAAGCTGGCTGGAGGAGAGGAGGGTTTTTTTGGTATTAATGGCTGCCAAATGCTTAATAAACATCTTTATTATCAGCCCAGCCTCGACTATAAATAACCTGGCTTGTATTTTAAGCCACGCAAGGCCAGCCAGCCGCCGGGGATTGCGCTCCCTAAATTGTCTCGGCCCGAGCGTTTCCAGCGGGCGAGCGGAGCCGTAGGAAATGTGCGATTTCCTTCTCCCAGCGGCAAGAAAGAAAAAATAAAAAAAGGCTTTGGGAGAGGCTGCGGGCTTGTCTCGCTAGAAAGGCATCCCTGCCCACGCGCAAATCCTGCCTGCCGCGCGTGACGCCCGCGCAGTCGCCTGGGCGTGCCCTACGTGTGCGTGCGGAGAGAGAAATAGGGAAAATATACAGCTCTTCCCCGCCGGCCCATATTTTGTGGAAGAAGGGGAGTGGATAAGAGGGGTTGGAGGATTCTTGGCTCTTGATGTCCCTGAATAATTCACTCGCCCGTTTTCCCCGCCGTTCTCTGGGCCACAATTTCCAAATCTGCCCGGCAGAAACCGAAGACCAAGGACCGTGTCCGTGCCGGCTGCCGGCCAGGCGCCGGGATGCATCCCGCGCTCTCCTCCACTCCTAACCTCCGTGGTTTTTTTGCTCCCCGCAGATTTGTAAAGCCTGGGATGTCTCGCACGGGGCAAAGGGGCCTGGTAACGTGCAGCGACAACTCCAGAAACTTTTCCGACCCTGCAGCCTTTGCGCGTGTGTGAGTTGCGCCCGTCTCTCTCCGGAGCTGACGATAGTTTTGCTCTGGACTCCGGCAGGAGCCAGGTCAGACCGTGATTTTAACCCGGCAGGTAAGTCACCCCACAGAGAAAGTCAATTCAGCATCTGCGTGGCCTCCTCTGGACCCTCTCCAGCAGCTCCACGTCCTTCTGCTGTTGGGGGCTCCAGAGCCGGACGCAGCGCTGCAGGGGGGTCTCCCCAGAGCGGAGCAGAGGGGCAGAATCCCCTCCCTCGCCCTGCTGCCCACGCTGTGGGGATGCAGCCCAGGTTCCGTGTCCGCGGTGCTCACTCCCTCAGGATCCCTGAACGCCTCCTCAGAGCCGTTCCCAGCACCGGAGAAGGGTCCTGCATCCCACCTCCCCATGCCCAGCTCTGGTCCCACCTCTGCGTGGGGCAGGAGACCCCCGGGCACCCCCTCGCTGCCCCATTTGGCTCCCATTTGCGTCCAGCCCTCCCAAGGGCACCCACACCCACTAACCCGGGGGTTATTTACGGGCCCCGTAGTCCCACTCTGGACCCCTCTCCAGCTTCTCCCGATCGCGTGGCTGCTCCATCTCCAGAGGAAAATGAGATCTTTGGGAGAAAGTGGGGTTTGGAGGTGCTGGATCCTGACCCCTCGCTGGGTCGCGGCTGGACCAGCCCCGAGCATCACCGGTGGCACCAGCCCGGCAGCACCCCAGACATCAGCTTTTTGAGGATAAATCGCTAAAAAACCCCGGTTTTCCCCCTTCGGTTGGCGCTTTCGGGATGTTTTCGCCCAGCCGGTACCGGACTACAGCTCCCGGCGGCCCGTGCGGGCGGGCAGGGCCGGGCAGCGGCAGCGGGAGCGGAGCGGAGCCCGCAGCGGGGACCCGGCCGAGCCGCCTCCGCCCGGTGAGGGGTGTGCGGGGCGGCGAGGGGGGCTGCGGCGGGGGGGAGAACCGTGGGACATCGGGGATGGGGGGTAGAGGGGATGGGGATACAGGGGATGGGGGTACCCGGGATGGGGGTACCCGGGATGGGGATACTGGGGGTGAGGGTAGCAGGGATGGGGATACTGGGATGGGGATACAGGGGATGGGGGTACCTGGGATGGGGATACAGGGAATGGGGACACTGGGGATGGGGGTACCCGGGATGGGGATACACGGGATGGGGGTACCTGGGATGGGGATACAGGGAATGGGGATACTGGGGTTGGGGGTACCCGGGATGGGGATACACGGGATGGGGGTACCTGGGATGGGGATACAGGGAATGGGGACACTGGGGATGGGGGTACCCGGGATGGGGGTACCCGGGATGGGGATACTGGGAGTGGGGGTACCAGGGATGGGGATAGTGGGATGGGGATACAGGGGATGGGGATACTGGGGTTGGGGGTACCCGGGATGGGGATACTGGGGATGGGGGTACCTGGGATGGGGATACTGGAGGTGAGGGTACCAGGGATGGAGATACTGGGATGGGGGTACCCGGGATGGGGATACTGGGGATGGGGGTACCTGGGATGGGGATACTGGGGTTGGGGGTACCCGGGATGGGGATACTGGGGATTGGGGGTACCTGGGATGGGGATACTGGGGTTGGGGGTACCCGGGATGGGGATACTGGGGATGGGGGTACCTGGGATGGGGATACTGGAGGTGAGGGTACCAGGGATGGGGATACTGGGATGGGGGTACCCGGGATGGGGATACTGGGGATGGGGATACAGGGGATGGGGGTACTGGGGATGGGGGTACTGGAGATGGGGGTTACTGGGGATGAGGGGTAGTGGGGTGCCAAGGAATAGAGGTACCAGGGGTGTGGATACTGGGGATGAGGGTACCAGGGATGGAAGATACTGGGGATGGGGGGCAGCAGGGATGAGGGGTAGTGGGGCACCAGGGCATGGGGGTACCAGGGGATGGGAGTACTGGGGATGGGGGTTCTGGGGATATGGATACCAGGGGACGGGGGTACTGGGGGAGTGAGGGTACCAGACGGTGCCAGTACTGAGGGATGGGGGTACCAGGGGAGGGGGGTACAGGGGGGTGAGGGTGCCAGGGGATGTGGGTGCCCAGGGGCTGTGATTTCTGGGGGATGCAGATACCAGGGGGACACGGGGGACGTGGGTACCAGGGCTGCGGACTCCAGGGGGACGTGGACACCCAGGGATTTGGGTGCTGGGTAACGCAGGAACCGAGGCACGGAGGTACTGGGGGGTGGGTCTGTGCCTCCACGCGCCCCCAGGCCAGGAGGGGACCCAGCCGAGCGATCCCGGGGTGCTGGGGTCCCCGGTTGATGGGTGCATGGGGAGGGGCCCGTGGCTCTGCCGGGGCACCTGGGGAGCGATGACTTCAGGGCCGAATTGAGGGCTCACTCCCATCCAGGCAGGGCAAACAAACAAGCGCGGCCGGCGTTTGCTGTGGAAAGTTACCGGGGCCGTGGGGATTTAGCGCCCGGTTCCACACACGGCCTCGGATTTCTCCACTTACCTCCGCGGGACGATAATCCCTAAATCCCGATGAGATTAAAGGCAGAAAGAAAGGTGGCTGGAGTTCCTCCTCCCCGCCTCCGCGATGTTGCCCCAGATGACGAAACCCCACGGCTGTCCGACCCCGAGTAACCTGTGCTTATCCCTCCCCCCCCCCCCAAAAGAAAGGGCGACGAGGGTGAATCCTCATTCCTGGAGCTGCGGGGAGGTGACAGCAGGGGGAAAACCGCGGGCAAGGTGGGAGTTGCTATTTTTATTTATTTCCCACACCGGCAGGTCCAGAAAACGCTCCGGCGGCCATGGCGCTGGTGAAGAGCGGTTGGCTTTGGCGGCAGAGTAAGTGCGACCCTCCAGCGTCCCAGGTTGGGAGCAACCCCCAGAAAAAAAACCCAAACCCAGAGAGGTTTCGGCTGCGGGATGGCGGGAGGAGGCGCGGGGGAGGACGGGCCCCGACCCGGGCGGTTAATCCGTGGCAGCGAGGAAATCGCGGCTCTGCCGCTCGCGGATTTACGTAAGAGAGCGGCCTTCTGCCACCAGAACAGACGCGCGGCTCCACGTCCAGGGCTGGATCCGGTCCCGTGCGCTCGGCGGGGCAGCACCAAGATGCCCTGATGGCTTTTTTTTTTTTTTTTTTTTTTGGCAGCCCTTTTTAATTTCAAGCCACCTGCTCACGCTGCCCCGGATGCACGGGTGCCCTGCGGGATGCAGCGGCTCTCGTCGGGGGTGCTGGGATCCAGCTGCAAATTGCGGGGACGGCGTTGGGTCCCCTGAGCGCGCTGGCCGTATCCCGCCGGGCTCGCTGGGATAACTTCACCTCCTCCCCATCCCGCCAGGCTCCATCCTGCGCCGCTGGAAGAGAAACTGGTTCGTCCTCTACTTGGACGGCAGCTTGGTTTACTACCACGACGCGACGCAGCGCGACATGGACGGCCGGATCCACGTCAAATACAGCTGCCGGGACGTGAGGGCCGGCCGTGAGTGCAGAGGTGAGGAAAGCGGCCCCAAAGCCCGTGTCCTCAACCCCGAAGCTCTCCACGTAGCTTTTAAATGATGCTCCGCTGGTCCGCGCGCATCTAGGATACCCCCAAAATAATCCAGGCTGCCTAATTCCCCGCTTCCTAGCTCGCAGCCAGCGCCGCGCCGTCCCCCGTGAGACATCTTCCCTTGCGTTTCCACGGGGAAGGAAGGAGAAACTCTCCCTCCTGCTTTGTGCTTGTTCAAAACACCGTCCCACGGCCCTGACTCATCCCTCGCCGTCTCGCGCAAACAAGGAGAACAAAGCAGCGGCTCGGCTCGCTCCCGGCAGCCCGCGGCCGCTGCACAAAGCGCCTTTCTTGGGCTGCGAGCGGCGGCGGCGAAGCCGGGGTGGCGCGGCGGGAGCGCAAACCCGGCGGTTTATCCGCACCGGAGCGTCCCGAGAACGGGGGAAGAGGCGGGAGCCTCGTGAATTTACGGTTTTATTCTTGCTCGAGTTCACGCTGCGACTCCAGCGGCGAGCATCGCGCGCTTCCAAACAAAATTCGGGTGCTTGCTGGCAAACGCAAAGCGAAGGCAGCTCGGCCGAGATTTTTGGCGATTTTCTGCCCTTCCATTTTTTTTCTGCTGCGAGGGTGGCAGTTTCTGCTCGCCAGCTCTTCGCTCCTGGTGCCTTTTAACCTTCGAGAGCCCGATCGTAACTCGTAAGCGGGCACGGAGCCGAAATGAAACCCGAATTTCGAGCACGGCGTCCCGGAAGGTTTTCAATGATTGCGTTCGTTAGCGGCACACCGGGGGCTGCTCGTGCCGGGGGTGATTTGGAGCCCGACCCTCTCCAAAGAGGGTCCGCGGGCAGATGGGGAGGGTCCCCGAGGCGTCTCCTTCGCTGAGGCCGCGTCCTGCCCCTTCCCGCTTCCAGACGTGCAGCCGCCCGAGGGGAAGAGCCGCGACTGCCTGCTGACCCTCGTGCTGCGCGACGGCTCCAAGACGACGCTGTGCGCCGAGAGCGAGGACGACGCCGTGTAAGCCAAAATCCCGCCGCTGCGCCGGCAGCGACATCCCCTCGGCAGCTTTTCCATCCCAATTATCCGAGCCCGGGCCGGGCGAGAGCCCCATCCCGCTCCCACCCGTGGCTAAAACCCCACGGAGCCCCAGTTTTCTCAAACTCTCGCGTCCGAGACACGGCGCAGGCAGAGATTTGGTTTTCCCGCTGAATAATTCAGAGCCAAAAGCAGCTTTTTTGCAAGCAGTCGCTCTCCTGCGGGGCAGGTTCCCCTCCTGGGTGAGAAATCGCCTCTCGGCCCAAGCGTGGATGGCCGGGGAAGGGTTTTCACCAGTATTTGGCGACAAATAGCGTGAAAGCGGCGTCCTAACCGGCTGAAGGCCGTGCCCAGGCAGGAGGGAACACCCACTTTCAGCACCGCTCCCCTTTGGTTGATTTCTGTTACAAATTTAAAAATATTTTTAGAAAAATTAAATTGTTCATCAAAATGAAAACCTAATTTTTATGAGGAATAAGAAGTGGGAAACCTTCAGCTGCACTTGGACGGAGGGAGACGTTCAGCCACGGCTTGATCCGTGGAGCTGGACCCCAGCTGAAGGGAAATTTATCCGTTATCCGCTTTTTTCCCCCCAATTTCGATGCCGTTTTCCCGCCTGCCCTTGTTGTAGCACCATCCCATCCCACCCGTCAGCCCAGCGCCGGCCCCGCGGCCACGGCCAGCTCGCCGGGAGGGGGACGCCGTGCCCCACGGGGACGATTCCCACCCCCTCGGCACATCCCAAAACCCGACCCCTCTGTTTTGTTCGCAGCGCTTGGAAGATGGCGGTGCTGGAGGCGAAGTCCACCCCGGTGAGGCTCCATCGCCCCAAAAGAGGGGCAGCGTCCCGGCGTGGGCCGCGGGAACAGGGGCCGGGTTTGAGGGGAACAGGGACGTCGTTACGGTGACGGGGGGCACGGTTACGGTGGCAGAGGGGAACGGGGGCAGGTACGGTGACAGGGGACGGCGTTCAGGCGGCCCGAGCACAGGTAGGCGATTCGGGTGCTCGAGCAAAGGCTGCCCCCCGCCCCGTATTTTGGACGCTCCGGGCCCCTCTTTCGGCGGCGCAGGGGAACGCAAGCGATTCAGGCCCCCGGCACGCACGGAGGGGGAAACTGAGGCAGGGCACCCGCTGGGCGGCGGCTCCGGCGCGGACCCCAGCCTCACGCCGCGCTCCCGTCGCTCCCAGGTGCACGTCTACGACCCCTACGACGACGACTACTACCAGACCGTGCCCCTCGACTCCCACCAGACCGCCTACATCAGCTCCGGCCACTACGGCCACCAGTACGGAGGTGGGTGGCCCCGTCCCCATTTGCCGGTTTGGGGACGGATGGGCTGAGACCTGGCAAACTCGGTGCACCGCGGGACATCCGGGGCGGGGAGGGGACGCTGGAGGCAGCCGTGGCTACGCGGGGGACGTGGGTGACGGCCAGAAATGGGGGTCCCCATCCATCCCAGGCCGGTGGCACCTCTTTGTCAAAGCGGTGCCCCTCCGTTGGCATCGGGGCGGGGCGGGGGGGGTGCCAGGAGGTCGGTGTCCCCCCCGGCTCACCCCCCTCCCCCTCTGTTGCCTTGCAGCTCCCGGGGTGACCCACGTCATCGTCCGCGAGGATCCCTACCGCGTCTCCGGGGACCAGATGGCCCTGGGGCTGCTGGCGGGGGCCGCCACCGGCGCCGCCCTGGGCTCCTTCATGTGGATGCCGTGCTGGTTTTAGCAGCCCCGCGCTCGGACCCCCGCCCCCAAACTGGGCTGCAGCCCCCCCAGCACGGCCCCCTTCGCCTCCCTCACCCCACCAGCCACCCTCAGCCTCCCAAAAACCAGCCCGCCCAGCACCCTGCACCCTGAGGGCAGAGGTCCAGCCCCAAACCCACCCCCCGCCCCGTTCTCCCCCCAGCCTCAGCTTTTGCGTTAAATAACCCCCCCGTGCTTCAGAGACCCCCCAAAACCTACCCCCAACCCCACGGCGGCCGGCTCCCACCCGCGCAGGGCCTGGGGAGCTGCCGGGACATCGGCGGAGGCGGGGGCGCAGCGCCCCAGCCCCCAAACCCGGCTGGGTTCCCCACCCCGAAATCCCTGCGGGAGCTGGGTGCGGAAACGCCCGGATTTTTGGAGCGAGGGGGAGGGCGGGTGCTGCTATTTTGGGGAGAGGGCTGATTTTTATTTCTTTTTTCGCAGCCCCAGCTTTGAAGGCCGCAGCACAGCCGCTCTGTAGGAGCTTTTTTTTTGGGGGGGGGGCGGCTCCAGCACCCGAGCCGGAGCGGGTGCTGACGCGAGAGACAACCCGGGGGGTGCTCAGCAGGCAGGTCAGCGTCCCGACTGAGAGGGATGAAAACCTCCGCGGGATTTCCACCCCCTTCCAGTCTCGCACTGGTCCTGGCCAAACTGGAGAAATGGGGCCAGACCGCAGGGAATCTGGGCCAAATTCCAGGGAATTGGGCTGGGAAGAGCCCTGGGAATATCACAGCTTCCCCGGGCAAGCGGCACTCGCTGCGGGACGGACACGCAGCAGCTTGAGTTTCACTCTGATTTTTGGGAAGGGGGGGAAAAAAAATTCCCTTGGGGACACAAGGGCAGCTCTCCCTGGGGACCAGGGACCCTTTCCAGCAGCCAAACTGGGGCGTTGAGGCAGGGATTTGGGATTGGGTGGCAGGGATTTGGGACTGGGTGGCAGGGATCTGAGTGCCAGGGGGACAAGGGCCACCTCACCCTTCTGCGCTGCGTGGGACGTGGAGGGAAGGAGAGGGGCGCAGGCTGCCGAGTATCGCCCCTGGACACCAGAAACACGAAACAAATTCAAGAATTCCAAACAAAACCCATCAAAATTAAAAAAACAAAACCAAAAACCCACCAAAAAAAAAACCCCGGTGACAGCAGCAGCAGCAGCCCAGCCCGCTCTTGCCGTTAAAGCCGTGCGTGGGCTCGGCCCCGTGCCCGAGCCGGCGGGGGATCGCGATATCCCAAAACACCGTCCTCATCCTCCCCCAGCCTCCCCTGCCGCTGCAAACGCGCTCCAGTCCACCGCATCGATTTTTGGAGAGGGGAAAAAAGGAAAAAAAAAAAAAAGCAAAAAAAAAAAAAGCGCTATCCGCAGTCCAATAAAGGCAGCGAAAAACCGAGCCCCAGCCTGGGTGAGCGAGGATGAGGAGGGGGCCGCTCTTCCTCTCCGGGCTGCAGGGGGTGGGAAGGTTTGGGTCCCCGCGAGCCGCACGGGGGTGTCCCCCGCTCCCCCGTCTCCTCCTGCACCCCCTTTTCCTCCCCCTTTTTTAACCGGGAGCTGCGGGGGGAGGGATGGGCGGCAGGAAAGCTCAAAACCAGCCGCTCGCCGCGGCTCCGTGCGGTGCTGAGGCCCGCGACCGCGCGCCGTCCTTCACATCCCGAATTCGGAGCTGACGGGATGAGCCGTGTCCGTTCGGGATGAGCCGTGTCCGTTCGGGATGAGCCGTGTCCGTTCGGGAAGGGCCCAGTGCAGCGCAGGGCCCTGCCCGCCCCGTTTTACGCCTCAGGGTGGTTCAAAAGCGGCGCTGAGGCTGTTTGATTTGCGCATCGTCGAAGCTGAGCTCTGCCTGCCCCCTGCTTTCGGAAAAAAATTCCGCATTTTCTCGGCCTGGGTTCAGGCTTTCCCCAAACCCCAGCTTCCAAAGGTGGAGAGGAGGAAGATCCGGCCCCGTCCGCCCCTCATCCCTTCTGCCTTCTCCGTTTTCCCAGCCCAGGTCCCGCGTCCGGCACCTCTGCACCTTCGCACGGCACCGCGCGCTCTCCCGTTCCCAGATTTCCCCCCGCCCCGGTTATTCCCTCTCCGCACCGGCGCAGGGGGACAGAAATGAACCGCGGGGAGGCCGAATGGCGCCTGGCCCTACGGCCGCCGTCCCGCTTCCCGACCCGTTTTCCGTCATCACCGAACGGAGCAGCCTGGGATGCGGAGCCCGGCTCCGGTGGGAATAAAGCACCCGAGGCTCAGCGGCACATCCTGGGGGTGCAACTGGTTTGGGCAGGGCAGAGGCGGCTGCAGGGACGCGCTGAGCACGGGGACGTCCCCTAAACCCTCTTTTCTCAGGGAATTCGGGAATCTTGGGAGCTGGCAGGTCTGGGAAAAGCCAGAGTTATTCCCAGGCTTCGCCGAGAGCAGCGTGAGCTGGAAACGGGCACTGGAAATTCCGCGCCACGTCCAGCTGCCGACCTGCAAAGGCTCCTTCTCCCCCAGACCCCCCGTCCCTGCGGTACCTGAGCATCCCGGCGCTGATCCTGCTTCTCTCCCACCAAAGACCCGGGGACACCAAGCGATCCGGGCAAGGGACCGGCACGCGCTTCCAGCAGCGATTCCCGGGGTCTTCGTGCAGTCGGTGGGGGCTGATGGCAGCCAGACCCTTCGGAAGCTAAACGAAGGAGCAATTAAATAGGTTAAAAAGAAATTTGGAAGCACAGCAACAGAAATCATCGTCCAACGCCGGCCAAAGCCGAGAACGAGTCAAAAAATTCTCCGAAACGGGGATTAACCCGGTGGGAGCGGGCTGAAGCGGTCAACGTCCAAGCGCGCCCGCAAACCGCTTTGTAAGGTCAGCCCCCGAACGTGGGCGCAGAGAAACCGGCTGGAGGCCGCTCGACCCTCGCCGCGACCAAAACCCGCGCATCCGGAAATAAAGCAGCCTGGGCAAACGTCAGGATCGAGGCTCCGGTCTCCAGCCGTCCCCGCTTCCCGAGCCGGGATAAACGCGGGACAGGTCAGCGCCGAGGCCACCGCCAGCCCCGGGAGCACCGACAAACGTTCTCCTTCCAACACCCCGAATCCGGGGCCACGCGGCACCGCAGCCGGGCCGACCGGCTGTGCAGGGCGGATTTAATTAGCGGGAATGTTAATCAAGCCTTAACGCGACCCTCGATGCAGACGCGCTCTCCGGGCGGTCGGCAGCAAACGCTCGAAATGGGTTTGATTTCTACCCCGAACCCTCAGAAACAGGCGGCAAGCCCGGAAAATTCGCCTCGGGTGCGGCGCTGGCGGAGAGCCTCCTCCCTCCGAGGAGCATCGCCCAGCTGCCTTCGGCCCTGCCCGGCTCCTCATCCTCCAGGGAACGGCAGAGCCGCTCGGCTCGCTGCAGTTCAGCCGGCGTTTCACCCCCTGACGCGCCCGAGCCAGGCGCTGGCGGCATCGCGCCGGGCGGTCGGTGACCTTGAGGCGTTACGAGAGGATCCCAAACGCATCCCAAAAACCCGCGTTCCGCTTCGGCGCGCGCTCGCGCCGGGGCGGGGAAGGGAAAGGTGGCTGAAGAGGGGCAAGAAAAAACCGGATCCTTTTGCAAATCGCTGAAACGCCAAGCCCAGCACGGCTGGAAATCCCAACCCGGGCAACGAGGGAGCGGCAGAGGCGGCGGCTGAGCGCCGAGCGCGACGGCGGCGGCTGCTGCGGGGGCCGGGTGTTTGCAGCCGCTGCCCTGACCGCGGCAGCCCCGGCGCAGTTGGCGCGGTGAGAAGCAGCCCGCCCGCCCCTCGTTTATCTTTTTTCGGGGCCGGTACACGCCCGGCGTGGCAAAAAGGGGCTGCTGCAGCCGGTAGAGCCCGGTTCGCCGAGGATTTGGAAGCAAAACCGCTCTGCAGATGGCACCGGGAGGACGCTGCGGCTCCTCCAGCCTGAAGAAACCAGGGCTGGCCCTTCCAGCTGAGCGGGCAAAGATCCACCAGGCAGGCACCCTCTAATCCCAGCCAGACGCTCCCCAGCTGACTCTATACCCAGTAAAAACCAGTGAGCAGGTGATGGGTGCCCCCAGGCCACGCCCTGCCCCGCAGCAGCCCCTTCCCTCTCCGTTTGGCGATGGTCCTTTTCACCTGGAAGAGCTTGGGCTGCTGGTGTCACCAGACCAGACCCAGGGAACTTCCCCCAAACACCAGGCACGGGTCGCTCTGAGGAAGCGCAGCCGGTACTGGTACTCACCGAGCCGCTCCCATCTCCAGCACGGTGGAGGCTCCTCCTCGCGGCGGGCTCGGCCCCGGGTATCGAGGAGCAGGCGGCCAGGGGAGCCGAGGCCGCTCAAGGCGCCCGGATCACCTCTGCGAAACGGGAACGGAGGAGAACGGCCGGGAGAAGGGAGGAGAAAGGGCTGCGGCAGGCAGAGGCCGCGCTCTCCGTCCCCGTCCTCGCTACTCACCGCCGGCTGGAAACAACCGCAGAGACATCGTGCAGAAAGCACGCAACCCCACTCCTCCAAATTATTAAAAAAAAAAAAAAAAGCTTATTCTTGCCCTTAAAAAAAGCCCCCCAGACCCCAAAAGCACGAGCAAGCCGCCGCCCTGCACCCCCAGAACCTGCGCGCTTAGAGAAGAGACGCAGAGCTTTCCAACGAGACAGGTATTTATTTCGTTCAAGCGCGAAGGATTTTTGTCGTCGTCGCTGTCGTTCCACATTATCAAACAGCTGAGGTACCAGTGACATCCCGACACGAAGGAAAGGAACCTTTTTCCCCTTACACAATTTCTTCAGCTACTCGGATCAGGACAAGAAGCGAGCGATGGGGCAGCGGCGGCGCGGACTGTACAACGAGCAAGCCGGAGCGGGGAGGAGAAAAGAAACAGAGCAGAAACCTTCACTGTGTACAAAATCACCGTTAAGAAGGGCTGTGCCCGCGGCTCGGCTGGCCACGGCGACGGAGGAAAAGAAAATTAAAAGCTGAAACCCGACAGACAGATGCGCGAGGAATTACGGTGCAAAAATAAAATAAAATAAAAATAAAATAAAAAATTACGACTGCGTTGCTCCTGTGCTCACCCCTCCTCGTTCCTGCAGCCACCGGGCCGCCTTGAACCCACAGCTCGCGGGCACGCTCCTTCCCAAACCTTTTTTATTTTTATTTTTGGAATGATAAATCTGCTCCCGGCCGCGCGGCCGAGAAAAGCAGCCGGGCCGCCCGGCCGCCGTGACCCGCGCGCGCTCCGAGCCAGCTCCTCGCAAACCCAGCGCCTGAAGCTGCCGACCGCGGGAAACGGAGGGGTTGGGTTTGTCGGAACCAAAAAAAAAAAAACCCAACGTGCTTGCGGAAAACAGCCGAACGATGACCAGCGGACGCTGGGTGACGAACCAAAGGGGGGAAAAAAAAAAAAGAAAAAATAAAGAAAAGCAGCAAACGAAGGGGTTTTGCGCAGTTAAGGGCACAACACAGGAAAAGCAGCCGGGTTTCCTTCCCCCCGAGAGTTTCTGCGAAATAAAGAATGATCCTTTGTCACGTATCATTGATGTTTATTTCAAGACATGCCACGTCAAAAAAAAAAACCAAAAAAAAAAACCAAAAAACAAAACTCGCCTTTAATATTGCGTTAGAAAAGCACTTTACATCTCATTCTGCCTCGAAGTTCGCGTCGCGCAGAGTCGCTACGAAGCCCGGGCGCGGCACGAGCCCGGCACCCGCCGCGGGAACGAGGAATCCCAAAGCTTCCGCGCCCGCCGCCTGGCGAAAGCGGTGGCGAGGACGATTCCCTCTCTCCTCCCCGGTGATTTTAGGTGGGAGAGGGGCGGAAGAGAACAGAGGAGCCTGAAGATTCGCTCGCAATGGGTTTGGGCGGCCATCGCGACGCGGGCTCGGGAATTCCTGCGCGGCGACTCGGCCAGAGGCGCCCGGCCAACAAATGTATTTACAGTTGCGCGTACGAACGGACACAGCCACGGCACGACGACTAGAACGGTTAAACGGGGAGCACTGCCGGCGCCTTCCAGCCCGCCTTCCGCGGGTGCCGCGCCTCGCGACGACAGCAAAGCTCTACACGAGATTCCTCAGCAAAACGGAACCGAACCCCCCCCCCCCCCAAAAAAAGACTGAAAATAGTAAAAAAAAAAAATTAAGCCGAGAAATAAATATCGAAGGAAAGCGGTTAATTGCGAGCCTAGGTAAACGGAAAACTAAATCACCAGTTATTCAGCCAAACTCTACAGCTCTAGGGAACCCAACTCAACCGACCTGGAAGACTGAACAGAAAGAAAACGCTAAAAAAGAAAGGCATAGATCTGCAGGACCACAAGTTGGCTCCCTTCCTCGCCACCTACGGCCTCTCGACCAGATCTCCGTCCGATCGCAGCAAACGCCCCTTCCCCATCCACCGCCGGCCCCGCCGCGGGAGCGCGGGCGGGATTCCCCGCGGCCGGCGGCCCCTCTCCCCCAGCGCGGCAGCTCCGCGGGGTCAGACCCGGCTGCTCTTTCCTCTCTCTCTGCCAAATTTCAAAGGGTTTCGACCCGCTTCGGCAGGCTTCAGTGCCGCTCCTCGACTCACTTAAGATTTCCCCTAAAAAAAAAAAAAAAAAAAAAAAAAAAGGAAAAGAAGCAAAAACGCTTTCTCCTCCGACAGCCGGAACGTTACGTTCCCGTCGCCCGGGCAGTAACAATTTACCTCACTGGTTTTCTATGTAAAAAGGAAAAAAAAAAGGCTCTGAAAACTCATCTTGCACTCCCAACGCATTTCCCCGCTTCCTGCCAACGCACACCCACCCTCTCCTTCCCCCCACACCCTCCAGGAGCCGTCGGGCCCCTTCGGAAAGACACCTCGCCTTTCCCGGAACGGGAAACGCGTTCCCGTTGCCTCTGCGGGAACAAAAAGCCCCAGCGTGGCGTCGCGGTGCCCAAACCCCCGCTCCGGGCGGTTCCCAAACCCTTTGGGGGTTTGAGAACCGGCCAGACTCTCTCTGCTCAAAAGATTTAGGAGCGCGGGTTTCATCGTGGTTTTTATTACGGCAGGGACAAGCGTTCCGCCCTCGGCACGCGCCACCTCCGCTGGCGCTTCCGACCCGCTGCCTACTCGTTCCCGGTCCGTCCCGGGAAATCCAACGGGAAAGATCTGCGAGCACTCCTCTGCGCGTACATCTCCTCTAAGTCCCGTTCCACACTTACTCAGTTGCCACCGTTTCAAAGTGCAATATCATAACATATTAAAAAAGGAACACATATTAAGAAATTGTACCTATTTTTTTTTTTTTAAGTTATAACTAGAGTATGCTGGAATATTTTGGCTTTTTTTTTTTTTTTTTTCTTATAAATAATGAAGACACTGACATTTTTTTTTTCTCTGTGTGGGTGTGTGTGTGCTTGTGAAGCTAAGAGATCATCTCCACGAGACAGCCAGCGACGATGAACTGCAATACGTTATCACGGGAAGGGGGAGGGTCAAGCCGATATTCACACCGCAGTCAATGAAGAGTCAGGGGAGGGGAGCGGTGATGTTCCGGAGAAAAGGTGGGAGCCACGCGCTATTAGCAGGAGCAGCCGCCTTCACTGACGGGCTGCTCTTGAGGCTTTTCCAGTTTTATGTCGATCACTGGGGGAAAGAAGTTAAGGCAAACGGATATCATGGGATCACGGAAGGGTTTGGGTGGGAAGGGACCTTCCAAGCCCACCCAGCCCAACCCCCTGCCAGGAGCAGGGACATCTCCAACCACATCAGGTTGCTCAGAGCCCCGGCCAACCTGGCCTGGAATGGTTCCAGGGATGGGGCATCCACCACCTGGAATTTCTCCCCACCTTTCCTGCAGCCCCCTTTGGGCACTGGGAGCCGCTCTCAGCTCTCCCCGGAGCCTCCTCTTCTCCAGGCTGAACAGCCCCAGCTCTCTCAGCCTGGCCTCACAGCAGAGCTGCTCCAGCCCTCTCAGCATCTGCGTGGCCTCCTCTGGACCCTCTCCAGCAGCTCCACGTCCTTCTGCTGTTGGGGGCTCCAGAGCTGGACGCAGCGCTGCAGGGGGGTCTCCCCAGAGCGGAGCAGAGGGGCAGAATCCCCTCCCTCGCCCTGCTGCCCACGCTGTGGGGGTGCAGCCCAGGGTGCCGTTGGTTTCTGGGCTGTGAGCGCACGTTGCCGGCTCGTGTTGAGCTTCTCGCCCACCAGCACCCCCAAGTCCTTCTCCTCAGGGCTGCTCTCCATCCGTTCCCCCCCAGCCTGGATTTGTGGTGGGGTTGCCCCCACCCACATGCGGACATTTTTAAGTCCGCAGCAGAAAGTGTCAGAGCCCAAATGTCTCTAACCACCCTGCTCTTCCCCAGTGATCTCTTCTCGTTCCCAAACGATTGCTGCGGTAATTAAAGATCCGTGCGCTGAAGGGTCTAACCGCTGCTGTCAGAGGGAACCAGTAACAGCTGGGAAACCTGGTTTGAAACCAGTGCTGGACTCGCTCTAGCCACTGGGCACCCAGAGGGGGGTCTGCCTGCCGCCTCGAAGGACAGGGAAGCCCTGGGGTGGAGGAACCCGTGGAAAACCAGCTCCTGCTCCTCTGCGCTTCGCAGCCAACCGGTGAGTGCTCCCCGCTCGCTCGGCCGCCCGCGCTCGGCTCTGGGGCCGGAGGAAAGGCCGGCTGTGAACCACGGGCGTGGGTACAGACGGCAGCGCCTGCTCTGCCGAGAGAATCCTCGCACCGACAGCTGACGAACGGAGGCCCGCCGCTCTGAACCGGCCCGCGCTCAGCCGCCCCCCGCGCGGCACTCGAATTCCCAGCGGACGCCGACGGAGCGTTTCGCGGGAGGAGCCCTGAACGCGAATCCCGAACCCGCGAGCGTTTCCCTTATCAGTCGCCGCAGAGGCAAACAGGTCGCCCCGCTGGCACCTCCAGCTTACGTCTCGGGGGGGTTGACGTCGCTTTTCACAGAGGCCAGGAGAAAATCAACAGCAGGAGGGAACCAAAAGGCCAATAATTCACCACAAATATTAGCGCCGCGCGGCTGATCTAAACCTCGCTGCGTATTTAAGGCAGCGATGCTGGAAATGAGCCCTTTGTCAGCTTCACCACCGAGCAGCTCGAGATCCTCGAAGCCTCAACGTTCTGTGAGAACGCCTCCGAAAAATCCCCCCGCGCAGCCGGCCGGGAGACAGCACCGTTCCATTTCTGCTACCTGCAGGAAGCCAAAGCGGCCTCACCGCCCTCGTTAATAAAGATTGCTGCTCATTAACCTTTCGTGACCTGCACAATGAAACATTTTCGATGCGGCTCGCCCAAAGCTGGTGCCTTAGCGGTTGCGATCCGCGGCGTCCCAAATCCTCCCTTCCCCTGCGCAGCAGGGTGCTCTGCAGTTTCAGCACCAAGCTTGTTCCTCTCCTACAGCTCCTGCCGCATCCTTCCTCCAAAGCGCCGTTTCTCCTCCGTTTTCCAGCCGCCGGCTAGGCGATCCCTGCTGCAAATAAAACTGAAAACTCTGGAAAAGTCCCTCTTCTCAAAAAAAAAATTAAAAAAGCTCACCCATGTCTAGCATCTCATCAGCTCTACCTCTGCGCTACCTCCCCTCTCTAATCCAAGGAAGCGGAAACGGGCAGCCAGGGGCAGCAGGGATTGTGAGAAGCGGCTCGGTTATCGCAGAACTTCTTCCAGCCGATCCCTTCAGCGCAGCCTTCTCCTTCGCAGCGCACAGAGCTGTCCGGGGTCAAGCACGGACACAGGCTGCACTGGGAGGTGATGGGATCTCCGTCCTTGGAGATTCCTGAAGTTGCCCGGAACGTGGCCCTCAGAAACCAGCCTCATTTCGGCGTCAGCCCTGCTTTGAGCAGGAGGTTGGAGAAGGGACCTACAGAGGTCCTTTCCAGCCACGCTTACTCTAGGATTCTGCAGCTCAGATCTGCAAGAGCCAGAGTTTTTTCCAGGCCTCTTTATGGCCGTTTTCTCCCACTCCAAAGTCTCCCCACTCCCTCCCCACATCCAACCTGCTCAAACCCCAAGCAAAGAATCCTTCCGGATCTGTTTCACAGAATCATGGAATGATTTGGGTGGGAAGGGACCTTCAAAGCCCACCCAGCCCAACCCCCTGCCAGGAGCAGGGACATCTCCAACCACATCAGGTTGCTCAGAGCCCCGGCCAACCTGGCCTGGAATGTTTCCAGGGATGGGGCACCCACCGCCTCTCTGGGCAACCTGTTCCACCCTTCTGCACCTTCCCGTTGCCCTCCCTGCAGTTGTCCTCCCTCTTGCACGACCTCACAGCCCACGGCAGCCCTCCTTTACAGGAGAGACCACCGTCAACACTAACCCACCGAGCCTTCCTCCTCGTTACTTCCAGCTCAAAGGTTCCTCACCCCTATTTCCCCTCTCAGGCTTCTTATTGGGACATCGAGAAGCCGACCGAGGGCTGCAGGACGTATATCACTCCCTCCTTCCTCCTCCTTGTTATTCGAGGCCTCCCCGTCCACGGTAACGCCTGGCAGCGCCCTGCCACCGCTGCGGCGCAGCACAAAGGCATAAAGGATACTGTCTTCTCTACTTTTGTCTTGTGTGCTTTCCATTCCAGGCAAGGCAGCTGCCACGCGTCGGAAAAGCTGCAAAAAAAAAAAAGAACAAAAAAAAAAATAACAAACCACGCAGGGAAGAGATGAAAACAAGGGTACTTTAAAGAGCGATGCAGTTCAAACAATGAGTCAATCCACCCTTCGGTACCGAGCCTGACACCAAACGCAACCTTTATTCTTCAGAAACAGCAAACCACGTTTCTGTTGTTGTTGAAGATGAAGCGCTACGAGCAGCAAACCTTCCGTCACCTTCCCTGCAAATATGCTCTGCTTGGAACCCGGCGTTTGCACCGCACAGACCCCAACGGCTTCCCCAGACCAGGTGGGAACTCAACCTTCGCACGTCCACGGAGCACAGGTACACAGGAGCACGGAGACACCAGTAAAAACACAACATCCAGGAGTCCATCACCAACGCCGGCCAAGCTGGTACCACGTTCAGTTGGTGGGACCAAGTTTCAGCAGTAGCGGTCCCCTTTTACGTGCCTCCGCGAGTGCGTGCAGCAGGACAGGAGGAGAGGACAGATCAGATGGATGGAAGGTCAGATCGCACCTTTCCCGTTCATCAGCGTTATCAAAGTACTGCCTAATTGTTTCCTACCTTTGAGGAACAGCCCTAGTAGAGTTTTGATCCCGTGCTGATGGGCTCAGCTCACACCCAGATACAAACATCGGACATACGCACATCTGACTGCCTTAATATTTTCACACCATTGTTACGACGATGTATGTCTTGCCTGCACGTTATCAAGCATCCAGGACAGCAGATCGTAGAATCACAGAAGGGTTTGGGTTGGGAGGGACCGTCCAAGTCCACCCAGCCCGACCCCCCTGCCAGGAGCAGGGACATCTCCAACCACATCAGGTTGCTCAGAGCCCCGGCCAACCTGGCCTGGAATGTTTCCAGGGATGGGGCATCCACCACCTGGAATTTCTCCCCACCTTTCCTGCAGCCCCCTTTGGGCACTGGGAGCCGCTCTCAGCTCTCCCCGGAGCCTCCTCTTCTCCAGGCTGAACAGCCCCAGCTCTCCCAGCCTGGCCTCACAGCAGAGCTGCTCCAGCCCTCTCAGCATCTGCGTGGCCTCCTCTGGACTCTCCCCAACCGGTCCACCATCTCCCTCATAACCACTCTAGAAACCATCTCCAGCATCCTCACCCCTTTTTCACCACCAGCAACATCACTTTGTGGGCAGACACCGAAATCTGGACTGAGACAAGGATAAGGGTCTGGGAAGCCAGTGCTTGATGCACCTCACTGACCTTAGCTCACAATTTTGAAGTAAAAAAGCTTACTATCCCCCTCTACGTTTCTATTAACTCTGCCGTTATCCTGAGCCTCCCAGCCTCGCTGAAGAGCTCAGGAAAACTCTCATATGCTGATGTAATAAGTAATAAAGACCCTGTCAGAATTCCAGATGCTAAGCTGTGCTAGGCACCGCCGCCGGACAGACACCAGGAATGCACAACCAGCCACAGGTATAAAGGCAAGAGAGACTGCCTGGGCAGAATGAAGAGCATTTTGACACAGGGAGAAGCTAAATATTCGTCTTAATCCTTGCCCAAAAAATGTCCTAATGATTGAGCTCCCCACTTCTTGTTCCTGTATCCGCTTGCCCCATCCCTGGAAGCATTCCAGGCCAGGTTGGCCGGGGCTGTGAGCAACCTGATGTGGTTGGAGATGTCCCTGCTCCTTGCAGGGGGGTTGGGCTGGGTGGGCTTTGAAGGTCCCTTCCCACCCAAACCCTTCTGTGATTCAATGATTCTATCTCACCACCACTCTTCGCTCTTAGAAAAAAACAAGGCGATTACGTTTTCCCAAGCATTTTAAAACAAGTCAGACGTTGCACTTCAGCTTATGGGAAGGAAATGGGGGAGGAAAGAAGCTGCAGACGTTCAGCGCAATCTCCCAGCACATCCCCACAGCCAGCATTACTTTTCCTTGCCATTCCAACCAGCTACGAGGCCAGCACTGCCAGCCTTCTTCGCTTTATCACTTTTCCAAAGGCTTTTCACTCGCTCAGTACAGACTGTTCATTATAAAGTATTCTGCATCTTGGAGATGATCAAGATTCAATCTCATCTTCCTCTAGAAGTTTCAGTACTATCCATGAACCCTCAAGCGCTTTGCAATCCCGACGTCTCCTGCGCCTTTACCAGTCTTCAATAACCTTCCCGACTCCATCACGATTGGGTACAGAAGGTTCTGACTCTCCTCCTTTCCTGAGCTTTGTCCCTAAAATTATTTCTACTCTCAACACGTTCAACATTCAGTGAGCTTGCACGGTTGAGTAACGGATCTCCACTTCAATTTCATGAAGGAAAATGGCTTCGTGGCTTCTGGGGGGTAGGCTTACTGGACAGTGATGCAAAATATTCAAATATCATCTACAGTTTCCTCTCAGCAAGGCACTGGTGCGTCATCAACGCAGAAACAGATGAGATGAACTCTGCTCCTCTCTCCCTGCCCTTCCACTACACTGCTTTTTTTTTTTTTCCTCATATTCTGCAGAAGAGCAGTCATTTTGACCCAGTTCTTGATGCAGAAGGTTTGAGAAGGGAGGAAAAAAAAAAATCCCTCCGTCAGTTTTAAGGATGGATATGCAGAGGTTGGCACAACCCTCCCAGATGGCGCCTGAATTAGGATGCTCACTTGCCATCTTTGCTGATAGGAATCAGGCAATACATCACCTCACAGAGCTCCTCGCTGACGCCACGTGCTTTGAGATCCTAGGTGGAAACAGCATTACAAAATCAATGGCTTCAAACTGCGGCGTTGCTGTTTATTTCCCCCTTGCACAACACGTAGAAAGTGAAAGATGTGATTTATAGAGAGGAGGGGGTGGGGAGTCTTAAAAAACCCTCAGCTGATGGGAACCAACTGGAATCACTGCGTTTAAACCCCGCTGCTGACAGAAAGGCGAAGTGTCTAAAACACAGTAATCCCGTCTTTACATTAAGACCAGGAATAAGGTTACGCCTTTAGCGGTATTTCTCCTCTACATTATTTGACTGAAAAAGGGAATTCAGCAACTAAGAAAATCAACTTTCCTTCTTATTAACCTTCTGCTTATCAGCCAGAGCATACGTGAACAGATCCAATCAGGGGAACTTCAGGACGGGGCGAAAGCAGCCTTCTACGCGGGGACCTCACCGCTTCGCAGTGCCTTCGGGACCCAGGCCGGCAGTCTGCTCTCACTCAGAAACGTCACGGGCAGCTGCACGTGTACGTGTGTGTATGTAATATCGTGTATATTTGTGCACCTATATATAAAAGTATATATCAGTGAGCATTAAGGACCTTTTTTCCCAAGGCAGGAGTTAAACGGAGCCGCCTGAAAGACTAAGAGCCACACAAAGTCTCTTTCAGCATCCAACTCCGCAATCTCCTTCCTGACTAAACTCCAAAAAAACTTCTCCCATCTCTCGCCGTTTGTTTCAAGCCATTTGCCAAACCGTGCCTTTCCTGCTACTCCAGCAAACGAATCCCCAACGGATCAGCGTCACGAACGGCTGCGGGCATGAAAGTTTTCAGCGTAAGAGTCCAGCAGCGATACGGAAAGGACGGGAGGATCGCCGTCCAGATGGAAAAGCCACGCAAGAAACCTGTTTCCCAAAGCAAAAATGTTTCCCTCATGCTCATTCTCCAAGGAGAGCGGAATAATTCTTGCCCGTCAGACGGCCAGGAATCAAAAGAGAGGAGAAGGAGCCAAGCTGCTAGACGCAGCCAGCTCTGTGAATGCAGGGTTACTCGCGGGGCCGCGGTCCTTCAGCCGCTGCCGTGAGAAAGTTTTTCTGCCAAACGCCACATTCAGCTCGTTTGGGAGCAAACGCGAAGCGTGCCAGGCAGCGCTGTAAAGGAGGGCTTCGCGGCTCTCCCTCCCCTCTCCTTCTACCAGGCTGCAAAATGAACCCTGACACATTCTGGGCACGAAACCCTCAGAGTAACAATGAGATTCCCTGAAACACAGACTGCCGAGACAGAGCGTGAATCTCAAAGTCTTTTAAAGCTTATTCAGGGCTGGCAAAATGAATCAGGGACTACGATTCTCCGCATTAACTGAAGCAAGTTACCAACTTCTCTCCTCAGTCTGAAGGCTCCCCTGGCAATCAGACTTTGGTGGAACTTGCAGGACCCAAAAGTAAATTTTTCCCCCCTCTGTTGCATCAATTTAAGCCCAGAACAATGCTATCACTGTTTTTACTCCGTAGTATCACCCACTCATCTTTCCTTCAGCACTCCCTCCCCAAAGGCAGGAGGAGCAGCAAGGGCAGAGGACCTTGGTGACTGGATCCAACGGTATCCTGCGGCTGTATGTCATAATCCGGTTTGACAGCGAGCACCTAGAAGAGATGAGGTTTGCCCCAGCAGCTCACCAGATCAGTCTTTGGGGAAAAGAAACGCCAGAGAAGTCACAAAATGAAAGCCTGCCGTGCCCAGGTTCCGGCCAGCACACACACAGGCTGCAAATCCTCCGCACTTCCCTGCAGTCGCTACGTGGAGACCCGCCTCCGAGCCTCTAAACCCAGCTGAGGTGCAGTCTTCTGAGCTGTCCCCTTTCACGTCACGGGGTACGGCAAAAAAAAAACCTCTCAGCAGGATGTTCCCCTCTATTCCTTTGTTGGTAGAAGATCCTGGAATTGAAAGACATGCTATCTGAAGTACGGTGCAACTCACCTTCCGGAGTCACACCATAAAGCCAGGCTCTCCAAATTTGTGGGATAGCTACAGTGAGCACAGAGCCGCAGACAGTGTCCGTTCCTCTTATCGGCGCTGCCTTCCAGCAGAAAAGGATGAACAAGAAGCTAAAAGCCGCACACAAGATCAAAAGCGCCCTGGCTTCCCACTGACGGCTGGTAAACAAGCGACATGGCCAAAGAGGTGAAAAAGTCTGAGCCACTACTCTCCCCAAGTAGGATAAGAAATTAAGTTTCTTCCGTATCCTTAACAGGGCAAACACTGCTTCCGAAACCTCGTGGACAGCATCCTTTGGAGAACCCTAGTGCTTGGGCCAACACAAAGAGCACCGAGATCCACCAGCTGCGAGATGACCTTATTCCTCAATGTCTGGAAGGACAGAATGAGGTTGGTGCACCTCGGTGTCTCCTGAGCCGCCTGAACAACTGCCTCTGCTCCTACCAACCCTGCCCGGCAGCCAGGGAAGGTCCAGGACTTGCCTGCACACAAGAGACACTGGAACTTTCACACGTCTGACCTTAAAGAGAGGATGGAAAGAAAGCAAGGAAGCTCTGGTGGGCCATACAGGAGGCATCATCATAGAATTCATGGAATGGTTTGGGTGGGAAGGGACCTTCAAAGCCCATCCAGTCCAACCCCCCTGCCAGGAGCAGGGACATCTCCAACCACATCAGGTTGCTCAGAGCCCCGGCCAACCTGGCCTGGAATGTTTCCAGGGATGGGGCATCCACCGCCTCTCTGGGCAACCTGGGACATGTCCCACCACCCTCAGTGTAAAAAATCCCTTCTTTATATCCAGTCTGAATCTGCTTCCTTCCATTTTAAAACCATGACCCCTGGTCCTGTCCCAGCAGGCCCTGCTGAAGAGTCTCTCCCCACCTTTCCTGCAGCCCCCTTTGGGCACTGGGAGCCGCTCTCAGCTCTCCCCGGAGCCTCCTCTTCTCCAGGCTGAACAGCCCCAGCTCTCCCAGCCTGGCCTCGCAGCAGAGCTGCTCCAGCCCTCTCAGCATCTGCGTGGCCTCCTCTGGACCCTCTCCAACCGGCACACAGAGTAGGAAAAACAGAGCTCGCTCTGGAATCGGTAACATCAAGGTGTCTACATCCAATGCTGCACAGAATTCACAACCTTAATGAGAAGAGGATGGAAATGCAAAGAAGCCAACAATGGAGGACTGAGGGTTCAACCTCATCCCAAGCCTCCTCCTGCTTTAACTTCTGCCATTCCCTGCCTTTAACCCAGGGCACAAGATTTAGGCCCAGGACACAGATTTTTGTGCTGGGAAGAGAGGACAGTGGAGAAACAGCAGCATTTTGGCAGCTTTTCTGGACTGCCCAGACAGGTTGCCAAGCGACAGTTGACAACCTGAGAAGTTTTAATGCTGGCAGGCAAGAGTTTTGCATGGCAAAAAAACCAAAACAAAACAAAACCAAAGCAGTTCAAATTCCCTAATCTCCGTATTTCAGTCACACGCAGTATCAAAGCTGCGCGGCGATCGCTAAATCTGAACCTGTACCCTACGGACAAACCAGTGACTTGTCAACCAGTCCAAGATTCATCTTTACACCATTATTTAATAGCTAGGCGGTCTTCATTTTTACAGAGATGTATTTCATTATATGTAGTCACAACATGGACTCTGTATCTAAAATAATTTGACACTTGGATTAAAAATCTCATACGAAAATTAACTTGGGCGGTAATTGCCCTGCAGCATGAAAATATATTAGAGATAGAAGTTATCAGCTACGGGAAGGTCAAATTTGCATTCAGCTTGTTAAAGAAAGATTTCATACAGGTTATGGGAAGGGCACCCATTCTACAGCTACGGAACCACAGAATCATTATGGCTGGAGAAGACCCTGAAGATCACCGAGTCCAACGGTTGACCGTATCTCCAGGGACGGTGACTCCACCACCTCCCTGGGCCGCCTGCTCCAACCCTTGACAGTCCTTCTGGTGAAGAAATTGTTCCTAACATCCAGTCTAAACCTCCCCTGGCGCAACTTGAGGCTGTTTCCTCTCCTCCTGTCACTTCTTACCGGGGAAAACGAGACCGACATCCCTATGCTTTCCCATTTCATCGGGGAAGAATTTATTGACAAGTTGCTAAAATAAATTCACACCATTCAATAGAGAAGCTGCAAAGAAAGCACAGAACTCGACGGCTAGTGTTAAAAGTCTTCGCCTTTGAGAATTGCTTCAACAACTACTTAATAAACTAATAAAAAATGAGAGTTTTAATTATTCTGCAATATAGAATGGCTTTGAAGTTCCTGAAGATCTCAGCCCATGCCTGCAACACAAGGATCAATACTCTGAAGAAAAATCAATTTTTACGTCTTTTTGAAGAATCACTCGCGTCTTTTGTTGTGAGATTTTACACGGAGAACGGAATCACTGAAGATCTGTCCCCTGTCCGGTTCTGACAGCACTTCGCCCTACGTGAAGCACCCACGCAGATTATGACATGGTGATAGCAACAGCCCCACGGTTTTTAGGTATTGCTATTTACTGATGTTAGCGAAGAACAAGAATTATGTTTCTAAACGCCAAATTTTCCATTTAACACGGAGGAAACCAGCCCCTACGTTGTCAGCACCACTTTTTTTTTGCTGGAGCAGAATTACCAGATCTATTTTCTCACAGAAGCAGTCTTACAGCATGTAACCTGGCAATTAAAATCAGAGGCATAATTTGTCTAGCCCTTCGTTATACAACGAAGAGTTTTCTCTAGAGAGCGTGCGAGCGAGGCTACAGCTACAGAAATGGCTTTATGCTCTGACAGTCTCATTAGTACGATCCCTGAACGGCTGCGGCATAAAATATGAAAAGGCAAAGTTTGTTCCTTACTAGGAGCTACCATCCTCCACGATGAAGGCTGTGGTAGCTTTACAAAGCACACGTTAAATAAAACAACAGTATCTTCGGCCAGAACAGACTACAGGCATACCAAACACGATTTTCCTACTTACATCTTGAATTATCAGGGCTCCAGCTGGCCCCCAAAAGCCACAAACTACCTTACAGGCTTGGACACGGACTCCTGGAAACGTGTCAGCTGCACAGCAACCCCCTCAAGGCGAGAGGGAGTAGAGAGCTTCACCATCATCATCATCATCCCTCCCAGCGAGGCAACTGCCCACCTCCCTGTCTAAGGAAACGTTACGGATCCCAGCACACAATCCAAGCCTTGATTACAAGCCAGCCTCTGTGTTGCGGCAGGGTAACTGGTGGGCCCTGGAACCGAACACCTTCACGCTTGCTAATGCACTAAAACACAACGCCAAGCTGACACGTCTAATTATTCAATTACATAGGGAGTAATTTTGCTACTAACGTACAAAGTCAAGGGACATCTCAATAACAGACCCTTTAGTCCTGTCTGTAACGAACAAAGAAATATATAACCCCATTTTGGCAACTCCTGATACACTCCTGCATACAAATCTTTGTGTCACTGTATATAAAACATACATGTGATTATACGTACACACGTCTGCGCACGCATTTGCCCTGTGGAGACACCCAAGAATCACAGAAGGGTCTGGGTGGGAAGGGACCTTCAAAGCCCACCCAGCCCAACCCCCCTGCCAGGAGCAGGGACATCTCCAACCACATCAGGTTGCTCACAGCCCCGGCCAACCTGGCCTGGAATGTTTCCAGGGATGGGGCATCCACTGCCTCTCTGGGCAACCTGGGACACTGCTCCACCACCCTCAGCATAAAAAATTTTTTGCTAATATCGAATTTAAATCTACCTCCCTCTATTTTACACTTTGCACTACTGCTTTTCCTTGTGCCATAAGACCAGCTGCCAAAAGCTTCACGACTCCATATGAGAAATTGCTGGATCAATGAAAAGCAGCATCCCGTTACACACCGAGCCAGTAGGGACACACAGCTCTGGCTCTCTATTCGCGCTCTGCTAGTAAGCGTATTTGCTTACATAACTAATAAGCTCAAACAAAATTTCTTTCATGTGAACACCAGCTCAGTCTCAGGGCGTTTACTACTTTCACCAGTTCGCCGTTTGCCCAGTGATCTATCATCATCAACACAAGTGCTAAAACATCACCTAGCAGGTCAGAATTCAGAGAGCCGTGGCTCGTCTCGCAATGTAAAACCTAACTTTGTCGCAGTTGCATCAGCCCAAAGGACATTTCACTGCTTCCCCTGATTCAAAAGCAACTTGTCCTGGGCTATCCAAGAACATTTGCTCACACTTTCGTTGCCTTCCAGAGCGGTAGCACCAGTTTACACCGTTTCACTGTAGAGTGGAAGCATTTTAAGCCATCGCATTCCTCCTTGACTGGTCTGCCACATTCATTCACTGGATCAGTATCAGGAACAGCCCCTCACACCTATCGTTCCCCAGCTTTCTGGCTCATGCCTTAATCCCTTCAATCTAAACACCACATCTGGATTACCAAGAACCCAGGAAGGTATGATCCTACACCCACAAATAATTCCTCTTTTCTAAGGGGAAGAAGTGCCAAGTCATTTGCTGTCAGCTCAGGGATCCTCCTGAACCTCAGCCAACGAGTCGACTCCGAGACACCGCTTGCTGCGCGTGGACTGAGGCGTCCCTCCGCCACCCTTTGCAAAGGCTCCCCGCGTCCAGGGAAGTCGTATTTCCACAGCGGTGCGTGAACAGCAGTCGTCTCGGGGCTGGCTGCAGGCACACCTTACCCACCTGTTTTACGTTGTATCCCGCTTTTGCGCTCGTTTCGATGAACATTACATTCAGCTCTTTGGCTTTTCTTTCTCCTTCCTCAATGGACACTTGTCTGGGGAAGATAACACAGAATTAGTTAAAAAAAAAAAAAAAAACAGACAACTTGAAAATTAAGATTTTTGTCTTCAACCCAAGGAGATGACTTCTTCTTTATAGTTCTGACAGGTGGCTTTTACAAAGCTGTTCTAACACAGGACCACGTGTAACCATCTCATATCAGATTAATTTTGTCCCGTTTGCCACCGGCTGGGTGTCCCACCCACTACAGCAAAAACTGGGGGAAATTTTCATCCAAGAGCAACCATACAAAAATCAGGAGGTAGCTGAGAGGCGTGCGTGTGCGTAAACAACTCTTAATAGGATGCTATGAATCTGAAGTAAGGGTCACGAGCGAAGCTATTCTGAGGAAACGGGAATTTCAGTCAAATCCAGAAAGCTCCCCTCTCGTGCTTTTGTTTTACCTTTGTGACTTTTCCTCGTTTGTGTTAAGGAAATCATAAACTCAGAATAAGCAGAGTACACAACGCAGCAAAAGCTGAAGATGCACAACTTCTAATGAAAATGTTTCAGTTTGCCAACTCAGGAAAACCTCTGAAGAGTTTTAAAACGGAGGATTACTTGCACCAATCATTTATATCTGAGCTAATCTGTTAAGCATTAATATTTGTAACGACTTTAGCTTATTCCTTCACTGAGGGAGTTTGCAGTTAACATTCCGTTCTCTCCTGACATCTGAACAATTTGCTGACAGTTTCTCAACTCATTCACAGCAGCGTGCTGGAAACTTGTGCTGAACCAAACGAAAGAAGTTCTAAAATTGAGATTTCTCTAGTCACAGCCATCTCCAGCAGAGTCAAAACAAGCTGGAGCATTTTGGGGAGAGAAAAAAAAAAAACAACACCAAAAAGAACACTTAGGTTTTTTTGAAAACAGTTGTCTAGGAGAAAAGAGCAGCAGATTAAGAAAAAACGTTTGAAACATGAGTTATTCCTCCATACCTCTTATCTGCTAGGTCTGTTTTGTTTCCCACCAGCATAATGATGACATCACTGCCCCGTTCCGTTCTGACATCATCAATCCATTTCGTTGTTTGCTGGAACGAGTTTACATCTAACAGAGAAGAGCGGAGAGGATTATCACTGCAGGTATTCTTCAGAGGTGGCTGGGAAATACATCTAAGTCTCACATAAACGCTTCGTATTCTCCGGAATTGGCGTAGGAGGGTCATGAAGAGCCAGCAAGTGGAACCCTGAGTCTCCTACTCCGACACAAATTAAAACTTCGGTGTTAACTTAAAATGGACTAGCACGTCACACTGCTCATGCCTCTTGCTCATCTACAAAGAGGTTCCTACAGTTCTGCTGCTTCTCAAAAGTACTTAATACCAGTACTTAGTGCCAGCTACACATTTTGGACAGCTTAATTGCTTTTTACTTGCTAGGTTCAGGATTTCCTCTAGGAAATATCAGGGTCACACAACATACTAGCAACGCCTGTGTCACTGACCAGCGAGTTCAGAAGAGTTTCTGAATCAGAAATACAAATTTAGCCTGTCCACAGGCACTTTTTCTTAATGATACATCCTTAAAAGCTGCAAAATCAGAATTTTAGGAAGCTATCCTCATCTAACGAGGAAAAGTTGCATCCCGTAAGGAAAAACGAGTTGTACAGAAGCTGCCACGCAGCTCAGCATTTGCCAGCTCCCTACACAAGGAGTATCTGAGTTGGGTTTTCCTGTATTTGAAAAGGGGGGAGGCTCTGCAGCAGCCCTCCACAAGTATTGATTTTTTTTAATGGCTTCTACTGCATAGCAATATATCGTACGCCAGGCAGTCAAGACTTGATCGCTTGCCAGCGCCTTAATTCTTCTCTTTACTACCTGGTAATGCAGAATTTGCTAGGTCAGGGAAAAAAAAATTCAAAGTTCACAGCTAACCTGTAATTTTAACTCAAACGAAAGTGCTATTTTTAACAATTAGAGCTTTTCTAAGTAAAGCCTGTGCTCCTGCTGTAATCTCCCAGTATTTATAAACCAACAGACAAGCAGTTTGGCATTTGTATAGAATTAGGCTGTCGCTCTCAGTCAGTTCTGGTCTAGAACTGAAAGGTTTAGCTCTCCTAAAACAAAATTTCTGCTCTTTGTAAATACAGAAAGCTGGTAAGTTAGGGGTCTCTGGACTGAGAGGAGGGGCAGAGGAGAAGGGTTGAGAAAGCACTAATATTTTAGTTCACAAAAGTGTACATACCTTAGTAAGAAATGACAGAGCAATTGTTACAGGGTAAAGGCTTAGCGGTAAGTTTTACACATTGCAAAATGTGGAAGTGAGTGATTCAAATGAAAATGGGACGTTAATGCATTTTCCACCCCCCCCAGCCCATGCCCAGACTGTTTGGGGGGGAGGGGAGGTCAAATGGAGTGAAGCAAGCTACAGCTATCAGTGCAAAGTCTGGAATTGAAGGGTTCAGATCTCCATGAACATGATTCAGGTGGTTGAGACCAAAAGTTACGGGTGATATTACGATCAAAAAGCAGATGGAAGGGGGTAAAAATGCAACAAGACCAGCCAGGACTCAAGGCTTCAGGAGAAGGTGATGGGAAAGGGTTACAAACCGATGTCATTTGTAAGAGTTTATACATTACAACAGCAGCGATCAGGTGGCTATCAATTAAAACTCGACTATAATAAAAGAAAATAAAGTATTTTTTCATGCCAGAATGAAGAACAAGCAGATGACTGTGACAGGACATGCAAAGCTAGGCTAAAGGATGAAAGGGGCAGAGTATTAGAAACGCAGAATTCCCCCCACTCACTTGTGATATCATAAACAACAACTGCAACAGTGGAGTCACGAATGTAGCTAGGAATCAAGCTCCTGAACCGTTCTTGACCTGCTGTGTCCCATAATTGCAACCGTACCTAACAAAATCAGTCAAACAAGCAAGAAAAATAAGAAAAAAGGTCAAACCCAGTGCAATATACCTACTTGTGATATCGTAAACTACTACAGCAGCGGCAGAGTCACGGATGTAACTGGGAATGAGGCTACGGAAACGTTCCTGACCCGCAGTATCCCACAGCTGCAACCTGATCTGTGGGTGGGAGAAAATTAAAAAAGCCAAACTGCCACTAAAAATAAAAGAGTAAATAAATTTCACTTTTTTTTTTTTTGAAAAAAAAAAAAAGCTAAATAAAAATTATAAACTCATGCAGGAGATGACTGGGGACTGAAAGCAGTTTGCCAAACTGGTGCACCTATCTTGGCTTTCCGCTGTCTTTACTTTGAAAAAAAATCCTTCCCTTCCAAAAGGGGAGAAATAGAACTCCTCAGCTTTCACACTGAGAGGACCAAGAAGAAAACCAAGGCAAACGTTCACCTGCAGTTCTGCCTACACAAGATTTTCCTGCTCTGCTGCTATCCTTCCTCAGGACTCCAGCACGTAACCTCCAGCGTCCTGGAGGACGGCTGCTGGTGGAAGGATCGGACCACACCCCACGCTTCTCAAGGCAGAGCCTTCAACTGCTGTCAAAGCACTGGAAAAGCGGCTAACGCGAATTTTCCAAGGAGGATAAAACTCTAGTTATTACTATAGTTGTTACTGCAAAGTAACGTGCACACAGAGGAGGCTGAACGTCTCTTACCATCAAGGTTCTGAAAAAAAAGGCAAGATAAACCAAAAGCAACACGCATGGCAAGATGCGCAAGGGCCGGTTTTGCTACGGAAAGGGCATCCCGTCGCTCAGGCGCTTTGAACGCGGCCACGTTTACTGTGGGTTTATACAATACCGTAAGCTCTGCAGCACTGCACAACTGGCTTCTGCAAACAGCTCAACGGCTGAATTCTTAATTAAGAATCTGAGCTCGTTTTAAACCACAGACTTGCTTCCACAGAGGAGTGATTTAATTTCAGGAACGAGAGCTGCACCAAGCTAAGAAACAAGGATCGTTTGTGGATTACGGCTGAAGGCAGCCTTCCTTTTAAACACGCAATATTAAGAGCTATCAAGCTAGCTATTAACGGGCAGCATTTGGCCATCTGTATTTTATCCTCCTGTCTTGTCACACCAAAACCTGAAGGGGTTAAGCACGGTCCCTTTCTCTAAATTCTCACCGTTATGCCCTCCTCAAACTATCAGCTCTTTCTTCAAAGAGGATGAGGCTTTAGCACCTTCTGCCGCCTGTGAAACGGCACTGGGGAGCCCTCCCGGGATGAGCCAAGCGGTGATTCCCCGTTTCCCCAGACAGAGAAGGGAGCCGTCTCCGCGGCGCTTGTCTGGGAGCAGCTGGTAGCTGAAGGCTCGGTCTGTCTTCCAAGCGAGCTCAGCACCGCGGGCTGCACAATTACCACAGATGCTCATCCTCATTCCTACCGTACAGAGGGAAGCGCGACAAAAATCTTACTCACTGTTCGATCCTCCAAATACATGGTTTTCGATAAGAAGTCAATGCCAATTGTTGCCTGTAAAAAAAAAAAAAGAAAAAAACAACACTTAAATAAAATGTCAGGACAACTGTAGTGATTTTGAGGGGAGCGAGCATTACTGACACGGCACCTGTGGTGCATCTGCAAGAAAAACATGCTGGTTTTGCATAATTTCAAGATATGGCTCTACATATAAGTAAGATTCAATAAGCAGTTTCCTTAATATCCACCACCAAAACAGTATCTTAAAGCACAACAAGTTGTTAACCTTAATTTCAGTTTATACACATCAACAGTTTAACTCACAGACTCATAAGGACATCTGCAAGGATTTTACGCATAAGTCAGGGTCCCTCAGCTGAACCAGGACATCTGGGCACATTCTGCTCTTCCTGACTGCCAAATACTTCATGTGGGCCCGTGCCAACCTCATGGGGTTCAACCAGGCCAAGGGCAAGGTCCTGCACGTGGGTCAGGGCAATCCCAGCACAAATCCAGGCTGGGGGGGAACGGATGGAGAGCAGCCCTGAGGAGAAGGACTTGGGGGAGCTGGTGGGCGAGAAGCTCAACACGAGCCGGCAACGTGCGCTCACAGCCCAGAAACCAACGGCACCCTGGGCTGCACCCCCACAGCGTGGGCAGCAGGGCGAGGGAGGGGATTCTGCCCCTCTGCTCCGCTCTGGGGAGACCCCCCTGCAGCGCTGCGTCCAGCTCTGGAGCCCCCAACAGCAGAAGGACGTGGAGCTGCTGGAGAGGGTCCAGAGGAGGCCACGCAGATGCTGAGAGGGCTGGAGCAGCTCTGCTGTGAGGCCGGGCTGAGAGAGCTGGGGCTGTTCAGCCTGGAGAAGAGGAGGCTCCGGGGAGAGCTGAGAGCGGCTCCCAGTGCCCAAAGGGGGCTGCAGGAAAGGTGGGGAGAGGCTCTTCAGCAGGGCCTGGTATGACAGGACGAGGGGTCATGGTTTTAAAATAGAAGGAGGCGGATTCAGACTGGATATCAGGAAACAATTTTTTACCCTGAGGGTGGTGGGACACTGTCCCAGGTTGCCCAGAGAGGCGGTGGATGCCCCATCCCTGGAAACATTCCAGGCCAGGTTGGCCGGGGCTGTGAGCAACCTGATGTGGTTGGAGATGTCCCTGCTCCTGGCAGGGGGGTTGGACTAGATGACCTTTGAAGGCCCCTTCCCACCTGAACCCTTCTGTGATTCTATCTTAAGCCCTTTTCATCAAGGCTAAGGTGGACACCTAAAGCTCACTGCAGCATAACTGCACCCACGTTTGCAGACACTAGTGGGAGCTTCGCGTAGAACATCCTTCCGTGTGCTTAGAAGAAAGAGCAAAGCACCACTAAGCACAATCAAGAGCTGCTTCTTCAATCCAAGACCTTCACCCCATTTTTCAAGGCTGTAGCGAGGGTGAATCCAGGCTCTCGTAGTTTGTTTGCGGCAGGGATAGGATGGAGCTGACCTGTTGGGGCTGTAAGGCTGCCCTGGCTTCAGCAGGACGCTGAGCATCTCAAGCTGCTGCACCGCTCCGCAACAGAGCCTGGAAGATGTTCCAAACAAATTGATTTGAAAAGAAAGACCAAAACCTGATAAGAGGTAATTCTCTCAGCTAGGGCAAAGAGGTTTGACACCACCTCTTCCCCGCTCTCCCAGGCTGAAGCAGGTATTTCTAACAGAAAGTCTGTTTCACTGTATACACTCGAGATTGTTAGAGTGCTGTTATGCCCTCACTACACACCCCCGTAATTAATTCCTTGTTTTCTGCCAGGTATTCTATGTGGTAGGAATAAAGAACAGAGCCAGCCAGCCTGCTTGTGAGCAATACATGAAAACCAGCCACAAAAGAATTTAAAGAAGCAGAACTGAACAATCCAAACTGAATTTCCATTTGCAACTAAACACAGCGCGCCAGAAAAACTCTCCTGGCTGGATCAGGACAGCAGAGTTGGAGTACCGGAGATGCAGACGGGAAAAATAAAGAGTGGTGGATCCCAGGATGGATACCCAGTGATTTTTTTCACCTGTCACCAAGAACTGTGACATTATGAGTTCAGAGCGATGACACTGGAACTGTAAGGTGGGTATGAGAAGCCTCAGAAGACTGCTGCAACAGCATGCTTCCCTTCTGCTTTGGTTCTCCTTTGTTTTGGTAGAGGACTCCTCGGAAGATTGCCTCAAAGATGCTTCTATCTTCCCTCACATCTATCTGATTTCACTTTATAGAAGAAGAGCTACAAAACCCCCAAGATCTCACCCCACGTATATGAGTCAGGATCTCATTCTGGCTGACAAAGTGCTGGGGACTTAAATTTTCTCTCAGGAGGAGCTGGAACATCAGCTGCAAAGCCCCAAACCTGCCTCAGCCTGTACTTCGTGCCATCCCTCCCACACAGCTGCGCGGCAGCAAGAAGCTCTGAAGCTCACTCGTCGCTGTCAGAAGTCCCTGTATGTCTGGTGGAAACGCAAGCGTCGCGCAGAAATGCATCGGGTCGGTGAGATTCCTGCACTTGAACGCTCACGGCATGGGAAACGCAACAGGAAGGCCTTGGAAAAATCTCATTTTAGATCTGGGCAATGAAAATATTTGTGCTTACGGGCTTCAGAAGAACGTACGGCAGGTCTCTTACCTTCAAGCTGTGAAATGGCTCTTGACCTACGCACCAAATTAGCAATTACAGGGAATAACTTCCAGCCAGATTTACTTGTCCACCTGTATTGTTCTGTGTCACAGAGAAGCGGCAGTACCAAGGACAGGATTCAAGCACTCTCTATACTCCAGACTTTTACCAAAATATATAACCTACCAAGAGGTCTTCTGTCACAATTCTGACAAAAGGAGAAAAAAAGCTTGGGCGATCTTTACGGATGAGTTGCAAAGAAGAGCCGTGCGATGGAAGAGCAGAGAAGTCTGCTTACTGATGGGGAAAAATACACGGACATGAAAGGAAGCTAATTACTGTCATCAAGGTGGAGGCAGGTTTAACCCGCTTGTGAAACGCTGTGCGCCACGGGGAAGCAGCAGGAGCTGCTCTGAAGGTGACGTGAGGTGCTGCGAGGCTCAGTCGATAAGTTTAAAGAAGATAAGAAGAACAAAAAAGCTGGAGAGGGCCACGCTACGGCTGGGGTCACGTATGAGGACACTTTTTGGCCCATCTGTCCTTGCCCCACCGTCTAATAAGGAATGTTGTTACCCCGTTTTACAGACTATACGTGCTGATGCAGGATTACTCAAGACTACGCAAGGAAGCCTGAGGCAAAGCAAGAACCTGAATTATCCTTCAAACCATAGGCCAGCGTTTCAGCTCAACGCTGTCCTCCCTTCTCCCCTCCTCCAAGAGGCTGAAGCTGAAGGGAAGCGTGGCCTGTAATTCTCCTCTTACATAACACAGAGAATCATCATGTTTGCCAAGGTTGGTCTTTCATTATACATCACACACGGTGCCACAGAACAGGGAAAAGTCTTTGCCAGCGTGTCCACGGAGAGGAATCACTCCTGGTAAAATATACACCACCCAACGGCCATTTTATTTCAGGTGTTTGGGTTTCCTGGACGCAGTACAAGGAGTTCTTGTTCGATTCACAAACGCCGCTTTCATGAGAACAGCTTATTAATAAGCTACAGGCAGCAGCTGAATTCCTCGTATCCAGCAGCAAGCAAAAGCAAACTAATGCACAGCATGGATTTTATCAAATGGCAGCTTTCTATTTTTACCAACCCAACACAAAAAAAAAAAAAAAACCTTGTTCAAATGATAGGTTGTGGCAGCTTTCAGAAAATACGCATTCAAAATTTATCAGAAATGTCCAGAAGGAGCAAATCACCCATCAAGTAACCCACAGCTCCAGTTAACACGTACGCGGTTTGATTCGCGTTATCGTTCAAGTGCTCGGCTTTCAGAGGTCTCTGTACAATCCTGGGCACGGAGAAATTCATATTCTGGTCTGATGCTGACATGCGGTGTGATTTTGGTCAAATTATTGGAGCTTTTATGACTCATCCTCTCTTCCAGTTGTAGCAAAATAGGACGTATCGCCCTACCTCAGTCATGATTTTGGTAAAACAGAGGTCTTTGGGTGAACGACACTATACCAAGTACGTTAACACCCAAACTAGGCACGCAGCGATGGCTAAATTGGAGCTATCTTGTAAACCCTTAAGATTTCTTACTGGTTTAAGTCCCACTCATTCATTTTGCAACCATCTAGTATGTTGTATCAGACCAGCTTCCCATGGAGACAACTGCATTATCATAAAGCACAGAGGGTCAAAGCTCTTCAAGGAAGAACTAGGACACAAGCTCCGGAGAGAAAAGGAGCAGACCTGAAAGAAAAATACTGTGGGGAAAAAAAGCGCAGATTAAATAAAAGCACTGCGTTCACATGGCCGTGTAATTACAGCGGGTAGGATCTGAAAGGATGTTTGCTCCCTTGGGAGAGATGATGTGTACTCTAGCCCTCCCACGCCGCAGCAGCTTTGCTTCTCCCATCGTTAAGCGAGGACTTGCATCTCATTCTACCCAACTCGCCTAGCAGCAGCAACAAAGAACTACTGAAGAGGCAGGAAGGAAATCACTAAAGGGTGAAGAGATTTAAAGGAGATATTTGGAGAGACACTAAGTAACAGAAGAGTCACAGCATTTTTCTTTTTCTTTTTTTTTCACATTACCTCCTCCTCCCACCGCCCTAACAAACCCTTCACATCCATCAGGGAACAGATTTTTCTCAGCTTAGTGCATTCAGAACGTCGCCAACTGTAACCAAGTCATGAAGCATGTACTGCTTGGAGAAGACACACTTTATGGAACCAAAATAATTTTATAGCTTGCCACCTTTTCAAGCTCATCTTCAGTTCTGGGTGCGGGCAACAATGATCGCTCTCGTGGAATTTAGAAACGCTACGCGAGCAGAATCCAGCACGGAAATGCCGTTCTGAAAGGTTATTAAACTAAAAAGCTGAAAGATTTCACAGTTCAGAATTCGGTCAGTGTACCGACTCTTGCCCGCTGCAGTCCAATGGATTCTTCCTGCAACGGAAGACACGGCAGCAGAAACCAGTGAGAGGGATTAATTTACCTGGTAGGTGTTGTCAAAGCTGTCATACATGAACCTGGTGATCAAGGAAGTCTTCCCCACTGAAAATAGAAAAAAAAAAGCACAGATTAAATGAACAATTTCAGCGCAAGTTTTAAGCAAATGATTTAAAAATGGTTTCAGGAGTTTTACAGATCCATACTGCGCAATTAAACTTCCTACAAGAAAAGAGCGGTTATTTGGCTTTAAAACTGCAAAGTCACTAGTGGACACATTTGTTCTGGAAAAGGTTGGCTCCTGTATCATTCCCAAGCATCCATTTTACTCTTAAACATTCAGATTCAAAGCGAAAATTGAAATAGTTTGACCATTTCAGTTTCTACCAAGTCATTCAGAAATTTCAGTTGAACTGAGTGAACAAACGTAACGGGTCTGACAAGAAATTATGATAAACAAGACAGCTCTTCTCGCTCATAAAACAAGGTAGCTATGTCGCTTTAGAACACATCTCGCCGCGCATCTCCTCGATGCCACGCTCTCCGTATCCGTCACACCAGCGGCAGTCCCTGCTGCGGCACCGCGGTAGCGTAAGACAAGAAGGAAGAGCACCGTCGTCGAGAGGCCTGTTCACCATCTGCCCCCAGCCCTCACCACTCCATTAACCTCATCCTGCCTCCGACAACATATTCACTGCACCTTTTTGCACGAGCAGGTTCATTGGCTGTTAAAAATGCCGTTATCCACCCCAGCGACGGCTGCAGCTCCTGCATGCTACATCCTGACCAGCAAGATATGTGGGAACTGCAACATCTCAACCTGCCTCCTTTCAGTATAGGATCACAGAAGGGTTTGGGTGGGAAGGGACCTTCAAAGCCCACCCAGCCCAACCCCCTGCCAGGAGCAGGGACATCTCCAACCACATCAGGTTGCTCAGAGCCCCGGCCAACCTGGCCTGGAATGTTTCCAGGGATGGGGCGCCCACCGCCTCTCTGGGCGACCTGGGACAGTGCTCCACCACCCTCAGCGTTAAAAATTTTTTCTAATGTCCAATCTGAATGTGCCTCCCTCTATTTTGAAACCATCACCCCTCGTCCTGTCCCAGCAGGCCCTGCTGAAGAGTCTCTCCCCACCTTTCCTGCAGCCCCCTTTGGGCACTGGGAGCCGCTCTCAGGTCTCCCCGGAGCCTCCTCTTCTCCAGGCTGAACAGCCCCAGCTCTCTCAGCCCGGCCTCACAGCAGAGCTGCTCCAGCCCTCTCAGCATCTGCGTGGCCTCCTCTGCACCCTCTCCAGCAGCTCCATGTCCTTCTGCTGTTGGGGGCTCCAGAGCTGGACGCAGCGCTGCAGGGGGGTCTCACCGGAGCGGAGCAGAGGGGCAGAATCCCCTCCCTCGCCCTGCTGCCCACGCTGCTGGGGATGCAGCCCGGGACGTGGGATGATGAAACACACTTAATAATAGACAAATTATTTCAGAAACGACTCAAGTTACTCAAGAATGTATCACCTCTCATTTTTTCCTTCTAACCTCCTTGCAGCTGGGATTTGCCACCTCAGGCTGGCAGGGGAGAAGAGCCTTGTGACTCGTCACCCATCAAACACGGCAGGAAGAGATAAAGGGCAGTTAGGTGTCCACCAGCCAAAGCTTGTGCTCTTCAAACCAGCTTCCAGAGATGTTAGCTCTCTGCAAGGGTGACCAGCAAGAGACCAGTGGAACTTAAGCCAGCATTTTGGGGGTGGGTTTTTTCAAAGAGTTTTGGGTTTTTTGTTTGTTTGTTCTTTTGGTTTTTTTTATCTTAATATAAAACTTTCAACAAAATCTCCAGTATCATACTTAAGCATCTGCAAACTTCAGTTAACTCTGCAAGAGTTAAAAGCTAACAGGAATCCAGCAGACAGCCTCTGAGAAATGGATTTTCCCAACTGACAAAATTTGAATTCCTCAGTGAATTCTTAACATATTCCATAGGCATGATCAGGATTCCCACAAAGTTAAAAAGCTGCCTTCGCAAAGGTAAAGCAAATATTCCCTTTGGGGAGCAGGTTTTTGGAAACAAGGCATCTCAGAGGGGCAGGGTTCCTGAAATAATTTGCTTTGGTAAGTGAAGAAAACTGAAGTCTTCTTGGCAAGTCATTTCCCTTCCTGCTGTACACTGAGATATCCTGGATGGAGTCTGTCCAGGAACTGTAAGATCTGAAAAAGAATATTTCATATTCTTGGAGCTTCCCTCCCTTCACTCATTTCACAAAAAGAGGGGGAAATAAGGTGCTGTTTGGCTTGCTTACATTTAAACATCTGCTTCAACCAACGTTTGGATAGAGTGTCTTAATGCACTTCAGTTCTAAGACATTTCTTCTCCAAACAGACCGAGGTTTGCTTTACATACTGTGTCAACAGGCACCAGATCAGGTTGGTATTAACGCCAACTGCTTCCAGTTTTAATTCCACCTCGACTACTGAAGCATCACTATTTCTCCTTTAAAAAAAAAAAACAGCTTGCTTTAGAAATGCTGGCAGAAGTGAAAGCCCACAATTCCCACTGTATCTATAATTAAAAGGAAAAGCCAGTGCACCTTCCCTTCAGAAATTCACAAGTTTGGATTATATAAACGGACACCTTGTCCAGAGGGTTACAGGCTTTAAATATTTGTCAAACCCGTTTCTCCCACACAGAGGCAGAGCACAGGCCGTGGGCCCGCCGTAGCTCAAGCACCGTCACGCGTGATTTCGTGACTGCAGTAAACGTGCTGATTGTACTTATGATGGATCTAATACAACAGTTACAAACTAAATTCCCAGGAAGACTAATCCCACAGCAGCCAGCACACCACAACCCGCAGAAATCCTGAGCTTTTTCCCCCTCCCTTGGCAGAGGAACGGGGAAAGGCCTTGCATCCAGTTCACCATTCGCTTTGGGAGTCAGGCCCCTGGGCTCTTGGATGATTTTTATTTTTATATCTGGTTTTATTCGGAACATCATAACAAAGTGTTAAGCCTCTGTGGATGACTAAAAATAAACAAAAATAACAATAATAAAGAGTATTCCCCCAAAAAAGAACCCATTTATTGACTGAGGATCTGCAGGAGAGTCTGAATCCCATTGTTGCGTATTTTCGCTTGCTTTCTATTCTATCTTGCTGGTTGCACGCTTATCAAATTCACAGAAGGCATTAATTTGGGAGTGATTGCAAGCAACTCAGGGGACAGAATTAGAATGCAAAACAATCTCGAAAAATGCAGAAGTGACCTCAAGAGGAAAATGAAGCTCAGCAGAGAGCAGCAGGACAGGGTAACGCACACAGACAACAACCGGCTGCTTAAAATACAGATTGCAAGGAACTGGGTAAGCAATCTGGGTGTTACAGCCAAAGGAAGCAGATAAGACAGTCAAGACTTCATTAAAAATACTTTTTTTTTCTTTTTTAATAAATCTACTGGGTTAATTTAATCTCCTGGAAAAATTTCAACACACAGATATGTCCAGGGCAGCATTAGTCAGCAATGCAGTGGCATACAATGTCCTTTAGGCCAAAATATTTCTGGTATGCTGCTGGGACCAAAAAAAAAAAAAAAAAAAGTTAACATTATCCTTGAAGGAATAAAGGAGGTGGGGGAGGAAACGCTGCGAATGGGGTTTTATCGCAGTGCGCAGCTTCGGCTGGAGCAGCGAGCGGGGTTCTGCCGGACGCACCGACAGAAAGTGAGGAAAAACCTCAGTCCAAGAAAAGGAGATTTTTGGCGAGAAGAAAAAGGCAGCTCGCATAGTTTACACAGAACTGAAAGGTAACGGACAGCAGAGAGGCAACTTAGTGATAAGGAAAGGCGGCCTCCAGCCTCTCTTCCTTCTGCAAATCACGAGCTAAAAGCTGAAAGCCAAGTTCAAACCAACTCCCACCAGAAAAGGTACGCAATTTTAAAGGCGAGGGTAGTTAAACTCTGAAATAACCTGCGCAGCTGGGCCGCGGATTCTCCTCCGTCCCTTGGCACGCAGACTTGTCAGACGCCATTCCATCGCAGGAATGTACAAGCAAGGCATCTGAGAATTTTCTGAAGCAGAGGGAAGCTAAGAAAATAAGTGATTAAGGAACCACTTGTTCCAACACTGCACCTGAACACCTATTTCGGAAACTCTTCTGTCGTGCAGCAGCTGAACAGCAGTAGTGGTCTGGGTTTCGTTAGGTAAGTTTTCTGCGGTCCAGGGAAAACCAAGTCCATGTTATCAGCTCCCCATCACACAGCTATGGCTCAGACAGAGATTATCAACGTACGCTCCTGGATGGGGAGGCACCCAGTTCCAGTGGGGATTTTTAAGCTTGCATCTGCCCCGCTCAGATGGTTTTCTTCAGCTGTATCAGCTCTGGAAGAACCTGGACCTGGAGATCACTGGTGGCTCCCATACCGAACAAGCTACCCACCCTCCTCGCCATCAAACCTGAACAGAACGTAACAGCTGCAATGTTTTAATACATTATGGAACAGAAGTTGTTCCGATATATAAAAATAGGAAACTCCTAAACAGAAAGGTTTGATCACTGGCTCAGCACAGAAACAAGTAGATGCCCAAATCCTAACATCTTCCTAAATCAGCAAAATATCCAAGACACAGAATCGAGTTAAAAGATGGGAACTTGTGAAGTTCCTACCAGCGAAATTGCCATTAACTACGAGGGTCCAAATTCAAAGCTTTCAACAGCTAATTGAGTCAACGTGGTCGATACTCTTTGTCTGGAAGCCTTCAGCCATTTATTCCAGAAAGAGCAGCCATCTGCAAGATGAAATCAATACACTAATCCTGTAGTCCCCGCGACTTTGATCTGACAGCAGCGACCAGAGAGATTTCAAGGTCATTCATCCCATTCTTGAAGACAGCCTTGCCTTGCTTCTGGGGCTTTGCGCGCCGGAGATTCGTACGTCCAACGCCAACCACCGCTAACGACATTGATTAACAGCGGGTACCGACACCTCCTCCATGCCAGCGCGTGCTCCACGCTATGGGCTGTAACGAGTCACTGGGGAGCCTGGCAGAAGAGCCAGGGATGGAAGAGACCCATTAGAGAACACAAGCCATCTCCCTGCCCGCACGGGATTAGAAGGTCATTTGTTGCCAGGCAGACCCTGCAAAAGGGCTCAGGCAACAGCGAAGAGTGGTCTACAACAGAAAAGGAATTGGGATTGGGCCGCTTCTGCCGTGTGGTTTACGAGGAGCAGGCCTCACCTCTCCATTTCATCTTCTTAGGCATCTTTGATATCAGAGATTCGCATCTTGTCCAGGGATTATTCCAGAAAAGTCACACTTAAATCTCCAAGTTCATCCTAGCCGTTGTTTAGCACCTTCAAGGCACCAGTAATAATAAAAAAAAATAAAAAAAAAAAAACAACCAAGAAACACCTGCAAAGCAAAATAATCTTAACCAATCTATACAGCCTTTTCATTGTAACGCTAAAATATTCCACTTGACCTCTCCCAGCTCTCAGAGGCTGACTTGGCTAACAGAGATCCAACTTGCTAAAAGCTAGAAGAGAGGAAGATGAAGAAAGATTATGTACAGATAAATCCGCAGCGTAATCCCGAAATTTCACTTGCCCTTTGCAAGGCTCCTTTAAGATCCGCTTGAAGGCTAAATCCCAGTGGCACTACAACCTTCTTTCACAGATAAGCTCACCTCAAAATCTTCTCTGGAAGGATCTCCTTTACGAGCCACGCCGCAGCACAGCTTATCCAGCGATACCCGAGGTGTCGGCAAGGAACAGTATTTCCTACCGAGAAGTCAAACTCTCTTCTGCGCTCAACTCTCAAAACAGACCTGATACCGCTTGAGGAGCCCTGCTGAAAGTTAAAGCTCTGAGATCTTCCGACGACCGGCCTCACATCAAGTTCCACGCTCGGATTTGCTGGTACTTGAGATGCAATGTTTAAAAGGAGTCACTGAAACTCAAAGATTTAATGCTCAAGATCAAAGAACATGCTAGTCAACATCTGGAGAAACACAACCCAAGGCACCAAGAGGGAAGAGCGCTAAGAACAGTATCCTGAATTATGAATGCTCAAAAACCATTTTTAGATTTTTATTTAAAAAGAAGGATGCTCATAGTTGGTTTACACTGATCTGTATGAGCCAGTAATCAAGAAGAGTATTTTTAGGTATGTCAGTCTAAGCTCTTAAAACAGAAACGCTCTATTAAAGTGATTAAAGCAGCTTCTTTAAAAAAAAAAAAATCCTCCTCTGCTCTTCACTGTCAAATTATGGCAACTTCACCCGGTTCCCCCAAAGCAAGAACCAAAACTCATTCATGATCCCGCAGACACCGACAGAGCCAGGCTGCATTCATCCAACGAATTCCCAGGAAGATTAAGTTGATCCGTAGTCGCAGCCGAGGAACTCTGCGGATAGCGTCCAGTCTAGTCACAGCGAGCAGAGGTAAAAGGCAGAGCTGGTGTGGTCTCACCTCCTTCCTCTAATTAAAGAATTTTTTACCTCAAGGTCCCCCCCCGCCCCCGATTCCACTTCAGCTCTACTGTCAAACCTCTTCTACTCCGCCACTTCTTTCCCGAAGCAACGAGATGAGATCAGACCAAAGGACCAACTGAGACAATTCTTTGCATCCCTAATAAACAAAGAAAAAAATCACAGCAAAGGAAAAAAAAAAAAAAATCAGAAGAAAAGTCTGCAAAAACTAAACCTTTTTGAAATACATCCACGGCACCACCCTCTGTAAGTAGCTTTGTTTACAACTGAAAGTATGGAGTCTGTTAAAAAAAGTTATTTTTAATTTTTTAAAGTATGGCTATAGGGTTTTTAAATTTCTTTTTAAGAGCAAAGGGCAGTTTATCAGACATTTTCAAAGAACGTTTTGGTGATGAAAGACAAAGCTGGCTGGAGGATGCCCTCCCAGGCTGGCCACAGAAACATTTTCTGCTTTAAAATATATTTTATTTTATTCATTTCAGATAACAAATCCAGGCTGGGGGGGAACGGATGGAGAGCAGCCCTGAGGAAAGGGACTTGGGGGTGCTGGTGGGTGAGAAGCTCAACACGAGCCGGCAACGTGCGCTCACAGCCCAGAAACCAACGGCACCCTGGGCTGCATCCCCACAGCGTGGGCAGCAGGGCGAGGGAGGGGATTCTGCCCCTCTGCTCCGCTCTGGGGAGACCCCCCTGCAGCGCTGTGTCCAGCTCTGGAGCCCCCAACAGCAGAAGGACGTGGAGCTGCTGGAGAGGGTCCAGAGGAGGCCACGCAGATGCTGAGAGGGCTGGAGCAGCTCTGCTGTGAGGCCAGGCTGAGAGAGCTGGGGCTGTTCAGCCTGGAGAAGAGGAGGCTCCGGGGAGAGCTGAGAGCGGCTCCCAGTGCCCAAAGGGGGCTGCAGGAAAGGTGGGGAGAAATTCCAGGTGATGGATACCCCATCCCTGGAAACATTCCAGGCCAGGTTGGCCAGGGCTGTGAGCAACCTGATGTGGTTGGAGATGTCCCTGCTCCTGGCAGGGAGGTTGGGCTGGGTGGCCTTGAACGTTCCTTCCAATCCAAACCATTCCATGATTCTATGATTCTAACAGAGGCAACTCACCTTGATGTCAACGGATTATATTTTTCATATTCATTTGAAACAGAACAACCAAAGGACCGAAGCTTGCAGCCTAGATCAAACACGCGAAGATCAGGAAAGGAAATTAAAGTTCCTACAGCAAATCTGTTAACTTCAGACCGAGCGAAGCACAGGGAGCCCCGAGCAAGGAGCACACTGAACAGAAAGTCTAACACACTTCCAGCTGTTTTGTCACTTGTGTTTTAGTTGCAGCTTCTCTGACAAAGGAAATTTGCAGCTACGTTGCTCTAAACAGGAACTACGGGCCACTGAAGATCCACAGATGCCGTGCCGATGCAAAACACTGAGATGTTTATATCTCTGGAAGGTCTGTAGATGTTCTGGTCCATCATAAGGATACTTTAAAATGCAAAAAAAAATAAGTTGAAGTCCTCCAAGAATTTAAAGCAGGTTCTGTGGGCTGTAGACAACTGAGGTCCACCAACCTGTCCACGCAAACGGTGGCAGGCAGCGGCACAGGAAACCAACTGTTGCTTTGCGAACAATGGATCACGCACCAAAAACCAACAGCAAAGATGATGATCGTGGAAGGAAAGAAGGACAAGACAACAGAGCAACCAATCCAGAAAGGGTTTTTTGGCAGTTCATTTGTGAAGGTTTTACGGCATCCTATCTCAAAAAGTAACTCTAGAAAGGCAGACACAATCAATAACGACGTCAAACAACTGTAGCTGACCTTTTTATGCCAATGAATCCCTGCCAATCCTTCATTTCTTTTCAGGTCACCACCCACAACAAAGCTTTTTTTCTTCTCCTTTAATTAAAAGCACTATTGAAAACTATTTGATACAGTCCTGGATCAATTACTTTGGCCTCGGGGACTGCCGGTAGCCTAGAGCTCTGAATTTGGGAATCACTGGCTTGCACCCACAGAGCAGAGCGGGTAAGGCAGCCCACTGCTGCCGGGGTGCACATCTCGCACCTCCCATGTTCCTGTATCGCTCCACACACCTGGAAAACACGCCGTGATGGCTGTGTCCTCAAGGAAGCAGGAGCCTAGGGAATAACTGTCCCCCTAGAGTGTTATTTCATACAAAGCAGTATCTCCATCGACAGCCTCTTACAGCTGGAGGTGAGGGACTGAAGAAAGCTCGCGCTGCCATCGACGGCACCTCGTCTCTTCTATTTCTTCCTCAAATGAAAACGGAACAACCAACCAAGACCAGAAAACGCAGGCAAACACATGCTAAAATTCACTAGGGTAAGGTCCGTCAGGACGTTCTCCGACTCTAACACCTCTTCCTCCCTCATCTCTGAGGAGACGCACCGCCCTTCCCAGCCGAAGGGCTCGCCCTTAGGCATTTTTTGCGCCTGTCTTCGTGGGCTCCAGCGCTGGCAGAGACATTTCACATCGCATTTGGCTGTGACAGCCTGGACTGACTGGGGATTATTTGTTACCAGATGTTTTCACACAGGTGAGTCCCCAGGAACCGGCAGCGGACGATTCCCACAGTCCAATTTCACTCCTGCAGCAGCCTGCTCAGCCTTAGTGAACTGCAGAGCAAGCTGTGCTTCGCGTTTTCCTATTTTCTATTTACATTTGTTAGCCATCAGTTGACAAAGCAGCGAGAAATAACTGATCACCGTCATCATCATCGTTGTTCAAAACCATTGACATTAGAAGCAATCAAAATTCATAACTCTACAGAAATTAATTAACTGCAAAATATGAGAGACTTTTGGAAGCCAGAGGTAATCCTGAAGCATACCAACTATTTTTTTTTTTCCTTCCCAGGCTAAAATATTGGACATTACATAGAATCGTAACATCTCCACTGACCTTGCAGTCCCAAATTCATAGTGTGAAGTAATATCAGTGCCCAATCCTCGGGATAAGATGTGCTGCTCACCATCCAGCTCCTGTTCAGGTAAGATCGCGGGAGCAGGGCTGATCCTCTTAAAAATTCACTGTTATTTTTTTTTAAACCACACATTTTAACACCTTCCCAGATGAACAGTAATAGCATCGCCCCAGTTCAGAAAACTGAGAGCAGGGCTCTACACAAAAAGGTGATGAATTTAACGAGATACAGCATCTGACCAAGGAACCAGTGCCACGACCAAGATGCCAGCTGCCCTCAGAAACACTCCCCTTCCCCTCCCCTCGACGCAGAACCCCGAGTATTTAAACTTACGGAAAGACACTGAACAGAAGTCAGTTATTTTCTCACTGTAAATTTGATTCCCTTAGTCCTTAGAATGATTCTACCCAAACTGGGCTTTCCAAAGCAAGCTGAGCCAGTTTTATTACAGCTGAGCATCTGGTTAAGGTGCAAAGACAAGTTTTATTCATTATTACAATTAAATCAGAAACAGAGTGGCCTGAACGTTTGCTACCGAGGAAATTTCCATTTTCATCTTACCACGTAACAACCAAGCGCCATGAACTTTGCTCAACTCTGTGACGGACGAATTTCCAAGTAAGATATTTTAAAGCCTCAAGATCTCAGCGGTTCCCAGCAACCTCACAACCCAGAAACGGTGACATCAGCCTCTTAGCTCAGCAGACAGCCTTCAGCACTCCGCCATTAAAAAAAAACCCCGCATTTAAACTAAAACAGACCATAAGCTGGGTATACAAGCCTAACGGGGCAGTAGGAAGCCTGCATGAATATTTATGACTGTCTGGTGCAGAACAGCAGGAAGGGAAGCAACGGAGTGGGGTGACCTAGCGTGAGATAACGAGGAATGACACCTACCTAGCAGATGAGCGCACACAAAGCTATTACGTGAAGAGCCGATATCATCTGCGGCTTGTTCTCACTGCTACAGTAACAGGGACACAAAGGGAAGAAGTTAAGTCCATTTTAGTATTTTAAACACCAAGGACATGGAAAAAAAAAAAGATGCAACGATCCTACATTTCGCATGCGTTGCTGTTCACTCAATGCTCTTCCTTTCAGAGATGGGGAGCATGACGACTTTCCTCAAGAACTCTAAAGAATTACGGCAAAAAGATCTACAATATCTATTTTTGCTCTAGCCCCAGGAAATCCCAGCAAGATGCCCTCAAACAGTAGACACCACTAAAGCCATTTGTCACTCAGGAGGTAAAGATTCACCTCTTCTCCCTGGCCACGGCCAAACACTAATTTTTTAACGGCTTCTAATAGAAGGTGATGAACAAATGGCCTGAAATCAGGCGATACCCAATATCATGGAAGACTGACAAGGGTTTGAGACCTTGCTGGAAGACATGCCCTTGCCACCGAGAAGCAAATAGGAAATATAATTTTGTCACGACCCAGATGTCACCGGAGCAGAGAGGTTTTCGTTCCAGTCAATCTCTCCAGGCAATAACCCACACAAACACGAGTTTCCATGCCCGCTGCCTGGCCGACCGCTCTTTCCTGTCAGCTCTTTCCATAATTGACAAAAAGGGACCAATTACTCCCTTATCTACAACAGCCAGTAATCAAATGATTAACACTTCAGTAACTGCCTTATAAAAAGATGACTATGAAAACACACGGTGGTCTGAAAAGCTCATTAATTTTCATTCAGTCTTTTCTCCGAGTACCTCAGAAGAGTCTTCCTCACAGAAGCGACGAGGCCCTGCTTGTGCCACAATACGTCACCCAAGGCAGAAGGAAATTGAGGTTGAAGCCCTTTTCTGACCTAGAAAGTATTTTTTTTTCCCCCAGGGTCTCACTAATAATCGTGCCCAGCGAGGCCTGTAACATGTGAACTACAGGAGATACACTGAAAATATCAGCTCTGCGAGACTACGCTCCTCATCTTCTTTTTAAGTAGAAGTCATTACAATCCAGCGCCGAGAAACTCTGCAAAACTCAAGGATTTATCTTCTCTCTCTCTCCAGAACAGAGAGAGAGAGACAAAAAAAGCTTTCCAAAAGCTAGCAGTTCAGAACTGGTTCGTGTCTCACATCTGAAGTTCTCAGCCTTACTTCAGACGAGGTAAACATCTAGACACACACGGGGCTTTAAGCAGAGCTGAGCACTAACATTTTCATCTCTGTAATGAAGAACGCACAGCCAGTCAGTGAAAGCTATCAAGAGATTGCTGTCATATTCCTCAAATGAAAAAGTTTTCATTTTATTCCTACTACTGACTCATAAGTTTTCCCAGTCTAGTTCCCATGGTACACTATTTCAGTTCTCCGCATATATTTGGCAAAACAGTTACCACGGAACGGTTTGGACTGGAAGGGATCTTTAAAGACAGTCTCATCCAACGCCCCCGCCACGGCAAGGACGTCCCGCACCAGATGTTGGTTGGTACCAACGCTGCTGTTGTTTCCTCATTCTAAAAATATCAGGTTAGACCTCCCTTCCCCAAGGGAACCTGCTCTAACGCTGAGGAAAGAAGCGCAGAGGAACTATGAACAGTAGCGTTTTTGCCGCTCAAGATGATGCAAGCGGACACACCGACAACGGAAAATCCGCTTGTTCCTTTGGGAGAGGTGTTACGGTCACATCTTGCTGGAAGATTCCTCCTTCCACTTTGGCAGCTGAGCTGGCTCACTCTTAGATTTTTAAGAGTTTAACATCTCCTGGTTGCTCACGTTTTCACACCACCCTTTGAAAGAAGTATTCAAATATTCTACGTCCTGAGGCTCTGCTGATCAAGAACACCCGTGAGCCTTTTGGGGAAGTGTGGGCCAGAAAAGGTGGGAAAGATACCGTCCTTGCAACTGGCTGTCAAGCCTCTCAGTTGACTTCAAGCTGCAGTGCTGGGACACAAACCCTGGGAAACACCGGTTCACAGACCGTCTCTGTAACAGGGAGGGAACACAGTTCTCTGACAACACGAAACACTGGAGAGAACATCCTCAGTGTCACAAGGCAAAGCCCAAAATAGAATCACAGAAGCGTTTGTGTTGGAAGGGACCTTCAAAGCCCACCCAGCCCAACCCCCCTGCCAGGAGCAGGGACATCTCCAACCACATCAGGTTGCTCAGAGCCCCGGCCAACCTGGCCTGGAATGTTTCCAGGGATGGGGCATCCACCACCTCTCTGGGCAACCTGGGACAGTGCTCCACCACCCTCAGTGTGAAAAATTTCTTCCTTATGTCCAATCTGAATGTGCCTCCCTCTATTTTGAAACCATCCCCCCTCGCCCTGTCCCAGCAGGCCCTGCTGAAGAGTCTCTCCCCACCTTTCCTGCAGCCCCCTTTGGGCACTGGGAGCCGCTCTCAGCTCTCCCCGGAGCCTCCTCTTCTCCAGGCTGAACAGCCCCAGCTCTCTCAGCCTGGCCTCACAGCAGAGCTGCTCCAGCCCTCTCAGCATCTGCGTGGCCTCCTCTGGACCCTCTCCACCAGCTCCACGTCCTTCTGCTGTTGGGGGCTCCAGAGCTGGACGCAGCGCTGCAGGGGGGTCTCCCCAGAGCGGAGCAGAGGGGCAGAATCCCCTCCCTCGCCCTGCTGCCCACGCTGTGGGGGTGCAGCCCAGGGCGCCGTTGGTTTCTGGGCTGTGAGCGCACGTTGCCGGCTCGTGTTGAGCTTCTCACCCACCAGCACCCCCCAGTCCTTCTCCTCAGGGCTGCTCTCCATCCGTTCCCCCCCAGCCTGGATTTGTGCTGGGCTTGCCCCCACCCAGGTGCAGGACCTGGCCCTTGGCCTGGTTGAACGCCATGAGGTTGGCACGGGCCCACCTCTCCAGCCTGTCCAGGTCCCTCTGGATGGATCCCTCCCCTCCAGCGTGTCGACAGCACCACACAGCTCGGTGTTGTCGGTGAACTTGCTGAGGGTGCGCTATAGTAAAAGCACAATTGTACTTTATAAAAAAACCTAACAACCTCCCTACACAGGTCAGAGAATCTGCCCAGTCCTCTTGAACACGAAACTCTGGTCTTTCTGGAACCAAAGTCCTTTTGCCCAGCACCTGCCAGAACATCCTCATTACAATCTTCACTAATTGCTTTCAAGCAGCACACCCCAAAATCGTCCTTCAGCCAGCCTCCGCATTCCTGATGCCACAGCTCCTGAAAAAACCCCGTGCGCGCTACCCAAGCTAATGGCGTGATGCGCTCTGAAGTAACACTAAGCCGATGTTACACCTCACATACGCGTTCCCAAGGGACAGAAAACGGACAAGAAATTGCCTCTAATGAGCAGAGCAACCATCCTCCCAAAGGATCCTATCTTTTATGCAACCATTCCAAGATCCAAATGCCACCCTATTAAAAAAAAGGAAGAGTTTTACAGCTGACAGCTAGCTATCGAAGGCGGAGCAGATAAAAGCCTGCCGCGCCACGGATCCAAGCGTTCAGCACCATATGGATGCGTTCTGCGCTGTCTCCAGGCATTTTAAGACCAGCAGAGAAGCCCAGAATTGTCACTTGTATTTAAAGCTTGGCAGTAGCTAAAGGGGAAAGGAAGAGGCAGAAAAAAAGAGTCTATTTTATTATCAATTTTTTTTTTTTAAGTCCGCATTAGGCTGTTTGCTTTCTTCAGACGGTTAGAATCCTGTTTTATTTAGTACTACACCTTTTCTCGAGGGAGATGCAAGTTAGTTTTACTGGAGTTTATATCTCAATTTAGCGGTAATAAATGAAGCCACGTATGGCGACGGATCATTAACGTCCCACAGCAGGCTGGAGCCCAGACACAGCCTAGAAACGTAAATCTGGACGAGGTTTTTTGTATTTTGGTATATGAAGGGTCACACAAATCAATAAAAATCTGTGGAGACTAATCACAACTTTAATACTTAAACTTGGTGCTCTTTCCCACCAAGTAAGTCCTAACAAGCGCTGGCACAGCTGACAGAACAATACGAGGGATTATTAAAGCACAGGAGACACACCAAACCTTGTGACAGTGACAAAAATACACAGTGATAAATAGCTTCGTTAACTCTTGGGGGGTTTGTCAGTAATTAGCTTTACTTTTCTTCCCAAAATGGGAAATACGTGATGGAGCACAACACAAAAAAAAAAATCTTCTGTTTGCTCAGTCACGGCCACGAAGGGATGAAACACTGAACGCTCTGTCAAGACAGTAAGATTAAAAAAGCATGGCAACGTTACCGGCTGAGCACAGCCACAGAGATTCATTTTAAAATACAGGCCTTGGCTCTGAAGATGAAGCCACTTGCCTGGTTCTCTGCGGAGGAGTTCCAAGTCAACCACATAACGTAACCAGCGCTATTTTCGCCGTTTAAAAGATTTCTAAAAACAACACAGAGCCAGAATTACGTGTCACAAGAGGAGGACCTTCAGGCAATTTCAGTTCTCCTCATCTGGTGGAACACCAAGCATCTGGGAAGTTACACAACGCCGCTTCACGAGAAGTAGCTCCAGTTTTCTGTTAGGGAGGACATCTGTCACCTCTCATGTTTAGAGCTTTGACTCTTCCATCACGTTGTACAGAAGGGCCAGATACTCTGCTTAAATACGGCTGGAGGTAATTGAGTTTTGAAGAATCAGAATCCTGCCCCTCTCTGAATGATGGCCACCCCTTAAGACTGTGTGGAAGGTACTCTTCCACAATTCTTCTGTCTACAGCAGACAAAGCTAGGAGCATTTCCTTGAATCATCATAGGATGGTTTGGGTTGGAAGGGACCTTAAAGACCATCTCACTCCAACCCTCCTGCCCTGGGCAGGGATCCCTTCCACCAGACCAGGTCACTCAAAGTCCTGTCCAACCTGGCCTTGAACACTGCCAGGGATGGGGCACCCACAGCTTCTCTGGGCAACCTGGGCCAGTGCCTCACCACCCTTACAGTGAAGAATTTCTTCCTTACATCTCATCTAAATCCACCCTCTTTCAGTTTAAAGCCATTACCCCTCGTCCTATCGCTGTATTCCCCTGTCAGAAGTCCCTCCCCACCTTTCCTGCAGCCCCCTTTGGGCACTGGGAGCCGCTCTCAGGTCTCCTCGGAGCCTCCTCTTCTCCAGGCTGAACAGCCCCAGCTCAATTTGGGATAAGAGAGTCTGGTAATCTGGTGAAGACCTGTACCAAAAAAGCTAAGAAGGTACCAATCAAGTATGCATGTAAAGGAGTGACTGGACAAGCAACAGCAGAAGGATTAACAGAACTGCACGTGCTAATTGCTACATAGTGTGGTAAATGTGGTTTCACTCAAATGACCAGACAGCAAGAGGAAGAATCAATCCAAGATAAGATAACAAGAAGATCAAGAACTGGAGTCTAAGTCTCCAGATAAGGAAAACAAAAGAACAAGGAGACTCAGGAATTTTGCCCAAGCCATAAGAGACAAAATACCTAGAGGCAAGGTCTCAGACAGTTTCAGCTCTGAAGTCATACACAAGTACAGTCCACAAGTATCAGTTAAGCGTCAGGAAATCAAGAAGAGCCCAAGAGACATGATGACGACTCAACCCTGCCTCGTCCTGTGTCACACAAAGCCACACTGCCCACAGCACTTGGGCACACGTCTTGGTCCTTCTAGAATCCTAGAATCGTTTGGGTGGGAAAGGACCTTCAAAGCCCACCCAGTCCAACCCCCCTGCAAGGAGCAGGGACATCTCCAACCACATCAGGTTACTCAACTAAAGATACTCGCAGGTCACCCTTACATTTCAAAGGCTGCTACTCGGTCTCCTCTTGTTATTTGCCAGGAATGAAAAAAACCCCAACGTTTACAGTCTCACGAGGGTATTTTTCACCACAGCCTGAAGACTTAGCTTTCCTTCTTGACTTCCATAGCTAAAACTTCTTAAAACAAGTTTCCAATAAGGCTTCCAATATTCTCCAAAGGACTTTATTATCTTAACTGCTCACGAAACGCCTCAGAAGTAAGGCTCTTCGTGCCTCAGCATAAATACTGATAACACAAAGCAGTACCTCTACGAAACGATAAGAGCACTTGGACATAAAACGTGTCCCGAGGATCTTCTGATCAAGTCTGGATGACCACGAAGCCAAGGAAGAAGAAAGCTTCAGTCATAGAGAAGTCCATGTGATCATAGTCTCTATTCAAAACTCCACTGCCAGGCTATAAAACCATCTCCAATATTAAGCTAAGTTATACTTGTATGTACGCTTCCTGGGGGGACGGGGGGGGGGGGGCAGAAAAAGAAAAAACCCAAAACATTTTTCAAGACTGCTGATGCGACAGAGCTCTCTCCTTCGGGCTACAACTCAAATGTCCTCAAAGTGGTAAGGGTTGAGCTGGAGCTGGGTAGCAGGCGAGTTCAAGGAGTCAGAACCGACAACATTTAGTATTGACTTTTTCCCAAAACACCCTGCGTAGTTATTACTCCAATAGTCCCTGCAACACTCTGGCTAAATATTTCCTTAATAACGCAATTTTGGGACAAAGATTCCATTTTGGGTTGTGGCGTTCAGGTTGAAATTTCAGAACAACTCTAACATGGTTCCAGCGTACTTGGTGATAAAACACGGAGCTGTGCTGTGAGCACATTCAGACAAATTAAACGCTTTGCTACAGGCACCTCATCCTTACAACACCTTTAGTTCGGGCAGAAATGCAATTACATCAACACGTCTGGAGTACCAGCAAAGAAAAAATGGTGGCTGTTTATATAATAGCTTATAGACAATTTCTGCTCCCTGTATTCCTACTTTTACGCACTAACGTTACAGAAAATTCCAGTTAGAATTTTGGTTCCAGTTTATTTTTACAATGTAAACACACTAGCACGCGTTGCAAATGCTAGGGCAACTTCGTCCTCACCAAAAAGCTTCAGCCCTTGGGTCAGGTTGTGCTCTCGCAGAGTTACATCGCCAAGTATTTCAGCAAAGCGACACATTTATTATCCAGACATGCAATACGTACCGAATGCCGAGTCACTTCCAGCCCAATCCACGGCTTCTAAGCTAGATTCAGAGAACAAAGCCAAAAGAAGGAAAGTTTGGTCCCGTAAATATTTACTCTGCCTTTAATGTTAACTGCATGTTTGTTTATTAACTGGTTTGGTGGGGGTTGGTTTTATTATTTCGACTGCTTTAATGGCCTACCTGCTTCTTACATAAAAATCTGAACCTCTCAAGTTTAAAAAAACCCAATATTTAAGTTCTAGTCTATTGTTTTCATGCAAGGGTGGGTTAATATTCACTGTATATATGGTGGCAGGTAAAGCCTGTGGGGATTAATTCACTTTTTGAAGCACACACTATATATGTGCTATATAATTCAGATGCTCCATTAAAAGAACCCACAAGGAGACCGTCAGTAATTAATCATTCATAAGATCCTCTTTTTTTTTTTTACATCCCAGTATTTTATTTTTAAATACTTAATTATACGCTTGTAAAAGACTCGGAAGATGTAAAATGCTACACACATGGATCAAAAGTAATTAAGCTGCTTTGGACAGACGTTGGGGAAGCGTAGGTCTGCTCTGTGAGGAGTGGTTCTCTTGTTGCTCTGCACTGAGCTCCTCCTGCAAAAGGAGAAGGAGCTACAAGCTCCTCCATCACCTGGACCACAAGATTCAAGCAAAACAGTTATATATATTAAAAAAAAGGCATTTCCAAATTCAGAAAACTGCTCTGAATATTTTTATCAGCATAAAGTCAGAAGCAACGCAACTGTTTCCCTCTCTTGCAATTACAATTGGTTTTGGAGCAAGCACGTTAAGAGTAAACATAAACATCCAAGACTTCATTTCACTTCTCAAAAATTAGTAAGTTTTAGGTGAATATGAGCAAAAAGTAAGATCCATGCTCTTACGAAGCACTTGCTCGTATTTACTGAAGAAAGAGAAAGCAGCAAGAGAAGATATCCCTTCAACTACATTTCCACTGCCACGTTCTCCATTTGAATGAGAAACCAATCACCACAGAAGCATTTTGAAAGCAACAGGCAGACATCGAAAATATAATAATGAATTTCTGGTTTAAATACCTTCACCACAGTATTGGCTTCCAGAAAAAAAAACAAACACATTCATGGGCAGTTTACACAGGAATCCTCAAACAATGTTTTACAAAAAATAATTTTTGGTAACTCTGCCACCATCAAAACCAAATCTTAATATCCAAGGAACATAAGGCAGTAACAAGAGAGATCCCTCTTCCCTATGCAGAAGTACTTAAATACTTTCAGAAATCCCAAATTTTTCTTTGAATCATTCATCTTCTCCTGAAATTTGTGTATTATCAACGGTAACTGTAATACATACACTAGAAATCAGACCAGTGAAAAGACTCCTTGCCACGTTGAACGGTCTGCTACCCGAAACCGCCACGTTCAGCTGCCAGTTAGGCTCCTTCCCAGCTAACCTCAGATTGTCTACCTTTTCTTCTTCGGCACTGGCTACAGACCTGAACTTCAGTGAAGCGTATTCAATGCTTTTTCCCTAAAACAAATCTTGATCAAAAATTACCTGTGCAGTTTGCTCCTGCGTTGAGACCACCAAGACTGAGACGTGAATACAGAATCACGGAATGGTTCGGGTGGGAAGGGACCTTCAAAGCCCACCCAGCCCAACCCCCCTGCAAGAAGCAGGGACATCTCCAACCACATCAGGTTGCTCAGAGCCCCGGCCAACCTGGCCTGGAATGTTTCCAGGGATGGGGCACCCACCGCCTCTCTGGGAAACCTGGGACACTGCTCCACCACCCTCAGCGTAAAAAATTTCTTCCTGATATCCAATCTGAATCTGCCTCCCTCTATTTTGAAACCATGACCCCTCGTCCTGTCCCAGCAGGCCCTGCTGAAGAGTCTCTCCCCACCTTTCCTGCAGCCCCCTTTGGGCACTGGGAGCCGCTCTCAGCTCTCCCCGGAGCCTCCTCTTCTCCAGGCTGAACAGCCCCAGCTCTCTCAGCCTGGCCTCACAGCAGAGCTGCTCCAGCCCTCTCAGCATCAATACGTTCCTGCTCCTTCAGAACACGTACATATTCCGTACTGGGGCGCACTGGAGAGATCTGCTTTGGCTTAAATACAGATGGTCAGTCCAGTATTCTCTAGATGTTGGTGCTTCTGGGAACGTTATCCAACAGCAACAGTATCACCAACTATAAATATTATCTGGACGGCATTAACGTGCATGAAGCGCTGCATTCACCAGACACAAAAGGAATCACGTCTGCACCAGAGAGCAGAAAATACAGGCAGAAATCAACAGAAGGAGACTGAAAAGCGAAGGCATATCAAACCGTCGCCTAAAATATTTCTTCAACCCACATTTATTAACAGTGAAAGCCAATTAATTCTATTTAACTGATTGAGCATTTATGCAAAGCCTTGATGAGGAAGTCTTCAGCTGCTTCAAGTAACTGCGTGGCTTAACTAGGCGTGAAGGTTTAATTCAGTCCATTAATAAAGTTAATACGATGTTTATTATATTTTTCTTCAAGAAATTTACCAAAAAAAAATCTTACAAAAAGCCAAAGCTGAGCAGAGAAATTTTTTTTTTTGAAGGTACCATGTGCATTCCATACCTCAACACCGCACAAACATTATTAAAATAACTCCAGTCTTTGTAAAAATCTCCAGTTTTCACTTTTAAAGTATGACACTGACCTCTTCGCTGCTGGCTGTATTAGAACTCTCCAGTGAAGTTTAAGAGGGGGAATTTCCAAATTATTAGACACCCAAAAAAACCAGATTAAACTATCCCAATGTTATTGATAACACTGCCTATAAACGCGAAATTATTTGTGTCCAGTTCCGCAGCTGGCACATCTGAAAGATCTTTGCAGCACAGATACCCCAGGACACACCGATTCCTGTCGCTTTACCTGCAGCGGTTGAGTTTTAACCTTCAGCTTCTTGATTTTCCTTCTCGTTTGCACCGTTACACTTCCCACTGGAAAGCTTAACTGGATAGGACGTTAGATGCCGACGGCACAGAAAGCTGCTGAGAGGAGACACCTCATCCCCTGGCTCTAGAGCAGCCCAAGTACTCTATACATTATCTCAAAGAGGAAAAATAAATTCATTTACCAGCCACCAGTAACACAGAACAGTGCAGCCTTTGGGATTGCTCCTGAACCGTACAAATTTCATGGAAAAATTTATTTGAGGGAGAAAAAGGATAATACCTGACAAAGGTTCGTAAAACAGCGCAAATAACTTTCTCAACGTTCTTAAGGGGCTGTAAAGAAACTTCTAGACTAAGCAGTTTATCCTTTCTTTCTAAAAATATTTTTAAGTATGTTTTCATCTCTGGAACTACCCAGGCAAACTGGCTCCAACAATAATAAAGGGGTTGAATCACAGGATTCAAAGGGTTTGACTAACCTGTCTAGGGAGAATCCCACAGAGGATTCATTAAATATTGCCAACAGAACAAGAGGTAAAACGTCTCTATTTAAAAACATCTCAACTTTAGTTAATTAACTCTATACAAGAAGCATTTTCAACTACAAAACACTGAGACAGATTCTGTGGCAAATATATAAGGAAACTGAATGCCATAAATAAAAGTCTGGAAGAGCGCAGCGTAAGCGAGGTGGTTCAAACTTCCGGACACCTCCAGAATATCAAAATGGGTCTTATGATAATGCTAAATTAATGTTTTAATTGGTATTCCATGCTCAGACAAAAATGGAAGAGAGGAATCTGGATGATTCAGCTTCCACTCGGAGCCGTTCTGGTAAATTCAGAGCAGAAAGAGAAACATAGGATTGTCGTGTTTCAGAAGATGTGCGACCCACGGCAAGCCTCAGGCTTCTCCCAAGACAGCAGACGGGGGCTCCTCTCCTGGAACTACTGAGAAATAGGGAGAAAAGTAGTTTTAATTAGCTAATTCTCATACGTACAGGTCATACAGAAGTTACAGAAGGTGATGTGAACTATTGCCTGCCTTCCCTACATCTAGTGGAATCACACATGTTACCTCTAAGCTATGAAACATCCCTCGCTATCTCCTTCATGGCTCTGAACCCCCAGAATTCTGCCACTTAATGTGGAAATAAATGGGTAACTACAGGAATCAAATCAGCAAAACCAATAAATCCTTAGGGAAAGGTGCTAACCGGACCAACGAAACCAAACCAAGAGGTCTCCTAAGCTAACAACACTTAACATATCGTTCTCATCCATTTTACTCACTCTGAAAGATTCTATGGTTAGGCAAGGTATCCCTAACGTAAAACAGTAAGTCTAAAAAAAAAAAATTACCAGAGGTCTTTGTAGAGGAGTGCTAGGATAATTCATCAAAAAAATAAAGTGTTTGAACTTTGCACCTTTATAGAATCACAGAAGGGTTTGGGTGGGAAGGGACCTTCAAAGCCCACCCAGCCCAACCCCCTGCCAGGAGCAGGGACATCTCCGACCACATCAGGTTGCTCAGAGCCCCGGCCAACCTGGCCTGGAATGTTTCCGGGGATGGAGCATCCACCACCTCTCTGCGCAACCTGGGACACTGCTCCACCACCCTCAGTGGAAAAAAATTTCTTCCTAATATCCAATCTGAATCTGCCTCCCTCTATTTTGAAACCATGACCCCTCGTCCTGTCCCAGCAGGCCCTGCTGAAGAGTCTCTCCCCACCTTTCCTGCAGCCCCCTTTGGGCACTGGGAGCCGCTCTCAGCTCTCCCCGGAGCCTCCTCTTCTCCAGGCTCAACAGCCCCAGCTCTCTCAGCCTGGCCTCACAGCAGAGCTGCTCCAGCCCTCTCAGCATCTGCGTGGCCTCCTCTGGACCCTCTCCAGCAGCTCCACGTCCTTCTGATGTTCTCCACCACGGAAGGAGATTTGAGAAAGTTAACTGGAAGGATGCCTGTAGTTTAAAGAATTATTGTTTTACATTGGTAAAACAACCTAGGTTTGCCAGGAAACATCATCCTCTTAACACTTAGGTTAAGAGGATGGTTCTCTGGTCCCTACGACAGAAGCAGGTAAGCAGGGGTAAAATCCACCCACGCTAATGCAAATGCCCAATACTATTATTATATCCAAGCCACTCAAGGTTCCCATTGTAACCAGTGGCATCCATTTTACTGAAGATGAATATCTGGAAACGTTCCAGGCCAGGTTGGCCGGGGCTCTGAGCAACCTGATGTGGTTGGAGATGTCCCTGCTCCTGGCAGGGGGTTGGACTGGGTGGCCTTTGAAGGTCCCTTCCCACCCAAACCATTCCATGATTCTATGATTCTATCTACCTTGCTTTCACAGCTCCAAATCCAGAATCCAGTCAGCACAGCATCTCAGTAGATTTATTTCAACTTTTTTTTGTAACAGGGAACTACTGTCCTCCACTTCAAACTTCTATACAGCCTTCTACACCTTTCTGAGAGGGGTTCCGGGTCTTTACAAGAAAAAACCACTATCCTCTTCCCTATTCAAAATACCTGTATTACAGAAATCTCAGATTCTGGCTTCTCAAAGGAAGCTTGAGAAGAATCTTGATGAAGCCTGTAATGAAAGTGTACAATGCAGACGTGTACAGTATTATCTTTGTCTGCTAAGAGAACCGTCTGGATTATTAATTTCTGTGAAGTGTTACTGAAGGGCTTCTTATGCCATTTCTGCCTGAAAGCTGGAACAACTCTGTGCATTGCAGGTTCACTTTTTATATTGCAACATCCTTTTATACACTACCTATACAACTTTATACATAAAAGCCAAACAAAAGCACTCCCTCTCGCTAAACCACTAGCTTTTTAGTTGTTTCAAGTATCCAGAAGTTTCTCTGGGTTTTGAAAGTCTTCATTTCACAGCTCACCAATAAAGTCCTTCCCGGTTATCCAAAGCTGGCCCCTTCCCCACAGCTCAATACCGTATGGTCACCGGTAGTGTCACTGTGTCTCCTTCCTCTGCCATCAGTCACCACTGCACCTGCCATTCTCCCTAACCCACAAGGCTTTCTTCAGGTTCCTCAGAGCCACAATTACCTGAGACCGTATTTCCACAATGCCTAGGCACACCTGGACCCCTAATAAAAAAAAAAAATCTTTTGATTTACAGCACTGATAGTTCAAGGGTAGACAACTTCTTCAGCCCAGCTGCAAGCTAGGCAGATACAGATATCACCATCCTTCCTGCCAGGAGCTAGTTGCATAAACAGGAAGTTTGACACAAAAATTTTGATAACTGTTACAAAGCATCCAGCCTTTAACAGTGTCCTCCACAGGACTGCAAGTGTTTATCTTCCAATTTCCCCTCTACAAAAGAACGCAGACACAACCTCCGTCTTTTTCCTCTGTTGCCAGATAACCTCCCTTGCCTCACGTTAAATATTACTTGCACAATTTAATGAGCTAAAGTGAGATAAATGAAAAAAAAACTGTATTATAAGATTATATTATTATAAGAGTTAGAGAAAACTAGATTAAAACCCACGCAGCAGGTTGCAGTGGTGAGAAGGAAGGTTGTGCAGATCAAATCTGTCTCACGCGAGACATTCCTCCTTCACGCTGCCACGGTATACAACACGCAGGACTTCCAACAGCTGCAGCAAGCGGTGTTGAGAAGGCAATGTCCTCAGGCAGAGAGCAGCTGCAGAAGGCAGGAGATAAAGCGGGCGGCCACCTGAGTATCCGTTTCTAGAGAGAAGCATTCACGATTTCAAGTCTTTTCAGCACTAAACGTCACCCTGATGCAAGCTGAACCAGTACATGCCATCATCTAGCCCAGAGAATCCAGTCACTTCCCCGAACCGCATGCCGAATGGAGTCCTTAAAACAAGCTATCGCTAACTTCCTAAGTTTGCTTTGTCCTCGAATGCACAACAAGCAATGCCAAGTCAGCCTTTCCAAGTGAAAATCAGAGAAGTTTCAGGAGACCCATTAGAATGCTAGGGATCGCGACCAACTTCCCTCCCCTCCATCCTTTAACTAATTTAAGTTTTGCCTAGCATTTCCCCAGCACCGTCATCCACCTGGCAAAACAAGCAAATACCTCCTCCCGCTCCCTCCTCTCGTGACGACTGACTCTACGTTGTCCCAAAGAACGCTCTGCCCTCTCACGCTGTAGGGGCTTTTGTCCTGCCTGGGGGAAGGAGGAAAAAAAAAAAAAGAACAAAAAGAAGAAAGAGCACCACATAGCTTCCTCCTCAGAGACTCCATCTTATTCCCAGAACCTAGCACCTGGAAGGTCTAAGACTTGACCTTTACTCTTTCCACACAAGAGCTGCAGCTTCCACAAGAGCTTTCTCCTCTCAAACCCGTTCTTCGGGCAGACACACATGAGTATTTCTTCCGAAGGAAGCTCAAATAAGATCTTAAAATAGTCCTGATTTAAGGTCGATGCAGCCTGGCTTCTAAGGAGGCAGTTTGTAAGGAGAAAATGAAAAAAGCAGAGTACATTCTGTGTGCTTTCATTAAGTGCACCTCTCCACAGGGTGAACTCAGCCAGCATTTGCTGATCCAAGTTGACAGGGATGGCTGGGGAGAATACCTGGGGACCGGTGCGAAAATAACCAGAGCCGTACACAGCCCTCTGCACAACAGCACGCGTGGGTCAGCCTACGTGATGCAACTCCACAGCAACACCGGAGGAAAACAGCCGATACTAAACCAGAGAAGAACACGTACACCAGCGCATCTTACAAGAGCGGCACGGGACTCTTTCAGTACCAAAAAAAAAAAAACAACCACAATTTAATTTTTCTTTTTTTAGCAACAGAAACCAAAAACACATACAACTTGAGAACAGCACAATGCCGTGGTCTCCTCAGCCACTTGTGTTTCACAAATGCCGTGGAAAGAGGCCATGGAGCCTGAGGGGTCTGCAGACCCAAGGTTTAACAGCCACCTAGAAGAATATATATTTTTTTTTTAACAAGTTAGTCTTTAAAATATCAAATTTTGATTCCAAATAGTCAATGGAACAAGTTGTTTGGTTTGTGGGTTTTTTTTTTATTCTGACCTTTTCCAGAAAAAGGCTGTTCCAAAAAGAATTGCAAGGTTCAACCATGGGGGGGGGGGAATAAAAAAAAAAAAAGTGCTTGTATAAGAAATTGGGTTTGGTGCAGGAAATTCTCTAGAGGAGAATTATCTACCCTCCAGCTGGGATGCAGTATCTTGAAATAAATATTCTCTTCCAGCAGTGTTTTCCAGAGAACAACCCCTTCATATAAGGGCTCTAAGGACAAACACTTAAGTTTCAGTTTAACTCCAACGTTTGCTCTCCAAGACACAGAGAGAAGACTTGCTTCCAGCTCCAGCCATTCCCTGTGTAAACGCGCACAGGAGGTCGTGTTGGGTCTTCAGGCCGCCATACCTACAGAATCAGCTCTACGTGCACCACAGGGTTCTTCACAGACCTCAAGGACATAGGACCAAACGCAGAAGGTCACATTTGTTTGCCATTAAGATGCGTGAAAGAGCCACCACCGAGTATCGGAAATACCACGTGACATCCGGCTGTCGTCTTCTTCCACTGTGCGGGTGATGGAGGCAGTGGGGAATCGCCTACCGGAATCGATGTGAAAAAGCAGATTCTTGAGTCAGATACTTTAGGCAAGCATTTGAGAAGCACCAAACTGGTGAAAAAGCACAGAGCTGTTTCAAAACTCCTTAAAAACATTTCACATAGGACACTTCTTCCCTCCCTCCACTTTCCAAAGGGTAAGGCTGGAAAGTCTTTGCTCTTCTCGGGATCAGGGCTCCGGAAACGTCCCTACCCAAGGATACACGGCTCCTCCACCTTCCAAGGGGCACGGTTCTGACTTGTGACACCCTGCAGAACAACAAGGCTTGGTTTAACCTGAAACCAAGCCAGTCTCAGGTCCTTGACTCATTCTTAGCTCTGCAAGTCCTGCACAGACTACAACCACCGTTTAAAACATCATCCACACAATTCCGTAGGGAAATTTTTCTCTAGATGTCAGGACTTAGCGGAGGGAACGCAGGTAGAAATTAGCATGAGGTTCCTTTGAGTTTACTATGTATTCTACATTTTAATGATTTGGGGAAAACTCAGCTGTCTTCCAGAGAAGAGGGGAGTGAAAAAGAAAGTGTCTTGTATTTTTAAGCTAAACTGTTGAATTCCTAAGGCCAAGACTGTATTAACTGTAAACTACTTGCTGTGACAGCATGAACGGTCCACCAAGCCTACAGATATAAACAGAAGCAACCTATCAGCTCTTGAACTCTTGAACAGAGAGGGGGAAAAATAATTTTTTAACATCAAACCAGCAGATGATTACAAAACTGTGATGCTTTCACTGAGAAAAGCTTTTTTCAAGTCTGCTGTTACACTACAGCAGCTAAATAAAGAGGTAAATTTTATGGGACACAAGCTTTTGATCTGCCTACCATTTATGCAGCTTCAGGGAAAAACCTATCCTCTTCTCCAAGTCACACCGAGGTTTAAGAGCAACTAAAAATAAAAAAAAAGTGGAAGAGAACTATGGTCACAGAGTTAATTGTATGATGGATAAAAGCCACTCTGGCTGCTCAGCAAAAAAGGAAAAAGATAACTAGGAAAAAAAAAAAAAAAAAAAAAGGGAAGTTGGAAGAACAGAGAGACTAGGAACATAATTATCAACTGATTATATAAAGAATTGATATTAAGAGGCAGCTTGGGAAGCTGAGAAGGAATTACAAGAACCTGAACCGGCGGGTGGGTCTGGAAACGAGGGGCTGGAAGAAACCCATCCTGTGAAAGCCTCTTTGTAAGGCATTCTGAGGTTAGGAAGAAATAGAATTAAAAAACCCACCACCTTAGAATTTCCTTGAGATGCTACACCAAACTTTCTTCAGCCATTTTAATTTCAGCCTCCTCCTGCTGTGTTCAGCTGCTAGGCTGCAAGACTCACCTACAGCTTTACCCAAGCTGGAAAAGCTCCGCTTTAGCAAAGCCATCCTAGCTTTTATGCAGACACGAGAGATTTTCAGCCATTTTGAGCGAGCCAAGGACACAACGCTCGAAAGCTGCTTCAGCAGCACACGCGTCAGTGTGAAAGCAGGGAAAGGGGGGAAAAGAAAAAAAAAAAAATCAGGTAATACAGACAAGATAAATAAGGCAGCAACCCTCTAGCACGAGGACCTGCCTGCTGCTGCCTCGTGAAGTCAAACAGGGGTCAGAACTTGCTCTGAAAGAGAAGACACTGCAGCTCAGTGTTTCGCCGCCAATTAATTCTGTTCTACATGAAAGTTAAGCCCCGTTCATCTGCTTGCACAATACTGACTGCATCCATCAGGAAACATCACCTGCAGATTCGGTTGCTTTTCCAAAAAGCAAGTGTTCTCCACTTACTGCATTTCTCATCAAATGCCCTCCATCCCGGCTCTGAGCTCACGCTGCTCTCACCGAGATTTATTGATCTCCGTGCGCACGCTATGCTTTTGCTCGCAGCACTCACAATAAATTCTGTTCTCTTCGTTTCCTCCGCCACCTCCGACATCCGCTGGATGATTTAATCACCTACCTCGTTCAGATTCCTCTGCTAAGCCTTCTGTCAGGCCATAAAAAAAGAAAAAAAACCCTCCCATCGCTGACAAGTGGGGTTTTTCACAGCCATCTCTGTGCCAAAAGAGGACAGAGCCGGTAATGAGTGAATATTTTCTACTCCCCGAGAAGGCAACGTCTTCATTAAAACAAATGAAGCGCCCAGCCCGGGGAGCTGCAGAGGAACACTTCTGCGCTCCGCTGAAGGCGACGCTGCCTGCCCATTTCTGCGCAGACTGCTTCAGATCCTCCGCAGGACCACACTCGACCCGTCGGGAGAAATTCACCCTTCCCCGAGCTCCGCAGCAGCTACTTACACCCCTTGGCAGAGCTGAAACCACCAGGAATCCCGTCAATCCTGCACCAGGCGCTGCTTGGGGCTTTGCTGGGAAGGCTGCACCCTCCGAGGGCCCCTCTCCTTTTAGCTACACATCTATTCTAGATTTCATTTCCCTTCCCTTTGTGTTGCACAAGTCAAGAGCATTAAGAAAGTGAACTGGCTGTAACTCAAACCTAGACAGGGGTAAGTACAGGAAGCGTAGCAGGAAGCATTTAGAGGAATGGAATAAACTGGCCTCTGCATTAATTACAGGAATGTTGGAGAGGGTTGATTTTTTTTTTTTTTTTCCCTGCAGCAATTGCTGACTGCTCTCCTAGAAGCAAATCATTAAAAAAGTCACTTAGCAGGATAAATGGCATTCATTTCTATGGTCACAAACGTTAGCAGCACAGAGGTGTAAGTGGTCACAATTCAAAACATAAAAGAGACCAAGTGAAAGTGAAGAACGTTTTCTTATCAGCAGGTTTACCCACACCTTCCACGGGCACAGCTGGTTCTGGCCACGTCTGAAGGCGAAACAGCTACCTGCTCATCGGCATCGCTCCAATATTTCCTCCCAGCTCTTTCAGTTCTGGGCAAACACGCTTCAGATTTAAACCAAAGCCTTGACTCCGTGTGTTGATGACACCTACACACGTCTGCGAGAACGCTGCGAGCCCGCAAGTCTCGGAATAGCTGTGTGGCATCTCCAGGGGATACTGGCAGCTCGTCAAGTCATGGAAACTCTTAGGAGTACGCCCCAACTCGGTGCCTTAAAATGGAAGCAGCGGCCACGGGCAATACCGGCACGCACCTGCACTCGGCCAGGCACCTGCACTCAGGAAAGCGGCCAAGGTCAAGCAGGATTCGCTTGCAGAGTTACCAGTTAGAGCCCAGCGCAGCAGAGCGGCATTTCCAGCTCTGGTCTTTGTGATGGGACTAAAGGAAGAAGTTATTATACGGATAAAGAAACGCCCTAGCAGAAGGAAAGGCATTTTGGAGAGTGTACTTTTTAAGTGGTTCTTACTACTGTTGAGAGTCTTAAGGATTTTATGTTTGGCCTTGTAAAAATACTTTAAGTCAAACTTTAGGACGCCACACAACGTATTCCTCAGCTTCCCTTGCGCGCGCTGTAACTAAGCCAGTTAGCATCACACCAGAAGTCCAAGACGTCTTTCCAAATCGTACAGCGGACTGGGAAACCGTGCCCTGGCATTCCGGCAGCACTGACGCGTCCCGGTTTAGAGCGCTCCAGCAAAAAGAACGCGCTAAGGGAGAACAAAAAAGGAAAGTTACACCCTTGTTCTAAAAAGTCAAACTAAATAAATGGCACTATTGTGCTGTACAGCTGAATAAGGGCTTCCTTCCTAATTCGGAGGTTGAACGCTGTTAGACGGACTCAACGGGAGGCGGCCAGAAGCAAGGGGCTGAACAGTTCAGCGGCATGCCAAAAAAAAAAAAAAATAGGTGTACAATTCCAACGGGGGAAGGTGCTAGTAGCACGTTTTATAGCCACGTTGAGCTGCGCGCAACATCAGGAGCAGGAAGTCTTTCCACTTAAACCCCAATTTTGATACTGCTTTGCTGTTACGTTCTCAAGCTGGTATTTTTGACTGGTTGACAGCCAACAAGAAGCAATTTCCATCTCAAAAGGATCCCTGCCACTCAGTATGGCCTTTGCAACAAGTTCAGTATTTTCCAGGCGTAATAAACGTACATACCCACACACATTTACTGAACCATTACACGTGAAAAGCACTTATTTAGATTTAGTTTTGTACAATATTTGCTTCCCAGATTAGCATTTTGTGTTTTGCGACGCACCAATCTGCACTGAGGTAAGAATTAAATATTACTAAAACACACACAAAAATCAAATATTTTCAGTTAATATTACTCAAATATTCCAAAACATGTTTAGCCCATCATGCTGCAAACACAAAAATAAAGTATCTGATGTAAAGTAATCAATTCAACTGTTCGCTGTCCCTGAGCCCTTCAACATCAGAGCCAGAGGAGTTTGTTCTATGCTGAGGGGGAAACAAAGAACCCATTTAGCTTTTCAACTTTGTGTAAGCTCAGTAAATAAGTCAAGAAAACAGACCTGGAAAATTCTCCTTCCACTGCCAGTCCATATTTTGACTGCAGCTTGTTTGCTGAGAGACATTTTTCGTTTCAAATACTTCCACACTTTTGTCATTTAGTCTACTGACATAAATAATTTACACTAACGTGTCAAACCCATAATCACTTTGATTACACCAGTTAGTGTTCAAAATAGTGCTTTTAGTCTTGGTTTTAAAATAGAGGGAGGTGGTTGCAGAATAGAGGGAGGTCGATTCAGACTGAACATACGGAAAAAATTTTTTATGCTGAGGGTGGTGGAGAACTGTCCCAGGTTGCGCAGAGAGGCGGTGGATGCCCCATCCCTGGAAACATTCCAGGCCAGGTTGGCCGGGGCTCTGAGCAACCTGATCCGGTTGGAGATGTCCCTGCTCCTGGCAGGGGGGTTGGGCTGGGTGGGCTTTGAAGGTCCCTTCCCACCCAAACCCTTCTGTGATTCTGTTCTAGAAAACTGTGGCAGGCTCCACACCAGAAGCATCAGAGCTCCCACACCCCTTCAGAAACATCTGTCTTCACAAGGTCACTGTTCCTGCAGGTTACAGGACTCACAGGTGAGTTCGGGAGGTTGCTCTGAAAACTCTGATGGTGTTCATGTGGAGAGAGCGAAATTCAGCTTCTTCTGAGCCATGTTTCAAACCACAGAGAGTTGCCGTTTGCTTGGTTTGGGTTTTTTTTAAATCAGGTTCTTGTATGTGCATGAATGCAATAAATGCCTTTCAACACCTGGGCTAAATTATCAGGAAAATAGGAAGAGAGCCATTTCCTCACAAAAGGATTACAGAACACAGATTTTTTTTTAAATCAGTGAAGTTGAGAAGAATGACTGACAACTGTTGTCTCTGATAATTTCCAAATGCTAGATCTTCTGCTAAGGTGGCCTCAGGTGAAGTTTCATCCCAGAACGGAATAAGATCATTCTTTCCTTCCAAGCTCACAAATTATTTCTCAGATACAGACAGAAAGACGTACCCAAGTGCAGAAAGGCGCAGCTATTCTTCCTTTGAAGAAGAGATCTGGCTCGTTCAGAGGCTTCCGCAAATAGACAGGGATCAGAAGGCACCACAAAACATTTAGATCTTTTTCTCCAAGGCTGATGTGCTTCTCTCCCTGACATTGCTATAAGAAGGGCTATTTCAGAGATGGAGAAGAGAACAAACTGGGACAATCTTTGGCCTTCAGATGCACCCAAGAAAATGAAGTTCAGCGAGCTGTGAAAAACGCATATAGTCCAAATATAAACCCAAATATCTGAAGACCTGGTCACAAGAAAACCAAGATGCTAAGAATTTAAGAGTAGGGTAGGGGATAAGATTTTAAAGCACCGGTAAGACAAGTTAATGGCTCTCTGGAGCTCGTAAAGCAGAGAACTCTTGGAAAGAAGGGAGTTTCCAGTTGCGCAGGGATGCCAGGCTCTGCAGACCGGCTGAACTGTGACCAGCGGTAGGCCAGCTTCGGGTTACGCACGACCCACCTGCGGTTCTCCAGTCATCTGAGAGGACGCATCGCGCTGCTCAGCGGCGCCTGTACCCACATCGTTACGCAACAGCACCGTTCATTAGTGGTTATATTCCTCGAGTTATTACATTGTGCTTCTCTGGTTTTTCAATATTAAAAATCTCAGTTCCTGATAAAGAACATTAGAGCAAATTAGTATTTTTTGAGATCTTATGCAATGCAGAAGTGCCAGCAGAACGAGACAACGGGGACTTATTTTGCTTTCTGTACATATTAACACCCTTCAGACTCGCTCTCCAATAAAAGCCGCAGCATAAAGCCACGTGACGAGAGAATATTTGTGTTGTGGTGCCCCAGCACTCAGTTCCACCCATTTAAATAAAAAAAAAATCAACGTATTAAGAAGCAGAGATGCTCATGTGCAAGATAAAACTAAAGACAGTATTAATATTTGAATATATACCATATTTACTCCAAGTTACCCTACCACAGGTGAGGCGTACACTAACCAATGTGACCCAGAAATCAGAATTCCTTAAACCTGAGGCATTAGGACTGACGAAAATCACCTGATAAAACAAGATGAAAAGCAGTAAGAACTATACTTCCCTCCGTAGCTCTATCTAATCCCTCGGCACAGAGCTCTCTCTGCCTTTTCTGTAAAGATTAGCATATTTTAAACCGCTAAACTCCGTATAATCTTCAATCATTGAGAAAAGTAATTCAATTAAGGCAAGCGCTGGTGAAGTCGCCTTCTTGCTAGCGCCCAATGCTATATCCTTGTAGTACAAGTTAAAAAAAAATATATATAAAAATAAGAGAGCAAGAAGGAGAAGCAGCTTCTAGCTGGACTCAGATTATGTTGCAGGCTGGTGATGAATCCACAGCACATGCGGCAAGGATCCAGGCTCGCCTGGGGAGGGGCGTGGGGGACACAACAACCATACTGCGATCGAGAGGCAATGACTTGCAGTAAATCCCGAAAGGAGCCGTGAGCGACCCGATGTCGTTTAGCCCACGCGCACCCACCGCCGCCACCGAGGGACCCCTCGGCGCGGGCAGGAGCCACGGAGGGAGAGCCGCAGCGATGTGTCAGCTCGCTCGGCGCGGAGCATTCAAGGAGTCGGCGCAATAAAGGCAGACAGTGTAAGATATGGGAGACGTGAAGATTTTGGGAATCGGGGAGAAAGGAGAGAAAGGGCTTAAAAAAAAATAATAATAATAAAAAAAAAATCAGCATCTTAGCATGGGAAAGAGAATTGCAGCTAGTGTTGAGCAGCATAACTGGGAAAAATCACCGCAGTCCACACAAACGCCTAGGTATACAGCACTGAACTCCCACAATATGGCTGAGGATACCAGGGAAAAAAAAAAAAAACCAAAAACAGACTGCATCCACTGTGCAATCCTCCTTTCAAATAAGAATAAAACATCTAGAGGTGCTTCCAGACCTCACACGGAATGATACTGCCTCTGCTCACACGGCGATGAGCTCCAGTGAAGAATTTCTCAGCCGTAACACACAATTATTGCAGAGACTGCGTACGGTCAGCAGAGAAGCCCTGACATGAGCCAGCCAGGCGACACCCTCGCCCTTCGCAACATTTCACTTGTCTTTGTGAAGTCCCTGAATGTAAATGAAACAGAAGCAGCCAGCCTCCCTACCAGCAGCAGGAGGATATCTTTAATTACGGCCTTCCAACAGGGCAGAGCAGCTTTCAGCTGAGCAGGAAGCGAATGCAGCAGTCCAGCGCAACAGTTGTACAAAGAGATCCTCTCCTTTACAAAAGCTGCTGTTATAAAAAAAAAAAACCAAAACTTTATTTCTACATTTCCCTTCACCTTCAAAACAAAGGGCGACAAAGGGAGCTGTGTGCCCAGCAAAGCCTACTCCAATTCCTTCTGCAGCATCAGAGACGCTTCTGTAATCATCTCCACCTTCACAGAAGAACATCATTAGGGCGTTTACTCTTCCAGAAACCATTTATAATGAGAGCTTTCACCCTTTGGACAGTAAAAAAAATTAAAATTACACAGAACAACATCACGACAGCAGCATCTGAAGGGATTCAAGCCAAATTCAAAGGCAGCCGTTTCTCCATCACAGATGAAAAAAAAAAAAAAAAAAAATCATCCGAGTCCTGTGCTGGAGCCTGCCCACGCCGCAGCACCCCGTGGGCTGCGTGGCCGCGCCGAGGGCGCGGGCAGCGCCGCGTTTAGCGCCCAGTTCAGCGCGGATCAGCCACGGAGTCATCGCCCAGGATCTGAGACAAAGGCAGGGCTGAAAGCCACACCGCAGCTGCTAGCCAGGCCCTAGCAGCCAGATTCAAACCGGCCCAAACGCATCCATCGCCACAGTCAAGGCGGCAGTCGCAGCGCTACGGATATTTATTTGGGAGTCTTTTCCTACGCTATAGCCATAAAACCCCTTCTCTCCTCCCCAGATTTGATGCTGTGAACAGGAATTGTTTAAAACCTTCCAGTACAAACAGAGATGATTAGCTGAGAGGAGAAAAAAAAAAAACCCGACAAAGACTGGAGGAAGCAGATATCTGACGTGATGTCTGCTAGAATAGACAAGAAATGCACGTGTAAACTAAGAGCTGCTGAGATTTAAGATCCGCACCAGATGCTACAGCCTTCCATGGAAATACTGGAAAAGCTTCATGAAATCGAAGCTCAGAAAATTCATTAAACCAAGCCGAGCGTTTCACAAATGCATAGCTAATACTTAAAATTCCAGTTATCAAATACCTCGGGGGAGGGGGAAGAAAAAGAGGAATAAACCCAGCATCTTCTACACATTGACCCTCTTCCAAAATCCTCATAAAATGGCTGGCCCAACAGCACCTCACCAAGCGGATCAGATGACTTTACCCTCCCTAAAAAAAAATAACCAAGTTGAACTTGCGCTCCCTGAATCCTTTATATGAAGCGGAGCTGTTCCAATACCAAAAAATAAAAAAAATAAAAAAAAAAAAGAAAGAACAGACTAAAGGAAAGGAAATCACCAATGTATAAGTAAATACATTTTAACAGCAGCCTTATCACCAAGCTCATCTAGATATGAGTGAGAAAAACACCAAGATATATATTAAAAAAAAAAAAAAAAGACAGGGATTTCATCATCTGCCACACAGAGACCAAAGGTGGCTGAGGGAGCAAATACCCCACCCTGAGACAAGGGAATATTTTGCACCTACTCATTATGTCAAAGATCGCCCGGTATCTGAGCAGGATTACACAAAGCATCCACCAAAGGAGCTTTTTTTTTTTTCTCAGAAAACTCTTTGAAGTGAAAGGTTTGAAATGCAGCACTGGAGTCGGAGGCCTTCTACTGAGGAAGGAGGAGACATTGCTTGTTTTGTTTTGTTTTTTTTCTTCTAAAGACAGTGAAGAAAATCTGACTGAAATATTGAGAGGGTTGAGTTACTTCTCACAAAGTGATTCCAATTTTAGAAAAACGCTGTATTTACATAAAAAACACGGGGGATTGAGATTCCTGCCCCCCCAAAACGCAGAGGAGCTGGGATCAAATGAATCAGCAACTGTGACCGTTGGAGTTTGGTGGGTTTTGCTGTTTTGGGGTGGTTTTTTTTAATCATAATTGAACCCCGCTCGATCCCTCCCTGTCACCGAGGGATCACACGGCAGAGCAGCCTCTGCAAGGGTGGGGTGGGTTCTCCCCCAAAAAAAACCGGCGGGGAAAGAGCGAGAGACCCCCTTTTCCCCTCAAAACGTGGGGTTGGGGCACAGCCGAGCCCCCCCCAGGGTTGAGGAGGGGGCGACCCCCAGCCCCCAACCGCGGGAAGGGAGGAGCCCGCCCCTGTCCGAGGGAGCCCCGGCCCGGGCGCTGACTCACCGCTCTGCTCGCCCAGGAACACCAGCTTGAATTTCCGCAGCGGGTTGCCGAAGTCCCCGCCCGCCGACATGATGGAGTGAGGAGCCGCCGCCGCCGCCGCCGCCGCCGAGCCGCCGCCTCACGCTCGCTCTCCGCTCCCCGCGGCGGCACCCGCGCTCCCCCCACCCCACCCCGCAACCCCCCTCCGCTCCCTCACTTCTCGGCGGGCGCGGGGCCGGGCTCGTTAGCCCCGGTGAAGCGCAACCGGTTGGGTGTGAGCTCGGTACCGGTACCGCTCCCCCCCCCACCCCGCTCAGGGCCGGGCTCCTTCTGACCGGTGCCGCACGCCTGCGCTGCGCAACTCCGCCCGCCCCGCGCATGCGCGCCGCCGCCCGTCACTCCGCAGGGAAGGGGCGGGGCCACAGGGGAGGGGGCGGGGCTTGGCGCTGCCCGCCTCGCAGCGGTGGGGGGCGATCACTCTGGAGCCTAACGATGGCGGGGGGGGGGGGGGGGGGGACGACAGAGATGTCGTTCGGAAACAGCCCGGTGCTCCCACCCTGCCCGGCGGAGAGGCCAGAAGCCCGCCTGCAGGCCACCGCTCCCTTTAGCTATTTTTTGCCCATTTCTCCCCATTTTAGACCATAGAATCACGGAAGGGTTTGGGTGGGAAGGGACCATCCAAGCCCACCCAGCCCGACCCCCTGCCAGGAGCAGGGACATCTCCAACCACATCAGGTTGCTCAGAGCCCCGGCCAACCTGGCCTGGAATGTTTCCAGGGATGGGGCACCCCCCCATGCTCAGCTCGTCCTCGAGGTTCAACGGATGAGGAGGCTCCCAGCTGCATCCCAGCCGCATCCCAGCTGCATCCCAGCTGCATCCCAGTCGCATTCCAACCCCTCCTGTCTAAACCTTGGCTTCGGGACGTCTCTTCTCCCTCCTCTCCCGCGCCGGTGCGATCCCACGCCCATCGGTGCTCCCTCGCTTGGATTTGAACATAAAACCCACTTTTCAGAAGCGCTCATCCCTCTGGGCTTCAGCCGGCGTCGGCGTGGTCCGCTGCTCGCAGGAAGGTCTCAGCTTGGCTGCCTGAAACGAGAACGCGCCCAACGACGGAGCGCTCCGTGGTCTGCAGCTCCCGCCCCGTGGTTGTATCCACGTGGATGTCGGCGCGGATCTCTCGCGATCCACTCAACAAGGTCCAAGTAATGCTCCCAGGGGGTAACGGGTAGGTTTTCCACCTTTTTTCCCATCTGGGAGATGCCCGAGAGCCTCTCTGTCCTGATGGTGAGGGAAGCGGCATCCAGCTCTTCTCTCTGAGTCCCCCTAAATAGATTCACCGCCCGCGAATTTTGTTCTCCTGCGCTCTCCCGCACCTCAACACCTCGCAAAAGCTCTGCTCAGGCTCCGCATCTCCTCGCGTCGGGCAAAGGAAACACTTCAGCGTTGTCCCGAAACACAGGGGTTTGAGCCCGAGGGGCTGGCGGGGGATATAAAATAAATATATTTCAAAATAAAGCGATCCAGGGACCTGCCTCCGCTCGCTGAAGCCAGGGGAGATCATCCCGCCGACTCCTGCGGGCCTAAGAAGCGCTGCGGAGGGTAGAAGAGGAGACACGCACGCCGGAATTTCTTCTAGGGTGTATTTAAACACTTTTTGATTGGTTTTGTGACTGGACAGGTCCGAAAAGAAATGGAGACTTTCAGGCGCTGGATCTCAGCTCTCCTAGGACAGCGTTGCTCTTCCGGGCAGCGCGACAGAGAGCGGATTGAGAGGGGGCAGGGGGGCTCGCACCAGCCTTCCGCATCGGTCGCAAACCGCTGGAGCGTCGCCTCCGCCGGCACCTGTGCCGCGCACCACGCCGCGCGACAGGGCACATCCAGCCACGTGACGGGGAGAGAAAGCCGCAGCGATGCAGAAGGCGATGGGTGAAATAATTCCTCCTGCAAGGCCTGGCCCTCTCAGCAGCCAGGGGAGCATTGAGAGGGAAGAAAAGCTCCCTGGTTGGTTTTTTTTTTTAGCGCGGCGTGAAAAAGGGCTGGTTTGGGTTTCTGCGGCTGAGGGGGAAAGCAGCAGAGCAACACCTTTGCTTCTTTTTCTAAATGTCACCAAAAAAAAAAAAAAAAGGCAAGCTGTGCTCCTGCAAACGGGGACTCGGTTACCTGGCTGCGAAACAATTCGTTAGCCGGAGAAAGGCACGGCGAGCAGCGGTGGCTGGGAGCTGAAGCCCAGGCATGTCCAATTTTGCAAGAAGGTCCACGTTTTTCACAGGGAGGGGGCTCAGCCGCCAGAACGAGCTGGCGAGAGCAGCGCCAGCTCGGTATGCAGGGAAAAATCAAGAGCGGGATGCTTTCATCGAAACGGGAGCGATCTGCTTCCACGCAGCTGTACGCCAGCGGAAATCTGCTGCTCTGGGGCAACGCTCCCTCCTCAGCCACGTTTTGTGGGTGGCCAGAAGATGAGTCCCCAAAAAGATGAGAGAATTAGGGGGTGCAGCCCCCCCTGCCGTGAGCACACAGCTTGTGAAGGCACGGAACGAGGGGTCGTGGTGAACGTGACCTGTGTTTAGCCGTGGTGCCCCTCACGGCCTCCCCCCACAAACGCAGGACCAGCCGGTCCCCTTCCAGTCGCAGCAGCCCCTCCTCAAGTACGGAATTCCCCCCAGGGCTTCAAAGTTCCAGGGAGGAGAAGCCCAGCTTTCCTGAAATGGGAGTGCCGGTCTTAACCCAGCTCAGACTCCCGCAGTGCTCTTTGCTCGAAGCGCCCTGGAGTTATCAAAAAGTGTCATTGCCACTGGGACTCGTGGCCCTGCCTGATCTCGTGGGGCGAGATCAAAGGGCAGTACAACATCCGTTCCACACGAGCAGTTCTGTCGTGTCCGGGGATCGCCACGAAAACACGGCTCAGAGCTGGGAGCCCGTGTCCTTGCAACGCGCGGAGGAGAGAGCAAAGGTGACGCAGATCCCCTCTGCTTCCTCCATATGCTCTGCGCACGCCACAGAGCCCGCGCGGGCTCCGCTTTCGGGCAAACCTTGTCCTTTCACATTCCTTCTTTCCCCTTCACGCAATGGAGACGAACATCCAGGGTGTCAGGTGAGCGTTGGGAGCTCCAGGCACTCAGAAACAAAGGAGGGGGTCTGGTAGGATGGATCACAGAGCAGCAATCAAATGTATGAGCCCGGTCTGCGGCGGAGGAGACTTGCCACGTCAATGAACGCAGATGAACTGCAGAGAGAAAGTCCATCACGAGCCCTGACAGCTCCAGCCACGAGCAATTGGAGCAGCGATCAGTCAGCAGAGCTGGAAATCCTGACCCGAAATCAAGCTGCCAGGCGGCTGCTGGCCAGGATGGAGCTCTTAGACGGGGGCTCAGGGAAAGTAGGCAGGAGTATCTGCGATGTGAGAAGGGGAAAGTTTGGGCTAGGCAGGAGAGAAGGGAGTGGGGAAGAGCTTCGGAAAAATTAAGGTTTGTATTGGAGATGGCCTGGTGAAGAAGAGGAGGGCAGAAAAGACAGGAGGGGGCAGTTTGCAAAGGGATGAGTTTTCCCGAGCCAACTCCAGACCGCCAGACCTGGGGGGCACAGGGACACACAGCGCCCATCTCTTCCTGCCCGGCAGAACCCATTGCCCACCTCCTCTCCCGCCGGGAACCACATGCTGAAAAACTGGTACGTCCCTGTCAGCCCAGCCTTCCTACAGTCTTCCCACTTAAAATTTAGGGAAGTGCCTCCAGACAGTGGCTGCAGTCAAAGCAGCAGCAGTAAGGCAGGATTCACTCTGCCCTCACAGGGAGCAGCCGGCTGCCAAAAAAAAGTGGTTTTTTGCTTTCCCTGCAAGCCAAAAGTGCGCCTGCCGTGGGGCCCGAACACCTCATAAGGACACACTCCTCCATTTTCAAGGCCTGTGGCAGCCTGCCAGGAAGGATACAGCCAACCTAGGACAATTACACGGCTGTTGACTACAGGGTAAGGTCCAGCCCTGCCTCTGCAACGCCAAAAAAAAATGAGCAAACCACCTTTGCAGTGCTCATGCCAGGCCGCTTTTGTACCAAATCCTCTGGCCCCACTTCAGACCTGCGCCCTCACACCCCACAGGGCCTGTCTGCAGGCTGCAGCAGGGGCCTGCTGACCCCCAAACTGGGTTCCTGCCTCCATCCCACAGCCAGCGGGGACAACGTGAAGGCTCACGAACGCAGATTACCCAGCCCTGAAGCCTGCTTGCCCCTGGGCTGCCCGCCCTGCCTGTCCTCGGCCCCTTCCATCCCCGCTGCCCCTCACAGCACCGCGCCGCGCCGACATGGCCGCCACAAAGCGGAGCGGCGAAGGCCACACTCAAGATGGCCGCCGCACCACGCTGGACAGGCCGCGCTCAGCCGGGTGGGTGCGGCTCCAACCAGGCCACACTCAACATGGCCGCCGCGCCGTGACTCGATGGACGCGGCGGAAGGCCAATCAGCTTGCGAGAAATAGGCGGAGGGCGGGACGCGGCCAGCAGGGTGCGCGGTGCGGGGTGCAGGCTTGGGTGCGCCGTGCAGACCGTGCCACGTCGCACCCCTCTTGTGGGGCCGCCCCGGTGTGTGTGTGGCGGGGGGAGGCGGCATTACCGCTCCCCCCGGGCCCTGCCCACCTCCTCCTTCGGCAGTTCGGGGCCCTACGAGCACCGGGGGCGGGGGTTTACCCCAAAATTCTCGCCCCTCTGGGAGGCCCCGGTGGGCGGAACGCGAGGCGGGAGCAGCGGGGCGGCGGGGACCCGAGTGGGGGAGCACCGAGGCGCGGCGCGGGGGGGGACGGTTTGAGCGACGGACGCGGCTCCGTCCGAGCTGCAGGGATGAGCGCGGCGCTGCCGAAGGTACCGGCCGGGCCGGGGGAGGGCGGGGATGGGACAGTCCTGGCCCTGGGGAAGGGGAAGGGAAAGGGAGGGGTAGGATAGGCCTGGCCTGGCCTTGGCCTGGCGCTGGGAGTGGGGACAGGAAGGTCAGGCCCAGCCCTGCCGTGGGGAGTCTGGGGAGAACAGGCCCGGCCCAGCCCTGGAACTGGATTTGGGGGAAGTTGTGTCACTTGGGGGCGCGCAGGCCCGGCCCTGAGTTAGTGCCCTGGGCCGCCTCCCCTGCTGTACCTGAACCAGGGGCAGGGAGCCTCCCAGACCCCTCCTCAGGCACCCAGAGACGCAGGGTCCGTTACAGCCCCCGTCCCGTCCCTGCCCCTGGGCCTCCCTGTCGCTCTGCTCACTCTTTAGGTAGTTATCCTCCCACCCTGCTTGGCATGATGCAGCTCCTGCCTGCCGGGGTTGTGGTGACAGCAAAGCTCGTTGCTTCGCGCTGCCTTGGTGATGGGTGAGGTGTGTTTTCCTCCATCCCCGTGAAGCTGGAGCGAGCGCAAGGGTTGTTCAGGCGGCTGTTGTAACCTGGGGGCGGTGGGACAGCGCAGGGGATGAACACGATCTGTAAGCGGAGGGAGGAAGGCCTCCCACGCCAGCTTGCTGGATCCTGAAGCAAAATGAGGGGGTGCAAGAAAAGGTTGCCGCACTCAGTGTCTTCCTCCTCCTTCATCCCTGTGGGCTGTGGCGGTATTTTGAGGAGCGAGAGCGGCTGGAGGCTGTGGAGAGATTGGGAGGGTTATTGGTGCGCTCTCGGGCGTTGTTTCCATGGGCGTATTCTGGGAAGCGTTGGTGAAAATTCACTGAGTATCTGCCGCACTGTTTGCCTTTGGACCGTGGTGGCTCGTTGCAGGTGCTGTGCTTGAAGAAGGGAGCGTTGCTAAAGCAAGTGTTCGCCCTCAGCAGGTGAGTGGCCTGAAATCAAACCCACCAAGTAAAATACAGGCATTAAAAACACTCAGTCACTTCTGCTGACACTGTCAGAAAACATACGTGACGTAAAATGTACTTTTTCTGCCAAGGAAAATGTTCTAATTGCGGAGGGAAGACTTAGAGCTGATGCCTGGGAGCTCTGGCTGTGTCTGAGAGACTGGGGGGTGAGCTTTTGTTCAAGGAGGTCGGGCAGATGGGTCGTGTTTCCACAGGTGGGTGAAAGCAGAGCTTTTAACTGTTGTCTTGTTTCCTACAGAGCAGCAACACCCAGAGAACGCTGTCTGTGTGCTGCAGGTAAGGCTTCTTCTTAACCCAGTGCAAGGCAAAACTTCCTTTACCCAAAATAAATACTACACATTTGAGTGTTTGTGTCTCCTTTGGATTTTTTTTTTTTTAAGCCAATTTTGGACTGGTTAAATAACCCGAGCAGGGGCTTTTCCACTTCTGTACCTTTTTTCTTACCTTTTCTTCTGTTTCTGTGCTGTGGAATGACGCCAGCCAGATGCTATTTGCTGTATTGCAGCCCAGGAACTGCCCTAGACCCCCGTGAGGTCCCAGTTTAACATTTATTCAGCTGGTGGAGTCCGCTGTCACAGTTTAAAACAGAATTTGATTTTAATTTGGAGGCAAAGTGTAACCGAGTGGCTTAGAACCTTGGTGTTCCCTTTCTCTTTGCTGTTCTGAGCTTCGTTTATTAAAATGAGCGTTATTGAGCGTTTCCTTTTACCCTGGAGAAGGAGGTATAAATAAAAGCTGCTGCCGTTTTGATTTGGCTTCCTAGCACATGACTATTTGAACGGGGCTGGGTTTAAAATTAAGCGGGGCTCAGATCCATCGTAGTAGCATCACTGCTGCTGCTGAAGAGGAGACAGATGTAACCATCCACCGGTGCTGACAAGTCTGTCTTTTTTTTTTAATTTGCCTGAGAATTCACCTGGGAAATGAGTCAGTTTTAATCTTTTCCTTCCGTATTTGTTGATCGCCGTCGCTAACTGTGAATTCTAACGGGCTTGCTGTGATGCACAGGCTGCCTCTGTGAGGCAGAGATCGGCCGAAGCCTTGGCCTGCCTCTGCTTTCCATCAAAAAACTGAGGACAAATTCGTGCCCCCGGTGTGGATTTTGGGCTCTCAAAGCCCCCGTGTCTGTTTGTTAAAGAAGGGCTGTCCTCCGTTCATCTGGAAACATAGAATCACAGGACGGTTTGGGTGGGAAGGGACCTTCCAAGCCCACCCAGCCCAACCCCCCTGCAAGGAGCAGGGACATCTCCAACCACATCAGGCTGCTCAGAGCCCCGGCCAACCTGGCCTGGAATGTTTCCAGGGATGGGGCATCCACTGCCTCTCTGGGCAGCCTGGGACACTGCTCCACCACCCTCAGCGTAAAAAATTTCTTCCTTATGTCCAATCTGAATCCACTTCCCTCTGTTTTAAAACCATCACCCCTCGTCCTGCCACGTTTGCTCTGCTTTGATTTTTAAGGTGATGGACTCGTGAGCTGCCACAGACACTACAGATCCCGTCCGACGCACGGCATTGGGAGGTTTAAGTACCTGCTCCCGAAGGAGGTAGGCAGAACTCCCCTACTGTGCTTGCTTTCAGCTGACCCGTCTTTTTACAGTCCAATTATTTCCATGGCTGATGAATCATATTAAAAGGGAATAACGCGATGATTTACTGCCGCTTTTCTCGGTAGAGTGTTGTGTCACACGAAGTGCCCACTCACAACACTCCAGAAATTCTTTTGTCCAGTGCATTCTTGCCTAAAGTTAATGAGTGGTTTGAGGAGGGAAGAATCTCTTCCTGATGCTGAATTTAACAGCCCAGCTTCAAATTATGGCAGAACATTGTGAGCAGGTCTTACTTGCCTTGGAACTTTTCACATTTGCTGAAATTTGGAAAGACGACAATTTTTGTGGAAGGAGGAAACAATAACTCATCTAGACAGCTGCCTCGAAGGCAGGAACTGAAATAAAAAGCAGTTTGTTTTCTCCTCCTTGGTTTCTTCTGGAAGGAATTAATCATGGCATGTACATACTCTGTGTGTGACTTCTGTCGCTCTGCCATCCAAGAACTGAAGCGCTTCACTTGAGAAGATCTGTTGAGATAATGTCGTCCCAGTTTTGTAGTCGGGGAAGGCGAGCACAGATGGGCTGTGATATGTTCGACGCCGTTCAGCAAACCTTTGTCAGAAGAGCGTGCCCCAGCCTGGTCTCCCGTTTGGGCAAGAGGTTATGTTTTAGATTTCCAGATTTGTTCAAAACAGATATGCCTGCTTTTTTTTTTTTTTTTCCCTTTCAAAATACAGGCTCCGAAGAGGAGAAAGGATAAAGTACAGATGAAAGAGATAAACATTGGCAACGAACACGAGTATGGCGACGTCAACATCCAGATGACCTCCTACGATATGTGTCTCGTGGAGCATTTTGCTCAGTACGTGCACAGGCTCTGCAACCGCCTCTCCGTTCGAGTGATCGAAAGGTACGGGCAGCGCGGCTCTGCGTTTGCCGTCCCTCGCGGTCGCGTTGCGTTGGGCCGCGTGAGGCTCGTAGATGGTGATACCTCGCAGGCAAGGGCGCAATCTCATCTCTCAGTTAGATTCCCACACGTGAATCCAAATCGTCTGTCATCTCTTTTTGTGTGCCTGTATGGTTTTGGATGCTTTATTCCTATAAGGAAGGCTGAAACTGAGTTGTTCAAGCACTGAATAGATTTAAAGGAAAAAACAGCTGTTACTTTTCATTCCTTTGAGAAAAAGGCTTAAGCCTGTGGGTGCTGAGCTCGGGAATGTAGGCTTAAGTATTGCTGACTTTTGCTGCTGTTTTCTCTTCATAGCATTTAATCCAGACTCCGCGCATATATTGTGCAGCAAGCGGGTGATACTGATTATACAAACTGGAATGAGCTTGGAAAACCCCTGAAGATTGCGGGACAGCTACCCGCTATTTTAGTTTAGTAGCAGAGGACGCTTTGGTCGCATGCTAGGTCTCCGAAGCCAGTGTACCCCTGGTTTTACTGAGTCTGAGGAATGAGCTGCTGGAGAGGGTGCAGAGGAGGCCACGCAGATGCTGAGAGGGCTGGAGCAGCTCTGCTGTGAGGCCAGGCTGAGAGAGCTGGGGCTGTTCAGCCTGGAGAAGAGGAGGCTCCGGGGAGAGCTGAGAGCGGCTCCCAGTGCCCAAAGGGGGCTGCAGGAAAGGTGGGGAGAGACTCTTCAGCAGGGCCTGCTGGGACAGGACGAGGGGTGATGGTTTCAAAACAGAGGGAGGTAGATTTAGATTAGATATCAGGAAGAAATTTTTTACGCTGAGGGTGGTGAAGCACTGTCCCAGGTTGCCCAGAGAGGCGGTGGATGCCCCATCCCTGGAAACATTCCAGGCCAGGTTGGCCGGGGCTCTGAGCAACCTGATGTGGTTGGAGATGTCCCTGCTCCTGGCAGGGGGGTTGGGCTGGGTGGACTTTGAAGGCCCCTTCCCACCCAAACCCTTCTGTGGTTCTGTGGTTCTAGCTCATACAGGTTAGATCTATCAAAAATCAGTTTCTTGATGTCCCTCCACTTTGCTGAACTGCCAGCCGTGGATCTGAAATCCTGTGCCCACAGATCAGTCGCCTGTAGTCTCTCTGTGATGTCTTTTGCACCAAACAGCACTGAAAAGTGACATGTGGGTGACGGATGGGTGTTTGTTTCGAGAAGTATACCCGGCGATGCTAAGAAATGACAATTCTGTTACCAGCGACGTGCTTGAAAGCATTTGCAGAGAAATCGCACAGCCTGAGGCTGCGGACGGTACTTTTGGTGTAAAGTGTTATTACCTGGTGTCATGTCTGTGCCCTCTGAGCTTGGACTTGGCGTGCGGAGCTCAGTATGTACAGAAATAATTAATTTGCCCTTTAAGAGCAAAAACTGTAGGGTAAAGCATGGGCAGCAGGGTGGAGCCTGTTGTAATTGATGCTGTGCTGGAGATGGGGAGGCGGAGGGCTCCGGCGTAACGCGAACAGGAGAGCAGAATCTGATCCCGTGCCTGATGGTACTCCTGTTAAATCCAGGGGTGAAAACAACGTCTTGCATTGCAGCAGCGGCTTTGATTTCTGTTCCCAACAACGGCTTACAGAATAAGTCAGAACTGTTGCTTTAAAGCTCTCCTTTAACTAAGAAGTTAAAATAATACTTGGATAAAATAAAACTTCAATAAAGACGTTAGAAGTTCTCTTCCCGGGCTGGTGTTTGTAGCTGAAACAGGTTTGTGCTGGCAGTAGCGCTGCAAGCTTCTCCCTTATCTCTTTCCGGTAAAACACCCGGCTTCTGCCAGTGCTTGATTCGCAAGATACCTTGTTTGCATAATTAACTGCTCATGAAAACTTAATCTCCTTCCACGTTCTCTGCTGCTGGGGGTTGATTCGTTCCTGTAAAGTAGCGCAAATCCGTCCTCCCCGTCCTAAGCACTGACCTGTGGTTCCTGCAGCTACGCCATGCCCACCAAAACCAACGAAGTGCTGTTCTTGGAAGAGCGAGGTTCCAAAATGCAGCTGGACGCCGTCCTCACTACCCACCAGAGGGTTGTCCAGGTAGGAGCTGGCGTTTGCTGATAGCGCTGTGGCTCTTGCGCAGCACATCCCGTCGCAGGCTCTCAAAACCCCTGAGCGATTGGAGTTCAGCCCCTTGAACAAATGAAGCACGAAGAAGTCTAATTGGATTTCTTGCTCAAGGTTACTCACAAAGTAGAAGCAGAGGAGGCGTTCCTGGATTCTGTGTTTCAGCCCGAAGATTTATTATGGATTTGGTGCAGAACGCTTGATGCGAGGGGTAGAAAAGTCTCGTTGGTGGATGAATGGTTGGGCAAACTCGATGAAATTTAAAAATACCGTTAGGATCAGGGCCAGCTTCAAAAGCGTACAACTGCTCGAGGGAAATAGCTGTTTCTCCCACGTGACTTTTTCCTCGCCGATAGCGTGTTCTCTTGCTACTTGCTAAACCTCTGCTGAATTCCATTTCAAACCCAGAAGCAGACCTCTTCCACTGGAGAGAGCCGATGCGTGGTTAGCACTGGGGCTTGCAGGCTTGCCGTGGCAGCCTTTGCCTTAGAGCCTCATCTAAATTAGGATCTTGGTGCATGGTTCGGTCTCTTTACATGCAGGAGAGCAGGCAGGCAGGGCCAGGGAGCAGAATGTTCACAGAGAAAAGCTAAAAGGAGAGCTTTGGGCCGTGCTGTATGTGAGAGGGGCGCGCACGAAGCAGAGACCGCTTCTCTACTGAAGCGGTTGACTGCCGCAGGCTCGTTAATATAACAAGTCCATTTTATATGTGGTGTTCCGCTCCTGCAGCGCTTTCATTTCTTCTTTCAGATCCGCGGCTTGAGTTCCACCTTCGCTCCGATACTCTTGGAAATTATCCAGAGCAATCAGCCCGAAGGCGTCGACTTGTTAGTGAAAGAGGTACGTTTAATTTCACCGCTGCCTTTGCATTTAGGAAGCAGATACGATGCGTGACGTGAATTTGCTTTGAAAATGCAGACCTGGTCCTGAGACCGCCTACTCCGGATTTAGGGATACCCAGGATGTCCCGGAACCAGGCCCTCGCTTAGTCTATCAAAACCCATGACCTCTAAATCTTAACGAGTGTTTAATTTTCCAATTAGCCTCCTATAACGAGCGCCACAGAAGGCACCTTCCCAGCCAGTCTTAATGAGCTGTAGGAGATGGCAGGTTGCAAGTCGCTTCCCTTGCCGACGCAGATTCCCCGCGACTCGGAAGGGAACGCTTTGCTCCGGCAGGGCTTCACCGCCTCCTACCTGGGAATCACCAGGAACTTCATGAAGCGGTCGATAGCAAAGCTGAGGCTGGAAACCGGAATGCTGTGCCCTGTTTTGTTGGAATTTGCTCCGGGAGAGGTGCAGCTTGTTTTCTGCAGAGAGGTCCAACAGTTTTCTCGGCACTGAGGACTTCAGGGCAGAACTCCAGTCCGTGGTGGGCCAGGCACAAGGAGAGATTTAAACTTCTCTCACTTCACATTCAGACAGAACGGTCCCAGGAAGCCAAATTTATTCAGGGACAAAAGATTTTTGCACCTTGAAAGGGAAGGCAATAGAGTAAACTCAAATATGAAAACACAGTTGGCTTCTTAAATGGTCTTTGAAGGATGTTTAGTTACCTCCAGCTCTGCAAAACCAGGAGGAATACGGGAGAAGGTCTCTAGAGTCCAGTACCGTTCTCTGCTTTGGTCACAGTGCCATCCCTCCCTTAGGCCTGCCATTTCTTTGGTTTTTGGTTTTTGTTTTTTTTTAATTTTGGCTGATGGCTTTATCTCTGGAGAGAGAACTGTGACATTGTGCCTTTTGCAAAGTCACTGCGGTCTGGTGCGGGAAGCCCAGGGGAGAGACCCAAGCTTGCTTCCTACAACTGGAAGCAGAAGATTAAAGCTTTGGGATGCTCTTGCAAAGCTCTGGAGAAGGTGGCAGGTCTCCTCAAGAAAGTGGATGGTACGGTGATGGGCAGCGGCAGACTTGGAGGCTGACTTCTTGAGCACGCTCTGCCAAAAGCAGTTAGCCAGGAGAGGAGGAGCCTACAAGGCCGAATTTTAGAGCCCGCATGGCTGTCGCGCTCGCTTGCTGCCAGAATTTTTCTGCCCTCTGTGATTTACCCCCAGGAGCTGCTCCTGTGGGAGGCTGAGAGCTCTGCCGCCAACTTCCAGGCTGAGCTGCCCGCGAGATCCGAGCCTGCAGCGAGCTTCCCGCTCCCTGGGTTCAGCGGGATTTAACTCCTTGATTTTTCCACTCTTAAGTGATTCTCTTTGGGAAAAGCTTTGTCTTCCTCTTGATTTCAAAAAATACTCAAGAGGTGATTCTGATTTCCTCGGATTTGTGTGTTTTGTTTTTTTTTTTTTTTCCTCCCTCCGCAGCACACAGAAGCTGACTTCAAGAGCCGCTTAAAGTCTCGCCCAGAACTTGAGGAGCTGCTAGCGCAGATGAACTGAGGTGAGGAAGAACGCTCCCTCCGTTTCGGAGCCGCCCCTGGGAAAGGCGAGGCTTCTCCTCCTCGGCTGCGCGAGCCTCCGGAAGGCGACTTCGTGAGCGCCGTACCGATAATTTGGTGAAGCGGAAGAAATTCCCGCTGTTGTCAAGCAGCTTGTCTTAATAAAGAGAAACGCGTGTTTGTATCGGGACGGAGTGAAGGGGGTCACGATGAAATGGGGGTTTACTTTTCTCAATTCTTCTTTTTGTTTTTTTTTTTTTTCTTTCTGATTTGCCTTGGATCCCCAAAGTCAATTTAGTTTTTCCAACAGAAAGGGAAGGAATTCCCTGTGCCTTGAAACGACAAATCTTGGAAGCGCGAAGTGATTTGGGGAACTTCCCAGCATGGTGCCAGGTGCTTTTCCCAGGTCTGCTGCTTTTCCAGAGTGACCTGGGACCGAATGTGGCCGAGCTGCTCAGCCTGCGACACCCGGAGCCCACGGGGAGCCGCGCCTTTTGGGTGCACGTGTGGGTGCTGGCTCGCACGGGTCGCAGTGCCTGGGTTTTTACTCCAGTTCTCGCTATTTCAGATCGCGAGAGTGGGTGCGCTCGGCTGGTTTTATTTAGGCTGGAGCTGACTCTCATTTCAAGAAGTTTGTTAGAACCACATTTGAGCCCTGCTTTGATGGATGCTAAGAGGAGGTTCTGTTCCTGCCCCAAAACTGGTTTATTTGGGTTTTTTTTTCGCCCTTTCTAAGCACCAACTCTTTAAAAGAGGGAAAATAACTCCTTGGCACTCTTCCCCCAAACCTGGGGCTGCTCAGGGCTTGCCGGATATTCACTCCCGTTCCAGCCCACAAAAAGGGATTTTATTTTCTTTTTCATAGCTCATTTCTAGGTGGTGGTGTCCAAACGAGTCCCCCACCCGTGAGAGCACCTTTCTTCTCCTGTCCCTAATGCTCCGGGGCCTTCCTGGGAGATAAATCCCCACCAAACTCCGGTCCCGTGGGCTGCCGCTGCTGGGAAAACCTCTGGGAACGCGCAGGGAAGGACACGGAGCGCAAATCCCCAGCAGGGCTGTTGCATCCAGCCTGGGTGCCGTGAACGGTCCCAGTTTGGGGACGTTTTGGGCTGGAAATTCCCACCTGACCCCACAAGCATCCCCTGCGAGCTCCCGGTTATCCCCGGCAGCGCAGATGGAGACGAGCTAATGCCACTGGATTTAATTTCTCAACAACGTACCGCGGATTTAACGGCACAGCCACCCGCTTGATTAAAAAAAATAACACAAAAAAAGGGTGAAATGGCGCAGCCGCCCCGTTCCTGGGGTGCCGATAACCGGAGCGGGACCCCCCGGTGCTTTCAGTCCCCGGCGGGCGACGGGTGGGCTTGGCGTGAACCGGCTGCCTGCCGCGGCTCCTCGCCGCGCCGCCGCCGCGCCATGCACTCGCCGAAAGCCCGGACCTGGGGCTGGCAGTGCCGCCAGTCCCGCCGCGCCGCCATGCACTCCTGCAGCTCGCGGTGCCGCGCCGCGCAGCCCGTCCGCGCGATCATGGCGTCCAGCGGGTCCTCGGCCTCCTCGTCTTCCTTCGACGGCGGACGGTTCCAGGCGTGTCCGGGCCTCGCCATCGCTGAGCCGGGCTGGGGAGAGGTGGCGGGCGTCAGGGCGTTGCCTTCCCCCCCCTCCTTGGGTCACTGACCCCTTTTTTGGGGGGCACCCCAGGGTGCCCAGCACCCTCCGTGCCCCCGTGGGTGCCCCCGTACGCCCCGTGCACCCCAGGAGGAGCTCAGCAAGCCCCCCACCCCTCCATGGATGCTCGGCGCTCTCTGCGCCCCCTCCCGCGCCTCCGTGGGTGCCCAGCACCCCCCGTGGGCCCGACCCCCACCCATGGGTGCTCCCCCACCCACACCTGCCCACCCCCCCACGGGTGCCCAGCACCCCCCATGGGCCCGACCCCCACCCATGGGTGCTCCCCCACCCACACCTGCCCACCCCCCCACGGGTGCCCAGCACCCCCCATGGGCCCGACCCCCACCCATGGGTGCTCCCCCACCCACACCTGCCCACCCCCCCAGGGGTGCCCAGCACCCCCCATGGGCCCGACCCCCACCCATGGGTGCTCCCCGACCCACACCTGCCCACCCCCCCAGGGGTGCCCAGCACCCCCCGTGGGCCCGACCCCCACCCATGGGTGCTCCCCCACCCACACCTGCAAACCCCCCCAGGGGTGCCCAGCACCCCCCGTGGGCCCGACCCCCACCCATGGGTGCTCCCCCACCCACACCTGCCCACCCCCCCACGGGTGCCCAGCACCCCCCGTGGGCCCGACCCCCACCCATGGGTGCTCCCCCACCCACACCTGCCCACCCCACCACGGGTGCCCAGCACCCTCATGCACCCCCCCAGGGGTGCCCAGCAGCTCCCCCACGCACCCCGCCCCCACCCACGGGTGCCCAGCGCCCCCCTGAACCCCTGCCTGCCCACCCCTCCCCCCCTCCATGGCTCCCCATCCCCCACAGTGGAGGCCCAGCGCCCTCCACGCCCCTCCCATGGGCGCTCAGCGCCTCCCCCCACGCATCTCAGCACCACCCATGGGTGCCCCGCACCCTCCACGCCCTCCTGATCCGCACGCAGCCCCTCAGCGCCCCCCCCGTACCAGGCCAGCAGCGCAGCGCGGCCCCTTTAAGGCTGGCGTCGGAACGGGCACGGCCGGGGCGGGGCGGCGGGAGCTGCTCGTTCATTGGAGGAAGCTCTTCCGCTTCCGCCTCGCGGGGGCTGACGGGAAGGAAGGAGGCGGAAGAGGGAGCACCGGGCAAGATGGCGGCGACGCTGCGCATCCAGAGCGACTGGAGCCAGGCGCTGAGGTGAGCGCGGTCCGTCCCGGTCCCCTCCGCCTGGCCCCGCTCCCCTGCCCCGCGCTCACCGCCGCGCTTTTTCTCCGCAGGAGGGACGAGGGCGAGGCCTGGCTGAGCTGCCGGAGCCATGGTGGGTGCTGAGAGGCCCGAGCAGGCCTCGGGCGGGGCGGGATGAGGGCGGCTGGGGGGGTTGGGAGGGGGGAGGGAGGTTATGGGGGGCTGTGGGTTAGGAGGGGGGAGGGAGGTTATGGGGGGCTGTGGGTTAGAGGGGGGAGGGAGGTTATGGGGGGCTGTGGGTTAGGAGGGGGGAGGGAGGTTATGGGGGGCTGTGGGTTAGGAGGGGGGAGGGAGGTTATGGGGGGCTGTGGGTTAGGAGGGGGGAGGGAGGTTATGGGGGGCTGTGGGTTAGGAGGGGGGAGGGAGGTTATGGGGGGCTGTGGGTTAGGAGGGGGGAGGGAGGTTATGGGGGGGCTGGGGGGGTTAGGAGGGGGGAGGGAGGTTATGGGGGGCTGTGGGTTAGGAGGGGGGAGGGAGGTTATGGGGGGCCGTGGGTTAGGAGGGGGGAGGGAGGTTATGGGGGGCCGTGGGTTAGGAGGGGGGAGGGAGGTTATGGGGGGCCGTGGGTTAGGGGGGAGGGAGGTTATGGGGGGCTGTGGGTTAGGAGGGGGGAGGGAGGTTATGGGGGGGCTGGGGGGGTTAGGAGGGGGAGGGAGGTTATGGGGGGCTGTGGGTTAGGAGGGGGGAGGGAGGTTATGGGGGGCTGTGGGTTAGGAGGGGGGAGGGAGGTTATGGGGGGCCGTGGGTTAGGAGGGGGGAGGGAGGTTATGGGGGGCTGTGGGTTAGGAGGGGGGAGGGAGGTTATGGGGGGTGTGGGTTAGGGGGGGGAGGGAGGTTATGGGGGGCTGTGGGTTAGGGGGGGGAGGGAGGTTATGGGGGGCTGTGGGTTAGGAGGGGGGAGGGAGGTTATGGGGGGCTGTGGGTTAGGGGGGGGAGGGAGGTTATGGGGGGCCGTGGGTTAGGAGGGGGGAGGGAGGTTATGGGGGGCCGTGGGTTAGGGGGGAGGGAGGTTATGGGGGGTGTGGGTTAGGGGGGGGAGGGAGGTTATGGGGGGCCGTGGGTTAGGAGGGGGGAGGGAGGTTATGGGGGGCTGTGGGTTAGGAGGGGGGAGGGAGGTTATGGGGGGCTGTGGGTTAGGGGGGAGGGAGGTTATGGGGGGCTGTGGGTTAGGGGGGAGGGAGGTTATGGGGGGCTGTGGGTTAGGAGGGGGGAGGGAGGTTATGGGGGGCTGTGGGTTAGGAGGGGGGAGGGAGGTTATGGGGGGCTGTGGGTTAGGGGGGAGGGAGGTTATGGGGGGGCTGTGGGTTAGGAGGGGGGAGGGAGGTTATGGGGGGCTGTGGGTTAGGAGGGGGGAGGGAGGTTATGGGGGGCTGTGGGTTAGGAGGGGGGAGGGAGGTTATGGGGGGCTGTGGGTTAGGGGGGAGGGAGGTTATGGGGGGGCTGTGGGTTAGGAGGGGGGAGGGAGGTTATGGGGGGCTGTGGGTTAGGAGGGGGGAGGGAGGCTATGGGGGGCCGTGGGTTAGGGGGGGGAGGGAGGTTATGGGGGGCCGTGGGTTAGGGGGGAGGGAGGTTATGGGGGGCTGTGGGTTAGGAGGGGGGAGGGAGGCTATGGGGGGCCGTGGGTTAGGGGGGGGAGGGAGGCTATGGGGGGCCGTGGGTTAGGGGGGGGAGGGAGGTTATGGGGGGCTGTGGGTTAGGAGGGGGGAGGGAGGTTATGGGGGGCCGTGGGTTAGGAGGGGGGAGGGAGGTTATGGGGGGCCGTGGGTTAGGAGGGGGGAGGGAGGTTATGGGGGGTGTGGGTTAGGAGGGGGGAGGGAGGTTATGGGGGGCCGTGGGTTAGGAGGGGGGAGGGAGGTTATGGGGGGTGTGGGTTAGGAGGGGGGAGGGAGGTTATGGGGGGTGTGGGTTAGGGGGGGGAGGGAGGTTATGGGGGGCTGTGGGTTAGGGGGGGGAGGGAGGTTATGGGGGGCCGTGGGTTAGGAGGGGGGAGGGAGGTTATGGGGGGCCGTGGGTTAGGAGGGGGGAGGGAGGTTATGGGGGGCCGTGGGTTAGGGGGGAGGGAGGTTATGGGGGGCTGTGGGTTAGGGGGGAGGGAGGTTATGGGGGGCTGTGGGTTAGGAGGGGGGAGGGAGGTTATGGGGGGCTGTGGGTTAGGGGGGAGGGAGGTTATGGGGGGCCGTGGGTTAGGAGGGGGGAGGGAGGTTATGGGGGGCCGTGGGTTAGGAGGGGGGAGGGAGGTTATGGGGGGCTGTGGGTTAGGAGGGGGGAGGGAGGTTATGGGGGGCTGTGGGTTAGGGGGGAGGGAGGTTATGGGGGGCTGTGGGTTAGGGGGGAGGGAGGTTATGGGGGGGCTGTGGGTTAGGAGGGGGGAGGGAGGTTATGGGGGGCTGTGGGTTAGGGGGGGGAGGGAGGTTATGGGGGTCTGTGGGTGAGGAGGGGGGAGGGAGGTTATGGGGGGCCGTGGGTTAGGAGGGGGGAGGGAGGTTATGGGGGGCCGTGGGTTAGGAGGGGGGAGGGAGGTTATGGGGGTCTGTGGGTGAGGAGGGGGGAGGGAGGTTATGGGGGTCTGTGGGTGAGGAGGGGGGAGGGAGGTTATGGGGGGCTGTGGGTTAGGGGGGGGAGGGAGGTTATGGGGGGCTGTGGGTTAGGAGGGGGGAGGGAGGTTATGGGGGGCTGTGGGTTAGGAGGGGGGAGGGAGGTTATGGGGGGCCGTGGGTTAGGAGGGGGGAGGGAGGTTATGGGGGGCTGTGGGTTAGGAGGGGGGAGGGAGGTTATGGGGGGCTGTGGGTTAGGAGGGGGGAGGGAGGTTATGGGGGGCTGTGGGTTAGGAGGGGGGAGGGAGGTTATGGGGGGCCGTGGGTTAGGAGGGGGGAGGGAGGTTATGGGGGGCCGTGGGTTAGGAGGGGGGAGGGAGGTTATGGGGGGCCGTGGGTTAGGGGGGAGGGAGGTTATGGGGGGCTGTGGGTTAGGAGGGGGGAGGGAGGTTATGGGGGGCCGTGGGTTAGGAGGGGGGAGGGAGGTTATGGGGGGCCGTGGGTTAGGAGGGGGGAGGGAGGTTATGGGGGGCCGTGGGTTAGGAGGGGGGAGGGAGGTTATGGGGGGCCGTGGGTTAGGAGGGGGGAGGGAGGTTATGGGGGGCCGTGGGTTAGGAGGGGGGAGGGAGGTTATGGGGGGCCGTGGGTTAGGAGGGGGGAGGGAGGTTATGGGGGGCTGTGGGTTAGGGGCGGGGAGGGAGGTTATGGGGGGCCGTGGGTTAGGAGGGGGGAGGGAGGTTATGGGGGGCCGTGGGTTAGGGGGGAGGGAGGTTATGGGGGGCCGTGGGTTAGGAGGGGGGAGGGAGGTTATGGGGGGCCGTGGGTTAGGAGGGGGGAGGGAGGTTATGGGGGGCCGTGGGTTAGGAGGGGGGAGGGAGGTTATGGGGGGCCGTGGGTTAGGAGGGGGGAGGGAGGTTATGGGGGGCCGTGGGTTAGGAGGGGGGAGGGAGGTTATGGGGGGCCGTGGGTTGGGGGGGGAGGGAGGTTATGGGGGGCTGTGGGTTAGGAGGGGGGAGGGAGGTTATGGGGGGCTGTGGGTTAGGGGGGAGGGAGGTTATGGGGGGCCGTGGGTTAGGGGGGAGGGAGGTTATGGGGGGCTGTGGGTTAGGAGGGGGGAGGGAGGTTATGGGGGGCCGTGGGTTGGGGGGGGAGGGAGGTTATGGGGGGCCGTGGGTTAGGAGGGGGGAGGGAGGTTATGGGGGGCTGTGGGTTAGGAGGGGGGAGGGAGGTTATGGGGGGCTGTGGGTTAGGAGGGGGGAGGGAGGTTATGGGGGGCTGTGGGTTAGGAGGGGGGAGGGAGGTTATGGGGGGCTGTGGGTTAGGGGGGGGGAGGGAGGTTATGGGGGGCTGTGGGTTAGGAGGGGGGAGGGAGGTTGAGGGAGGGGGGAGGGCGGTTGAGGGAGCCCTGTGGTTTAGGGGAGGATGAGGGGAAGGTGGGCGGAGCGGGGAGGTCTGGGGCTGGGGGGCAGCCCAGCTGATGGCTGCTGTCCCCGCAGGGAAGCCGACCCTGTACGGCAGCCTGACCCGCCGCGGGCTCAGCGCCGAGGGCGTCCCCGACATCGCTGCCTCCGAGGGCTTCGTGGTGGGGGAAGTCACCAAGGTGCGTGATGATGCTCTGACACCAGCCACAATCGCAGCCTAAAGCTGCCCCCCAGTCCCCTGCGCGGTCCCATCCGGTTATCCTGGGCCTCCCACCCGCGCGGTGCCCTGGAGCCGCTCCGTAGCGTCCCGTAGTTGGGCTGGGGTTACGTGTCACGGCTGGCCAGGCCGTAGCGGCCATCGCTTGCCGCGCAGGACCTGCGTTTTGAGGAGGCGTAAGGAGACGAGCCCAACGCTGCGCCTTCCATCGATCTTCAGGCTGTGAGAGACCGCAGCTGGGCCCAGATCGTACTTCTGCCCTGGCAGCGTCTGTGTTTCGATACAACTGACGGCGCTTCTAATTCTTTTTCTCCTCTAGAAAAGCATTCTCATTTCTTGTCCTCACGAAAACGTGTCCACAAAGTTCCTGGCCCCCTACACGACTTTTTCTAGAATTCATCAGAAAAGCGTAAGTAACCTTGCGAAGAGAGCGGGGAAATAACTGGAAGGGACCGTAAACGTTCACAACGCGTCTGTGGCTGTCGCGTGCTCGTTCCGAGGGGCGGCCTGCAGCGTGACGTTGCGTGTGAGCTAGGTGATAAATCATGGAAACTTGGGAAAATGGATTGCGGTTAAGTTTAGTGCTCGGAGAGAATCTGTGGAATTCTTGAGACTGATTTCTTGATCTGCTCGTGCTAGATTCCCCCCCGCAAAGGAACCAGATGTGTGAATTGGTGTGTCAAAAACCGAGGTAAAAATAAGCGTTTCCAGGCGCTCAGCTCTTCAGCTCCGAGCGGTTCAAATCTCTGCCGGGTGTGTGGCGGCTCTTTGCTCCCCTGTGATGAAGTTGTCTTTGGTATTTGCCGTGTGAATTTCTGTTTGCGGGGCTGGGAGTTGAACGCTGCGTAAACTCGCCTTGACCTGGTGGGAGCTGAGAGGCCGGAAAGGCCCGGCTTGTACTTAAAAAATAAATAAATTGCGTTAACTCCTAATTTATTTAAAAGCATCCTGTTTGTTTTGCTGAATAATCTCTTTTTTTTTTGTTGCACTCCCGTCGATCTGGGGGCGCAGCTCCTCGCTGAGCGGTGACACAGGAGGGCTGTCTCTGACTTGAAATTTCGTTTCCTCACTGAAGAGAAGCGCGTGACTTGGCGTTGCTGGAAGGTAGCCTGCGCTTTCGCCGAACGCTTAACCCTACGTGGGAATGATCCGAGAAACTGAGGGGCGTGCAGCCCGCTGCCCTAAAGGGGTTCCCCTGAAGGCTCCTGGAGGTGTTTCGGCACGCTCCTCTCGTGATTTATTGAGGAAATTGTTGCGCTGAACCCAGCTGGACATGCCGAAAAGCCAGCCTCCATTAGTGGAGCTCACAAGGGGCGTAAATCGAGCTGCAATTCCGTGTCTCACCAGCTGTTTTCAGAGGAAGCGGGGCTCTGCTGGGAGACGGAGCCTGGGGAGGCAGAGGTGAATCACTTCGGAGCTTTGTGCTGCTTAAGAGCCCCCAGCTGCCCGTTTGCGCGAGAAACGGCGTCGACGTTCAGAGCACCGCAAAACGGAAATGCAGGCGCAAGCGTTCAGCGAACGCGCTGCTGGGCGCTCGTGCCTGGCCTTGCCTGTTAACGTATCCCGCCTGAAAATCTGGGGAGGTGCCAGATGTCAGTGGTGCTTTTTGCTCCTGCTTGAATGACCTTCACAGGATTTCTTGTTTTTTTTTTTTTTTTTTTTACACTAGGGAGCAAACTACCTTAGATTGGTTTGCCACTCACGTTACCGGTGTCGTTCTCACATTACCAGCCAGTAAACGGCTGTTTTAACGGCTAAACCGTTGCCTTGTGCTCTTATTTACATCTTCTAATTCCTGTTTCAGTTCCCAAATTTATTTTTCAAGTGGAGGTTGGGTATTGACCCTGCACCCTGTTAACCTTAGCCGTGGTTTGAGCTGTCAGAGCTTTTTCAGGAGAGGAGTTTGGTCTGATTCTTGCTCGAATAGGAGAACGTGTGACTGAAGCGTGGCATCTCCTGTCCCGAGAAGCCCTGGCAGAAATAGGGTGCCTGAAGGCATCATCCTTCAGTCTCAGGCCTCTGGCTGTCCTCTTTCTTGGCCACGTTCCTCAGTTTACTCGTATCTTTGGGTTTCCCCAGAAACACGGCGGTAAAATCCAACTGTCTCTTCAGGCTGGCCGCTAGCTAAGGCTGAAAATGATCTTGTTTGAAATCAAATTCTTTTCTGAACAACTAACTAATCTGAAGCCTGGGGTGAAGATGAGCAGCCTCGTCCCTCACACGCCTGTCCTGGCTGGGACCTGCGAGCGCGCTGACGGACCGTGCAAGGGAAGAGAAACCTGTGCTTCATCGTGGTGGCGAGGGATGAGAGCGGCGATGGAACCCTTCTTGTGCTGGATCTGCGTTTCTCGCTTCTGTCAGTGGATTTCACCGCTGCCGTGGCTGTGTTCTAGCTAGAGTAGCTGTTATCTGAAATTATTTTAGAATAGAATGTTTCAGGGACCTGCAATGATTGGGCAGCGATGATGTCTGGCATGGCGGGAGAGGCTGCCCTGGCACTCAGCGTCTCTTCCGAAGGGCTCAGCTCTCCCAGTGTTTACGCAGAGCGGGCAGTTGTTGATAATTCAGCGTGGCAGGCTGCAAGGAGTTAGCCTGCCAGCGTGAGGAGCTAGTTTTGAGTCAGCGTTTCAGAAAATTTAGGCCGCGTCGTTGTTTCGTAAACGTCTCAAACAATGTCTCTTGGGTTTGTGAGTTGAGGCGCTCTCAAGCCAGCCAGTTACCTCGAGCTGCTGCGGAACAGCTTGGCTCAACTTCTTATCTGTGTACGGGAGCTGCTAGAAAAATCCAAATTTCTGATCCAGCCAGGGTAAACTTGAAATACAACTGCTGCCTGTGCAGTCTCTGACTCAGCGTTTCTTTTTCTCCCTGCTTTGCAGATCTCTGCAGAGTCACAGGCAGAGAATAACAATTTCTCTGTAAATTTTGGTGGCGACCGCAAGAAATCTGGGGTGCTTCGTGCCGGGTTGCAGTCACCCAGCTAATCTGAGCCCTGCCTGCGGGGTCAGCCCACACCCGCAGCTCGCTCCTGAAGGAGGAACGCAGCAATCTGTGTAAAGGGATAAACTGAGGAGAATTTCTTTTTATGCTGCCCTTGTCCTCTAGAAAAAAAAACCCTGCTGTACAGGATCTGCTTGGTTTTTTGATTTCGTAAAGGCTTAATTAATAGCTCGTAAAACTTACTGCCTTGTATAACGCTATTAAATGTTAGAAGACTTATCAGGCTCTAGCTGTTAAGCTAGGCGCGTGGAAATTCTTTCTGGTGTTCTAAATGTCTAGCAGTACGTCTTGGGGAGCTAAAAAGTGCTGAATGATGGCCTTAGCATGTCTCCCCCAGTACAAACTTAGGCTCTTGAGCAAAAATACCTACGTACGGGGTCTTACAAAGCTAACGTTTGGTGTTTTTACCCTCCTGCAGATTACCTGTCTTGATATTTCCAGCGGCGGAGGGCTCGGCGTGTCTACCAGCACAGATGGGACCATGAAAATCTGGCAGGCTGCAAATGGAGAAATAAGAGTAAGAGCCTCCAGCTTTGATGTTGGGCGTTGTCTGGGACGTTACCGAAGTCACTCGGCTGTGACTTCGGTCGGGCTATCCGCACGCGGTGGTCTGGGGCTGGCAGGAATCTGGCTTTTGATCGAAAAGCTAGTTTAAATTTGGCATGGCAGCTCCTAAGTGGCGTGGAACAAGCACTGAATTTCTTCTGCAGTGGAGAAGAGATGAGGAAAAAAAGACTCCTGGCCCTGGTGGGTTATCCACATCATGGCTTAGCTGCCTTCTTGTGGAGCTTGACCTGTCAGCTGCTTGTTCACCAGAGGATAAAGACATTTAACCTGTTAATAGAAACAGATGTAGTACCCTTTGCTGTGTAATTAGCTGCTCAAACGGCAGAGGGGGGCCCAAATTGTACCTGCTAGCTCTCTGACTAGCTCAGATTCAGGCAAGTGCCTTGCAGGAACGCAAACCCAGAGGATCTGAGCTTAATCCCCACATGGGAACACCAAATTCCAGTGTCATAGCTCAAAAATTGCTCGGCGCGAGGGTGATAACGACGGAACTAGCACGTAGCTCTTTGTTTTTCCAGAGGCTGTTGGAAGGCCATGTGTATGATGTGAATTGTTGCAGGTTTTTCCCATCGGGCCTCGTGGTTCTGAGTGGGGGAATGGATGCCCAGCTAAAGATCTGGTCAGCAGAAGACGCCAGTTGCGTAGTAACATTTAAAGGTCACAAAGGAGGTATGGAGTGCTTAGCCTTTGAAATGCTTCATCTGCCGTGTCTATAATTATTTTGCTAACGTTCAGTCCCCAGCCTGCTGCACTTTGTGCTCTGCATTTATATTAGATGTCCAGAATATATTTTTTTCAAGCTCCCAGAACTTAAATAAAAAGATCAGTAGTTGCAGTATTAGCTGAAATAGTTTCTTCTCACTGCATTTTCTTCATTAATTTTCCACATTTTCCTCATGAATTAAGGCAAAAAGAGGGAGCATGCAGTCCATTAGCCTGTTGCTTGCACCGGGATCATCCTGCTCACCTTCGGTTGCTCCACAGCCCCTTTTTTTTTTTATTTATTTTATTTGCACATAGCAATTTATTACGGGCTTGCAAAACTCGGGCAGGCAGTTACCTGCCTTGAAGACACGAGCTGTTGAAAGTGAGTAAGGCACAGCGAGAGCAGCTGCGAGGATCCTTAAGTGATTATTTCTTAAGAAGGGCTGGAATAAGCTCGTTCACCCTTGTGCTGAGGGCAGATGTTCAGCTCTGCCCCTGCTGATGGTCTTGCTGCCGAAAATGAGAGCAAATTCTTCACCCTCCCTCTGTCCTCACGTAGAGGATTCACTGGCCGCCTCGTGTGGCCAGTTGGGTGCTGTTCCTTGTGTCCAGGATCCACACTGCGAACTCTTCCAGTTGATGCTTAGTCCCAGAGAGGAACTGCAAGGGATGGAAAATGAGTTAGCCAGGAAGGCTCCTGAGAGCTGAGATCGAAGCAATTTCTGGACAGAGCCTCTGTTAATCTCCGGAAAGAAGATTTGGTTTCCAGGACCCCTCATTCAGTGTGGATTTATACGTAATGCTTAAGCAGGCTCCCATTTTCCCCCTGTTTACACCCAGCCCAGAGCACAGGGGCCAGTGGAGCTCTCTTCTCACGGGCAGGTGGTTGCTTCCTAAGGGACGCCGACTCGAACGCTTGGGTGCTGGTGAGCAAGTCCAAGTGAGTTGTGGATGTGGCATCAGATGCCCAAAACCCTGCCCTAAATTAGCAAAGCTTCATCAAAAAGCTTAAGAAGCCCTGTGGCTGGCTGGCCAAAACTTGATTAACTCAAAAACTCATCTTGCACCGAGCGTGCCGTTATTTTCCTGTGATCTATTTGTGTGGATTCAAAATATTTTGCAGCAAATGTCCTGTAAACAAAGCGTGACAGGGCTTTGGCTGGAAAGACGCTGGCTGCCTCCCGATGACTCTGAAGCTGACTTTAGTCACTGCTTATAACTCCCGCCCAAACTGCTGCAGTTGGTTTTGGCTTGCTTGGCTTCTCCTGTCATTTGAGCTTGTCACGTTTAATGACTGCTTCTGTAGGGAAAGCATAAATTAGATCTTCTCACCGTCTGACTTTTCCCTTCCAAAAAACCACTGCGTCGTTTTTCAGATCTCAAAATCCCACAGTGAGGTGAGGTATTCAGGGGATGTTAGCACCTCCAAAAACTGCTCTTCTGATGCTGCTGTACTGGATAATGTGGGTGCTGCTTGCCCCACACAATTTCTGGGATTATCTAGCGCTGAACTTGGCAGCACTTTAAGAGCGCTGGGCCAGGCTGTTTTCTGCCCAGGTTAGAGGAAAATTTCGGAGGTAGAAACTCGGCAGCAGCTGTCATATCAGCTCAGTCTGAGGCGAGGTGCTGGGTGGTGGCTCCTGCTCTGCATGGTTTTCTGGGAGCTCCAGCCTTCCACAAAAATCTCTGTAGATGCTGTGGCTCCCCACCCCACGTTGCACCCCACACAGTTTGGCTGTGTGTGACTGCTGGCACTCTGGGGACGGTGGCTCGGGGCTTGCAGTTGCGTTTGCCTTGGGAAATGAGATACTTTGTCTGCCTTTCGTGCTGTCTGCCTGAACATGGTTTTTGCTTTGATGCAGGAATTTTGGACACTGCCATTGTGGATCGGGGAAGAAATGTCCTTTCCTGCTCTAGAGACGGCACTGCCCGCCTCTGGGACTGTGGCAAATCCGCCTGTCTGGGTGTCGTCGCTGACTGCGGCTCTCCCGTCAACGGCATTGCCTTGGGCGCTGCTGACGACTCGCTGAACCTGGGCACGCCTGAAAAAGCTCCTAGTAAGGGTCTTTCTCTTAAAATTCATCTTTGTTCCCCTGTCCCAAACTGCTTACGTTTGTCACCAGCAATCCTGAGCGTGTGGTGTCCTTGTACCACCTCGGGAAGGGAACTGGGGTCACCAGAGCAGAGCACTCCGGTCCTGCGGAGGAACTGAGCCTTATCAAGCAGTTTAAGTAATTAAGATCAGGGTCTCTTTGATTACTAGCCTGCCTTGCTGCGTCTGGTGTCTTAGGATGTGGAGAAACGCTGTTATAAACGTTCAGCAGGGGTGGAATAGAGTATCTTCAGTTGGAAGGGACCTAAAATGATTGTGTAGCCCAACTGCCTGACCAGTTCAGGGCTGACCAAAAGTTAAGGGCCCTGTCCAAATGCCTCTTAAACACCGACAGGCTTGGGGCAGCGAGCACCTCTCTGGAAATCCTGTTCCAGTGTTTGACCGCCATCTCAGCCGACGCCTCCCCTGGTGCAGCCCTGAACCCTGATTCCAGCTGTCAGGTTTTGGTACCATCAAGACTCTTTGCGTACCGACTGCTGGAATTAACTGTTGTCCTTTTGTCAGGTGATCGTGAGATTGGGACAGAAGGGAAAATCCTGCTGCTGGCTCGAGAAGACAAGAAGCTTCAAGGAGTGGGACTGCAGAGCAGGCAGCCGGTAAGGAGTCTCAAGAGCGTTCTCCCCTTGTGTATTCCGTGGAGGAAAGATTAAAACCTGGTACAATAAAGGGATGCTTTCTCTCCCTCCTCCTGGCTAGACTTGTGTGAGGGGTTTGAGGAGTATCATGACTTTAACCCAGGTTTGGAGAAGACTCTTTAAACAGTGGCCAGTAGATGTCATTGTGAAAGCGGGAACTACAGGCTGTCTCATGCAGCCGAGGTGTGAAGTCGCGGTTTGTTCTGGTGGGTGTTTGAATTCAGAGTGTGAAGGGGACCTTGAGTGGTTACCGGTCCATCTCCCTCCTCTCGGTGAAGGAAAACGGAGTTGGTAGATCTTACCGGGAGCATCCTGGGCAGTGGAACTCCCGACGATGGGGCGAGTTGAACTGCCTGTGGCGAGTGAAGATTTGGGTGGAACAGACTTGCTGACCAAGGTTGGTCAGTGGGATGGCAAAGGCTCACCTGCAACAAAGCTCGCAGCCTGCGTAACGACTGCGGCTCGGGGAGGAAGGAGTTACCTTTGTGAACCTGCAGCGCAGATCTGGTCCTGCTGCTCCATGGGTCCTGAAGATTAGTTAGAGCTCTGCGTTGGTTCGCCTGTAGCTCCAAAGGAGACCCAGGAGCATTCACTGATTGCACTGTCCTCGCTGACTTGGCAAAACTGATCCTGGAGTGCTGTTCTGCTCGTCTTGGAGCAGAGCTGAGGGGACATTAACCTCGCTCTGGGTTTGCCAGTTTGAGCCATGGCTCGTTAACTAATTTCTAAATAAATTCTTGCTTCCTTCTCCTGGGTGTCCTTGTATGTGAGTGTCTGACGCCTTCGTTTGTTCCCGTATTCCCAGGTGTTCCTCTTCGTGGGATCCGACGCGTTCAACTGCTGCACGTTCCTCTCAAGTACCTATATCCTAGCGGGGACTCAGGATGGGAACATCTACCAGCTGGACGTGAGAAACGCCGGGTGAGTGCCTGGGGCTGCAAGCATTGAAACAACAACTAGGTTTTTGGATGGGAAAGAGAGCCAGACTGAGGGTGCTGGCAAACTGCCCCTCCTAAAGGGTGGATACAGCCCCAGCCACGCCACCGTGAGCTTCTGAACGTCCTGTGGACGGCTCTTTTTCCTGGGGAGGATACTCCTGCTCATCATCAGGTGATGAATGTTCTCTGGAAAGTGCCTCCTAAGAGACTGTAGGCTCTGCATAGGTTCCTTAGTCACTGAGAAGCTTTTCAGCCTTGATCTGTGACCAAGGGTGCTATTGGCATACCTTACCTTGCAGATTATTGGGGTTTTTTTTAAAAAAAAAAGATATATTTTTATATATAAAAATTATGTTCATATACTGTGCATATTATGTTATACAGGAATGTCTGTGTGATTGTATATAATCTATGTAGATAGATTTAGCAGAAAACTTCTTAGCAGCAGGCTTCTTGCCAAAAGCACAGCCCCTTCCTCTCCTTCACTGGTGAGACTTACGTGTCTTTGCGGAATCCTAACGTTTCCCCCGATCCTCGCTCCAGCACGGGACTGGAGCCGAGCTGTCTCTGGGGGCTGGAGCTGCTCTAAGTTGGTTTTCGGCAGCGTCGGAGGCGAGCTCTGAGCAGGGGGGCTCATCCCTTGTTTCTGCTCATTTTTCTAGCACTCCGATCCAGGTCATCCACAGATCAGGAGCACCGGTGCTTTCCCTGCTCCCGTACCGAGACGGATTTGTTGCCAGCCAAGGTAAGACAAGTGCTGTTTTGTGCCAGTAGAAATTCTATAATTTAATTGAGTTTTGTGCTCTTTGGGTGTTGTCCTCTTGCATACAAGCGCTGGCTGGCTTGTAGAAGAGGGCTAAGGCAGTGTCCGTGGCAAAAAGGCGATGTAGTAGGAGCAATGGTTGCTTTTTGCCTTGTGATTTCTCCCCCGCGCTTCCCCTGTTCCTCCAAAGTAGAGCTCCAAGGTGCATCTCGACCGGTAGAGCCTTTTTCCGTCTCTGCGACATCCTCACAGCGCGTTTCCCTCTGCCTGGGGGCTCCGTACTCCGTGATCAGTTGTTTCTGATGGACCCGTTAGCGCTGCTTGCAATTAAAAGCGTGGCTTTTTTCACTAACTGACCGACGTTCCTTCCTTGCTTGGTACCTCTTCTGCTCGTGTAGGTGATGGAACCTGCTTCGTCGTTCAGCAAGACCTCGATTACGTCCTCGATCTCACAGAAGCTGACTGCGACCCTGTCTACAAGGTAAGGAGTGCGTTGTAACGCCGGAGATAAAAGGGTGTAGGGAAAGGTGATGCCGGGTCGCAGGCAGCCGCCTTTATCTTGGGATTTGGCAGCCCGCACATCAGGTTCCTTCACACAGTTGACTTTTAAGCTTATTTTTTTTTTTTCCTAGCTGAATAATCTTAATATTTAGCATAAACAAATCCTCTGGCGGTGTCCGGTGGCGTTATCTCCACCGTGCAGGAGCAATACTGAACAGTGGAGAAGCTCAGCTGTTGGAGTAGCTCTGACAGACTGTTTCTGTAAAGAGTGAATTAATTGTGCTCGGAGGATCGCCGGGGTAAAGGCTGCGCGGTGCTGCCTGTCTTCTCTTGTCCCCTGGTGACTCGAGACCAGAAAATGGGCTGCTCACCTCCTCTTCCCTCTATAAAAGGCCAAAAGGAAGGCTGATCTCTGAGAATTTTACTGTTAACTGTCACTTGGGAAATACTGTGCTTAAATATTTCTTTTTTTTTTCCCTCCTTTTTCAGGTGGCTTCTTGGGAGAAGGAAATCTACACCTGCTGCAGAGACGGGATCGTGAGGAGATACCAGCTTTCTGAGCTTTAAGTGTTTGGATCGGCTGAGCAGTGGAGAGATGTGTGGAAATAGCTCTTCCAAGGTTGTTTTCCTGTACAGTTCGTTTGAGATGTGTACAGAGGAGTTTTGGAGGCTGTTGTGATGACCAAGCTCTGTACGGAGGTTTTCCATGAGGGGTAATATTTCTTACTACAACCCAGCTTTGATCGTTTTTAATGTGCAGAGCGCCTCTGAGGTGTTAGAGTGTAATTTTTTTTTTTTTTTCACTGATGAAAAACTGCTGTTTCTAGGGGGAAGAAAAAAATAAAAATAAATTGGGGAGGAGGGGCAGGCGGGCCGTGAAGGTGATGGTGTGGACGGAAATAAAGCAACTGCTTTCATAACACCTGTGTGGCAAAGAAAGTTTCCAAGAAAACGTATTTTTTGTTTAAAAAAGAAAAACAAAACAAAAAAAAACCAAAAAACCCACAAGAGATAAAAGGAGCGGTGGCTATGGGCGAGTCCGGAAGTACGCAGGGAGAACTACAGCTCCCGCCATGCCCCGCGCGGCGGAGACAGGAAGTCCCGCCCACCCTTCCGGCTCGGTGTCCATAGCAACGGGGCCGCGATGGGGCAGGACTACTACGCCGTGCTGGAGCTGGGCCGCGGCGCCTCGGACGCCGACATCAAGAAGGCGTGAGGGGCTCCGGCCTTGCGGGGGGACCCCCGCGGCCTGCGGGGGCCGGGAGGGTGGTGTTGGGGGCGGGGGGCGGCCCTTCTCTGCGGAAGGGGCCTGGGAGCAGCCCGGGCTGGGGGTGTGCTGGCAGCCCGGGGCTGGCTGCGAGGCCTGGCTCTCCCCTTCGCAGCTATCGGAACCTGGCCTTGAGGAACCATCCCTTAAAATGCAAGGAGCCCTGGGCGGAGAAGAGGTTCAGGGACCTGGCGGAGGCTTACGATGTGCTCAGCGACCGTGAGTACTCGCCTCTGCTGCGAGGCCGGGCTGGGAGAGCTGGGGCTGCTCAGCCTGGAGAAGAGGAGGCTCCGGGGAGAGCTGAGAGCGGCTCCCAGTGCCCAAAGGGGGCTGCAGGAAAGGTGGGGAGAGACTCTTCAGCAGGGCCTGCTGGGACAGGACGAGGGGTCATGGTTTCAAAATAGAGGGAGCAGATTCAGATTGGATATTAGGAAAAATTTTTTTACACTGAGGGTGGTGAACACCTGTGGTGCAGGTTGCCCAGAGAGGCGGTGGATGCCCCATCCCTGGAAACATTCCAGGCCAGGTTGGCCGGGGCTCTGAGCAACCTGATGTGGTTGGAGATGTCCCTGCTCCTGGCAGGGGGGGTTGGGCTGGGTGGGCTTGGACGGTCCCTTCCCACCCAGACCCTTCTGTGAAGTAGGGAGACTGTTCTTGTCCACAGAGGTTAGGGACTGGACAGGGGGTGAAGCGTCTCCGCTCTGGCCAGCGGCGTGCTGAGGTCTGCACCCCAGACCCAGGTCCCACACCCGGGGAGGTGGCATCAGCTCCGTGCCCCGCAGCCAGGCCCATTGCTGGCACGTGTTCCTGCTTTTCCACCCCAATTGGCTGTTCTCAAAGCAGCGGGGGACCCCCCCTCTCCATTCTCCGCCCAAGCAAAGCCTGGATCTGAGGCTCTCCCCAACCGTGGCAGAGTGTGACCGCTCCCAACTTCTTGTTCCCTAAGCCATGAAGAGAGGCATCTACGACAAGTTTGGAGAAGAAGGTCTGAAAGGCGGCATCCCCTTGGAGTTTGATGAGGACAACCCCTGGACCGTCGGCTACGTGTTTCACAACAACCCCGACAAAGTCTTCAAGGAGTTCTTCGGTGGAGACAACCCCTTCGCGGGTAGGTTGGGGTGCTCCGGGGGGTGCCCGGGTCCCCGGCTGTGGGTGCTGCGGTGCCGTGGCCACTGCCGCCTCGGAGCGGGGACTTTACAGGGACATTTCCCCACCCAGCCACTCTCAGGTCCCCTCTGGTGCTGCTGGTGCCCGGTGCTTGGAGGTTAAATCCTGACTTCCCTCAGTCCCGGGTCGGTGGGAGGCCTGGGGGTGCGTGTTCAGGCTCTCAGCTCTCCCCAGCTGCTGTTGGGACCCTTTTTTTGGAGGATTTCCATCAAAAAAAGAGAGATCAGTTTGGCAAGGCTGCTGTAAACACGAGAGCAAGATTACAAAAAGCAGAGGGAGGTTTCTGGGTGACAAATTTGGGGTGCTCAGCTTCCACGATAAGGAGACCCCGGGGGACGCCCCCCAGACCTCTGATCCAAGCGAGGTGACCCCTTCTGCTCGCTCACGCAGAGTTCTTCGCCGAGGACGGCACGGAGCTGACCCTGCCCTTCGGAGGGCTGCGGGGACGAGCAGCGTTGAAGAAGGACCCCCCGGTCGTGCGGGATATCTACCTCTCCCTTGAAGACCTGTTCTTCGGCTGCACCAAGAAGATTAAGATCACCCGCAGGGTAGGGGTGGTGGGGCTGAAGGGGGGACGCGCTCACTAGGGTGGGGAATTTTGGGCTGGGCTCTCCTCCTCTTGGTGCAGGACATTCTGGCAGTGGAGCCTGGAGCTTTACGGCCGATCCTGCTCAGGGGGCTGATTTTGGAGGGGAGCGGAGAAGCAGCACAGCGTTTCCTGGGCTCTCACGGTTTCGTTGTCGCACCAGGCAATGTCTTCTTTGTCCTCTCGGTGACCTGCATCTCTTCTCTTACTGTCCCCGTCTCCTGGGTCCAGCCCTGAGTTTCTCCTGCTCCATCTGGTCCCATTCGTACCCGCAGCCGCTTTGCTGTGGAGTACAAGTTGTCCTCACCCTGTTCTCCACCAGCTCCCACGCAGCTGGATGAGGGTGGTGGGGCACTGTCCCAGGCTGCCCAGAGAGGCGGTGGATGCCCCATCCCTGGAAACATTCCAGGCCAGGTTGGCCGGGGCTCTGAGCAACCTGATGTGGTTGGAGATGTCCCTGCTCCTGGCAGGGGGGTTGGGCTGGGTGGCCTTTGAAGGTCCCTTCCCACCCAAACCCTTCTGTGGTTCTATCACCCAGCTCTTTAACCTCGCCCACCCCCCAGGTGATGAACGAAGATGGTAAAACGACCACCGTCAGAGACAAGATCCTAACGATCGACGTGCAGCCGGGCTGGAAGCAGGGCACCAGGATCACCTTTGAGAAGGAAGGAGACCAGGTAACGACCGAGGGGTGAAGTTCTGGGCCGGGTTTCCTCGGGACCGACCGCGCGCTCTTTGCAGGTTGCCCGTTTCTGCGGGCCGGGGGCGGTTGGCGGCGCGACTAACGGAGCGATTCAGTGCCGCTGTGCTCAGAAACGCTCAAAGGGGCCCTTCCTGCCTGGATTTGCCTGAAGATCGGTAAAAATTGATCAGCGAAAGGGAGTTTCCTGCCTGCGAAACCCTGTCTGCTCTCCCTTGGCCTAGCAGGAGTCTTTTATCAAAGACTATTTTTTTTTTTTTTCTCTTAAAGGACGAAAATGCTTCTCTCCTCTCCCCTTCAGCAGCAAAGGGACAGGCATTTGCGTCGCCTTTCCATGTGTAAGATAATTTGTGTTCCACCAAGCCCTTTCCAGGTATCCTTATTATTTTTTTCCCTTGATTTTAGGGCCCAAACGTCATCCCAGCTGACATCACCTTCGTGGTCCAAGAGAAGCTCCACCCGAGGTTTAAAAGAGCCGGTGACAACCTGACTTACGTCGCCACCATTCCCCTGGGCAAGGTAAAGAGCCAGGCCAGGGGACGGAGCCGGCCCCACCTTCCCGGGGTTCCAAAGGGGTCGTGCTCCGCGCTCCGCAGGCGCTGGTCGGCTGCACGGTGGATGTGAGGACGCTGGACGGGAGGCTGCTGAGCATCCCCATCAACGACATCGTGGAGTAAGCGCCGCGGGACAGACCCCTGGGGGCCTGGCCGGTGGGATGGGGCCTGGCCGGTGGGATGGGACCTTTCTGCAGAGCTTGGTGGCCAAGGAGGGGTGAAGGGGCGCTTGCGAGGAACCTCAGCGCTGGCCTGGTCCTCCTCGGCGCTTCCCAAGCGCGTCCCCGTTTCCTGAATTACTGGGGGGCTTCAAATCCTTCTCCAGCGGTTTTGGGGCTGAAGGGTCCCATCTTGGAGGAGGAGGAGGATGCCCACCATGGGCTTCTCTTCTAATTTGGGGCCGTTTTGAGGCCGGGAGAGGGCTTGGCGTGGGTGGGCGGAGGGCAGGAGTGAGATGGGGGCTGCGTGGTACAGCCGGGGGGACGAGGAGCCCGGGAACGGGAGGGTGGGCCGCCGCTTGAAGCTGGAGGAGCAAACCCGCTCCGAAGCGTGCGCGGGGACGCAGCGGGGCTGGGCGCCGTGGCCCCCGTGGCGGGGTGGTCCCGCGGCTCCCCTCAGCCCCTCCTTTTGCTTTGCAGCCCCAAATACTGCAAAGTGGTGCCGGGGGAGGGGATGCCGCTGCTGCGGGACCCCCGGCGCAGGGGGGACCTCCTCATCTATTTCAACATCTGCTTTCCCAAGAAGCTGACGCCGGACAAGAAAAAGGTCCTGAAAAGCGCGCTCCTGTCCTAGGGACGACCACCTTCCCGCTCTCCTCCCACCAATAAAGCTCTGCGGCCGCCGCTATGACTGGGTGGAGGTTGTTCCCAGCACCGAGCACCCTAAAACCCGGGATCACCCTAAAACGCAGCACCCTTGGGGCCGTTTCCCCGGGGATTCGCATCCGTCAAGCTTTCCCGACTCTTCTCTGTAGCAGCAGCGGCACCCCAACGACACGGAGGGTGATGGAGGATTTTGGGGGGGGGGAACAGCGCCGGTTTGGGGGTGACTGCGCGCAGGGCGGTGAGGGAAAGACCAAAACCAGGGCGGAAAAGACCACGGGATTTCCCGGAAGCCTGGCTGCGGCGCTGGCAGATGCGACCCCCGCTTCGGTGCCGGGAAGGTGGCGACGGCGGCGCTGGGCTCGGGAGGAGACCTCCCGCCCGTGGCCAGCAGACCTTGCTTCAGCTGCTCGTAGGTGACGAACATCACGACGTTCCAGGAGCCCGGCTGCAGGAACGAGGACGCGGAGCCACCACGATCAGGGCCAGCACGTCCCGTCCCGGCGCGGTGGTGCCTCCACCCCAGAAGCGGCTGCGTTTTTGGAAGAGGGTGGCAGGTGGTGGCGGCAAATCCCTACTCACTCCTTCTAGGAAGCCTCCAGCCCCTCGTTTTTGAGCAGGACGGGGGCGCGGCCCCTCGTACCGCCCCGGAGCAGCGCTCCTGTCCCTCATCTTCGCCGTGTCCGCGGAGGAAGGCAAGGTGGCGGAGCGGCAGGGGAGCTTATCCGCCCGGCGGGAGCTGCGCTGAGGTTTGTGAGCCTGGATTATTTCAGGGGGACAGCCCCGAGGGGGATGCTGGGGATGGAAATGGGCCGGATACGTCCCAGCTGGGATCCCTGGGGGCGACCGCGCAGGCTCGTGCCACTCTGGGTGGGGGGGTGAGGGGGGAGCTGCCCCCCGTGGGGTGCCACAGCCCCCGGGGATGTGGGAGGGTGCGGGGGGGGTCTGCAGCTGCAGGGATTGGGGGGTGGCTGTGGTCAGGCTGCCTTTGCTGCCGTTATTCCTCCTCGCAGGAATAATCTCGCTGATCCCTGACGGCACACCACCGCCCCAACCTGGCCCCCTGCCCCCCCCAAAAAAAAGCACGGGAGCCCTGCTGCGATCAGACCCCATAGGGGCGGTTTATTGGAAGCGCCAGCAAGGAAAAACAGGAATCGCCGCCTCCCCCACCCTCCGCTCCGTCCCACCTGCCCACACCGCTCGCCTCCTTCCTGCTGCCGCCGGGAAGCCGTGCTCTTCCCAGCTGGAAAAACCCTGCAACCGTTTTTTATTCCTCCCCAGCCTCCCGCTAGAAACCTCCCTTTCCCACGTTTCTCCGCAACCGGCGGCGTTCCTCCGTCCGTCTCGCCGGTCCCTCGCGGGGGCTCCCCGTCGGGCTGGGGGCGTGCGGCGTTGCTGCTCCCCCGCCGCTTCCCCAATTAATATAATTTACTGCTGTGTCTCGTCAACGCTGACGAGAGGGGCCGGGGTACGGCGGGGGGTCAGGGCTGGGACAGCCGGGCCGCGGCGCGCTGCAGCTGCTCGTAGGAGATGAACATCACCACGTTCCAGGAGCCGAGGCGCAGGAAGGAGGGGACAAACCTGCGCCGGGAAAAAGGGCGTCGCAGGGGACAGAGCGGGGCCGCGGCGGCGCTCAGCGGTGGGCCGCGTCCCCCGACTCACCCCTTGTAGAAGCCGGCGAGCCCGTCCTGCATGAGCAGGGCCAGGAGGCAGCTGAGCGCGTTCCGGTACTGCCCGGGGCCCGCGTTCATGTACCGCGTCTTCACCACGTCCACCGGCGACGCCACCACCGTGGCGCAGAAACCCGCTCCGAAGGCGGCCGCGAAGTGGCAGGGGACGTTGTCTGCGGGGCGCAGCGCGGGTGGGTGAGGGGCGCGGGGACGGGGACGCCACCCCGCTGCGCGTCCCCCCGCCTCGCCCCCTCCTCACCTGTCAGCAGCTGCGCCCGCAGCAGCGCGTCCTTAATGAGGTCGTAGGTGACGAGCTCCCCGCAGTTGATGATGGCGTTGCGGGTGATGTTGGGCAGCGTCCCTGGGCGGGAGGGTGGTGGCGTTGGGGACGGCGGCCACGTCCCCTCCTGGAGCATCCGGATGGGTGCACCAGCTCCGCTGTCCCCATCCCTGTCCCATCCCATCATCTCCCATCCCATCCCATCCCATCCCCATTCCCATCCCCAACCCATCCCTGTCCCCATCCCATCCCCATCCTTGTCCCCGTCCCTACCTTTCCAGAGCCCCCGGACGCCCTCCTCCCTGGCGATGGTGCGATAGGCGTCCACGGTGCCGCTGTAGCGACGGGCGCAATCCGGCAGCGCCGCGTTGGCCTGGAACCGCACCTTCACCACGTCGGTGGGCTGGGCGCACGTCACCGCCACCGCTCCCGTGGTGCAGCCCGCCAGCAACCGCGCCGCCAACCCCGTGCCTGGAGACGGCGGGCGCTGGGTAACCCCCGCTCCTGCGGGGACCCCGGGGCGCGGGCGCTTAGCGGAGGGTGCGTTTTGGTGGGGGGGTCACTCACTCTCGGCGCCCTTGGGGGTGTAGAGCTGCTTGGCGGAGTCGTAGAGGCCGATGCGGATGGAGGCGAAGCTCATCTGGCGCTGCAGCCCGGCCGCCAGCCCCCGGTAGAGGCTGCGCGCTCCCTCCGTCCTCACCATGGTGCTCAGCGTCCCCAAAACGCCCCGATACTCCACCGCGCCGCTGCTCCGCGGGATCCGCACTTCGCCCTGGATCTGCGGGACGCCCGCTGCGTCACCCTCCCTCCCCGCAACGCTGCCGGGGTGCGGGGTGCGCGCTCCGCCTGCGGGTTTCGGGCCGTACCTGCAGGCGCACTTTGGCGGTGTCCAGGGGGAAGGTGCAGAGGTCGGCGACGCAGGCGGCCGTTCCGGCGCTGACGAACTTCACGGTGGCCGTCGGGGGCACCTCGGGGGGTTTCAGACCCACCATCGTGGCAGAGGGGGCTGGAAGGAAAGGGGGGGGGTGTGGGGCGGACAGGACGCTGCGTCGGACGGGGCTTCAAGGAAGCGTCCCGTTCGGGGACGGAGGTGACAACGTGGCACCAACCCCGAAAGCCAAATCCGCCTGCGTCCCCCGGGAAACCGAGGCACGGGGCCGGCGTGGGCTGCACCAGAGCCCGCCCTGCCCGCTCCCACCCCAGCAAAAATTCGGGGTGCTCGGTGAAAGCGCCTCCCCCGTGGTGACCTGCCCGCGGCCGCGTCCCCGTGTCCTCACCGTAGGGACCTCGGCACCGCGTCGCAGCTCCGGCCTTACGCCCCTCGCCGCGCAGCCATCGTCCTGAGCGCCGGCGCCTTGCCTTCCCCTTATATAGCGCCCGGGGAGGACATTCCGGTGGCGGCGGGGATCCGGTGACAGCGAAACCCCGTTCCCCGGTGGCATTTGAGCCGGCGACACCCGTGACCAGTTGGCTGCGGTTCAGCCCCCACCCCCCTCCGAAACGCTCAGACGGGGGTGGGGGGGCTCCTGCCCAGGCCAGCAGCACCCACCGACGTCACCCTGCCCGTTTGGTGGCCACTGGGACGTCAGGGATGGGGGGTGATTTGGGTTTTTGACCCAGACGCGCCGTGGGAAGGACGGAATGCTGCCCGAGGCTTTGAAAGCGAGCGGTTCGGGGGCAGAGCGGCACCCCGCGCTCCCCCGCCGCGGGAGAGGCCGGACCCCCGTGTCCCTGGCAGCGAGCGCGCGGCCGTAACCCGGCCCGGGCAGCTGCTGCGCGTGTTTACGGGCGGGATTCCCTCGGCGGGGTGTAACGTGCCGCCCGAACGCACGTGGAGCGGGCCGCCGCAGGGGCCACGTGCGCGGCTCCGCGGTGAATCCCTCCCGCGTCCGGCGAAAACCACGCCGGCCTTCGGGGCTGCAGCGGGAGGGCCGGGGTGCGGGGCTGGAGGCCGGGGGTGGGGGGACAGCTCAAAAACCGCCCCTTTTCCTCCGCTCTTCCCTTAAAACGCAACCGGTTTATCCCGTTGAGCTGTTTGCCGCCCCAGGGACGAACCCCGAAGGGACGGTGGCGTGCAGAACGTGAGCGCGCGAGAGGGATTTCGCGCTGGTTTGACGCCTTTGCTCCGTCCGTTGGGCGCCAGGCGGGCGCTCGTCCGGCACCGACGCCCCGCTCCCGTTGGCTGCAATCTTGTTTTCCCAGCCGGAGCGCGCCCCGTTCCACCGCTGACCTAAATGCAAGAGGAGGAAGCTGTTTATCCCGCGCCCAAGATAGAACGCGGGATAAACACTGTCACCTCTTCTGTCACCGCGTTCCCAGCCGGCCGGCACCGGGGCGACACCGGCATCGGCCGCGGGAGAAGGAAACCCGCGCATCACTCCTGTTCCCGCGGCGGGACGCGCGGTACGCGGCCGCCTGGCACGCTCGCCTCCCGACCCTCACCCGGCGAGGGCAGGGAACGGGGCCGCCAGCCGCGGCGCGAGGGAGGCGGGCGGCTCCTCCGAGCCCTGGCTCCGCGCACCGATGTTCAGTTGCTTTCCAAAGCGGCGACCTTTACGCCGCGCCGGCTTCCAGGAAGCGTTTCTGCGAGAGCCTCTCCCGCCCGGTACCCGAGGCTTTTGGGGGAAGGAGCCCCCGCCACGCGCTAACGCCAGCCCCGCCACCCGCCAGCGGGCCATTTCGCGCCAGAGGACAAGAAACGGGGGGAATTTTATTGAAACACAAACAGCGGCGAGCAGTACAAAAATAATTCAGCGTTCAAGTCCGTTATCTGAAAGGTACCCGACATAAAAATGTACAAAAATAATTTAGAATATAAAAGTTATTGAGAATATAAAAGTTCTGGAGTTCTATAAACACCTTTTGTGCACAGGTCGGCAGCTCGGCGGCCCCGGTCTGTGTTTACACAAGCACACGCGTTCCTCTAGGACCAGCAAATCACGCTTCCCGCCGACTACGCTGGAAAATCCACCGGGAAGGGAGCTCCTCTGCCCTCCCCGTCCGCAGCGCCCGCCGGCAGCGACGGCAACCTCCTGACGTTCTGCGTCCTTCAGCTGAAGAAAAAGGAGCTGCCTCAAAACTTTTTGTGTTTAAACAAAACAAAAAAAAAAGGTTAATTAGAGAAATTTCACGTGAAATCTTCCTGTGGCTGAGGAAGCAGCGGGCGCGGGGAGCCGCTCGCCAGCGCTACTCCTTCTTGGCCAGCCGAGCAGAGAAGATCCTGGCGATCCGTTTGGTTTCCTCTTCCGAAAGCTCGGCCGTGGGCCTGGGCCGGTTGGGCCTTCGGTACGGGACGCCCCCCGGCACAGCTCCGCTCCTGCTCTGCGGAGAGAGGGAAGAAGAGGTCAGAGCGGGGCCGGCTCTGCCCCGCGCGCGTCAGCGGATCGCGGCAAACCACGCGGTCGTGCAGGAAAAGCCCCTCGTGATGTGTCCCACCGGCGCTCCTCCGAGGGGCTCTTCTCCTGTTCCACGCGCCGAGAGGCAGCTGTTTGGGGAAAAAACCCTGTTTGTCCAATTGTTTGGGAAAAAAATATCCCCACGATGGTGAAATATCTCCCTGCCCAACACAGCATGTGATCGCAATGCCGTTCATTCTCAGCGCTGCAGACCGCAAACGCTGAAGGCCAGAACCAGAAAGGTCCAACCCACGCGGATTTGCTCTGGCAAGCCAACTCCCCCTCTGTGACCGTCCACCCTCGGCCGGCGCCGACTTCCGTGAAGCCAAAAGAATTTCACTGGCGTATTCACCGGCCTCTAACCCCGGTGTCACAGATCCTCTCTCTGTGTTGTCCCTTGGGGGACAGCCCTGAGGAGAAGGACTGGGGGGTGCTGGTGGGCGAGAAGCTCAACACGAGCCGGCAACGTGCGCTCACAGCCCAGAAACCAACGGCACCCTGGGCTGCACCCCCACAGCGTGGGCAGCAGGGCGAGGGAGGGGATTCTGCCCCTCTGCTCCGCTCTGGGGAGACCCCCCTGCAGCGCTGCGTCCAGCTCTGGAGCCCCCAACATCAGGAGGACGTGGAGCTGCTGGAGAGGGTCCAGAGGAGGCCACGCAGATGCTGAGAGGGCTGGAGCAGCTCTGCTGTGAGGCCAGGCTGAGAGAGCTGGGGCTGTTCAGCCTGGAGAAGAGGAGGCTCCGGGGAGAGCTGAGAGCGGCTCCCAGTGCCCAAAGGGGGCTGCAGGAAAGGTGGGGAGAAATTCCAGGTGATGGATACCCCATCCCTGGAAACGTTCCAGGCCAGGTTGGCCGGGGCTGTGAGCAACCTGATGTGGCTGGAGATGTCCCTGCTCCTGGCAGGGGGTTGGGCTGGGTGGGCTTGGACGCTCCCTTCCCACCCAAACCCTTCTGTGGCTCTATGACAAATCAGACTGGCCGGCCTCAGCAGGGACCCTGTGGCAGCCGAGATGCAAGCCCCATTTTAAGCCCAGCCTGGGTCTGCGTGCGTCCTCCCAGCAGTCAGGCTCTCCCCCAGATGCCACAGCAGCACTACAAATCGGTATTTTCAGCCTAGAAACAAACTCACGTTTCTCCCCGAGCGCTTTAGAGCCACGTCGTGCCCGTGCAGCACCGAGAGCGGAGAGATCCGGCGTCACCCCGCCTCGCGGGCTGCAGCAAGCGCAGTTGTTTTAGGATGCGCTGCCAGGAAGGGCTCCTGGCGAGCGGGCTGAGATTCGGAAAGCCGATACTCCGCTGCGGCCTTTCGCCTACATCGCCGGGCTGCCTCTGCGGCCCCGCCTGGCCGGGCACCCTGGGGTGGAAAGGTCTCCTGAGGCGATGGGCTCCCTCCCAAGAGATCCCATTCCTGCGCGCTCCCCGCTGCGACCTGCGCCGTTCGGGGAGGGAAACGGCTTTTTCGGGAGTGAGTGGGTTGGGAGATGTCTCGTCTTTGGGTACCTGTGCTGTAGCGGGTCTGAGGACGAGGGCACTGAGCGTTAGGCCTGCGACAGCGTTGCTGGTGGAGACCCTGATGGGAAAATTGTCCTTGGAAAAAAGAAACAAAACAAAACCCCTGATTTACACGCCCTGGGTGTGCCTGCATGTGCTAATTTACCACCAGCCCCAATTTCTGCAAGCAGACACGACCAGGAGAGGCCGGGACTGCTGGCTGGGGTTTCCCAAAGGCTGATTTTTCAGATTTGGGAGACAGGCGCATCAACACTCGCAAAGACGACGGTTTGGTCGCTGGCCGGCGGGTTTAGAAAAAGGCTGAGGAGGGCGGGGACAGCTCGCGCGGTTTCACAGCCAACAGCGCAGAAAGGCTTACGACAAGCTAGTTATAAATCCCTGTACCATAAACGCCACCTCCCGGTTTAATTGTGTGAATTCGGTGAAAAGAATTCTGTGGAAGACTTCACGTTGTACCCAGAACGGCTCTGGCTTGTAATAACTGAAAACGCCGCCCACGTTCACCCGAACAACCGCCCGTGTGTGTCTCTGAGAGTCCTGCTTTGCTTTTCTTCCTTCTTCACGCTTCTCTGCGCTGGTTCTCCTCCGTCAAAACGCAAGAAACCGAGAGAGGTTCAACGCAGAAGCTTACAAACCAGCAGAGAGAGGCGTGCTGGCCACAGCCCCTCCCTGCGAGAGCGCGTTCTGCTCGAGGCTGCCCAGGGGAGAGCGGGGCGGTAGCTTCATCTGCCCACGCGGGAAGGAAACAGTTGAAACCGGCTGGAGCTGGACGGTGCTGGTCCCTGCACTCCGCACCGCGTAAGCGGTTCATGGAGAAAAGCGTTCCAAGCGCAGGCTCAGAGGGCCGGCGAAACGCTTCTGGTTTTAGCGCGCCGAGCAGCTTCTGAACAGCGGTTTTACGTATTGGCAAAGAATTGGTACGGATCACCCTCTCCCTCGGCCTGTAACAAAAAAACCCACGGAAATTCTGGCTCTTAAATCCAGCACGCCGGCCAAACTGCAGCTGGACAACGCCGTGCCGCTCCTCCGCGCTGGCACTGTGCTTCCCAAACTCTGCTTTCCTTCCCGCCGTGACGAGGCTCTCCGTCCTCGGACGAGCGCCCCGCTCCACCCTGGAGGAGGCCGCACCACTGAAATTAAAAAAAAGAAAGCTGCTCTGCACAACTCCGCGCCTGTGCAAACCTTGCAGGAACTGAGATTCCTCCTCCCGTTTTCGCACCGCCGCCGCCGCCTGCAGCAACGCAGAGGGGTTAAGATGCAGGTGTCCACCTGAGGGCTTCCCTAAAAACGGATTTCCAGCTGCAGGAAAGGTTTAGCAGCGCGGGTGTGAAGCGAAACGAGGGAGGTTTAAAAGCAGAGGAAAGCCTCCCAGCGCGCGGAGACGATCGGAAGCGGAGACGATCGGAAGCCGTACGCATCTGCAACGTCAGCTTTACACCATTCCTCGCGCCCCGACACAGGCTGGGCCCGCTCCCACTGCGACCCGAGCGCCCGGCCAACGCAGGCGCGGACTCCGACGCTCAGCCAAGAAGCGCGGGCGTTTCATCAGAAACGGGACGGAGGGCTGGGGCGCGGAAGGTCACGCTTCATTTGTCTTTTTATAGAAATGGCAGCGACACGGCAGGACAGTTAAACCAGCCCAGGATTATTTAATTGCTGGGTGCCAGGGACTGGAGTAAAGCAAACAAACAGATTTATTTGGATCTTATAGCTCTTGGGGGGGCGTTCTGGTTTTATTTAGGGGGGGGGCTGTGGTGGCAGCTTCTGGAAGAAGTTTCTGGAAGTTTTTTCCCCTTTGTTCAGTGGACTCGGCCGGGCCTAGGGTGGACCCGCTGCTGGCCAGGGCCGAGCCAATTGGCAGCAGAATGTTTCGTGATAACAGAGGTGAAAAAAAAAAAAAAAAAATCAAGCTATTTCATCTCCAGTTTGTTCAATACTTCCCCTCAAAACCCGGCTCCGTCACCAGCAGAATGGGCCAGCTCCGAAAGGCAGCGTACCGGTTTCCCAGCCAGCATCTCGCTGGAATCACGCTGGAATCACGCCGTAAAGGGAAAGAGGGAGGAGAAGGGAGAGTCGGAAAATAAGATTTGGGGAGTAACGTGGGCTCTGACTCGTTTAAAAAACAGCTGTAGCTTTACAGTAAAGGCGATACAGCGCAGGTGCTGTTAAGTTTAGCCACGAACCCGGAATTTTTTCCCTAGGTTTTATCAGGAACTGCCTGGAAAAGGGCTGAGAGGAGAAAAGGGCAAAGCTGAACTTGAGAAGCAGCAGAAGCTGAACCAGGACTGCTGGTGAAGGACCCCGAGAACTGGAAGGCTGAGTCTTGATGCCATGGAGAAAAAAAGGTCCAAAGATTTTAATTTTGTGAGGCTCTGCAGAACTCAGGTCCCTGGCAGGCGACCCAGCACCCGGGCTGAGGCGTGAGCGGCTGCAGGACGCTCTCAGATCCCCACGGATCCGCTTTGGTCCCGAACGCGGCCAGCTCCTTCGACGGGACTTCGCCTCCTCGCCGTTTCTACATCGGAGAGACGGAGCGGGCGGGGAGCCAGGGAGCGGAGCGGGAGGGAGGCCAGGAGAGCGGGCCGCCCGCGGCCGCGGGAGCGAGAGGGGACCGCTGATCTCCAGACAACAACGGCTCGGATTTCAGCCTTGCTGTCACGCTGGGGGTTCGCGGAACCGTGCAGGACCAAACAAACCCAGATTTAGAAACCCGTGTTCTCAAGGCTAAGAGAAAGCAGTTTTCCTCAGCTCTTATGTTACTGCTGGCGTCAGCGAAAAACTTCTTGTTCTTTGCTACAGCGTGGTTGATGCCGGGTGCACAACCCAGCCCTGTCTCAGCTACCACAAAGGCTTAGCTGTAGCTAAGCCTGGAATTAAGCTGGTTTAAGGTCAGCTATGTCCAAACAGCGCCTTGCTAATATCCTCCCTCATTATTCATCGCTTTCAGGAGCGCGTTTCCAGCCACGAAGCTTCCCCCTGCGGAGGGAGGGGATGCAAGTAAAGCCGGTATTAACGTTAAGCCGCAGGTCTGAGGGATGATACGCAGAGGCGCAGGAAGACGCGGTGCTTCCGCAGGGAGAACCGGAGCGAACTCTGCGGAGAAAGCGGAACTCGGGAGCGGGGGTGTGACAGCGCGACGCGGGGGGAAGGGGGTATCAGCGACGGACAGAGGCGATCATGGAGAATCGGGAGGAGATTCCAAAGCAGATACACATCTGAGATTCTGCTTCTGGTTTAATCCTAAATATCTTAGGATCCCTGAAGCGCACTATGTCCAAGATTCCTCTGACAGAGGTCTTTACCTTCATCAGGAGCAAGTTTCAAGGGCTTTAAGAACAGATAATATTCTGTGAATCAGAAAAAAAAATCATTTTTATAACACAAACCAGCAAAAGATCCGCTGTTTCACCTGAGCTGGAAACATGCTTAATTTAAAGTAGTTTCCATTCCCCCAGAGCTTTCAGATCCTGCCTGCTTCTGTGCTGTTTAACCAAGCTGTTTCCAGTCACACAAATGCTTCTCAGGGCGTCTGTGTCACAGCTCACAGCGAGGGGAACGACGCCGTTACCTTTTCTGGGAGTGGTAAACAAACAGCCCAGCTGCCGCCGCGCCCAGACCCAGAGCAAAGAAAAAAAATACCAGCCCTGCAGCCAGCTGAGCCACAAACCTGCTGGGAAGAAAATTCTCTCTAACCTTCTGCAGTAAAGAAACGTTGATGCACATAAAATCACCTACGAAAGCGCAAAAGCACTCAGCGGCTTTCCTCCAGGAGTAACGCCCGTTCCAGCCACTCCGTGGAAGAGCAGCCACTTGATTCCCCTCAAGGAGAGGCCCTCTGCTGCAAACTCCAAGAGATACCTCTGCCTGTCTATCTAAAATAGATAAATTGGAGCCATAATTACAAGTTACGGCTTGCGTCCTCGAAATCAGGCGCCTTACCTGACGTTAAAGCGCCAAGAAGCGTGGAGCGAGCGCCTGCCGCTCCCACCGACCCCGACGGGGAAGAGCAACATTGGCTATTGGACACAAACCGGTTAAAAAAACCGCAGAAGTGTCGCCGAGGATGCAGCCAGGAATGCTGAAAATGATTCTCACAGAGAGAAGAGGTCTCAGAAAGGTTCTCCTTGACTTGATTTGCAAGCCATGACCTCCAGCCTGAGTGCCGACCATCAAAGAAAGGAAGAAGTACTTCTGTTCGCGCTTTAACGAAGGGACTTCGTTAAACCAGGACAATGAAGGATGTCCCATACTTACTTTCAGGCCTGGGGAAGGATGAGAAGAAATGGTGAGCAGCCTCATGGAGGCTTCCAGCTGCCGGGGCGGAAGGAAGAAGTTGGGAATGACAGGATCGGACCTGAGCAGAGCCGTTAAGGGACAACCGTTGGCAGCGTGTAGATGCGCAAAGATGGAATGAGCCTCACTGTAACGGCTGTTAATGGAGCCCAGGTGGTCCATCTCATTAATTTTAATCAATATTCCATCGTTCCGAACACTTGGCTCTCTCACCCGGCTTCACACAGCACGGACACCAAGTGCTTCACAGAATATATTGGTTTTAAATGGTAAGGAAGTTGTCACTACGCTGCGTGAAACACAACGTAGTGAGGTCTTCCAGCACCTTCCCAGGTCATCGGTTCCAGACTCATTTCCCAGGGAAGAGCTCCACACGGGGAATTTCTCTTCCCAAGGCCAGTGAGATTGTAAGCAGGGAATAGGACACGTTAAGAAAAAAAGGATACGAAACAATTTTCGGTTTGACAGATTTTCCTGACTCTTCCAGCGGGTCTTCACGGCTGTCATCAGAAAAGCTGTCACTGTCTCCTTCCGAGCCCGCCTGGGCTGACACGCTCCTAACGCAGATCTCATCGGAACCGCTTGCTTCCTCGTCTTCACGATCTTCATTTACAACCTCACCGCCTTCCTCCTTCTCTCTTTCTTCTGCGGTTTTTAGCTTGGTCAAACCAACATCTGGTGAGAGTACTTCTTCAGAAGCTGCGCGAAACTCAACATTTTGCTCCACCGGTCGAGTGCTAAATGCTCTATCCCAGTCACAATTCCCATTTCCCACTTCCGACCAACGAGCAGGCGGAAGCAGCTCCTTCCCCGTTGTTTCCGTGCCGCTACTGGAGCTTTGGCAGCCGTCTGTCAGTGCCCAAGGACTGCCCTCGTCTGCGCAGAGGCTAGCGGCGGCGAGCGTGCTTTGGTTGTCACCTTGCAGGACGCTGGAGAAGCTGCTGCTCCGTCTGCTGTTTCCTCTTCGCGAACGGTCTGCATCCACCGAGCGCTGATCTTCAGGCCCCAAGTCTACGGCACCCGGCTCCCCTTCAGACAGCACGCTGGACCAGGGGCTGGTTTTGTCCGTTATGGTTGTTATTTCGTTAAGAGTTCGTGGTTCTAGAACGTCTTCTTCATATTCTTCTTCATATTCTTCCTCGCTGTGGGGCTGGAGGGCAAAAGCACCTTCATCCCCCTGGCTAGGGTCCGTCGGCAAGGGACGCTCATCGGCAGGGACGGCTTGCTCTAGGAGTTCACGCAACATGTGTCTCTGGAACACCGATCTCCCGGAAGAGCACGGCTGCTCCGCGTCACTGCAAACGCTGGGCGAGTCCAGCTCAAGCTGGCCTTGACGTACTTCGGGTCTGGCTTCCTCGTCCTTCTGGCTGGGGACACCGGCGGCACCCAGCTTCCTGCTGCTGTCTGGGGGCACGTTAGGAGATTCTTTCCTGTTTTTAGTCACGCTCTGTAAATCTGATTAATAGAAAACGGCGTCAGTAAATGCAGGCAGTAAACAGTTCACCTTTTAGCTGATTTATTTGGGATTTTTGCAGAAAATCACGTATGTAAGAACGGTTAGGAGTGAAACGTGCTCAGCTCTGCCGCTGCGATCACGCTCTGCTCCCTTTACCAAGCGCAAGGCCGGGAGAAGGCCAGAAGTGCTAAGGAAAAAAGGAAACGTTCAGGATGAAATGACTGGGAAATATAGAAATAGCTACATCAACGGAAAGAAAAAACAATGGACAGTGAAAATTCTCTGAAATACAGGGCACAGCTAAACGAATGGAAAAAATATCTGTTGTTTGGAGAGGCTACAACCGGTTTGGACAGTTGAGAGCCCAGGAGAAGGAGAGGGGAACAGTCTAGACAGCAAAGATGGATAATCAACCCCCTTCTCCTCTCCGAGCTCCCCCAGTTTCATGTAGGGGCCCAGAAGACACAGTTGCTGCTGATATTCTCCAGCTTTCCGTTCCATTTACCAACGCGAATGACAGACGACCGTCAATAAAATATTTGCAAACCAGAAATTCACTCAGTTGTGGCGGTAAAATTATAAAACCTGACAACAAAGAGCTGGCCGTGCTCCTAACACAGGCTCTGAAAAAAACGTGATAGGAGTAGGAGCCCAAACGTTAATAAAATCGACGCAATCCTGAAAACCTCTGGGGATTTGACAACTTCTTTAAAAAGCGACCGTCACCTATTTTTGGTTCCTAGTTAACGGATCTTCTTCGCTTCTCTTTGAGAAAGGAGTTTGTCAGGCTGTGAGGCAAGAGCAAAAGTCTTGCTATAACGTAACGGTGGAGAACATCTGGAGATGGAGAAGGAAGGGTTTGAGACAGGCTGCAGAGAAGAGTATGTACAGAAGCAGTGAAAACTATTCATTAAGATGAGAAGGGGAAGAGAAAGAGCAAAACCTTGGAGAAAATAAAGAAAAAAATGAGAAGATGAAGGTGGTGACACAAGAATGGCAAGTTTTGGCTAACAGAAACGTGTCCTTCAGCCCCATCTCTTGGCAGGGGCAGAAGCAGCACAGAACTTTTCACCTGGCAGCGCTCCGCGCCACAGTTTATTCTCTGCTCTGAGAAATGATTTTAAAAGCTCGTGCTGAGACGCAGAGTGGTTACAACGGAGCCGTTGGAAATGCCGGGCAGTGTGAAAATGCACACCTGACACCACGGTGTCAAAAGAGATACGGTCTCCTCCCCTGCCGTGCCGCACTCCATCCTTATTACGGGTGCCGTTCTGTGTCCAACTGCACTAACGAAAGGGAAAATTAATTGCGGTGATGCCTCTAAAAGAGGAAATGTATTGAATGTGATAAATAGAAAAGAAGTTGCTTACTAAGAGCTTTCTCTTCCCTGCCCAAAATAGCTTTAGTTAGCTATTCGTCGTAGGGCATAACATTCACCTGAAAACAGAGCTATCGTAGAATCACGGAATCACGGAGTGGTTTGGGTGGGAAGGGACCTTCAAAGCCCACCCAGCCCAACCCCCCTGCCAGGAGCAGGGACATCTCCAACCACATCAGGTTGCTCACAGCCCCGGCCGACCTGGCCTGGAATGTTTCCAGGGATGGGGCATCCACCGCCTCTCTGGGCACCCTGGGACACTGCTCCACCACCCTCAACGTAAAAAATTGTGCCAATTTCTGTTAGCAAAGAGTCACAGACTCAGCTCAGCACTACTCTGTGGATTCCTCTTCCACAAGACCTCCCTTTTTCTGCTCAACAGGCGCTGAAATTTAAGTGGAATTTAGGCTATCATCTTGGGAGGGCCTCGACTCCCACCTAACCTCCACTGTCTCTCTTTGGACACTTTGCTTTCAGAGGTGTGGTTTTTCACTCTGCCTGGCATTTCCGAATGTTCCAGTTCAACATTACACCACTGACAGGAGTTTCACAGTCTCTCTGAAGGGTTCTCCCGACGGACCAACACGTTCCGATTACCAACACCAGGAACCGGTCCCGAATACGTAAGAAATTTGAAGATACTTCAACGCTTCTGACAAAAAATTCCAGACCAAGTGACAGCTTACCGTCGATGAGGCTGCTGACCTGAGACACCAACTGACTAGATTTTTCCAAAAGACGGCACGTGCCGGGATCCGCTTCCCGGCTCGCTGCGCCCCGATGATCGCTCTCCCGCTCCTCACGACTGGGTTTGGATGTGTTGCCGTAACCGAAGTCAGGAAAAGACCTGGTCAGCTTCTGACTGAAGTATCTTTGAACCTCATCCAGCTCACTCAAGTTTTTCCTGTAAGAAATTTGGTAAGAGGAAAAAAAAAAAAAAAAGCCTGTGGCAGACTGGTTTTATTTGTATCGTTCCAGACAAGTGTGTGTAAATATGCAAATACAAAATTAAAGGTTATTATTGAAAACCAGACCAGGCGAGGGTTCAGTTTGCTCTGTCTAAGCAAGAGGGTAACGCTCAACAACAAATGCTGAATGAGCTATGAAACTTAGGCTGGAAGTTAAAAAAAAGGAGCGAGTTTTAAACTTATTTAACCAAAGGATGTTGGATTTGAGATGACCTTCCAAAAGAAGTCGTAAAGCCAAGAATATTAATTGACTTCATCAATGAACTTGGTAAAGATTTGGGGATTTCTACCTGCTTAAGGATTTTACAATATATTGCTTGTGGTAGCAGGGAAGGGATGGAATGCCTCAGAAAGTCTCTTTCAGTCCTATTTTCCTACAGATAATAAATAATCTTCTCCTCAGGTTTACACCCGATTTAAACCCAGAACCTAGTCAGAAGAAAAGCAAACGCTTTAAGTAAGGAGAAGGGCATCCTGTTGGGAGAGGACACCCTGCTGCACGCACCGTGAAAATGCTTGCAGGCTGCTCCTCGTATCTGTGAAGGCCAACTGGGCTACTACTGGTGTAAGACGCGCAAAGACGGATAAAGCGAAGCTTTCAAGGCGGATTTGAAAACGCTGCTGTCGCCGTTTCCCTTCAGGCACTCGCAGCAGTGCTAGCGCACCGCAGTCCTAACACTGAGTTGCTCCCCATGTCCTTGCTTTTCCCATCTCATCTCATCCTGCTGTAAATTACGCCGAATCTCACTGACACCTCTTAATCTTATTGTATATTTTAATTTCCTTCAAAATGAGATGAAAGAGTTCTTCGGTTTCAACCTCTCTGTGCAAACCTAAGGCTTCGAATTACCTTGCTGGCTACAGCTCCGCTTTACCTGAGAGCAGTGAGGAGAGAAGCGCGTGACGACAGCGATAACGAGTCCATCCTTGCCGCCCGCTGCGCGTTCCCTTCTGCCTGCTGCAGGGATTCATGGAATCTGCGCACGTTCTGCATGTGCTCTTCGTGACGAGGCGTGTGTGTTCCAGGGGGACTGATTTTGCTAGAAACAGGCCTACATTTAACAAGAGAAAACAGCCTGAAGTCTCTAATTGTGCAAAGTCTGCCAACTGCGAATATCCAACATCTTTAAATGCTTTGAAGAGCCACCGATGGATGAAAAGGTGGGCCCGTGCCAACCTCATGGGGTTCCACCAGGCCAAGGGCCAGGTCCTGCACCTGGGTGGGGGCAATCCCAGCACAAACCCAGGCTGGGGGGGAACGGATGGAGAGCAGCCCTGAGGAGAGGGACTTGGGGGTCCTGGTGGGTGAGAAGCTCAACGTGAGCTGTTGGAGAGGGTCCAGAGGAGGCCACGCAGATGCTGAGAGGGCTGGAGCAGCTCTGCTGTGAGGCCAGGCTGAGAGAGCTGGGGCTGTTCAGCCTGGAGAAGAGGAGGCTCCGGGGAGACCTGTCAGTTTTAAGGGACAGAAAGCAGGAATTGCTGCAGGCTGTCTGACAGTCCTGGTGCTGGAACGCACACTAGCACAGCATTTCACCAGCTGTCGTTCACCGGCCACGGACAGGAGTTCAGCAAAATAAAGGGGATCTGTCAGTGATACTCCATTCTAACACTTATTATCCTTCCTAAAAATAAAACCAAATACAAACACAACCCTCCTAAAGGCCTGGAAGAAAAAAGAACATCTGGGTTTTGGAGAGAGGTACCTGCCTCAGGATTCCTGTCTCCCAGTCCACTCTCTCACTGGTAAAGGGAGTTTGGTGTAATCTTTAAGTCAAAAAATAGGGAAAGACCTTTGAGAGGGCTTGTTATTTTTTTTCAGAAGAGGCAACAGCCTGCAGATAGGCAGAATTCTGAGCCCTGCAAATGGTCAGAATGAGCGACATCCAGCTGCCTTACCGCTCTCGAGCAGGAACACTGACTTCCTTTGATGAGGAATTCAACATCTGCTTGGAAAAGCTTGTAGGATTACTGGGAAACGTTGGAAAGCTGGGCTTCACCTAGAATAAAGAGGAACACTGCCCGTGAACCTTCCACAGCAAGAAAATGGAGAAATTAAAGTAGTATTTTGCTGAGCTAAGCAACAAATACTTCATTTTTCTAAATAGCTTTAAATTTGTGAAGAATTTTCCAGCACTGAGCCAAAGCACCATTCCACAACACTCTTATCGCAGAAACATTTAATTCCCCCCACACTACTGAAGAGTAAACTGATGGAAAGTAGGGTACGTGGGCTCCATGACACGTGTATATCATAGCCCCGTGTAACTGGAAAGTCTAGAGAGGAAAGAAAAAACCACAAGAAATGGAAAATCTTCCAGAAAAATAAATTTCTGCCAAATTAGAAACTTCCTAACCCACAGAGGGCTGAATTTACAGTATGTTTTTGGGCATCAGCTGCCACCCAAAGCAGCAATGAGAGCAACGTCAGGCTCCCAGACATCTAAAACCACAGAATATTCTCCTAACAATTAAAAAAAAAAACAAAACCAAACCAGGAAGCAACAACAGAGTGAGGCCGCTGGCGATGTTCATGACCTAGGTTTGACTGAGGGCTGCGAGCAGTGTTGGCCTGCAGCTACCACAGAAACACACAGCAGAGTTCTTCAACAAGGAATTGGGCGTTTCTGGCACGTTTACACAGGCCGATCCATCAGAGCAGTGTGAATCGGCAATGTTTGCTCATCACTGCAGAAACCCACGCCGTGCTGATTCTCAGGGATTTAATCAGACACGCACGGGGGAGGAAACTGAAATACGTACCGAAGAACTTGGCGGCTGGGTCCGGATCCTTGCCTGCCGTTCTTCTTTGAGATTACTGACGTTTTGAAGAGGGGAAACCGCTACTTTGATCTGCCCTCGGCACTGCCCGCCGAAGTCCGTAATATTGTACCACCCGCACACGAGCTGGAAGCCAGACAGGAGAGGAGAGAGGTCCACCGATGCAAATCCTATCACTCGCTCGGTCTCTGGGGAAGAGGAATGTGAAGCACATGTTCATTTACACTGCATGGAAACGAAATATTTTCAGGAATGCTACAAATCAGCCAGTTACACAGCCCTTGGAATACGTCTGGACTTCACAGGGAAAGACATAAGACTGAAAAAAATGGTTTAAAAGCTGACAGCTCTCATGAGGTAAAGAGCAAGAAAAGAGTGGAATAAAAAAAAAAGTGGAGGAAATAGAAAATAGAGTTTAAGACAACAGAAACTACAGGTGGTGGGTGCCCCATCCCCGGAAACATTCCAGGCCAGGTTGGCCGGGGCTCTGAGCAACCTGATGTGGTTGGAGATGTCCCTGCTCCTGGCAGGGGGGTTGGGCTGGGTGGGCTTGGAAGGTCCCTTCCCACCCAAACCCTCCTGTGATTCTATGAAATAAAAGGCAATGAGACTTGATAAAATTAACCTGGAGGCCAATCCAGGGACCTCAGCAGATGCATTCCCCCTCCAGAATTGCACTCCCACTTCAGATACTCCTGTTTCTTCCCTTTCCGCTTTGCCAAAACTTTCGAAAACGCTGACTTGTCATTACGCTGTTGCATTTTTGTGCGACATTTTGTCTTTTCTGTCTTGCAAATTTATTTAAAACACTGAACAAACAATCCTATCCAAGAAGAGGATATTACTTGGATTACCAAATTATTACATTCAGCTAAAAATGTCCCTGCAGAGAAGATGAGAGAGCAGGGCAGGGAGAGGGACTGGCAGGAGAATCACTCTGTACACGATACAGAGAAGGGCTGAGTTACACAGCAAGTTTATTTTTGAAGCAAGAAATCAGTCAGCTGAAATTTAATGTGTAAAAAGAAGAAAAAAAGCCAGTATTTTAAAGATCTTGCAGTTTCCACTGAAGAAACAGAACTCTCTTCCCAACAACAAACAGATTTTTGCACTTGGTTGGATTAATTAAATATTGGAGGATCTGGGCTAGCCACAAAACAAGCAAACACCGGTTTGAACTATTAGCAGCATCTTCCATCATGTAACAATTAACAGCAGGGTCAGTAAAGCTGCTCACAGAAAGCTTTTACGTCGTTAGGTTTGAAACCCAGAGCCTTCAGCTGTCCCAGTGAATGCTGACACTGGACAGAGGAGCAATTGTTAAAATATATCCAGTATAAAAGGATTTGATCACAAGGGGCTGGCCACGCTTCAACCCACTGCAGAGGTAACAAACAGCGTGTGACAGACACAGTAAAGAACAGGAATTCTCCTTTTCACGAGGAAAATTCAGCCTCTGAAATACTGTCCAGTTTTAAATTATCTCCAGCATTCTTCTAGCGCAAGGTAAAAAAATATCTTTACGGCTTGTACTAAATACAAGTCACCCAAGGGATGCAGCAAAAGCACTCCTCTCAATACTGCACCGCGAACTTTACCTGCTTTATGCCACACTTTGAAGACCAAGGTTTGCTGTGGATCCAGCAGAAGTTCTTTGGATAATCTGTGAAGAACAAAAGCATAATTTGTTATGTAAAGTAGGAAAAGGGGCAAGCACAGTAAAATGCCTCTGAAGATTCAGCGCCATCGTATCTTTCCAGACAAATCAGTTTCCTCCTGGAATGAAGGAGGGGGAAAAAGACGCAACAAAAACCAAAATCATGGAGCCCTCAAAAGCATAACTGTCTTTACATGGCTTGGGCTGTTGTTTATTCAATATATATTTCCCTCTCCCCTCTCTTGTTGTAAATTTAAGAGAGGGCAATGAAGCCAGAAAGAAATGGAAATACAGTTAATCTCCTGACTCAGTGACAGCAAAGCACCGGGGTCGAATGTAGAACAGCTTTTAAAGCTGCTTGAAGCAATTCAGATAGAACTCCAAGCATAAGCAACCTCTGAAACAAAACTTCAGCTATCGATCTTTCAATGGTTTAACCGCCACATCACACGTTCCCTTGAGCCAAAAACCCAGCTCTGCACTCTGGCACAGAAGCCCGCTCCTGTGCCGGCGCTGGTTTTGTGACGCACGCCTTTCGTGGTGGACAAAATAAACTCAGTACGCTTTCTTGTGGCCTGCAACAGACTTGTTCTACCTGGTTTAGAAAACACCTTTGGCTACGGCTTTGGAATTAATTCAAAATCTGGTGTAGAAACACTGGGGAAGCCACAAGCCCACAAACACAGGTTTGTTACTGAATATTACCACGGGCTGAGGTTCCTTGGAGTGGTCTGCTCTAATTTAGGCCCAGATATCCAAGTCTGAGCTATGTTCCCTACACTATTTCGGCAGTCGTTGGAGAGCAATAGGCATCCTTAGGGAATTTTGTCCTGAGACGGGTCTCTAACACAGGTCAAGTGACTCACCAAAGCGAGGAAGCGCCTGCGTCTCTCCAGCGAGGAGAGGAAGCCAAGGCTGAGTTAGAAATCTAACATAAAGTTACAGCAGGTGAATCCAAACTTAAGAGCTCTGCTCCGGAACAAGGGCCTCAGTTCTAAGCGTGAAATAAAGTACAAGATACAGAAAAAGCCAAAAAAATTGGATCAAGTCTTACTTAACCTTTCCAAGAGTCCTTTAGCAATTAGCAGCCTCTTCCTCTAGATGAGGAAACCACAGACGAGTGGAAGCATGCTGACTCACCCAAGGTCTTAAGCCGAAATACAACACAGCAAGGTTCAAGCTTCCTCATGTAAGCTTAAGACCTTTTGACATGTAAGCTGGCTGTCAGATCCAGAGTGCGCTTGTGCAGGTTCACATCGCTTACCTCGCCTGCTGCTGAAAATCCCAGACCGGTGAGTCCGTGTTTTCTACTACTGAAGTGGTTACTGGAGCATCTGCGCCAGCGACAGCGAACGATACGCAGCTACTGGGTGCTGTTACTTCACGTTCTGTCAAAGGACTCCCTAAAATTATGCAGAATTAAATACAGATTTGTGATTAATAATTAAAAAAAAATATGTAAAGGCAGTTCAGCAATTAAAAACAGGTAATTAACAAAGAAATCCACCATCTAGGAAACGCTCCTTTTCATCGGTGGAGCTGAAAATACTTTGTATTTAGGATGGGAGTAAATATTACATCAGCCTTTCACAGAGCAGAAACTGGAGAAACAGAAAAACCATTTGCCCAAGTTCATCTGAGAAATCAGAGGCAAAGCTAGGAACAAACCCAGGTCCCCGCAACGCCACGCCCGTGCTTGACCTGCCCTCCATGCCGGGCCACGGATTTTGGCAATCCTAGCTGCAAATATAGAAAATATCCAGCGTTACAAAAAGCAGCTGGGCTTAAAAACTGGGTTGCTGAGAGGAAGCTCACTTATGCTGACTGAATACGGAAACACACACCCAGTGTTAATGACACCCAAGGATTAATAACCTTTTTTACAGCCTCTATTAGTTTACTCTTCGCTACAAGACCCCTTGCATAAGGATAGTTCAGGGCTGGAACCGTAAGTGTTTTCTCCCTCATTTCTCCTGAAATAACCTGGGAAAAGGTTTGTGAGAAAACAGATAATGAATTAACTAGTCTGACTTAATTGGGTAAGTTTGCACTTCGAGGCAGATGGTTTCTCATCAGAGGAACGCAGGGGCAAATTAAGGGATGGAGCTGGATGTTCCCCCGACGCCGATGGACATTACGGATTAGAGATCGTTGAATGAATGATGCAGAAAGCACACAACCACCTGCCCTGAGCTGTAGCCCAAAATGGAGAGGGGGGGTGCTTAGGGCCTCTTCCCTTCTGCCTGTGACCCTTCCTCCAAGCTTGCACCCTCTTAGCCATGTTCTCATTAACGGGATTAATTTGCTGCCCCGTATCACGGCTTGTAAAGCCGCAGTAGCGTTTTACAGAGCTGCTGGATGCGTAGCTGGCAAAATCTGCCAGGAGACACGGACTTGGCCAAGGGGAAACGAGGTCAGACCTGGCAGCCCGCGATCGCTCGGTTGTTACAGACCGTTCCCTCCTTTCTGCTTTCAGCAGGTGGCTTCGGACTTTTCCAAAACCTCGCTGGCCTGAATGACCAAAACTGGCGAGTATGGATCTGATTTAACTAAAATGAATTCTCTTTTCTCCTGAAGTCTGATTCTCCATGAAAATATGATCAAATGTGATTGATTTGCAGCAGCTTACTGAGTTACCGCTCATTTATGCCTCGTCCATGAGGATTTGCTTGAGAACAAGATTTTTTTTTTTTAAATATCCACAGTTACATGCCACACAAAACTCTTTGCAGTTTGATAAGACTGTAGGTAGGACAATTCAAACACAGATGTGGGCAACGTGAGCTCAACTTAGAGAAAGAAGCAAGACTTTTCTAGGCTAGCTCACCGTCTCCTGCGTGTAAAGGCAGACCTAAAATCAATTGATTCAAAGGCAAAACCAGCATTTTGGAAGTGTTAGCTTGCTTTTCTTCTAGCAAAAAAAAAGCCGGTAATAGAAAGAATTGTCGGGTCTGATAAGAAAGCTCAGCCATAATCAAAGGAGTCTTACAGAGCCTGACTTAGCCCAGCAAGTCCCAGTGCTTGAACTTTGCAAAGAAGTTACACTTAGTTTTATTCTGCTTCATAGCTGGAGATGAGGTGAGAGAAGGAACTGAGGTGGGTGACCTGACGCTTCAGGAAGCGGGTGGTGAAACACAAAAGCTTTAAGCCTGGGGCACCTCCTGCATGACGTGGTCTGGACTGGCAGCGTAAGGTGGCGATGGCCACCACACGGCTGAAGGGTTGCTGGAAATACGTTCTTCACGTTCTTCCGAAAGGAGAGTTGTCCATGCGACAAAAGGTTCTGTAAGGAGCATCCTGGCAGAGAAGCCAGGAGTGGGAAGGGAAACTCCTCCTATTTTGTTAGAGATGACAGGCTGAGAGAGCTGGGGCTGTTCAGCCTGGAGAAGAGGAGGCTCCGGGGAGAGCTGAGAGCGGCTCCCAGTGCCCAAAGGGGGCTGCAGGAAAGGTGGGGAGAGACTCTTCAGCAGGGCCTGCTGTGACCCAAACCATTCTGTGATTCTATGGTTCTATGATCTTCCATCGATAAACACCCGGACCTACAGCCCAGCTTGCGCTCCTACGCAATCCCACCAATCCAGCAGCCATTCGCTAGTGGTGAAGCTTGACTTTAAAAAAAGACCATCACAGATAGAAGAAAATTAACAGATATCTGTTCCCTGGGGATGTGAGCACTGTACAGAAAAAAGCAGAAAAACACGGCAGGAAGAGGTTAGCAACTGCAGATTAAAGTGACTTCAGTCCTTAAAAGATGGATGGAAAATTCTGCTCTAATATTGTTTGAAACAGCGCTCAAAAGAGTTAGAACTAAGCTAGAGAAAAGAGTTGTTGGTTGGACCTTCTGCATTTTGTAGAACTATTGCTTTTTCTATCCAATTAATTTCATTCCTTCCCAATGTTATGAAATTTAGGCTATTTCTGTTCTTTATATTATTTGAAAGGTGAAGAAAAAGAAAAGAGGAAAACTGACTTTAGACCATGAGAAATACAAAGAGGCCTGCAGAAACATTTTGCATCTTCACTCAGTTTCTGAAAACTGTGTATGTTAAGTAATTCTTCCAAACTGCAGGAAGTTTGTCATTCATATCATACTGGACTGGAAAAGTATTCCAGTCTTTTCATCTGTAACACAATAATGAAACTGTTATGATGAAGAATGAAAATTCTCCTTGAAACCAGTTTATACAGTATTTGTTTCAGCGTATCAGTTGCCTCTGTTACTTCCAAAAATCCCCTAGAAAGATAAGTTGTTTGAAGATGAAAATATTGCAGCAGTGTACGCTATCAAAAGAAATCTCCTTTGTCCCAGCAAAAACTTTGCAGTAGTAAGCAACGTTGCACCAGGTTTCCAAAGACTATGAATTCCAGAAGATTACAGAATCATTATAAAAAAGCCATCTGTGCGGCTTAGAATTAGAGTCACAGAATCACAGAAGGGTTTGGGTGGGAAGGGACCTTCAAAGCCCACCCAGCCCAACCCCCTGCCAGGAGCAGGGACATCTCCAACCACATCAGGTTGCTCACAGCCCCGGCCAACCTGGCCTGGAATGTTTCCAGGGATGGGGCACCCACCGCCTCTCTGGGCACCCTGGGCCAACACCAATTACTTAGACTTAAATCCTGGCTTATATTTGACTCTTTCAGTTGTGTTACCACACTGTGAAATGCCGAGTGCTCCTTTCTGGCACATCACCTGGACTGTGAAGCAGTTGATCTGAACAGAGACGTTTCCAGTAAATCACTTTGGGTCAGTTATTCCTCTTTGTGTTTAGGCAGCGTGCAACGGCCCAAACCAAGATCACATCGCTCCAAGCGCCGAGCAAACACAAAGCGATGGAGTCACGCAGTGCTGGAGGTGCCCGAGGCGACGGGCAGAGCACCCGGCGTGTTTTAAAAGGTTTATTTATCCCATCTTTAACAAAGAGATTCATTTACAGACTGCAACTTGAGGGAAAAACAAAAGGCTCCAAAAACCTGCAGATCCACCGAGCGTGTTATGTCGCTGCACGTCAAGGACCAAACATCACCTGCTAGGAAGGAATATTTTAATACGCTTAGCATAAATTTGAAAGCAAAGTGCACTTCTTCGCTGCCCCCCAACACAGTGATTGGTCACCGAACGGTAATTCCCACTCTACGGAGCGGGAAGAAGCGTGTCGAGCCCGGGCGAGCTCAGATTTGCTCTGCCCTTTCGCTGCCCTTGCTCGCTCTGTGGCTGGCAGTCTCCAGATAGCACGGGTAAGGCAGCTTTACAAACCGATTACACGCTAAAAATGCAAATTTGCAAGAGTCTTTGAGATACGAGCGTCTTGGGGTTAAGTTATTCAGATAACGCTTAACTCCAGAATTCAGCTGCCATCTGTCACAGCGAGCATTATGTTATTTATATTTTGGATTTTATTAATAGAGATCAGCTGAATAACTTAACCTCCTGCTTCCCCTGGGCTTACACAACGATGCGGCGCTCAGGGTTGCAACACTGAGGCCAAGTTCCAAACCGATCACATCCATTCATTGTTCAGGAGTAAGTGTAAGTGCTCCATGCAGTACCTGTTACGAACAGATCCCAGGGAAAAAGAAATAAAAGAAAAAAAGAAAGAAAACCAGGGTGGTGGTGTTACCTTTTAAACTTAGATGCATTGCTCTTTCCACAAGGACATTGACAGCGACTGTGTTTTCCAGAAACATCGCGTCCTCTTCTTGTGCTTTGGCACTGATTATTTCTGAGCTTACAATATCCAGTTTCTGACTCTGATTTTCAGAGACCTCTTGGCTCTGATCATTCTGCTGGTCTTTCTCTGGGGCTTTCTCTGTGCCTTCATCCTCACTGTTGCTGTATTCCTCGGCCCAGTGAACTCTGCAGGGCAGGGCAGGAGAAGCGGAAGAAAGGACGACGTGAACGCGTACAGCAGCTCCTGCTAGGTTTGCAGCGTTGCATCTGAACAACGGGTAAACGCCTGCAAGAGAATTCACAACCAACCAGCTAAACAAGCCAAGGAAAAACGAGGATCTTGGAAAACAGCCGGTACAGTTCGTTACAGTAAAGATCGCACATCAGACCAGCAGAATGAATTTTGATTTTCAGTAATTTCTATGCAAGGTATCAAGCAGAGCCTTCTTAATGAAACATTCCCCATCGATCCACACAGGTTAGCTGCTCTCCCTGTTACTGATCATCGCTGCCAATTTTTCACCCATTTAAACTAAGTTTGGAATTCGGAGAAGCCAGCGTTTTAACCTTGTTTCTCTTCGGTGAAAGGAGGAGTTGAGTGTGTGTTGCCCCCAGGACAAAACAAAGCTGGCAGAGAAGCAACCAAACTAAAAAATCAGTAAAGAGGAATAAAATACGATAATGTTCATAGAACCACAGGAGGGTTTGGGTGGGAAGGGACCTTCCAAGCCCACCCAGCCCAACCCCCTGCCAGGAGCAGGGACATCTCCAACCACATCAGGTTGCTCAGAGCCCCGGCCAACCTGGCCTGGAATGTTTCCAGCTTCTCTGGGCAACTGTGCCAGTGCCCCACCACCCTCCAAATAAAGAATTTCTTCCTTATGCTCATCTAAACCTACCATTCTGTTCTTTAAGAACTTACCACTAACGCTTAGTGTCGTCCTTGAGCTCTCTGCTAAGGCTGCGAGGTCGACATAGGCAGATCCAACAAGACGATCTGTATCAAGTGGTCTTTCTGCATCATTTTCTTTACCGTAGGCCCACCACACCTGGATTTCTAACTTCTCTTCTCTGAAGAACCAAAGCAGTCCTTGACTCCTTCTGAGAGTCACCTTATTGGGTTTCTTAAAGTTCACCGTAACGTTCTTAGTGTCGTCACTCAATTTTGGCCTCCGAAGCGAAGTGCACGTGGCCTCCTGGTCATACAGCTTATACCTGAGGTAGCAGTAAGTGTTTTTATTTAGGTGCGTCTGGCCTGCGAGCAGCAGGCAGTGGACTGGCAGCCACACTCTTGGAGTTGAGATGGTCACAGTCGCTGGATCAGCGCTCTGCTCCCATTCGTCGCTACCTTCCGTGCTGTCTTCACGGCTCTCCTCGCTTTTCCACCCTAAGAGCTTCGCCGCCTCCAAAACACGCTCTCTGTCGTCCTGATGAGCAAAGGTGACGGAAAGCTCCAGCCCTCCCACAATGGCCTGCGTGACGTTTGTGCAGTGCGAAGGCATCGAACCTTCAGGCAGGGTAACGGGGTACCAGCCCATAATACCTGCAGGAGAGACTGTGATCAGACATCCTACCTTTTAAAAACATCAGTAAAGAATTTTCTGCTCTCTGGTCATTAACCAAGGACCGGCACTTGAAGTGCTTATTTCCTGTGAAAGTTTGGAATTTGCCAAATGATTTATCACCTGTAAAAGCAGCACGATGTGAGACCCCAAAAAATCTCACCAGTAGTTCTGATCCTGAAGGCGTTTTACTTCCCGTTTCATCGACAACACCCATTTTACAACAAAACTATATCCCACGAATCTCCAGTTATAAAATTAAGCATTCTCAGTTTTTTTCCTAATCTATTCCCATTACAAATAAACGCAAAACTTCATGCTGGAGAAAATCAGCATTTTCCTGTCCCAGCAGGCCCTGCTGAAGAGTCTCTCCCCACCTTTCCTGCAGCCCCCTTTGGGCACTGGGAGCCGCTCTCAGCTCTCCCCGGAGCCTCCTCTTCTCCAGGCTGAACAGCCCCAGCTCTCTCAGCCTGGCCTCACAGCAGAGCTGCTCCAGCCCTCTCAGCATCTGCGTGGCCTCCTCTGGACCCTCTCCAGCAGCTCCACGTCCTTCTGCTGTTGGGGGCTCCAGAGCTGGACGCAGCGCTGCAGGGGGGTCTCCCCAGAGCGGAGCAGAGGGGCAGAATCCCCTCCCTCGCCCTGCTGCCCACGCTGTGGGGATGCAGCCCAGGGTGCCGTTGGTTTCTGGGCTGTGAGCGCACGTTGCCGGCTCGTGTTGAGCTTCTCGCCCACCAGCACCCCCAAGTCCTTCTCCTCAGGGCTGCTCTCCATCCGTTCCCCCCCAGCCTGGATTTGTGCTGGGATTGCCGCCACCCACGTGCAGGACCTTGCCCTTGGCCTGGTTGAACTCCATGAATATACTGGTTTAGGCTGCCATGGAGTTAAATTTTCTTCATGTTGGCTTCAGAATATTCATTCAGCTACTATACATCCTACCCCCTGAAAACAGATCTTCAAACAACAACCTCTTTATGAGTTTTCTAATACAAGATTTTTAGTGCAGATACGTGCAATGTCTGAAAGAACTTTGGTCTAAAAAAATAAAAAACCAACCAAAAAACCACACTGGGAATGACAATTGTTTTAAGGAATGACAATAGCGTGTACACAGAGTGTCAGCAGCGTAACACTGCTGTATTACCTGATCTTCTCCTCAGCAGGTCTCTGGTGGGAACTGTGACTGTCCCAAGAAGATAATCTCTTGATGTCCGAGCTGGCAACGTGTCAGGGGCTGGAAAAGAAATAATTTTGTAAATATACCAAGCTAGAACACAAGGATTAGAAGTAACAGTATATGCTGCATCACCTCAACAGCAAACAGCTCAGCCGTCATGCTGAAAACCCTTCTACCCATGAAAAAAACCAACAAAAACCAAAACAAATGGCCCAGGGCGTGTCAGGCCAAAATCAGTGAGAAACAGGGGTGTAAAGAAAACCTGGGTGTAGGTCTTGTCAGTGCACGTTCATGACAGGGTTCATGCTCTGCCACCACTGAATTTGGAGGATTTTTTAGGGAATATTTCCACAGATGAGCGTTAGGTAACCAGTGGGGAGCTAGTGGTACATCACAACTCGCTTACCCCAACAAGATGCCATTCCTGACTTTCCTCCCCCAGGAGTAGAAAACAATGTCATCTTTAGCTAAATCTTGTATCCCTGAAGAGAGCTGAGGTAATCACATCTATCAGCAACTGCACAGAACAGTCTCTGAAGCATTCCAGGTCAGGCTGGTTGGGGCTCTGAGCAACCTGATCTAGGTGGAGATGTAAGGCCTCTGACACGGCCTCCCACCACATCCTTCTTTCTAAAATGGAGAGACATGGATTTGAGGGACAGACCACTCAGGGGATAAGGAACTGGCTGGATGGTCACACTCAGAGAGTGGTGGTCAATGGTTCGATGTCCAAGTGGAGACCGGTGACGAGTAGCGTCCCTCAGGGGTCCGTGTTGGGCTCAGCCCTGTTCAACATCTTTGTCGGCAACATGGACAGCGGGACACAGCGCACCCTCAGCAAGTTCACCAACGACACCGAGCTGTGTGGTGCCGTCGACGCGCTGGAGGGGAGAGATCCATCCAGAGGGACCTGGACAGGCTGGAGAGGTGGGCCCGTGCCAACCTCACGGGGTTCAACCAGGCCAAGGGCAAGGTCCTGCCCGTGGGTGGGGGCAATCCCAGCACAAATCCAGGCTGGGGGGGAACGGATGGAGAGCAGCCCTGAGGAGAAGGACTTGGGGGTGCTGGTGGGCGAGAAGCTCAACACGAGCCGGCAACGTGCGCTCACAGCCCAGAAACCAACGGCACCCTGGGCTGCACCCCCACAGCGTGGGCAGCAGGGCGAGGGAGGGGATTCTGCCCCTCTGCTCCGCTCTGGGGAGACCCCCCTGCAGCGCTGCGTCCAGCTCTGGAGCCCCCAACAGCAGAAGGACGTGGAGCTGCTGGAGAGGGTCCAGAGGAGGCCACGCAGATGCTGAGAGGGCTGGAGCAGCTCTGCTGTGAGGCCAGGCTGAGAGAGCTGGGGCTGTTCAGCCTGGAGAAGAGGAGGCTCCGGGGAGAGCTGAGAGCGGCTCCCAGTGCCCAAAGGGGGCTGCAGGAAAGGTGGGGAGAGACTCTGCAGCAGGGCCTGCTGGGACAGGACGAGGGGTCATGGTTTCAAAATAGAGGGAGGGAGATTCAGACTGAATATCAGGAAGAAATTTTTCACACTGAGGGTGGTGAGGCACTGTCCCAGGTTGCCCAGAGAGGCGGTGGATGCCCCATCCCTGGAAACATTCCAGGCCAGGTTGGCCGGGGCTCTGAGCAACCTGATGTGGTTGGAGATGTCCCTGCTCCTGGCAGGGGGGTTGGGCTGGGTGGACTTGAAAGGTCCCTTCCAAACCATTCCATAAAGAGTCTCTCTTCTAAACTAAAAGTTAAGGGGACTGGATCATTCTGCAGCAGCATTCATTCTCTGTAATTACTCCTACTCCTTACCCGACTTGGTGCTCTGATGGTAGACAGAGAAGACGATTTGGGCAGACTCCAAGAGTTCCCCCAGAGAAGAGGCTTCTCCACTGCTTTTCTGAATGACGAGGTTACAAGGAAACTCTACGCGATGCTGGAACTCTGGGCAGAAAGTAGAAGCCACAGCTCGTGTGTTGCGTCTCTCTGCCTCCGGTAGGAAGGAGAGGTGCACGGAGACGTAAGCGTTAACTCCCACGCCTGCATAGTAGTGGACTGAAGGGTTCTTTTGTGCCACAGCTCTTCATTTAGTATGTAAAAAGAAAAGAAGAAAGAAAATTAATGTAATGTGCAAGGAACCTAGGGACTAATGCAATTAAAGCAAAGGTTTCAAGTCTTCGTGGTGAAAAGTCTGGACAGAACAGTGAATGTAAGTCAAAACAGATGTGGGTTCTGGCTGCGTATTATTTTTCACCATTTTCTTCCATCTCAACATACTAGGAACAGATATGAAATGGTGAGAGTAACTACCACAAGGTCCGTCACTGGTGGCTGTGCTCGCATCATCGCCAGGCCCTGAAACTAACGTGGCTGAGAAAGTACTCAGCACCTTTACAAACATCCCACGCTGCAGAAAAAGCCGTAGGATAACTTCCCAGAGAACTTGCTCTAGGAGGAAGCAAAAGGCCAAGTCAAATTATTTTTACGGACCAGTACTGACAAGCAAAAGGCGGTGAAATTAGCAGATGGAATTATTTAGAAGCAAAACAGACTCAGGTATTACTCAGGTCATATTATTTGCTAATTCCTGATGAGGAATCTGAGGTCATTCCACTTTCCTAACTTCTCCAAGCACTTCTCCAAGGAGTGATCCTCATCTGACAGAGTCTACTTGAATTAAGACGGATCAGGAGCTCAGCAACACTGACAAAGGGTCGCTGAGCACCGCCCCAGAACAACAGGAGCCACCCTTCTCTCACGGAACTGACTCCCTCTCTTCTAGCCCTGTCTTTCTTAATTCTTGAGAATCGCATATGGGAACTAAGGTCAGGTGATACTATCCACCCAGAGCAGCAGCCTTCTGGTGAAACGGAACATGCTGCAGTTACTCCTTAGTTTATCCATGTTTCCACAGTGAAATTCAAGAGGACAAGTCTCAGCTAGCTTTTAAATAGCATCGGTAACACCAAGATCCAGGGCCCAAACAGGTACCATTTTATATCGGCCAATTCTTACACCAGCCTTTGGTGTAGAAAAATGTGGAAATGGAGAAAAATGCACCCTTACGATCTCGATCCTTCTGCAGAAGGAATGCTACCACACTGTACCGCAGCTTAAGGGACAAAAATAACCACTGATGTTCTTTATGAAGTTATTTTCCCTTCTGCTCAGAACCCAGTTTGCATCTCGGTCTCTCCAGATGGAAACTTGGCCAGTTACCACTTGTTCTAATCCAACATCTCAGCCTGCTGCCTCCAGATAAAGCTATTTTAAGAGAAGAATCTTCCTCTTGGAATTAGGCTTTACCTAGCTGCTGCTTGCAAACCAGCTGCTCTGTGTATTTGTACGCAAAGAGAAACAGCTTGAGCAGTTACTCCCGCTGCTGTTTTCACGGATCGCTGGTATCTCACACTCACATCCAGCAAGCCTGGGTTAAATGAAAGAAAGAAAGGAAAGAAATGGTCAGGTTTTTACAAAGTTACAGCCAATATAATCAATACTTGGTTATACCTCTTAATGCAAAACTTGGTGTATTAGTGCAAAAAAATAATTCCATCTGAAATCCACCGAGATGGAGTGTGCAAGGTGCTGTACTTCAGCCAGAAGTTACGGAGGCGCAGAGGGAAATTTTAACGACCGCGTCCTGCAAGCTGACCTACTGGCAGGCAGGTCAGATGGTCTTAACGGCTCCTTCTCACTGGTAAATTGATGGCGTAGTAAAACTAGGGGAGGCTGTTTAAGCCAGCCGCGCCCTCGTGTGTGCGCTCATTGTAATGCTTTTTAAATATCCTGCTGCAGTATTTCAACACGTCTTTTTTATAGTACTGCAGCGACAAAATCTTCAGAGGGAGACTTTCTGCTGCTGCACGTGGCTAAGCTAATGCAAAATAATCGAAGCATACTGAACTCCCTCTGCAGCCCCAGCTTTTTTCTGGATATTTTTACCCAAAAAGCTGCCTCAGATTTCCTCAGTGGCCCTCCCAGAGCTGATGTTTGTATCCTTTGAAAGAACCACAGCAGAACAGAAAGATCACTGCTCACACCATGTACCATAAACAGCCCTTCTTCAGATTTCCCATTCCCCGCCTTACATGGGAATCTGAACTACGGACTGGCTTATCTGGCAACTCAGCAGTGCAATACACAGGGAGGGTTTTGAAAAATTTGTTAGGAGTTTGAGGATTGCTCCTGTTCAATCACTGATTCTTCACTAGGTATGGCGACAGTGAAAGCTGGGAGGAAACCGCTCATGGTTGATATGAGTTGTTAACATAAATATATATTTTTATTTGCCTTGGAAGCAAATAATTAGACTTTCATTTTCACACATAAAGGGAAAACCCACAAGCCTTCCTTACCTGAAGACCGCAGATGAAATTCCTCTGAGGAATCATTTCGGGGGACCAACGGAAGATTAAAAGTCTGTATCCCGATTTCTTCCCGCTGCTGCATCGTCACCATGGCACACAGCCGCGACAAAGGCAAGGTCCCTTTGGCAACCATCTGGTCTCTGACGTTTGGGTAATAATACCTGGGAAGACGCAAAGAAACAGCATCAATCGTGCTGTTTTGATGATGACAAAATGATTGTTTTTTCTCTCAAGACTGTACATAAGTCAAATTTAATGTGTGCGTCTTCAAACAGTTGGGTCTTCTGATAGCTAAAGGATAAACTCAAGGAAATCAATTTCCACAGGAAAGAAAACCAAAAAACAGTCAGCGGTCACGTAGATAATGCTACAGATGTACTTTTGCACTAGTCCTAGCAAGTCAGCTAGCAGAAACTCTACTAAAAATTGGCGTCCCAAAGAAAAACAAGAGAAGGAGCTGGCACCAAATATTCTTCGCTCTCAATTTCCATTAATAAATAAAAATACTACTTGCAGAACGGATTTGTGGTACCAGCTTGTGAGTGTAAAAAATTACTCCAGACCATTTCTCACTGTGCTACTTGGCTTCAGCCTCATCCTAAAGCGGGTTTTGGCACCGTATCTAAGGAACGAGAGCTAGATCAGGAGAAAGGCATGCACTGGGTTTTCAGTGACTGAGTAACGTGGTAGTGCTACAGACTTGTGTTTTCTTTTCCATTTTGGGACAAATCCTGAACATTTATTGACTGCTCCAGCTTTGGGTAGAGCACTGCCTGAACAGTAGTTCAAACACCTTGGAAGATTCCACTTGTTGGTTTCTACTTTGTCCCGACACATTTCTAGGAGTAATTCAAGATGATGACAGCATCACAGCAAGAACTCTCTAGATGCTGACTGTCAAATTCCAAATCAAATCTCCTTCCTAATTACAAGGATTTCTCGGTAAGCTTCTTCCATTTCAAATATTGCAAACTGGTGAGAGAATGTTTACAGAATTCTCAAAAGGCTTCCAGCTCAGTAATTTGCTTCTTTCACCCAAAACAGCCTGATTAACCAAGCATTAGCAGCAAGCAGTCAAAGCAAGATTAAACCGAAGTGCGGTCGTCCTCAGGAAAAGGCACACTCCTGAAATGCCAGGTACTTCAACTGCTCCGGTCGTTACCAATATTAACGTAAACATATCCAGCTCGTAATAATTCTCACGTGACTTCGCAAATTTTAAATAGCTGAGTTTACCACAGAAGGAACAGATTTTATAATTGTGCTTTTCTCAAGCTACCTGTCTTCACGGTCTCTGCTTCCCCTACTACTAATTAGCTTCAGTTGCCAAAGAAACTACAATTTGAACTTAAAACCAGTTTATAGTATTCATTTTGTAATCGGTGATTTGTGTTAGGGGGAAAAAAAACCAAATGAAAACGAGGAAATTACACCTCCAAGGTGCTATTAAGTAAAATTTAGACATGCCAAGCATTTAAACACTACTTTTAGATCACCATGCTGATAACAAAGTGGAAGAAAGCAAACTAAGAGCACGCACTTTCTACAGAAATTTTAAGAAGAAAAGAGTAATCAGCACTCTTGGGGGCAAAAACCGTCTCACATGTCTTAAATGCAATCTTAAATGCAGATATTCGTCACCAAATGAGCTCACTATTTTTTCACTTATTAGATATCCATCCCATAGCCAGAGATTTTTCAACACCAATATGCCTCTATCTGTACTGCTGCGACATCTACAAAGACTGGGACGTTATTCTGTACCTGCACCAGACTTCAAACTGGATTCCTCCTCCAGCCGCTCCCGGTGCCATAAACGCACTGACCAGGAGCCTTTGGACTGGGACGTCTGCAGGAACCAACAAGGAATGGTGGTGCTCATCGTTAAAGACGGGATCAGGGACGCACAAAGCGGTTGCTGTGCGAAACGGCTTTAATTTGATGCCTACAAGTCAAGCAGAGTTGGTTAAAATAGTTGCACCTGGGGGTTTCAACCTTTTTTTTATTTGCAGTCCTGCAGGAGGCAGGACACCTGCACAATAAGTTAAATCCTCTGGCCAGGAGGCTTGTTCTTCTGAGTTTCACTTCACAAATCTTTTACAAGGAATTCACTGTGAGCCACCAGCTGAAGTCTACTGTTAAACGTGGCTGGAAGCTGACACGGTCCGCAGGAGTTGCTATGGAACAACATTACCGACTGTCATTTTTCAGAGGAAAATTAGTGATTCAAAGCACTCCAGATCAACACTAAGTGCTTTTGTACAACTGCAATTATTTAAATACTCCTTTATAATCCTAATTGTCTAAAATGGGCAAGTCTTCTCTTGGTGTGTCCACAAAAATGAGCATCTTGAAAGGCCTGTGTATAGAATGACAGAATCACAGAATGGTTCAGGTTGGAAGGGACCTTTAGAGGCCACCCAGCCCAACCCCCCTGCCAGGAGCAGGGACATCTCCAACCACATCAGGTTGCTCAGAGCCCCGGCCAACCTGGCCTGGAATGTTTCCAGGGATGGGGCATCCACCGCCTCTCTGGGCAACCTGCACCACAGGTGTTCCACCACCCTCGGTGTAAAAAAATTTTTCCTAATATCCAGTCTGAATCTGCCTCCCTCTATTTTGAAACCACCACCCCTCGTCCTGTCCCAGCAGGCCCTGCTGAAGAGTCTCTCCCCACCTTTCCTGCAGCCCCCTTTGGGCACTGGGAGCCGCTCTCAGCTCTCCCCGGAGCCTCCTCTTCTCCAGGCTGAACAGCCCCAGCTCTCTCAGCCTGGCCTCACAGCAGAGCTGCTCCAGCCCTCTCAGCATCTGCGTGGCCTCCTCTGGACCCTCTCCAGCAGCTCCACGTCCTTCTGCTGTTGGGGGCTCCAGAGCTGGACGCAGCGCTGCAGGGGGGTCTCCCCAGAGCGGAGCAGAGGGGCAGAATCCCCTCCCTCGCCCTGCTGCCCACGCTGTGGGGATGCAGCCCAGGGTGCCGTTGGTTTCTGGGCTGTGAGCGCACGTTGCCGGCTCGTGTTGAGCTTCTCGCCCACCAGCACCCCCAAGTCCTTCTCCTCAGGGCTGCTCTCCATCCGTTCCCCCCCAGCCTGGATTTGTGCTGGGCTTGCCCCCACCCAGGTGCAGGACCTGGCCCTTGGCCTGGTTGAACCCCGTGAGGTTGGCACGGGCCCACCTCTCCAGCCTGTCCAGGTCCCTCTGGATGGATCCCTCCCCTCCAGCGTGTCGACAGCACCACACAGCTGGGTGTTGTCGGTGAACTTGCTGAGGGTGCGCTGTGTCCCGCTGTCCATGTTGCCAACACAGATGTTGAAACTCACCATCCTCACGCAATCCAGTTCCTTGCAGCGCACCGCACCCAGGCTCTTGAACTGGGAAATAGTACTGCACGTAGCAGTCAGCCTCTCCCCAGACGGTGGACTGTAAGGGAGTGAGTCCTTTCACGCTCTCCACGTGGATCTCAAACACATGCTCCATCAAGTCTTCCCCTTCTTGGTCTAGCTGCTAAGAAAACAAAGGAAATCCACGTGGAAAGGGTGATTCTTTAGGAAACAGCACACGAGAGGATCGGGAAGATAAGATTCTAAGAAGTCTGAGTCTGTTATTTTCCTCCTGAAGTTCACAGAAACATCAAAAGCCTGATAGCATTTTTTTTTTCCCCACAAAAGCCAAAAAACACAGCACATAAAGAGCACAAAAAATTCCTACATATCCAACTCAAAGGCAGTGGCAAAGCCTGTACGGTACAGAATAAGGCTGTGAGAATTACGGTTTTCTATAATTTTTGGAGACTTTTTTACTGCACATGTCATGTAGATAGAAGCAGGGCAATAAAAAGGGCAATAATGTCAAGAGTGGTGAGAGAAAGTTGGTAAGAAGAGAGTACAAACAATATAATTCTGCGTAGAACGCGATCATTTATAACAAAACTGGCTACAGCATCAAAAGAGAATGGGGATCACTGGTCTGTTAATGGAACCCACTGGTAAAATCGTTTTCTCGTGTCCCTCACAGCAAGAACAGGAATTCACTGAACAATACCGTTGCGGGCTTTGTAGGAGGAGGGTCCAGAGAGTGGGACGGGCGCTGGGTGATGGGAGGTGCCATTCCTTCTTCGTTTTTCAGCCTCTGCAGTGCCACTATCTGATCAGCTGACCCCATGGCCAGAACGACCCTCAGGCTCCCACATCTACTGCCAGTAAAAACGTCTGTCACCGGCATATAGCTGTCCACTGCAACCACGGGGTACTGAGCTTGAAGAAGCAGGTGGGAAATCTTGGGATCTCTAGAGGAGATTCAAACAAACAGAAAAAAAACCCACAAAAACGCCCCATCGTGAGAATGAGCCGTCTGCATAGGAACACGATCACGCAAAGCTCATTTTAGATGGGCCTTTCAACGCGGTTAGAAAGCAATCTGTCTCCGTTCCTCCAAAATTTGACTCAATTCCATCAGTCTTCCCAAAGCTGCTGAATGGAAAAGGCTATTTTCAGCAACGACAAAGTACAGCTTTCCAAAAACGAACCCAGCCTTAGCCATAAGCCGGCCTAGAGATCTGTGAGCGAGGTGATGAGCTGGAACAAGACTCCTATTAATACACCGTGGCCGTATTATATTTTTATGAGGTAGTTATGTGCCTTTGGGGATAGGCACGGGCCGGAAGACGAGAAGGGCCAGGGACAGTCTCCCAGAGAATATAAAAATCTCTAATGACACACTGAAGATCTACACAAGTAAACTACAGTGGATTACTAAAAAAAAAAAAATACACCAACGACACGCTAATAATTAACAAAGCCGCGGCCAGTCAGTTCCAGCACCATCTAGTTTCCACCTATCACTAGCCTGATCAAAATAAAAAAAAAAAATAAATTAATCCTTTGCATTAGAAAGAATCTCTTCTGTCCAGTATTCCCATTACTTTAAATTGTTTTAAGCAGGTGTGTTACTGGACTGAACAAGAAGCCAAAACACTGAACCAGAAAGAGAGACCCATCCGATAAGACGACAATTAAAACATGAAGTATTTCGAGACCTTTTTGATAGCACAAAAACCCCCAAAACGGACAGCATCCCTAGCAAAGGGATCTATGCAGAGCGTAAACAGGAACAAAATCACTCAATCACTTGTAACCTTGGGAAATCACCAGTGGAAAGCCACAGTTAATTTTCCCGCGCAGTCACTTTGATCTCTTGGAATTTTGCCGTTTCACAGGACCACAAGTTAACCCGGCTCCACAGCTGACGCAGCACAGTGTCTTTATTTCTCACAGCCTCCTTGTATTTCTGTACGAGGACAGCGTCGCTCACCCATATACCGCTCGGTGGAGGAAAGCGCCAGAGGAAGCTTGGCAGGACAAAAACGCCTTTTCCTAGAAAGTATAATCAAGAACACTCCCACACAAACCCAGACACCTTCCTTGACTTCCTCCTCCGAGCATCAGTTAGGGTAATTCCCAAGCCAATAAAATAAGGAACAAAGATGTTTACTTGAACGAGATGTAGAACTGATGCAGAGGAAGCTTCGCTAATCCCAGCAGTCTGTCGCAGCCAGGGCTTCCCATCTTGTTCCAGGCTTCAATAATCATGACGTTGTTCTCCAGCCGCTTCAAGCGTTTGGAAGTCAGTGAAAAAGGCAGCACCTGAAAGAGGTGAACGCAGCATTAGTACGCAGAATACACTGGAAGCTATTTGCTGAGTACAGAGCGTTCTGGTAACGCTATGTTATTCCAGTCTACAGAATTGTGCTCTTCAGAAACGGAAATTAAAAATGAAATGCATATTTGGCTAACAAGTTTCAGAAAACTGGTAGGCTTGGGAAAGAGCTAGCCAGGAAAACAGATGCAATTTAGATAAATTTTAACATAAGATCGTATGCTATCTTAAAAAACACTGCTTTAATCTTTAAATGCCTGTTACTACACAACAGAGAAATCACTTCAGATAACCATTTCTGATGTCTTTTGCTACGTTTTTAAATTTCACTCTTTCAGCTGAAGACTAAAGAGTCTCACAAACCACTAGGTACTGTTAAAACAAATGCGTTTGAGCATCCTGACATTTCCAAAGAAAAACGTCTCTTAAAAAATGACAAACTCATAACATTATTCAATGCCTGAAATTCTGCTGCCTGCTGGGGGAAGGCTCTGCCCCATACCAGGACAGTAACCCGTGTTTCTGTCTGATAAGTCCATTGAGAAGAAAAAGAACACCAAGCAGCGGAACAGCACGTTTCAGTCAGTGTTAAGCAGAAGACTTGTGACTTGCCTGAGAAAAATTAAAGGCAGGCTGTGTTGTGCCCCATACAACAGCAGATCTCGTTGCCTCCTCGGTGCTGAGCAGCTTGCAGTTTAAATACACGTTACAAGAACTGTGGAACCCAGAGTCTCCAGCAACAAAATCCTTTCCATCAGGCACCATCAGCAGCACATGCAGTAATAACCCGTCCTCTTCAGAGGCAGATATTTGTGTCATCAAATTACGGGCTGCGGAGGTTGGTACAGTCTGCGGTGGCTGCACGATGTTTATTCCGGTTGCTCCTGTCTTCGGTGAGTCCTCACAGTTAAGTTGCAAGCAGCGAGGGCTTTCTGCATCGACGCTCTTCCTGTTGGCCTCCTGGAATTCCAACCGGGGACTTCTTACGGCGTGAGCCGGGACTGGCTGCGCAGGCAGAGCTGACCGGGCAGCGGTGCGGGTGAAGTCCTTGTTGTCGGCTGCGAGCTCTAAGGATACCTGCGTAGCGCAAAGCGAGGCAGGCTGATCAGAAGATGTGCCCCGTGCAAAGACAACATCAACTCAGGAAAACGCATTGCATGTTTCGTTCCAGAACTGTGTTAGATCATCACCCAGAAGGTTTACCTTCAGACACAGGCTTACAAGCTACAGCTGTCACTGCAAAATCAACTACACGCAGTTTTATCCAATAAAGCAGTAACTCAAGTATAAAAACATACAATTACGGCTGAATAAAGGAAAAAATTAAAATCAGTCACAGAGCTGACTGAAAAATGAACACCTACCTGGCCAAGGTGAAAAGTATTGTGACAAAGGATCACAACTGTCACTTGCTCCACTTTGCTGCAGCACTTGCTGCTTGAGAAAAAATATGACAAAGAAGCATTTCTCTCTAAATGTTTTCTTTTATTGCTCTTTAATTTTCACACTCTCTGCTGATTTTAGCTGCCCCTAACTCCTCTCCCTTCTATGGGCTCCTTCTTTTTCTCTCCAGTGGTCTACATATCCCACTGCATTTGTTTGCTTTTTTTTCTGAGGTTGCGTTTTATGCGTTTTGTTTTCTTTTTAACATTGTCTTACATCTGCATTACCTCTTCATGTTGTCAAGATTTGCAAGAGAAATAGTTAGATTGGTATGAAATGTGTGTGTGAAAGCAATAAAAGAAACACCCGAACGAGGGTTAAAGGAATTCCAAATTTTAACTTGCAAGTGTTAATTGCTACAAAGTCTCATAAATCAGCTGGATTCATTTGCATGACAGGATAGCAAGCAGGGGAGGACAAACTGAAGCCCAGAAGATAAGGTAGCAAGATAAAGAAAAGGACTGGAGCCATAAAATGGCCAAATAAGGAAAACAAAATAATCAGACTCAAGAATTTTGCGTAAGACTTAGGAAGGATGAGACAAGATATTGTGGCAAAAGATGCCAAACGGTATCTACTTGTAAAGTGTATAAGGAACAAAGATGAGGAGCTCAAGGCCAGCTGTGGGACAGAATCCAAGAAATGCGAAGTGGGCTCAAGAGCTGACGTCCCATGCCCTGGCCAGGAGAGCTGGACACACAGGTATTGACGACAGGCAGGTATTACACTGAGCAAGTGAAATCTAAGAGACACGGTGACAAAAATCAGCTTTAAGATTTAGCTTCCCCTTCCGTAAGCTCTTGCATTGAACTTGGGCTCATTAATTCCCCACAAGGCTTCCTTCCACTTTTCTCCTCTCACGCCCTGTCCCACTCCATTCTCTCCTGCACCACACACCATTTCTCCTCTCCCACCTTCAACTCACTCCTCCCACACCTAACCTCTACATTTTATGTTTCACCCTTCTGCAGCTGCTCTACCGGCAGCTCTGCCGAATGGCTTCTCTGGAAGAAGTTTCACAGCCTCTGTGAACTACAAGGCAACAGAAGCAATCCACGCTCAGGTTCTCTGGGAATAATTTAGGAGCTCTGAATGGAAAATTCCCAAATACTCTCTTGCTAATCTAGAGAGCTGTTCGTCCTCAGAACTGGCAAATCTCTCAAATGTGCTGTGCAGGACTGTGAATCCTTCTCAACCAGAAGTTGAGCGTGCTGGTAGAAACTCTGGCTGGAGAAAGTAACTCCTGAGGTGACAAGGTGGTGCCAGTGACGGGGAGCATCAGGCCTCTGCGTCAGAAGAGACCTCAGCTCACATCACGTGTGGAGCAAAAGCCAATGGTCCCAGTACTGAACACGTGCCACTCAAAATCTGCCTGTAAAGTGGTTTCTGTATCCTAGCCCGAGCTTACTGGCCCTCGTTTTACCCTGCAGCCAGGGAACGTCACACAGCAACATCCTTAGACTTGGAGGAGGATCAAAATACTCCTCCAAAACCCGAAGGAAAAATAAGGTTTATGTTTTCTCGCATTGGTCTTACAAACCTTCATATCTGAGACCTGGCAAACCAAAACAGAAAGAGAAATGAAAGAGGAGGCAAAATGAAAAAAGGGGAAAAAAAAAGAGAGAACACCCAGCCCAAATTAGTAATAACAGGTTGTTTAACTCAAACTCTCTGTGGTAAAACACATACCTTTAGTGGTCCAACTTGTCTCTGGCCTCCCTCTTTTTCCACAGGTATTTCACAGCTGACAGTGAGCAGCTCCGACTGAATAACCTTGCACAACTGCAGCGCTGCCGAGCCAACGGCCACCGGCTGAGGGCAGAAAAAGAACCCATTTTGCAGGATTTCTGTCAGGTTTAAAGAACTACGGGCACATTGTGAAAGGAAAGCCTTCTGGGAAGCCACGGTCAGTCCCTCCCCACTCCCACTCCACCAGTTTTATCAGAGGGGATTTGCAGGGAAGTTTCCCTTAGTTCCCATTTCAAACATCACCAGGACAACAATCAGGAAAATTCTCCCAGTACCTACAGTAAACAGTTCCAGGTTAATGCAAAAATTAATATCTCAAATCCTAGAAACCGAGCAAAATTTCCATACTTAAAGATGCAATTAATTCAGCCATTAAAAGAAAAGCTGCTGTTAGAAGAGATGGGCAGATATCTGTGGTGTTGATTACAACAAAACATACGCTGAGTTAACACCTCTCACTGTCTTCATCACACGCAGATGATTGTATAGATATTTTTAGCGACAGAAAGACAGACTTCTTTTCCCTCAAAAGCACAAGTTACACCAGTTCCTCACACCTGACGTTATTCCTAGGCAGAGGAATATCATCCGCACCCACGTTCACCCTTGCTATATTGCTAAATATGCTGTGTCCTCATCGAAGACTAATGCTTGTAATCGATTCGATACGCTTCAACAACAAGAGATCAGATTTAAAGATGAGGGAAGGGCATTTTTTTTCCCCCTGTCAGTCTGGAACTCAGACAAGATTGAACAGCAATTAGCTCAACTTAAGAGTACTGCACATAACGTGATTTCCTTTCATAATATCTGGCAACGGCCGATTAGGAAGTCAAGCTACGTTACTTTGTTTTGCCTCTGACGGTTGAGATGGCAGCGATTGCAACGAAGCACTGCAGAAAGCTTAGACAAGCCGCTGCTGTCTGCCTAAGTATTTGGAGGAAATAGAATACACAAAGTATAACAACTCTTAACAAGTACCTTTTTCTGTGTGCTTTTTCTCATGTAGATTTTAAAAGCAAGGTCAGAGCTCCACCAGTGCTCTATCATCGTTCCACCAAAACGGACAGGGAACACAAACCGCTGTTGGAATTTCACCGCTGCAAGGAAGACAGAGACTTGTGAGCTCTTAGCTGGATTCAGAGCTAACCTGTCTTTTGAGCTTGATCAGGAACAGAGAAATCTTCAGTCTCTGCAGAAATAGGCAGGGTGAGTAGAGACACATGAAGTTCAGAAGGTATGAGGGGACACCGACGGCACTGCTGAGAAGCATGGACAAACACAGGAGAGCGTTTGTACATCTCCCAGAATCAGAGATCAAGCAAGGCTGGGAGCCTAAGGGGGGAAGGCTGTTGCTGAAACCCTCAACAGGGGTTGAATCTCTGCAGGTTTCAATCTATTAAATTATGTTCCAACTCTGCAGGTGATTTACTTCTTGCAGATTGCTCTGTTACACACAAAATCATTTCATTTTGCTTTACTTATTAGCATTAAGCCTGAAGTAAACCATTTTTCATTTTCCAAGACTAGAAAATAGCTGGAGAGCAGCATGACAAACCCTAACCATTCTATGATTCTATGACAAAACTGATGTTATAACAGCATCTAAAGGCTGCAGTTGGCACCAAGTCTCCGTCATCCTAGCGCGCAGTACGACTTTCCCTTCTTCAGTGGGAGAACCCCGTCTCATCTTGAGTAATACATTTCAAAACATATCTTGAGAGAGTCAAGAGCTGCAAGAATAACTGCAAGTTCAGGAGAAAAGTAGAAAACTGCAAGAAAAGACTGAATGAACTGGCATTTAGTTTAGAAAAGGAGAACAAGAAGTGCAGTAACAGCGTTGAAGCAGTATGCTCTCCTTGTTCCCAATGGATAAAGCAAGTATTCTTGTGATGAAAAAAACTCAGTTTCGGCATAAAAAAACTTTTCTAACAGCTCTTCTGCAGCTTGCCTGGGATGGCTATGGAGTTCTTCCCACTGGGCATCATTAATAAATGAGATGAAGAGCTCTCAGGAAAGATAACGGTACAATGGATTGACTTGATGGCTTCTTCAAACTATTTTCAGCTCTATTTTTCTAGGTTCCAGAATCTGGAACCTAACTACACAAGACAAAGTGCAGACGGTTGTATTATTTTTGTATTACAAAGAGCTAAGGTTCAGAAGAACGAGATGCTTTATCTGGACAGAAATGGAGAACTCAGAATTACCCCCAGATCTCTCAAGAGCCACCCAGAAAGATGCAAAGCCAACGAATGATCATATGGGAGAGGCATTTGAAAGTCACCCTGGGATTCCAGTTTCTGGGACGATTAGGCAGAGAGGATCTCACTCATACAGCATAAACTGCTCACTGAGGAGAGAAACAACATAAACTGTTCTCAGGGATACAAACATTAGTGACTCTCACTGAAAATATTAATGTTTACTGATTTGAGCACAGGACTTGTCAAGATCTCTTGGATCCAGCAGACTCCCTAAGCTCTTGCAGAAGTTGTGTGGCATACTTCAGCATCTGGAAAAATTTCTTTGAGATATAAGTACCTCTGATATTTCTAGAGGTACTTTAGCATCTTCATACTATTGCAGAAGGGATACTGGTTTTATGTGGAAGTGAACGAATGGGCTTACTCATCTGCTACTATGTCCGTAGGAAAAAGAAATGTGAAAATTCCAATAGGAATACTTCTTGGAAGCAAAAAAAGAAAAACCCCAAACAATCACTTGGATTCCTTCTTGAGAGAAGCATTCCACTACCTGCAGCACAGCAACTCCAGAGATAGAGGTGCCACTAATCATACTGTATTTCTCAGGCAGCAAAGAAATTACACAGAAAATGCTACTAAATAATTTCTAAGAGATGAAGGAGTCCACAATACTAAATATAAGGGAGGAAAAATAATGCTCTTACCTTCATCTGTGATTTTGCTTGAAGCTACTCGAACGACTTCTGTTGTTATGGAGACCTCTCCTTTTGCATCCTTGGAGGCTCCCACAGGAAAGTGGTACTCGATAAAGAAGGTACTGTGAATAAAAAAGTGACTGGGTGATCACAATCCATCACAAATCTAATGTATATAATTAAATTGAACGTAGCAGGCAAGCTTCAGATTCACAGTTTATTAAGTTACTCTATTTTTTTAGAATAATTGAAGTATCTATTTTATGAATTCCTTCACTATTCCTTACATGTTAGATTCTCCTCAAGAAAAGAAAAATCCCAAACATCTTTTGTCTTCAACACACTGACCTGCACAAAGCGCATTCGTACCTCCCCAAAATCCCAGAACAAGCGCAGCCTGAAGGGAGCTCACATCAGGACAACTTATTCACATCTCTACCTTTCAGAAATCTACGATACACAATATCCTGAGAGCAGCAGCGAAATGGGAAGAACTCAGAAGCCCGGAGAGCTTAGGTAAGCTGGGCGACACAACAGACCTCAGAGAAATCCGCCTTGAAGGCACAAGTAACAACCTGGTGAGAAACAACCCCCCTTACCACTTATTAACCGACGCAGGCCTTGGAGGCTTCCCCGTTAAGCCTTTCTTTCTCGGTGTGATCTGGATGCTCTCCGGAGTGATTTTCAAGCTTTCAATGACGACTCTGGCTAGGTGTATTCGCCCCAGCAATGCCAACCTGTCTGCACTCAGGGACGTGACGTGAACTTCCGCGTGATCTTCTGGAGGAGCAAGTGACCTAGTAGGAGAGCAAGAGACAAAACTAAGAATCAGGACTGCACGGATATTCTTAACAACACCACGAAGGGAAAACTGTAGCTGGGTGGGATATTATTTAAAAACTGACCATGGTTGATTAAAATGCATGTATTTAAAATGTATTTTTACAACAGATTTGGTGGTGTCTGTAACAGAAATCTTACAATATGCAGTATGCAATGTCATTACTGCTGCAGAGGAACAGCAACAGGATTTTTGTCCTAATTCAAAAACTCACTGGCACTTTATTTGTAAGACTTGGCTTGTAAATGGTTTTGTGTTGGTACCTCTGGAGATATGAATTTTACACGAAGGTGAAAATAGCAGTACTTGTAAAAAAAGTTTCAGAAATAATTGTTTAAATCTGAATTAGGAAAAAAAAAGTCCTGAAACTTTAATACTAACTGGTATTGTACAAGTTAAGCAATTCTATTCTATGATTTTATGATTCTAAAGCTTGATCATTGGATTTTTAGGGGCACTTTTATTGGTTCTGTCACAGGAAAAAAGTGCACACTATTTAGATCAGGGCAGAAGTTTATTTACTACTGCTATAGGGGAGAACACGGATCAGCAGAGAAAGAGACTCTGCTGATGTGAACTCTGTCCCTGTAAAGCAGTAACACAAATTTTACGCACACAGAGACATTGTGCAAAGACGGATAAGAGGATGCGAGTTGTTTCATATCTGTTACAAGGCCACAGAACTGCGCAAAGCTGGGCTGGAGTCTGCTTTTTTCAGCACAGGGACTAATTTAGCACGAAGCGTCATCACTCCCAGAGACGCGACGAAAATTCCCCACCCAAAATGGTTATTGAGTGAATTGTGTGATAATAACAGAGCGTGATGACAGTGTGATTCTTGCTAATACCAACTTACAATGAGCAAGATGCTGCAAAATAAGTCACTAATTAAACTATTTACCTGGGTTTAATTTCTGTCACCTTCTGATCCTGCTCAAAGGCATTAGAACCCTTCTGTGGATTCACTGGATCAGCCTTCTGGAGAGTTTCTGTCTTGGTTACTTTTTTGGAGGAGTTAACGTCATCATCGCTGAGGAAATCACTTAAACTGGAATCAGATTTCTGAAACAGAAGTGATGCACATAAAATAAGAAGTTAACGATCACTGTCAAGAAAGACACATAATAGTCATGATAGATAAAAAAGAAAAACAACACATAAAAAAGAAAAATAACTTGCGGATTGCACAATTTGAAACAAATAAAATTGTATCAGATTTATGTAATGTCAAAAATTATTAAAAATATTTAAATATTTTTAATATTTAATATAAAAATATTTTTCAGAGGTTTAAAAAAAAGTCTTCATGGGCAGCCTAAATCCTAGCAATTTATGAACGCACTGCTTGACTTTGTAGCCTTAATAGCATTCTTTTAATAATATTAATTTTAAGCAGTGTTCTCACAAGTTTCTGTGTGATATTTAATGCTTATTAACCCTTACTAATACTGAAATCTGTAGCCTCTTTTTTTTTTGTGCAGATTTCTGACTTTCTTCATCTTAGGGACTACATATTAAGCTCCTTCCTTTTACTCTCCACTTACAGGAGCTGTGTAAAAAAGACTCTCCAGCAGACTCTGGTCATAATGGGGATCGTTGAGTTCACTGTCATACACCTCACTTCCAAGAGAGAGAGAATCCAAAAGGGAACCTGTCCGATCCCAGAAATGCACAGGAGAGAAATCAGCGCTGCGGACACAAGAGAAAGAAACGTAACTTAGTGTTGCAAGTTCTGCAGTCGATGTTGTATGAATTCTGACAACATTGTCTATTCTGACTGGATCTGTGCTACACTGGACCTCTGGAAATCTTCCATTCCAAGTCCTGCTCAAAGGCAGAGGATGCAAATAAGAAAATCATCCCGTTGGACTCTGAGTATCTCCAAAGCTGGAGATTCCAAAACCTCTTTGGGAAACCTCTTCCAGTGCTTGACGAGCCTCATCATAAAATGTATCTGTTAATATCTACCTGTAATATTTATCCACGTGCACTTTATAACTTTTGGAATGCTTTACGATATCAGTAATACTGAAGGACAGTCTACTTTAATAAAAAATAAATACAAGCTCTATCTGAGTAGGTAAACACAAGTATCTTCAGAACATAGTTGGAGCAAGTTGGGTTTTGTTTGGTTTAAGGGTTTTCTATCTCTGCTCTGAGTTCAAAATAATTTCATGATCTGCAAGCACTTCAGTGTCATCCAGCGATAAACCACGGGGAAAAAGTAAGTGCAGGGCTCGAGACACATGAACTGAATTTCCGAATCATATCTGACACAGAAACCGTATGCTTCATTCCCCTAATTTGGGTAAGACAGCCTAAGCATTATTGATACTTATTACTTCTCACAAAGCGAGAGAAAAAGGTCAATTTAATATTTGGAGAAAGATTAAAAATAACTACTGGTTCTCTCCGTTTTTAGTTCAGAGACTGCAAGTTCTTCAAAGAAACACTGTATTTGTTTTATGTACTTCTTAACATTTTAGGACACAACAGTTACAGCTATTAAATAATTTAATTTTATCAAAGATCGTGGTCAACAGCTTCTGACAGCACTTTTACACCAAGGGACTTTGAGCTATCCAGGTTGTCATGCATTCAAGCTGGGTGCAAGCTGAGGTATACAACACCTCCATCGCTCACACGTATGATCCACCGGTTACATTTCCAGAAATGGGGAGAGCTTGAAGAGTCAAGAGGCATTTTTCAGTATAAAGTGCTCAAATCAGGACAATTTTGCAGTGCACCACGCTCACCTGCCCAATAACAGCTGTATTGCTCTCTCTTCAGAGTTTAAGTCAAATTGCTGAGCTGAAACTTCAGATGCGAACAGACGGGGATCCTCAGGAGCGGGCACAGAACTTGAGTTCAAGCCTTTTGGGCTCCTGGATAACAGCGATCGCAGCGCAGAGAGCAGTAAAAGGAAAAATAAAGACATTAAGGCACATTCAAGACTAATCCACCACGGATAAAAATCCAAGGTTACGTGCAGCCTTCTCCAGTTTGCAGTTTAATCTCTAGACACATAAAAACTTTCCGCAACCCTGCTCTGCTGCGAGTCACATCCAAAATCTTATCCTTTGCAATTTAGGTTAGAAAAGACCTTTAAGATCATCGAGCCCAGCTGCAAAAGTTCGCCCAATTTTGCAGCTTAAGCACACCTGCCGCAAGCAAGGAGAGGGCCTGAAAAAGACAAGCAGGAAGTGTATAAATCTGTCAAAGACAACGACATTATTTCCTGGTTTGTAGTGGAACAAAAGGCAATATTCATCTTTTTCCAAACAGAAGGAATTGAAGTTTCTCCTGTAAATAACATGCATTTGTCTTAGTCCTTCTAAATTGACAATATTTACTAAGCCTAGCACTAAACAAAGTTGGAGTTTGAAGCCGAAAAGGCACAAAAACTTTTTTTTTTTTTTAAATCTGCCTAGAAAGACCATATGGAAGAAGACAATGACTACTAATGCAGAGAGCACAGTTAGAGACGCAAATTTACATGGGTATTTTGGCACCACGAGATTCAAATTAGAATATACAAAAGTACTCAATTTATGTCATTCACTACTCACGTCTCTTTGAAAACCTGTTCTCTGTGTTGAAGTACCATTGAACTCGCTACTTTCCTTACATTGCTCTTATTCCTTATCAACATTTAATATTCCCTTATCAAATAACTCTGTGCTAAATACAAATATACTGCGAAACAAAACCAAAATCAGTGACTTAAATCAAGGCTTACTACATGATGGTTAAAATCGATTCACAGAATTTAGGCCTTCATTCACAAGCAGAAATTAATTTCCTACTTGAATGAGAATCCTAAAATACATCACACGAATCTCAGTGTTTAAAGTTTTTCCTGATAAGGCCTCAAAATTTACGGCTTGGAACTTAATCTCACTTCCCCCTTTCCAAGCCCACCTTGCTGTTGTTTTGAAATCGTCTCTCTCTATAAAAGGAGGCACTTCCTTCAGTTCAATCTCCATGTCCGGGCTAGACTTCATCGCAGAAACAACCATGGCATCGCGGAGTTTATTGCCTTGATCCAAAAGAGCTGAGAAATAAGCAGAAGGATTAAGTCTCAGCATTCAAATGCAACGGAAAAGCAACGTGTAAACACAATAAACGTGCCACCTACAGTCAAGAAACTTCCGTTACAAAGAGATCTTGACGCACTGGAGATTAAGTGCGTGCTGTCCACCATAAAACAGACAGCACAGCTGGGAGCGAGCAAGAGCAATCCTCTGTCAGACTCCCACTCCCAGCCGTGCAAATAACTCATCTGCGCAGGCTGTCAGGCAGCAGAGGGGCATTATTAAGCTACAGCAGCAGGATTCGTTTATGGCAGAGCAGCTTGTCACCTTAGGATGCCTCAACAGCAGTCTAACCTCAGGTCTTCTCTGTAAATATAAAAAATAACTCAAAAGACAACACATACGGAAATGTGCCCTGCTCTGAATCTTATTTGAATCCGGTCCAGGCGGGCTGTGATCTAAAAGGGTCGCTAACCAGCAGGCGATGGGAAAGAAATAATTTTCCATCTGAAAATGTTGACGGCGTAGAAACCCTCCCAGGATCTACCTGAACACGCGTGGCACCTTCCAACAAGCCTAAATGAGTAGTTTTTAAGTAAAGACCTTTGTATTCTCATTTTCTGTTTGAAATAATATAGCGGCACCTAAAATATTATCAAGAACTATGTACTGTGAAAGGTAAAAGACGATGCCAATTGTACACAAACCTGACAGCAGGTCTTTTGTAGCTGGGTTATGCAAAGAGAGCACCCGTGTGTTTGTTCTGGCAGGTGCTCCGGGATCAGTGCTGGCGGGAAACGACACTTGCTGCTTTGAAGGATTCGCTTTCAAACGTTCATCTGGTAAAATCTGATGGCGACGAGAAGCAGAAAAAGCGTCCTTGATGTTTTCAGAGTCCTCTTGAAAGAGCAAATGGTCCTTGCCTCTATTGAAAAATGAAAGGTTATTTCAGTAACAACTGAAGTGGATCAGTAAAGGGATTCAAACCTCTTCAAATCCTGCAGCTGCTCCCCTTCAGCACATGCTCCAAAAAGAAATGCGACACGTTACTTTAATGACTCCTCATCCTCCACTCATGCCATCAGAGACCGACTCAAGCTGCAAAGAAAAGATTTGTGGCGCCTCTTGTGTCAACTAGCACAGCTTGAACTAAGTCAACGGAGGATGTAAATTTATATCAGATGAGAAACTGTCCCTGTGAGCTCTGAAATGCTGAAAGCCCTGGATTTAATCTAAAACGCACATTCCAAAAGATCAAGTATTCCATAACTCACAAGTGTATAGCCATTGCTTAAAAAACTGTGCATGAACTGCAAAATAAACCAGAATTTTGTCATAAGGAAAAAAAGATACCTGGGAGTTGTGTCTCTGCTATCGTTGACGGACTCTTGGTCAGCAACAGTCACCCGTGTTTGCCTGGGCTGCGGTGATGGAGCAGGAAACTGGGGCTTGCCGCTTTCCTGAGCGGGAGCCATACCCAAACTCGCATCTGTGGTTGGGACAGGGCTGCTGGTGTCATACCGTTCTGGCAGAGGTTCCAGAACCAGCGAGACCTGAAAGACAGAACGTGAAAATAGTTATTTACTTCTTTTCTTAATTAAGCACAACACATCCTCTATTCAACTTTATTTTTCAGGCTATGGAAAACTGTTGCTTCTCCATACAAAGTAATATTTATATCAGTCATGTAACATCTTAAAACTGACAAATTTTCAACTACTTATTTCACATGCCACATTTTCAAATCACAGGCAGCTATCTTGCAGCAGAAATTATCCAGAGTCAGGGCTGCAAAACAAAACACCACCTGCTTAATCCCAGATTTCAAAATCTTCTACAATTTCATCCCAGCGAGGCTGCGGAGACGTGTTAGAACTGAGTAGCTGTTTTTAAATCCGCTGTTAAAACTCACGCTCAGCATAGAGACCATGGATTTTCTTAACCAAGTTGAACTACCAATGCCACACATCTTTCTAAATGAAACAGAGTCAACACTGTATTCATTTTTCGTTTGCTACCTTACTCCACAAACGTCTTGGACAGAGATCAGGTCTGCAGCGTAGACAGCACAGCTCGATTCTGGCACCGGGTGCCGTGTTACAGCGATGCAATTTATAAAAAAAAGAACAAAGATGTGAGGACTACCTGCAGCTCTCCTAGCTTATCAGATGTCGGTGAAACTACGGTGAAAAACCCGTCGATCGGATGGCTGGGGGAGAGCTGGGACAGCTGGGTGATTTGCACTCTGCCAACTGGAAGATGGTCAGGTTTGGTCATTATCTCCAGGACAAGCATCCCCATATCTGCAAAAATTAGGAACAGCTTCCTTTCAGTCTCACTGAACACAGTCACAATTAAAACTTTTCTGTTTAAAAACCAGAGATGCTAGAGGTTAAAATAAAGCTGTATCATGAAATTATGCTGATGAGGTGGCAGGTAAAGCAGTGTTATACTGATAATAAATTACGATAAACAAATGCAAGATTACTGCGTAAGGACTGCTTATGATAGGACAAGGGGTAACAGTTTTAAACTGAAAGAGAGCAGGTTTGGATGAGATATACGGAAGAAATTCTTCACTGTGAGAGTGGTGGGGCACTGTCCCAGGTTGCCCAGAGAGGCGGTGGATGCCCCATCCCTGGAAACATTCCAGGCCAGGTTGGCCGGGGCTCTGAGCAACCTGATCTGCTGGAAGGCGTCCCTGCCCAGGGCAGGGGGGTTGGAACTGGATGGGCTTTAAGTTCCCTTCCAACCCAAACCATTCTGTGATCCTGTAAGTCACTATAGCAGGCACAGGTTTTACGGACAGACTCTAGACATCTGGCTTGCATTAATTTCCTGCAGATCTTTCAGTAAATTAAGTCCCTTAATAACAGTACAAGCTCATCCTGAGTGCCTTTTTATCCTTCAAGCCCTTAGAACACTGAAACACATCTTTAATGTGATACGTATGACGCTAAAAGCCATCTGATCTTGAAGCCAGAGGGACCACGGGAGACCTCAGTAGTTTGCAGACCTGAGCGCTAAACCTGACTACCAGAGAGACCGATGCCAGCAATTCCAGGCTGAGATCAACTGCCTCCCAAATCAGGAAAACGACCTAAAAAGCCATAAGTGAACACAGGGCCGGGGTGACTCGGCGGGTTAAGTAACTCATCAGCTTTCGCCGCCCTCCCCGCAGCTCCAGCCCTGCCCAGGGCGAAGCGGCTCTACCTGTCAGGTAGGCAGCGAACTGCCTGGGCCCGCAGCGGACAGGGTAGCGGGCGGTGGTTCTCCCCGCCGGTTGCCCGGGCCGGGAGGCGGGTTGGAAGACGGTACCGTCGGAGGTTTCTCCCCACCACCTCAGGCGGACGAGGACCGCGGCGGTGGTGGGTGGCTTGGAAGCCGTCCATAGGAGCCGGGAGACGGTGCAGCGGAGGAAGCAGCGCAGCGGGCCCTCCACTAACGGCGGCAGGCTGGTGGCGGCGGGGACGTCGCCGGTACCTGCGGGGATGAGGGGTGTCAGCGCTCCCAAACCGCCGCCGCCGCTCCCGCCGTGCCACCCCACGACCCTTCCTTCCTTCCTTCCTTCCCGCCCGGGAGCTGCCCACCTCCCCTCCGCCGGGAACCCGCCGGGACCAGCGGCCTGGGCCTCCTCTGCCGCATCCCGCCTCGCCTGCCCTCAGGCCGCGCCGCCCCGGCAACCGCCGCCTCGGCGGGAACGGGCCGCACCCCCAGGGGGCGCCGAGCCGCACTTCCGCGGACTACAACTTCCATCATGCACCGCGGTCCCCATAGCACTACACGGGGAGGCGGACTGCATTTCCCAGAAGGCCACGGGACGGCGCTACGGGTGCCGGCGACGGCCATGAGAGGTGCATTCCCGTGGTGCCGCGCGGCGGCGCTGTGGGGGTGGAGGGAAGGCCGCTTCCGGTGGGGCGGTGCGGAGCGGAGCGGGGGTTGGGCGGCGAGGCCGGTTTTTTTTTTTTTTTTTTTTTTTTTTTTTTTTTAGAGGAGCGTTGGAGGGAAGGGAGGGGGGTGGGGTCGGTTGGCGGTGTGTCCTTGTGCGTCGGTGACTCCTCGTTCGTCGTCATGTCGGCCCTGGAGAAGCAGCTGCACCTGGGCCGCCTCCCGCCTCGGCCCCCGTTGCCCGGTGGCGGCGGCCAGTCCGGTTCCAAGATGCGCATGGGGTAGGCGGGGGCGGCTGAGGGGACCGGGGGAGGCTGAGGGGGTGGCTCCGGGTACAGGTGGGAGGGGGGCCGAAGGGGAAAGAGGCTGACAGCGGTGGGGGAGGGATGCTGGGTGCTGGGGGGGATGCTCGGTGCTGGGGGCCTGCGGGCCTTTCTGGTATTTTTGGGGGGGAAAGGGGGGAGCGCTCGTCACTGAGGGGTCTGGAGGGACGAGGTGCTCGTTATTGAGCGATGTGGAAGAAAGGGGTGCTTGTTATAGGGGGGTTTAGGGAGGGGGTGCTCGTTGTTGGGGGGTCTGGAGGGAGGAGGTGCTCGTTATAGGGGGGTTTAGGAAGGGGATGCTCGTTGTTGGGGGGTCTGGGGGAGGGAGTGCTTGTTGTTCGGGAGTTTAGGGAGGATATGCTCGTTATTGAGGGATCTGGAGGAAGGGGGCGGCCCGTTATTGGGGGATTTAGGGAGAGGGTCCTTGTTATTGGAGGGGGTTTAGGGAGGGGGGTTCATAACGGGAGAGTTTTGGGGCAGGAGGTCCCCTTTGCTGGAAGGTGGCAGCAGAGGGGAGAGGGGCCAGCCTTGTGCGGGCTGTTTGGAGTGCCCTGTACAAAGGAGGTGCTGTGTCCTTGGGGGGCTGGGGGTGTCCTTGGGGGGCTGGGGGTGTCCTTGGGGGGCTGGGGTGTTTGTTGCTGGGGTATTTGGGGTGGGGGGTTGCTGTGGGAGGAGGAACTTCGTGGGTGGGCTGCTCGTCCCTGGAGGAGTTGGCATGGAAAGGGAGAAAAAGCAGGTGCCCTCTACTGGGAGGTTTTGGGTGAGGGGGTCTTTGTGAGGGGCTGGTAGCCCAGTGGAGGTGGCCAGTAGCGTGGTGGGTCTCCCTGGATGGCGACATGACACGGGAGGTCAGCAAGCCCCCCTGGCTGGCCCTGCTGGGTGCTGGATTGCTCACCAGTATCCCAGGAAACCAGCGTCTGGACCAGGCTTCTTCCTCCCTGGCGAGGAGGCAGCCAAAGGTGTTCCTGCACGAGGGAGGTGCTGGGTGCTGGGGGAAGGTGCTGGTGCTGGGATTTCTCTTCAGCAGCCTTTTTCTCCGGCTCTTTTTGCCATCTGTGTTTGAAGGGAAGGTCTAATGCATCGTGATTTGTCTGGGTGGTACCTCAGAGTTGGTAAAAGCATGGTTGGGGGTGAGAGAGAGGTGTGTTTAAATGTTATTTCTCAGCAGCAGACACTGAGGTGAAGCTGTGTAGTAGGTGAGCTCTACCGAGTGTCTTAAATCCGTGCTTCAGATGATGGAAAATCTGGGATAGTCCGGTACAGGTGTCAAATCTTTGAAGCAGGAGTTGAGAACATGTTTTGGAAACCGTGAGAGACGACTGACCGGTGTCTAGCCGTGCGGATGGCGACTAAAAAGGACTGACTGGAGAGGAACAACCTTGGCAAAAGCTTTATTCTTTAGCTGTGAGTCAGAGGGAGAAAATAGGTTGCAAATGGGGTGGCTTTGGTGGGAATTTAGTCGTTTCAGCTCCAAAGGTGAGAGGGAGAAGCTTGTCTTCCAAGTAGGTACCTGGTTATAGCGAGAGGAGAGCGAGACGATCTGGCAGCGGGGTTACGGTGAGATTGTAGGGAGGGAGGTCAGAGTTGCAGGGTAAAGCGAAGGAAGCTGGCAGCAATCGCGGGGACTTGGCCTCAGGATGCTGCGCAAAACGCTTCGGCAGCCCTGCGCAGAAGCGTGGATTTAAGCAGAGTGGCAGAAGCACAGAGGGTTTGTTAAATGCAGGCAAAAGGTCGTTTTCAGGGCGGTGTGACTTTTCGTACGTAGCTGATTGTTAAAAATACGAAATCTGAGACAAAAACCCAGGGGTCTGTCCTCTGGAGGAGCACCGGCCTCCGCACGAGAGCGAGCTTCTGCGCGGTCCAGGTGCGCGCTGCGCGATTCCTGCACGATGCGACGTGCTCTGTTTGGGGGATAAAAATACCCTGCAGTTCCTACAGGAAATCTCCTTTGCCTTGGTGCGTGAAATGAGAAAACTAAAAGAAATAATGAGAAAGACGTCTAGTCCACCGCGACCGAAATAAACTGTTTAGGCGTTTATGGATGGGAGAGGGCTGGTTTTCCCATCCTTTAAAGGGGATTTATTTGTGGTGTTAGTCTAGAAACAGGCGTATCTGTTTTGAACGCCTGTCAGAGGGGGTTGTGCTCTCTCAGGACTGCTGCCTGCTGTCTCCTGGGGATCTGATTTTGGGAGCTGGGACTCGAGGACTCTCTTTCCTGATGTTGCGTGGAACCGCGGGGTTGCGAGCAGGTCACTGAACCGCCGGTTCACCCGCTTGTGTTGCGAAGGGCCTTGTATTTCTCAGGAGCGTGCTGAAGGTTCCGTGGTACGCGTGAAGCTAGATTTAATGTTAAACACGTTATTTAGTGCTACTGGCTCTGTTCAGAACAGAGCTAACCACGCTGTACGAGGTCTGCCAAACACACATTTCTTCTCTTTTAGGTGAAAGAATGAAGTTTTTGTTTCTTCCTCTTGTTTTATCCTGTTTAAGTTAAGAGTCCCACCCCTTGCGGTTATTTTGTGTAAGTTTGAATGTACTTTACACTGTTTTCATGCGTTGTAAACTTTTGTCAGCACCTCATCTGATCCTCTGTGTACGTACACTGATGGCACTGCGAACGAACACCACGACACACGACTTGTCCGGTTAAATATTCCTACTTCAACAACAAATATAAAAACTCCCAGCGCTGGTGTCACCGTGGCCTTAAACAGGATGAAAAACACTTTGCAGTTTGTCTTGCTGCTGCTGTCAACTTCTCTCGGGTATTTCCTGAAGGCAGGTGTCTCCACGTTAAATAAAAAGTCAAAAATCAGTTTCCTGCACCGCAGGGTGACCCGCGCTCTGCTGCGGGACCGCGGAGTTGGTAAGCTGAAGGAGCTGGTGTGTTTTCCATGCGCCTCTAATTGACTGTGTTCTTGCAAAACGATGCCGTGCTGCGGGATGTATTTTCCACGTCGGCATTGCCGTTTCTGAAAATTACCCGCGCAATAATTTTTATTAGAAAAATAGACAAAAGTAAAGGCTGTGAAGTTACTAACTTAATGAGGCGCTGACAAAACCTGCGCGATATTTCTTGCTTCACTCGCTCGTCGCAGGTAAACAAACAAATTACACTGGAGCGTTTCCAGGGATTTTTAAATTGATTTTACGATGTACGCCTGCGGGGTAGTTTTGGAGTTTGGTGATATATAGGCTCGCGCGGTGCTCGTTAGTAGCAATCCTAGGTAGTAATTTATACCATGCCTCCTATCTTGCTGATCTTCAGAGGGCTTTGAACGTTCTCTGCTAGGGAAGTTATTATTACGAAGGGAAGTTCGTTTCCTATTGCTCTATAATGCTATAAGCCTCTTTTTTTTTTTTTTTTTTTTTTTTTTTCCCCTTTTCAAACATTTTCCTAAAAGCACTGATGTGAAATCTGCTGTTGCAGTCGAGAATCCAGGATTCTCCCGTCCTTCCCCTTGGAAGCAGCAGGGACTAGTTCATCGTCGCGGTGTAGTTGCGTGGCCGTTGCGTTTTTGGGTTTGCTGCTCCGACGTCGAGTGAATCCCTTTACGGGTGATGTTCCTGTTGTGTGAGGCACTGCGCCTCTGACACGAGAGCGGCGGCGTCCGGAGATACTTGCGACTTAGGCGTAAAAAGGAGAGAAAAGTGGAATGCGGAGACAGCGAAGTACAAGCGATGGTGAGGCGAAGCTGTCGTGCTGCAGCTGCTTTTATGGTGGTGTTGGAAAAAGGGGCTGGGTGGCCGATCGGGCAGGGTGGCGAGGCGGTTTTTTAGGATGGGGTGGGTAGGGTGGTGCATCGAGAGCTCCAGCGTTGCTCCGAAAAGGGAGCACATGTCACGGATGCTGGTTTTAGTGGTGCAGCAGGCATCGTGGCTCAGGTTTTCCAAATGCCAGAACGGCCTGGAATTGAATGTGTCAGCCTGTCTGTGCGATTGCGTCGTTTGCTCGGCCCTGGTCGCTGCCGCGGCTCGCGGGAGGTGAGCGTGGCTGGCTCTGTACACTCAACGCTTTGTTCCTTCGGCCTTTTCCTCGGCGATCTCCGGTCTCTCCTCATCTTAAGCTGTGTTTTCATTTTCGGACGCTGGTGCCCAAAACCGGACGTGGAACTTCAAACGGAGCCTTTCACACACCTGTGAACTGGGAAGGTTATTTCATCTACGTCTGTAAATGATAACGTCGTTCATACATCTCAGCAAAACTGGGGGTTTTTTGGGGTTTGGGGTTCAATACAAACAAGTGCAAGATTCCACAGTCGGGCCACTGGAAGAGAATGTGGTTTATTATACATAGAAAAACAAGTGGAACAAAAATAATTAAACTTTGAGAAAAGTTGTTTGTTGTGTTAAGCATCTCATGTTTATAAATCTGTTTTATTTCTACGCTTGGAATTTCTTTAAATTGGAAGCAGGACCGTTAAAATGGATTTAAACTTAATATCCAAGAGTCCTGGCAAGCTGATTTTTCCCATGGCTAAATGCTTTGCGTCGGCTGCACCGGTCCTCTGAGTAGCGTGTTGACTGCTCTCTTTCGTTCCTTCTTTTTTTTTTTTTTTTTATCAGCCAGCCAGGTTAATGTGACTTGTTAATGGTTGAAATTGAAAAAAATTTGAAATCATAAGAAGGAAAAGGTGGAGCAAATGATATTGCAGTAAGAAAACAGAAAAATAATTGACTGCAGCACGGAGATTTCTCAAACTTCAGTCATCCTTGACTGGAAAGGCAAGTGAAGGGGTAGGAGGCTTTCTTTAAAACATCGTTTTCAAGTTTATTCTGACATTTTGCAAAGAAGCTTTTGCTGTTTACACTGAGGACTTCCACGCTTCTGGTTGTCTGTCAAGGTAACGACACGTGTGCACGTGCAAACGGCAGGGATGTTGTGTGGAACACGGGTATTAATATTTCAGTAGAACCCCTGAATAGTTAAAATGGCTGCTGCAACGTAGTTTTGTCTGGCTCTCGCCGTGGCGCAAGATGTACGCTTCTCATTTCAGCGTATTTCACGGCGCGTCGCATTGATTTCTGCTACCTTGCTGCCCCTAAATCACAGCCCCCTCCCGTCGCAGACGCTCGCGTGTGCCTGCGCTGTTCCCTCGCTCTCCTGCCGGTAGTTAAGTGCTCTCCCACAGAACTGTCCGGCTGAGTGATGTTACCGGAAAGCTGATTTCAAAGGAAGGTGGTGCTTCTCTTCGACGACGTGAAAATCGCGCCCTTGCGAGGAACCTGAAGTTCGTTTTTCGATGTCCGTTTGTTTTAAGGAGCAAATCTGTCCAAGGTTGTGTTTGAAATTGCCTGCCTGTTGAAAGTGATTCGTTTGAGTCGCTTGCTTGAAATGGAAATAAAATCCAACTTTGTGGTCAGAGTTCTTTTGGGGAAATCAAATAATGGAGTTTGCAAAATCACTAGCGAAGCAAAGAGACCGAGCCTCACAGAAGCAGCTCCCGACGGCTGCAACAGCTGATGCACCTGCTGTCTTATTTTTTAATTAAGTTTTTCACTCGTTTGCTGACAGAACTAGCTTATTCAGAGTTGAGGATCCGGATGGGATTTGGAACTGAAGAAGAATTTGCTGCTCTTTTCCAATGTGTGAATAAAATTATGTATGACCTTCTAGATCTTTTAATTATCTGGACGGCCTTGATTTGATCTGATCTGTGTAGTTTGATCATGACAATTGCAACTATTTCTTCCTTTTTACAATTTTTTCCCTCTGAATCTTTTTAAATAACAAAACATTTTGTCTATTTGGTATCTTTAAGGCAGAACTGAAAATACTGCCCTTGTCAATTTTTAGAATTTTTAAATACAACTTGTCAACGATGGCAGTTCTTAAATATAAGCGATGATTTATTTGCTTTGGTCAGGCTCAAAGAACGTGCAAGAATCTTGATTGATGCACGTGATGTTCTTTAAATATAGTCAGAAAAAAAAAAAAGGAATTTCTGAAAATGCTTGGTACAACCATTTCCTATTTCTTTTTAGGAAAAAAAAAACCTGAAAGAAAACCCCTCTAAAAATGAGCGAGAGATTTGCTGAGCCGCACGGGCCGCCGTTGCTCCGGGATGGCTTGCAGTGCGTGTGCGTTCTCCGTACGTGATGAAGGGGACAAACCGCACAGTAGGATAAAACTAGCTGCAGAGGGTGCCCAGGATTTGTTTTGTGATCCCGGTTTAATATGCCGCCTGGCTGGCTTGGAGTTGAGGGATCGTTCTAGAAAAGTTACGATGTTGGTTCCGTTCCTGTTCCCGTCTGCCGGATACTTTAAAAAGCAGTAATTAGTTCTGTCAGTTTAAACATTTGGTCAGCAAAATACTCCTTCAGCATAGGAAGGTGCAAAATCACAGCTGCTGTTTGTTGGGCTTGTTTCTAAGTTTGAGTGTGTGTTGATGTATCGCTAAAAAAAGCAGCGCTGGGAAAAATAACAAATCAAAGCTAGCAATTCTTTTCTTCGGATAAATGTTTCTCTAAAAATCAGCCGCTGCCCAGTCGCCAGGTGTTTTGTGGAAAACTACAATGTTTTTTCTGCCCTTTTTGGGACTCACTGTTAAATCAGAGGTCACTTACGTTCTCCCAGGGTCTCGGTAACTGGAAGGTCACCTTTTCTGTTTGCCTGCAGTTCTAGGAGAAGGAGCTGCATCAGGCCAAGCTAAGCGGCTCGAGACTGATACCAAGTTCCCCAGGTTATCTGAGCTCATGAAGACATCTGCTTGAGAAAACGAGCTAGAAATCCCCTTCCATCTGAGCAACTGGGATGAAGTTATCTTTGCTTACCCCTTTCCCCCTCCGCCCCTTGCCCCACGTCGCTCCCGGTGTTGTGTTTAACCACATCGGGCTCTGCAGATCTTCTCACTACATGCCCTGTTTTCCAGTCTTAATTATTTCTGTACTTCTCTGGATTGTCTTGAGTTACGTCCTTAAATTATCGATCCAGCCACAGGTACGGTATTCCAGACACCGTGGCACCGGTGCCTTGTGCAGTAGCAGTATAATCCGTGCTCTGAGATGAGATTGTCCGTAACTGCCGGAGAATCGCGCCGCGACCAGGGTCACCGTGCTCTCGCTTTGCTGCGCGCAGTCGGCCGACGAACCACCGGCTTTCCGGAGACCTTGCTTCACGGCACCGCGTACCTCGTCCTGTTAATGTGGGTTTTTTTGCCTTGTGCCTGGGTGTGTGACTTGGCTTTGTTAGTTTCGAGATCTGCTCTTCATCTGGCAGAAAGGGAACAACGACAAGTCCCTCTACATCTGCTCTCGCCCGTGAAGGATTAATGAACGTTTGCTGCACGGCTTGACTGTCGGTAGCTGATCTTGGTTAGTGCTGTGCTTAATATTTCCTCTGGCCATCTTGAACGCTTAAAAATCTGTGCCGCTTGGTAGAAACTGTGCCGTGGCTTTCGCTGTTTGTGATGGATCCTGAGCCAGATGTCGGTAGTGACAGCTCAAGCTACTTCGCGTTGTTGCAGCTTGGGCTTGTAGCGTTGGAATTCATTTCTTTGCCTTTTGTTGTGATTAATTTTGAGTCTAAATATGCCAAACTTGTGCTGGTGATGATTCACGTGAATTCATGCTTCTCCTACGCAACACAGGTTTGATGTCCTTGCGCTCGTCAACGGGCCGCTGCGTTCGCTTGCCTCGTGTAACAGCGGCTCTCCGTACTGTAACCCTGCTTTCAGAAAAACGGATTAATTTGCCAAAACTCTTCATCTGGCGTGATACAGTTGATCAGCAACTTCCTCCAGGATTTCCCCATGGTCTACCTCTGTTACTGGTAAAAGAGTCCACTTACAAACTTTCTGGTCTCGCACCACAGGGGGGTTTCCAGGGAGTTGCTGCTGCTGCTTACCAGATTTATGGATTGTGTTGGAAGGGGTGCAGCCAGGCGGATGACGATGTTTGCTAATCACCTGGAATTACTCAGGATGATCAAATCTAAAACCAGCCTTCATGTGCTGTGGAAAAATCTCACCGCGCTAAAGTGCGTCGTGATGAAATTTGTGTCGCTAGCTGCACATCCTGCCTAGTCAAAGAAAGGAAATCATCCAAACTGTGGGCAGTCCTCTCCATCTCCAGAAAGAACCAGAAATGATACGGAGAGCGAGCGTCATCAGGGCTGGGATGGGTTCCCAGCGAGGAGATAATCGATGGTAGGAGTCTCGGCTTTAAAAATACCTGGCCCAGGCAAGGGAAATATGATAGGGGTGCATACAGTCATTACTGTTGTAGAGAAGAGGGAAATGTTATCCTACTGTGAGCTTAAAAGCAAACAGAAGTAATCTTTTTTTTCCTCAAAGCCCAGTTAAATCGTGGCACCGTTGTCAGGGATGTTGTGGAAGTAGCTCTGGCTGGAAGTGACTCCTATTTTCCGTGACGAGCTGAGAAACTGTCCTCCCTAAATGCAACGCCGTGCTGAGGATGCAGCCTCCGGTGATCCCCGTCCTGCGAACGGTGAAAATTTGGAGGTCAGACGCTGTTCCCTGCGTAACCCTTTCCAGAGCACGTGCTGTGCTGTGCTTTAATCAGAGAATGAGAAAACGCCGAGGCAGGAGGAGAGATGGGTATTTTCTGGGTTTACGTAGGTGTGTGACATCTTGTTCTGTTTAATTGAAATTTGACAAGAGCAATACTGAAGTCTGGAAACCCACAGAGGAGAATTTGGACCCTTCGGGGGGTGGCTGTTTTATGTTTCATATTCTAGAAATATCAGGAGAAATAGGAGTTTTGCTTCTATAAAATTGAAAAGCTGCTTTGTTCCTTTCTGTTTCTTTAGGAAGTCAAGAATTCAGGAGAAACTTCCTTCAACAGAGGAGATGTTTCTTCTGTGGAGGTGTTTTGCCCCTCACGCCCATGCTTGATTTTAGTATTCTGTGCTGATTGCCTCCCCCAAAAGAGCTGAAGTGCAAAAAGCCTGTTAAACTGGTGTGCTGTTACTCATCCTGTATCCTGGGCTCCAATCTAGCCTAATTATTGCACTGCCAAAATTAAGCACTACTCTTTTAGCCTTACTGAGTGAATATCAGCCTGAGAAACAGCTTTGGCATCAACTGAGTCATCAGGAAAATTCCGATCGCGGAGCCTTTTGTTAGCAATGGGGACACAAGGAGAGGGCACAGCTGCACCTTTTGATGGAAGGGAAAAATAAAGTGGTTTGTCAGCTGGGTACCTCTGAGAGCCCTTGTTTGTACAGTGTCTGCAGAACAGGTCTTTGCGTTCACCCAGTAATTTAGGGGAACTGCATTCCCAGAGGTGCTGGCGTTAGTACTACAGGAGCAGCTGATGTAAGGTGTAATTTGTTGCTGCGCTTTGCCATGTACCTGTCAACAAACCGCGGCAGAAATTAGCTGCCTTATAAAGAGGAGATGAGTCTCGCTGCTTATAGAGTCACAGAAGGGTTTGGGTTGGAAGGGACTTTTAGAGGCCACCCAGCCCAACCCCCCTGCAAGGAGCAGGGACATCTCCAACCACATCAGGTTGCTCAGAGCCCTGTCAAACCTGGCCTGGAATGTTTCCAGGGATGGGGCATCCACTGCCTCTCTGGGAAACCTGGGACACTGCTCCACCACCCTCAGTGTAAAAAAATCTTCCTACTATCCAATCTGAATCTGCCTCCCTCTATTTTGAAACCACCACCCCTCGTCCTGTCCCAGCAGGCCCTGCTGAAGAGTCTCTCCCCACCTTTCCTGCAGCCCCCTTTGGGCACTGGGAGCCGCTCTCAGCTCTCCCCGGAGCCTCCTCTTCTCCAGGCTGAACAGCCCCAGCTCTCTCAGCCTGGCCTCACAGCAGAGCTGCTCCAGCCCTCTCAGCATCTGCGTGGCCTCCTCTGGACCCTCTCCAGCAGCTCCACGTCCTTCTGCTGTTGGGGGCTCCAGAGCTGGACGCAGCGCTGCAGGGGGGTCTCCCCAGAGCGGAGCAGAGGGGCAGAATCCCCTCCCTCGCCCTGCTGCCCACGCTGTGGGGGTGCAGCCCAGGGTGCCGTTGGTTTCTGGGCTGTGAGCGCACGTTGCTGGCTCGTGTTGAGCTTCTCACCCACCAGCACTCCCAAGTCCTTCTCCTCAGGGCTGCTCTCCATCCGTTCCTCCCCAGCCTGGATTTGTGCTGGGATTGCCCCCACCCACGTGCAGGACCTGGCCCTTGGCCTGGTTGAACCCCGTGAGGTTGGCACAGGCCCCCCTCTCCAGCCTGCCCAGGTCCCTCTGGATGGATTCCTCCCCTCCAGCGTGTCGACAGCACCACACAGCTGGGTGTCGTCGGTGAACTTGCTGAGCGTGCGCTCTGTCCATAACAACTGTGATTCACCTTTTGGAAATGTGTTACTGGGCAAACCAGGCTTTGCTTTCCTCCCTCTGTTTGGGTTTTAGTCCCCGGACGTGCGGAGTGCCGGCAGGAAGATGCCGGCTTGTAGAAAAGGAGGAAACCTCTCCAGGCAGGCTTAGGTGCTAGGCACAAAGCACTCTGCAGGTAGGACCGGTGTCCACATCTTTCATCACACCGAGTCCTCTTTTAACACAATAGTTCTAGTCCATCTCCAGAGCACGTTCTCTTCCCCTGATGTCCACAGTTACGATTGTCTTGCCTGCGCGGTGCTCGTTCGTCAGTATTTGGCAAACGACGCGGCAGAAAGGGAAATCTTGCTTCTGGGCACTAGCTCCCTCGTTTGTGCTGGACAGAAGTAGGCATCCAGAAATCTCCAGTGGCTGGAATGGGTTTGGCCCAATTTCACCTTCCTGGGGTATTTTTTTCTCTTTTTTTCTGACAGTAGAGCCGTGTTTCTGTATGGATAGATTCTGACTTCTAAAGGAATTACAGCAACCTGGGAATAAGTGCAAAGCCTGGAGCAAACTGGAGGCTGAAGTTCATTCTCATGTGGAATCTGGTTAAGCAGTCTTGTTATGATCCTTAACTTAAAACACAGCTTTTAAAAATCCTACTTTTTTTTTTTTTTAAATAACTTTAGCTTTTTGCACTCATTACCTTTTGCTTGCATTGCTGGACCTGATAGCATCCTTCCCAACAAAATGTTTTTATTGTGGGATATTTTCCAGGAAACTTGAGCTGTAATTGAAACTTGCTGCTGTTAACATAAACCTGGTGAATTTTATTTGTTCTGCTCCCAACAGTGTTCCTAAGTTTCTTCTCTATGTCATGCTGTTCGGTTCTCTCTGTAGTTTTTCTACCAGCCAGTCGCCCGTCGGGGCAGGTTGACTTTCTTTCTGAATGATATTTCTTCCAAAAATTAGAGGAGATTTGCAGGGAAGTTGTACTGTCACGACAAGGAGTACGTGGTAAACTAGTAGTAACCTTCAGTAAGTGGCTGGTGCTCTGCTTTTCCATGCTGTGGTGTCAAGGTGACTCCTGAGAGGGACATATTCTTATTTTAATAGTGATTCACGGGCTGAGTCATGAATTTAGGATGGCTTCCTGCGCTGCGGGCACTGGAGTGCTCCCAGTCATGGCAGCCTCGGGCTCGCTTTAAGGCTAGAGCGAGAGCATTCAATACAAAGGTGTTTAAAGACTTTTGACTCTGACTTCTGAAGCGCCTGATCTGTGGGTCATTGCAAACTGGAAGATTGTACTGGGATGGTATCAGTGTGTGCTCATTCTTTCCCCTTGTCTTAGGTCTGTGTAGTCTAAACTGCCGTTGTTCGGTCTTCCTCGGTATCGCTTTGCGAGGGAAATATTCTCCTCTTTGCGTCTCCGCTGGTTTTCCTGTGCCTCTTTGTAATATCCTCAATAGGAGCAAGAGTTAGGGGGGAAAAAAGGGAGATTTCCTTACTGTCTGTAAAATTACTAATGTTGTCTGGGAATTTCACTGATGCGTCGTTTGCTTCCAGTCCCAAACTGCTGTGTAACGCCGCTGTATTCTCTTCAATGTACGTAATGACGCCTGTATGCCGACTTAAATGAAAGATTTTTAACATACCTCTTACTGATTTGATTTTATTTTTTCTTTTTCCCCCAGCCCTGGAAGAAAGCGTGACTTTTCACCAGTGCTTTGGAGCCAGTACTTTGAATCTATGGAGGACGTCGTGGTAGAAAATGAAACTGGCAAGGATATATCCTTTTTTCCAGGCTGAACTTTTCTTACTCTCAGTGGCTGGGGCATTACAATGTTTAAGTTTTGTCGTTTGTTGATGATCTCTTCAGCTTTTTCATGTATTTCTTCTCATCTTCCATTTTTTCTTTTGTAGGGATCAGTATCAGTAGCTAGAGCAATCCCTTCTAAGCTGAACAGTTAAGATGTACTAGCGAGGGCAGCTCCTGGCATTGCTTCTTTACTAATCATTAATTTTAAGAAGTGTTTCCAACAGTTCAGTAACATGTTTTGCAGGGAGGTGCTCATCGGTTCCCGTAGTTTAAACCATATCAACGTCAAAGCTGTTTATTGATTTTTATTAACCACAGGTAGTTATCTGGCCATCAGTGAGCTGTGTGTGCAGGATCAGTATTGGCAGTACAACAGGTAAACCTCAACACTAAACACTGAGATCTTAATAAATACCTGCAAATTTCTAAATGTCTTTCCACAACTAGTGCCAGAAAGTTCTGTTCCTGGGCACAGGCAAACAAACATACATGCACCCCAAGGATTTCATAGAATCACAGGAGGGTTTGAGTGGGAAGGGACCTTTCAAGGCCACCCAGTCCAACCCCCCTGCCAGGAGCAGGGACATCTCCAACCACATCAGGTTGCTCACAGCCCCGGCCAACCTGGCCTGGAATGTTTCCAGGGATGGGGCATCCACCGCCTCTCTGGGCAACCTGGGACAGTGTTCTACAACCCTCAAAGGAAAAATTATTTTCCTAATATCAAGCTTGGATCTACCTCCCTCTATTTTGAAACCATGACCCCTCATCCTGTCCCAGCAGGCCCTGCTGAAGAGTCTCTCCCCACCTTTCCTGCAGCCCCCTTTGGGCACTGGGAGCCGCTCTCAGCTCTCCCCGGAGCCTCCTCTTCTCCAGGCTGAACAGCCCCAGCTCTCTCAGCCTGGCCTCACAGCAGAGCTGCTCCAGCCCTCTCAGCATCTGCGTGGCCTCCTCTGGACCCTCTCCAGCAGCTCCACGTCCTTCTGCTGTTGGGGGCTCCAGAGCTGGACGCAGCGCTGCAGGGGGGTCTCCCCAGAGCGGAGCAGAGGGGCAGAATCCCCTCCCTCGCCCTGCTGCCCACGCTGTGGGGATGCAGCCCAGGGTGCCGTTGGCTTTCCAAGCGTGGTCTCACCTGGGACTGCAGCATCTCCCTGTGCACATCTCCTGTGGGAGACGCGGATGCTGCCCGTGCTGCTCCCACTGATGCAAATGACGCTGAGAAGCACCACAGGAGGTCACATGTACACACCCAAGGTGTGGGTCCCTCCTTGTTGTACCCCAGATTGTCAATCCCCTTGCTGCTGTGCTGACAGGGAACCTCCTCGCTGTGGCCAGGGTGGAGGCGGTGATGCCATCAGACTTTTCTGGCAGAGTCAAACCAGGTTTTGACTGCGGCTGTTTCCTCTCCAAATTCTCTGCGCCCTTTGCAGATGTCCATGTTGGTTTTGTGCTTCTTGTCAAGCTGACTCCTCTTTGCCAGTCTTCCAGTTAATCCAGCTGATGGCAGTCGCCCTCTTTGAGCTGCTCAGCCCCCTGCTGTATCCAGGCCGTTTCCTAACTGGGAGCGCCCCAGCAATCACTGTGTGTGGTGGTACTGGGACGAGACTTCCCATCACTCCTACCTCTGCCTACAGCTCTGACAAAAGCAGTGTGACAGGTACTTCCAGGTCTTTTCACTTAAAAACACCTCAATCTGTGTTTAAAGAGCACAACCTTGTAGTGTAAATAGTTGCCTAGTTTTTAAGCGTGCATATTCTAGCTTGGCCCCTAGGAAAACCAAACTTTCACGCTATTTCTCTCCAAATGCCAATTTAGTAATTACTTCTCTAATGCCAGTGGCACAGGATGCTTTGAAATAAGAAAATTCTCTCTCCTGTTTTGTGTTTATTAACTGCATTTGTCCAATTGGTCCTGTGAGTTCTTCATGATGTGCACCTTGTCTGCCTTTGATGCGAGGGCCGTGCGCAGCCCTGAGGCTTCATAAATAACCAAATTAAAGGGATAATGGACCTGTTTGGATAGGTGGCGTACATAAGCATCCTAAATTTAAACAAACGTTTGTTATTTGGGATTTTATTATGTATGACCTTTAACAGAAGCTCGAGCTCCTGTGTGAAGGGTTGTGGACAGATGCATACTGGGGAAGCAGCTGAGTTAACGCATGGCGTTGGTGCCCGGCTGCCTGTTACTGCTCCATCAGATTTTGTCTGAACAAACCCCAGCTGCTGAAATTATTCAAGCTGACACAGTTCCCTGGAACTGAAGTGGCGCAGGGAGCACCTGTGTGAACGGTTTGGAACGGGCAGATCCAACGGGCGCTGCAGTATTCAGCAGAAAAACAACGGACAGCTTGGTCAGGTAGTGCAGCTGGCATGGTAGGTGCAGAGGGTAATTAGTTACCTTAAAAATTTTGTTTGCTGGCTTATCTGACATTTTTCTTCGGAAATAGTAAGAAAATACTCCAAAAGTACATGCTCCAAAGTGTACGTTGATCCTGGTTTGTTTTTTCTCGTGGTTGTTCAATTCACTGTTGTGTAGAGGAGGGAAAAGGGTGTGGGCAGGGCATGTGGGGATTGGAGGGAGGAGGAGATTGTGGATTCCAAAATCTGTTCAGCTCAGTACCTTCCAGTAACTGTGAAACGTCCTTAACTGTTCGTACACTTTTCGAATTTACAAAAGCGGATTGGAGGGGCCTGTCCTGCTGCTGTTACACGGTGGAGGCCATTCTGCTCTTTCCTGGGCTGTGTTTACTGTGAGTAAGCCGCTGCTCTCTAGAAGTATGGATGCATGCAGATATCGTCGTCGGCGCGTGGAAGGCGACTAACCATCCAGCTCTGTTAAACACAGGAAAATCCATTCAGAATGAGGTGCTGAGACATTTCTCATCATAGCATATGCATTTTTTTTTTTTTCCAGAAGGCTGCTTTTTCATGACTGCCAGTGAAAGTTCAACAGCATTACCTCATCGTAACAATATTATCTTTGCGTGGTCGAGGTCTTGTTTGACTTGTCGAAAAATCTCATTTGCTGCTCAAGCGACCGAAACGCGCTGAGGTGGTGTCGTTCAGAGTGAGCGGGGGGAATGCCCCGGCCAAAATTCCTCCCTCCCACCCTTTCCCTTTAAAAAATGAAAGGAGTTCAGGAAGAAAACTTCTAAAGGATTTCAAGTAAAGTAAAATCACTTGTAGTGTGTGATTTTTTTATTTTTTTATTTTTTTATTTTTTTTATTTGGGTCCTTTTTAATCCCGGAACTCCTTGCGGAGTTGGAAGCACGACTAGACAGACTGGTCTCCCCGGTGCCTTTGGCTGTGTCGTGTTTTTTACCTTTAGCAGCTTGGTGGGCTGTAGATGACTTAGCCTTTCAGCAGAGATTCAGATGAGTAACATCTTACAAGAGTCACTACCAATTGCTCTTGAATTCCCAACACGACGCTTGTTGAGTAATCCTGATGGTGTCATTGTAAATCGTCTTATATTATGATGAGACACATTAGAAAAAATACTTTGACTGGACTGTAATTTTGGTGTTGAATAGTAGTTTTACACCAAACAATTAATTTGTAACTGGAGCTGACCCAGAGACTTGTGCAGATGTGGATCTTCTGAAGCTGTTGAACTTTAAATCTTTTAAGTCTCTGTCTTACGAAATGCTGGTAGTTCATTAGTGCCAAGATGGACAAACATCTTGTGCTCTGCTAGTTTAGTGGTTTTGTTACGGTGTGCAAGTGCCTCAGACAGGTACAGCGAAGGTCACTGCTTTGCGCTGGAGGCAGAGGTGAGAAGTGATGTGTTTGAGGAAAGGAAAGGGCTTTTACAAGACTCTTCCACCCTCTCTAGAGCTCTTTTTTTCCAGTAGCAACACCAGTACCATTTTTATGTATAAAAATCTCCAGAGTTGAATTTAGCAAAGTGATTGCAGTTATGACACTGTACCTTAGTTACTAACTTTTAATGTTACTGTTAGTATTAATAAAGTTAGGTCTTGTACGAGATTCACACAGATTTACGCCTTCACTTGGGACGGCATCGGGAGAAAGAAACCACCACGCTGTCTGCGTGGCTGCTATAGAATTATTCCCTGTGTGCGTTTTGAAATGAAAGTTTGTCCCAAGCAGTCAAGTATTAAATGTTTGAGATGAACAGGAACTTAAAAAAACCCAAAACAAAAAAAACCAACCAACTCCTCTCGCAAAAACCCAAATTGTGAAGCACTGAGAGCAACCCTCTATAAAATACCAGCCTGCAGCAGCGGCGTGCTTCTTTATTGTTTTGCTTACTGACCTGGTAACTTCCTGGATGATGGGTTTGTACTTCTCTTGGCCAAAGAACTCCTATTTGGATAAAACTCTGGGCACTGGAAAGCTTCCCATTCTCTCACATCATGTTGGTGAGCCTCTTTCCTCACTCTCTACGGACAATAGTTTGACTTTTATCAGCCGACTGCTGCTGTGAGTAGTGAAATTATGGCTTAGGTCCGCAGCCACCTTGCAGATTGAGGTTTCAGGGTGGCTGTAGGGGCTCTGAAATATTAACTTGTGGAATCAGTGGGTTTTGGGAGAGCAACTGCTGCAGTCATTGAAGAGTTGAACAGCTAAAAGAAGAGGACTGGGTAGCTTTCAGATCTCTGCCCGTTATGTAGGTGGTTCTATTGAGAATCCCTCAACAAATTCCCCCACTCCTGCAGGGCTGTTATTTAAATAATCAATGATTCCTTCACACAAATGTCTTCCTTTCAGCAAAGAATGCCACTTAATCACTGCGATGCCTGAAATAACTTAGTAAATCGAGCTGTCAGGGATAAATAGAGCCATAATTGTACTGCAGCCTCACCTTACTTTAAAAAGGTTCTTCCCTTGTCCCCCCTCAACCCCTTTGGACTAATAATTTTTTCTACTTTTCAGCATTGCTGTAAAATAAGAACTCTTCTACAGAGCTTGGATTCATTATCCTAGGAAACGCACATAATGTCTTATGCACAGGGAAGTCAGCATCCTCGGAGACGGCGTTAACTGGTGGAAAAGCTGGAGCTTTGGTTAATGAAGGATGATTTGCATGGAATATTCTTGCTTGCTTTCTGTGACGCCTTGTGCAGTCCGGGTTCAGCCGCTTTGACGGCAGAGAGGTTTTGTCACGCCGCCCGAGCCTCTGCTGTTGTTATAGGGAGTGCTTGATGCTGCTGATCCTTTTGTCGATGAGATGTGGCACTTTGCAAATTATGTGATCTTTGTCCCTTCTTGCAGGCCGCGATTATTAACAGGATTCAGTGTAGGATCGTGGCTTTGGATCTCCGAGGCCATGGTAAGTAAAAGAAATAAATTTAAAATCTCGTAAGCACGTTACGCGCTCTCATTTTTTTAAAGAAGATGTCATGAGTCCCTGCCAAGATGACTGAGAAATCATCCTTAAGGCATCCCAATTTTTATTCAAAAGCAGGAATGGAGAGGTGGCTTTGGGCGCTCCACAGCCACCCATCCTCACGTGCCAGAAGCTGAGACTCCCCGCGCGTTTGTGCGAGGCAGTGGTGGACTTGTTCCTGCCTACGTACCTGCACCAACCCCCTCCTTCATATTTTCATAACCTACAGATGGTCTTTACCGTTAGAAATAAGGTCTGTTCTTTAGTTTTAAGATGCATTGCAAATATGGAACAGTTATGGGGAGTGTTTCCTACCCCTAAGCTATAATGTGATAAAGTCCCAACCGTTCCTGTTAATTCTGCGTTTCTTAATTATTCATGTTAACTGCAGTAGGCTTGCTCTTAATAACTGTGCCAAAAAGCTTTGTGCAGTTCCTGCTCTAGGTCCTGAGGGGTCTGAAGGCTTGCAGCTTGTGTGACCTTAACTGTTTTTGTACTTTCAGGAGAAACGAAAGTTAGGAACCCTGAAGATCTGTCTGCAGAGACTATGTCAAAGTAAGGAAGCTTCTGCTCTGTATTTTCACAAACCTTTATTTTCTTTCTTTGATTGAACAATAAGCTACTTGAGACACAACTTTCATTCAAAGGAGCTGGAAGATAGTCTCATTTCACATGGTTCCGCTAGTTATCCCTTCTTTTCCTTCCGTTTTGGGACAGTTTTAAGTTTACTTGAAATTACATCTCTTCCAGCTGAGTCAGATTCCACACTGGAGTCCTTCTCAAGGTGCCCTCGGTTTTTAAACTCACTCTAAAGATCAGTGGCTTCCTTGCAGTGAACAATTTAAACCTGCAACACGTTCTACCACTTGCTGGAGATTTCCTAATAGAAGGGGAAGTGCTTTCCTCAGACATAACCAACTGGGGCGTTTTAGCTTGAAATCACTAGTTGGATTCTTCCTCCGCTCCTCGAGCAAGCGTTCAGAGCATGGCCATCCCAAAGTGTGGGTCACAGAGGAGGTAGTTGCTTTTTCAAACCACCACGACCTGCTTTGGGATGCAAATCTCCCTCTTGACAAAGCTGTGAGAAAAGCAAATACCCACTGCTAAGCACATTACTTTATGTCCGTGTTTGGTACAAAGAGACGCTTTGCTTTGACCACAATTAAATCACAAAGGGTTTTGGAACCTTCCGATGAACAAATCCCCTTGGTTTGTTGTGGGGAGGCCATGTGTGAAATGGACTCTGACTTCCATTGTACACCTTATTGCCGCTGCTTACGGCTTGTCGGATCTGATGTGGTGTTGTCCCGAGGAGATGCCGTATGAAACGATGAGGATTTCTGGAGCAGCACTACTGTGGAGGGGAAAATAAGTTGCCTTTTGTTTTTCAACCTTTCTGCCCCTTAGCAATGAGCTAGGAAGTTATTCTTTAATAGCCTTTAAATGGGAGCCTTAAATCATAACTGGTTTCCATCTTTAAATTTTCTTTTCTTTTTTTTTTTAAATCAAATCCTTAAGCAATTTTCTCTAACAGACCAAACAAGCTGGTCAACCTTTATTTTTAAAAAAAAATTTCTTCACTTGTTTTCCGTTTTCTAATTGCAGTACCAATCAGGTCTCTGGTTCCTCTGAATAATTTTAGTCAGGAAAGTCACTCTGGGTGTCTTAAACTGCAGTGCTCTTAAGTAGCTTTCAGTCATTAGCTCTGCCGTTGTTCTGGATTTTGTGGGTCACACCAGTCAGCTTTCACTTCAGTTTAAAGTAGGTGCCTCATGGAAAGGACGGGGAAATTGCCCTTTGCTTTGTCATATCTGTGCTCATAGAGTCTGAATTTTTTTGCTTGCGCTCAATGTTGTTTATTTTTGCCTCGGTCAGTAGGGCTCGGTTATTTTCTCTCTTTAATTGCAAAAGGTTTCTGCTTTCAGAACAGTGAATGTCTTAGTCTACGCTTCCATGCCGAAGGATTTGACAGCTTTGTCGCCTTTTATTTAACATTCCCACCAGCTAATGTCAATGTAAAATGTTCTCTTTGGGGATTTCTTTTAAATGAGCGCTTTCTGTTAATAAAAAGGGAAGTGACAGGCTTGTTCAGGAAAGTATTGGCTTGAATGGTTTCCTGTATTGGTGTCTAGATGAAACAATTATAAGAAAATAAACTTGTCTTAATTACCTGTGGGTTAAATGAGCGCACAGAGACGATTTGGAGCCAGACATCTATCTTGGATCTGGTCTTTCTCCTCCCATTGTACAAATCTGCTTCAGAACTGTGTCAAGGTGGAGGTGCCAACCATGCTTCTCTCCCGCTTTGGCAGAGACGTTGGGAACGTGGTTGAAGCTCTGTACGGGGACCTGCCTCCCCCTATCATGCTGATTGGGCACAGCATGGGGGGTGCCATCGCAGTGCACACGGCCGTCGCAAATTTGGTGCCGAGTTTACTGGGTCTGTGCATGATCGATGTCGTGGAAGGTAAGAGCGCGTACCCCTGGATAGGTTCTGTCCCCTTGGCTTGGCGTTCTGTCTTCTGTGTCGATCTCTTATCCTCAAATCCCTGATTTTTGCCTGATTTTTAAAGAGATCTCAATTCCATCCTCTTAACAGGTGCTACCCACACAAAAGCCTCTCTAGCGTGACCCCTCCTTTTGCTTTTCCGCCATGGTTTCTCTGTTTGCCATTTTCTTGATAATTTCTTTGCAATACTTTCTTGTTAGCGGGGAGGAGGATGGCTTTTTATATAATGAGTGGTGCTGATGAGTGGTTATTGCCTTCTCTTGCTATCTGAATGTTCTACCTGTTCAAATATTAATTTTCTGATGTGGGAGCAGGTATGACTGTACGCTTACGAGTACCAAGTTCTGCGTTCCTTAATTGCTTTAAATCCCCAGTGAGCTCCAGTTCTCTCTGAGGGCTTTTCCTGGTAGCCAGTTCTGTACAGAGGGACGTGGAAATTGCTTCATCAGATGCCATAAAGTTAAAAACTTGGTTTTAGGTACAGCCATGGACGCGTTGAACAGCATGCAGAACTTCTTAAGGAGTCGTCCCAAAACGTTCAAGTCGCTTGAGAATGCCATTGAGTGGAGGTAATGCACGGAGTTGCGTAGTCTCCAAAATCACGTGTCTTTTTAGCTTAACTCCCAAAGGAAACAAAGTTTGTATAATTTGCCCCTTTTCTCCTTTCGTGCTCACTTCCCCGACTATTGTCACCAATTCCTTGGCTGATTTGACAGGTAGAGAGGTCTCAGAGATAATTAATTTCCTGGGAGAGCTGGCTAGGCAGTGGAGATGGATCTGCTAAGGGAAAGCTTCATGGTATGAATTGCACCTTCCTTGCAAGTGTTCCAGCTGTTACAGAAGAAGCTTGAGAATCCCAATCTGTAAGAAATTAGACTCATTTTCAATTCAGAAAAAATTACTTTACGCATTTGGGAGCAGAATTTGAAAGGGAGAGGCCTCACAGTTGAGTTTGTAGACTGGAGTACAGAAAGCCCGGCGCTGTTGCTGGTTACCCACCGTCGTTTTCGACCTCTCCCTGTCCCCTGCCGTGAGGTGTAACCCTATTTCACCGTTCCCCATCAGCACTTCTCCCACGTCTCTTTTTAAATTCACCCTTGCAGTGCCAACGGGGGGTTCAAGTTAGTCGACACGTAGCGTGACCCCCTCTGAGGAGCGGAGGTTTGGGAATGGTTTGGGGAAATCCTGAGCTGTAAAGGGCTTTTGCTCCTGTTTCTGGGCGTGCGAGTTCCTGATTCTGTTCAGTAACTATGTCTGCCTTTCCAATTTTTTCTTTTCTAGTGTAAAAAGTGGACAAATAAGAAATCTTGAATCTGCCAGAGTTTCTATGGTCGGTCAAGTCAAACAGTAGGTGGTTTGTTGTTTGAATTTTTTTTTTAAACTCTTAAAATTCTTATCTATTTTACAATACCATTGCTACAGAGCATAAATGCACTTGAAAAGTGAAAATTTCTTCTAGCAAATACAAATTTCTTATCGTTTGATCACAGTTGACACTGGCAGCAGCACTGAATCATAATCGTGCTGCTTGGAGAAAACATGGCCAAACTTTCCCTGGGGCAAAATCCATCAAGAACCACGTTTTAAGAAGTTTAACTGCTGCTGGTTGTGTATTCCTTGGCTTGTCTGCCTTTCTGCACGCGATAAATAAGTGTTAGTTTGAGGTCTCTTCAGAAATTTTGCCTTCTGCTTATGATATCTTTCCCTTCCTTTGGGAAATTGTTAAATTATCTGTTGCGTTTTGGGGGTAATCTGAGGTGAGTTTGGGGGATCAGAGCGACCTGCCTGTGCCGCTCTAACCGTTGACATACCTGGAGCCTTTACAAATGTCTCGTACTCCGTTAAAAAAAGCTGCTGTTGATTGCTTGACCACTTCTGCCTCCTCTGAGGAGCTGTTTGCATTTATTTTTGCACTGGGATATACGTGCTGCACAGGCGCTCAGTCCCATGACTAATCATGGCTGTGTTTTTCATTCGCAGCTACTTTTAAACTTGGGGGGATTTTTCTCAGCCAATATCTGACAAATTGCTGACTGCTTTAGGTTAAAAACTGCTTGGTTGGATTATTTTTTGTTTTGTTGTTGTTTTATTTTGGCAGGCCATCAGTTTCTGGTTTTATTTTCGCAGGTGCGAAGGGGCTGCCAGTCCTGAATGTCCTAAAGCCATAGTGGAGGGAATTATTGAAGAAGAGGAGGAGGAGGAGGAGGATGAGGAAGGGGGAGGCTCTGTCAACAAAAGGAAGAAAGAAGATGACACAGAGGTAGGGAATTTCCTGCTGTGTTTTCAGCTCGTGTTTGCATGAAGCTCCTTTGCAAGAGAAGTCATCCGTAGCTATCCAGATCGTTCTGACATAAAAGGGAGCGACTCCATGGACCAAAAACTTTTTATATTGTGACAGTTGTTCTTCTTCTTTGTCCCGTGTTGCCGATTCTGTCTCAGACTGTCACCTGAAAACGTGTGTTTGGTTTTGTTTCCTCAGATTGCTCGCAGATTTAGTGCATCTGGGCTGAAGCGGGGCTTCTGGCCTGAATGAGGAATGCCCTTTTTTGAGTCTTTGTGGTATTTCCGTTTGTTTCCAAGGCACGGTGGCATTCAAGAGGTCGTACAGGCAGTTGCAACCTAGGAATGTAAATTCCTGGAAGAAAATCTTTGTTAGCCAGCTTTTATTTCTGTGTCACGGAAGTAAAAGCCAAGTCTGGACGTTCAGACAATTTGTGAGCCATTTGTGCCGGTGAAAAATAGCAAATTGAGTGCCCTGAATACTGCGACCGTCTCTTCATCTGTAGGTGTAGCTACTGCTGGCTTGCTTGTTCCCTACTTGTGTGCTTTGGCTGTGATTTGGAGAGAAATTTAGGAGCAAGGAGGGTTATCCCCTGGAAGTGTGTAATCCACCAGAGGGAGCCAGTATTTTTTATATATATTTCCAGGTGGCACTCTGAGTTCATTTTATTTCAGCTGTTTTACTGATCGCTAATGCAGAGCTCTCTCTCCTCCCTGCAGACGAAGAAGGAGCACTTATACACGTGGCGAATTGAACTGGCGAAGACAGAAAAGTACTGGGATGGCTGGTTCAGGGGTTTATCTAACCTCTTCCTTAGCTGTCCAACTCCAAAACTTCTGCTTTTAGCTGGTACGTGCCTCTTCCAGTCCTCTTTACGTTCAGTGGCTCTTCATTTCAATCCCACTTGTGTGTTATAGAATAGGGTCAGCCTTTGGCTAATGCCTTGCTCTGAGCGTAGCAGATCTGTCTCTTCCACCTTGGCTTTTCTATATATCTTGAAATATCATAAACCAGTCTGTTCGATCGGTGCAGATCTGGAATTGGTTCAGAGCCTCTAATATCAAAACTGCGCACGATGACGATCTGTGTGTTGCTGCTGTTGGACGAGTGTTTTTCTTGTATGGTGTGAATGAAGAGCAAACAGGACGGGTCCAAGCTGCCCTTCAGCCTCCACTACTGCGATATCTGAACTTTTCAACTCAAAGTCAAATTATTGATGTTCTGGTGATGTTCTAGAGCCAACTGTAGGCCCTTTTTGTGCCCTGATAGGAAATTAAACGTGTAACCCAGATAACAAAGATAAATACCCTTTTAGGTTGTAGGGAAGGATACATTCTTGCATTTCTAGCTGGGATTCTTTGCTGTCACTTTAGCCTCTTGAGGTGCAGCAGTGAAAAGTCCTTGTGGGTGTCAGAGATTATATTTTTTTAAGTTTTTCAAGCTAAATGGCTTCTTCAAAATGTTGAGTGAAGCCCTGCTTAGACAGCTGCATTCTCTCTGGCTTTTCTCCAAGACGTCTGTTTATTTGATTGTAGGTGTTGACAGGCTGGATAAAGATCTAACGATTGGACAGATGCAAGGTAAATATTTGATATTGTTCCTCTATCCTTACTGTAATGCTCTTTTTGGGCGACAGCTTGTTGCTATGGGTACACGAGCGAGAATTAGCTGGAATGGCCTCTTACCAGGTGCAGTCTATATCAAAACAAAAGTGTGTTAAAGAATTAGTTGTCCCAAAGTGTTTTCTAGCTGTCTGTGTTGTAGGAAAGGTGGAGAAGTTCAGAAGGGAAGGGTTTAAGTAGAAGTTGTGAAGGGCTGTTGCCATGGTTTTTGTTCGGCCTGGCGTTCAGTGCTTCCAGCAATGGAGCTGCCACACTTCTCTTGGATCAGAATGATTGTGAGGGCTTCTTTCCAATCTGTTTTTTCCCTTTCTAACAACATTCCTGGTATTCCTAGCTACAACACTTGGGACCATCCAGAACTGGCTGGTCTCCTGCTTTTTCTGGCAGACATCAGACCAAGATTCAGCATCTGCATTAATGTTTTGGGTTTTGCTTCCCCCCTTGCCCCATATCGCAGCAGGTTCCTGGGAACCTGCTCTAGTTACACCTGGGGAAGATGAATTAAGCAGCTGGTTCTTGTTTTCTTTGGAAACTCTGCAGTGTGTATTCTCCAGTTTGCCCTGGACTGCTGTGCCTTCCCTGCTCCCTCTTCACCAGTGAGATTTATTGAGATTTGTTTGTAAAGAATGTGAGATCCTTTTTAGAAGAGTTTGTAAACTCACAGTGCTTTTGAGGGTGTAGTGTCTGATGTCTCCTGTGGACGTAAGAACTGCTTGCCTAAACCATTGCTGGTGGAAATAAAGATCGCTTAAAAAGCAGCTCCAGTGATGACTCTCTTAATCCGCAGGGAAGTTTCAGATGCAGGTTCTCCCACAGTGTGGCCATGCGGTCCATGAAGACGCTCCAGACAAGGTGAGCCCCGCTGGGATCGGAGCTAGATAATTCATGGTCTTCACAGCTAAAATGGAAAATCTTCACTGTGAAGCTAAGATTATATTATGAAGCAGCATTTCCGGTACAACATCTTAACTGGGAATTCACAAAGCAACTTGGATTTTTAAGCTGGCTGGAAAGCCAGCTAAGACAGGGCTTAGCTAGGTTACAGATTTAACTCTTGGGCTGGTGGTGACCTAGCTGACTCTCGCCGTGCAGAGTGTGAATTCATCCTCCCTGCTTTTCCTCGTCAAGTTCTCCGCTCTCCCTTGTACTAAGCTGCGGCTTTTGGGGTTGGACTGTGTTTTGCTGAGTTGGGTGGCTCATATTTTCCAAATACAAAGCAAATGTTACTGAAACAGCGTGCAGACTGATAGAGCAGTGCTGCTTCTGGGTCCGGCTGAAGTTAGCGTCCAGGAATGTGATGCAGCCCGTGGAGCCTGTGGTTGGAAACACATCTGGTTTTAAAGCTTAATTCTACACCGGGTGTAAAACTCAGCCTCTCTGTGCTTCTTGATTTATTCTTTACAGGAATAAGTTGCCTCGTGATTTCACCAGACCTCTTTTCCCTGCTAAACTTAGGCATTGTTTTAAGAATTACTGAAAGAGATGGTGAAAAAAAGTTTTGTCAGTGCTTGATTGTGTGGTGTCAGAGTCAAGGTGGAACGTGTAGTTCCTTCGTTGATATAAAAGCCCGTTATACGCAGCTTTTCGTTTTAAAGGAGCAAACTTGATTCAGCAAGAGGCTCCTGGGGACACAGAGTGTTGTTGGAAATGCTGCAGGCTTTGAAAACTACTGGATTTCTTGTTATCTTCATGTCCCTTTCAATTCTGATCTTTTTTTTTTTTTTTTCCCCTCCCTCTCAGGTTGCTGAAGCTGTTGCGACCTTCCTGATCCGTCACAGGTTTACAGAGCCCATCGGTGGATTCCAGTGGTAAGGCTCTGCGGGTGCTGGAGCTGCGCAGTCCTTGAGCTCTTGCTTTTACTGCCTGTGTGTCTGGCTCTCAAGGTGGGAGGTAGCTTGGAGTTTTACCATAATGCTGAAAAAAACCACGAAAACAAGCAGCTTCGAATCACAGCAAGTAGTGTGTTTGATTATGTGTTCTCTCTAAACTTCTTGCGTGTTAACTTGTGCTAACGAAACCTCCTTCCGCGGCAGAGGGGAGCGAAGCAGATCCTCCCTAGCTGATTCCTTTGTATAGCCTGCCAGCAAGCAGAATTACAAGCTTTATGGCATTTAGCTTAAATAGTATTTTATTTAAGTACTCAAGGCCCTGTGTTTTGGAAACAGCTTGCAGCACACTTCTTTGGCTGAGAAATCCTGGTGAGATGAGGCAGGTGAAGCTGTGTGCTTCACTTTGCCGACGTTCCGTACTTATCTCACGTGTTCTCGTTTCGTAATGACCTGTGAGAGGCCAGGCCTCTGCGATCAGCCACGCAGCGGTGAGAGTAGGGTGTGACTGATAAGGTTGATCTGAAAAACTCACAAAGTCTTTGTTACAATGCCATAAAGCCAGTAACTAGACCAGTGCTTAGACATAATGCCGATCTATTTTACCGTTCACCTGGAAGATGATCCCAAAATAAGTATGTTTCTTAAACAGTCCTGAAAAGTCTTCCTGCTTTTAGCTAAGAATTCTTCAACAAAAGGTAGGAGCCCCAGAATGTGTGATCCTGTAGGACTGGCGACACAAAAGAGGTATTGCTGGAGAAGAGGAGGCTCCGGGGAGAGCTGAGAGCGGCTCCCAGTGCCCAAAGGGGGCTGCAGGAAAGGTGGGGAGAGACTCTTCAGCAGGGCCTGCTGTGACAGGACGAGGGGTCATGGTTTCAAAATAGAGGGAGGCAGATTCAGACTGGATATTAGGGAAAAATTTTGTACCTTGAGGGTGGTGGAACACCTGTGGTGCAGGTTGCCCAGAGAGGCGGTGGATGCCCCATCCCTGGAAACATTCCAGGCCAGGTTGGCCGGGGCTCTGAGCAACCTGATGTGGTTGGAGATGTCCCTGCTCCTGGCAGGGGGGTTGGACTGGATGGCCTTTGAAGGTCCCTTCCCAACCCAAACCCTTCTGTGACTCTATGATCTCTTTCTTTTTTTTTTTCCTCCTTTATCCGTGCCCTTGGAGATGAAACAGTAGAAATGCAGGACTGTGGACTGCGTATTTTAAATCCAATGAAAGGACGTAGTGTAGGTTGATGAGGCTGAGAGAGGGAGAAGACTGCAGGACCGTACTGCATTGTAATGTTGAATCTCCACCATGTTTTTGGCAACCAGTGCTGTCCCTGCGAGTCTTTGAAGGCGCCTGTTGCTCCTTGCTAGTGTGATTGCAGCAAAAGCAGATTTAAAACAAGAAGTTTGGGGGCAGTGAGGTGGCTTGGTGGCCTTATTGTGTCCTTACGCCACAGACAGCAACGCATTAAGCTCTTGTGCTTCTCACTATTGCGTAGCTTACAAGTTGTTACAGTTGTTAAACACGTCAGTGCTGATTTTAACCTGCATGTCAAATACCTGCAGAGAAAAATCTTGATTTTTAACACATGACCTCTCTTCCATTCTTCTTTTTCCCTCCTAGTGTCTTTCCTGCTTGTTAATACCCTGGTGTTCTCCAGCACTGAGTCCTCTTGTAAATAAACTGCACCAGAGGCCACTGTGATGTATCCGTATCCTTTCATCTCTCCAGTTCAGCAGCAGTGAGAAGTTGGTGTGACATTCATCCCCTAAAACTAGTTCTCCAGAACGCGTAAATGCTTAGGGACTTCCTTGCTGGGAAGCAGCTTGTACTGAAGACTGTGAAAAGCTCTTCAGGCCCTTGGAAGTGGGCTCCTCTCTGCTGCCGCAAGAAAAGACCTCCTGAAATCCCAAGTAGTCGATCATCTCCATCGATTCTCAGGCTTTCTTGGACCCAACTGCAAAGCTGGCAGTCCAGATCCACCGAGGGCATTGCAGCGTAGACAAAGGCTTCAGGATTTCTCCATGGAATCGTCTAGTTGTCTTTTGAAGTGCCCCTTAGGTTTGTTTTTTGTTTTTTTTTATATATACACGTTTCTTTCCCGTAAAGCAGACGAGGAATCACTTCGTTGGGAGCTCGGGTTCCGTCTCGCCGATGCCAGCTACAGGAAGAGCCTGGATGCTGCTTCCCTGGGCAAAGCGGGACAGGACTGTGAATCAAAGAGGTGAGGGAGGACCGTGAGCTCCATTTCAGAGTCTTGCAGCTTTCTTAATACTCGTTTCAAGTTCTCACCGAGAAAAATAGCCTGGATAACTCTGTCTGCTGCAGCCTCGTAACAGGCAGGGCGCTCTGGGCTTGCGTTCGTGGGGAAGACCCGAGAGCAGCAGTAACGACGTGGCCAACAGGCAGCTTGCCTCTTCGGCCGTTGGAATGGGTTTGTACTTCCCTTCTCGTAGCTGCTGCACGCAGCTGAGCAGAGATCAGCGCCTTTTGGATGAAAAAGAAAGTGCAAAAAGCACAGCAGACAGAACCCTGGAAGAGCTTGGAGTCCGTCCCGCTGGTGTTGACGCGGAGGTGTAGGGAGCTGCCGCTGCGTTGCGCTCCCCCCGGTACTGGAGGAAAGACCTGGTTTTCGCTGTCGCTTCCCAGATGGTCTCACTGCCTGCCTTCCATGTTTCCATGTCAGTGCAGTAGTTACACGGAGAGCTTTTCTTCAGGGTTCAGTTGTCCACAGACAGCTCGTCACATTGCTTTCACCTAAGAATCACTCTTCAGCGTAAGAGCAGCCACGTTTTGGAGCAGTTTTCCTCAATATTTTGCTGGTGGATGTCTGAATTTTTTTTTTTTTTTTGGCTTTGTGTCCGTAACCCGTTGATGCTGTATGATGAAAGCAGTATTTTAACGCTGTTTTCCTGAGGCAGAGTTCCGTTGTTGGCCCGGTTTGGGAGCTGCGATTCGCTCTGTGTCCCTTCCCCGACCCGTCGGGGTGGGAAATGCCTGAATCGGAGACAAAAAAGCTTCGTTCCAGAGAGCTCTTCCCTCTCCTGGCACTTTGGCCGTTGGCGCTCAGGTGTTAAAAGAGCAAATGCCGGCTCCTGGCGCTTCCCTCCGTAAGTCACCGTGTTAATTATTGCATTAATTTACTGTCACCTTGCTGTAACGTCCGCCCCTGCTTTAGCTGCTGATGGATCTTCGGTAGTTGAGATGGGAAGCAGCGCTTTCCCCAGCTGTCACCTGAAAATTGGCAAAATTCTCGGTCCTTTCCGGCCGACTCCTGCGTTCAGATCGTTAGAGACGGAAATAACAGCGCGTGTCCGGCGTCTCACGTCACGGGATCGTTAAGCGTGTCGTCATACTCGTGAATGAGCTCGGTAGAGTCGCGTTCCTCCGCGCTGAAGTAACTTGGGAGGATCTGGCTTCGAGTGATTCGTTGCGGTAACTCCTTGCGTTTGCCTCTCGTGTTGTCCCTTTCATTTGCTTTTACGGTCTGTGAGATATTATAAAAAAAAAAAAAAACCACCAAGAAAACTCCATGGAAAGCAAAAGGAAATGGGTTTTGTATTCTGTAGAAGCACCGCTGGAAAACGAATGACTGTTTCTGAATCCTGTGGGCTCCCCAGAATTCTATTTTGTTGTTAACATTTGAGAAGTGAGTGGAAAAAAATAAATATTTCAACAGCCTGTTTCACGTGGCCTCGCTCCGTGCCAAGCTCTCAGTCCCGACTTCCGCAGGGCAGGCAGCCCTTCAGGGACTCACGTAGTGCTGGCTTCCAAAAAAAAAAAAAAAGGGAATGGCAGGGAGAGCGGGTGGCTGGGGGGAGGGGGAATTTCTTGCGGCCGCGTCGAGCCGCGTGTGTTTTTGAGATTGCACTTCTGCCTGTAAAATAGGAATGCTCCTGCTGCAGTTTCCCTTTTCGAGGAGCTGCAGGCAGAGATGAACGGTGTTTGGGTGAGAGATGGCGCGGATCATGGCCAAATAATCGCACGAGAGAAGAAATGTTCCCTTTGGCTCATGAAAAACGGGGCCAGCTAGCAAATCCCTCCCGGAATGACCGGCTTCTCGCGGCATTTTTCCGGCACTGTCTGTCTCTGGGTCAAAGCAGATAACCCAGGAGGCGGCTGGCTGGGCGGAAAGGATGCTGGCTTCGCGCTGGCGCTGTTGATTATTTAGAAAATCTCTCTTGCTTTTGTTCCAGTTATTGGACTGAGGAGCGGTGGAAACTTTTCCCAATGGAAAATTCCAAGGCTTGGCGGGCGCGGAATCTGCAGTTTGGGAGGCTGCTTTGTTGCAGGGCTCACTCCTTAAATTTTTCAGTTCAGACCCAGGATGGGTTTTGCCAGCTCCCGGGTTCTGCGCGCCGAACAAACCCCCGGGTGAGCTGTGGATTCCAGGAGCGTTGCGATTCTTGGAAAAAGACACTTCCTCTCTTGCCAGAGCGCACGTGGTTTTGCTTTGATGAGTACAGATCCTGCGAAAGCCAGCGCGGTGCCTCCGTGCTGGAGTTCTGAGGACGCTGTTGGGGCGATGGATGCGCGCAGCCGCGGGCGTTTGGTGGTGAAGCGGTTGCCGAGTCGCCTTGCTGTAAGGAGCTCGCTTTTTCTTTTTTAGCTTTGTCTTTTTTTTTTTTTTTTTTTTTTTTTTTTGTCCACGGTCCAGATGTGGAGCGAGCGGGAGGTGATGCCAAAGCCAATTAAAAATACCGATGCTTATTGCGGCTGGAGGTCACTGCTGTGCAACTGGGATGCCCTCTGGAAAAAAAAAAAAAGAAAAAAAAAAAACAAACAAAAACCCCACTACAGTAAAGCAGGGAGTGACTTCTACACTGAGCTCCCAGTCAGGAGGTGGTGGTGGGGTGACAGATCCCATTGGTGACACCAGTAGCCCAGTAAATACCGCGCTGGGGCAGGAACGGCCCGGGAGGAGAGATCTCCAGAGGTGTCTGGTAACTGGCCGTTCACTGGTTTGAACTGGTGCTCAACCCTCCTGAAAATCCAGACCTTAGATCTTCAGGTGCCACCCCAGAAATAGTTTATGGGTTGCCGTTTGCAGGAAAACTGGGCCCTGGTGCATTCTGACGCTCGTTTCTGAACCCGGCGCTCCGCTCGCAGCCTGAAACCGCCCGTTGTTGCCCAAACCTGGCCTGGCTTAGGCCGAGCTTTCCCAAACCGGTGGGGTGACCTCTCACCGTGTGCTGCTGTTTCCAAATGGAAAATGGTGTGTGTGTGTGTGTCGGTTTTCCGGAGCCCGCGCTGTGTCCCCCGTCAGCCCGATCCTGTCCGTGTCTTGTTCCGCGTCTGTGCCTCTCGCCTCCGAATAAAGCGTTTGTGAAAAGCCTGCGCTGGGAGCTGCTCCTTTCCCTCCCGCTGGCGTCCCGTACCCTGAGTGCCCAGGTGGAATCGGGGAAAACTTGCTCTGAAATTTTCCAGACTTTTCCGGTCAGGGAGGTTTCACAGAGCTCTTGTAGCACCTTCCCGGTGCTCCCGTTCCTGCTCTTCCCCCGCAGAAGGGTTAATCCAGAGCCGGATCAACGGCCCCGGAGTGAGAAATGCACATTTTTGAACCCAAAACGAGCAGGAGAGCCCTGGGAGAGCTCTGCCTAGTGTTTTTATCCCCCTCCCTGATTTTTATCCTTTACCTTCCAGCTACCGAAGAGGCTGGAACCCCCTATGGAGCCTCTCCAGCCGGGAGGATTTTAATCCATCCAAGCGTCGCGTAGCTGAGGCTGGATGGACGCGGAGTCGGGGAATTTCGATGCGATGTGTCCTCCAGCTTTTGACCCTCGCTTCGTCCCAGCTGTCCCCCGTCCCAAGGGGCCAGGGAGAGCGGCGTGTGCTCCCTGCCCGATCTCCGGGCGCTGCGGGGGAGCCCTGCTGCCTCTTCTTTTTTAATTTTTTTTTTTAATTTTTTTTTTTTGGTTTTTTTTGCCTTCCAGTCACGCAGGTGCTGCGGTCGGGCTGGAGAAAGGGAGCTTGTCTGCGGGGCCTCAGGGGAGCGACGCTCGCGCGTGCGCGGGCAGGCTGCGGGCCGGGGCGGCTGGAAGGCAGCGGCTGCCTGCTCTCTCCCCGAGGTTCCCTCTTACAGCACCTGCCCTGCAGAAAATAAAATTCAGGGGTGCGGAAGAGGGGGGACCGGCGCTGTTGCTGGGCCAAGAGCGGAGCGTGGGGCTGCGGGATCGGGCCCGAGATGCAGGCAGGCGCTGCGGCAGGTTTATTTGAGTAAGGATAGCACGCGGTCTTTCCTCCGATCCTGTACGTCTCTTCCGTTCACTCTGAAGCCTACTGATGACCGTAACGGTGCCATGTCGCTACCTGCCAGTACTTTTAGCAGAGAGGCTTTACATCTAGGGCTGGAGGCGGGGCCTTGAGGGTGCATTTAGGGTCCCGGCCGGGGATGTGGGGGGACACAGACACCTCCACATCGTCAAGGAATTTCCCCCAGACTCCACTTTTGTGTCTTTTCGCTTTATTTTCACCAAATCCAGCCACAGCTGAGCAAGTGCCACCCCCCCCCCAACACCCCGCACCCCTGCCGCCCCCTGCCCTCCCTCCTCTTGCTGGCAGCCTCGGGGCCGCGCTGCGCTGGGGTGGCTGTGCCACCCACGGGTGCCACGTCCTCGAGCCCCCGGCGGCTCAGTCTTGGGGGCGCGCGCCGCACGGCCGCCGAAACTCCTGCCCGTGCTCGTGGATCCACTTATTCGCCACTGGAAGGGACAAGGACAAGGACCCCCCTGTGCCTCCATCCCCCTCTCCGGCCCCGCTGCGGTATCGGTGCCGTATTTTTTCCCTGTTATCCAGGATTTTTCTGGGTTCCCAGCCACCCTCGCCTCCCCGCCGGCAGAGCTGCTCCCCCAAATCCGTGTCACCCCAGGGTGACGCGGGGCACCGTCTCTCACCCCACTTGTCCCCAGCCAGGACGGGGCAGCCGGCGTGCAGGGTGTCCCCGTCGCCGTCCCCGTTCCTCCGCAGGTTCCACCAGAAGAGAGCCGCGTTCTGCGGAGCACAGAGGGGTTTGGCACCCCGAAACAGAGCTGGGAGCCTCGGAATTGGGGTTTGGCACCCCAAAATTGAGCTGGGAGCCTCGGAATTGGGGTTTGGCACCCCTAAACCAGAGCTGAGAGCCTCGGAATTGGGGTTTGGCACCCCAAAATAAAGCTGGGAGCCCTGGGGTTGGGGTTTGGCACCCCGAAACAGAGCTGGGAGCCTCAGAATTGGGGTTTGGCACCCCTAAACCAGAGCTGGGAGGCCTGGGGTTGGGGTTTGACACCCCAAACCTGAGCCAGGATGCCCAGAATTGGGGTTTGGCACCCCAAAACAGAGCTGGGAGCTGTGGGATTGGGGTTTGGAACCCCTCAAAGGGAGCCAAGAGCCCCGTGGCTTGGGTTTGGAACCTCAAAATAGAGCTGGGAGCCCTGAGGTTGGGGTTTGACACCCCTAAACCAGAGCTGGGAGCTGTGGGGTTGGGGTTTGGCACCCCAAAATAGACCTGGGAGCCCTGGGGTTGAGGTTTGACACCCCTAAACCAGAGCTGGGAGCCTCAGAATCAGGGTTTGGCACCCCAAAATAGAGCTGGGGGCCCTGGGGTTGGGGTTTGGAACCCCAAAATGGGCAGGAGCCCAAGGGTTGGGGCCTGGAACCCCTAAAACAGAGCTCAGAGCACTGGGGTTGGGGTTTGGCACCCCAAAACAGAGCTGGGGGCCCTGGGGTTGGGGTTTGGCACCCCAAAATAGAGCTGGGAGCTGTGGGATCGGAGTTTGACACCCCCTCAGGGGAGCCAGGAGCCCCGTGGCTTGGGTTTGTCGCCCCAAAATAGAGCTGGGAACCCCAAGACTGGATTTTGGCATCCCAAAACATGGACGGGAGCCCCAGGGTTGGGGTTTGGAACCCCAAAACAGAGCTGAGAGCACCGGAACTGAGGTTTGGCACCCCAAACCAGAGGTGGAAGCCCTGGGGTTGAGGTTTGGCACCCTCACCTTAACCACGGGCACGCTGAAGTTGCCGTAGATGAAGGCGGTGGAGCCGCCGGCCTCCACCGCGCTCAGCTGGAAAAGGAGCGAAAATATGAGCTGCAACCCCCCGTTCCCCTCCCCCTGTGACAGGGCTGCTTTGCACGGGGAAACTGAGGCACAGAACCTCCCAGCTCCAACCCCGTTCACTCTGAACCCTACTGATGACTGTGCAGGTGCGATCTCTCCGGGCCTGGAAAGAAGGGAGGACTCACGTAGATCATGACGGTGGCGATCCTGTTGCCCGACTTCATTCTGTAAAGGGGGCTCTTCCTGGACTGCCCCAAGAGCGAGGGGGTGGGGACAGTCAGTCCACCAGCCCAATGACCACCCCAGGAACCCCTCCTGGGCATCATCCCAGGGATCACCTCCAGGAACATCTGACGGACCATCCCAGAGGCCACCCACCCTGTGAACCACACAAAGGCCCACCCCAGGGACCCCTCCTGGTCACCATCTCAGGGATCACTATGGGAGACCACCTCCAGGAACATCTGAGGGACCAGCCCAGGGACCACCCACCCTGGGAACCACCCCGGGAACCAACCCAAGGACCACCCCAGGGACCCCTACTGATCACCATCCCAGGGATCACCTCCAGGAACATCTGAGGGACCAGCCCAGAGACCACACACCCCAAGGACCACCCCAGGGACCCTTCCTGGTCACCAACCCAGGGATCACTACAGGGGAGGACCTCCAGGAACATCTGAGGGACCAGCCCAGGGACCACCCTGGTGACCATCTGAGAGACCACCCCAGGAACCATCCCAGCATCACCCCAAGAGCACACAGGAACCACCCCGTGACCACCCTGTGACCACCTAAGCAGCTCCCTGACCGTGGCGTGGTCGAAGTGTGGCTCGTAGTGGCCTCCCAACCCATAGTTGACCACCTGCAGGTACTCGGCGTAGGGTGGCCGCAGATCCAGGCCGGTGACGGCGGCAATGCGCTGCTCCAACACCCGCACCACCGGGTCGGCCGTGTCCTTCAACCAGGCGCTGCGGGAGCACCCCACCTTCAGTACCCCAACCCGAATTCACGCATGGGTGGGCTGGGTGTGGAGGACCCAAGCCTCCCCAGCATGGCTTCACTGCCACCTTGGTGGTGGCAATGGGGCCATGGTGGTCCCGCTGGCTGGGGGACAAGGGATGGGGTGGCTTCTACCTCTTGCTTATCCGGTACTCGGCTTTCTGCTGCTTCTCCCCAGAGGCGACCACGGACCTCTGCAGCTGGAGGACACATGGTGGGGAGGGATGTTGCTGCAGACGCGGACCCCCCCCACACCAAGCAGGGACCCCAGTCGGGGTCCAAACTGGTGGGTTTGTACCAGCTGGTTGCCAAACACCCCCACCCAAAGATGTCCCACCAGGGTGGTGGAAGCAGTGACGGCAGGTGGATCCGACGTGGTTGGGTGTCACCAAGCCAAACCTGGCTGGGAAGGGGTTGAGGTGCATGCATGGACCTGGTTTCACCCCAGAATCTTTCGAGGGGCTCAGGTGGAGCTAAGCTGGGCTTATCCCCCCACCATGGTCTCGCTGAAGAAGGGTTTGGCTAAGCCCCAGCTTAAAACCCCTCCTATATCTGCATGCCCACGGTGGTCCACCCTAGACCACCAGCTCTTGGGGCACCTTCCTCCAGGAGATGGACACCCCTGGGGACGCGGCCAGCTCACCCAGGGCCCTGCCAACCCTTTGATGGTCTCGGCCTCGGCGTCGCTGATGAAGTCGTGGTACAAAGCCACGTAGGGTCGGATCTGGACCATCTCCTTCTTGGCGGGTTGGAGAAGGAGGTAGGGGCTGCCGTTGGTCTCGTAGGAGCAGCCGAGGTGTGGGAGACGCTCGGGGGCCAACTGGGGAGAGAGAGGACCGAGGAGGGCGTGAGAGGGGGGACAGCGGTGGGGTGGGGGACCATGGGACCCACCCCGTCAGTCCCACCTGCCCTGCCGGGCGCTGGCACAGCTCCTCGTAGGCGTCGCGGCTCTGCAGGCGGGTGCCGTTGGGGCGTCGCAGGGGTTCGGCGCTCGCCGCCCTCCCCGTCTCCAGCAGCTTCTCATACTTGGCCACGTTCTTCACCACCCTTCGGTTACTGGGGTCTGCCGGAGAGCTGGTGTCACCCGAAACGCCACGTCCCCATCACCCCCCAGTCCCTGGAGAATTACCCCACGTGGGGGCAAGAAATGGGGTGAGGGAGGCTGGTGCCATGCACAGATGATGGGGACAACCCAAAACCTCTCCCCTTCTCCTGCGCCACCTACCATAGTGGAGAAACTCCCTGGAGAGCGTCAAGGCGTGGGAGATGTTTCCAGCCTGGATGAGGGGAGCGGAGAGCCCGTGAGCATCCCCCTGTCCACGGTTCAGCTCCACCGGGCACTGGGGTGACTGGGATGGGACTCGCAGCCGTACCATGAAGTAGGAGAAGGCGAGATGGTCCAGAGCATCCTCCAAGCTGCTCCGGTCCTCGGGGTTCCAGCTGCCGTAGGAGAGGCGGAAGAGGTCGACGGCCTCCTCCAGCCACGCGATGGAGTGGTAGTAGTCGCCCATGTCGTAGGCCACCTGCGAGGCAGCGCGCAGCCCGGACCCGCCGGCTGGGCCAGCCTGGCCTGCGGCCCATCCCCACCCGTCCCATCCCATCCCCTCCCCTCCCGTACCGCCCCATTCCATCCCATCCCCACCCATATCTCCTCCTGACCATCCCATCCCTTCTCATCCCGTCCTATCACCATCTTCATCCCAATTCCACCCCCATCCCCTCCCATCCCATCCCTACCTTGTCCCATCCTGTCCTGTCCCATCACATCCCATTCTGTCCCATCCCCATCCCATTCTGTCCCCATGCCATGCCATCCCATCGCAATTCCCGCCCATCCTGTCCCATCACATCCTAGAATCATGGAATAGTTTGGGTGGGAAAGGACCTTTAAAGGTCATCCTGTTGCTTTCCTATTCCCATTCCCTCCCATGCCATTTCCATCCTGTCCTATCCCTTCCTTTCCTGTTCCATCCGTCCTGCTCCATCCCCATTTCAATTTCCAACTCCATCTCCATTTCCATCATCTTCATCTCCTTCTCCACCTGCACCTCCATCTCATCCCATCCCATGCCATCCCATCCCCATCCTGTCCCATCCCTTCCTTCCCTGTCCCATTCATCCTCTCCATCCCCATTTCCATCTCCATCTTCATCTCCATGTCCATCATCTTCATCTCCATCTCTATCTGCACCTCCATCCCATCCCATCCCATCCCATCCCATCCTCTCATCCCATCCCATCCTATCTCATTCCATCCCATCATGTCCCATCTCATCACGTCCCATCTCATCCCATCTCATTCCATTCCATCCCATCCCATCCCATCCCATGCCATCCCATCCCATCCCATCCCACCCCACGCTCTGACACTTTTACCCCCGGGCAGGAGCCAACCCCAAAACCGATGTCCATCCCTACGGAAGCAACATCCCAGGCTGGAAAATCTTTATGGGGGGGTGACGGGGCTCGCCCTCACCTTTCCCACGTGGAAGCAGTCGTCGGCGGAGAGGGAGACGCGCCGGCCGGGGCTGTAGAGGGGCGGGTGGCCGGCGCCGGCTCGCTGGAAGACGCCGTTGGCCATGCCCTTGACGCTGAGCGCGTAGACGTCCTGCAGCCGCATCAGCGCCCGGGCTGCCCCATCCAGGTCCTCGGCTCCGGGCAGCTCCTGCTCCACCTCCTTGAAGCCGGCACGGAGCGCTGGTGGGGGGAACAGGGTGCGGGGGGGAGGGGATTAATGAGATTTTGGGGTGCAATTGCATTTATCAGGTCTTCTCCACCTCCAGGAACCTCACATGCTGCTCCTCCACCCATTCCTCTGCTCCTCCGCCCGTTCCTCTGCTCCTCCACCCATTCCTCTGCTCCTCCGCCCGTTCTCCCGCTCCTCCACCCGTTCTCCTGCTTCTCCACCTGTTCTCCTGCTTCTCCATTTGTTCTCCCGCTCCTCCACCCGTTCTCCTGCTCCTCCATTTGTTCTCCCACTCCTCCACCTCTTCTCCTGCTCCTCCATTTGTTCTCCCACTCCTCCACCTGTTCTCCTGCTCCTCCATTTGTTCTCCTGCTCCTCCACCTGTTCCCCTGCTTCTCCACCTGTTCTCCTTCTCCTCCACCTGTTCTCCTGCTCCTCCACCCATGCTCCTGCTTCTTCATCTGTTCTCTGGCTCCTCCATCCATTCCTCTGCTCCTCCACCCATCCTCTCGCTCCTCCACCCATCCTCCTTCTCCTCCACCCATTCTCCTTCTCCTCCACCCGTTCTCCTTCTCCTCCACCCGTTCTCCTGCTCCTCCACCCACTCCCCATCACCCCCCGGCTCTCCCCGGGTGACACAGGGGACACACAGCCGAGCCACCCCACCCCATACCCTGGATGTTCTCGGTGGCCTCGTCGCTGTAGACGATGTTGGGCCAGTCGGAGTGAAGCCGCTTGATGAGGCCGAAGGCCAACAAGGGGTTGTCCACCGAGGCCTTGGGGTCCTGGTGCAGCGCCTGGACCTTCTCGTAAAACCTACGAGGTACCCACTGGGTGACACTTGGAGTGGTGGTCCTGGGTGGTGACACCCCTGGGGTGGGGTCCGGAGTCTGGTGAGGATGGGTTGTCCCTTGGGGACGCTGTGACCCACGTCCCCCATCCCTGGTGGGTACGTGGGGATGGGTTGTCCCTTGGGGACGCTGTGACCCACGTCCCCCATCCCTGGTGGGTATGTGGGGATGGGTTGTCCCTTGGGGACGCCGTCACCCACGCCCCCCATCCCGGGTGGGGATGCCCCGCGCCCGGGGGACGCCGTCACCCACGCCCCTAGTCCCCAGCCCAGGTTTTGGGGGGGTGAACCCAACTCCCTCCCTCCTGGAACACGGTTGTGGGGGGAGCGTGGGCAGCGACCGGGCCGCGCTCCCCACCCACGCCGCCCCACGCTCCCATTGTCGCGCACCCCCCAAAAATTGGGTGCTGGGGCGGGGTGGGGGGGGGTGGGCTGAGTTACCCCCTCCCTACCAGGCCGGCACGCACCCCCGCGGGTGCCTGTGCGGGTTGGGGGGTGGGATGCTCCCGGGGCTGCGTGGCAGCGCCCACGCGTGACCGCGCCGCGGGGTGACCGGTACCTGGCGAGGCGGCGCAGGCGCGCGCTCTCGAGGCGCAGGTAGGCGCGCAGCCGGCGGAGCAGGCGGCCCTCGGGTCCTAGCGCCCGCCGCACGCTCAGCACCGCCGTGTAGGTCTCGGCCGGGCCGGGGGGGGGGAACAGCGCCCCCAGCACCCCCAGCACCCCCAGCACCCCCAACCCCCGCATCCGGCCGCCGCCGCCGCCGTCGGGAGGGGACGGGGGGGGGTTGGGGGGGAGGGAGGAGGCGCGGGGAGGCCCCGCCTTGGGTGGGGGGGAAGGGGGGGGTGAGGGGGGGCTGGATCCGCCACGCTGGCTTGGGGGGTGGTGCTGGTCCCCATCCTGCCCGTCCCCATCCCGGTTGTCCCCATTTTGTCCCCTGTCCCCATCCCATCCCGTCCCCCACCCTCCCTGTCCCGTCCCCGTTCTGCTCGTCCCTGTCCCCTCCTGTCCCCGCCCTCCCTGTCCCTAATTCCACGCTGTCCCCCTCCTGCCTGTCCCCATCCCCCGTGTCCCTAATTCCACGCTGTCCCCCTCCTGCCTGTCCCCATCCCCCGTGTCCCTAATTCCATGCTGTCCCCCTCCTGCCTGTCCCCATCCCCCCTGTCCCTAGTTCCACGCTGTCCCCCTCCTGCCTGTCCCCATCCCCCCTGTCCCTAGTTCCACGCTGTCCCCCTCCTGCCTGTCCCCATCCCCCCTGTCCCTAGTTCCACGCTGTCCCCCTCCTGCCTGTCCCCATCCCCCCTGTCCCTAGTTCCACGCTGTCCCCATCTCCCTGTCCCCTTCTTGTCTGTCCCCAAACTGTCCTGTCCCCATCCTTCCCATCCTGCCCTGTCCCATCCTGTCCCGTCCCCACTCTGCTCGTCCCTGTCCCATCCTCCCTGTCCCTAATTCCACGCTGTCCCCCTCCTGCCTGTCCCCATCCCGTCTGTCCCCACGTTGGCCCCTGTCCCCATCCCATCCTGCCCCCCCTCTTGTCTGTCCCCATCCTGTCCCGTCCCCACTCTTTCTGTCCCGTTCTTGTCTGTCCCCAAATTGTCCTGTCCCCATCCTGCCCTGTCCCTGCCCTGTCCCCCTCCTGCCTGTTCCCCTCCTGTTTGTCCCCATTTTGTCCCCTCTCCCCATCCTGTCCTGTCCTCATTCTGCTCGTCCCTGTCCCATCCTGTCCCCATCCTCCCTTGTCCCTAATTCCATGCTGTCCCCATCCTGCCTGTCCCCATTTTATGTCCTGGCCCCATCCCACCCTGCCCCTCCTCTTGTCTGTCCCCATTTTGTCCTGTCCCCATCCTGCCTGTCCCCCTCGTGCCTGTCCCCATCCTGCCCTGGCCTCATCCTACTTGTCCCTGTCCCCTCCCTGTCCCTAATTCCACGCTGTTTGTCCCCATTTTGTCCTGTCCCCATCCCATTCTGCTCCCCCTTGTCTGTCCCCATCCTGTCCTGTCTCCTTCTTGTCTGTCCCCAAACTGTCCTGTCCCCATCCTCCCCGTCCCCATCCTGCCCTGTCCCTGTCCTGTCCCCCTCCTGCCTGTTCCCCTCCTGTTTGTCCCCATTTTGTCCCCTGCCCCCATCCCATCCTATCCCCTCTTCTTGTCTGTCCCCACCCTGTCCCGTCCCCATTCTGCTTGTCCTTGTCCCATCCTGTCCCCATCCTCCCTGGTCCCTAATTCCATGCCGTCCCCATCCTATCCTGTCCCCAAACTGTCCTGTCCCTGTCCTCATCCTGCCTGTCCCCCTCCTGTTTGTCCCCATTTTGTCCCCGTCCCATCCTGTCCCCATCCTCCCTTGTCCCTAATTCCATGCTGTCCCCCTCCTGCCTGTCCCCCTCCGGCCTGTCCCAGTGGGGTGAGGGCGATGGGTGGGGGACGTCCCGCTGGGTTCCCACCAGCACCGCCCACGCTTTCTCACCCTAGGAAAAAAAAAAATATATATATATATATATTTTTTTTTTTTTTGGCAGAAAAACCTGAGGTGCCCCATCTGCGGTGGCACCCCATCGCCACCATGGTGGCCTCCATGGGGAAAAGGGGTTGGAACCGGCTGAATTCCCCGAGGAAAAGCCGAGAGACGTCGGGAAACGTGGGTTTCTCCCAGGGCGGCTGCAGCCCCGCACCGAGGGGCCAGGCCTGACCTGCGCCACGGGGGTGACGGGCGCGAGGACACCACGGGCGCGAGGACACCACGGGTGCGAGGACATCATGGGCGCGAGGAGCCATCTCCCTCGGGATTTTTTTTCCCCCTAATATCGACCGGATTTCACTGGTTTTGGGAGGATTTTATTCGGCAGCAGCACAGGGCCAGGAGGTGGCTGTCACCATTGGGATGCCACAACCTGTCCCCTGTGGAGCAGAATAAAAAACAAAACAAAACAAAAAAAAAAAACAACAACCACCCAAGATTTGAGTGCTTTTTCCAAGGCGAAACCCAGCTGGAACCAGGAAAGGGAAGAAAAAGGGATAAAAAGAGGTAAAAAAGGGGAATTCGCTCTCTGCCACGCGGCGGGGGGGCAGGAATCACCGATATTTTTAACTGAATCACCACGTCGGGGTGGTTTTTCCCCAAAAGACCGACTGCTCTCAACGGCACTTTCTGCTTTTTCGCTGCTACCAGGTGAAAAATGCTGATTTTTGGTGAAGCAGCGGCGTTTCGGGTGCTGCGCCAGCATCCCCCTGGCCACCCCCCCCCACACCGCCCCGGTCACCAACGTCCGACGGGTGATTAAAAATCCGAGCGTTAATGAATTAAAACCTACGCGACGCCGAGCCTCCGGCCCATCAGAAACGTCCCGGTTGGGTCCCGGCGTTGCCGTGCGCGCCGGTTCCGGCCGCTGGCGGTCGGGAGTGACCCCCCCCCCAAAATTACTCCATTTTAGGAAGCGCTGAGGTTCTGCTCGCCGCCGTTGGTGTCCAGGGTGAAGAGGCAGAAGGCGATTTCCTCGCAGGCGCTGGCGGTGCCGCACTCGAACAAGCAGCCGAAAACGCCGGCGGGGCAGACGGCCAGGTCGGAGTAACCGGCCGGCCCCGGGTGCAGCACCCACGGGTGCCGCCAGCTCGCCCCGTCCAGCGGCGAGGGGTTGAGATAGATGCCCAAATCGCGCCGGCGGTGCCGGTCGGTGGGATGGGAGTAGAGCAACCAAGTCGCCGCGTCCCCGGTGCCGGCCGGGGCGGCGAAGCTCACCACGCTGCCCTGGCAACCCCGCGGCGGTTCGCCCAGCGCCGTGCACCGTGCCGACGGCTCGAACCGCAGCCCGCAGTCGTCGCTGAACGTCACGGCCCGGCAACCCCGCGGCGCTCGGGCGTTGCAGTAGAGCACGGGCCGGCGGGAAGCGCCCCCGGCGATTTCGGCTACCTGGCACTCGCCCGTGCGCCTGCCGCCGACCAGGGCGCCCTTGCGCCAGCGGCGCCCGCCGTCGTCGCTGTAGAAGACGAGGGCGTGCTGCCGGGTGCAGCAAGGCAGCGGCACGGCCCCGCGCAAGCACCCGTGCACGTAATAGGCGTACGCCGGCACGACCAAGCGCCCCGAATCCAGCTGCACCCCGTGGCCCGGCCCCACGGCGAAGGTGGCCCAACGGGACAGGTCGGTGCCGATGGCTTCGTCGGTCACGTCCCGTAGCGGGGTCCAGCCGCGCCCGCCGTCGGTGCTGGTGGCGTAGCAAAGGCGAGCGGCGCTGCAGCCCCTCCAGATTTGGCACCGCTCCGTCTTCCCCCGCTCGACGCAGATGCAGAAGAGGAAGATGGCGCCGCTCCTCGCGTCGTAGAGGGGACAGGGGCTCATGGTGCGGCGACCGGGCAGCACCAGGGCCGACAGCTCCTCCACCGGACCCCACTGCCGGCGAGGAGGAGAACGGGGCTCAGCCACGGGACGCTGCGCCCCGAAACCGCCCGGCGTGGCGGCTGGAGGTCGCGGTTCGTTCCTCCAGCCCAAGTTGGTTGAGGTTTGGTTTTTTTGGTTTTTTTTTTTTTTGGTTACCTTGACGGAGGAGCCGTGCCGGACGCCCCGCCGCAGCACCAGGTACTTGGCGTCCTCGTCCCTGGCCGAGGAGCGCTTCTCGGCGAAGGCCAGGAAGGCGGCGGCCGCGGGGATGTAGAGCAGAGCCGGGATGCGGTAGGTGACCCCGCTCGCTTGCCGAAAAAGCGTCTCCCGCGGGAAAACGGGCGAGGAGCCCAGCGCCGGGGGGGTCTCCCCGCCATCCCCCTGCCGCGGGCAGAGTGGGGAGGGCAGACGGTAAAGGGTTAAATGCTGGTAAAAGGCGGGGGTGGCCCTCGTGTCCCCCAAGATGGGGGGAGAGGGACCAGGACTCACCTCGGTGTCGGCCCGGGACATGGCGGCCTCCTCGGGGTCCCCGCCGGGGCCTGAGCGGGGCGGACGGGGTGGGAGTGAGAGCGGGGACCTCGGCGGGGTCCTCACTGTGCTCCCCCCCCCGTGGTGTCCCCGTGTCCCTCTGTCCCCTTGGGGCTCCCCTACATCCCCCCAAACGGCGTCCATCCCCCCCGGGCTGTCCCCAAGGGCTCTGCACCCCCCCCCAGGGCCCCCAAGCCCCCAGCCCCAAGTCCCCGTGCCCGTGGCACCCCAGGCCTCGACCCCCCATGTACCCCCCCCATTCCCCGTGCACCCCTAATGCCCCAATCCCCCCCCAATCACCCCACGCACCCCCCCCTTCCCCATGCACCCTCAGTGCTCCAATGCCCCCCCATTCCCTACCCAGCCCCAATGTCCCAGTCCCCCCCACCCCCCCCATTCCCCACGTACCCCCAATCACCCCACACAGCCCCCCGTCCCCCCCACCCCCCCCATTCCCCACGTACCCCCAATCACCGCACACAGCCCCCCGTCCCCCACACCCCCCCATTCCCCACGTACCCCCAATCACCCCACACAGCCCCCCGTCCCCCACACCCCCCCATTCCCCACGTACCCCCAATCACCCCACACAGCCCCCCGTCCCCCACACCCCCCCCATTCCCCACGTACCCCCAATCACCCCACACAGCCCCCCGTCCCCCACACCCCCCCATTCCCCACGTACCCCCAATCACCCCACACAGCCCCCCGTCCCCCCCACCCCCCCCATTCCCCACGTACCCCCAATCACCGCACACAGCCCCCCGTCCCCCACACCCCCCCCATTCCCCACGTACCCCCAATCACCCCACACAGCCCCCCGTCCCCCACACCCCCCCATTCCCCACGTACCCCCAATCACCCCACACAGCCCCCCGTCCCCCACACCCCCCCATTCCCCACGTACCCCCAATCACCCCACACAGCCCCCCGTCCCCCACACCCCCCCCATTCCCCACGTACCCCCAATCACCCCACACAGCCCCCCGTCCCCCACACCCCCCCATTCCCCACGTACCCCCAATCACCCCACACAGCCCCTCATCCCCCACACACCCCCCAGTCTCCTCATGCACCCCCCCGTTCCCCACGCACCCCTAATGCCCCAACTCCCCCACCCCCTCACGCCCCCCCATTCCCCACGCACCCCCCCATATCCCAATCTCCCCACACACCCCCAGTGCCCCAACCCCCCCATACCCCCCTCATTCCCACGCACCCCCGCAATCCCCCATGCACCCCCCCTCATTCCCTACGCACCCCCCCACGTCCCAATCCCCCCATCCCATGCCCCCCCCCCAGATCCCAGTATCCCCGCACCCTCCCCATAACCCGACTCCCCTCCACCCCCGCACTGCGCCGATCCCCCCCGTGCACCCCCCCACGCCCAGACCTCCCCCCCCCCCAGCCCGATCCGCTCCGCACCCTCTCCGCGTCCCGCTCCCCCCCCATCCGCACCCCGCGCTCCGCCCCCGCTCCGCCCCTTCCCGGCAGCTGCGGGCCCGGCCCCGGCCTGGGCGGGGAGCGGAGATGCGGGGGGGTGGATGCGGGGCGGGAAGAAAGCGATCGAAGAGGAACCCCCCAACCCTCACCCCCAGACGTGCTCCGGAACAGCCTGAGCGCTGCTCTTCCCTTTTAAAAAAAAAAAAAAAAACAAACCAAAAAAAACCCCAACACAAACCCAACCCCTTTTTTTTTTTTTTTTTTTTTTAAAAAATAAATTATAGAAGCGATGGCGATAGGAAAGCGGGGGCCAAAGAGGGCCAGGCCCAGCCCGAAGCCCCTCGCTTTCCTTTTTCTCCACCTCCTAGGGAAGCTGAAGGCACAGTTTGGCTTCCCTGGATAAAGCTTTTCCGTAAAACAATCCCCCCCCCCCAGTCAGATAAACACAAAAATAAAACTTCATCGCAAGCGGCGCCGCTCTACGGGATTTTGTGCCGAATTCCCAGCGCAAAAGGGAGCGGCGACCGAAAGGCGACGGGTGAGACCCCCGCCCCGGCCGGAGGAAGCCGGGGTGACAACCTCCCCTCCCGTCCCCGGGGGCAAATAAATCCTGGGGGGTCCCCGGCCCAGAACCCACCGAGCCACGCAGACCAAGCCCGACTCCAAAATCTTGGATCCGAGATGAAAAATCCCCCATTCTTCCCAAAGGGAACGAGATTTCAGGACAAAACCAGAGGCGAGGTTTGGCTTTCTCTGCCGTTTCGCTTTATTGGCGTTAACCGAGCGCGTTCCCGGGAGGCGCGCGGCGCGGAAAATCATTTCGTTTTCCTCTCCAGCGCCAGGCTGTCGTGCAGCTTGGACACCTCCGGCTCGTAGGCCTCCATGACCAAGGTCCCGTTGTTGTCGAAGAATTTGGCGATGGATTTGGTGAACTCTGCTTCCCTCTGCTGTTTGGTTTTCCCGCTGATGAAAGTCAGCTTCAGGGTGTACTTGTCATCGAACCTGCGGAGAGATTTCGCGGCGGAATTTCGGGTTGGCTCGGCGGAGACCACCACAAAAAAAAAGCCGACGAGGGTTCGAGGGGAAAACCCTCGGGGAGCGGAGGTCCCCACCGAGATTTCCCCCCCGCTCCCCGCCCCCGTTTTGCCGCTCCCGGAGCCAACGATACCGTTTGAGGCTGGAGGAGAGCTGCCAAACGTCGTCGGGGTCCATCCCCGCGGGGTCTTTTCTGTGAGCTACCAGGAAAATGCTCTTCTCTTTGTACGAGGTATAGATAGTCAGGATGCCCATCATCACAAAATAGGTGCAAAAAAAATAAATTAAGGAAATTAAAAAGCTGGAATTAGAAGTCGAAATCGGGCAGAGAAATTGCTTGGGTCCCCTCGGACACCGCTGTTCAACCACCTCTCTCGCGACATTATCAGGATGCTTGGCTGACACCTCGTCAGCACGAGGAATTAAATCATTATTTACGGGATTTTCTTAAATCGTGCACGGGAGCTTCAATCAACGCCCAGAAGTGGTGGGGAAAGCGACGGTTCCCTACGCGCCTTCCTGGAAGGGATCTCTCCGGGCACACAGAAAGCTTGGAAGCGGAAATCACGACAGCGAAATACCGCTTTCATCAGTTTGCTAAATTTTTGGGGCGATATTTTGGGCGATAGCGGGAAAATGGGAGACGAACGAGCCACAGAATTCATCTGTGTGCCCCGCCTAGGCACAGATCAAGCAAACAATCTCTCATTTGGGGAATTAAATAATTTTAAGCGCCGCAAGACGAATCATCCCAATGTTTGTGCCGAAAACCAGCCAGAGCTGTAGCCTGGAACGACGAAATCACTTCCCCACGGCCGCGCAGCCGTCAGCGGCAATAAACTTCCAGGCCTGACATTTAAACATTTAAACCTCGATTTGCAGCGCCACCGTCCCAAATTCAGCGCCTGCTCCGCTTCGGTGCTGGCAAGAATCGCCTCCCCTTTACCCTTCGCTCTCCCCGAAACGCAAACTGAAGCCCCGAAGCTCTCGGGGGCCGATCTTCAGGTTGAGATTTCCAGTCTGAGATCCGGGAAATCACCGCCAGCGATTTGGAAATCGCGGCAGGCGGGAGCCCGGAGAGCAGATCAGCTGCCCAGGCGGCTCCTGACCGCTCTGACGTGAGCCGAGCCGCCGTGCCGGCTTCCGCGGCGCTGCCGGGGAAGCCTGGATCACGAGATCGCTCCAATTTCCAGCCAGGCAGGCAGGAATTTTGCCATCGCGTGAAAACCACTTGATTATCAGCTGATCTTCACACCACGGGAAGTAAAATTCCCACAGGCCTGCAAACGGGAACACAGAGAAGGGGTTTTTTTTTTGTGCTTCACGGGGAAAATGAGACATCCGTAAAGGATATGACACGACACAAAAGGCAAGGACGGGTTTGGATTCAGGAAAGGGGTGCAGGTAATCCCAAATCAACGCGACAATGGCGAAGAGACAGGAGATTGTGCAGATGATGAGGCGGCCGTCGATGAGGCGGAAGTTTTCCACGTACTTGTACTTCTCCAGGAGAACCTGCGGGAGAAAGACGCAGCCCGCTTTATTTCGCGCCTCCCGTGCGTTTGACAAGCGGCTTCAGGAGAGGACTGGGGGAAGACGGCCTCGATTAAACCGAGCAGAAACATCACACAGGATTAATTTCTGCCTCAGACATCGTAATCGTTGCCGACGCTCGAAGCCACAACAGCGCTTTAGGCACGGGAATCGCAAGAGACGCCCCAGAACCCGGCTAGAGGCATCTCACGGTAAAACTGGAAAAGTTGACAGAGTTTTAAAACGGAATAAAAGAAAACAGGGCGTTTCCCAAGAGGGAGAAATCAGCAGTCGCAGAAAATACCTTTTTGGCAGAATCGTCCAGCGAATTTTTCACAGCTGAGCCGTCCCATTTGTCAATTTTTACCGGCTTGTCGTCGATCTTCCACTGCAACGGAAACCAGACGGAGCTGAGAGAATTTGGCGCAGCTTGGTTTCGCATTTCAACGCTCTCGCTCCCGGCGTGAGCGCAAAAGGTGGGAGGCAACTCGGAAAACACCCCCCCCAACACCGTTTGGAGAAACCTGACCGGAGACGGCGGGAACGCGGGGGCCGAGACAGCTGTACCGCACCGAAAGCCGCCTCGGCCCCCGCGCAGATGGAAGCTCGCGCAGCTCGGCGCGGCAGTAAGGGGCTACAAGGGGTTGAGCCCTGTGCATTTGAAGCCGTCAGTTATTTCAAACAGCCCACTGAGTTCAGCCCAAATTTTAGCTGCCATCAGGAGCAAATCTCCCTTTTTTTTTTTCCCCCCTAATTAGTGAACTGGATTTTAGGAGTCTCTAAGTAACGCCACAGCACCCCAGCCCTCTTTCCTCATCCCCTGGATAAGCCACAAAAGCTCGGAAGAAACCCATCCAGACTCGACCAGCGCCGCCACGTGCGGCCTCCGTTTCTCCCGAGGGAGCGCAAGGAAGGGTGACGAGGAACCGCGACCGCGGCGGAACGTCCCGCCCTTTATCGTGCCCGTACAGCTCACCGGAAGGCGTCGCTCAGCCCGCAGAGTTTATTTTTGTTACTGATAAAACTCCCCGAAAAGGCTCAGCCTTTCGAGCTGGTCACCCCTCCCCTGCTGCTTTGGGCAAGTAAGAAAGCACAAAACGAACGAGGAGTTTTTAAACACCTCCACAGGCCACGTGAAGCCTTCCTTCGAACCAGGTCTGCCTTTAAGCACAGCTGTGATTATTTTTTTTTTTCCCCAAAGGCCGTCAAAGGAATCATTCTGAAGCCGTAAAAAGTGTATCTCAGCAAGTATTCCGAAGAAGTTTTTCACATTTCCAGGGCTAAAACAAGACAACGCGTGCTATAAAACACGACAGCGTTCTCCAGCTTGTTCCTGAGAGCAAGAGCCCAGAGATACGGGAGAAGACACCACTCCAGTGATGTTTTTGTGACTTTTTTTCACAATTAAATATTTAATATTGGGGTCTTCGCTTTCGGCAAGAGCGCGGTTTACCTGGCATTAAAGCGCAGTGCATCTATCTCGCCACCAACGCTCAAGTTTTTTAATCAATCTTATCACATCTGGTTTTTCTTCCTTAAGCCCGAGGGGATGGAATCGAGGCTTATCCTAAAACTTCTCCTCTCCTCCTCCCAAACACAACCACCGGCTTTCTAGATGTATCTGATGACAGAACAGTTGGGAAACGCTGGAGAAAAGCGCAGGAATTCAGAAATAAACGAAGATAAAGCTTCAGGCAGTGCTGCTGCTGCTGCTTCTCTTGAATTCTTCCAGGATTGCGAGCGAGGGAGAGGCTGGGATGCTGGCAGCCGGAGCGCCCGGGCTGTGGAAGAAGCTGTGGAGCTTTGACTCCTTCATTTTAAAAACCGAGTGAAAAGTTAGAACGTCAGAAGTCTTACTGGTCCTGAAGGCTCCCTACCCTACGAGCAGGAAGGGAACACAGCGTTCTGCAGCCAGGCGCAGCTCGGAAGCGGATTTGGCTGGTACCTGAAAGCGTATCCGGGTAAGAACAAGGGCTAAAATACAGCCGGTGGCGACCTTCCTTAAAAACAAAAGAGAAAATCCCTCACTTAAACCCTTCACAAAGCTCCCTCACGAGCAGGAGGCACGGGAAAATCCTACGGGAGAAACGTCGAGACGTTCACATCTCAAAAGACGCGGCCCAAACGTAACTTTTCCTCCCCACCTTACTCCTGCTGCTGCTACTCTCCGCTCGCTCCGTCACCCCCAACTTTAGCCTGCAACATCTCGCTTGTCTCTTCGAACACTGCTGTGAAGTTCACGGCACGCTTTGGGTTTGACAAACATAAATCGGCAAGTCACACAGCAAAATAAATAAATAAATAAATAAATAAAGGATTTGCTGCTGCCGTACTCAAGAGTCAACGCCCCCCGGTCGCAATGAGTTCCTTCTGGGGCACGGGAGCGGAAGGCGGGCACGGCAGTTGGTGTTTAGGAAGTGGTTTGAGTCCCACAGCTTGCAAAACCTTACAAGGTTTTGCTCTAGTAGCAGCAGAGCGTGGCTAATAACTTACTTCTGTGAAATCTCTAGGTGTTTGAGAGGACGGCACGCCACTGTGAAGTCGTGCTTTCTCCCTAAAGGATCCAGCTCCCGCGCCAACAGCTCACTTCCCTCAGCAACTGCTCCTTCTCCTTCCGAAATAACGGCCCCTCAGCATCCGCCGAACGCGTCGGGACGAGCGGGAGCGCCTCGAGAGCGCGAGACCTTTCCAGAGTTCTTCAAGTTCAACCACAAAGCGCTGTCATTCCAAAACCAAAGGCTGAGCGCGCTTGCAAAAGATACCCAGAAACGTTTCATTTGCCTGTCTTCTATAAAAGGATTCGCTCCACAGCTTCACCTGCCGCTCTGGAGAAACGCCACCCAATCTCAGCGACAGTCAGGACAGCTTCATCCCCAAACAGATGCATGAAAACTACACTCTTTAGAAATTAAGAATATAGGCAAAGCAATGAAAACCGAAGCGTTTTCAACTGCAGCCAGTCAGATTTTGAAGTTTGGTGGAAGACGCCAAACACACCGCTCTGAATATCTGAGCACACCCTTCTGCAACCAGAGACAGAGCCACGACTGTCTCCATCTTCTTGTGGAAAAAAAAAAAACCCGCTTCTAGGTCTTTCGTTTCACCTGCCAGACCGCCAAATACGGCGGAGAGCTGAGACACAAACACCTGACCTCTCAAAACCGAGCCGCGGCGAAAGCCGCTCTGCAAACACGTTCCTTTGCGCTACCGGGGCGAGACTGGGTTTAAGCAGGCTGTAAAGGTTTAAGCAGGCTGTAAAAAGCAGACTTTTTACGGTATGCTTTGGTCCGCCCCGGCCCAGCGATGCTTTCCCGGCCAGGGAGCCGGGGGGAAGAGCTCGGCTGTGCCGCCAGCCGGGCTTTGCTCAGAACGGCTGGGCGAGAACCAGCCACGCCGGCAAGAAGAGAGAGAAAAAAATAATAAATTAAAGAGTTAAAGAAGCGATCTCGCAGGCGGCTGTCGCTCGCCCGGGGCCGCTTCCCCTGCCATCGCCCGCCCGGCTCCGACACAGGGGCCCACGGGGAGGCGGGGGGTGCCGCTCAGCAAGGGGGGGCCCCACTGGGGCTCGGCGCAGCGCCCGCCCGGCTCCAGGGAAGGAGCCGCCGGGCAGGGCGAGCCCCGGGGCCGGGCCGGGGCGGGGCGGGCGGCCCGCAGCACGGTACCTTATCGAGCAGCCCGTTCCTGCCGCCTTTGGCCGCCATGTTCTCGCCGCCCTCCTCCCCCGCCCTCCCCGCGCCAGCTGTTCGCTCCTGATTGGCCGAGCGCGGCGGGGAAGGGTGGGGGGGGGGGCCGACGGGAGCGGGTGGGCGGGGAAAAGCCCCTCGTTGCACGCTGGGAAGTGTAGTCCGCCCCGCCCGCCTGCCGCGTTTCTATGGCGACGGGGCGGCGCGGAGAGGGGAAGGCTGCGGGGGAGGCCGCGGTGCGGGGCTCGCTCGGGGAGCGGGGGGGTGGCGGGGGGCGGGGAGCGCTGCACGGCCGGGCTGTCTGGGTCCGGGGCCCGCGGAGGGTCACGGGTGGGGGGAGACGCGGGGCCTCTCTGGGCCGTGGAGGACTGTGAGCTCTATGGTCACGTGGGGGTGTGACGGGGAGGGGGTGTCTGTGGGGAGCGGGGGTCTCTGGTGTCGTGAGTGGGTGTGCCCACGGGTGTGTGTGTGAGGGGTGGGCGTGGGGTGGGTGAGGCGTTCGCGTTGGGGGACCGTGGGCGTGGGGGTGTGATAGCGTGGGGAGTGGGCGTGGGGGTGTGATAGCGTGGGGAGTGGGCGTGGGGGTGTGATAGCGTGGGGAGTGGGCGTGGGGGTGTGATAGCGTGGGGAGTGGCTGTGGCGGGGTGTGCGAGGGTGTTGGTGCTGTGGGGCGTTAAGGACGTGGGCTGTGGGTGTGCTCAGCTGGTGTACGTGAGGGGTGCGTGGGGTGTGTAGGGGGTGCGTGGTGTGTGAGGGGGTCCGTGGGGTGTGTATGTGTGTGCATGGGGTGTGTGAGGGGGTCCGTGGGGTGTGTGAGGGGTCCGTGAGGTGTGTGAGGGGGTCCGTGGGGTGTGTATGTGTGTGCATGGGGTGTGTGAGGGGGTCCGTGGGGTGTGTGAGGGGTGTGTGAGGGGTGCGTGGGGTGTGTATGTGTGTGCGTGGGGTGTGTGAGGTGTGCGTGGGGTGTGTGAGGGGTGCGTGGGGGGTGTGAGGGGGTCCGTGGGGTGTGTGAGGGGGTGCGTGGGGTGTGTGAGGGGTCCGTGGGGTGTGTGAGTGGTCCGTGGGGTGTGTGAGGGGTCTGTGGGGTGTGTGAGGGGTGCGTGAGGGGTCTGTGGGGTGTGTATGTGTGTGCGTGGGGTGTGTGAGGGGTCCGTGGGGTGTGTGAGGGGGTCCGTTGGGTGTGTGAGGGGTCCGTGGGTAGGTGGGCTGTCGCTGGGGGGCTGTGTTGGGTGTACGGGCCCACGCGTGGGGATGTGACCAGTCCGCGCTGCGCTGAGCGTGGCGGTGCCGAAGCGGCGTCCCGCCCGGTGTGTCAGAGCCGTATCGGAGCGCGGGGACGCCATCGGATGCCACTGGGAGACCATCTCCAGCTGCGGGGGCTGGGCCCAGAGCGATGCAGCGCCTGCGGAGCGGGTTCTTTTCCCGGAGCAAGGAAAAGGAGACGGGAAGGCCCGCTCGTGTGTCCGTAGGGGCAGGGCCACCATCCACCCCCATCATCGTCACAGCTGGTAACGCAGATAACAGAACTTGTAGTGCCCAGAAAGTCTTGAAATCTTTTGAAACGTCATTGAAACGAAGAGGGCAGGGTGCCTATGGCCCCCGTTAAACGAGGGCTCCGGCAGGAACCCCTGCACGATGGCGGGGGGAGCTTCAGGCAGGACCCTGATGGCACAGCGTGGTTCTCCAGCGGCTGTTCTGAGCCTGAGCCTCTCCGTTCGCTCTGGGCTTCGAGAGTCGCATCTGTGAAACGCTCGGAAGTGGCAGAGATGCCTTCTAACGTTGAGAAGCGGTGGAGAGGTCTACTGGGCTGGTCAGGGGCTTGGAGCACAGGACCTTCTAGGAGAGGCCGAGGGTGCTGAGCTTGCTCTTTGTCTGGCCAAGAGGAGTCAGAGAATCACAGAATCACAGAAGGGTTTGGGTGGGAAGGGACCTTTCAATCCCACCCAGCCCGACCCCCTGCAAGGAGCAGGGACATCTCCAACCACATCAGGTTGCTCAGAGATGGACGCAGTGCTGCTGGGAAAAAAAAAAAAAAAGTCCTGCCTCTCTACCTTGCAGCTCTTCTGAGTGCTGGAGGCACCGGTCCTCGGCTGGAATACGCTTTGCTGGGAGGGTCGGGATGAAACTCTGCAGCCTGCGGCGTGACTCGGCGCGCAGAGCAAACGGCAAACTATTTTATCTTGCAGATTGCGGGTGAGACGGCTCCCACCGGTGGCTTTCTTCCCATGTCTGAAGGAGCTGATGCCTCACAACCCTTTTACCGCCACCCTGAGCCCTACGGTATGAGCTTGGCTCCGTGGGAGGACTCCTGCTCTGTCCCTCCTTCGCAGTTCGCTCTCTGGGACAGCGACCACGTCGCCTTTCCGTGTTCAGACACTCCTTGTTTGAAGCTGGTCCAGGTTTCATCCTCCGGCAGCTTTCTGGGCAGAGGGGATACAACCCAAACGTGCCCATGACCTTGGCAAGCAGCTTTGGAAGGTGGCCAGAAGGATGCTGATGCTCCCCGCACGAGCTACATGTAGACTGGGAAATCAAACGGGCCAACGGCACCCTGGGCTGCACCCCCACAGCGTGGGCAGCAGGGCGAGGGAGGGGATTCTGCCCCTCTGCTCCGCTCTGGTGAGACCCCCCTGCAGCGCTGCGTCCAGCTCTGGAGCCCCAACAGCAGAAGGACGTGGAGCTGCTGGAGAGGGTCCAGAGGAGGCCACGCAGATGCTGAGAGGGCTGGAGCAGCTCTGCTGTGAGGCCAGGCTGAGAGAGCTGGGGCTGTTCAGCCTGGAGAAGAGGAGGCTCCGGGGAGAGCTGAGAGCGGCTCCCAGTGCCCAAAGGGGGCTGCAGGAAAGGTGGGGAGAAATTCCAGGTGGTGGATGCTCCATCCCTGGAAACATTCCAGGCCAGGTTGGCCGGGGCTCTGAGCAACCTGATGTGGTTGGAGATGTCCCTGCTCCTGGCAGGGGGGTTGGGCTGGGTGGGCTTGGACAGTCCCTTCCAACCTGAACCATTCCATGATTCTATGATCAATCTCAGGCACCGTGACTTCCAGCTGGAAAGCACCGACACAACCATGAGAGCGCACAAAACCCACGTCTGCTGCTGTTGTGCTCCGCAGTTCCTGCAGAAGAAGCTGTGTGCTCACCCATCCCTGCGCACAAAGGGACCTGTACGAAAAAACTGCGGCACTGTTTGCACGTTGTGAGGTTTCGGCCAGCAAAGAACAGGGCGGAGAGCGCTGCGACCGCCCCGTCCCACGGTGAGCACGGCTGGCGACGGAGCTGTGCCGAGGGGCCGTAGGAGGAGGGTTCGTCGGCGAGCACCACCGCTACCGTTAACAAATTAAAGCCAAAATGAGCTCCCCGGTTCGCTCAGCTCTCGCCCGCCATCCCCGCGCCCGTCCGTCCTGCAGCCGAGCGCTGGGGAAAATCTGCCTCCCGCCGGGGCAGCGCTGCCGGCGGCAGCTCTGAGCGCACAGCCCCATCCCGCCGCAGCTCCGTGCCCGACCAGCCGGACGCCGGTGCGCTCAGCGAGCCGCGCTGGGCACAAACCAGTTACCAAAAACCCAAATCCATCCTGGGCCTGGCACAAGCTGCGTCAGCGCAACTGGAGGGGTTGGGAAGCGATGGGGGATGCTCACTCCTCCCTGGCTGCTTCCCACGTGAAAAATACGTCATTATACTCACTTTTTTTCCTCTTTTTTCCCCTGCAAAACATTAATCAACCTCCTCATTGAGCTCGGGGCAACGCACCCCGTTCGGGACAGGAGGCAGCGGGACCCTGCTTGTTTCCGCACGCAGCAACTTCAGCAGAAACGAGGAGTTCACCGTCAGAACCTGGTTTTATTCTGTTTTAACCTCGGCCTTTGTCCTGCGGTTAAAAGTCCGCTTTGCTGTTAAAACGTACACGCTCTTTGCACACAGTTGGTGTTATTTCTGGTTTGTGACAAATTTTTTTTTTTTTTTTTTTTCTCACAAGCAGGATTTACTCCGTTCCAAATCACAGAAGCCACGGCACGACAGACGCCCGCGTGTCATTTCCCCCCACACGTGTTACACATGCAAGTCAGGAGGCCTCCAGTAACTTCCATCGCTTTTGGAAACATCCGGAGTTTTACCGCCCCGGCGCTCCGCCGGCGAGCTGAGAACACGAAAGCACGACGATTTAAAGCGTTATCGGGGAAAAAAAAAAAAAAAAAAAAAGGTGTAGCAACATCGAGATTTGAACAGTTTGACAGCGAACAGCAAGGAACCAGGCGTTCGCAACCCCCTTCGTAACCAGCTGAAGGTTTTTCCGTTTGCATAGTGAAGAGCGAGCTCCAGGGCCGACGCTTCGCGGCGTTTTTGCAGGCACGGGGAGGAGAAAGGTTCGCGTCCGACGCGCGCGACACGTGGGGATGATCTGGGCTCCCGCGCCGTACGCCAAACCCGTGTCACGTCCCAGTTCCACCCAGCTGCCGTCCACGGGGACGTCCCACGGGTCTCCGTCGCGGCGCCACGCGAGACCGTTGTGTCCAACGGCCTCGGAGCAACCGCGAAAGGCTCGTTTTTCAAAGCAGTGGTAGTTTTTAAGGCTTCAGCCTCCCCCTTTTGCTGGGAAAATAGAAAGAAGCGCTTGTTCAAGCTACGCCTCATGACTACCGTGCACCGCAGGTACAACAGCATCTGAAGAAAAATACTGACAATAGAGAACAACATGATACAATCATCTGCTTTTGGCACTTTTTCCTTCATTTATCTGATCTCGCTGACTCCGAACACGGACCTTTCCGTACGGCTTTTACCGGGCAGAGGGCTCCGGAGGGTCAGAAAGCAACTTTCCGCAGTCGGTGGCATCTTTGGCAGACACGCTCCTTCTGTCGTCAAACCAACGCCGGCCCCTCCGGCGCTACCGGCAGCGCGTTTCTTGATCTGTTTTGGTTTTTTATTTTTTTTTTTTTCCTCCTCAACAGAAGACAGCTTCACATTTTGGGAGGATGCTCGCACTCCCGCACCATCCCGCCGCCGGCAAGGGCTGCCTTCATCCCGGAGAGGTGGCTGCAGAAGGAAGGAGGGTTAGCGATGACTTTCGTGGAAGCGTAAATAAATACTTGGTTCCGTCTCGGAGCCTCCGCGGATCTCCTGCTGCACCCACCGCTCGGCAAGAGGTATTTCACTGCTCCGCTGGCAATTTTTGTGGCAAAGGTAGTGCCATACCTGACCCCTCAAAGGGCGGAGGCTGGGAATTTCTGCTCTGGTAAGTGTAATTATATACAATTATTATTATTTTTTGTGCAAGCTTACACAAACGTACAGAGTGTTAAATTAATAAAACATTCATCCTAGCTTCACGCCGCCTCAAGTCTCGAACCCGACACCGCTTCGGGTGGATCGCAGCCGAGGGATTTCAGGCGCGCTCTCGCTAGCTGAGGAAGAAGGCGAGGAGGTCGAGGCAAGCCGGCTGGAAAACGAGCCAGGTTTTCCCCAGATGGAGAAGCGAAGGTAGAAATGCAACCGGCAGCTTCATCAGGCTAAAAACCCGTGGGCGCACAAGCTCCGTCTCCTCCGACGCGGCCGCAACGGACCCTGCGCCACGCTCGGGGCGCTGCCGGGACGTGGGTTCTCCGCGTTGAAGCGGGGAGCTGGCTGCTTGGTGAAGGCGAAGTTTGGGAAGCCGGGGGTGCGAGGGGTCCCCGTAAGCTTTTTTTCAGCTGGGGACAAGCTCCAGCTCAGGCAGCGCCTCCCGCGCTTCTGCCCAGTTCAGATTCAGAAAGAGGAAATTAACACACAAAAACCGAAATATTTAGGTAATCTTTTAAAAAGAAGGTATTTAAGACACTGGCCTGGTGCGCTGGACTGGGAAATCTCCTTTAAGAGGGGAAAGAAGGATACATTCAGTGTAAATCTGGTTTTTTTTGTGGTGCAGGCTAGCTCAGAGGGAGCCCAGCAGCCTTGCCCGGATGAAACCCACACGGGCGCCGCGAGAAAGAAGGAAACCGTTCAGGGAAGTTTGAGCCAGGCTCAGGGGACCGACCACGGGGAGGTGGGAGGGAGAAGGGGGCTGTAAAAATAATTATAAATCTAGATGTGCTTGAGAAGCGCATGCTTTAGCTCCAAATGTTGGGAAAAAATGGCAGGAATTCCGGGTAAAAGCTGTATTTCCCTTCTCTCCGTTGCTCTTCTCGGTCCGGTCAAGGCTCTAATTACAGAATTTCCTTCCAATTGACAGGAGCGGGATTCGGTTTGGGTCAAAAGCGCCCATTTCCATCAGCACCCAACGAGGCTGCGGTGCACGAGAGGGCACGGAAAGGCGTCGCGCACGAGCCGGAGCGCGGGCAGGCAGAGCAGGCGCTGGGTACGGCTTCAAACATCCAGTAGTTTGGGTGTGAAGGAGATAGAGAGATCGAGATATATATTATGGAATCATTGCTATAAGATTTCTCAAAATGAAAGTGTCAATCTGTTGAAATATAGTATTTAAAATATATAAATTTTATCCATTAAAATATAAGATTTCTTTTTTTTTTTTTTTTTTTAAAAACAAAAATCCAGTTCGATTAGGAAAAAAGCGCCAGGGTCCTTGCAGTTACGCAAGTCTGCCAGGAGAGAAAAAGAAAACCAGTTCCCGTAATTTTTTTTTAACCATTTAGGAATTAAACCATTTTTTGGGGGTCCCCGGTGAATACTCTGCAAGGCAGCTTTCATATCACGTTGAGCTGATGGTTTTTGAGCCCAATTATTGGAAATAACGGAATTATCCAGGCAGATCCAGGCTGCCGTGCCCGATTTCACGCCTTTAAGTGGAAATTTTTAGCGCATCGCTCACCTGAGCTTGCGTAGTGGTTTGAAGCCGAAGCCGGCTGGCTCGGGGCAGGGGCAGGGCAGGCCGGCATCGCCCTGAGGGCTGGGCTCCCGTCCCAGCTCTACCACCAACCCAACCCAACGGGTGACTGGGAGAGGACGGCGATGCGTCAGGTACCTCGGGATGCCTCCTCGGGCCGCTCTTGGACGTGCAAGGACAGGTTTTAGGTGTGCTGAGATCTCTTAAACTGAGCAAGAACCTGCGGGGTACGTGTCAGCAGGGAGAATGTCCTTCCTGAAATCACCCGGCCAGCGTTTCCCTTTCCAGATCTCAACACCAGTGGGAAGAATCTGGAATCCTCTTGGCAAGGACTGGGAGAAAGCTCCTGGGTCACAGTGCCCAGAGCATGGCTCCCAGCTGCTCCACCCCAGCTCCCTGCTGTGTCACCAACGTGAATGTACAAGTCCTACGAGGCTTTTCAGTAAAATCCTTATTTTAGGTCTTCACTGCACTTGGAGCTGGGGCTGCTCAGCCTGGAGAAGAGGAGGCTCCGGGGAGAGCTGAGAGCGACTCCCAGTGCCCAAAGGGGGCTGCAGGAAAGGTGGGGAGAGACTCTTCAGCAGGGCCTGCTGGGACAGGACGAGGGGTGATGGTTTCAAAATAGAGGGAGGCAGATTCAGATTGGACAGAAGGAAGACACTTTTTAAGCTGAGGGTGGTGGAGCAGTGTCCCAGGTTGCCCAGAGAGGCGGTGGATGCCCCATCCCTGGAAACATTCCAGGCCAGGTTGGCCGGGGCTGTGAGCAACCTGATGTGGTTGGAGATGTCCCTGCTCCTGGCAGGGGGGTTGGGCTGGGTGGGCTTGAAAGGTCCCTTCCAACCCAAACCATTCCATGATTCTGTGATTCTATTTGGCTTTCCACTCAAAGTAAGTAACCTGCGATCCGTGCTGCCGGTGCGGACAGCGAGGTACGTTCATTTCTAAGTACTGTGGGGGGCTCTGTTTGGTATTTCCTAGCAGAAACACGGATCAGCCTCTCTCCCCAAGCGCCCCCATCTCAGGTCACTCCAACACGCTTACACCGCTAACAGCCTGGCCACCACAGCCAGCTGCAGCGGACGGGAGAAAACGGGGCAGGCAGCGAGGAGAAGACTCTTTCTAGGATAGAAAAAGCCTACTTTCCTCAAGTAGAGCTCTGTTTGCTCTTGGCATATGGAAGCAGCAAGGCAGGGAAAGGACGAGGTCCTTATCCCGCACCTCCCGTGCTGCTCACACAACCCTCCCGGCTGGGGAACCCAAACGTCACCGACCGCGTGCAGAGGCGTTGCAGTGTATTCACGAGGACGCCGGACACGTCCTTCAGACCAACCGACCAGAAAGGCTGGAGAATTTTTTTCTCATTCTCTCTCTTTTTTTTTGTTAATCTGAAAGGGCTCTGGCTTCTCTCTGAACTGGACCTACAAATGTCTTACCACCAAAACGAAAAAACAATTGTTGTGGGTGGAAGTATGACAAAAAATAGGTTTCCTATAAGATAATCTGATAAACCTCAGCGTCCTCTAGAAAGGCAACATCGTCCCCCAGTGCTACTTAGCCCCCAGCGTGCTCTTTGACCGCAGCAGATACCGATCGACTCTGACTTTCCGCCTATCCACTGTCCGATTCTCGCTGTCGAAAATCCGCTGCAGATGCAGGGCCAACCTCCTGTCCTCCTCCTCTTGCTGGAGCTTCTGCTCCATCTCGCGTACCAAGCGATCCTCCGGAGGCAGGCCCACCTCCCCTGCCGCGTGCCTCAGTCTTTTGACAGAGCCGTTGTGCTCCAAGTGCTTGGTTTTGCAGCGTCTCTTGCGGCCCCGTCTCAGCGACGGGGGCTGTTCCCCGATGATGTTCTCCACGGAATTGCAGGTGCTGTTCTGCACGTTGATCAATTCGCTGTTGTTCAGGTATTTCAACTGCTTTTTTCCCGACGGCTTGACGGGGACTCCCAGTGCGCTGCTGTCAGGCAGCGACGCGCTGACGCCCATGAGTCTTCTGCTCAGCATTTTCGGGCCAAGACCAAGACAGGATTTGTCCATGAAGGAGTTCACTTTTAGGTCAGGGACTTCGGACACTCGCGCGTTCAGGGAGGTTACATTTGATCTCGCATCTGCTTCGGCAGCGCTGTCACCTGCAGTTAAGGCCTGTGAATCTCTATTCTTCTCACTCCCTCTTCCCGGCTTCGTTTCGCTGATGGAAGGAAGGAAATCCAGCTCGGGGCGAGCGTCTCCCGTTGTGTCTGGTGGAAGGCGATCATCCTGCGCTTGTGGCTGCTCTTTAGTGCAACTGCTGGAGTTGGTGATGTCCGGAACGACAACATCTTCCCCAGGCTCCGAAGCCAAGGACGTAAGGGTCGCTTTAGAGAGAGTCTTTTTCATCTGGCGCTCCTGAAATATCTGCTCCCATTTTTTCAGTATCCTAGGACTGGCCTCGTAGGTGGTGGGCTTCTGCAGGCTCCGGTTCAGGTTTCTCGGGGTGGACTTGATAATGAGAGGGCTCAGGACCCTGCCGTCAGGAAGCCTCTTCGGAGGAGTGCACGGGGAGCAGACGATGGGCTTGAAGTGGTTGAGCTCTTCCGAGATGCTGTCGTTGCTCTCGGGGCTGATGGATCGTTCCGGCTTGTGCAGGGCCGAGAGGGACGAAACGGGGTTGAGAACCAGGCGTTTCTCTGCCGTCAGGTCCGGGGCGGAGAGGCAGCGGTTGTTTTGGGTGGACGACAAAACTCCAACCAGCGGTGTCGACGTGCTGGTGACGGGTGGCACCTGCAAGGCAAGGCACCACAGCTCAAAAAGATTGGCATCGAGAAGAACACGAAGAAGCATGCAGGAGGAGAACAGGAGAACGGGAGGCTACCACGCTCAGCTCCTGCAGCAGAGCAGCTGAAGAGCTCTCTGGAACAGCCCGACGCTGCCTGAGACAGCATCTAGCAGAGCTTAAGAGCAACATTTCTCACCATCTCCAAGCTGACGTCATCCCCTAATGCTGTTACATTTGGAATGCGACAGAATCCAGCCACAAATAAATCAGAAATAAAAGCTGCACCTACACAATTGCAAATTGTTCTTCTCTCAGATGAAATTATTTTATGCACCAGCTGCTTTGAGACACTGACAGCCTTTCCCTGCTTGGCCTGAGAGTTGGCAGTGCTGGGTTAACAGTTGGGCTTGACGATCTTAAAGGTCTTCCCCAACCTAGCATATTTTGGAGTCCAAACAAATTTGTGGAGCACTCTGGTAGTGCAAGTCTTATTGGCCAGGTCCAAAAACCATCTACTTAAAAAAAAAAAAAAGTCCTGAGGAGGCAGGTCAGTTATCAAGCCTTGCTTTGATCTCAGTCCAGCTTAGATGGGAACTGGACCAGGTTTTTAAAAACAAGAGTCTCTGAGCATGGTTCATGCCTGTAACATCAGAGATGCCAAGCTAGGTGATCACTGGGGTCAACCTACTGTGCCCAGTGGGAATGTCACCATTTCCCAAGGAATATGCACCAACCAAGCTGACCTTCCAAAGGACTGCAGAGGCTTTTGTTCCTCATGGGATCTCTGGAACTGAACCTTCCCCTCCTCCACCTGGGACGAAACCCAGCCCAAGAAGGACGGGTGTCAGCAGAAGGGGGTGGAACGTCCTAGCGAGCGGCTCTGGCGGAGCAGCGCTGGAGCTGTTCCGGGCTGAGAACTCACAGCTCTCGTGATTTAAGCCGCTGCTGCCAGCCAGCAGGATCCCACGGGCCAGAGGCACATCCTAACATTAGGACAGCAACGAGTTTTGCTCTGTTTAAAAAGCTTTGCAAAGAACAGGAGAGAAAGGAGGAGGAAGAGAGGGATTTTTTCCTCAACTTCTAAAAGATTTTTCTTTAATTGGCTGGGGATTCAGCCTTGAAAAGAAAATTAATTACAAAACAAAGGTATGACAAGTGCCCTTCCAACTTCCAATTATTCTCCAACGCTAACAAACAACTCCGTAAGCTGTTTGCTTTTCTGGTCTGTAATTTCTAACCTGGCAGGTTTTTATTGTGAGCTGCGAGGAAGCGATTGGCCCCACGGTGATAACACAGCACCAGCAGCGCCACAAACACACGGTTTTCTATCTCCAGATTACCGGCGCTGTGTAACCTCAGATAAGAACGTTTATACACAGAAACCCCACAACGTTTCCAGACGCAGCCGGTACCTTTGTTTTGTTGGCTGGGGCTGATCTCTGCCTGCTCTTTGATCTCTCCTGAATGGTGTCATTGCAGCTCCGGCTCCGTTCCACCTTGGCGGTTAGGTTCCTGGAGAGCGGATGGGTGAAAAGAGGAGATTGTTCATGACCTGAGGAACAACCAGCCCGACAGCCCTGGCAGCAGCTACCTGCGGGGGAGGCAGCAGCCTTGGCAGCGCTTGGCTGTACGAGATGCCTGCTACGCCCTCGGGGTAAAGGGATCCAGGAATCTCGGGTCTGCCGCAGAGCCCTGGTCTGTGTTCAAGGGCTAAACACACTGACACCTCCTCCTGTGGCTTCTAACTAATTGAGGTCAGAGCTAACGATGATGCGATGGAAACCTCCATGCTTCTCAGCCGCTTTCACTGCCTCGTGCAACAGCTTTCACAGATAGCGTCAGCCCCATACAGGTTATCTCTTAATATCTGTGAGAGGGATCCAGCACCCTTGAGTTCATCATGCAGAATTTTGTATTTTTTCTGGAGCCCCCAACAGCAGAAGGACGTGGAGCTGGTGGAGAGGGTCCAGAGGAGGCCACGCAGATGCTGAGAGGGCTGGAGCAGCTCTGCTGTGAGGCCAGGCTGAGGGAGCTGGGGCTGTTCAGCCTGGAGAAGAGGAGGCTCCGGGGAGAGCTGAGAGCGGCTCCCAGTGCCCAAAGGGGGCTGCAGGAAAGGTGGGGAGAGACTCTTCAGCAGGGCCTGCTGGGACAGGATGAGGGGTCATGGTTTCAAAATAGAGGGAGGCAGATTTAGATTGGATATTAGGAAGAAATGTTTTACACTGAGGGTGGTTGGGCACTGTCCCAGGTCGCCCAGAGAGGCGGTGGATGCCCCATCCCTGGAAACATTCCAGGCCAGGTTGGCCGGGGCTCTGAGCAACCTGATGTGGTTGGAGATGTCCCTGCTCCTGGCAGGGGGGTTGGACTGGGTGGCCTTGAACGCTCCCTTCCGACCCAAACCATTCTGTGATTCTATCATTTAATGATTTCTATCACTTGAATCTACAGGCAATTATTTTTCTGCTTCATGGGATCAACAGTAACTTCATTAACCCCCAGGATTTTACACCAGGTAGGAGGTAATCAGACAGATACTGTATTCTACCAATTAGTCTGTTGTAAAACTAAAAAGAAATTATTACTTCTTCTGTAAAACTAAAAAGAAATTATTACTTCTTCTGTAAAATTAAAAAGAAATTATTACTTCTTTTGGATTGGAACAAGCCTTTTAATTAAATTTAAACCATCCCAGGTATGTTTAGAATAACAGTCAAAAAACCGTGCGATTTACATCTCTAATGAACATTAATCAGCTTGAATCAAATCTCAGCATCTTACCCTGAAAGGAAAGCAAAGGAGTAGGCACTGGTCTTGGAAACAAAAGCTGATCGATGCGTTTGCTTGCCCTGGAACGGTTCTTCATTCTCTGAATCCGAGAGACGTTCAGGAAACTGAAGTCAATCAAGGAAGAGTTAGCTGACACGTACAACAAAAAGAATCACCTGGAAAATAAAGCTCTTCCTTGGAAAGATATTAAAGATTCCAAAACCTCCCGTTCTGATTCCAGCTAGAGGGCAGAATCCAAGAATGCAACCTGCCAGCAGATACACATGCTCGTGCAGGTCTCTTCACTGGAGCTTTTGGCCAGCCCCAAAAGCATAAACATTGCAAAAACAGGCACACAGCTCCTACGTGCAGCTGTCAGTCACCGAAAAGAAGTTAATCTAATGATAAGGAAACGTGAGAAAATCCTACAAGGAAGGTACTACGCGATGTTATTCAGTACCCCATCAAAAAATCCTGGAAAGCTCCCTATGTCAAAGGATGAAAGCTCCCAGCTTCAATGGGCAGGAAGAGGAAATACTTAGTCAAGGTCTTAAAAAACCTAGTTCTTGTTCCAGGACTGAGTCTTAGCAGCATTTCACCTACCAGTCAGCGTCTGTGATGTGGACAGGAAAGAGAAGCACAAGCTTACTTACGCACTCTTGGTTCGCTTTAAGCCCTAAAGATTCATCTTTCTTCTGCTGTTCTTCCATTTTCCTTTTTCCTACGTCCATGTCATCGAGAACGGGCTTGTGAATCAGCTCCTCGGAAGCTTTTTCTTCTTGGAGTTTTTCTTCTCTCAGCTGGAAAGAATGACAAGAGAGACGGCGTATTTAACATGTTTTCAGTCCTACGCCTGGTTGCCAACAGGTGATTTCCCAAGAGTCCGGCCATGTCAATTAATTTCATGTCTTCATTTCTCTACTCCAGCAATAACGTGGAGATCGGTTTGTTTCTACAACGCTTTCATGCTCGTGCACTCTACACAAATACCGCCGATAATTTTTTCCTTGCAAAACACCAAAGGCACTGTTAGGTCCAGGGTTTGCTGAAGACTTCTCTGCCACACCATTTTCTTAAAGAGAGAGCCAAAAGCTTTTGTCTACTTGTAGATAATCATACTACAAATAAAAATGTGCAAAACAGTTTCATGCAAGCTAGGATATTTCAGTTTTCATCTTCAAACGGCCTCCGTGTTGGAGGATTTGGCAGACATACAGACAGCATCACCTGAATTAAAACCGCACAGCGACCGGCCGCTGCCTGTGCACCGTGCCGGACAGACTCGCTTTTACCTCCTGGCTTCCTCCTCCGCTCCGCGTAGTTAACCTCTCACTGAAATCCCCTTGCTTTCGGAAGACATTCCTGCAATTTAAGAAGTCTTATCCCAAAGACACCAAGCACTTTCAGCCTTTTTGGTGTCACCTCCTGTGAAGAATACTTCCCCTACACTTCCTTTTGTTTTTATCCAATTGTAATGCATTCTTAGATGTTTTCTTGCTGCTTTTAACCACCCTGGCAACTCAAAAAGGCTACGATGCAACGTTATTTTACCCACGTGTGCTGTGCTGCTGCATTTCCCAGACCTGAAGGCTGCACAGGGAACCCTACCCAGGGCGTACTCCAGCCCCATCCGATCGTCCCTGCCCAGGATAGCATCACCCAGCTCCCTTCTCACTCATCACCCAGGCATTCACCCATCCTGGCTCTCATCCCTTCCTCAACTTTAAGCTTACGCACAGGCCAAGAATAGTTTACACCAGGTTCTTCCTCCTTCCTCCGCCCAACCTCTGTGCGTAAGTTATCCTCGTCGGGGATAGCCTGACCTTTGATTGACAGCTCTCCATCACGCTGACGAATCACAGCTACAGCTAAGCACGAGGAATTCAGACACTTCTGTTTATTCCTCATGTTTGAGTGTAGGCATTTCAGACGCTTAAGAAGCTGCCCTGTTACGTTCCCTCCTATCTCCTCACACCACTGCAGCTTCCCCCTCGCCTCCCAGGAGCGCAGTGCCGCGGGACCCAGTGCTCTCCCGTAAAGCCCAAGGCACCTGCAGGCAGCTCAAGCGCTGCGGATAAAGGCAGCGGGCGACGTCGCAACTATGCCTCACTTTTCCAAGGATATTTAGTATTTTTCTTCCCTGCTGCAGGGGGAAAAAAAAAAAAAAAACAAAAAAAACAAGAAAGCATGGACATGCGTGTGACAAAGAAAACCAAGCTCACGATGCGTTACACGAAAAGCTCAATGTGATTTTGAGACTGGGAAGGACCTGAATCCCGCTGAATCCGAACCCCCAGAGATGAGGAAGAAGAAAGCAGGAGGAGAGAAGGTAGAAACCAGGAAAAGAACCCCACGGTTTGGCTGACTGTGGGTGTACAGCAAATGTTTTCAAAGACTGGTCTGACTTCTCGTTTCGAGTTGTTTTAAGCTGTATCTTTAAATTCCTGATCTATTAATAATCTCAGGCAACAGCTACACCACAGTGTCTGACTAACAAAGATTACAGCCATGTGATGCAGGCGATGAATAGTCTGCTGTACGTTTCATGAACAATATTTCTGCACTTGAAGGAGCCTTTTTTTATCTGAAAAACAAGTTGACATCAAGACTTATCATGAAGATGACTCTTTTTGGTGAGCTCAAGTACTACTCAACACTTGCGTCCCTTTCGTATTTCTCACGTGGAAGAAAGCCAGATGGAAAGCTTCACTTTGTTGTCTAACTTATAAAATTCTACTCAATTCCAAAATCTAAAGGCACAAGCATAGGTAACAACAGGCAGGAATACTTAAGGATTTTAGGCCAACCCATGGCACAGTTAACGGGAGGTGCAAGCACAAGCTAACTGGTCTGTATCCCTTTCGGATATCCTGTTTGAAACTGCAGGAAAAAATACTGTACAAGCAATCACGCATTTTTTGCTCAAGAATTATAGAATCACACAATCATGAAATGGTTTGGGTTGGAAGGGATCTTCCAAGCCCACCCAGCCCAACCCCCCTGCCAGGAGCAGGGACATCTCCAACCACATCAGGTTGCTCACAGCCCCGGCCAACCTGGCCTGGAATGTTTCCAGGGATGGGGCATCCACCGCCTCTCTGGGAAACCTGGGACAGTGCTCCACCACCCTCAGTGTAAAAAAATCTTCCTACTATCCAATCTGAATGTGCCTCCCTCTCTTTTGAAACCATGACCCCTCGTCCTGTCCCAGCAGGCCCTGCTGAAGAGTCTCTCCCCACCTTTCCTGCAGCCCCCTTTGGGCACTGGGAGCCGCTCTCAGCTCTCCCCGGAGCCTCCTCTTCTCCAGGCTGAACAGCCCCAGCTCTCTCAGCCCGGCCTCACAGCAGAGCTGCTCCAGCCCTCTCAGCATCTGCGTGGCCTCCTCTGGACCCTCTCCAGCAGCTCCACGTCCTTCTGCTGTTGGGGGCTCCAGAGCTGGACGCAGCGCTGCAGGGGGGTCTCCCCAGAGCGGAGCAGAGGGGCAGAATCCCCTCCCTCGCCCTGCTGCCCACGCTGTGGGGATGCAGCCCAGGGTGCCGTTGGTTTCTGGGCTGTGAGCGCACGTTGCCGGCTCGTGTTGAGCTTCTCGCCCACCAGCACCCCCAAGTCCTTCTCCTCAGGGCTGCTCTCCATCCGTTCCCCCCCAGCCTGGATTTGTGCTGGGATTGCCCCCACCCACGTGCAGGACCTGAATTTCAGGAACATCATCCTTGAGATTAACCTTCATTTCCAAAAATCTGGTAAACTCACGTTTGATATCTTCTCTTCGCTCCATAAACTGTCCGGGTGTGCCTGCTCGTTCCCCGAGCCGGCTCCGTCTGCCTGCGCCGCTGGAAAGCTGCATGTCAGCACATGCCTCAGGTAGGAGTTTCCCTCCTGCTGGTGTGTGATCGCAAGCAATAGACTGCTTGTGATAGAAAGACAGTTGAAGAGGATGAGTTGGGTATTTTAGCACACAGAAATGACCTCCTCTTTGGGACAAATAGAAAATACAAGAGGACCAAGTGCGTTGTTACAGAGGAAAAAAAAATCTTGCTATCTTGCACAGACAGCAAAAGCCAGTTGAGAAAATGACACTCTGAGATTATCCACTTCAAATAAAAATTCTTCAGTACATAATTATGGTAACTGCTTTGTTTTCCACCGCAAAAGGCTGGGAAGCAGGTCAAGAGCTGGGATTTATAAAACAACTCACATCTGGGAGAGGTAAAAGCTTTTGAAGGTTCCTCTCCTGTCCTCAGGAGGGAACCCAGCATGGGTTATCCCTGTTTCACGGGCAGGGAAGCTGAGAAGAAACCTCTTGCCTCCAGACACAGAGGGAAGCCTGATTATGTAGAAACTTCAATTTCCAAACCTGAGTTCTCATCTGCTCCTGCCTAATTCAGAAGTTCAGAGACACCGAGAAACGCTCACTAAGTGACAACAGCCACAGTTTTGCCTGGAATAAGCAAAAAGCACGAGTGCATCATCAGTCGCCACTTGGTTAGCAAAATTCCATCGCTCTTTTCTCTCCGATGATTCAGAGAATCTCCCTCCACACCAGCTCTTTCAGACGAGATTCACGAAAACTGAGTTTAAGTCAGGAGGGGAAAATCTGCAATCTACCAGTGAGCGAAAAGGGGAAGCCAGCAGGCCGAACAGGAACGAGACAAAAACACGCCCCAAGTGCCAGAAACATGTTGAACTATTTCCGTTGGACTGGAGGGGAAGTGAGAAGCGTTGGCACTGCACTGCACGTGGGATCTTTTTTCCTGGAGTCAAGCGGTAGATGCAAAAACCGCTTCAGCTGCAGTCTGCCTGTGCTTCAAGTGTCCTTAATCACTAAGGATTTACAAAAATTTAGTATTTAATGTTGGTAACGGAGCGATCAGGATTAGCAGACAGTGTCCTTTGGGATGCAGGGATGCAACGCTCCTATAAAAGTTCTATGGACCACGGGAAAGATGGTTTAATCCCTCCAGAAGATCCAGATGTGCATCAGTCTGGAGGTACCTGGAAGAACTGCGGAGCTAAGATCCTGTCCCCAGGAACTCCGGCGGTTCCTGCTCCTCTGGACACCCGGGAAATTCTTGCAGCTGGATTGAAGACATCAAGCAGCACATCTGGCAGGATCAATGCCGAGTTAGCGCCGACACCATCAGGGTAGGTCTCCCACTCACTACTACAGAGATTTATAAAACTCTGGCAAGGTTTCAGCTAATACCTACAGGAAAAGCTTTATTTCTTCTTTCAGTCAAAGACACCCTGAGTTTACTCATCCTAAACGTTACAGTGAAAAAAAAATAAAATTGCCAAACACAGCGATGCACGTCTAAATTAATTAACTAGATTTTTATATGAATAAGATTTCTGTGCACTTAAGCCTTACACCGCTGCCCAAACCAACTGTTTCTCAACAAAGCCTCTCCCTGTTGCTAAAAACGCCCCAAGTCCCGAGACTTTACGCACAAAGCGTGCTTGTCTACCCAGCAAACGCCACCTGGGCCAGAGAAGAGTTTGCATTTCTTAAGATCGCTTACTGAAAGGTCACAGTCAGCCAAAGTTAGGGTAATAACCTGCTAATTCCACACGTGGAGAAGCAGGAGGGAAGACCTTTCCATGCTTTTTTCATCATTTCCTCACACAGATGCGTTTCCCAGATGAGTTATTTGCCTTAAATATGATCTAAGCAGTATTTCCCTCCTTAGCATCGCTCGGAGGACAAGGCTGTTTCTCTAACTAAACGTCAGCCTCCCAGCCCCTTTCTACAGCTGCTGAGATCTTCAAGTGAAAAACCAAAGAAAATTCTTCAATGACGAAAAAAAAAAAACCCCGTTCCTTTTCCCTAGCAGGTAAACTAATCAGCCAGAGGTTGGACCTGGCTCAAAGAAAAACCACCATCGCAGAGATGGAGGCCCTGGGACGGTGATTCCATCTATTGACACAGAACCCCAGCCGCGGGGCAAAGTCTACGGAGTTTCGGCGGGATGGTGCGCGGTTCCAGGCAGAGGAAGGGATGACAGACAGAGGAGCCACGAGTGCCAGCGTGAATGTTTCAGCAAGTTACAGGTGGCTCTCACGAGGGCTTTTTTTAGATTAAAAAAAAAATAAATTTCGATTAAAAAAAATTAAATAACCCTTTTTTAAATGGAGAATTTTTTTTTCCCAGGCTTTAACTCCAAAACAACTGGAAAGCTTTTCTTCCCTTCTCAGCTTTTTGTCTTTAAATAATATTTTTTTCTTGACTAAAAATAGAAAGCTCTAGTTTGGAACAGATGGTTTCTGAGAAGGACCTGTAGCGACACTGCCCATCAGCGTCACTACTGATTCCACACGTGGAGAAGCAGGAGGGAAGACCCTTCCACGTTTTTTTTCACTGTCTCCTTACACGGATGCGTTTCCCAGACGAGTTATTTACCTGATTTACCTCCTTTCTGTAGGAGATGGCTTATGCTGCAAAAGCCTTTACGGAATTACGTCCCCAAATACTGATGCTCTAACAAACGCTGCGCAGGAGAACAGTCGCTCGAGGTCCACCAAGGAAGGGACATTTCCAGGTTCTGGAAGGCAGCCTAAGACAGCAAAATCTGGCTTCTACACACTCAATTTCTGCCAACGTTTTCCTGAACTGCCTGAACAGCATAAAGGGAATAAATGACCTTTGTTACAGGGCAGGAATAAAAAGCCCTTCAAGATTCCTTATAGGCAGGATGGCATTCCTGCAGGAAATCCAAGTTATTCCGGAAGAAAAACCGCGATTACACAGAATACCGTACCTTCCTTAGCTGGTTTTCGTATTCCTCTCGCAGTTCCCCTGGTTTGCTTAATTTTATGGGTGCTCTGAATATAAAGTCTGGAAAGAGAAGGGAGAAAAAAAAAAAAAAAAAAAAAAAAGCAAACACTTTTTAGTGCACGATGACCGAGGTTGTCCATTATTTCCCAAAAAGGGTAAGCTCTCCCCGGACTGCACGAGAGTTTCTGCCGGATTTTTTTTAAGCACGTATGTTTATATTATAACACTCAAAGCTCTGTTCAACGGACGGAAACGCTGGGAGGGGGATGCCCCAGTAATACCATTCTGCACTTCTATCGTTTGTTTTGAGACTCTCAAGGGTTCTTGAGGAGCAGTTAAGCAATCAGGGGAGTATTAGGAAGATGTAAACACAGAGGTGAAGTCACAGCAAATCTTAGTCCTCGGAATAAAACCAGGCTTTAAGCGTCTGCTCCAGCCAGACACCCATGAAACACAGGCTGGCGCAACACCCGAATTCACACCTGTGCCCTCCTGCCTTTTAAATTAACACGCCGAGAATGCTATGTTCTGCAAAAAAAAAAATAAACGGTGATTTTCCTCCTCCACGTCCCCTTCACCTTAGCAGCCGTTCGCGGTGCCGTCCCTGAGCGAACACAGCTTTTACTCCGCTTGCAACGCGCTCGCCGAGGTCAGTATTTCGAAGCCGGGCGGGCAGGCTGCTGCGTCCGGCAGGAATTCCCCATCCTGCTCCCTGCTTCCTGCCTTCCCCCTCGAGAATTCAGAAACCAAAAGCGGATTGGCACGGGGTTACAGTTTAACCTCCATCCCCGGAGTCTGTTACACCCCAAATGACTCCTTTCTTTACGCTCCCTTCCGCTTCTGTGCTGCGCAAGTCTGGGCAAGTTGCGTTACAGCCGGAGGAGCCTGGATGGAAAAGGGAAGAACCGGAATAAAACAACAAGCCCTGAAGAACCGTCCCGGCTCAGCTCGTGTCAGCGCTCCGGGCAGGGAGCAGCACATCACAGCTCATCATCCCGACGCGCTGCGCTCGGCATGGAACGGGTATGAGCAAGGAGGAAACATCGGCGGTATTTCCTCTTTCCCAGCTCACTAAAATTAAAGGAGCTCCACCGCATGTTTGGTTTAGGAAGCGTTTTTATTCCTCAAACACACCGGTCTGAACTGAAAAGTTTGTGGTGGGAGTAAGTAAATCAAACATCCGGCGGCCGGCTGCGCCGGCGGGCATCCTCCGGTTCACGGCCACATCTGCCTCGGCCCCGGGGACAAGTCACAGCCGAAACACGGCAGTTAAGGACCCACTAAATCCTGTTTTCACCTGGCCTGCCTTCCACCAGCTTGCTTTTAAAGTTCTAAGAGAAAAGCCCTGTAACTTCAGTCCCTCCCCACCGGCGAGGTGCGGGTGCAGACTCCGGAGCTTCCTGCTCGAGTTGCTCCGGAGAGGGAACGCTGCCAACGCCAGAGCTGAACAAATCACAAATTATTTCTTTAATACTTGCTTTAAAAGGGGGGAAAAATGCTCTTGTAATCAAACATCAAGCATATAGATGATAAGGCTTTCTTTTTTAAAAAAAGAGCTGCTATTCCCTCTTACCCGCACGCCTGCGCGAGCTAGCCTTGTTTTTAAAGGAAACCATCCAAAACGTCCCAACACATGCGATAAAAACCCCGAGCGGTGGCGATGCCGGGGAGGCCAGGCCACATTCCTCGCTCCCGCGCCTGCAACTGGCCGCGCTGGAAACCTTCCCCCGGCTTCTCAAAATGATTTTTTTTTCATCGTGTCCTTGAGCAGTTCCAGCTCTTTGTGAACTTTATCAAGCTGAACTTCCCCGGAGCCGATTCCAAGAGCGGCAGCAATCCGTAACGCGCCTGCAGCCACCTTCGATTACTTCTGAACGCTTAAGGCTTGTCTCAGACCTTATCTTCACAGCTAAAAAGGGGGATTTTTTTTCCCCTCCGGGATAATAAAAGCATACGAGCTTCCTCGAGGGAAACATGGAGCAGTAAAGACAAAGCCACATCAACTGTTTCATTGCTTACACGAGTTCAGCGAGCCAGGAGAGGTTCTAAATAATGCCACAACCGTTATCTATGAGGTTGGGCATCAGGCGGAGTCAATTTTACATCTCCATGCACCAACCTGTACAGTTTATCGATGGGTCAAAAGGCAGAGACCCCAAATTTCTACCTCTGTGTAGAAGAAACGAAACCAAAAATGTCTACACAACTGCGTATCTACATTACAACGCCCCATTATAGTTTTGGAGGTAAAGCGATGCTGCACGGTGGCTTCCCCCAACCAAGGGTGCTTCTGTCGGCACAGAACCGCTGCAAATCAAACCGGATCGGTCCTCACACCGGAACGTGGCTGGGGAGGAAAGCGAGATGATCAGAGCATCACGCCACCTCCCTGCGCTCATTCTGGATGTTCAGGACCAGGACAAGGCTCTTCGGCTGGTTTCATCTGTGCTACAGCCTAGGAGAATGGAAATGGGGAAGGTCATAGAATCACAGAAGGGTTTGGGTGGGAAGGGACCTTCAAAGGTCACCCAGTCCAACCCCCCTGCCAGGAGCAGGGACATCTCCAACCACATCAGGTTGCTCACAGCCCCGGCCAACCTGGCCTGGAATGGTTCCAGGGATGGGGCACCCACCACCTCTCTGGGCAACCTGGGACACTGCTCCACCACCCTCAGTGCAAAAAATTTCTTCCTAATATCCAATCTAAATCTTCCCTCTTCTATTTTGAAACCATGACCCCTCGTCCTGTCCCAGCAGGCCCTGCTGAAGAGTCTCTCCCCACCTTTCCTGCAGCCCCCTTTGGGCACTGGGAGCCGCTCTCAGCTCTCCCCGGAGCCTCCTCTTCTCCAGGCTGAACAGCCCCAGCTCTCTCAGCCTGGCCTCACAGCAGAGCTGCTCCAGCCCTCTCAGCATCTGCGTGGCCTCCTCTGGACCCTCTCCAGCAGCTCCACGTCCTTCTGCTGTTGGGGGCTCCAGAGCTGGACGCAGCGCTGCAGGGGGGTCTCCCCAGAGCGGAGCAGAGGGGCAGAATCCCCTCCCTCGCCCTGCTGCCCACGCTGTGGGGATGCAGCCCAGGGTGCCGTTGGTTTCTGGGCTGTGAGCGCACGTTGCCGGCTCGTGTTGAGCTTCTCGCTCACCAGCACCCCCAAGTCCTTCTCCTCAGGGCTGCTCTCCATCCACTCCCCCCCCGCCTGGATTTGTGCTGGGATTGCCCCGACCCATGGGCAGGACCTTGCCCTTGGCCTGGTTGAACCCCATGAGGTTGGCACGGGCCCACCTCTCCAGCCTGATGGATGGAAGAAAGCCTTTCACTTGATTTTGCAAGCAAAACTCCTGCTTGCTCCTCCTCTCCAGTGAGCTGTGGGTCAACTGACAGAGTTTCTGAACAAAGCTGACTTGGAAGGGCTGTTGGGAAGGCTGGCACTGGGATGCTCCTTCCCAGCACAGTGACAGCACCAAAACAGTCGCAGTGGCACGATCAAACCCGGCATCCTGCTTTTTTTTGTTGGCAGACAAGAGTTCCATCCTATTGTACTCAATCTTGGGAAAAACCCAATTGATTCCTACACTATTTGGGAGGACAAAAGATTTTCTAATTATTTAACACTGGGTCTCTTTATAAGAGGCATTTGACTCCTCGTAGCCTCAGTCCCCTCAAACGACTCCATGCTTTCAACGTTGGCACACAGAAGTCTGTCACCGTTGATCCGCGCTCCTGCCCAGCAGATTTTATATTTACTGATGAAAAGATTCAGAAACGTCCATCCAGTAGATGCCACCCACAGCAGCAAATCCCCCTCGCCCTCAGCTTCCACAGAAACTTCTCAGCAGACTCCGTAGCCTCCTTCTCCCCTTTATTCCTGGCAGGGATCATCAAAACCTTGAGGTTTTCACTGTTTTTCCTTTTCACTTCCAGCAGTTAGTGTTTATACTTACAAATGAAGATGAGATCTCAGTGTTTTCAAAAAGAAAACAAAAACTTTCCTGGCTATGGAGAGGACTGGAAAAGGTTTTCCAACAAGAGCAGTTACCCTAGCTCTTTTAGAAGGATGTTAACTAAATTACACGAAGACACGCCAATGCCACGCTTCGTACATACATACACATTGGCGTTGGTGGATCGAGATGAAAATTCAGAACGTTTTGGCCACAAATCTGCAATTTTTTCGTAAGTGGAAGAATCGGTAAGGTTGGGCAACACGCAGTGTCGCCAGCCCCCTTCTCCTGCTCTGCCACGGGAATCTGTGGTCACAGCAAACCAGAGATGGAACCAAGCCAAGCAAAGATCGATCTACTGAAAAAATAAACTGCAATCCTCCAAAAAGTTTGGTTTTTTTACCCCACAGTAGCTCTCACAACGCAGCAGGCTCCGGACCAGTTCTCATGCACAAGCCAATGGGACAAAACCAGATTTAATCTAGTTCCAAGCATGGAGTTCCAGCCGAAGCAGAAGATGGCATTACAAAAACGTTACCGTGGTAGATAGCTATCAACACACTGTCATTGCTCCCTCCCCTGCTACATCCCAAAGAGGCTAGGACCAATAATTTCAATAATTTCCCCGAGACAAGTCTTCCCAATGGATGTTCATATAATCACAGAAAGGTTTGGGTTGGAAGGGACCTTTGAAGATCATCTCGTTCAATCCCCGCCATGGGCAACGACATTTAGTGGGGGACCTGGCAGTGTCAGGCTTACGGTTGGGCTCGATGATCTTAAAGGTCTTTTCCAACCTAAACGATTCCATTATTCTATGATCTTCCTCCCGATCAGGTTGCTCAGAGCTCCGTCCAACCTGACCTTGAATGCTTCCAGGGATGGGGCATCCACAACCTCTCTGGGCAACCTGGGCTGGGGTCTCACCACCCTCATCGTGAAGAATTTCCTCCTTAAGTCCAATCTAACTCGATTTTCTTTCAGTTTAAAGGCGTTGCCCCTTGTCCTGTCACTACCAGCCTCGGTAAAAAGGCCGCTCTCAGGTCTCCCTGGAGCCTTCTCCAGGCTGAACAGCCTGCCAAACAAAAAAGTCCATCACTTAATGGGAAGAAGGTAGAGAAACTATTCACACTGTGAAAGCTTAAGCGTTCGGAACAGTGACGCTTTGGTGTTCGCCCCAAAATTAACTGTGATCGGGTACTTTAAGAAACAGGAGCGCAGAAACAAATAGTAAATAAAGACGGCAGAAAAAGTGCAAAGGAAAGGAACTTTGGAAGAACTCTCTTGAATAGTTTCCCATCCATATGGACGGTCTGCCTCGCCTGGTTTCTACAGACAGTGAACGCAAGGCTGCAGGTTCCACACGACGCACGTACAGTACGCAGGTCCCACAACAGGATTTGTAAAATCTGCGAGTTGGTAAGTTCGGAACTGTTTGTGGTTGTCTTCCAGGCTTCCTGGAGCAAAGGGGTTTTCTTTAAGGTCACGGAGAAGTAATGAGAGGAGAAGAGAGCTCCTTGAAAACCGTAAACTGGCAGGCTTAGTTTCAATACTACAACCAATTAGTTCATCAGCAAGAACCTCGAAGGTAACAGGCAGATGGGGAAGTAACAGCAACCCCGCAAGAACAACTCGCATGATTCAATCCAATCTCCTCCTTCGACGCGATAATTAGCAGATGAGGGGGAAATAAGTAACGATGATTCATCTCTTGGGGGTGAGAGGGTGTTTTACCTGCTGTAGAGACCAAGATAGCCACAATTTCTCCTTTACAGAGAAAATTAAGGGCAAGCAGGAGGCACCGTGTTAGGGGTCACCCGAACTTTTGAGCAGCCCACGCAGGAACTGCCTCCTGCACCGTCCCAAACTTGCTCTGGACAGGGATGTGTAAGGAAATAAAGGAAGAAAGTATGAGAGCAGGAACCCAGCACGTTGCAAAGGAACCCAAAATCCTGCCCTAACGCCTCCAGGGAGAAAGGAGGAGAGGTGGCTGGGGAGGTGGGACTGTGTATGGAAGCACTGGAGATAAGAAGCTCAGAGTCCTCGATGGAGAAGCTGTCAGGAGTGGGAGTGGGGCAAGACACACGCGCAACCCTACCGGCTTGGGTACAGGAGGGCTGGTCCCGAGATGGAGCTGAAATCCCAGCAGACGCAGGTTCATTCCGCGAGGTTTCCTTGCTGATTCCCAGCTCGCCCTCAGGTTCCCGGATCATCTGGATGTATCTCCCCGTTCCGCAGGACAACCCCATCCTCAACACCCTGAGCAACAGTACGCCAAAAATACTCCATCTTTTTCATTTGGAAGCACATAAAAAAAAATTCTTAGAAGCGCAGTGAGGAAAAAAAAAAAGCTAGTCTAGGTACAACCGCTATTCAGATGGACGCACAACTAGCTGAAAAATTATCTTCTGAGAGTTAACGGTCCACTGCCATGCCAGGACAGCCCCTCACATTGGCCACGGGGTCTGCTCCTAATCACTCTCTTCATTAAGGGATAATTAAAAATAATTTAAGTATTGCGGATGACTGGAGAGGGAGGAAACGGAGGTGCAAGCACTCTGACGGTCTCACGGCACAGTTGTTACCGCCCCTGAAGAGGCACCCCTGCCTTCTTTCCTTTTCCTGGGCAATCTTAAATTTAACTCATCCCACCAAACAGCCATACAACACCAACGCTGCGGCCAGGAGGAAGAGCGAGCTGGCGGGGAGTAAATCCCTGTTTTTCACGCAGCAGGGAAAGGCTCCGTCGGGATTGCCGTTTCTAAACTCTTAGCACTGCGGTCTTGAGACAAAAAATAAACTGGTGACAGGCTAGAGAACAACAGAAACGACAGGAAATTAAGGAATCACCAAGAAATGCTCCAGAACCAGACTGGGCTGGTCCAGCTGGGAAAGAGGGAAACCACAGCCAAAAAAAGACTGGGAGGAAGGAGGGGGAAGGCATGCCAGAAGCCTGGCAAAAACACCCCACCCCTCTTTCGAAAGCATCAGTTATTAATTGTTCCGCACAGCCACCGGCCAGAAGAGAGACAAAAGCGATCAGCTGCGTCTGTGACACAGGAGACTTTGATTAGGTGTCGGGAAAACGTTCCGAGTGTTCAGGGGCCGAAACGGAGGCGGCTGACCGGCTTGGCAAGCCCTTTCCTTGGAAAACGGAACTTCTCTTTCCCAGTTCACGGGTGGACGCTTGTCCTTCGGCAATTTTTCCCCGAAGTCATCTATAATCTGGGGCGGGAACGTCAGGATTGACAGGCAAAATCCATCAACGCGGTGAGTATCTCGATGCTGAAGGTGGGCCTTCTGTCTGAGGAGACACAGCCACGACCCCATCTGCTCGTCCTTCTTCACAAGATCCTCTTCTTTTGTCTTGATTCACAGGGCATTCCATCTTCCTCGGGAGAAACGCAAACGGACTTATTTTCTTACAAATCAGGCTGAGCAGCTCGCCGCGAACGCGTTATGTTCTCTCTTCTTCTTGGCTAGCTCAATCCTCAAACACACCCCCGCGGTCTCCAAGCCTCCCATCTGCTGCACCTATCTGCTTCCAAGGCTCTCTCCAGGCAACTGTTTCAAGATAAGAAACCTTACTTGGCCGAGTATTACAGCCAGAACCGCATCTTTAGCTCAAAATTTGGTTTTACACCAGCATCTGGGCCGCCTTTTCGGGTACCTAGAGATGCCCACGGAGCAAGGAGAGAGGATGTGGGACTTACGGACCACCCATACCTTCTGGAGCATCAGCTGGAGGCCAGGCTGAAGGCAGCAGGGCACCTCCAAGAGCATCAGGTGCCCAGCAGCAGGCAAGCAAACCCACGCTAAGACACAACGTGCGTTGTCTCCGCTTACTTCCATCTGGTTTTGTTCGCCAAGCGTCGCGACAAGGACTTCGTCTTCACACGTATTTGTACAGCACCTAACGCAGAATCCCCAGTGGCAGCCAAGGTCTGAGAGCTCCTCAAGTCCACTATTACATACGAATCCCAAAATGAATGCTAAAAATCGAGGCTTGAAACCACGATTAGCCAATCTGAGCTGGAATAATCAAGGTATGTCATGAGGTCATACCAAGCACTTTGAAAGATTTTGCAGATTTGCAGCGGTTTGATTAAATACATCAGCTTATTCAGTGTTTGACAAGAGTCACAGAACAGTTGAGGTTGCCAAAGACCTCTGGAGAAGAAATCCCTCTGTTCAAGCAGGGTCACCATGAGCAGGCTGGTCTACGTCCAGTTGGGTTTTGACTGTCTCCGAGGATGGACATTCCACAGCCTCCCTGGACAACCTGTGTCAGAGCTCGTGTTTCAGTTCGTACCCGTTGCTTCCCGTCCTGTCAGTGGGCAATGATCCTGGTTCTGCTGCCTTTCCTGCCTCCTCCCCCCAAACCATTCCGTGATTCTAAGACCAGCTTCAGGAATCCCGCACCCCTGAGACCAGGGGGAAAGTCTGGAGCAAGGAAGACCCACCCTTGTTGGAGCCAGGATGGGGTTTGGGAAGATTTAAACTAACCAGACGTACTCAAGTCCATGGGACTTCATGGGTCGCCTCCACGAGTGCTGATGGAGCTGGCCAACGCCGTTGTGAGGCCACTCTGTCTTTGAAAGGCCATGGTGATCGGGAGAGGTCCTTGAGGCCTGGAGGAAAGGAAATGTCACTCCTCAAAAGCACAGGGAGGAGGAATGACGGGCTGGCCAGCCCCACCTTGATCCCTGGGAAGGTGATGGAGCAACTATTCCTGGAAACCACTTCTAGACAAGGACAAGGAGGCGTTCGGGAGGTAGCGAGCTTGGATTTATGAAAAGAAGAGCACGCTTAACCAACGTCTTCTGCGGCGAGACAACGGGCTCAGTGGATGAGCAGAGAGCAGTGGATGTTGTTCATCTTGACCAGTGAAGGGCCATGAAGATAATGAAGTGACTGGAGTGTCTGACACAGGAGAGGAGGGACTGTTCAGCCTGGAGAAGAGAAGGCTTGGGAGGATCTCACCTATATACCAGGTGGAGGACAGCAGAGGAGACAGAGCCAGGCTCTTCTCAGTGGTGCCCAGTGACAGGACAAGAGGAAACGGGAAGAAATTGAAACACAAGAAGTTCCACTTAACATAGAAAAACACCTTTTTACTATCAGGGTCGTCAAGCACTGACAGGAGTTGCTCAGAGAACCTGCAGAGCCTCCAACCTTGGAGACCATCAAAACCCAAGTGGGCAACCTGCTCCTGGTGACCCTGCCTGGAGCTGGGGTTGGGTCTCCCGAGATCCCTGCCACCCTCAGCCACGCTGCGATTCCCCGAGAAGCCTCGCTAACGCGCAGATAAACCACATCCACGGCTCGCAGTAGGTTACCATTTGTAACGGACCAACTCCTTTTGATTTCCACGTTACTAGCCCGACTTACGACCTAAGTGGCCAATTGCCCTCACAGCTTTTAGCCCGATGCGGCCATCTGGTGCTGCTTAAGGATGAGCCTGAGCCTAGGCTAGAAACACAGCAGGAACGCCGCTCCAAGACTACAGCCCATTCTGGCTCACCTCGTCAGCCGCCAACTCAACCGCGCCGCAGCTTCAACCGCGATTTTCCGGCGGCGAGGTCTACGGCATGAAACGCCACCAGAGCATGGGGCAAGGAAGGGTTAAGCCTAGCCCAATTTAGGGTGCTCACAACAAAACCACGTGCCTGTCCGCGTTTTGGGGGGCACACCCTGCGTTTCTCAGTGCTAACACCCTCCACGATTCTCTCCCAGGCATTTCCAGAGCTTTCCAAAGTTTGGGCAGGCAGAAAACGACAACCAACACGACAACCGCGCGCCTTGCTGCAAGACATACGCATCTCAGACAACTCAAGACAGGCAGAGAATTAAAATTAACGTTTAAAAAAGAAAACAGCCAAGGTACGCATAAGCATTCCTGCAGCATGGCTGGATATTCCCATTCAAGCCAGGCTGGACCAAGCCGAGTCTATTTAAGCACGACTGACACAAATACCTCGGAGCAGAGATCAAGTCGGGGAGTTCCTGCTGTCCCTCCTCTGGCCGGGCCGCGGAGGAGGAATCGCTCCCAGCCGGCTGGCTCGGCTCCCTCCGGACAGCCCGTCTGTTCATTGATTCAGCAAATCCTCCTGCGTGAAGGCTTCCCGATTCGCTTCCAGCGAAGGTTAGAGGGCTTAGTTCAAACCACCAATTTAAGCTCTTTAAGCTCATCCTGCCAATTTTTCCCCGCAGCAAATTAGAGGGTGCTGACATAAGCTGAACCGGGAGACCAGTAACGCGCTCTAAAAAGGACGGTCAGGGCACGGCCGGACGGCTAAAAGGACGTTTATCCGCAGCTTAAAGCCTCGCCTGCTCCGCAGGGCTCCCACCGGCGCTGCTCCGTTGGCGAAACGCTCGCGTGGGTGCAGCGTAGGCGGCCGAGCTGCGCCAGCGCTGCCGCATCCATCGCCTCTCCAACCAACGCGCATCGCCACGCCGGCTCCCGGCACGCCGGGAGTTTTGACAGCAGCACGGTGGGCATCTTCCGCAGCACCCCGGCTCCCACCGGGATGGAGCCAGGCCACCGGCGCAAAAGAGGATTTATTTTAAAGGGAACACAGGGAAGAGTTTTCCAGGAGTTAAGGAAAGCTGCCGGCTTTCGAGACGGGGAGGAAACTCGTGACAAAAAGCCATGAACTCAGAAACGACGGAGTTGGTGGTTTTTTTATGTCAACAAGGGACTGGGACTTCCCTTCCTCTCTCAAGGCGGCAGAAACCCACCCCCAGCCCTTCCGACGGGCAGTGCCAACGTAACCATTCACTTCTGGGGCAATGTTGTCACGGATCACAGAAGGGTTTGGGTGGGAAGGGACCTCCAAAGCCCACCCAGCCCAACCCCCTGCCAGGAGCAGGGACATCTCCAACCACATCAGGTTGCTCACAGCCCCGGCCAACCTGGCCTGGAATGTTTCCAGGGATGGGGCACCCACCGCCTCTCTGGGCAACATGGGCCAGTGCTCCACCACCCTCAGCGTGAAAAGTGTCATCTTTCTATTGGCCGTTTGCCATTTTGGGGTTCAAGCAGGGCGCTCGAAGGAGAGGCCGGACGCGCTCCAAGGCGGGCTGTTTCGTTCAACCCACGGATGGCGCTTGAGGCAACGTGTGTGTGTTGGTACCCCCCCAAAACCCGGCTCTCCCGCCACTGCAACGGCTGAGCCCTCGCAAACTCACCGCACCCTCCTCGCAAACCACGCCAGGCCGGCCCCTTCGGGGCTGAGCCTCCGCAAACTCATCGCATCCACCACCCCCCGGCCCACCATCGCCCCGCCCCTTCGGGGGCCCGTTTCCCCCCTCCGCTCCCCCCCCCCCCCCCCCCCGCGCCACCGGCGGCCGTTGGGACCGGGAGGGAGGGGGAGGGGCAGGTGCCCGCCGCCGCCGCCGCCGCCGCCGCCGCCGCACCTTGGTCCGGCGGCCGCTGCTCCCCGCCTCCTCCGGCGGCCGTCGTCGCGGGGGGCTCGGAGCGGGGGGGCTGGCGGCGGGCCCCGCTGGAGAAGCGGTTGCGGCAGAGCGGGCAGCAGAGGAGGCCCGGGCCCTGCAGGCAACGCTGGAAGCAGGCGAGGCAGAGCGAGTGGCGGCAGGGCGGCGTCACCGCCTCCGCCAGCGCTTGGCGGCACAGCGGGCACTCCGCCACCTCCTCCTCTTCCTCCTCTTCTTCTTCCTCCTCCTCCGCCCCGGTCCGCCCCCGCCTCCGCCGCCCCCGCCGCGCCGGCACCGCGGCCCGGCCTCCCGGGCCCGCCGCCGCCGCCGCCGCCGCCATCTTCTCACACTTCGAGGGGACAGAACGGTGGGGCGCGCGGCCCCGCCCACCTCCCCGCCCCCTCGCTTAATATTCAATGAGCACCCAATAGACGTCAGCGCACGCAAAGCCACGCCCCCTCCGCGCCCCTTGTTGAATATTCATGAGGAGCGGCTATATAAGGCAGGGCCCGCCCCACCCTTCCCTCAGTCGCCGTCGGGCGGTGAAGGTGGCGGGTCGCGTCGCTCCCCTCCCAGAGCCCCAGGCCCGGTGTGAGGGGCGGTGTGGAGGGACCCTGCCCCCCGAAGGAGCCCTGTGCCCCCTCCATGGCCCCCGGGGAGGTTGTAGGGTGTGCGTGCTCCTTCAGCGAGCTGCTGGTCTCTAGGCCGTGGCCTGCCGTAGGGAAAATCTGCCACAGTTTGCTGTGGGAGGGTGGTGGGACACCATCCCAGGTTGCCCAGAGAGGCGGTGGATGCCCCATCCCTGGAAACATTCCAGGCCAGGTTGGCCGGGGCTCTGAGCAACCTGATGTGGTTGGAGATGTCCCTGCTCCTGGCAGGGGGGTTGGGCTGGGTGGGCTTTGAAGGTCCCTTCCCACCCAAACCACTCTACGATTCTGTTGCTGCTGGAAGCAGGGACTTAAAATTCATCGCAAGCCTTCCACGTCTGCTAAACGACTCGCTGTGGAAGGGGTGGTGCAGCAGGTCTTACCCCTGCCTGCTCCGGAGCGTGAGCTCCTGGGAGGTGAGGGGCAGGGGGGTTGGGTAAATCGCGTCGTCGGGGCGGTGTGCTTCCACGCGGAGCCCTCCCAGGCCCTGATCCCTGGGGATTATCCTGTGCATCCCGCTTAGCAGAAGTACATCCACCACTGTTCGGAGGTTTAGCCGTGCGGAGTAGATTGTTTTCATTAGCACCGTTTAACGAATGCTCCCCGGAGGCTTGGTATGACGAACAGTCGTTTCTGAAGGAAGGCCGACAGCGTCTGGCCTGCAGCATTAAGCGAGTAGCAAACAAGGAGAAGAGCTTCAGATGCTATGTGGGGTTTCAGATACGTGTGATATCACGCCCCGGCATTGCCCAGGGGGGGCAGGACTTGTGGAAAATCAGGCTGGCAGGGTCCCCAAGGGGTTATTCAGTCCCTTCTCTGCAGCGGGATCAGCTCAGCCCGAGTCACTCCTGGGCTAGGCTTGGTCATCCTCTTAAAGACCTCCAGCACTGGCAACCCACCTCCCCACTGGGTGACTGCCTGAGCCTGTTCCTGTTGTCAGAAAGCTGGTTTTCCATTGTTGGACGTAAATCTTCCATAATTCTTGTCTTGGTGTCTCTGCTGGCCCTGTGTTAAATGTGAGGAGTAGGAGATGCTCAGCACCCATGCCTGGCCATCTCACTAGCTCTTCTGCTTTCCAGGTTATCACAGGCACTGGGTCAGGAAGGCGTCTTGGAATCACGAAATAGTTTGGGTTCAACCTTAAAGATTTTCCAGTTCCAACTCCCCTGCCATGGGCAGGGACAATTTCTACCAGACCAGGTCACTCAAAGTTCTGTCCAACCTGGCCTTGAACACTGCCAGAGATGGGGCACCCACAGCTTCTCTGGGCAACCTGGGCCAGTGCCCCACCACCCTCATAGTGAAGAATTTCTTCCTTATGTCCAATCTAAATCTACCCTCTTCCAGATTAAAACCATGACCCCTCGTCCTATCTCTACACCCCCTTGTCAAAAGTCCCTCTTCAGCTTTCCTATAGGCCTCCCTTAAGTATTGAAAGGCCACAATAAGGTCTCCCAGAGCCTCCTCTTCTCCAGGCTGAACAGCCCCAGCTCTCTCAGCCTGGCCTCACAGCAGAGCTGCTCCAGCCCTCTCAGCATCTGCGTGGCCTCCTCTGGACCCTCTCCAGCAGCTCCACGTCCTTCTGCTGTTGGGGGCTCCAGAGCTGGACGCAGCGCTGCAGGGGGGTCTCCCCAGAGCGGAGCAGAGGGGCAGAATCCCCTCCCTCGCCCTGCTGCCCACGCTGTGGGGATGCAGCCCAGGGTGCCGTTGGTTTCTGGGCTGTGAGCGCACGTTGCCGGCTCGTGTTGAGCTTCTCGCCCACCAGCACCCCCAAGTCCTTCTCCTCAGGGCTGCTCTCCATCCGTTCCCCCCCAGCCTGGATTTGTGCTGGGATTGCCCCCACCCACGTGCAGGACCTTGCCCTTGGCCTGGTGGAACCCCATGAGGTTGGCCTGGGCCCACCTCTCCAGCCTGTCCAGGTCCCTCTGGATGGATCCCTCCCCTCCAGCGTGTCGACAGCACCACACAGCTGGGTGTTGTCGGTGAACTTGCTGAGGGTGCACTCTGTCCCACTGTCCATGTTGCTGCAAAGATGTTGAACAGCGCTGGTCCCAGTACCGACCGATGAGGAATGCCACTCGTCACCAGTCTCCACCTGGTCACTGAGCTATTGACCACCACTCTTGGAGCGTGACCATCCGCCCAATTCCTTATCCACTGAGTGGTCAATCTATCAAATCCATGTCTCTTCAATTTAGAGAGAAGGATGTTGTGCAGGCCAGTGTTGTCTCTCTGATTATCGGCTTAAGTTGATCCTGGACACCTGCTTCGATACTTGTGCAGCGCCGAGCGCACCGGGCGCTTGGTAACTTCCCATCATCCTGGCAGATGAGTTAGCAGGGAAGGAAGAGGGGAATAAACCATCCTGCGCACCTTGCCCTGAAACTTCTCCTGGAGTGAGTTTACTCTTTCCTGCACCAACTATGAGGGCAGAGGTTGGGGTGTTGGGACTCTCACGGGGAGCGGGGCAGGTTGTTCTTCTGCCAGACTAGGGAAGGAGGACATGGGTCAATCTGAACCTTGTCAGTCACCTGCCACAGGTTTGACTGTTCTCACGCACTCTGGGAATGCGGGGAAAATGGGCATAATAGAGATTTAGGGATATTTCCCAATTTTCCAAGAGATTTGTTCTCTCTTGCTGTTAGGTCACTGTGGCCACCAGATCTCTCTGATGTCTCTCCAACTTTCTGATACCTCCAGCACTTCCTCATGGCTGCCGTATTGCTGGAGTTTGTCTGCAGCTGAGTGGAGCACTCAGATTTTGGATCAAGGGTAGCAGAGCCCCCAGGGACCTCTATGTGGCCGAGACACACTAATGGGAGAGACACTCACTCACGCAGGGATGTCCAAAGGCTTGAGGAAGCCATCGTGGAGGAGCAGGGCAGGGGGTTTGGATGGGACATGCATGAGGTGAATGCTGCCAAACCAGCAGCTCGTGCGTGTGTTTTGGGGGCACCTTCTTGGGGAGTTACTGTCCAAACAACCAGGGGTGCTGGACTGATTTTTACCCAAACTCCTTGCTGCTTCAGGGCTGGAGGTGCAGGAGGGGTTTTTGACCTCAGAGACACACCCCTGGTGTGTTAATCTGTTCGTTAGCTGGGACGTTGGGAGGTGTTTTGTGTCCCAACGTGGCACGTGGTGTGGATGCCCTGTTGACCATGAGACCTAAACCTCTGCTACTTGGCAGCCTTTGGCCAGAAGTGATCCAGGTTGCTTCTACTCTTCGGTCCAACTCCATGTAGGTCATTGCTGACAGTTCAGCCTCTTCTCAAAGATCTCCAGCAGTGGGGACCCTGAAGCTTTCCCAGATAACCAGTCCTGATCTTTTAGTTTCTCACTCTTTTACCTGAATTTCTCCTCTTGAAAGTTGAGCCTGGGATTTGTCTGGTCCTACTGGGATGTCTCCCCTACCTGCCATCCTGTCTGAACAGGGATTTGTTTCTATGACCTGTCTCTGTGGTAAGTAGAGGAAGAAATCTCAAATGCCACCACAGCTCGGAAGACGTATTTCTTCTCACAGACCCAGCCGTGGTCCTGCTTTGATGCCCCCAGTTGCTGCTCCTCTGCTTTCTGTGCTCTCCAGCCCAGCTACTTCATCAACGTCCCACCAGCTTCATCTTCAGATGTGCAAGAACTTCCTTCTTAGCCCTCAGCTTGGCCAGGGTGACTTTATGGGTTTTTTTTTCTTTCTTCTGGAAAGACCAAAGGTGCATGGAGTCTGTTCATGGCTTTATTTTAAAGTCGAACAGAGCTCTCGCCTTTCCGCTATCACCTGAAAGGCAGATGTTGGTACTGCTCGGGCTGGATATCACGGCGATGGCAACTGTGCTCCGGGCTCTGAGAGCATCACTTGGCTTTGCACATTTCTGCATCCAGGAGCTGGAATCAGCTTGAAGAACTGTTGTTGTTTGTTTGTTTGTTTGTTTTTTCATTTTTAAGCAAGCCTTAGGCTCAGAATTGCCCTCCGGAGGAACCTGGTGTTCCTTTGGTGAAGGAGCAGGTGCAGGGGGTTTCTGTCCGCCCAGCTCCAAGACATGCTCACCGCACCTCCTGTCAGGCCATCCCCTTCCAGTGGGGTTGGTGATGATACCAGCACCCCTGGATTGTCTGTGTGCGGGGAAGGTGACTCAGAGAAAATCAGAGGAGGCAGAGCCTCTGCACTGGTTGCTATGGAAATCTCTTCTGCTTCTCTTCTGCTTTTCATCTATTTACTGGGATGCTAAAACAATCCCTCTTTTCACCGTATTTTAGTGTCAAGTCCCTCTCTGATGATTGCTCTCAGCTACCCTACGGAGATGAAGCCCTACATCTTTGGACCTTCTTCAAAGACCTACGGTTGGAGAGAGGAAGAGAAGGTCCGTGCCCAAGAAACAGCCTCTAAATGTGTGCCAGGAACGTGCTAGAGGTTGTCATTGACTCGCTGTCTCACCCACACTTCCATCTTTAGTTGTCTCTGGTTTAGCTCTCGAGTGACTAAAAGGATATCAGCGCATCGATCCTCGCTTTTGAGGTGATCCACAAAATGCCAGTTGACAAAAAAAAGCTGATTTCCTGGAAACAACAACAAAAAATGGAGGTGACATTATTAAGATGAATGACGACGTGAAGGAGGCAGCGGTTTGGCGCTAGGTCTGGGCTTAGTCCAGCAATTTGGGTGCCTCTCCTGTGGATGCTGCTGTGGGATGAGTGAGATGGGATGCGTTATTTCCACAGATGCCCTGATGCCCACAGAGATGCCCGCTCCCTGGGATCGGCCTGACCTGGGAGCTGCGGTCTGGGGAGCTCTTGAGGAGGGACAGAGAACATGGGAAGAGGAGACAGTTCCCCACCAAAGCCACTCGTGGGACAAGCCGCCGTGCAGAGCTTTAGCTCTCTGCAGAGGTCCTAGCGACAGCAGATTTGGAAAGGAATCTCCAGATATTCTGCCAAATTACCCCCGCGCATCCAGCCCACTCTGGACAGAACTTGGTTTCCGTGTCTCCCGCTTGTCTTCCAACCCAAACCCCCGTGAGGGACAAGGGTTTTAAACCAAAAGAGGGCAGGTTTCGATTGGACATAAGGAAGAAGTGTTTTATGATGAAGGAGGTGAGACAGTGGCCCAGGTTGCCCAGAGAAGCTGTGGATGCCCCATCATTGGGAATGTTCAAGGCCAGGTTGGATGGGACTGTGAGTGACCTGGACTGGTGGAAGGTGTCCCTGCCCATGGCAGGGGAGGTGGACTAGATGATCTTGAAGGTTCCTTCCACCCTAAACCGTTCCGTGATTCTGCAGTTCGGGACGTGAGGAGCTCGGTGCTGGCCTGCAGAGGGTATCCTAAGCCCATGCAAGGCTCCAGCCTCGCATCCCGCCACCCCAAGCCAAAACCTCTGCCTTGCCCGGCCTGCTGGGAACACTGCTCTGCTTCTCGCCTCTCCCGAGGAGCTGGCAGGGTTTTGCCACTGCCGTTTCTCTTTGTGGTCCTCCCAGCAATGATGCCCACCCTGGCCAGGCACTTGCTATGGGATGCAGATGGGGATGTGTCGTGGCGGAGGCAGGAGATGTGGACAGGCCTATGGCACGGCGCTCCCCCATTTTTCCCCTCTGTCCTTCCCCCTCTCTCTTATTTGGTTGCTGCTCTCCACCCCCGGAGGGGAATCTCTTACTCGCTGTCCTCTCTAGGTCACTGAGTATAGATTATTTACTGTGCCTTGGTCTTGTGCTTGCCAACATGCTCAGACGCTAAAAAAATGAGCGAATTTCCCGTTCCAGGTTGGACTACGTGATTCCATTGGTAAATTACCTTTTTCAAGCATCATCAGTCATTGACTGCCTTAAACCCCCAAGCTTTAGAGCTCTTCAGAGTCCTCCATCCCTCAGATTCATGCAAAAACTACCTCTGCCTGCAGTAGTTGTGGCTGTTCGCATGAGGAACAGATGTTCTCAGATGGTAGCAACCCCGAGCTGGCACGTGCTCTCGCAGGGTTTGACTGGTTCCTGTGGCAACTCCACGAAGCCCTTGGGAACACACTTTGGATTCAAGGTGCTGTAGCACATTCTGTTGCCTCCAGTGTGAGTCCTGCAGGTCATGAGATCGCTGTAGGGTGATAAATGTAGAGGCTGCTCCTTTCTTTCCCCGGAGGATGGGTCAGGAGATGTAGGGTAGATGTTCTCAGGAGAGGTAGGGTGATGTCCTCTGTAGATGGCCTTTGTAGCTCGAGGTGTGGTGTAAGACATGATAAAGCTCCTGAGCGAGGCTGTGTCACACATGGTCCATTGGGCAGAGCAATCTCCAAGACTGCTCCATGGTGAACCCTCTGCTTCACGTCCCTCCGACACAGTTGCCGTCAAGAGACCTTCAGGAGCCTCCTGAGCCCTCACCAGCCTTAATCCTTCATCAGATGGGAGCAGATGCTGTGGGAGGTGATATCGGTACTAGACTTGCAGCCAGAGGCAGCTTCCCTGAGTTGCTGCGTCGTGAGGAGGTGCTGATTGCTTGCAGGCAAGCTGTCTCCTTGCAGCTCCAGGTGTTCGCTGCTGATGTGCAACCTTCTAGCTTGGAGGTGTGTCTCCTGGCATCACTGAACCAAAGCCAGGCCCAGGGTCCAGGGAGAAGAGGAGGCACCAGCCCACCGGGGAGTTCAAGGATGTTGTGGGAAGGTGGGAGCTCCTCTCCCGTGGTGTCACTGCTAATTACACCCTTACTCCACCACTGGTTTAATGCAGGAGAAGGAACAGCATAAAAATGGACCAAGGCTCAGCCCAAAGGATCCGTGACAGGTTGCCTCTTCCCATCCCAATCGGAGCTGCAGAGCCAATGGTGAGAGCAGCTCCTGGGGCATCGTGCAGGGAGGCAAGATGGACTCTGCAGCTCACGGAGAGATGGCTCTGGCGAGACCTGAGAGCGGCTCCCAGTGCCTAAAGGGGGCTGTAGGAAAGGCGGGGAGAGACTCTTCAGCAGGGCCTGCTGTGACAGGACGAGAGGTGATGGTTTCAAAATAGAGGTTGGACTGGATGGGCTTTGAAGGTCTCTTCCAGCCCAAACCCTTCTATGATTCTGTGATTCTATGTTTTGCATCCTCATCCAGCTCTCCATCTCTGCACGGTGCCCAGAGGGACCAGCGGGGAATGGAGCCGCCATTGTCCCCACCTACCAAAATGTCCTTTCTACCTTCTGGTGGCTTCTGTGCCTGCGGGGAGCTGGGCTGTCAAGCAGGATGGACCAGGAGTAAGAGTCTTACACTTCTGCCCCACCCATGCGTGGGCTCAGGGCTTTGAGGAGTGGAGGAGAGCAACTTCTCTGTGGTGGCCGCTCTTGGATATGGAGGAGAATTCATACCTGCTGCCTGCTGGAAAGGCCAAAAAGAGAGACAAATAGGAAAAAGGCAAATAGGAAGCATTTCCAGGGTATCCAGCTTGTGGCTGGTGCTCTCCAAGCAGGGCAACATCCTTCTGCAGAGAGAGAGTGAGCGCAACGGCGGCGCAGCGTCAAAGTGACAAAGGTGAGAAGAGCCCTCCTTGAGGGGGGCAGGGGGAGGGAGGGATAACGCCCACTGAAACAAGGTGGTGTGGGAAAGCAGATGGAGAGGAGCAGTCAGGGCTGTGCCTCAGCCCTGTTTGAACCCTGCAGCAGGGCTCAGGCTGGGCTGACAGTGTCGGTGGCATGTCTTCTGCTCTTTGGGGACTTTGAAGATATGAGTTGTGCCCTCCTGGGAGGCTGGGCTGGAGCCAGCGGCTGGGGATGTGCTATGAGCTTGTGTCTGCCTGCATGAGTGGCATGGACCACCTTTGAAATCTCCAGGCAAGGAGAAGAAACCCATGAAGCTCCAAGTGTAGCCTGGGAGTTTTGTGAAGTTGTAGTACAAAGAAAATTTGAATTTTGCTTGATTTAGCCATACCCCATGGAGCATGGCAGAGAGGCATCATCCCATTTCATGTCCATCTCACTGGCATGGGAGGGCTCCATCTCCATCATCTCCACCAGCTCCATCATCTCCGTCATCTCAATCATCTCCGTCATCTCCATCATCTCCACCAGCTCCATCATCTCCGTCATCTCCATCATCTCCATCTCCACTGACTCTAGCATGCTGCTGTGGGATGCATCGAGTCCTCCTTGAATGCGTGCAAAAAAATAAAGGACGTGGTTGCTAGTTATCAACGGGGAGGGAGGAAGGCTACGCAGTTACAGCAGGAATCTCACTTCTGCTTTGGGCAACCCCAAATTCGGGTGCCAGCACATCTGCCCTCCCGCCGGCCGCAGTTCCCGTGAGGCTGTGATGGTTCTGCTCAGGGTCTCACACCACAGCCTGTGTTTAAAAAAAATCCTGCAGCCAAATTTCTTTAGTCTGGCTTGCAGCGCTTCGCGGTCCTGCAGGTTTCCAGCTCCGTCGCCTGCAGCTGGCAGCCCCAGCGCGCGCGTTTCTCCTGGCCCGCAGACACGCGCCGGATCAAACGTCGGGGATATTGGGCTACGAACTTCCAGGGAAAGGCACGGTGCGCAGCCAGCTCCTCCAGCCTGCAGTCTGGCCAGCTCACGATCCTGCCACGAGGCTTGCGTGGCGGGGGATGTTATTGGAGCCCACGCTGTTTGTTCAGTAGTTTATAGGAGAATCTCGGTTTTCATTTGAGAAAAAATTTAAAAAATTGAAAAAAGGAATCGTCTTGTCTTCTCGATTGCCCGGAAAACATGAAGTGAGTTTGACCTAGAGGCTCAGGAACCAGAAGGCAAATAAAAAGGACCCAAGTTTTATTATTTGCAAGCCATTCCCATGGTTTTTGGAGCCTGATTCATGATCGTAGATGGATTGATGTTGGCAGTTTCAAACTGTCAGCTGGATTCCTTCACAGATGAAGATAAAGAGCCTTGGTTTTTTTGCCAAAGAGTGAATGTATTCTTTATGAGACACAACAGAGATGTAACACAGCACCTTGTTCCTGACAAGGGTGGCCTTTATTTCCTGGGTCTACACTTAGGAGATGGCTGACCTTTCCCCTAAGTTTCAGCCCTGATGCAGGGCCAGGATCCACAGTCCTGGATTCAGCTGCTGCTCTTACAAGCAGAGACACAAAATAACTTCATTGACTTGGGCTTCGTGTCCCCATTTTTCTAAGCACTTTCATAACTGGCCCACAGACCTGCGCTACAAACGGGCTTTTCAAGTCAGCCCTGCGCGAGGGAAGAGCTGGGAGAGGAGGTACCGGCTGTGCCTGGTGGGAGCTGGAAGGAGCCTGCTGTTTACCCAAACCCCTTTAACATCTTTGTCGAGGCACGGGAAGAAAATAGAGGAGCATTGCTAGCAAAATTTGCCAGGAGCTGGAAATGAGCGGTGAAACAAGAAGAGCTGGATGAGATGGTACGTTGAGGACCGTTGGGTGAGTTGAACCTGGCCGATGTGAATCTGGCCTGCATGGAGCTGCCAGCGCACAAATAACGTGGGGAGAACAGTAAGATGGGGAAAAAATGCATGTCCCCTGAACACGTTCTCCTGTCATGACTTGGTCCTTCAGCAGAATCATCCCACCGAGCAGTAAAATTATTTTTAGAGCTTGTAAACAAGTAGACCTGTGACGATCCTTGCAGATGACCCGGCTCTGTCTCCTGCTCTGCACACAGGGTTGTGCTCTTTGAATATCGCAGGTATTTCTGGACGGGAGAGTCAAGGTAACATGAGGACTCGCCTGCATTTCCTAGCCGTGGATAGGTGATTGCCACCTTCTTCTCAGAAGATGCATCCAGCCCATGTGGGTGCAGAAATGCATCTTGACTTTTCAGCTTAAAGAGAAAATAACAAAACCGATGATTTGAAGACACATTACAAAGGAGATTTCCCTCATATCCAGCTCTAGGAACCTACAGGCATGGTTTGGTCCAGGGCGATGTGTTTGGCTCCTGGGGCAGGGCTGGGGACGGATGGAAAGAAGAGCTGGATGGAAAGATGAGTTTTTACTGCAGAAGCTCTCCTTGACTGCTTTCCTCTCTGAGCCAAATGAGGAACATGGCTGGTGTGTGCAGGATTAGGGACTTGGGACCACCTTGGAGTTGTTGGCAGGCTGGCAGCTTGGTGCCACTCTCAAGTGGGTTGTCACTGGGCACAAAGATCTCACGCTCTGGAAAGCCCCATCCCGAGCTTGAATTAATGGTGAAAAAAAAAACAATGACTTGGCTGATGGAGGACATCTCTGGTCACCTGGTGCCAAAGGGATTGCAGATGGTGGTGGTCTCTTTGTGGCCGGTGGTGGGAGGAAGCTGAAGATGAGGGGAAGAGAGAGACCTCGTGGTGTAGAGATGAAGCCATTTGCAATGGGCTCCTGCGAAGTCTGGGACCTCCATCCAAGCCTGTCTGAGAGGGGAATGTGGGCATGAAGATGTTCAGCACTGCATCAAAGCCTGTGTTCCTTGTGCAGATAAAGGGTCTTGCTCTAAGCACCTGTGGAAGTACGAGCTGTGAAGGAGAAGCAGGAGAAACGGGTAAAAAAACCATGCAGAATCTGGCCTTGGGGGTCTACAGAAGCTCCAGGAGCCCACCTCCCTGATGGACTGGTGACCCAGGGTTGTTTTGGCCATGGGAAGCAGCGCTGGTGAGCAGACACAGCTGCTCAGGGAGGATCCGGTGCTGCCCAACTTCTCCGCAAGGGTCCTGGAGAGCAGAAAGCTGAGCCCCACGGACAGAGCACAGCCAGACCCAGACCACTTCGTGCTGGATTTGGGGAGCAGGGGGAACAGGGAGCAACCTGTCTGGAGGTGAGATGTCTTCTCCTGGGGTGACTACTGACCGGTGGCTTTCTGACCCACGACATTTCGTTGCCAGCGGCTCCATGCTGCAGAGGCGAAAGGGCAGCCGAGGTGCGAGCGCTGCTCTCCGCTCTGTTGGGGTGGCCAGAGGAGGATTTGGGATGGTGGAGGGTTTGGGATCGTGGCTGGGGGCCTTGGTGGGGGGGTTCCTGGTCATTTAAGATGGCTGGAGGAATGTAAAGCAGCTGGTGGGGGGAGCGAGCTCGACCGCTTTGTCTCGCTGAAACCTGTGGGTACAGGGGGAGGACAGCTGCACCCCGCTATCCTGGGAAGGAATGAGCCCGTCCATGGCACTGGGAAGGGAACTGGGATTTACTGGGAAGGGAGTCAAGGCACTAGGGGACCTGGGTGGTGGAGCAGAGCCCTGGGAGGGGAGGCTGCAGCCTGGATTTCTTCTTTGCCCTGCTTGGAGCCTGGGATGCTCGGGGCTGTGCCAGGGCCGGCTTCGCCCTGGGATGGAGCAAATGTTTCTGCGTGGGCTCAGCCTCAGCGTGGGGCTTTAAACCTCGCCCGGGACGGGGGTGGGGGAGAGCTCAAGCCTCTCAGAGCCGAGTGTCCAGGTGGGACTGAACTGGGAGAGGGCGTGCAGGGCCTTTGGGGATGGGGAGGGGGTGACATTTCCCATCAGTGTCCTCCCAGCCCCCCACCCCCCTCCCTGGGGCCGCCCGGTCGAGCCCCGGCCAGGCTGCAGGGAGGCAAAGGGTTAAACCAGCGGCTTCCCCCCCACCCCCGCCCGCCCTCCCTCCGCCCAGGAATTTCCTAAAACACCCCCCCCCCAAAAAAAAAAAAAAAAGTGGGAAAATACTAATAATAAAAAAAAAAATTAAAAAACCAACAAACCACAACCACCCTACGGATCTCCCCCCCCGCCCCCCCCACCCCCCAATCTCCGCCTTTAATACCAACAAACAAACTCCTCGGCTCTCCCTAAAGGAGCCGCCTTTGATCGGAGCGAGGCGAGATCCACCGGGAACCGGCACCGGCATCCCCGGGCACCGGCACCGCGAAACCCCCGGGCACCGGCACCCCCGGGAACCAGCACCGCGAAACCCCCGGGAACCGGTACCTCCGGGAACCGGCATTCCCGGGAATCGGCATCGCGAAACCCCCGGGAACCGGCATCTCCGGGCACCGGCATCCTCGGGAACCGGTACCCCCGGGAACTGGCATCCTCGGGAACCGGCATCGCGACATCCCGGACACCGGTACCCCCCAGCACCGGCACCCCGCGGGCACCGGTACCCCAGCAACTGCGGGAACCGGCACCTCCACATCCCGGACACCGGTACCCCCGGACACAGACGCCCCCCGGCACCGGTACCTCAGCAACCCCGGGAACCAGCGTCTCGGCATCCCGGACACGGGTACCCCCAACACCGGCACCCCCCCCGGCACCGGTACCTCCCGGCATCGGCACCCCAGCAACTCCGGGAACCGGCACCTCGGCATCCCGGACACCGGTACCCCGGGTCAACGGCAGCGAGAGCGAAAACCCCCAGCACCGAAACCGCAACATCCCCGGACACCGCAGCGGAACCGGCAGCGGGACATCGGGCAGCGACACCCCCGGGCACCGGGACCGGAGCTCTCCGGTCGCCGCTCGCCGGGTTGCGATGCTTCCCGTGACGGGTCCCCTCGCCTTCCTCCTCCGGTGCCTGCTGCTCCTCTTCGCCTCCGAAAGCCGAGCCCGGGCTCGTAAGTCCCCCACCGCCACCCCGCTTTCGGTCCCCTCCCGGCTGCGCTGGGTGCCTCTGTGCCTCAGTTTCCCCATCGATGGGGTTCCCAAGAAGTTGTGAGGGGGAATGGGATGGGGTGGGATGGGATGGGATATCCCAGGCCATGCAGCAAGCTGGACCCCCCCATCCCACACTCTTGGGGACACGGCTGTGTCCCTCTCCACCCACCGCTGTCCCCAGCTGCTTTGTGGGGACGTACAGCGCTGAGCACGCTGCTGCATGCCGGTGAGGGGGCTGTGGGGTTTCGTGGGCTGGCAGGGACGCATTGAAGGTCTGGGACCCCCCCATCTCATTGGCTAGAAATCACGCGGGGCAGGGGGTGAATTACAGCCCTTCCCTGCGCGGATCCCACCCCACCTGGGTGCATCTCCCCTCTGAGGGTGGATGGGGACATGGGCAGTTTGGGGAAACGACCCCCTCAAACCAAAGTTGGGGGCTTTTCTCCGTGTCTGTCTCCATGTCCATCTCCATGTCCATCTCCACATCCATCTCCCCATCCATCCCTTGTCCATCTCCATGTCCGTTGTTCTCTCCTTGCTCCTTCTCCCAGCTGGCCAACTGGGGCAGACAGGATTTGGGATGAGGAAAGGAGGTTCAGTGCTTCCTTGGACAAAAAGGCTTGAAGGACTTGGTCGAGGCTTTTTGGCATCTTGGAGGGTGCTGGAGGTGTTAATGGGGACCAGGAGGTGACTTTGGCTTGGGCAAGGCACTGGGATCCCACCAGTGGGTGGTGGGCACCCCTACAACATCTCAAAGCCACTCGAGCACTGACCAAACCAGAGCAGGACCCGTTGTGTCCCTACGTTTGTTCTCCCCTTTAATCTCCCAAAATCCCGGCGGAGTCTGTCGGTGGCTGCGTTAGGGTGATTTACGACTTGCCCGCTGCCAGCCGCGCGTGAGAGGCACTCGGCAGATAATCGTCCTCCTGGAACGCCGACCCGAAATGTGAGCGCTGGGTGTGCTGGGGTGGGGGAAAGGCAGGCGGGTGGATGGGGCTGTGGAGCCCTGGAGAGCAAAATCCGGGTGAGTTTGGCTCCTTTCCCTTCCCTGGGCTCCCCGAAGACGCTGAGCTCGGACCACAGCGTCTGTTTTTTTGGATGTGGAGGACAGGACTCCCTGCCTCTGCCAGGGCCGCGTTGACCGTGGTACCCAGCTGAGGAAGAGGATGGAGACATCTCCAGAAGGTGAAACGGCTGCTGGGCGAGGTGTTTGCTCTTTGGAGGTGCCCGCTGATGGTGGCAGAGCCCCTAAATTGGGCGTAAACCAGGATGAATGGGGTTTGTCTGCTTTGGGAGGAAGCGCTGAGGTCTGGTTTTAGGGTTTAAGATGGTGATAAGGGCTGAGGACTGTGGGACGGGGCAGGATTGGAGCAGGGAGGTCCGGGATCGTCCCCCTGCTCCGCATCCCTTCGGCTCTGCCGTGGGGCACATCCCACGGTGCGAGGGGCTTGGCCGGGGCTCCAGGTGCCGCGTGGTCGAGGGCAGAGGAGGTCTCGGTGCCAAGGTCCTCATCAAATCGTGGGCTTTTCTCCACCATCCACCTCTGCAGCTCGCTGCCTCACGTTTTTTTTTTTTTTTTCTCGCGGCCGAGCGCTCGGGGAGAACGAAGACGGGAATAAATTAGTTATGAGCAGGCTCATCAGCCAAGAGACCTACAGTGTCGTGGCTAAAAATAGGTGAGAAGCAGAAACGCTTGGGCCCGAAGGCAAGTCAGAAAAGAAGAATTTGCCCGCAGAAACAGGCTATTTTAGGGGATTTACACTCTCAGCTGAAAAAATATCAGAGGCGCAGGTTACTGGGCCGAATGTGCTCGCAGCCCGTCTGCTGTGAGTAATTCGGCGGCAAGAGTTGAGCGCGATGATGTTTTTTGGCTGCAGGCGTTTAAACACCAGCATCTCTGGAGAGCACGGGCCGGCGGTTTTTGCCCAGGAGCTTGGAAGTTGCCATTTCATTTCCTTTTTAACGTGGTTTCCTGGAGAAAAGGGCATTTGCAGGATCCGCCTGCCCTACGAGTTTGAATCCGGCATGATGAGGGATGGAGCGGTCCGGGACGGGAAGGATGGGGATGGAAAGCGAATCCTGGCCACGTAAGGGAGAGGCGAGGGCTGCACACCCCGCTTTAGACAACGGAGCATCCCCTTGGGAAGGCGAGGAGGGAAACGGGGCCGCGTCCGCTGCTTACAGAGCCCGCGGGGATGCTCCGGCTCCGGGATTTTGCTTGGGAAGCTCAGCAATGCTTCGTGAGGCTGCGTTTGCAAAGCTGCCGAGTTTTCCAAGCTCCCAAAGTCCCGAGAAGAAATTCCCAGCCCGGGAGTGAGCAAGGCGAACGCGTGGGAAGCGAGCTGGATGTCAGCGAAGCCGTTAGGATGCCGCATGTCAAGGGCCCAGCGTGTTTTACCCGGTCTCTTCGCAGCTAAGTTGCGTTTTAAGCCCTTCATAAATACAAGGCTGTCATGGGAGCGCCTGGACTTTCTGTACCAGACGGCGCTTTTTACGCTTTATTTATGATCGCTCTTAAAACTCGCAAACCGGGTTGCATAAACACACCCCCCGCGCGCCCGGCGCGGCGCTGGCTGGCAGGTGCGTGGCCTCCGAAAAAGCTGTCGGGGCCGGGAGCCCGGCTGGGACGTGCTCTCTTGACGGGCGATCTCCCGGGGACGCGGAGATGGTGGAAACCCCTGAACCACAGGGTGAAACGGGGAAGAAACGGGGTGAGACCTGTGGGATGTTTCGGTAGCATCCTTCCCGGAGCTGGTTTGGTACCTGGAGTGAAAGTCCCTGCTAGGGAAACCGAGGCACGGGGCTGGCGGTGGCTTTCTGCGGTGGGTGAGCAAATTAGGAGAGATCGTTACCCTCATTTTCCATGCGTTGGGGTCTTGCAGGTGCGTTAGCCCCTCTCTAGGTCAAGGCTTTACCTTCACACGGTGATCCTGCGTGTGCAGAGACCCAGCTGGGCGTGCGAGTGGGAGTCATTCCCTGGGCTGATGGAGCGGTGATGTAAAAGCAGCTTTGAACCTCCCGTGACCCATCAAGACCCTCTGCTCGGGTGTGGGAAACCCCAGCGTGGGAGTGGGGGATGTAGGGGCAGGGTCTTGCACACGCGTGTGGCTTGACTTCGTTGAGTATCGGTCTCCCTGTGTCCAGAGGGAGGTGAAGTGAGCCTGGCCGAGGCTGAGCCCAAGAAGGACTTGGCAGCAGGACACGGTATTTCAGTAGCCGTCACGGGTGTGAGTTTAATAGCTCGCTGTGGTTCCTGCTGACAGGCTCGGGATCGGTGCAGGAGACCATCTGTCCTGTTTTGGCCCCTGGTTCAGCCATAGTCAAAGTGCCCAGGCAGTGGGACAAGTCACACCACCGTGGGAAGCCCATGGGCACGTCCTCATCCACTGCAAACGTGGAGGGGTGCAAGGAACTGGCTCAAACGGGCTGTGTCAGCAGGTGGGAGAACTTCAAGGGACAGGTCTCATGGATGTGTGAGGGGACTTCTTTGTGTGTGAGGCCAGGAGATGTCCAAAGGTGGTCTCACCAACACTGGCCGGTTTGATGGTTCAACAAGGAGGCCGTGGGATCTCGCCCATCTCCCCTTGGGTCTCTCACTGGATCTAGAGCAGATTGTGAAGACGTAGGATGGCATCTTGTTGATGGCTGGTGCATGAAGCCATTGAAATACATCCCAAAAGAGCCATCGGGGCTGTTCTCATGGAGTGAGAGAGATGTCAGCGGCCACCAAAGGCAGTGCAGGAGGGATTTCTCCATGCCATTCAGGTTGTCACCCTGGACTGACATCTCTAGACGATCTCATGAAGATGCTGCTCCAGAGGCTTCATAGGGTGTCCCAGAGCCTCTGTGATAGCCTCTTCTGGGGTTTAATTCTCCTGGTAGCTGGAAAGCTTCCCGCAATACCAGTCCTAAATCTTCCAGGCTTTGCCCTCAAGCATTGACCGGGGATATCCAGGCTTTTGCTGCGGGTGGGCTTCCCAGCATGGTGTTGGCTGGTGCCAACTTGGGCTTTGCCAAATGTCTGGGGACAGCGGGGCCAGGGCGGTCCCAGCATGTGGGTATGGACATGAGCTGGACCACGCCACTGGCCCAAGTCCCTGACCTGAGGTATTCAATGATTTGGATGTAACCAGGTGGCCTTCACCCAAGAAAACACCCAAGATGTCGCCAGGAGAGCCCACCGAGGTGGGTGAGGCAGAGCAGCTCCCATGTGGAGGAGTCGCTCTCCACAGCATCTCCCACCCTCTTTCTGGTCATGAGGCCGCAGGACTTGCTTCTGGGTGGCAGAGGAATCATTTCCATGGTCTTGCAGTTGTTTTTTTCTTGTTCATACAACCCATAATGGTCCACTGAAGAGCAGGGTCTTGTATCGGGGGCTCCTTGTATTTGAGATGAAACTGGTTAGGTGGGACCTGTTCTTGGAGGTGTTTGCAATGGGGAGCTCACCCCTTTCCAGCTCTGCTCCTGCTTCCAGGTTCCACAGGGCCACCTCCAAGCGTGGAGCCTCTGGCTTGTGATCAGCAAGCTCTGGTTGTATCTCCAAGGTGGTGTGGACCAGGCTGGCCCACAGCTGTCGTCTTCTGCCCAGGGATCACGTGGTCCTTGGGCAGGAAAACAAGGTGAGGACTTCATATGGATTTTTGGTTCTGCAGCCTTGAAAACCCTGCAGCTCAGGAGCCCTCTCTGGAAAAGGAGAAGTAAAACAACGTGACTTTTGTGAGCGTGCTGTTGCCGAAGACGCAATAAATAAGAAGACTCAATGGCATGGGAGCAATTTAGTGCCACAAATGGCTTTTCACTCCAAGTGAGTTGGGAAGATATCCAGAGTTTGACCTCTGAAAATGAAATTATTAGCCTGGCATGGGAAAAAATGATCCAGAGCCTCCAGCTTTTAAGCCCTCTCCTTCCATCCATCCCCAGCTTGCTTTTAACCCAACGCGCCGGCGCCTCTTGCCAAATATGCGGCATAGTGCTACTGAGATGCGGACAAGTGTCTGCTGCTGCCCGGCGCTGCCAGTCAGCTTTAATTTTACCAGCGGGCCCTCTGCAGACATGAATCAGGCTGCTTTCGAGGGCTGGACCCAAACCAGGGTTCCACTTGTGATTAAATGTTTGGACGAAGCAGCCAACTGGCATGGGAGCCTGCAAGCTGAGCGGGCCCGCGTCACGTGAAGGCAACTTGATTTCTTCACCCTCAGCGTAATTCATGAAGATGCTGCAAGCAGGGAAAAATGAAGTCATTTTCTCACCCTTTTGCAAAATGATGATTGTTTTTTTTGGTTTTGTGGAATTTTTTTTTCCCTTTCTCACGGGTTTCTGCCATTTCCAGCCACATGCTCCCGGTTCTTGCGTGGTTTGCTGTAAGCTCGTGTCGTGCGTGGCCAGGAATGTGGGTTTGCTGACTTGTCGAGAGGTTTGGAGCAAGCGATGGGGACGATGTAAAGATCTGAGTAGGGAAAAGGAAGGAAAATGCCTCTGCCTGTCCCTCGCCAAATCGTTGCAAATCTCCAACTCTCTAGACGCAACGCTGGCCCCACACCACAGTGCTTGGGCCAGGTGGTCTGGGCAGCTGGTGGCCACCTCCTTTGAAGGTACAGCTTGGAGAATCATGTGCTTGAAGCCATTGACTCAACGAGGAGCTCAAGGCTGCTGGCAGACCTGCGTGGCTGGAGTTGGAAGGGACTCATGAGGATCATCATAGACCCATAGGGCTGACCTTCCTGATGGCCAAAGGGACCACCTGTGGTAGAGCATCACTTGGCTTCATCCTGAGGATGGTCAGAAGCTGGAGGAGGGATGGCAACCCACCATGGCATATTCACATGAATTTTGCCTGGTTGGTGGGAGAAACACATTAAGCAGGTGGCGTCTTCAGCTTTGGCAAGGTGGAACAACACCGACCAGGCTCTCTAGACTGTGGCTTTGCCCCAGGTGACAGAGCACAGTATGGGATGGCTTTTAGCATCGTTGGGGTGGTCAATGCCACCGATCTCATTTTGGGGACCCTCTGCTATTTGTTGAGGAGTCCTTCCAGCAGCGTAGCTGGCTCAGCACCTGCCGGCTTGCCCGACTTCATGCGGCGGGCGGCGGGAGCTGGGCACCATGCCTTGGAAAACAGCCCTCTCCAATCTCCTCGCGTCCCCAGAGTGCTGCGAGGTTTTAAAAGACCCATAAATGCTTCAGGGAGAGTAAAACTTCGCCGCCGCCTTCAAACAACGTAATCACCCAAACTACCTCAAATCCCCGCGATGACGTAACCTTTTAAATCACCTTCAGTTCTTAGCGGGGCTGCGAGCGCTGAAACCACTAATAACGCACGCGGGCAGGCATGTGCTTGTCCATGAAAGAGTTTAAGCCCCGGCATGTCCCTCCGGCTGGTTGGCGTTTGAGGAGGTGCCATGGGAGAGCGGGAGCAGCTGCCAGGCTGTGGTGGGAGTTACGGGGTCCAGGTTCCTGCAGGTCTGACTGGGGTGGGAGCTCGGTCCTGTAGGACCAGGCGATGCTTTTTGATGTCAACATTGAGGATGACTGAACTGGGCTTTCTGGCCAAAGTTCTGTGGGTTCTGCTGGTGATGATGGCTACGGTTTGTCCCACAGGTCCTGCTGCAGGCTGGCCATGTCCAGCCAAAGGGTTGGTGTGTCACCAAGGGCTTGGAGAGGGAGGGGGTTGATAGGGACCTGCTGAAATCCGAGGAGAGGGAGGTCTCCAAAGAGGATCTCCTTCACCAGTCTTGCTGAGCACCATCTCATCCCTCTCCCAGTGTGGCAGCAAGGTTAAACCCGTGCTGGTGTAGGCACGTTGGGATCATTTCTGGGACAGAGACCTCCAGTTCAGGAGCTTGGCTGGAAACTGGCTCTTCTCAGGATGTAGGAGGAGCAAAATACATGGTTTTGTGCTTTTGGGGGCAAAAAGTGGACGAGGTGGACTTGCTGTCCCTGTGGACAGCCCCATAAATGAAGAGCATGACCCACTCCAGCCAGACCAGTGCTGTGTTGAATCCAGTAAAGCCAAGGGGCTGAGCCTGGTGGGGTGGGGCAAGCCGGCACGGTCCTGCTCCTTAGGGCTGATGCTCGGCTGCCCGTGTGCAGAGGAAATGAGCTGAAGCTCTTAGAAGGAGCAAAAGGTTTTCCTTCAAAATGTGTTTCTACCCCAGAAATAACTTTTTTCTTCTTCTTCTTTTTGTGAGTGACAGTGAAAATGTCTCATAAATTCAGGCTGTCCTATCCCCCTTCCCCCCTATCCCCTATCACAGCCCTTCTGGGGAAAATTCAGTCCCATGGAATTACCCTGAAATCACCTGTCTATCTTCAAACGAGTGTTTCTACTGACGTATTTTAGAGAGATGACTTGAATTTCCGCCTCAAAACCACGTTCTGTTCTGTTCCTCGCCTGCAACGGGAGTCCAGCTTGCGCAGAGCAGTTGCCATTTGGTCAGTTGGGTCCCAGGCTAAAAAAAAAAAATTGTGGCCAAAAAAAAGGGTTTTGGGGAATGTGTTCAGTCTGGGGATTGGTCCCTGGGATGTGGCCGTCAGCTGCTCGTGGGGGACAGCGTGAAGGCACCGAGCTGTCCTTGCTCTGCTCATTGTGGATGGAGGAGAGGTTCTCCCAAGGACCATCCCTTTTTCTCATGTAGCTTCTCTTGGTTGACTTTCAGGGCCGGACATGTTCTGCGACTTCAACGGCAAGAAGTACAGCCCCGGAGAGAGCTGGCACCCCTACCTGGAGCCGCAGGGGCTGATGTACTGCATCCGCTGCAGCTGCTCCGAGGCATGTCCCCCAGGCAGTGCCGCGGGAGGTGGTGGGGATGCTGCTGCGTTGGGGCGTTGCAGCTCTTAAGTAGATTGGTTCTGGTGTCTAATTTGACCAGAGAAGCCCTTTCCAGTCCCGTAGGGACGTTGGATTGAGCTCTTTCCTTTTGCAAAGCCCCACATCCTCTTGGGAATGTTGAGTTGACCTTGTGAGGGAGCTATCTCAGTAGCGTTGGTGGGCTGTGGGTGGAGGTGACTCGTGGCTGCTGTGGGACCATGAATGATCTTTGATGACGAGAGATGGGACCATGAGCTGGCTGGCAATGGGATGCGAGCCGAGGATAGAGGCATCCTTGGCCAGGTATCACGATAATGGGGCCATCATTCAACATCTTCCTCCTCGTGCAGGGGTGAACATGTCTGACCGAACCGTCTTTCTCTCTGTCTCTCCCAGAATGCCAACATCAGGTGCTACCGGATCCAGTGCCCGGCTCTGCAGTGCGCCAGCCCCGTCACGGACCCCCAGCAGTGCTGCCCGCGGTGTCTGGGTAGGTGGACATCCCACGGGGAGGGGGTGACAGGGTGGCCATTGTCCTGCAGGGCGTACCTCAACTGCTGTCACTTGAATGCTTATGTCTGGGGCAGTGTGGCCGTGCTGGATCCGGCCCTGCTCGTGGGATCGTGGTGGCAACGACAGCTCAGCTGGAGTTGCTCTTTCCCTCCCAAAATGTCACTTTGAGGGACAGCGGCTTTCTACCAGACCACTTTCTCCAGCTCCCCAAGAGCCCTGTAGGGACAAACCGTCAGTTCACAGTTCAGGGACAAACCAGAAGCCAGCTTTAGTCAGATAATTGCAAAATGTGTTGGATACAGGAAAAAAAATTGATTATTTTCAATAAAATTTTTGAATTTTCCCTTCCCCTGGATGTGATGACCTTCAGCATCAGCTGGGGTCAGATCAAAAGGGCTTTTCCCATGGGTAATTAGCTAAAAATTAAAAATATGGGTTTTTTCCTAATTTTTTTCCAAGTTTATTTTTCTAATTTCCCAAATCGCCGGTGGTTTTTGACTAGCTTTGCCACCACTCTGGCACGGCAGGGGACGAGACCCTGGGAGGTCTTCCAGGTTTTACCTCTGTGATGAGCTCAGCGTGGTCAGGACAACCCCATTCTCCAAAAGCTTTTGGGCACCTGAATCCCCCCTGTGTCATGCAACACCCTGGCCACTTCTTCACGATAACGGTGGCGTGTAGAGGGCTTCTCCTCCTCTTGGGTCGGGTTGATGGGGAATACGCCGAGCACTTGAGCTACAGGGGTAGGGGCTGGCTCTCACCCTGCTGCTCTTTCATCCTCATTTCCAGAGCCGCATTCCCCTTCTGGCCTGCGGGCACCCGTCAAGTCCTGCCAGTACAACGGGACGACCTACCAGCAAGGCGAGATGTTCACCACCAGCGAGCTCTTTCCCAGCCGTCAGCCGAACCAGTGTGTGCAGTGCAGCTGCTCCGTAAGCTACCTGGGAGGCAGGGAGGGCTCGGGGTCTGCTCCTGCACCCCAACAATGTCCCACCGGGTTACAAACCTCATGAGGACCATTGGGTGGTGCCAGCCCATGGTGGGATGGTTTATCAACAGGATCAGGGCTGGAGATTGAGCTTTCTCTGAAATGGTGCTGGGTCCTCACTGCCCGGTGACTAAGGACCACTGCAGAGCTGGGTGCTTCCCCCTCCACCCAGTTGCGTTGTCTGGCCTCGACCGAGCAGGGTGTGCTGCGAATGTCTGCTAGACTCTAGGGCAGGAGCACAAAGGACTTGCCTGCATCTCCTCCCTGGTGGGAACAGCACAAAACCAGCTGCTCCAACGGTGAGTTATTCACTGGAGATCCCATGGGCCAATTCTGGGTGGACCCCGCTGAGGATCCTTGGGATGGGGTGCTGGGGCTGTCCCCGCAGCATCCAGCTATCCTGCCTGCCCCACTGAGGCATCGTACGGCAGAGGGGACAACCGGGAGCCTTTCCCTGTACGTGCTTGGTGCGAAACAGGTGTGGTTTGTAGCTGGAGGACCTGGAGGAGCTCAGCATGCCTGCAAGGCAACATTGGTGCCAGCTCTTGGGCTTCAGAAAATCTTGGTGCGTCGAGCCCCGTGTTGTGCTGGTGCGACCCAGCTGAGCTCCAGAAATGATTTGGTGGCTCCCAACCGCTGCTGGGTGGTGCCTGGGTCTCATGGTGCCGCCTGCCCTGCGTGGCTGGAGCTCACCCCTGATGCATCCAGGAGATGATGTCAGAGAGATGGGGGCGTTTGCAGCCATCAGGGATGCCGATGGGCAGGTGCCTGGTGATCTGCTCCCCCCTTGCTTGGATTTAAGTGGAAGCTGAACTCAGCGATGGGATTCCTTGAGCACCCAGGTGGCTGGGCTGCAGCAGGAGCTGATCTCCTCCAGAAGCTCTGGCAATGTGTTTGTCAGCCCTCCGGGCCATCCTGTGCAGAGCCGTGCTCTGGAGATACGTGTGAGTTTTCCAGGATGCCTACAAAAAAACATTTGCAGGAAGCATCTGCTGTTCCCACCAAGTTGCAGTGACCTTTGCAGGACCATTGGCTGCCCATCTTCCTTGATGCTCCTGGTTGCCCTACCTGAGGGCTGCCACGGCGACCAGGATGCTGTGTGGTCCTCAGCGCGCATCCCCATGGTGGATTGCTCATCCATCACCCATCTGCCAGCACCGACGTTCCTCCTCCCTGAGCCTCCAGCAATGCCCTGAGTCAGAGCTTGGCTCCACTCTACCCAACCCTCTCCCGCAGGCTGGGATCCTGCAAAAACCCTTCAAAACCCGAGCCCCGACGCTTTGCTCAAGGAAGCGTGAGGCAGCCCGGCCAGCCGTGATGGGGAAGGTGTGTAGAGCACAGGACCACGCGTGCCAGGAGCTGAGTGTCGGGAGATAAATGGAGCAGCTCCTCCTCCTCCTGAGGGAGTGAGGAAGGGGGATCGAAAGCGCTGACGCTGGACTTGGACGCTGTGGGGAACTGCTCGCGGCGGCTACAGCCTCTGCCGTAAAGAAGAAGGTTGCAGACGTGGCTTTCACTGCCCAGCACAGAGTCCTTGGGTGGGAGCAGGCTCCACCGGTCCGTGATTTGCTTGCAGCAAATAATTTGACTATGCTGGGCCAGGAAAGAAAAAGGGGTGAGGAAGCCCAAGCCCCTTCCCTCTCTTATGCCAACAGCATGGACATGGTGGTTACCATCAGCTGAGATCATCGGTCTAGAGAGGGGATTCTGCCCCTCTGCTCCGCTCTGGGGAGACCCCCCTGCAGCGCTGCGTCCAGCTCTGGAGCCCCCAACAGCAGAAGGACGTGGGGCTGCTGGAGAGGGTCCAGAGGAGGCCACGCAGATGCTGAGAGGGCTGGAGCAGCTCTGCCTTGAGGCCAGGCTGAGAGAGCTGGGGCTGTTCAGCCTGGAGAAGAGGAGGCTCCGGGGAGAGCTGAGAGCGGCTCCCAGTGCCCAAAGGGGGCTGCAGGAAAGGTGGGGAGAGACTCTTCAGCAGGGCCTGCTGGGACAGGGCGAGGGGTCATGGTTTCAGAATAGAGGGAGGCAGATTCAGATTGGATATTAGGAAGAAATTTTTTATGCTGAGGGTGGTGGAGCACTGTCCCAGGTTGCCCAGAGAGGCGGTGGATGCCCCATCCCTGGAAACATTCCAGGCCAGGTTGGCCGGGGCTCTGAGCAACCTGATGTGGTTGGAGATGTCCCTGCTCCTGGCAGGGGGGTTGGGCTGGGTGGGCTTGGAAGGTCCCTTCCCACCCAAACCCTTCTGTGATTCCATGATTCTATGATGCTTGACAGTAAAGTATCTGTGATACCAGAATGGCTGGGTTGAGCCCTTGGTGCTCACGCACACCTCGGAGCTACACGGCTTGGAGCTCGGTGGTAAGAGGAATACCTTAGATGTAGAAATTACACAGCTTCTGAGGCCGATTCCTCTCTGATGGAGCCTGACTGGATGCCAGCCCACCCAGCTGGGGACAAACGCCAGGAAGGGACCCTCAGACCCAACTGTAGGTGCCCACCTGGCCCTGCTTTCCCACTCCGTCTGCCACCGTCCCCAGGAGCCCGTGGACCCTCGTGTCCCTCTCGGACGCGCTGGCTCTCGCTCAGGCTCTTGTTTATTCGGCAGTGTAGCGCCTTGGATACGAGGAGGAAAATAAAAGGGTGGCTGCGGAGCCTTGCAGCGACGGGGTCTGGCCGGGCTGTGTCTGGTGTTGTCAGCTGCTAGAACAGCTGCGTGAACAGCTGGTCTAAACCTCTTTGAAAACTGCCCCGAGACCGGAGCCTCCGGGATAAGTCCTGCTTTTTATGACATTTGCTCTTCCCTGCCTGAGGCAGATCTTCGCCGTGAGCTGCCGCTCAGAAGGAGAAAGAAAGAAGAGGCTGCGTGGCCAAACCCCACTCCCTGGAGTTCTGAACCCTGCGCAGGTCCCTCAAGTGGAGAGCAGGGTTTGGTTTGCAGTGACCTCCACCAGATCCTCTCGTTTACCAGATTTTCCTCCTCCTCCTCACATCCCCTGCACAGCATCTTGGCTTCCTGATGGCAGAAGAAGTGGCTGTGATTTGGTTTTTTTTGAGGAAATCCTTGGTTGACTTCTTGGTTTCGGTTGAGTGAGAACTTGGGGATGCCCCAAAGGGAACTGCTGCGTGGAGAAGAGGACCTTGCTGTTGAGGTCTGGCTGCTGGGCTGCTGAACATCCTCTGCTACCCTTCTGCAAAGCAGCAAAAGCTTATCCCTGCAGCAAATGGTGCAAATCCGAGGGCTGAAGTGGGACTGGGGTGCACTGAGGTCAAGATTGGCCTTGGCCTGTGGTTTTCAGCCTGAACCACTACAGCAATGATGTTTCCCAAGCTAACCACCAAACCAGTGGAAGGAGGTCTACACCTCAATGTCCATCCACAGCTCTCGACCCGGTGTCTTTGTGTCCTTTGGCTCTGGTGTTACCGAACGACCCAACACAGAGGGAGGGCAGACCTGCGGCATAGACCTGGGTCCAGGTTCAGCATCACGCTTCTCCTTTCCACCTCTCTTCTCCAGATCCTTGTTCTGGGAGATGTCAGAGAAAAGGTTCTAGTGCCACTTCAAACTGGTGGGCATTAGGCAAAGTTTGCAGCTGTGTGGTGGCTCTTTCAGATCTGGTAGGACCAATGATGCCTGAGAGCAAGGGACTGCCTCCCCCTTTTTGGGGAAGGCCGCTCGGCTCGTGAACACGTGGACTGCCAATTGGTGGACCAGCCGTGCTAGGAGAGGACACCACCCACCATGCCGTACCCTGCAGGAGTGCGGCGGGGCAGATTTTCAGCTTTCAGCAGTTGCTAGACGATTGGTGACATCTGAGGGTGGACTGTTGGGGGGTTGTGATTTATGCTAGACCTGCAATTTGAAGTGGCACCCCAACATGGGTGACAACTGGCCCAGGTTGCCCAGAGAGACAGTGGATGCTCCATCACTGGAAACATTCCAGGCCAGGTTGGCCGGGGCTCTGAGCAACCTGATGTGGCTGGAGATGTCCCTGCTCCTGGCAGGGGGGTTGGGCTGGGTGGGCTTTGAAGGTCCCTTCCACCCAAACCGTTCTGTGATTCTGTGATTCTATGATTCTGTGACATACGCCCCTGTCCAAACCTTGATAATGCTGACGTTGCTTTTTTTTTTTTGCTTCTCTCTCCTAGGAAGGCCAGATTTACTGCGGCTTGGTGACCTGCCCAGAGCTGTTGTGCTCCTCACCCCTAACCGTGCCCGATTCCTGCTGCCAGGTCTGCAAAGGTAATGGAGGAGCCCAGGAGCCGCTCCTGAGCCAGCGGTGGGAGACGTAGCCATTGCCACCAGCTGGCAGGAGCCACTTCGAGCTGCTTTAGCAGGACTTTGCAAGCCTGTGCTGTGAATCAGGCCACTTGCTAGGTCTTGGTTGCACAAGAAAATTAAAAAATGAGGGCTCAGATTTTTTTCTTGCGTGCTTTGATGAAGTCACGGCATAAAATGACTCTTTAATACAAGAAGTATTCATGAAGCTGGAAGGCCGTGGTGGTCTCCCAGCCATGGCCACATAATGACCTCCTCCAGGTTCCTCCTCCAAACTCTCCGTAATTTATGCTCCTCTTTCGTAGTTTTATTTGTTGAGATAAGTCTTTGGGTTTCTTTTTAATGCCAGATCATCCCCCTTACCTCATACTCTACCTCTTGGGTGTCTTCATGCCACCTAACTTCAGAAGCCACAAGGCCACGTCTTTCTTGGAGCTGAGCTGTTGTTGATAGTCAGTGGGGATAACGGGATTTTGGGGTACGGCTCCCAGTTGCTTTGGGTGATGTGAATTCCATATTCAAAGCTTCTCTCTCTCCAGACCTCACCCTAAAGAGAGCTGCTTTCAGCCAAAGAAAGAGCAAACCCTCGTCCAGCCCTGCAGCGTTTCACAGGACAATGCTTTTTCCTTGCAGATGGCTCATATGAGAAGTCCACGGAAGAGGAGCCGCTGCAGTTAAACAGAGGTGTTGTACGTGACGTTTGCATTTTAAAACTCAGATTATTGCTTCTAGCACAGCCCCATCAAACGGCTTGAAGCTGGCCATTTGCCCTTGGCCGTAGTCTTCTACGAAGAAACGACCCAGAGCAGATCTAGGAGGGCGGTCAGTTCCTTGGGCAGCAGAACCATGGTTTACAAACCATCTGGTTTGCAGGTGAATCATGTCTTGGAGATGACTTTAGGTGAGGGCTATCAGCATAGGCTCAGACCTCAGACCACCAGGGAAAGACTCCTGTCCTCTGCTTCTGAAGCATCTCTGATGTCTTTGGAAGAGCAAAAGACTTGTGGGAACTGGAAATCTTGAGCGCTTCTCCTCCTTGTTGGCCAACTTGAGTGAAGTTGGCCAATAGGTTAAAACAGCTGAGGAACATGGAGAGAGCAGACTCAGAGGTGACCGACAGCCAGATGTGACCCTTACCCATAGAGTCAGGTGGCCTAAATCTCTCTCTGGGGGCTTTTGCTTCATGAGGTGGTGTCTCCTCTCCACCCTGGGCTCAGAGGTGTCCTGCCTCCCATTTGTAACTCCCACAGAGGTGTCAGCGCTGGAGCTGGCCACCGGCGTACTCTCCCCAGGCTATTTGTATCGGCAGCCCCAGCAAGGAAAAAGTGACTCCTTGGCCGCCGAGGGTTGATTCACGGTGACATTTCAGAGCTGGGCGGCTCACGCCAGGTCTGTGGGATTAGGTCACTTACAGCTCCTGGCCCTGCCCTTTTCCATACTGCTGGGTGAAACGCCAGCGTCACACCTCCGCCACCTATAAAACCTCCAAAATAGACACAAGGGGACCCTTTGTGCTGCGTGTCCCGGCAGTTTGCTCTTGGAAGACCGGGATGTTCCTGGGATTTTGGTCCTGCTGGCTGGCAGCCCCACACCAACCCTCCTGGTGCCTGCCAGGTGGGAGGGCAGGATACGGCCCATCCTTACCTCTCTGATCCTCTTCGGGTGGCACGGAAGCCAGTCCCCGGTTCCCCAGCAGGTATCTAGAAAAGACGAGCCCATTTATCTGCCTCCGTCACTGATGTAGGACCTCATGTGCTTCTCCGAGGGCATTGGGTTGAGTGCGGGAAGAGAAGGGTGCTGCCCCGATGAAGGTGACCCACATGCAGCATAGGGTGGACACCAGTGTGGGGCATTGACACAAAACTTCTCAGCACCCTTTAGGCGGTGGCAGGCACCAAGATGGCTTCTGGGTCATTGCTCCTCCCTATGGTCTCTGGACCTTGCACTCCTGATGGAAGATGTGCAGGACACTGCATGGCTTTTTCCAGCGTGCTTTGGAATGAGAACAACCCAGCTGCCTGGGTCTGAGCCCCCTTTGTCTCTCTGCTCACAGAGGCACTCGCAGGACCAGTGCTCAGGGGAAGCGATGGGCAGGAAGCCACCCGGAGCCACTGTGTCCAGTGTTCTCAGTTCTTCCCTGGAGTTCATTCCCAGGAGCTTCAAACCCAAGGGAGGAGGTGGCACCACCGTGAAGATCGTCTTGAAAGAGAAACACAAGAAAGGTAAGGGATGGAGGGGCCAGGCAGTCTGTGTGTGGCCTAAGGTGACTTCTCCAGGACTTTGACTTCTCCAGGTAATGTTTTGGCAGCAGGTTTCCACCACCACGTCCTACTTCCCACTCCTCCACAGCCACTCTGTGGTGGCCCACAGCCCCTTTGCTGCATAAATCTACAACTTTCCAAGACGGGCTGGAAGAAGGTTGATTCTTGGGCTGTTTTGGAGATCTGGGACCTGGGAAGAGAGGTGCTCAGCTGGAAGACTTTACGTGGTCCTTCCAGGATGGTGCTGCAGAGGGACAGGATGTTCCTCCTTGCACTTACTCACCACATGCTGGATCTGTCCCAGTGCTGTGGTCTGCCTCCTGGAGAAGACAGTAGGAAAGTGAGATGAGGAGTCAAACCCATGGAGCCAAAGGGGAAAAGACAGGTCCCTTCTCTTCTTGGGGGCTCTTCCACCACTGTGTCTCCAGAAGGGCTCTTTCCAGTCCTTGGAGATGAAGCCCTGGAGGGAATTTTGGGACCTCCAAAAATTTTCATGGAGGAGTCAGCAGGTGGCACTCTTCACTGTGCTTCATGCCTGTGGCAGCCTCGGAGAGACCCTGGGCTTGCAGAGGCTTGGCGGCAGGTGAGGTCCTGCCCACACTTACGCTTGACCTCACCAGGGTGGTTGACCCCAGCAGCCTCCATCTCCTGGAGCCTGGTCCCCCTGCCCCATGGCACCTCCTTGGGTGGGGTGGCTGCAATACCCCAGTGTCTACTGCTGCCAGATGTGCTGCCAGAGGACCATGCTCCTCAAGACAACAGGGCCACCCGTTTCTGAGGTAGTGAAATGTGTTGAGCTCCACCAAGCCTTGAGCGTACAAAGAGAGGTGATTTCTTTCCACCAGCGACTCTTCTCTCTCTTTCCTCCAGCTTGTGTTTACAACGGGAAGACCTACTCCCACGGGGAAGTGTGGCACCCCGTCTTCCGGCTCTACGGCCTCCTGCCCTGCATCCTCTGCACTTGCAGGGACGGCGTCCAGGACTGCCAGAAGATCACGTGCCCCAAGGAGTATCCGTGTGACTATCCAGAGAGAGTAGATGGGAAATGCTGTAAAATATGTCCAGGTCGGTGAGATCCCACCCGTTCCTGCAGCTGCCTTCCCGTTCCTTCCTTTAGCCTTGATTTAAAGCCCCAGGCAGACAGGTGTCCACATAGCTGGTGACTTGAGTTCGCACCAGGTGAGGTCAGCAGGGCAAGCATTGAGGTAAGGGTTGGCCTGTCTTGGAGGGCAGCAGGACTGACCCAAGGTGAGGAAGCCGCACTGATCCCAAAAGGTTGCATCTGTTGGGTGGGTGTAGTCTGGAGAAAGACGCTCAGGGAGGGACGTGCTAAGAGTCTTCAGATGGATAGAAGATGCTTGCTGGGGAGAGGGCACGGTCTGTTCTCCACACCTCCAGCTGGGAGAAGAAGTCATAGAGTTAAATGGTGGTGGCTGAAATGTAGGTTTGAAATTAGGAGGACACTTTCTAGGTGTGGAGTTATCTGTGGCACTTATGGTTTGGTTTGGACTTGAGTTGAGGTCCCCGTCCCTGGAAGGAGAGGGTTAGGAACACAACTATTGAGGTGAGCCAGTAGAACTGGGCTGGTACTGAGGCTGGGACATGGTGGAGAGGGCCTCTTTTTTTTTTTTTCATATTCAATGAGTTTTGGGTGTCTCAGTTGCTTCTTGGTCTTTGGATAGCTGTTGGAAAGCTGTTTACCTTAAACCAGAGACCTGGCAAAGATGTAGCAGGGCATGAGATCTTCTCCTGTTCCCACTGGAGAATGTTTTCTAGGTTTCACCTCTCTGTACTGCCGTTCAGCAGTAGATGTTTAGATGATGGACCACCCACTGCTTCCCTGAGGAGACTAAAGATACCTGAGTCCCTTTGAGCCTGACTGCAGATGCAGCAGTTCCTGGGTGAGCTCCTCTGATGTGCATCTTCACGGTGGCTTCACGGAGGGGTCTCACCAGGGAGAACAAGCAAGGGGCATTGCCACATTTAAGGATGGGGGCAAACAGGCCACAGAATAACTTCAGCTGGGGTTTTCAAGGTTTTCCAGCCTCTGAACAGGGAGGTTCTGGGATGGCCTCCCCAGGGGAATGAAGAGCAGAAGCTCAGCTTGCTTTAATAAGCTTTCTGATAGGTTTATGAGCAGGATTTATGACGTGGTGCCTGGTGGGAATGGGATGCGATGACTGAGCAGAGCTCTTTCAGTCTTGCGTTCCCGTAATAGCGGGTCTTTCTGGTTTAAAATCTACAACTTTCTCTGCTGGCATCTCCTGTCTGCTGTTCAGTCTTCGTTTATTTCCAGTTAGACACCCCGACCCAGCCAGTATTATTTTCTTCTTGCTTTCCAGTACTCGCAGATCGCAATCACACACACATACACGTTGCTCGGCCGAGTTGTCCTTCGCTTCACGGCACGGAGGTTTTGCCCATCTTCTCCCGGGCGGTTTCCGTGACTGTCCTCCTTCTCCTCCTTTGTGCCCAGCGGCTTGGAGAGAAACGCTGGGTGATTTCTCTTTCCAAACGGGATCCCCATTGAAGGGGAGTTGCTGCCATGCGTTGGTTGGATGGGGAGATGATAATGGTTGCGGGGGGCAGAGCTGTTGGCCAGGACCCCTGAGTCCCTGCTCCTCCTCCCCAACGCCGTTGGCCATCGAGGGGCTCCAGCGTCAAGCTCTGAGGTTGTTAAACACCCGTTGTACGTGCGAGAACGTGCGGTTCCTCCCCTGTCGTGGAGGTGGGGCTGCGAAGAGCAGCCCCGGAGCGAGTGAAGCTTCACGGTCTGGGATGGAGGTTCCCCTCCACCCCGACCTCTGCGGTGGCAGGGATGAGGGGCTGTAGCCTTCCCCCTTCGCCTCACGCAGAGCCTGCTTGTCTCCCCCTTGCTGAAAAAACCTGGCTTTGCACCCCTTTAAATTGGGAATCCCACCCCCTCTCTGAGAAGAGGAGCTCAGGACCACCCCAGAAAGCACAGGGGAGAGCAGAATCAGGCCTAAAATAACTGTCCTACTAAAATAAACCCCGCGTGTCTATTTATAGCCACACTTTCTTTCGAGTAGTGTAAAAAGCTTCAGCATCCAAAATGACTGGGAGAACAAGGCTAAATTCAGCGGAGCCGGGCTCCTCCGCGTTCCAAGGACCACAACCAAAGGCAATAAATCTCCTTCCAAAACCACGGAGGATTCTTAATTACTCCAGATACATTAAAAAAAAATTAAAAATTAGCAGCTTTCCTTTACCAAGGTTGCCAAAAAAGTCACGTGGGGTCCCGCCGGCGCCCCTGGTGTGGGTGTCCCTGCCGTCGCCCCCCGCGTGTGGGGAGGGGGCTGAGGCCGGGGCTGAGCCCACCCACGGGGCTGAGCCGGGCGTGCTGCCCGGGCAGCCCGAGCCACGGCGCTGGCTCCCGCGCTGCGGGCTCGTCCCTTCGCCTCGCTGGTGTTGCTCCTCCGGGAGCGGAGATGGCGAGCGGGGAATCCAGCCTGGGCTTTGCGGCGGCGGTGGCACCGCGGTCCCCGCAGCCGGTGTGGGGAATCCAGGTGGAGAAAATCCCGCTTCCCCATCCCTGCTGGCAGAGAGGTTGCCAGACTCAAGGGAAATGGAAAATGCAGGGATGGGCAGGTCCACAGATCCCTTAGCAGTATCTCCCTTTGCTGCTGACCTCGGTGCTTGGGGACCTTGGGAGCCATGGTCCCGTTCAGAGGCGCGGCTGTGCCACGTGGCCTCAAACCCAATGAGATGCCTTTCCCTCAGCTTGGGTGCTGAGATGACCTCCTCCAAGCTCCCTCCTGCTCCCATTTAATGACCTCTGTCCTTGTTTTTGCCCAGAAACCAGAGTCAAACCCACTGATGAAATAGTCACCACCCGGTGTGGCAAGAACCCCAACCGCGTCCTGGTCTACATGTTCGTGCCGTCGAGCTCGGAGACCTCCAAGGAGATCCTCAGGACCATCGCGATCGAGAAGGAGCCTGCTGAAGAGGTGGAAATCTACAACTGGAAGCTGATTAAAGGTGAGTCCCGTCATGAAACCAGCCAGCAACGGAGGAGGTGTGTGTGGAAACCTGGTGCTTTCCAGGCTTTGTTCCATTTTTCAGGCTTTTCTAGTGGTGCTCCAGACCTTGTGTGGTGAGTCAAAACCTGCTGACAGTAGGCTGGCCCCCTTTCACACTCTTCTGCTGCAGTTGCATGCAGACCAGGAGCTGGAAACCACTTTTGACCCCAGTCTGCCCTGCCACAAGCTGCAATACCATCCGGAGGCGCAGCACGTGGGCAAACAAGGCAAGGGCCATGGAGGTGTTCCTCCAAACCTGCCTGCTTCCGTGCCAGACGCACATGGAAGACAAAACCCAAAATTGTTTTGGTCATTCCAATATTTTCACTTTTGCTCTTTTTTTCCTGCCCCCCCGGTCCATCCATCGCTGCAGAGCTGTGCACGCAGCGGGGATGAATTGCTCCCAGCCCACTTTTTGGGCAGGTGGATTTGGTTGATTCTGTTGGTGTGTCCTCCAGAGGTCAAAGAACAGCAAATACACCATCGGATGGCACCAATCTCTTGCTCTGTCCCCTCCATACCTTTGCAACACTCTTATGGATCAGAGGAGCCTATCTCTACTGGGGACACTTGGTCCAGTAGATGTTTGTGTGGTGTTTCTCATGGGCCTGGGAGAGCATGCAGTGCCCCAACCTTGAGTTTCCATTGGACATGCTCTACCCCTTGCAGAAACTTGTGCCTTGAGCATTTGAGGTTGGTTGCACCCTACCTATGGATACGATGACCCTCAGCCCATGTGGCTGGTGTCTTCTGGGCACGTTCAGGCAGATATTCTGGTCTCTTGGGTACCTTTGTGTCTCACCTCACTCCTTAAATAGACCTCCACCCTCCTGGGGCTGGCTCTTCCCGGCTGCCGAGGGTGGACACACGTTGACAGTAGCTGAAGGAATTAACTCCAGAGATGAAGCCCTGGCTGCCACCATGTTTCCATCCTCCCCCCACCATCCTCCGTCCTCCACGGTGCCCCTCTCCCTGTCCTCCCCCCTGCCTCAGCAAGGCCTCCTTCACAATGGCACCTTGTAGCTGGAGGACAGCTCTGAGCCTCCACTGTCTGGGCCCCACCGTTTCCTCTCCTCGCTCCTTGGCAGAGGTTGCCACCTAAACCTTCTTGCCACCTTCTGAGGCCAAAAGCTTCGCGTCTGCACGGAGCTCCCGAGCCCTGCCAGCCAAGGACAGGGGAGGCCCTTGTCCCCGAGGCCAACACAGCTCTTTTGCTTGGCAGAGCGAAGTGTTACTATTGGGAAAGAGCATGAGCTCAGTCACATATGGATTCCACCTCTCCATGGTCCATCACTCTACCAACAGAGCAGCGTGTGTGGAGAAGAGAGGCTGCGAGTCGCGCCTGGAGCCTGTCCATCTGCCTTTGTATGGGCTCAGGATGCCGATGTGGCCTCATCTATTTCTGTGCTGGGATGGTTTCCTCCACGAGGCAGGAGTTGGGAGGAGAAACTGGTGCCAACACCCAGCCGAAAGCTTTAACCAGCTTGCTCGTGGTGCAAGACCAGCCCCCCGATGAGCTGCAGTGGGGGCTTCCCCGTGTTTTTAGGGGTCTGAGCACCTCAGAAGTTTTGAAATGTGACTTTCTGGTGGTTTAGATCATGAGGAGTGAGGACAACAAGGGATCAGAGAGGGATCAGCATGGTTTGGAGGCTCTGCTGTTGACTCCTGCCTTTCACCCTGCCTTGCTGGAGGCCTGGGCTATATTTGGAGGTGTGGTCCCCCCATGGACCTCTTTCCCACATTTACCCTGCCAGAGTGTTGATTAGACACTGACCAAAATATTCCTTTCCATCCTGAAAACCTGCAGCTCTGGGACGTGCAGCAATCCCCAGTGTTTCACCACAGGGGTCTGGACCATCCGTCCCCACGCTCTTCCAGCATGTGCTTGAAGATCTCCTGCCAGGGAGACTCTACGGCCCATGTAATCTCTTCCAGAGCCACCAACCCCTTCCTAAGGGAAGACATTTCCCAATGTGTGGCCTCTCTGCAGCTCAAGGCCTTCTCTTCCTCTCCACTGCAGGTGTGAAGAGCAGACTCCTTTCCTCTGAAGATGCCATCAGCTGCTGCCTCTGTCCTCTCTCACTCAGTTTAAGCAGTTGAGGTTTTTTTTTTCAGTCTTTCCTTGATGTTAGAGATGTCTGGTCCTTTGGTCCATCCCATAGCTCTGCTCTGCACTCTTCTCTCTGTATCCTTCTTGATATGAGCCCAAAACAAAGTGCAGGGCTCTGGTCAAGGGTTGTGTCCTGCTAGGATGGACCTCCTACACCCATGCTCCCATCTCTATCCACCCAGGCTTTGTTTTGCAGATGATTTAGCAAGTCCTGAGACCAGTTTCTTGAATTAGACTCATTTCACTCCCCACCCCAGGGTGAAGTACCACGTTTAACGGGTCATGTTGGTTCCCCACGTAGCCAGCAGAGAGAAGCAGTGAAGATATGTCCCATCCGTCCATTTCAGGATGGACAGAATGGTTCTGTGGAAGAGCTTATTTCTCAAAAATTAGGAAAGATGAATTACTCCCTTGGAGATGGGGCTAGTCCTTAATTTGTTCCTTGTGCTCTACTAGGCTCTGCTTGGTCTTTGGTCCTGAGGCAGTGCCTAAAGCATAGAATCACAGAAGGGTTTGGGTGGGAAGGGACCTCCAAAGCCCACCCAGTCCAACCCCCCTGCCAGGAGCAGGGACATCTCCAACCACATCAGGTTGCTCAGAGCCCCGGCCAACCTGGCCTGGAATGTTTCCAGGGATGGGGCATCCACCGCCTCTCTGGGCAACCTGGGACAATATCCCACCACCCTCAATGTGAAAAAATATTATTCCTTCCTTATCTCTAGTCTGAGTCTCCCCTTTTTCAGTTTAAAACCGTCACCCCTCGTCCTATCACTACAGGCCCTGCTGAAAAGCCTGTCCCCCTCTTAACAAGCCCCCCTTAAAGCACCGAGAAGGGTGGTAAGTGCCCAACAGCCCCACCACCTCCCTCCATCCCACCCTAAACTTTGCAAAGAACGATCCCGTCTGTCGGACAGCATCTGCTTGCCGGGAAATGCCGTCACCTTTTCCCAGCTCTGTCCCGTATCGCCCCTTCGGCGAACGGCAGACGCAGCGGGCTATTCTTATCTACGCCGCCCCGCGCTCTCCGCGCGCGTGCCGGAGCATCGTCCGCATTCCTCCGCTGCTCCCCGGCTCCTGGCATCTGTCAGAAACAACCGTCCGGGGGGGCAAAGGTCTCAGCCAGCTCTCCGCAGGCTCTTGGGTGAACGTTATCTAGGTCGGTTGATTAAAAGATGTTTATCTCTTGCGGCTCTTGTTTAAAAGCTCCTCATGGTTACTGATGTACTGGAAAGTGCTTCGTCAGCCGCGGGGACTGTAAGCGCACCCTCCTGCTCCTTTCTAAGTATAGACCAGAAGGATTTATTGAACACTTGTGCCTTTCTTGCGTCATTAACAGTTTTATTATCTCCATCCCGTGCCTTCTTTTGTTACTGGTAGGGCTTCTTTTCCTAACCCACTTAACGGACTTATTAATAGTCCGAATAGCCACATATTTCTCCGGATGTCTTTGACTTCCTGTATTAACTTTCCACAGTCCGTAACATCTCGTTTATACGGACGGCTGGCCGGTTCCCATTCGTCACGTACTCTTTTTTTTTATGCGTAATTGCTGCTGGGAATCGGGGAAAATCTCTTAACCAAATAAGGGGGACCGTGTCGGCTCTCCCATCGGCCAGCAGCGAGAGGACGGACACGTGGAGAAGGATGTGCCAGGCATACCTGCCCGGTTTGTCACGCTCCGTGGGCAAGCGTGAATATCGTAACCCCTAATCCCGCAGAAAGGTCGCTTCCGTTGTGGAGCACAGGTTCTGGTTTTCTTGGGTCAAATGTCTGAGTCAGGCAGCTCCATTAACGGGACGGTGCTGGCACGGACGGAAATATCAATCTCTGCTGAGGTCATTTGTGGGTTTTTTTTCTTCTGTCCTGGAGGCAGAGAAATGGAAAACTTTGGTCCCTGGCTGCTTCCAGGAAAGGAAAGCATCCAAGGATGGAGGAACCTCTATGGCTGGAGAAGATCGGTGGTCAAGAGTGAGCAGAGAGGATGGGGATCCCAGGATCCTGTTGGTCTCACATTTGTTTCTCTTATGGTTTTGGGGGAGATCAGACCTCCTCCAGTGCGAGATGCTCTTCAGAGCAACAACATCTCATCGCTTCCACCTGCTACATGGTCGTGTCCCCGTTGGATTCTGATTTAACAAGCAGTTATTGTTTTCAAATGACGTTTGTCCTAGTCCTTGGCGAACCCAGATTCACTCCCAAACTCCCACCGGGCTTCGGCAGGAGGTCCTGCACCGAACTAGGACCTTGGGGCATCCAGTGCAACCTGTGTCCCCTTTTGCATCCCAGGAGGGGACGTAGGGGTGTGCATCCAAACCCATCCGAGCCTTAAATTGAGCGCAGCAGAGCCTGACATCTCTGTTTCCCTCGGCAGGGATATTTCATCTGATACAGACCAAGAAGATCAGCAAGCAAGAGTTCAAGCAAGAAGCACAGAACTTCAGGCTGATCACCAGGACGAACGAAGGTAGGGAGAGAAAAATCCCATCTCCCCGCTCCTCCGGCGGGCTCTGCCCCAAACCGCCCCGTGGTTTCGCTGCGTAAATTCCGGGGAGCGAGCCGTAGGGAGAAGGCTTGTGCAAACAGAGCCGGGTCGGGGCTGACCTGCCTTCACACGCAACGCTCCTGGTTAGCAGTCGCGTTTTCACTGAACGGTGTCGGAAAGGGCAGCCAGCTTTCTAAAAGTGGATGCACGCTTGTGAAATCCAAAGACTTTGTCTCTCCAAAGCCCGTAAAACGGTTTGATTTTTATATCTGATCCATCTGGCGTTACGGGGGAAAAAGAAAAAAAAAAACGATGCAAGGGATTTGAAACAAAATAAACTCTTGAAATATTTAAAAAAAAAACCCCAAAACATTCTTAATGTTCTTGGATGTGCGTAAATGTTACAAAAAGCAGGAATGCCAGCGCACATGCCAAGAGTGCCTGCGCGGAGCGAAAGCGCCGTGCTATTTCCCACTGGCTGCCTCTTCGCCCGGGCTGGGTTGGAGTTTAACGGGTTGGGTTCGGATCAGAGCCATTCCCGTATTGTCCAGCACCCGCGGGTCATGGGGTCAACCGGGAACGGCTCTGCCGCCCCGTGCGGACCAGCACACCCAGTGCCCCGGGGAGGACGGAGGTTTATTTTCATTTATTTTCCACTCAAGACAACATCTCTTGACCAAATCCCGGGGAATTTTCAAGTCCCAGGTTGGGCTCCATGCCCGGATGGGGTCTCTGCCACGTGCCCCTGCTTCTTGCCTCAGTTTCCCCTGAGAAATAACCCTGTTGTGAAACCACCCCTCTGCCCTTGCTGCAAGTTCTAGGAAAGCATTGGCCGGTGATTTCTTCACAACAGGAGATTAATTCAGCTAGAAAATGTGCTCCCCCCCTGGGGATGACGACATTAGGGCTGCATAATCCTCGCTGGGATTACGGGGGAAGCGACTGCCGAGAGGGGAAAAAACACCTCCAGCCACCTGCCGCGCGTACGGGGATGCTGGCGGTTCTGGGGGGAAAGAAGAGGGATCGGGACACTTTGTGCTCATTTTTGGGGTGTTGCCCAGCTCCCCCGGCGCGTTTGCTTCACGGGGAGCCTGCAGCTCACCGGTGAGGCGGTGGGGGGACGCGGGGGGGGTGCGTTTCTTCTCCTTCCGCAGCAGGACCTTCCCCGACAGTAGGTGATGGCATGAAGAGGCAAGGCTGGGGCGGCAGCAGAAAAACGAGTGTAAATGTGGGGGTTTTGGGCAAGCCGCCCCCAAAAAATGGGGGTGATGGAAGGGAGGAGAGAGGCATCCCTGCCCACAGCCCGAGAAACATGAATTTACATTATCCTTAGGATTTTCTTCTTTGGACTTGATGGTCTTGGAGGTCTTTCTCAACCTTAATGCTTCTGTGAATTTTGGCTTTCGAATGACGAGTCAGAGGACCGTTTTATTTGGCCCTAGACTTTGCCACCTTGCAAATAAAATGGGATTTGGGGTCAAAAGGGGCCATAGATAGCTCCTGCACGCAATTAACAGCGCAATCAATGCCGCGGCCGGCGTTGCGGGTAGATCTCTCTCCCCACCAGCGTGGTCCTTGTGGGTCCTCCACTGCGGAGGGTGTTACCGGGATAAATTCTGTTCTCCTGCTCCAAGGACTCTGTCTCTGCTCATCCAGGTCACTGGAACATCTTCCGAGCCCAGACGTCGGAGCTGAGGATGACAGAGAGCCCAGAGGAAGAGACAAAGAACTTGTAAAGCAAAAATAAAACCAAAAAACTTCAAGCTAGCTATTGATTTATCTACACACACACACATACACATATATACGAAAAAAAAATCGCATTATTAAATAGACTGGCACAGCAATAAAGGATACACTAGTGTAAATTACGGAAATTCCAGCAAACAAACCAAACGGAACCGCATCGAAGCCACAGCCGCGGAGGTGCCTCTCTCCAGCCGGAGAGCAGAAGGGGGTCGGCTGCCGTCGCCCGCTACCGAAGACGTCGGGTGTGCGGAGGGAGGAGGGAGAGGCGGCGGCGATGTGAGACCTGCTGCGATTGAGGGGACGTCCCTGACACCCCGGCGTTTCTGAAGAGCGTCAGGAGCCGGCAGCAAGGCAAAGCTTTTCGCCGCCGGCAGAAGGGTGACCTGCAAGGAGAGAAAAACCAGCCTCAGGTCTTTTCCTGGAGCCTCTTTGACCTGCAAAGGGTTTCTTTGGCTGAACGCCCACCAAAGGGTGTTTCTTGAAAATCTTGGGTCTTCTCTCCTCCGTTTCAGCTGGGAGGATTCTCCTCCCTTCTTTGCGGGTCGCTTGAAGTTGCAGTTTTTTGGCAGGACCCATCTTCTGACAGGGTCTGAGACCCCGAACGCTGCGCTGAGGGCGCTACCGAGCGTGCTATTATGCTATATATTTATATATATCCTACATAATATCTACTGGGCTGTATTCACAGGAGGGGGCGTCTCCCAAAGGGCCAACACGACCGTTTCTGCAGCGCAGGGAGGAGGGCGCGCGGCAGCGTCGCTCTCCTCCTGTCTGGAAATAGCTTTGGGGGATCTTCGGGTTGTTTTGGTACGTGTATTTATCCCTGGTTTCTTGTTTTGTTCTGTTTTGATAAATCTATTTATTTGGAGATCCAGATCTGTCTGATAAATCTGATTAAAGTGTCTTCTTGATTCAGCCTCCCGTGCCGGCTCTCCTTTCTCTGAAGGGTCCGTGTTACGATTTGGGGGGGTCCCAGTGGGGTAGGACCCCCATCCTGGTGGGGTGGGACCTCCATCCTGGTGGGGTCTGATTCCCTTGCAGCATCCTGAGGGTCGGGATGCTGGATTGGGGCCCTCAGAGAGCATCCCACCGATGCTTTGCTCCTCAGCAGGAGGTCATCCCACCCCACTTGCTCATGGTCCACAGCTGGTTCGGGGCTGAAAACGGAGCTCGGGGCTGCGAGCGGGCATGGGGGGTCAGGAGAAGGCGGGGAGGAAACCTGGGCCGGAAAATGGGAGGTCCTGGGGTGCTGGATGTCTGCCCAAGCGAGCTGCTAAGTGAGTGCAGGTGCTCTCTTGGACAGGCAACCGCTCGCTTGGGGTTATAAAAGGATCAAGACAAGCAGCGCCCACGTCGGGGATGGCCGTGCCTTCCCCTTCTCTCTTCGGTATGCTCCAAAAACCCGGAGTGTTTGGATGTGGATGGAAACCAGGTCTGTGCACGGCCAAAGGACAGAGAAGCCAGAGGGCAGAGCGTCTGCAGCTCTGGAGGAGGAACCAGAGGAAAATCGGAGAAGCTGGTGGCCACCAACCCATCGCTGCTCACCAGAGCCGTGTGATGATCCAGGCGATCTGGTTAAATTTATCCGGGGAAAAAAATCCCGATGATGCTTTGGGCGCTGGGGGTGTCGCCGGTGGCATGGGGCAAAGGGAGAGGGGTGAAGTCGCCCTCTCGCCCCACGGCCGCGTGTGCGACCATAGCTGCACGCTGGCAGTGAGGACGCTGCCAGTCCCCAGGCGGAGCCTCGCCAGCCTAATTAACTCGCTCTTGCGTGATCTAATTGAAGGGGAGCTGAGGGCCAATTTACGTTCGTTTACAAGGAGCATTTGAGATGAAGCTGCCCGGTTGGGTTCCTAGGGGTGACCTGGAGAAAACCAGCACAAACCCTTCACCGCCTGGCCTGGGTGAGGTTCCCGTGCCCAGTATAGACTACAGAGCCCAGTATAGGTTACACGGAGCCCAGTATAGGTTATATGGAGCCCAGACACAGGCAGGAGACGTCTTGGGTGCTGTGCACACAGAGCTCCTCTACCATCTCCAGGAGGGTGGTGGACGGTGCTGGCTTCTCCATGGCCAGGAGAAACCCTTCAGTGAGCAGCGATGGAGAAACCTGCCTGGGGCGAGGTCCTTGCTGTCCCTCACTGAGCCATTTCTACCCAGAGCATGGTGCGTTGTATTTCTTCTAAAAAGCATGTTTGACGTAACCGCAGATCTGTGTCACCCCTGTGCTGGACCCCGGCTGAGCTTTGCCTTGGGCAGGGAGGTTTGGAGATGAACAGTGACGTGCAAGAGGGAGTTTCTTTGGAGAGAGGGCTCAGGGAGACGCAGGATGGAGATGGAGAAGAAGTCTCATCCCAAGTAGCTTCCCACTAAGAGATGATGATGCTGCCTGGTCCCTTCCCAGGATCCGGCGCAGATGCTCTGCCTTGTACGGCGTGTGCTCTGCTGCTGTCCTTGCGCTAAAGTTGGTCCTAACAACCAGGGTTTGGTGCTGAGCGTACCCACCAGGAAAGGAAGATACGGAAGCCTCCAAAGATGCCATTTGCATGACGTCACTGTCCCATCCTCCCCTAACTTTCTTTATCTCCCAGACCCATCGCAACCCCTGGCCCTGGGCTGCCTGCAAACAGCATCTCATCTCCTCTGGTGTCGGCTTCTCCCCCGCGTTACGCCGCCCTCTGTTGCTGTGAGTCAGGCTTTCTGCTGCCTTTTAGTCGCCCCTTTACTGCAGCCCTGCCTTGGGACGCTGTCATAAAACGCACCCCATAAATTTTACATTGAACAGTAAAACGTTTTCGCCTTGGCTGCTGTTCCCCCCTCACTCGCTGCAGCAGCGCGGAGCGAAGGGGAGAGCTCCGGTGAGGCGGGAGCCAAGCGCCGCATCTCAGCTGCCGGCTCCTGGCTGAGAAAACCGGGACGACATTGATTTTTGCTGGTTGGGTTGGAGGTATCAGCCTGGAGGCACCTCGCCTTGCACCAGTCCTGAAGCAGCATCAGTGTCCACTCCCTGAGGGCCGTAGCTACAGGTGGCACGGGACAGGTTATCTCCACCCGAGGAGACCCAGAAGCCTCCCCTCTGCTCTCTGCGGTGAGGCAGGAGGGGCTCTTACCCATCTGAAGTGACCCCTGAGCCAACAGGGATATGAGAGGTGGGCTCAGCTCTCCCTTCAGATGGCAGAGCCGCAACCATGGGTTTCTTAGGTGGGTTCCTCTCCCTTCCCCATCCATCTGTTTCCATCCATCTATTTGTTCATTCATTCATTTATCCATCCATCCTTCCCCATCCATTCATCCTAGCCCATCCGTTCTTCTCCATCCATCCATCCTTCCCCATCCATTTTTCTCCATCCATCCATCCATCCATCCATCCATCCATCCATCCATCCATCTATCCTTTCCCATCCATCCTCCCCAGTCCGTCCTTCTCCATCCATCCTTCTATATCCACCCATCCATCCATCTTTCCCATCCATCCTTCCCCATCAGTTCGTCCTCATCCATTCTTCTCCATCCATCCATCCATCCCCATCCATTCTTCTTCATCCATCCTTCTCCATTCCTCCTTCTCCATCCCTCCATCCATTCATCCTTCCCCATCCATAATCTTTTGGGCCCTCTGGCTTTTCCTTCCCCGCAGTGGCACGGGAGGGAGAAGGCATCAGTTTCACCTTGGTTTACTCTGGATGCTAGCCAGCGTCAGAGACCTTCGTTTCTCCCAGGACTGTAAGAAAACATCCCAGAGGAGCGCTGGGGACGTGCATAGGGGCCACCTGGGCTGGTGACCAACCTTGGCCCGTACCACTGCCTGGTGACGTGCAGCCGAGGAGGGGCAGAGGGGCTTGCTGTGGGGCTGGACGGGGCTGCGAGTGGTGGGTAGTCTCCTGCGGTCGTGTCAGCGATACGCCGGACCCGGCTGTCCCGGCAGCCTGCCCTAAGGACCGAACCTCCCCGTGGGGGACCTCTTAGAGGCTGCTTTCCCCGCGGGGGCGTCTCTGGGGATTAACCCTTTTAATTGGATCAGCAGCCGCAGATCAGAAGCCAACGTTTCGCCGTCGGCGGCATCGCCTCCCTCGCCCCGCTCCTCCTCCCTGCGTCCGTTTGCCTCTGCAGGGATCGCCCCGTTCCCACCCCGAGCTGTGAAGTCGGGGTTGATTTGGGGGCAGAGCCGGCACAGCGCCCTGGCACCTTTCATCTCTTGCAACAATGAGTTTGCAGGGCAGGCTTGGGCTTTCTGCATGAGGTTTCGGGGGGGGACACTACTCCAAGAGCCTACAGGAGACGTTACCCATGTGTCTGCTGCAGCCGTGACCATCCCACCACGGCTCAGGGGTCAGCAGGTCCTCAGCCCGTGACCCCTCACTGGCGATTGCATTTGCTCCCCTAACCCCGTGGGAGCTCAGCACCTTCCTAGTCTTTCTCTACGGCTGGGCCACCTTCCTTACAGCTCCTCAACGGGGTTTGCAGCCCCGTCATCGTCTGGTTGTGCTGGTCGGGACGCATTTCTGATCTTTTCAAGGGCTGGGAACAAAACCTTGCAACTCTGACTGTGTTTGCACATCTGTGAAAAAAGAAGAAACCTCAGCTTGCGGTTGCAGAGATGATGGGAAAGCTGAAGCTCTCTGAGACCTCCTTGTCCAACCCCACCGATGTCCCCCTGCTCTGGACTGCCTTCCCCATGTTTCTCTTGAATTAGCCAGAGAGCACGAGGAGGAGTTTTGGCCAGCTTGGAGCTTCACTGATGTGGATAAAACCCATGAGCAGAAAGCCAGCATCCGTTGACGGCACCACTGAGCTGGAGGAGCGGCACTGGTCTTGACGTGGTCACGCAGAGGTTGCCTGATGTCTGGAGAGCAAAGTGACTCAGAGCAAACACCCAAACGCAGTTTATATGGCACCGAGGACTTCGGGGCACCAGACGTCCCATCCAAGGGAACCCGGCACGGACCCAGACACCAGCCCTGGTCTGAGCCAGGAGGAGAGGAGGACATCAGCGCTCCTGGGCCTGCAAGAACGGCTCTTGCACGAGGGCTGAGGTGGCATCGATGGGTTTTGCCACCCTGCCTGGCCTCTGCCAGCACTTTGCACATGGGCAGCATGCTGCCGTTGCTTTTGCAGGACCTGCATCTCCTGCCACTTCCACAGGACCCAGAACTCCTGCTGCTTCTTCTATGGGACCTGTATCTCCTGGAAGTCCTCCTGCAACCTCTCTCTTCTCTTGCTGTGGTCTGTTTTGCGTGCAATAACTTCATCACCTGTCCCATGAATGGTGCTGAGACAACTTTGGTCTCCGCAGAGCGCGTTTGGGCGCTGGGTCCACTTTGGGTCCCTGGTACCAAGCAGGCAGTGACAGGCTGGCCCGAGCCCAGCTGGAAGACACACCAAAAAAGTTTTCCCTTTTAGGCTGGATCAAGCACTGGAAGAGGGACCAAGGAAAGAGGGAGGAGGCATCTCCATCCTCGAAGAAACTCAACCCTTGCCTGGACGCAGCCCTGAGCAACCTGATGTAACTTCAAAGCTATCCCTGCTTGGAGCTGCAGGTTGGACCAGGGACCTCCTTGGGGTCCCATCCAACCTGAATTACCCCATGCCAGTGTGCTCCGGGATGGATGGCAAGTCGCCATCAGAAATCTTGGCTCTACCTCCAGGGCCTTAGGGTTTTTTTTTTACGTCAGAGCTGTGCTATTTCATGCTCTGTTATCAGGTTAGTCAAAACACGTCTCTAAACCGTATGTCTATATGCTCGCCAGCTACACTCGCTTCCTTGGCTCCTGCCGTTTTCCATTGCATGGGATTTTCAGTCATGCAAAATATATCTACTTTCACCTCAATCTGCGCGGAGCACCCCTTCTCCGCAGGCAGCTCCGGAGCGAAGAGGAAGCCAACGCTTCTCGGCTTCGTTCGCCAGAGACGCGTTCCCCGCCGGGCAAGACCGGAGAGGTGGAGCTGGTGACGCGCTCCGCACAATTTGGGGTGTCGCCGCATCCCTACGGCTCCACCACGGGGAAATTAAATAATGTAAAATAAGGTTTTGTTGGGTTTGGTGCTGCCGTGAAAGTCTTGATGAAGCCCACAGGTTTGAACTTTTGGCTCGTAGAGGAAGCATCTCCCAATGACTTGGGATGTGTGTTCTCATATCACCTTTCCCCAGAGAAATTTGGGGATTTCTCCCCAGAGAAGTGGGATTTCTCCTCAGCTCTCCATAGAGACCCACGTGCCGTGCCGGGTGAGCGTTCCCCCCGCATCCGCTCTCCTCTGCACATCCCTTTCTTTTCCGGCGATGGGAAATGGAGAAACCAGAGCGTTGTCTGTGCTGCATGGCTCGCAGGCTGTTCTTGTGCCACCGCGGACCTGTCTCCTCTCCAGACTAAACAGTCCTAATATTTCCTGTCTCTTCTCACACAGAAACGTGTCTGTAATCGCTCTTTTCTCCTGTTTCTGCACCTTTTTGGATGCTGGAGTGGCTCAGGATGTACCTAATCTGGGGAAACGAGATCGCATTTCCCTGCCTCCAGCTTTGTCAAAGCTTGACGCTCCCAAAAATGGGAATAAAAAAAAAAAAAATTCCCCGCAGAGAAAAGCTTTGCCAGCAAGTCAGGACGCTTGGAAGACGGGTGCCGAGAAAGAGGTGATGAGAAAAACAGGGAAATCCTTGGAGGCTGCAGCTGGTAGGGCTGGAGCCCAAGGAGGGACGGGAGGTGGAGGAAACGTGAACGGCGTGGCACAACTGCCGCCCCGGGGGCCCTCTTTGACCTCTTCGCCCCGTGCGTGTTGCGAGGCCATCCCCAAACGTGGCGTTTCCAAAGGGGTGGTAGGACAGACAGATGGTTCAAAGCAGCCGGTGGAGCATCCCGTGGTCCTCCTGCCCCGTGGGATGCGGGAGAGCCGCCCGCACCGCCCCCGCTCACCCGTTCTGGCCCACCATGGTGGTGTTTCTCACTCTCCTATTTTTTGCCCACAGGAGCACGCAGCCCCCGGCGGAGATCCCAGTTTGTACGGGCTGGATAAATCCGAAGGAAACCGCTTACGAGTCCTTCTCACCAGCATTGCCAAAAAAGCATGATTCAGTGCTTTTTTTTTTTTTTTGGGGGTAGAAATTAATTCGTTCGGGCCCATCACAATTATCTAACTCAACGAGCACAACAATAACCCACTGTTTCAAGGTTGTTCATGGCCATTTAGCACCATCTGGGTCGTCTGATCAGGGGCTTTGAAAACAGTTGGAAATGAAGTAAGAAGGGTTGCTTGGCCCCGAACATCCCTTTTTGCCTCCCAGCTGCAGAGACAATGAAAAAAATCCTGGTGGACCCGTTAGACACAGGGAGAGGGACTGCAGAGCAAACATCACCCCGGATCTCGCTGTGCCCCTCTGGGACGCGGGTTGGTGTCCCCAAATGGGAAGGTGGTGGTCTTGGAAGGAGAAGAACTTGTCCACATGTTCAACTAGCAGAGCTCTGCAGTGGACACGCTCCTCTTCAAGCTTTGGGCGTTGAGTTTGAGCAAGTGAAGCTTGAGCCATCTTCACCTTGCATGGCCTTCCCAGCAGCCAACCTCCAGCTCCCATGGTCTCTCCAGTAGCTGGCTTGGACCTCCCAGTCCCACCAGTCCCAACTCGCAGCCCTGCAGTCTCTCCCATATCCGTCCCAGACTGACGGCTTCTCCAGCACCTGACTGTGACCTGTGTTGCTGGCACCCAAACCTCCAAACACCCATGCACGCGCAGGAGGGAGCCCCCTCAACCCGGAAACCAGTTAGAAGTGGAGCTTAATGAGGAAATGGAGTCTAATTAATGAGACAAACTGCCCTGACTGGGGACAAGTGTGGTGACCATCCGGCTGTTTAGACAGTACCAGCCCGTTTGTTCCCTTATCCCTCTGTTTTCACGTGCTTGTTCCTCCCCTGGTCCCCTTCATCCCTCCCTTTGCCCACCATTGGTCCACCCCCTCAACATTGTCTTCTACAGTCCCCAAAAGCTCTTCTCTTGGGGTCCCAGCACCTTCCCCCATCCTCATGCCTGGGCATGCATTCCTGGGGCCCGTTGACCCCTTCCTACAGAGTGGGAGGACCGGTGGTGGCACCACGGGCTTCCGTGTCCCCATCACCACCACCTTGTACCAGCCACGTCAGATGAACTGTCCCTTGTCTCCTCTAGGCTGGGGGGATCTGGTTGTGGATGGGGGTCTCGGGTAGGAACATCACATGGATTTACAGCCCTCGTTTGGCTGCAGTCATCACTGCCACGTCCACGGGATCTGGGTGTCCAGAAGCCATGCTAAGCACGAACACCACCATGTCTTCTGCAGAAAGAGCACTCAGGGTTCTACACCCTGATACAGCCACGGGAGCGTTGATGTGGAGCGTGTCTTCCTCCACGGTGCACTGTCGTGGCCACCACAACTTGCACGAGGAGCTTTGCCAGCTGGATGCATCAAGTCCTTGTCAACGGGGCAATGGCTTGCATGACCAGAGGGCAGCGTGACTCGTGCTCAGATCTGATCATACATCTCCTCAGGATAGACTGGACATCCCTGAAATATGTTTGTGTGACAGATTTTTGGTCTGGAGGCCCAGAGGGGTGGATTTGGGGTGGTCAGGGGAAGACAACTTACCTTCTTTGCCCTGGGAAGGTGCAGGTCCCAGCCAGGCTGGGGTGGTGAGGTTCGACCCATGGGCTGGAATGGGCACCATGGCTTCTTGCAATGGCCAAGAACACAGACAGGAGTTCAAAAGGGCCAGAGACAAAGTGATGGAAGGGCCATCCAGTGGGTCACTGGGGGAAGCCAGTGTGACCATCCTGGGAGGGGACATTCCATTTGGGCATGCTTTTTGGCTGGATGACCCCACTCACGGTGTCCCAGGCCACCTGGTGAGGCAGGGGACCCACCCCTCAGGGGGATTGCCGTGTCCTGAGCAGCAGGGCGAGTGCCGCGGTGTGCGTTGGACGCTGATTCATGGTACAGGTGTCCCAACAGCTTCCCTCCCCCACGGCACTCTTTTGCTCCAGCCTCTTCCAGCAGCCCCGGGATGAGCTTGTTCTCCACCGCAGGTGGATGGTCAACATCGTTCCCAAGCCCTTGTCCCTCTTGTGCCATCCTGGCGCTGCCCTGCAGCACAAGAGAGCTCTTCTCCTCCTGTGCGGTGGAAAAAACTGCCTTGTAAGAGAGCGGCCGTGCTAAGGACACGTGTGTGTGGGCGATCCGTATCAGCAGGAGTCCTGCTTGCGCTGGGAAGGCGTCTCCAGCTCCGAAATGGTGTCTGTGATCCCTGTTTGCCACAGAAAATGAGATGTTCCTCAGTGGTTTAGCTCAGCAATGGATCTCCCAGAGGTTGGAGCCAGCTGTGCTCTTGGCATGGGGTTCCCACCAAGCAGCACGACGACTGCCGCGGACTGGGTTGGAGATGGTTTTTATCCATCCTGTTGCTGCTAAGCCACGCATCTTTCGTTTTCACATGTCGTGAAGACCCACATTTTAGGAAGGATCCAGTCTGGTTGCCATCCAGGATTTGGTCCTGCTTGGAGAAAGCTGGGCATGTCACTATGGGCTTGCATACCAGCTCCTCTCAGGTGGGAACTCACCGCCTGTTCCCAGCCCCGAGCACAAGCCCAGCTTTCATCCCAGGGGAGGAAGGTTCTGAGACCCCGCCCCCCTCCTCGGTGAAGTGAGGGAATCTGGAGCCTACTGACTTAGCAGCCCAGATGTGACACAGAGGAGAGCTGCACATTGTCCTTCCCTCGACGACCTTCCTTGGAAGTCAGGAAGACCCAGTTACACAACGGGTGAAGGCTTCTGGTGTGTGATGTGACAGCTGCACCAGTAAGCGATGCGGCTAATAGTGGTCGCTACCTGGGCCAGGAGGTTTCCAGCGGAAAACTGCAAGTTACGTTGCTGGCTTCCCGAGATGGGTCACCAAAACCAACACAAAAGGTCAGTTAGAGGTGGACGTAATTTGGCCCTTCATCTAAATGGCCACCACCCTGTGGTAGATCCCCGAAATTACTAGAACAAACTCTCCAGTGTTGATCTGCTAATAAGCAAGAGATTGTATGACTTGTGTCAGATTCCAGATCAGCCTCACCAACTGCTGCCCCAAGATCATAGAATCATGGAATCATAGAATGGTTTGGGTGGGAAGGGACCTTCAAAGCCCATCCAGTCCAACCCCCCTGCAAGGAGCAGGGACATCCCTGACTAGGTCAGGTTGCTCAGAGCCTCGTCCAGCCTGGCCTTGAACGTTTCCAGGGATGGGGCATCCACCACCTTTCTGGGCAACCTGGGACAGTGTTCTATAACTCGCATTGTAAAGAATTTTTTCCTAATTTCCAATCTAAATCTACCCCCCTCTATTTTAAAACCATTACTCGTTGTCCTATTGCAACAGGCCCTACTGAACAGCCTCTCCCCATCTTTCTTGTAGGCCCCCTTGAGGTACTGGAAGACCGCTATCAGGTCTCCCCGGAGCCTCCTCTTCTCCAGGCTGAACAGCCCCAACTCTCTCAGCCTGGCCTCATAAGAGAGGTGCTCCAGCCCTTTTATCATCTTCGTGGCCTCCTCTGGAGCTTCTCCAACTGGTCCATGTCCTTCTTGTGCTGGGGGCTCCAGAAGATGACGAGATCCTCAAAGGTATTTGAGTGCCACTTGCCCTTGAACCAGCTCTGTGGTTCTCCAGTTAAAATTGGGGCACACTGGACTCAGAGGGAGTGTCCTCCACTTTTAACCTTATTCATCCAAAAGGATTTTGAGGGAGTTTTTGTCTTCAAAATGGCAATTTAACCCTTTCTAGATGGTCATTGTCTTGGAAAAATCATTTTCCCGTGACCCAAAACTTGAGTTTTGGCGCTCTTCCTCAGCTAGGCAGCTTGTGCACTGGTTGGGATGGGGATGTCTGGGTTGACTTGGCTGCTGGCTGCCTTCCAAGGGCCTTGGTGCCCCTCGGGGTCACATTGCAGGTCCTAGGAGAAGACAGATGATGGGCTGCACCTGAAGAAGTTGGTTGGAGCTGGGACTTGCAGCCATAGCTCGGTTGTGGCTCATTGCTCTTCCTTTTGGTGACACCACCATTAGAGCAACCCAGTCTCTGGGTGGGGCTCCAAAACAAGCCTTGGGTGACGCTCTTACCATCACTGGGGTCCCCGTTGCCAGTGAAGATGGTCCCTCCTCCCCATGAAGTTTTGCAGCCCCGAGGAGCGGCCGTGCTCCCCGCACCTGGTCTGGGGAAGAGGGATCACGTCATCCGCAGCTCCTTGGCACAAAAGCCACGGCAAAATACCAGCCAGCGGGCCAGAAGAGAGGCCGGCTGGGGGAAAAACGGATGGGAGAGCCCAGGGCCAAGAATCCCAGCCGGGATTTGGTGGGGAGGGCTCGGGCTCTGCTTTTCACAGAGCCCGCGGCTTTATTCCTTCTACATGAAGGTACGGGGAGGGAGGAGGCATCTCTCGCAGCCGAAAAAACCCCGGGATTTTTGTTCTTCACACATCTTGGTTTGGGACGGTGCAGTGGGGTACGACAGTGGGAGATTTTTGGGAAATGACGGCTCGATGTTCCCATGGGATGGACTCCAGGTGCCCCATGCATCTGTGCGTGTTCCTCTCCCGTGTCATCCTCTCCTCCCTTCTACAACATGTTTTTTTTCAGACATCCTGGAGGTTTTTTAGAGGCCCAACGGAGTGTTGTGAGGGTTCACCAAGCTCTCCAGGCTCTGACGTGGGCTCCAGCCCTTGCTTTGATGCCGGCAGAGCAGAGTCTGCTCCTTGAGATGGGAGAGGTGGGATCTTGGGGAGCAGATGCTTCTTCTTGGGTGTTTTTTTTCCCTGCAGTGAATTTTGAAGTTGCCAAGTGCTGGCCGTGGTATTGCTTAGCCCGCGGCAGAGGAGCCCCCCCACCAGCCTGGTCTCCTCAAATTAAAGAAAAACGCAAGAAACAGGGTGGGTGGGAGATGTTCTTTCCTTGGGATGCCCTCCAGCCCGGTTCCTGGCAGGAGCTGGGTTGGGGCTTGGAGGTGGACGTCACGTCCAAAACCAACGTGCTCCACAGCCACCAGCAGCTCCCTGTACTCACCTGGTCCCTATTGGAACCCACGCGTAATTTTTGGCCTCCACGAGGTCTTGCAGAAGCTCTGGGTTCACTGCAGCAACGCCTTTGGCCCCTCATTACTCCTAATTTGCACCCGAGCAGGTGAGACCCCCAGCACTTGGGGGTTTGGTTAGAAATGCTGCTTTTTTTTTTACATTTCTGAGTTTCCATCTCAAGCAGCATTTAGAGGCTTTCTCCAGCCTGGTGGGGCATCATGGAGGGGATGCCTAGCCAGCCCAGGAGACCAAAAATCACAGAACCACAGAGTGGTTTGGATGGGAAGGGACATTTCAAGCCCATCCAGTCCAACCCCCCTGCCAGGAGCAGGGACATCTCCAACCAGACCAGGTCACACAAAGCCCCGGCCAACCTGGCCTGGAATGTTTCCAGGGATGGGGCATCCACCACCTCTCTGGGCAAAAATGTTGCTCCCCACCCCACAGGAACCGGATTTTCTGTCCGGCACTCAGCTCTGACCCAGGATCCAGCCACTTTTGGTGTGGAAAAGCCTTTTTTTTCCAGGGTTAGAGCAGCTTTATCTGCCCAGTCCTGGTGTGGGATGGACTCAGGTGGATCATCCCTGGACCACGGTGGACAGTGCTGCAGAGCCCGCGGGAGCAGGCACATCCCTCTCCTTTGGTGGTGGCCAGGAGTTGCGAGTCCCTGCACTGAAGATCCCACCACAGCCTTATCCCAGCTGGAGAACGTCACCTCCAGGCGAAGGATGAGAAAATGGGGACAACTGGTGTGGATCAGGACCAACCTGACCTCCAGCGGCATGCACAGGGGGTGACCCAGGGATGGTTTCCACCGGGATTTTAGCAAAGCTTTTGACAACATCTCCACTAGCATCCCCATGGCCAAACCAGCAGGTATCCCTAGGATCCAGGGATGGGAGCGGGCGAGGGTGGCTGAAGGAGATGGTGGGCTCCTTTGTGACACATCTGCTGGCTCAGCCAGGTCCCATCCCACCTGAATTTACTCCTAAACTCCTTCAGAAGCCCAGCACCGGTGGATGTGGTGGGGCAGGTGAAAAGCTGGAGAGATGCGGTCCCTTGGGCTTGAGTGCAGCCATGTAGGACGGGAGGAACGCCAGAAATTCATCATTAGAAGAAAAATATTATTATTGGTAGGTTATTATTGAAAAAGTACGGTGGGGAGGGCTGCCCCGGCAGAAGACGTTGTGGTGGTGGGTGAGCAGGTCATGGAGCAGGCGCGGTGATGGAGGAGGAGGAGGAAGAGGAGGAGGATGAGGAGGAGCATCAGGTTTGCTCTTGGATAAGCAGATCCAAAGTCTTCAAGACCCCCAAATTTAGCAGCCTGGATGACCCCAGATGCTGCGCCCCAGCTCCGGTGCACCCCGGCAGGCGTAGCACGGCGTTTCGGCCCCCGTTCCCGGGGAGGGCGAGGCTGGGAGCGTGGGGCGGTCGATTCGCCGCTGGGAGTGACGATGACGTCCCTGTGAGTCGATTCCTGGCATCCCGCACCTTGGCACGCGGCGGGCACCGCGCGGCGTCCAGCCAGACCCTCTGCGACGCCGCATCCGCGGCGAGGGATGAGGAGGGAGCCGCGCTGACCGCGGCCGCGCCGGGCACCCCGTGCGGAGGCTGCGTCCCTTCCCTGGGGGTGGTTGGGCAGGAGGTGGCCTGGGGACAGCGGAGCGGCCGTTGGGGACCGTGGCTGGGATGCAGGGGGATGAAAGCAGGCGCGGGGCTGAGATTCCGGACTGGGGGACCGCGTGTCCCCGCTGATGCCTCCGTGAGCGGCTCTGCCCACGCCGGGGTGTTTTGAGGACCGCGGATGGGCGTTGGCGCAGGGATGGGGCCCAGCCCCGGGGACACGCTCCTGGCTGTCCCCGCGCGCCTCAGGGGACCTGGGAAGAGCAGCGACATCCCCAAGGTGGCCGGGACCTGGCAGACGTGGGTCCCCAAACCAGTCCCCACCAGCACCCCCGTCACTGGGGGTGATCCATCAGCAGCCGGCGCTGAGCTCTGCCAGCCCCCCGAAGCCAGCGGTCCCCTGCGCCGGCGTCCCCCCCGCCCCCGGCAGCCTGCACCCCTTCTCGCGGCAGGGCCGGTAGCCGGGAACCTGCGCCGGGCCCAGAAGCCCGTGTCACACGGCCGGGGAATAAAATAAAATTAAAGCTCGTTAAGCACTTAGAGAAGGGTTTGCACTGAGGGGGTGCGAGCGGGGAGGCGGGGGGGCCGCGCATCTCAATGCTGGGCTGTTTAGAAGGGAGAATTTAATAACAGGGGGGTTGGTTTTTTTACGGCAATAGATTTATTCCACCTGGGCTAAGAAATGCATTCCACATCTGCCGAGCCGTGTAACCAGACTCTAATTAAAATCGTGCGCCAAGCGAGGGCCCGGCTGTGAAACACAAAGCTGGCTTTTAGAGCGGCTGGGAACCGCGGCTCGCGCCGAGCCCCGGGCCCGTGGCCAGGCGGCCGTGGGGCGGCGGAGGCCGGCAGGACGGGCACGGGGCTGGCGGGGTGGCTTTTCGGGTGCTCGTTTTCCTCGCGGCGGGGCGAGGAGGGGTGCGCGGCTCCGGGATGGGTGGGGGTGGAGGGTGGTGTTTGTGTCTACGCAGGGAACTCGGGCATGGTGACACCTGTGGGCATAGAGTGGCCCTGGGGACAAGGTGACACCCATGTGGATGGAGTGACCATGGGGACAAGGTGACACCCATGCGTGTGCAGGGACCCTGGGAGAAGGTGACACCCATGGGTGACACTCCTGTAGTGACCATGGGGACGGATTGGCATCCATGTGGATGGAGTGACCATGGGGACAAGGTGATGTCCATGATGTCCATGTGTGCAGGGACCCTGGGACAAGGTGACATCCATGTGTGTGCAGGGACCCTGGGAGAAGGTGACACCCACAGGTGACACCCATGTAGACCATGGGGACAGGGTGGCACCCATGTGGATGGAGTGACCATGGGGACAAGGTGACACCCATGCGTGTGCAGGGACCCTGGGAGAAGGTGACACCCATGGCTGACATGCCTGTAGTGACCATGGGGACAGGTTGGCATCCATGTGGATGGAGTGACCATGGGGACAAGGTGACGCCCATGTGCGTGCAGGGATCCTAGGAGGTGACGTGCACATGTCTGCACGGTGACAGTGGGGACAGGTTGGCATCGTTGTGTGCATGGTGACAGTGACACCCGTGCACTTGTGGTGACCATGGCATGGGGTGATGTCCACGTGTGCACAGTGGCCACAGGGACAGGGTGGTGTCCACGCACAATCGGTGACACAAGGACAGGGTGGTGTCCACCTGTATGCAGTGACCATGGGGACAGGGTGACATCTACACATCCATGGGGACAGGGTGACATCCATGCACCTGCAGTGACCATGGGACGGGGTGACGTCCACGTAGGAGCGACATGGGGACAGGGCGATGACGTCCACATGGATGTTGCGAACAAGGGGACAAGGTGACAGCTGTGTGCGCAGAGACGGTGACACCCATGGGTGGGATGGCCCACGGGACGGCTGGTCCCCACGCACCAGCAGCCTCACGGGGACAGGGTGACGTCCAGCCCGGGTGACACCCACGTCCAGGTGACAGCGGCCGGGTTCCAGGGCTGAAAGGCCGCCCTGTGCGCGCGGCGGCAGGACACCCGCGCGGCGATTTTACGGCCCCGCGCGCTCCAGCCTCACATTTACCGAACAAACAGCGGGTCTGTCTGGGGTTTAACAGCCCGCTCCTCCAGACAGCGGCGAAACGCGCCAGCTCCGACCGAGAAACTAATGAGCCCTTCGAAACAGCTCGTACGGGAGTCGTGAAATTAAAAAAAAAAAACAAAAACCCCGAGCGCTTGCTGCCAAGGAAAATACACTTCCCTAGTAAAGCATGAGTAATAAGTGGCACTTTTCACGGGGTGAAGATATAACTTTTCATGAAAATACCAAATAAGGCTCCACGCGAAAGGTGGATGGCCTTTCTATTGATTTTTTTTTTTTCCCCTCTCTCCTCTTTTTTCCCCCCTTTCTTTTCCTTCGCGAGACGATGGTGCGTTTTCCCCGAGCACCCGGCTACGAGGCCGGGTTCCCGGCGCTCCCCAGCTCAGGCTCCTTCGCCGTGAGGTGAAATGAGAAGGGAATGGAAAAACAGGAGCTGCCGCTCTGCGAGGCTTTCTATTTTTAAAAGGTTAAAAATATCTATTTTCAGACACCAGCCCAGGAAGCGCTGGGGTGAAGCGACGCGGCGGGACGCGAGGAGTAAACAAGCACCGGGACGTGCCGGGCGGCGCGGGAGTCGCCGCTCTGAGGATGCTCCTGGGATCGGGGACAGCGTGGGCCACCACGAGCCACGGAGGTGGCCGCAGGGAGATGGGGGGTTGGGTTAAAGGGCTGCTGGGCTCAGCGCCCGTGGAGATGCTCAGCACCCAGGGAGGGTGCTCAGCACCCAGGGAGGGTGGCCGATCTCCCCCAGCACCGTGGTCCCGGGAGGGGGTGCTCAGCTGCTGGCCCGTGGTACCCACCGTGGGAGGGTTGTGTGGAAAATCCACCTCCAAAATCCCGCAGCTGCTTTTTCTCCTTGCACGTTGCAGCTCTGCTCTCCTCTCCACCAAGCTGAAGGTCCTGGGGATGCTGTCCAGGCCGGATCTGTTGGCGGCCGTGCCCTCGTGCTCACCCCTTGGCCCCATCTGCCGTGTCTTCTCCGGTGCAGACACCTACCGTGCCACGTCGCAGCCCACCAGGCAGAAGCCCCACCTCAGAGAACGTTCTGTTGGGGCTTAAATATTGTTGCCGTGGTTTTGCGCAGCTGCCAGTTTAATTTCCAGACTCACGGATGCTGGATGGGACCCCTCAAGGTCTTCGGTGCCAAGCCCCAAAGCAGGGCCAGCTTTGATTTGAGATCCAGCTCCAAAACTGGAGCAGGCACTCAGGGGTCCCTGTAAGAGTCACCTCAACCGGGTGAGTTGTCCTGGTGAGCTGCTGGTTTCCAAACCGGGAGATTTTGGGATGCTCCAGGCAACTTCCAGGCACCACCCCCCCTCCTCTGAGCCCTGCAGAAGATGCAGATTAAGATAGAAAACCTCTTAAAAACAAACAAAGAGACCAAATAATGAGTTAAGCCATGCAATTTGTGCACCGTTCCAGGCAGGAGATGGGCTGAAAACATCAGATAACGGCACCCGCAACCCTGGAAGAAGTTCTGCCCAAACTCGGCATCGCTAGCGCCTTGCAGCCAGGAGACACGAACGTTGCTGGAGTCACCCATAACTTTCCTTAAAGTAGTCAAAAACTGGGGATGGATGATGAACCGGGCCTTGTCAGAGGTCAGCGTGGCCCATCCTGGTCCAGGGATGGCACTGACCGCTCCTCCCTGCCCTGGGTGGCTCCTGGGGCCGAGACAAGGACCAGGAGAGCGGCAGAACCATCTCAGCAGCTTCCTTGGGATGGGGATGCTGGCGCGGCAGCCCGTGCCGCTGGCCACGACCACGAGTGGTTTTGACGGGGCAAGAGCCGCCGTCGAGCTTCCGCAGGGATCTCGGCATCGCCTGATGCGACAGAGGGTGCCCCGAACCCAGCCCGGCAGCACCCGCACCCTGTACGCACCCCGAGGTGCTGCAGCCCGTTCCCCAGAGCCGGGGCGAAGCGAGGCGCTGACGTAGGGCCCTGGCAAGTGCCCGCTCTCCCGTCCGCCGGTGCTTGGCCTCGCCGAATTTTGTTTCCTTATAAGGCCCTGCTGCTCCAGGCTCCCCTCTCCAGTATCTGCGGCTGAGCTGGCATCGCCTCTTCGGAAAGCAAAACAATTCCCCGCAGGCCCTGGGGAAGTCGGGACACCCTCCTGCCCGCTGTTTGTCCTCCCGCGTGAGCGCCCAGCAGCGCTTCCTCCGATCCCTCTGCTTTTCTTTAACCAGATAAAGGCCGGCCGACCCCAGAGCGGGAAACTCGGAGGGTTTGTTTTTTTTTTTTTTTACCTCGCAGGAAGCGGGGTTGTGAAGCAGCTCAGCCGTCTCCCAAACAAGGGACGGGGATTTTTCATCCCTGGGAGCAGCGTTTTTAGCCCCTTCCCAGTTGCTGGTTCAGAGGAACCTCAGCCAACAGAAGCCCTCTGCGTGAGTTTTGCCCCAGAGCATCTGACGCTGCAACTCCTTCAGCTTCTTTCCCCACCTGGAAAATGAGGATGAAGCTTTCTCCGTCTGAAAAAAAGGCTTTCAGGGAGCCTGAGCAAAGAAACGCTACAAAATGTGCTATTTAGTGGGACATTAAATGAACAAACAACCTCTCCCACCGCCTCGTTGGAGGCATCGCTCTTCTGAGGGAATAAAGGGAGACGCAGGGGGAAGAGGAGAGGAAATCCTTAAAGATTTCTCTATCTCCAGGACGAGGTTTTGGACCCCGAGCACAAAATCCGAGTGCTGAGCCGACCGCGAGGCTCCTGGCTCGGAGCTGCCGCCGCCTCCCGGCCGTTTCGCCCCCCACCAGCCAGCGGGTGCCAAACGGGCGACATCTGCGCCCCGGCAGCAAGAGGGAACCTTCTCCTCACCCAGCAGCTCGGGCACCCAGCCCCGCTCCTCGCTCCCACACAGCGCCTGGGGACACTCCAGCCTCGCCAAGGGGCATCCAGGGACCCGAGGCCCCCCTGGGGCTGGCAGCCCATGAAGAGCAGGAGGAGGGGGAGTATTAGATCATGATTTTTGGAAGTCTGAAGTTCGCCTATGTCCTGCTTCTTCAGACATTAAGTCATTTTCCTGAGGAAGTCGCCTATGACGTTGATCTGGTTACAGAGGGAGCCGGGGTGGAGCAGCGGGCTCCGGTTAGACCACGGCGAGAGGTGAGGTGCAAGAGCGCTGGGACACCGCGTCCTGTCAACATCTGCCACAGAAACGAGCCTCAAGGGGTCCATTCACCACAGATCCCGATCGTTTGAGATGTTCTGACTCACATTTCAGATGCTCTAAGCCCTGGTTTCGATGGAAGAACTCTCTACCCACTTCACCAGGGATATTCTTCCACGCAGCCAAATGCCACAGCAGCCACTGGAGATCGGGATGGAGCATGTCATTTAATGAACAGCGAGGACACAAGAAAAAAAAATCTCTCTTTAGTGGCTTTTGTCACTTAACATTACTTTGCAAAATACACCCCAAATTCTACCAAGAAAAACAGAAACTTTACAGCAGTATTTCTTTCCGGAACAGTTAAATTTTCTCCATAAAAGTCAGAACAAGGTTGTTCACTCTTTCCCCGCGGACCTCTGCTGCCCACGGCACCTGAACGCACCACGAGAGCACGAAACCTTTCTCGGCTTGTGCAGCAGCTCTGCTTTTGGGTGCCTGTGAGCACCGGGCCAGTTCTGCCTTCCCTCGTCTTCCCATTATTTTCCCTCTAAGTCTCCAATTCAGAAAGTCCAGAATTGAAGTTTTTAAGGCTTAGGAGGAGGGTGCGGAGCTGAGGTCACCCCTGAAAACCCCCGACAGCAGCGATGCGTGCCGCTGAACTCGCCCACCTTGTGTCCTAACGCAGGCTCGGGTGCAAATCCAGAGAGGCCGCTGGTTTTAAGCGGACCCTCTCGCATCGGCTGACATCAGTTGCCCACCTGGAAGCCCGCACCCAGCCAAGCTTCAGAAACGCTCAGCGCCCGTCCTCTGGGAAAACCCGGCCTTTGCTATATCCACCTATCCAATTTAGCAGCAGAAAAGCAGAAGGCACCCAAAACGACGACTCGTTTCTGTTTAACGGGACTGCAGTGCTTTATTGGTCTCCAGTCACCGGTTCCCGAGGACCACTCGCTGTGACACGCCTCCTGCGGCGGGCAGAGGACGAGATGTCCTAGAAAACCACTCTCCCGTCGACTGCTTTACGCCTGTGAAAGAAAACTTGAGGCAAACCAAAACCTCCGAAGCCGAGAAGCAGCACGCTGTTCCTCACAGACGAGAACAGGTACGCGACTGGTGTTAGCGGAAACGGCCTCTCATCGCCCTTCCCTTCAACTCGGCGACTTCCAAGGTTAAAGAGACCACTGCTTTCCCAGTGACGGCAAAGCCTCCCCCCATTACACCCAGCCAGTTGCGTGGGAAGCCTCAAAGATGTTTCTGCAAAGACAACGGCACCAGCAGCGGCCCCACCCGAGCAACTTACAGAGGATGTGTCGAAGGAGGAAAAGAGTAAGAGAATTTTATATGCACCGCTTTATCCAAAACAGATTAAGAAAGGCAGAGTAAAAACCATTTACCAGTCTTACGGGGAAAGTTAAGTTCATTTCATTCAGTCGAAGCTGAAGCAGGCGTTCAGTATTTGTGTTTATGCCTGAAGACCTGCTACGTTACAGCTTCTAACCAAGGTGAACGTTTAGATCGATCTACAGAGCTGGGGGTGTAAAAAGAAGGGAAGAAAAAAAAAAAAAATAGGATACCACAACTCGACCGCCAGTTTAGTCCATCTACCACTCATGGAACAGGCCTTCAGCCCTGAACAGGTCAAAGGCCGTGTTAAAAAAATAAAATTTCACGTGAACAGATTAACAGTCTTTGAAGGTTCCTCTAGATTTTGCTTCTAGCTGGCAATTCCCACACTGCTTAGCAAAGACGACTGAAATTATTGCAGTAACAAATAAAACTTTTCTCCGATACAAAATCTAGTCCAGAGGGCTTACTTACACAGTAAGCAAGATATCTTACGTAACTGAAGATGGCACCTTGTTCTCCTCCAACGCAGCAGCTTGCAGAAAGTCACCAAACAGAGCAACGTTCCCAAGCTGCCAAGAGGACCGGGAGAAAGACCCAGTTCACTTCTTCTGGAAGAAGCCCATGATAGAGACCTGTTTGTTGGCTCTGCTGGCAGCAGCTGCCCCTTTCTTCAGGCTCTTCTTTTCCTCCTTTGGTTCCTTCTTCATGGGCAGCGCAGGAGGTTTGTGTACAGCTGGCGGCTTGGACTTGGCAAAGTCATCCTCGCTATCTGTGCAGGATTCACTCTCGTAAACCTTCTCAGTCACTGGTTAAAAGAAAAGAAGAAGAGACCATGACGGGTAAGCCTGTGTATCAAAGAGAAGAGACCTCCCCAGCGCAGCCTTCCCACCACATTTCTGGAAGTGAGCATTTTGGGTTCAAGGAGGACATGTCAGATGCAGGAATTAAGTCCGTTGCTCGAGGTTACGCAGTGGACCCAGATGACTGGACTGGCTTTCCATCCACGGCATCAAACTGCCTCCCTCTCCCTTAAGTGTAAGGCGGCAGGTTAGTGACTCAGGAGCTTTAATGTCGCCCAGCTCTTTCAAAACAGCTTGGTGACACCATACACACGCCTTGAACAGCCCAAGGCTCTCCACTGGGAAGGGCCCTGGAGAGGACAGTTCCCTCTCCAAATCTACGCAAGCATTGTCCTCTTCTAGAAACAAGGGTCAGCTGCGTTGAAGATCTCCACAGCTAAAGCAGTTCTCTGCCTGGGACAAGCCCGCAGCCCTCAGCTCAACCTGCCCAGGCTGACAAGCAGTTACCAGGAAGCGATGAACCTGAACGAGATCGGGATCTGTAGTTTCTCATTAGATGATGGAATATCAATTTTCATAGAATCGTAGAGTGGTTTGGGTGGGAAGGGACCTTGAAAGGCCACCCAGCCCAACCCCCTGCCAGGAGCAGGGACATCTCCAACCACATCAGGTTGCTCAGAGCCCCGGCCAACCTGGCCTGGAATGTTTCCAGGGATGGGGCATCCACCACCTCTCTGGGCACCCTGGGACACTGCTCCACCACCCTCAGTGTAAAACATTTCTTCCTCATGTCCAATCTGAATCCACCTCCATCTATTTTAAAACCATGACCCCCCGTCCTGTCCCAGCAGGCCCTGCTGAAGAGTCTCTCCCCACCTTTCCTGCAGCCCCCTTTGGGCACTGGGAGCCGCTCTCAGCTCTCCCCGGAGCCTCCTCTGCTCCAGGCTGAACAGCCCCAGCTCTCTCAGCCTGGCCTCACAGCAGAGCTGCTCCAGCCCTCTCAGCATCTGCGTGGCCTCCTCTGGACCCTCTCCAGCAGCTCCACGTCCTTCTGCTGTTGGGGGCTCCAGAGCTGGATGGTTGAAAACCACCATTCTGACTTGCCCTGATTTCCACAGGGGCCAAAGCAACCAGATTGTCCTGAAATCCAGACAAAACAATCCCGAGGCAGATCCAGCCTTCCCTCACCAGCACTGCAGACATCAGATGGCCAGGGGAAAAGAAAAGGAAAAAAAAAAAAAAAAAAAGAAGGAAATGTATCGCACCTTGGAGATGAGAGAAGGAGCACAAAACCTTGGGGACAGCTTTTTTCTATACAGGTGGGCAAGCAGGGCAAATATAAAGAAATCTCTTAAAAAAAAAAAAATAAAGCCAAACTCACAAGTGAAATCAAGGCCTGTGACTGAATGGGATTGGCAGCTCACTGCTGTCAGCCTCCGGTGATGGAAAGCTAAGGGATAGAAACCAACGCTCACGGAAATTAAACTGGAGTCAGCTCCGCTGCTGAAAGCCATCGTTAGATCCTGGTAAATGTTGTTGTATCAGCTTTCCCAGCAGTGCTCTGGTATTCTTCTAGTAAGCCATTTTTCTTTAGCAACTGTGTTCTTTCAAACAGATGTCCTAACTTCCCTTCTTCTGGGAAATGGGCTTTCACTTGTATTAATGCATCAAATTAAATAAGGTTCTCTACGTAAGCGGAGACCGGGAAGAGGAACGGTCTGAAATGCTGCGCCGCAGAGCTAGCAGATGCGCAAGCAGGGACCGTAAAGCCAAGCTAACCTCTGCTCACAGGGAACTGGCTTTTCAGGGAGCAGCTTTACCAGACCTCCGGCTCTTCCGGAGCTTTACAGAGTTATCGCTTTGTCATCCCTCTCGGTTATTGTCGGTAACTCCCAAAACGTGCACTTAATCCCCTCCGATTGCAAGATACCACAGCTTAGATCAGCTTTCTTTTACTGAGATCTCAGCTGAACTGTAAAACTCTGTGTTTGCAGAGCTACGGGCGCATAGCTAGTTACTGACGCTCGGCTTGCAGCCAGGCTCACTAAATCACCGTAACTCAAATTATGCGAGCTTCTAACTTAAACCGGTGCTGTAAAAGGAATTTATCTACAACGTGCATGCGTATATTCCAATCTACACGTCCACGTGCATCCTTTCAAGCTTTAGAAAGTGCAAGGTAGAAACGTTTAAACCCCAGTAACTCCCCTCTGCTACAGACGAAGGGCAGGCTCTCGATTAAGTCCCAGCTGATGCACGGTAACTCGTGCTTCACTCCGCGGATCCTTTAATTGCTCCATTTCCCTCAGGGCTAATCCCTAAAGTAGTTCTGCTTTTTGACACCAATTCCTTGCTATTGCAGCTATTGTGAAAGCAATCATTTAAAATCATGGAGAAATATAAAGTAGAGTCTAATCCTAACGTTAGGATTTGATGTCTCTGTAATCTAGTCCTTGTTTAAAAAAAAAAAACCCAAACCAAAACAGCAGGGAGAAGGGAAAAAAGCCCCTGTATTTCGAAAAATAACAAATCACTTACATTAGCCTAAGAGAGCCGCAAGTTATTTAGCCTTCGAATGACCAGGCCTGTGCAGGGCAAGCGTGGGGAAGGGAGAGGAGGAGAGAAACTGGACAACCACCGCCCAGCAAGTTCTGCGCAGCAGACCGGCAGGGTTTTAGTACGGAAAGCAGCATCTCCTCCCTCCCCAGGTCCTCGGGATCCCAGCTCCATCCCTCCCTCCTTCCTAGAGGATCTGTCTCCCAACGGCACAAGAGGGGCTTGCATTTATTTTCCTTTTCGTGAAATGGTGGTGGATACGAACTGCAAAACCAAAGGTTTGGATTTCACAAGAGACTATTAAGCCCCTAGGGAGTGAAGACAAGAGAAACAATGTTTGGAAAAGACTGAACAGAAAGGGAAGAGCGCTCTGCTGGAAGCTGAACCCGGAACAGTCATTACTGCGGGCTCTGGATGCAGACCTTGTTCAACTCAACTCCCCAGCTAATGCTTTTTTTTTTTTTTCCTCCTCTCTTTTCCATTTTCCTTCCAAGTGTTTTAATGGTTCTATCTGGGATGGGAGAGCAAAACACCCCATAACGCAGCTAGCCAAAGCAGTCAAGAATTTTGTGCCAGTCCAATCCTTTGACAAAAATCCAGTATTTGCGACTTCAGTTACTAGCGTAGCCAGTTGCTGAGTGCTAGCTTTAAATTTCGTTCAAGGAGACACACAAAGCTCTCAGGAAACACAAGATACAACCGCACAGACAGGAGCAAACAGACACCAGCTGACTCACGTCCAGGCAGCTCCGAAGCGGGGCCAAGCAAGCCCGTACCTATCTACGCTCACGTGCGACGAGAAACCGTCGCAAAGTCAACGGATCTTCTCCTAGAACTGCCTGAGCTCCCTTGACATCTTCTCAGATCCACCACGCTGGGGTATGTTAAGCATCCCACGCAATTGGGCTGACAACAGCGCTACAAAAGACATTCCAGCCTCCTAAATTTTTCAAAACTTAAAAAAAAAAAAAAAAAAAAAAAAAAAAAAAAAAAGAAGAAGAGAAAAGCATTCTGAAGTCCTGCAGCTCTACTGCAACGTCAGGACACAGAGGAGGAAAAAAAGCACAGTGGCGTTACGCGGCTTTCTCCAGGGGTCATGGGAGGAAGCAGCGTCCAGCCAGGCTGGAATTCAAAGCCCCTGACTCTTGGTACTTCTGCAGGGACTCTTTTCCCTCCTGAAACCAGAGCCATCCTTGTCAGAAACCCTCTCAAGCATTTAATCCCCAACTTATCCCTTGATTATTTGGGATATTTAAAGTTTAAATTAACACAGAATCAAGCTCTGCTGCACAGCTCTGGATTTAACCTCAAAATAAAAAAGAAAACCAAACCTAATAAACAACCAAGCAACTCATCTCAGCCAGAATTTATCCCAAAACCTAGACCTCTCTCTGCATCATCTTTAGAAGCCTGTGTCTTTGGAGAAGAGAGCGAACGAAGGCGATGCTCATGCTAGCAGGCGGGAAGGGAAACTGAAATAAAATCTGTGAGTAATCAAAAAGGAATAAGGACGCAGCGGCAGCTCCAGGACCCCCTACGCAGGCCTTCCCCGAAAGGGCAGCTACCTCCACCTGGGAGCATGAGGTTGAAGCAGAACAAAGTGATTTTTGTGAACCTCTTCCTGAGCCTGAAACAGGCTGGCCTGTAAAAACCTTCAACACATCTTCAATAAAGTTATCGTTCCACCGAGGCGTAGGAGAGAGCTGGTCTTACCCATGCAGCCTTCTTCCTCGTCAATAAACATTTTGGATTTCAGCACACGCTTCCGTTTCCTCTTCCTCCCTCCGGCTGAAACCTGAAGGACAGCGCAGTACTGTGAGAAATCAAGAGTTAAGGCCGCGTGCACGTACACAGGTCACGAAGGCATTGGCCCCAGGAGTGAAATCAAGTCTCTAATGAGGCTGAGCATGATTCGATAACTAATTATGTCCCTTCCCAGGATATCCTAGTCTCATTTTCGCTAATGCTTGTGTGAGAAGGTCACAGTGGGGTTGTCCCATCACATCTCCAGAGAACGAGGAAATAACAAGGTGTGCAAGACACCAGAACTCCTGCTGTGACAAACAGCTGCGCTTTCAGTAAAACCACACGTTTTCTCAGCTCAGAGGTTAACTTCTTGCCAATCATCGTCCCCCTCCTTTACGCAGCAGCTTCCCTGCGATACAAGCTTGGATACCAAGAGTCTCTGGTTTTGTTTCTGGCCCTGCCCCGACTCCCGAGGCCAAGATTCAGAGGGGAGAGCATTCAAATACGAGGCACAATATCAGGAGAAAAGCTAGAGTTTAAATAATAGTCTAAAAATTGAATGAACTAGTGAACGTAATGGATTCTTTCAAGCAGGATGACACAATGGACTCGACAGGCAAACAGGATCTACCCCCCTAGCTGGGCAATCCCCACTGAGTTGGATAAAACCAGAAGTTAATCACTCTAATATGCTTTACCTCTGCGGATGCAGGCTCCAGTTCAGCTTTCAGAGCAGGTACGGGAGGTGGAGACCGGGGTTTCTCTTCCTCGGGTGCGGGAGATGGTGGGACATCTGCTAAGAAGATGAACATCTTGGTAGTACACGGCTCTAACGTCCCCTTGCAGCTCCGATCATTTAATTCGACTCTGAGCAATTGCTCGTAACCTGTACTTAGACCAAGGTTTACAAGCTCTCGCTCGGATTTGTTTAACTGAAGTCCGGACAAATTGTTTGACGCGGCTGGCCTCCAGCCAGACTGCTCATCCCACGCTAAGGTGCTACGCGCTGCGGTTCCCAAAGGAAGGAGAGTGGGATTAGGATGGGAGAAGCGCTTTTGGGATCTTTGGGAAGGCAAAATCAGTTCTGCCAACGAAACTTTAAAAATAGGCGCAGAAACTGGCATCCTTGAGCCATATATTTCACTTGCTCATTAAAAAGAGACTGTAATTTGCTCAGAAATTTAAAGAGTCAGGGTTCAAGACAACATATTCCCAAATTGCTGAACGATCTCAGTTTTTTTTACCTCTCCCCCACTGGTAAAACAATCATTGCTTAACAGGCAGCGCTACACATCCCAAAAAATCCATGCTATTAGCTTGCAGCTATCTTAATCCAAGAATTAAGTGCAATACACTGTTATCCATCCTAATCTTAAGGGACACCCCAACCTTTCATTCGAAAGCCAAACAAAAACCCAAACCACCCCAAAAATCTCATCTGTCATCACCTATGCTCTCCTCCAGGTGCAAGGATGGAGAGAGCGGAATCCTTTCAATGCCAAAATTGACTGAAATGGTCAAGGCCACCTTCACCAGTTTGTAGAGAGCAAAACCAGCTCTGGAGCCTCCACCAGTGTCAAACTTGGCCTTAGTGAGACTAGCAGGGCTTACAGACGTGAGAGAAAGCCAGGGTCACTCTTCTGCGGGGCTGGCAGCGGGACAGAGCCGTGACGGCGAAGAAAAACCAGCGCAGGGCAAGAGGGGAAGGAGCAGCACCTTGCACCGCGCAGCGGGCACCGGGACTAATTTCAACGGCTTTAAGGAATCCTCTCCAAATCCAAGCGAGAAACGCTGCCGCGCAAGTCCTCAAACGCGGGGAGAGCTAGGAACGTGGGGGGAGAAACTCCTCATCTGACCTATTGCTTAATAACGACAACGATGCCGCTGGACGGGAGGACAGAGCGCCTGCTTGGCTTCTCCTCCCGGCTCCGCTGGCCGCAGCGCCGTGTTCATCCTGTCATTGTAACACGAATTCTGGATCTGTAGCTGTCCCAACCGATTAGGTCAGTGTGAAGAGTTATGACTGTGCCAGGCACGCGGCCAACTGACCTTCAGAGGTTAAGAAGGGCTCAAGTGAAACAGTGGTTGGCTGCCAAGGCGAAATAATAAATTACATTCTTCAAACAAGGACTCAGCTGCCTAACTACTGCAGTGAGCGAGGCACAGAAATGCAAACAGAGCGGGATAACATGACGCGGTACTTCACCTTGCTCCGCAGAGCCGGCTCTGGCGGCTGTGCAGAGATAAAAACCAAACAAGGGATCTGCTCTGAGGTGCTAACGGCCGGGCCGGCGAACGAGGAGCTGCGGGGAACTCAAAATTCTCAATATTTATCCTAGGCTCACAGCAACCGCAGGCTGAAGCTGAACTGCACAGCACCGAATCGGCTTCGCACACCGCCCAGGCTCACCGCATCAATTTGAAAATGTTTTGTTTTGTTTTTTAAGAGAGTGCAGGCTAAGAGAGGGCTGAAAACCAGCCTGGTGAAAAATTGCCACCTCGAGCACGGCAGAGCAGAGGCTGCTGAAGGTATTTTTGGCATGTCAGCTCCACTGTTCTTGCCTGGGGGAAATGAGGGCTCTTTTTCAGCCTCCTTTAAACAAGTCCCCCAGCTTCTGGCAGGCAGAAGGCACCTTCTCCCCACGTCAGAGCGTTTCAGACCATCAAGCCGCGTCTCTATTACTTTATTATCCTCCTCCAGCCAACGCAGCCCTCCGACATGTGATAACTCCTGAGTCAACCTCTAGCTGCTGCCCACAGTTTACTCAACAGCAACAGCTGCATGAAATGGATACAAGTTGGGCAATTGGATGTACCAAAGATGTAAATCCTGGCTTTGTTCAGTTTGCTCTGACCCTGCCTGGAAAAAAACCAAAACAAAACTGTGAGAAGCTTCAGTGCTTCTGCTGTGGCTCTCTGAAACCGATAGAGTTTGCAGGTTACAGTGCCACTGAAATCACCCTCCGAAGTGGCTGTAAAACACTTGTCAACACCGCGAAACGCCGCCTGTGTTGGTATAGCTGAAGCTGCCAAAACCTCCTGTCCTCCACGGACGCGCTCGTGTAGTTTATTCTGGCACTGGAAGCAAAACAACCTGCAATGACTAAGGCACCCTCGTACCAATATAACTTTTTACTGAAAAAAAAAAAAATCATTTAAATGGAGAGGATTGTGCCTTATGCCCTCTCTGTATTTCCAACTTGGTACAATGTGCTGACACTCATGTAAGAAGAGCTTATTTTGGGCTAATTTGAGTACATTAAGAGCAGACTAATAGAGAAGAACGCCCTGACACGAGAGGCCACGCAGGGCTTCGCATCAGTCGTACAGACCCGCTTTCAAAACCACAAAACGTGGCTGAGCCTGCCCGCAGAAGGGCAGTGGTTTCACCAGCAGCCACCCAGGTGGAGCCCTGTCTGAACGCCGTTCAGTCGCAGCCACGGCCGCGGACAAGCGGCCGCTTGTATCCACGGCCGCGCCCGCAGGAAGGGTCCGCACCCCCCGCCCGAGGCCGAGCCCCCTCGAGCCGCGGGGAGCAGCCCGCGCGAGCACCCCCTCGTTTGCGTCGAGCGGAGGTCAGCGGCGCGTTAGCCTTTGATACCTGCTCTGGTGGGGCAGCTTTCCCACTTTGCACGTTTAAAACTCACCCCTCGATCACCTGCGGGTGAATTACGCTGGTGTTGGATGAAGCCTGCCCTGTCTGGCGGCGATTTCCAAACGCTGTGCAGCACATGGTGCCTTCCTCCCTGCTCCCACAGGGATGCAGCGTGGAACAATGTCGCTCCGGGCCCCACTTCGCTGATGCCGCCAATTAAAAATTCTGGAGAAACCCATTTCCAACCTTGCCAAGGATAAACGCTCTCAAAGTCCAGCTGCTATTCAATTTTTTCTTTTAAATTATTTGTTTTATCCAACTTACATTCCTATACTTGAATACCGAATGTAGCATTACCAGTTTGGATTCAGCATGAATATTGCAAAGAATTCAAATCTATTTCCCTTCATCCAGTTGAATTTAGCGGAGCAAGCAGCAGAACCAAACCGCTGAACGCAGACTCCTCACAGAATTCATCAGGGTGGTTTAGATAGCCATTAGCTTAGAAGGAAGGAAGAGAAGCTCTCTGGATTCTCATCTTCCCCTTCTGAAAGTGGCGATAGTGCTAAGCTAACCCCAGTAATACACAAATTTGTACACACAAGCTCCAATTTGCCTAAGTTTACAACACAAAGCCGATTCCTGACATAACGGAAAGAACAGAGAGGACTCTGATGCAGGAGGAGCAACAGCAGTGACAAGAAAATTCTCCAAACAGAAAGGCAAACTTCCTGCGTACATCTCCAGTGGGTCAAACTGGCGTAAACCAAAACCAACCCTCCCCACAGCCAAGTGGGTAGGCGGCCTTATTTGTATTGTTTTTAGTGCCCAAAACTACCGAGAACGAGGTCAGCAAGATAACTGAGCCTCCAACCTGACCAGACCTATGGTTTCTGATTGCTAATCCAGTTAATTGACACGTAAGAGCACAATAAAACAAGGGAGGACAACTCAACAGACCTACTGCACGCACTGAGGCGGGAGTGCACGGGCAGGCTCCGGAGCACGCGCTGGAATAAACGAAAACACAAGGTGTTCGGTAAGAGAGCAGAGTTCTAATATCCAAAACCAGGGTGTGCAGCAGGCCAAGCCTGCAGTACTCTCTGTGGAAAGTTCTGCTCAAGTTACGACAGACTTGTGGCACTGCTCTTAGTTTTAGGACACAAAACCAGTTCTAACAGAAGCAGATGAGGAAAGGGGGCTGCGGTCGCCTCAGCCTGCTGCGTGCTCAGGGCGCTGTCGCGAGCACAGGAGGCTGGGGGTCCCCAATTCAGGGCAGCACAAGGAAGACCGACCCAACAAACCTCCACGCTTCAAAGCGCAGCCTCCCCGCGTAGCCCCACCGCGCGCCTGAAACACGGGGCTCGTTTCTGCCTCCTCTCGTTAGCAGAGCGCGGACGAGCCGAGAGATTCCAGCCCAGCGAGAAGCGGCGCTTCAAGTGGCTAAACTGCCTGATTTCAATCTTCTGCGGAGCTAAATAACGCAGCTTGTCCGGAGGCTGAGCGATGAGTACATGGAAAGACCAGATAATAGCTTACAAACATTGAAAGAAATAAATACCAAGAGCGCGGGCCTATTTTTTTTTTTTTTAACGGCCAAACAAGGAGCTGTACACAGGGAATGGGATGAAATTAAGGCTGATCATGAAGAACAGCTTCCTGAGAGATTTATCATCCCGTGGCACAGTCTGAGTAGAAGTGATGGATGCCTGATGACAGAGATCGCTTGAAATTATGCTGGGCAAAAGAGAAACCATGAAAATAGGCCTGAGGTGGCACGGCGACTGCTAAGATACCCAAAAGCATTCGCCTCTCTAACTTGTATTACAGATTCTCTTCTTTCCATGGGTGTTTCTCATGTGCTAGCCACACTAAACAAGCAAACAGCTCCAGTCCTCCTGCTGGAGTCCACCTCCTCGCCAGTACAACGTATTTGCTGTTTCACCTTTTTTACTGGAGCTGTACACCCAGCTGGTGGTTTCAATTATTTGCCCATAACGATCCCCGAATTCTTTTCCCTATCAGCTTGTTGGATGACTGCTCCATTTCGCACATAATCCCTAGCTCAATCCCAATTTATTTTCCAGTTATCTATATTGAACGGCATTTGTCACCTCAATTATCCAAATTCTTTGGAATCTGTTCCTCATTAGAAGCCCAAATCTTGCGACGCTCTGGGCACCGCACTCCTATCGAAGCCAACAGCCACCGAGGAGACGCAGAGTCGCATCGGATATGGCTCAACTGTTTTGCCTCCAGTTTCTCTATTATCTTTTTTTTTTTTTTTTGGAAGTCTTGCTTCCAATGCTGTCTCCCAAATCACTTCTATAAACAGACAGAGTAAAGATACCAAAAATGACCTTGGGAGGGGGGGAGGTCACTTTGCGAGTGTTTACTCACCAAATAAACTGGTTACGACCAGTCTTACAGTTCTGGAAGGCACGCTATCTTTCACAAGAGATTTGAGAACCTCCTTCCCGCACGTCAGCGTGACTGGCAGCACACTTGGTGAGGAGACAGCCAGATCTGAGCTAAGCTAAAACAAAGACTGAATGACTGAGGCATCTCAACTGTATGCCCAAGTGCTTGCAGCCCAAGATAAACAGAGAGCTCAAGCTACAGCCGTTTGCACGGTCTTTAGTCCTCTGAACTATTCCCTCAATCATTGACCAACAGCCTTGGAGAGCAACGTCGTCAAAATCAGGCCCCTGACCCACATGCCTGGCTGTTTGCACATCTTACCTTCCTCGTCACTGCTGTCAGATTGAAGTTGTTTGATTCGCTTCCTCTTTTTCTTCATATTTTCAGAATCTCTTTCTTCCTCGTTATCTGACTTGTCCACCCTCTTCATTTTACTGCCACAAAAAGAAAAGAGGAAACAAATGAGTATGTGTTATCCCTTGTGTGGGCATGAAAGTGTCACACGTGTTTAGACAAGCATGTTCCCGATGGAAGCATCAGGAACAGCCTGGAGAAGAGGAGGCTCCGGGGAGAGCTGAGAGCGGCTCCCAGTGCCCAAAGGGGGCTGCAGGAAAGGTGGGGAGAGACTCTTCAGCAGGGCCTGCTGGGACAGGACGAGGGGTGATGGTTTCAAAATAGAGGGAGGCAGATTCAGATTGGATATTAGGAAAAAATTTTTTACCCTGAGGGTGGTGGAGCAGTGTCCCAGGGTGCCCAGAGAGGCGGTGGATGCCCCATCCCTGGAAACATTCCAGGCCAGGTTGGCCGGGGCTCTGAGCAACCTGATGTGGTCGGAGATGTCCCTGCTCCTGGCAGGGGGGTTGGACTGGGTGGGCTTGGAAGGTCCCTTCCCACCCAAACCATTCCATGATTCTCTAAGTACTGCTAGCAAGGAAATCAAACACCTCCGTACCTCTTAGAAACACGAGCATCACGTACGCTGAACTATACTCACCTATACAACCAGGCATAGGTGCAGGAGCATTTTCAAGCCTCTCATCCTTACCCATGTCCCGTTCTCCAAAACGGAGAGGATTTCTTTAGCCCCTCTGCAGTTCAACAGCTTGCCCAGGCCCTCACCTAGCTTGGCCACTGCCACCTGGCACCAGCGCGTTTCTGATCTGGTCTCTATAGCCAGGCTCCCACACACTCACGTCCCCAACAGCATCGCTCAGAAGCTCCTTTGACAGGCTGCTTGCCACTGACTGACTATGAGGTAGTGTCTCAGAATCCTGGAGCCATTTTTAAAGACTACTGGAAAAATAAAATAGCTTCTTTCTTTTTAATGTTGGCGAGACGCGTCAGACTAACAAGCCTGGAGGCTAAAGGCCCACGTCTCCTCAGAGCTGGTACAGCCCAAGTGGCCTTCCCAACACCACACTGCCAACACGCAGCTTCCAGGCCCTTGGCTTTTTGAACAAGAGCATCAACAAGAAGACCAGTTAGCACTAACTGTGATGGTGGGCTGGGCAGTGCGCTTACCTATTTAGTCAGAAACAGATTGAGACCACCAATTAATTACTCATAGGCCACCAGACTGTAATGATTTTTTGTCTCTGTCAGTTTGGGTTGGATTAAACACAAAGAGCTGAACTTAAAACTTACTTGGAGCCTCAGCCCAAAGTAAACCAGTGGCATTGAAAGCAGCAGCACATTAGCTACGGCAATCAACAAGCAGAACTTTGTGTGCTGGAAGCTGTGTACATATAACCTCGGGAATATACTACCTTCCCTGCAGTACAGGTGCTCCTGCCAGCCCCCACAGATCGCCTGCGGGGTCTACGCTACGTCTGCTCACAGCGTGAGGTTGTCTCGTGGAAAGCCACCCCCTCTCACTGAAGGCTACCTGGACCGCGTCCCTTCCCGTTTGCCACGGCTCAAATGGCCCCGAGGCACCTACAGCACTAAATGGGAAAGAGATATTGGGAAAGAATTCTAAGAGAGATAGTTTTAGCCAGGTTTAATGCAATTTAGTAGCTGGAAACAGGAGGTTAGCCAGCATTGTACGACCAGCCAGCTCCACGCAGGCCATCAACAAGCGGGTTAAGTGATCACAGGGACCCCGAGTGGCGTGGCCCACCTTTTTTTGTCCTTTTGTTGACTTCTAGCAGTCTCTGTTTTCTTCCCAGCTTTCTCTACTATAGTATTAGAGGATGACTCTGGTTCTGCTACAGGAACTGCAGGCTTCACTACTTCTGTCTCCTCCTTCGGTTGCTCAGGCACAGAGTTGGCTTTGAGTTTATCTGTGAATAAACCATTGAAAAGGAATAAACACTGAGCATTCAGCATGAACGACAACTTAAAAAGGGGTCAACTAAACAAAACACTGCGCACCAAGAATACAGAAAACACTACAGACTACAGTCACCAGGGCCACAGGCACCGCAGAAGGGTTGGGAGCCTCTCTTCCAGACAGGTCCCTTGGCGTCACGCCACGTTCGTCTTTAAATTAGAGGGATCAACTGACTATAGAATTTTAATAATGCACAAAAGAGTCCAGAAACAAAAGAATCAGGACTGATGAAGACCAATGAGCTGCGCACAGCCTCCATCCTGCGTAGCGTTAGAGCTCGTGATTAGTATTTTCACTAATCTAGCAGCTTCTTGTCCCACTCCAACCCCAATGCGATCAAGAACCAGCCTCTTCTGGCTACACAGCACCACATACAAGGAGAATTCTGCTTCAAATGTCTTAATCTTCCTGGCGATGGTGAAACCTTTGAAGCCAGGAGAGATGTACAACATGTAGGGAATAAATCTCACTCCTGGCATCACCCTCTCTCTCCTACACACATAATCATTTCCAGTTCTGCTCGGTTTGCTCCTTCCCTGCGGCCACCTCACAAGTTTCCTTGAAGAGCTCCCCGAGAGAGCTCAGCAGAGAAGAGAACCTCAGGAAACTGAGGAAACCCATCCACAAAGCTTTCTCCATCACCACTGGGCTATCTTTACCACACAATTTCAATGTCGTGGGTTTTCAGCCCATGAACTTTGGTCTAGGGCTCTTCCCAGATCTCGAGAATTTACTGGAGCTAATTGCTTAATAGGCTTGTGAGGCTGCGGCTGAAAGCACACTCGGCTCCTCAGTCTCACAAAAACAGGAACTCGGAGACGCCCGACAGGACTGTGCCTTGTGTGCTCAGTGCTGGAACCCTACCCTGCAAACTCTGACAGATCTCTGTTAGAAAGTGAATTTTGCCGTTTACTCTCTCCCAGTACCTCTATTTTGAATCCTCTCGTCCTCGTTATTATAAGGGCATCTTTGAAGAAAGTCCTACAGTCCTTTTCCAACGTCTATTTAAAAGCTTCGGCGTATTTTCTTTAGACTTGGATAATTCCGGGCAGAAGGGACCTCCAGAGGCCACCTACTCCAAACCCCGACTCAAAGGGGAAGGGCACTCCTCGTTTGCAGCCTCCAATGATTAGCTCTTCAGTTTGCAGTAAAGAAATTAACCCTAACTACAGACTCCTCAGCGATTCGTGATGAAAAGCAAGCATCATTAACGCGCCCTGCGTAACAGGTTTTGGCAAACCTTTTCCCAAGAGCTAATCTTCCAGCCAGAAGGACTCACTTTAAATCAGATTTCTTCTGCACTAAAAATCCTTCCTGGGTTAGTCTGCACAAATATGTCATTTTCATTGATCTCCATCCAGCAAGCTTTTTGTCTGAACAATTCCACTTACAACTTTTAATTTTTGCCTGAAGAGCTGCGTACAAAACACATTAACCCCTCTGAGTCCAAAGGAGCAGGAGAATAATACGGAAAACTGTAAGAGGGGATTATAAAGAAAATCCAGCAAGTTTGGTGGGGTGGGAAGGAAGAGTTCTGCTCCTTTTTGTTTATGCCTCCCATCACAGCTGTATAACAAGACACACAATATCACTCTTTTTTTTTTTTTAAATTGCTACTTAGCTAAAAAAAAAAATAAAAGAAGAGAGAGATATTTCCAATTCCCTCAGGATTTTTTTTTTTTAGCTGGTCCCTGACCACAATGCTTTCTGAAAACAGATGTGTGTTATAAAACACTTACTCATGGCAGCTTTTCCAAAGAAGTTGCTTATGATGTTGCTCTTCGCTGGTGGTTTGCTGCTCGCTGCAGACACCTGGAAGCAAACAGAGGAGTAACCACAGGAATTATTCAGGCAATGCAGCCCTCAGAACGCACAGCACTGCTTCTGCACAAGCCAAATAAATCGGTTTAATTTGTTGAGTAGTCGGTATCTTAGATTTCAATCTCTTTTTAGGAGAATTTGAAGACAGTAGGTATTACATGGATGGAAGGATTGACAGTAAGTTACTTGTGACTCCTTAGCTAGGCCTTCAAATCTAATGCGGGTTACATTCCCATCTGATGGCTGACAGTGTTACTGAAATAAGTGGCTGGGGCTTGGGTCCGTTCCCAGTAAAGAACTGTTCTTTTTGCAAACTATCAGTGCCTCAATTCACAGTAACTGACAGAGGAAAGAACATAGATCGGCCAAACCGGGAAGACTTTATCCAGCTACTCTGGCACGTATGCCGTTCTCCTGAGCTGTTTGCAAAAAATATCACTGCTCTATTCCATTAATATAGCCATCACCAAAGTGAAAAATCACACACACACAAAAAAAAACCCACCAAAGAAATTTTGGCCTCCTAATCCCATTTATTTTCATGCAAAAAAATGGGCAACCACACAATAAAGTTCCCAAAACACTCAGGCACGCATATTTCACTAGTTCTAAATTCACTATAAAAAGGAACCAAAATGCACTCAGCTGTTACAAAAAAGCCAAACCATACGCAGGGAATATGACCATTTTAATGCCCATTTACTGGCCACCTTGCTTTAAGAACAATTACACTAATTAAAATCGAAATGTAATCCTATCCTGGAAAAAGCAGCGGTTGAGAAGATAAACAATTTAGTCTCGCACAGGTCAAGCTCCGAAACCTCCTTCGCAGACCAAGTTTAAACACCTTGATACTTTTAAGACTCGGACTTCTCACATTTCACTTATTGCTCAAAACAAATCCTTTTAAGCACAATGGAGCGAGCGAGATCCTCAACTGGTGTATATATTGGAATAACTGAGGACAACGGAACAATTGTCTCAATAATGCAGCTATGCTGGTTTATACTCGCCGAGATTTGGCTCAAGGAGGAACGTCAAAGCGTCAAAGTTACGGGAAATACGCTTTGGGGGATAAATCAAGAGCGTGGCACGGTGTAGTTTTGCCCAGGATGACTAAACAGTTAAATACCGACAAAGCAGTGACGGAGAATTCCCAGTGGACCGCCAGTTTAACACCAGAAGCAGCGGACAAGGGCGCACTACAGCGGTTAAGGTTATTCAGGTCGAGCAAGAGCGAAGCTAGAAGAGCGGTTCGTTAAATCTATTAACCCAGAGGGCTGCCAAAGGCTCTGAGGTAACTTACACCTGGGGCCTCCTTCGCCTCTGCTTTCGTTTCTTTATTTGCGTCCTGGGGTTTGGAAGCCGCTTTGGCTGCAAACATTCCCATGATCCCTTTGGGCTGCTGCGAGGTCTGTTTAGCGGTCGAGGGACCGTGGCCGTTGACCACAGGTGCGGTGGCAGCGTTTGTGTCACTGGGTGTCTGGGAACCAGCCTGCACAGACATCTGCGCTTGAGACACTTCAGCCGACGTCCTGGGGACCGCAGCGGCACAGTGAATGGCGCTGAACCTGTGTGACGGAGTGAAAAATTTAATTAGCCTTGTAACTTCTTATTTTTCACCTCGGTTTCCTCCCTGGGAGCGCCTTGCTTCTCTAGTCTGGTGTTCTCCTGTTATGGGGGAGAGGAAAGAAAAAAAAAAAAAAAAAATAGCAATTTAATTTGTGCATGGGACAAGAAAGAAAGGCTGGCAGAGAACGGAGAGATGGAGACCTCTACTGAAAAGATCAGCTGAACCTGTCAGGAAGAGCCAGAGCACTCAAACGCTACACAAGCTGCTCAGATTTCGTGGGAGCAAAAAGCCCGTCTCCACACCCAGGGTGGAGACGGAGCGCACCGCATTTTATTCCTAAACGGGTGACGCTCTCTAAAGTTTGCAGCATAAATCGTACGGTTGTCTGATGATCTAAAACATTTACAGCTTTCAGACGCTTTGACAGAGTCCACCGCTGCCGCAACAAGCGGCCACAATCGTACCGGCCAGGTAAGTAAATCACAGCTGAAGCTGAACGGCTTCTGGCTCAGAAGATATCCATGAATTCAGACTTCACTATATAAAGTCATTGCCATGTAATCACTGGTAGAGAGAGACACATCTCAGCTTGGAACAGCCCAACGGGATTGTTTGGGTGGAGGGAGACAGGAGAACTAAATGATGTGCTCGCAGCTCCAATACAATTCCCTGACAGGAATAGCAATACCCCAAAATAACCGAACTCTGCTCCCCACTGTGCAAATCACGGGCGAGGCTTTCCAGATTTCCCACAGAACGCCACAAAAGAGCAGAGCCTCACGCCTTCCAGGCCACTGGATTACACAGCATATTTTTATTTGCATAAGCAATAAACCAGTCCTCTGCCAACTAATTTCTGTGCCTCAGCATTAGCGGCTCACATGCACAATCCACTTCTACTCCGATCAGGAACTGAAATGTCTTAGCAAAACACCCATCTCTACAGCATTTCTAGGCTGCAGCAGCAATCTCTTGACATTCAAACCTTTAAAGGAAGGAAAGAAGACTCTGAAATGAAAAAAAAAAAAAAAAATCCTATTTTCTTTTCTACTTCCAATCTGTTTTCAACACGGTCAGCAATGCTCTCTGGGCGGCCTTCGCTCCTGCTCCACACACACCCGTAAGTGGCACCAACAACCCTCCAGGTGACAAATAATGTTTTATCACATTTATCACACCTGTTTTAGCACATCTGAACCTCACACACTCCAGGCGCTTGGGAAGTTCGCTTGCCTTAACGCCGCTGTGCGACTATAGCTTATGGGCTCGATCCAAAATTCACTAAATGATCGCTGAAAAAAAAGAAATAAGCAACATTTGGACTCTGCTCTCGAGCAAGGAGCTGCTTCTGCTTGGAAAGCTGATGTCAGCAACGTGCATTAAATCCAGTTGCTTGTACTGGTACAACACCTAGCCACCTCCAGCGTCTTCACAGCGTAGCAGGTCCCACGCAGACACAGAGGAGCGTAAGGATCCTCGCCCCAGGACCGAGAGATCGATGGACAGAAGGAAGGATAAGAAGCCAGCAGGTTCTGTTTGCTATAAACACGCAACAGTTAAACCTCTGTCTTTTACAGGTACTGCAGGAATTTTTCCCAAAGTGTAAGAGACAACTCACGTAGTCAACAAGGGAGAGGGAATACGGTCAGCCAGAATTTAGTTCAGCCAGGTCACAAAGGAAGAAGTTGAATTTTTCACAGTTTGCTTGGGAAATTCTGCCCCAAAGCCAGGCAGGAATTTAAACACAGGTCTCAAAGCAATTTTTTTCTGAACTGTCTAAACCTTCAAGGCTGAAAGGCAGAACCCTCTAAGACACAAGTATCACCACATGGTAACTGCAGCCAAACCTACGGCACACGTCTTCACCGAAGCAGGGTTTTCCAGCGCTTACCAGGGTACTGACGCTCACATTTGAAACACACAGCTTCTAGGACAGCATTTTCTCAGCCAATCTCGTCAACATTTTGAAGACAACTACGTTTCTACTTTCAAATTCTATACCCTTTCTATGACACAACGTTCAGGCATCCCCCTTCTAAACCAGATTGGTCATGGCGCTGTACGTCCCGGTTACATCAAGCTGAAGCTGTCGTGGTGGAAACAACACGGAAACGAAAAGCCACAGCTGCCAGGCACCGTTCAGGAGGGGAGACAATGACCCCTGGAGACTGAAGTCCCTCTGAATTCTAGGAGAACCTTGCTCTAGTCCAGCCATGAAGGACACTTGTGCTGCTTGGTCCGTTTTGTACGCTTCCCCTAGACCTTGTAGATGGAGAAAGAGTTCCTGTGAGACATCTGCAGAGAGGTGGATGAAAACACAGCCTCACAAAACAGCAGGCAAAGTCACGCCAGCGCTTTGCTGAGCACGTCACTCCTGTTGTCGTAAGTCTGTTTTCATTTACTGTGTGATGGAGAACTGGATAAAAATGGTCGTGATTAAGTGAGGCCTAGAAATGAGAGAAAGGTTTCTAGCCATCAGAGAAGTCTGACCGTTGGAGTAACGGAGCAAGTGAACCAACAAAAAGCTGGAAATAGCTCGGTTTATGAAACAACCGTACAACGTGCTGCCTGGGAACTGGTCTGGCATGGCTTAGAAGACAGCTTTTTTGAGCTTTCTAAAAATCCAGGCATATCTGGTAACCATCTCATCAGTCTCAAATCACACAGCACAAGAACAACCACCAAGAGGCAACTCACTTGCTGCAGTTGTGCAGGTTTGCTTTGACAATATCGTAGTCCGTGTTGTAGAGCGGGCCGCTGTCCTTTAGCAAGGCTTTCTGAATGCTGTAGACATGCACGCTCGCAATCGTGGCTAGTTTGGACTTCATTGCTGGTTGGGGGGAGAAAAAAAGTCCTCTGTTAGCACAGCCTTTACAGCATCAGGTGGCAACTTTAAGTATCAGGCTCTACCAAGGATAGAAAAGGCTGGCAGACCACTTGACAGCAAGGACCTGAATATAAAAAAAAAAAAAAAAATGTGTAATTGCACCTTCTTCCAGCGCTTACTAATTGACAATTCAAGGTAACAGACTCCACAAGCCTGTCAAATATGTTTTCCACTGTACACTCTTAGTTCTTCACAAATGAATTAAGAGCAATCTCTGTGCTTACTTTCAAAATATCTGGTGTTTGGGATCCAGAATACCTACATGACTCCCTAAAGCTAAGGAAGAAAACAGTCAGTGATAACTTCACCCTGTTGGACTTGCTCTCTGCCATTAAGAAGTCAATCAATTAGTGTCACAGTGTCTTCTCCAGTAGTCTCCTGAAATCAATACTTGGTCTCTTCTATGCTATTTAGACTGCTACTCCCTTGAGACAAGGGCTGGTTTTTAGGAATTTTTGGGTCATTGCTTATATTGTTCTTTCCACACAGTCCTGCTCTGAAACAGAGCTTCTAGGCACTGTAAAAATACACCCAGTAATCATTGCTTGGGGCCAGTCCTAGACTCTGCAGCCCTCCTCCCATCACAAACCTCAGCCTCTTCCAAAAGTAAGTCATACCTTTGGCCTGTCTTCTAATACAAAAAAAACCCATGAACAGCCCTTTCCTCCACAGCAAAACAGAACGTTACGCAGCACACAGTTCAACAAACGTGACAGATGGTAGTTGCACCGCTTGACAGGCTAATATCCTGATAAAGACAGCTTGAGCTAGAAATACACTTCAGATTTCAAAAAAGGAAAACAACACAACGTCTTTCAAGCAAAGTTAGATCATCGGTACGGAGAGTTAACGTCACAAATGCCACAGTAGATTGTCAAACGTCAAAGACGTTATTTGAAAGGGATGAAGAGCCCGCAGTTGTGTTTCAACTGCTACGGATCAGATCTCACGAGGAGGACCAGACCTGGAGGAGATGGTAAGACAACTGACAGCACATGGAGAGCAATTTCAGGAAGCAGTGTTATAGCGGTGGGTTTTTTCACCTTTTACTGTGAAAGCAAATACACCAGACAACACTGAGAACTTGCTTGTGGGACATTTAACTAATGTCCACATCACCGAGGGCAAACAAAGACTGCAATCCCATTTAACCAACAACTAGAGTTATCTGCTTCAGCGTCCTTGGGAGCTGGAGCTCACAGGTGTTCTAAAACTGAGACGTTGCTGTACACTCCTCAGCTAGTGCTGCCTTTAAGGAGGAGCTGTCTGTCAGTGGCAGGGAGGTGGAAAAGAATTGCTGACTGAAATGTTCAGCATTAAAAAAATAAAATAAAAAAAACTCAGACCCAAATCACAAGTCTGAAGTTATACAGCTTTTGGCTCAGATATTCAAAATTCTGAGAAAAAGCTGGTACAACAAGTACACACCTGAACCCAGCAGCCTGACTCGGCATTTACGTGCAGATGGCAAGGTCTGAGCTTTATTCACTTCGCTGTTCTTTCAAAGAAAACCGTTAAAACCACATCATTTTCATCATCTGCTTACCTTCGAGTTGATCCTCTCTCACTACTGCAACCTTGTGGCACTGCAAAAAAAAAAAAAAAAAAAAAGAAAAAGATGGCAACCTTAAGATTTGAAAAGATCTGTTGTACATAAAACTGATATTTTTAGTTATCTACTGAATAAGAAGGTCTAGAGATCGTAGGTGCAGCATTATAGCTGCAAAGAACTCTGCCAACCCCTTTGAACAGCCATGAGGCACTGGTTTTTAAAGCTCTGCCTTCCTGCTGTTCTAACAGACCGCTTTACAGATCCCTACAACCCTGAAGAAATGCTCTGCCCTCCGTTCCTGACACTGGGAGACGAGACACAGATGAGAGGAGAGCTAAACAACTGCGCAGCAGAGTGGAGATTGGATTACTGGATTGCCAGTAAACTCTAACGTAGCGATCCGTGGTATGGACACGGCACCAGAGAAGCAAAACACCATGAAAAATAAAGCATTAATTTAAAATGTTTTTGGAAATGTGCTCTACGGCCAGTCTTCAAGGAGTATACCTGCTCCATGACACTGAACAGGCTGCAGTTAATACAGAGAGTGTCCAAACAGCCAGACGGGACAAACCCCAACCATTAATTTTGTGTTTATCTGATACTAGCCATCAAAAGACTAAGAGGCAAGAAAAAAAAAAAAACCCACAGGCAACCTGAAATGGTAAAGAAAGACTGAGAGTCTCAGTCCGTTAGCGAGGCAGACAAGTTTCAAGTAAAGAGCGTGCAGTAGTTAAGAGGCGATGAGAATTATTTGTGCCAGGTTTCTATTTGCACCTCCCTTCAGAGGAGGCGAATCCGCAGCCCTGGGGCTACACCTACTGACAGCAGGCAGTAGCGCAGGGTCACCGGCCAGCACAGGGCTGCATCTGAAGCACTCGCACCCCTTTCCTACCCAAAATTGACTTCCGCCAGGTAATACCCACCAGGCACTCCAGTGCCTGCTTGTCTTCTGGAAATATCTTCCAGACCTGACCTCCTCTCCTGCCTGCTCTGGCCAGCCCTCAGACACTCGGTTCGAGGAGCTTTAAACTCCTCCTGTGCGGCATTCCCAATCCCGGTGGCGTTTCCTCTCTGCCCCTAACAGCTCACTGCACCTGCAGGTCATCTTTCTTAGCTTCGCGGTATTCAAAAACAAGATATTTGAAAAGAAGGGAAAAAAAAAAAAAGTGACCTTTATATGTTTACCTTGGTAGATCTTGTTTTAAAAATAGACAAGCTGCTACGATAGAGTTTAAAAAAAATTAGTTGTATCCTATGGTTTTATTAGTGAGGGGGGACTATGGTGGCAGCTTCTTACTGGTCCCGACTGGGGCTAAACCACGTCACTATGTCAGAATTCACTTGTTTGTTTTAAATACACTACGGCAAATTTTAAAATAACAGAATGTGTTGGAAACCTCTGGTCAGTTCTAGTGAGCCAAGAGATGCTACCTTGTTGCTTCCCAAAGAAATCAGAGGAAAGTCTGTTAAACTCAGGCTATGAATGCGACACTCCCCGTACAGCTTTAAATAATTATATTCCGTTATACAGAATTAATAGAATAAGTTAATGATTGCCTTCCATTTCAGGCAGGTTTGGAGATGTAAAGAGAACATTCTATGCAAGCGAGCCAGTTTATTATTTAGGAAAATATTAAAAAAGGTTTGTTAAGGGTTTTTTTTCCAATCTATAAATAAAAGCCAGGACACCTTGAGATATAAATTCTAAATGCAGACGGAGGATTGTATTGTAGGAAGTATTTGGGTATCTAAGGCTACTAACAGACACCTAGAGGAGCGTCAAAGGCATTCGGTGTCTGGTTATTGAATTCTTCTGAGAACAAAACGAAATGGGCACTCAATTTGCTCATCTTCTTTCAAAAACCCCTGGGGTACTCCTGAAGCTTTAGGTTACATGCTTGAAAAATGTGACAAGCAGCAACGAGAAAAAATAAATGTTAACTACAAGCAGTGATTCCTTGGCTTACTAAGTCAGCGCATTTAAAATACAAAATACTGTTAATAAATTTATGCTTCTCTTGTGTACCAGGATTTAAAAGTTGCTTTATTTAACAAGACAACTTCAACTGTTTATTTATTATTTATTATTACTCTAACCGGATTCCAGGCTCTCCCCAAACACTTCTCTCCACTCCACAGCAGGTCCTGGGAAATGGATTAGCCGATTTCACAAGGGTCCCTCCAGACTATTTTAGAAAATTTGCTGTCCAATATTAGTGACAGGATTGAGAAGTGACCGGTAACAGGATTTAAGTGAATTAATTAAAAACCCTGCTGCGTTATTCAGCACTGTCTTATCAAACCACGACCAGCTGATCTCCCTCCCCACTGCCTGTATGCTGGGACGGATACAGTGCCTTATTTTCTGCACGTAGAGAGGACCTGGCACATTGTGTCTGCTGCTGGAAAAAGGGAGCAAGCTCAGCTTTTGACCAAAAAATTACAAAACAAGATGGGAGACACACGAACAAAGAGCTCACAGACACCTTTGAGAAATAAAACACTCACAACGTGTCCGTTCTGGATGAGGTTTCCTGCTACTAAGTAGGTGACGTGAAGCTGAGCTCCCAAATTCTCCTTTCGCTTCCTCTCTACATAATCATACAGCATCCTGCACAAAAGAAACCAGTGTTAATCACCTAGAAAGGAAAAAGCCTGTCACCACCCCTTCCGTGAAGCTTACGCAGCAAGAGCAAAGCCAGCCTGACGTGGAAACCTTTCACATAAGCACAGTTATTTTACCCAGGATTAAACTAATCTTACTGGGACACCGTTCTCTGCCACTTCGAAGAATCTCAGTCCAACAACTGTATAACCAAAGGTGACACCAGTACAAGCTCTCAAAGCTCTAACAGTTGGTCGCAGACGGTCTCACATCCTCTGGGCAGCTTGTTCCAAAGCCTCCTCTTGAGAAAGCCGTTTCCCTTGTCACAGCCCGGCATTCTGAGACACCTGGGAGAGGGACCGGCGATTTTTGGTACGCGATCACACCGCCAGGGGTACATACACAATCCCAGTTACAGCCACTGACATGGTGATCAGAAACCAGTGATGAGGAGATTGAGCTGAGCCTCAAGCTTTCAGCTCCTGCTTTTACGACGAGCGCCCCACGTAACCGGGCAGTCGCTACTGCACGCTCCACGGGGATGCTATCTGGTAAAAATATTAGAAGATCGTTATTTCTACAGAGACAGACTGCAATTAGCATGCTGCCACAGCCAACCCGGCTCACTAAAATAATTCACTTGTGTTATCAGGCATTCCTCCAGCTTCGAGGAGAGTTTTAAGCATCGAGATGCCACAGGAGTTCTCCATCTCCAGGGTGCTTTCAAGGGTATGAGAAGGCGCCTCCGTTTCTCCTGGGCCATCATCTTCACGGCAAAAAGTTCTCTGGCTCCTTCTGTTTTACTGCATGACCACAACTGTTCCCAGCAGAGCTCTCCAGCCAGGTCTACACCGTCACTGAAGCACACTCAGATTTACACATCATCTAAACTGTTCACACAACGCAGAGGAAAGAGACCAAACAATCTCTTCATCACATTAAGTGCCCCAGTTGATATTCTGTAGTTTGGACAAGACAGGTGAAGCTGGGCTCACTACACTGCAGCCGAGTACCAGCAAACGCCCCTTTAGGTCCAAGCTACAGCCAGAAACAAGGAGAGAAAATAGTTGTGTTATGGGACTTGACATTCCTACAGAGCCTTCAAATCTTACGCTTAACTTTACCTTGCTGTGTAGCAACAGTCCTGGAATCCTTGAGAGCTCATTCTTTGTTTTATAGGATACATAAGAGGTTACGGCAATTTTTATTCTTCAAAATACACAATTTGGAGAAGCAAAATCGTTCTGACAGCACAGCCGGCTTTGCCATCCTTCAAACATTTACCTGTGCCCGTCAAGCCTGGCAAGCAGGGATTTACAACGCGCCACGCAGCAGGGTGATCAGAGCGGACGTGCCGCACACGCGAGCTGCAGTTACCACCAGTGCTGTTCGGCGTTTCCCTGAGGCCGCTCCCAGCGATACCCACGGATACGGATGGCATCCTGAGCTGGGATACGCAGAGAAGCGTGGCTCTGCTTGCAGGACTGGCGCCAAGCTCAGAAAACACATCTGTGTTTCAGGATGAAAGGAGCTGCATACATTTCTGCAGCGATGTAACGCTAAAACAGCTGCTCTGGGCCAAGCATTCAGAGTTGCGATACGACGCAGCACGAGGTGTCCAGCCGAGCGCTGCTCTCCAAAGCACAACTCCCAAAGTCTCCTAACGTAGGAGGGAGTAAGGAGCTGAGTAACATAACCAACTGTACATGCAGGATTTTAAACTCTTTCCCGATAGATAATTTTAATATATTAACCACAAACAGTAATTAACAAGGCTCTGCCACAAAACAAAACGTTTGTGGGATGCACAAATACCTACTGTTTAGCTTGGTTGACGTGGACTCCCAGGGTATAGCTCAGCCATTTGTACGTTACCTGTACAGGGGGAAAAAAGCAAACAAACAAACAACTTTAGTTAGAACACCTCTCTTGACTTGTTAAACTGCCCTCTTTTGCTCGTTTCGCGGGTAAATCAAACTCTCTAGACCCACTCTCCTCCAAGAAACCCACAGCGAAACCTGTTAGAAGTGAGAACGCGCACCCACCTGTGCTTTAAGGAGGAGACTGAACCCAAGAGCCAAACAAACTGCCCTCACAGGTGTGGTTTTGTGAAATGCCGCTGCATGACTACGAACTCTGCAAAACGCCCGCGCTGCTTAGCTTCACAACGGAGAAAACCATTAAACAGCACAATTTTTAATTGTGAGAAGCTCTTCTTGCTCTCCCAAACAACTACTGAGGATTTATTGCGTTTCTGCCACCCTGGGACACGAGGATCTCTGCCTGCATCACAAGTCCGACCGCACCGTGTGTAAATCCCGGGAGAGCACAGCGCTAAACTCAGCCCTGCCACTGACTTGTTGTATTATTTAAACCAAGCACATCTTTTACACCTGTTTCTCCTTTGCCTTTTTAAACTAACCCTCAGGCTAGCGCCTCTCCTCTTTCAAACACAACAATTAAATTACACTTAATTAGTCCAGCAGTTTACTGAAATAAGCCCTAACGACACAGGCAGCTCACGTTAATACCACCGCTTTGACAGACGCGATGCACCCACTTTACTGTGGCACTTTTTAGGCAAAAATCTTCATTTTGAAAGAAAGACAGCCACACACGCCTATAATTTTTCTGAATTGTCCTTAAAAAAAAAAAAAAAAAAAAAAAAAGCAAGGCTTCAAAAGGCTACAGACAATAAGTGCAAACTTTACTTCTAAGCTAAAATAGGGGACTAGACTGCCCCAACCTTTCCTGGGAAAAAACCAGAGTGTTCTACACTTCTGCTGTTTATAATTGAGCTAAAACACTGCTGTCACTACGCTGTTTGGGGGTTTTGTTTTGTTTGTTGTTGTTGTTTTTGAGGAAAACCTGCTCACCTATTAGGGAGCATAAGGAATGTGGGGGGAGCTGCTTTTCCTGCGATATAAACACTGCCGTTACCAATTGTCTTCAGAGGCATTCAATTAATGTAAAGCCAAAGGAGGGAAAAAAAAAACCAAACAACTTGACAAGAAAGGCGTTTCCTCTGCAGCTCGAGAGGAAGCCCAAAAGACCAGTAAAACCCGAGCAACGCGCCCTGAGGGGCCCGGGCGGCTGCAGCTGCCGAGGCCTCCTTTCTTCCGAGGCTGAGCACCCACGCGTGTCCCGCAGGTGGGTGCGATGCGGGGGAGGGGGGGCACTGCCAACGGAAAGCAGCTGGTTTGAGCTGTTTGAACCGAAATTGGGGGGTGGAGGGGGGCTGCAGCGCCTCAGGCGCTGACACGGGCCCAGGCCCCGGCAGTGCACCCCCCCCCCGTCTCTAGCACCCCCAGCGCCAGGTTTGGGGCCCAGACTGAAGGGGTTCCCCCAAACCTGCAGGCTGACCGCCCCCCTCCAACGGCACCCACGCGTGGTGGTGGTGGTGGCGGGGGACGGGGGGAGGCGCTCCCTCCTGAGGGGGTCCCGCAATGGCGGCGGCCTCCCGCACCCCCCCCGCCCCGCAGCCCCGCCGGCGGGACTCACAATGCGGTTCTGGTCGGTGACGAACTCGTCGATGTTCTCCAGGTAGAGCTCGTCCTCCATGGCGGGGCTGGGCGGACAGGCCCGGGTAGGCCGCGGGCGGGGGCCTTCCCGCGCAGCTCAGGGCCGCGGCCGCCAGCTCGCCGCCATGGTAACCGGCCGACGCGACGGCGGCCCCGCGGGGACAAAATGGATCTGCGCGCGTTAGGCGAGGCTCCGCCGCCGCATGGTCCTTGAGCCCGGCCGGCTCCGGTCAGGCCACGCCCTTCCGCTCTGCCCGCCCCGCCCCGCCGCCTCGGGGCGTCCGGTCACGGAGCCGGGGGACCGCGGTGTCCCCTCATGGCCCCACGCTGTCCCCTCATGGCCCCACGGCCCAACATTGTCCCCTCATATGTCCCCACGTTGTCCCTTCACAGGCCCATGTCCCCATATGGTCCCCTCACACATCCCCATGTCATCTCCTCATGGCCCCATGGCCCCACACCGTCCCCTCACAGACCCGTGACCCCACGCCATCCCCTCACAGACCCTTGTCCCCATATGGTCCCCTCACACATCCCCACGTCATCTCCTCATGGCCCCGTGGCCCCACGCCATCCCCTCACAGGCCCGTGACCCCACGCCATCCCCTCACAGACCCATGTCCCCATATGGTCCCCTCACACATCCCCACGTCATCTCCTCATGGCCCCACGGCCCCACGCCGTCCTCTCACAGACCCGTGACCCCACGCCATCCCCTCACAGACCCATGTCCCCGTATGGTCCCCTCACACATCCCCACGTCATCTCCTCATGGCCCCATGGCCCCACGCCATCCCCTCACAGACCCGTGACCCCACGCCATCCCCTCACAGACCCATGTCCCCGTATGGTCCCCTCACACATCCCCACGTCATCTCCTCATGGCCCCATGGCCCCACGCCATCCCCTCACAGACCCGTGACCCCACGCCATCCCCTCACAGACCCATGTCCCCGTATGGTCCCCTCACACATCCCCATGTCATCTCCTCACGGCCCCACGGCCCCACGCCATCCCCTCACAGACCCGTGACCCCACGCCATCCCCTCACAGACCCATGTCCCCGTATGGTCCCCTCACACATCCCCACGTCATCTCCTCACGGCCCCACGCCGTCCCCTCACAGACCCGTGACCCCACGCCATCCCCTCACAGACCCATGTCCCCGTATGGTCCCCTCACACATCCCCATGTCATCTCCTCATGGCCCCATGGCCCCACGCCATCCCCTCACAGACCCGTGACCCCACGCCATCCCCTCACAGACCCATGTCCCCGTATGGTCCCCTCACACATCCCCATGTCATCTCCTCATGGCCCCATGGCCCCACGCCATCCCCTCACAGACCCGTGACCCCACGCCATCCCCTCACAGACCCATGTCCCCATATGGTCCCCTCACACATCCCCACGTCATCTCCTCATGGCCCCATGGCCCCACGCCATCCCCTCACAGACCCATGACCCCACGCCATCCCCTCACAGACCCATGACCCCACGCCATCCCCTCACTGACCCATGTCCCCATGCCATCACCTCACATGTCCCCATGCCGTCCTCGCACGGCCCCGTGGCCCCACACCGTCCCCTCACACATCCCCGCACTGTCCCCTCACGGACCCGTCTCATCCCCTCACACGTCATCACGCCGTCCCCTCACAGACCCATGTCCCTCACGGCCCCGCGGCCTTCCCGCCATCCCGCTCCTCCTCGCCTCCATCGTCCCGGCCGTCGGCTGCCCCGGCGGCCTGTCCCTGGGCAGGACGCAGAGGAGGGCAAACCACCCACTTGCTGAGAATCGCCAATTTTCCCTTTTTCACATTTTCCTTTTTTTTTCCAGCCCTGCCTGATCCTCACGGGAACGGCGGAGGGGAACCAGGCATTGGAATCCTGCCGCTCCCCCCCCCAAATAAACGCTGTCGTCGTTCAAAGGCAGGGTGAGGGATTATTTAAAACCGTTCTTAATCTCAGTTAAACTGTCCCCATATTTCCACTGGTGACCACTTCCAGCACTTCTCACAGCACCTGATAAATATTACTCCATGCTTCCTTTTTTAAGATGAATAGCAAATGCTGGAACACGACATTCCCAGTCTTTAATTCCCAATCCCATCCCATTTTTAATACAACTCCACAGTCAGCTGAGGACTTCGATGATACATCGATATTGTTTTCTAAATACTTCTCCACGGTGAAATTAATCTAAAATCTGACAAAATCGACGAGGTGGTTTTGAGGGTTGGGTTTTTTTTTTCCCTTACCGTGTGGTTGCTGCTGCTGGGAGAGGGATGTCTGGCATCTCCCACCCTCTCCGGACCTCATCAGCCTGAATCCCTCTGCCTCCTGCGCATTTTTTTGGCTTGTTTTAGCTCAATTAATTGCTTTTTTTTTTTTCCATATACCATCTAGTTAGGTTAGCAAAGTGTTGCCTACAAACTGAGCCTGAGATTTAAATGGTCGGGAACGGTCTACAACATACGAAGCCACGCGGAGTCGATTCCATAGACCTCTCCTTTCACGGGGAAAATAAAACTGTCACGGGACCTCTTCACCTGAGACTGCACGCAGATGGCTTCCTTCATTTTAGTGACAGTTAAGGACGAGCAACACAAAAGAAATAAGTTCTTAGCGTCTGGCACCGCCACGGTATCCGTTTCTGCGGGAGAGAACTGATGCGTGTTTCCTCTGCCCTCCGCGTTTTCAGGCGCTGAGCAGTCCTGAGCTGAAAAATGTGCTTTTAGGGCCAGAAGTCAGTTCCTCCGATGAAGAGATCGCCGAAACATCACCTTCATGAACAGACAGGTGTTTTCCTGATGTACAGTTTGTCTCTAGCGGTACTGGCTTCAGGAAATTGGGAGGTCCGCATGTAGTGCCACGGCTTACGGGGCTGAATCACTCCTGAGAAGAATTTCAAACGAAATTTGGGCGTGTGAGATGAACGCGCTCCTATATTAGTCCTGAGAGCTGTAACAGAGGAGAAGCAGAGACAAACTCTGCCGGTTTGCCAGGAAAGATCACAAAATCAGCCTTAACATCTCAAAGGAGTCATCTTCCTCTGGGAAGCCGAGGCTGTGACACCAACTTCAACGTTAGTGATGCTGCAAAATACATGTTTAATTAGCCAGCGCTGAGCGAGAACCTTTCACCGCGTGAAGGCAGAGATTTTCTTTCTCATTTCAAAAGGAGCAGGACAAAGGTCGAGCTCATTACCCACAGATTGCTCTCCGTTACAAAAAGCCAATTTTTTTTTTGTAGATTCTGGGTTATCCTTGTCACTAGTAGGAGATGTCTCCAGCTCTGCCCACAGCTGGAGAAGAGTCATTGTGCCATTTCATCTAGGGAATCAAGTCCTTGGGCAAAAATCATAGGATCATAGAATCACAGAAGGGTTTGGGTGGGAAGGGACCTTCAAAGCCCACCCAGCCCAACCCCCCTGCCAGGAGCAGGGACATCTCCAACCACATCAGGTTGCTCACAGCCCCGGCCAACCTGGCCTGGAATGTTTCCAGGGATGGGGCATCCACCGCCTCTCTGGGCACCCTGGGACAGTGCTCCACCACCCGCAGCGTAAAAAAATGTCTTCCTTCTGTCCAGTCTGAATCTGCCTCCCTCTATTTTGAAACCAAATGTACTCTGCACATTAAAGAAGAGCCGCGTAGCAGACTGGCTCCTTAACTTGCAGAAGGAGCTGAAGAGCAGAACCCACCCTGTCTCCTTTCCCTGGATGGGAACACTTGTAAATGACCTTTCACGGCTAAAATGTGTAATTTTAAAAAAGAAGGAAGAATGGGAACAAGAGAAATAATCTCATTGTAATGCTGAAGAGTACGTGCTTGGGGTTAAACACCCCCTAAACGTACAGTCCCGCTCAAGAAGCAGAGGAGCATTATCCCCATTTCAAAGACGCCGCCGCCGAGACACAGAGAGGTTATGTGATCTGTCCAAGAACCTTTCAATACTCCCAGGTGTAAAGCCCGAGCATCCCGACTCCCAGACTTTTTTCCTCAAAGCGTTATAAAGGATTCTTTCAAAGATGTCTTGTTAGTAACAAAATGTCTTGTACTTGCGGCTGCCCGCAGCCAAAACCAGCAGCACCAGCAGAAACTGAGCCCGAGGACTCGTAATAATGGTTTTTTTCACAAGTGCTTTCCAAAAAAACCGAAAAAGAACGGGCAGAGTCTCTGGAAATTTATATATAGCAGCTGGCAAGCACCTGCCTGAGGAGGAGTTTGAGTGAAAGGAGTTCTGTTGAAGTTTTAATTAATGCCGTATGAGGAGGGGCTTCCTTCAGCAACCGAGTGACGCTGGGGGGGAAACAGGAATGCGGACATCCCAGCGTCACAGCCCAGTTAATTGGATCTGTCCAAAACTCATCCAGGTCCTGGCACCCATCTCCTTTTGGAGCTCATCAGATCTCGTAGAGGCTTCTGAAGATCCACTTTTGCGGCAGAAACGCATCCCAGCTGAGCAGAAGCGGAGGATTTCAGCTACAAAATGAAAGGCAAGGCGACGACCCCTTCCGTAACTGTACAAAACGGAAAAGCTGGAAGACTTAGGATCAAGCACCATGAGAAAAACAGTGGGAATTCTGGAGCCCCCAACATCAGGAGGACGTGGACCAGTTGGAGGGGGTCCAGAGGAGGCCACGCAGATGCTGAGAGGGCTGGAGCAGCTCTGCTGTGAGGCCAGGCTGAGAGAGCTGGGGCTGTTCAGCCTGGAGAAGAGGAGGCTCCGGGGAGAGCTGAGAGCGGCTCCCAGTGCCCAAAGGGGGCTGCAGGAAAGGTGGGGAGAGACTCTTCAGCAGGGCCTGCTGGGACAGGACCAGGGGTCATGGTTTCAAAATAGAGGGAGGCAGATTCAGATTGGATAGTAGGAAGAAATGTTTTACTCTGAGGGTGGTGGAGCACTGTCCCAGGTTGCCCAGAGAGGCGGTGGATGCCCCATCCCTGGAAACATTCCAGGCCAGGTTGGCCGGGGCTCTGAGCAACCTGATGTGGTTGGAGATGTCCCTGCTCCTGGCAGGGGGGTTGGACTGGATGGCCTTGAAGGTCCCTTCCCACCCAAACCTTTCTGTGATTCTGTCATTCTAATTAGACTCACAGAACCATAGCATCTCTTAGCTTAGAAAAGACCTTCAAGATCATCGAGTCCAATCGTAAACCTAACACAATTAATTTGCTTCTAGGCTTGCCAGGGTCAGAATCAGTACAGGGAATTCCATAAACTGCAACAAAAATTGCTGTCACAGGAGACAACTCCATTTGACATGGATGTATATATTTGCATGTCTTAATCATCTTTTCTATGTTCTTTTCTGTTTTTAAATTCTGTTCACAACTTAAAAAATCTTGAGACACTCACAGAGTGAGACGGCAATAATGCCGACAAAGGAGAGGCGTCTAAGAAACTACGGAGATGAGTTTCAGGTGGAAGAAGGACGTACGAGCAGGAACACATCTCCCCTCTGAGAAGCAGCAGAGAACAGCAGCGTGACTGCTGACAGCCGAAACCCCAGAGGTTTAGACACCCAGCGTATGTGGAGACACCTGAATTTAGGTGTCTTAATCATAGAATCACAGACTGGTTTGGGTTGGAAGGGACCTTCCAAGCCCACCCAGCCCAACCCCCCTGCCAGGAGCAGGGACATCTCCAACCACATCAGGTTGCTCAGAGCCCCGGCCAACCTGGCCTGGAATGTTTCCAGGGATGGGGCATCCACCGCCTCCCTGGCCAACCTGGGACAGTGCTCCACCACCCTCAGTGTAAAAATTTTTTTTCCTTAGTCCAGTCTGAATCTGCCTCCCTCTATTTTGAAACCACCACCCCTCGTCCTGTCCCAGCAGGCCCTGCTGAAGAGTCTCTCCCCACCTTTCCTGCAGCCCCCTTTGGGCACTGGGAGCCGCTCTCAGCTCTCCCCGGAGCCTCCTCTTCTCCAGGCTGAACAGCCCCAGCTCTCTCAGCCTGGCCTCACAGCAGAGCTGCTCCAGCCCTCTCAGCATCTGCGTGGCCTCCTCTGGACCCTCTCCAGCAGCTCCACGTCCTTCTGCTGTTGGGGGCTCCAGAGCTGGACGCAGCGCTGCAGGGGGGTCTCACCAGAGCGAAGCAGAGCGGCAGAATCCCCTCCCTGGATCTGGAGCTGGTTCCCAGGCCACTCACATGTTCTGGAGTGCGTCACAATGCCACGTTCCCCCCTGAAGAGAAACGTTGCGTTGTTCATGGTACGAGCAGATAGATTTTCTTTTATACGTTGTACGGTCTTTTGTGCCAAGATTTTTTGTACTTTTGTATTAAGAGTCCTTCTTGAAAAATAAAAATATCCGGAAGGATGTAATCTCTGCTACCACCAAGTACAGCTTATCACGTCTAAACAAGGATGACTGACATGAACGTCTTCAAAAGCATCATGACACATTTCCCATCTCAAGTCACCTCAGTGGCAGGTGTTTGTGACTCCGGGCTATAAACTAAAACCCACATCTCATCCCGAGCATGTTCTCAGGGCCGTTTGCATGGGCAGACTGATGGAATAGTCTCCCCACGGACTCCTGTTCTTGATGTATTTTATTTCACGACAATTAGTGAGCCTCAGCACGGAGCATTTGGCATTTATTCAGCGGTCGGATGGGCACAGAAGGAGCTGTGGCGGAACAGCTCGTTTACCAGCAGCTACGAGGATCTGTTTCCACCAGCAGACAGGCTGTTAAAGAAGATAAACAAGAGAAACCGCTAGGAAATAATGAAAATCCACTGAAGAATGACTACGGGTAAAGCAGGGATGAGAATGAGCAGAAAAGCGTCTCCCCAAATACAGGGCAGCGCACAGCTACAGCATCCCGGGGACAGGGAGGCGAGGAGATGTTGGGAGCAAACTCTTAGATCACGTAGTCACACAACGGCTCGATGTCCAAGTGGAGACCAGTGACGAGTGGCGTTTCTCAGGGGTCCATGTCGGGCGCAGCCCTGTTCAACATCTTTGTCAGGACATGGACAGCAGGACACAGCGCACCCTCAGCAAGTTCACCAATGACACCGAGCTGTGTGGTGCTGTCGATACGCTGGAGGGGAGGGATCCATCCAGAGGGACCTGGACAGGCTGGAGAGGTGGGCCCGTGCCAACCTCACGGGGTTCAACCAGGCCAAGTGCAAGGTCCTGCACGTGGGTGGGGGCAACCCCAGCACAAATCCAGGCTGGGGGGGAACGGATGGAGAGCAGCCCTGAGGAGAAGGACTTGGGGGTGCTGGTGGGTGAGAAGCTCAACACGAGCCGGCAACGTGCGCTCACAGCCCAGAAACCAACGGCACCCTGGGCTGCACCCCCACAGCGTGGGCAGCAGGGCGAGGGAGGGGATTCTGCCCCTCTACCCAGGCTCTGAGCAACCTGATCTGGTTGGAGATGTCCCTGCTCCTGGCAGGGGGGTTGGGCTGGGTGGGCTTTGAAGGTCCCTTCCCACCCAAACCATTCCATGATTCTATGACTGAAGCTACCCCTTGCACTGCAAGCTCTGAGCTCTGGGAACAGGCTGGGTTCCGAAGATGGGTTCTTCAATGTCTCTGTACACATTTCCTTAGCTGCTAGTGAGATTCAGCTTCCAAAAGAAGACTGGTGAGTAGATTTGGGGGCAAAAACCCCATAACAGAGTTAATAAGTGGCAGCAAGAAGCAACAATTCTGAAAAAGCCCCAGTGCAGTGATGGGAAGGGTCACCTACTTAACGGAGCTTGCAAACGGCCAAACAGCAACGACAGCCGACGCAGCCTGCGAGCGCAGTGACCTCGTACGGAGGCGTGGGCACCGCATTTCCAACCTCATCTCTTCTCGTGCAATTCTCTGCCGGAGTCAGCAGGTGACAGCTGGACACCACGCTTGCCTGGCAGCCCTGGAGCTGCACGCCGCCAGCCTGGGCGATGAAGCTCAGCTGGTATTGCTGGGAATAGCGAGAGAGCTACGTTAATCTTCCTCTTCTACAATTTCTTTTTTTTTTTTTTCCCCACCACCCACCTTACTGTCAGCACGAGCGTTTCTGCAGCCATGCTGCGAACTGGGTCAGGAAAACCAACTGAGATTAAACCAGACTTTTTCCTGGACTAATTTTAGTCTTGTTTGAGGCCCTCCAAACCAGCTCGACACCCTGTCGCACGAACACGGCTGCTGAGGAGCAGCGGGACGGCGGCATTGCTGTGCCTGAACGCGCTGCAGGCTCGTGCTAGTTTAAAGCGTCAATGGAGTGGTGGCATGAGGCATTAAATCATAGAACCACAGAATCATTTAGGTTGGGAAAGACCTTTAAGGTCATCGAGTGCAACCATAAACCTAAGAGTGCCAAGGCCACCGCTAAACCGTGCCCCCATCTACACATAATTTAAATATCTCCAGGGATGGTGACTCCACCACTGCCCTGGGCAGCCTGATCCAGCGCTTGACAACCCTTTCGGTGATGAAATTTTCCTCAATATCCAACCTAAACCTCCCCTGACCCAACTTGAGGCCGTTTCCTCTCATCCTATCACAAGTTATTTGGGAGAAGAGACCAACACCCCCTCTCTGCACCCTCCTGTCAGGAGCTGTAGAGAGCGATGAGGTCTCCCCTCAGCCTCCTCTTCTCCAGACTGAACAACCCCAGTTCCCCCAGCCGCTCCTCATCACACTGGTGCTCCAGACCCCTCACCACGTTCGTTGCCCTTCTCTGGACGTGCTCCAGCACCTCAACGTCCTTCTTGTGCGGAGGGGCCCAACTCAGCACACAGCATTAGAGGTGCAGCCTCACTGGTGCCCAGTACAGGGCCACCATCACTGCCCTGCTCCTGCTGGCCACACTGGTCCTGACACAAGCCAGGATGGTGTTGGCCCTCTTGGCCATGGCTCATGTTCAGCCGGCTGGCTGCCAGCACTGCCAGGTCCTTTTCCGCCGGCCAGCTTTCCAGCCGCTCTTCCTATAGCGTTGCATTCATCCCCACTGCACGGCATCCACCGGCACTTCCGAAATCACCCGCTGCAGCGCCTTAAAGAGCTGAGCAAGCTGAAGAATAACCCGTTACAAACCAATACCCTCCCAGTGCCCAAAGGGGGCTGCAGGAAAGGTGGGGAGAGACTCTTCAGCAGGGCCTGCTGGGACAGGACCAGGGGTCATGGTTTCAAAAGAGAGGGAGGCAGATTCAGATTGGATAGTAGGAACAATTTTTAACACTGAGGGTGGTGAGGCACTGTCCCAGGTTGCCCAGAGAGGCGGTGGATGCCCCATCCCTGGAAACATTCCAGGCCAGGTTGGCCGGGGCTGTGAGCAACCTGATGTGGTTGGAGATGTCCCTGCTCCTGGCAGGGGGGTTGGGCTGGGTGGGCTTGCAAGGTCCCTTCCCACCCAAACCACTCTGTGATTCTATGAAATATGAAGAGAGTTGCATGATTCTGGGAGCAACCATGCTCTTGCAGAGCTCCAGCAAGCATGGAGCCCCAAGGAACAGCTGCTGGCCACAGCTGGCACCCAGCGATGCCACCCATCAGTAGCCACGTTTAGCAGGAGCCCACCGCGCTCTGGGCAAAATCACTCGCTCCACGAGAACTCTGGGAGGATACAGATCCTCACTTGAACGCCACAATTTTATTTTTTACCCAGCAGAGGTCGGGGAAGGAAACTGCAGACAGTTAACAAGCGTTAAAATAAACCCGCGCAACGCACACGGCCCCGCAGCACCAGAGCCTTTCCCTCCTGCTCACAGCAATGGCGTTGCTCAGCTGGCATCGTCTTTGTTTTGCTGGGAACAAAATCATCTACATCCTCCCTCTCCCGCTGTCCCGTGCACTTTCTCTCACGCCTTTCTGCTCTTTTCTCCTGCGTTGCGCTGGAGCTCTTCTCGTACTGCGACATTTCGCTCCCGGCTTGACGTTTGCGCGCTGTTCACGGAAGGGGCGTGCAGGTCTTAATACATCACTCAGCATTTTTTTTTTTTAAGTCTCTTTTCATCTTTTGTTTTTTCCTCCTTTACATTTTCTGCTTTGAGCTTTCTGGATGACTTCCTGACCCGGGTGAACGTGCCTGGTAACTATAAAATTACATTTTTTACCTTCAGGGCACGGCATGTGTCTAGGTATTGCGGATTGCCTTGAGGGTAGGAACACGATTATTGAAATTCTTAGCTGAGGATTTCTTTTCTGCTTACGAAAATGCCGTGGGATCCGGTTCTGACCTCGCTCACCACTGCTTTATGCTCTGAGCAGCATGGAAATGAGAGAGGCAGCAGGTCTCTAGTACAGAAAAAAAGAAAGGAAAGGGTAGGAACTTCATCAATGCCTGAAGATTTATGCTTTTGAGTTCAAAAGGCCTTGAAGACACAGCATTGTTTAAATTTTAAAGATCTCTCAATTCAGAATCTAAAAGTATTTAATAAATAAAGGAAGTAATTTTTTATTCAGGTGGTGGGACACTGTCCCAGGTTGCCCAGAGAGGCGGTGGGTGCCCCGTCCCTGGAAACATTCCAGGCCAGGTTGGCCGGGGCTCTGAGCAACCTGATGTGGTTGGAGATGTCCCTGCTCCTTGCAGGGGGGTTGGGCTGGGTGGGCTTTGAAGGTCCCTTCCCACCCAAACCAGTCTGTGATTCTATGATGAGAAGATTGCCCAGACCCTCCAAGCTGGAGCCGGCATGGACCCACAAAAGTCCTGGTGAGGAACAGACAGGAGAAATCAGCATCTCAAGCCAGTAAGACATTGCATCGCCACCTGGAAGGATGCTGTGGAGGGTTCAGGGCTCCTAAGCCCTGCTTTAGCTCAGATTTGGGGAAAATGCAGTGCCTTCTGCCCCATCCCTGTCCCCCACGATGCCAGCCCCGCTCTCCCTCTAGTGACACCCAAAGAGCAAGTATAAACCACAACGTTGCACCTGAAAGTAGCTGAATTCAAACACTGTTCTACATTTTAAAAGAATATTATTGATTTCAACACAACCAGGACAGCAACTGCTGCAATTCTCTGTGTGCCAGTAAAAACGGAGCGGGTCTCCGAGATGTTCCAAAGACAGTCCCTTCCTGCCGCTGCTGCTCGCAGCTCCCGGACGGACACCGACGGGTTCATCCGCTCCTCGTCACGGGAAGGAAAAGCACCGGGTCTGATCCCTGACAGTTGGAATAAATTACCTTTTTTTTCCAGTCTGGTGTCTGAAATAAGACCTTTCGAAAGAGACAGCTGCTTCAAAGCAGAAATAACTTCTCTCGGGAGATTAATCCCTGAAAAACCACTCTGAACTGGCAGGTTTTTGGCAGCAGAAAGAAAAGACAGAAGGAATAACAATTTTTAGCACCCCAACTGTCACTTTCAGAATCATAGAATGGTTTGGGTGGGAAGGGAGCGTTAAAGCCCACCCAGCCCAACCCCCCTGCCAGGAGCAGGGACATCTCCAACCACATCAGGTTGCTCAGAGCCCCGGCCAACCTGGCCTGGAATGTTTCCAGGGATGGGGCATCCACCACCTGGAATTTCTCCCCATCTTTCCTGCAGCCCCCTTTGAGCACTGGGAGCCGCTCTCAGCTCTCCCCGGAGCCTCCTCTTCTCCAGGCTGAGCAGCCCCAGCTCTCTCAGCCTGGCCTCACAGCAGAGCTGCTCCAGCCCTCTCAGCATCTGCGTGGCCTCCTCTGGACCCTCTCCAGCAGCTCCACGTCCTTCCTGTGCTGAGGACTCTGGAGCTGGACGCACTACTCCAGGTAGGTTCTCACCTGGACATGTTGGCAGTGTCCCTTCTGGGGTTGCTGTCCCCAAATACCCGCCAACATCACAGCATGCCAGCCCCCTCCCTAACAGCTCTTCCAGAGGATTTTTCTTAAAAACAATGCTGGGATGAGTGTTTAACCTAACCAGGATGGTTTTGGCAGGTCTGTGATGTCACGCTGGCTGACCAGAGGGGAAGGTGACCTCTAGCAGGGTGACTGGCCAGCAGCAAACGGGAGACGAGAGCATCTTCACCAGGGCCGATGAAGGCCCAATGACACATCTGAGCTTTGCGAGTGGAAACACCAGCTCCTGGCAGCACGGGAAGCTCGCAGGAGCGGAGCTGCCTGCCATGTCGCCTCCAAGATGGGTCAAAAGATGACGACCGCCAAGAGACGTGTAATCAACACAGAAACTCACACCAGCTCTGACCTGTCTCCCCAGGCGCAGCAAGGAGCTTCCTTAACGACTTCCTTAACGCAGCCCGCGGTGCACGCAGCCCGCGGCGCAGCCTCGCACCCGCGTTTCCTTGTTTTTCTTCCCCTTTCTCACAGCCTTGGGAACGTCCTTCTGAGTCAACGAACAAATCAGGGGGGCAGGAGCCTCTGGGTCACATCCACCACGATCCTGCCTGAATGAACCGGAGATCTTAGCCCGAGCGATGCCCTCCCAACACCCTCAGGGAAAGACACCAAGGAAAAATAAATCGATAGCTTAAGGCTTCCCAGCACCACCTCCTCATGCAGGAGATGTCTCCATCACTGGAGGTCTTGGAGACCCAGCGGGATGTCAGTGGGGCTGGCCGGCCAGGATCAAACCTCGCCGGGGCGAGGGTGATGGAGGAGGTAACGGCTGAGCTCCTTCCAGCCCTGCGGAGAAGGGAGGCACGCAGCGATGATCCCAGAAACGCAGCCAGGGATGCTCCGAGGTCTTCGGGACAGGCTTTTTCCTCTGAGCTTGTGTAGGCCATAGCACAGCTGGGCTTGCATCGAATTCCTGCACGCTTCAAATAATTCATGTCGTTAGTACGTGCAAACGGAGCAGCCGTTAGCCCCGTTGCTGCTGTGGCCCTCGAGTATTTTGCTTGGAAAAAAAATCAAAAAAGGGATTTTGCTGACAGGCTTAGGGCTGTGTGGGGAGAGCGTTGCCGTACCCAGAGGCGCGACGGGCAGCCCAGGCTCCTGGCTCTGCCTGTGACTCCGGGACAGCTCCGTCACCTCTCCGTGACATCCCAGCCTTGCCAAAGTCAACAGGAATTTTGTCCCGGACTTCACCGGAGCCAAGGTGTTGCCCTTTGCATCCGTCTGTGGCTCTCTGTGAGCTGTGACAGTCCCTCTTGCCAGGCACCTGTTTCACAGCCACCACCTTTGTCCTCCCCTCCCCTTCCTGCTATTAAGCCCTGACTTGCCTGAGCTCTAAAGCTCCCCGGGGGAGGCTCCCGTGCCAGAAAAAAGGGCTCTGCAATCAAAGGAACTGGTGAGGATTCAAGAGACTTGGCTAACGTTTAAGATACCCAAAGGAAAAGGTACAACAGAACAGCAAATTACTCTATCGTGAAGAAAAAACAAAGACAAATCACTTTAAAAACACTCAGAGCCGGACAGAAGGATAAAACGTGAGCCATCCGCGGCTCCGTTCCACACAAATTTCCTCCCGGCTTCAAAAGCAGGATATTGACGGTAAACAGCCCAGCGACGCAACCAGGCTCATCTCTGTCGTCTTATTTACGAGGATCCCGGACCTCTTACACACAACGCTCCCCGTCTTACGCAGGCAGCGCCACGGCAAGCCAAAAAGGAAGAGCGTTTGGCTTTGATCTCCAGGCAAGAAGTTGATCCTGGATCATAAAAAAAAGGAAATAACTCGACACACACACAATGTTGGTGCAAAAATATGAGTTTCTCCTGCCAAGGGCAGAGACCCGGAGCTGCTCGCCCAAAGCTGGTGGTCGCAGCGATGATCCCGCCCGAAGGAAGCTGGGTGAGCTCAGATACGTGCTGACACGAAGACCTCATGAGGTTTATGGTGGTTTTTTTCCCCATTTTTTTTTTCCCCCAGGCCATCTTAACTTTACAATCCATTGAAACGCTCGCTCCTTTTCATCAAGAACACGAGTCAACAAAGGGAAGCGCCTTCCCTTCCTTGCAAACACCCGCGCAAAGTTAAGGCTCTTGTCAGACGACAGCCGAACGACCTGCGGCAACAAAGGGGAGATTAGCAGCGAGGCGCGTTTGTGACAAAAAACGAGAGTTTATTAACACAGCCGATTACTCTATAAAATCAAAACACGCTTTCTCACGCTCAGTCCGCTCGATAAGTTGGAAGGGCTGCGGGCTGGGAACGGTTCGCTGGGGGTTTAATGGCTGACTCATTAGCGCTGCGACCAGACTTGCGTATTTTTGACGTTTGTCATAAAAAGTGGCGGTGGGAATGTTTCATCGCTTTCAAAGTGGCAGGGTGACTAATCGCAGCGCAGATCAGCCTTTCAGCAGCACAATAACTTTATTTACAGTGCACGACCTTGAGGTGCCACCCCAGAATCCCCATCTTACCCCGTTTTGAGCAGGTCTGCAATTGCCCAGCCCACCTCGCCCCAGCCCCTTCCCCGTGACCTGTCCTCACCCCCCTGCCCATACTCCCCCCGCCACCGCTGTTGTCCCCCCCCTCGCCCCGTCCCCCACACTGGTGCCCTGTGCCCCAGGGTGACGGGGTCCCTACCTCTGCCCCCCGTGCCCCTCCTGCAGGCCTGGGCGCTATCAGCCACCCCCAGGCCCTGTCCTCGTCCCTGTGCCTTATCCCCCCTCCCCAGACCCTGTCCCCTATCTCTAACCTCTGTCCCTGGGCACCATCTCCCTGTCCCCAGCCTCCCACCCCTGTCCCCATCCCCCGTCTTCTATCCCCCACCGCAGGCCCTGTCCCCGGTACCCTGTCTTGGGCCATGTCCCACGTCCTCAGGTCCTGTCCTCCATGTCCCAGCCCCAAACCACCCTCCTCTATCCCCTTGTCCCCTCTCCCCCGTCCTCCATTTCTGTCCCCACCCTCTCTGCCTGTCCCCTATCTTCCATCTCTGTCCCCTCTCCCCTCTCCCCATCCCTGCCCCGTCCCCCATCCTCTGTCCCTATCCTACATGCCTGTCCCCTGTCCTCCATCCCTGTCCCCTCAGCCCTATCCTCCCTTCCCTGTCCCTTGTCCCCATCCCCTGTCCCCATCCTCTGTCCCCATCCCCTATCCCTCCCACCCCTATCCTCATCCTCTGTCCCCATCCTCCGTGCTCACCCCTAACATCCACCTCTGTCCCTTCTGCCCTGTCCCCATCCCCTCTGCCCTGTCCCCTGTCCCCCATTGCTGTCCCATATCCCTCCACCCCTGTCCCGTTCCCATCCCTCTGTCCCTATCCCCTCACATCCTTGTCCCTTGGCCCCATCCTCTGTCTTCATCCCCCATGTCTGGCCCCTATCCTCCATCTCTGTCCCCTCTGCCCTGTCCCCTGTCCCCACCCCTGGCCCTTGTCCCCATCCTCTCTCCCCTTCCCCATTCCCTCTGTCCTGTCCTCCACCCCTGTCCCCTGTCCCCATCCCCTGTCCACTGTTCCTCACCCCTGTCCCCATCCTCTCTCCCCTTCCCCATTCCCACTGCCCTGTCCCCACCCTGTCCCCTGTTCCATATCCCCTCTGCCCTGTCCCCCACCCCTGTCCTCATCCCCTGTCCCCTGTTCCCCATCCCTGTCCCCCATCCCCTCTCCCCTTCCCCGTCCCCACGTCCCTGTCCCTATCCCCTGTGCCCTGTTCCCCACCCCTGTCCCCATACCCCTGTCCCCATCCCCTCTGCCCTGTCCCCTGTCCTCATCCCCTCTGTCCTGTTCCCTACCCCCGTCCCCATCCCCTGTCCCCTGTTCCCCACCCCCTGTCCCCATCCCTGTCCCCTGTCCTCATCCCCTCTGTCCTGTCCCCTGTCCTCATCCCCTCTCTCCTGTCCCCTACCCCCGTCCCCATCCCCTGTCCCCTGTTCCCCACCCCTGTCCCCATCCCTGTCCCCTGTCCTCATCCCCTCTCTCCTGTCCCCTACCCCCGTCCCCATCCCCTGTCCCCTGTCCTCATCCCCTCTGTCCTGTCCCCTGTCCTCATCCCCTCTCTCCTGTCCCCTACCCCCGTCCCCATCCCCTGTCCCCTGTTCCCCACCCCTGTCCCCATCCCTGTCCCCTGTCCTCATCCCCTCTGTCCTGTCCCCTACCCCCGTCCCCACCCCTGTCCCCTGTCCCCTCTCCCCCATCCCCTCCCCCTGTTCCCCGTCCCCCGTCCCCTCTCCCCTTCCTCGTCCCCACCCCCTCTGCCCTGTCCCCCGTCCCCATCCCCTCCTCCCCGTCCCCGTCCGTGCCCCCCCCCTCCCCGCCGCCCCGGCCCGGGATCCCCGCCCCTCCCGCCTCCCGCGGCCTCCCCGCTCCCTCCCCCGCCGCCGCCCGCCGCCATGTCGCGGGGCCCGGTGCGGGTGCTGCGCCTGGGCCCGCGGCCCTACGCCGAGGCGCTGCGGGTGCAGGAGCGCTGCGTGGCGGCGGCGCGGGCGGCCCGGGCCGGTTCCCTCCCCGTTGTCCCCGTTCCCTTTCCCGTTCCCGGGGAGAGCCTGGTGCTGAGCGAACCGGCCCAGCCCGTGTACACCTGGGGCCTGCGGGGCGCCCCGGAGGCCGAGGCGGCGGCGCGGCTGCGGGCGCTGGGCGCGGGGTTGGTGGCGGCGCGGCGGGGCGGGCGGATCACCTACCACGGGCCGGGCCAGCTCCTCGCCTTCCCCGTCCTGGATCTCCGCCGCCGGCGGTTGCCGCTGCGCGGTTACGTGGCGGCGCTGGAAGCGCTGATCCTGGGGCTCTGCCGCCGGCTGGGCCTGCCCGCCGCCCGCGCCCTCCCGCCGCCCTTCACCGGCGTCTGGGTGGGCGACAGCAAGGTCTGCGCCATCGGTGAGCGCGGCGGGGCGGGGGGCAGGCGGAGGGCAGAGGTGGGGGGCGGGACATGGCCGCGTTTCGGGGCCCCGCGGCCCTGCACCGCCGGCGCGGCGGCCCTCGCACCCGGGGCTGGGCGCTCGCAGCCCGGTCCTGAGCCCTGCCCCCTCGTCCCCTGTTCCAGCCTTGCCCCCTTCTCCTGTCCCCAGCCTTGCCCCCGTCCCCTTGTCCCCTTGTCCCCAGCCTTGCCCCCTTCTCCTGTCCCCAGCCTTGCCCCCGTCCCCTTGTCCCCTTGTCCCCAGCCTTGCCCCCTTCTCCTGTCCCCAGCCTTGCCCCCGTCCCCTTGTCCCCAGCCTTGCCCCCTTCTCCTGTCCCCAGCCTTGCCCCCTTCCCCTGTCCCTGTCCCCAGCCTTGCCCCCTTCTGACTCCTCATCCCCAACCTGGTCCCCTTCCCCTGTCCCCTTGTCCCCAGCCTTGCCCCCTTCCCCTGTGCCCCCCAGCCTTGCCCCCTTCTCCTGTCCCCTTGTCCCCAGCCTTGCCCCCTTCTCCTGTCCCCTTGTCCCCAGCCCTGCCCCCTGTCCCCTGTGCCCCCCAGCCTTGCCCCCTTCCCCCCTTGTCCCCAGCCTTGCCCCCTTCCCCTGTCCCTGTCCCCAGCCTTGCCCCCATCCCCTTGTCCCCTTGTCCCCAGCCTTGCCCCCTTCTCCTGTCCCTGTCCCCAGCCTTGCCCCCTTCCCCCCTTGTCCCCAGCCTTGCCCCCTTCCCCTGTGCCCCCCAGCCTTGCCCCCTTCCCCTGTCCCCTTGTCCCCAGCCTTGCCCCCTTCCCCTGTGCCCCCCAACCTTGCCCCCTTCCCCGTCCCTGTCCCCAGCCTTGCCCCCTTCCCCTGTGCCCCCCAACCTTGCCCCCTTCTCCTGTCCCTGTCCCCAGCCTTGCCCCCTTCCCCTGTGCCCCCCAACCTTGCCCCCTTCTCCTGTCCCTGTCCCCAGCCTTGCCCCCTTCCCCTGTGCCCCCCAGCCTTGCCCCCTTCTGACTCCTCATCCCCAACCTGGTCCCCTTCCCCTGTGCCCTTGTCACCAGCCTTGTCCCCTTGCCCTCTTGTCCCAGCCTTGCCCCCTTCTGACCTCTCACCCCCAGCCCTGTCCCCGTGTCTCCTTGTCCCCAGCCCTGCCCCATCTCCTGTCCCTTCATCCCCAGCCTTGCCCCTTTCCCCCGTCCCCATCCCCTGTGCTGTTCTGCCTGCCCTGCACCCCCATCTCCTGCGCCCCTTCCTGGAGCCCTGCACCCCCAGCCGGGCTCTGCAGCCCAAACCCGCTTTGCACCACAGCCCCGCGTCCGAGCCCGCTTGAATCTCCAGCGGTGGGAGGCGCTGGGTGACGTGGGGCCAGGATTGGAGCGAGCCGGATGCGCCGCTCCCCATTTTCCCCAAATCTGGGGAGTCTGCCTGTGGGTTAGGGGTTTTCCCCGGCAGAAGTGGGGAGCACGGCACGCAGGGGAGGGTTTAGAGCGGCCTGAGCAGCGTCCCTGGGGATGGGTGCTGACGGGTGGGTGCTCTGGCCCTCGCAGGGGTGCACTGCGGGAATCACATCACCTCCCACGGGCTGGCGCTGAACTGCTGCACCGACCTCGCCTGGTTCGACCACATCGTTCCCTGCGGGCTGGAGGGGAAAGGCGTCACCTCGCTGAGCCGCGAGCTGGGGCGGCGCGTCGCCGTCGACCACGTCCTCGAACCCTTCCTAGAGTCCTTCCAGGAGGTGTTTGACTGCGCCTTGGTCTTTTCGGCAGACCCCGGGGACTAGGAGAGCCGCGACGCCTCAGCTGGGTGTTTCGGCAAACCCTCGGCGCGGCCGACGGACGGCGTGGCAGCCGCCTGGGGCTTTACTGCGAGACGAGTTCTCCTGCCTTCGCCCGTCGACCACGCGTGAACGGTGGCAGAGAGGTTCGGGCTGTTGCTTAGACACCCAAAATTCCATCAGGGCTGCTCTCCCCAGCCCCGCGGGTCTCCGTCCATCAGCTGAGACCTCCAAGGGTACCACGTCCCCGTCGCTCGCTGGGGAAATGCCCAAACAGGTGCTTTTGTGGGTTTTTTCTGCCTCTCTCCCTCAAAAAAATCCCAAATTTGGGTGAATGCTCACACGCCCTTTGGACGAGAGGAGGAGGGACCGGTTGGTCGAGCATCCTTCCCTCACCGCTGCGGAAACAGAGGCAGATTTTCTATAAAGAGAGTTTGGCTGCTGATCCTTTGCTCGTTTATTTACCCAAAGGCTTACGGAATAACGACCTTTTTCTCACCCTGTGCCTGGAGAAATCCTTGCGTGGCCAAGATCCTCGCCACGGGGGTTTCTCTGCGCAGGGCTGGTGGGTCGCCATGAGCCACCCATGGATTTTGGGTGGGCGGAGGGTGCAGCTGGGAGCGTTGGGGGTGGAAGGGCCCAGGGAGGGGGGCAATGGGGAGGAAAATCCCAATTCATGGAGCCGGCTGAGCTCCGGGATGGAATGGCGAGCGGGGACGGAGGCTCGGTGCCCGGTGTGAGGGCTCGGGGACAGCGGGGACGGACGGAGGAGGGACAGGAAAGCGTGACCGGCAGCGTGTGCCGGGAGGGAAATGCAGGGTCCGGCTCTCCCAGCCCCATAAGGTCTCCGGTATCCGGCCGGAGCGAGCAGGCCGTGGTGGGACCTGCAAGGCTTGGGGACGAGCTGGTGGCCCGTGTGAGGGCTGGGTGGCTTTGGCAGGTGGCTCTGCCCCGGGAAGGGGAGGAGGCTGTGCGGCACTCCCAGCCCGGCATCCCTCGCCGCCGCCCCGCGATGCTCCAGTCCTGGCTCAGCCTGGCAGCGGCGCAGGCAGGGAGGGCACCCCGGGTGAGTGCGACCCCCCCTTCTCATCCCTCCGGTCCCCTCTTCCCCTCTCCCTGGCCCTACGCCCCCCCGTAACACGGGGTCCTCCCATGCTGCACCTCATTTTTGGGTCCCCTCCTGGGATAAACCCAGATCTTGCCCTAAATCCCCCAAATTCAGCCTCCTTCTGCTTAGTGGGGTCTGAGGCCATCCCCGTGGACTCGTGGCTGCTCAGCCCCTTCCTCCTCCTCGCTGCTGGGGTCTCGTCCTGGCAGTTGCACCCTACATTTGGGGTGACGCTTTTTTTGGGGGGGGGGGGGGTCAGCTGCTTGTGCATGGGGTATGCTGCTGGTGCTGCAGGCATGGGGTGCTCGGGAGCTGGGGGGGCACGGGGGGGTGGCTCCGGGGCACTTTTTGGGGCCGGCGTGTCCCGAAGGATGGCACGCGTGGGAGAGGGAACCCGTGTCCCCGTGTCCCTTTCCGTCCGCGCTGGCTCCGAGGCCCCGGCGAGGTGCGAAGGTGCACGAGGACGCAGAGGGCACGCGGGGGGTCCAGGGTGGGCTGGTGGAGGGGCACCGTGCCTTGGGGGTCTGGGACCCACGGGGAGGGAATTCCCTGGGGGGTTTAGGGCAGTGACCCCTCGGTGTGGGTCCACAGGGGTGTGTGGGGAGCTGCGGCACCCTGCCAGGGCTGGGACCGATGGGGAGGAAAGGAGGTCCCCACTCCTGGCAGGGTCAGTCCCAGAGCTGTTATTTAGGATGGGGGACCCCAGACAGCCCCCCCTCAGGGTCCTTTGGGTGCTGGCTCTGCACCCTGCAAGGGTGCAGGACACGGGTGACGCCCACCGTCCCCGCATGTCCCAGGGGAAAAGCAGCCTTTGAACCCAACCATCCCAGCGCCCCGGGACAGCTGTGTCCCCACATTGTCCCCAGCCTCGGGGAGCAGAGGGGGGCAGGCAGCTGCCCCGAACCCCCAGGGGCTTTATCCCCTCCACGGAAGGAGTGAAATTTGGGGAGGGGGTGGCTGCGAATGCAAAGGGTTTGGACATCCCCGCTCCTCCCCTTGCTGCGGGGCAGAGGAGCTGCTTCAAGGACCGTCCTGGGGTCATCGCTGGGTCTGGCAGGACATCCCCGGCATCGTGGCGGGGGCACCGCCGCTGCGGGAGCAGCCCCGGCTGAGCCTCCCTGTCCTTCCCTGCAGCCTGGAGGAGGACATGGAGGAGGACAACCGGACGGAGACCTGGCACCAAAGCATCCAGGCGGTGCTTAATGCCTTAAACCAGACACTGCACGGGGTCGTCCTCTGCCCCACCGACCGCCCCGCCGTCGCCGCCGCCCGCAACGCCACCGCCCGCGCCAGCCGTCCCAGCCGCAACGACAACGCTTACATGTACATCCTCTTCGTCATGACGCTCTTCGCCGCCACGGTGGGGAGCCTCATCCTGGGCTACACTCGCTCCCGCAAGGTGGACAAGCGCAGCGACCCGTACCACGTCTACATCAAGAACAGGGTCTCCATGATCTGAGCCCGGCCCCGACGCCTTCTCCTCCGGGAGACGCTGGGTTTGGGGTCACGTCGCTGCTCTCCATCCCGTTGCCTACGGGATGGGCAGCGCTGCCGGCCAGCTCGGCCCCAAAGCTGCTGGGAAACACCCCCCCCGCCAGCCCCGGTGCCCCCATGGAGGTGCTCAGCCCCGGCGTGAGCGGCGCGGGGACATCCTGGCCGGGTCGTGGCTCCCGTTCGGCAGGAGGTGGCAGGGTGCGACCCATGGGCAGGTCCCGGGCCCACAAACCCACCTTGGCTGAGCCCCAGAGGGATGGGGACGGCAGAGGCAGCTCCCTTCCCACCGTGGCCTTCCAAGGAGGAAAATCCACCGTTTCCCCGCTCAGATGGGCCAGCACTGACCTCCGTGGGCTCCGAGGAGCTTCGTGATGTGGGCTAGCGGGCTTTTCTGGTGCTAAAACCCTGTAATTTTTGAGCCGGGCTGGGCCTTGCTTTTCTGGCGGGGAATTAAAGGAGGTGGTGGTTTCCAGCGGGGGTCACGTTTGCTTCTTCTCCGAGCGAAGTCGGCATCGGGCGTGATCCGTGGGACGCCCCGCTGCCCTGCCCCGGCTGCCGGTGCCCGAGGGATGCTGTGAGGGCTACACACGCTCCCTGCGCGCTGTCGAGGGGACATCAGCGGCAACACCTTGGTGGCATCGCAGCCCCGTCCCAAGGACACGAGATGCTTTCTCCTCACCGCCGGCCGGGGAGCGTTGTCCGAGCAGCGGGCACACTCTGCGACCGTGACCCGAGCCCGAGGCATCCGGCTCCGTGTGTCCCCAAAGGTCTCTCTGGGCTCCGGACGGTGATGCCGGAGTTTTTCCTGCTTCCTTCCTGCTGTCAGCTGTAGCTTTGGCCTTTTGTACCGCAGGGCCCAAATGTGTTTTCCACGGGGCAAGGGCGCAGCGGCGGACGGGAAGGGGATGTTCTCGGGTCCTGCTGGGCTCCTTGGCTTCGGCTCCGCTATTAAACCGGCCGGGTTTGGGACTGGCCCATGGAGTGGCCGGTGTCCAGGACAGTGAACGTCCCTGTCCTTCAAAACAGGCTGTGGGGCAGCGCCGGTGACCCCGTCCCTCGCACGTCTTAACCTGTTAATGATGGCATAATTAATGTCTTTAATTGCAGCGAGATTAGCTGGCCCGTAGGGGCTTTTCTGCCTGCGTTCAAAGGTCAAACGCGATGCCCGAGCCCAAACGGTGACGCCAAACCCTAATCCAAAAAATAATACTGGATGTGAGCGCGCTTGGGGTAGGGCTGGAAACCTTGGCACCCGAGGCACCGGGACGGCAGCGCCTCAGCGCCCAATTCCTGATTTCCCATCCCCTCGGCTCGGGCACAAAACCCAGGGCTCTGGGGCTGAGCCCGCTGTGGGCTCTGAGCCGGGGGCGCGGTGCCGGCGGGGCTTTCCGAGGGCGCGGGGGGCAAACGCCGCCAAGGTCTCCTGGCACCTGGTCCAAGCGGGAAGTAACTCGAGAGGCTTTGCTGTGTTTGTTTTGCAGTGGCAGGGCTGGGAAAGGAAAATAAACCCATTATCTGCAAATAAACTGGGGGAATTGGGCCAGGTGGGGTCAGCCGAGACAGCAACCCTGCGCCGGGCTGGGCTGTGCAAGCACGCACCGTGCTCGGGTTCTCTCCAGCTCCGCGGTGTTTGTCCCGCGCTAATGCCGGCTGCTCTGGCGGGATGAGCCGTGGAGCAGGTCCCCGTGACATGACGGGGGCTGAATGGTGAGCGTGGCGCCCCAAAACCCCCCGGTGATGGGGTCTTCTGGCCCTGCTGGGAGAAGGGGTGGCTGGGGTGGATGTGGTGACCCCATCTTCTGCTGCTGTGACCTGGGGGGACAACCCTGTCACAGGGTGGCGTGTCATAAAAATTGGAAAAAAAAAAAAAAAAGCTGCTTTTCCCTAATCCAGAAGATCCTAAGTGGGAAAAACCCTCCTGCAAGACACAGCTCCTGCGACGATCGTTAAGTCATCCGATTTCTGATTCACCCGCAGCTCCCTCTCTGCGCCCCTGCGGTTAAATTTGGACCAGAGCCTGCAGCAGGGCCGGGGGTGCCCTGGGGCCTCGGGCTGGGTGACAAGGTGCCAGTGCCACCTGGTGGCAGCTGCCTCCGGGTCCTCAAGGCACCGACACCCTGGGATCCCCAGGGCCAGAGCAGCTGGGCTTCTCCCCATGGGACCCACAGCTCCAGACTGGGTGGTGTCCCCATGGGACCTATGGCTCTGGGCTGGTTGGATGTCGCCATGGGACCCCAACAGCAGAAGGACGTGGAGCTGCTGGAGAGGGTCCAGAGGAGGCCACGCAGATGCTGAGAGGGCTGGAGCAGCTCTGCTGTGAGGCCAGGCTGAGAGAGCTGGGGCTGCTCAGCCTGGAGAAGAGGAGGCTCCGGGGAGAGCTGAGAGCGGCTCCCAGTGCCCAAAGGGGGCTGCAGGAAAGGTGGGGAGAGACTCTTCAGCAGGGCCTGCTGGGACAGGACGAGGGGTCATGGTTTCAAAATAGAAGGAGGCAGATTCAGACTGGATATCAGGAAACAATTTTTTACCCTGAGGGTGGTGGAGCAGTGTCCCAGGGTGCCCAGAGAGGCGGTGGATGCCCCATCCCTGGAAACATTCCAGGCCAGGTTGGCCGGGGCTGTGAGCAACCTGATGTGGTTGGAGATGTCCCTGCTCCTGGCAGGGGGTTGGACTGGGTGGGCTTGAAAGGTCCCTTCCAACCCAAACCCTTCTGTGATTCTATGATTCTATGGCTGGTGTTTCCATGGGACCCATGGCTCCGAGCTGGTTGGTATTCCCGTGGGACCCACGGCTCTGGGCTGGCTGGCTGGTGTCCCCTTGGGACGGATGGCTCCAGGCTTGTTGGGTGTCCCTTTGGGACCCACAGCTCTGGGCTTGCTGGTGTCCCCATGGAACCCATGATTCCAGGATGGCTGCTGTCCCCATGGGACCCACAGCTCCAGGCTGGCTGGCATTGCCTTGGGACCCACGGCTCCGAGATGGCTTGACGAGCTCATCCTCAGCAGGGTGTTGTGCTGGGCTGCTGAGGATGCTCAGAGGGGTATGAAACCATGGGGGTACAGTGGGGAGAACGGATCTGGGAGCCTCGCAAAATGCGTTTGCTTCAGCTGCCGGGGGAAGGATTTCAGAACTAGTTCGGTGCTCACCGCGAAGCTCAAGAGATTCCTCGTCAAAGCCGATGGCGCTCTGGCCTCGCTCCCCGTGCCGCAGCCCCAGGAGGAGAAGATTTCTGGGTCCCGCTCACGCTGGTTGCTTTAACAGCAAGGAGACGCGCTTAGGTGTACGGAGGAGAGCAGGGGAAGCGCTGGCCTTGGCTGCATCACTAAATCCAACCGTGCAAATCCTAGCTGACCACATTCAGGGTTTAAGCAATGCAGCTAGAAAAAAAAAAATAGGGCTCACGGGAGGCCAATTTATTTCAGATTTTTTTTCCTTGGCGCCCAGCAATGAATCACAGGTGAGATGGTGTCTGTAGCAGTTTGCCCAGCACTTGGGAAAGGATATCAAAATGTCACGTGCATGGGAAGTTCATGCTGACCTTGGCTCAGCGAAGCAACGGTCGGATTGTCGGAGCAACGGGAATCGCGGAAGCCTGTTCCTGGAACTGCTTTGATGCTGGGTGTTTCGATAAGAAACACACCAGGTGAAACGGTTGCAGCGCAGGGACCGATAGCGATGGCATCGCTGGTTTTGGGAGGTGAATGCACAGCGCGGTGGGACTGAGGCATGGGAAGGTGAGCTCAAGGGGAGCTGCTTCTTGAAGAGAGCCGTCAGCGCTCGGTGGGAACGCTGCGCTGCCACGGGGACGGTGTGCCGGGGAGGAGCGGGCTGCTGGCCGGGGCAGGGCGTGCTGCTCTCCCATGGGGTGTGCTGAGCCAGGCTCCACGCACCAATGCAGGGTTGGCAGGCCGTGGTGGACAGGGGCTGTGATGGGGAAAGTTAATCTTGGGAAACAGTTAAAAAAAAAAAGGCAGGGAAAGGGAAAGTGTTCCCAGTTCATGGCAGGGCAGAGAATCATAGAATCACGGAATGGTTTGGGTGGGAAGGGACCTTCCAAGCCCACCCAGTCCAACCCCCCTGCCAGGAGCAGGGACATCTCCAACCACATCAGGTTGCTCAGAGCCCCGGCCAACCTGGCCTGGGATGTTTCCAGGGATGGGGTATCCATCACCCCTCCGGGCAACCTGGGACAGCGCTCCACCACCCTCAGCTTAAAATTTTTTTGCCTAATATCCAATCTGAATCTGCCTCCCTCTATTTTGAAACCATGACCCCTCGCCCTGTCCCAGCAGGCCCTGCTGAAGAGTCTCTCCCCACCTTTCCTGCAGCCCCCTTTGGGCACTGGGAGCCGCTCTCAGCTCTCCCCGGAGCCTCCTCTTCTCCAGGCTGAACAGCCCCAGCTCTCTCAGCCTGGCCTCACAGCAGAGCTGCTCCAGCCCTCTCAGCATCTGCGTGGCCTCCTCTGGACCCTCTCCAACTGGTCCATGTCCCCTACAACTCAGCGGATGGATGCCAAATGAGTATCCCGTGTGCTGCAGGTGACAGACACTGGACAAGCATCTCCCACGGTGCAGTGATAACTTGCCCAGACCCCTCTCACCCTCCCAGTCAGCCGTTCTTGCTGGTTATGCTCATTGTGCTGGCAATGGAGCAGATTTGGCTTGTAGGTTTGGTGCACAGATGCCACTGGGTGATGTTTCTTTGCTAATTGGGTCAGATTAAGCCCTGTGGCACAGCTCACAGCATCCTCCAGAAACACGATTGGTTTAAGCAGTGAACTCAGCAATTCATTATCGCCCATCTTCCTCTGGAGGGAGCGCAGAGGTGACGTCCTCCTGCGAGGTAACTCAGTCAGCCCTGCTCAGACATGTGGCTGGCCATTGCCTGTGCTACCTTAAAAGGATTTTCTGGGAGGTGACAAGGTCATTATTATGGGAACGGGGCTGCTCCTGGGCACATAAGCTCTTCCCTGACATCAAAAACCCTCCGCATCCAAAACACATCAATTTCTTCTAAATAGATCGGTTCCTCTCACCAAAGAAGCAAGGCCTGTCCTACAGCCTGCCGTGCTGATGGGGCTGCAGCGTCACGGCGGGAGCAATACACTTGTTCAGAGGGATGAGAGAAACAAAAGTGACTTATACCAAAGAATCTGACCCATTTGGAAGCTCAGCAGGAATCGCCATGCAGGGTCGGTCGCTTGAAGTTTTCCATCATCCTGCTGCATCGGATGTCCGTCCGTCCGAGCCGCCTCCCTCACACCGGGCTGGTATCTGATGCTTTAGATAAAGATGTGGGAAACCAAATTAATTATGTGCAGGCACGAAAAACATCTATTCTATTCTGCCCCTCTCCATTTTCTGCCTGTCTGCAAGGCCGGGTTTGCACGCTGCTAGCAGCGTGGGATCCATCTCTGCGGTGGCAGAGGAAGCACCGGTTCCCGACGGCTCTTTTCCAGGGGATGCTCAGCACCAAACCCACCTCTGGCATCTCCCTCTTCCCTAAAACAGCTCAGATGTTCGCTGCTGCAGCGTTTTTCACTCCCAGCCCTTCGCCGAGCAGCGCTGGGCGCAGCTCCCGCTCCTGTCTAACCCAGATAAGTCACTTCATGAGCTTTTTTTTAAAGTGCATGATGAAAAAACACAGTGTTCAGGGGAGTTTAGCTTTCTGAGCCTCTGTGCAGAGCACCATCTCCCTTCCCTGGTGTCCGGTACCGCGGTGGCCTGCACGTGTGATGGCCACCGTGCTGCCAAATTGGCACTGAGAGCTGCCAGATGAATTAGCGGAGGAGCCCTCAGCAGGCAGAGTCAGGATTTGGGGGCTACGCTGGACCCCCTCTACATGAGATCTGGCACTCAGGGGTAAGACACGGCCCTGGCTCCCGTTGGACTGCGGCTGTTCCAGCCACACAGGTCTGTCTGTCTGTCTGTCTCCCCTTTTTCCGCTCCTTATTTTTCATTTTCTTTCCCCTGTTCTCATCCAGGTGAGGGGAAAGGGAGGCGGTAAGCTATAACAATGTTATCAAAAGTCTGGTGCTAAAACTAACTGGTGGGACTGGGCAATTGTGGGGCAGTGCAGTTCAGCTTGACTGCCTATGGGTACCTAAAAACCTGCATTATACGGTAAGAAAAAGCAGCATTTCTTAATAAAGATCAAGGCATCGTTATTTTTACCGACAATCAGGAAATCCCAGACACCCAGGATCTCAGCTACTCCCCCTGCAGAAAGTTTTTGGTACAAATTTACACAGCTTTCCCTGTACTTTGGGATTAAGGGGATAAATTGGGGCGAAAAGCCTGATCCGTGCTCCTTTCTTGTTCTCTCACCGGAGGCAACGGGCCCGCCACGTCTCTCCTCTGCAGATGGATGCGGCCGGTGGAGAACTGCTCAGCAGAGCACGCGCGTGGGCTATTAATACCTACAGGGGAGGATTAAAAATAACCAGGTCTGTGTTCGGTTTCTGGTTTGTAAAGGACAGGATTGATATACGAGGGGACCGACGACCAAAGCCAAGCCTAAGCGAGCTGGAGGTGCCAAAAAGGCGAAACAGCAGCCCTGGATTGAGCCCGTGCCCCGAGCCAAGGGCGAACACGGAGAGCTGGATCGGTGCTGGGGACCAGGGATGCTCACCGCCGGTTTCTCGCACCCACGCCTGGCACACTAACCCACTGCGCTACTCAGCCTCTGTAAATACCGCCGCCTCGGCGTGATTAAGCCTGAGATTAAGTGCTTAGTCACCGGAGCCTATAAAATGTTTTTTTTTGTCAGCTAGGACCCCAAGATTGGGGTGGGAAGAGGTGATGAGCCCAAGTTCCTCTGCTTGTTGGCTCGGGGCTGCTGCCTCGGACACGCGCCCGCAGGCAGAATTGGACTTGCGGCGCGTTTGTGGCTCCAAGCTGCCCGCTACCAAAGATCTCGCCGGCTGCGTTTGCCGGCTGCGGCGCGGCCCGTGAACCGGAGAGCTGAGACTGCAGCAGCGGCGAGCAGAGATGCTGCCTGCCCTCTCTTTGGGCTGAGAGCGGAGGTTTATCCAGCGGCTCTGGGCTGCGCGTTACATGCTGCTTGCAAAGCGTGGGTGTTTAGGATGCTCCGCTCCTGAGGAAGGCAAGGAGTGTGTTGTGAGTGCCGGAGGGTGCAGGATGAGGCCTCCCCAGGGCTGACACTGTGAAGCGCCAAACCAAGGACAGCTGGAAAGCTGTTTCCTAACCTCAGCGGTCCCTGCTGCGTCCTTCCCACCTGCCAGCCCGCTCCCCTTCTTTGTGCTCTGCCTGTGCTTCTTCAGGACAAAGCACTTCGGCTGCTTTGACCCCAGATCGGATTAAAAACGGCAGTCAGGCCCAAAAATGCACCCGTCCCTCCCCGTGCGGCGTGCAATCAACTGGCAGGGATGTCAATGCTGCCTGCGTTTAGAGTTGCGCTGCCTTTCTGGCAGTACCCTACCCTGAGAGAGGGAAAGGAAAGGACGGAGTTGCTGCTATTACCAGGAGGCACAGGAGAACAGGCCGCGCAGGATACACAAATAACAACCCAAAAGATGCGCCGCAGAGCGACACTGCCTGCGGGGAGTCTCCGCAGCGAGCTGCAGGGACGCGCTGGGTTCCTCCTGTGTGCCCCCCGCTCCCTGCAGAAACCAGGGGCAGAAAACCAACCTGGAATACCGCGGGAGCCCTGGGCCGTTGGCAGGCGATCTGGAACAAACCGTGTGCGGTAAAATTGCCATGGAAACACTGTACCGGCTGCGCTCGGCCCCGAGGCTCTGCGGCGCAGGGCTGCGCAGAGCTGTGCCGTCGACAGAGCTAATCCGGTTTGTTGCGGGTGAGGATTTGGTCTGCGGCACCGGATCGCCGAGGATGCTAACGTGACCGTACAGACGGGTTTTATTTCTGGTATTCGGTGACATCGCGGTGCGCTTAGCTGTTCTTCTGTGGAAAAAAAAACATCAAACACGTTGGTAAGAAGCAAATACGTGCATCGCTGTTGGGGGGTACGACAGTGAGACGCTGCAAACCCCACCCTGCCAGGAGGACGGATACATTTACCCACGCAAAGGAGAACGGATTCGCTCTTTACCCCTGCATTGCGTGACTGCAAACCCCAAACAGGAGCTATGTGTGGTTCACAAGTCTCCATTAACTTCCATGATTTTGTTTAGAAGAAAACTCATTTTGGGGGCACAGACAGTGATCTGCCATTCCGTAGTTGCGATTATGCTACACGGGGGAACTCTGGGTTTGGTAACGGCGGCACAGAGAGCAGGGCCTTTCCCTGAAAGCACCAGCAACGCAGTCCCACGCACGCGTACGTGGATGCGCCGGCTCTTTTTGGCTAGGGAGAAGTCATTCCCCCCAGCTGAGCCCTGCCACGGTCCCCGCTGGCTCGGGCAGCTCCCGGCACGTGAGCTGGCGGCTGCCAGCAGCCTGTCAGCCCTTCTCCTCCCAGCCTGGCTCGTATTTACTGCTGGCAATGCGGCCTCTCCCGTGGTTTTTAGCCCCTAGACGGTTTGCTGCTGCCCAGTTTGGTCTGAGCACGCTGAGCCTCAATTAGGCAAAACGATACAGGAGGGGGAAAACTTAAAAATGTTGGCTTTCCTTCCCTTGCAGATTAATTTCCTATTTTCTGGCTTTCCTCCACAGCCAGAAGGACTGCAAATTTCATCGTTAGTAACAGAAGAAAATAGGGATTTCTGCTGGCAGCATGCACGGGCGGTGAGTGCGGGGAGACTCTGCAATCATCCCAAGTCCCCACGAGTCCCGTGATGTGCCGAGCCCCAGCGCAGCGCGGTCCAGAGTCGTGGCGGCTTCTCTGTGCCGTGCTCTCTGTGACAGCACGGAAGCAGATGGGATGCAGTTTAACTTTCCTGTAGCAACATAATCAGCTTTAAAAACTCCTCCTGTGGCTGATTAACCCTCAAATACATTGGATTTAGTTGTCACCTCCCGTGAGGTCAGTGTTTTCTCCAGGCCAACACAACAAATCTCCATCTAAGCTGTATCATCTCTTATCTTTTTCTATGATTGCCCTGCTCTGGAGCTGCTCGGGCTGCCTGCCATCTGCCAGAGGCACCGTCGTGCCTCAGAGCTAGCTAACCAAAATCCTCTCACGGGGAAATATTTGGAAGCCAGATCATCACTCTCTGACTTTGGATGCGTTGGCAAGATCCTGAGAAGTTTCCAACCCTCCAAGCCGCGGTTATTCTTGGTAAAGAAATAACAGGTGGAGATTTTTATCTTCTGTGAGGCTGGTTTATCTGTTCTTCAGGGAAATAATCACGGAGGAGCACTGACATCTGAGAGAATGAGAATTCTCCTACCTAGATATCTGAAGAAAAAATCCTGCTTTTAATCACGGCTACGTAGCTGAGTGCTGAACGCAGCTTGTGGGCACCGTCCTCTGTGAAGCCACTCAGTGAGGTCCAAGGTTTCACCTGCCTGCTCTGACGGCAAAAAAATCACCATTCAGAATAACTTAAAGCTTTCATTAAGCATATAGGAATAATAATTTTTTAAAAAGGTAAGAATTGAAGTATTTGGAGTCTGAAGATTAATTGTAACAACATCTCTTACTGCCTTTCCAAATCACTACAGGGTTTTGGAAGAAACACTCCTGTTTGGCAGGCTTTGGAGAGGGATTTAACACAGCCGTTGTCCTTTTTGGGGATGAAAACAAAGGTTTTATGGGCTGGAGCTCCTGTTACGCTAGGCTCTGGCCTTCTTTCCGTGACAACAAAACACAAAGGAGGAGAAAAGAGCAGCAAAGGTATGAAAAGCAGGTGCTGCGCCTCACGCTGACTGTCAGGTGCAAATTCATTCCCCCAAATCCATCCGGAGATGGAGTATCCCACACACTCGCTGTTTGAGTCATCTGCTATGCCCGATTTCCTCACTCTGTGTCCTGGTTTTGGCAGGGATGGAGTTAATTTTTCCTCTCAGTAGCTGGTATGTTTTGGATTTCGTCTGTGAAGAATGTTGATAAACACCCTGATGATACCAGTTGTTGTGAATGAGACCAAGGACACCGTCCTGCTTTCCAAGTCTCGCTAATTTGCAGATGCAGGAAGCTGGGAGAAAGACAGACAGAATAATTGATCCAAACTGGCCAAAGAGAGTATTCCATGCCATAAACGTCATGCTCAGTATATAAGTGGGGGCAGGCGAGGGTGGGTATCTGCCTTCCTGGCATCCATCCTTCCTGCTCGTTTTGCTGGCATCGTTCCCCCTACCTTGCTGGCTCCCTTTTGCTCCTTTGCTTGCTGCTCGGGTTTGTTTCCGTGATCGCTGCTCGGGACGGGCTGTATCGGTCATTGGGACATCGGGTGGTGAGAAAACACATATTGTTCACTTTGTACATTTTTAATATCCTTATATTCTGTTATTATTGTAGTTTTCCCTTTTATTTTAGTAAATTGTCTTCATCTCAACCCACGAGTTCTCCTTCCTTCCCAATTCTCTCCCCCATCCCCCTGGGGAGGGGGAGGGTGAGCGAGAAACTGTGTGGTGATTCGGGCTAAACCATCACACTCTGTCAGTGTCTGGACTCCTCTTCTGTACCAGGAACAACCTTAGGAGAGTCCTTCAGTGACAACAGAGGACTTATGCTGACTTCCTTCCTTCTTATCTCCTGCTGCCTTCTATCAGTAATTCACTGTAACAGACCAATCTAAAGGTCCATCTCCCCCCAGCCGAGCCAGACCTCTGCAACGGAGGATTTGTTTGGAAGAGGTCCCTTCAGGACACTGACTGGAGAGATTTGAAGGCAAGAGACGTTAAATTGAGACTCCTAAGCTTTCATAGATGGGTCGCTCCCTTCTATATTTAGTTTTCAACAAGATGCTTTGCTGTGCTGCTTCCGTGCAGCCTCCCCACGCCTTTGTCGTCCCCGAATTGCGTCTTCCTCTCCCTTTGGTCTCTCTTTCCACCTCCCCCAGGAGCCTGTGCTGCTCCCAACCCCGCCGGTGCGTCCCCCGGGCAGCAGTCCCACCACGCTCCACCCATCTTCCCGAAGCCTCGCATTCCTCTGCAGTGCCTGCTGTCACCATGGCAACCTCGCTGAGGATGCGCAGCGGGGTGAGGATGCTCGAGGATGCTCGGCGGGATGAGGATGCTCGGGGGGATGAGGATGCTCGGCGGGATGAGGATGCTCGGGGGGATGTGGCCACCGCTGCGGCCTTCTGCTCGGGGACAGACAATTCAATTAGAACTGAAGCGAACAGGGAAGGGAAGGCCGGGGTTATGATCTTCCTCCTAACGGCAACTTAATGGCTGCTGAGGCCGGTCTGCAAAGGCCTCCGCGCGGCGGGCTGCTCCCCCGGGGTAGCCCCGTTTCCATTATCCCACGGGAGGGCACGGACCATGCGCTCAGCAGCGGGAAGGCCGCCTCGGAGGCTGGAGAAGGGGCACAGCTAGAGAGGTTTTTAGCTTTTTCCTCATGCAGATCACCCAGGAGCGCCTGTTTAGCAGGGTGGTAAGAAATATAATGATTCTTTTTTTTCGCCTCAAGAAAAAGAAGGGAGCTTCCACCCCCTCTCTGCCTCCACCCTCAGGCCTCCTGAAGGCCAAGCCCTACGTGACACTGAGCCGCCCACGGGGCCGGTGCCAGCACCCCCACGGGGAGCCCGGAGCCGCGGGCAGGACGGAGCCCTCCGAGGCGACAGACATGGCTACCGGCGAGGGGATGCGGCGGGAAAAGCGGGACCTCCGCTGCCCCCCTCAGCCCACCCCGAGGCCAAGCTGCCGCGCCGCCAAGCCTGCCGGGAGTTGTAGTTTCTCCCCGCCCGCCCCTCCCTACATTATACAGCCCGCGAGCGGCGCTCGGACTACACTTCCCATCATGCCTTGCGGCGCGCCAGGCGGGATTGGCAGAGCGGCGGCGTGGGGGCGGGGCCTCGGTTGTTGTGCCGCGGCGGCGGTGGGCGGTGCTCGGGTGGGGGCGGGGGGCCGGGCGTGAGCGCTCCGAGCGTTGCCGGTGGAGGCGGCCGGTCGCCGTTAGCAGCGTTGAGCGGAGGTAAATAACGGCCGCCGCGGGGATCCCCGGGCTCCCCTTGTCGCCTCCCCCGTGCGCTGGGGCACCGGTCCGCTTCCTCTCGGTCTTCCCCTCCCTCAGGTGATGCGCGTCGCGGAGTGAAGCCGCTGCCATCGTCATCTTCATCTTCCTCCCCCCCCGCCCCAAACAGCGATCATGGGCGAGCGCGGAGCCCCCGGGGACGTGAACTCGAACGTGCTGGTCGCCCGCAGCACCGGCGACGCGCAGCTGGACAAGGCGGTGTGGCAGTGGCTCAGCTGGGACAAGGTGGGTGTGTGGCCGGGAACACCCCCCCCCCCAAAAAAAAAACCCAAAAACAACGCGGTGAGGCCTTCCCCTCCCTCCCGGTTTTGTCATCGTGCCCATCGCGTTTGTCTCCTTCCCATCCAGCCCAGTGCTGAGGGCGGTGTTCATTCCCTTCTCCCACCCCAGGGCCCCCTGCGTTCCCTCTGCAGGGCCCGTTCCCCTCAGGTGGGGGTCGGCCTTCCTTCAAAAAAATAAAAAAAACCAACCCGTTATTTTGGTCTCGCCAGGCTGTGACCGAGGCGTTCTCAGCCGGGGAGAGGGGACAGGTGAGGCGTGCGGCCGTTCCTGGCGAAGGGACGGTGCGATGTCATCTCGCTGGCGGCACCTGCTTCATCTCGCTCCCGCTTCTTCGTTAAGGCACAGCCGCGCGTCCTGAGAAACCAGCTTGAAGGAAAGGATTCCTTCCTGGCTTCAAATGCAGTTAGAGCGGAGTGGCAGCGGTTTGTTTTTCGTAGCTTCCTGGATTGAAGACCCTCCCCAGGCCAGAAACAGGCTCCCGAGGTCTCGGTTTTGGCGTTCTGCTTCCTCCCTTTCGGCTCCAGCGAGGTGTCGGGAGCACTGCAGGCTTGCTTTGTTTTGATTAAACCCTCCAAAGCAAATTTGGGGCCATAATAACATGGTGGTGGAGGTTATTTTGCTTAACTCATTGTTGACGGGGTGACTTTTCTTTTTTTTTTTTTTCAGCTGCTTTGTCCAAACGTCACAGTCTGTGTGTTAAAAAATATCTTGGAGATGGAGGAGGGTAAACTACCAGTGGTTTAGGTTTCTGTCTGTGGCTTCTTTTTTTTTTTTTCCCTTTTTACTTTAACGAGAGTGATTGCCAATGTGTTTCTGCTGTTTCCTCTCTAGTTTCAGCCCATCAGGATGAAAGCGAGGAGGGCTACAAGTAAATTCTACATGACAGCCCTTAGATGAGCTCTCTGCTACTTGGAAATGCGCTCTCTTCTTTCGTTTTAGCAGAAATTAACACTTGCCATCTGCACATTCTGCGCTCAGAGCTGCTGTTGTGAACATATCTGGCAATAGTGGCGTGGGGGAGGGAAGGAAAGGAAAAGGGAAGGAACATTCCTGATAATACGCTCGATAACTCGGTATTATCAGGAATATTTTTTTTCCTTATTTGCAGCCTGTTGGTTGGTTTTAGGGCTTTTTTTTTTGAATGCCTCTTTAATTTTTGTGATTTTTTTTTTTTTTAAAGGTGTGTTTCGAGAGGAAAGGGACTTGGTAATTAGAGACCAATAACCTGCTGCTGTCATTCAGCTTGCAATGTTTTTTTCTTATTAAGATTTTAAATTGAAATTTTGAGGATAAAAATGGGAAAATAAAGTCTGGGAATCTCAACATTTAAAAAGTGTGAGTTCTCCTACTTCATACATGTTTAGGATAAAAAAATTAAGATTACTGGGGAAAAACCTTTTGATTAAAACCAGCAATAGTGAAATATTCTGTAGCTCCTTCTAAGGCCAAAATTAACCAATAAAATACAAACTGAAGAGTGAATTTGGTTGTACCAGTTTACCTTTGCCTCCCTAGGTGATAATCGTGACCTTTCCTACAAGGCTGCTTGAACTTGTTACTTGGAGAGATTTCAAAGAGAGTTCCTGTGAATTTTGAGAGCTCGGAATCGCTTGGAGAAGGAGGGCTGCACGGCTGGGGGCACGGGTAGTTCAGAAGCACTGGCGGTTGCTCTGTAGAGGATGTTAAAAAAAAAAAAAATAAAAAAGGTGAGGGTATTGTGGGGTGGGAAGGTGAGGAGAAACCAGCAAGCGTGGCAGGAGGAAGGATTGTTTGTCTCATGCCCTCATGTTTCACCGCAAACCTAGGAAATGAGGTCTCTGTAGGTTTGCTGCTTATCAAACGACTTGGCAAGGAGCTGTCTCACCCCTTTCCCACCCCCAGCTGCCTTGGCTGCAGGGAATTTTGCTGCCTCTGATCAAGGAAAAAAATCTATGCGCTACATCCACAGCTGTATTTAGCTGCGGGGAGCTTCTGTCCTCTGACTTAATTGAAAATTACTTGCTGTAATTAATTCTTAGAGCTGTTCATCCTTTTTGATGTGGGTATACGTGCTAACCTCTTCTGGAACCGTAACTGGTGATGGGCTGGAGCGTGGGCGGGTGGGGGGAACCTGACCATGCCATGATCCTGCTGCTTCCCTCCTCTCTCAGCATCTCCATAAATGCTTCTGGCAACCGACTTAAAGGAAGCTCGTTAACTAATCTCCCTCCTTTGCCATTCTGTCTCCTTAATTGCTGCGTGTTTACTTTTTACTTTGAGACAGGCTTGGAGGCACAAGGGGCCCACCTCTTGTTCGGTCCTCGTTGGTAAACTATGCGAACAATTAGTCATTGTTCTGTGTTTTCTGCCTTTAATTCCGCTTCATCCACTCTCTAACTTTCCTCTTGGGCTTCCACGTCTGCCTCGAGTGTAGGAAGCTGTGTCAGAGCCGCTGCCTCCAAGAAAACCACTTCTCTTTAGAGCAAACGTTAAAACTTTGGACCTTGGTTGCAGTAATGACTTTATGTGCTTGTCTTAGGTCGCTTTACAGAGCCTCAAGAATGTTCTGCACGCAGAGCCGCACGAACGTGAGGCGTGCGCAGATGGGTAGCCGAGCATTTGTTGTACGTAGCAGCAGAGGAGGTTGCGGTAGGTCTGAGATAACAAATGCCCTCCTGCTTTCCCTCGCTAAGTCCTCACACTGTAAAAATGACACTTAAGCCCAAGCTGTTGGCTGCTGGTTTATTAATTAGCGCTGTAGGCTCGCTGACCCATGTTCCCCGGGCACGCTCAGCGTAGCCCAGCTTTTCCCATCCTCAGTAAAGATACGGAGGAGCGTTTGTACGCAAACCGTTCCCGGGCTGTGGTTGAGGTGGGGTGTACCTTGGAGGAGGGGATGTTTTGTGGTTGTTACAAAGGCACTGTTAGAACGTCACGTGGGGGGGAAAAAATTGAATTAATTCTCCAGGAGCTGCATGCGCAGGCCTCTTTCGTTGTACCCTCGTTTTATTTTTATTCATGGACTCGCTGTCAGTGCACAAAAGTAGCACAGATAGCTTCCTACTTCCTAACAAGGTGGCTTGGTTGGTTTTATTTTATTTTATTTTTTTTTTTTTGGGGTGCCCTTGAGTGTTCTTTGAATCTTTGTGGCTTTTAAGGTGTGTTTCAAGAGCAAATGGACTTGGTAATTAGAGACCAATACCCTGCTCCTGTCATTCAACCTGCAATATTTTTTCTTATAAAGACTTCTAAGTGAATTTTTAAGGAAAAAAAAAAAACAAACAAGGGAAAATAAAAATCTAGGAGTTGGCCACAAAGGAGAAGAGGAGAAATTCTTCGAAATTACCTGTATGCATTGCAAGCTCTAACAGTAAAACATGGAAGATAAAATTGGGAATTATTGAAATTACTTGGTTTGGGTAGACTGGGGCACAAAACCCATCTTAGTACAACCGAGGGTATTAAGAGCGCGCAAACAGCTCGGTGAATTGGGGGAAGCTCTGAAACAGCTCAAGTGCTGTGCTTTAGTGTCAGTTCTAAGACACTGAACAATATGAAGTCCATCAGGATATTCTTGAAGCTTATACTTCCTGGCATTACTCTCTGCCTGGATAAATAACTTACATTGTCTGTGTTGGTGTCGCCGTTCTCTTAACTTCCAGCTCTCAGAAATAAGGTTTGAGCGTTAAGCCTTGCTTTGTATAATTTGGAACCTGCCTGCGTTAGCTGCTTTTGAGCTCATAAATCTGAGTATTCTGCATGACGTAGGATTTTTTTGGTGGGTTTTTAACTGCTGGTCTACACCTATTTGGGTGGTCTAACGGTTTGAAAATGTTCTGAGAGATGGATGAGTTTTATTCCGCATCAGATGGCAACGAGAGAAGTGCAGGAAGAAGGTAGCGTCGCCCTTCCGTGTGGCTGTGCTTCCCCCTCCCCACCTGCTGCAGCAATATTCCTGCAGTTCGGGAACCCAGGGTGGTGAGGGGGAAGGGAGTGGGTTTGGTATTGATCGGAGCTGCTGCAGCTGCACAAATGTTTTTCCCGACGGAAGAAAGGGGCCAGCACGTTGGTGGGAGCGGTCTGGGAAGGTGAGAACTGCCTCCTCCAGCAGCAGGGAGCTAGAAAGCATGGGTACAACAGGCTGCAATCCAGATTTTTTAAAGAAGACATGCAGAAATGAGTGTAAAAAATCAGTTACATAAGGTTTTCTGTTTCTGGTTTTATATCGGGCCAATATCAGAGGTGGCTTGTCTGCTGGCCTGTGCAGCTGACTCCTGGGGAGCCCTGCAGCACCCAGCCCTGGTGCTTTCCACCCGCCCGGGCTCCTCTGTGCAGATTTATCCATAGGTACACTTTATATTTATATATGTGTGCGTGTCACATATCTATATGCACACACACATTAAAAAAATACATAAATAAACAAGGACAGCAAGGAGCAACCCAAAAAGTTTACCAAAAAAAGACACCACCAACTGGAAGAACCAGACAATGGGTTCATGAATCTGAAATTTTATTTTGAGGAACTTAACCTCCCTCCCACCCACCTTAAGTATGTGATCCTGCTTGGGTGTTCTCTGGCTGCTGGTAGGGCTGTGGTGGGGTTCAGAGATGGTGGGTGGTGGGGACATGACTTTGTCCGCGGCTGTGGGGAGCTCCTAGCTACCTGTAGGACAATGACGGGGCGTGGAGGTGGTGGAATACAGAGGTGGTGGGTGCTGTGGTGCTCCCTCTGTCCATGGCTGTGGGGAGCATCCAGTTGCCCGTACGGAGATGGAGGGTGGTAGGAAACGGAGGTGGTGCTGTGATGCTCCTTTTCTCCATGACTGTGATGGGCTTCCAGTTGCCTCTAGGTCTGTAGTGGGGTGCAGAGATGGAGGGTGATGCAGAAATCCCTTTGTCCTCAGCTATAGGGAGCTTCTGGCTGCTTGTAGGTCCGTGATGGAGTATGGAAAAGGTGAGTGGTGTGGAGATCCCTTTGTTCTTGGCTCTGGGGAGCTTCCAGTAGCATGTAGAACCATAATGAGGTGTGAAGATGGAGGATGGTGCGGAGATCCCTTTGTCTGCGGCTCTGGGGGGCTTCCAGCTGCCTGTCAGCCCATGATGGGGTAGGGAGAAAGTGGATGGTGTGGAGATACCTTTGTCCTTGGCTGTGGGGCGCTTCCAGCTGCATGTAGGTCCGTGTGGGGTATGGAAATGGCTGATGGTGGGCTTCTCCCTTTGTCCATGACTGTGATGGGCTTCTAGCTGCCTCTAGGACCATAATGGGGTGTGGAGGTGGAGGAACGGTGCAGAAATCCTTTTGTCTTTAGTTGTAGGGAGATTCCAGCTGCCTGTAGGACCACTACGGGGTATACTGGTGATTGATGGTGCAGTGCTGTCTTTGTCCTTGTCTGTGGGGAGCTTCCAGCTGTCTGTAGGACCATGATGGAGCACGGAGAAGGTGAGTGGTGTGGAGATACCTTTGTCCTCGGCTGTGGGGAGCTTCCAGCTGCACGTTGGACCATAATGGGTTGTGGAGGTGGAGGGTGGTGTGGAAATCCCTTTGTTCTCAGCTATGGAGAACTTTCAGCTGCCTGTAGGACCGTGATGGTGCATGGAGGTGGTGGGCTATGTATTGGTGGTGCAGCGCTGCTTTTGTCCTTGGCTGTGGGGAGCTTCCAGCTGTCTGTAGGACCATGACAGGGTTTGGAGATGGTGGATGATGCAAGGATCCCAGTGTTCTTGCCTTCTCTGATGTGGCCGTGACATCACCAGGGCTGGTGGATCACTGTGACGTGGACCATTCAAGCAAGAAGAAACAAATATTCATAAAATAATAATAATAGCTGATAATGCTGGGGAGGGAAGCTAAGTAGCTGTAGTAGCAATTTAAAGAACAGCAGCTCAGCAAAGGTTGAAATACAATTAAAAGCAGCAGGTCCTACCTACTGCCCAGTTTTAAAGACTTGTGCTGCTGAGATTTTTGGGTTTGAAGGCTAAATTCTGGAAGAAAAATGTTTGTCAAGTTGACTGTAGGTAATATGTCACTAATTTAAGATTAAAGACGTGTCCAGTGCCAAACCCTCCATCCACGAGTTGCTGACGGCACTGAGAACATCTCGGTGTGAACTGCAGGACCCGCGTCTTTCTCTCCCTGACGTGAACTGGAGATTTTGCCGGGGACTGTCCTGTGTCACACGCTTCAGTTAGACGCTGGGACAAAATACATAAATTAGCTTCCATCTCCTTGGTTTGCTGCGGATGTATTACATCTGCTTTAACTGACGGGAGCAGGAGAAATGGGCACACAATGAATCGCAGGAGTGTCCCTCAGAACACCAGGAGACACTTTCTGATGGTGAGGGTGGCTGAGCACTGGCACCAGTTGCTCAGGGAGGTTGTGGAGTCTTCATCCTTGGAGATACTTGGTGGCTGTCTGGACATGGTCCTGGACAACTGGCTGTCAGTGTCCCTGCTTGAGCAGTTGGTTTGAAAAGATGACCTTTGGAGGTCCCATTCTTTGGAAAAAAAAAAACAACACCCCCCCCCCCCCCCCCCCCCCGCAAAAAAAGTGCTTAGACTTGTTAGTATAGACTGTACAAATCTTCCCCAAAAACAGAAGTAGTGAAATGACTGCCAACAGAAAGATGGTCTCTTGTTTACCAGACGCAATCTTACTGTGACCCTCAGGAAGAGCAGAGAACCAAGCGAAATCTCGGGTTGTTGAACCACGCGGTGATGTGACCTGCTTTGCCTGTGACTTTTTCCTGTTTCGTACGCTGAGCCACAGAATTAAATTAAAGGACTTGGAGCTCTACTTCCATTTGCTCCTCTTGCCACTAGCGTTTGGTCTTGTGTTGTCCGTTTTGGTCGTGGAGCAAAACTATTCCACGGTTCACTCCAGACAGGCAGAATGGGTAGGTGACTGGACTGCGGTTACCCAGCTGGTTTTCACATAGAAATATAGGTACGGCTACTGACTAGAAAACAAAACATTTCTTGCTTAACAGGAGGAAGCAAAAACCCTGCCATTTCTGAGAGAAATTGTAGATGAGAACTTGATGCAAGTGGCGCCGCTGGCCTTAAATTGTGTGTGTGAGGCGATGAGCTGTGCCACGGACAGTGCTCCGTTTCCCTTCGTTGGGAGATCCTACAGATAGGTGCTGTGGTGTGCCTGGATCTTAGGGACTGACCCTGCTTGCGTTTGAAAACTTAAATCAATTGCTGATTAAAAACCAAAGGCTGGCTGAGCTTGGGACACTTAATTCGTGGCTGTCAAATTTGCTGAGTTCTAAGCAAATTGGAGAGCTTTTTTTTTTTTTTTTTTTTTTTTTTTCCCCCCTTCTTCCAGGCTACATATGCAAAGAGTCTCTGCCAAACAAAAAAAAAATGATTGCTATGAGAGTTGTAAACTGCCACTTATTTTGACAGGATACTAGCTTTGAAACCTAACTCTGGCAGTAAGTACAAATTACTAACATGGTTGGGAGTGGAAGAGCCAGTAGGAAATACTCAGCTACAGCCCTTGTACTTGAATTCTCCACTTATTTCAGACTGTGTATCCTGAAGAGCTACAAAAAAATGCAGTTCTGTCTCAGTAGACAGCTCTGCGGTACGTGGAAAACTGAAGATGAAGAAGTGTAACACTGAAGATAATGTGGTTTTTTTTTTCTTTTTTTTCTTGTTTAACAAAGCCTCAAGCCTTTCTTAAACGTGTCGATGTTACGGAGTCTCGACTGCTACGCTGGGGTGCTGCAGGGTACGACCCCGCAGTTCTGTCCTACATCTGATTCTAGCGGTAAATTTGTATAGGTGGCTGTTTAATCCATACCTCACGTCCCCAGCAGGCTCCTCTCCTTCCCTCTGCGTAAAAGCCGTTGTAACCACTTTAAAATTCAGCTCCGCGGGACCACTAATACAGGTTATATAAAGTTTCTGACTGAGAACTGAAGTCGGAAACAACACAGGAAACTTGCAAAAAAACATTTTAGGAGGAAGTAGTCCTAGCTTTCTAGAGATGGCGTGTATATATATTAGTGTAATAATAGTACAGGAAAAAATAATGCAGAACTTTTTGTTTTTTTTTTTAATTTTATTTTCTGATGCTCACGTAAGTGCAGAATTACGTTCAGACTCTTACCCACGTTGCAGCCTGTCTGTCTCTGTCTCAAATGTTTCTTGTTTCCACTTCTTTGTGACAGCGAATCTGGAGTACTGAAGGGCAGGTTCTGGTAGTCTCATTTTCTTTCCTCCCGGCTCGTTTGTAATGTAAAACCCGGCTGTCCGTGAGAATGAGAGGGCTCCCTGGATGTGCTTGGTAGAGCCTGCTTGAAATGGGATCGGGAAACGCTGCCTGACCTCTGGGTGCTCTTCGCTTCCCACGGATCGAATGGCGAGCCTCGAAGCTATTTAAAAATTAAGAGCGCTTCACGAATTGACATCTTAAAATGGTGGATTAACGTCTCTGAGGGCGCTCACATCGCGTTTGTAGGTGCTGCCGGATTGGGAGGCAGACAGCTGAGGGCAGAGCTGCTGTTCAGGGGGAAGTAGAGAGGGCGTGGACCAGCGGAGACACGAAGTGAAATTCGGTGAGGACAGGCTGCACTTGGGAAGGAGGAACCCTCCTGACAGCGGACGAGGTCGACAGCGTCCTGGGCCATTATCTCCCTTCACTCAGCACTTGTTAGCCTGCATCCAGGTACCCCATCTGGTTTTGGGCCCCCCAGTACGAGATCGATAGGGACAAACTGGTGCAAGTTCAACAGAGGGGCTCCAGGATGGCTGCAGCACTCGCCCTGTGAGGTCAGACTGAGGGAACTGGTGCTGTTTCTCTTATTTATCCTTTCACTTCTGGACTTGGGGGAGAGCCACGGTCAGAAACCCAGCTCCAGCCCAGTCACAGGCCAGGGGCCTCTCTTTCCTTCCCCGTCCCTTTTCTGGCCTCAACAGTGTCCGTTCAGGTAGCGTGAGCCTCTCCTTCCCGGGCCCCCCTGGCCGCTGTCACCTTATCTGCCGTCTCCTGGCACGCTGCGGGCAGCGGCCGGGACCCCTTCCCCGTCTGGAGCTGCAGGAACAGCGTCTGTTGCCTCTTGATTGCTGCCTTGTCCTGCCTCCTGACCCGTGTATGTACGTGTGTGCGCGTGCAGCCGCAAGGCGTGGGGCCCCGTGGCGTGGTCGCTGCCCGTCAGATGCGTGGAAAGCGGTTTGGGTGGCAGCTGGGGTCTCTCCGTGCCTGTAGGATGTGGGTCTGTGGGTGGCTCTGCCTCCCTCCGTGGTGCTGCCCTCTTCCCCGCTCCCTTTGCCTTTGGGAGCTTGGTTCCTGTGGGCCTGAAGGACTGCTCCCTGCCAGATGCGTTTTCTGAAAACCAGCAGCAGCGTTGGGCTCAGAGGGTTTGAAGGCCCCATCTCTCCGTTCTTTGGGGAGAATCAGCGCTGCTTCTGCTGGACGTCCTGCGCAGCGCTGAGCTCAGGCCTGTCACAGCAGGCAGACCCCGCCAAAGCCACTGATATGGACTCAACTTCTTCCTTTTCCGCTTTCCCGAACCACTCCCTAGTGTGGGACAGGAACCACAGCCTAACTACTGGGAGGGTGGTGGAGCACTGTCCCAGGTTTCCCAGAGAGGTGGTGGATGCCCCATCCCTGGAAACATTCCAGGCCAGGTTGGCCGGGGCTCTGAGCAACCTGATGTGGTTGGAGATGCTGGGAGACCCTAGGAAAGACCACGAGTCTCGGTGGGGTGAGGCTGCAGGCACTGAGCTCGCCGCAGCACCTCTGTCCTCACCTCCCACCCTCTGCCCCTCCAACAGCGATGCTGCGCTTGCTGGCACGGCGGCTGGGGTCCCTGCCCGCGTTCCCCGAGCTGCTCCACTGTCCGTCAGTGCTTCAGCTGCTCTTCTAGAGTCTTGTTGGCCGGCACTGCAGAGATTTGGCATTTTTGATGGGTACTGAAAGAAATGCTGCTTTCCTATTGCTGACATCCACGTACTGCTTGACTTCTGAAGAAGCTCTAAATTCTGTGGGCTTTTCAAATCGCTAAATCCATGAGAGGAATTTGAATTGCTTCGTTAGAGCCGTTAGGGACGCACAGATACCTTAGAGCGTCGCTTTTATTGAGGAGTGACTATTTTTACACCATACAGCCTAGGTTAAGACGGGAAGCTTTAGGCCATCTTGTGTTGTGGTTTGTTGGTTTTGTTTTTTTTTTTTTTTTTAAAGGATATTGAAAATCATGTTCAAACACTGTACTTGATAATCTCTAAGGAACTTCTCTTTGGCTTACGCTGGGCGGAATTAATGGAGTTAACTGACGAGCTAATCCAGGCAACGGCTAAGAGCAGGCACTCCAGGTTTCCAACTCTGTGTTTCTGAGGTAGTTGGGTTTGGTGCTGACTTCACGCTGCTGCCTTGCTTGGCTTCAGAAGCGTCAGAAATTCTTTTCTAAGCAGTGATCTGTTATTTTTGAATACATCAGCTACTTAAAGCTGCTAGTAAGTTTCTAATCAGCATCATATAATTGCATCCATAGGCGGGATGGATGGTATTTCCGTGGAATTTAGTCAAGCTGTGCAGCATCCCGTCCTATTTCTGATCTGATGCGCCCTGCTAGTGCCTCTTGCTTCACAGGACAGGGAGGTTCGCGTTGATGGAGAGAGTGACTGTAAAGCAAAACCGCAAAAAACCTGGTTTTTGAGACTTTGCAGTCGGGTTAAACTTCAGCAGTGGAAGCTATCGTCATCTTTTAGGCCAGCCTGACTGCGGTGCTTTTGAAATTCTCAGTTTAGTACGGTAAATGGTGTTCATACCCAAGGAGTATGTTGCAAGGAGCTAAACTGGCTTTGAAGCTCCGACTCGGAGGAAAAATGAAAAGCGGGAAACAATGAGAAGCGGCGAGGAACGTGCCACAGGCAGCTGTGGTGACAGCTGTCTTGAGGTCGGTCTTCTAAAGCTATTGAATGCGTAACCCAGCGCGCGAGACGATCACCACCACATCTGAATTTGTATCAGTTCTCGTAAAACTTTCTTTCTCTTGCCCCTGGAGTTTCAGGTCATCTGTGGAAAGCTTGGAGATTTTTTTTTTTCTTTAGCTTGTAACTTTTTTTTTTCTTTCCTCCTTTCTTCTTTTCTGATTGCAGGAAATTTTAGCTGGGTGCGACCTGAGCCAATTAAAATGTTATTTGGATGCTGGTTTGGCTGACTCATTTTTATTCCCTACGAAATAAGTAAGGTAGCTTCAGTCAAAAATGTGCGTTAATCTAATTGTAAAATAAATATTTGGGGTGTTGCTTCAGGAAAGTCGTGCCTCAGTTTTGCAAAGCTCCAGACCGTAAACTGTGTAAGGTACTGCACGTTATTCTGTTCTTGTAGGCAAACAATCCTAAAAATCTGTTGAAGATGCTGTGTAATTTAATAACCTGATTTTAAACAGAACTATGGTAGTGTGAAATGAGGTTTTCACGTGCTCTTGCCTCAGACTCTTTGCAGATCAGTCATTTGTTTTCTGGTTGACTGCCTATGAACAGCTGAAAGTGATGCTTTCGCTTCTGGGATTTAATATTTGTGGTGCCCATTGTTTTTGTTTGATTTCTAGGCCTGTGTTTAGCTGTGTTGGGAGTAACGGCTGGCTCTGGTTGCAGAGCCATCTGAGAGCCTGAACAACAATGGCTTGCCTTTTTATTTCAAGGCAGAAAGGAATTAAAATGTATTTTAAATTCACACGCCTCACCCTGCGAGTGTTCAATATCCGTTATGAAGCAGTGGGAATAATTTCAGATTTTGAACAAGCTTTATTGAATATTTTTTCCCTGGTGAAGATTATCGCAGCTCCTATCATTGTGCTTTTCCCAGAGTTTTCCAAATCCTCCTGAGGAGCCTCCCTCTGTGCAGAGCATGTGTCCTGGTGCTCCAGCGGCTGCCTTGGGACTGGCTGACCTCTACTTTAAATGTCAGGGCTGCTTCACTCTTGCCTTTCGGATTCCGTTTGCCTTTTTTTAACCCTTCCTTAGGACCCTGCTTGAAGCAACACCTTTTTCGAGGCACTTGAGCAGCCTGAGTCTTTTTTTTTTTTTTTTTTTTTTTTACAGCTGTGTCGATTGCCTCCTGCACCCTGCGTGGTGTCGGCAAACCCGGCTGGGTCGCGCTGCGTTTGTAGGAGCTGTGAAGCGCCTTGTCTAAATTGGATGTCAGCAGAAGGGCTGAGTTTTCTGATGACCAAATGAATTTATAAAGCCTTCAAAATCCCTGCGTTGTAACATACGGGTACTTACTCATCCACTTCTTTCAAAACGGCGTCCTACGGGTGAATCGCTCCCCGTTGGTAAATGGTGTAAGCGGTCAGACATCCATGTTCTTCTACGTTATAGAAGAGTCAGTGTATCCTCTTCTACATGAGTCCCCAGCATCAGGAGGACGTGGAGCTGCTGGAGAGGGTCCAGAGGAGGCCACGCAGATGCTGAGAGGGCTGGAGCAGCTCTGCTGTGAGGCCAGGCTGAGAGAGCTGGGGCTGTTCAGCCTGGAGAAGAGGAGGCTCCGGGGAGAGCTGAGAGCGGCTCCCAGTGCCCAAAGGGGGCTGCAGGAAAGATGGGGAGAAATTCCAGGTGGTGGGTGCCCCATCCCTGGAAACATTCCAGGCCAGGTTGGCCGGGGCTCTGAGCAACCTGATGTGGTTGCAGAAGTCCCTGCTTCTGGCAGGGGGTTGGGCTGGGTGGGCTTTGAAGGTCCCTTCCCACCCAAACCATTTTGTATTCTTCTCTATCACTGTTTTTTTTTTTTTTTGTCAAGCTGGACTTGCCTTCTCTCTCAGTTCCCCCCAGCTCTGCCCAGACACGTCCGGGATAGCGTGATTGGTATTACCATCACCATCTAATTCTAATCACTGTAGGTAATTAATACTGAAGTTTCCCTATATTGTCCCATTATTTTCTAGCTTTAACATTTAGTTGTGGGTGCAGAATAACTGAGGAACAAATTGTGTGTACGTGCGTTTTGTGCCCTTGGAAGTTTAACTTTGACAGTAATGGAAGTGTGGGAAGTACTGAACGAGCAGAGGCAGACTTCAGCAATCAGCATGCCTTCCCCGCGCTGCTGCGTTACGTACTGGGCGCTGCATGGGACCGACTTTAAAACATCGATGGGATTGTGGCGTTTCCTGCGTTACGGTGAATACTCAGATTCAGCCTTTCGGAGATGTGTGTGATCACTCCCTCAGCTGGACGGGGAACGGTAGGAAATGTATTTTCTAGGTGTGGGAATGACAAAAGCTGACGTTCTTTGGTAAATGCAGTGACTCTGTTTGAAATGCGGTGGGTTTCAGATCGGAAGAATGGCTCCCTGCTGTTCTATTTGGCCAGACTTTTCCTTGTCAGGTGCCCATTCATTTTAGTCGTGGGTTTTACATGGCAAAGGCGTGGATGAGAAGATTTTTAGAAGATGTCGTGTGTAAACAAAGTGTAGGTGAAGTGATGTAACAGTCTGCTAACCGTGGTGCCAGAAAGGGAGAATGTCTCTGGCTCTTTGATGTGAATAAGACTGTCGGTATGTGATTTTTTTTTTTAATTTTTTTTAATTTTTTTTTAAAATTTTTTCCTTTGGAAAGATGAATCCAGTGACTTATTTGGAGAATTCTTTGTTTAGTGGCTGTATCGCGTACTGTGCGTAAAATGCATTCCTTCTCAACTTTAAAGTAATTGGGGAAATTTGTTTTTAATTCTCTGGGTTTTATTGACAAGATCCCCAATACCCCTGTAAGGACAGTTAAAAACCTAAGTTTGGAGAGCAGTGAAAGTGGCTGTTAAAATGATGCACGTGATACTTTCAGGAGCAGAAGGTTGGTTGTTTTTTTGTTTTTTTTTTTTTCTTCCCCCAACACAATCTTATCAAATGTACACACTGAGCAGGGACAGTGTCAAAAATGGCTGTAATTCCCTGTCAGAGAGAAATACTCGTATTTTTTTGAGAGTTTGGTAGGTAGGAGCTTTGACTCTCGTGCACCCACCTCACTAACGATTCATGCAACTTGACAAGGCAAGCTTTATTTTTGGTTTTACGATGTCAGCTTTGTTTTGCTGTGCTGGTTTACAGAGCTTTCCTGCGGGTGGGGAGGAAGGAAGTACTGCTTTGAAGTGAGGATTTTTGTCTGTCTTTCAGCAGCAGAGATTGAGAATTAATTGAGAATGTTACCTGCCTTGGAAAAACCTGTTCTAAAATCTGTGCTCCTCACCTACAGACTTCACGTAGCCGGAAGGTGTATTGGTGATCAGGCGAATGCATCAGCGTATCAATATCAGTATCTTTTATAAATAGGGATGATACAGAAAAGAGAATATGCTAGAAATAAGAGTTACAATGAAGACTAGCTGCTGCAGACAGGTGTTGTATAGGACAGGAAGAACTTGGAGTTATTTCAAACCAGTGAGCGTGTAGTTCAGATCCTGATTTCGAGAACTGAATGGAGACCTTCATCTTCTTTTGCAGAATGAAAAAACAAAACAGCAGATTGAAAACTTGTTACAGAACGGAAAGCATGAAGAGTTACGGAATCGTCTGTGCTGCCGGCTGACCTTTGGGACCGCCGGGCTCCGCTCCGCCATGGGAGCGGGCTTTTGCTACATTAACGATCTTACGGTGATCCAGTCCACGCAGGTGAGCTGGGCGGTTGTGTGGGAGAGCACTGAACGGTTTCACGGTAAATGGTTGGGTCGTACAGTGTACCGCATTGGTTTATCTCGGGTGGTACTCCTGTTAAACTGTCGCTCCTGACTTCCATAGTCATTCTTGCGTGTGCTTTGTTAAGGTAAATAGTAAGCAAAAAGCAGCTGGATTCTTAATCTTCAAAACATAGCTTTCTCTCACCCGGTGAAGGTAGTGGGAGGCAAGGAAAGAGAAGCGTTGAATCCTCTTCAAAATGAACAGCATGAGTCACAAAATGGATGTTCTGTATTTCCTTTCCTTGTGAGCATATAAAATACAGATGGTTTGGACCGTGTATATGAAATATACTTAAACATCTTATCTGTTCCCACCTTTAATCTTCACTATTGAATGACTGTTGAAAAGATGAGTATTTGTAACCATTGTACTTGGGTACAATGGGGGACTTGGAACATCCATAAAAAGTTTTTGTTATGACAGACCTACTAAATCTCACCTGCTTTGTCAGGTACTTTTTTATAAATGGAGCTTCAGCTGTATGATAAAAGCTGTTTTATTACATGATTTACAGAAGGTTGATAACATTTCTTATTCCATACTCTCTACATTTTAAGAGAGTTGTCTCTTTGCAGGTTAATGCTCAAGTCCCTCAGCAGGCACGATTGAAATAATTCATTTTCTTTTGGCTCCAGATGAAGTGGTGTGCTTAAAACATGCAACAGCTGAGGGTTTACTAAGCTGTTTGACATACTGCTAATGCCTGACTTGTACAATTAAAGCCCAAACTTTTGCAGCGAAACCAAATTCCGATAGCTGTTTATACAGGCTTTGAAAAGAATAGCAGTAACATGTTGGAGCTTATTGGTAGGATTTGAAGTCCAGCTTTATATATATATTTTTTTTCTCTTCAGTTTTGTCTTGGGTTTAACAAAGTTTTCCTTAGGTTTCTAACCTCTAAACTGGACACATCTTGCTAGTGATGGAATTTTTAATAGTGAAGATGCTTTAAACGAGTCCACTTTTCTTTGAAGCAGAGTAAGCATCTTGATAACGCAGAGAAGTTAATAATAATCACTTTGCTTCTTGGCCTCTGCAGTCTGTGGAATTTGGAGCTGCTCATGCTCCCAGCGCCTGAACGTTGTGTTTCCAGCCCTGTGAAAGCGTGGCTGAGCTCGGAGCGGCTGACTGATAACGCGTTCTTGGCAGAAAGTGAAAAGTTTCGTTTTGGTCAGCAGGGAGTGTGTTTGCAAGTTCAGTTTCAGGGACATGACCGGTTTCTGAAAGTAACAAACTGGGTTGTATTCATTTGCTCCCTCTGTGGGGCTTCTATTTTTAGTTGTTTATTAAAGCCATATATCAAGTTAGAGAAAACAGTCTCTGGGAAGTGGATTAAACCTTGTTTCTGAAGTCAACTGCATCAGATTGAATCTCTTTGTTTAAGTGCTCTTGTTTCAGAAGCTAAGGATATTAACAGTTTTGCTGAACCTAATCTGAAAATGGGCAGCCCTGTCTCATGATATTTGTCTTTACCTGCTGCAGGAATACGTGACCATCCAAAAAAAAACCAGACTTCAGTGTAATTAAAATATTTCCTTCAGCTAAAATAAGCCTTAGTTTAGTCACATGGGTAAGCGCATGCTGCGTTCTTCATTTCCATGGTTATATCGATATAATGAAAGCTCAGATCCAGAAAGGTACAGAATACCCAGAAGTTGCTTTTCACTCTCCTGAAGATTGTAGGGATGCATAAAACCAGTGCCTAAAAGGGGCTGCAGGAAAGATGGGGAGAGGCTCTTCAGCAGGGCCTGGTGTGACAGGACGAGGGGTGATGGTTTTAAGATAGAGGGAGATAGATTTAGATTAGATATTAGGAAAACATTTTGTACCTTGAGGGTGGTAGGACACTGTCCCAGGCTGCCCAGAGAGGCGGTGGATGCCCCATCCCTGGAAACATTCCAGGCCAGGTTGGCTGGGGCTGTGAGCAACCTGATGTGGTTGGAGATGTCCCTGCTCCCCCCAGGGGGGTTGGACTGGGTGGGCTTGGAAGGTCCCTTCCCACCCAAACCATTCTGTGATTCTATAATTCTAATTATTGTGTCTGTCCTGCTGAACCAATTGCTTTTATTAATAGGTAAGTAACCCATCACCAGCTTCCACAATGATGGAACCAGTCATCTTTCCGTCCCATTCTTGTTACCATCACTTTCCCCTCACTTCTCCTTTGGAATAGATCGTAAGAGACTGGACATGCAAGAGGATTATTTAAACATGGCTGAAGAAGCAGACTAGGCCAGTCTGTGAGTTTTGTCTAGGGAAGTCACTTGAACTGTGCAGTGGTATGAATATTTGTAATACTTCAGTGCACCGAAGGGGAACTTTGTTTTAGATCCACTGAGGTGGTTGCACATTTGTATGCTGACACTTGCTAACAAGTTATTAATTATCGCCAAGTATGTAATGGCAAGATGTTGACTTGGGTATCTTCAATTTAGAAGCAGTAGCTATCCCAGGAGAAGTTAGATGGGGACACTATCCCAACGTGAGTCTTGTAAGAAGGAAATAGAAGTTCTTCAAATTGAGAAACTTATTAAAGAAAGAACTTATTAAGAGGTGTTGGAGGTACCGGTTGCCCCTCTGAGAAAGGGAGAATGACACCTGGAAGAAGATGGGTGTGAACTTGAGTAGATCACTCAGGTAGTGGAGAAACTCTGCATTCGCTTTCTCTCATTGTCATTTTAAATTTATTTTTATTTTCTGCAGCTTCAGCAGAGGTATTTAGATAATAAACAGGTCCTGTGGGGCTGGACTCACTTCAGCTGTTGGATCTTTGGCTGAGCTGAAGGCATTTTGTTCTTGCACAACATATTGTATTATGTCTTAATTTTAAGCAAAATTCCTCCGTGGCAGAAAGTAAAGACTTTGCTATTTTTATGCATTAAAAAAATCTTTGATCCCTGTCAAACAATGAAGCTGGTTCAAGAGTTTGTCCCAGGAAAAAATCTCACCTCACCCTTGTCATTTGGCTTGCAGCGGCACAGAATGCTCTGGCAGAAATAGCTGGGATGAGGTGTAGGGGAGAAAGTACAGGAGATCCAGTCTACTAAAAAGATCAGCATAGGCACTTTGCGACAAAAATCAATCAGTTCTGTGTTTGCGGAATGAGGGAACGGAAAGCTGGGAGACGTACAAGGGTGCAGGCATTGGAGGCTCCCAGAGCCAAACCAGCTGTGACGGTTATCACTGGAGGTAAGGGGCGAGGAAAAAATTTGATGTGCAGCATCCTGGAGGTGCCAGGGTTGCCAGGAGGTTCAAGAGGTGCCTCTGCTGTCGAGGGAGAGCTCCTGGGATGTAGGCGTGAGACAGAAATCATGCGTAACACCTCTGCATTTGTCTTTTCTCTGCAGTTTCTTGGTGTTTGAGGAGCTAGCTCAGATAAAAGTCTGCAGTGTCCTCTGATGTCAAGACACCGCTAGCCTGACTAAGGGATCTGTTGATAAGAAATCTGTTGCTCATCTCTTTACGTGGTACTCAATCTTTTGTAGTCAAACTTGAACAAGTTTTTCGTATTTCCTCTGTCTCGTATCTCTTCTACAACTGTGAATGCAAGTTCTTGAAGTTGTCAGGGCAGTGTGAACGTGTTTGTGTATCAACACTTTTCCGTTCAGTGTGAAGGTGGCTTCAGCTGGTGACCGTGCCATGGCACAGCTTCCAGTTCCATCAAGTCAAAGATTTTTTTTTTTAAATTTATTCCAAAGTTTCTCTCTCTCTGTGAATCCCTCTATAGAAACACTACATCTGCAGCTGAAATGGCTCTCCAAAGGGGTGCCAGTATCCACCTGGTAATGCTCTGAAGTCCATTCTTCGGCAGAAAGCGCAAAAACAGTTTAAAAAAAATTCAGCTCAACCGAATTTCACGAGTAGGAATCGGACTAGCTTTCCAGTTGAGAAATTGCTTACTGGTGACACAGAGTCAGTTCCAGATAAGGACACAGCAAAGAACTGTACTTAATACTGGGGGGAAAAAAATCTGTTTAATTCCAGTACAACCTGTACCCTCTGAGAGGTAGCTTTTATAGACAGGCTTGGCCAAGGTAAGCTCTGTGATGGATCTCCAGAGAGATTCTAACTGGGAAATGAATGGATGTGAAGGCCACGGGGAAGGTGAAGCTGGAACACCATGTGCTGCACTATTTCCAAGAGCACCCATCTCCTGTTTTGAAAAGAAGGGGCGGCTGGCTGAGAGGCCGTTTGTTTTTTCTCCTGTGAATTTTTACAGCACGTATTTCTGCTCACCCCCTTTAAAAATGTACTGTCTTCATCTACTCCCTTTCTGCATCCTGCACAAGGGTCTTCTCTGCTGTCTTGCCGTTGGAAATGTTCTGCCCTGATGTGTAGAAGACAGCTTGTACTTGTGCTGTTGTGTCTGCACAGTGTGGAAATGGAGAACTTTAATCTGTGGGTGAGGATGGAGCATCCTTTTAATGCACATTTAGAACTAAGGCTTTGGAAGCAGGGCTGAAAAGGTGCCGTGGATAAAGACCAGCACTAGACTTACATGATCTGAGTGGATGGACTTCCAAAAAATGGATTTTTCTCAATTGGGTCTTCAAGAAGATGGTTTGAATACATAAAAGCACAGTATGGATTGAAAACAAGTGTTTGGTGCTTGAGGATTTTGCTGGCTCAAGCTTTCTGTTCATGCTGATTGGTCACTTATTGTTGTACAGCTTTTATTTCCCATGATTGTTTCTCTCTTTTTATTTCTTTCCGTGAACATTTTGGGGAAAAATAAATATGCTGCTTTTGTGAATATCATTATGGATGTTTCGCTGAGCTCTGTTTCACCTGCTGACATATACAACCTGTGTGAAAGATCATTTCTGTTTGTGTGTGCTGCTAATTCTTTTTTTTTCTTTTCCTTCTTTTTTTTTTTTTCTTCCCAGGGGATCTACAAGTACCTCGAGAGGTGTTTTTCAGACTTTAAGCAGAGAGGCTTTGTTGTTGGATATGACACACGAGGTCAGGTGACCAGCAACTGCAGCAGTAAGAAGTATGAGTATTGATTACATTTGCAAGACTAGACATTGAAATTGTGGCTTGAAATGCGTTCCATTCTATCAGAATACTTTTGTCACGAACTGCACGCGCTTTCCCCTCCCTTAGCCTGTTTAAATAGTAATGACGAGAGGCATGGACTAAAGCCTTTGTAGTTCCCGTTGCCAGCAAACGTGGAACGTAAGGCTGGTCACTTCTGCAAAGAATTTGCAGTCTAAATGCACAAGAATATTAGGCAGACGTTAAGAAGTTGATGTAACTGGAGAGAAATCTGAATGTGAAGGTAAATTCAGAATACCGACATCTAGTAGAAATCACAAAATATTAGTGCACTTTTTTTAACACTGTCATTCTTATGCATTACGCATCTGATTTAAGTCTGGGGGGGAAGAATTCTACGTGCAGCCTGCTGTCACCCAGTATTTTGATACCATTATGTGGTCCACGCTCTCAGTGTATTTCCACACTGGGAATAGCTCACCTGGAATGCTTAAAACATAGACTTCCAGTGATGCCAAATTGTGGTTTTTGCAGGGAAAGAGGAGAGGGGGTCTCTAAAATAATTACTTTCTGGATTCCATGAGGAATCCTAATCCCTTGTCATTTGGGGAGCAAAACATAAGTTGTAATGGCGTGCTTTACAACGAAACCGACCCTGTCGCTGATTATTCTTTAGTTAATTAGTAGTTAATGTCATTGTTATAGTTAACTGTTGCAACTAATGTAGGAATTTTTAAAGTATTTTTGTCAACATTTGATGCTGTAGGGATGTAAAAGTTCTTGGAATAATAGAGCACAGAATCTAGTGGCTCTTCTTCCAGGCAACAAGCAGGACCCGAGGAAATGGCCACAAGTTGTACCAGAGGAGGTTTAGATTGGACTTGAGGAAAAACTTTTTCTCTCAAAGAGTGGTAAGGCACTGGAACGGCCTGCCCAGGGAGGTGGTGGAGTCTCCGTCCCTGGCAGTGTTCAAGAGGCGGCTTGATGAGAAGCTACAGGATATGGTTTAGTAGCTGTGGCAGCAATGGTAGTGGGAAGACGGTTGGACTAGATGATCTTATAGGTCCCATCCAACCATGTGATTCTATGATTCTATGATTTCTGAGAGCTTCTCCATTCCCCTGAAGTCTGCCTCTCCACACCTTCCTGTCTGGTCTTCAGATGCGTGTGGTGTGTTATCTGCCAGGCTTTGGCATCAGGATTTTAAACTCCTCTGTTACTTTCAAGGCTGTTACCCAAATTTTCTGGGTTATGCACAGCTTAAAAATGTGCAAATGTAAGAAAAACATTCCTTTTAAGCCGCGTAAAGCTTGGAATTTGGACTTGATGGCAGCACAGTCATCATGAGGGCGGTGGAGCACTGGCCCAGGCTGCCCAGAGAGGCGGTGGATGCCCCATCCCTGGAAACATTCCAGGCCAGGTTGGCCGGGGCTCTGAGCAACCTGATGTGGTTGGAGATGTCCCTGCTCCTGGCAGGGGGGTTGGGCTGGGTGGGCTTGGAAGGTCCGTTCCCACCCAAACCCTTCTGTGATTCTATATTTCATGTGTCAAAGGGGCAAATCGGTTCTCAGCTACGTGTTTCTCTTGCCCCCTTGGACTGATGCATAGCTATAATAGCACTAAAATCAAGTTGAACCTCCCCAAAAGAGTGTTTTCAGTTGGGTCAGCGTGCTTGTCCAGCACTTTGAGAGCAGGAGCGTCCTTTTGCATCAGTTCCCGTGCCGAGGGAGATGGCACACCGTCCGGCTGTATCCTGTAATTAAGCTGACGTAAACCAGTATGATGCACAAGCAAAATTTCAGTAGCTTCAACTATAAGCTGAGCTCTCAAACTCTTAAGTGGTTTCAGGTACGTTTGATAAGTGTTGTAGTGAAATTCTGAGGAGCTGGAGCTTAGACTGACAGTACGCTCATCGTGGGAGATAAGGAAGCAAGTATTAATGCTTATCCGTAAAAATGAGCAAAGCAGACTGACACTATTTCATCTCTCATCTGTTTTGACTCCCCATTAACTGCTGAGCTGTGTGTGGCTCACTCGAAAAGAACAGCTTCATATCAAACAGTTACCTGGAAAAGAATGAGTTCCCCCGCTGCTTGAGAGGAAAAATTTATAATAAAGGCCAGGTTTAACAACACAGGTGCTGTTACTATTTCTAAACTTTCTGGAAGAAGAGCGTGCTGGTTGGACCAAGTATATTTTAGGAAAAGGTCAGCTTCACGGATATTGTCTGAAGCTGCTGAGCAAGGCTGGCAGACAAGCTGAACCCTTTTCCAAACCTGCTGTTGCAGACATCTGGCACTGTAAACTTTCTGGGAGATTGATTCTGTCCTTGAGTGAAGGACGAGTGTCACACCAGCAGGTTCTGTATCTTTTTGAGATCACTGGGTTATTTACGTGGTTGGCTGAAGTGCCTTGTGCTTTTCAAGCCCCAAATAAAAGCCCTGTCTTGGATTCTGTAACCTGGAAACTGTATTACGTTCGCTGTGTAAACTGTAGGGTACTAATTCTTACTGTAAGAAAAAATAAATTAAGAAACAAGTGAAATGAAGGTTACGGCAGTGCCGTGGAGTTGTTGGATTGTCGCGGGGAGCTGCGTTGACTGAATGCTTCCTTTCTCTCGTCGGTAGGCTGGCCAAGCTCACGGCGGCGGTCCTGCTGGCTAAAGACGTGCCCGTGTACTTCTTCTCCACCTATGTCCCCACGCCGTTTGTGGTGAGTCATCTTCTCTCCTGTGCTGTGGAACCATGCAGTTAGAGGAGTACTGGAAAGCTTACTAAAAATGTAAACTAGCAATTTTCTTCTCAAATTCTGTTATTTAAAGAGAAAAATAGGGGCAGCTTGGTACACTTGGATCTTCAAGCAGGCTGTGACAAGGATGGCCCTGGATTTTTCTGTACAGAAAAATTCACATTTCACTCTATTCCCCTGACACAGAAGCTCAGCTACAGCAGTCCAGGTTTGCTCTGTTGGTTACAGGTGAAGCATTCTACTCTTCCATTTATGACACTCTTCTGAGTGTCATAAGGGTCAAAAATGATACTTACGTGTAGGTAAATATATACACACATATAGGGGCTGTATGTTTTTGGACATAAGACTTAACACTGCCTAGAATGGAAGAAATGAAAGATTGCTTCTACTTTTGATATCTCACAAACCAGAGCTTTCTGGTTTTAGTCACAGAAGCTTTTCCTTGCAGGGTTTTAAACCCTTATTTTCTATTCTGCAAGCTTTTCTAGCGTGCTGTGTATGCTGCAGGCCTTGTTTCAAGGGGAGGGCTGAAAGGAGTGGATGCTCTTCACCTGGAAATACCTGCAGCATTTTTTTTTTTTTTTTTTTTTCAACAAGCCTCTTGGTGAATTCCTTCGTTGTGTTTCAACTTGCTTTTTCTTTCTCAAATACTGGTGTAATCTGAGCGTAGACTTTCTTTAGCTGGTCAGGTAACAATTCTGTTTAGGTAGTTGGGAAATAGAATAGTGTTCCTATGCAACAGAGGTGAAGCAACTTTCTATTGCTAGCTACAGGAAGCAGAATGGTGAGCATTGAAGTACACAACTTTCAAATAAACTGGTGAAACATTAAGAGCCGCTTCTCTTGTAGCATCCTTCTGCATAACTGTCCTAATAATACGATGTTCCTGTGTCAGCTGCAGAACTCTTGGGTAAATAGTCATTTCTGCCTTTCCTTTGTAGCCCTATGCCGTTCAGCAGCTCAAAGCCGTGGCTGGTGTGATGATCACAGCATCCCACAACCGGAAGGAGGACAACGGATACAAGGTAAGGCTTGAGCTTGAAATTCATCCAGTACCACCTGCGTGCCTTTGGCGTTCAGCTGTGTCCGGAGCGTGCGTGTGTGTACGTTAGAAGAAGTGATTTCAAGTAATTAATCCTTCTGTAACCTGAATTACACATGCCGTCTTCTGCAACTAGAACTTAAGACCACACTGCTTGTGTGTCTTGACCACAAGTCTTGTGACATTCTGTAGAGTCTAGTCAGCAGCTGAAGAAATGCTGAAGCAATTTATTATGTGTTCACTTCTTAGACTTAAGAATGAGTTTAAAACTAAGCTAAAACTTAGATGAATTTCATTTTGGAAGCTTGGAACAGTATAACCATCTATGATAGCAAATGCAGTATTATAACACAGCATTTCCTTTGTAGACTTGACAGGAATCTGAACTAAACCCTAAACTTGGACTAAACTTAGTGTTCTAGAAGCTTAGTAGCAGGTCAGTGACTAATGGCAATGATAGGAAAGCCGTCTCTGCACAGAGATAGCTCTCTGAGGTGATGGTACTACACTCGTCCTCTGTGAACAAGTTGTAAAGTATTTCTTCAGCCTTTACTTCTGCTTAGCTCTGGCGATGAATAAGAAAACAAGCCACTTCGGTTCTCCAGGTGCTTCATTTATCAAGAAGCTATTATGTTTGTGGCTTCCGATACAAAGCAGTTCAACTTTTGTCAGAATATTTTCTAGTCTTTCACAAGAATTGTTTTATCTTTCACTGTTTCCCCTGTGAATTCAGCAGCTTTTGAAGGTTTCTGATAATTCTAACCAAACTTTACAGGCCCATAGTTTTGAAGATACTGAGTATCTGTGGGTTTCATGAAAGCCAGCAGGCAAGAAAAAAGAGAGAAAGAGTAAAAGGCTGCCCTGTGTACTCGGCCATACTGCTGGAAGCAAACTGTGGGAAAACTGGCATCTAAATAATTACCTAACAAAGAGTTTTTATAGTTCAGGGTTTTATAGTGTTTCCAGCTGAAAGATTATAGCTGTGCAGTGACGGAAAAACATGTACCTTGGCACACTGCTTATCTATTTTTGCTGTGATTTGTTGTGCTTCTTTCTCAAAAGGAATGCCAGACCGTGTTTTTCTTCTGTTGCAGTTTGCACAACACCCTCAGATGTAAGAGCCGAGTTTCGGTTGCTCACATCCCGATGATTTCAGTTGTAATAGTTGAACACCAGCTTTCTTGGAAATAGGTTGTGTTGCCAAGTAGCTATCGTTACATAACTAAAATCAGAACTATATGATGCCAAATTATTTCTGGGAATCGAACCAGTCTGGTGCTCACCTTTTCTGTGTGACTTCAAGAAGCAGGAAGTATGCAGAATCATATCGCTAAAAGGATTTATGAAGTCGATAACCTTTGTAAATAAACTGTATCTTGTTTTCCTTAAACTTATACCAGGTCTATTGGGAAAATGGAGCGCAGATCACCTCTCCTCACGATAAGGAAATTATAAAATGTATAGAAGAGTGTGTTGAACCGTGGAATGGCTCTTGGAATGAGAATCTGGTAGACACCAGTCCCCTTAGACAGGATCCTCTGAAGAAAATCTGTGACTGTTACATGGAGGACCTGAAAAAGATCTGTTATCATAGGTATTGTATAAACCAAAGTGTACTAAAATTATGGGTTTTGAGCAAGCTCTGGGTTCACTTCTCTGATGTGTCCTTAAATTATGCAGTCAGGATCACTGGGACTAAACCATGCTTCTTGACAGTGAAGCAGCCTGCCTTTGGACACTAGGCTAAGGAAGGCACCCTGATGTGAACCATTTTATGCAAATGAATATGCTCAAAGAGCTCAGAATAAAATGCAGAAATTCAGAGTAAAGGGGAGATGTACGTGCATGGAACAGAGGTGAGAAGATTGAGTTTAAAGGTGAGATGGGGCAGAAGACCAGGATGAAAGGAGGAGGTTGAATAATGTGGGTAGAGTAAAATCTTCAGGGTGGTGGATGAGCTCGAGTTTGATGCAGAAATTAACAGTTCATTCTTGGGAGACTTTCAGCTGATTCAGCAGAAGGTAAATATCTAATTTTCCAGGAGAAGAAGCTTTAAACCAGCAATTTCTAGTGAGATTCCAAATGAGCGTTTCTCACTCATTCCTCCTTTGAAATTAATGCAGAGATCAGCAGAATAGTACAAAGTGTAATTCTTCCTACATGAAAGTAGTCCTGTTGAATAACTAAAATCTCACTGAAATTCTTTTTTCCTTCTCAGGGAGCTAAACATACAAACAAATTTAAAGTTTGTTCATACCTCGTTTCATGGAGTTGGACACGACTACGTGCAGTTGGCTTTCAAAGCATTTGGCTTTCAGCCCCCCATTCCAGTACCTGAACAAAAAGATCCAGATCCAGACTTCTCTACTGTCAAATGCCCAAATCCTGAAGAAGGAGAATCTGTGCTGGTATTTTTGTTTTTATTTCATCAGGTTTCGATGAGCTTTCCTCTGTTTGAACGTGATACTGTGTTAAAAACCAAATTGGGGAAGAGATCAGGGAGTACCTGCCTTTCAGCTGTGTTAGTACAGTGGGCAATCCATGTGAGATTTTCTTTCACTGCGTGTTTTATGTAATTAAGGAGGAAGATTATGGGTTTATTTGCTCTTGTGATTATTTTCTTTTTATTTATTTCCCTCTCCCTCTTCTCCTACCAGGCTTTGTCACTGAGGCTTGCAGAGAAAGAAAACGCTAAAGTAGTAGTGGCTACTGATCCAGACGCAGATAGACTGGCAGTGGCAGAACAGCAGAAGTGAGTGATGGGACCTTTTATTTTCTCTCTTTCTGCAGAAGAGGTAGTGAAAATTGCAGAATGCCCCCAAATGGCAGAGAGACACACACCTTCAGCCCACTTTTTCCTGTTGTGTTTTAGATACTTCGGTATTTTTCTCACTAGCTTCATCTTTAGCTCTACCTGAAATAATGTATTTTAAGTAAAATCAGTTAATAACTTTGAAAAAAAATTAAATACTTGCCAGTCTTACGGTAACTTAAGTGAAAAGTTGAGTGGTTACTAAAGACAGTAAAATCTTGTTGATATTGTTTTTCCACTTCTATTAGGCAATCAAATTCTGCCTTGGGACAGTTAGCTGTTACGGGCTTTTTTTGTCTGAGGTTTTTTTTTTCCTCTTGGCTTCTTCATATTGAATAGAAACTATTTTTCTTCCACTAACAGGGCAAAATTCTGATCGCGGTGTAAGTAACTGTCTGTAATGCGCGGTTGCACAGGCGTTGCCTGACTGCAGTGTATAGACTGGTAGACTTCTGTTTGATAGATTAAAACCACCTGAACTGTTTTAAAGCTGGCAGTAAGGATACTCAGTTGGTATCTTTGCTTGCTAACAGATTGCACTGGGCTCGTAAATCCCTGAGACGTGGTAAATGTGGAGTGCCGTTAGTACGGTGGCTGTGTATAGAGCAGCTTGTCAGTAGTGCGCTCCGATTCCTGTGACCGCAGAAAACGTCTCCCCCTGAGCGGATGCTCCTGGGAATCCTGAAAGAGCTCTTGTGCTTTCTGTCCCGCCTGCAGCGGCCGCTGGAAGGTGTTCACTGGCAACGAGCTGGCGGCTTTGTTCGGGTGGTGGATGTTTTCTTGCTGGAAGGAAAGCTGCTCCCAGGATGCTGATGTGAAGAATGTTTACATGCTCGCCACCACAGTCTCCTCGAAGATTTTGAGGGCAATTGCACTTAAAGAGGGGTTTCACTTTGAGGTAAGTATGGTTTTCATGATGTTGTCTTGGCAGAGTACAATCTAATTGCCACATTCTCCATCTAGCCCCTCAACTTACAACTTTACAAAATGAAGAGTAGACAGATAATTTCTTCTTTTTTTGGCTGGGAATTTTTATACATCCCAATTTTAGTTCCTGCGTTCAAATTAAATACTTGCTCTGATTTCTGAGACTGTTGGATGTTAGCTGTAAGAGATACAAGTGCTCCAAAGCTTAGCCTAAACATACAAAGATCGAAGGCTTAATACATGTTTTAATTAAATTCGTATGTAGTAGGACAAGAGTATTTTGCCAAACAATAAGGAATCAAAAATGAAAATTGAAAGTTTTTCGCCATTTTGAGTGACTGTCTAGAGATGCTTAATCAGGTTGAATATCACTGCCTTCTACTGAATTTCGTTGTCTCACTAAGTACAATTCAATACAATACAATACAATACAAATGTTCATTTTTTTTTTTTCTGGAAAAGGGACACATTTGTCTGAAAAAAAAAAAAAGCTAGGAATTTACAGAACTCCTTGGTCTCCTCAAAAAGCTTCCCCTCTTTGTACCTTCTCTCCAAGAAGGACCGTTTCTAAGCTTTGGACTGCTTTTGCATGATTTGAAGAACACAGGCAGTTACATTTCTCTTAACCTTTCCTTTTGAATAACTTTGTACTGTTGTCTCATCTGCTAAGCGCCACGGAAGATCTTACCTGATCCTGGAGAGAACCACAGCCTCTCAGGCTTACCCCTTGATTTGATGTTCAGGTCCTAGTTGAGTATTCGGGAGTGAAATGCTATCCACTGCCTTTTTGCTTTGGATTCATAATCTGTACCGGAGATACGACTTGTTTAATGTTTCTCTTTACTGTTCTTATTCTGCTGGTCAATTAATTAGATTTAAATTCAGGAAAATTATTTCAACAAAATAAGAAAAATGTCCTTAAACTTTATTTTGGCTCTGCAGCAATCATTGTCATTGACCCTAAAATTCAGAATGTGTGCTCTTTTCTCTTCCTTTCTTTTTTTGTTTTGTTTTAGTCTGAGGCCCCCTTTTTTTTTTTTCCTTCTAAACTTCCAAGTCAAGCACACAAGTTTCCCCTTTGAAGAAGCAACCTGGAAGAGAAAGGAGCAGTGGCTAAACTTTCTTCTTTGACTTGAAACTGAATAGAAAATGTGTATTGAATGCACTTTTTTTTCTGTTTCAGGAAACACTCCCAGGTTTTAAATGGATTGGAAGTAGAGTAAAAGACCTTCTAGATAATGGAAAAGAAGTTCTCTTTGCATTTGAAGAGTCTATTGGTATGTATATTAATATCGCTTTAAATTGTTGAGAACTTTGTTCTTGCAGTTACTCGTATTATGCTCTCATTGTCTTGCTGACAATCATAATAAATGGTGTATGAATATTTATGATCCAGTCAGATAACTGATTCTGAACCTTATTTTTCCCCGATCAATTTTTGATTTTTAGGCTTCATGTGTGGCACATCAGTGCTGGATAAAGACGGCGTCAGCGCGGCTGTGGTCACAGCTGAAATGGCAGCCTACTTGGAGAGCAAGAACCTGACTCTGGCACAGAAACTCGTTGAGATATACGAAACGTAAGTTATATTTTTCATTAGTATGTTCTACTTGACTGTTTTGCAGCTGAGAATAAGCTAGCAAATATTTTTAATGCGTCCTTTGGATGTTTTCTCACTGTAAGTTGTTTTTTTTCTGATGCTATGATGGACTTCAGTTTTCAATGTTACAGCTACCACATGAATATCACATTTAAAAGATTTATCCCATCTTTTGATATATCTATGTCTTAGTTGTCTCTTTAAACACTTCATATTTTCACTGAACCACGGTCTGGGGGTTGTCAGCAGATGATGTGCTGCTCTTGCAGAAATTTGTAACAGAACAGAAGTTCAAGGAACGCCCTGTGTTCAGTAGCTGTGGACACAATTCACAGCAATAAAATGAGCAATAAAATGAACTTTCAATGTGCAAACATGGTTGCTGCACCTAGTGAGTGCTTGCTTTGGATCTAATTTGGGACAGTAGTTTTAACTGGGATGAAATAATCAGTCACCTTCCTCAAAGGCTGTTGAAATAATCTCTTGTTGTGGCTGCTCACGTGGTTATGGCAGACAATTTTTGGTGCCGTGGGAATGATTCTGTGTATTAATTTCGTGAGGGCTACCAAGGCTGCGCTTAGCCAAATGGTTGCCTTTTATTCCTTTAGATCTGAAACCTTTACTTGAATTTAAAAATAGCTTAAGATGATCTCAGTAATGCAGTGAAATCTGCTCCGGAGTCCAGACATTTGCCTATGAATATCGATTTCCACAGCTGTGAGAACTGCGTTCTTTTTCTGTTGTTGCTTTGCCAAACAAGGGCTTTCTTTAGGTACCAAATCTGCAGAAAACAACTGAATCTTGTCACTGAAAACATTAATCTGCTTGCAGGTATGGATATCACATATCAAAGACTTCCTATTTCTTGTGCTACAATCCTCCTACCATCAAAAGGATATTTGAGAAGCTTCGGAACTTTGATGGCCCTCAGTCTTACCCAAGCTCTTGCGGTATTTACAATATATTGCACGTACGAGATATTACCACTGGCTACGACAGCAGCCAGCCGAATAAAACATCGGTGAGTTCTGAAGGATTTTTGCAGGAGAAGTTTTGTTTTGGAAGAGACTGAAAGTTAAATCCACCCACAATTATGCAGAAAGATGTGCTATGTCAAACTGTAATTACCATCATCTGTTAAGCGTGCTTAACGACATTTACTGGGGAGAAAAGCGCTTAAATGTGAAATGGCTTGGCTGTTGTGTTGACTGGTTTGATACAACAATGGTTGAACTTGATTAGTTGAAAGTGAGCTTGATGCTCCTGCAGCTCTTAAGCTGCCTAACAGGCTTCCAGGTGTTGGAATTCCAAAGGAAGTAAGACGCGGTCTCGTTATCCTGAAATACGGAGTCTGATCTAGGTGATTAGCCTGTCTGTTAGGCTGGAATGACTTGGTATATGTGGTGCAGCAGATCTCAGCGTGTTTATTTAGCTTTGTATGCATTGAATGTCGTATTTAAAAAAAACAAAAGCAAAACCAAACCACCCCAGAATCAAAACCTCCCACATTTCTCTTAGTTGAGGTGTTCTGTAATAAAGTGTTGTTGATTACGTAGGTGCTGCCGGTAAGCAAAAACAGCCAGATGATCACTTTTACGTTTCAAAATGGCTGTGTTGCCACCCTTCGGACAAGCGGAACGGAACCAAAGATCAAGTACTACGCGGAGATGTGCGCGCTGCCCGGACAGAGGTCAGTAGCCGGTCCGCGTGCGTGTTGCAAGGTGCCTTTGGGCTGAAGGGTTGGTGCTTGGGCGTCTGTCCCCCTGCATGGAGAGGGGCTGCTCTGCTGCCTCCTCAGAGCCCTCAGCTGACTGTTCCACCGCGTTAAACTGGCCAGTGATGCACATTCCTGCTTATCAGAGACCCCCTCTGTGGTGGATAGGACAAAGAATTGAATTTTCAGTATCTACTACTGTAGGAGACTTATTTTATTAACACAATTCCTCATTTTAGAATTAAGAAGTGATGAAGTTCTGCTGCTGCTGGCAAGTATGCTTAAACCCAAGTGAATTCCTGTTGCATTTGGGAACCTGCTGTGTTTCTCTGCGCTACTGGATAGTAATTAGAGGTCTCTCCCCTTCTGACAGCCACCTGGATTCAACTTCTTCCAGTTTAATTAAAAAGGAAAAAAAAATAGAGAGTATGTTTACACCATTGAAATCAGGAGTGTGAACAAGGAGCCTAGATTCTCAGTCTAGCTAACAGAGAGAAGCAGGCTCTTAAACGGGATTCCTAAGCTCAATTGTGTGAGTACCCCTCCTTTGAGACTCATCCCTGCATCCCTGTGGAGCAGAGAATGGAAAATAGCGTGGAGGGGCCTCTGATTCGGAAACTATTTCTAATTATTGGCAGGAATTCAAGGTGAGCACATTTTTATCACTGAATGTTTTGGCGTAGGCAGTTGGTGGATAGTGAGTGACCGTGGAACAAGAGCAGGTCAGAGGAGTGGTAGGAGTTCTACACCCCAGTTTTCTGAACGGCAGCTCTTACCAGCAGCTGGTGTTTATTTGGTCAGAGAGCTTTCTGATTGTCTGGTGTACGAATGCCCTTTTATGTGGGTATGGAAATCCTCACTTCAGTTGGAACGTGCTTCCGTAAACCTGGGAGTGGGCAAGGCAGCATTTGGTGTAAATGCTGAGGAGAAGGTAAGATACAGCTGCGGGAAACAGCTGCACCAGCAAGGAAGAAATACATGCTAGAAATACTGCCCTTAGCCTCATCTTAACACGAACGAGGGCTGGACGAGTGAAAATAGTGGGGAGAGACGCAAACTACCTGAGGATGCTTTGACACTTCGTTGGGGCTTTGCTGTTGTTCCTTCTGGTAAGTGGGAAAAACACATCGACCTTTAATTTTACAAATACCTGTGGTTAATGACAATTCTTATCTGGAGCGTGGCATGGAAAAGCTTTGGAGCTTCCGTGGTTCAAGGCACCTCAAAAGGTACTCCTCTCCTTGAAAGCTTTGCACATATTTCTCTGAGTTGCTGCTTCTTGCAGCATTTTTGGATGTTTTCTTTGAAAAGAATTGGTGACCTGAGGGACAACGATACATTGCCGGTTCCACAAATGAACAAAGCACATGTAAATAAGCCTGTTTTGCCTGTTCTCTGTGAAAAACAGGCTGAGTTCCTCTCCCTGCTGTTGAGATTTTGGGGTTGGGAGAGGGATTATGCATTTTTAGAGGAGTGTAGCAGTGCATTAGTGTCTGTGCATGTTGTGTTTTTATTCAAGTGAATGTCCAAGCACTGAAGTAGGGAAAGGATCGGTTTATTACGGTGTCCTCCTGTGAGCCGTGACACACTGCCTCGTTACTCAGTCCCCCTTAATTGCAAAATACAATCAGATGCCCTAGATGGGCATCCGGACGCTGTGTAGAGAAGAATATAGGAGATCTTCCTCTTCTATTATTAGCTTGTTCTTTCTTTTTAATCCATTTACAGTCTGTACCTGACCAGTCTTGCCTTGGTTTTGCAGTCACTGGTTCTTGCTAGCCCAGAGCCCTCTAGTGGCAATATTTTTTTCTGTAATTTAATTAAATTAATTTAAATTAATACTGCAGTAGTCCCTGCTGAAAAGCAGCTTGTTAAAGCGTGCAGGTAGGAGTCTTTAGACGTTGTCGCTGGTAGGAAACATAACAGAGCTAATCCGTCACCATCACTTTTTTTTTTTTTTTAAATAGATGCTTGGCCTTTATCAAACCTCTGACATGATATTGTTCTCTTTCTAGTGACAGAACCCTGCTGGAAGAAGAACTTCAGAAGCTTATTGAAGCTTTGATTGAGAATTTTCTTGAACCTGATAAGAACGGACTGATCTGGCGCTCCGCTTAGATCTCCTGAAACTGGCTTTCGAAGAAGCGACCGCCTGCACCGCGTCGTGTGAAGCAAAGGAACCAAGAACAGAACTCAGTTTAATACGTGTGCGTGTGTGTGTTAAACGAACAGCTGCGTTTTTATTCTGCAAAGAAGCAGCATTCTTTTGTCAGGCTTTTCACCAAAGTCTGGGCTAGAAAATTCGGATGAGGAGAGAAAAGGACGGAATTTATTATTGCCGTTTCCCGTCCTTCTGACCAAAAGACTGATTAACCCACACCAATGCAAATGAACTGCCTTGGTGGGTTTCAGACAGCTGATCTTAGCTGAAAAATCCTGTCCTAAACTGATTTCAGGTACCCAAAACCTTGTGTGTGAAAAGGCTTTAAAATGGGGTAGTCGTTGTTCCAAACTGACAAAAAAGCCTGCTTCTTCATAGCTGTTGTGTGAGTGTCGGTATCGCTGTTACAGGTCTTAATTTCCAAAAATGTTGCAGTAGAGTTCAGTGCTTAGCCTTTCTTGTTCCGGCGAGTTGTTCAATATGACATTTTTCAGCTCCTGAAGTATCCTTCTGTCGTTAAAGGTGCTCTTGGTGCGTTGTATCTTGCCTGTGTGTATCTTAAAATATTTACTTGACGGTGAGACAATAGTGGCAACGCGTGCGGTTCCGCGCGCAGGCTGGGCTTTGAATTACATCGTGCCCTTCCGAGGCTTCCGAAGGGGTAACAACTTGTTCCTTCCATAAATTGCCCGTTCCAGCTACCGTAGGCTTTGTAACCATTTTTTTGTCCCACGTTTCTGAAGGGTCTTACACTTTTATTCTTAAATAAAGGTTGTAGAAATTCAGTAACTTAAGGTGAAAATTCCAGTTAGTGACTTTTTTTTTTTTGCTTTTGATGGCTTGAATTCGTACTGTCTGTGTATAAAAGACAGGAAGGAAGCGGAGGTGAGACACTGACATCCTTGGTTTGGTTTTTTTGTTTGTTTTGTGTTTTTTTTTTTTTTATCACATCTTGTAAACTAATTGCTTAGAGTAGCAGTTTGCAAATATTATTATCTTTTAGGGCGAATTTTTAACGACTTCCCATTATCTGTTTTCTACCTTTGCTTGAGCAGAAATTAATACTGCTAATGACTTTTTGAGAAATTCTCCCGTAGATATCTAGGATTTCAGAAAATAGAAGCCGTGTTTTGGCACGGAAGAGCTGTGGAAGATACTTTAAATGAAATAACAGTTCAAGAAAAGCGGCCTGTTGGTTAGCTGGGAGTAACACTTGTTAGTGTGTGCTGCTAAATTCCTAATACAAGCCTTCAGAATACAGTCAGTGATTTCTGGGCATCGCCCCGCTATCATTTTGCAGTAATTGGATAAAAGAAAGATACAAAACCGAAGACATCACCTCTGTGTTAAAGATTGTGAGAAGAACCTAAGATGCCCTTAAGCTAAAGCCGTTGTTTTGCCACTATTGTTAAATCTCTAAATTTCTCCTCCGTCTCGTTCCACCCTACAGCGTGGTGCCACGGGATTGCGCCCAGCAGTTTTGCGCGCGTTGCGTCTCGATGGCTTTCAGGAGCGCCAGGGTTCCGCGTGCGCGCGGGTGTCGGGTATTTTTGCGCTGACAGAAGCTTTGCACTATAACCGTGGAGAAGTGTTTTGCTGGATATGAATGTAAATTCCTGTCTGCCGCCGATATTTATTTATTTTTTTGTTTTAAGAGAAAATATTTCCAAGTTGTTCTGCCATTGAGTGAAATGTATTTAATGCCAAAAAACTTTTTTTTTTTTTCTTGATTGTACCTTTGACTGATGTGATGGGGAAAAAGGGCGAAAACATTTCTGCTGAGAGCGTACTTGTGTCGTTGTACAGCGCTGGGTAGGTCCCAGAAGGTGTGAAGGTTTTTCTGACTGCTGCTTTGTCTTCGGTTTTCACTACAAGGTGCAGATCTGCATCCCCGACTGCGCTGAATTTAAAGGAGGTCTTGCTGTTTGCTCCCTTGGCGGCGGGTTGAAGCCTTGGGCGGTTTGGATTTTGTTTTTAAATAGCATACGAGTAGCTCAGAAGAGAAGAAGTGACTTGGGACATAATTTTGAACAAAGGTAAACACTGTAAAAAGCGTAGTGATTTGGCCAGCTGTGTATATACTGTAGCGGTTAGCGGTTACGTCGTGTGAGTTGTGTTTGTGCTCCTACGAAGAGCAGGAATCCGCCATTTCCCAGAGAAATCTGCTTTGTGTCAGTGGGCAAGCGTTACAAATGCAGTATAGAAGCAAATTGTGATTCTGTTTTCAAATCAGCATTCTTAGAAGTTGGTCACTGTTCGTAGTCTAAATATCTTTAAGTGAAAAACCCAACCGCGGGGAGCTCGGTTCCCGGGATTCTTCTTGTCGACAGGCCTGAGCAGTAAGTTGTAGACGTAGTGCTTTTGGGGTGACGGCGACAGGCACAACGTGTTGAATGTATTTCAAGGGTGTAATGACTCTTGCTGGTTTTAAACTGCTGCTACCGTTGTTTTCCTACTGTGTTTGAGCTGTTTGACGTATTTATGCTGTTCCGTTTGGGGAACTCTTCCTCCGATTCCTCCCTCGGACCGCGCTTCCCTCACCTCTGTTACTGTGAAGGACCGACCGTAGGTCTCTTACTCGTTGCCCTGTAATTTCGTTATATATTGAGTTTGTTGGGCTTGCGCACAACCTTCTTTGAGCTGTCAGCTTTTCTTGACTTCTTTTCAGATAAGAACAAAGACTTTTCAGGAAGCAGAAAAGAGAACAAAGTGTGCTGTGGATGTTCTTTACCAGGCGCTTCCGGTTAAAATAGACCTTTTCCAGAGGTTGGTCTACAGCAAGTTGGTTTAAACTGTAACCACGCAGCCAATTATTTGGTTTTAGCGTTTGATAAAATGAGGAGGGCTTGGGTTTTGTCTTTTCCCTTTTTGGTGTGATCGGCTTCGTCTCCGTCTCACTCCAGGTTGTGTTTCCGTGGGCCTGGGATAGGACTTCTGTAGGTACAGGAGACTTGCCAGGCGGGGTTAAACGCCTGCGATACGGAGCTGGTAGCCTCCTTTTTTAATTCTGGTTGCGATACAGCGTCCGGTCTGTGGTTTAAAGAGCATGGAGTGCTATTCCTGTCTCTCCTCCCGCACCTCTCAAGGGTGCTTCCTGCCACGCCACGAGCGAATCGTAAACTCCTGCGTGGAAGAGGAGGAGGCAGCGTGTTTAACACGGGAACCTTCCAGCACGGCTCTAGCCCGAAGCAGCCCAGGCCCTGCTTTGTGTTTGCCGTTGGCGCGGTGTCCTGCGCAGGTGGTGAGCCGCTTCTGCTTCGCCCGCCCTTCCCCTCGCTCGCAGCCCCGGCGGGACACGGCTCGGAGGACCCGGGCTGCAGGAGAAATGCCGTCTTGCCTGAGTAGTAGGTCTCCTAAATTCCTTCGTTTTAAATACCCAGCACTTCCTTTGAAGGAGGGGAAATGCTTATTTGTGTCAACCAGAGACTAAATGTAAGAGTTAAAACTCTGTGTTCTGTTTCAGACGTTGAGGTGTTCCAGCGTGCAGTACGCACCGCCCGGGGCTCTTGCCTGCCTCGGGCAATTCTTGACTGATCCCAGGCTCTCGCCGGTTCTTCCCTTGGAGCCTACCTGCATGTTGAGATTTATGGTGTTTCTCCCTGGTTCAGCGCTTTGTGTCCGCTCTTGAGCTTCTGAAACATTAGGGATTTTCCGTTTCTGGTTTATTAAAGGGAGCGTGTTTGCGTGGAACTGTCGGAGCGGTGAGGGAGAAGCCACCAGGTAAAATGAGGGCTTCTGTCTGGAGCAGGGTGGAACCTGTGCTCTGCTTTAGCAAGCACTTGGATGTTCTCTTTAATTTAAAAACCATTACTGTCACCATCTTGTCTTCCTCCCCCCTCTTTTTGCCCTCTTCTCTCCCCGGGTAAGAGGGAGGGGTGGCTCTTGGCGTGGTGACGCCTGGGCGATCGGAGTCCGTGGTGATTCCCAGGACGTTCTCCATCCTCCCCTGCTCAGGAGTAGCTCTGTAGGAGGTGATGGAAGTATCTGAAGTTGCATCGTTCTCCTTGTCTGGAATCCTGGGGAGTTGTGGCTCTGCGCTCTTGTTGACCCGGTGTCTGTTCTGTAAAACTGGGGCGTATTTCGAACACAGAGTGAGGATTTGCACTTTTCTGAAGTATTTCTGTGTATTGCCATGTGGATTTAGCTGAACGAACTGTTAAAATAATAAAGTGTTCTCTTCGTAGTAGCAATCCTTCGTGTTTCTTTGGTCTTCTTTAGTCAAACACTACTGAACCCAAAATGGAGCTGGCAGATGACTGTTCCAGACTTGGTGGGGGAGGAATATCCACCGTGTCCCACTCGAGTAACGAAAGCCCCAGGAACAACAGCGTTTCCTGAAGAAGCTGTTCAGAACCTCGTCCTTCTGCTGATGCTAGATGAGATCCGTCATCGACTGTGACGCCGTTTCCAAAGGGGCTCGGCACTGGCGGTGTCCCAGGGCAGAGCGCCGAGGGCTGACGGGCTCGTTGTGACCCGAAGTCACTGCTGGTGCCACCACAGAGTGCATGGGAAGAGAGCTGGGACGTTTGGGGCCATAGGACAGGCGAGCACAGGGCAGAATCACAAAATGGTTTGGGTGGGAAGGGACCGTCCAAGCCCACCCAGCCCAACCCCCCTGCCAGGAGCAGGGGCATCTCCAACCACATCAGGTCCCTCAGAGCCCCGGCCAACCTGGCCTGGAATGTTTCCAGGGATGGGGCACCCACCACCGCTCTGGGCAACCTGGGACAGTGCTCCACCACCCTCACAGCAAAGAATTTCGTCCTTATATCTCCTCTAAATCCACCCTCTTCCAGTTTAAAGCCATTACCCCTCGTCCTATGATGATATGCCCTTGTCAAAAGCCCCTCCCCAGGTTTGTAGGTGTTTTGAGGGTGAAGTTCCTTCAGAAAAACCAACAGCCTAGATGGGAGCAGCTGAGGGGAGCGACAGGGACTGGGTTTGAGCCCATGGCAGGGAAAAGGGAACTGGGGGAGAGGAGCGGCTGCCCTTGCAGGTGAGTTGGGGCGGGCACTGCAGGTGCTGGTGGGTCCAAAATAAAGGTTTTGGCTCCAATATAGAGAGTCCCACCAGGAAAGATGATGATGAGGGAGAGGGACCATCCTCTTACTAGGGATCCCCCTCTGCTCGGGATTTTGCGGGGTTCCCATGCTCCCTGTTAAACTCTGAGACAAGAGCTGATTTCACCCCGACTTGGCTTTGGTATTTTGGGGCTACTTTAAAGCATCATCAAGGTTGAGATGAGATGGTTCCTGGGGGCACAGCAGCGTGTCCAGGAGGGTTCCTGCATCCCTTCAGTGATGGCTGCAGGCTTCATCCTGGGAAGATCTGCAGGGGAATTGTCATTTTTGGTTTTATTTTTTGTGTGGATGTTTTTTTTTTTGTTTTTTTGTTTCTCCTCCTTGCCAAGGCTGAGGAGCACCCTCCCCACACTCCATCTCAGAGCCCATCTCCTCCCAGCTCACCAGAATGAGCTCCAAATTTACCCCCCGTGCTGCGCCGACAGCGCGACAGATGGAGAGACTTAACCGTACCCCGAAGCCTTCGGAGCGGTCGGCAAACGAGAAACGAGTCGTTGGGTGCGGAGATGGAGGGGTTTGTTTGGGCTGGGGGCGAGGGGAGCTGCGGCGTCGCCCACGGACACGGCAGGACAGGGACCGGGGTGGGACAGGACCCCATCAGATCAGGGATGGCTGAGATGTTCAGCGGGTTCCACCGCTCTGTAATTGCAGGAACCGGCACTGGATGTCACCGTGAGCCCGTGCCGAGGGGCAGGGCCCCGGTGGGCGCTGCTCCCGGCCTCCTGCGCCCCTCTGCGAGCTCTGGGGGCAACCAAGGGGACGAAGCATCGCGTGGAGGTCCCGGGGTCCATCGCGTGGAGGTTGGGGTCCATCCCACGGGGACATTGGGCTGGGCGCGGCCACGGTCGCTGGAGGCTGGTGAGTCCAGTCAGCTAGTGGTGCCTGGTGTCGCGTCCAGGCCTTGTCAATTTAAATGTTAATTTAGTAATGAAATTAATTACCACCGTGCCAAGCCCAGCCCGTGTGGGCCCCATCCCTTGGGCGCAGCTCTCCGAGGGCTCGTGGGACATCTCTGGAGCCGGTGTCTCGCGGTTTTGTCCTGCTGGTTGGGTCCATCTCGCCATGGGAGGACACGGCAGGTCCCCGGTGGGGCAGCAAGAAGCGATGAGGGTTGCTTCCTCCCGTCACGTTATGGGGGAAAGCCAACGAGCGATGCCTGGAGCACCCAAAGTCCCTCCAAAGGGCTTGGAGTTGGAGAGGGGCCAGAAGCCACCAAAACCCCATCCCTGGGGTCAAGGGGAGGCCCTCAAGGGTGCTGCTCCACAAAAGGGAAACTGAGGCACAGAGTGAGAGAGAAACAGCACCCGAAAGACCAGCGGCATGGCCAAATTCAGCCCGTGTCCCCTGAGCACCAGCCCTGGTCCATGGGTGGTGGACCTTGCTCGTGGGACACCAGCCAGCGGGACACAAGGTCCTCGGCAGAGGGCCGGCAGCGATGCTGATCCCTCGGTGCCACCGCCGTGCCAGGCGCGGGCAGCTCCCGCTCCTGCCGAGCCGAGAGGGACAGGGCAGGAGGTCAACCCCCTGGGACCGTTGCTGCCACCTTGGGTCCCCCTCAGCCTTCAGGGTGCTTATCCCAACGGCACAGCGTCACCCAGTGACCGCTGCAGTGTAGGGACGTCCCCTCGTTCTGCAAGGGACGGGGAGCTGGGCAGGACCCAGCTGAGCTCCTGGGCTGCTCGTGGTCCCCAGCTCTGCTCCTCTCCCAAGCCAGCTGGCTGCACGTGGTGTACGGAAACCCACCTCTGAGGCTGCCAGTTTGGGCCATCCCAAAGGGAAGGGCTGCCCTGCTGCTCTGGAAACCTGTCCCATGGGGATGGAAAGGGGCTGAGGGCTCTGCAGAGCAGCATCTCCATGGGTTTGGGGGCTCAGGGGTCCATCCTGCCCATGCAGAGCAGCATCTCCATGGGTTTGGGGCTCAGGGGTCCATCCTACTCATGTAGAGCAGCATCTCCATGGGGTTGGGGGCTCAGGGGTCCATCCTACTCATGTAGAGCAGTATCTCCATGGGTTTAGGGGCTCAAGGGTCGATTGTGCCCATGCAGAGCAGCATCTCCATGGGTTTGGGGCTCAGGGGTCCATCCTACTCATGCAGAGCAGCATCTCCATGGGTTTAGGAGCTCAGGGGCCCATCCTACTCATGCAGAGCAGCATCTCCATGGGGTTGGGGTGCAGGTTCCCCACTTACACATTCCAGAGATGACTTGGGTTCCTCTTTGTGAAGAACATGGACACCTCCCCCAAAAGGGCATCACAGAAAGGTCCTTCTGAGGGACTTGGAAGAGGAAGGTTTGTGCAAATTGTGCCACGACGGGGAAGGAACGGGGCTGTGAGCGGCTGTGACGTGGTGGCACTGCCAAGGGCTGGGACCAGTCACACGTGTGAAACCAGAGGAGGGGGAAGGACGGAAGAGAGGGATCTGGTTTTGTCTCCATCGGAGCCGAAGATGTGTCCTCCGAGGCTGAGGAGCCTGAACAATTAGAAGCGACGGAGATCGTCTAAAAATAGGTGTTTGTAAATGTCAGGCTGGCGGGCGCACGGGAACGTGCCGGGAGGACGGGGCGGCTCTGCGGCCCTGCGCCCCTGCGTCCTTCTGCAGGGCGAGGGACGGGCGCTGGGGCTGCTCCCCTGGCTCTCCGAGAGACCCCAAACCCCCAGAACCGGTGGGCATGGATCTTCCAGGGCGTCGGTGGGTTTGGGGGGTCAGGGGTCCGTCCTGCCCTTGCAGAGCAGCATCTCCGCAGGATCCCAGCCCCGCGAGCTGGGCGAGGCGGTGGTGAAACCACCTCGGCCCTGCGCCGGTGCCCGCTCTCCGAGCAAACGACGGGATCCTGGTGGCACGGGGCCACCCAGCAGACGTGGTCCCTCCACCTCCTCCGCCCCTGCCCGCTTTCTCCCCCATCCCCAGAATCCCACCCGCCCCCACCGTGCCCAAAACCGTGCCCAGACAGCTGGGGAAGCAGCCTGGTTTGGAAAAAATAATCCAGATCGGGGCAGATTAGTGAAAAACACGTCCTCCTCCATCTGCCCGGGCTGCGCGGTGCCAGCTCCCCGCAGGGCTGCCCGGAGCCGGGCTTGGGTGCAAACCCACCCCGAGGCGCGCGAGGTGACCCCACGGTGGGGACCCGCGTGGCAGGGAGGGCAGGAGGGCCGTGGGGCTACAGCTTGTGCCCCACGGTGCTGCCACCCCCAGGCCCCTCCCTGCCGCCTGAGGGCTCATCGCTGTGCTGAGCGGGTCAGTGCTCAGCCGCAACCCCCATCGCTGTGCTGAGCGGGTCAGTGCTCAGCCACACCCCCCCCCCCCCCCCCCCGCGTTATCCCAACCCGGCCAATTGGAAGCGCTCACAGGTAAACGGCTGGGATCCCATTTAATTCTGATTTTGGCCACCTCCGAGCCGAAGGAAGGACGAACAGAGCAGGGACGGTCCCGGGCTGGGGTGCCCCAAGGCTGCCCAGAGTTTTAAGCGAACCCTGCTGAGATTCGAAAGCCGTTTCTCTGTTTTTTCTGCCCAGCCCTCCCCTTCTCTCACAAACTCGTCCGTGCCTCGGTTTCCCCAGAGGGTAACAGCTCCCGCTTGCTCTTCCTAAAGGAAAAAAATGGAAAGCAAATTTATTTATTTTTTTTTTCCTCCCTCTGTAGGTTTGGGTTAATCCCTGCTGCTGGAGGAGGAGGATGAGGATGAAGGAGCCTGGCGTGAAGCTGCTCGGGGATAATTAATTGTTATTAATTCTGTGTGGTTTTGGAAGGGGGAGGCAGCCGGTGGCTGATTTCTTCCCTGCCCATGCGCCGGGGTGTTATTTCCACGTGATGATCAAGCAGCAATTGCCATTTTTTGCCCTTTTCTGTGCTGAACGAGACCACGCTCGGTGTCTCTCCTCAGGCTGTGGGTGCCATGGAGCAACTTCCACAAAACTCCAACAAAAAAATTCCCGAAACACAGCCAGGACTCCCTGCTCCAGCGGGATGAGCATCAAAAACTCATCAGGACGGGTGCAGGGGGAGGGTGGGTCCCCGAATCCGGCTGCACCCGCAGCCGCCTCCTCCTCGGCTGCATCCCACTGCTCGCCTCTCGGCCGGATCGGCCTGAGAAAATGGTCTATAAATAGTCATTTGTGGTTTTTTTCCCGTTTTTTGGAAACAAACCACTGCAGCAGGCTCTGAGCATCCTTCCCTTGGCTGGTATCAGGTGCTGGTGTAGATCCCGGATTTCATTCGGCTCCAGGAGCCGTGGGGGGAATTTTCCACCCCGAAGCCTCGGGAGGTTCGCATCCCCCTCGCCGCGCCCTAGGAACGGGACCGCGGCGGCGGCCGGGTTTCTCTAAACACGTTTTACATCTCGGCTTGGCCACCAGCCTTGGTTTTGCTAATCCAGGGGTTCCCTAATCCTCCGGATTTGTCACGCGCGGGGAATAATATCCACGTTAACAAGCCACAGGAATTGCGCTCCCACCCAGCCACCCACGCCGCCTCCGCCGGGGCTTGGCCTCCCCGCGGGGGTTCGGCGCCTGCGCCCCAAGGTCTCGGTGCACCCAGCGAGGTCGGGGAGCGCGGTGCCGAAAGGAAGAGCGTCCTCATCCCCGGCGACCGAAAACCACCACGTCGTTCTCCGGGAAAGCCGGAGCAACCAGTTGCCCGCGCCGGCCACTCGCTTGGGCAAAGCGTTTGGCCACTTTTCCGTCTGCTCCGAGGCCATTTCCTTCCCGTTATCCATCGCCAGGCATCGGCGGCCGCTGCCAGGCGGATGCACGGGGTGCTCTGCCAGATGTGGCTGCCAGATGTGAAATCCACCCTTTCGCCTTTTCTCCTGCTCTGGGGATGTGTTTGGGCTTCATGGGGATGGGAAAGGGAGGGAGGAGGTGGGAAAGCAGATGAGGGCGAGGAGCAGGCTGAGGTTTCTCCCTCATTATCCACAAGCTCCTAGGATGGGGAGAAAACCTCAGGAAAAGGGTCCTGGAAATCCTGGAAACGTAAGAAATTTCTGGTGGAGCAACTCATCTCCCGTGAGTCGAGTTGTGGGGGTCTCTGGGGCATCCCCACTCTGCAGGACCAGCCCGGAGCGCCCAGGAAATTAATTTTTGACTCCCGGTGCCGTATCCCGACTGAAATACAGCCCGGACGCACGGCTCTGCACCGGCTCCCCTTTCCCAGCTTGCCCAGCTCGCTGCTGGGCCGGCGAGAGGAGAAAATGTAACGGGGAAATGCGATGGGAGAAAAAGCGAAGGGGTAAAAGGCAAAGGACCCTGCACAGGGACCGTGAATCCCACAAACCCCTTATTTACAACCCCCCTACGCCAGGAACCTGCTGCTCCCCGCATCAAGGATCCCAAAGCGCCGGCGCCGGCCCCGCGGCAGCCAGGATGCAGCCCCCGTCCTCACCCCTGCCCAGCTCGCCCGTATCAGCCTCCCCGGGACGGAGGAAGGCAAACAGGGATGTATCCGGATGCGACACATCCATTTTTGGCCCGGCACCGAAAATTTGGCTTTTTAAGATGCCTCATTGCAAAAGCCACGGCTTTGTTTTTGGGAAATGCTGCGAGTGGCAGCCCCGAGCCGCCTCTCCCCGCATCCGTGGACGCTTGGCGCTCCGCTGTCTCGTGAATTTGGTACCCGAGCGCCCGGGAGACAAAAACTGCATTGGAAACCCGTTATCGGAATAATTTTCCCCAGCCCGAGTTCTGCGCCAGGAGCTGTGCAAAGCCTCTCTTCATCCCTGGCCACCAAAACCGGCCCACGCAAAGAAGTTTCTGAGCACAGGCAAAACTACAGAGGAGCCCACAGCTGCCTTCCCCCGGCAAAGCACCGGCCACGGCATCGCCTCGGCCGAGGGGGATGTTCGGAAATCGCTGCGAGGAGCTTTACAGAAAACAGACGGCGGAGCGGATGCGGCTTTCAATATATTTGCTCTAGGATACGGTAACAGGCGCGGTTCGAAAGCAAACACGGGCGGGCGAACCGGGTCGAGAGCTTTCGCTTCGCTCGTCCGAAACGCCGAAGCGCCGGGGCAGCCCGGTGGAGGGTGAGTTTTGGAGTCGGAAAAGGGCTGCCCCCCCCGCCTGCCCCGGGGACCATGCGCGCAGCTGGCGAGGCGTTTCCTACGCGGCCGCGTCGTTTCGTGCCCGGGAAGAGCTGGATGCGTTATCAAATCGAACCGAACGAGTGAACGCGCTGGGGAAAGCACGTCGCTTCTCGGCGGGGAGCGGCGGGACGATGCGTGTTCCTCTGTGTTCGGAACAAAAAAAAAAGAAAAAAAAAAAAGAAATGAAGTTAAGTTTTGCATCTGTCAAATAGAAATCTAATAGGAAAGAGAGCTGTACATGGTCAAAGTCCAGGCTCCAGGAGCTGCCAGGAGGAGAGTTTCAGGGATCGCCCGCTGCTTCCCGGGATGTGCCAAGCAGAGACTCCGGCGCACGCGGTGCAGAGCCCGGCTGGCAGCGGAGCGTCCTGCGGTCCACCGAAGAAACCCGGTGTGGGAAGCAGCTCATAATCCTCCCGGGAGCACCGGGGATGTGCGTGCCGGCATCCCGCGAGGCCAATCCGGATCCGCTTCTCCCCAGCCCGCGGGTGCTGGGATGAGGGGAACGAATCCAGCCTGGTCCCATGTGGGAATCAGCGCTACGGGGTTGAGCCGGTCTGGAGCCTTCCCAGGAGGGTGCACCCCACTCTGACGCACCCCATCACCCGGCCCCGGGGCCGGCTAGTCCTCAGAAACTAATTTTCGGCAAAGGGACTGGAATGGGGCGAGGCGGACGCCGGGAGCGGAGGCGTCGAGGGGCGGCATGGCGGGCGGATGCCGGGGATGCCGGAGGGGCGAGGGTGGGACGCCGAGGGTGCCGTCAGAGGCCAGGGGTGCTGATGGCGCTGGTGTGGCGGGGGTCGGCGTCCTGCTCGTAGCGGTAGTGGTAGCCCTCCATCTGGTCGCGGCAAGCCTCGCGGAGGTTGTGGAGCCAACGCTTGATGCCGCGGCGGTTCAGGTAGAGCACCATGAGGAAGACGATGCCGATGAGGGCCAACACGATGCCGAAGAAGACGTAAGAGGCCGTCTCCAACCGGCCGGGCTCGGCGGCCGCGCAAGCCAGCCCCTCGGGCCGCAGGCGCAGGAGGGCAGTCCCGCGGAGGGGCGAGGGTCCGGCGCAGCGCAGGCTGCGGGCGTCGGGCACGCGGGTGGTGGCCCCGCGCAGCCAAGCCAGGAAGGGGCGCAGGGCGCAGTCACAACTCAAGGGGTTGGCCCCCAACATCAACCGCAGCCCCCGCAACCCCGGCGCTTCCAGCACCCGCAGCTCGGCGGCCGCCAACCGCTGCAGGGAGTTGTTCCGCAGGTCCAGCTCCTCCAAGCCGGCGGGCAGCAGGGCGGCCGGCAGCGCCCGCAAGGCGTTGCCCTCCAGCTCCAGGCGCCGCAAGCTGAGGTTGCGCAAGGCCAAGGCCAGCTGCTCCTCCAAGGGGGCGGCCAGCAGCGCTTGGTTCAGCTGCAGCGTACGCAGCAGCGGCGCCCCGGCGAACGCGCCGGCGGCCACCGAGAGCAGGGGGTTGTGGCTCAGGTCGAGGGTGCGTAGGGCGGGCAGCCCTTGCAGAGCCATGTCCTCGACGGTTTGGATGTTGTCGTGGTGCAAGCGGAGCAGGCGGAGGTCCGGCAGCGGGCGGGCGGCGAAGGCGGCGCGGTGTAGCACGCTCAGGTTGCTGCCGGTGACGCTGAGGTTGCGTACGGTGACCGGTAACTCCTTCGGCAGCTCCTCCAACCTTTCGTACCGACACTGCACCAACTCCGGGGTGACCACGCAGTAGCAGGCGGACGGGCAGCCCCCGGGGGGGGCGGCGGCGGCGGCGGGGGGGGTCACGGCCAAGGGCAGCAGAGCCAGCCCCAACCAGGGCAACCAGAGCCCCCCGCCCCTTGCCCGCTCTTGCCTGCGGGCCATGCTCGCTGCCCGGGCATGCAGGGGGAAAAAGGGGGAGTGGTGGGGGGAGTCGATTGGGGGGGTAGGTGATGGAGGGGGGGAGTGGGTGAATGGGGGAGTGGGTGACAGAGGGATCAAGAGGAAGATGAGGAGCGGATGGGGGGGACGAAAAGAATGGGGGGGTGGGTGATGAAGGGATGATGAAGAAGAAGAGGAATGGATGGAGGTGACGGAGAGGTGGGTGCTGAAGGGATGAAGAGGAAGATAAGGAGCGGATGGGGGGGTGATGGAGGGGTGAAGGGGGGGAGGAAAAGTATGGGGGAGGTGATGAAGGGACGAAGAGGAAGACGAGGAGCAGATGGAGGGGGTGATGGAGCGGTGAAGGGGGGGAGCGGATGAATGGGGGGGTGGGTTATGGAGGGGAGGGTGATGGAGGGACGAAAGGGGTGGGGGGGGGACCGGACCTGCCTCCCTTCAGCCCCCCCCCGGGGCTGAGCTGCCTCCGGCTCGGTGCCCGCACAGGGCGGCTCTGCGGGGAGCGCCGGCCGCGCCGCTGCCCAAATCGGGCTGGAAGGGGCGGAGGGGGGAGGAGGAGGAGGAGGAGGAGGAGGAGGGGAAGGAGGAGGAGGAGGAAGGGCTGGGGCTGGCTGGAGCTGCGGGCTGGGCGGAGGAGAGCGGCGGGCGGGGAGCTGCCGTCGGGGTGGGGGGGGGTGGGGGGTCGGCTTGGCACGGCTTGGTACAGCTTGGTTCGGTTTGATACAGCTTAAGCATGGCTTGATACGGCTTGGTATGGCTTGGCACAGTTTAGCATGGCTTAGTATGGCTTGGCATGGCTTGGTACGACTTGGTATGGATTGATATGGATTGGTACGGCTTGGCATGGCTTGGTAAAGCTTGTTACGGCATGGCACGGCTTGGCATGGCTTAGTATGGCTTGATACCACTTGGCATGGCTTGATACCGCTTGGCATGGCTTGATATGGCTTGGCACGGCTTGGCACGGCTTGGCACGGCTTAGCACAGATTGGCATGGCTTGGTTCAGCTCGACTGAGGGGGCTCAAGGGGGCCTGACACAGTCCCTTTCGAGCCCAAAGAGGATTTGGGAGTGCCCCAACCCTCTTCCAGCCCAGAGAGAGGTTTAGGGGATGTCATGGTCCCTATCAAGCCCGGGGAAGATTTGGGGGGTGTCCCGTTCCCCTTCCAGCCCTAGGGAGGGGATGGGGGCTGTCAAGGTCCCTTTCCAGCCCGGGTGGGATTTGGGGCTCATCCCCTCTTCAGCCCAGGGAGGATTTGGGGGCTGTCCCCGTCCCCTTCCAGCCCTGCTCCCCATTTCCCGTCCCGCCCCACGAGCAGGACACCCCGCAGCGTCCCTGAGCGTCGCGGCCCGCAGAGAGGCGAGGGCGGGCTTCTCACCACCGCCTCCAAGTTTTCGCCGCGTTTGCCGGGGGTCGCATGGAATAAACCCGGTCCTGGGCACGCTTTTCTCTTGGATCTTGATTTTTCTCCTCCTCCCCGCCCTCATCTCTCATCCTGCCCTTTTTCTCGAAAATTTTCCTCTCCCTCCCCCCACCTTGGGATTCCCTCCCCTTGTTCTCTCCTGACTTTTTACAAGGACCAGGTAAATTTTGGATGCTGGTGCGACCGGGCGGCTTGAGCTGCTCCCAGAAATTGGGCAAACCCTGTATCTAACGTGAGAGTGTTTTAACAGCGGCCGGAGAACTCAGGGGAGCTTGCGGGAGGGGCAGGGGGGAGAAGAATAGATTTGGGAATACGTCAAATCATTGCGCGCGTGGGGCAGCGTCCACTCTCTGCGGAGAGCCGGATGGGTCACACGGAGCCAGCACTGCAGCGCTCGCGGATGGAGCCCATCTCCCCCAAAATAGCACTTGGGGGCCCATTTATCGCCTTTCATGGCGATATTTAACGAATCGATAGCTCTTTGGAAAAAAAAGGCAGCTCGTGGGCCAAATCTGCCACTTCTCGTGGAGGTTCCTGGTTCCTGGCAAGCTCTCACCTGCTGGGCTGCAAAAATCCCGGCACCTTTTAGTCCTTCTCCTCCTCCGGAGAGGGAACGTCTGCCATAAAAACCGTGGCTAGGCCGGGCGCCTTCGCTTCCTCTCCAAAAGCCATAAAACACGGTCGGCGAGTGACGTTAGAGGTTACGGGAGAGCGGATGGCTCTCTGCAGCTGAAAGGCAGCTCAACCCGTTGACTTTGAAGGGTGGAGATGCTCCAAGGTTGGGAGGGGACGCGTGCTCCGGTGCCGTACCGTGGCAGGTGACTTTGGGGACATGGAGACTCTTGCCTGGTGGGACCTCTGCGGCCTCCTTGCCTGCTGCAAACATCCTGGACTTCTCCAGGGGTGGCTGGCGTAGGACCTGGGGGGAACAATGAAGTCCCAGCATGGGAGCTGGGTGCCACTGGCAAAGCTGGGAACCATTGAGGAGCCGGGGTTGGGGCCGTGCTGGGGTCTGCGACCTCTTTCCTGAAGGTCAGAGCCCTAAACTGAGCCCCCAGGCACTCGATGGAGCAGAAGGACACCCCCACCTTACTCCATCCTCCAAAGGATGGGCTCCCCTCTGGATTCATGGTCTCCCCTTGCCATCCATCCTGTTGGTCCTGCGTGTTTGTCTTCTCTCTGTCACCACCCCTGTGTCCTTGCTGGGTGGCCCTGGATCAGTTTTCCACCCCATTTACCAGTCTACGCTCTGGGCGCCAGCATCTTGGCATTGGCCACCATGTGGATGCTCTTCATTCCCAGTTGTTAATGGTCACACTGGATACCAGAGCCCCTCAAACACGCGCTCCCCTTCAAGACCCTATGTTGGATTTGGTTTTGGGTCCTCCTATGCCATCTCCCCCAGACCATAATTCTGCATTTGAAGCAGCGCTGAAGACTTCTTGCCATTGAAGGCGAGGAGATCTGCGTGGCCCCAGCACCAGGAGCCCATCGCCATGTTGCGGGACGTGATTGGGTTGGGCTGATGGGATTTGTTCCTACAGATCAATACAGAGCGCTGCTCATCACCTCGTTATCTTCTGGAGGCTTCCAAAGAGAATTGATTACCTGCGCTGTGTCTTCAGCGACCGGCGCAAAGCCACCCGCCCTGCAATATTGCTTTTCCTTCCCCTCCTTTGGTGACAACCTGAGTTATTTTGGGGTTTTCGGCACAGGGATGTGCAAGCGTGGCTTTGGGTCAGAGCTGAAGCCTTTTGGGCTTCCCAGCTCCTCTCCCACCATGTCCCACCTTGGTTTTTTTGTTGTTTTTTTTTTTTTTGCCACTGGTGCTGCTCTTGTTGGCCAGTTGCAGATGATTTTTGATTGAAGGCTGGAAGACAAAGGCAATAAATACTTTAACTGGTTCCTGCTTGCAGTAAGGGCATCGCACCTTCCCCCTCCATCCCTCCTCGTTTCCTGCTGCTGCAAAATGAGGCCGAAGGCTCTCCTCCTCCTCCCTGGGGTCTTGAGATCTGTAATCATCTATGGTTTGTTTCGGGTTTTTTTCATTTTCCCTGTGGTTTGCAGTTGGCATGAAAGCCATGCCTTCAAGTCTAAGGCAACCCATGGTCCCAGCGTTTCCCAGCCTGCGTTTCCACACCGGGGAAGCACTGGGGCTGGCGGAGCAGGAGACCACGGGTGGTGCAGAAACGCTTTTTGATGCTCGCCAGCCTTAAATTGCCAATTAACAGCATTAAAACCATGACCCTTTGTCTCCCCTGCCACACAGGCATGGTTAAAAGGGAAGATCTGAACACATAATAGATTTTTTTTTTTTTTTCTAAAAATTCATTTTCCGGCCTCTGCACTTCGCCCGGGCGCATTTTCAAGCCTTGCTCCGCGAGCGCAAAGGCTGAATTGCGTTTGCGGGGGGATGCTCTTGCACAGCCTCGTCCCACCCTGGGCATCGGCCGCGGGGAAGAGCCGAGGTGCCGGGTTGCGATATCGTGGTGAGACGTGTCGGGAAGGAGCAGAACAGAGCTCGTCTTCTCCTTCTGTCTCCCTTTTTGGGGGCAGCATGAGGGCAGCCCTTTCACTGCTCGGAAATCCTATAATGCGTAAATCGCGGCGTTTGAACCCAGCTATTAACCTCTGCTCAGCAAACGCCAACAGCGGCCGAGCGCGGCATGCCTTTGAAATTCACGCCTGCGACACTGGAACGGCTCATTTCTCTGCAGGAGGATCCTTGGAAAAATTGCTGGGAAACGAGGAATATTTTATTCTGACATTTTCCACGTGAAGCCATGGGAAACGACGCTTCTTTAAAAAAAAGAAAATCCTCCCACCTGCATTTGCAAGGGGTTTGGCACTGAAGTGTGAGGTCCTGTTTCAGGTTTTACTTCGTCCCATTTGATTTCTCTCCCCCTTCTTGGGATTACAAAAGGTTTTGTAAAAATTTGCTTTTAGCCCAAAGTGGGACAGTCCCCAGGATGCCGGAGGAGGAGAGAAGCAGCCCCAGATTTTGTGTCTTGCTCCAGGGACGGTGCAAAGAAGTGATGAGTGCTGGGGGTGGAGGTCGGGCTGGGTGTCCCCGGTCCCACAGCCAAGCTGTTTCCCCACGACCTGGCAGAAACCGCCTCCCCCCATCCCATTTGTTCCGCACGAGCAGATAAGAAATGGGAAATCAAAGGCAGGCCAGGACGGGCAGACAAAACAAGGTGGGGACAGCATGTCCCTGTGGGCTGCGGCTGCGGCCACGAGCTCGTTCCCGGGATCGGCAGTCCCACCGCCGGCCAGGCGATTCACATCACCCCTTTTTCTTGCTCCACAGCTCCCGCATCCATACATCCCGGGTGGTAGCACCCAGATCCCGTTCGCCACCTGCTTAGAGGATGGCGAGGGTCATTTTGGTAGCTCGGCCACCCTCCATCCCACAGGAACCCAGCCAGCCGTGCTTCTGCTCATGGATTCATCGGCATCCAGAGAGCCGGGTGGAATTGGATCCGCTGAGCTAATTGGTGCGTATTTTAAGATGGTATCAGAGATCTTGCATTTTAACGTTATGAACTTGCAAACGCAGCTGTGGTGGGCAGATGGGCTGGGGCTGGTCGTGGTGATCATGGTATGAGTTGGGTTGCGGTGGTGGTTCCTGCTGGAGCCACAGAGAGAAGAGGCACGGGATAAGTGAAGGCAACGAATCAGGACCCTCAGGACACAGGACCTGGAGTCTTCAGGGTGCGTTTTCACCCCAAATAAATGAAACCCCGCAGTGCTGGATTGCGATGGGCAGTCCCCAAGTTGAGAACAAGGGTGCAGTTGATGGGCGTCAAGGAGCTGGTGCTTTGGGTGTCCACACCCAGGCTTGGTTTTGCTGTGCATCCAAGACCCAACAGATGCACAGAGGAAATGCTACACCAGCCCAACAAGGGAAAAAAAAATCACCCATGGAAAAACTACAAGACACAGGAGGGGAGAGACGGCCCCTCCAGCTTGTCAGGGCTCGGGTACAAAGGCAATGGTTCGGCAGAGCCCGCGTTGCGTTTAACCGCTCTATTTATACCGCGGTATCTGAAGGAGAGGGGACCTTTTCCCCCAAATGCCTACAAAGCGCCGTGCATGCTAGTGATGTTCTATAAATACGTTAGCAATAAATAATGAATAACCTGGATGGGCATTAAAGTGTAAACAGGAGGTGAAGGGCTCTCTCCCATTACCGGTCCCCCGAGACCTGAGCGCAACCCTCTCTCCGACTCCTGCTTGACGCCATGCCAACTGCAGAGTCACAGCAGCGACAATATCATAGATCAGTGGCTCCATAGTTAAGAAAAACAAGCCAAAAATAGTCCGGAGGGCACAGGCTTCCGATGATGTGCTGGATTTGCTTGCATCAGCGTTTTTGCCTGCGGTGCTCCTCTGCCTGCGCGGGCTGACCCTCCCGAGGAGTCAGCGTCCTCTCCGTCCCCGTAAAGCTTGGGAGCCCCCTGATTTGGAAGGTTTTATCCCCCTTCCATGTAGGAGAATTGGGGGGGCTGTGCCAGCTAGACATGGTCCTCAAAAGTCATTGCTCTGTGACTCAAGGTGGCCACATCCTTGGCATGGGGGGGAGTCATCCCCATCACCATGGGGTTGAATGGGACCATTCCCTGTCTCTGGAACAGGTTGCCCAGAGAGGCGGTGGATGCCCCATCCCTGGAAACATTCCAGGCCAGGTTGGCCGGGGCTCTGAGCAACCTGATATGGTTGGAGATGTCCCTGCTCCTTGGGTGGGCTTTGAAGGTCCTTTCCAACCCAAACCATTCTATGGTTCTATGATTCCCAAAGATGATCCCAAGGGGCGGCACGGACACCCACCCGAGGGCAGAGAGAAATGGAGATTAAACGAATTTACAGGTGTGACATTTGGGGAGGGGACACTTGTGCTACCGATGCTGTGGGATAACCACGGGCTGGGGCTGACCAGAGGTGTTCAGTCTGCGTTTGCACATCAGTGGGTCCCGTGCCGCTTCGAAAGGGTCCTCCGAACCCCGAATAAAAGCAAACCCAGCTGGGATGCTGCGTGCAAGAATTTGCAGCAGAGACCCACCTCCATCCTTCACCAGTTCCTCCTCTCCTGTGTGGCCAAGCGATGCTTGCTTAATTATCAGCCCGGCACTTTCTGGCTGCTGCGGGACGGGTAATGAAGCAAAAAGCTTTTATCGCCTCTCTCCTCATCGCAGAACCCACCCCTGGAGCCCTTTTGGCCGGTTTATCTCTCCGTATCGCTTCAGAGAACTGCTATTTCACGCTTTTCAGGGTGTCTAATCCATTCCCAGAGTTGAACGAATGGGTTGGAAACCATGCGAACGACGTGGTCTGCTGGCGGAGGGCGGTGGGGCTCGCGGCTCTGGGCTGAGCTTTACGCCCAGGCGATGGCTGACGCGAAGCTGCTTGGAGCATCCCAAAATTATCCAGTCAAGCGGAAGGCGAGGGAGTGATACAATTAGAGAGCAAGCAGCTGACGGGCCGCCGCGCGCTCCCTCGGCGGCTCCGACGTGTGCTTCCCCCGGATATTTTTCATCGCCAGCCGGCTGGGCTCCTGCTACTACACCAAGTGAACAAAAAGCTATAAATTTTCCTGAGCCTGGGACTTGGGAGGGGAGGGGGAGGGCACAATTAGTCATGTCAGAGCTGTCAATTAATAACGGAGACATGACGAATCACACACTCACCTGCGATAGTGTATGGCACCTGGAGAATATTTAATTAAAGCGCGGCACTGCGGCTCCCGGGCGCCCTGAGCGTGGAGCTGTGAAGTCCTGGTTTCGACGTCCGATGGCAGAGCTGAACTCAGAGCTTCTCCGGGCAGGACTGAGGGACGGGCATCCCTGGGGACAGGGCTGTCACCTGGGGACATCGCTATGGGGACACTGACTAGGTGCATCCTGCTCCTGGGGGGTTCCTTCTCCATCCTTGCAGGATGGAGGATGGTGTGGAAGAGGCTGATCCTGGCCCCCAGGAAGCTGTGATGATGATGATGGTGATGATGGCGATGATGGTGGTGATGGTGGTGATAATGATGATGATGGTGGTGGTGGTGGTGGTGGTGGTGATGATGGTGATGATGATGGTGGTGATGATGACGGTAGTGCTGCTGATGGTGGTGGTGGTGATGATGATGGTGATGATGATGATGATGGTGGTGGTGGTGGTGGTGGTGATGATGATGGTGATGATGGTGATGATGATGATGATGATGGTGGTGGTGGTGGTGGTGATGATGACGGTAGTGCTGATGATGGTGGTGGTGGTGATGATGATGGTGACGATGATGGTGATGATGATGGTGACGATGATGGTGATGATGGTGATGATGGTGATGATGATGGTGGTGATAATGATGGTAGTGCTGATGATGGTGGTGGTGGTGATGATGATGATGATGATGGTGATGATGGTGATGGACCTCTCCACCTGGGGTCGTGGAATTAGACCTTGGAGCTGCAAGCACAGATGGGCTGGAGGCTGTTGCAAATCCTTTTCCTTCTTGCTATGGGAAATTCAAAAAATAACCATGGAGGATAAGAACTGGGGGGACATGGGAGGATCCTGCAGCTTCACCTCCCTCGTTTCTGCCTGTGCTGCATCTGCTGGGTCACAGAGCTGAGTTTTAGCGTGAGCCGAGGATGAAGGTGTTGCGTCGTCCTAGCTGGGCTTCCTTTGGGTTGCTGGGTGGTGGCTGCCCAAATTCTGTGGCCCTGGAATCTACAGACCTGCAAAAACATTTCTGCACCTACCGCACACTGTGTCCCACAGCAGGGATGGGGAAGTTGGGTCCTGCCAGGATCTGCCCCAGGGGGAGGCCAGGTCCAGAGGTCCTTAAGGGGGGGCCCATGGAAAAGGCTCCAGGGGTTCCTTCCACCCTGCAAGCTGTTGGCTAGTCCCAAACTGGGGCGCACTGAGCTGGCGAGGTCTCTGCACCCTGCCTCCTCAGGCTGTTTCTGTCTTCCAGCTGCTGAAACGCTGTGGTTGGGTGTGGTTTTGCATTATTCAAGTGCCATAAGTGGTGTCCCAAGTCTAAAGGAGAAAAAACAGCAACGTAAAATGTACTCAGCGGCCATGGCTATGCCAGGACTTCCTTTTGCAGAAGGTGACTGGAGGTGACCCTCTCAGGTGACAGTCCTGCTCTGGATGGGGACCAGGCAAACGTGGCCTCCTTGGAGACAAGGAGAACTGAACGTAAGACCTCTTGCATGACCCTCCGTGCAGAGGACAACATGAGACCCATGCGTCCCGTAGTCCCCAGAGACCCTTAGTGATAGCTCAGGCTTTGTTCCTCATCTCCCACGGGCGATAGGATTTTCACGGTATTTGGGACTACCCTGAATTTGGGAGGAGCAATGAGTGTAGCATCCAGCGGCTCACCTGCGATGAACCCAGGCTCAGCAGACGGGGTTTACGGCGAATTCTTCCTAAGGGAGATTTGATGACGGTTTCTGAGCAAGGAGTGACAAGAGAGCTAATTGCCGTGTTTGAAAACTCCTGCCTCCTGCCTGCAGAAGGGATGCTCGGGGAAAAAACACAGGCCAGCGATCAGCAGGGTTATAAATAACATGCCGCGGGGACCTTCCACCTTCCCTTCTGTGGCACGGTCATAAATAGTTTGCTGTGGGAAGCACCGGTGCATTAGTGAGAGCTGTAAAACATCAAGGGCTTTGGCTTGGCGCTGCTGACTGAAACCCCGGCAAAAACCTGGGGAGAAAAATGAATCCCGTTCTCCTTTATGAACCACGCTGATCTGCCGGCTTAAAATGCATTCTGAGAGACTCAGAAACAAAAGCCCAGCAAGGACAGACCCGTCCCTGAGCTTCACCCAGGATAACTTGTTCAAATGAAGGTGATGCAGTGCGTGAAGCCACCCCAGGTGTTGTCCCATCTCATGAGGTGGCACTGGGAGGGACCTGCCGGTGATGCTGTGGCCTCGGACGCTCTGTCCTTGGCTGCACTGTGAGGAAGAGGAGGGTTCCGAAGGGCAACAGGGTGGTTTTTGTGGATGCTGTTGGGGAGCGACAGGTGCGACGCGCATGTGGAAATAGGAGGCGTTGGACTTGCGTGGTTGTGGGTAGGACTCAGCCCAGCAATGCCAGCTCTTTCAGGGGGATAAATGCTGCCCTGACGGGTGGCTGGGGGCCTAGGTCGGTCACCAAGGGGCTGCAGCACAGCTCTGGGTGGGTACGGGATGGACAATCTGCCCTGACACCCCGCATGCAAGGACCTCGTGGAGTCATGCTTAGTGCAGCCAGCACCAGCCAGAGGTGCAGTGAACTTGGTCTGCAAGATGTGAGTGGCAGGGCTGGGGCCATGCACCATCCATGCTTGGAGAAATTTTCCTGCCGCTCCCCATCCACGGTGATGTCTCCAAGCCTCTTCCAAGTCTTCCCCTGACCTTCTCACACTGTCCCTGGCCAACATCTTTGTCCTTCAGCCCCAGATCTTTGCTCTTTAGCCCCAAATCCTTGTTCTTCGGCCCAAATTGCACCAAGAGACCCCATTTGAACACAGGTGTTCAAAGAACCTGTAGATGGGGCACTTCAGGACGTGGTTTAGTGGACATGGTGGTGTTAGGTTGATGGTTGGACTTGATCTTGGAAGTATTTTCCAACCTTAAAGGTTCTATGATTCTATGATTTTTGAGGTCTTGAGGAGAGCGTGGTGGCAGTCATCAGGCTGGAGAGCCCTGGTTGGTCTCCTGATCCCTTGAGAGCTGTCACCCGTGCCCGTGTATAGCAAAAAACGGTGCAGTAGGAGGTGTTGTTGGACAGAGGGCTCCCAGCCAGGTGGTGAAGGTGTTTGCAGGGAGGGATTTGCTGTCGAAAGCAGCAGCGTGACTCAGCAGAGCCAGCAACCTCATATTTCCCACGGGAGCCTCTCCAGCACCATGAATCAAAGTCAGGGACAGCCCACAAGGCAACCACCCTCCAAAGCTTCCCAAGCCTGGGCTGGGGCAGAGCCCTGGCTCCTCTCCCTCTGCTGCTCCTCATGCCTTGCACCCAATCTGGGTGGGCTTTCCTCTGCCACCGGAGAGACCTGTGCCACCACGGGCAGGGCAGCAGAGGTGGTGCCTGAGCAAAAACAAAGATGTGATAACATCTGGTAAATGACCCTTCTGTTATTGCTGGTTTATTGTTGTCTAACGGTTGACGTATAAAACCCCCAGAAGCTTCGTCAAGGTTGCGAGGAAACCTTCTGGGAACCAAAGCAAGGGCTGCTCTGAAACTGCTGTGCGGGAGGGGGAGCATGGAGTGCCCCCAACTTTTGACTTCTCAAAGACATTTTCTGCGTCACCTCCCCGGGGGACCTCTCTGCTGACGACATGGGAGCTGAGGGAGATGTTATCTCCCCAGGATCCCTACACCAGGGAGGGCAGATACCTCTCAGCAGCCCTCAAATAGCTTTTACGCTGGGCTTAGAATAGAGGGTTTTTTAAAAAAAAAAACAACAAACCAACTCGTTACATGGAGAAGATTTTAGTGATGAGCAAGCCTGATGTGATCACGTCCAGAGTTATTATTAACTTCAGAGCTGCTAGCATTGCTCAAGTCTGGTGACGCACCGAGGCTGTGGGACCAGCTGGCCTGGGAGCAGAGCCAGGTCCTGTTGCTGGTAGCCGTCTTCACCTGCAGGATGCTGCACGTGTGGAAGGGGAGCAGGGAAGGCCACCTGTGTGCTGGCCTGTGGGGACACATGGTTGTCCCTAGTGTCTTGTTCTGGGCAGGGGGAATTATTTAGTCTTTGGCCAAGCTGCTCCTCTCCCAGCCACGATCACCCCTCCAGGCTGAAAGATGCTGCTTGCCATCTTCTCCTTAGGCTGGTGTGAGGAGGAACATTGAAACAGCTACTTCTGCAAAAGGAATCTGTCCGTCCTCTTTGCCCAGGGTTGTCCCATCCATCCACTCTCCAGAGGTCTTCCTCCAGGTACCATCAGGGTGTAGGGTCCTGCTCAATGCAACCATTTGCATCATCTCTGTTGAGGAAACATCTCCCTCCTCTCCATCACCGACCCATGCTGGTCCTTGACCTCTCTCCAGAGCGACTCACCCACACCTTGCCATGGTCTGCCACTATCCCCAGTGCTGGAAAGAACCACTTATTCCTGAAGACTCCCAGGACATGGTCCCTGGAGGCAGCCCCCTGTAGAGAGCTGGTGGGTTGTTTGCAGCTGGCAGAAGTGATGGTCCAGCCGTGGTGGTGGTTGTTTGCTGGTCTGAAGCCTGCAAAAGATTAGAAGAAAACAGATGGCTCCTAATTGGCAGCGCCAGCTTACTTCCTGCTCTCCAGATAAACCATTAAATTAAGGCTTAAATCAAACTTCGTACAAGTTAGGAGGCTGCTTGTAATTATTTAGAAATCTAGACAGACTTAAAGGCCTGGATTAAGGCTCTGTTTACTGTAAAGGATGAAAAACACATGCTCTTCCCTGTAAGGCTGAGCAGCCAGGGGTTGAAGAGCTGGAGATGGGACTCACAAACTCCTCAGCCTCCGATGCCCAGGGTTTTTGGGGGAAGAGTAAGAGGTCATGGACTTTGGCCAGGCTTTGACGTGGTGGTAGACCTGTGGGGTCACCTGTGATGAGTCTACTGAGGACCACGCTGCTCACGACGGGACGTGCCAACGCAAGCAGGAGACACTCGAGACCCGTAGGGAGCAAGAGCTCGGTGATGGCCAGGGAGTGTTTCAGGGCTGACCGGAGACGTGGGATGTGTTCAACTGAAACCGACTTCCATCATATGCAACTCAATTAAGATAAACAAAAATAAATGAGCTAGCCGTCAGCTGAAGCTGCTTAAAAGGGAACGATGTCTCTGGAGCGCCCGTGAGCATCCCCCGCCGCAGCAGTATCCGTTTGTGACGGGTCCGAGGATGCAAAAGTGCATAAACCCTTGTGTTTGGGAAAATCTGTCACCCGTGTCACCTGTGTCCCCTTGCCAAGGCAGGGACATTTCTACCGAGCCATTTCCACGGTGCATGAAGGACCCTTCCTGGCCTGACTTCCAGTGCATTTATACTTCAGAAAGCCCAGGGGAAGCAAGCACATGCCTAAAGGATTTTCCCAGGCTTTGTGGGACTGCTTGAAGCTTCAGACGTTGACGGATCAGACCTTCAGTTCCTGACCTGCATGCATTTGTAGATGCACAGAGCGTTTGGAGCTATTTATTCATGGAATCATAGAATGGTTTGGGTGGAAAGGGACCTTCAAAGGCCACCCAGTCCAAGCCCCCTGCCAGGAGCAGGGACATCTCCAACCACATCAGGTTGCTCACAGCCCCGGCCAACCTGGCCTGGAATGTTTCCAGGGATGGGACATCCACCGCCTCTCTGGGCAACCTGGGCCAGGAGTGTGGCTCCTTTTTCCCTTCCAGGCAACGTCTCGCTGAAAAACACTGATCCCCTCCAAAAGTCCCCAGGAGGTGTGGGATTTGTTGTTTGTCCTAGAAAAAAACAGCTTGCCTGCAACTCTGACCAAGTCATGTGTGAAACTTCTCCCTTTCTCAGCCCATCCAAGTGGAGAAAATGCCCTCAGTTCCACCCTAAAACCACTGAGTAACCCCTATCTTTTCCTTAAATTTTATTTGGGTGCCAACATTTGACCTCTGTAGGAACTTTCTTGGCTTGTTGCTGCTATGAGCAAAGCACAAAACTCCAGAAACCTGAAAAGAGGGGGAACACCTGGAGAACGTGGAGACTCGTGAAGGATGAGGACCCATCCTTGAGGTATCAGGGCAACCAGCTCACCCATCACCTCATTAAGGCGATGCTTTTTAAGAACTGGGCCCAAAATCATGTCCAGGGTCACACTGGGAGTCTGTGGCCCAGTCTTTTATCCGACGTCAAGGTCTCGTGTGCTGATAAAGCACGGGAGCCGTTGAGCGCAGCAAGTTACGGGAAATAAACTCTACCCCTTCCCTACTCCAAGTTTTTGCGGCTTGTGGTTAAATGCTGAGATTAACTGGAGGGTTTTGCAAATGTGAAAGCTTTATTTCGGGGGAAAAAGTGGTTTACTTGAGTACTGGCATGAAACGTTAACCTCGATTGTCACATGCTTGCCTACATCTCTTGTCCCACTGCGTTAAAAAAGCCACAGATGCTGTGGTTTGTGCCCCACAGCCCCCTCATCCCTCCGGCCGTGCAGTATTAGCCGCCTCTCCTCACACGTGCTTTGCTCTCTGTAATGCCCGTTAATAAACTTTCCCTTAACCCCAGATGCTTCACAGGCAGAGGGGGAAACGCAGCGGGCAGAGAAACGGGGCCGGAGCCTCACGCGCGGCTGAGGTCAGCGCGGTGGCTGGGGGGGAGATGCATCCCATGGCTGCTTTTCCTTTCACCCTAGCTGGGTTTAGCGGAGGGTGAAACCTCATCTAAATCCGTAACGCTGCGTGGTGTGGGGAGGAGAGAGGTTGGGGTGGGCGGTGATCCCGCACCACCCCCAGGAGACGTTTCCCACGGGAGGTGGCCACCCAAGCCCGTGGCATCTCGCATCCCACCGCTGCGCCGTCCTTCCTCCCTCGTGAACTTCCTCCCAGGGCAGCTTTGCCGAGCCCTGTTTACTTGGCATCCCCGGCTGACAGCTTGCTGCAGCGCTAATCACCGCTGCGCAATGGCAATTAGATTTGTTGTTCGTGTGCACGGTACAAGCAGACAGATTTACCGTCCTCTGCGGCTTCGCATGCAGACACTGCCGCTCTGTTCAATCTTCGTTAGCAGCGCCGTGTGCTGCACGGGGTGGGGAAAGAGGAGCAATTACACCAAAATTTAAAGGTGTTTTCCCAGGGTTTTCTTGCAAAGGGTCATCTTGGGGTCCCCTCCTCTGCAGCATCCGTCAGCCCAGGAGGAGGTGGAGAGCTCAGATGGGAATCACGGGAGTGCTGGCCCAGACCCCAGGAGCTGATTTATTATTTACAGGGTCATATGGTGAAAATAGGAACAAAATAATAAGTGATGCTGAAGTGTCACCTTGGTGCCTATCCATGATGGCAGCAACGTATAGACGTGGCATTTCAGGACATGGTTTAGTGGGCATGGAGGTGTTGGGTTAACGGTCGGACTTGATGATCTTGGAGGTCTCTGCCAACCTTAAAGAGTCTATAATTAGAATCATAGAATCATAGAATCATAGAATCATAGAATCATAGAATCACGGAATGGTTTGGGTTGGAAGGGACCTTCAAAGCCCAAACCCCTGCAAGGAGCAGGGACATCTCCAACCACATCAGGTTGCTCAGAGCCTCATCCAACCTGGCGTTGAACATTTCCAGGGATGGGGCATCAGTTCTCTGATTCTATCAATGCTTTTCCTGTGGGATCTTAAATCAAGGCGCTACTTGTTTTTGATGGGCTCTTGAGGATTTTGCAGATTGACGTGCCCAGGATAGCGGTGTCCACACTGTCGTGCATCCGAACCCTGAGAAATCCTCCCTGGTTCCTGCAACACTGGAATAGAAAACTGATTGCAGAAAGGGATTCTTGCCCGCTGCATGGTTTCAGACTTTCTCTTGAATGTGAGTTTCATTTCTCAACTTTTTTTCCCCCGTATCGTAGAGGTTGAAGGGAGAGAAAGAGTATGACCCTCTTGATGGCCATCCCTCTGGAGAAAGAGGCTGGGAGGAGAAAACAAAGCATCTACCATGGCACTTAGGATGAAAAACAAATTGTTAATGTCAGATGTGGAGAAATTGAAAATAATGATGGTGCCTTCCCTTGGAGAGAGGATCAGGGCATTGCCCGTGGAGAGGGAAGGGAGATGTACTCGTGTCCTAAAGACCATGTCTCCCTCAGGGGCTGGCACCCTGGCACAGAGCAGAGGTTTATTTTGGCCGTAAGGAATTGCTCTGCGGCCTGTGCCACGCCTTGAGACCCCTTTTCCAGTCCCTCCAGCCACTTCTAATCTTAGCACAGGCTGAGCTGAAAAACAAAAAAAAAACCAGAAGGTTTTGATGGAAGCAACTTTAAAATCTCATGAATAACCCATACAGGGACCGAGAAGTATGAACCTCTCAGCGTGAACAATGACTACTGGTGATTAAACCTTTTTTTAGAGCAAATGGCTCCCAACAGGGCAAGTGCCACACCACGTGCCCTGCCTCCTCCGAGGTGATGTCTGAGCCTCCGAGAGCCACGGCGAGCCGGCTGAGCATCCTTCGATGGAGGTGGGAGGGAAAGACGTTGCAAGCCCCATGCAGCAGTCTGTCATCAGCAGCTGTGGCACCTCCAAGGAGAGCGACTGACTGAACGCTGCGATGCTGTGGCCCTTCCTGCCAACCCCAGCCCATGTTGACTTCCCCAAAAATCAGTTTAAGGGTGAAAGAAAGGTTATGCAGGAGACAGAACTACAGAATAGTTTGGGTTGGAAGGGAGCTTCAAAGGCCACCCAGCCCAACCCCCCTGCCAGGAGCAGGGACATCTCCAACCACATCAGGTTGCTCAGAGCCCCGGCCAACCTGGCCTGGAATGTTTCCAGGGATGGGGCATCCACCGCCTCTCTGGGCAACCTGGGACAGTGCTCCACCACCCTCACTGTAAAAATTTTTTTTCCTTAGTCCAGTCTGAATCTGCCTCCCTCTATTTTAAAACCATCACCCCTCATCCTGTCCCAGCAGGCCCTGCTGAAGAGTCTCTCCCCACCTTTCCTGCAGCCCCCTTTGGGCACTGGGAGCCGCTCTCAGCTCTCCCCGGAGCCTCCTCTTCTCCAGGCTGAACAGCCCCAGCTCTCTCAGCCTGGCCTCACAGCAGAGCTGCTCCAGCCCTCTCAGCATCTGCGTGGCCTCCTCTGGACCCTCTCCAGCAGCTCCATGTCCTTCTGCTGTTGGGGGCTCCAGAGCTGGACGCAGCGCTGCAGGGGGGTCTCCCCAGAGCGGAGCAGAGGGGCAGAATCCCCTCCCTCGCCCTGCTGCCCACACTGCTGGGGATGCAGCCCAGGGTGCCGTTGGCTTTCTCGTCCATCTCCAGGATCTCCATTCCACATGTCCTCCAGCCATGGGCTCTGCACCCCTGCCATGTGCTGGGCATGGTGAATAGAGAGAAGGACGTGAGCTGCCATGCACTAAGGAGCCTGGGAAGGAAATCGGGCAGGATGTAGCGAGAGGGTGACAAAACCACCAGGAGACAGCGAGGGGACACTGGACACTATCTGGGCAACTTCTTCTAGGTGGGCCCTGCTTGATCAGGGGGGCTGGACAACTGGAGGTCCCTGCGAACCTCAACCTGTTTGTGACTCTGTGATGCTGGGACCATCAAAGGATGCTCTAGCTGCTGATAGTCACTGTCCCAAGAACTGAATGTCTCTGAAGGACTCTTAAGCACGTGGTGTCCCTCTGAGCTGAGCAAGTTCTTCACCCAGACCCAGGACTTTGTGTGTGTTATAGGAGGAGTACGTATATATTACAGCAGAGCCCCCTGGCTATGAGACAGACTCAACAGCCCTTGCAGAGGGCAGGGTAAGAACAAAGATGGGTGGTATTGCTCCAAAATGGGTTGCACTGGGACTGACATGATGGTGGCCACGGTGGTACATTGGTGGGCCAGGACACAGTGTGCTCTGCTGCTGGCCTTGCTTCAAGAAGGGAGTGATCCGTCCCATGCAGTTGGGGTTCCCTGGGAGTACCTCACCCCAGCCCACCCTTGCTTCATTTCTGAGGTCTCCTTGACCTACAGAGGATTGGGGCAGGCTGACCAGAGCTTGCCCTGCTCCACTTGACGTGGAGGAGTTGATGCTCCCGTGTTTCACGAGGCTTGGGGTCTCGGCAGTGTTGTTTCCCTCTTTCTTATCTCCACCATTTGTTATTTCTTCTCTCCTTTGTGTTGACCCCTAGGTCTTATCTGCAAACCGAGGGAGTTCAAGACAGTTCCTTAAAAGGAAATTTTCCTAAACCAGTGAGTTCTCAATACCACAAGCAAATAAAAACCACAGAAAATCCACGTAATACACTGCTATGAAACATTTGCGTTTAATCCTTGTATGGAAACTGCAGAAAAGTGACAAGTAAATGTAAGAAGAAGGAAAAGATGCTTCAAATTAATAGAAAAGATTATTGCAAAGAGGCCTGGCAAGGAGTTATCCTTGCTAGGAGGTAAAATCTGGGTACCTGCTGGTGGGAGCCTCTGCCCAAACTTGGGTTCAGAGCTGCAGGAAGGCTGAATCCTCCTTCCTCTTAATCTCTATTACAATCATCTTAATCCTTACAGGGCAACCAGTACACCCCACCTGCATCTAAGCAGCCTGTTTCCCACGCTGACCCATGGATGCTCTACTAGATGGCAAGAATTTATCTATTTCCGCACGTTGCCCAAGAGAGGCGGTGGTACCCCACGCACGGGTTCTGTAGCCCTGGCGATTTCCCAGCAATCTAGAAAAGCATTGCTTGTGCCAAACGGCGCATTCGTGCTTCACCTCCGAGTGAAAAATTCGGTCCTGCCATGCAGTAAATTCAGCAAAGCATTCACAATTCATGCGCAGTTCCTGGCCGTGCCTTTTGGATAGGCTGCCACGGACTGATTGATAACAGGAATTTTGCTAACTGCTTTAAGGAGCAAATTAAGGAACCAGTTAAAATATATCTGTGCTTCGGGCACTGAAAAACAGCCTCGATGAGTAAGCTTTAAGGTCGTCTTAGTCTGGATGAGCCTTTCAGCTGTAGGACCTCCTTCTTCATCCATCCCTTGTCAGCCCCACTGAAAGTGAACAACACCCATGGGCACACACGAAGGCAGACTCGGGGTTCAATTCTTGCTCCCACGGGAGGTGTCTAAATTCAAACTCAGCTTATGTAGGTCTACACTGGCAGGCAGACAAAAAACCAAGCTCAACCTAAGGTTGGAACTTACCCACTTAATCCCCCTGTATCTTGCAAACCTATGCTTAGTGGGTGTTCAGCTGGAGTTGAGGAGCTCCAGGAGGAGATGAGGCTGGTCAGCAATGCTCATCCAGGACTGAAGGTTTTCTTCGTGCAGTCTGGATGAATCACAGAATCTTTAAGGTTGGAAGAGACCTCCAAGATCAAGTCCAACCCAACACCACAATATCCACCAAACCATGTCCCTAACTGCCACTTCTACACATTCTTTGAACACCTCCAGGGATGGTGACTCCACCACTTCCCTGGGCAGCCTGATCCAGTGCTTGACCCTTCTTCCAGTAAAGAAATTTTTCCTAATATCCAACCTAAACCTCCTCTGCTGCTCCTTGAGGCCATTTCCTCTCGTCCTAATGGAGATGGCATGGCAGGGCAGAGCGGGCTGCAGTCCTGCAGATATCTCACACACAGCTTTTCCTGATCCTGGTGCAGATGTTTTGGGGCTGTTTGCCACCAGGCTCATGTGGAACATGAGGAAGGGCACTACAGTGCAAACTAGCAGGGACGTGGCAAAGGAGAGATTGACACAAAGGAATGATGAAAGGGACTCAAACCCTATCGCTTTTTTTTTAAGGGATGGATGTGAAAGCTGGAGGTGCACCATAGCTAATGGTTACAGCCATAGCTAAACACCTTGGAAAGCAAATATTCCAAGGAAAGATTGCCTGATGCATGGAATAACAAATACCGGTATCAACATTCACTAGAGAGCTCGCGATCACTTCTTCCTTGTCATCCAGGAAAGGGAGTCAGGCAGATCATCTGATATAAATGTAGAGGCTTAACAAACAAGATCCCTACGGAAAATACCTCTGGGAGATGGACGGCACTTCGCACAGAGCAGATAGGCAAAAGGCTGGACAGGAATGGAGACGTCCTGTTTGCATCCCAGCAGGTTGCATGGGAAGGGCTTGGGCACAGATGACTTTGCCAGCCCAATCTCATAAGATCCAGCTCACAAACCCTCCGCTCAGGAGGCTCTTGGGGTCTTTGCCGTCAAAGTCTGTAACTAACTGGGCCTCATTGCCTCTGCTTGCACTCACATAGAATCACGGAATGGTTTGGGTTGGAAGGGACCTTCAAAGCCCACCCAGCCCAACCCCCCTGCCAGGAGCAGGGACATCTCCAACCACATCAGGTTGCTCAGAGCCCCGGCCAACCTGGCCTGGAATGTTTCCAGGGATGGGGCATCCACCGCCTCTCTGGGAAACCTGGGACACTGTTCCACCACCCTCAGCATAAAAAAAAATTTCCTACTATCCAATCTGAATCTTCCTCCCTCTATTTTGAAACCATGACCCCTCGTCCTGTCCCAGCAGGCCCTGCTGAAGAGTCTCTCCCCACCTTTCCTGCAGCCCCCTTTGGGCACTGGGAGCCGCTCTCAGCTCTCCCTGGAGCCTCCTCTTCTCCAGGCTGAACAGCCCCAGCTCTCTCAGCCTGGCCTCACAGCAGAGCTGCTCCAGCCCTCTCAGCATCTGCGTGGCCTCCTCTGGACTTCACTCCAACTGGTCCACATCTTCCTGTTGAACACTGCACTTTAAAATTAAACAGCATTGATCTGCACTGTGAAGTCCTTGGAAGGGGAAAGTGATTTTGGGTTGACTGAAGCAATGGCTGGTCTACTGCTTGGCCAACTGCATCTCATAAACATGAAAGACCAGCTCCCCTGTTGAGTGCGTGCAACGCCAACGTAAATGCTTTTGAGCAGGAACCAAGAAGCGCTCACTGCAGGGTGTTTATATATTCTGAAGACTTTGCTGCTATTCTCGTTTCGTTTTGAGAATGGCCACGTCCAGCTGGGTGGTAACACCAAGAGGAGTTGTGTAACCCCCTCCCTGCAGGAAAAGCAGGCAGAGGTTGTTTAAAGAACAAAAAAGCGCTGAAAAGCCTGGTAGGACTGCAGAGTGTGCACAGAAAAGGGCTCTAAGAGCCCATTGAAAGTCAAGTGCCATTAAGGTATGAATAAGCAAATAAGGGGGGAAAAAAAAGGCCTCGTGTTATGAAGAGGGATGAGAGAGAAGGGAGCAATTCACTGTAGGGAAGGAAAATGCCACATCATTCTGATGGCTCCATCCACAGCCGGAGGGATTGATCCGTATGTATGCTGGGAAAGATGCCACCGTCCCCAGTGACGTCTCCTCAGTGCTTTCCCAGTGACAAACCCCTCTCCTGAGCTGTCGGGGTGACTGGGCGCAAACTGACCAGGTCCAAAACACCTCCCTGCGCGTGACGGGGTGAACAGACCCCTCTGCGGAAAGGACGTCCCAGCACAGGGTCAGTGGTGATGTGCTGGCCCATTTGCCTCTGCCTGGGTTTCCTGCTTGACTTCAAGCTCCGTTTCTTTGTTCCTATAGACTTCTGCTAAAACCCCAGCCGAGCCTGGCTGGGACATCGGGGATGGAGGGCTCCCAGGAGATGCTTGACTGTGCAGGATTCTCTTCACAGATGCAAAGCTCTGCCCAGTATTTTTCTGATGTGACACATCCAGTCACATCATATCTCACCTTCTAAGAGACACAGAGAACAGCCCATCTGGTTTCCTCCTGTAGACGCAGCCGATCTGTGCATCTCCACGTCCCCGTGGCTGGTGGCCACGTCTTTCCCTTTCCCTGTCGTATTTCATTGCACACTGTCACATCCAGCCTGAGATGCAGAAAAACTCCAAGACAGAGATTATTAATTTTTTTTTGTTTACATGGTGCACTGTTTTTCCAGCCCTGACTGGCCTCTGAGATCTACGGATAAGATTTTAACAATAGAGAGTTGCAAAATAATAAAGATAATCCAGATGGGCTGGTTTCCATCTCCCTCCCCGGCCCTCCTGTGAGTCCGTGGGAAGTAGAAGACTCCTTTAATTTGTTCCCAATGTCCTCCAGCTTCCCTGCTTCTCAGTTTTCGCTCCTGTCCAGCACATGTCTTGTATGAGGTGGTACCCAGCTGTATCAGGTGTGTTTTGTGAGAGGACAGCTGCCAAATAAGCAACCTTCAGCTCTAATCTGGGAGCAGCTGGGAATTCCAGAATCCTGGAATGGTTTGGGTTGGAAGGGACCTTTCAAGGCCACCCAGTCCAACCCCCCTGCAAGGAGCAGGGACATCTCCAACCACATCAGGTTGCTCACAGCCCTGGCCAACCTGGCCTGGAATGTTTCCATGGATGGCACAGTCAAGAGCAGGAGCAATGAGGCCATCTCCTAACTGGGATTAGACAACAGGTTCCTCTTGATTTCATCTGAGGGGTCCATGAGATCCCTTGCACCAGCCAAAAGGCCAAAAGCCTTCAAAGCCGTGAATGAGGGCGTCGATCTGCAGGTTGGAGACCTGCCTTAGCAAAAAGAAACCCAACCCTTTTGATGCAGAATTGCCTTTGGATTCATGCATGAGCAGACATAGACTGCAGCTTTAGTCCTGACTCCTCCATTACCTTGGAGCAAAACTGTCGGCACGTTGCAGTGACCGAAGGGTTCAGTCGCTGAGCTCTAGAGGTAGGACTTGAAACAAATATTCAGACACTTTAAGGGAGGGTAATTGGAGATAAAGCACTGCCTGGAGACTCCAGAGACACGATTCAATTTCCAGCTCCGTCAGTGGGGCTCGGCATGATCAGAACCATGGATCTTTTCCAGACTCACTTCCCAAACTGTAAAATGGGGATAATTCTGCTCTTTTAGTTCTTGGCTGTCTTATGTAGACTGGAAGCTCTTTGGGGTTGGCATCACAACAAAGTCCATTCATCGTGTTTCCTTATAGGATGAGCACAAGGAGAGCACAGCTGCATTCAGGTGACACCTAAGCATCACCTCCATGCTAAGGTTCCCGTATAAATGTACAGCATTACGAATTTCATGGCTGTGGTCCTTCTCTTCCCATCTTTTTCCTGAATTATTCCCATCCATCCCATCCCTGCTTTGCGCCGGCCATTTTCCCGGTGATTGCTGTTCTTTAAGAGGAGTCTGTCAGACTCTGAAAAGAGATGATGACGGTAAGGGGGACATTCGGGTACTGAGGGAGAGGTGATGCTGATGGGTGTCGGGGGAGGAGAGCCAGAAGCGCCAGCGGGTGATGGATGGCTGCGACGCGAGGGGCACGACTGGATGTGCCTCCTCCCCCGGAGCCCGGGTCACGTAAGGGAGAGGTAACGAAGGGGAAGGAGCAGCAGACAAATGGATTGAAAGGATTTATAGCTCCTGCAGAAGAACGGGGGCAAAGATCTTCGGGGTCATGAGGGATGATTGCCTTTGGCTTTGCAGCTGGTGGTGCAGGAAGGTGACCCAGCTGCCAGGCACTGCAGAGTTAAACAACTTCCCTTGCTTTCTGGCTGCTGACACAGAAATATGATTTATTTGGGGGAAAGCCGTATTTTTATAGCCTCAATGTGATGGCGTGACATTCTGGACCTTCAGTATTCCCCTGGCAAAGCGCTGGTTGAATGCCATTGCTGGAAAAGTCTAACGACCTCTCTGGAAATCAAGGGGCAGCAGCGTTCACTCGGAGGAGGATTTTAAGACCTTCATCCGTGCAGCAAAAGACCAAATTCAGACCCGTACATATTGAAAAGCAAATGTCCCACGTCCCAGCCAGTGCTCCCGTGCCACCGGCCGAACGTGGCGATCCCCCGAAGGCTGGCTGGTGAACAGGAGAGGAGCGCGGTCATGGTCCGTTGCTGTACAGACGATGCAGTGCAGCAAGAAACAGCTGGTAAGAATGTTTTAATGTAAAAAAAAAAAAAAAAAAAAAAAGGAGAATAAAATTGATAAATGCCCGGTGTGCATGCACAGGGATACGGAGCATGCCTCAGGTGCTAGAAAGGTTATTCGCAAGCAGCCACGAGTTGTTAAGTGAATTTTCCTACATTATCTGTCAGGAGCTCACTGCGGCTTCTTCATCTTTGCTCATGACATCGGATTATTGACAAATTATTTTTTGCTCTGTTGATGGCTTCTGAGCTGTCAGAGCTTTCCTTGCACACGATGGGAAATGCAAAGCGCAAAGATGTTTTCAGTGACCCCTGGTTCCTCCCTGGTTGATTGACAGCCAGCGGACACAGCAGGGACAGTCACATAGCAGAAGGGATTGCTGATGACGGGCCTGAGTGAAGAGCACGGCGATTTTTTTCAGTACAGGTTTCCTCCTGAGACAGATGTGTTAGGGACTGTTTAGGGATATTGTGCAGGATGCAGAGATTTAACTACTTAACAGCAGAACAAAGTGAGGGTTTTCTTTGTACTAAGAGCTTAGGTGGTAGTATCTAGGCAGGGATTCTCTCCTGGGGACATCCTATGGCACTGCTGCTCAGGTATACACCCCAGAGTATCCTTCTCTCTGCGGCTGGCCATAGAAAAAAGGTTTTCATGGTTTAGAGGGACCACAGAAGCCAGTCTGCCTATTTCAACTACTTAAAACCACTTGTGCGTCCAGTCCCCAAATAAGTTCTTGCAGGGCTTCATCCTCTCCCCCTAAGCCACCATTTCTGCTTGGAGCTCCTCACCCTTCTGTGCAAGTAGGTAGAGGTGGTGCACGGATGCTGCCTGCATCCTTCACCATGAGTTGTCCTGTTTTTTTGGGAAGGAATGAGTTACATTCACCGAAGCAGAGCTTGCACCTCTTCGTGGGAGTCTTGAAGCTCTCATCCCCTTGGTTCTGCTCTTCTCAAGTCCGCGGCCATCATTAATCACACCCTGACCAGCTGCTGGAGGGTTTGTTTTAAATCTCCCCAGACGACTCTGCGGAGAGTTCATTAAACACGAGCACTTGCCATCCTGAGAGGGAATTAAATGGGAGTTAGCACGTCTTAATGAGGAACTTAAATGCTGGGTAATAGAAATAACAACTGAGCACTGCGGATTTCGACAGGCAAATGGGAGACAGGGGACTCATTGTGAAGTGCCCGGCGATCTTACCTCTTGCTGGCAGCTGCCCTGATGGAAACGGTCCCAGAAGTGGGGATGATGGGGTGATGGTGCTCCTAAAGAGCTGCACCATGGTGGCCCTTCTGGCAGAGGAACGTCCCTGGGATCCCATGTCCACAGGCCATTTACTGCAGAGCGGGGCGTGATAGGCAGTCAGGTGGAAGGGTTGAGCATATTGCTAATGAAAAAGATGGGGATGGAGGAAGACGGGTAAAGAGAAAGATAAAGGAGGTAGCCATAGATGGGAAGCTGGAGAAATCAAAGGACATGCTGAGGTCATGGAGAGGAGCAACGGATGGCCACAGAAACAGCGTTGTCCCCTCAGAGGGCCATTAATACTTGATGTACTTTGATGTTACTTCGCTCTTATATTTAATCCAAAGTCAATAAAGCTTAGCGAGGAAGATGCTGGGCTTTGGAGGGGCTGTTGGTACGGCTCAGACAGCTAAAGGAGGAACTGGAGGTACATCCCTCAAAACAAGTTCGGCACCTTGGTCATCAGCCTCAAGCGGCAACTCTCTGCTAGCTGATTGGCCCAGCTAATTAGCTAATTGGCTTTGCATGTTGTAAAGGGGTGCCTTGAAGTCCAAGTCTCCTCCAGGGAGGGTTTTCCCACAAGCCCCCTCCCTCTCGATGGGACCCCAGCCAAAGAAGCTCAAGTCTGGGGATGATCAGCCCTTCCTTTTGCTTTGCAGAAGTGGCACAGTCACGTGAGAGGGCTGTTGCTCTTGGTTTATCAGAAAGGTGACATTAAAAAAAGCAATGAAAAGAAGCTTTAAAATGGTAATGTCTTATTTTTCTGATGTCTACATATCTGGGAGCTGATAAATATTTGCATTTCCCTGGATAAAAGCCAGTGGTTTAGAACTGTAATATGAAGTGGGTCTGCTTCGTGGTGGAGTATAGAACTCGATAAATTCTAATCAGCTGCTCAGGAACAGACATGGGGGAGTGGGGAATTGATAGATAAAGCATCAGCTATTAAAAGAAACACGGTACAGCTTCTCCTGGCTGGATAAATCAAGGAGCCCTTTATATTCACGTTCACGTGTAACTAAGGAAGGCAAATTGATGAGGACTTGAGTTGTACTCTCACGTCGGATTAAACTTTGATTTATGGCCTGGGAGATTACATTTAAATGTACCTGCTGTGGAAAATTCTTGCCTCCATTTTTAGCCATGCTTCTTCCCTACCGGCTAGGAGGATAGTCAAGAAAAAAACCCACAACTTTTCTAGCAAAGTCAAAGAGCCAAACACATATTTCAGCTAGACACACCAGGGCTAAACTCTGCTCTCCATTAAGTCCATGGGACTCCACAAAGATCATTTTGGAAGCAGCACTGCTCAGATCAGAAGAGCTTAAAGAGGCATCTGGCCACTTTTCTCCTCTGATCCAAAGCTGGTCCATTCGGTGCTGCCACCTCCCCTTTACTCTTGGGGTCTGATACATGAGGATTCACATGGCTGAGGGAAATCTCGGTGATGATGGAAACACCAGAGGCCTTTTCTCACCTGCGTGTTGACCCATCTGTGATGGAGCTGCCTGCAGTTTTCATTTCTCAAGTGGACCGGGTCTATTCACCTCTGTCAGGCCTTGCACTGGTGCCACCGATGGCCTGGGGCTCTCTGCACTGCATCGCTGTAGGCCTCCAAGGACGCTCTTCAGCATCCAGCCTGACCTCAACGTGCTGTGGATGCCCGTGATGCCGCTTGCTGCTTTGTGTAGCTAGGAACTAAGAGACATGAAAAGAAGCTGCTGGAAAAGCTCCTTCTTGTCAAGAAGGGAGTTGGCAGTGACTAAGGGAATAATTTCTTGGTGCACCTCACTTGGCTTTGTCAAGGTCCATGCCCTCAGCTTTGTCCAACTTTTGGTGGCTGGAGAGATGAACAACAAGGTTCAGTATGAGACTTGGGGGGTGAAGTCCAGGTGCCAGCTGCAGGAATGACCAGAAAGAGCTTTCCAGAGAGGAGGTGAAGGAAGGAATATTACCAAAGTGATAAGTCAAGAAGGACAAAGCTAGACAAGGTGACGGTTGTGTTGGTCCATCTGCTCCGGCGTGTTGGGGCCAAGATCGAGTGCTGACCTTGCTCCCTTGGGAGCTGCAGTGATGAGCTGGAGCTGGGAGTCATCCCCTCTTCCCTGGTCTGAGGTGCCAATTCCCAAAACTGACACCTTGCAATGAACAAAATGTTCATTGTGATCCCCAATCAGAGGATAACCAGGAGGCAGCTGGGTGAGAGATAAAGAGATTTTTCAGATGGTCATTTCAGATGTGGTTGTATGCAGCTACTAATGCGCTGGGCCAGGCTGAGGGCTTCTATCCCTATGGGGAAGGGTCAGGATTTGGGGTGGCTGCTTGTAATCATTGAAAATAAAGTAAATACAGGCCCAACGCTTGCCATAGACCTGTTCCTGGTTCTGTTTCTCATTTCATTTCAAGGTTTAATTTATGACCCCCTACCTGGTGGCAAAGAAGCTGCTGGGCTCCTGGGGCAGCCTGGAGCCTTGACGTGACCTTGGGCGCTCCTGGGGACATTGGGCCATAAATTTTGGAGGCAAACAAAGGCACAGACAGGAATTGGCAGCATATCCTGCCACCACCTGCCTGGCCTGAAAACTGAAGGAATAATTCTTGCTGACTTGTAATTTGCGGCTTTTGAGTCTCACACTCTCAGGCTTTCCTCTGAAAGCAGGAGGGCTGGAGAGAATAATAGTTTTGGCGTGGTGACTGCCCTTCTCACATAATCCCCTGACTCCCAGAGCGCCGCTTTAAGCCAAAACTATGGAATTTTTGGTGACGCAGCCTGTGCCAGTCCAGGTGTGTGGTCTCATGCTCCTGCACAGAAGTGGTTTGGGTTGGTCCAGGAGGCACACGGAGAGTGGGGGATTGATGTCCCTTCCGTCTGGTCCCCCTACATCAATGAGGGTGGTGAGGCACTGTCCCAGATTGCCCAGAGAGGCGGTGGGTGCCCCATCCCTGGAAACATTCCAGGCCAGGTTGGCCGGGGCTCTGAGCAACCTGATGTGGTTGGAGATGTCCCTGCTCCTTGCAGGGGGGTTGGGCTGGGTGGGCTTTGAAGGTCCCTTCCCACCTAACCATTCCATGATTCTGTGATTCTAAAAGAGTGTGTGTGTTATAGAGGACGTAGTGGTAATAAATCCATAGTCTGCATTGTCTTTATGAGCAGGGAGGGTGCCCAAAGCATGTAGCTCCCCAAAACACTGGTGTTCAAGCTCCTGACAGTCGCAGCAGCAGTTTCCACGCAGAGGAAACCTCAATCAGCTCCTGGGCTGCCCAGACCTGGGGCTGTGCCATCCCGCTGCCTGCAGATGCTCAAGCGCCCTGGGATAAAGCCTTGGCACTGCCCAAGTCCACCCTAAGCTTGGGCAAGGGGACGAGGTAAACATCACCCACGTGGTGTCATTTAGCGCCGGTGATGGGAACCACATCACCCACCCCCTCTGTCCTCTTCTGTGGGGGAAACTGGTCTCGGATGGGTCAAACCAGCCCTGCGACGGCAGCATTGCCTGGGAAATTACACCCACAGCACTAGCCCGGCTTGGAAATTAGGAGCATTTTGGGGAGGAAGCTGCTTGGCTGTTGACGGAGAGCTCTCATTTCCACCTCCGTCAGTGTGCAAATAGCTATTTGCAATGGGAACGGGCTCAGCGAGGGACATTAACCACCCGCTTCCTCCCCCCGCCTATTTCTTCCGACGCCTGTAACCGATCCTTCAAGGCACCTGCTGCATACCAAATGCATTTTCTTGCTGGTTTCCAGGTCAAGGCTTGCTGCAGTATCAGAAAGTTTTGCCTTTGCTCAGGGAAGACAAGAAGAGATCAGGTTTTTTTTGTCTTTGAACCAGGACCTTTAAATTATTTTATATGTCAGGGCAGGAAAGGAGCACTGAGTGCTTGGCCAGAGCTCGAGGGATGACTCTGCTTCTAGATTTGAATAAAATTTTTGAAAGTGGGAGAGAAAACACCACTGCTGTGCCCTGGGCCCTGGAATACAGCACCGTACTTTATCCGAGGCAGTTTCCTGGGCCACGTGAGATGAAGGCAGACTGGAGCAGCTGGGGATGCTGCAGGGCACGTGTCGGTTCACCCCACTCACGGTGGCTGCAAACAGTGAAGAGCTCAGTATTGCCTAAAAATAAGTTGCTCAGTTGCCTGTTAAAAAACCCCAGAACAGCCTCAGGTGATCTACAGCCCCATCCAGCCTCAGGGAGAGAAAAGATCTCACAAGCTTCTCAGGAGATGATAGAAACCAGAAGGCAGTTTCCACCCAGCTCCTATGAACTTGGTTTGCTCTTCCCTCTGGATGCCTTCTCCAAGGGAAACCCGTAGTGGTCCCCTTTGATGGCTGGGGCTGCGATGTGCTGTGAACAGTCAGGTGCCATCTCCAGCCCAGGTCACTGAGCACCACCATCTCCTGGGAACCTGGCAGGGACCCCAGTGGAAATATCACAGCATCACTCAATAACCGAGGGCAAGGAAGGACCAGCTGGTTCATGTTGCTCAGGACCTTGTCCTGCCCAGCTTTTAATATCTCCAGGGATGGAGCGTCAACAGGCTTGGACTGCTTGGATGCCAGTTTCTCCAGGTCGCCCAGAGCATCCTTCTCTGTCCCATCCTGTCCCCAGAATATGTTTTCCTGGGAACATCTGGGAGATGCAGCTCCCTTTCTGGTTTTGTGTTTTGTTTTGTTTGGTTTTTTTTTAAGTGTCATCGTTGGTTTTTGTTAAATTTGAATCATTGTTGTCTGTAGACCTGCTGTCTGGAAGCAGAGCTATCAGCGGACAACACTTCTGCTGAGGGGCACAGCAGAGCTCAGCGCTCCACCAGCACCAGAGCTGAGAGCAAAACCCTAATTCCCTTGTTCCCCATGTCTTTTTAACCATGAGATCACTTTTCCTTGAAAAAAAGTCCAAAAACATAAGATGCACTGTTTACTCCATCAATAAATGGGGTAGAAAGAGGGGTTCCTGGAACAACCTGGTCTCTCTTTACTAGTCACTCAAGGAGGGGCAGGGATGTCTCCAAATTTAGGGACACAGCAGAGGGATGGGTTAAGGATCTACTCTGGCTTTAGTAGGTCTGTACCATTTTGGGTCAGTTTTCTGGAAATATCGCTCTCCTCATTCCCTCTCTTAGAGAGCTGAGCAGAGAGTACAACCTACCTTGCAAAACCTCCTCAACTTCAATTTTACCAAAAAAAAAAAAAGGATTATTTTCATCCTGAAACTTCTTCACACCCTGAATAGAATATTCACTTAAAAGCTTGGCGAAGGAGGAGAGTTCAGCTTTCAGCCTCATTAGCTAACGAAGCTTCCCACAGCTCTGCTGTTGCTCACCAGCCACGGCTGCCCACCACGAGGTGACCCTGGGTGAACTGTCCTCCGGCCAAAGAGGTGCCTGTAGATATCACGACCTGTGCCCATCAACCACCTTGGAGACACATGGCAGCTCAGCTTGCAGAGCCCCTCAACCACGTTGCCACCAAAGATGTTTCTGATGGACAAGATCCTGTCGGTCCCCGAGGAGCTTTGTGTTGTGCTGAACGGCTTTCACGTGTAGCATGGAAACAGAAGTGAGGTGTTTTTTTCGTTGCAGGCTGAGGTGACCCAAACTGAGTCACTTCCGTCTGCTGAATCACCGTTTTGGGTCAGTTTGACATTTGTCAGCAATATTTGCTATGAGGACGTCATTGATGAGGAGCTTGGTGCTCCTCTTTGCCCCCTCTTGCAGACCAGGATGGGTGCCCGGCTGGTCTGCAGTGAGTTCCATGTGATGATGTGGCGTGCTCTGGAAAACAAAGAAATCCCAGAAAATGTATGAATTACTTGAGTTTCTGCTCCTGTGACTCGCTGGAGCAGTCAGATTGTTTTCATTCGGGACAAAATAGGCAAAAATCAGACTTTCTGGTATTGCTTAATAATTTGCCCTTGTACTCCTGCTCCTTGGGGAGTTTCTCTATTTTGACATTTCCATTAGGGTTGAAGGTGGGTGTCGGAATTTCCCGAGGGATGGAAACTCTCGATTTCCCTCAGGCCAGCCCAAATCATAAATCTGCAACCAATTAAACCTCCCACTCATCCCTACTCCACAAACTGAGGCCTCTTGGAAGTTCATGGCCCCAGTGGAGATGAAGCTCCTCCACTCTTCCCACAGCAAACGCAGAAGCTGTTACTCCCAGGTGACCCATTTTCCTGTCTTTTGGCGATATTTTTCCAGACATTTACCTGGTCTAATTGTACTGCTTCTCGTTTCTAGCCCATGACAGCTCTGGTTTGTCTTTGCAAGGTTGCCAGGGGGTTATTCACGCGTATTTTTTCTTGCAAATATCAGTTATTTCAGTCACAGGCAGGCCCTTGTAATCATTATTCTTGCAAGGACCCGAAGCTTTTCGCCTGGTTTGTTTATTTTTTCAAATGTCAGAGGAAAATCAGTAGAGTTTGCAAACACAGAAAGGGAAAGTGTGGTACAAAGGTCCCATCCTGATGTTAAAGCTTGCAGGAAATTTAGAGACTTACAGGTTCAGAGGAAGGGCTATGGGTGAGGAGAGGACAAGAGAGGGGAGAAACGGTGGTAGTATCTGTTAGAGACATGGAGAAACTTTCCTGCAACAGGATACAGCGCGGATAATTGCTAGGTCTGCCAGTAAATCCCCTGGCACTTTGAGAAGGATCTCTGTGATCTTTGCACTTAATGAGGGATTTTCCTGTTAACAAGTTCTCAGCAAGATTTGCGCTCAGGGGACACCAGTGCTCTGCCCCCATGGCGAGGTAAGACTTGTGTCAAAAATGCCCCCAAACCATTAAATGGCTGAGCTGGAACGTAGATGCAAACAGGCTGATGGTAAATACAGATGCATTGGACGTTGGTGGTGAGGTTCCTGCCATGGCTTCAGGCTCCCTGGGGCTACGGGTGTCAGCAATTGGGACGGATGTTCTGGGAGACCTACTGACAAAAAAAAAAGGCACAAGCAAAGGGAGAAATAATACATGAAAAATGGGCTGTAATGTGCTGTTGCTGAGCCTCCAGGCCACTCAACGTCCTGCATTGGAAACTGTTCCCTTGATGACACCTCTTTATCCAAATAGTGGTGTTGGGTTGATGGTTGGACTTGATGATCTTGAACCTCTACTCTGATGATCTTGGATCTCTACTCTGCCCTGGTGAGACCCCACTTGAAGTACTGTGTCCAGTTCTGGAGGCCCCAACACAAGAAGGACATGGACCGGTTGGACAAGGTACAGAGGAGGCCACGAAGATGATAAAAGGGCTGGAGCACTTCTCTTATGAGGACAGGCTGAGAGAGCTGGGGCTGTTCAGCCTGGAGAAAAGAAGGCTCCGGGGAGACCTTATGGCGGTCTTCCAGTACCTCAAGGGGGCCTACAAGAAAGATGGGGAGAGGCTGTTCAGTAGGGCCTGTTGCGATAGGACAAGGAGTAATGGTTTTAAAATAGAGGGGGGTAGATTCAGATTGGATATTAGGAAAAAATTTTTTACAATGCGAGTTGTAGAACACTGTCCCAGGTTGCCTAGAGAGGTGGTGGAAGCCCCATCCCTGGAAACGTTCAAGGCCAGGCTGGATGAGGCTCTGAGCAACCTGATCTAGTTGGGGATGTCCCTGCTCCTTGCAGGGGCGTTGGACTAGATGACCTTTGAAGGTCCCTTCCAACTCTAACCATTCTATGATTCTATGATTCTATGACATCTTGGGGATCTCTTGGGTGTTATCTTGTCTCAGGGTCATCATCTGGAGGAGAAAAGCCATACCTCCTTCTTGCAGAGAATGGGAAATGGAGATGCATCCTAACAGGGACCTGGGGCTGTGTCATCCCAGAGGATGTGTGCGGCCGCAGCCCTGTAGCGAGGGTGGGAGTCCACGGGGGCTGCTCGGAAGCTGAAAGGATTCGGCGAGGCAGTCAGCTCTGTTAGAAAGATGGATGGGGACCATCTGCTTTATTGACACCAGGGACACAGATGAGCAGGTCTGAGGCGATGGATCGCTGTCAGCTCTGTCATGGCGTCAGGTACTCTCGCATCTGGAGGATTTCAAACCCATCCTCTATTTCCAAGTGAACAGTAATGCCAGATGAGTAGCCTCACTCTGCCCAGCCATCCACCTCCCCAGGTCCTCCTGGGTGTTCATGGATGTGCTGTAAAGCTGTCCCCATGTGAGATGGCTGGAGGTGACTTCTAATGCACAGGATGAGGATAGGAAAGGACCTCCAGGAACAATAAAGGAAAGAAAGAAGTCTGGCAGGGGAAGTTGTTAGGAAACAGCTGCAGGGACAGGAATCAGCCCAGGAATACTGGGAATGAGAAGAACCTGGATTGCTTTGGAAACTGGGGAAGGAGCTTTGAAGGAGGGGTGCTGGAGGGGAGCTGAATGGGGTGGAGAAGCAGGGAGACATGCTGCGCATCCATCTGTGGTGGGATGCAGGGGTCAGAGTGATCTGTGTGGGATAGTTGGGAGCCCTGCTTGTCTTTAAATCCATTTGTTTTCCCCTTTGAAACTGCATCCCTACTGTCAAAAGTCTCAAGGGGAATTGCTGCTGTGACTGGAACTCACTTAGACTTCATGGACTTGTTATGCCCAGGGTGGAAAAACAAGAGACCTGGAGACCTCCAAGGCAACTGAAGAGTGGAAAATGGTGCAGCTGGTCCTGCCAGGAGAGAGAACCTGTCCTGGAGGGGAGTAGCCACGGACACGGGGATTTTATCAGCACAGTTCACCTTACAAGATGACATTGGGCTACGGTGGGAGAGCTTGGGGGCTTTATGAAGGACTTTGTCACCATGGAGAAGGGGGAACATACCTTGCGCATACCTCCAGTGTTGACCTCAGTCAACAACCAGAAGCATCAGCAGCCTCTGGTTTAGGTTAACCTCATTACCTCAAAAACAAGTCCTCCCATTCAGCTCTCGTTAAACCACGCTATGAAATCCAGCTGCCCCTCCCTGGTGGAGGGAGCACTGCGGGATCTCCTGGAGCTTCCTGACATTTGATTTATCAGCCCAAAGTGCTGCATCACCATGAGTGACTCGCGGTTCATAACTGATGCGGCAGAGCACTTGGGGACAAGCAGGTGAGAGGTGCTAGGAACATGAAAAATGGGATTTTGGCTCCAAGGTCAGGGCTAGGTAAGGATGCGAGATGTGATGGGGAGCTAAAGGGCAGAGGGGCAACTCCTTTGCCCTCCCTCTATTGTGTTTTTTTGCAAGATGTGGGAGCAAACTTCCAGAAAATTTCATTTTTTTCCAGAAAATTGAAACTAAAGCTATAGACTGTTCTTCTCATCTTTATATCTTTTCTCTCCCAATCTTTAATCAAATGTTTCTTCAGCTTTCTATATAGTTCCTATTAAAAAAAAAACTCATCTGCAGAACAAAATTTCCCTCATTTCTAGTTTAATTTTTTTTTCCTGCAAGTGGCAAAGTGTTCTTGTCTAAAAAATGTTTAATGAGTTTTCCACTGTCGCTTGCCTTTATTAGCTGCGATTTCCTATTTCGGGCAATGCGCTCTGTCATTCCCATGTTCCAGAGCCCACTGAATTATTCAACCCATTTATTTCCGATTTTGGGTATTGTTCTCATCTACCAGCGTGCGCTAGTCAGATGGTAATGGGGAAGCTTTTCTTCATCAAGACGAGGAATAAGCACCAGTACCACCCGATGCAAGTGCGTGGAGCCGTTTCTCCCCATCCCGTTAATTTTTAGCAGCTCCCCTGCAAAATTGTTTACGGTGCTTACGTCCCTCCCATGCAAGATGTTGTGCCCTTGCGTGGCAATCAATGATCCTGGCCATCTGTGGTCCCACTACCCCATGGTCCAAGAAAGCTTATCCTGTATTTTGGACTTACTCAAGTCACGGATACTTGTGCGAACAAACTCGTTTTAACGACCTCTTGTATGGGAAAAGCTCCTCCAGGATGTCTCTGGAGAAATCCACTCTGTCTCCAGTTTCTCGTAAATACGATGCTGCACCTGCTCCAAAAGCAGACCGGGCTGTTCGTATTTATGCAGTGCGAGAGCGACGTCGTTTAGCTGGGAAGAGAATGCAGCCCACACACGGTAAAGCTGTATTTTCACGCACTGCCTTTCCTTTATTTGTTTGCCAGGAAAGAAATATACCTCCAGGCGCAAAACAAATTGGTCATATTTATGGACCCTCCGCCCATAAAGCAGCCATTTGCTATCCAAAAGCTCCGTGCTGTGGGAGAAAAGGGCTTTGTTATTTTGGAAAGCAAGGCTTCAGGGAGGAGATCATTATCAGAATTTAAGAGCTGGATAGGACTTATCCGTTGCTATAAGTCTGGTATTAAATGGGCTTCTGTTTACTGATATTCACGCTTTCCACCTGGAAAATTGAAAAAAAAGACCTCAGTTTACCTCAATTTAACAAAGGATATCTGTACAAAGTATAAACTCACCAGTAAGATTTTTAGCTGCATGCTCTTTTTAATTACCCAGTACCCAACATTTCATTAAACATAATTACTGCAAGCAGGTGACTGAGGTGAGATAGGCTGAGAGAAACTGGGACACAATAGGTCAAGGGTCCTGCTTTTTCCCTAAAACAAAGTCCAGAACTATATTAATAATTGAAGACATTGTTCAGAGAAAGTGTCACCCCTTGCTCAGGGTTTCATGGCCCCAGACCACAGAAAAGTTGAGTCCTCGCCTCCAGGAGTGCTTTGCTCTCAGTCGTTCTTTGCAACATGTGTCCCCACCATTTGGAGATGTACCAAGCTCTAATCATCTTGTGTCATGCCTGAGCCAACCCATAACGCTGCTGCACCACTTCCCAAAGCTTTGATTTGACTTCTTGGCCTTGCCAAAGCACCGTGAGCTGCTCCTCCTTGGTTTAAACCTCTCGGTTGTCTATCCCTGCTCTCCATACCATTGCTTCTCCAGCATGGACAGCCTGGTTCCACTTGGCCTGGGAGAGGGTGGGCACGCAAGTTTCTGGAGAACATCCTTTGGGTTTTCTTGCATTCTTTCCCTCACTTTTCTGCATAAACTTCAGTGCCACATCCTTGGTCTCTTCTAAGTCCCTTCTTGGATGAGTCCTGAGCTGCGGTGCCTCCTGAAGTCCTGACAGCAGCTGAATTCTCAGGGACAAATGACCAACGCTGTCACCAATGACCAGAACTATTTCCTTGTAGCTCCACCTGGCTGCAGATGCCACCTCCATCCATCTGAAACACACCACCACTTCTCCATCCAGCATTTGCACAGCACCCAGTGATGGGACCGAGTCCCCGAGGCAGCTCCTCAGCACCACAACAACAGAAATGATTGCAACACAGAGGCCTAGGCACCACGTCTTGGGAGGGCTACAAAGCTGGGCGCACCCACCAGGGATTCAGATAAATTATTTCTGAACCTAAGCAGCTTCTTGTGTTTGCGCGATGCAGCATTGGAGATAATAAATCCTGCAGGAACAGGGTTGTGCTGCAGAACGCACCGGTGAATGCCCAGGCTGGGTCCGGAAGCAGCAGAGCTTGTATTATCCAGGTTTTTCCTCTTATTTGCAGAATTCAGTCTCCTGTTACCCTGCAAGAGAGAGAAGCCATCGCAACCATAATTAAATGTCACATATATTTAACAGAGCGCAAGTCTCTGTTCCACACTCCCTCTTCCATCTGGCTCCAGCACAGCTGAGATCAGATTCTTCACAGCCTGCGAAAGGACATCAGGGCAATTTCTGATCATCACAGCCACGATGGATGCCTGCAGCCAGCTCACGGCATAATGGAGTGAGTTCAGGCCGTACAAAGGGGGTGTGCGTTTAGAAGATGAAATTGTTCCTTGTAAACCGTTAAGTATCACAACATTAGCACCGGGGAGTGTAAATAAGAAGCGTGACATAAGGGTTGGTGAGTCACCGCATTGAGGAGTTGCTCTTCATCCAGCAAAGTACCTCTTGTCTCTTAAGAGAGAGGAGTTGGAGCTGGATGAAATGGGGAGAAACTGTTCAGCAGGGCCTCTTGTGATAGGATGAGTGGCAATGGTTTCAAAATAGAGGGAGGCAGATTCAGACTGGATATTAGGAAAAATATTTTACACTGAGGGTGGTGGAGCACTGTCCCAGGTTGCCCAGAGAGGCGGTGGATGCCCCATCCCTGGAAACATTCCAGGCCAGGTTGGCCGGGGCTCTGAGCAACCTGATGTGGTTGGAGATGTCCCTGCTCCTGGCAGGGGGTTGGACTGGGTGGGCTTTGAAGGTCCCTTCCAACCCAAACTCTTCTGTGATTCTATGATGACACCTCAAGATGCCTTGAAGAAGTGACTCTCTCATTTACTTGCAGCAGATGGGGGAACGTGCTCATGAGCACGACCAGCGAGTGGTTTGGTCCCCAAACTTGCAGGCTTGCCAGTGGCAATGTTCTCCAAACATTGCCAAACCAATTGCCCAAGGGGAGATGAGGACATCTCCATAAACAGAGCCTTCCCAGGATGCCCTGTCTTTTGCTGGATGGCTATTTGCTGGCACAAGCTGTCATACCAGACAGAGATGGATGGGGGTTTCAAGCCGCATGTGAAATGGGCATCGTGGTTATTTAAATATGGAGCTATGTAGCCAGGTTGACATGTAATCAGGATGTGCATCCGTGCTTTGGAAGTAGTGCCAAAGGCTCAGACTTGGGGTGGAGTCAAACATCTGCAGAAGATTGCAGAAATGATAGCACAGTACATCAGGTGGTCAGAAGGGTGAAGTGTTTTCTTGGACATCACAGGGCATCCCTGGGATCGTGGTGGGAAATCATAGCTTCATCCAACATCCCAGGTGCATGCCGAGCACAAGCTGCAGGTATTCCCAGGACAAAAGTAGAATGAAGCTTTGCTTCGTTTCTGCTTCTCAGTCATCCTAGATGGATGAAAGACAGGAAGACAAAATCCCTCAAGAGCCTGAGCTCCTGCTGAGCTTGCACCAACCCCCTTGCATTGCCAACTCAAAGCCACTGGCACTGCTTCAGCCCTATGTTTGCCCAGGCCCTGACATCCTCCATGGGGCTTCTTGCAGCCCTCAGAAACCTGGTGTCCCCTAATCCTGGAGAGCTTGCCAGCACTTCTGTGCAGCTGCCTATTTCCTTGTTCCTGCCAACAGCCTTGTTCAAAACACGTTAGATCAGGTTTGCAATTAAGCTCGGCAGGGGCTGGTTTATGACAGGTAATCACTGGGCCATTGCTCACAGGTAGTGACAGATCTCACCCATCACAAATAATTTGGATGTCTACCTTGCCGCACGCCAGTTTGTATCTTCATTTCAGCTGCCGTTTCCCTATTTGAGCTGACAGCAGCCCTCGCCATCTGGAGAGAGGTGTGCTTCTCCTTGGCATAGAACTACCGGAGTATCGTTAGCAAACATCAGAAACGGGGAAGCATCAGGTGTTTATTTCTCCTCAAGCTGTTCCAGGATGTCTATAAATAGAAAGCGTGCTCCAAAGTGACCTGAGAACAAAAGCATGTTAGATGTCCGTGGTTGGGCGACCTGAGAGCAAAAGGATGCTAAACATCCACGGTTTGGTGATCTGAGAGGAAAAAGCATGCGAGATGTCCATGGTGGTGGCTCTGACCAAACCGGGGCTAAAGCTGAGAGCCTGGTCCAAAGCTGACTGTCAGAGGGAAGTCCTTTCACTGGCTGTGGTGAGCCTTGCAACAAGCTCTTGATTTCCACAGTCGAGGTTTTGCAGTGAGTTTGAGCTAATGGTGGCAACACATGGAGAATAATGGACTCTGCCTTTTAAAAATCTTCTATCCTGGCATGCCCTGGCCATGCCTCCCACCCCATCCCTGGTCGGGTGCAGGGGTTTGTGTGGTTGCATGACTGAATTTGGCCAGAGAGTGTATTTTTTTCCAGAGGATATTTTTTTCCAGAGCGTGTTTTCAACCACAACTCTGTAGTACAGGTCACTGAGCAGCCCCATGGGGCAGGGTAGGATAGAGAGCAGATGGGACTCCTTTTTTGGGGTATCAGGTTGTGACGGAAACAACAACCTGGAGCGCCCATGCATAGCGTCTACCTTAGAGTATCACGGACGCAGAGGAACCTTCTGCTTGGCCCTCTACTCGGAACAAATCCTATTGACTTGTCCAAGCCCAGTTGGCTGTAGAAGGTTTTTGCCCTGCCTAGAGTGACGATATCCTCTACAAGCCACCCTTGCAGGTGGGAAAAAGCTGTACTGTAAGTCCTTGGAGGTGACCAAGAGACTGCAGAATCCAAACGTCCACGGGTTTCTTCTGTGGGGGAGGACAAGGTACCAAAAGAAGGAGATGGAGACAAGGTGACCCACTGGAGCTTTGCCACCCCTGGTAGGAGATGTTCCAGGGCTTATTTCCATTATAATGCCGGCTACATCTAAATATGGCTATGTGAAAGAGCTAATCAGAAATGTTCATAACGACCCTGTGCCTGTAGGGGAATTTGGGCTCATTCAATGAGCAGCATTTTGCAGATACGTTTAATTTCAACACACCATTGAAAAATCCCCAGAGCAGAGTGTTCTTGTAAAGTTGAAATGACATGGGCTCGTTTTCCCTTTTGGAACAGCGTTTGAGGGTTTTAATTTAAGCATGTTATAATTAAAAAAAGAAGTCCCAAACCAGACCGGAGCGTTGTCCTCTCTAAATCAAAAGCAGAACAAGACCATTGAGCTTCCTGACAAATTTTTAGAAATTATTCTGAACAGGGAAAACTACAGATATATACAATTTCAGAAGAGAAAATAAAATAGTTTTTGTCCAGATTTGGGGTCGGGGAGAACTGAGTGATTTTCCAGCATCAGCCGTGAGAGCACGCGGAGATTTCCACGCTGTGGATCGCTGGTTGATTCGGTGCAGAAAACTGAATTATCTCAAGACAGCTGTGTCCTTCTGGCTTTATTAAAATCATCAAACAAGCAGCTAGCATTGCTGAACTACGCTGTCAGAGAGAAGAAAACCGGGAATATCGACGGAGTTTATAAACTCTGTCCTGACCTCACCTCCTTCACATAAACTTGCCGGCTGAGTCAGGACAATCAATCTGCCGCGTCTCATTCAGGAAGAGAAATGATTATCCATCTCTCCGTAATGAAAGAGATTTTATTCCGAAGCCTGCCATCTTGGTGATTTGCAGACCTTTCACGTGGCGAGGAGGGATTTATACAGCGATAACGCTGCCATGCGTCGGGGGGCGGCTGCGTGGCGCTTCCGTGTCCCCGAAAAGGCGTCCAGATGATATTGCATTGATGCTGGTCGGAGGAAGGAGAAAAAAAAAAAGAGCAAGAAGGAAGATCTCCACTGAGATCTAGAAACAGATGGGATACAGACGAAGCACAGAGAGATAAAGTGGAGAGCGTGCTGGCTCCAGAGCTGGGAAAAAGAGGGATTTTGCACCAGTGCATAACAATCAAACACAAGAATAAACAAAGGGCAGAGAAGTAGGATCTGATGCGCCCTTGCAGCCCAGAAACCAACAGCACCCTGGGCTGCATCCCCACAGCGTGGGCAGCAGGGCGAGGGAGGGGATTCTGCCCCTCTGCTCCGCTCTGGGGAGACCCCCCTGCAGCGCTGCGTCCAGCTCTGGAGCCCCCAGCATCAGAAGGACGTGGAGCTGCTGGAGAGGGTCCAGAGGAGGCCACGCAGATGCTGAGAGGGCTGGAGCAGCTCTGCTGTGAGGCCAGGCTGAGAGAGCTGGGGCTGTTCAGCCTGGAGAAGAGGAGGCTCCGGGGAGAGCTGAGAGCGGCTCCCAGTGCCCAAAGGGGGCTGCAGGGAAGGTGGGGAGAGACTCTTCAGCAGGGCCTGCTGGGACAGGACGAGGGGTAATGGGTTTAAAACAGAGGGAGGCAGATTCATACTTGATATAAGGAAGAAATTTTTTACCCTGAGGGTGGTGGAGCAGTGTCCCAGGTTTCCCAGAGAGGTGGTGGATGCCCCATCCCTGGAAACATTCCAGGCCAGGTTGGCCGGGGCTCTGAGCAACCTGATGTGGTTGGAGATGTCCCTGCTCCTTGCAGGGGGGTTGGGCTGGGTGGGCTTTGAAGGTCCCTTCCAACCCAAACCATTCTGTGAATCTGTGATTCTATGATACTCGTTTATCTCATTCAATACAATGTTTTTGCGCCTTTTGCAAAGGTCCCCCTGGGACCTTTGGGGAGGAAAACAGAAGATCTGCTCACTCAGCCAGGCAAAGCCCAGGTTAGCCATGCAGACCTGACCCGAGGAGCTCTTCCCACCTTTGACACAGCCTTCCTGAAGAAGGAGGGTTAATTTTCTTCTTGACAGCAAGAACCAAGAGCTTATTTACGATGGACAGCAGCTTAGTGGATCCATGTTTAAACAACCTTATAGCGAGCAGGAGCGGTTTGAAAGCTCTGAATGAAGCCAGTCAATCTTTTTTTTTTTTTTTAAAGCCTCAGCAGGCTCTAAGCAGAGTTTGGCTTTGGTACATGGCAGATGGCTCCGGAGATGTTTCTCTGCTCTATACATAGTAATTTTTGACCTGAATCTACTTTTGCCCCTTCTACAGAAAGCACACATATTTTTGCTGGTGTGGGAGCTTTCCAGAGCTCTTCCAGGACAGATCTTTTGGGTAAGGAGGGGGCAAAGCCCACTGCTGTCCCCTGACACGACAACGACCCATCCCAGAGACCGTGCCGGGTGCTCTGCAGTTGGTAGGGCCAACAGCTTTCCTTTCTTGAGGATGCGGGTGCAATTAGGCAAAATTTATTACACTGCTTGAAAACCTTTCTGCACCGCTCTCACGTTTTGGTGACCATTTCTAGGATGCACCTCAAGACTCTGGGAACAAAACAAGCTTGGCGTATGGCTCACCAGAAATACCTGAAGTGAAGCTACTTGGTCCCTGCACGCGCACCTCTGTAGCAATGCTGATGACAGACACGTCGTGATGTGAGAGCGGCTTTGCTCTGGCCACGGAGAAGCTCAGACCAGGACCTGGCGAAATGTCTGCTGAAAAGCAAGACACCTATGAAGAAGGTGGATCTCCAACTTCAGTGCTGCTGAATCTGAGATGAGCAAATCCATGATCTCAGCACGAAGTTCAAAACCTATTAAAATGTAATGCTTCTTGTCTACAAGTGCTACCTTTTGGGTAGACACCTCCAGGCGTTCACTTCCAGCCCTGGTTGCCCATTCACAGTGCCATGAGGAGCCTTAGAGGTGGGACAGGGTCTGGGGCCACATTCCTCAGTCACAGGTGATGTAGGGTTTGTTTGAACCGTCAGTCCCCAAATCCCAAAGCATTACAGGGTCACCTGCAGTGCTCCTGGCAGGAGACCAAGGCCGGTGGCCAAGACTCACCCTGCCACACCGCTGCTTTGCAGCCGGCAGCTATTTGCTTTCGCTCTGCGGGCTTTCATCCCCCTACTTTTCCTGGTGTTTAGAGAAGGTGGAAGAAATGGAGTCACCAGGGATGCTGTAACACAGGAATCCTTTCACTGCGCTAATGCGCTTGCATTAGCGTTAATGGGCACCACTACCAGCAGGCTCTCGGGAGGAGGGAGGATACAGAGCCGACCAGTGCTGAATTCCTCTAATGCTTCCTTAATCCAACCGGTCTTTAAAAGTGTAATGAAAAGAGCTCCTGTTTACAAATAACCCAGACACCGTAGGGTTTCGTGGCCATCTTTGGACTTTCTTGCTCTTCGTTCGTGGTTGCGGGTCCTTCCTTGCATTGCGTTAGCGAATCCCACCCCCAAAATCAGAAATCAGAAGTGCGTCCTGTTGAACTACCAGGTTGCCTAAGCTTGGCCTGATGCACTGAAACAACATTTGCAAAGTGCAAATCCCGCTGCCAGTTACGTAACTGAATTATCCTTCCATATGCCAGACAGCAATTCTACAGTTAATTGATTTTAATCTAATCATTTGCAGCCAGTCACCAGTTTTAATCAACCCTGCCCACCCCCAGCCCATCGTTTTGTGTGAGCCATCTTTCCAGCAATTCCTGTTTTTAATTATATGAAAGTCTGGTTACGTTTCATTAATTCTTGTCACATTACCACAACCCTCCATTTCCACATCCAGAGTCCAGCCACCTCGGCATCATGAACCATTACCATCCACAAACGAGAGCAGATCCTCGCTCCAGTTTCATTCGATTTTGAACACTAATCAGCAAGGTTCAGGGGAGGCAAAATATGGTTATCCACCTATCGTGGTTTTGTTGGTGAGGGGGGGCCTAAGGTGGTAGCTTCTGTAGGAAACTGCTAGAAGTCGCTCCCCTTTGTTCAGGGGACTTGGCCAGGCCTAGGGCGGACCCACTGCTGGCCAAGGCCAAGCCAATTGGTAGCAGAATGTCTCGTGATAACGCCTCTGCGATAACGTATTTAAGAATGGGAAAACAGAAAAAAAAGGAGAGAAGAGAAGATGTGAAGAAGCTGAGCGGGGGCAGAGGCGCAGAGGGGGAGGTGCAGGCCTCATGGGCCTTGCAGGCCTCACCCTCTGGCCTCTCGCCAGGCAGCCGACTGGGCCCGAATTGGTCCAGCCCAGCTGCAAGAAGTGGAGAGGAGATGAGAAGTGAATAAGATGGAGGAGCAGAGATCCACTTGGAGCCCGTGAAGGACCCTGTACCGGGGGAGGTGGATGCCTGAAGGAGGCTGTGGCCCGTGGAGGGCCCGCTGGGACAGCTGTTCTAGAGGGACTGCACCCGTGGAAGAGATGACCCACGCCGGAGCAGTTCCACGAAGGACTGTGGCGTAGGGGTGGGACCCCACAATGCAGCAGGGGAGGAATGCGAGGAGTTCTTCCCCCAACCATGAAGCAGCGGTGTGAAACAACATGTGATGAACTGACTGCAACCCCCATTCCCTCTTCCCCCCTGTGCCGCTCGGGAGGGGAAGGTGGTAGAGATAATGTTAAGCTTGGGAAGAGAGAGGGGTGGGGAGAGGTTATCTTGTTCTCTGTCTCATTATCCTGCTGTTTGTAGTAATAAATGAATAGTTTTCCCCAAGTTGAGTCTGTTTTGCCCGTGATGGTAACTTTAAGGATTTCTCCCTGTCCTTATCTCAAACCTCGAGCCGTTTTTCCTTATATTTTCTCTCCCTGTTTTCTCGAAAGGTGGGGGGAGTGAGAGAGAGACTGCGTAGTCTGGTCCGATCGGGGCTGAACTACAACACCACCCCTTTTCCTCTCCCTCCTTTCTGCCACTGGAGCAAAGCCATGGCCTGGCTCCAGTATTGGAGACCTGCCTCTCGCCTGGTGGCATCTGGTGTGGGGACATCTGAAGCAGCGCGGAGCCCAAAACACCCAAAACAGTGTCCGTTTGGCAATGTGCTTCATTTTCCCTTGATGAAAGGTGCTCAGGACATCCCAGGTGAGAGGGAATACCCCCTATTAACAGTGTTAGATGCATCCTTGTGGATGGGCAAAGGGAAAAACCTCGTGCTGGTTGGGTTGCCGACACAGCTGTGAGTCACAACAAGGCAGACGGTCTCCCTAGGGTGATGGAGAGCAGGGGTCAGGGGAATGAGGAGAAGGAAGGGTGGGAACTGACCTCAAGGAGCATTTGAGAAAGCTAATTGCACGGCATGGACCAGGCAGCGCCCGCAAGTGAAAGCAAGAGCTTGGATTTGCTGCAAGGCTGGAGAAGTGACTGTAATTGGGATCAGCAGGACGTAGCTGGGTAGAAGTCAGGATGTGATCTCTGCCAGGGCAAGAGGCAGGAGAGGCAAAATTCTCCCCGTTCAGCCTGGTTTGGCTGACTCCAGAGGCTCAGAAATGGTGTCCCAGCATGTGACCCAGTTTGAGTCCTGATTTTCAACAGGGACACGATCCCACTGGTTGATGGGGTAATCCTGGTAAACACCCAGAGATCAGATCTGTCACTGCTCCTGTGGTAAGGACCCCCCTTCCTGCTCCTGTCACTGACCCAGAGGACTAAGTGATGCTGAGATGGAGAAACAGGCATCTCCCCAAGACCGGGGTTTGAGGGACGAGCAACGGCACGGGAGGATTTTGGCTCTGGAAGCACTCTACATACAGGCTGCCCATTCGTCTGGGTGAGTCACTCCAGCCATGGGGTCCAGTTTTTTCCTACTTAAACAAAAAGCCACCTAATAAAAATGAAGGATTGCTCCCTGCCTATTTGGAAACGACAGCAAACCCTGCTATTCACACAGGAACAGGGGTATTTCCTTTTCCTAAAGCATCTTTGCGAGGATCCACTTGCTGTGGCCTGCCCGGAGTTAGCGTAGGGGAAAGGAGATGCCAGGGGGTCTCAGGGGTGCTATCCCTGCATCCTTCCTGCCATCTGCAGGTGGGTTGGACTAGATGACCTTTGAAGGTCCCTTCCAACCATAACCATTCCTTGATTCTATGATCTTCCTTCTCATCTTGGTGGGGGAACGTGGGCTCTGGAAGTGTCCTGGCCATGGGGCTGGAGCATCTCTATCCTGACCTATGTCTCTCTGGACATAGCAGGGCAGCTCCTCAACCCAAGGGACAACTCCTCAACCCAAGGGGCAACTCCTCAACCCAAGGGGCAACTCCTCAACCCAAGGGGCAACTCTTCAACCCAAGGAGCAACCCCAGCTCTGGCGAGGCAGAAACCCCACACACCCAAAACGGGTGAGAAAAGGGAGCTGTTCACTCCCGATAAGGAGGTGTCACACATAAATAATGTATTACCAGAGGAATTGTATAACCAGGCTTTTATGTAGTGCTAATAAAACAAACAGTAAAAGTCTCATTGCCGTCTGAGGTAACGCAGCCAACATGAGCAAATAATTTTGGCTCTTGGGACGACTTTGTGTTTAATCCTTCCTCTCGCCATTTAGGCCCGTTTTATATGGCTATGAATTATTGAATCCAACCAAACCTGCCCTGCACTCCAGCTAGCCACGGTCTCCGTTGGAGAAGACTGGTAGTAACGCTAGTACAACAGCAGCAATAATGGCGTTTCTGTGTATATAAACGAGCGAAAATTGTATATATAATAACTAGGATGAGATTACAGCCTTTGTGCTGCTAATTGTATAGATTATCCAACTTCTACCTGTAATATGAGCATTTTACACACATTTACTATGCTGTGGATAAATATTGTATTCAGTATTAATATTTAATTTCTAAGATTATCTAGCATAAGGCAAAATGGAGAGTACTCCAGTTGAGTCTTGACACTGTGAGGGATTCCCAGCCCTGAAAGCCTTGGTGGTTGGAGCAAAGTCGAGAGCACAGAAACATTTTTGCCTTCCAGAAGGAGCTTTCTCTGTGTCCAAAGGGGAAGGCATGACAGCGTCTGCCAAGCTCAGGACAATCTTGGTGGCTCAGAGAGACTCATCAGCTTTTTTGGGGCAGAGAAACCTGCGTGACTGGCGTCACAGATGATTAGCGATGGAGGTCAACTGGGAAGAAGGGAATATGATGTTTGTGCAGAAGAAAGAACTCCATGGACCTCAGTGGCTCTGGTGGGTTTTCTGTTGGGCGCCAGAAAGCCCCATCTGTCTCTCTCCTCCCCTGCCTTTGCCAAACCCTCGCCAATCTCAGATTTACCGAAGCCGCATGAACTCGTTTTCAAAGCAGCATTGCTGAGGACCTGATGAACTTCTGCTAGCACCTCAATCTCCACTGACTGTGTCCACCCCAGACCTTCAGTTTTAGGCTCTGGAGAAGCAACCAGAGCTGATGGGGACCAGCAAGCCCCCAACGCCATATGCTATGAGTCTGGGGGGGCCGGATGGTGGACAGCAGAGAGCAAACACCCGTCTGGGAGGATGCTCAATGTACACTTGGTCGCTCTCTGACACTCATTTGGGTAGGCCGCAATGAATCAACTGCTCAAGATAGCGATGGGGCTAATAGGAATTTACTCCTGCCATGGAGGAAGCTCGCTTGCTGGTGAAATGCCACCTCTGTCACTGCCAGAAAGGTGTGGTGTGATTAAGTACGGCCAGGTTTCCCTGCTGGCTCCAATTCTGCCTGACTGTTTTACTGCAGTTTTTCTCAATAACTACCTGAGGAATTAAGCATCTTTTGGAGATAAAAAGGGAAAAAGAAAGCAAAAGCAAAAGCAAAAGCAAAAGCAAAAGCAAAAGAAAAAGAAAAAGAAAAGGAAAAAGGAAAAAGAGAAGAAAAAGAAAGAAAAAGGAAAAGAAAAAGGAAAAGGAAATGAAAAAGAAAAAGAAAAAGAAAAAGAAAAAGAAAAAGAAAAAGAAAAAGAAAAAGAAAAAGAAAAAGAAAAAGAAAAAGGAAAAGGAAAAGAAAAAGAAAAAGGAAAAGAAAAAGAAAAAGAAAAAGGAAAAGGAAAAGAAAAAGAAAAAGAAAAAGGAAAAGAAAAAGAAAAAGAAAAAGAAAAAGGAAAAGGAAAAGAAAAAGAAAAAGAAAAAGAAAAAGAAAAAGAAAAAGAAAAAGAAAAAGAAAAAGAAAAAGAAAAAGAAAAAGAAAAAGAAAAAGAAAAAGAAAAAGAAAAAGAAAAAGAAAAAGAAAAAGAAAAAGACCCTCGGGACAGGTCGGGAAGAACCTGGAAGCTTATTCCAGTATTTCGAGTGGGAGTCGAGAAGGGGATACCAGACTGGGTTTTTCATCTTTCCCACATTTCCCATTGGAAAAAAAAAAAAAGTAGTTTGGCTCCATTAATGCAGGAAAGATGTTCACAAGAAGCAGTGGTGGGTTTCCCGTACAGGGCTTGGGAGGTACTCACATTTCCATGGGGTCATCCACATCCCTTGTCATCCTGCGTCTTCACCGTGCTTTGGGTCCCATCTATGCAATGTGGACAAGGAGACATTTGCTTTTTGTCATAGAATCACAGAATGGTTTGGGTTGGAAGGGACCTTTAAAGGCCATCTAGTCCAACCCCCCTGCAAGGAGCAGGGACATCTTCATCCATTTTTCACTGGCAATGGCTATTGAGGAACCCAACAGCAGGAACTGGGCAGCTTGGGGACTCCTGCCAGTCCCTTGAGCCCACAGCACCAGCAGCACCACGCCTCTGTGCACATCCCAACCCCAGAATAAATCTGTCCCATGTGATGAGATTAGAGATTTTGTAGATCCATGCCATTTCCCGGGGTCGTATCCCTGTCCTGGCGGGCGAGGGTGGGAGAAGCTGAGGGTTATCTCTCCCTTTGCAAAGCAGGGGAAGGAAATTGCCAATAACACCTTGCTCCTTGCCACCACTGGCATCCATTGTGGAGATTTACCTTTCTCATTTATGTGTAAATAAGCCCGTTTCTTTCTGACATCGAGCAGGTTCTGCAAGTACCTCTGGGTACGGAGCTCATCCCCGTACTGGAGCGGTGAGCTGAGGAGTCTGGATGTGCAGAGGGAGTTTGGGAAGACAAAGGGCCTTCAAAAAAACCTACTGTCTGGCTAATCCCATATGACCTGACATCATCCTCAGCCTGGCTGCCCGCTGAGCACACCTATTAAATCGCGTCCGCTCCGTCATGAATTATGTATCTCCGCATTTCCATTTCACCGTGGCTGCTCGTTTGATGAAATTCTCCTCTGTTGATAAGGATTAAGCCACCTTCCTCAAAGTGCAGCCCTGCGTTTAATAAACTGGAGGAAGAGGGTGTTGGGGCAGGTTTTGCGTTGTGGTGCTGCATGGCTGCAGCATCCTCCTCCCAGAAATGGGAGGAGAGGCGAGCACAAGCCAAGGGCGGGTACCCAAGGTTTAGCAGAGGCGGTGGGGTTGTTTTAGGCGGTATGCAATGTGTGGAGGTGGGAGGAGGGCTGGAAGACCTCATCCTGCATCTTCCTTGTCACAACACTAGCACCTGGCGCTGGTTGAGGTGCTCCATAGCATCCAGCCCATCACCCAGCAGACACTCCTGGAGCTTCCCCTGGGTTGGGTACCCTACAACAGAGGCGATGTTCAGCTGCCTGCTTTCCCATCAAACCCTGCAGATAGGAGGGAAAGGGATTTACTCAGATATCATAACCTGAGAGGCCAGCACAAAACCAACCACTGTCTGTCTTCATCCTGTCTTTTGTCTTTTCCCTGGGAAGAACATCCTAGTGTCCCTAGAAAAGCCATGACTCTGCTTCAGACAGGGGCCAAGCTTGACATTAAACCGTCACGAGACACAGCACAGATCGCAACAGCTCGTGGGTTAAATAGAGGACACGTCACACAGCCATTCGCAAATATTGGTCGGAGTCAAAGACAAACAGCAGAGCACACGTGGACCTGCCGCTCTCTCTGGTGATGGAATCTATGGAGGGTTTGTCCTGGTTAAACACTGTCGGGAGAGGAGAAGGTGTGTGCGTGTCTGCCTTGTATGTGTTTCTAAGGTATGTGGTGTCCAAAAAGGGACTTAAGGACGGTCCAGTTGCCAATCTTCAAGAGTTTCGTCCAGACACTTTAGATCCCAGTGTGCATAGGCAGGAGCATTTCTACAGCAGATACCACCGAGAGCACCCTCCACCAGGTAAGAGGCTGGAGGGTACCCAGAGAAAGGAGAAAACAGAGTCAGAGCCAGGGAACACCAGCAAAAGCAATAGCATTTTTGTGGAAAATGGTGATCTCTGGTGAAATCAGGATATCAGGTCCTTGGGAGCCAAGAGTAAAGCTCGTGGTGCTAAAGCAGCAAGTGCCATCCCATCTGGGATGTAGGTGCTGTGCATCCTTGGAGGAGGATGCGCTGGCGGGGATGGGTGTCTCTTCCATGAGCTTGGCAGCTTACAACCCAAAACCTATTAAAAAGGTTTTTCTTGGGATTTTGCCCCAATACTCTATCTGGAGTAAAAGAAGAAGCCACCACCTGCCAGGAGGGTCTTACAATGGAGGGAAACTGAAGGTAAGACTGGAGAATAAGATATAGCCCGGCTTGATGTCACTCTCCAGGGCAGTGGTGGCCCAGGAGGAGAGGACACATCTCCTGGCTCCTCCTTCCCCTCAGAGCAGATACTCTCAATGAGCAGCCAGGGCCCACAGTGGGCTCGTGAATCTGGAGGTGCAAGTGGAAGTGGGAATCTCTGGGACTGACTGCCTCAAGCTGTGTCCACACCACAGCGTTTAACTTCTGCAGGACAGATAATTATTGCTTCCTCGAGCGTGCGTTTTCCCTGGTCTCCACTGGCTGACAGCCCCGTTCTCCCTTTGACCAGTGATCCAGTATTTGCTTCCGTGTTTATTTTCTGAGAGGAGGGAAGATTGATGGGGTGCTGCTGACGTAACCCCGCTTGCCTGCAAAGCCCATCTTCTTCCTCTGCAGGGGTGTGAGCACACACACAGTTTGTCCAGGGATGGATTAAAGCAGACCCGCCCCCCCCACGCACCCTTATCTCACCAGCCCGCTGCTGGCACAATAAACCTTTCAGGCTGTCATCCCCCACTTAGAGTCGTTTTTCTGCTGAAAATCAGATTACTGAGGCTGGATGTCTCTTAAACTGGATCATTTTGAGGCGGTGGATCCCCCATCCCTGGAAACATTGGTTGGCCGGGGTTCTGAGCAACCTGATGTGGTTGGAGATGTCCCTGCTCCTGGCAGGGGGGTTGGACTGGGTGGGCTTTGAAGGTCCCTTCCCACCCAAACCCTTCTGTGATTCTGTGAGAACTCCTAAATACCCTTTGCTTTCAGCTTAAATGTCAAAAGCAATGTCCTTGCTCGATGTTCAGCACCAGCAACTCACGAATCCCCAAAGCTCTCGCACAGCTCTCTCCAGCCTGTGCTGTAAGTGTTGTGTTTTTTTTGTCTGTCCTCAGCTCTGGAGTGCCTGGCAGCCTTGCTCACACCTGCTCAGCCCCTGCAGTTGCTTTCAGTCCCCAGCGAAATTCCCTGTCCTTGACCTCTCCACTGAGCTTTTCTCCTGGCTGCCATTATTTGAGGACTTTTTTTTTTCCCTTTTACCGGGAAAAAGCATACCTGCTTCCTGCACTGTTTCTGAAGATTGTCATCTGCACTAGCTTGATCCCACAAAGTATATGGACTCAATGCCTGCGCAACTGTCAGCTGCAAGGTCAACGGTCTCATTCGTAGGGATAACATCTGCATGAATGTGTTCCTTCTCTCATACGCATCAAAGAACGAAAGGTTCGGAACGACGGTTGGGGTCTTGCCAGGACACATGGAGATGCTGCCAGATGTCCCTGCTGGGGATGTCCCTGCTCCTTGAAGGGGGGTTGGACTAGATGACCTTTGAAGGTCCCTTCCAACCCTAACCATTCTGTGATTCTATGATTCTATGTTTCTTCTTGTCAGCTAGCTAGCCACCGGACTAGCTCTGTCCACCAAAGTATGGGCAATTTTCCATAATGAACCTGCTAGAAGATGGGAATGCTCTGTTTCTGGTATTGTCTCTCCCTGTCAGTGATTTGTCAAGCTGCGCACAGCTCTGACACATCCCAGCAACTGACTGAAGCATCTGCCCAACCCTGCCTTGCCCTGGATCCCACCTGCCCTCCCAGGAGCCTTCCGGGGACTGGCAAGCAGAGCTGGAGCCAGTGAGGATGGGAGCATCCCCCCACACACCCCTCATCTCTGCTGAAGGAGGCACTGGGTGGATACAGACCCTGGAAAGGCTGATTCCTCTTTTGCCCCCATGGGCAGGGAAACCGGGGGTGGACAGCAAACTGGAAGGAGCCTGGGAAGGGGCTTGGGCAAAGCACGGGTGGTGGGTGCTGGGGGGAGATGAGGGGAAGACTACAGTTCTCCATCTGTATCTTCAAGCTGGTCGTTGCCTCCATGAACAACCCAACAAGCATCCAAGGCTCCAAGGGGTGAAAGCGTTTGGTGCAGCCGTGACACCTCCAAGGCACAAAGCTGCCCTGCTTATCTCCTTCCACCTTCCCACCCTGCCAGATACCAGGCACCAAGGAATTTGAGGCCAGATCCATGGCATTCAGATCACTGTGGACAACCTCGTGGTGCAAACATGAGGAACAAGCCCATCCACAGCCCCCTCCCCGTGCTGTGACCGCCATGGTGTAGCAGAAGCCCCTCTTTGCCCAACTGCACCTCGCAAGGAGGGAGGCAGGGCTGAGCCAGGCCATGGTGATGCTGCCCTGAAGCTTGAGCAGCAACTTTCGTTGCAACCAAGGGGCTTATAAAGGAGCCATGCCCCGAAGGTCCTGATGCAGGGTAGGCTGCTTGGATGGTTTACACCAAAAAGTATGAAGCTCTGTGGTCTCCAGAGGACCTGTCTGCACGGGGTAGCTGTATGAATCGGCTTCCTTTATCTCTGCCTTCTTTCCCCAGCAGTTTGTCAGTAAATCAGAGAGATGTCAGATGTTATCGGCACCGGCAATTTTTTCTTTTTTCTTTTTTTTTTGGAAGGGATACAGAAGCACATAGGTGACTTTGAGAGTGCTGAAAAAAGGAAACAAGAGGTTAATAAATCTTCCTCTTAGCAGCATCCATGCCAGTGTCCAGCATCCAAGACAGCAGCAGGGAAAGAGGGGAGCAGGGACACTCCATAAGTGATGCTGGGTACCTGGGCTCAGGCAGCTGCATCCCGCCTGGGGCTGGCAGTCAGCTGCCGGATGCGGGCACTGGGACAGGAGATGTTCTTCGGCATCCCATCTGACCTCCAGCACAGCACACGTCCCCATAGATCCTGTGTCCCCTCTGACAGCCCTGTGCAGGCGGGTGGCTGGGATGCCCTTGGGGTCTCACGTGGTTTCGGATGCTTGCGTGCAGGCAGCTGGTCTGGGACAAGGGGTTTAATGGCATACATGTGGGTCTAGAGCTCTGTTGGAGATGCCCCAGGTGTGCAAGAGACCTGGAGGCAAAGCAGGATGCTCAGGGCAGATGAACTGAGTCCGGTGGAGGGCAGGGTTATTGATAGGTAGGTGCTCACTTCAGGGTGAGGAGAAAATATCAATCAATATCAATATCAATCAATATATCAATAGATATATCTGCATTGAGTATAACAGGAGGTTAGGCACCAAGTACACACTCAAGTATTTCTTCTTAGGCACCTCCATTGATGTGTCTACACGCTGGTCCCAAACTGGATCCACATTTTCCACCAAAATGAGATCCCCTAGACCACTCCATGCCGTAAAAACCTTTGAGTGGTGTTATATTTGCTGCCCCAAAAAAAGATCTCTCCACTACCTCTGCACCGCAGGTCTGAACTCCAATTTATGGGGCTGCCCCAGGTCCAGGGAGCTTGTATCCACACGTGAGCCTACGGCCCCTTTGGTCACTCCGCTTCCAAGATGAACGCAGGCTACTTCTCTTCCGCTTGCTCCTTTTCCTCCCAGGACAGATGTTGCTGCCTCATCCAGCAGTTAAACTTGATTTTCTCTTTCCTTTGCACTTTTCGGATTGTTTTCCAGGAGCACAGCTCGGCACTGGAAGAGAGTTGCCATCTATTAATTAACTCGGTACCTGACGGGTGTCATTGCGCTGAAGGGATTTTTGAGGACGGCGTTGAAAATGATTAAGGGTTAGAAGGGAGTGATTTATTAAAAGAGGTGAATGACGGCAAAGGAGAATCTGATGCCCGTGCAGGGTGCTTTGAAGGGTAAAAACACCCAAAAAGAAGCGGCGGCACTGCTGAGATGTGGCGTTTCCAGCAATACCGGTTTCCTCACTTTCTAACCACGTTCACCTCTGTATCTTAGAGGACTACAAAATGTTCATGCGCTGCTCAGATCATGGTTAGATGATAACCCAGCTAATAAGCTCCTTGGCGTCAACAGATGTAGCTGAGAGGTCACTACCAAACCCTTCCAGTGTCTGTGCAATTAAATCTCGTGCTCTTCTCTGTTTATCAGACCTCATTCTTCCATAGAGCAGCTACAATTACCCAAAGCTTCCAGAAGGAAAAAAAAAAAAAAAAAAAAAAAAAAGCATTGCAGTTAGTCTAGTTCTTAATCATTTTTTTCTTTAAAAAGTTTGTAGCTCTTAAACCAATGCTAATTACACTTTTCTTATGGGCAGCGTTTTATCAATAGAGCCAACTGGGACTGGAACACCAATTACCGTCAGGGAGAGGAGAACTGCAGCTGTAGCGGAGCACCTGATTTTTTTCAAAATTATGACATCAACTTAATTGCAACTTTCCAATCCATTTTTCCCCCAATTAATCTAAAGTGCTCTATTCTTAGGAGAATTTCGGAGCCATGATAAAGCAAGTCAATGACCTGCTTCCTGACCCTCTGCTAAACTACTAATGACTTTTTTGGGGGGTTTTGTCTCCGTTTTAATTGACGATGAACACAGCCAAAACCTGGTTAGGAAGTTGTGAGCAAAGTTGTGCTCTGCCTTTTGCAGCAAGGTTATTCAGTTCGGCTTTGGATGCAGAGAAAAAACTTTGGAATGACTCAAAACTGAGATGTTGCTGTAAACAAGGTGTTGGCAGTGGGGAGAGGGGAAAGCAGGAGCCTTCTACATGTCCATCACCAGTTGATGGTCTCTGCTGGGTAGGAAGCCACCTGCTAACACTCTTCACCTCCCTACCCGAACCCTCACCAAGGCTGTAGCCCACAGCTCTTATCCATCCTGCCGAAGGGCTCAAATCCCCCATCATCTCCCCGGTCCCTCATTTCCCTCTGCTCTGCCCTCATCCTCTGTCCAAGCTCCTTCTTCATCCCCATCTCCACCAGGCCACTCTCTCCCGTAGACACAACTGCATGGTTGAGACCAAAGTCTCCCCAGCCCCATGTCCCATGTTTAAAGAGATGCCAAGGGAAGAAGAGGGCAAGCATGCGGTGGTATTGCCCCCCTAAAAAGACATGTCGTTTTCTGTCCCATTTGACTCTTGGTTCTCCTCCGGTTTTCCCTGAAGAGGTAAATCCCACCTTCTCCTCCGCGGGGGATTTCCATCACTTGCAGCTTCCAACATCTGGACGTACCAAAACCACACTTGAGAAGGATCCACAGGGCAGCAGGGAGGACACGTGCAGGTCTGTAACTGAAACGCTGCTGAAATACCCAATTCCCTCAGGAATTGTCAGCGGATGCTTACAGACTTCTCAGGAATGCAACTCGCAATTACCTGCCCTGCTTAATTGCTGGCTCTCCTCCAGCCTGTGCCAGCCAGGTCTTCTGCAATCAATGCCTGGACACAGAGCCAGGTGGCACAGACCAGGGATTGCTCCCGGGCGGCAAAGTGGATGAACCCCCTGGGTTTTGGGGAGCAGAGGCTTCACCCTTAGGACTGGCGAGCATCTCCCCGGGTTTATCACGGGAGAGGGGGTGAGGGATACTCCGTCCTCCCATCTTGAGGTGCTCACGGGCTCAGTGATTTTCATAAGACCATGAGGAACCATCATGATCAAAGAGGGAGACCGTGACATTTTGAGAGCAGTGCATAATTCTTCAAAGCGACGGAAAGTCTCCGTGTCCTCCCATAATCTGTTCCAGTGGCTAATTACCCTCAATGTTAAAAACACGCGGCTTCTTTTCAGTTTGAACTCTCAGTGTTTGGCCCTTGTCATCTGCTAGCTCTTTGCTGGCTAGAGGTAAGCCTCCCTTCGTACCAGGCGTTCTCTGTCTTCGCTGGGAAGAGCAGAGAGCAATTTAACAGCCTCTTAACCTTTGCTGTAATAATCTCCATAGCCAGGGTTCCTTTCATCTCTTGCGGCAGCAGGTCCTTTTCCAGCTCCTGAATCATTCGTATCACTCTTCCCTGCAGCCTCTCTCATTTATTTCTCTGCTTTTTTAGAGCCTGGACACGGGAACAGATCCATCATTTCAAAATGACTTTCTGAAGAGCGAAGCTACAGCTAACAGCATCTCCTGCACAACTTTCTCCTCTTAGCACATCCCGGAGATGCGTCACCGCAAAATACATGGTGCTTACCTGGTGAGCTGTATGCAGCAAACGTAGTGCAAACCTTTATGGGTGTTTGGGATGTGTGAGATCGGAGCAGATGTCTGATTAGTAAGAAACAGGACTGGGAGGAATTGGGGAGAGCTTGGCTAGATGCTCACTGTCCCAAAAAAAAGGTCAATGCAATGAAACACTTCCTGGCTAAAAACCTCCAGTGACGGAGCCTCCCTCCAGCCCCAAACCATACTCTCCTAGCCAGCAAGACTATCTTAGCATGGTCCTCCCTTGCTGTAATTTAGAATATTCCCTTCCCTTCCCACACCTTCCCGCACCTTCCCTTGCCGCACCTTCCCGCACCTTCCCTTCTCTTCCCTTCTCTCCTTCCAGCCATAGAGACTATCTCGGCATGGATCGCCCTTGCTGTAACTTCAGTCCGTGACTTCTTGTCCCACCCCTGGAAGAGCTGTTCATCCTCCCCCTCGTTGCAGTGACCTTTTACATAATTGAAGACTGCTATTGTGTCTCCTCGCAGCCGTCCTTCCTCCAGATTAAATGACACCAATTGCTTCCCAACAGCTCATGTTTTCTTGCCTCTGATTATACTTATTACTGTCACACGAATGCTCTTTGGGTGTCCTTGAAGCAAGACATTGAAATTGGACCCAAGTAGTCCAGCCGTGGTCTGTAAAAGGAGAAGAGGCAAAGTGTCACTTCTGCTGTCACCTCCTCACTGTGTCAGCCCTGGAGAGATCACCCGGAGATCTGTGCATGCCTGAAAAAGGTAAATGAACCCTGATGGATACCACAGAGCAGTACTGGTCCTGCACTCCGGGAGCTGGCTTGCAAGAATCAGAGAACCACAGAAGGGTTTGTGTTGGAAGGGACCTTCAAGCCCACCCAGCCCAACCCCCCTGCCAGGAGCAGGGACATCTCCAACCACATCAGGTTGCTCAGAGCCCCGGCCAACCTGGCCTGGAATGTTTCCAGGGATGGGGCATCCACCGCCTCTCTGGGCAACCTTGGACAGTGTCTCACCACCCTTATGGTAAAAAATCTTCTCCTTACATCTAGTCTAAATCTCTCCTCTTTTAGTTTAAAGTCATTACCCCTATCACTACAAGCTCTACTAAAAAGTCTGTCGCCATAATTCTTATAAGTCCCCTTTAAATATTGAAAGCCCAAGAGGACGCTGCTTCTGGGATTGCACCATACAGGCTCCCCAATAAGGCCTAACGCCGCATGATCATGGAGATAAATGGGTCGTGGTTCTCCAGAACCAGTTTCCCTCGGGGAGCCACAGTGACAGTCCTGAAATTACTGAGGACATTGCTGTCACAGAAAGGAAGACTGAGGATATATGACAAGAGGAAGGCAATTAAGATGCTCCCGCGCTATCTGAAAGCGTGATGCGCCATTCATCTGTGCCGGAAGCCCTCGCATTTGTCAAAGCTTAACAAGAACCAGACATACCTGACCTGGAGGAGAAAACCATCAGCGAGAAGCAATTGACAGTTGAACAAACGAAGCAGGTCAGATTCGGCTCACTGTTCACAAAGGGAAGCATTGGAAATCACCGAACCCAGGTTTCGTTGGTGATGATCGAAGGAACTAATGAGTCTGGAAGTTTTACGAGCAACTGCCTGGGCTGCTGGAGCAGAGTGGTTGTTGGAGAGGGTATGCTGTTTGTCATTATAACCGTACCATATATTTGAAGATTTCTAAAGGAATAAAAAAGCTATTTACAAACCGTACCGAATTTTATAGTCTTCAGTCTGTTTTTGCTCAATAAAAGGCTTCTAAGGGTCAAAATTTACATAGAAGCTTTGTGGTGCACTCACAATATGGTAAAAGCCCCGGTATCATTCACTGGAAAGCAGCTGTCTCAGGGGTCTCTGGAAGATTTTGACTCCAAAAAACTCTCTGTGCATTTATTTCTGGAAATCCCCAATGTAATAGCTGACATGTTGGCCCCACCATGGGCCAGTGCCCAGACAGAAAAGCCCCTACAAGCCTCTGCTGCACCAAGATTTCTCCTTCTTCTCTCTTCCCACTGATCAATAACAGAAATATTATTTGTATTCAGAAAACAGATTTCCTCAGAGCTGGCTGGAGACAAGACAGAGAGAAGCCAGGAAGGTAATGAGAGCAGGTGCAAATGCTGGCTGAGGAAACAGAGGGGGTATTTTTATTCTTGACGTGTCGCAAAGCCTCTGACTTCCACCTGGAAGCAGTGAGATCAGTCTTAAGGATTTCATACAAAGACAAAAAGGTCATCTGAGTTGGAAAAATCAGTTGGATTTAGCTAGACTAGCCTTGACCTTGCAGCCTCTCGCATTGTTGTCTTTCCTATTCACAGCCATCCAACCACGAGCACCATAGCCAGGCTACGTGTGATTCACTGGGAAACAAAGAAAATTAAGAAAAAGCAGGTAAAGTCTCAGGAGAGTGTACGCATCCTGTGGCAACCTCCCTCTTCTTAAAGCTGAACATTAAAAAATTCCCATTTCACATCAGCTGAGGCAAAGACCATCCCAAACCAGCGGGAATAAGAGTTGTACCTTCTCCCAGGTACCCTGATGCAGTGGGATGGACATCCCTGTGACCACAGCACCACATGCTTGTGGAGCTAGGGGAACCTCAGGAGGTGGTCTAGCCCAAAATCTGCACCAAAGGGTAATGGAAAATGGCTGGAGCGCCTTTCCTTCATCTCTTGGGTCGGAACATGGCTCCTCAACAGAGCTTTGCCCCCTACCCAGAGCCCACCAAGGAACTGTACACTGGCAAAGAGCATCACGCTTCTATGCGAGTGAATAACATCCCAGGAAAGAAGGACAGAGATTTATTCTGTGCTCTCCAAAAAGGGAATCTTTCCACATTCTTCTTACTCTTTTTTATCCTCTACTGTCATCATTGCCCTGGGGAGCACTGGCTTGGATTTCCCCTCTCAGACATTAGGAATGTCCCTGGAACACAGCTTTGGGCAGGAGAACCAGCTCCCGTCCCAGAAGGGTCCTGTCCTGGCCTGGCACCACCTGCGACAACACGTGGACCTCTCCTTGGCCTTGGATGGAGTCCTCCAGGCCAGAGCCGGAGGACCAGGAGGCACGCATGGGGCTTGTGGCTTTTTGGAACATGAACCTCCTGGCAGTGCAGCCTTGTAAATTTTAATGAAAAGTTTTCCTATTCCCCTGGGTTTTGGTTCAAAAGAAAAGCAATTTCCCAGTCAGTTTTAGTTCTTCTGGATATGCTGCCTTCATCTTTGGTGCTTTATGGTGTCAAACAGCTGCCACATTTCACCCCAGGAGAGCGCAAATCCCTGTAATTCTGCCCCAAAAGGGCAGAAATAAACACAGACGTAGTCACTCATTCTCTTTCTGTTTCCCTTATCTCCAACACTTGAACAAGATTTCTCCTGTGCCTTTCTCCTCCTTGATCTTCCTTTTTTATCCTGCTCCCATCATCTTCTTATCCGCTTTTCTTCCTTCCCGGGGTTTCTGGAGTCCCTACCTTTTATGCGCAAAACCAGCAGCTCTCTTTAATCAAACACAGCAACTAAGAAACTCTCAATCACAAGTGTCACCCATGTCACGATTTATTCCTGTCTTCGGGATTTTAAATTAACTTCTTATTTCCGTGTTTGAAGAAATCTGAGGGGAATTAAGCACAGAGGATTGGATTGCAGAGAGAAAGCCCCCCAAAGAGTAGCATCCCCTGCTCCAGCAGCCCAAAGTTTTTATCCCTGGGGATTCACCAGCTGAGAGTTTTATCCCGATGCTTTTTCAAGCTTGCTGGGAAGTCTTCCCTGCCCTCCCATGGTACATGAGGAGACTTTAAGCAAAAAAAAAGAGGATGACTCTCTCCCGGGGGTTTTCATGTCCCCATTGAAGTACAAAGAAAAAAGTGGAAGTCATGAAGAGAAGAGGTTCTTTCGTATAGATTTGGAGCCCAGCTCAGGCAGCCATGCCAAGGTTGTCTTGGAGTTGGTCTGTCTCCAGCATCATCTGCTCCCTCTGTGTGCACATCAAGCCTCCTCCCCGGGCTGCGGCAATGGGGCACGGAGAGATGTGCCAGGAAACACTCCCTTCTCTGAATTCTTGGACGGCTGGTGAACGGGGACGTGGGAACGTTGCACAGAGGGAGAGGGGGCCATGCACGTGTCCTGTGTGGTGGGAAACTCCATTAGGACACCCGGTCAAATTCTCAGCTGGCTCTTTGGTGTCCAGGGGGAGGAGGACTCTCTGGGGTCTGAGCCATCATTTGGGAGGACACTAATCCCAACCGAGAAATGCCCATGTTGTCTCCTTGACTGTAGGTTGGCCAATGGATAGAGGCTCTGAGCTATCCATGTTTCCATGCTGTGTTTGGTCAGATAAATCTCTCCGCAATGCTGTGGCCATGCTGTCCAATCCCAGCTGCAGCTGATGATTTTGTTTTGACCAAAAAAAAAAACCCCATGATTTTACTTGATTTGGAGGGACACTGTAGCTTGCTTTTGGGAAGGAGGTGATTCTCAGAGGAATCAGTGCTGCGTTCTAGAAGACTAAAAGACTCACAGTGGTTTCAGGGTACAACAGAAGCATCTTTCTTTTTTTTTTTTTTTTTTTTTCCTCAAAACCTAGGTATCCTTAATCTTCTTCCTTTCATGGAGGGAAAACATGGAAGTGAAATACACTCTCTCGAAACTAAAACCCTGCAGCTCTCTCTGCCCTAGAACCAAGCCAGGGCTGAGCCACAAGCTCCAGGTTTTGCTTGTTATCTCCTAGATTGCTTCATCCTTGGCTGATTCCTAGAACGCAGTTTCTTTTTTTTTTTTTTTTCCGGAAAAGTTCATCTCTGCAGAGATGCAAAGGCTGTGCTTCTCCCCCTCCTCTCACTTACTAACAGAGACAAGGCCCTTAGCAGCGAGTCAGTGCGGAGAAGTTCCCGATGTTACTTTCTGGATTGTAACTGTCCCTTGGGACCTCAAATTCCCCTGCATAAACAATACCAGTCCAGTTGCCTACCAGAGGCATCCAGAGCCACTTAAGATGCCCGTGGGCATCCCAGCAGGACCACAGCTGTCAGCCACCAGCAAAGGCTCCTTGTAGCCCCCTCATCCTGGCTGCTCGCCCCATTCCAGAGGATTCGCTCTTGATCCGAGCTGGTCTGTGCTTAGGGAAAGCTCTTCATACGTACTCACGTTCATGTATGACTTCTCGTGCGCTCGCAGACGTAAACGGCAGCACCGAGGTCTGTGCGGCCACAGTGCTTCAGTGGTTCCCTGCACCCAGGGGGAAATTTGGGGAAAGGGGGGAAGAAGAAAGGCCACGGGACTTCTGGCTGTGTTATGTGATGGAAAAGGCCATTTCTCCCTTCATAGGAAAGATGCAGACTTTTATATTATCCCTTATAAATCTGCCCTTTCTGTAGGGCTGGACCCAGCATGCCAGCACTTTTATTTGCATTTTGTGCCTCTGGACAAGAAATAATAAAATAGCTGTTAAGAAATGCCAGCAGAGGAGAGAAAATAGCCTCACAGCAGAACGGCAGCTCTCTGGGCATGAGCTTGCCGCAGCCAAGGTCGAGGATGGAAGGCTGGTGCCCCGTCTGCTCACGCCGATGGCACCGAGGCAGCAATGGGATCTGTGGGGCAGCGAGACTGGGATGTGGGCTTCCTCCTGAGAAGATGAGCCTTGGAGGCTAAATTGCAGCAGAAATTGAGCCTGAAGTCCATGATAGAGCAGGGCTCCAGGTCTTCTCTCTTTCTCTGAGTTTCCAGGTGCCCAACGTCACAGCTGGAGTGGTAGAAGAGGCGAGCAAATAGCAAGAGGGGCCTGATTCCCTATTGGCTAAGCTCAGCCAGTCCCATTACAGTTGCTGCAAGATATTTTGATCCCTCAAGGCTTCTATGGGCTTTGTTGCTTGCTGGGTAGCGTATGTGATAACCCTGGGAGATGGGGAAAACCATCTGGCAGGTGCCCACCTACAACAGACCAGGACATGGTGGGGAATAGAATCATAGAATCACAGGATGGTTTGGGTGGGAAGTGAGTGTCAAAGCCCACCCAGCCCAACCCCCCCTGCAAGGAGCAGGGACATCTCCAACCACATCAGGTTGCTCACAGCCCCGGCCAACCTGGCCTGGAATGTTTCCAGGGATGGGGCATCCACCGCCTCTCTGGGCACCCTGGGACACTGCTCCACCACCCTCAGCATAAAGAATTCCCTCCTTATGTCTGATCTAAACCTGCCCTCTTTTAAAACCATGACCCCTCATCCTGTCACAGCAGACCCTGCTGAAGAGTCTCTCCCCACCTTTCCTGCAGCCCCCTTTGGGCACTGGGAGCCGCTCTCAGCTCTCCCCGGAGCCTCCTCTTCTCCAGGCTGAACAGCCCCAGCTCTCTCAGCCTGGCCTCACAGCAGAGCTGCTCCAGCCCTCTCAGCATCTGCGTGGCCTCCTCTGGACCCTCTCCACCAGCTCCACGTCCTTCTGCTGTTGGGGGCTCCAGAGCTGGACGCAGCACTGCAGGTTGGGTCTCAGGATGCCGTAACTGCAAAGCTGTTATTAACACTTCCCCAAGAGTTTAAATTCTCATTGTTATCTGCAAAGAAGCCTGATAAAACTGATATTACCCCTACTCCTTTCTCTCTTCTCTGCTGGGCTCCTCTCCCACAAGCTCTGCTCTCATGGCCATCTCGGTTTATTATAGCCCATTCACTTGATGGATGCTGAGGCTTAACGATGACTTGTAAATGACTGATAGACTGGGAAGCAGCTGGCAACATTCACTTCTAGATGGAGCACAAAGTCCTCTTGCAGCTGAGTGCTGGAAGGGAGTGAGGAAACTGTAAATAAAACTCTGAAATTATTTCCTCAGGGTATTTCTGGATGTTTCACACTTTGGGTCACTCAAAGCTGCCCAGGCAAAATATAGCCCATGGAGATGTTGCTCTATGTACATCCAGCAAGATCTGGGCCACCTCACTGCTGGCATCTTGACTCAGCTGGCTTCATCTTCTGGGCACGGGAAGGGGCAGAGGGGTCTGGAGGCCACTCCATCCTGTCTCAAGTTCATGTGTGTGGACCATCCTCTGCTTATCCCTCCCTGTAGACACAAGGGAAGCCTTGACCCTTAGTTTATCGGATACTGAACATGCAGCCGAGTACATCACTGAGCTTGGGGCAGTATTGGCTGAGGCATCCACCCAAGCACAATCCCTTTCCACGCCGATTTTCTCCCCTACTATATAAACACCATATATGCATTAGCCTAGAAGAACTGGAAAGGGTTATTCTTACTAACGTGATCTGTAGGCATGCGAAACTACTTGTCTGGCTCTGCTCTGCATCAACGGTGACATAAGAAAGAAGTCATGAGGTCATTAACAAGGAGACTTCTTATTGCTTGAGTGTTGCTTTTTTGCTTCTAATTGAATGTCCTCACTGTTGAGCTCTGAAGCAACTGAGAAGAGCAAGCAGCAATCCTTCTTAGACGGTATGGATGATGAGAGAGGATGGACCAGGGTCTGGTGGAGGCTGGGAAGACCCGTGGCTGTCATGGGTCTACAGCAGACCCATCCTGGCATCCAGGCTATGAGATGAATCGAATCATAGAATCACAGAACAATTAGGGTTGGAAGGGACTGTTAAAGCCCATCCGGTCCAACCCCCCTGCCAGGAGCAGGGACATCTCCAACCACATCAGGTTGCTCACAGCCCCGGCCAACCTGGCCTGGAATGTTTCCAGGGATGGGGAATCCACCACCTCTCTGGGCAACCTGGGCCAGTGCTCCACCACCCTCAGCGCAAAAATTTTTTCCTAATATCCAATCTGAATCTGCCTCCCTCTATTTGAAAGACCCAAAGACGGCAGCCCGGGTGGTCTTGGGAGTGAAGGGACACCAAAGCAGTCAGCAAAGCGGCAGCCTCTCTCTGGTCCTGGCCATGGAGCCCCCCATAAGGGATTTTTCACAGAATCACAGAAGTTACTCATTTTTTACTGATGTTTCCCATCCTCACAACATTAAACCCAGCATTCCTTATCCTCTGGGGTGCTGTTAACTGATAGACAGACAAATTTCCTGCAGATCTGCCTGGGTTTCACTTGGCTTGCTCCTTCTGTCACCCGCCCAACATTTTAATTGTGGCCTTAGCTGATCAAACTGCGTTTCTGCCTGCTTAACTAGGACAAAGGAAAGAGATATTTTTTTGTCCTGATGTCAAAGCCTCTGACTGCGGCCACATTAACATCAAACGCAGGTGGGTTCTGGCTGGTTCCAAGCAACTGCTTTTCATAGCAAATCTGCAAGCAAAGCGCGGAGCATCCCAGCCTGCCCTCTGCAAACAGGAGCTCACGGGGCCCTCAGCCACCATGAGCGACTTCTCTCTGGGAAGTTCCAAGTTTGAGTCCCAAGTTCTTTATTGAGCATTTAAAAAACTGAAGCCTCACATAGCACAGGAAATTCAGAATTACCTTCGTTTTCAAAGAGTCTGGTTTTTACAGTGTCTGGCCAAGGAGCTCAGCTTTTGGCTGCTGAAGCTCGCTGGGAGTGGTGGAGACTCGTCAGATTCCCAGCATCTCTCAGGAGCTCCAGGCATGTCGTATCACTCCTCTGGAAGGTCTTTGCTTCTCCAGATATGCCGAGGGTGATGCTGAATAGCTCAAAAGGAAAATCCTTCTGCCCAAGCACTGAGATTTCCAAAGATCCTTTGGCTCATGGAGCCAGGATCCACTGTAAGGTGAAGTGTTTTGCTTGGAATATTGGATTGTCTTTGAAGACCCTGTTATGTCCCTCTGATGATGTATGGATGCATATGAATATTTCCCTTTCCAGAGGGCAAAGTCACCCTTGCAAGCCACTGCAGTGCCCAGCCTATCACTTGGTGGTGAGGGGGAAGTGAGTGAGCAACTGCATGGTATTTTAGCTGCTGAGTGGGGTTAATCCATGACAGGAGTGCACAGAGGTCATTTGATGTGTGACAAAGTCCTCAAAAGCTTGGCTGAAGAGCACGAGAAGGCATGGTAGCATCCCTCCCCCTCTTACCATCCTTCTCAGGCTCACCCAGTGCCTGTCTCCAAAGCTGGAGTGGTTCTGAAGACTCATAATTGGGGCCTGGGGGTTAAGGACGGTGTCTCCAGCACGTGCAGGCGCTTGCACGCAGACACACCACACAGTCTGTGCTCCTCTGAGCTCTTGTGCAAATGAGCTGCTTGCTCTTTTTTATCTCCCGGCACCTCTGCTGCTCCCTCCCCTCCCTCTCCGCCCAACAAAGGGCTCCGTGATAGATCGGCGCCAAACGGTACTCCTTCCAGTATGGCCTTTCTCTGCTCCTGGTGTTTCCCTGAAGGTTCCCATTTCTCCTTGGCTTGGTTTGTACAGCCATATTAGACAAATGGCGCTTGCACCATCTATCCTTGCTATGACAGCCGTGCAACGTGCACCGTGAACTCATTTCTCTCCCCATCGACCTCGCCAGTCTTCGCCGGAGTGTGCTCGAACAAAAAGCAAAGGGGGAGAGCTCCAATTCCTCTCTGCATTGATCAGGGGAACACTGCAAAACAGCAGGATTGTAAGCAATGCAAGTGCCTGGCAACGATTCTATGATTCTCCGTCCACTACAGAAGCCCTGACTTTCAGAATCACAGAACAGAATCACAGAATGATTTGGATGGGAAGGGAGCATTCAAGCCCACCCAGTCCAACCCCCCTGCAAGGAGCAGGGACATCTCCAACCACATCAGGTTGCTCACAGCCCCGGCCAACCTGGCCTGGAATGTTTCCAGGGATGGGGCATCCACCGCCTCTCTGGGCAACCTTGGACAGTGTTCTACCACTCTCAGTGAAAAAAAAAATTTTCCTAATATTTAGCCTAAATCTATCTCCCTCCATTTTGAAACCATTACCCCTACGGAGCCCCAGTAGATGAAGCCAAGGAGGACCTGGAGCCTTCCCCTCTATAGTTGTCCATGGTGTCCTGGGTCCCTTTCCACTTCACGTTTCATCTGCTCTTTTCACTCTTGCCTTTGCTTTTATTCAGTTCTTTCTCCTTCCCTATTTATTATTAATATATCCATTTGCTGCCTAATTTCTCCCTCCTTTTCTATTATTTAACTATACCCAGACTACGGGTAGGGTCCTCTGGCTCAAAAAGATGCTTTAAAATTAAAACTGCAGTTATGCATGGACCAGAAGTGATTAGAGGTGTCTTTGAAAGCCTCCATCACCTTCCAGGGCTGGGATCAGCCCCAGCGCGTGCTGCTTTCCAGCATCCCCAGCACAACGGGATCCAAGGATGTTCGGGACCTGCTGTGTTTTACAGAACTGTGTCCTTTAAAACTTGGCCATTTGGTCAGTGTGTGCCAAACGAAACCTTAACAATTGCAGCAGGGCTGTTCTCTTTGGAAGGGTTTAATCCTGCAGCCTGCGGGGATACTGTGTTCCTCTGGCCAGTTCACATCCTGCATGATTCGGTGGAAAGAGGAGGGCAGGAGAGAGCTGCATGGGTGGGAGGTGTGGACCGGGCACCCAGCAGTGGGATGTGCTCCCGGTCCCAAAGGGATGTGCTGGGAAACAACCCCTTCCCATGCATTTCCCAGCATCTGCACAACCTTCTTGCTCCCCAGTCCAGAAAAAAAAGCTGAAGGAGCTGTTTCTCCCCCGAGAACCTGAAAAAACATCCATTATTTTACATTTCTGGAGAAAAATAATAACATTTCTTGGTGGTAGGAGCCAGGCAGGCCCCACATTAACTCTTGCACATCTTCCTCCCATTGTCCTCTCCCAAAGAGGCTTCTTAGGCAGAAACCATCCTGGTGCTACCTGACCTGGTCCATCACAGCCCTCTTCTGTGGCCTTTGCTTGGCAGTGGCAGGTCGTGTGGGTCCGTCGCGACGTGCCGGCCCGTGGGATGCTCTTGCTGGACGAGGGATGCAGGAACATATTTTAAAACATTTAGGACTTCAGTTTCTTAAATAACACCATGCAGCTGTGTTTGTACAGCCAAACGTAGGCTGTAACGGGAGCTCGGTGCACACAGAGGCATGCGGACATCTGCGTTTAAGGGATTTAGTGTGCAAGATGAATCTCACATCTTGACATCTGTGTAGTGGGGTGAGGAAAGATGCTTGGGGCCTGAAAATTATCATGGGCCTCATCAGTCACTGGCTCATTTCTCTGCTCTGTGTGCAGTTTTCCCTTTCTCCCAGCCTCAGGAAAAGGGGTATGTGACACCTGGACAAGTCCAGGAGGGTGGGAATGGGATGGTGGAAACCACACAGGAGATCAGGCATCAGTGGGAGATGTCAGAGCTTTGCAGAACACTACCAGCAGCTGATACCTTGCTTGAGCTGCCATAGACCCCTGGCTTTTTTTTAGGTATTCCTCACTCCTGCATCCTCTGTTCCCAGAACATCTTCTGCGATTGCTCCCTTGAGATATGAGGAATCCTGGAGACTTTGCAGCTAGGATTTCGTGGAATGACATTGGCACACCAGGCTGTTAATCACAGCTTTTCTTCAGTTTCCTGCAACCAGTAAAGCTGTCGTTTCCTCTGGGCTTGCCTGTCGTTATCACCAGGGCCCAAGAGTGACACGCTGCCTCGTGCACCCAAACGTCTTCAGCCCAGGATGAGCCCTGGCTCTGTCACATCTGGCTGTGTCACATCTCTGCTGGAGGGGACAGTCACAAGGGCCATGCCCCTTCCCACTCCGGAGGTAGGAGGTCGGTGTAACAATGCTCTCTGCAAGACCTTCTGGAAGAGAAGGTGGTACTTGTTTTAATCCAGATGGGTTTCAGTCATTTGCTCCCAGATTTCACCCACTCAGCTTCTGCACCTCAGGCTGCACAGGACCGTCTCATGCAATGAGGAAGATTGAGGCTCCAAAATGTCTGGTCCTCCCCATCCCTCTTGGATTCCTCTTCATTGGCAATGACAAGATTTTCTGGAAAGAGGTCTGGAGTGGGTACCTCTTGGCAGCGTTGCCAGCACTGGTCCAGCAGCCAAAGGGTGGTGTGTGGGGCTGTACAGGAGTGTGCCCGTTGGGCAGGGTGGGAGTAGGGCTTTCCCCAGTGTTCCCAGTTTGTTCACTGTCAACGGTGTCCCCATCTCTCAGAGTCCCATCTCCACCCACCTGGCTTCAGTGTTTCTGCAGGTGCTTTCACACCCAGGAACTTCCCATCGCCCTGCACCCAGACCAACCTCAGCATCTCCTTCTCCCTCCCCTCCATCTCTGTGGGGTCTCCATGGGCTCTGACGTGCTGATCTTTCTCTCTGTGCCTCTGTCTACTCCACCTCTGGAGTCTCTATGCTATCAAGGTCCCTCACGTTGTGTCCTTACCCACCACGGCAGCCTCTCAGCCCCTGGGTCACCCTTGTCCACATCTCTCTGTTTTCTTCAGGGTTGCCTGATGGAAAATCTATCTGCAAATATTTGCAGGTATCTGTCTCCATCTCTCTTGCCTCTCTCACATCCCACCTTGAAGGTTTCCCTTGAGAGCCGCCTAAGAACAGAGCTGAGGCTGAAGGACTGGGTGACGTGCAAAGCCAGCCTGTCCAGACCCACGTCCCCCCTGTGTGGTTGCTCGTCCTCCTGCTTGCAAAGATTTCTGAAGATCTCCATATTTGTGCCCAGCCTCTGCTCCAGAGCACTCCTCCAGTCACAAGAAATCAGAATCTGGGGAAAGAAAAAATAAAATACGAGCACGAAGCCTCCAAAACCTCATGAGTGCAATTTGGATGCATCCATTCACCAATGAGTAGTTAGGTCATGGCTCTGGGAGAAGCAGTAGATGGGTAGCGTGGAAAGGGAAAACTTTTTAAACAGCACATCTAACAGCAAGCAGGTTTCAACAGCAAGCTTAGCTGGGGAATTTTTATTTTTTTTTCCACTAAAGTTTGCTCGGAAAGTTATAACGGTGTGCACAGCTCGGAACCATCTCAGGTTCTGGTCTCTTTAGCAAATGACATTTTAACTAGAAAAGCGAGGTGAGAGGGATTAAAATGTTACGGCAGCCTTTATCAGCGCCGTCTGAAAGCGCTTCTGTCCTTCAGAGCAACAGATTAGGATGAAGCAGGGAATACGCTCAATGACGCAGCGCCAGCTCTTATCAGATCCAGAGGATAACGGATGTTGTTCCCTCGCCACAATAATTTCAGAGCCTTCAACAACAAGCTCCCGCACAACTTTGTTGTAAATACATTAAGCCCCAAAGATGAATTTCATATTTCATGAGCAATCATTACTCAACCTGTCTCCAAACACAGAAAAGAGTTCCTGATTTATTCTGCTCTGTTTGTCTTGGACCTTCAAGTAAGCGCGACTGGAAGAGAAGAGGGGAGGGGACTCAGCAATAAGGAGGAAAACACATTCAATTTACCAACCCAGGGAGATAATTTTGTGCCTCAGAGTGCAAGCCGTCATAACTTCTCCGCATAGGACAGCAAATGAATTCCTGTGAATGCCAGTTTAATTTAAAGGGAATATATGAGCTTAAAGCTCTTAAAACAAAGGACCAGCATCTTGGCCAAATTCCAGCATCTTCTGCCTCTTGTGCATTCAGGCAGCTGCCATCTCCTCGGTGTCCTGCCATGCTCTTGGCCAAGGACAGGGAGGTCACCCCAGAGGAGATGGGATGGTTGTTCTTCAACACACAGCTCATTAATTCTTTTCTTTTCCTGAAAGTATTTTGAGATTCAGTTGAATGAAGAAAGGTTTGTAAATGGCAGGTCCTCTGTGACCTTCGGTGGCACAGCGCTGTAAGGAAATGTTGACCCAAGTAACTAGGACTGCAATGCAAGAACGTCTTTAAAAGGACACTTAAATGCCACACAGCACTGCAGAGCTGGAAACGAAGAAGGGAGTCATCAGATAAATGACTGACAGGAATGATTTCCTCGGTCTTGGTCTGATGGTGCAATTACTGCTTACAAGAAAAGCCCACCCAAAGAATCAGTAGCATTTCACGGAATCTGAGATATTTCTCTCTTGGTTCCTGTTGTCTAAAAAAAATCACTATTTTGGAAAACATGGCTGTCTCCTGCCTCTCCCTGCTATGCACCAGGCAAACCCCAAACAGAGGTGGGTCATCGTTCAAACCCAAGAGCAAAGCCAGCCATTAGACACCAGCAATGTTTCCTGCGGGACATGGCTTTTCCTTGTTGATCTCCTGGGGAAGCAGCATCAGATCAGGCCACATAGGTGTGATTCAGTGATCCTCTACCTGCTACAGGACTACAAGGCCTATAAGCCCTCATATTGCCTTGTTCATGGATAGTTTCTGTCAGTCAAGACACCACAGTGTCCATGCTACTGGAGTGGCAGATCCCAAAACCCACTCTTGTGGGTAGGAATCATAGAATCATAGAATCTTAAGATTGGAAGAAACCTCCAAGATCATCAAGTCCAACCGCCAAGCCAACACCACCATGCCTACTAAAGCATGTCCTGAAAGCCGTGCCAGAATCCTGGCTGAAACCCTGGAGTCCATGGGCTTGCAGAGCCCCTGGGATGTTGGCTCTGTTCCTGTCCCCAGGCCCAGATTTGTGGTCAAAACCCACAAAGCAAGGCAGCGAACCGACTGATGGCCGTGCCGGAGGCTGTTTTCATGCTTGCCTGCACCACACAGTGATCTCCGACAAGAAGCACGAATTTCTCTCACACATTTCCGTGTCAAAGTCTGCCTTCTTTCATGTCGCCAACTGGGGAACAAGCCTCAGCACCAAGGCACGTGGTGTTGGACACGGGTGCTGCCAGATCAAATCACAGCAGCGCTTTGCATTGCTCTATAGCTGTCTCAGATGCTGAACCACAAAAGCAGAAACCTCAAAAGCAAGCTCTTTCACTCCTTATCTGACAGAAGATACTTTAAAGTGTGAGGTTTTTCTTCCCTTCTACATTTGCAGCCATGCCTGCTGTAATTCTGGGCATTAGAATCATAGAATTAGAATCATCGATTCAATTACCAAAATCTATATGAATTTTACTTTTTTTTAAAGCCCAAATAAGTCTTGGCTTTAGTTCTCCCACCCGCCAGCAAGATGCGCAGGTGAAAATATTTGTTCTTTGTGAAAATATTTCCTGTGATGGGGCTAAACATGTCGCCTGTCAGGTTCACTCACCATCACACAGCCGCCAGCACCGACACGGCGGCGATCCCGGCAGTGCTGCCCACTCCCGAGCAGTGCCAGCTTGCGCAGCATCCCCGCCAGGTCCCAAGACATCCCCTCCATCTCACCGCTCCTTGTCGCTTCGGTTGAGGAGAGCCTGGAAAGGACAGGTTGGAAGGGACTCAACAGCTTCATACATATTTTGGTCTAAGAAAAGACTTTGCCTTTGTCTACAGTCAACTTGTGACTTTGGGCGCGACTGATGGGTATCTGCGTCTCCCATTCCTAAAACCTTCAGACATCCCATTGCAGTTGAAGTTTTTTTTCCTGCTCATCCACCCACATCTTTTCTCCAATTTATAACTTTTTCTCCTAGAAATGAGTGATCTTCCCTCCCTACAGCTGCCCTGCGTGAGAGGTGGCTGCCACATCCCCTTTCTCGCAGGGCAGATTCGCTCCCGAGCCCTCCTTCCTCGGCACGGCCGTTTTGCTCTCGGTGTTGAAGCCCAGCGTTATCGATTTCAGGCCCTTTCTCCAATCCGCCGTGAACAATTTGAATTCTAATTCTGCCATCTGCAGCTCTCGTGACAGCAGGCAGAAATTTTATTAGCTCCTCTTTCTCTCATCGTCCAAGTCATTAATTAAAATATTGATTAGTGCCAGAGACAGGACAGACCCTAGTGAGATTCTGCTAGATAAATCCTTTTGAGTAGGCAGTAAACTACCCATAACCCCTGGAAGTTAAGCTTTCCAATGAAGCTCTTTCCCCTTCTTTTTCTCCTCTCTGCATGATAATTTAATACAATTGATAATTAGTTTACGAGGATATTGCGGGGTAGGGTCAAAATCCTTACCTAAGTCAAGAGGTAGCACAGCTTCCCCAGATGGGCAGGTAAAAGGAGGAATTAAACGTTTGATATGATCTGTCTGTGATAATCCATGATGTTATTAACCAAGTGATTGTACATGGATTAGCAATTACTTCAGCATCTTTCTGGTGCTCAGGGCTGAGCTGGGTCTGGATCTGTCTGATTTCTCTTTTTTCCCTTTCCAAGATCCATCAGAAACCCTTAGCTTCTGCAAATTGTGGGGTTAATCGATGGCAATTCCATGATTCCTTGTCTGATGTTTTCAGTATCCAAGTGGGAACTTCCCAGACCTTCCTAAGCTGCGTATTTCTACTTTTCATATATAGATATATGAATTCCTCGACTTCCTCAGTCCTAGGGCATGGGCAGGCACAGCAATTCTCCATGTTTTTGCTACAAACTGAGGCTCTGGGAACAGATTCCAGGTTGCCAGAGGCAGTTTGAGTGAATTTTAGTAGAAACATTCAGTGGGTTCTGATATGCTTTTTTTTGTTGGCATTCTGCAAACAGTCACCAAATCCACATGGGACCATCCTCACCCCTCTGCTGAAAAACCTGCTCCTTCAACAGCAGGAGAATCCCTTCGGGCTTTGGTCGCAGCAGGGAGGTGGCCAGGAGCATCCCAGGGAGAGATGTAGCCGAGATAAATAGACCACAGGGATGCTAGATTGTTTAAAAGCTTTATCTTTGTTCTTTTCCAGAAGAACGAGCATTGTGCTTAGCTGAAAAGTAGCTCGCAGCTCCGTAAATGCCTTGGATCCTTCCCCACTCAGGTTCACTGAACCCTTGGGAAACTCTGCTCATCCTTTTCTTCTCCAGCCTGCAGAGATTTGAACCAACAGCGAATACTCACATGTTGAAGACAACAGCCCAGTCTGTTTAGTGGGAAGGGGTTAAAATGCCAGGAATGGCACCAGTGAGGTTGTCTACAAGATGAAATGAGTTTAAGACCCTCACAGGGACGGAGGTTTGGAGTCTGGGTTCCTCTGCCCAAGCAAGGGCTCTAATCATGAGGCAATTGGATTTAAAAAGAGAGGTGCTATGGCTTTCTAGGCAGAGATGTGACACATACCTCCCTGGTATTCATCTCTGCTGGGTTCAACAAGCTCCAGTACTGCGCCTCAGCTTCTGCAAGCCCCAGTTTGAGGTGCTGACCTTCGTTCCTGCCTTGTTTAAGAGACCATGGGGAAGGTTATCCCAACCATGAGCAAGTCCTCACCATGTCAAGTGCTGAAAATGCAGCCGTTCCCCTTTTCGAGCCTTCATCTCTGCTTGGTGGGACTTCAAGACGCCCAGCTCCCCCCCTACTGCAGGATGGATGGAGTCTGGGTGTTAGCCAGGAACACCCAAAGAACTGCTGCATTTAGCTGTCTCAATTTAATACAGTTGACAAGAGCAATTACTGAATTTGCTGCTCTCACCGTTTGCACTGCCGTTTGTCACTCCTCGGTAATAAGGCAGCCATCCTCTCCGGCTGAGATGTTGGTGTCACATCTTCTACCTGAGTAATTGCCAGCCTCTGGCAAGGGGTTGCTGGGAAAAGCTGGGTTATCTCTCATCAGGGATGGAGGAGGTGGCCTTGGCAGTACTTTGAGAAAATCAGATGGTCCTGGGAAACTTTTCAAATTCCATCCTCTCGTCTTTCCTTTGAGTGTACGTCTGTCAAATGTTGTGCTGACCCCCACACCCTCTCTCATCCCATCTCTGCAACTTCCCCAGCTCCTCTGCGGCTAAGCAGTGCCTTGGGCATGCAGACCTTGTCCTGGACGCAGCCCTGCTCCAGTGCTGTGGGTTCTCCCAGTTGATGGGGATTTGAGGGATGAAACTGCCCTCCATGGGTGTTAGCACTGCGCATCACCACTTCTCTGTTCTGGCCAGTCCTGAGGAAGTCCCGGCTCTGCCTAGTCCAGCTGCACTTTCAGAGATGTATGAAGGAACCAGAGAGAGACCGGAGGAGACAGTGATGGATTTATTAGGGGTTTAGAAAACCTGAGCTAGGAGGGAGAGGTTGAATCTGTTCAATTTATTTACTCCAGAAAAGGGAAGGTCAAAGGGAAATGGATAAGTAAAAGAAAAAAAAAGCTGCTGTCAAGAGAATAACGACCAGGTTTTCCCCTGTGTCTCCTGAGGAAAGACAAGAGGAAGTGTGTTCATTTTGCAATGGAGAAGATTCGAGCTGACTGCTCTGAAAGGCTTCGCAGTGCTTTGGCCACTGGACTGGGCAGCATGGACAAAAGGGGAAGGTCAGCTCTGAGAGGGCTGGTCCAGCTTTATTCTGGTGTCTCAAGTCCTTCTGGTTTGAAGGTGACAGGTGATAACCCATTGAGGTACTTTGGGGTGGTGCCTTACTCTCCTGGACACCACTGGTCTACCAGCATCATGCTGTCTTGGCTATCGAGGGATGCTGAGCAGCTGTTGGCACTGAAAGCTTGTCAGGACAGGGTGCAAAACACATGGGGCTGTATTACATCTGCCAAGAAAATGAGTTCAGGGCTGGTAACAGAGGAGGAGGAATTGGATCCATCAGGGGAGGCTTCTGGGCTGGAAACCTCAGGCCACTAGAGACCTCAGGTCACTACAGCAGCAGTGTTGGTGTTTGGAGGCTCCTCTCTAGGACAGAGGCACCAACCTGCCGGCCAGAACTGTTATTTAGGGAGATTCGCTGCTTGCCTGGAGCCCAGAGCCATGATGTTATGGAAAAACTGCTAAGACTCATCCAAATTTCCAGCTTTTCGTGGCTGCTATCCATGTGGGCATGACTGACTCAGCCAGGGGACACCATCAGCAGAAAAAAGATGAATACAGCACTCAGAGGACGCATGTGTGAGCATCATCTCTCCAGCCAAAGGGAAAAACCCAGGCAGGCAACAATTTCCTGGTGCAGATGCTACAGGGGCTGAGTAAGGCAATGATGCTCCTTCAAGGAGAAAAACTGAAAGCAGATATGTCCACAGAGATGACTGGGGCTGCACCTGTCATGAGATGAGCAAGCTCAGGATCTGGAGGAAGGCAGGGAAGGTGAACAGCAGTAATTTCAGGGGAAGGCTATTGATAAGGATCTTGTTGATGAGCTAAAACACGAGAAGAGGGCACACCACAGGAGTGAGGACAGGCAACAGAGGAGGAGTGCAAACGCATTGCCTGAGCTCTTAGGGACACAATCCAGCACGCCAAAGCCCACCAAAGGCCAGTGAGAGACATTGTGGTAACAAGAAGGAATCCTATGGGTATTCTACTTGTCAAAAAAAATGTTCGGTGAAAATGTAATTTCATTGATGGATGGGGGAAAGGTGGTATCGAATGCTATGGAAAAGACTGAAGTTCTCAACACACCCTTTTAGCCTCTATATTTACAGTCAAATCCATCTTCTAGACCTTTGTGTCCCCTAGGATTGTAAGGGAAGTAAATGGAGAGCCCAGCGGAGCAGCAGGACCACTCAGGGAAGCTGGAGTGTTCACATCCATGGAATCAGATGAGTTTCACTGAAGGATGATGAAGGAGTTGGCCAAAAAGTTGGCAAAGTCACTCTCTGTCATCTATGAAAAGTTGTGATGATCTGAGTGCCAGACAACCTAAAAAGTCTGAGAAGGTGTAGGCTTGTTCGCAAGATGGGCTGAAAACTGCTGAGACTGCCAGGCTCAGAGAGTAGGGATCAATGGCTCCACATCCAGCTGATGGCTGGTAGCAAGGGGAATTATCAGTCTTCAGAGATCAATACTGGGGCTGATGTTGTCCAATATCTTCACCCATGACATCTATGATAAGGCAGAATGCACCTCAGCAAGTCTGAAGGAGTTACTAAATTAGAAGAGGTGATATGGTGAATGGGACACCTTCACGCCAAAGGGACCTTGAGAAACTTGATGGTTGGATCAACAGAAACCTCTGGAAAGTTCATCAAGAAGCGCGAGGTACTTTGCACCTGGGACAAAATAAACCCACTCACCAGTACAGACTGGGAACTGACTGGGTGAGTAGGGACCCACTGGAATGAGTTACAGAGTATGTCAAGTTGAATTTAGGCCAACAGAGCACTCTCATCACGGGAAAGGCAAACCATGCACTGGCCAGCATCAGAAGGATCTTGAGGAATGGTTTTATCCCCTATACTCAGTCCTGGTGAGCCCGCACCTGGGATAGAGCGTGAAGATTGGGGCTCCCCAGTTCAGGAGGGATGGGGTTAAAATGGAGAGGGCCTGGGGAGGCCCTGGGGCACATGGTCAAAGGGAGGAGTTCGAGGAAGCTGGTTTGTTTAGTCTACCCAGAAGGATGCTAAGGGCGATCTAACACCACCCTACAGCTACCTGAAGGGCAGAGAGAATGGATCTAAACTCTTTTCAGCCACAGCAGACAGCATGAGGAGGGGCAACAGCCACAAGATGTGGGTTGGACTGCCCAGGTTGGACACTGGGAAAAGCATTTTTCACCAGAAAGGTGGTGCAGCCCTGGCACCAGGGAGGCTGTGGTGTCTCTATCCTTGGAGGGTTTTCCAGGTCAGGTCAAAGTCATGACTGACTTCACCTAGTGTTGGTGATGGTCTTGCTGACTAGATGACCTCCAGAGATCTCTTAGAACATTTCTGTGATCCTGACCCTCAAGACAGGACAGCTGAGCTCTTGAGAGTCTCCTATAACACTATATTGAGTGACTGCTTAAACTGGAGGGTGCATTGTGCTGGAGACCAGCCACCACAACCACATTGTTACCGAAATCCGGAATAAAACTCCTTCACAGCAAGGAGAAGTTCAAAAGCAGGCACTTCTTTATTGCAGCGCTGGGCACACGGGGGATCGCTCCACCCAGCGTGCGCGCCTGTTCCATCAACAGCACAGGTTAAATGCACACCTGTTATACATATTCACCAGATTTCCGAGAAATATTATACAAAAACATTAACTTTCTGAGAAATCATTATAATAGTTCCCACCCACTTGTGCATGCTCAGTCTTTTGAGTCGAGGGTCTTCTGGTGGTCCTGGGGGTCGTCAGAGCGCCCCCTCCTCAAATTTGCTGGTCGAAGCCCTCCTTAAAATCTCCGTATATTGTCTTGGGAACAGGTCGCATCGCTCCTTGATTTTCTGGCTCCAAAGTGATGTCTCAGGGCCTATTTCCACAGCTGGTGTTTGAGGCCTGCCATTGTTCTGCCACTCTTTTTAATTACCCCAGACATGCTGGGCTGACTTCTAACAAATGAGATGTTGTACCAGTCCTAAGACTCCCCATTCCCTCTCAGGACAAATAGATTTCATAAAAAATTTAACCTATGTGACTACAGTTCTGTAGTTAGCAAGAATCACCTCATATTGATATTTAATCATCAAAAATCATATTATTCTTATATTAAAGCAATCATTGGTTAATCTCACTTAGATCTAGTGATTGGGGTCCTCGATACCCAGATCGAGATGGAAAGGGTAGGGGGTTTCCTAGCAGCAAACTGGTGTCCGTAACAGTTTCCTTGGTTTCCTAAAACACAATGTTACAAGTCAGTTAATCTTTATCAAAATCTCTGTGGTTAACCTATTTTAAACAAAACTTAAACCTCTAAGGCTACAATTCCCGTGAGTATCATTGATTCTTAACACTCCCATATTCTACAATTTACTTTTGATCAAGGTTAGCTCACTTTATTTCAAAATTAAATTTTTTACTTTTAATATTTGCAATAACATCAAAACACACTTATAAAGAGTGTCAGCATCTGATGAAAATACGCTGTAGGTCATGGATGGATCTGCAAGGGATCGACACGAAGAGGGTGATTTAACAGTGATAACTACGCCGAAGCAGCTCCTAGCCTTGGAGATATTTTCCTACAGAGCCATCTATCTCTGCTACCCAGCTGGCTGCCTTTGCTGGACCTGGTGCCACCCACCCAACCTCCTTGCACCTTGCAAAGCCTTCTTGTAGTTGGGGAAAAAGCCTTCCCTCCTGTTTTAACTCATCCTCTTGATGCTGTGCAGTTCCCACCAGCCCTAAAGGCACCGTTTAACCTTCAGATCTGTGACCTCTTGGTACCACAAAGTGATGCACAGAAGCATCCAGTGCATTCAGCTCCTGGTCTGGACATCTTCTCTACACCTGCCTTGCTGTGGGTCGTCTCCTTTAGCCCTCCTGGAGCATGAAGGCTGAAGAAGTCAACGGAGTTACAGCCCAGCTGGATCGACTCGTGTTAACCTCCCCTGTGCAATTTATGGCTGTTCCCTAACATACGTCTTTAAGTGCTTTGTAAAATCTGTTTTAACCTATCTCCAGGGGAATATCTGCTCTGGGGAAAACCTGGCAAAGCATAACAGCGTGGGGCGGATTTTGCTGATGCTACATCTTCCTTTGCGTCCTTTTTTTTTTTTTGCAGTCCTCCAACGTGCCTGCCCCTTGTTCTCCATCAAACACTTCTCCTCCCACCTTGGTGCCAACAACCTTTTCATATTTCCTGGTTTTTATCTCCCTCCCTGCTGACAGCGGGAGCTGGCCTTTCCAAACTGCCTCTTTTTAATCTTCTCTTGCAAGTCAGTCCCTTTCAACAGCGTTCTCGAAGAGCTCAGGGGAGGGGAAGGGGGGAACGCGGTTTTCTGTCTCTTTATAGAACCTCCAGCCCAAATTAATGGAAATTACCACAGCAAAAGCATAATAACAGGCTTATAGGTGACCACAATGCCAAGGCACATTGTTTGCAGCTGCCTTGGATGACGACCCACAGGGAAATCTCTCCTGGAGAGGCAATGAGGAAAGGAAGAATTCAGGTGGTACTAGGTTGTGCGTTGCCTGACAAAAATCCCTGAGAATAATGTGACAGTTTTGCAAGTGGGAAACGGATGCAGAACCCCGAGCCCAGCAGTGAGAACAAGACATGCTGTGGTTTGCTTCTCCATCCATCACGAGCCCGGCACGGCAGACCCAACAGCACAGGACAAGGAAAGGGTCAGCAGCAATTTTGCAGAACGATTGGGGTGATGGTTTCAAAACAGAGAGAGGCAGATTCAGAATGGACATAAGGAAATTTTTTTTTATGCTGAGGGTGGTGGAGCACTGTCCCAGGTCGCCCAGAGAGGCGGCGGATGCCCCATCCCTGGAAACATTCCAGGCCAGGTTGGCCGGGGCTCTGAGCAACCTGATGTGGTTGGAGATGTCCCTGCTCCTGGCATGGGGGTTGGGCTGGGTGGGCTTTGAAGGTCCCTTCCAACCCAAACCCTTCTATGATTGCACCAGCAAACCAAAACACAGAGCCCAGGACTCCTGGACCTCTGCGGTGGCCAGAGTGTGCTACTCCCATGCTCGAGCATCGTCTGGTCCCCATCTGAAGTCAGCTGTCCTGATGGTAGGGAGCTGCAACCTTTCTGACTTTATGAAGTCGTTCTACAACCCCATCCAGGGGTATTCCTGGCAAAGCACATGGCAGCTCTCAACTTTTCATGCTGTACAAAACAATTTGTGTTGGTATTAGTTTGCTGTGGTTTGGAAAGCACCCTGGTTGTGCTGAAGAAGGCAGAAAACTGTCTGCAGGCCAAGGATTTGTGCTTAGCCAGGAAAGAGCCTTCTTCTCGGTCAGATGCAGTGAGGATGCCACAAATTCGTGGGCTGCCAAGAGCTGGAGGGATCGCTGTGCACGTCATGGACCACCTCTTCCCTACTCCTGTCCAAAGAATTTTTCCAGGGATGGGGCATCCAACACTTCTCTGAGCAACCTGGACCAGTCTTCCACCACCCTCAGCATAAAAAATTTTTTCCTAATATCCAATCTGAATCTGCCTCCCTCTGTTTTGAAACCATCACCCCTCGTCCTGTCCCAGCAGGCCCTGCTGAAGAGTCTCTCCCCACCTTTCCTGCAGCCCCCTTTGGGCACTGGGAGCCGCTCTCAGCTCTCCCCGGAGCCTCCTCTTCTCCAGGCTGAACAGCCCCAGCTCTCTCAGCCTGGCCTCGCAGCAGAGCTGCTCCAGCCCTCTCAGCATCTGCGTGGCCTCCTCTGGACCCTCTCCAGCATCTCCACGTCCTTCTGCTGTTGGGGGCTCCAGAGCTGGACGCAGCGCTGCAGGGGGGTCTCCCCAGAGTGGAGCAGAGGGGCAGAATCCCCTCCCTCGCCCTGCTGCCCACGCTGCTGGGATGCAGCCCAGGGTGCCGTTGGTTTCTGGGCCACGAAAGCACATTCTGGGCTGCAAGCGCACATCTGTGTGTAGGTACTTGTGAACAGGTTTGTAGACTCTCTTAACCATCTTCTCAATGAACAAAAGACACTGCCTAAAAATCTGAAAAAAAAAAAAAACCTAAAAACCAAAATAAAATTAGTCTCTCACTCTGGGGTATGTTAACTCTCTCAAAATGGCTGGGCAAACAGTCTGTCAAATATCTAAACCAGCTTCTTGACCACTGGCCTTTCCACCACCGTACTTCTCCACACACCCCAGGTGCAGAAAATAGAGGCAGTTGCACCAAAATAACACCAAGACTCGACTTTGACGCCGTAATTACAGCTGCCTTTGACAGTAACCTCTTCAAGGAGCCCAGCAAGGCGTCTGGCTCTGTGGTCAAACGGGTCAACCACGAGCTCTGCCCAGTCTGCAAGAGGGCTGGGTTAGACCTCCCTTTCTCTTGCATCCCTGGGGAATGTTCTGCCTTCATCAAACTGGAAAACGGGAAGGGCCACTTAAAATCCGCACGCTTCAGTGAGCTCCTGTGACAAGTACTGATGATGCAAAATATAAGAATTATTATTATTGCTGCAAAACGCTGCCAAGGCACGGCAAGTCTGCAGCTACTGGAGTTTCTCTCCTGGGCTGGATCTGTCGTTCTTTTTGGTGTCCACCTTCCCTGTACCACGGCCCTCCCCCGTCCCTCATCGCCAAAGCAGCATCTACACAGCAGCTGGGTGAAGCACGTGAGCTGGTCCTTGCAACAGTCCACAGCCCGGGACAAAATTCCCATCAATGCCGACTTGAGTTGGACGAAGCCTTCAAGGAAGAGAGACCATCTAACACCACGAGCGCAAAAAGAACAAGAACAACTGACATTTTGGGGACAAGGACAGACCATCCTTCATGGAGATATATGGGTTCAGTACAAAATTGTTTCTTAAAAATGATTTATTTTTAAAAAAATCAAAACAAACCACTTCAGCTATATGGTTAATGCTCTGTGCTGGCATCACCAAGATTGTCAGCAGGAACGAATGCTTTGGAGGACATAACTCCAGAAGACTGCAGTGTCCAAAGATTAATGTGTGTGGACTGATCCACGTGAGGGAACAAGCTGCACCACTGAGGTGGAGGAGGCAGGCGTAGAACAGACTCCCATGGCAGTACGGAAGTTGTACATCCCACCCAGAAGATTAGGAAGCAGCGCCGTGGTCCATCGCTGTGAGCATCCATTCTTCACAGTTCCATTGTGGGATGATTCACACGGCTTCACCTTCCCAGACATGGATCATTTTTGGCATCACACTTTGGATTCTGGGCTCTTTACGGAGTTTCCTGTCAGTTTCTCCTTCTCTGGGTCCACCTTTGTCTCTGCTGCACTGCTGGCTTCCTTCTCCTGCCGTCTGAGAACCATATACACGGTCACGAAGCACAGGAACGCACCCACCTCAAAGAAAAACTGGAGGCCAAGATACCTGTGGTGTGGAAATACAATAAATCAGGGTAGAAAGGGCCTTCCTATGCGCACCAAGCACCAACACCCAGTGTCCCAGGCACCCCGCACACAGCGAACACGGGGATGGGCTCCTTGGGCACATTCAGCAGTGGGCAAGCAACTGCTGCAGGCCTGGGTCCCATGAAGGGTGGCAGAAAGAAGAAGAACAACTATCAAGATGCACTTCTCCTTGGTGTTACATGAAGAGATCATATCTCCTGGTAAGAAGAAGGCGTATAAAGGCATAGAATCATAGAATCACAGAAGGGTTTGGGTTGGAAGGGACCTTTCAAGCCCACCCAGTCCAACCCCCCTGCCAGGAGCAGGGACATCTCCAACCACATCAGGTTGCTCACAGCCCCGGCCAACCTGGCCTGGAACGTTTCCAGGGATGGGGCTTCCACCGCCTCCCTGGCCAACCTGGGACAGTGTTCTACAACTCGCATTGTAAAAAAATTTTTCCTAATATCCAATCTAAATCGACCTCCCTCTATTTTAAAACCATCACAACAGGCCTTACTGAACAGTCTCTCCCCACCTTTCCTGCAGCCCCCTTGAGGTATTGGAAGACCGCTATCAGGTCTCCCCGGAGCCTCCTCTTGAGGGTGAATAGGACTTGCTGCAGCTACTGGTCATTCAACAACGGCGAATCTGCAATGGGGATGGAAGACCACCTACAGCTCCCTTCCAGCGTCCCCACCGTGCACAGGCTGGATTTGGTGCCTTCTGCGTGTCGAGCTGGGCTGTTGTGTTGGAAGATGAACCTCTGGGTGCAAGGCACCCTGGACAGACCCTGCACCACCTCACAGGCAGCTTTGGGGCTGGGGTCACCCCTGCTGCTGCATTACCTCCACGGAGGAGGCGTCAGGACAGGCTGCTTGTGTCTATGCTGGTGAAATAAGTGATTGTAGCATCACAGAATAGCCCAGGTTGGAAGGGACCCCAAAACATCTGGTCTGAACTTTCATGGGAAAGGAAGCCTAGATGAGATCATCTAGCACTTTGAGCGTTCACATCTTGAAAACCTCCAGTGACGAGGGCTCTGCCATGTCCCTGGGGAGGTTGCTCCAGTGAACGACTGTTCTCCCGACAATTCAGGGAGTTCCTCTGGAATTGGACCTCTGTGGTCTACAGCAGCAAGTTAGTGAGGTCCTTGGCAGGTTTTTGGCTTGTGCCAATGACTTTCCAAACCATTCCTGAGCACTGTTGGGAGTTAGCACCAGCCAAGGGAATGTGAGTGTTCCTGTTTGCTCACCACGGCATATACGACAGCTTATCCCACGTCGGATGTGGCCTGATGCCACGTTCCCCCTGGGTTGCCCTCTGCACCCTCAGCCCTCACCCTGACTGCCCATCCCTACCTTTGCCTGAAGAGGGTATTGTCGTAGTATCTGCAGGCTGCCTTCCTGTCACACTTCTTCTCCCAGAGGATGCAGGTCGTGTCGATGGCGCTGCCGTACAGAACGGGTCCCGGCATCCACGCTGGAAGAAAGGGTCAGAGGGGGTTTTGTCATGTTATGGGAGCACCTCTGCCAGGACAGACCCAACCCTGGTTACTTTCCCACGTGCTAAGGTGCTGGAAAGTGGTTGGAGATGGTCGTTTTTGCTGTGGTGCGTGAAGCCACTGATCCTGCACAGAACATCAAGGCTGGATGTGTGTTTGCACGCCACCAAGATGCAAGAAGGTCCTTCTTTCTCATTTCTTTTTGATAGGGGACCATTGCTTACCGCAGGAATGACATCTCTTTCATACCCTATGGGTGTACGCTCCTTCCCATGATGGCAGTGGCACGTTGTGGGAAGGGTAGAACACTGGCCCAGGTTGCCCAGAGAGGCGGTGGATGCCCCATCCCTGGAAACATTCCAGGCCAGGTTGGCCGGGGCTGTGAGCAACCTGATGTGGTTGGAGATGTCCCTGCTCCTGGCAGGGGGTTGGGCTGGGTGGGCTCTAACGGCCCCTTCCCACCCAAACCCTTCTGTGATTCTATGTTTCTATAAAATCAGCACTTCTAGAGCCCTGGGGCTGCTCAGGGATGAAATCCCCACAAACGCCCAAAAGCTGCCATGATTTTCCAGGATGGCATTTTCAACACGTTTTCATTTACCTAAAACTCTCAGCAGCATGAACTGTATCCCAACCGCAAATGATTTGTCTTCAGGCTGGATGCTCCTGAAAAAACAAAACGGAAAGTGTCCCCTCTGGCCTTTCCACCCAGATGGATGTTTCCCTCCCCGGCATCGCACAAAGCCTTACAGCACCTCACCCAAAAAGTAATTTTTCAACCCAACCAGCAAGGACCCCAGGCAGTTCCTGTTTACGTCAGCAAAAGTAATGAAGTTTCCTTCATTAGGGCTAGAGATTACCGCAGCCTTTTCTTGGCCTGAAAAACCTACCGAACTCCGTGAGAGGCAAGGAGGAGCCCGGCCAAATATTTTTGCTTTTAATTTAAAGAATCCGTGTGAGTAAAACACAAACAGAAACCAATATAGCCGCAGGCCCTGCCAAACACAAGCAATACAAGGGACGCTTTTTGTAACTGAAAGAGAAAAGCGATTTATCCATTGAGGAAGTGGGTTTGTTTTTTTTTTTTTTTTTGGAGGTAGGATGCCCCACTGTATATTTCGGTGGTACCCCAGTTTTCTGAAATAAATATTTCAGGCTGTGGTTCCTGCTGAGGTCACACGTGGGAGACGACTGGGTGGCAGAGGACCTTCTCCTCAGGGTCATCCCATCTCAGGGGACTCAGCTTCTCCTTCCTCTCTGACTGCCTGGCGTACGCACAGCTCGCTCATAGCACAAAAGGTGATTTAATAACGTGTGGGAGTCAAGGTAAAAACAGGTTTTAACCACAGCTTTTCCCTAAAAAACAACTGTTTGGAGACCTTTGACCACAGAAATGTGCTTGGAAATATCATGTATAGACTAGCACAGAGATTCCCCCGTGGCTTTTCCCCTCTCTCCCAGCCTCAGCCTCTCTGCCCGTCCCAGACTCCAGCCCCACCAGCCTGGGGCTCGCGTCAAGGCTGGCTCCAGCCTGCCGCTCCCTGCCCCGTAGGCACCTTTCCAGGAGTGCGGGAAACTGGAGTCCTAATTGCTTTTCCGCACCGGGAACGGAGGCTGTGCTGAAGCGACATCCATCAGAAGGAAGGAAGGTAATTAAACTTCTTAACTTAACACGGAGCTGCATTAAAAAGTGCCAGAGTACTGCCATGCTAAATTAATGCGGAGTTAATGGTGCATCTCGTTACTGAGGGATCGGCCGTGGGTGGGGAGAAGGAGCGGGATGGCTGATGGATCTGAAGGTTGTGCTGAGACTGGGAACGGGGGATGTTGAGGGCAACATGGGGTTCCTGCGAGCCCCACGGCCCCATCGGTGGATGGAGGTGCCGTAGGGGCCTGGCGCGGTGTGACACACGTTCACCCACCTTCTTGCCGCAACCTGCCAGTGGACACGCCATTGCCTGCAAGAGCAATTGGCCATCCAGCACTGGTGGCTCCATGACAAAGCCTCCAGCAGCCTGAAATCTTCACTTGCTGCTTAACTCTGCAGGTTTAGGTTGGCTATTAGGAAACTTTACGGAAAGAGTGGTCAGGCACTGGAACAGGCTGCCCAAGGAAGTGGTGGAGTTGTTGAAAGAACAGGTAGAGGTGGCAGTTTGGGACTTAGTAAGCATGGTGGTGTTGGGTTGATGGTTGGACTTGATCTTGGAGGTCTCTTCCAACCTTAAAGATTCATTGATTCTATAATCAGAAGCAACAGCCAAAGAGACCTTGGAAGAGCCTTAGGGAAGAAGGACCAGGGTCTTCAAGAGCAAGTCCTGAAGATCTCTCCAGCTTCAACGTTTGAGACAGGAAACATTCGATGTTTCTGTCCTGCCCAGCCACGCCAGGGCTTTGTTAGCAAAGCACAGCCTGCTCCCAGGACAGACATAGCCTAGAACATGGACAACCACAAGAAGTGCCAGGTGACAGGGAAGTCCCATTCCCCATTCCCTGCACCAACACCTTCAAAAACCATACAAAAGCAATGGGAGGCACTGGGCACGAGGTGCAATAGAGGGCTGATTTAACCCTCCAGTCCCTCAGATGGAGAAAAACTTCCTCCTTGATTCAAGAACCCCTTGGTTTTCCAAAGGCAAGCTCTGGGTGCCTTTTCTGCCATGCTTCAAGGAGTGGCTGCACCTAGACCACAGCCAACCCTGTCTGCTCACCTGAGGATGAGCATGAAGGACGGTGTGTGGGACGTGCTGGCGAGGATCCCCGCCAGGCAGGACAGGACCACAAAGGGCAAGAAGAGGTGGGAGCAGCCAGTGCCACAGGTCCCAGGCTTGGCGAACCCCGCGAGCCCGTTTTCGGAGATACAGCTGCAGTTGGCGTAGTTCTGCAAAAGAGGAGAGAAAATCCAGAGGCTGCTCATCTGCTCGAGGAGGCCCCAGTCCCACCAGGTCCCATGGGCATCACTAGAACATCACACGGGTGAGCACACACAGCTGACAGGGAAGCTGGGACCACCGTGGGACCTTCGACAGCAGTACCCTGCTTCATCTCTCTGCACTTCCAGATGCCCTTGGAAGTGCTCCCAATGTGGACACATCCTTGGCTTGTTCATGCAGGCCCCAGTGATCCCTCTCTACCCGCTGCAGCAATCCTTCTGTGCTCGTGCTTCCACGCCGGAAGACGTTTGCACGCAGGTTTATTTCAACATCATCGTTTGCCAGCTGAACGCTTTGGCATCCTGCGTAAATCTGGACTCCCAGCATGGAAAAACCTCACTCACAGCTGATAAAACATTCAAACCTGACCTGAGCTTACTGGCCTGTGTTACATCTTTTGGAGGAAATCTCCAGGGGAGCAGCCTGGGCTCCATCACCTGTGCCCAGCTTGTCTCCTTCAGACCCTTCCTTCAGCCACTACGTGAAGAGCAGAGCTGGCAATCAAAGTCAGAGCCCAAGCTCAGGGGAGTATTAAATCAGAAAACATTTGCTAGGGGAAAATGTAAAATCTCACCTTTGAGAGAGGGTCATAAATAACTGGCACAGTGTTAGCAAAAGTAAGATGCCCCAGGGCAAGGGATATGGATTTTTTTCTTTTTCTCCAGAATTTAGTCACAATTATTATTTTTTTTTAAACAGGAAACCTCTATTTTTTTTTAAAAATACCTTTAAATAAAATGAGCGTGATCTTATTGTTGCTGGAGGGGGACAGATTCACAGCAGGATGGCAGTTTGCAGAAGGGTGATTCAGAGGCGGGACAGCCCAGGGTCTCCCAAATCCCCGTTCCCCATCACTGCCCGGGGAAGTGGCACAGTCAATGCCCCTAAACGAGATCCAAAAGGAACCGAGCACGAGGCGTGGGAGATTTGGGCAGAAAGGAGACACAACCCCTCCTCTCACCTCTGGGAAAGAGGATTTAATATTTTAAATTAGTCTGGGATTTATCTTCTCCAGTTATCTGAAATTAACTGAACCAAACTGATCATCTGGGGTCCTTCTGCAGCCATGGAGGGAGGGGTGGGTCTCCAGAGGACTCACCACAGCCTATGACAGCTGAGATGAATTTGGGCCAAAGTAGTTAACAAAAATGCAATTAGATAAATTAAAACTCATTCCATCTGTGCAATGGCCACCTTTTACAGAGAATTGGGGTCACGATATTTAGGGGACTCACATGGAGCCAAATGGAGACAAAGGGCTGAAGACGTACGCAACAGAGTCACAAGGCAGGGATCTGCCCCTTCCATTTGAAACCTCGGAGGTTTTTAGAGCAGGGAGCATGACCCTGGCTGCAAAAACCTCCGAGCAGCAGGGAAAAGCCACAAAGCCACCAGTGGCCTGTCTCTGTCTGGGGACACTGCAAGGTCCTGCTCTTGGGCAGAGTTTGCAGGCGAACACAAAATCGAGGGACATCGGACGATGTAAAAAAATCTCTTTCAGCATACAAGAGCTTTCAAATGGGAGTGTTAAAACCAAGCTGGCACTGTGCAAGCTTTCTCTGGAACGGTTGCAGCAAAGCTGAGCACAAAATCGCAGGTTTTCCCACACCACTGGGAGGGTTTCTAGAAACCCAGGCATTTGGGACATGGAAAGTAGGCAACAGGTCCCTGCACTGGGAAAGAATTGCTGAAAATAGTGAGAAAGGTGTAAAACAGCAGAGAAAGCAGGAGTTGGAGGAATGCCATAAAATGCGATAATCTAATTTTTCCTTTCCTGCAATAATACCCAAAAACGGAGAGGGACTGAGGTTGCTCTGCGGACACCTGAGCTTCTAGTCCAGCATGACAAAGGAGCAGAGCGCAGGATCCACAGCCACGTCACTGTGTGCCATGAGCTCATCTGGCCCAGGGAGATGCGACACGCTCCAGCTACCACGTGCTGGCATGTGGCTCGGCGTTTATAACAACATACGGAGATACAGTCCCCGCGTGGAAGAAGCTCTCACCCAACTTAAATTGGGTAAAGATGCATCATTAGGTGGAAAGAAGGGAACGGAAGGTGTGGAGCGGTGCGGTGCAGTGTGGGAAGAGAAGAGAAGAGAAGAGAAGAGAAGAGAAGAGAAGAGAAGAGAGGAGAGGAGAGGAGAGGAGAGGAGAGGAGAGGAGAGGAGAGGAGAGGAGAGGAGAGGAGAGGAGAGGAGAGGAGAGGAGAGGAGAGGAGAGGAGAGGAGAGGAGAGGAGAGGAGAGGAGAGGAGAGGAGAGGAGAGGAGAGGAGAGGAGAGGAGAGGAGAGGAGAGGAGAGGAGAGGAGAGGAGAGGAGAGGAGAGGAGAGGAGAGGAGAGGAGAGGAGAGGAGAGGAGAGGAGAGGAGAGGAGAGGAGAGGAGAGGAGAGGAGAGGAGAGGAGAGGAGAGGAGAGGAGAGGAGAGGAGAGGAGAGGAGAGGAGAGGAGAGGAGAGGAGAGGAGAGGAGAGGAGAGGAGAGGAGAGGAGAGGAGAGGAGAGGAGAGGAGAGGAGAGGAGAGGAGAGGAGAGGAGAGGAGAGGAGAGGAGAGGAGAGGAGAGGAGAGGAGAGGAGAGGAGAGGAGAGGAGAGGAGAGGAGAGGAGAGGAGAGGAGAGGAGAGGAGAGGAGAGGAGAGGAGAGGAGAGGAGAGGAGAGGAGAGGAGAGGAGAGGAGAAGAGAGAAGGATCTGCTGTACAAAAGGCAGGCAGAGGGATGCAGAAGAGCACATTTGGGACTAAGCGCTGGCAGAAAGCATAATTGTTATTAAAATGAAGTGCTGTTAATTAACAAAATGCTGCTAAAAAGTGCCCAAACAGTCCCATGCTGCCACTGCATCCTGTGCCAAGAACACAGTGGAAAACTACTCACCCTACATGGATTGCTAACGTTTCTCAGATAGGTATTTGCATTGGCAAGTGTTTCCTCGCTGTTTAGTTGTTGAACTGTATCGCCTGGAGACCCAACAGACAATTGACACTGTGAAAATTCAGCCCGATTGGGGTTTTGGTGACAGGCAGGGAGCAGCAGAGGAGAGGGAAGCAGATGGCAGCAAAAGAACCTTGCCAGGTCTGCAAACGACGGGAAAGTCAGGAGCAAAAACCTGTTTCTCTAGCATCTGCATTGGGACTCTGTCACTAAATTATCTTCTCACGAAGACGCTTGGCTTGACAACCGGTACTTATGCAGTGTGCAACCAGATCACGAGTTTTTAACCTGCAAATCTGGGGGCTGAAAGGTGGAATAACATTGCTCTAACGAGGTCCTCCCAGAGCACTCACTGAAAGTCTGCTAAATGTCATGGAATCATAGACTCCTTAAGGTTAGGAGATCTCCAAGTTCATCAAGTCCAACCATCAACCTAACACCACTATGTCAGTGCTATGTGTCCTGGGGCAATGGTCCCTCTGGGTTCAGCTTGCCCAGAGCACACAGAGCTGCTCCCTGAGTCCCCAAAAGCAAGGTTTATCTCCCCTCTCTTCATCTATAGACGCAGCACAGCTAAAATAAGTTCTGTGATGGAAACACCCAAGGTGCTTCTGCAACTGCAGATATCAGTTGAGCATTCTCAGCTGGTATTTCCTCCAAGTCTGCAGGAGGGCAATTTGGACCAAGTCCAGTTTTGTGTCTTGCTTCAGCAAAAAAAAAAAAAAAAATAAAAAATTGTTCATTCTAGGCTCTGAGCAGTATTTTAGGTAAAGCCCAAGCCAGCACCATTGGGTGAGCAGTTTGGGGGATACCTGCTGCAAGACACCGAGGTATGTGAAGATGTATGCCACCAGCATTGACATTTTGCCTTCACAGCCCTGGATAAATGGAAACACTTGGACTGTATCCAGTTTCAGAGAACTTCAGGCTTGTGATTCTAAATTGGTAGCCTGGTTTTGGTAGGCCCTTACTCAAGGAACACTGATGGGGCTATTCATAGCAGGAGCCTGGAAGTGGGCTGATTCAGTCCTATGGAGAAAGCATCCCTTGAGTGCAAGAGGCATCTATGGGCTTGGGGTCATGCTAGGTGGTTTGATTAGCCCTTCCCATACTGCACATCCTCCTGTCCTACCACAGAAAACACAGCTAAGAAAGGTCACCTTGTTGGTCACCATTGAGGTGGGAAGAGAAAGCAGAAGGTCTCTGCATTTTCCATGCAAAAAAATCCACCCAAGGGTTTGAGGAGCAAAACCTGACTTGGAGGGGAGCAGTGGATGGGGAAGGACACCTTGACATTCTGAAAGGCTGGATACATAAAACGTTTCTGCCTGCTACTTTGGCCAAGGACCTGTCCTGGAAAGGGCTGCATTATACTGGAGAGTGCTAAGAGACACCATCTACAAATGGTTTTCCTGAGACGTTCTCAACCTTCCCCTGCTCATCCCACAGGGTCGTGCAGAGCTTGTCCAACGGACATCAGAAAACCTAATTGCCAGAGTTGAGCGCTGCATTGGTCACCCCTCAAAGCCAGGACATGAGCGCGGTGGGAATGACTCACCAGGACTGAGTTGTCTGCATCGATATTCACGGCTCTGCAGCCGGCGGAACAGGGCGAGATGTATTCGACAGCGTTAGAGCCGCAGATGGGGTTATAGGCTTTCTCGGGGCAATTACACTGGAGGTTACATTCCAAGGCGTGGTGTCCAAATTCAGAGCTACAGCAGGAAGAAAATATTCATGCATTGTCTTCAGCATCATTAAAATACACCTTATATAGAAAATATACTGCATGTATACTGAGATTAGTAAAGAAACACTTGATTGCTTAACAAAACTTTCCCCATACGTAAGTGAGAACCCACAGAAATTCCACTATTGTGCCCCAAAACCTTTGCTCTGCCTGGGTAAAGCATCCTGACCAGAGATGGTCAGGGAGTCACCCACTTCCTTCATATTTGGCCCCAAACATGGGCTCTTGGGGTATTTGCAACACCACGCTGTGGGAGGTGGTGAGCTTCCCGCTGAGGGCTCGGACCAGCTTCCACTGAGACCACAGGATGCTGAGCACGTGAATTTACAGAAACTGGATTGAGCCTTGAGGGAAGACAAGAAGGTCCTGCCCACGTTTAGCTGTGTAGGGAAGCAGCCACAGCTTTTAAGGTGTGATCCCAGGGCTGGCCCCTGCCCAAATTATTCACCCGTGAGCAACGCGCCACACTTTCCAAGATGAAATTTTAATCTTGTGTTGTTTGTGTTAAAAAAAATGTGTTTACTTTGGGCTTCAAAACCAGCCAATGAAGTTAGAAGGATTCAGTGTTTATTCACAAAAGCATTAATTTCTAGCCTTATTTTATCACCATTAACTGTTTCTCATGAGGGAACAAACCCATTTCTGAGTATCCTGCTTAACTGTCACCTCCGCCCCCAGGAGTGCAGCTGGGGATGGGGGGTACCCACAGCCCTGGGAATCACCCACCCGTGCCCGGCTTAGCTGGTACCTCTCGCTGTAGGTAACGCCCGCGACCTTCTGCGTCGGGCAGCCGAGGAAGAGGAGGGGGAAAGCCACCAGCAGGCAGAGGAACATGCCGAGGACGCACATGGCGCTGCATTGCCTCAGGGACATCTGGAACCGCTTCAGGATGGCACCACCCACCACAATCCCGACCATGGCCCCAGGGATGTTCACGGCACCTGGGGAGAGGCAGGTCCTTGTTTTCCATCCTCCCAGCTGTATCAGTCCCTTTGTTACAGCGAAGGCCCAGAGGATTTGTTGGATTCCTATTTTCCTATTTGGGGGACCAAGGGTTTTGCAGGGACTGATGGAATAATGCTAAGAAAAAGCAGTTTTGCAAAAACTCTGGGACCCCACAGCAAACTGTCTTGTATCTGTGCCTGGAAGAGATAGGGACCAGTGAAAAGCTATGCTTAATCCAGCAAAGGTGATTTTTCAGTGTAGACAGGAGAAAAAAAATCAATGAAACATGGAGAGAATATTTAATTTCTGCGTAATGCAGTGACGTGCCCACTGCTGCTGCCGTCATTACAAAATTGTGAAGATTTCCAGGACAGACTTGGCATTTTGCAAAAGCCACCTTACAATGGGATACCAAAGAAGTGCAACCTGTTTAATTCAACAAAGAATCAACAGGGAGGTTGCTTTCACCCATAAATACCCGCAGGAGGAAGGGATTTCCAAAAAGCGTTTGGTTCAACAAGAAAAAGGCGAAGTGAGATTCAGCAGCTGGCAAGAAAAGCTAGATAAATCTGTGCAAGAAATACGGTGCACGCCTTGGGTAAATCAAGCCCGGGAACAACCGAGCAGGGCACATCAGTGGAGGACACCGCCGCTTCAGTGTTTAACCTTTCTGCCTGTATTTAGCACGGGATGCTGGGCTTTGCCAGTCCGCTCCGCTCACTTCCTTCTGATTTATTTGTTGCAGGCTTCAGAAGGCTCTTTCTCTGAGGATGCATGCTGCTTGTTCAAATATACATTTAAAATACTTCTGTGTCCGGATCTCTGAACTCTCCAACTGATTACAAGAGTAGGGCTTTATTCTTCGTATTTTTATTATCACAACAAGCTGGCACAGGGACAGCCGAGCCCCAGACAGGACATTCTGGATATCACAATACAAGGAAAAGCGGTCTAATCTCATGAGCACATATCCTGCTTAACACTCATGCCTTTCCTTCTTAACAATACCGACAGCCAGCAATTAACCCAACCGTTACGAGCAATTAGTTTAAATACAGCAAACCTTTTGAAGAGTTTAGGCATGATTACGGCCACAGCCTGACTGGCCTTTTGCTCCAAAGTGCCTTAAAAATGCCTGCATACATCACAGCAGTTTTTAATTTTATTTACTACCTGCTTTTTAAAAGACCCTTAACCCAATGATTGATGTAAAGTAACTCCTGCTCCGGAAACGTGCACAATTCGTATCTGACGTTTATTTGCTCCCTTGGTGCAATGACTTGGTCTCCTCTCCTTGATTATAGTGAACAGCTTTAGGTAATAAACATTTCTCCACATCTTAAAAGGTTTTATTCCAGCAAGCTCAGGTTGCAACGTAAAGGAAGGAAGGTAGAGAAATCATATGGGCAAGGACCCGGTGCCGTGTCTGTCTGTAGGTCATGGAAGGAGACCGGCAGCTCCAGAGGGAAGGTGCCTCTCTAGTCATCTCTAGATTATTTTCTAAGAGGTGCTCAAAAGCTGGCAAGCCTTGACAGCAGCACTTACCGATGATCATGTTGGCCAAGGAAGCCGTCAGGGAGAACTGTCGCTCCAGGAACTTCCCCATGAACGTTGCTAAACCAGCAACCATGGCAGAGAGGTTGACCTGAGCCAACACCACCAGCAGGTAGACGGGATGACGCAGGTTCCTCAACAGGACCAGAGGAAAATCTGAAAGGAAAAGGGGAAACCTGTTGCATAGAGAGGAGGTGTACAGCAAAATACTAACCCACAGAAAGTGGTAAAGCTTGGCATTTTCCTTCAATTTTTGTACAGAATTAACTCTTTAGGAGTGCTGAGCTCTTCTGACCATTTCTTTTACAAAAGGGAAGAATGCTTTCAGGGCTTATCATTTCAGGGCTTGATTATGTCACTATTTAAATATTTAAAAGTCGGAAAGGGAAAGGGAAAGGGAAAGGGAAAGGGAAAGGGAAAGGGAAAGGGAAAGGGAAAGGGAAAGGGAAGAAAGGAAAAGGAAAGAAAGGAAAAGGAAAGAAAGGGAAGAGAAGAGAAGAGAAGAGAAGAGAAGAGAAGAGAAGAGAAGAAAAGAAAAGAAAAGAAAAGAAAAGAAAAGAAAAGAAAAGAAAAGAAAAGAAAAGAAAAGAAAAGAAAAGAAAAGAAAAGAAAAGAAAAAGAAAAAGAAAAGAAAAGAAAAGAAAAGAAAAGAAAAGAAAAGAAAAGAAAAGAGAAAAGAAAAGAAAAGAGAAAAGAAAAGAAAAGAAAAGAAAAGAAAAGAAAAGAGAAAAGAAAAGAAAAGAAAAGAAAAGAAAAGAAAAGAAAAGAAAAGAAAAGAGAAAAGAAAAGAAAAGAAAAGAAAAGAAAAGAAAAGAAAAGAAAAGAAAAGAAAAGAAAAGAAAAGAAAAGAAAAGAAAAGAAAAGAAAAGAAAAGAAAAGAAAAGAAAAGAAAAGAAAAGAAAAAAATTTCAGTTGGAAGGGACCAGCAATGATCATCTGGTCCAACTGCCTGACCGATTCAGGGCTGAACAATTTAAAGCGTGTTGTTGAGGACATTGTCCAAATGCCTCCCAAACACTGACAGGCTTGGGGCATTGACCGCCTCTCCAGGAAGCCTGTTCCAGAGTTTGACCACCCTCTTGGTAAATAAATGTTTCCTCAGTAAACTCTAAATGAAGCATCTTGACCCAAGGAAAACTGATATCTCACATCAACACTTGGGTGATGTGCTCAAGCAACCTGAATATCTGCTAATGCAGAGGACAAATCTGCTGCCTTCAGCATCAGCAACACCTCAGCATCAGCAACATCTCAGCACCAGCGATACCTCAGCCTCAGCTGAATCTCTGTGAACACTGCCTATATCTCCTGCCTTCAACAAGTGGACTCTACCGGGATGGCTGGGAGCAAAATCGAAACCTGCATGTCTTTCCCCCACCACCCGCGGCTGAGGGCTGCAGCGTTGAGTGATTACAGGGGCTGCTGCAAACACAGCCTCAATTTCTCTCCCTGAAGCTCTCTGGTAGGGCTTGTGCTAAAACAAATACAAAAGTAGCTGGGAAGTCATTAAAAGCTAATTTATTTGTTTGCTGTGGTTGCAATTTCTATGTCCTTTTTGTTTCAACCATAAAAATTTATTTTTGATTACATTCCAGCAAAATCTCCTGTGGCTGAACCCTCACTGCTTGAGAAAAAGATATCTTCAGCCCACTCAGCCAAGACAGCTGCCGCGGGAATCAGGATGCCCGATGCTGACACCCTCCAGCTGGGAGGCTGCAGTTCTCCAGTTTGGAGAGATTTCTCCATTGTGCACATCCCGAACCCACTTTCTGCTCCCCCCTGAACCATGGCTTTTCCCCCGTGCCCTTCGGCTGGATTTGCAGCACGCAAGGAAAAAGCCGTGCGTAAGGGCAACTTCCACACAAACAGCTGATGAGTTTCCCAGATGAGGGCTCTGAAAGTCAATATGCTGGAGCAGAGATAAGGAATTAACAGGGAGGATTAATGCAAGGGCCTGTCATAAATTAATGGTGTTAATTCTTAGCTGCTCACAAACAATCGGGACAATTTTTATATCTGCTCCAGCACAGAGGCAGTGGGGCACCGCAGAGGGAGAACGATCTGGTGCTTGTCTAGGAGTTGTCCCAAGCTGTGTATTTGTTTTAGTTACACTAAAAAGTTATGTGAAGAGCAAAGGTCCCTCTACGGATGTGAGGGGGTCCTCCGTGCGGAAAGGCAAAGCTCCCGGTGGGAGTATCACCTCTCCTGCTCAACACCCTGCTCTCAGGGTTGGGCAAGACATTGAGAAACAGCAAGCTCAGGGTGCTAGAGAGGGTCCAAGCACACAAGACAAGTTCAAGGACCCTGGAATACTGACATGATGGAGAGTTGGGAGGCTAGCAGTCAACTGGAGAGGGAATGAGTTGCCATGACATCTATGCGCTAGACCAAGATGAACCCCAAAGAAGGGAGGTGGCTTTGCTCTTAAGTATCAATAGAAGTCTTGCCTTTTGAACCACATTCTCACTTAGTTTACATACTGGAATATCTCACACATATGGCAAATACGAAATCTCAACTCGCTTGCTGAAAGATTTCCCGAGAGGTAATCCAGCCTTTTGTGGGAATTAGTGGGAATTTTCCACCAAGGAGACTTATTTTCCCGGGAATTCTCCGTCCTTTTCAATTCAACTACACCCCCTCTACCACCTCACATCAGAGCTATAAAGCTGCGGCAGTGAGCAGGTCTCCTGCCTCATGGTGGGAGGCAGCAGTATTGCCATCCTCTGCCATCATCATCTCATGACTAAATCAATCTTCCTTATGGCTCCAGAGAGGAAGCTAGGCAGATGCTAAAAGCAAGTGGAAACTTTAAAATAATAATAAAAAATATCCTTGAAACTATCTTTAGGCACCATGCAGAAACAAACAAGTCACAAGCCCAGCGTTTTAATTGCTTTGAAGATCACCTTTAATGGATTAATTCCCAGTATGCACAACAGAAGCTGAACGTCCTCCCAGGTGTTTTCAACAGAAGCCTGGAAATTAGCAATGGAAATTACTTCAGGCTAGCTAAATCCTTCTTTCTTGATCACTGTGAGCAGGTTCAGTGCCCACAAAAGGAGCGCTTTGTGCGTACGACGAGGAGGGCTCAACCCAATGTCATCCAGCGCATCTGCGCGAGAGCCAAGATCGTTCCCCACAGTGCTTTGACTTTCCTCCTTTTGAATAACTCCAGCGAGTGGAGCCTCCTCCCTTCTTGGGTAGTTGACCTCATTGTTTGGAAAGGTCCCCAGGGCTCTGCCTGAGTATTTATCCTGTACACAGCTTCATCCTGTTATTGCTGATTGTGGATGGAAAAGCTCTTCCTGTCCTTGAGGCCGAGTTTCCAGGGCTTTGCAAACTGCTCTCTGCTTATCACATCTTGCCCCAGAAAGACTGAAAGCCCAGTGGCTACCAGAGAAATGGAGAAAGTGAAGGACCTCACGGGATGGGCTCTAACCCGTTCTCTTTTTGTTCCCAATAAACTGCAAAAAAAATGCCCGCAAGCCTTATTTCGCTCTCAGTTATCTCCATGTGCACTGAAGCAACAGAACAAATGACAAAATGCATTTCCTTCTCCATGATCATGCTTCATTTTGCATCGTTTAAGCCAAAATAAGTGACTAAACAGCATTTCTGAACATCTTTCTTCTCCAGGTCAGCAAAGTAATTTAAGGCTTGCCTCTGCCAAGCCCTTAAGAAAATGACGAATGCTCTTCAGTCTTGTTCTCCTCATGGAGCAGCCTCAAGTGCTTTGCTGAATCACAGCCTAACCAGGCAGTGCCTTTCTCATCTGGATTTCCCCCAGGCTTGGGCCAGTTGTCCCTGTTCCCTCCAGCTGCCAGGCAAAGGGACACTTCCCAACGGGAGATGCTGCCTTCCTCCCGGGCAAGGCGTTCTTGGTGCCAGGTTGAGTTTGCAGCCATCCTGCATGGGTGGCCCGTGTGAAAGCGTGAGGCCAGTTTGAAAACTGAGCCAGCTCCAAGTGTTGACTCAACTGATTCCAACCCCAAGTGCTTTGTTTGACCCAATGCTGATGGTTCAAAGTGCCTTCTAACTGAAAGAGGATGAAGACCTGCAGATGAGCCAAATAAAGAAGCACAGCTCTCATCTCCAGGGCCTTTTTACGACCTGCTTGAGGTATTTAAAGACCTCAGTTGTGTTCAGACACCTCAACCAGAGGGAGGACTCTGTCTTATAAGGGATGTGGGAGGAACAAGACTGAAATATTGTAGGGAAAAATCTGAGATCTTGTGTGGTCCCTGTTTGATCCAGTCCCTGCTGGTATCCTAACGCTTTCCTTCACCGTACCCCAAAGAGGGGATCCATAGCCATCAGCGACCTTCATCCCACTCCAAAGAGGGGACCCATAGTCATCAGTGACCTTCATTCCACCCTGAACAGGGGACCTATAACCATCAGTGACCTTCATCCCACTCCAAAGAGGGGATCCATAACCATTAGCGACCCTCATCCCACCCTGAACAGGGGACCCATAGCCATCAGTGAACAGGCAACCCATAGACATCAATGTTGTGCAGATGCCAGATGCAATCAGAAAAAAACCAAGGAGGTACGACTCAAAGGTTTCACCCCACAACCCCATCAGTTCCAGCCCCCTGCGACCAGCAAAGCGAGATCCCTCTCCTTCAGGAATCGGGTCATCCTTTTGTGCTGGGGTGTGGTGTGAAAAGGGCTCACTGTGAGCGCGGTACAGGGACCAGGCTGTCCTACAGCATTTCTCCATCACGTGTGTTTCATTCTGCCTCTCTCTTCAAACAACAGAAGGTATAACATTGCAAGGTGATTCAGGCTGGAAAATCTCCAAATGCTGTTTTCATAAACTATCGTGCAGAGAAGAATAGTAAAAATAGAGAGGAAAGAATGCTTGGTGAAGGAAAGAGGAGACAAAATAAGTAGGGGAGTCACAAAATGGGAGGTAAAATTCTCTTTCTAGAGACTCATAGATGAGCTAGCACCCAAGTCTTTAGACTTCACCTGAATTGTCTCCATCTAACCATCACACACCAGCTACCATTCAGTTTCTGACTCTAAAAAGTCTTTCGTATCAGAGATCCCAGCGATTTCAGCAATAATACAGACACTGCATATTTTTTTTCAGGATTGGGCTTTAGGGGATAAATTCTCAGAAATAATGAATTTATTAGCACAGCTCCCACAGCCCTGGCAACAGCAGCCCTGATGCGAGCCCTGAGCCAAACCTGCAGCTCGAGCAGAGGCAAGACATTCCCTTCTCTCATCACCTGGGAGCAGGGAGCTCATTTTTATTCATTTTTCAGAAGCAAAGAGCAGAGTGTTGGTGTGGAAATCCCATCTGAGCGCTATAAATCTGTTCCCATGCAATTGCTTCCATCACACGGGTTTTTATACGACAGTGCAACAAGGTCGGGGGGGGAATAAGCCCCCGACTTGCTCCTCTAATTTAGCATCAGGCCAGCGAGCAATTGGTGCAGCTAGCAGAATAAAAACCTGCCCACGCTCGTCTGGCTGTGCCTGCCCTGCACTGACCTTAATAAAACAGAGAATTTCCAATAAATCAAAGGGATGATATTCAGGAAATATGGAGGAAGCCGGCACGGATTGACTTCGGAGGGTCACTTTTCTTAAGTAATTGCCAAACTGCAGAGTATTTCCTTCAAAATAAACAGCCCTGAGCGGTAACCTCCACAGCCCGAAGCCCAGCTGATTCCCTTCAGCACAAAGAGCCCGCTCATTTCCAAACAAGCTAATTGTGCTGGATTAAGATCACTCTGTACAAACATGCATCAGATTTTAACTGCCCGGACCCTGGCTCCAGGCAGGGCCGGCCATCCTCGGCGGGACGGGGAGGGCAGCCTGGCTCAGATACTGTCACCAGCCTTGGAAGAGGAGGTCTGAGGAGCTTTTTGGGGATGAAGAGCTGCTCATGCTCCTGGGGGTCTGATTCCTGCTACGACCTGAGAGCTGAGCAATAGGGGCTGGATGCACCCAAGCTGCAAAACCCCTCTAACTGGGGGGGCTTTTTCCCTTCCCATGGCTCTGCTCCAGGCTCACAGCTTGCACCACTCTTCCCTGCCTGGTGTTGGGCTCCGATGAGGTTTTGGCCTCCGTTTCCCGTTGCCCAGGTGAGCCATAAAGCCACGCAGCCTTTGAGACCTACCAACCCCGGATGCTTGGATCAGCATGAGGTGGAGCGGGGTAGTCTGGACGTGATGGCAAGACCAGGGAGAGATCTGCAGATCTAATTAAACCCAATAGTACACCTAAGTTGCATCTCGAAAAGCTTATCTAGGAGGTAGGCTGACCACAGGGAGGAACATCACTTTTTCTTAGCACCAGGACATACGTTTGTGCAAGCAGAGAAACCCCGTCCAAGCGGGAGACAGGGGATGCACACACTTACGTTTGATGAACTGCGTTAGAGAGAGGTTTTGCACGTGTTCGGACTTCGACCTGAGCTGGCTGAGCATGTTCTCCTTCTTCTTGCCTTTTCTCTCCTTCCCACTCACCACCTGGGGACAGACCAGAGGCTGTCACTGCACCGACCATGCCAAAATTTCCACCCAAATTCCTTTTTCCCTCCCAAATCACAACAAGACAGTAGCCCATGCCTCTTGCAGATGGAGTTTGCAATGTTCCTGGGCTTGGCCAGCACTGCCCACGTCCAGCGTGGGATGCGCAGCTGCTGCCGACCAGCCGTCCTCCCACCAACAGCTGCTGCTCGGTACCCACGCCGTTGGGTTTCCGATGGGGCTAAGAGCGTCCATGTCTGTGTTACAGGAGTAAGAGCCAGCTTCCCTGCCTTTCCCAACAGGAATGAATCATATTTCATCAACATCGAGCTGGGCCATTACCCAGGTGCAGCACACCGCGTGCCCAGCTGGCATGAATATGGAAATTCAGGAGGTGTTCCAAGTGGAAATTCAGGAAATGCAGGCCTTTGCATTGGGAAAGATGGATACCCTTAGGGAGACGCTCTTCTTCCCCAGTTTCACCCCTGTGTGCGGGGCAAGCAGACACAGGAACCCAAGGAGCGGTGCACCTAGACCTCCACCCAAAGCAGGTTTGGGCACTGGTTTTGGGTGGAGGAAGAGCATTTCCCCTGCGTCTCCGGGTGTACCGTAACAAGCTGTCCTCCCTGCGACCAGCAAGGATAGCGGGCAGCAATTGTAGGAGGAAAAGATCCAGGCGAGGAGGGGGTCTGGGATGGAGGGAAAATATTTTTCACCTCCCAAGCCAAGAGGGGCTGACCCAGAGCCATCTGGAGCAGGTGGGCACGGGGAGCAACCACAGACCACTCACCTCTCCCAGCTCCTTTCCATTCTTCTCCTGCTCCTGGAAACCCCACATGAATGTTAGCAACTCCTACTCTTTTTAATGCTTTGAATTTTTTTTTTTTTAGCCACGTCTTTCCCACTGAACAGCAGCAGCACAGAAGGGACATCCTCTCCCATCCTGGTCCATGGAAGAGAACAGATCCTGCAGCTCCCCGCCTTTATTCCTTCTCTGTTTAGAGGAACGACACTTTGCAGCTGGAGGCCAGGCATCTCTGCTTAATTTAGCCTCAACTGGTGCCTGCAGGGCATTAATCCATGTGCCCCGGGTGTCAAAGAGGTGCTGACAGAAGAGGAGAGGTGGAAGGTGGAGGGTTTGGGTCATCTAAGGTCCATCCCAGCCTCATTAGACAACTGCACAGCCAAGGCAAGCGTCCAACATCCCGTCAGCAAGCGGGAGGCCAAGGGAGAGGAGCATCCTCTATTCGGCAGGCTTTTAGGGGAACCACTGGACGGACGGCATTAATTAAATTAGATGTACTACTCTACATGTGAAACAGCAGAAAGTGTTCGGGGGGAGTGCGGTTTTCCCGGGAAACCACAGCGTATTTTCAGCCAGAAAGCCAGAGCCAGCGGCCCCGTCTTTGCAACGGCACTGCTACAAATCTCCACACAAATTAAATATGAGTCAGACAAACGAGTTCGTTCAACAGAAATTAGAGGTTCTTAATTCACAGGAAAAAAAAAAAAACGGACAGCTTTTTGGCCAAAATTATCTCTTTCCCTTTGAAACCGACGCTGATTATTAAATGTGGGAGAGGTCAAAATGTCCCGTGCTGCGAATGCCACCTCCCTTTTTTGAAAAGCCTCTACAAGGCAAAAGTGATAAAGCTCCGTTCATGGTTTTTATTGGTAGAGCTCGGTCGTTAATACATTTTTCAAACGCAAAGATAAAATCCAGCTTCCTTTCACTTTTCAATTAGGTTGCAGGGTCTCTTCTCTCTGCTCTAAAACATTCAAGCTGTTACTGACTGTGGCTTTCTCATCTTCCAGCTGTTTGTACATCAGAGAGCTAACAGTCTGCTGGGCGCTGTCTGCACATCAAAAAAAATTTAAAAAAAAAGGGAAAAAAAATAGAAAAAGCCCCAAATGCCCCCAAATTCCCCAACCCAGGATGCCTTTGTGTGAGCGCAGCCCTTGCAAGCGGGATATTTCCGTGCACATCATCTGGGTTAGCACCCACTCCGGGAGCTGGGACGGGATTTTGAGATTACTCAGAGCAGACGACTTGGCAAGCCGGAGTCAGTAGGCGCAATAACGTGGGCTGGTTGCTCAGCGCTACCCCGGCCGTCTGCCGCAGCATCACGCCAAGGGAAAACAAACACATGTGGGAAATATCTTGCAAAATGTCCCTCCACGTGGATTTTTCAGGACGAAAAGGATTCGGTTTCCTGGTGCACATCGACCAGGCTCTTGTTGTGTCTCATGTTTTCGCAATGGGATTTTACCTCATTTTATCACTTCTAGCCTCGTGGGGGGATGGAGGGGGCAGACAGGCTTTTGAGGAAGGAGGATGAAGCTCCTTCACGCTTTGCATTAGGAGGAGCATCCCTAACCCGACCTCCACCCGGGGAAAGTCCCCGTTTCCCTTCACGGACATGTGAAACACTACATCCCTGGAAACATTCCAAGCCAGGTTGGCCGGGGCTCCGAGAGACCTGATGTGGTTGGAGATGTCCCTGCTCTTTGCAGGGGGGTTGGGCTGGATGGGTTTTGAAGGTCCCTTCCCACCCAAACCATTCCATGATTCTATGAAAGGCGAGCAAAGGCAGCTTGCCCGCGAGCTGGGCTCCTGCTTTCACCCGCCTGCTATTGCATCTTTGAGAAGGGCAGCCAGAGGTGCTGGCAGCCTGTTTTTATCCAAATACGCCACTGGAAAAGGGGATAAATGACCTGCTCTGTGATGGAGAGGCTTTCCTTGCTTAATTTGAGGCTTCTGCAGAGTTTCCTTCCGGCTGTGCAGAACCTGGTGCTCCCAGCTCAGTGAAAAACAAGGTCAGCAGAGCTCTTTTCATATTAAACAAACAAAGTGTAAAACCTCACAGCTCGAAAAAGAACTATTTTCCTCCTGAGAGGGTCATGCTCCCTATAAACACTTCATTATGCCTCTTCCAGCAAGTGCGGGTCCCACCAGGGACCCTATTTCCTAGAGCGTCCAAACAACCGGCCGACGGGAGGATTATTTTTAGCCACCGTTTGAGCCTGTCTTTAAAGATCCCTGGGGAAAATCCGAATGTAGAGACCAACCCATTCCTGTAACGTGCCAGTGGCACCATCACGCCGTGCCGCTTGGCCCCTGGTTGCTCCCTGTATTTCTCGGCTGCCTTTGCTGCGATTTAGGAGCTTTAATGATGCAGCCGCAGAGCATCGCAGCCCCAGGAGCAAAGGTTTCCAGACAAAAACTTAGATTTCCCCATCCCTGCCCTTCAACCTTTCCCCACTAACTGATAACCCAAAGAGGAGCAGGCGTTTAAGAGAGTTCCCTGTCAGTTATTTTCATTTCAGCTTTTTGTGTGCGCTGGAAGCGCACCAGGTCACAACCGAATGAATGTGGGAGGGTTTGTACAAACGCAGGCAGCCCGTCCCACGACAGAAACTGCAGAAGTTATTTTTCACTTCCCCAAGCGCCGTTTCACAATCTCTCTGCCCGCACGGAAGGGTCAAGCCGCTGCCCCAGCACCATCCCACCACGCTGGACCTGGGATGTCCACTGGGACTTCTGGAGACAACTCCAGACAGAGCTGGCAGCTGTTTGCACCCTGCAAATACTTTCTGCAGGTTGGGAAGTCCCCAGCTACCGTGGCAAGGAAAGGTCCTTACAGGCTCGGGCATGCTGGTGCAATCCCATGATGTAGCCGAGAGCAGCACCAGCATCCACGGGACACCCTCAGGGCAGGGTAGGAGGGGTCCTGGCTGCATTTTACCTGCAGGAGCTTCTCCTCATCACAAACCTTCTGCTTCGGGATTGGTGGAACAGGGGTTGCCTGGACCTTGCCAAGCAACGCCACCTCCAGCAGGAACAGCCATGCCACGTACATCTCCTCCAGGATGGAGGTACACGTCCAGCTTGGCATTCCCCTCTTTCCCCAAGTGTCTGCTCCAAATATCCAGCAGGGAAATTGAAAGTAAAATTTGGAGATATGGTACAGATGATAGAAGACATGTCCCCTGCCATCCCATCAGAAAACCCCAGCAGATGCACTTTGCTAGGCCAGCACAGAGTCGTGTTTCTGCACGCCCTGAGCACTCCCACAGTTCACATCCCTCCAGTGTCATCGTGAATCATAGAATCCTAAGGTTGGAAGAGACCTCCAAGATCATCAAGTCCAACTGTCAAACACCCCAAGAAATCCACCTCCTCTGTTCTGCAAAGGATCTCATCTCCTAGCTTCTTCCAGCCTCTCCATCCCGTCCCACAGGAGATGACCTCGCCTCTTCCACCTCCTCCATTAGCAACGTCAAGGAAGGAGCATGGTTCCTTTCCACCCCATTTCTGCACTTCTCCCAGTTGAAGTGCCACACATGAAACTTTGAGATGAAGGATTCAACACAAAAGAGGCATCATCCGGCTCATCTCTTCTGGTTGGCACCATCTGGGGTCCCCCAGAGGGATGGGCTACCTTGGATTAGGGGCTGATGGATCAGCAGCAGCTTATTCTCCCTCCTCAACAACATCAGTGTTTAAATAAATAAAGGGAATGCAGTAGATCTAATCTCTACAAACCTGGGCAAAGCAGAACATGCAGCACCAAATGAGAAACCATTAGCTAAACATGAAAATTAAGAAAGAAAACACAACATGGCTAAATGGTGGCTTCCTTGGTGGAGAACACATGTACTACTTGACCTGCAGAGAAGGAGGAAGGTGGGAATTATCCATATGGAGTGGGCTGGGACATCATGTACAAAAAACTAGGCAATTAGAGGGCTGAAATAACAGAAACTGAACCAAACTTAGTGCCAAGTGCACAGCCATGCACTTATGGTTTAAAAATAACTTCTGCTGCATGGCTGGAAATGTTGGAGATGAGAGGAGGAGAATGACGTAGCTTCAGGTCTATCTCTGCATAAGGATATGGTGCAGCCGTGGAAGGAGTAAGGGAGGAAGAACTGAGGATGGTGTTTCCAGGAGAGCTGGGGGAGCGCAGACCCTGCTGCCCCATCACCAGAGATCACATCCAGACCATTGCAGCACCGGGAAAAAGAGCTGGTGGCTGGGATGGGTGATGACTATGTCCCTGCTCCTTGCGGGAGGTTGGACTAGATGATCTTTGAAGGTCCCTTCCAACCCAAACCATTCCTTAATTCTACGAGCAAAGCTACTGGGATGGAGAAGGTCTTTGGTAGCAGAGGACTAGCTAGCCTCCCTCGCCCAGTGAAAGGAAGGCTTTCTATAACCACGTCAATATGGCAATGAGTAGGAAAAAAATATTTAATCAGGATTAGGGGCAGAATCTAAAATACAGACTGGAGATGAGAGAAAGCTTTGCGACATGCAATAAGTTTCTGAAACTATCTACCAATGAAGCTTGGGAAGAAAAGCACTGATGAGATGGACTGACATCCAGAGAGGATTGCGTGACACCGAGGCTTGGACGCAACCGGGACATTGTAGACCTGCTTCCCATAAAATCCATCTGAGCTTTCTCAGGAGGCATCTGTTTGCAGATGACATGTGCTGACATTGCAGGGGAGGCTCTGTCGGGGCGAGGAGGAAGTGTCACTCACCTCCTTTGTGCGGCTCTTGGTTCTGCGTGACTTTGGAGCGTCGCAGAACGAAACTCGAACCGGGAGATAATTGACGTTTACAAGACAGATCTTGCACACCAGAAATGCTGAGCAAGGGCAACGCTCCGGCTTTTGCCTAAGGTCCTCCCAAAAGCACCTTTCCCCTTTTCAAACCCTTTTCACGTCACCCGCGGAGCTGCAGCAACAGCCGGTAAGCCTGCACGCCGAACAGATATCATGTCTGAGCACACAGAAAGCCTTTAGCAGACAAAATACAACCATCCGGGTTGGGATATGATAACGTTGCCACCAACAGATGGTAAAGCAGGAGCTAAACTTCATCTACTCAGCAACCAGAAAAATGCTCAAAAGCTGCAGTTCCCCACAATCCAGGACACAACCTCGAGAAATCGTTCAGGCTCATAGAGGCAGGATTAAACTGGAATTATTGGGGAAAAAAAAAAAACACCCTGGTCTTGACTGGAAAGAGTTCATCCAGTAAGATCCTCATCCTCTCATCCCCTGCCTGCGATCGTGACAACTTTATAGCTTTGCTGTGATTGTCCCTCAAACAGGATTATTCAGGACACTTTGGTGTGAGAAACTTACTGACAAGTTTCAAAGCAGAGGAATAAAAATGTTCTGGGTCTGGAGTGATTGATTTATGGAAAAAGATCAAAAGAGCGAACCCTCATTATCATTAATGCTGACATTAAGTGAACAAGTCATTCCAGGAACTTCAAAGAAAGAAGCTGTAAAATAAAAGTAAAGCTGGAATGTGGTTGTAGAATAAATAACCTGGATCTGCTTCTGCTGATGGGAGGAGGAAAATAAATCTCCAAGTAGACAGAGGGCTGTGCTATTATTCACTATTTGCTGGATGATGGCCATTGAGGAGGATGGTCCTCAGTCTGGAGAAGCTACCAAGGGCTCAGATGAGTTGTACAGACCGAGGTAGGAGACAGAAAAGCAAATGAAGGGAGGATGAGGATCAGCAAGGGGAAATATCGCTTTTGGCAGCGAGAAGGACTGAGCCATGGGCCAGTCTTTGCTACTGGGACCTCGTTTGGTGGACTCTGCAATTGGGAAACATACCCACAGCTTGGTGTGGACACATTATTCCCAGGCAGCTCCATCATCTACTGAGACATGCGTGGTCCCAGGGGTCTTCAGACAGCAAGTGGCACAAGGACAGCCTGGGCTAGGGCACCTGAAATTCCTTTTTGGCCTCCAGAAATGAAATCTAGAGCTGGTGGTGCAGAAACATCTCAGCTGCTTCTGCAAACAGAGCAGGTCTTCACTTTTCCCATGCGTTACTACAGCTGCCGAGCCTGGGGGTATTTGCTGTTGGATAAGATGTTGTGCTGGGGCTTTACAAACATGGGGAAAAGCCCAGGTGATTCTTCAAGCTCTTGCAGCTCGTGGTGGATTGCTTTTTTCCTGCTTCAGACAGGCAGAAACCCAGGAAAACCAAGGAAATGCCAACTCTTTGAAGCTGCAGCTGTATTTTGACACAGCTGACCCAAAGGTTATCACAATGCCTGTTCGTGCTGATCTGCTGGTGACCCCATCCCTTCCTTCCTCTCCGCCGTGTGTTGGTGATGGGGTTCCGTGCTGCCAGAGCCACCGTGGCGGTCCCGCCTTTCCTCACCGCAACATCGCATCTCCCCCTCTCCATCCCGAACCGGCGCCAGGCACGAGAAGAAACAACAGCTTGGCTTCCGTGCGGTAAGAGGAAACATGGAAGCAACCCCAAAGCCACAGAACGAGCCACCACGGCAGCGGGGACTCACTGGGAAAGGGCAGCTGCTCCAAATGGGGCAGAGGAAAGCAAAATTGGAGTCAACGCTTGACCAGTGCTGAGTTTCTTGCCTGGAAACACACATTTCCCTCCTGTGTTGCACGACTTACCAACCCAACCCATCCCTTCTGCAGAGTTGTGCAATGTGTCCCCAGATGATGCTCTTTTGGAGGGGGACCAGGGCTTTAAACGAGCTCAACGGCGGGTGCAGCAGTTCAGGGGCCTTGGAGACGCCACTGCCGCCAGCTCACTGGAGAGGAAAGGACCTTTCCATCGCCGCCTTTCGCTTAGCTGAACGCTAATTTACTCCAAGGGCAAGCAGGATAAAGAATTTTTTTTTTTTTCTGCTATACCTACAGAAAATCACCTGTCATAATGCAGATTTCCTACAAAGCTTCGAGCGCTCCCACAGCAGACAGATGTTTTACCCAGAATAGCATCTGGCAAAGTTTCTAAAGAGGCTGTTTTCTTTTTTTTTCTTTTTTTTTCTTTTTTTTTTTCTTTTTTTTTTAAGCAGGGGCCCGTGCTGCTGCTGGCAGTGCTGATACCCCCACGGGAAAGGCACAAGCCGGCTCAGCTGGCCCTGGCATCCCCCATCCTGCAAGAGGGGCAGAATTTTGCCATCCTTTAGGTCCTTTTCCTATTGTGGTTTTTTTTTTACTGTAAATAGTTTCCCAAAGTTTTCTAGAGGAAATGGTAAAATGGGGAAAAATTCAAGAAGATCTGGGCTGTGAAGGGATAAATGGGTTTGCACCTTTGCAAACCTGACAGTATATACAACCCAGGAGTAGATCGTTACATCCCCAGAAGTGTGGCTGGTACATCTGCCCACATTTTTCCCAGGCAGGTGAAACCCAAATCTCCCTAATTCCTGTGGAAATTCAGGCAGAGGCAGGAGAAACGAAGAATTATTCCGCACAGAGAGTGCGTGGACTTGTTTAGACAAGAAATTTTTGGCGCTGCCCCAAGGTAAAATACATGTGAAAGACGATTACACAGGCCAGAGCACGGCCAAGACATCAAGACGAGCACAATTTCATCTACTAAGCGCGTCCCAGCAACTCCAGTAACACCCCCAACCACAGCACGATGCCTCCTCTAAATGAACAATTTGTTTCGTATTGTTCCTCGCGATGCGACGCCTGCCAGAAAGCCACGACCTGCCGCCAGCGAAGCGCTCGGCAAGCTTGAAAGCTGTTTTCGCGTCTTGGCATGAGCACCGAAACAGCCAGGAGAAGTAAAAACCGTGGTAGTAAATGCAGAGCAGCGGGCTTCAGAGCTGACGCTGGCATACGAATACATGAGATGTTTGCGCGCAGTGCCGAAAGGGCCGTCGGCAGCACCTCTCCTACCTCTTTCGGCATCTCCCGCGGGAAGAAGAAATAAGGCACCGCAGACAGGGCCACGAGACTGGCTGCGACCAGGAAACCAAGCCACCAGGCGCCGACCCACCGCGGGTCCTTGTTCGTGAGCTGGACTTCGTCTGCAACAAATGGAGAAACGGACATTAAGTGAAAGGGACCCAGAGGGACGGCGATGGGTGGCCCAAATCATCCCAAACGTCACTAAAGTGGTGGCTCCCAACCTGAGCACCATCAGTTTTGGGGTCAGAGGAGCATTCGCACCTGACTCAACCCATGGTGCTAAATCACATTTCCTTCTTCGTTATCACCAGGGTGTCCACAAACCCACTCAGCCCTTTGGGTGGAGACAATTGGGGCAGGGACGTCCTAGAGCTGGAAAGGCAAAAGGAAAGCATCCCCATCACAGCTTTTTTCAGAGAAAGGATACCTATGTTGTGACAAAGCTTGGAAATACTCACTCAAGGGGATTAAGTCATGATGTCTGCCAATGCAGAAGGAAAAAGCCTTTCTCAAGATTAAAATGGAGTTAACTACAGTTAACTTTCAGCATCCAAGAGTGTTTATGTTGTTTTTTTACAGCCTGGTGACCCACACAAGGACCTCCTGTTCACAGCAGGACTTGGACCCTGGAGCTGCACCCACGACTCAGGTCCATCAGCCGGTTTGCAGCTCAGCCCATGGAAGCTGATCGTTAAAAATGCTTTAATAAGGATTTTATCACTTTCTCCCTTCCTTCGATTCGCCCCGCCTCCTCTCCTCCCATCCTTAGGGCACCCTGCCAAAGACAACACTTTCTATGGGGAGGGTACTTCGCATACATAAAACAGGAGAAGCAGAAGCCAAAATGCAAATTCACAACGGGGTGAGTCTGAACCAAGAAATATTTCTGCGATAAGGGGATGCCTGCGGTTAGATAGCCGAGCAATCCCAGGAAATGAGCCCTCCCAGAAATCTTTTCCTCCACTGTGAGGTTTAACACAAGTGAGCTGTTCTCACTGGGGGGGTGCAATTAAAACTGCAATCAGTTTACGGGATGTCGGTATGGTGGATACTGCCGCATCTAATCTCCCATCTCTGGCAGTAACAAGTGATAGGTCAAGGAAATCTGATGATCTCCTCCCTGCATGGTGCATTTAGCAAGTTGGAAATGTAAATCCCCTCCTGAACAAACACCAAAAAGTGGGGGTTTTTTCTAGGAAAAGTTAAATTAGATTTAGCACTAAGCAGTCACAGCTCACTAACTTTTCCCAGTAGGCTGAAGACATCTGTAGGCTGAAGACAGCTCTAAAAGGGGGTGTTCTCCAGTTTTGGCTACTCGGGCACATTTCTCTGCAGAAGACGGCTTAGGAGAACTGAGCATCAGGGTGTGCAGGCAGACTGCAGACCCTAATCCCATGTCCTCATCCTTCCGAGGCAGGGAAGCCAAGGCTCCAGACACCTCACCAAGGTTCACCACAGAGGACGACGGAAAGCTGCAGCGATAAGCTTGGAGGCTGCAAATATCATGAATGTCTAAAGCGACAAAGCCCAGGTGAAAGAAACATCTGGTGAAGTCAGTGAGCGGGAATGAGCCGGAGGCATGGAGAAGGAGCCAAAGCTAATGCATCTGCAGGGTCAACATCCAGCCCCAGCCCTGATTCTGCCTTGTCACCACCCAAAGGAGATTGTCCATCGTCCTTTTCCTCACATGAGGACATGCTGAGCTGTATAATGTGTGTCTGTTCTGTTAGTAACCGGAAAGAGCCTCTTGTTTTCATGAGCAGCCAAAAAGGAGATGACTACAAATGCTTTGATAGGGTGGCTCAGGACAAGCTTTTAAAGGAAATCCCTTTCATGCGCCTCTCTTGCCCTCCTCTTCTATTTGTTTTCACCTTCCTCCCACAGAATCATAGAATCACAGAATGGTTTGGGTGGGAAATTTCAAGCCCACCCAGTCCAACCCCCCTGCAAGGAGCAGGGACATCTCCAACCAGATCAGGTTGCTCAGAGCCCCGGCCAACCTGGCCTGGAATGTTTCCAGGGATGGGGCACCCACCACCTGGAATTTCTCCCCACCTTTCCTGCAGCCCCCTCGGGCACTGGGAGCCGCTCTCAGGTCTCCCCGGAGCCTCCTCTTCTCCAGGCTGAACAGCCCCAGCTTTCTCAGCCTGGCCTCACAGCAGAGCTGCTCCAGCCCTCTCAGCATCTGCGTGGCCTCCTCTGCACCCTCTCCAATTGGTCCAACCCATCCTACCCTTCCCTCTGCTTCTTCATGTCTCAGCGTCCTGGTACCCATTCTCCATTCCTTCTCTATTATTTCTCCCCTCCATCTTTCTCTTTGATGTTTCTCTCTGAGTTTTGCTCATCCTCCACATCACCGCTCTTCCCCAGTGCTGGCTGGCAGCACAATGTTCCTGCTGCTCTTGCTGGCATACGGCAGAAAATTCATAAAAGAACGAAAACCAGGTCTGCTCTAAAAGCACAATATGGGCTTCCCTCTAACCAGACCCGGCAGCAGCCCAGGGGTGAGGAATCCCCAGGTCTGAAAGATGATTGAATTATGGGATTCCAGCAGCCACACGGCCAGGTTTAACCCTGCAGATGTGTGTGTGACACCGAGTTGGGTGGGAAGGACCCACTTATTTGGGCCGTCCACCCCAGCATTGATGTGACTCGTCCCAGAGCATCCCCAGGTGATGGAAGTGATTTAACAGGGGAGACAGCAGATAAAGGGAGCCAGACCCTTCCCTGAGGATTGCATCCTCATCCCTTGGGGGTCAGGATGCCCAGAGAGGGGCTGGACCACTCCAGGCTCGGTAAACAGGATGCAGTGCGAAGGGTGCCCTCCGAGGGCACGTCCACTCACCTCCGGCGACTTTGTCAATGTCGACATAAAAACGCAGCATGGCAGAGCCCAGCATGAAGGCCACCCCCGGCCCGATGACCGTCACGGAGAACAGGATCCCTGCAGAGGGGAGAGAGCAGAGAGGGGCTCAGCCCTGCGTGAAGGGACCAAGGGGACAGGAGATGACTTGAGGCAGGACCACACTCAAACAGAGTCCACCACATCTGCCTCCAGCACGGAATATTTCCCCAGTAGCTTTCTTATCTCACACCTTTCGAAGAATAACAACCCCAGGCTTTCCAGGCTCTCTTCACAGGAAACGTGTCGCAAAACTCAGATATGTCCTGACACTTTTCTTCAGCCTCCTAGAAAGACTGGCATACACCCAGGAACAATATGTGCCCCTTGGCATAAGAAATACAAGAAATTTAAAAGTTTTTACAAGGTTAAGGAGATAAAATGAGGCTCTGAGCAACCTGATCTGGTCGGGGATGTCCCTGCTCCTTGCAGGGGGGTTGGACTAGATGACCTTTGAAGGTCCCTTCCAACTCTAACCATTCTATGATTCTATGATTCTATGAAAATTATCAGCAAACTCTCCTATGTTAATTGCTTATTAAAATGTCTTACAGATTCAACTCCTATCTTACAAGTGATCCTTACAAATATGGTTCAGAGGTTTGGAGCATCTACCAGAGCAAAATTTGACGCAGTACTTCCCATTTCTGGATGGTAATGACCTGGTTTTGAGCCACCCTTGCTGTCCCATTCAGTTCAAAAGGCCACCACAGATAACAGCTGGAAAAGGGCGAGAAGGACCTGCAAGGATCATCTTGTGCATCCCATCACCCTGGGACATCTCTCGCAGATGTGTGCCCAGGCTGCTCTCCAGCACCCCCTCCGCTGAAGAATGTCCTTTGATAGGACGAGGGGTAATTGTTTTAAAATAGAGGGAGGCAGATTCAGACTGGATATTAGGAAAAAAATTTTTACACTAAGGGTGGTGGAGCAGTGTCCCAGGTTGCCCAGAGAGGCGGTGGATGCCCCATCCCTGGAAACATTCCAGGCCAGGTTGGCCAGGGCTGTGAGCAACCTGATGTGGTTGGAGATGTCCCTGCTCCTGGCAGGGGGGTTGGGCTGGGTGGGCTTTAACGGTCCCTTCCCACCCAAACCCTTCTGTGACTCTATGTTTCTATACTTGCCCACCTCCCAGATGGCTGATCCTGCTTTTTTAGCTTCCTATAATTTTCTCTGTATCTAAACAGACTCTTCATTGCTGCGTCTTAAGCCCATAGCTCTCTCCTGTGAACACAGAGATCAGACTATTCCTCTTCTCCTTGTCGAAGCCTTTTTGGAGGAAGACACAGCCATTATGTCCCATTATTATTCTCAGGCCAAAATGCCCAGCATCTCTCCTAAATCATGTTTTCCAGCACTCCTGCTCTGTCTGCAGTTTGTCCAAGTTTGAAACAGATAAACTATTTTTGGAGAAACCTTCCCAGCACTGCGTAGAGCACAAGGGCTATAGCAAGCTCCGCTCTCGTTAACGCAAATTAGCATTGTCTGGCCCTGCTATAGAGGGCTAATCCTCTTTTCCCCTCTTCCCACAGCAGCCCGGGCCTTACCCAAATAGAGAGGGGAGTTCCTCTCGCTGGCAAAGTCGTCGATGTAGGAGATCCCAAAGGGCTGGATGGGGACGCCGCCGATGCCCAACAGCGCCTGGGCGATGAACATGACGAGGAGAACCTCATGGTTCTCCCTGGCAGCGTGGGGGGTGCAGCCGGCATCGCTGAGGTTTCCCGGGGACCCCGACGCCCCGGGCTGGCACAGGTCAGTGGTGTTGCTGAACACACCTGGGATGACAAGGGGAGAATGTCTAAGGAGCTAGGTCTGGAGAAAGAACTTCCCCAAGACAGCAGCAAGCACGTAGTAGAGGTCAAGTGGGAAACGTCAGTGGAAGAAAATGCAAAGAAAGTGCAAATATTACTGTGCAGATGGTCTCAGAGATGGATGCATGTGTCACAAAAAGCCACCTCCATGGAAAAAGCGGAGCCAAGATCCCTTCCACAACCTTTGGTAGATCTGGTGATAAAGGCGAGCGAGCAAAACGGCAGATTTTGTGAACAGCTACTCAGGAGATGAGAACTCATTTTACTCAGAAACAGATTACAAAGCTGTGTGAAAGTGCTGATTCCAGCACCCTGACCTTCCTTAAAACACTGGGGGAGGGGGTGGTGGTGTTTACAGCAGGATTTCCATGGTTATGCCCCAAATCAGCTGCATCTCTGAGTGCTCGACACAGGGCCACCTGCGCCCGCACTCCTGAAACCCGTGGCTAATTGCTTCCAAACTGTCTTTAGCGCCAAACCCCGCTTTGCAGCCATGAATTATTCACCTGTTAAGTCTTCCTTTGGTGGCTGCCACTGAGCCAACCAGCTGCGCTCTCTCTGACGAGCCAGAGAAAATCTATTTAGGGGAGGCTTCTAAAAGATTTCCTGGAGCTTCACGGTGAGATTTGGGAAGGTAATGAGAGACTGGTTTTCCCCTTTCCTTCTTTTCTCATCCCTTCACCTCCTTTCAGGGAGAAAACCCCAAATCCACCCTGACCTGCACCTCCATTAGTGATTTACACCTACATGTTTATTTCATGAGAGGTTGATTTTCTGGTGGGGTCTAAAATCTCAAAGCATTCCCTCAAAGACAGCTCAGCTACGCTTCGGGGGACAGGTGAGATACCCCATAAGCAGGAGAAGTTAGGTGTGAAATCGGGGTGTTTCACCACAACTGTTGCCCTCTTGGGTCAAGTCAAGCTCCTTCATGCACCTCTTGTTTCCTTCCCATAATAGGCATCAGGTGGCAGAGTTCATGAGATTTTATTATAAAAATAAGGCAGCAGTTCACGTGCATGAGGACAACTTGGCTCGATGCACGGAAGATGAGAGCCTCGACAGCTGGGGAAGACCTTCCTGCTACCCGGTGTTTGTCTGCTGCATGGATGTGCAGAAGACAAGGGGAATCAGAGGCATAGCCTACATTTTGATGGTTTTCATGCCCTTCCCTGTGGTTCCAGCTGTCCCCTGGCTCTGCCTCCGACCATCAGCTGTTGCCTCTTGGGACTGAGATTATTCCATTCTCACAAAACTAAAATTCCTTGAGAAGAAACCTACAACTTGCTGCTCCTGAACCCTTGAGGGAAGGTAATTTCCTTTATTTGTCCAAAAAGGCATAAAATAAGCTCCTAGAGTACCTACTGGCAACGGACTTGTCGTACTTGTAGGGTCCAGTTATGAAGTGGGGGAGAGACATGAGGAACCCAGCCACAGAGACGAGGATGGCACCGCAGCCGATGAAACGGGGCCTGTGCACTCGGCTCCCGAAGTAACTTACGAAGACGATCAGCAGTGTGTTTCCAACCTGCAGCAGGACACACAGACCAAGAAGTCTCACAAGGGAACGACAGAGGCACGGGAAGAGCATTGGCCAAGTAGACTAGGAGAATCAAGCTGGTTTTCACCTCATTGAAGGAAGCCAGCAGCCCTGATGTCTGACTGGAGAGGCCGTATCGTTTCTCGATGGTTGAGATGGAGCTCTTCAGATAGCCGGAGACCAGGAGCTGGGACAGCTGCAGGAGCCCGTGGCAGAAAACAAAGAACTGCCAACACAAAAAGAGAGCATCCAGCACCATTACTGCAAGCTGCAACATAACAAGAGACATCTGTTACGCAAAGGCACAATTATTGAACTTGAACCTTTGACCATGAGCCTTGGAAATATTACCCCCGCTCCTACCATCAGAGGTTTTCTGAAATTAGGTCAGGGCATTTAAATAGTATTCTGTCAAAAATGACAATAGATTTAGTATTTGCAAGGAGAGTGTAGTTCCTTCAGCTGAGAGTGGCTTTGGACAAACAGATCATTTCAGCTGGGATGCTGCTAGTTTGTGTTGGCCTTGACCCCAAGATCCAGCAGCAGAAGCAGGAGATTGCACAACCCTCCTGCTCCCGTCCAGCCCGAGGCAGGCAGCCGTCCCCAGCGCTGGCAGCAGCTCTTTGGAGACAGGAATGAGTCCTTCTAAGCACAGCAACAAACAGCTTCCTTACAGAAAGTCAGGAGAAGGTCAGGGAGGAGAATTCAGACTTTCTGTTTTCCTTTCCTTCTTGCGAAGCTCTGGATGTAAAGGACATATCTCCTTTGGGAAAACGCGATGGTTCTCTTCCACTTCCAGACAAAAACCTTGTCAAAGACCATCACGTTCCAGAACATCATCTGACCTCATCTCCAGAGTCTGGGATGTACTAGCGCTTGGCTGCCCAGGCGGACACATGGCTTGAGCTGCCCCACCGTTACCGAGAGCAGCATCCATCTTCCTGCTCCTCACACATAAGCATTGTGCAAATCCACAGGCATCCTTCCAGTCCCAAAATGATTTAAAATAAACTCAACCACCCAAACCATCATGTGCCCTAAGGAGACGGACCATCCATCTCACTACAGGACAGGCTGAGTGTCCCTGGGTCCTTGCAGAGCTGCTGCCCTCAGCCTTGGATGCTGCCCAAAGCCACGGGGTGCTACTTTTTGTAGACATCTTCCCAGTTACTGGCCAGAGCAGGGCATCGCTCCAGCTCTGCATCTTTTGCAGCCAGCTCCCACCATGCAGGAGTCTCGCCCGGAGGAGCTGCTCAGCCTGGCCTGGATTTCTGCTATGTCTCGTTCCGATCCAGGGATGACTGCCAAACTGGACTGCTCTGCAGGCGAAGGGACTCTTTACAGCACAAAAAGGGAAAAAAAGAGGATGGTTGAGCCCCCTCGGCTCCCTGAGAACTGGAGCAGTGGGGTATGGGTGCCACCACCGAAAGCGATGCGTTGGCATCACGCAAAGCAGGATGCAAGCCAGGACCTTCCCCTTTTCCAGGCTCATGTCACCACGGAGGGGTGCAGCTGTGTTTGGACTCGGAAAGTGTCACCCAGCCAAAGGAAAGCTTTCCCAGGGTCAGCCTTGCTAAAACTCCTACATTCCTGCGAGACACGCTGGGTATGAATACTCAACTCCAGATGGAAACGTTGAGGCCAGATTCATTTTTCCAGGCTTCTGCAACACACAGTGCAACATCCAAATCCAAAGCCCTCACGGCACTTTGGTTTACAGCAGCCCAGCAGCCGCCCCACGTCCTCTTCAGCGCAGGAGGTCAAAATGGGGACAAAATCTGGTATTTTATGCTATCTGGGCAGAGTAAAGCGCAGAAGACCGAGACAGCCGACTTGCAGTGGCTTGGTGTCAGCACCGGGCAAGGACGCCAGTTCTTCTGGCTCCAGGGGCTGTTTGCTGTCGGCCATCAGCTCACAGCACGGCTGGTGATCTGCCAGGAAAAGAAGCCACAGCCTCCTGGACTTTAGATCTGACGGAGAGATATATGACCCTGTTTGTCTTCAGCTGCGCACACCATGCTGCATTTTGTCCTGCGGCAAAAATCATTGGTTTACATTTCCGTATCTGATCAAGACATCTGGGTCTCTAACTCCTACGGTCCAGAAAGACGCTCTTCGCGCCTGGAAGGAGAGACCATTACCGACACCAGCGTCATCCTCGTAACAGAGGGAGAGATTTCCCCGAGGACCAACTCAGGCCAGTGGGAACAGAATAACCTGCATCCATCCTACAAAATTCACCGAGCCTTCAAAATAGGGCAGTTTGACCCAAAATCCCTTGCTGGGAATGGTCCCCAGTCCTCAGCTTCCCAGGTTTTTTTTGGGGGAAAGTATTAGCTGGCCCAGGAAGAAGTCCTTCCAGGTGCGAAGAGCATCCCTGGAGGAGATGATCCAGGGACCAGCATTGGCATGCCTGGCCATGCTCCCCTGGCCTGTGCTGGGGTGAAGGTGCAGGGCAGTCTCGGTTCTGCCTTCAGGACATGCCCAGGGACACGGCCACACCACGATGCTCATTGTAAGGTGGCTTTGGTTTTCCCCCAGCAAGCTCCTGCTTGCAGGTCTGTTCATCCAGACCAAAACCATTGGAAGAAGGATTCCAGTCATTCTGCAACCCATAGAGCAACCACCACATGTGTCCCCCCAGTCTGCTCGGGTTTGGGGAACGCCCTCCATGCCAGAGCCAGGAGGGAAGGACTTCCAGGGGACAAAGATCCAGACTTGGAGTGAAGAGAGCTCCTTCCATGAAATCTGTGGTGCACTGTTACCAGCTTCTCCTTCCCTTTTCTGCAGAAGAAAAGCAGTACTGCAGGTCCTGGGGAACATGGAGAAGAGCTGAAGGCTGGATCAACGCAAGGGCCTGAAGATGTCATTTGTGGCAGGACATCCCGGGGGGATTGCAGCAGCTTAAGGAAACCAGAGGCAGAGGACAGGGACCCTGGGTAAGGCTGGTGAGGTGGTCAAAGAAAGCCCAGCAAGATCCCTCAGGTATGCACCATGCCCCATTGAGGGAGCTGGGGCGGTGAAAGAGCTGCAAAGGCATCTGACCACAGCGCAACCGGCACGATGAAACCAAGGGAAGGAAATCCCCACGGGCTACCCGCCCGAGCTTCCTAAGATCAAGCTATCGATAGCAGTTTTTAATTAAACATTTCAACCTCTTTTCTTCAATGTGTGCCTTTTTTTAAAAAATGACTGCTAGCAACCAAACACATTAGAAGGGCAAACATCTAACATTTCGGCACTGCACATGTTGGAAGAGCAAAGACCAAGAGATTTACAAAAACCTGGGTACCCAGATAGTGACTGCACAAAAGTTTTTAGACACAAGTCAGAACTGTACCCCACAGCAAGCAGGGGAACTTTTTAAAAGTCAAAATCAAGATGGAGATGGTTGAGAAGGAAGAAACGAACAGGAATGTGAAGAGTGTTGCCTGCATTTTCTCCAACTTCCGCAGCAATTGTAAGTCAACTAGTTCTGGGAAAACATCACAGAAGAACTCAGCTTTTTGCAGAATCTGCCAGACTTTCTGTGCTTCCCGTTTCTCCATGATGAGGATGTACTTTCCCAAGGTAGCCAAGTGGGAGGCCCTGCAATTAAAGTTCTTCAAGGCCAAGCCTCCTTCTTGCTCCTCAGGGAGTCATTGCAGGCAACCAGCCTAACCACAGGGCAATTTTAGGCTGGGGAATGTTTTAATGAGTGAGAAACAGAGCTGGTAATTGCTGATGTGTGTTTTCCAGTTTGCCCAGTTGTAGCTGTGATGATGATGATGGTGGGTAGTCGAGCCCCAGCAGCATGTCTATCGCACGGCTCCTCTGGGACCTCCCATGATATTTGGCTCAGGGTTGACCACATGCAGACTCAGATGTCACCCTGGGCCTTTCTCAGCTAGATCTAGGAGACAGCTCATGCCACAGGGCAGGCAGATCCTCTGCATCATCTTTCCATGCCACTCAGTTACTTTTCCCAAGGACGTGAGGATGGGGTTCCTCCACACCAGGATTTGGGACCAGTGGGATCAGCGGGCCTGAGTCTGATGGCCTATCCCAGCAGCAGGAGAAGATCAGAAGATGACCTGGGTCTGCAGACACCAACCTTCTCCCAAGGCCTGCATCCTGACTGCAGGACGTACCCACGGAAAGACAGGGGCAGCCCCTGAGCTGGGCAGTCCCAGAAAAAAACCCAAGCCCACCTGCTTGGTACCTGTTTCCCATTATGGGCCAAGCCACGCTTACATCCTTTCCCCTCCACATCAGTAGAATTAAAACAACCTGGAGAATCCAAACGAGCACTTGCGTGGGCTGAGGAGGAAGGAAGGGAGAGGTTTTTTAACGGCTTTTTTTAAAATAAACATCTGTGAAGCATTACTGCAAGAGCCTGCTCAGGCTCTGTGTTGGGATAACACCAAACATCGCACTAGATCAAGGACAGAGGGTGCTTGGTACTGATGCACCTCTGCTGAAACCAACCCCTTTGCAGTGCCAGGGTGCCAAGCAACCTTCCCCCTCCAGAGCTGTGTCACCACTGCTTCCCACCACCAATGAAACTTGGAGAGCACCCAAGACCTTCTCAGTGCCTCAGAGGGAAAGGCCACTTCCCTGCCCACTCTCTGGTGAGGAGCCCTCATCCACAGGCAATGACATCCCAATCCAGTGTCTACACCCTCCACAACCAGCATGGGAGTGACCGCATCTCTGCTCTACCATGTTGAACGAAGAGTCATGCACTCTTGTAGGAACTCACTGCTTTTCTGCTTTTCTCTGTATTTTTTAATATAGCTGATCTAGTTGGAGATGTCCCTGCTCCTTGCAATGGGGTTGGACTAGATGGCATTTAAAGGTCCCTTCCAACAAAACCATTCTATGGTTCTATGATTCTATATATTTTTGCAGCCCATGCTCTACCAAACCTTGCATCCCATCGGCGAGGTATTACTGTTCCCACTCTTGTAAGAGAACAGAGAAATGTACTCAATCCCAAGCAGCCAATAAATTGCAGAACTGAGGATTAAACACCAGCATCTCCTCTCTTGGTGGTCTGGAAAAAAAAACACTGCTTACAAAGCTTCCACTGTGTTTCTAGTGTTGATCATGCAGTTTGGGAAAAAATTCTCCCTCTGAGGGCTCTGAAAGCAGCACAGGCAGTCTTGCCCCAGCTGTTACAGGGAAGTCCCTATCACGCTGTTTCCATGTGTTTAGGAGACTTTTGCAGCTATTTTAAGAGAGGTTTTTGTGCCTTAGCACATGACAAAATCCCTGTGCACAAGGCCGTGCCTACACAGAGGAGAAAAAATGGGCCCATGAGGTGAATGTCCTCAGCCAGCTCCTCAACAGCTTTAGGAAGCATCCCTTGAGGAGGGGTGTTGGATCCACAGTGTCTGCAAACTAACCCGGAAGCCACTTCTGGGGCATGAATGTCGTTGGGCACATTCTGAAGGTGCAGGATGGCAACAGGCAGGGTCTGGTAGGGATGGGAAACACGTGTCCATGGGACCATGGCATCGCTCTGGGGCCGCTCACCTTCCCACACATGTCCCTACCAGAAGGGGTTCCACCGACCTCGTCAATGGGTCCTCAATGTGCACCTCAAACAACTCATCAGTGACCGCGTTAGCAACCACAGTCTTCAAACGTCCCAGTGGTCTTCAGGTCTTCCAGATATTCCACTTTTATTGGGCAAAACCTCTGTACATTGACTACAGTGGATCACACTATGGATTATGCTTTACCGGCCAGCAAGTCATCGCTCTCAGTCTGCTTCCTCTTCATCTGCAGGTGAACTGTTGTTGTAATACACACATAGTCTTTCCAAAAAAATTTCTCTGTCTGTAGCAGTCTTCATCAGAGGATCTCAGGCTACATCTCCATGCCGTTGCTCAAGCCACTCTTCGGCAGAGCTGCTCTTCCCAAACTCGTGTGTCCGGCATGGGATGCTTAACGCTCCTTGAAGCCAAAACAAGATGCTGGACTTTAACGGAAGCAGCAGCAGACCTGATTTAATCTGCTGTGATGGACTGTAGGAACTCATGCCAGGTATCTCCAGAGGCTCAGGGACCATCAGCCCCAGGAGAATTCCCCAGAAGGACAGCTTTGAGTTATACCTCTCAGTTGCATTTCAACACGTGGCAATTTGTGGTTTTGTGACACACACTCCCTCTCTGGAGATATATATTTATAAAAAATTGCAGTGCTGTGATTTTTGGTCCTTCAGTCACTTCAAACAGATAAACCACATTGTGCAACGGTTTTGTGCTTCTGCAAGAACCATTCAAGCCCTGGACGCAAAGTTATGTTTTCTGAGGAAGTCATTTAGAAACCGGACAGGATGACCTAACTTCTTGAAAATTAAAAAAAAAAAAAAAAAACAACAAAAAAAAAACCCAAAACACCACCAAAAAAACCCCAAGGAAAAAAAAAAAAGAGAGATCTAGGGAAAACATCCTGTGCTGAGTACAATTGTGTGGTTGGTGATGTGCATGGTCAGGTCAGCTCTGCCTTTGGGGTAAAAACAAGTCCTTCAGTAGTTTAATGTGAAACATGGAATTGGGAAAGAGGATCTGTTGTCCTTGGCCGTGGGCTGCAGCCAGGATGACGCCTGGCAACGGCTTCATCGAGGTTGGTCCCAGCCTGCGGCGATTGCAATCATCCCTGCTGCCTCCCGCAATGCTGCTCCGACCTGGAGGGACCAGTCAGGGTTTCTCTGCTGAGGTTTCTAAGCAGAAATTCAGCAGTAGGGTGTCCATCAGGAGCAGAAGTGGTCACCAAAAATCTCTCATTTTCTGCCCTTTTCAGGATGGGCTCCAGGGACCCTTCAGGAAGCGATAAACTCTCCAAATCATGAGAACTGCCCGTCTCCTGAGATTTTCAGAGCTGCCTGTTGCCCTGTCCAGGTCTGGGCTGCAATACCAAGAGTTTCCTCTACATCTACCTTCACAGACACCTTCGCTCAGCAAAATAGGTGTTGGTCCTGCTCACAGACCCGAGCTGACTTCGCATCGCAGCGGCTTTAATCTCTGAAGTTTCAAACTTTTAAAAGTTTTAAAAAAAATATCTCCACAAGGAAATATCAATGAGACTTTATTTTTAAAGATAATCTTGCTGGCATGTGGAAAAAAACAAAACAAAACAAAACAAAAACAAAATGGACCAATGGACTGAAAAGGGGGTGGGGGAGAAACCTCAGGACTTTACAGCACCAAGCTCTTCTTCTCTCCTTCTCCCGTAACCCTCTGCCTTGGCGAGTTCTTCTGAGCTCACTTCCCCTCTGCCACGAGGGATGAGGGTGATTAAGTTCATCAGAATTTGTGAAAAAAAAACCCCAAAACATCAAAATCTTCCCCAGAAAAGTGACCAGAGGAATCCTAAGCCTTTAACCCTGGCTGTCATCTTTTGCTCTACAGCCTCGTGATGCCCTCTGGTAAGCCAGGTAATTGGTTTGCAGCTACACGGAATGTAGCAATAAATTGGTGATAATGCTGTCGTTACCGATAAAGTGCAATTATTCAGCCAAAAGAGAACAGACACTGCGAGGAGCTCCTCAAACGTTCAGCTGGAGAGGAGCCGAGGTCGCGCAGAGTCCAGCAGGACACTGACGGCGCTGCGTTGCCGTAAGACTTTGAAGAAGAGAGGTTTATATGACTGGCTCTGACTTACCTTAAAATTAAGCAGAAAGACAACAGAGAGAATGAGGAATCTGATCTCCCAACTTACCAAGTCACTACGAACTCCTCTAAGTAAATGAAACCATCATTTCCCGCAGATGCTTGCGCTGACGTGCTAAGAAGTGCTCATGTTAAATCATGTATGTGCACACTTCACATGTAAGAAGAAAATCCCCAAACCTGCGGCTGCATAGTAACAGAAAAAAAAACATTTTACATCTTCTCCACTTATTCACCCAGCAGTTTTTGATCGGCTTGCACGTTGCATCGCCTTTTGCTTCCCCAGATCTCTGTGGCTCCCATTTCGCAGCAGCCTATTCCCACAGCAAAACACTTCTTACCCATCATGATTGTCTAAACAAGAGCGTCTTGAAAGTTGATGCTCACAAGCCAAACGACATGCTCCATCGAACACAGTGATTGTCATCCAGCTAGACCAACAGCTGGCTTAGTTTTAGTCTTCTGCTTCCTTGCGACGTATGAGAAAAAAAGCACAAAACTTCCGAAATATCGTTTTGCAAATAACGAGCTGAGGAGCCCATCTGGCGCCAATGTAGCCAACGGCTAGGAGGCAAGAGGCCACACATAGAATCACAGAATCACAGAATCACAGAACAGTTTGGGTTGGAAGGGACCTTCCAAGCCCACCCAGTCCAGCCCCCCTGCCAGGAGCAGGGACATCTCCAACCACATCAGGTTGCTCAGAGCCCCGGCCAACCTGGCCTGGAATGTTTCCAGGGATGGGGCATCCACCACCTCTCTGGGCAACCTGGGACAGTGCCTCACCACTCTCAGTGTACAAAATTTCTTCCTAATGTCTAACCTGAATCTGCCTCCTTCTATTTTGAAACCATCACCCCCTTGTCCTGTCCCAGCAGGCCCTGCTGAAGAGTCTCTCCCCACCTTTCCTGCAGCCCCCTTTGGGCACTGGGAGCCGCTCTCAGCTCTCCCCGGAGCCTCCTCTTCTCCAGGCTGAGCAGCCCCAGCTCTCTCAGCCTGGCCTCACAGCAGAGCTGCTCCAGCCCTCTCAGCATCTGCGTGGCCTCCTCTGGACCCTCTCCAACTGGTCCATGTCCTTCTCAGCACAAGGCAAACTCAAAATGGATGTGCTAATCCCATGCAGGCAACGCTGCCCCACTACCAGAAGATCTCAGCTTCAACCCCATCCAACCTCACGCCTCTTCCCAGCTTTGAGAAGGGGACAAAAAGGGATCTTCACCCAAGGTTGACCATGGCTCAGTGGTTTGGGTGCTCCAGGACTGAGGAAACGTGGCTTCGCACCAGCAAGTTGAGCCAGTCCTCTTCCTAAATTATTGTTTAGGACACACGTTTTCAGTGAATAAATTCAAGCCAGGGCAGAGTTTAAGCCAACTAGTTGCTATTCCTCACCTAAATGGGGACTGATACCCAAGGCTTTTCAGGCTGCTGTGTGCTGAGCTCTAAGAGCGAGCATCGATTCCCCCTTTCCTCCACCTCTGCTGCTCCCGTTACACACATGCATTTATCATGGATATCATTAAAAAAAATTATTCCTGCAAGGACTAAGGCTCATAGCTGCTTTAAGAGCTGGGATTTGTTTCTCTTGAAGCTTTGCTTCGCGCTCTGGGAGTTCTGCTGACGGAAGGTAAATACTGCAGAAGCGGAAAGTTAAACTTGCATTGTGACATCGCCATCCCACCGCTCGCTTTTGGATGGAGCCGGCGGCCCTTTTGCCGTAGGGAGCACCCGGAGCATTTTCCAAACACATTTGGAAAACAGAAATCCTATCAATGCCTTCTGCAGAAAGCTAAACTCCTCTTTACCAGGCCGGTAATCCAAGGGAGGGTTACAGAAAGCAGGAGGTATTTACCTTGATACTGAGGAACGGGTTCCCACAGAGCGTTTTCCGGGACCGATCCGGGTAGCTGCTCTTCGTAGCCGTACTCGTCATTCTGTCAGGTCCGCTTTATCCTCCTGCCAGAATAAATCGTTCAGCACAATGCTAAGTTGCTCTGCCTGAGTCTGCCTTGCTCAGCACAGCAAAATCCTGTCGTGCTTTGCAAACACCCACTCAGCAGGCACACGCTCGTCGTAAGCAATTATTAATTATTCCTGTTTTTCATTTTCTCTCAGCACTTTGCTTCTGCAAAGCAGCAAAGCAGCATGCAAAACACTAACACTAACTAATCACCAAGGCACCTGAGAGGTTAAAAATCATCAACCATTTCACTTCAAAGCAACAAAGGCGTGCTGGGCCAGGATCCCGGCATTCCCGAATCCCAGCCATACCAGAGCATAACTGGGGCCAACACTGTTCAAGGTAATCAAGGACAATATTGTTTAAACATTGTCTGGGTGACTGTTTAACGTCCTTATCGATGACCTGGGTCATGGGGCAGAGTGCACTCTTAGTCAGTTGGTAGGAGATACAAGACCAGGAGGAGCAACTGACGCAACTGATGGTTGTGCTGCTGTCCAGAGGGACCTCAACAGGCTGGAGAAATGGGTATCCAGAGGGGTCTCGACGGGTTGGAGAAATGGGCATCCAAAGGGACCTCAAAGGGCTGGAGAACCTCATGAAGTTCAACCAGGAGAAGTGCAAAGCGCTGCCCCCAGGGAGGAACAACCCCAGGCACCAGCACAGGCTGGGGGCCAACTGGCTCTGCAGAGAAGGACCTGGGGTTGAACACGACCCAGCAACACTGCCTCAAGGCAAGGAAAGCCAGCTGGGCTGCATTAGGAAGAGCTTTGCCATGATCTCCAGAGGTCCCTTCCAACCTCAGCCATTCTGTGATCCTGTAATAATCATTTCAATACCCATAGGAGGAAGACGGGCAATTTTTACTGTCCCAAGCTATGGGACTCTAATTGCTCTGATCAGCCCCTTCATATCCTTGAGTCACACAAGACATCTTGGCTTCTTTTTGTCTGGTATCCACCACAGACCTAGATGGACCATCTCAATTAGTAAACAGATCTCCAGACCTCCCCTTATCCCACCCTGAACCCCAGCCACAAGAAGCCTAGGGTCTTCGTACAGTGCCTGGGGCAGGCTCTGGTCTCCACCGTGCTGGTGGAAATCTCCTTGAGCCTTATTCTCCTTCGCATGGTAGGGCACCTCCAAAAAACTCAGAGGAGCTCCTCCGATTTGGTTAGACATAACTGAGACCAGGGTCCGGCTGTCTTAGCTTTCCAGATGTGTTTGCAATATGGTAGCTGAAGGTCAATGTTACAGAGCAAGAAAAATACCCACAGGACTGAAGAGATGGGAAAAGGGGGAAAGGGGTTGAGGGGTTGAGAGGAAAAACCCAGCTGGGCATTAGCTCAGCTCTTGAACGGTGCTGGGCCAAGCATGAGGGATCTGCCCAGACATGAAGACCCCACCAAGGCAAGGCCAAGCTCACCAGCTGTGGCTGAGGTCACATCTGCTGCTAAATATCCTCGTGGGATGTAACCGGTTTCAGCTCCCCATCACAGAGGGCTAACGGTTGCACCGGGGAACAGTGTGCAGAAGTGTGGCCATGAGACGAACCAGCTTTGGAGATGTTGGCTGGCCAAATTGCCTTTCCAAGAGCAGGCTACGGACAACCATTGCTCTGCCTAAACAAAGGTGGGGTTTGGGGACTTCCCTACGGACTCAGAGGCAGGAGCTCCTGCCTACAGGAGCCCTTCTCCATTCCTCCGTACGCTGGGTCTCCTTTCTTACTTCTCATTTTCACCCGCGGTGTTTTTACATCTCCCCTGGAAGAATCCATCCATTCTTGCTTTCTGGCTCCCAGCCACCACCTAAATTTAACCACGCAGAGCCATGTAAGCCCGTGGGAAGCCGCCGTCCCCCTCTTTGCATCACTGACCTCCTTCCCTCCAGACCCGCGCTCCCTCCTCCCTTCTCACTGGCTACGAATGATGTGCGGGAGGATGACAACGTCTTTGTTGGGTTTTTAGTACCCAGACTTCCTGCTGAGGAAGCTGTATTGTTTGGAGGCATGTTAGACCCATTAGGCTTTAGCTCCTTGCTCAGTAGACTCTAATAGATGTTTCCATCTCAGCAGCGTCTGCAAGCTCTACAGCAAATGAGCTGAAAAGCTTTACATTATTATTTTTTGTGGTTCTCTTTCCCCTGTGATGAGCAAGTACCGTAGCTTCAAATAAATTAACAAACGTACGGCTTGGCATAAATTCTAGCAAGAGATTGTTTTAACCGTGGCGTTTATACAACCCTTAAGTGCCATGCACAGGAGAGGTAAATTCAAGAGGGGGACGTGCACACTGCTGAGTTACAAGCTCCACAGCGCTCTCCGCAAAAAAAGCAATTGCTGCCCTCAGCCCCATTTCAAGAGACGAGATATTGCTGCAACGAAATAGAGGATGGGATCAATAAAGTAAATTCAATTGTAAATTAAAGCGTCCGTGAAAAGCATCCCTAAACCTCTGGAGGGTTAAGCAGTGCAGGAGTAAAAGCACCTGCCCGTCTCCGGACCGCGGCGTCCAATATTGCCTGTCTCTGGGAGCAGCGCTGTGATGAATTATTCACAGCTACCGACTTCGCCGGAGGCTGGAGCCTCTTGAAAGCTCAGGGGCTACACAGGGGAAAGAAAAAGGTGCCAGGGTAGCAAGGGAGGAAGCCAAAAGGAATCTGAGACCAGATTTGCAGGGATGGGCTTGTTCACGGAGTTGGTAACCACTGTAGGCTTAACGTCCTTCTTTCCTGGTTAACTACGTTAATGTCTTGGCTAGCCCTCCTCAGCAAAGATGCACTCAAGCAGACCTGCAAACAACAAATTCTGATGTCTGTAGGAGTATTTTGGTCCCCCTGCCCATCCTTTCCAGGCCCTCCTTTCAATGCGTGCAACCCTTCAGGGTGTCCAGGAAGCTGCTGCACCCGGAAATGGTCCAGCCTCTTCCCTAATCAGCTTTCGTAGTCTTCTTGGAAGAAGAAAATGGTAGAAAGCACTGGTAGAAATGTTTTCACTAATCCCAGGCAGGGTGTAAAAGCCCCTCACCCTTTGCCGTGCACCCCAAATTTCCCACATCGCCACAGAGGAACTTGGTTCTTCTTTCCCCTTGCATGAAGGAGAACCGGCATCATCCATCGGCAGCTGGTGGCCAAGGATGCGAGGCCAACTGTGACTCCATCCCACCATGCACACCTCACCTTCAGTGAGGTTTCCTACCCCCATTTCGGTATTCCTTGAGAGGGTGCCTATAAAAAGGGAGGGTGGGTGAGCCGCCGAGAGAACGCGCGGCAGAGATCTGAAACGCGGCAAAGGTTGCCAGCAGTTAAAAATGAGAAGAGCCTATCGCATCTAGATGCTGTTGACCAACAATGCCGCTTTAAGAATAACACGAAACAGAAAAGTACTTTGCTCCAGCTCAAAGGACGACGAGCAGACCAAATAAAAAAGGCAGATAAGACTTAATTGATTTAAAAAAAATATATATATATATTGCACAAAGATAGCAGCACGCTAAGGTCAGTCTGGTTCTTGTTTCCTTCGACCGGATCGAGCCCCAGCCGTGGCAGCATCCTCCAGGGATGGCACTGGCTTGGCGAGAGATACGTTCCTCTCCTAGTAGATGGATGTCTCCGGATGGAAGAAAGACTTTTTTCAATTAATGCAATTTCTCCTAGGTAAGGTCAAGAGGTGTCACTGAATCCTTTCCTCTGCAGGAAGGAGGCAGAACTGGCTCTGAAGGATTAGCGGGTACGGCAGGGGACGGAGGCAGAAAGGAGGGATGAGATAGCAAATACCAGAAGATGTACCTGCGTCCGAGTAAGGAGAGAGGAGAGCAAAGAGACCAAAACGCAATGGGATTGGCGGGGTGTGGGGACACGTGCCTGATGGACCAAGCCCCTTCCAGCATCCCAGGAAGAGGATGCGTGGTGGGAACTGCTATTCCTGCCTGGTTCCAAGCATCCCCATGCATCCACCTGTGGTTCCCACAGGGACCACACCAGTGCAATGGGAAAAGGTGAGAAATGGTCAATTCTGGATTGTCACCCCTTGGTTTCGGAGAGCCTGAGCCAAACCTGCTCCCAGACCAGCTCTGCAGAACCAGGACCGACAGTTCCCAGCTCCCAGCCCCAGCTGCTTCCTGTCTTTGTGCCTCAGTTTCCCCAAGAACAAGCCAGGGAATAGATACCACTTGCCCCTACAAAGTGTTTTGGCATGTGGAGGGTGTCAGACACACACAGAGTGAGGGGTTTTAAGCCAAGGAGCAAAACACTGTGCTTGGTTTTCAGGGTGCCACGAGGGGGGCAGGTTGGGTGCCTCTCACAGCTGCAGGAGGTGAGTAAGCTCCTTCCCAGAAAAGCGTTTTGCAAGGCCTTTGTGCAAGCAGTGATGCCGCATCTGCAGCATCACAAGGAAGGAACTAACCCCGCGTCTACCAGACCAGGCTCTTGCGGACACCATGAGCGAAGCCGCCAGCACCCTTTACCAACACAAACCTGATGTGACCATCCCACCCACCTTAATGAGCTACTCAAGAGCAATTAGGCTGTGTTTGCACAACACACCATGATTATACAACAGGCTTAATGAGCCTCCCAGGTTGCTGTTTGAGATGGGGAATGCTGTCTAGAGGGCTGGGGTGGTTGAAGAACTGGGCTGCGGACACTCATGCCTTCAGGAGTGAAGGCAGAGGTTTCTCCAAGCTGCTTTCAGACCTGAAGGCAGCCTAACTGCATCCCCTTTCCTTCCCGAGCCCCCTTTACCCAGCCCCAGAGATGTGGTTTCTGCGTGTTGGTCTATTGGCAGTGGTGATGGGACATTTCTGCAAAGCTGGAGTAAATGCCACCGGTCGACTTCAGTTCTCTGCTCCTGGTGAGACGCTGATCAGGACAACACAGCTGCTGGAACCCTGCTTGGAGAGCTGACAGCCTCTTGTTGACCAAAAGGGAGGGGAAGGGATATCCGAGAAACAAAACGGTGGGGCAAGGAGGATTGGGAAAGACACGTTCCTCCCTGAACACCTCCCGACGGAGGTACCTTAGCAGCAGGGGTCTCCTCCTCCTGGCATGTGCAGGTGCAGGGGTGGCCAGGTTTCACCAAGGGATTTACTCATACACTCCAGAGAAGGTGATGGATGGAAGGTTGTTCAGAGAGCAAAGGTGCCTGATGCTGCAGATCCATCAGCTGATATTATTTCTTCAGCTACGGATGAAGGATTTGTCCTCAGAGCCCCGTTTTCTCCACATTTCTGTCCTGGGTGACAGCATCCTGCGGGAAGGCAGAGTCTGGCACGACAAGCCCCGGGTGTTGTGGGCACCAGGAGCTGACCAAGAGGTCAGTCCCGCACCAACTGAGGCCATACAATAAAATATCGCCGTTAATTACAGCCGTGCTCGCCTGACATCTCGTCACTGCTCCCAGGAGACCTGCAAAGTGGCAAAGCAGCGATCCACAATCTGGGGAATAACCCCCCACAGGCACAGAGCTTGGCCAGATAATTTCACCAACAGATAAAGATGCTCCACTTGTCCTCACGCTGTCCTTCCTTCGACACCAGGGCAGCAGAAGTACCCCCAAAACCTCCCAGCTTCTCTGGGACTTGCAGAATGGGATAGCAGGGGACCAAGTTCAGTGACACCAGTGACCCGTTCCATTCCTGAGGACACAAATCTATCGCCACACCTTTATCAGCAGCGGCACGGCTCCTGTGAGCTGAACAAGGAAAAGCACGCGCTGGGCTCAGCAGAGCTTGAGTAAATAACGGCAAATGTAACACAGCAAATTAAATCCCAGCAGGGGAGACAAAATGCCAGCAAATACCCTGTAATCTGTCTTCCTTCTGTTGAAATTCCAGATAATTTACACTCACTGGCAGTAAAACTGGAATAATGTCAGCGTGCGTATTTACGAGCGTGCCTGTGTTAAATGGGAAACTGGTGTGGAAAATGTGGGTGCAAATATGCTTTGTAATCCAACAGAAGGAAAAGATATACGCACCGTTCCCACCCTGGAAAAAGACCGAGAAGTGAAAGGGATGAGTAGCTGTGCCCAAAAGCTGTTTCCATCTTGAAGCAACTGGCAAGGGGAAAGTGAAAATGAGATCAGCCCAGCTCGGTGACTCGTTGTAATGAGGAATGTGTCAGGGATGACACAGCCCAGAAACCCCAAAGCAGCTAAAGACAAGGAAACTTGTTACCGAGAAGTTAAAGCTTTAGAAGAAGAAAGAGCAAATGGATGTTGAAACCATGAAACGCAACCACGGGTGATGAGGGAGAGGCACCAACCCTGCTCCAGTGTGGGGCAGGACCGGGTGCTCTCCGGAGATCCCTGCCAGCCCTGACCCCCTTTGACTTGGGAAGGGTGAAGCCCTCCTCCCCGTTTTTGTGATGAGGTCTCACAGGCCTCCCACCTAACCCAGCAAGTTCTTCCAGATGCCGGAGGCACAAGTCCTTCTTGGGGGGGTCCTCACCTGCTCCAGTACTGCAGGATGTGGTGAAGGGGTCGGAGCTCACCCAGTGGTACCGAAATGGAGAGAGGAGCTCTCACACCATCCCCCGTGGAAATGAGGCGCTGCAAAAGGGTGATCTGGAGGAGATGGAGCTGTGGGGGTCACCAGACCCTACACTGGGGACATCTGAACCACCTCCTGAACTACATTTGCAGCCAACAGAGAGAGACCATCCCTTCCACGGCCCAACCCAACCCAATGTGGCCACCAGAAGATGTAGGACAGCCAGTCACATCCTCAAAACGGTCAAGGCAGCAACATATCCAGCCTAGGGACATGGTGCAAAGTCTGGAGGACTGATGTAAGGTGAGATCAACTGCAGTCACACTCATTCCCCGGGGGGACAACACTTATTCCCTGGGGGAACACATGGCATGTGGGGTTCACCTGACCCCAGCTGAACCCCCTCAGTCTGCACTGGGGACCTCTGAACCACCTCCTGGACTACGTTTGCAGTCAACAGAGAGAGACTATCACTTCCACAGCCCAGCCCAACCACTACAAAAAAAAAATGGATTGCTTTTGGGTGGTCACCTCTGAGAGAGCACGCGGCTTTCCCGCAGCTCTGCAGGTCAAGGCCAGTAGAGCCATAAGCACGGCATGGAGACTGTGCTCAACGTGCTGGATGACCTTCGTGGTGGTGGTCGCCATCATCATGCACCCTTGGGAAGAAGGCAGCACCCATCAAGCAGGTTGGATTGGCCTCGCCCGCAAGAGGAGTAAGCGCTTGAGAGCAAAAGCGGCTCGGAGCGCAGAGAGAAGGAACGGCAGAGGTTAGGGGAGCGGGAGGTGTTGCGGCTGAGATCCCAAATCTCGGCAAGTTACATAAGCAGCCAGGCTGGGAATTGCATAATGACGTGAATCATTCCCACCGTTTCATTTTCAGAGGCTGCTCATCACAGAGCCGTCGGGGTCCAGTACCCCCGCCCGGCCCCACTCACCATCCCTTTCCTGCCACTTCCCAAGCTCCCGTGGGACGCATCCTGCTCTGTACACCTCATTAAACCTCGCCGCAGCTCCTGCCCTTGCTTCTCCCCATGCGAACTCTGGGTTTGTTTGTGCTGGCAGTCGCGCTGTGAGCGAACGCAGTTCATCCCAAGGACATGTAAGACGTTTGCCAGACAGCGAGCTCATGCTTTCACGAGTTTTACTCCTTCTCTGTAAGATCTCAGGCAGTATGTTGAATAAAAAGTTATCCCTCTCCTCTGGACTGTGCCAGATGCTGAGCTGACTCTCGCACAGGGGGACGAACAGATGTGTAACGTGCTACAGAAAAGCAATGTCTTCTCTCCTCGGTGGGGATTTTCTATTTTAACACCACCTCCTGCGTGTCTGGCAGGGAAATACTCCCCGCTTGAAGCAGCTCAGAACCTCAGGATAGGAGTTAAAATGATGAATTAAGTATGAAAAGCCCTTTCCCCAGCGGGGACCTGCCTTTTCCATAGGCTGCAGATGCAGTGCTCGCATCTATGGAGAAACACCTGCCAATAGAAACCCGAGGGAAGGTGATCCCACACCAGAGTTTTTCTAATCTGGGGATTTAAACACCGTAAACACCTTCCTGACAATTTTTTTTTTCCTCCATAGTTTACTGATGCTCTGACAGGAGTGAAGACTGAGAAGAATACGAGCCTTTGGCCGAGTATTTCTAAAGAGCTGTAAGGCTTTGCAGCGCTGTTTGCAAGGAGCAGCCGGAGGAAACGTAGGAAAGCGAGAAAAAAGGCAGCAGCCAGAGGGGCTCCAGCGACCGACGGATGCAGATGGGCTGCAAGGACAAAAACTAACTTATCGAAGGGGAAGCTGTTGCAAAACAAAGAGCAGGAGAGGCTGCCGAAGCCTCGTGCCTTGGATGTGCAGCCTGAGTGAAAGCCCAGAAAATGCCCTGGAGCACAGTCCCTCTGGAGTGATCCAGATGTTGTTTGCAATACATGATCTAGAACTTCTAAAAAAATCCCCAAATCAGGATTTTCCACCTGCATGGTCTGACCGAGATGGTGGACCTGATCCCCCATGCTGATGCTGAGTATTGCATGAGGAGCAACCTACACTCCAGTTCATTTCTTACCCATTTATTTCCACGGGACATTCAAGGGCGGCTCTTTTCTCCCTCCAGACTAACCCACAGATTAGCAATTAAAGCACCCTCAAATATTTTCAGGGAAACTAGTAAGATTTTTTTCACCGGAAGCTGGGAACGATGTCAGCCGCCCGGATGCAAGAGGGATGGATGGGAGGGCAGGTGCAGAGAAACACTGCTGCGACGAAGGGGGAACCGAAAGCAGAGCTCAGAAGAAGTGAAAAAAATTCCTTAGCCAGCAAAAAAGGGGTGGAACGGAACTGGTTATAAACACCCGGGAGGAAATACTGAGGGTAGAAGAAAGCTGGTGATGTTGTGGGGTGATTTTGGGACAAGGAGCAAGCCCCAGCCCAGCACAGCCGTCGGGAGCCGGAGCTGGCACGGGAAAAGAAGAAGCGTTGATATTTCGGGCAGCAGGGAGAATTAATTCATGTCACAACTAAATGTCGTTCTTCCATTATTTAATATTAATAGACTGCAGAAAGTCATCTTTATAATGGAGGGATGTTGCTTCTTTTCTTTTTGCTGCCAGGTTTTTTTATGTCCCTTGGAAGAAGCATCTCCCACTCACCCCGAGAGCAGGTACGGGCTGGCACGCTCAAGGATCAAGGAAGCCCAACGAAAAAGGAGATTATTTTCTGGAAGTCCCCAGACCTGCAGCTGGAGCCACATCTGGCCCACGTCGGCAGCCCGGCATCCGCTATCAATTTCTCCCAGAGGATATTTCAGAGTCTTGCAGTATTTGAATCACGTTTCAAGCCAGAAATTCCCCCACGCCACTCGCCGCTTTGCGGCATCTTACACCACGGTCTCCATTTCTTTCAAAAATTAACATTTTCAAAGCCCGGGGGCTAAGAAAAGGTCCCCAGGTGGGTAATGATGTAGCAAATATTAGAAGTTGAAAATGAATTGTAGAATATAGGAGTGTTAAGGATCAAAGGTAATTACAAGATTGTAACCTTAAATTAAGGAAACTGTCATTGACACCAGTTTGCTGGTAGAAAACCCCTACCTCAGAGAACCCCCCACCCTTTCCATCGCGATCTGGGTATCGAGGATCCTAATCAGTAGAGATGAGTGAGATTAATATAAGATAATTTTTGTTAACTATAGAACTGTAGACACATAGGTTAGATTTTATATGAAATCTATTTGTCCTGACAGGGAATGGGAATCTTAGAGATATTATAATATCCCGTTTGTTAGAAGTTAGTCTAGCATGTCTGTGGTAATTAAGAAGGGTGTTAGAACAATGGCAGGTCCCAAACACCAGCTGTGGAAATAGGTCCTGAGACTTCACTTTGGAGCCAGAAAATCAAGGAGCTACGCAACCTGTTCCCAAGACAATATACGGAGATTTCAAGGAGGAGTTCGACCAGCAAATTTGAGGAGGGGGCGCTCTGACGACCCCCAGGACCACCAGAAGACCCTCGACTCAAAAGACTGAGCATGCACAAGGGGGTGGGGAACTATTATAATGATTTCTCAGAAAGTTAATGTTTTTGTATAACATTTCTCGGAAATCTGGTGAATATGTATAACAGGTGTGCGTTTAACCTGCGCTGTTGATCGAACAGGCGCGCACGCTGGGTGGAGCGATCCCCCGTGCGCCCAGCGCTGCAATAAAGGAGTGCCTGCTTCTGAACTTCTCCTTGCTGTGAAGGAGTTTTATTCCGGATTTTGGTAACAATGAGGTTCCCAAGCCATCCCTCAAATCCACTTTTAGCAAAGTAATGGCTGGAGACATCAAACGTTTAATCCATGGGATGGCCCAAGCCAGGGCACACGTGTCAAGCTCAGGATAACGCTAGGATGTCAGGAACCCCAGAGAAGAGGCAGGTTGGGATCTATTTTTGACCAGAACAAGGTCCCCAGAGACTCCTGGGGAGGCAGCAAACCAAGCAGCGCAACTAGGGCTCGCACCAGCCGGGATGAAGCACTTCGGAGCCTGGGAATGCCACCCACACCCAGTAGCATGGCTGGTAAAGGCAAGGAAACTGGAAGAGTAGGAGGGAAAATGAAGATGAATGCAAAATAACCAGGTAATAAATAACACCCAGGCGGACTGGGAGTCAGGAGGGGTCTCATAGCCAGTTTGATGCTGGTGGTTCCCCCGAAAAGCCCTTCAGAAGTTGTTTTATGAAGGAATTGGCCAAAGCAGAGCACAGGTTTGTATGTGTCAGTGCAAACAAGATGGGGGGAAACCCTCACTCAGGCTACACAGCTTTTCAACAGTTGCTGCCTCTTGGTGGATGGCAAAGCAGAGGGATGGCACATCAGGTACGTGACACCCCTTTCTAACGCTTTCCACCATTCTGGCATCTTCTGCCTGAGCAGAAGACACCATAGACCAGGACAAGGAGTGAAAAAAAAAAAAAAAAAAAAGAAGTCATGAAATTTCTGCACATAACTGATAAAAGACCCTTTGGAGCGGATCGATGCAGCTCGGATCACTTGTGAGAAATCAGATCCTGATGGGATCCTTGGATAAAGGAGGCTCCGTCGCCCGCTGGAGCGCTACCATAACCGGTGCTGTGTCAGGTTATCAGATACAGCTGGAAGGGTGAAATATAGACATGAATATCGATAAGCTCCTGAAGCAGCTCAGCTCTGGACTGTTTGCATGGCTGGGTACCCTTGGTTCTGCTCATAACCAGCCCTAGGTGTCTCTTTTTTTGCCTTATTTGCCCTTATTCTTTAATTTACTCCATTCTTGACTATCATTTTCCTTTTTGCTGTGGACCTGGAGCACTAAGAGCAGCAGCGAAGAGCTCAGAGCCGCTTGGGTTGGACATGAAGAGGCAGGACCCGACAGCATCGTGGTCCAGAAATCACACCCGCTTCCCAGTCTGCCGCGACGCTGGCAGTGAGGTCCAGCTAGACAAAACCCCCCAGCGCTGCTGCAAGCCCATGTGCACCGTGAAAAGGTGCCTCAGACGTGCATCCAGGTAAGACAGGAGCGATGTGCCCTTCTGACACAGCAATGGTCCAAAAGCACCAGGGATGTAAGAGATCCGGGTGCATCCATCCCTACAAGCACCTTGCAGAGGGCCTGGGGCGTAAAGTGACTCTTAAGCAAAGAGAAACCTGCTCAGTAACTGGAGCAGCAACAGGTTTTACAGCCTCTGTAGATGGACACAAAGCATTCCTGAGCAACCCCAGACGAACCTCTGCTCCCTCTTCCCCCAACCTGGATGCGCAGCCAAGGACGGGGCAGCCTTGCCCTGGCTGACCGGATCCACAGGGGATGGAAGCAGAGGGGTGGGATGTCTCCCCTCTTCCCCGTCCCAGTTGTCCCAGCAGGAAAACCACAGCCGAAACCTGACAGAGGCAGCGAGTGTGGTCAAGGCGTGATCAGTCGGGCTGTGTGAGGCGCAATGCTGCTTTCCGGCATTTAACCTCACCTCCAGCTGTAAAAGGCATTTGGAGGTTTAAGGGGCTGTCCTGGTTTTGTGGGCTAAACTACGACAGGGACGTACCAGCTCCATCATTTACAAGACCCAAGAGAAACCAAGAAGCCTGCTTCACCACGACTGGTGTGGCCAAGGAAAGCTCAGACCGGTGCTGGCAGGAGCAGGCAGAGGCAGCAGCTCAGCCCCGAACACAGGGCTTGGCCCCAGGCTAAGCCCACCCCTCTTTTCAGCAGGGAAGGCACATAACAAATAAGAGGAATGCAACCCATCGCCCCGGGCTCTTTGCATCTTCACCCACAGCTTCCGCAGAGGCTTTCCCCTGGCCGTTAACACTTTCCCCACTCCCCACCACCAGTTTTCCCAGAGCCAGGTCACATCATCTTTTTTCTAACCCACACCACGACCCTGCCTTGAATTGGTTCCTCTCCCAAGCAACGCAATGCGGGAGAAGCTTGGGTCCGGCCGCGGTCCTCGCGCGGCACCAACGCCAGGTCCACGCCTGCCCAAGAGCGCACCAAGATCTGGGGTGAGAAGAGGTGCTGCCATAAAAGAAGAAGCAAAACCATATAAGAAACCAACGGTGGCAGCCTCAGCGGTTGGGAAAACTTCCTGCAAAGGGAGAAATAAGCGGAGCTGCCTTATTGGAAAAAAAAAAAAAATGAGACTCAAATAAATCAGCACAAGCAGGGAGGAAGCGATAAAGTACATGTGTGGAAAGCTGGCGCGCAAAAGGTGTGGAGAACATTTGCAATTGCTCCTTTCTCCCTTCCCTCCTTTAGTTTTTAAGCTTACTGGAAAAATCCAGCTCCTGAACCAAACGGGTTGAAGGAGTCTTGCAAAACAACACGGGGGGGGCGCGGAAAAAACCAACCAGCGTGAGAAACTTCACATGGACAGAACCCCACAGCCGTCCCGCAGCCCCGGCGCGAGCCGGGTGCCAAAGTCATCCTCAGCATCTCCTCGAAGCGAGCAGGCTCGGCCGTACTCACGATTTCAGGGCTCTTCCGATCCCGATCCCAATCCCACTGCGCCAGGAGCAAAAGTTTTCCTCTGTCGGCAGCTGCTCGGGGCCATTCACTACTTTTGACTTCCCAGCCTGGAGGTGGGGATGGGTGTGTGGAGGTGGGGCTTAGGCTGCACTTTCAAAAGCCGGAGCTCATTTTAACCAGAACTTTTGCATTCTCTTTCAATAGGATTTTTTTTTTTTTTTTAAGCTGCAATCCAAAAATGACAGAGCTGCCTGTGTGATTTGCTGATACAGGGCTTTGCGAGCTCCTTACACAGCCCCAGTCCAAACTGGTCTTTGCTTTCCCTCCATCTCCCAGCTCCAGTCCCCTCTCCCCTCCCCACAAGGGTCCCATCCCTCCCAGGCTTTTTCCTTAAGTTCATTTTCTTATTCCAGTTGCTTTACCTGAATTTATTTCTTTAACTTTTGAAGCTGTGGTGTTAGCCTGGGATTTGGGATCGGGAGTGTTTGTTTACATAACCTTGGGTTATTTACTTTTCAGTAACTCTTCCCCACTGCTTTTTTGCGCTAATCACTGAGGCATTTCCAGATGAGAACCGGAGGAGTTAACGAACGCGCAGACCCAGTTAAATCTGTCCAAGGGAAGCTGGGATTTCTCCTTTTGGGGTTCTTCTGGCGCATTTTTGCTCTTGAAGTGCACACAGGGGACAGCTGCGAGCGGGTATCAGGGATCTCCCCTCCTTGCTTGGACCCAGACTGATGCTCTGCCTGGCTGCCAGCATGGCTCCTTCCCAACCCCACCAGCCTTCGCCGCTTGTTCCTCCTCTTCATCCCTGGTTGTGGGGGGATGCAGTCGCCAGGAGGAACTGTATTTAACCGATCGGTTTGGAAATACACGTGAGCACCCAGGGCAGGATGCTCACCTCACCCGCTTTGGGAGCTTGATCCACCCCAGGAGGTTTTTCTTGGTCACCTCTGCAGAAGGAGGTGATGGAAACATCATAAAATCCTGCTGGAGATATTGCAGATGCTCCAGAGAGTGGCACGAACTGACCCGCTGAAAATCGGTCCCTGGATGTCCATCCCCCAGACCTCCGGCCCCTGATACAATGGGAAAAGTTCAAGGAGGGAAAGTTTTTAGTAAAGAAACCTCAATTATGGATCCTCCTCCCAGGCTTGGTTGCGCTCCAGGACTGCTGCAGCCATCGCTGCCTCCCTTGAGCTTTCAATGGGATGAAGAGGGCAGAGTAAGGCTGTTGTGAGATATGGACTCTGGACAATGCTGAAGGTGTTCTACCACTTTGCTTGCTAACCCACAGTCCTTGGAGGTAACATTTTTGGGACCAAATGCCATGAGATTCCATGAGCTGCGGCTCTCTCAGTGCATCACACACCCTAAGCCTGCAAATACTTTGCAAATTCACCTTACAGTCTCCACAAAAGCCATTTGTGCGCATCTTTTTCCAAAAACCCCACCAAATAGGTTGCTTTGAACCTCTTCAAACACCTGGATTCCAAATTATTTTAAAGCTCTGGAGGACTGAGTCCATCCCTTCACCCACCGCTGCCACTTGGCTAAAATTCTGCACCCTGCCCCGGCACTGCCACTGGTCCCTCCCGCTGCCCTCCCCAGGGATGCCTGGGTCTACATGGCCTCGGTTGCCCTCAACATCAGTATCCAGGACTGTCTCAGCTACAAAAGGGTCTACAAACCCAGCAGAGCTTTGCCAGGGCAAACCCACACTTGGATTTCCCGATGCTGCAGCCTGGAGACCCAGACAGCCACAAAGCCACATCCAAGGAGAATACAAGGTACCGGAGGAGATGGAGAGACCTTTGGGGGCTTCCCCGTTCTCCTTTTATCCCAAAAGCCACAACAAGCTCCCAGATGGAAACTCCGAATGGGATATTTTCCAGCTGGGAAGCAGCAATTGAGAAAGGCACAGCCACATCTCCCTCTTGGCGTTTCGTGCTGGGGTCCGGCAGATGTGAAACGGGGCACGCCGGGCAGAGGGGCTTGATGTTTCCGAAGGGAAGATTATCTGCTTTCCCTGCAGAAGCTCATTAAATAATAATTAAACAACTGCTTTATTAGCTCTGGCAGCAGAGATGCGTTGTGCTAAGTAGGAGACTGCCAAATCAGTGCGTTCAAAAATATTCTTCGCCCAAGTGACCCTGAGCTGTCCTCCCAAGCAGGGCTGCATCAGACAGATAATGCACTGCAGAGAAAATAAACTTTATCAGCTCTCGTAGGCTCTGCGATATCTCAGGAAGGCATTATTAGATCTAAAAAAAGGTATTATTAATATTTCACAGCTACATAACTCTTTTTTTTTTTTTCCAGAGGCTGTGCAGTGTGCACAGACAGCCCCCCCGGATCCAAAAACTGTGGTTAATTTGGGAGTGGGAGGTCAGAGCTCCTCCACAGGAGGGGATAACCTAGTGGGAAGAGGGGACTCTCCAAAGCAGCAAGAGGTGGACACCCAGAATGTCCTGGATGAGGGGACCCTCACCCCACCATGCCTCGAGAGCGGCAGGGAAAGGTGGACATCCCTTTCAGCAGCAACACCACGCTGCGACATTGCACGAAAGAAGAGCACCATCTATTGACTCCTCTTCCTCAGCACCTCATTTCTGGCTGCTGCTCCATCCCAGGTCCCCGGTGTTTGTCAGAGCATGCTCGTTTGCAGAGGTGCATCATCTCATCCCAGCAAAAATAATCATGGAATGGTTTGGGTGGGAAGGGAATGTTAAAGCCCACCCAGTTCCAGCCCCCCTGCCAGGAGCAGGGACATCTCCAACCACATCAGGTTGCTCACAGCCCCGGCCAACCTGGCCTGGAATGTTTCCAGGGATGGGACATCCACCGCCTCTCTGGGCAACCTGGGACAGTGCTCCACCACCCTCAGTGTAAATTTTTCTTTCCTCATATCTACTCGGAATCTACCTCCATCTATTTTAAAACCATCACCCCTCATCCTATCTCAACAGACCATGCTAAAAACTTTCTCCCCGCTGGTCCAAGCTGGCTCCTCGGTGGCACAGCACCAGCTGCATCTCCACGGTCAGAGCAGGTTCCTCCTGCAGCCACCAAAAGCTGCTCGCCCACCCTTTCCCTGCTGGGGTGCAGACAGCTTTCTGGAAAGCATTAGAGCTGGAGAAGAATTCGGATCTGAGCTGGCGGGCGCACGCAGCCCGGTTGTGGTCATCTCACACAACTTTGTGGAAGGGGCGAACAACAGCCAGCATCTCCTTGGGCTGCGTGAAGCCAATTAGCTATACACGAATTAACAATACAAATTGGTAGTGCACCATGTGGGAAAGAGATGCAGGAAAAAAAAGCCCATGAACTCCTTGGAAGGGAAGTGTTTTTCCTGGGGCACCAGCCCAGCAGCCCTCAGCTTGGAGCCGTCTCCTGCCTGCTGCTGCCACTCTCCGACCAAGAGCTTTCCTGCAGCTCTTTCAGCTTCTAGGTGACCGCAAGCCTTCAACCTTCAAATATTTGGGCGTGTAGATCCTGAGCGCATCCCGTGTGAATGCAAAGGAAAATTCCTACTGGAAACCGAGCACTGAGAAAGTCCCAGAGACGGAAACCTGAATGGGCTACACGAAGGGCTTTAATAAAAAGAAATGATACCCATCTCATTACAGCGGTGTTAAATCCTCCGGAGGGTGTGGTGGAAGGACTGTTTCTTGGAACAATTAAAACCGGTTTGCAGCAAATGATAGCAGCACCTATCTTGCACAAAGAGATCATAAAATTTCACGTGTCTGAGATTATAAGTGTCCACAGGTGAATAAATTGGGGCTTCTGGTGACCTCAACACTGCTCTAGGTCCAAGAGCTCAGCTGGGTTTGCAAAGGAGCAGCTGAGCATCCTGCGTTGGAAACGGGGCGCATCTCCACTTGCGGGGCTAAGGCTGACACTTTTTTGCATGTGGGGTTCGGAAAAAACAGCCGGGTTAGGGTCAGGATCTTCCATCTGAGCTCTGCTGACGTCTGGCAGAGAGCTGGCCAAAATCTGAGAGGCAAATGTTCTGAATTCTGAAGAAAACGTTAGCGGAGCCAGGATCCACACTGGGTGTCTGGCATCCACCAGTGGCCACTAGCCGCCTTGCTTCTCTACATTTTGGGGCTGCTTTCTGAATTCCTGCCTGGCCTTTTGCTGCGTGCAGGCGTTGCCGGCAGCCGCAGCGCGGATGTCGATGCAGGCTGATTTCAGAAAAGGAAAGGCGAAGACAAAAACAGAGGTCGAACCCGTGGTTCCCTTTCCTGTCCCTCGACCACGGGACCTTCCTTCCTGTCCTGAAGAAAGAGGAATCTCCTGGGCTGTGCGAGTGCAGTGAGAAGTGTCATTATTCTGCTGATGAACTTCATCCTGAAATTCTTCTATAATAGCAGAGGGAGGAAATTTCAAGGCAAATATTCAACAGAAATTTCGATTATTATGAATGAGCAGGGCTCTAGGGACACACAGGAGAGCAAATTGCGGCAGAGCTGGGTTTCAACATCTGCAGGAATAGCTGGGAAGGGGCAGAGAGAAATCCTGCCCTGGTTAAGGAGGAAGAAAGCAAAAGAAAGGGAAAAATTACAACTTTTCCCCGTTCTGTTCTTGCGAAACTGCCAGCCCCCTCCCTTGGGTGTAACTATTTTGGGATGGCACTGCCCGCGACGTGTGAGCTGCCGCCAGTCTCGGAAAATCTTTCAAAATACGAGAAAGTTTTTTTATGAGTTAACACAGAAGGAATAATGTTTGCTGAAGGATGTGCTTTGACTTGAGAGCCTTCCAGCGGGGGATTAACGCCGCGCTCGGAGGCTGCGTCAGCTCGGAGCGTTGATGTTGCTGCATAATTGCACAAGATGCACTTGGCGGAGGAGCGCGTCGAGTCTATTATGCACTTCACTCCTCGGGGATGTGGTGTCAGAGAGACGGCGATAGATGGGCAGAGGCCACAACGCTGTTGGTAATTCAGTTTAAAAAAAAAACAAAACAACCAGATTGCAAGTCATGATGCTTTGCAGCCTGGTCCAGTTTTCCACCCCTCGTTAAATCTGAGTGATAGGTGTTGGGAGACCTAAAGGCACGATATAAAGGCAAGTGGCCAAAACCTGGGGAGAGACTCTTCAGCAGGGCCTGCTGGGACAGGACGAGGGGTCATGGTTTCAAAAGAGAGGGAGAGAATTCAGACTGGACATAAGGAAGACATTTTTTACACTGAGGGTGGTGGAGCAGTGTCCCAGGTTGCCCAGAGAGGCAGTGGATGCCCCATCCCTGGAACCATTCCAGGCCAGGTTGGCCGGGGCTGTGAGCAACCTGATGTGGTTGGAGATGTCCCTGCTCCCTGTTGGACTGGACGGCCTTTAACGGTCCCTTCCCACTCAAACTATTCTGTGATTCTATGAGTACACACATCACAAAAAAAGCATCTGGTTTTCAATTTTCCCTCCTTTTTTCTGAAGTACGTCATGGAAGTCGAAGCATCGCGGGCGATGAGATCTTTCCTTGGTGGAGGGCATCAGCTGGGTGATCACCGACACCCACCATCCTTTCGGCGCGGCTCTAAAATGCAGAAGGCGCTTGGCAAAGCCCTCAATGCCCACACCGTCTTTCTGCTGAGGCTGCAGACGGAGGCTAATTAACAGCGTTCGTGATGGCAGCAGATTTTGTTGAAGCTTAATGAATGGGAAACGGCCCCCCAGCCATGTCCAGCATCTAACGGCAAGGTCCTGCCATCTCCCCTCAAGACTTTCTGTCCGTGCAGGCTTACAATTACCCTTAATTGCTTCTAATGACCTGAATGCCGGCAGCGATGTGATGAGTAAGGGCAGAGTTTCTCCCAGGAAGCATCTTACCGAAAAGTAATTAGTCACCGAGCCAGACCGCACCGCGAATTCACAGCGGGCACTGCTGGGTGCTTAATAATTGAACAAGCTCCTGCTTCTTGGAAGCGTTTGTAATTTGCAGTTGTTATTGAAGTGAAACTCGACAGGAATTTATACACAGAAAGCCTTAGAAGAACTGTGCCTTTATCAGTCCTCAAAGCTATCTAAATTATCATACATTTTGTCTTTATTAAAGTAGGTTAAATAAATTACTATTTATTTAATAAAATGTTATTACAGCCTTGATAAAGAACTGCATTCTTCCCATTTCCACCAGTACCCTTTTTATCTTTTTTTAAAGATGTTTACTGTCACCTCTCAATTGAATTCTAATCCCACCAAGCCCAGACCTCACTAAACCTAAAGGGATGAGAAGGAGTTGTAGATGGTTTCTAGAACGGGAAGGTCCTTGGGAAGGAAAGCCTGGTAGTACGGTCCAGCAAGGAACGACGTACAGTTTGGGTTAAAGTAATTTTAAAAAGCATTTGAACATTACAGATGTTCATCTGGGAGAATTTCAGTTACAAATCTGCAGGACCAAGAGATACTGTCCTTCAAGAAATGCAGCCCATGAGATGAATGAGTTATGAAAACCCTCAGGGGAAGAAAAGGGCTTGGGGATTTTCCTCGCTGTGATGCCACCAGCTGGATATTGCTGAAATCGGAGAGAGGTGCTGCAAGGATGCCGGGGACAGGGAAGGACAGATCATCTCCAGCAGACTGGGTTTCCCCCAGAAAAACTAATACTGCAGATTAAAGGGTTTTTTTTTTCCACTATGTCCTCATCTCAACAACCCAGTAATAACAAAGATAATCCTGAACTTGCTCTGCCCTCGCACAGGCTTTGTTGGGGAGAAGGAGGCCAGTGGAGACAGAATCCCAGAATGGTTTGGGTGGGAAGCGACCTTCAAAGCCCACCCAGCCCAACCCCCCTGCCAGGAGCAGGGACATCTCCAACCAGATCAGGTTGCTCAGAGCCCCGGCCAACCTGGTCTGGAATGTTTCCAGGGATGGAAGAAGCAAGAGGGTTGCACGATGAGCAGCTCTCCGCACAGAGACTTGCTGCCTTTCATCCATGAATCCTGAATGAGAAGCAGAGGCAGCAAGTGAGGAGAGCAGGGAAGGAGCAGGACCCACAGCAGGACCTAGACCCAGGCAGAAATAGGCTTGGTTCTAGCGGCGGAGAAAAGGGGGATGAGGATGATGATGGGTCAGTCCACCCAACATCTTAGATATATTTTCATGCAAGGAGTGTGGAGGGGAATAGGAAGAGTTGGAAGACTGGACTTGGGTCAATGGCTCATCCTGCCCCACCAGGGACCCAGCAAAACAAACTCCAGAACTGCAATATTAATAGAAAAAGGACTAACATTTTTAGGAAGGGAAGACGGGAGCAAAACAGGGGCGTGTTGGTTTCTGTGCCATCACGGAGGCACAGGTGTATTCTGAAGTTCAGACCACACCAAGAGTTTGGCCAACAGGAAGTCCATAGGAGATGGGACAAGAAAATGACGAATGTTGTGTGGGTCTGCTACAAAGCCACGAAGATCAGGTGGAGGAAACTTTGCAGGCAGCTAACAAGGTCAAAAAACCCTGCAGTTTACAGAAATGAAGGATTTTCAATTCAAGGGACGGATAGAAAATGTTGTCAGAGTTTAAAATCGCTGGGGCCTTATTTTGGAGAACTGAAGGACAGGATGGTTTCCAGTGCGGGCTTTGGAAAGTCATGGCAAGAGGCTGTAAATCCGGAAAAGCGCAGAGCAAAAGCAGCTGAGAAAACAGGCAGGAGCCACGCTAAGCCCTGCTGTGCCGGCTGCCCATGGAGATAAGCTGAGCTTAAAACCGGCTATTGCTGATGGCCAAGGAGGGACAGCGTGGGCAGTGTCATGGTGACATTCAGCAAGCTCCAGAGTCCTCTCCATCAGAGCCTCTCCCTGAGCAGAAATAGCCTCAAAGTATTAAAATTTAACTGGTTTTTACCTTGATTTTCAAGTGGTGATTAGGTCTCACAGTAAAGTTGACATGCTCCATCACAGGTCTCCGTTTTACACCAAGAGAGCCTCCCATGAGGAGAACACTTGGCCACCTCTCCAAAGGGCTGAGCTCAGCTGTGGTAACATCAGAAAAATACCTCCCACGCACAACGGTACCTTCTCATTAAGCCAGGCTAATAGAATTTTCTAAATAGCAGAGGAAAATGTCCACATCCAAGCAATCATCCTGCTTGTGAGGAACTCTCAAAGGTTGCAGGAGCAACCCACTTCGTCCATGAGGTGGTCCAACAGTGGCCCCAAAAGCGCAACCACTTACAACTCAATGTTTCCCTGAGTCAGGAGACTTGTTAACCCTGAATTTCTCTGCCAACCTGATGTGGTTGGAGATGTCCCTGCTCCTTGCAGGGGGGTTGGACTGGATGGCCTTGAATGGTCCCTTCCCACCCCAACCCTTCTGTGATTCTAACACAAAGTTTGCAGGGCCCTGACCAGCCCACGTCTCACAGTGGGGCTTCACCTGACCAAGTGGAGATTTCCACCTCCAGGTAGCTCCTTTGGGTCCAACAGGAAACAAAATCCTTTCTTGTCTCATGGCACTGTGCAAGGGAGTATTAAAAACATGTCCATTGGTCATAAATCCACCTATAGGTGAAAAGATGAACGCCGTACAGACACAGCGGGTTTGCGTTGTGACTGATGGACACTGCAAGGAGGTAAGGCATCAGGGACTCTCACCCAGGTGCCAGTCACTGGGGCCATGTATCCCTCCCAAAATAATTAGGTGGGGGCTACTTGCTGGCTGAAAAGCTGGTGGGAACATGTGGAGCCATCAGCTGGTAGGTCCCACCACAGCTCAGGATGGAGATGGACAACAGAGGGGATGGATGGAGGGATGGATAGATGGAGGGATGGATGAGTGGGTGGAGGGATGGATGGGTGGGTGGAGGGATGGGTAGATGAGTGGGTGAGTGGGTGGATGGATTGGGTGGATGGATGGGTGGATTGATGACCTCTTCTGCCTCTGGCAGAGAAGACGAGGGGTCCAGCAGGTCCTGGGGACACCAAGCCCCCCAAGGCCGAGGAGCTGTGTGCCGGTGTGCCAGGGGGTGGCACTGTTAGAGCAGAGAAGGAGGACATTCCCTCCACGCAAGCAGGGAGTCTGTGAAGTCCCAGAGTCGGGATGGCCCCGAGCATCCTTCACCTCACAGCCCAGCAGCTCTCCAGAGACTCCCGGGGCTGGGAATTCATTTTATTTCTGTGCATAACCCCAGGCAAAGGCAAGAAATAAAAAACTCATGAATTTAACTGACAATTCTCATCTACACAAAAGGAAAAAAAAAACAAATTGTCGGTCTAGGTTCTTGCTGCTGCAGTTTTGTGTGAGCTGGGATTGCACCCCTCCACATCTCGGGTGGCTCCTAGGGACATCCCGGATTCCCGTCAGCCTCAGTTTCCCCATCTGCAAAGTCAGGGCTGTTCAGATTAATTTCCCGGTGAATCAAGTCATCGCCACCCACCTCTCAACCCGCTGCTCAGAAAACCAGAGAACCCCCCAACCCTGCCTATGAATTTGGGACTGCTCACCCGAAAAGCATCCCGGAGGCTGTGGGGTACGAGCTGCGTGAGACTGGCTGGGACGCTGAAGAGTGACATCCAGTGTTTTAGGCACACGGAGAAAAATGAATATTTCCCTCCTCAGAACTTCTGAAATTCAAAATCAACGGTGTGGTCAATAATATTTTAAACCGGGGCTGGGTTCATTTTTCCAAAACCGTTGGCTGGCTCCTCGATAGGATCACTCGCATGGAGAATGGAGCAGGGTGGAGAGGATGGAGGTAAGGTGAATGCGGGTCTGACATTTGAACACCCTCAACAGTAGGACCAGGGGACGCTCACTGGAACCACAAGATTGGTTTAAAACAGAGAAAATCCTGATTTTATGCAACAAGCAGTGCATCTCGGGGATTTGCAGACCACGGAGCTGTAGAGAGGCAAAAGACCAGCAGATTAAGTTGATTTTTCTGTAAATCTAGCAAATGTGTGAAAATGAAAGTATTTTCCAGTAGATCAGAATTAAGACAATTAAGGCATTTGTGCTAGTCTGGGACACCTGCGGTGGGCAGCAGTGTGCATGGTTTCACTTATGGGAGAACAAAATGCGGCTCCAGGATGACTCCTCATGTCCAAGAAGGAGGCCACGCAGATGCTGAGAGGGCTGGAGCAGCTCTGCTGTGAGGCCGGGCTGAGAGAGCTGGGGCTGTTCAGCCTGGAGAAGAGGAGGCTCCGGGGAGAGCTGAGAGCGGCTCCCAGTGCCCAAAGGGGGCTGCAGGAAAGGTGGGGAGAGACTCTTCAGCAGGGCCTGCTGGGACAGGACGAGGGGTGATGGGTTCAAAATAGAGGGAGGCAGATTCAGGTTAGACATTAGGAAAAATTTTTTTACAGTGAGGGTGGTGGGGCACTGTCCCGGGTTGCCCAGAGAGGTGGTGGATGCCCCATCCCTGGAAACATTCCAGGCCAGGTTGGCCGGGGCTGTGAGCAACCTGATGTGGTTGGAGATGTCCCTGCTCCTGGCAGGGGGGTTGGACTGGGTGGGCTTTGAAGGTCCCTTCCCACCCAAACCATTCTGTGATTCTGTGATTCTACGATCTACAGGGCAGCCCAAAATGTCACCTCTCTCCATAGACCAAGTGATCCAGAGCTCCATTACAAGGTAGACCTGAAAACAAAACAAAACAAAAAATTTTAAAAGTTTAAGATCTTTAAAACTCCTGCTGCGTGCTCACTGGGACCCATGCAATTGGAGGCTCAGGCTCCCCGAGGCTTCAGCGCGCTCCAGCAGCAGCCATGCAAGCCCTGATTACACTGTCCCTGGATATTAATTATCCTGAAAAACATTTCCAAAACTCCAAAGATCTGCAAGTCACCGAGAGACCAATTTGCCCTGTTTTCACCAGCGTTGCCACCCGAGTGTAAGAATTAGCATTTCAAAACAAACACATTCAGAAACGCAGCTTCTCCGGAATGTTTACAGGGAGTATTTTTAACACAAGGACCCAGGAGCTCCGTCGTCAGGGGCACCACATCCGCTTGGATGCAACGCGTCTCACTGGAAGGGAGGGATGCCATCCAGAGGGACCTGGACAGGCTGGAGAGGTGGGCCCGTGCCAACCAGGCCAAGGGCAAGGTCCTGCATCTGGGTCATGGCAATCCCAGGCACAAATACAGGCTGGGTGGGGATTGGATCGAGAGCAGCCCTGAGGAGAAAGACCTGGGAGTGTTGGTAGACGAGAGGTTCAACATGAGTGGGCAATGCGCCCTTGCGGCCCAGAAGGCCAACCGCATCCTGGGCTGCATCAAGAGGAGCGTGGCCAGCAGGTCGAGGGAGGTGATTCTGCCCCTCTGCTCTGCCCTGGTGAGACCCCACCTGGAGTACTGCGTCCAGTTCTGGAGTCCCCAACACAAGAAGGACATGGACCAGTTGGAAAGGGTCCAGAGGAGGGCCACAAAGATGATCAGAGGGCTGGAGCACCTCTCCTATGAGGCCAGGCTGAGAGAGTTGGGGCTGTTCAGCCTGGAGAAGAGGAGGCTCCGGGGAGACCTGATAGCGGTCTTCCAATACCTCAAGGGGGCCTACAGGAAAGATGGGGAGAAGCTGTTCAGTAGGGCCTGTTGTGATAGAACAAGGGGTAATGGGTTTAAATTAGAAGGAGGTAGGTTTAGATCAGATATGAGAAAAAAATTTTTTACAATGAGAGTTGTAGAGCACTGGAACCGGTTGCCCAGAGAGGTGGTGGATGCCCCATCCCTGGAATCGTTCAAGGCCAGGCTGGATGAGGCTCTGAGCAACCTGATCTAGTCAGGGATGTCCCTGCTTCTTGCAGGGGGGTTGGAGTAGATGACCGTTGAAGGTCCCTTCCAACTCTAACTATTCTATGATTCTATGAAATTCAAGTGGGAAATTGCTCCGGAGGTGTACGTATGGGTAGAGTAATCACCGGTCCTGTTCGCGCTGAGCGTGGTCATGGCTTAGTGCTGATGTTATGTGCTCTTCTGTCCACGAAGCAGGGCCAGATCCTGCCGCCTGCACACAGAACAGGGGACACATGCCCTTGGTCTTCTTGCACAAGAGGTCCTCCAAGAAGTGTCCAAAGAAGCCCGATGACCAGAGATGAGCATGCGAGGGCGGAGACAGGGTAGGAGTGGTAGGAACATTGATTTGCAAATTGGGAATTTTTTTAAATTTGCAAAAAAATTTGCAGACTGAGGATGGGTGAGGGCAGCACACGGTGAGTTTGGGCTCCAGGCCAGGGGAGGAAATCACAGGGAGCACAAGTGAGAGTCATCCCACAGCAGACAGCGGAGGAGAAGTGATCCATGAGCTGGAGGACCAAAGTGTGGCAGTGGGAGAAGGTAGCTCAGAGAAGTCTGAAGAGGGAGAAGAAAAGTAGATGACAATAAATATCTTATGGGTTGTAAGTAATGAACTGGGCTGAACCAGCACGGGGTTTGGCTCTTCTGCCATCCCAATGGTTGGCCCGAGCCAGGAAGATTTGGAGCTGCCAGGTGAAAGGACTTGGCCTTCAAGAGGCACCATGGTCTCATTTGGGAAGGTCTGGTTGGCTTCTGTCTGACAGCTCCGCTGACCTGTCCCACAGCTGGCCAGATGTGCGCAGGAGGGGGATGGTGTGAGGAGGCTGCTGCTCAGTGCAACCATAGCACAGGGAAGGGATTTGTCCCCCACCCAACACCAGCACGGGTTGCTCAGAGAGCTCGTGGAGTCTCCATATGTAGAGACATTCAAAACCCAACTAGACACCATCCTGGGCAACTTGCTGTAGATCATAGAACTATAGAATAGTAGAAGTACTTGGATTGGAAGGGACCTTAAAGAACACCTCGTTCCAACTCCCCTGCCATGGGCAGGGACAACTTCCACCAGACTAGGTCACTCAAAGCCCCGTCCAACCTGGCCTTGAACACTGCCAGGGATGGGGCAACCACAGCTTCTCTGGGCAACCTGGGCCAGTGCCTTACCACCCTCACAGTGAAGAATTTCTTCCTCATGTCCAATCTAAACCTTCCCTCTTCCAGTTTAAAGCCATCACCCCTTGTCCTATCTAGACATGCCCACCATATCACTGTTTCTGGTTTTGATGGCTTTTGGCCAGGACGTGACTGGAGAATGACAGAGGGCAAGGTAACAATGAAAATACACTGAGGATTCAAAGATACATGCAAACCATCCACTGCAGTAAAAAATTATTTTTAAAATTCTGTTTAAAAACTATCTGACCCACTCTGGCATTAATCCCATCTCACACTTTACACATCAAACCAAACTCAGCTCCATATTCGTGTCCTCAGGTTCCCCAAAAGATCCCAACCTCTTGCCAAGCCCTCAGCGATGCTCTGCTGAACCCATCTCCCCCGGTCTGAGGATTCAGCCCCAGGACGTTGGACCCAAGGAATTGGTCCCAAAACCCCACCTATGTTCTAGCTTGAATTCTCCCGTCAGGGAGCATCCTAGGGAAAACAACTTTGAGAACATACCCTGGAGCACCACCAGATCCCACCACCTGGCAGAGCTCTCCAGCTCTTTCATTTATCAAAGGTGTGACCGCAATTTGGAGGAATAATTGGGTGGGAGCAATGTAGATGAGATTGGTTTGAGGTTTTGTTATGCATCTAGATGTTCCTGAGATGTGGGGTGGGGGGGGAGTGAGGGGTGCATTATTCACAAATTGTGAATATTGTCATCAAACCTCTATTTTTCTGTATGGTGTCCAAGGACGCATCCTGCACCACAGAAGACTGAGTATGTCAGGTCCTGTTTTTACAGGACAGGATTTAGCCCTTTCTAACTGCCATCAAACAGCTTTCACTCAGGGACGGTTAGGGGACAGTGACGATACGTACGTAGGAATCTGGAGCAGGGGGACATTGGTCTGGAAGGACACTTGGAGAAGGAGTTGAGTTGAGTAGCTATGAATTGTGCCTCGATGGGAATGCCTCCCTTCATTGACTATAGACCCAAGTGGCAACATCTTCGCATGCCACCTGCCTGGATTTCCCAGTCCACACAGCTGTTGGTTTTTTCCCTTTGACCCCAGCCACCCTTGACAAAGCCTCCAAAAGAAGAAGCTGTGAGGGTTAGAGGTGATGGTTTCTGGCCAAGGAGATGGGCTCCAGGGATGGGTGAGTAGTCACCTGTTTGTCCCTGTAAAGGGGGTTGGCCAACATACCTGGATGTACCTGAGTATGGTGCACGGAGCAGTCCTGGGCTTCTGTCCAATGTGGAATTAAGAACCAGAGGCCAACCTGCAGGAATGGCATCCCATGATACTCCCGAGATGTTGCCCAGTCGAGTCCTACGCATACTGTCTTTCCAATTGCCTGCTCCTCCTGCACCACCTGAGCCACCTACCAGGCTTGACCTGAAAATCCTGGAGAAAGGAGATGGAGCTAGGAGAGATACAGGTTGGGATCCTCCATGGTTGTGTTTGCATTCAAGCATGCCCACGTTTGAGAGGTCTGCTGCTCTGCCTTGGCCATGCACTACATCTTTGGTGTACACTTCGGGTGGTGTAGAGGGGGCAGGGAGAAAAACTTGGTCTTCCTCTGGTGTTTCTCCACCAGCTGTTCCCCAGGCCTTGACACAATCATAGAATCATAGAATGGTTAGAGTTGGAAGGGACCTTCAAAGCCCACTCAGCCCAACTCCCCTGCCAGGAGCAGGGACATCTCCAACCACATCAGGTTGCTCAGAGCCTCATCCAGTCTGGCCTTGAACGTTTTCAGGGATGGGGCATCCACCACCTCTCTGGGCAACCTGGGACACTGCTCTACAACTCACATTGTAAAAAATTTTTTCCTAATATCCAATCTGAATCTCCCTCCCTCTATTTTGAAACCACCACCCCTTGTCCTGTCCCAGCAGGCCCTGCTGAAGAGTCTCTCCCCACCTTTCCTGCAGCCCCCTTTGGGCACTGGGAGCCGCTCTCAGCTCTCCCCGGAGCCTCCTCTTCTCCAGGCTGAACAGCCCCAGCTCTCTCAGCCTGGCCTCACAGCAGAGCTGCTCCAGCCCTCTCAGCATCTGCGTGGCCTCCTCTGGACCCTCTCCAGCAGCTCCACATCCTTCTGCTGTTGGGGGCTCCAGAGCTGGACGCAGCGCTGCAGGGGGGTCTCCCCAGAGCGGAGCAGAGGGGCAGAATCCCCTCCCTCGCCCTGCTGCCCACGCTGTGGGGATGCAGCCCAGGGTGCCGTTGGTTTCTGGGCTGTGAGCGCACGTTGCCGGCTCGTGGTGAGCTTCTCGCCCACCAGCACCCCCAAGTCCTTCTCCTCAGGGCTGCTCTCCATCCGTTCCCCCCCAGCCTGGATTTGTGCTGGGGTTGCCCCCACCCATGTGCAGGACCTTGCCCTTGGCCTGGTTGAACTTCATGAGGTTGGCACGGGCCCACCTCAATCATGCACTTCCATCACACAACAAACTTCACATGGTGAAAACTCTTGTCTATGCAAATCTGTTGTACAGTCTCCATCTGCTGTGACCTTCAGTGTGCAACTGAGGGATTCAAAACTGTCGAGATGCTCTACTGGGGGAAAAAAAAAACTCATGGGTCTCCCAGCTCAAGGCAAGAAAACATCACGGAGAGCATCTCTGGGGAAGATCTCTGGGTGGGGAGCAGGGCAGCACGTTGAAATACATTCAATGTCAGTGGTGGCATTGCCCGTTGATTTACTGCAGGAGTTTTGCACTTATCACCAAGGATAACATTAAGGAAGGAGAAGACCTTGTTATAACTTCAAAGTGCAAGTGAGTTATTGTTGCTGCTGTTCTGTTAATACAATAACATTTTCCAGACTAATTAAGTGTTTCATGTGGATTTACTTTTTCCTCATGAGGTCCAAGATGGAAAAATACGATTGTAATACATGTCAACAGGCTCCACAGAACGAGAATTTGATCTACTATGTCTGAAAACAACTTCAAATCAATGCTAATTTTAAGGACATTACATGCTGGCAATTTTAATTCAATACAATACATTATCTTGGGTTTTTTAATAGCGTGACATTGTTTATACGAATTACATCCTCAAAACTTACCAGTTTGGAAAAAATAATAACAAGAGAGAGAAATGGAGAAGGGTAGATTAGATGAGAGGTAGAGAGTAAACGAAGTATCAATGCTTAAATAGCATTATATTATAAAATCTCATTGGGGTAGAAAACCTATTTATTTGTAATATTAAATGGATCTCTCCTATACGGTTATGGAGGTGACTTTCTGGGTGAAAGGTAAAACTACCAGAAAATTACCAGAGATTTAATAATGTTAGGAAATTGCATGAGACCAACCATCACTCTCAACTGCTTGAGGCCAAGCACAAAGCATTTCCAAGAGAGCTTTATTTCCCCTCTTTTAAACTGGGACACGGAAACCAAGAAAAGACATAAAAACTTAATTAAGCTTCATTTCTCCTTCTTTTTTTAGCATAGACCTAATGAAAAAAAAAAAAAGAGTGGCTTTTCTTTGGAATACTATCTTAGTTTTGATTTACCCAACTTTAAAGAAAACAAATAAATTCAAAGGAATTTGTGCCTGTGAAATTGCAGCAGCACTTTCGCGGCTGGAATAGAAGACGCTGGAAGTTTCCAAAACGCTCCTTTATTTTGCCGCAGCAAACAAGAATATTCCATAGGGTCTGGGCAGAATAGTCCTTTCCAAGCTGCTTTAAATCTTTATGAGCAACAAAGGGAGTATCTCTACTGAGAGGAAAGAAAATCTTTGTAACTCAGGAATCTTAAAAGCTCATCATGTAAAATAAATGCAAAAGTATGGCACGCTCTGCCTTGCCCTTCCTGGAGAAATCCAAAAAGTGTCACAAGCTGATATGAATAATGCAACGGTAGAACCACATCACGAAAAATAAAGATATGGAAGGGCCGGAGGCTGCCACACATCGCGTCCCCGTCCATCTGAGCTGAGATGCGTATTTATTCCTAGCGTTTTATTACAGTGCCTTTGAACTTCATGAATCTCTAAAACATTTCTTACCCTAGTAGAAGACATGATGTTGACCTACATCAGCCAAAGAAAATTGCTGCGAAAATTCCTTTTGCTTTTATGTGCCAGGAAACACCCTGGAAGTCAGAAGAAATTCTACATTTTCATCTGAATTACAGCAACAGCAGCAGAAATCGACTGCGTGCTGCAATGGCCGTGGGAAACGCAGTGAGCTGCAAGCAGCCAACCAGAGGTAATACGGGCGTGAAAAACGGTGACAAGAATGATTTTGGGTAGCAAAGATTGTAATAGCCTAGAAAAAGAGAGACGGATGATTGACTGCTTCCGAACTAATTCCCCGAATTCCCTTAGAGAAGAGAAATGGCCATTTCCATAACGCTGCTCATCTCCTCGATGCAGAACGGGGCAGAGGAGCTGCATCCCCCAAAATGCCCCTTTTCCCCATGCATCATGAAAAGGGACCCAGGAGGACCAGTGCAGATGGGGGGAGAGGTGCCTGGAGAGCACTCAAAGCTTGGTGAGACTCATCCCACCCTTCGTGCCCGAAGCTGAAGAGCGTGCCATCTGTAGATGCAGTCCACATCATCAACAGACAATTCAAACCACCTTAATTGTGGGTTAGAGACAAGAGGGGCCAAGCCGTGTCTTACAATGGGCTCGGCTCTACAAGATTTCACCCAACGTGTGTTTTCCTTGCAGAACCTCCGCCAAGCTCCTTAGAGAAACATCTGCCCGCACATCAGCCTGTCTCCTTACTCCCTCTGCATCCTCGCAGGCGTTTTGACCAGCCCCACCATGGAGAGCTGCAGCAGCAATGCTTCCACTAAAGTCTTTTTCTTGGTGGGGTTTCCAGGTCTCCAGGATTTCCAGACCCCACTCTTCATTGTGTTCTTGTTATTCTACCTGCTGATCCTGGTTGGTAACGCCATTATCATCACCGTGGTTGTGGTCGACCGTATGCTCCACAAACCCATGTACTTTTTCCTGCTTAACCTCTCTGTCTTAGATGTGCTATTCACAACCACCACCATCCCCAAAATGCTGGCGATGTTCCTGACCAACGCTAAAACCATCTCATTTTGGGGTTGTTTTCTGCAGATGTACACTTTTCATGGGCTGACCATAACCGAAGCGCTTCTCCTGGTGATCATGGCTTACGACCGCTATGAAGCCATCTGCAACCCTCTCCGTTACCCGGCCAAGATGACAAGAAGAGTCAACATCCAGCTGGCAGTGAGCGCCTGGATCACTGCGCTCCTAATACCTGTGCCCGTCGTCACGCAGACCTCTCGGCTAGCTTACAGGGACACAACCAGGGTTCACCACTGCTTTTGTGACCACCTGGCAGTGGTAAAAGCCGCATGCTCAGACTTCAGTGCTGATTTCCAGACGTTCTTGGGGTTCTCCATCGCTATGACAGTGTCGGTCATCCCTCTGCTGCTCGTCACCCTCTCGTACATCCACATCATCCTCTCCATACTGAAGATCAACTCAAAAGAAGGACGCAGGAAAGCTTTTTCAACATGTACTTCCCATCTGCTTGTGGTGGGCACTTACTACTCCTCCATCGCTGTGGCGTACGTGCCCTACAGGGTAGATATCCCTGTTGATGTCCAAGTCATGTGCAACGTTGCCTTCTCTATTTTGACTCCCTTATTAAACCCCATCATTTACACTTTACGGAACAAGGAAGTAAAATCTGCAGTTAAAAAATCCGGTTTTCTGAAAATCTTTCACCTTTCTAAAAAATTCAATTTATTTGGGTAAAATTTACCGCAGTGCGGAAGTCTCATGCTATTTATTATTTCAGCCCTCTGGTTAATTAAGACATCATCGCCTTTGGAGTTCTGTTTGGTTCCCCTGAATTGTGGTATATCTTATGTGAATGTATTTCAGCCTATTTCTGTGAAATTTTGAGTGGACTTGCTGTAAGAGTCTACTTTTAGTAGACTTTTATTAGATTTGCTGTAATTTTTATAATTTTCTAGTTTGGTTTCTATCCTTCAGTGACTAAATCACAGATGCACTTGTTCTGTTTTTTTTTCCTGGTAAAACAAAGCTGTGAATGCACTAAAGCTGAAAATGCACTGAAAAAAAAAGCTAAATTAGAGTGGCACCGCATTTCTTTACACATTTCCCTCCACATAGCACCATGGAGGAAGCATTAATTCCTCCAGTTAAGACTTTCAGGGATGGCAGTCGTTATTTTCCCTACAAATGACAGTGGTGACCCCGGGCTGGGTGAGGAAATTACACAATCACTTTACAGGACTGAAGAACTGTGGGGAAAAAAAGTTACAGATAAATTAAACCTGCAGCTTGTGCAGCGGGATGAATCGGTGTCTGTGTGCAAGGTGGTGCCATCAACCACCTCGTGTCCAACAGCCCGATCCACGGGTTCCTGCAGTAGGAAAGCCAACGTGAAGCCACAGAAAACACAACACCATGAACCTCCCATTTTAGGCAGAGATGCTATCAAGCATGGAAAAGTGTGGTTGTTTATCTAGAGCTTCAATCAATTTTTTTCTCCAGAGCAGGCAGATAGTCGGGTGCAAATGAGCATCTCTGACCTTTTGAGCCATGCCTGATTTTTTCTGAGATTAACATGAAATATATGTCTTTCCAACGGTGTCTATTGAACGGAAGCTTTGAAAGCTCATTAACGGTGTTGGGGTCTGAGACAGAGATTTGGGGGAAGGCTTGGGCTCTCTCCTCACTCATTCTTCCACTAACATTTTTAACTCGAGATGCTGATTCAACCTAGATTCAACTCGTTGCTTTGACAGCCCATGTAAGTCTAGAAGGGTCTCCATTTCCAGTGTACTGACATCTTCACCCTCCTATGGCCAACCTTCAATGCTCTTGCCTGCCTCTGAGCAGAGGACCTTCAACCAAGGAGGGTTGGAGAGGAGAAGACTCTGCCAGGGGGACAAGGAAGTGACACAGCCACTCTCCTGCACTGTCCACCATTAAAAATGTACACATAGATTGGGAAATGATTGCAAGAGAGTTAAGAAAGAGTTTATCTAAACATGGCAGTTAATTTTGGTGGAAGATGTTCGTTTTAAAATGTTTCTTAAACATCTAGCGTTTCCCTTTATGTTGTGTCCCTAACGTGCAAAGCATCTTCTCTATCACGAGTGTGTGGTATCAGCTCGGTTGCCTAAAAGTGGTCACCGTGTTTGGGCATAGAATCTTCCTCCAAATGAGGAAGCACCATGGGACTCATAACAAAAGATGTAAAGGCTGCTGGGAGGTGAAGCACAGAGATTCCCCCAACAGAATGGGGACAGACCCTGAAAACTCAACACCAACCCTCTGTTTACAAGAGAGGAGAGCTGCACACATATTAAGAAAGAGGTGAAGTCACCATCCTTGGAGGTGTTCAAAAAAAGGTGTAGATTTGGCACTTCAGGACATGGTTTAGTAAGCATGGTGGTGTTAGGTTGATGGTTGAACGTGATGATCTTGCAGGTCTTTTCCAACCTTAAAGATTCTATGATTCTATGAGGTTTCCACCAGGGATCTTGCAGCCTAACAAGCACACCAAGTTCAGGTGCCTGAAGAGCTCTCGTGGGACCAGCAGGACTCTAATGAGCTTTGGGGACTTCGAGAATTAGACTGTGTTAGACAGTGGGCGCCATGGATCATTAAAAATAATTTTCCCTTGGTCCCAACTTGTGAAGACTGTGGCCTTTGAGTCCAGGAGAGCTGACATGTCCTTGGAGCACGAAGCTACATTACGTCTAGTTGGACTAGAGGAGAGTTTTCAGTTGAAATCTCCTCCTAAGAAAGCATATAGCCACAAAGAACCATTCATAATGAACAGTAAAATGTTCTTTTTTTATTACTCTCACTTACATACTTACGTCTAATTTCCACTTTGACGTTACTCATTTCCAGCCATAAGATCTTGTTTCATTTTTTTGTCCGACACCAGATCCCCGTTGCCCATGTAAATTCACGTACGAGACGACCAAACTCTTCCTTACGAAACGAGTGCCCAGAGGCTCTCACTGTAATGCACATTTTCCAAACTTGTAACCATTCTCATGATTTTTCTCCCAACCCTCTTTATGTTTTAACGTTCTTCTGGAAAGATAATCATAAAAACTCGATTTAATAATCCCGTATTGGCTCAAATCACTACCTAATGCTTCCAGCATTCCCTCCCTGATATACACAGGATTGTTTTACTCTTCTCAACAAGTCATTTTTGCAGCGACAAGTGTTCCCAAGAATAAAAAAAATAAAAAAAAAACCAAATATAGGAATTTTAGCTACTATTTTGATTGCATGGAATTTTCCAAGGATGGGAAGCCACCGGCACATCGAGCAGGGAGCCCGGCATGGTGGAGGTGTTTGGCCCAGAGGGATATCCCCTAACCCATCAGGGCTTGCAGGTACTTCTCATCCACAGCTTGGAAACTGATGATGGTCCTGGGAAATCAGCCACAGGGGTGAGATGCTGAGACGCCCCAGCAGCACCGCTCCTCCTCTTCCAACACCCATGGGCTAATTGGGGTGAAAAAAAAAAGAAAAGATAATCAAAAAATGAACACCACTTGTTCCTACTTAGAAGTTTGTTTCATTATAAGGGAAAAAAACATCCCTCAAGCTCCAGGTGTTCTCTCTGTGCCCTTCACAGGAGCTGTCTACAGGAGCTGCACGCAGGAGGCATCGTTCCAGCACATGCACCTTTATCTCTGGAAATTACCAAAATAAAGCCGCTACTGGGACTTGCACGTTGCTGTGTTGCTGGGACTTGGCCTCGAGGAGGAGGGGACCTTTCCAGGACCACCCGAGAAGGAGCAGAGCCTGCAACGAAGGGAAGAGCCCAGGTGCTGCACCTCACTGCCAGCACGACCACGAAAAAGAAGGAAACCCACCCAAAGGATCTTATGGGGTTTTTTTAAAATTTGAGTTTTCCCCTTCTGCAGTGCGAATTGTTCATTTACTTCGAGGAACTGGATTTTTTTCACCCAGGCGAAGTGTGATGCTGTCGGCTGCTCAAGAGGGAAGCAGAGACCTCGGTTGGCTCTCAACATCTGCATTCAAGGGCAAAATTAGAGCAGGCAGCGTAGAGAGGCTTGCAACCAGCATCCAGAATAACATTACAGAGAATAACTACCAAGATGGGATGCTAAAGCCTTCTCCACTCCCCTCATTCATCACATTTGACAATATAATAATTTTGCCTAACAGCTAGGAACCATTTCCAGCTAATATTATTTGTTATCTGCCGCAATAGCATTATACCGATATCCAGAGGGTCGTGCAGCTGCCTCTTACAAGACATTGCATCCACATAATGCGTTTTCTGCTCCAAAACTTCATCTCAGTTTTGTAGGAAACAAAAAATAAATAAGAATTACACGGAGCAGAAGAACCTGCAGACTCCGAGGACCAGTTTTCCAGATGCAGCTGGGTATTTCTGAGTCATGAGCTGCAGGGTGAACCCCCAAATCCTTCCCATGCCCAATTTGTATGTCAGCCAGAACAACGCTGCATGATACTTCACTCTGCATCCAAGCAGCCAATTTTCTTGCCTAATACTTATTATTGTCCTTAAATTACTCCAGTGCTCTCCACCTCGCCTTCAGGGACGTCAGGCCCCCTCCACATCCCAGACCGCTCTCCTTTCTCGACAGAAATCTTGCCGCAAAACCATTATCTGATTGGTTTTTCTCATTTCAAAACTAAAGAAAAAATTAGAAAATCGAATCAAAAAGACGTCAGGTTTTGCATCCATATCAAAATACACGCATCCCAAGGAGATCGTCTGCCTGCCTTCATCTGCTGCTCTCTCCCCCTTCATCGCGAGAGCCCTCTCCCCCTTGACTTGCTGTGGCTTCTTCACGTCCGAGACGCCCTTCCCACGCAGGTCGTGAGCTCGTGTGTTGTGCGAATTACGCGCACGTGGATGCGAAGCAACAGCCAGATTGCTTCAAGAGCCATTATCATAATAGCCTAAACCGATATAAGAGCTTACGTCATCTGTTTTGCACTCAGATGACTTCTACAAAGAGGTTCTTGTAAAAGCAGATATTCTTTTTCCATGGCTCCACTGAGCACGAGAACTTCAAAATATATTTGCTTTCGTTGGATTTTGTTCTCTTTTTGTTTGCTCTTACATGATGTGAAGGGAAAGCCTCATCCGCCGTGGTACTCCACGGAGAAGGCACCCACGCATCTCCTTCGCCCTTGCCAAAGCACAGTGCTCAACAAGGGCACTCAAAAGCCTCCAGAGAAACTCCGTGTCCCCCAGCTGATGTCCCCCCCTTCTCATCCATCAGGGCCAAACTCTCCAGCTGGGCTCCTCCACAGCCAACAAGGAAAAAAAAAAAAAAAAACCATATTCAGGGGTAAGTCATCTTGGTTTTTGTATTCCCCCGTGTGGGATGATCTGCACCTGGAAATGTTTGCAGTCACCAGGGTGACTGGGCCGGGCACGTCTCTCCTTAGAGCAGGTCAGTTCTGGTCAGTTCATCAGGGATCTCGCTGCAGCATCACAGCAGGGAAATACAAAGCCGTGAGTTTTCCAGGGCTGTTTATAGAGTTAAGAGCCAGGGAAATCTGGGTTGGAAATGTCATAACATCTGCACTAGAGCAATACACATTTTTTTTTTTTTTAAATACAATAAAAGTAAAACCACGGGTTGGGAAGCAAACGACCCTGCAGGCACACCCGCAGCTTCTCCACTGGGACACGTCGTGGCAGAAACCCCTGAAGCTGGAGAACGAACTCATCGCTTCCTTGGTGGCTTAGCACCATTTTTGATGGTCTGCACCAACAGTGCAGCACTTGGTGACGTGGATATCTGCTTCTTTCCTCTCTGCTTTCTGCACAGATTTTTCTGCTTTCGACTGCATCCCTTCACTCCCCGAGAGCTACGTGACATTTGCTGTGCATTTGTCATGCTGAGAGAGTCTGAAAATAGTCAAGGAGGGGGGAAAGGGGGGGTTTTGTACACAGAAGAAGAAAAGCCTCATGGCCCAAACCCCAGGGAGCCTGGGGAACAGCTGAGAAACCACTCCAAATTCACGCTTCTCTGCAGCTTCCCAGCTTAAGGGCTTTCCTCACCACTTCTTCTTCGGAAATCTGCACATCTGCAAACCCCGCCCGGAGCTAGGCGTCTCTCAGAGTCTTGCAATGGTCATGAAACCCTTGGCCTTCCCTGCTTTGAGACATCTCCTTCCCTCTGTCCTAGGTTGGTGACCCTTTCAGAGCAGGGATGTTGCTGTCTCTGAGATATGATGGCTCCTCTTCCACCCCACCAGGCAAGGGGGGAAGAAGAGGGATTCTCCTCCCTGCTCCCGCTGCCGAGAGCCTTCTCCTTGGTCCCTCAGCACCAGGCTGGTGGGAGCAGGGGAGACACCATGCTCTGGAAGATGCTTTTCACACGTGAGGCTTGCTCCTTGTGCTGGGCGTGAGGAGAAGCAGATGTTCAGTGTCTCACTGGACCACTGCTGGCTCCAGTGCTGGGCTCCCCAGTACAGGAGAGACAGGGCCATACTAAGGAGAGTCCAGAGAAAGGCCATGAAGATGCTGAAGAGACCGGAGCATCTCTGCTAGAAGGAAAGGCTGAGAGAGATGGGGTTGCTCAGCCTGGAGAAGAGACGGCTCAGGGGGCTCCCATCCATCGACATCAGCACCTCCGGGGAGGCTGCCAAGAGGAGGGAGCCAGGCTCTTCCCAGTGGTCCCAGCGCCAGGAGCAGAGGCCATGGGCACGCACTGGAATAAAGGAGGGCCCCTCTGAGCACCAGGAAACACCTTTCACTGTCAGGGTGACCAAGGACTGGGACAGATTGCCCAGGGAGGCAGTAGAGTTTCCACCTTTGGAGACACTCAAGAGTCAGCTCGACATGGTCCTAGGCAAGTGGCTCTAGGTGGCCCTACTTGAGCAGAGGGTTGGATCAGGCAACCTCCAGAGATCCCTTCCCACCTCAACCAATCCGTGATTCCGTGACTTTTTAGCTGCTGGGGGAGATACTTGGCAAGGTTGCAATCCCATTGCACGCAAGTGTCCAGGCCAGGAAATTACTGCTCTGCAAAACTACATGAACTCCAATTCCTTGGGGATTTCAAACTTTGTGAGCAAGATATGGGTTTGTGCTAACTTTGTGCCACTTTGTGTGCCTCTCAGCCCTTGGATTTGCTGTCCATAATGACCATTTTATCTCTTTGCCTCCAGGAAGCTTCTGGCCTTCCCAAGGCGTGTGCACAGACATATGGAAGTAGGGTTTTTGGGTCAAACCTGAATCTGGTAAGTCTTCATGGTACTTCGCGCTTGGGTGTATTTAAAACGCATCAGTGGTGTCATTCCTCTGCTTGATAGATGTGCTCATGGTGGTTTGGTTTTGCAATCTGCGTTATGGATTACAACAGAACATTCCCTGCAGCCACAGGCTGGAGAGGTGGAAACACAAGGACGGTGTCTTTGATGAAGCATGTTTCTTATTCAGAGTGTCATTCACAGTTTTAGGAGTAGCTGCCCAACTTCTATGCAAATTACACTCACTAACATTTATCAACTTCATTGCTAAGGAAGGAGGATGAAGGTGAATTTAAAACAGCATCTAGGGAAAGCGCTGCAGCCCCTGGCATGCCAACCATGGGATTTGCTGACCGTGGGTCGTTGGAACAGACTGGAAACTGCTGCTCTGGCTTCTCTGGGACAGCAAGGAAAGGTCCACGTCGCATGCATCAATCCACTTCTGGCTTGAGTGGGAACCTACAAACGCTCTTATCCAAGGGGGATTCGAGAAACCGAGGCTGGGCACCCAGGTCTCCCATCCTCACCAGTTCCCTGCTGCCTCGGTGCGAGCTCAGCCTTGGGACAAAGATGCTTCCTTACCTCATGACCCGCACAAAGTTGCATCACTATCGTACCCAGTTTATCACCTTTTCTCTCGTGGATGAGCTCTAACTTATCTCATACCTCCGGGCCACCCTCATCAGTGCGTTCTCATCCTGGGAAGAGTCGCTACGGCTTCTCACATCAGCCATTTCCTTTGATTCTTCCCTTGACATCTGTTTGGCTTAATTTAAGCTGTTATGTTTTACAACTTATCTATTTCAAAGACCTACTGAAGCCTGTCAACATTACTCCATCCCCTCCAGCGGTCTCTGTACACGGTTTCTCCTCCTTTGTACTTGAATAGTCATTACTTTCTGTGTCTTACCCTCAAAAAAAATCCAAAAAAGGAACAAAGCTACCACGAGTTAAAAGAAAACATCTCCTTTAAATAAATACCTGGTTAACAGAGATGATATTTACAAGGGTGGAAATTAAAGGGGACACAGCCAGGGACGAGTTTGAGTCCTACATAGTTTCTCACGCTTTTGCAAGAGAGAGAAAAGGAGTAAACAGAGAAGTTGTAAAGTTTCCCCCCAACACAAATTATGAAGGGAGGTAAACAGGATTTGGAAAGAGCTGCAGAGAAATGCCGTGATCCTGAGACGTTGAGTGATGGAGCAGCCGCGTGTTGGCATTGATGAACGTAGGGTAATGTACGTGGAGAAAGACAAACCGACACGCACTAAGGAGGTGGAAATACGGTGTTACCACGCAGGAAAGGGCACAAAGACAGTCGTGGTACTGCTCTGAAAACAGCTACTCAACACCACCAGCTGCCTCTGAAAGGGAGCAGATTAATTGTCCTGGTTTGGGCAGGGACGGAGTTCATGTTCCTCTCGGTAGCCGGTGTGCTTTGGGTCTCGGATGTGAGGAGTGTTGGTAAGCACGCTGATGACAGGAGTGGTTGTGAATGAGACCAAGGACACTGTTGGGTTGTCCCGGTCTTGCTAATGTGCAGGTGCAGGAAGCTGGGAGAAAGACAGACAGAGTAATTAACCCAAACCGGCCACAGAGAGTGTTCCATGCCATCAGCGTCGCGCTCAGTACTTAAGTGGGAGTTGGCCGGGGGGGGGGGGCATGGCTCCCTCTCACTCCTGTGCTTGCTGCTCGGTGTCGTTTCTGTGGTCACTGCTCGGGACGGGCTGTGTCGGTCACTGGGACAGCGGGTGGTGAGAAATCATGCAGTGTTCATTTTGTATATTTTCATATGCCTATATTTTGTTATTATTGTCATTTTCCTTTGCTATTGTAGTAAACTGTCTTCATCTCAACCCAGGAGTTTTCCTTTCTTCCCAATTCTCTCCCCCATGCCATTGGGGAGGGAAGGGAGAGCAGGCAACTGTGTGGTGGCCAGGGCTCAATCACCCCAGTCTGTTTGGCTCTCAATGTGGGGTCGAACCAACTAGACCAGTCGGGAGATCGTCAGACTTTAATCTGAGGATCCAAGGTCTGAGCCCCGGGTCGGGTCCGAAGGGTTGAGATAAGGACAGGTTTGAACACTGTGTGTTGAAAACAGATTTGTAACAAGCGTTCATTATGTCGGTTTGGTCATCGCTGGGCACAATGTGGTTTTATTTGCTCTCAGAGTTGGTTTTGGAGCTGTATTGGGCAGCTCCCTACTTGCCGTACTTGCTGTTTGTCGGTGGTTTTGCACAGTTTATCAATTCTAGGATGAAAGGCATCACCCTGCTGTGCGGTGTGGCGCTGGTTGTTTTGGTAAGATCTCTGGTAACGGGACCGGTTTCGTATTTGTACTCAATGGCGATGGGCGGTGCACAGAGCGAAGCAGCAGCGGCGGCTCCATCTGGGTATTTCGGGAGCCATCTCGTGGGTGTTATTTGGAATTTTATCTCTTGTTTTGGAGTGGAAAGCCAGACTGCGGGGGGAACTTCTGTTTACAGCTTCCCCCTCTTCGACAAGCTCATTTCAACAGCTTTTGAGAACTTTGAATACCCTTGGAATACCCCAACCCATGTTGATAGGTCTCTTGCAGTTATCTCAGATCTTGACCTTGATTAAGTTTAAACAGCTATTTAACAATACTGTGGCTGCCATAACCCCGGCAGCAGGCACCGCGGATACTCCAAACCCCACCACAGCAAAAAATCTGAAATGTTTAATTATTTTCAAAGAGAGATAACGTTTAAATAATTTGAGATCAGAAGCTATAAATGCAATTATTTCAGTTGTTAATGACTTTCTATTATAGACAATCTATCAACAATACAATATTTTACTGCCTGACTCCAGAAAAGAAAGCACAGACTCTTGGACCAGGGGTCTGCATCCAGGAGTCTTCCCTCCAGACCCTCTTTTGTAGGGCTGCCCAGCCAAAGAGCCTGGGAAGGACACAGCTTGTCAGGTGGGCTGTGCTCTGGGATGTAGAATCATAGAACGGTTTGGGTAGGAAGGGATATTTAAAGGCCACCCAGTCCAACCCCCCTGCAACAAGCAGGGACATCTCCAACCACATCAGGTTGCTCAGAGCCCCGGCCAACCTGGCCTGGAATGTTTCCTGGGATGGGGCATCCACCACCTCTCTGGGCAACCTGGGACACTGCTCCACCATCCTCATTCTGGTGCTATCAGTTCCTCTGAGAGCAGTCTCGAACTCCATCTCATAGGATCATAGGATGACCCAGGTTGGAAGGGACCTCAGGAGGTCACTCCACACAAGGTCAGCTCTGAGGGCAAACCAGGTTGCTCAGAGCTTTATCCAGTCAGATCTTGAAGACATCCAAGGATGGAGACTGCACAACCCCTCCAGGCAACCTCCTGCTTAAATCTTCCTTATTAGTGAGCCAGAAATAGATCCTCTGAAGATGTAACTCCCCTTTTCTAGAGAAGCCTCTGAACACCTTCCAGTGCTCTGTCTGTGCTGCCTTTCCTTCAGCTCCAGAGGGACCTGGAGGTGCAAATCCTTGGGGCCGCGGCTGGGTGCCTCTCTCCCAGCAGTCATTTTTGCTGAAGTCTTGTGAGGATTGAGTAAGGGGGAAGGTACTGCTGCAACTCCAGCTCCTGCTTTTCTTTTCCCTCTTTGAGTAGCAGAATAATTTCGAGTCTCATCACCGTTCGTCATACTCCTCTGACAGAGTTCTCCACAAATCCGCCGGCACGCTGTGTTAACCGCAGGCTGCTGGGATAGACGTCGAACACTTTCTGCTCTGGGTTTGACTCCCTTGCGACTTTATTTAATGCATCTTTACAGCTTGGCAATGGAGATCAGCCATTGCGCTCTCTGCGTTCCTAGTCAGTATTCACCTTACAGTAAGCAAATCTGAAGTCTACTGCCCCAGTTTGCTTAAACTGCACAAAAAAAAAAAAGCCTTAGCGTTGTCAAAATGCACACATCTGCCTGTTCTCTTCTGTTCAGAAACACAGATTCCAGGTTATGAAAGGAAATTAATTTGTTCCCACATCACTCGATATCGGATATTACTGATGCAGTTGTTTCCAGAAACACCTTGGTTAGAAAAATAGTTTATTTGCTTTGATTTGTGAATGCTTTTAGAGCTCACGAGGACTTTTGTCACTGCCGTTCCTGCTTTCAAAAGAGGTGAGATAAAGTGTTATTTTTGTACCTATGAGTGTGGATTATTTATAGCGACAATCTGGCCTATGCCAGCGTACTGTGATTGCATTCGGTGAAACAAATAAAGAGTGACATTCAGAGACGCTGCCTCCCGATAATAATATGAAGCATTTAGATGAAAGAATTACTTATCAGCTCCCATGGCGGAAATATAGTTTTATAAATTGCTACAATTTCCCTGGATTTACTGAGAACCCGCCAGGGAAAGAGGATAATTTATAAGAATAATACGGTGGTATTTGTTCGACGGAGAAGAGAGATGAGTCCTTGTGCTTGAAATGACTTAAGCAACAGCATTTTTTTAGCCACACATACTTCTGCAGCAGCCAAACCATTTACAAAGTTGTCTTCCTGAGAGATAGAAACTCCTCCTCTCTTTCACCACCGAAACGCCCGGGAACTACTCGAGAGAAATGGTGCTGCGTCTTCCTCATTCCCGTCTCGGCAAAGCTACCAGCCAGGCTCTTGTAGGGTCAGCTTCTTTTTCTCCTCGTTACTTGGCCAAATCTGGAGATCTTGAAGGCCCTCACTGTACGCTCACCCCACCAGAGACAGGATGATGCTGCCACTGAGTAATACCGTGCTTGGAGAAGAGGAATAACCCCCCAGATCCCCATTAACCAATTGCTACCAGCAACTAACGTGCTGGATGTAGAAAATGTGGAAGTCAATGAGCTCTACTCAACCCAAGACTGAGCGCTTAAAGCAGATTTCAGCTATGGAGCTGCCCACGTACAGGTGAATGTGCAAAGGGCACAAGCAAGAATTACAAAAAACCTTATTTGCAGAGGCTGCTGGACCAGGCACAGTACACAGCGTCTCTCACTGGCTGAGTCTATCGATGGGCACGCTCCCATTTGCAAGGGTGCTGAGCAAAATGAAGAAAAACTAAGTAAGAGTTATTTTCGTCGTTTTCATACAGCTTGAACAATTTCACTTCAGGACCATTTTTTATCTGCAATTATCTCTCTACCCTCCTGGTTTCTAACACTGAGCCGCTTGATGCAGGCAGCTCGTGTTGAACCGACTCCATTCTCCCTTTGACGTAGTTTTTGTGGTGACAAATTTAAGGATGAAAAACTGCTCTGAGCACGTGCCAAACTCTGCAGCTCGTAGCAAGCTGATTTAACACGAGCAATGCCAGGTAATCCCCCTGCTACCAAGAAAATCCCACCTACAGCTGTGTTCTGCCTCCCAATCTCTCTGCTCTCGCCCTGATTACTCGTTACGCTCATTAATCCTTCTTGAACTCATAATTGCTCTGTGTTCTTGTACTTAAGGGAAATTCAGGATCAGTTTGAGCAACACCACCTTGGTTTTCGCAATGCGGCCTAAGCTTTAAAGCTCCTGAAAGTACCTCGATAACCGCAGCGTGATTTGTTCGCTTCCAGGAGGTCCCTGGTCTCCGGAGCCCGCCTGTGCCCACCGGATACCAGGAGCTGGCTCTGATCACAAACAAAGAGCTGGTAAGCATCAGAAATTATCGTCATTCTATGGCCGCTGTGTTATATCGGAGGCAGTCCACGTCATAACACAGCCCTCCTCCCTTTTCAGTTTAAAATTAACAACTACAACGAAAGTCTGATGCAACATCTGTTCATTTCCATAAGCAACCTCCTGAATGCCGTGAGTGTTAATGACGTGGTAATTACGGTTCTGCTCCACTGGCTGGCTATCTAACCCCGCTACCTCAGGAAAGAATGAACAACTGCAGCTGCTCTACCAGGAACCGATGTGTTCCTCAACACTATAAAAACCCACTTCAACTGTTCAAAAATTGCTTCAAATACATCATAGAATCAAATAGAATCATAGAATCACGGGAGGGTTTGGGTGGGAAGGGACCTTCAAAGCCCACCCAGACCAACCCCCCTGCAAGGAGCAGGGACATCTCCAACCACATCAGGTTGCTCAGAGCCCCGGCCAACCTGGCCTGGAATGTTTCCAGGCCAAATACAAGTGAAGTCGGTTTAAAGATAATTTTTAAATCACTCCTTTGAAACACTTGATTGGGAATATGCGTTATTGTTACTAAATGCTTTCTGGTATCTCATTACGATCTCCTTGTCTCTTCACCTTCTTGCTTCGAGTCCTCCAAAACAGCACAGGAGTTTTCATCTTCTGCTGCTTCTGTACAAATACACCAACAAGGCGCTGGTCCATCAGCCACAAAGACTCAAAAATGAGATACACAGAAAGCTCCATTGAGTTAATATAATGCTCAAAAATAAATGGCATGCTCAGATCTTTCCGCTTTATCAAGAAACTGGTTCTTGCACAAATAACGTGGAGACAAGCACAGTGCCCAGGGTTGCCGCCTGCCCCGTGGGCTGCAGGGGATGCAAGCTCTTGACATCTTCCAGGTCTACAAGTGCACGAAGCCGCAGATCGTCACCAGCGCGGTGGAGATGTGGACCAGGACGGACCAGGTGACGAACGCCACAGCCTGGCCTGGCCACTGCAGGGTTTTACCGCGTGATGTCAGAGGGACGCTGACGGTCACATTAGTTACGACCGTATCCAGTTACTGCTGTAAGAGTCCCGCGTTTTAATCACTCAGTTCACGTGCCAGCTGCAGGGAGATAAGCAGGCAGCAATAATATTTTAATCTCTTTCTTCTTCTAATTTTTACATATATATGCTGATAAGTCTTTTGCCTGGGTGATATTTCGTGGAAAAAAAAAAATGTACCAGTTTGATCAGCTCATGTACCAATCAGCAGATATTTGTCATGTAAATTGATACAAGAATTTGCCTTTCCCTTTCACTGTCCTCTTTTATATTTTTCCACACGTGTATATACACCAAGTGTACAGCTTATTTCCAATACTGATGCGGTTTTCTGAAACTGAATTATTTTAATCTCATTTTTAGTTTTCACTCATTTTAATATATACAAGCCACTCACTTTTAGATATAATAATTCATTGTTATATGGTTTACAACTTAATCTTTCAATTAAACCTTTTTGCTAGGACAAGGGAGTTAGATCTCCAGCTGCAAGATGTTTAATCACTTATTTTACTCGTTTGCTTTTTAAGACCTAGAGCACCTTGTTTCTGTTTTGTCTGTTCGTTCTTCCTTTATTTTGGGGGAAAGAAACCTTCTGCGTAGTAAAATACATACCTCAATTTATTGAATTCTTCTTAATTCAACATATTATACTGCCAAATCTTTTAAAAATCATTTTGAATAATTAAATGTTATTGAAATAGCCGACAAGCCACTCTTCCCTTTAAAGTAGGGAGGAGGCCAATGAGTTTAGAAACCGTGGCTCTGCCTCCTTAGCATGATGTACTGCTGGTGCTTGCACACGTGACCTGTGGGTACCAGCCCAGATGCATACGGGGCTCCCGTAGGAGAAACAGGTGGTGTTGGGCTTTTCTTCAAGAACAGAGCTCCTTGTTACCCAAATCCATTCTTTTCCAGTTGTAATTCAGGCGATGCATCCCATCACTGAGACAAAGTTGTTCCGCATTTCTGTAACGCTCAAACTTTCCCGCTGCAGTGGCCAGCGCCACAGGGAACGGGGATTTTCCTGGAAGTGGACAACGTGCCAGATGAACTCCATGGCTGTTGTCTCGGTAAGGGGAGACCCCATGTGTTTGCACTGCCTGAAAGGAAAAACAAACCTTTCATATTCACAGGGAATCTTGGGAGCTAATTCTACATAACTCCTGAGCTCGGACTTTTACCGATGGGCAGGTAACGTCTAAATTGGGCATCTAAAGGAGGTGATGTCGGTCTTGTTTTTGCTGTTTCTTAAACACAATGGGATGGTGAAAGAACAAGTCTCACGTGCTTCCCCAGACTAACTCTCATCAGGGGTCCTTTGGTTTCCCTAATTGTTCACCAGTGCAAGACCCCAATTAACACAAATTTCACAATTACTGAGCAAAACATTCAGAATCTGGGTCTGACGTTCTCCATATCAACATACATTGACTTGAGAAAACACTGACTTGTGGTTTTTCTTCCTGCCTGCAGTTCCCTGGCCACAACACCATCAGTGACATGATGATGCTTGCCCACGAGATAGGCCACAGCTCAAGCTTCAGCCACAATGACACAAAACAGTTTCACGACAAATTCTGCGATTGCAACTGCACCCACAGAGGATGCATCACGTGAACATCCCCAGGGTAAGTTAAGCTCGGCTTTCCCCATGTCTCTGAGAGTGAGATTTGGAGCATTGCCTTTGCTGATGTCCCCATTGTCTCCTCTTCGTCATTGTTGCATGATCAATTAATTACTGTTTCTGTTTCCTTTCCTTGTTTTTACGCTAAAAAGCTTTTAACGAGCTCTCCTTACATCCCAGGTATTCTTAAAATATGAGTAATTTTGTTTATGTGACAAAGTTCAGAGTCAACAACTCTACCACCTTGAATGACTTGGGATAGGGAATTTGATCTTTTAAGGAAACGGCAGATCATTGCTGAAAGAGTTTTAAAAGGGGAGGAAAGAAAGTATGAAAGAAGGAAAAAAATTATAGAGGAGACTAATCTCCCCCATCGTGCTCAGAGGGGTTTCCAAGCACTTTGGAAACATTAATGAACCTATTCTTAGAGCACCCCTGTGAAGCAGGTAGGTTGGATGATTAACTGAGGAGATGGAAGCATTAGCGCCGAGAGAAAAATGCAAATTGTTTTGAAAGTGTCTACATGAGACGTATTTCCCCTCAACGCAGAGCTCCAGAACGTCCAGAGTTTCATAAACAGCAGAAAAAAAGCAGATTTTTTTTCCTTAATTTCTTTTAATTCTGTGTCTCTTAAGCCAGAGAAGATGATCCAAACAAGAAACTCTCATCATTTACTTCCAAGCGTGCCTCCAAGAAGGATGCTGCTTCTCCTCCAGCTGCTTCCTCGCACCAGGGGCTTCTTGTTACAGAGGCGAACACCTTCACAAATGTCAGGTGAGTTATAACACGAACACAGCTGCTATTGCCTTGGTAATGCAGGGGAAAACTAATGATTTTATTGTTTATTCAAAGCTGTTAATTAGGTGCTATAATGTTCATTTCATGTATTTCTCAGTATATCTGGTCCGAAAACATGCGTAAATCTGACTGGAAACTGCTCACGCTTAGGCAGAAGACAGCTTAGAAACAGTGAAATTACGTCAAAAACCATCAGCAGGAGCAGCAAAGCGAGGCTGTAAGGACAGAACGGACTAAACAAACACAAGCAGTGGTGTCATGGACCAAACATCCAACGATCACAAGTCTGGCTGAAAGGAAAGAGATTATAAAATCTCATTTACATTCCTGGTGATTTGGAGCTTTTAGGGAAAATCCAACAACGCCGTATTTGTAGAGGTATTTCAGATTCAACCTGAAATGCACAAATAAAACCATGAGTTTCTCTGCTGCATTATCATCAATCCAATTCCAACTTTTTGCAAATTCGAGTTGCTGTTCTTCACCTTACACTTTTGAGTGACATCACGATCTGAGTCCTAGCTTTCTTTATGAACATATGAGTGTCTTCTGGAAGTAAAACCACGGTTCCTCTGTGGTCTACCACATTTACGAGAAGCTTGGAGTCTCTGGAAACCCCTGCACATGATGACAGTAGCATTTGTTGTAGCTGGGAAAGGCAAGGATATTGATAAGGCAGAATATTTTGATAAGACAGAATATTTTTGTCATCATTTTGACCCGGAACACTGACGGAACTGTCACACAAACATTTACCTGGTGCTGATGTGGCCAACAGTGATCTCAGCCACTTCTGCAGGACAGTAAAACCAGGTAGTTGGTTTTGTTGGCTTGTAAAAATGCCCTGCATTGACCACAGGCTCTGCATCTCTTCCATCAGTGCTCCGTTATTCTTATATAACACTTGGTGAATACAAAGATGTTGTGAAAAAAACTGGGAGTCCCCTGGGTTAGAAATGGTTCTGCCTTACCGAAATCCAGATCTGTGACCAGTTTTTGACACCTAACAGGAACTAGTGTCGCTAGCACTGAATATAATGGTAGTGATTCTGCTTTTAGGTTAAATGTAAGATATATTGGCCTGTGTCACACAGCAAGTTAGAATTAAAGAAAATAAAATAGGCTTGGGAAAGGTTTGAGGCTTTTAATCCAATTTTCTGCTCTATATTGTTCTGTATAATTGACCAGGGTCTACTCTGTTCATTGGCTGATCTCTTGGTGGCAAATCCATTCATTTAGACACTTCATTCTCACTCTGATCATTCTAATCCAAAAGAGGATCAAAACCAAAAGAATAGCTGAAAAAAAAAAATTGCCCATAAAACATGGCAGGTCAAATGCAAGATGTGGTTGACTAGAACTTCATTTTGGAAAAAAAATACCACAAAAATAATCCGGAAGGATTACAGGGGTGCAAATAGTCTCTGCCTCTCCGTGAGTCGCTGCCTCCCTTTGCTTTCACTCTGCAGCTGCCCATCGCGCCCCACTGAGCCGCTTCAGGGAAGTGAACAGTCGAGGCGACCGGTGTGGGAATTGTGGCTGGAATGGGATGTACTACACCAAAATGCCTGGAAGAGTAAGTGCTGGTTACTGGCGTCCCAGTCCTGCCAATAGCCAGGCAGGACTGGGACCCCATCCTTGTGCGTTGCTGTACAAGGCATACAAGCAGAACACTGCTTCTCAGAGTTTTTCAACTTGAATATTTTTTCTGGAGACTCAGCACAGTAAGAGAGGCAAAAGAAAAAATGGCAGTAGGAGAACACAGGCAGTTTTTTGTATGACTTGTAGGCTCTGCTAGGCTTTTCTTGTTGGTTTTCACAGATGGAGTGATGTACACGCATTGCTGAGAGCCTACCTGCATAACAGTCAAAGCAGGGGAAGAAAGCACGTGGCAACAGGAGGAATTTGAGGAGGTGTTTCTTCAGGTTGGATTCTTCTTGCACTTTACTTTCAACCCAGAAAGTTAAGCGAGGATGGTTGTCTTTTCACAGGAACTTAGAGATTTTTCTTCTTTGCTTGTCCAGAGCAGCCTTAAATCTTATCTCCCAGCACCACTGGAAGTTCAGTGCATGATACTTTCCAGCTTTCCTGCAGTAGGGGGTCATCCCATCACCAGACGAGGGCTTTGACAGTTTGACAATGGGTTCTCTGATCCTTTTTCTCCTATAGCCTTAGTTCTTTTCATGTTGCTGCTATGCACAGTAGTCATCAGTCAGTACATCTTGAAAGACACCCCCAGATAGGACATTGTTGTAGAGTCCCTCAGCCTTTGAACTCACCGCTCTCCAATCCCTCCTCCATGGTCCGGTTCTGAGAGCAGGACCTGCTGAGAATTACCCACATCTGAGTGTGGATACAGACAATCATTCAACAGGAAGGAAATTGTTTACCAGGACCTTGGAGATTTGCCGTTCCTATGCATATCAACGTTCACTCAAAAATATGCCAACTTTTCTTCATGCTTGCACTTTGGCAGTTCACCAAGGAGAGGGACATTGTTGTCACTAGGGGAGATGCTAGGATGCAAATTCAGAATTTGAGCTTATTTGCTGTTTTCCTACTGAGCACTACACAGGCAGCACCTGAGCTTCACTGTTGCCACCTCTGGGGACAGAGACAAGTTTCTGAATAACTACACGCAATTATTCCTGGCATAAACAGAAGTATTTCTCACGCTGTATATAAAATGGGCAAAACACGTGAAAAGTGAGGGTCAAAAAGTCAAATGGAAGTGTCTCTGCAGCTTCTGGAGAGATACACCAAAGGGCTGTGCCCATGTGCCCGGGGCATTGACACCAAGTGGCATAAAAGAGTCTGTGTCAATACTGGTTAAATGTCTTAACCTCAGAAAATAGGTGGTTGGATGCAAACTTCAGACTACCGTGAACGATCAGCTCTGCTGGGGACTCGAGTTTCACCTGGCTTGGGGCACTCCTGAGGAGGGATCAGTGAAAGACGTTGTGCAGTAGAAACAAGGTCCTCTTAGAAAGCTAGGAGGGTATACGAATAGTAGAGGATGGAGATTAAATAGAAGGATTTTTTTCCTAAAGAAGATGATCCTGATCTCTGATATAAACTCCATAGTGCCTTCTGTTAAAGCATCCTTTAGCAGCTGAAAAACAGCAACATCTTGTATTGGTTTTGTGGGTTTTTTCCCCCTGAGACTGAGTGGCTAACACAATAGCTCCTATTTTTTCAATTAGAAGGAAAAAGCAATAGATGGTACTCTTCTTTTGAAGCTACTAACAAAAGTCAAAATTCATTTTGAAGACCAAATTCCTGTCAAGCTGGCAACATACTGAAGGATGAGTTTCCTCCTATTACACAGCAGGGAAAATATTTCTAAGAAAAACAGAGGTGCTGAGTTCCACCAAAAGGAAAGGAGCTGTTCGAGGTCGGCCTTGGTAGAGTTCTCCTTTCAGGAGACATGGGTTTCACACCACCAACTGCAAACATTAACTCCAAAAATAACTAAACTGCAAAGCAAAAAGTTGAAGATGTATCTCCTTCATTCTCCTTCTGCACAGAGGAGATGCATTTGTGTCTCCTAGAGCTAGGAAGACGCTCCAAGTTAATCACTGCACAAAAAAAATAAATCTTCTGTAGTTCCAAGGACTTGTTCATGCCATGTGCTCTCGATAGGACAAGACTGGAGCTCTGGAGCCACAAACCGCTGGCAGCTGGAGAGTACGGTGGGGAAATAGTGGTGGATTTATGTACAAAGATCAGGATGTTTGTGCAGGGTCAGGCCAAGAGTCCACCCAGCCCAGAATCCTCCACCAGTCTCGGGCAGGTACCTAAGGAAGGGGATGAACACAGCAGGTACGTATGGTGCTTCCTACTAACACTGGTGTTACCTTAAATTATTTTCAGCTCTTAATTACTCAGTTCCTGAGGAAGAAGTGGTTTCACAAACCTCAATAGGTTTGCTCAGTCTCGCCTTGGGTTTGTCTTGAACCCGGAACTTGAGATCTTCATTTTATGCTCGCCTAGTGCTTGTTTGGAGAGAGGGAAAGAAAAGTCTGGAATGAAATGCATGACTGAAAATACTTGCCAGGCTGTTTCTCGTTACTTTTACCCCTACTTACCAGGCAGTGCCTTTCCCTAACATCAGTCATTTTACCATTTCACTAATAAACCTGCTTCTTTCTGCAGACATGTATGAACAGGACATGTGTCAGCGCAGCTTTTCTTAACTATGATTGTACCGAAAAAAAAATGCAGTGGCAGAGGAGTAAATACAAAATACCTAAGTATCTTTTGAATAGCAGAATATATGAAGTGTAATTTTTTCTCTCAAAAGCAGTATTAGAAGTCCAGAATCATTCCTGGTTCAGCAGCACAGAGATTATTTTGGTTTTCACTCATGACTGTCCTCTCAGATTCTGCTCTGGCCATCCACAGCTCTTCATAGCAGCGTTTGTTGGTTACTTTTACCATTTTTCTTCTTTGTTCTCTCAAATACTGTGAAAACCAGCCTTGACATCGTAACACTTCATTGCATCTGTCAGTGCTGCTATATTTAAATTAGCAAGAGCTGGAGAGATCTAAAAATGCATGCTCAGTGCTATAACTTCACTTTCCTTACAAACACCACAGAAACAGAACATTTTTTACAACATGGACTGCACTTAGCCTTACATAAAATCTATATTTCAGACATTACTACTGGCAGAACTATTTCACCTGTGGATTTCTTTATGACATCACTTGCAAGGTACCTGCCCCTTTCCAAACACTGTAGATGAGCAGAAGATCTGTCTGGGTGTTTGTGTGGATGCTAAGAGAGAATATCGGGAAGATTTGCTACCATCTGTCCTTTAGCTGTAATCCTGCTGAAGACCAGTAAGAAAAGTTACTGGCAGTCTGTCATCTTGTACTTGGAAGGGTCTGAGGTCTCCTTTTCTTCTGCTCTGCCAGCAGCTGTAGGTGGCTGGATCCATCAGAAGTTCTTGGCAACGGTTTTCTCAAAGCAGTTGGAATAACCATGTCTTTTTGCTGTCTCCAGAGAGGAAGGTTACAACCCCAAAAATGCACTTTTTTTTTTTTCCTTTGGGAAGCAGTTCTGCAAACTAAACACATATCCTTGAAAATTAATAATTATTACTCTATACGATTTGGGCTGCACAAACGCGTGAAGAAAGCTAGCCTCAAACCTGTCTCCCCAGAAGAGGAGAGAAGAACGTTACTCAAAGCAGAGTCACTATGTTTGGGTGGGAGACTGTCGTTACCTACACAGGTGTGCAAATTTGAGATGCAGGGGAGCAAGGCTATGGGTCCATACTACCAAATAATAACACAAACTTGGACTCATAGCATATAATAAACACGCAAGCAAGGGAGTCAAAGTCCTATCTTGTAAGAAAACCCATAATTCTGGAAACATGAAGGTGATAAATTCATTTCGGACACATTTGTGAAATATGTTGTCATGACAGAAATAATCAGAGCATTCACAAGTGCAGGGTAGCTCTGAAATTAATAGACTGCAAAAATGCTTTGCAACTTTGGGATTAAAAATGGCATGATAATGCAAAAAGAACTCCTACTAAGTTGGAAAAAGGCAAATATAACCATCTTTCACCTTCTGTATGCTGTCATCTCTTCCCTGCTGGGTTTGTAGCACCTCTTCCAACCGTCATGAGGACCATGACCTCAGTGACAGATTGGGAACTCCCACTGCCCTCGCTTCGCCAGTGTAGCAGACACCTCACAGCCCACGACAGCCTGTGACCAGGGGACACCAGTCTATAACCTTTTCACAAAACAGGTTGACCCTTTCCATAGTGGCAGTTAAAGCAGAGTAACAAATTTATCTTAGGACACGGATTTTATCCGGTCTATCCCTGCTGTGCCTGCCAACAAGCTCTGCTAGCAGCCTATTCCCCGGAGAAACGCAGGGCCAGCTCATGATTTATTTATTTTTCATGCCATAAAATATGTATTTTCTTTTAGGTGTGCGACAATAAGAAAAATTGTCTTTTTGATTTTGGATGAGCCCTTCCGGGCTGCAAGCTGGAAGGATTTGGAGGCAATGTTGACAGTGGACCACCTCCTTCTTTGCGCAATAAGTGCGATGGGACCTCTCTGCACATCGCACTGCCTGTCTTAGCTTTATTTTTTCTTCAACAAGTTCAGCAGCTCTGCATCTATACTTTAAGATCACTTTCGACTTCACTCAGACATCTCTTTGTCCCTTGCTATTTAGCCATGTCAGAGGATTTTTCTTCTCTCACCTCTTTTATCATTCCGGTTGTGCTTGCCTTGCCTGACTCCATCAGACTGTTCTCAGGGCACCCACACAAACTGCAGATCGATTCCATTAGGCACAGGGGCCAAGCAGCCAGCACGCAGTTCATTAAGATGGTTTATGAGGGGTGGTTGCTCTGAGCTCATCAAAACCCTCTCAGGAGGCTCTTCCTCTCCTCTTAACAGAGATCTCCAGCAGAGCTCCAATCCTGAAAGGAGAGGATGTAAATAAATAAATAAACACCATCCTGGCAAGCACCTCCGAGAGGTATACTTCTGCCTCCCCATACATTAGGTGTTCCAACTTGATGATTAAGAAATACCACACCGTCACTCAGCAGAACTCCCCAAATCCCATCAGCACCAGGCAGCCGACGGCCTTCGAGCTCTTCCCCAACCCTCTTCGCTCATTAGCTCTGCTGCTGCTGAAGAGCTATTAGATCTTCCTGCTGTTTATTTGGCCAGGCAAGTGGCAAGCTGCTCAGGCAGTAACGGGCACTGCAGAAACAGAACTCTTCCGAGCAGATAACAGTTTATCTGTCAAATCAGCTGCTCTTCAGCTACCAGCCCATGGTGATATTTCACCTGCCCGCGTGGAGGGGAAAGTACCCAAGTGGCAATGTCCTGCTCCTCTCAATTTGCAGAGAAAGGCGGATGCCAAGTTTTAGGCTTCTGCTAGGGTCTCCTTAGCGGCTGCTTAGGCATGCTGGGAGGAGTCAACTCTTTTACACTTTTCCATATGAAAAACCTCTCAGACTTATTTATCCATACACTAGATACCGAAGATTCAGCCATTACCTGAAGTGGGTGTTCGGCTCACGTTACTCTTCCTTCAGTGCTATTTTAGGTATTTCTTCATCTGTGTGTCCTTCCCAGGGAACTACATGAGAAACCTTCCTGCTCGTTCATTATGTCCTCGAACTCCTCACCACGCAGTCCCAAAGACTCCCCGTTTCCAGGCCTATATAGCATTACTTTAGTCTCTACACCATATACCTCAAGGCTTTTTATTGTTTCTCAGAAAGATAAGAACGCTGATAGCTCCCAAGTAGCAGTGGTGGAGACCCAGCCCGAGAGCAGAAGGGAGGGAGCATGCCAGTGAGCATCTGCTCATTTGGGGTTGAGTGTGTTTCTACCAGCGTTTCGTTGTGCCAGAAACACCTGGTGTGCACAGAGCGAAATGTTCTCTCTTTCTCTCTTTCATTGCAAGTGTAGAGAGCTGCAAGAACTACGGGAAAAGCTGCTGGAACGCTTCTTTTACTCTTCTTGATTTTGGCCTTTCTGCTCCACAAGAGGGTTGCCATTGCTCAGTGGATTCGAAGGTAGGAAAAGCTCCACCAGTCTTTACATCACGTGGCAAAACTGAGGCACGTCTAACGAGTTCTAACCAAGGTTCTCAGCATCCCTTTCAACAAGTTCATGGTGCAATGCCGGCCACCTCTCTTGCGAATCATGTTCTTCTTGCTTCAAAGAGAACCTGGAGGGTAAGGCAACCAAACGTGCTCTGATCCGCAAAGAGAGCTTTGTCACAACTGCCTCTTATCCAGAAATGGCAGCTAGAGCTTAACAAGTTTTTAATCCTTTCTGGCACTTGTAAAAAGTTTTCCATAGAAATTTTGAAGCCAAAATTACTGCTTAACTTCAGGATAATTTTTCGTGAAGTTCAGGTTTTTCTAAATGGCTCTGCCTTTTTTCTTTTGGAATGTTTAATCCCTTTTGTTTTTACCCTTTGTTTGATATTCATTTTTTTTCATTCACTGAAAAACGCAAACAAAACTTGAAAAAAAGAAAGATTTTTAAATAGTGTGCAGAGGATAAACACTCTCTTATCCTCCTACCGTTTTGCACATTTTTCAGAGGTCAAACGGGTTTAATAGCTTAAACGAAAGAATATGGGAATGCGGCTGCAGACTGGGAGAATGTTCAAAATCACACACCGGAAAAGGAACGATGACATTCCCCTCGACAAAGCTGTGCACATGACACGCTTCAGATTCGTTGGGCTAATTTACTCTGTCAACAAGCAGGAAAAAACACATGGTTTGTTCTGCTTTTTGCAGCAAGACTGTCTAGCACCCAGCTACTTCATGCACCTTAGACTTAGAAGACATGAAAAAAACATAATACCAGTCCTCCTCCTCAAGAAGTAAGTGTGTTCTCCCATCCTCAGCTTATAAACAACATTCTTAAAGGGGTTTGGCAAACCGCAGCTTCTCGGTACTTTCCAAACATCTTCTTCCTTTCTCAGTAATTCTTGCTCTCCCATTTCTTTCAGTGCAAGTCAAAAGCTGCCAGTGAGAACGCTTCTAAAGAGTGTGCGCAGCATACCTGCAGAAAATCATTTTGGTTTATGTCAAAGGACAGTTTAGGGTAAAAATACCGAATTCCTATAAATAGAAGGGCGTTCAGACTGATTGCTTCAAGAGCTGGCATTAGCATGATGACACAGCTTGAGACAGCACAAACAAAACACCAGCCCTTGTCAGAAAATAAGAATGTTTTCCCAAAAAATGAGGAAGACGAAGTGGCAGACATCATAATGTCCAGGCAGGGAGCTGCCAGGCAGGAGAGCCACGTTCAAGGCTGTGCTCTGGTCCTGGCCACGGGGCTTTTCTGCGGTGCCTGCAGCTGTTCAGCAAGGCTGCTCGGTCCTCCAGGAACCTGGCTAATCTAAACTACGTCAAAGCTGATGCAGTTTCATCAGATCAACTTTTCCAAGGAAAAGCTCCCTGGGAAGAAAAGAAAAAAAAAAAAATCCTGCCTCTTCTAGTTAGAAAGGCGGAAGAAAACAGATAAGGAACCAGAAAACAGAAAATACAGTAAGGAAGAAGAGCAGCTAAGGTCTCACCTCGCACCATGGGTTTAGGGATTGCCCATGCAGGAGGCCCAGAGAAGAGCCCTGGGGTCAGAAACTCATGGTCTTCAGGGAAAAACCGCAAGAAGTGGGTCCCATAATTTGAAGAAGTGACTGAGGGAACACTGGATAACGACCCCAAACACATTCAAGGCAACCACAACTCAGACCTTGCTTTTTAGGCTTACTGTGGACAGAACAAAAAGTGATTAAGCTAAACTGCAACACAAGAGATTTGGGCTAGGAAGAAGTGAAAAAAAATGCTTCTTTTTATATAGCACTGAGAAGGTCCACCACATCTCACAGAACAAGTGAAACTAAAGAGACAGACATAGAAAGTGACTTGTTTTTGTCAGTATTTAAAGTATGGCAGTCATTGTCACAAGATGCTGATTAGATCAAGCACTGAGCATCGTGCAAAGATTAGCCACATGGATAGATAATAAGGTTAATCAAAAATTTAACCGAGTATTGGCATAACCCACCAAATAAGTAAGAGGAGAGCAGAAGTAGTGGTTTAGGAAAGGTACGCTCAGCCTGCCAGCTTTGTTGTTAATACATCACGTGTGCTCTCTGAACATCGCAAGACTGTTTTGGACTCATCCTCCACAGAGGCGTCTAATCCCTCTGAACCTACTTATTCTGCTGCCTCCCCAGGATCCTGTGACTGTGAATTTCACAAAAAAAAAAAAAAAAACCATCTTCACCCGGTGGCAGAGCATCCTTCCAAACAGCTCTGCTGTACCAGTACATATTCCTTAAAACTGTAAACGCTGGACTGTGCACCACCAGCCTGCTAACAAAATAACCTCAGCTTAAGTAGAATACATACTTAATATCTACTTGTACTAACCGTGACATTTTATTTTTCAGAAGAACCTCGCAGAGGAAGAGGATTAAGCCAGAGCAGCGCCTCTTTTCAGGATGTAAAACCCCAGAGGGCTGGAAGTAGCCGGTGCACGGCTCCGAGAGCAGCCTCACGCATCACTGGCTTTGTGGGAGCTGGAGGAAGCCACGCTTCCCAAATCTGTCACATTAGTTTTGCTTTTCTTCAGCTTTAACAGCTGTGTTATTTCACTGAAATAAACAGGTTTTCTTCCCATTTCTGTTTACAGCAACTATCTTGTTATCTAGGAGGAAGCTGGACTCCACGCTCCTCCAAGGGTTTCCATCTCTGCTTCCTAGGTGTTTTACGTCTGCTGTGGCAGCAGTCCAGACCACCATTTTAAGGGTCTCTGTAGGCACATGGCAGGCTGTATCTCAACATTTTGAATTCGTTAGGCTGAGTGTCGTGAGCCCACAGAGACTTGACTGCAAACACAACCTCAAGAACACAGATCGTACCTGAAAGGACACACGGATTGCCAGGATGAGTGGCTCAGAGGCCACCTCCCCGTTCCCTACCATCTGCTTGGTAGACCAAAGAGCAGCCACATCATTTCTCTGACTTCTCGGAAAAAGAAGAAAAAGAAGTTACAAAGGTCAGTGTGGCTAAGCTTTTCAGTCTGTTTTTCAATTCAGTTGTTCTTTATGTTTCAGTAATACATATTTGAGAATCATGGGGCGGGGGTAAAGAGGCTGAATAAAATATGAAAGGAATGAGGAAAAAAAAAAATCTTACTTAGTGGGAGAAATCAGTGAGAACTTCTAGGATTGCAGTTACTGTTCCAACTTACGCCAAACGAATGATTGACTCCAAAACTCCAACCTGCTTTAAGTTAGTTTTTCACGGAAATGTTTTTTCATCTTCTGCTACTAAACGTTATGAAGAACTTTGAAATGTGTTTTCTTTTCAGGTTTTGCTTAAGTCCAGGGGTTAATTTGAACCCCACTGCAATTTAATGTATTACAAACCAATATTTGAACTAGAGTCAGTGTTGACTTATCAGTTTGTTCCCTTATTTCTCAGAAAAGCAGAGGATATATACGTAGCGAAGGCATGCACAGGCCTCTTTGAGCTCGTTGGCTGTGACTAAGGGAGATATTGGTGGTGTGTAAGTTAATGGTGAACATTGAACAGTGAAAATACGAACTTGTAGAAGAACGCGTTCCCCCTAGAGCTGGGACTTGGCTCTTGTCCGTTCAGGGAGGGAGAAAACTGCTGTAAAGCTGAAATTTCTGAAGTTCTTGTTCACATTTTCTGCAGGAAATTACAATCCCGTTTGTGACACTTGTGCTTTATTTCAGCTTTTCTTTTTTCAAACTGTCGTCAACTTGTTATTTTTATTATTGTATGGAGATGACATAGCTATACATTATAGCACTATTATCATAGGTATTTTTTTAGTCTATAGATGTGGTGCTTAGGGACGTGGTTTAGTGGTGGCCTTGGCAGTGCTAGATTAACAGTTGGACTCAATGATCTTAAAGGTCCTTAAGATTGAAGAAATGGCCTTCCCACCACTGCCTGAAGATAAGCAATGATTACAAGGGAAATGCAATAGTCCCAAAATTGTATTTCACTTGCAGGGAGGTCCTGAAAACACCACTGTCCACCACCATCTCCCTGATTTTCATTAACTTGTCACAGTGACCGGCACCGCCTGGGCCAGAGGGAAATACTCTTCAACTTGGTCCAAAAGCTAGGCTCTCCAGGGCAGTCAGGCTGCAAGAAAGGCAGATCTACCAAACTTTCCAGAAATCATCTACACCACTTTGAAGTTTACCGTAAATGTACAAGGAGTAACCACACTTGGTGTGCAGCCCACAGGCACATGAAAGAATGCAGAGTGTCTGCAGCCTGAGGAACAGCTCATTTCAGCAAGCATCTCGTCGCATCCCTTGGAGAAGCAGTGCTGACCATCACCTCTACCGTGCCCAACAAAATAATGCACTCAGGGAATTCTTCACCAGATATTGTATGTTCTTAAAATACCTGCACAGGGAAAAAAAATCTTCAAGTGTTTGATAAATTATATCAGCATCAAAAAAAAAAAAAAAAAAAAAAAAAAACAACCAAACCAACAGTTTTCTCTTACTATAAGGCACTGGAGCTGTAAAACAATGGTGTCATCAAAAAAAGCAAATATTAGGAACCTTCATCTACATTCACAGGAGTCACGCACATCTCGTCCCAGAAGCTTTAGCGAAAGCTGCTCAGATCATTTTGTCTTAGAGACCATCTCTGTGATGCATGCCAGGCTGCCTCAAAACCTTCTCGCTTCCCATTCTCCTCCACATGCTTGCAGGGATTCTGTGGTGACAAATAATCTCGGAATCAAGAAAGACTCACTTCTGCATCTGGGAGAAATACAAATGTCGTCTTTATATAGAGCAAATGGATTGTTTCCACATTGAGGCTAATTGAACAGATAAGTGCCTTCAGCTATGAACCAGGAATAATAACCTCAGCCTTCACTGATTTCATCCTTATTCCGTCAGGGCTGAGCAGCACATTTTCACAGATAAGATCACCCTTCGTACAAAGTCTCTGAAAATCCACCTAGTAAAATTTATTTGATGAATACAGCGTCTTTCCTCTAATCTTTCATCAGCTTCAAGCTTTCAGCAAGCTTGCAGCAGGGAAAGTCACTCACCCCTGAAGACTGCAATATGGCCATACCTCAATAACTCATTAACTGAAAAAAAAAAGCTGTGACAGTAGCCAAAGGGCTCTGCCAGATCTTACAGATCATCCCAACATGACAATTAAGGATTGCAAAGGAGGTTATTTCGCTCATAAGTTCTGAGAACAGAGATGAAAAGAGCAGTGCCAGATCTCCCAAAAATGAGGACTTGGCACTTCAGGATAGGTTCAAGAACAGCAGCCAGGTTCATGCTCACAGCGGCAGAGGTGGTCCTCCTTGGTCTTCAAGGTCGGCTGGCATCCTGCACGTATATTATGGTGTGCCATACGTAAGAATTCTTGCCATCCTTTCTCTGAACAGTTCTCATACCAACATATCTTGAAGTGACAAAACGGAGGATGTCAGGAAAGTAACCACTGGTGAGAAGCGCTTCTTAAATCAACCAGCTCCAGTTACCGCTTCCAGAGCGGCACACGGCCTCTTGGCTGAAGGAAGGGCTTTCTGCCCTTGCTTTCACAGCGCTTCCGCCTCTATACCTGCTTTTGCCCTTGCTTCTTTCTCACTCACTTCCGTACTGAGAGCCCTGAATTAGCCCCAAGCAGTGAGTTCAGACAGCACAGCCCAAGTCCGAACCCGTCACGCCAGCCAGAATGTCCTACCACCTCTCCAAGCACTGCAGGAGCCCAGGAAACTGCCCTACAAAACTGCCCGAAGCATCTCCATCCCTCTGAGACAACTTCTGCAGGACTGACACTGACAGCATGCTGAAAAGTGAGGGGAAAACAATGTCAGATAACATAGGAGACACGGTACAGACCAAAAGATTCACACTCAGATGTATTTTTGTAAAAACAAAGTCTTTCTGATTACTCCAGAGCCACCTCAGAAGCTGTAGGCTGCCACCTTGTCGTGTTACAGAAAACAGACACAGCTTGCCTCACAACACCGTGCACGCCAGCTAAAACCCAGCCAGAAGGCAGAAAAAGCACAATAATCTGTAATAAACTCCCAGTTTTCACCACTGATCCTGAAGCATCACTATTACAGGCTGGAAACAAGTCAGCTGCACCGACCCTTCAGCACCTGGTCTGAGCCTATGCTGGAGAGAAACGGAGAGGAACGTATCGCTGAAGGAGCCATCAAGTTGTGTCAATGTGGGCTGAGGGTGAGGCCCAGCCCTGCAATCTTGGTTTGAGCAGCATCCTCTTGGAAGGGAGAACCGGAGTCACTGTGATGGTACACGGGCAAATAGCGAAGGACCTGAGAACAACACGTTGAATTGTCAACAATGAGAAAGCAAAGCCTACGTAAGGGTTCGCTGGGAACTAGCACGTAATCACCACACCGTACAGAGGTACAAAAAGCAGAGGTTAGGCTGGCTTTTAGATGTGGCACGCTTCTGAATTTATCGCCTGTATATTTCACAGAAGGGTTTGGGTTGGAAGGGACCGGGAACACCATCCAGCTCCAACGCCCCCACCCTGGGCACAGACACCTTCCACCACACCGGGCCACTCAAAACCCCATCCAACCTGGCATTTTGAAAAAGAATTCACAGAGCCACGCTGCTTTATCACCTGTATTATATTTCCAAACCCACCTGTAAGCCTGCAGTTTCCCACATTTTAGCGTTACAACCATTAAAATAAGATGTGCAATTAAAGACAACACCACAATAGGGCACGGTCACCCCACACCCCCTCACAGGGGGTACCCACGCGGGAATAACGCGGTTCCCCTCCCAAACCCCACACCCCGCCGCTTTTCCCCTCTGGGAGGCGACCTCGGCCCTCGCTCCCCTCCTCGCTACCGGTCCCGACCGCCCTTAACCGGCCGCTACCGGTTTCCTCCGCCGCCCCGCCCGGCAGCGTCACTGCCGCGTGCCGCCGCCTGACGTCAGCGGCGCGCCGAGGCGGGAAGGCGGGCGTTGCCATGGCGGCGGCGGGCGCTGGGGAGGAGGAGGAGGAGGAGAAAATGGCGGACGAGTGGCTGTTGCAGTCCCTGCGCCTGTGAGGGAGCCCCAGGACCCCCGGGACCCCCTCACCCCGATCCCCCGGCCCCGCTCAACCTCCCTTCCCGCCTTCTCCCCTCAGGTACCAGGACCTGCACACCTTCGAGCTGCAGGCGCCCACCCGCCTTATCGAATGGGGCCGGGGGAACCGTGAGTGCGGGGGCGGGCAGGGCTGAGGGGAGGGGAGGGGCTGGGCCGGGCCTCCCCGGGGAGAATTAGGGAGGGTGGGCCGGGCTGGGGCACTGGGTGTGGGGAAAATGGCCAGGGGGCCACGGAGGGGGGAGAAGGGAGGCCATGGGGTCAGGCTAGGCCAGGGTGTAGAGCCAGGGTCCCGGGAGTGGGGCTTTAAACTGGAAGAGGGCAGATTTAGATTAGATATTAGGAAAAAAATCTTTATTGTGAGGGTGGTGAGGCACTGGCCCAGGTTGCCCAGAGAGGCGGTGGGTGCCCCATCCCTGGAAACATCCCAGGCCAGGTTGGCCGGGGCTCTGAGCAACCTGATGTGGTTGGAGATGTCCCTGCTCCTGGCAGGGGGGTTGGACTGGGTGGGCTTGGAAGGTCCCTTCCCACCCAAACCATTCCAGCCCCAGTGGCTGGGGCTGTACCAGGTTTCAGCCAGGGCTGGGGCTCTGGGTTCAAGATGGACCACACCCAGGGGTCTGGCTAAGGGAGGGTGGGCCAGACTGGGGTGGGGGCATCCCTCACCATGTCCCTCGTTCTTCATTCCCACCACCAAGGTGTCTGTGTAGCTGGGTATGGACAATCCGGTGGGAACGAGATCCTGCAGCTGCTCCCGCCGCCAACGCTGCAGGTGAAGGAGACCCAGGTGAGTATTGCAGCTAGTGTGGCACTAGGTTGCTCCGTCCTCCTTGACCTGGTGTCTTCAGAGACGGGGCTGGGCTAGGCTGGGCTTCACAAGCTGTTATCTGGTCTCTGTTGCTCTGACAAGGGCTTGGCCAGGTTTTGAGCAGCTCTAGTTGAAAGGTAAAGCATGTAAGTCACCCGGCTGCCGTCCAGTTGGCGTAGCGCAGGTTGGCATGCCGGTCATGTAATCCTGCTGCTCTGCGGGCAGCTTGTGCCATGAAAACTTCATCTCCACATGTGTGAGTGAAAGCGTTTTGTGGGGAAATAAGACAGGTGAGGACACCCAGGCAAAGGAAGAAGGGACTGGCTGAGATGCCCGAGCCTGGGGGCACCACACTGCTGAGCAGCGAGGTTGGCCCTTGGGTGGGTGACCTCTACGCTAAAGTAGAAGGTGGCGTTTGGTCACTGGGTAAGCAGAAAGCTCTGGAGCCAGGCTTGCACAGATGGCAGCCACCACACCGAGTTCTGCACCATTAAATGTGAAGAAATGACTTTGCCTCTGATTTCTAGGGCTTGTGTCCAGAGAGAGATTTCAAGGTGGAATGCGGTGGATTTTCGAACCGCCCGGTGTACAGCCTGAAATATGTGCCGGACACCAGGTACGGCCACAGGGTCCTTCCAGGGTGTACTGGAGGTGGAGAGGGGGCTTGTCCGCTGAGGCAGAGCTCCTGCTTCCCAACCCAGCAGGTCAACCCTGCCAGCTCTGAGAGCATTGTGAGTCTGCGTGGGGAGCTGCTGGCCAGCGACACGTGGTGGTCTTCCCAGAACCCCGTCCTGGTGTTTGGAGAGGAGCCGTCTATCGGGGTGCTCAGCAAAACGGAGTGCACCTTGGTTTTTGGCACTGAAAGCCGCAGTGGTGCATCTTGTGGGGCAGCTGGCAGGGCAACTGAAGTTGCTGCTGGATAACTTGAATCCTCAGCTTCTTCCAGAAGCGAGGCTGCTGATGTTGACGCTGGCTCACCAGGGATGCCTCCCTACGCCACTCCTGAGCAACGGGAGCCTGCGTAGCTTCCTTGCTCTGCCTTTTCCGTCCCTTCCTTCTGCATTCAGCGCTGCGTGGAGGTGCTCAGCAGGCAGAGCAGGATACTAGTGGCTTCTGCCACCGCTCCCTGCATATCCAGGCTCAGAAAGATTTTTTTTTTTTTTTTTTTTTTCCTGCTATGGATTGTAGACCAAGCAAACGTGCTTGCCTCTGGCTGATTGATTTCACTCGTTCAGCTCTCCTCCTACGCAAGCCCCCGTTGCTTCTTTGGGGCTCTTTGCACCGTTCTTAGTCTAGTGCTTTTGGAAAATGTGCTAATTAAGTGCCGTTGCCTGGGACTGCATTTGCCTGGGCTGTGTAGAGCACCCTGGCATGAGGAGTTCTGGGATTATTGTCCTTATGACCCTTTCTCTGCTCCACGCAGAGGCAGGAGCTCCTGAGCACACAAGGAGCGGCAGACCAGTTTGTCTCAGGCCAGGGACAAACAAAAAAAAAAAAAGGCTCTTCTCTGCTCCTGAAGAGCTTTATGGGGTTCTTTTTGTTTCCTCAGCTTGCTGGTGACGAGTGGCCCACCAGACAGCTCCCTCCAGGTCTGGCAGGTGTCAGCAGAGGACTCCGGTAAGGGAACGTGTTTCCGAGCCCAAGTAGTTTCTCAACGTAATCCTTGCGTCAAGCATCTCTAGCTTCCTCTTTTTTTTTCTGGGCGTAAAATGAGGAGAGTAGCGCCAGTTCCACTCAGTGAAGCCCTGACTGACTGCCCTGGTGTGGCAGGGGCTGGAGGAGGGCACGAGACAAGTGTCTCCACCAATTCTGGTGGCTTAGAAAGATGTGGACTCGACGGCACGCCAAGGGAATTCGTAGAGAAAAGGATTCTAGAAAAGGGTTGCCGTTGCTTTGCGCTTGTGAAACATGCTGAAACCACCAGAGAGGAAGTGCAAAATGCTATTAGAAGTTTTATTCTTCCTCATTGAACACAAACATCTTGAGTCACAACTTTCTGTGCATTTTGCTAGATTTTAAATGGCTTGTTGTCAGCCCTGGCTGGCTGTGTTGGAAAGAGAGGGTTTATTCTGGAGAGGGGGTTGGTCACAATTGGATTTCTTATTGGTTTAGTAGGTCACTTTTAGCTTTGCGAGGCATCTTTGTGAAACGGCTTAATCCTCTGGATTAGTTGCCTCCTGATGTGTTTTACAGCTGCTTCAATCTCTTTCAAACAGATGTTATTAAATCTGTAAGCGCCATACCTACAGAAAATGGCGCTGGGCAACCCTGGGCTAAAATGGCAACCATTTCGGCCAGAGCCCCGTGGGTCCTTCACGGCTCAAGACTCGACAGCGTCCAAATCACAGAGGTGGAATCGAGGAAAAAAGTCTACACGGCAGGTATTCAAACCAGGTCGAACGATTGGTTTCAGAAAGCTGGGGTTGGGTAAAGCAAGACCACAGCAGAGAAATCGTGCAAATGCTCCTTGTGGCATCTGAGCTCTGCCTCTCTTTCCCAGCCTCTGGAAACAGCGAGGAGCTCAGCGGCCTGGCGTTCCTGGATTGCAACACCTTGCTCCTCTGCTGTGCCAAGGGCCAGCTGTGCCTGGCTGACGTTCGGCAGCCGCAGAGTCCCTTGGAGGCTGCGTCCGTCCCCTCGGCGCTGTGTGGCGAGCGGTGGTGCATGGGAGTCGGGCGCGGACCTCAAGGCTCTGACTCAAGCTCCCAGCCCGTAGCTCGCCTCTCGAGCGGGGGACACCTCACCCTCACAGATGTAAGAAAACTCTCAGAGTCCTTGGCCTCAGCGAGGTGCAGAGTTCCCTCTCCCAGCTCCGGTGCGGAGTTCCTGTGCGTCTCCTGGGCTCCCGCTCTGGAAGGCTGCCTTGCCATTTCAGGTATGTGCTTTGGGCAGAGATCTCCTTTTCTGGATGCTTTTCTTGATCTGTATTTCTGCCGAGGCCCAGTTCACCTTACTGTAAAACGCCCCAGTTAGGGAGTGGTTGTTCAGAGCTGCAGCTGGAGCACAGATTCCTCTCTCCAGTAACTTCAGAAATGGCCTGGATGGGTTCTGGGGGACTCCCGCTTCCCTCCTGGGAGAAGAGAGACCCCAAGCCCCCAGCAAACACTGCCCTGATAGCGCCAGTGACAGCCTGGCCACAGCGGTACTGTGCTAGGACCAGCTGGGCAGCAAGGCTGCCTCTTGGCCAGAGCACTGCAGATTCAGACCAGTGAATCTGCAGGCTTTTTTGGATCTGGCCCGTGTGCTCCCCCCATCAGCTGGTAGCTTGAGACAAGCTCCTCGGAGGCTTGGAAGCTCCGCTGTCGCAGGTTGTCAGGCCTTTGTCCTCGTTTCTGTCGCAGCGTGAGCCCAGTGGGATTAGACCAAAGCGATTGACTTCTGCGGTCTCTCCGATTCCCCTTTATTCAAGGTTTTGATGGGACCGTGCACGTGTATGACACGCGGAGCTGGGACGGCTCCGGCAGGGAAGCGGAGCCGATCTTTGTTCACAAAGGCCACGCGTTCGGCGGATGGGACAGCGGCGGAAGCCCACCCTTGGTCACAGCGCACGCGTGGCATCCCCAGAAACCGAGAACTTTATTGTCAGCAGCAAGTGATGGTTCCCTGCACGTTTGGGACTGGGTTCAGTCTTGTGGGAAGTTTGGGTAGATGGTGTTTTTGGTGAGACGTGGTGCGCTTCCTGTTCAATGTTCTTGCTTGCGTAGGCTGCGAGGTGTCGGTTTGCATGCAGACACCGTTTTGAGACGGTCGTAATGAACTGTAAAGAGTGCTATTTTAATACAGCACAAAATTGTGATTGTCGCTTGTTCTCCTGCGTACCAGCCTTCAGATAACTGTGGTTGTGTTCTGGTCGTGTCTGCTAGCACAGAACATCCTGCCGTCGTTTTATCGTAGGCCCCTGTCACATCTGCACAGTGCTGTTCAGAAGAAAATAAGACAAAAAAGCACGAGGACGGTTGGAGGAAATGGGCTGTTCTGTGGCGTGTTTCACCCGCCGCTTTCCAGGCCCGCAGCACCGGGGGTAAGGCTGTACGCTCCATGGGGCGCTGTCATTTCGTCACGTGTCCGTGTCACGAGTGGTGGCCTCCGCTCAGGAAGTTGCAGTGCAAACGCAGCCTGCAGAAGCCGCAGGAACAACTTTTTCAGCCCCAGCCCTGCAAGCTTCGCCCCCGCCCTGTGTAACTGGAGAGCACCCAGTCTAGGAAAAGGCCTCGGTGCCTTTTGGCTCTTTTCTCTCAACTGAAAATTTAAATTTGGTCGAGCTGATGTGATTTCCCGGGCCTGAGGAAACCAGGCAATGACTCTCGCAATGCCTGCGCTGTTACCAAGGTGTTACTTGGGGGTGGGGGGGGGAATTGTCTGCTCCTTGCAGAGGTCCTGCCAGGCTGCATCCCCCCTGCTCCACGTCCCAGCACCCAGCGTTGGCTGTCCCCTCGTGCCTCTGAGTGCCTTTTCGCGGTTATTTCTGGGGTCGGGAACCGCCGCTCTGCTTCCCTCAGAGGAGGGGTTGCAAAGGGCCGCCCGCTTTTCCGGGTGTAAGCCGAGGTGAGAGTGCGGTTGAGGACGGGTGCGGCGCTGGGCGAGCTGGCGTGAAGGTCGTGCTGGGGGAGGACGGCGCGCGAGGCGGCTGGGGATGCGATGTACTGAACGGGCGCTGTGTCATGGCAACCAGCTGTTTGCCTGCGGGTGCTAAGGCTGAAACCTGCTCCCACCTTGCGCGACAACGCAGGGAAGCTCCGCACCGCTCACCTCAGCTCGAGCTGCGTGGGCTCTTCCACTCCGAGCCCAAAACCGTCCCCGCCTACGCAGCAGCGTGTGAAACGGGGGGAGCGTGTCCTGCCCGAAGCCGGGGGGGGCGGCTGATGCTTTCTCACCTACCAAAGCCGTAGGTCTGTGTCCCCACCAGCTGCAGCAGGTGCTGTACCACCGAGGAAAGAACTCTAAGCGCTCCTGCGAGAATGCCTGGGCCTCCTTTCTGCCCCCAGCAAAACCAGTCCAGCAGTGCCAATGTCAAACTGGTGTGAATGGGTCCTGGCCAGGGGCCTGCGAGGATTTCTGCCCCTGCGAGGGGCAGCTGGTGGCTGATGGGCACGGAGGGTTCCCCAAGTGGGATCCTGGTGCTCAGGGGATCCTTTTTGAGCACCCCTGGGAGGGGGAGGTCTGGTAAACTGAGGCGCGCGGCTCAGCTGCCGCAGCTCCTCTCTGCTCCTTCCACGCAGCGCCCGGGTGGGCTGAGGGTCTGGCCCTGGAGGAGGTGGGCTCTGAGGAGAGATGAGCGCTGCAGTCTTCCCGGCAACCAAGCTTCGTCCTCCTCGCTGCCTCCTTCGTCTCCTGACCCTGTCCCGCTCCACGGTGATGCGGGTAGCGCAGAGGGGACAGGGAAGCAAACTTGCTTGGCTTTCTAGAGAAACGGGGCTTAAGCAATAGCACAGTTTGTACTCGTCTAAACTTCCGCTTTTTTTTTTTTTCTTTTCCCAAAATAACTTAAGCCTTCTTGTCCAGCTTGAACCAGATTTGACAGGGGACTGGAGATGTCCAAAATATTAAGCACTTGCAGCTGCCGTAGGATGGGATTATGCACGGAGGAGAGAGCTCCCTTTAAACGTGACGCTGGAGAACTCGCACCGGGTGGTCAGGGCGTTTCTCCCGGGAACGCACCACACGGACCTTCAGCCAACGCCTGAATGTTTGATCAGAGAGTCGGGCTGCGTGCTGCCCTTGGTGGGGAAGGCTCGTCCCCCTGTCCTGGCTCCTCCTGCTCCCTTCGGGGATGCGAAGCTCACTGCAGCATCAGCTCCCGGCTGCCTGCAAGGCAGAGGAGGGTCCAGCTCTGGAGCGGCCGTGATGCTGCTCCAGGGACGTCTCCAGCCTCCTCACCGTCCCTCCTGGGACGCCCACCAGCGCTTGCCAGGACTGTGAGAGCAGGGACAAACTTAATGCGACTGTTTTGTGCAGCATCAGGGGCTGAGAAGAGGCAGGTGCTTGCAGCGCCGCTGCCGGCAGCGCTTTCGGAGGGCGGCTGGATGTTTTTCAGGACAGGGGACTTCCGCTTTGAGACCTTGCGTTGCTCTCAGACTGCTGAGCCGTATTTGTGGGGAGAGGATTGGCGCGGGCTGGCCTTGGCTGCAGGTCGCAGGGCAGTGCCTGCGTGCGCCCGTTCCCCTTCAGGACATGGTTTAGTGGAGGTGGTGGCGGTAGCTTGGTGGTTGGACTTGATGATCTTGGAGGTCTTTTCCAACCTTAAAGATTCCATGATTCCCCTGGCAGCTGCAGCACGCCCTCCACTCCTTGAGAGGCCGGGACAGCTCCGTTTGCACCCAGGGCCATCCACATTGCCCTGTCCCACGTGACAATGGCACAGCGCAAACGCTACGACAGTTGGTCTTCCTTCGTGGGCGTATCAAGGCCCGCAGTGCCAACCCTTGGGGCACAACTTCTTCAACCGCCAGCTGGGAGGACTTCCTCAGCAGGACGCAGACTGGACACTGCCTGTTTAACAAGCATCTCGTTAGTAGGCCGTGCTGGCCGGGTACTGCGTGGCCTTGCATTTTGTTTCCTGAATCACGCCCAGTCCCTGCTGCGGGAGAACGGAAACCTTCGTCACCTCCCTGGCTCCCTCTGAAACATTGGCGTGTCCCCGCGCCATCATGGGTGCTGTGACACAGGACGGGGTGGCTCAGCCGAGCGGCCGCGAGCAGGGCAGGTGCTGCTGCTCACCCTGCTCCTTGGCAGGAGGAGTGGGATCTCCCGCGGTGGCCGTGTCCGTCTGCACTGGGCTTTTAGGAGGGCGTCCCAGCTCACGTGGAGATGACCAACATTTCAGACCTTGGCCAAGAGTGACGAGGGTGCCGGGGCGGTGGGAGCTGCGCAGGTCGTGCCAGGGCAGGCGGCTCTCATGTGCTGCCTCGACGTAAAAGACAGCTTGGAGCGAGTCCTGCGGCATTTCAGCATCGATTTCTGTGGTTTCTCCTACAGCCTGAAGCTCGCAGAGCGCGCGCGTGCACGTGGACGCTTGGTGTGAGCCGAGGCCAGGAGCCAAAACAGCATCGACCCGCTGCGTCTGTGTCAGCTTGGAAGCCAGGACACGTCGGGGAACAGAGAGACGCGATGGCCAGAGTCTCCTGCAGCCAGATAAGAGGAGCTGGGGGGTTTGGAGGGGCAGCTGAGGCAGCGCCGAATCCCGGAGACCAGGCAGGGGTGTCCCAGCGCCAACGTGCAGGCAGGCAGCGGCCGCAGGGGTGCTGGAAACACCGGGGCTGGAGCTGGGACGCTGCCGGAGCCTTACTCGCTCGTTAACGCATGAATAAATGAATGTGCTAGTGAGGAAAGGCGCAGCTGGGGACAGGAGCAGCGGGACCGCGAGGTGCTGAGACGAGGAAATCTGCTTTTGGGAGTTTGCGTTGGACTTGCTCCGCACCCCGCCCAGCACTGCGACCGGGTGCCTGGTTGTAGCAGACCCCCGGGCTGCGCCAGCTCCCTTCTCCTGAGCCAACACAAGTGTCCAGTGCTGGGACTCTATTTTATTTTTTTTTTTCTGAGTTTAATAAACTAGAATAATTTATTTGACAGAACACAGAAACATCACAGATAGGGGGGAGGAACCAAAGAAGCGGGTATCAATGAACAGTACAAAGTGACCACTTTACAAAAAGTACCACGCTGCCCATCAGCTTCACCCAAAAATAAGGGCGGGGGCTCAGCTCCGCACCCCCCCCACCAGGGGAGGGACGGAGCTAACCCCACGGGTTGCTCTCAGACGACAACGCTGACCGCAACGGCACAATAAATAGTGAGACCGGCCTCCCGGTCGGTGGTGGGAGACCCCGGCGGGGGTCCCTGGGGTGGGACGGGTCCCCGAGCACCCGACAAGGGAGACCCAGGACGGGCACCGCCGTGCCGGGAGGCACAAGCGTCTGCTGAAACACTGGTTGGGGCGGCAAAGGCTGTGTTCCGCTTCCCTCCCTGCCCCCAAATAGGTGCTCGACCCCCATGCAGGCACAGAGAGGGGGAAAACATCGACCGGGGCAGCTTTGCAGCGCAGGGGGGAAGAGGGAACGAGACCCTGCTGTGCCCAGAGGCGTTTGCAGCCTCTCGCAGAGCGAGCGTCGCGTGCCTGATGGCACGGACCCGCGGGGGCTGCGCGTCCCCGCTGCCGGCCCCGGCTCCGAGACCTGGCTCCGAATCCGCCGGCCTGCCCCGGCCCTGAGCTTGCTTCCTACAGGGAGGCTGCATCGGTGTGAAAACCCACGCAGCTGAAGAATAAACCCCGGGGCTGGCCGCTTCGGGAGGATTTGGGGGTGAGAGCAGAGGGGGGGAGCGATGCCCACCCGTCCCACCAGCTCCAAATCCCGGCGCCTTCGCCGGGGAGCGGCTGGGCTCGGGTCCTGGGCAGGGTCTAAGGGTTAAAGCCAGGCTGGCGCATCCCGGGGAGGGGAACACATGCAGCAGGGCCAGACCAGAGGGGACGGGCGGTGGGCGAAGGCAGGGGACACCCAAGGCGCGCGGGTGCCCTTTCCCATGAGCCAGCTGCCTAGAAAAGACCCCCCCCCAACCCCCCATTCCCTGCACCCCTCCCTCCCAGTAGCAAACTGGTGTCGAGACTGGACTCATATAAAACGCGTAAAAGAGGCAGCTCACAGGAAAGAGCTCTGAGCGCAGGAGGGGAAGGGGCTGGACGGGGAGGAGGCGGGGGGCTAAAGCGAGGGGTGCTGCGACCCCCGCAGCCCCCCCACCCTGCCTCCAGCACCCCTCCGGCCGCGCCCTGCACGGGAAACAGCAGCTGGATGAAGAGTGACAACACGGCACAGCTGGAAGGTTATAATTGCTGTCGCCATCGGGCCATCCACAGGCTCCCGGTACAGGTAGAAAACAAAATTAATAATTATACAAAAGAGAAGAAGCCTAACGCATGGGTGTCACTGGCGCGCGCCGGCCCGGCGAACTGGGGGGGGGCGGTTCGCTTATCTGTCGTTGAGCTGCGGGGAGTTTGTCCGCTCCTCCTCGTCCTCCTTGTCGTCCTTCATGCCTTTGAGTCGCTGGCGGGCGAAGTCTTCGAAGACGATGTCGTCGTCGCTAGCAGAGACAGAAAGGATTTACAGGGTGGGGGGGGCGGGGTGCGCGGCGAGCCCGAGATTTGGGGCACCCACCGCGAGGCTGTCCCGGCTCGCACGGCGAAGGCAGGCGCGCTCCCGCGTGCTCAGCTTGCAGCGCGGTATTTCAGCAGCTCAGAGGGCTCTAAAAACCCCGTCCCTCGGCAAAAAAAAACCTCATTTTTTCCAAGCTTTTCCAGTGCTTGCCCTCTGCACCCCCCAAGAAAGCCCCCAGATGCGTGCCTGCCTCGGTGCTCGCTCGGTGAACGCGAGCGGCCCAGGAGCGATGCGCAGTCGTGAGCAGCAGACGCAGCGCTGCATCGGCATCGCCGGGGCTGTCCTGACCGTTTGCTCCGCTCCTCAGAGACCGCAGCCCCGCGGCGAGCGGCTGGGTTGGCGGAACACCACAAAAAAATCTCCCCAAAACCACTTATCCCGGCACAAACACAGAGCTAGGGATTAACCCGGCTGGCGCAACGCGGCCGCGGCGCTGCCGGCCCCGGGGACGCCCCTCCCCGACCGCCGCGGTTCTTACTGCGGTTTCTCCCGGGTTTTTTTTTTTTTTTCGGAAAGCCATGCAGGGAAATGGCGAGGGAAGAGAGAAGAGAGACGGGCACGGCATGCGTTACGGGTGACGCGCGCGGGGTTAGTCGGCGCGTGCCGATGCCGCGGCGCGGCAGGCGTTAGCGGGTTAGGGGGGGGGCCATGCAACGCTCTGCCAAAGCTCTGTGTTCCCACACGGACCCCACGCAGGGAATTATTTTTCTTTTTTTTTTTTTTGCGTCTCTTACTTTGTGTCAAGCTCTATCAGATTTGTATCTATGGGAGCTTCGTTCTCTGGAACTGAACAGAGGGAAGGACGGCACAGGGTTAGTCACCGCGGGCGCCGAGGTCGTCACCGCCGGCCCACCGCGTGGGTGCGACCCCACCCCGGGTTTGGCTGCACCGGGGCGACGGGGGTACCCCCACGCTTTTAACCCCGGGGATTTGCTGCCCTGCGAACGGGGCGCTGCGGGCTTGACGGGAGCTGAAAATCTCCGTTGGACAGATAAGGGGGTGGGCTGACCCCTCTGCCCCCCCACCCCACCCCACCCCACGAGAGGGGGCTGCCCCACACCCGGCTCAGGCACTCACCGTCCCGGTGTGCCGGTTCCTCCTTGGGTTTGGGATGCATCAGCGTGAAGGGCAGCTCCACCGCCACGTCGCTGCAAGAGACGGCGGGGTCAAGCACGGGGCTGCCCGCCGGCACTTTGCGGGCAGAGCGGGGCAAATTTGGGGTGGGGGCAGAGCAGCGTCCCGCATTCAGAGACCGCAAAGCCGGGGAAAAACCCCTATAATCCTCGGCGTAGCCTCTTTGCAGCCATAACGCCTCTGGCTCGAGCGTGACCCCGCGGTTTGGGAGCGGCACAACTCCCCCTCGGCTGCGGGGCCAGCCAGAGGGCACGAGGGAGGAGACGAGCGCAGCAAAAAAAATAAAAAATCTGCCTTTTAGCAGCTTAGCAGCAGCTGGGGATCCCACTCCCCCGGCTGGAGGCTGCGTGCCGGCAGCGCTGTGTGAACGGCAGCGGGGGTCTGGGCAACGCCGGCGCTGGGCGGGGGGACGCAGGGGTGGGCCCCCGCCGGCGTCCCCCGCCCCACAACTCATCAGCCCCACCGCCCCCGGCCCCGTCTGCGCGGGCTGCTTGGCTTTCGGCGTCGGGTTAGCGGTGACCCCAACGGCGGTGGCGTCTCGTTGGGTCAAGGTGGCGGTGGAGGGGACCGAGGGGCTGGGGGGTGCAGCAGTGATTTGGGGGCGTTCAGGGGGGAGCGTCGCGGGCGTTACCTGGAGGCGAGGTCTCCCAGCAAGCTGGCGTGGGTCAAAGGAGACAACACATCAGTCACCGTCCCCCAGGGACACGCGACCCCCCCGCCTCGTGTCCCCCCCGCCATGCTGTTGAGTCCCAGGGGAGATTTGGGGGGGTGATGGGCCCCATCCGCGCCACGGGAAGGGTGCAAGAGGGGCCCCATCCTGCAAAAGGGGCTGCGGCACAGAGAAGGGGGCGAGCGGGGTGGCTGTAAGGATTAACGACCCCTCCCCGGCAGCCGCCACCGGTGTCCCCAGGAAGGGCCACCTGGTCCAGAGCTGGGCTCTGCTGCAGTTGCGTTATCCCGGGACCGGCGCAGCATCCCGGGAGGAGGGGGGGACGCGCCGAGGCCGGCCCCAAGCCCTGAAAGAGCAAGGGAGGAGAGGAGGTGCAGCACGGGGAGGGACCCCAACACTCACCCTCCTCGCGAGACCACCAGCTTCACCTTCACCTTGTAGGAGACGATAATGCCCAGGATCTCCTTGTTGGCGCCGTCTCGTAACCTGCAGGAAGGGCAGGCGGGGCTCAGCGAGGAGACACCCATGGAGACCAGCCCCAAAGGTCCCCCCACCGGGTCTCCTGCACCCCCAGCATCACCCCGGGAACATGAGCCGGGTGCCCACCAAGGCTCAGTCCTCCCCCAAGCCCCCCCAGCGCCGCCGGAGGGAGCAGGACCCCGGGGCGGTCGGTGCGGGGGGCTCACAGGGTGCTGGAGGCCAGGTTGGTGTCCTCATGCTTGAGCTTGCCGTCCAGCGCCAGCCCCCGTTTCTCCCGGTTGTTGGCGAGGAAGGGGGTCAGGGTGTAGACTTTGCAGAACGTCGAGCTCGGGGCCACCATGTCGCTGGGGATGACAGCCACCATCAGCCAGAGCTCCAGCTCCACCCTCCATCTCCGACAACCCCATGGGCCACCCTGGAGATCTCCAGCGCAGCCCAAGGGACATCTCTGTCCCAGGCCCAGTCTGGAGGACATCTCCTTCCCAGGACCTGCCTGGAGGATATCTCCACCTCAACTCCAGCCTAGAGGACATCTCCTTCCCAGACCCAGTTTGCAGGACATCTCCATCCCAACTCCAGATCTAGCCCCGATGTCTCAATCTCAGCCCCAGCCTGGTGAACATCTCCATCCCAACTCCAGACCCAGACTCAGCCCCAGCCTGGTGAACATCTCCATCCCAACTCCAGACCCAGACTCAGCCCCAGCCTGGTGAACATCTCCATCCCAACTCCAGACCCAGACTCAGACCCAGCCTGGTGAACATCTCCATCCCAACTGCAGATCCAGCCCCGATATCTCCATCCCAACTGCAGATCCAGCCCTGATATCTCCATCCCAGGCTGGTGAACATCTCCATCCCAACTTCAGACCCAGTGCAGCAGACATCTGTCCCTGCCCCAGCCCGGAGTTCATCTCCAGCCGGGAGGACGAAGAGCGTGATGTCCCCGAGGATGCCATCAAAAAAAGTGTCTCCACCTCCCTGCTCCTCCCACCAGGACCTGCTCGCTGAACACAACATCCCACTGCTCTGAAGGGGCTGCAGTGGGGCAGGAGTCCTCCAAGGCTCCTCCTCCCCCCAGGGCCCCTCACGATGTCCCCAAGCAGCCAGTACTCACTCGGCGTCCTCCACGGCCACCGGGCACTTGTACTGGGCGGTGTTGAAGAGGCAGATGTCGGCGTACTGGCGCACTGGGGCGAGAGACGGAGAGATGGGGGTCGGCGAGGGGCCCCGGGGGGACTGGGAGGGCAGCCGGCGCGGGCGAAGCCGTGCTCCTCACCTGAGATTTTGATCTTCTTCACCGTCTTGTTGGTGTTGTTGGTGACGTGGACGTTGACGCTGATGGGCTCTCCATGGTAGTAGATCTACGGGGAGCAAAGGAAGGGGGACAGTGAGGTCCCCGTCCTCCCTGAGGTCGCCCCACCAGTGTCTCCCATCCCGGTCCTCGCCCACCTCCTTGTCCAGGGACGCCTCGAGGTGCAGCGGTTTGTCCGACATGAGGAACTGCCGGGTGGTCTCCGCCATGGGCTGGGGGCCGGGTCTCTCCGGCGCATACTGGACCTTACGGATCACCAGCCGCACCGAGTTCCTGCGGGGAGACAGCGAGAGGAGAACCCAAGCGTCCCGCTGCCCGCAGGCAGCTCTGCCCGTAGGCTGTCCTCCCTCTTGGCCTGTTTTGGGGTCAAATCCCTCTTTTCTTCCACTCTGCTGGGTCAGGAGAAGGATGGCATGGGAGGTCCCACCTGGATGCCCAGTTCATCTGGGCTGCGAGAGGGCAGCCCCACGGCCGCGCCACGCTGCCTGCACGGCCCCACGGCACGCCAGGGCTGGGCTCCTTGCCCACAGCGCAGTGGTGGATGTCTCCATCCCAACCCTTAGATCATTTCTCACCCATCCCTACCCTGGAAAGCAGCTTCATCCCACCTCCATCCTGGGGAACACCTCTGTCCATCTCCATCCAAGCCCCAGCCTGGAGGACATCTCTGTCCCATCCCCAGCCTAGAGGACATCTCCATCCCAGCTCCATCCTGGTGAACATCATCATCTCAACTCCAGCCCCAGACTAGCAAACACCTGTCCCAGCCCCAGCGTGAAGGACATCTCCATCCCGATCTCAGCCTGGAGGACATCTTCATCCCAGCTCCAGACCCAGCCCAGCCAACTCTGTCCCGGTCCCAGGCTGGTGAACATCTTCATCCCAACTCCAGACCTAGTGGACATCTTCATCCCTGCCTCATCCTGGAATTCATCTCCATCCCAGCTCCATCCTGGAGGACATCTCCATCCCATCCCCATCTCACCCACTGTGGGTACAAACCAGGGCGCCCCTTTCCCACTGCCGGGTCGCGGTCCCCGCCAGCACGCCGAGGATGCCGCTCCCACCCGGGTTGGATGGATCCTCTCCGCTCACCTCTTGTGAATTTTCTCCTCCAGGTTCTCCGCACAGAAAGCTTTGACCTCGTAGTCCACACCGCAGGCCTGGAAACCAGGAGGAGGCAGAGAAACCCCTCTGCACCCCCCAAGGAGTGACCCCAACCCCCGGCCGGTCACCGCTGCCCAGTGCCACGAGGACGGGTGGACCTTACCTTCCCCGTGTCCTCGGGACCCGGCTGCAGCGTGACGGAGCAAGGCAGGTTGGGGGGGATCTGAAGGGGAAAAGGAAAATCTCAAAAGGTTGCACAAAAGACACTGTTTGGGGTTTTTTTTTTGTTAATCTGGGGGATTTGGAGGAATTAAGATTGTTCCGCAGGGGCTCAGGGCCGCGTGCAAGCCTGCGGGAAATGCCACCACGTCCCACCTGACTTCAGGGGGGTGTCACCGGGGAAATTTGGGGTGCGGGAGCACAAAATGGGGGTCTATCCCCCCCCCAGTTCCCTACCGGAGCTGCCCAAGCCCTGCTTTGCTTTGGGGGAGCAGCCCAGGTTGGTGTCACCGCCCCGGTCACGCTCGGGGCATGGAGCCCCTGCGCTCACACGCAGCCCGTGCCTCAGTTTCCCCGCTGATGGCTGCTTTTCACTCCGGAGTTTTAAGATCCACGGCATTTTCCCTAAGATCCAGCTGCATTTCCATCACCAGTGGCGGCACCTCATTCCCAAACGCGACCCTCCGGGGCCGGAGGGGACCTCAGCGTCCCCACGGGTGGGTCACCACCCCCTCCAGCAGCAAGGGAAGAGCGCTCAGGAGCAGCGCCGCCCGCTGCCACCCCACCTCGAAGGTGAAGGGGTAGGCGTGCTCGCCCAGCTTCTTAATCAGCCGCTCCTGCAGCCGCGTCAGGGGCTTCTTCTCCTCGGGGATGGGTGGGAAGGCCTGGGCGTTGGCCACGAAGAGATCCTTGCGGAAGGTCAGCCCCAGCACGTCCAGGTCCTCGCGGCCGTAGCGGAAGGCGCAGGTCAACGTCACGAAGACTGGGGAGGGTGACAAGGGGTGGAGGTTGGTGGTAGGGCGGCACCACGGCGTGGCGGCACCATGGCTCTCAAACGGTCAACGGTGGTGCCACGGTGGGGAGATGGGGACGCAGCCCAGGGCCGTGCCCTGGGGCACCCATTGTAGGACCCCCCTATCCCCGGGGGGCTGGAAAACGTCACCCGAGGGCCCAGAGATGCCACCCCCTGTGGCGGTGCCACCTCCGTGGCGCCAGGACCCCGCAGGGAGCCGTTACCTTTCCTCTCCTTCAGGTACTCGGGATCCACCAGCACCACTCCGTCTGCAAGGGAACGCCGCGGGGTCAGGGGACACGGCCGCGGGGACAACGGGGGGACACGTGCGACACAAAAAGGTCCCCTTTTATATGGAGAGCTGCCACTGCGACAGGGTGGGGGACACGGTGGCAGGAGGGGGACAGGCACGAGGCGGGGACATGAGGGGGGTGACACCGGGGACATCGGTGCCCGGCTCCTCACGCGCAACCAGCCATGTGCCTGCCACCAAAAATGGATGTATCTCAGTACTTTTATTATTTTTTTTTTAATTTCTGCATATTTTTAAAGCCTTCTCTCTGCAGGGTGGGACACGGGGGCTTCGGGCTCTGCCTCACGGGGTAATTAACCCACGGGAGCCAAACGAGCAATAAAATGCAGATATTTTTCAAACCCGGCTGTTTTCTGGCTCCTCCGGGGCCGGGGCTCCTCCGGCGGCCGTCCCTCAGCCGCCACCGGCGGACGGGGACATCCCCGGGGCATTTCTCTGTGGGTCCCCGTTCCCCAAAACCTTTCCTCCCGCTCCCCCAGGCCCCAGCGAGCCCAGTCCGCCCCAGCGAGCCCAGTCCGCCCCAGCGAGCCCAGTCCGCCCCAGCCCACGTACCCACGGGGTCCACCACGTCGATGTGGTCCACGAAATCCCGCTTCCCCAGGTAGACGGTGAGCTGCGGGGAGAAACGGGGACGGGGCGGGGGGTCAGGATCCGTGCCGGCAGAGCTCCCGGCGTCCCCCCCGTGCGGTCAGCACCCACTGGGGTCAGTCCCCACCCCGCCCCCATGGCACCCAAAAGCCAGCGGCACCTCAGGCGAAGCCTGGAACCCCTCCAGATGTCCCAGACCTGGTGGCACCCGGAGGCAGGTGGAGTTTGGGGACATTTAGGTCCAGGCCAAGTGGCACCTCATGGGCTTGTCCCCGCGGGTCCTGCCGGGGGGGCAGGGCTGAGCCCCACGGCGTCACCCTCCCGGCGGGGAAACGGAGGCACGGGGTGCAGGCGCGTCACCCGGGGGGGCAGCGTCGTCTCCAGGGGACACACGACGGGGAGGGGACACCAGCTCCATGCTGGCTTGGACCGTCCCCGCCTCACCATCCCCAGCGCCAAATCCCATTTGGCTCCGGTAATCCCAGTAGGATCCCAGTAAGCTCCCCACTGCAGCCTCATCCCATTTAGTTAAAAATAAAGAATTTCCCTCCACCGCGGGGCAGGGAGCCGCCGCACCCACACCAGGGAGTCTCCCCAAAAACCCCACGAGCGGGGTGGGCCGCACCGCAGCACCCACCCCCCCAAGCCCTCGACGCAGGACAAGCCCCCCCCGATTCCCCCGTGCCTCAGTTTCCCTTCCTGCTGGTGGAGCAGGACGCTGAGGCAAGCAGGGCGTGTTGGGGGGGTCTGGGTATGTGCCTGTCCCCCCCCCACGGCTCCCAGGATCACCCCAGGAAGCGGCGCCCCCCCCCCCATCCCCCCTGCCCCCCAGCAGCCCCCCGCTTACCTTCCCGTTGGGACTGGCTTTCTTAAACACCCTGCGAAAGAGCAAAGGGGGGGGTTAGCGGCTGGGGCACCCACGGGTGCTGCGCTCGCACCGCGCCGGGGGGCGGGCGACGGTACCTGACCCACACGGGACCCACGCCGTGCGGCGCAGGGTGCTGCACAACAGCTCGGCCGTGCAAGGGGCCGTGCAAGGGGCCGTGCAAGGGGCCGTGCAAAGGCCCTGCCGTGCAAGGTGCCGTGCAAGGCGCTGCGCAAAGGCCCTGCCATAAAGAGCGGAGCGCGAGGTTCCGCGCGAGGCGCCGCGCGCGGGCCCTGCTCCCAGCCCAGCCCAGGAGCCGGACGCGGCGTCTCCATTCCAGGCCGGAGAAGGTCGGCGCGGGGAAGGGTCCCTGCGGGGGAGAGGCACCCACCGGCGCAGCCCCGTCGGGTGCCGGGGGAAGGACGTGGGTCCAACGCAGCGGTGCGAGCGCCGGGAACGCCGGAGCGTCTCGGATTTGCCCGCTGCAGGCGGGGAGAAGGCAGGGGCGGGCAGGGCTCCCTCGCCCGGTGCCGCCGGATTTCGGAAGCCGCTAAGATCTCGCCCTGGCACGAAGCCACCCGTAATGGGTTCTCCTCGGATAATCCCTCCTCGCCTTTAAATTCCATTAAAACCATCCGGCAAGATTAGCGACGGCGGCTCGGGTCGGGAAAAACAATTCCCAGGACGGGCGGTCGCTCGGCTTCGCCGAAATATGAGGGGCTCCTCCGGGCGCTGCCGGGACGGGCCCTCACCCCGCGGCCGACGTCCCGCTGTCGGCGTTGGGCCGCTCCGCGCCGAGGGGCGGGCGGGGAGAGCGGGATTGCTGGGGACAAGCCGGGATGGAAAACACGGCGGTGCCGGTTCAGCGCCCGGTGACGGAGCCGGGGGGGCGACCATCACCGTGGCGAGGCGGCGGGACGCGCCGGGAAGCCAGCAGCACCCCGGTCCCCGCGGCCACGTGCCGGGACCGTCCTGGCCACGAGGTCGGGGTGACCCTCACGTCGGGGCCGGTGGCACCGTCACCCGGCAGGCGTCCCCCGGGGACCGCAGCACCCGGCTCCGCGGCGCGCGCAGCCGGACGGGGAGCGGGACGCGGCGCAGGAGGAAGCGGCGTGGCTCCTTCGGGGAGCGAATTCCCACTGTCTCTGGAATCCCAGGGAGATTCCGGGAGGAGGCTGGGATTCCCGGGAACGGAGCCGCTTTCCCCAGCCGCTTTTCCAACAAGGAAAGGGCTCAGCGCTGAGGAAATTTTCCTCAGCAACCGGGAAAAGCTTTTCCCTGCGAGGGATAACGCCTGGTTCTGCCGGGAAACGGCCCTTCCGTCATCGGCTTCCAGCCCAGCCGCCTCCTCCGGCAGCGGCTCCCGCACCGGGGAAGCCCAGGCAGGAAGAGGAGGAGGAGGAGGAGGAGGAGGAGGAGGAGGGCAGGGTGCTGAGCCGGGGCTGAGCGTCACCCACCCCGAAGGCAGGGGTGGCACAAGTGTCCCTGCGTGTCCGCGGGCCTGGCTCCCAACGGCCCCGCGGGCCCGGCTCTGTGTCCCGGTATCCCTGTGTCCCCGCATCCCCGTACCTCTGCATTCCCACATCCCTGCTTCCCTGTGTCTCCCAATTCCTAATCCCTGCAGCCTTGTGTCCCAGCATCCCTGTGTCCCCGTACCTCTGCATTCCCACATCCCTGCTTCCCTGTGTCTCCCAATTCCTAATCCCTGCAGCCTTGTGTCCCTGCATCCCTGTGTCCCCGTATCTCTGCATTCCCACATCCCTGCTTCCCTGTGTCTCCCAATTCCTAATCCCTGCATCCTTGTGTCCCTGCATCCCTGCGTCCCTGTATCTCTGCATTCCCACATCCCTGCTTCCCTGTGTCTCCCAATTCCTAATCCCTGCAGCCTTGTGTCCCAGCATCCCTGCATCCCCGTACCTCTGCATTCCCACATCCCTGCTTCCCTGTGTCTCCCAATTCCTAATCCCTGCAGCCTTGTGTCCCAGCATCCCTGTGTCCCCGTATCTCTGCATTCCCACATCCCTGCTTCCCTGTGTCTCCCAATTCCTATATCCCTGCATCCTTGTGTCCCTGCATCCCTGCATCCCTGTATCTCTGCATTCCCACATCCCTGCTTCCCTGTGTCTCCCAATTCCTAATCCCTGCAGCCTTGTGTCCCTGCATCCCTGTGTCCCCATATCTCTGCATTCCCACATCCCTGTGTCCCTGCATCCCCAGTCCCTGTATCCCTGCATCCCCACATCCCTGCATCCCAGTGTCCCCATATCCCTGTGTCCCTGCATTCCCGCCTCCCAGTGTCCCCGCATCCCTGCGTCCCCGCATCCCCGAGAGCCGCAGGGCCGAGGGCGGCCTCTCCTCAGGGATTTGGGGTTGAGTGTCCCCAGCCCAGAGCTCTTCCAGGGGCGGGATGCTCGGCGCGAGGGTTTGCCGGCACCGCGGTCCCCGGCACACGGGACCGTTAACGGGAACGCCGCCGCAATTAAACAAACGAGGCCGAGGAGCGGGGACATAACGGGTCTGGGGCGAGCAGCGTCGCCACTCGGCATTTCCCCTTCCCCACAATTAATTAATTAATTGGATTTTAAGGCCAAGGGATGCGCAGAGCATCCGGGCTCCGGAGCCGGTGACGGAGGGGGTGACGCCACCCTCCTGAGAGCCCGGGGCAATTAACAGGGGGCTGTTTCTGGGTAATTAACGAGATTTTACAGGGGGACCCCCGGGATGTTTCGGCGTGCCGGATCCTGACCCCGAGCCGTGCCGGGGAACGCCGGGAAACGCGGCCAAAGGATGGCGGCTCCTCTGCTCCCGCTGCCAGGACCCCTTCCGCTGCTGCCTCCCGCCCAAACGAAGCCGCTAACGAACCCCGGGGAAGGCGCAGATCGATGGCGGGCGCCGCAGACGTGCCGAGCAGGAAACAATTACTCACCGCTCCTCCCCGCCACCCACCCGCGCCGGCCCCACGCCGCGGGACGGAGCCACGCGCAGCCCCACAGGGCCCCACAGACCCCAAAAAGCGCCCGGCCCCACGCTGCGGGCGCGGAAGTCCTGCACGGCCCCACACCATGGGCGCAGGAGCCCCGCAGCGTGGGTGCGGGAGGCCGGGGTGCCCCCCCAAACAGCCCACGGGCGCACACCCCCACGGCCAGCTCCCTCCGGAAGCACCCAGGGGAGCGGGGAAGGGGGCACGCGGGGACGGGGCGGCCTCTCGCCCCGCAGCACCCGCTCCGCGCCGAGGGGGGACCCCGGCCCGCTGCTGGATCCGGAGGGAGGGAAGGAGGAAGCGCCGAGCCCGCCCTGCCCCTCCAGCCCTTCCTGGTGTCGAAAGGCCGGCACGCGAGGCAGGAAGGCGCCGCCGCCGCTGCCCACCGGTGACTTCCAACCGCGGGGGCCCCACGCCACGCCGCCCCCCGCGCCCCGCCGTTGAGCCTGTACCTTAACGAGCCGGTTCGGGGCTAACGATCGCGGCTGCTAACTGAGCGGGGTCCGTTGGATCTGCGTGGGGAAGATCTGACGAGGACGCGATTCCCCTGGGAGCGAGGGGGGTCTGACGGCAACGCCGTCCGTCGCCTTTGAACTCGGGGCGGCGGAGTCGGGGTTTTCGGGAGCTAACGAGGCCGGCGGGCGGCTCTAATTAGCCAGCGCCTCGTTAGAAGGGACCTCCGGGGATAACGGGAGCCGCCAACGACCACATCACACGCTCCGGCATCACCCGCCAGTGGCTCCGCGCCAGCCGCGCCGGGATGAGCCCGGAACACCGCGCCAGCCGATCCCAAAGCAGGAGCATCCCGGCTGCATTCCCGCCGCGCTCGGCAGCAGCATCCTCCGGTCCAGTCGGAGCTTCGCCCGGCTTCCTTGGCAAGGAAACGCCTTGGCCGCGGATCCGGGATGTGTCTGGATCCTGCTGTTATTACCAGAGTTTGCTCTCCAAACAACATTCAGGAAGCAGGAGTCTCCCCTCCCGGGCCACCTTCCAGGGCTCCTTCTCTTCCCAGCGAAGATCCCCGCTCCGCTCCCGGACCCTACGGCTTCATCCGGAGCGGCGATGCACCGGGATGCCGGCACTGCGAAGCGCGGTTTGATGCTGCAAAGGGGCGGGATGGGACGCTGGGGCCGGGGGGGGAACGGGTGCAGAGGGGCGCCCGGCGCCACCGAGGCGGGCTTTGCCGTGCCAGGACCACCCCGGCGCTTCCCAGCGCCGCTGATCACCGAAAAACCGCCCTCGGCCGCGGCTCGAACCGCGGGCCCAGCGTCCCCCGGGCCACGGAGGCCGGCGGGTGCCCGTGGGGCTGCACCCGCCCCGGCTGGGCGCTGGGTGGGAAGAGCGGGAGGAGGGGGCCGCGTTTTTTTGGAGAAGCTGCAAATAATTAAGCGGCGCGTTCGGCGGCGGCCGGGGTTGGCCCGCTCCCCGGCGGTGCCAGCGGCCACAAACTCGCCTGTTTACTCCGCCGAGCCGCTTCCTCCGGCTCTTCCCACCGCAGGGCTTTGAAGGGGGCTCGGCAGGAGGCTGGGAACGGCGGCGGGATGACGCACGGAGCCGCGCTCCCCTGAGCACCCCCACCAAAGCCGGGGGGACGGCGCCTGCACCCCGGCCGCGATCCTCTCCCCCGGGGCCGGGCCGGGAGCAAGGGGGGGACCCCAAACCTGGCGACGCCGCGGCCGGCCGGCGGCAGAAAAGCGGGGTGGCCTCACGCTGGCACCGGGGGAATCGGCAGAAATGATGCTTCCGGGGTATCCGACGGTAAATCGGCTCCCGCGGCCGAACCCCCCGGCTTTGGGATGAATCTGAGCAGATTTGGGGCGGCAGCTCCCAGCTGGAGCTGAAAGGGAGATTTATCAGCCTAATTCTGCCCGCGCCGGCTCCCTCCGTACGCGCTGCGTGGGCAGGGAGCTTCATCAGCTTCATCTTCATCAGCTCCTGCCTCTCCTGCCTGCACGCGCTCCCCGGCCACCCGAAAACCTCCCGGGACCGAAGCGGCTGCGTCCCGGGGATCGCACCCGATGGGTGCTCCAGACCTGCTGTTGCAAATTGGGGCATCCCCCTCGGCCCCCCCTCCCCCCCCCGACTCTCGGGGGTTCCTCGCCTGCTCCAGGGGTGCAACGCGCCGGCTCTCGAGAATTCGGGATGCTGAGCCGGGGGGGGATGCGGATGCTGGCGGTCACGGCCGGGACAGCAGTACCCCAGCAGCCCGTCCCGCAGCGACAGCACCCCTCACCCCCCCCCCCCCCAAATGCTGAGGGGTCAGCGGGAGCCCCCCAAATCCCACCCTGCCACCCGAAACACTGCAGCGTTTCTGGAAGGTTCTGCCCAAGCAAGGCCGGACCCCCACCTCGTCCCTTCCTCCTGCCGTGGGGCATCGACCCACCCAGGTGACACGGGGGGGTACCCAGGGGAGGGCAAGGCCACCCCCGCGCCGGTGTCAGGGGGTGCGGGCGGGCGCCCCTAAGTAGCCAGCCCTAAATAATTAACGACGGGGAGGCCCAGGGGACGGAGAGCTGTCAGGGAGGGACTGGGGTGACAGGATGCCAGCCGGGGCGGGGGTGTCGCCGGGGACACCCCCCAGCCCCCCCCCCCCCCCCCCACGCACGGGCTGGCGGGGGTCAGCGGGCTCTCCCTCGGGGTCCCCACACCCCGAAAGCCCTTTTCGGGGCGGGCACCTCCCCGGGTCCACGCTGCCGCAGAGCCCCCGCAGACGCAGGGTGGCCGGAGGGACCCCCGTCCCCGTGGGGTTCCCGTGGGGTCCCCGTGGGGTCCCCGGGGGGCGGCGGCTCCCAGGGGACCAGGGCGTCGCGTGCCGTCATGGTCCCCGCACCTCCAGGCCCGGCACGTGCTCCCCACCACCCCCCAAACGCCACGGGGCGGGGGGGGAGGGGGGTCCTGCACCCGGGTGCGGGCTCCCACCCGAATCACGAGTGGGCAGAGCCGGGGTGACCCCCTTCCCCCCCCCCCCCCCCCCCCGCTCGCTTCCAAAACCCACGCAGGCTCGCAAATCAGATGGGAAGGGAGCAACCGAGCTCCGAGCCGTGGCGGGGGGGGTGCAGGACCCGCTCCCCAAACCTCCCGCTACCCCCTCCCCGGCTCCCCCCCCCGCAACCCCCGGCCCTCGCCTCCCGCCTCGCACCCCCTCCCCACGAACCTCCCCCCCCCCCCGCCCCACTCACCGGGTGCCTTTGTCTCCCATGGCCCCGCCGATCCTCCGGGCAGGCTCTAACCGGGAAGCGCCGACCGGGCTTGGAAAATTACTGGATGTGAGGGGTGGAGGGGAGAGGTGGGAGGCGGCGGGGCGGGCGCGGGGCCCGGTACGGCCCGGTACGGGCGGTTCGGCTCCGCTCGGAACGGTTCGGCTCCTCTCGGAAGGGTTCGGAAGAGATCGGACCGGTTCGGAAAGAATCGGAGCGGTTCGGACGGGTTCCGAAGGGTTCGGAAAGGGTCGAACCGGTTCGGAAGGGTTCGGCTGGGCTCGGCTCCGGTGCGGGCGCTGCCGAGAGCGCGGCCCCGCGGCGTTGCCGCTGCCGCCGCCGCCGCCGCCGCCGCCGCCGCCGCCGCCTCCGCCCGCCCCCGAGCGGCCCGGCCCCCGGGCGGGGGGCGGCGACACGCGCGGGGCCACACGCGCGTGGGGAGAGCGGGGCGGGGGGGGGGGTGTAGGGAAAGGGAAGGGAGGGGAGGGGAGGGGTGGGTGTGCAGCGCCCTGCGCGCGCGCGCGGAGACGGGCGAGGGGGAGGGGCGCCCCCCCGTGCACGCACACGCACGTGCAGCCGCGGAGTGCGGTGAGGGGGGGGGGGAGAGAGCCCGCATGCGCGGGGGGGGGGGGACGACTCACGGACAGGTGAACCCCCGTGTGCGCGCACAGGAGCCGCGCCAACGTGCACGCAAAGTCACGTGCACACACCCCCATGTGCACACACCCCCCCTGTGCACACACCCCCGTGCGCACACACACCCACGTGCACACACACCCCCCCTGTGCACACACCCCCGTGCGCACACACACCCCTGTGCACACACACCCCCGTGCGCACACACACCCCTGTGCACACACACACCCCCGTGCGCACACACACCCCCGTGCGCACACACCCCCCCTGTGCACACACACCCCCCAGTGCACACACACACCCCCCTGTGCACACACACCCCCGTGCACACACACACCCACGTGCGCACACACACCCCTGTGCACACACACCCCCGTGCACACACACACCCCTGTGCACACACACACCCCCTGTGCACACACACACCCCCGTGCACACACACACCCACGTGCGCACACACACCCCTGTGCACACACACCCCCGTGCACACACACACCCCCGTGCGCACACACCCCCCCTGTGCACACACCCCCGTGCACACACACCCCTGTGCACACACACACCCCCGTGCGCACACACACCCCTGTGCACACACACACCCCCGTGCGCACACACACCCCTGTGCACACACACACCCCTGTGCACACACCCCCCCTGTGCACACACACCCCTGTGCACACACACACCCCCGTGCGCACACACACCCCCCGTGCACACACACACACCCCCGTGCACACACACACCCCTGTGCACACACCCCCCCTGTGCACACACACCTCTGTGCACACACACCCCTGTGCACACACACACCCCTGTGCACACACACACCCCTGTGCACACACACACACACCCCTGTGCACACACACCCCTGTGCACACACACACCCCTGTGCACACACCCCCCCTGTGCACACACACCTCTGTGCACACACACCCCTGTGCACACACACACCCCTGTGCACACACACACCCCCGTGCGCACACACACCCCTGTGCACACACACCCCCGTGCACACACACACCCACGTGCACACACACACCCCTGTGCACACACACACCCCCGTGCGCACACCCCCCTGTGCACACACACCCCTGTGCACACACACACCCCCGTGCACACACACCCCCCGTGCACACACACCCATGTGCACACACACACCCCTGTGCACACACCCCCCTGTGCACACACACACACACCCCTGTGCACACACACCCCCGTGCACACACACACACCCCTGTGCACACACACCCCTGTGCACACACACACCCCCCGTGCACACACACCCCCCTGTGCACACACACACCACACACCCCTGTGCACACACACCCCCCGTGCACACACACCCCTGTGCACACACACACCCCTGTGCACACACCCCCCTGTGCACACACACACACACCCCTGTGCACACACACCCCCGTGCACACACACACACCCCTGTGCACACACACCCCCACCTGTGCACACACACCCCTGTGCACACACACACCCCCGTGCACACACACACCCCTGTGCACACACCCCCACTGTGCACACACACCCCCGTGCACACACACACCCCTGTGCACACACACCCCCCTGTGCACACACACCCCTGTGCACACACACACCCCCGTGCACACACACACCCCTGTGCACACACCCCCCCTGTGCACACCACCCCCGTGCGCACACACACCCCCGTGCGCACACACCCCCGTGCACACACACACCCCTGTGCACACACACACCCCTGTGCACACACACCCCCGTGCACACACACACCCTGTGCACACACACCCCTGTGCACACACACACCCCCGTGCGCACACACCCCTGTGCACACACACACCCCTGTGCACACACACACCCCCGTGCACACACACACCCCTGTGCACACACACCCCCCTGTGCACACACACACACGTGCGCACACACACACCCCTGTGCACACACACCCCCCCTGTGCACACACACACCCCCGTGCACACACACACCCCTGTGCACACACACACCCCTGTGCACACACACCCCCGTGCGCACACACACCCCACCTACACACACACACCCCACCTGCACACACACACACACGTGCACACACCCCCGTGCACACACCCCCGTGCACACACACACCCACGTGCACACACACCCCTCATGTGCACACACCCCCCTATGTGCACACACCCCTGTGCACACACACACCCCCCGTGCACACACACCCCCCGTGCACACACACCCCCCGTGCACACACACACCCATGTGCACACACCCCCCCGTGCACACACACCCCACCTGCACACACACACCCACACCCATGTGCACACACACACACACGTGCACACACACACACCCCTGTGCAGACACACCCACACCCATGTGCACACAAACCCCCGTGCACACACCCCCCTATGTGCACACACCCATGTGCACACACACACACACGTGCACACACCCCCCTATGTGCACACACCCATGTGCACACACACCCATGTGCACACACACACCCCTGCATACACTCAGCCCCACGTGCACACACATCCATGTGCACACACCCCCATGTGCACGCACACACACCCCCCACCTGCACACACACCCACTCCCCTGTGCACACACACCCACGTGCACACACACTCACCCCCTGTGTACACACACCCATGTGCACACACAGCTCTGTGCGCACACACACACGTGCACAATCCCCCACACGCACACACACCCACGTGCCCACCCCCCAATGTGCACACACCCCACGTGCACACACCTGCACGTGCACACGCCCCCCCACGTGCCCCCCGCCCCTCCCCAAAGTGCACACCCCCCCCATCCCCTCTGCGGGGCCCCCACATCCCCCGCGGGGTCCGGTCCCTGGGCGAGGGGTCCCGCTGGGTCAGCGGGTCCCCGGTGTCACCAGGAGTCCTGGGGACACTGCGGCTGTCACCCCATTGCCCCAGCCCCCTCTGGGACCCCCCTTCCCCAACTGGGGACACGGGGACAGCGGGTACAAGGGGACATGGGGACATGGGGACACGGGGACATGTGGACATGGGGACACGGGGACAGAGGGACGGGGGTACAAGGGACACGTGGACATGGGGACACGGGAACATGTGGACATGGGGACAAGGGGACATGGCCCATGAGGACAAGGGGACACGGGGACAGAGGGACATGGGGACAGGGGGACATGGAGATGTGAGGACATGGGGACACGGGACATGTGGACATGGGACAGGGGGACACGAGGACATAGGGGGACAAGTGGACATGGGCCCATGAGGACAAGGGGACATGGGGACAAAGGGACATGGGGACAGGGGGACACGTGGACATGGGGACACAGGGACAGGGCGATACAGGAACGTGGGGATATGGGGGGAGAGGGAGATGTGGGGGACATGGGGACATGGAGGGGCACGGGGACATGGGGACATGTGGGGAGAGGGGGACATGGGGACGTAGGGACAAAGGGGACACAGGGACGTGAGGACGTGGGGATGCGGGGACACAGGGACACGGGGATGTGGAGGGACACGGGGACATGCGGGTGAGAACGGGCCGTGGGGACATGCGGACATGGGGATGTGAGGACGTGGGGACACGGTGACATGTGGACATGGGGACAAGGGGACACGAGGACATAGGGGGACAAGTGGACACGGGGACATGGAGATGTGAGGATGCGGGGACAAGGGGATTCGGGGAGCGGGGGACACAGGGAGAGGGGACACGGGGACACGGGGATGTGGCGGGACACGGGGCCGGGGGGAGAAGGGGCCGTGGGGGCTGTGGGGACACGGGAACAGCGGGATGTGGGGGGAGAGCGGGATACGGGGGACAGGGGGACACGGGGATAGGGGGACAGGGGACAGGGGGTGTGAGGACAGGGGGACAGGGGGACACGGGGATAGGGGGACAGGGGACAGGGGGTGTGAGGACAGGGGGACACGGGGACAGGGGGACAGGGGGACAGGGGGGTGTGAGGACAGGGGGACAGGGGGACACGGGGATAGGTGGGACAGGGGACAGGGGGACAGGGGGGTGTGAGGACAGGGGGACAGGGGGACAGGGGGACAGGGGGACAGGGGGGTGTGAGGACAGGGGGACAGGGGGACACGGGGATAGGGGGACAGGGGGACAGGGGGGTGTGAGGACAGGGGACAGGGGGACACGGGGATAGGGGGACAGGGGGACAGGGGGGACAGGGGGACAGGGGGGTGTGAGAGGACAGGGGGACAGGGGGACACGGGGATAGGGGGACAGGGGACAGGGGGACAGGGGGGTGTGAGGACAGGGGGACAGGGGACAGGGGGACAGGGGGGTGTGAGGACACAGGGACAGGGGGACACAGGGACAGGGGGGTGTGAGGACAGGGGGACAGGGGGTGTGAGGACACGGGGACAGGGGGACACAGGGACAGGGGGGTGTGAGGACAGGGGGACAGGGGGGTGTGAGGACACAGGGACAGGGGGACACAGGGACAGGGGGGTGTGAGGACAGGGGGACAGGGGGGTGTGAGGACACAGGGACAGGGGGGTGTGAGGACAGGGGGACAGGGGGTGTGAGGACACGGGGACAGGGGGACAGGGGGACAGGGGGACAGGGGGGTGTGAGGACAGGGGAGGGGGGGACCAGGGGGACAGGGGGGTGTGAGGACAGGGGGACAGGGGGACACGGGGACAGGGGGACAGGGGACAGGGGGACAGGGGGGGTGTGAGGACAGGGGGACGGGGGACAGGGGACAGGGGGACAGGGGGGTGTGAGGACAGGGGGACAGGGGACAGGGGGACAGGGGGGGTGTGAGGACAGGGGGACAGGGGGACAGGGGGTGTGAGGACAGGGGGACGGGGGACAGGGGATGGGGGACAGGGGGACACGGGGACAGGGGGGGTGTGAGGACAGGGGGACGGGGGACAGGGGATGGGGGACAGTGGGACACGGGGACAGGGGGCCCGGGACACCCCAGTGCTGGGCGGGGCCAGGGGACACCGCGCTGTCCAATGAAGTTCAGCTCTGCCTGCGGGCAGCCCCCCTCTCTCCTTCTGATTGGCTGCCCCCCTCGCTCGCCCGCCTCCTGTATTAGAGTAGCCAATCAGAGTGGGGGGCGGTGCTGCCCCGGCGGGGCGGGGCATTTCCTGCCTTGGGCGGGGCCGTGCGGTGCAGTGTGGTGCGGTGCGGGGGGGCGGTGCGGGCCGTGCGGGGCCCTGCAGTGCGGTGCTGTGCAGTGCAGTGCAGTGCAATACGGTGCTGTGCGTGCAGTGCGGTGCTGTGCGGTGCTGTGCGGTGCTGTGCAGTGCTGTGCAGTGCTGTGCAGTGCAATATGGTGCAGTGCAGTGTGGTGCAGTGCTGTACAATGCAAGATGGTACTGGGTGTGCAGTGCTGTACGGTGCGGTGCGGTGCAGTGCAATATGGTGCAGTGCTGTGCGGTGCAGTGCTCTGCAGTGCCCTACAGTGCAATGTGGTGCAGTGCAGTGCTGTGCAGCGCAGTGCAATGCTGTACAATGCAATACGGTACTGGGCGTGCAGTGCTGTGCAGTGCTGTGCAGTGCAATATGGTGCTGTGTGGTGCGGTGCTGTGTGGTGCAGTGCAGTGCAGTGCAGTGCTGTGCGGTGCGGTGCAGTGCTGTGCAATACAACATGGATGGTGCTGTGTAGCGCAGTGCGGTGCAGCGCAGCACGGCGACAGCACGGCGTGGTTTGGTGTGGTGCAGTGCGGTGCAGTGCTGCCGCGTGATGTGACGCAGCACGGTGCGGTGCAGTGCTGTGCAGTGTGGCAGTGCGGTGCAGTGCTGCGCATTGCCGGGCGGTGCAGTGCCGTGGGTGCAAGGCAAGGGCTCTCATGCAACGTGGTGCGGGGCCGTGCAGGGTGCTGTGCAGTGCGGTGCAGTGCTGTGCAGGGGCCGGTTACTGGAACTGGACCAGAGTCCCGTGACCTGCGTCTCACACCTCACTGCAAGGCTCCCACAGGTTACTGGGAGCACTGGGGGCACTGAAGGTACTGGGAGCACTGGGAGCTTTAGGGGTACTGGGAGCACTGGGGCACTGGGAATACTGGGAGACACTGGTGGCACTGGGAGCACTGGGGACACTGGGTACACTGAGGGACACTGGGAGCATTGGGGGACACTGGGACCACTGGAGGTACTGGGAACACTGGGAACACTGGGGGCAGTGCGAGGTACTGGGGACACTAGAAGCACTGGGGTACTGGGGGCACTGGGAGCAGTGGAGGCGCTGGAGTCACTGGGGGTACTAGGAGCACTGGCAGGTACTGGGGGTACTAGGAGCACTGGGGAGCACTGGGAGCACTTGGGGACGCTGGGAGCACTGGGATTTGCTCTCGGCCTTGCTGCCGGGGGACATCTGGCAGCTTTTGTGGGCTTTTCACCCCAATTTCGGCAGCGCCGGGGATTTTTCCCTCCGGCATGAACCGCTGCCGCGCAGGGACGGCGCTGGGACCCGCAGTGCAAATGGCGACATGACCCGCGGGCGGCTGCGGGTGAGGGGTCCCAACTGGGGCCTGATCCTGACCCGGAGCGTCCCGAGCGGGGCAGAGCATCCTGGAGGTCCGGAGCATCCCGAGGGGCCAGTGGATCCCAAGGGACTGGAGAATCCTGGGGGACTGGAGCGTCCCAAGGGATCAGGGCATCCTGGGAGGCCCAGAACATCCCAGGGATCGGAGCATCCTGGGGGACACGGAGCATTCCAGGGGACTGGAGCATCACTGGGGGACTGGGACATCCCAGAGGACTGGAGCATTCCAGGGGATCAGAGCATCCCGGGAGACCGGAGCATCGCTAGGGGAGTGGAGTATCCCAGAGGATCAGAGCATCCCAGGGGTGTGAAGCATCCCAGGAGACTGGACTATCCCAGGATATCAGAGCATCAAGGGGGGACTGGGACATCCCAGAGGATCAGAGCATCCCAGGGGTGTGAAGCGTCCCGGGGGATCGGAGCATCCCAGGGGTCCAGAGCATCCCAGGAGACTGGAGCATCCTGGGGGATCGGAGCATCCCGGGGGAGTGGGGCATCCCGAGGGACTGGTGCATCACTGGGGGACTGAGACATCCCAGAGGATCAGAGCATCCTAGGGATCCGGAGCATCCCGGGGGATTGGAGCATCCCAAGGGTCCAGAGCATCCCAGGGGACTGGGACATCCCAGAGGATCACAGCATCCCAGGGGTCCGGAGCATCCCGGAGGACGGGAGCATCCTGGGGAACTGGGATATCCCAGGAGGGAACAGGGCACTGGAGGGGGACTGGTGGAGGACAGCATTCCCACCGGGATGTGGGCCGGGGGCAGCCCAGGGTCCCCTGGCAAGGCAAGCCCTGCCCGCACCCCGCACCGGGCACAGCCCGCAGCCTCGCACGCCTCGCGGGATCCGCACGCGCCCAGGTCCATCCCCGCGCACAGGCTGTCCCTCCCTGGTGCCGCCGCACGTCCTTGGGGACCACCCCTTCCTGCAGAGCGTCCCCTGGGACCCCCGACAGCAGGCACCCACCGACCCGCCGCGGGGAGATCGACGTATGAAATTTATTTAGGAAAACCAAAACCCACCAAAAAATAATAAAGAGGAAGGAGGAGAAAAAGGAGAAGAAGAAGAGGAAGTAAAAGAAGGAGAAGGAGAAGGAGGAGGAGAAGAAGAAGAAAGAGGGGGAGGAGAAGAGGAAGTAAAAGAAGGAGAAGGAGAAGGAGAAGAAGAAGAAAGAGGAGGAGGAGAAGAGGAAGTAAAAGAAGGAGAAGCAGAAGGAGCAGAAGAAGAAGGAGGAGGAGGAGGAGGAGGAGAAGGAAAAGGAGAAGGAAGAAGGAGAAGATGATTATGAAGAAGGAGAAAAGGAAGGAGAAGAAGAGAAAAGGAAGAAGGAGAACGAGAAGAAGGACAAGGAGAAGGAGAAGGTGGTGAGAAAGGAGGAAGAAGAAGAAAGAGAAGGAGAAAGAGAAGCAGAAGAGGAAGGAAGGAAGGAAGAAGAAGAAGGAGGAAAAGAAGAACAAGAAAAGGGAGGAAGAGGAGGACGAGAAAAAGAAGAAGGAAGAGGATAACAGGAAGGAGGAGGAGAAGAAGGAGAAAAGGAAAGAGGAGGAGAAGGAGCAGGAGAAGAAAAAGGAGAAGGAGAAAAGGAAGGAGGAGGAGAAGAAGAAGGAGAAAAGGAAGGAGGAGGAGAAGAAGAAGGAGAAAAGGAAGGAGAAGAAGAGTAGTCATCTCCTCCTCAGGCTCCGGTGGAGCCTGTAACAACCAGCGCCGCGAGAGGGGAGGACAGAGAAGCCGGAGGAGGTTTTGCACGCCCGCACGCGCCCGTGCACGCCGTGGGTGAGGCAGGCTGGGTGCCGGCCGCGCCCCCGTACCCAGAGGGGTACGAACAGGGGCGGGAGCCGGGAAAGCGTCGACCACCTACGCACACCAGCGGCGGGGGCTGGAAAAGTGGGATACGGCTGGGAAAGGGGAAATCCCTGCGCGGTACCCGGGGACGCAGCACCCCAGCGCGGGGCCCGCCCCGGATCCATCGGCACCAGCGAGACCCCCCGCGCGCATCGCCGGGCGCCCCCGGATCGGCAGCGGGTACCCGTTGGGCGCGCTCGCGCCCGCCGGCGCGTCGGCCGCACGACGTCAGGCCGGGGATGGAGCCTCTTGCAGTTTGGGGGTCTGCTGCCTTCTGGGACCGTCCCGGCCTCTCCCGAGGAGCGGGGGGAAGGCGAAGCCGTGGGCCAGCAGCCAGCCGTGGTCACCGGGCGGGTCCTGCCGGGGTTTGGGCGAAGCATCTGGCTAAAGGCATCTCCGAGTAGGTAAGGCAAAAGGAATTCAGTCCGCTTCGGCCCCGGGGAGCGGCTCGGCTTCGGGGGGGTCTCCCCTTGCTCCCGTAGACGCGCGCGCTCCGGGCACCCCGAGAAAACGGGCGGGGCGTCGCGTACAGACGAGACGAGGAGAGGAACGGCTGGCCCGTACCCAGATCCGGGAGCGTCGCCGCGCCGTGGGGACCCGGTGCCGTGGGATGTGGTGGTGGAGCGGGATGGGGCGGCGAACGGCCCCACGGCTGCACCCGGGCTGCCCTTGACCCCGGCGGGACCAACCCTGGTGGGACCGACCCCGCTGGGACAGACCCCACTGGACAGACCCCGGCAGCACTAGGATTTCACCGTGCCGCTCCCGTCGCCTTCCGCTGCCGTGATGGTGACCCCAGCAGCTCCCACAAGCTGGGTGACGAAGCCACGGGGGCTCAGCACCCACCCTCATCCCTGACCCCTCCTTCGGCTCAACCCCGCAAGAGCAGCTGCTCGCCGGGGGGCTCACCCTGCCTGGTTGCCCCTGCTCGTGGGTGTTTCGGTGGCTTTGGTTGGGGGGTGACACAGACCTGGGTCATGCACAGCTGGAGGGACCAGCGGGGCAGTTGAGCAGAGCCCCAAGGTTGAGGGAGTCCATGCATGTTGGGTTGTGGGACCAGAGGGACCACAGGAAGATGGCAGGGCCCATGCATGGTGCTTGGCAGGACAGGAAGAACTGCAGGAGGCCATCACCATCCATGCATGGTGTTCTGTAGGACCAGAGAGACCACAGAAAGCCATCACCATCCATGCATGGTGCTTGGTAGGACCAGAGAGACCGCAGAAGGCCATCACCATCCATGCATGGTGCTTGGTAGGACCAGAGAGACCGCAGAAGGCCATCACCATCCATGCATGGTGTTCTGTAGGACCAGAGAGACCGCAGAAGGCCATCACCATCCATGCATGGTGCTTGGTAGGACCAGAGAGACCGCAGAAGGCCATCACCATCCATGCATGGTGCTTGGTAGGACCAGAGAGACCGCAGAAGGCCATCACCATCCATGCATGGTGCTTGGTAGGACCAGAGAGACCACAGAAGGCCATCACTGTCCATGCATGGTGGTCAGTAGGACCAGAGGGACCACAGGAGGATGGCAAGGCCCATGCATGGTGGTTGGTAGGACGAGAGGGACCACAGGAGGCCATCATCATCCATGCATGGTGGTTGGTAGGACCAGAGGGACCATGGGAGTATGGTAGGGTCCATGCACAGTAGTCGACAAGACGGCGGGCTGGTGGGAGAGCAGCAGGGTCTGTGTACGGCCAGAGGGACTGCAAGGAGGCCAACAGAATCCCTGCATGGTGCTAAGTAGGACCAGAGGGACCACAGGAGGCCATCACCGTCCATGCATGGCGGTCTGTAGGGTCAGATGGACCACAGGAGGATGGCGAGGTCCATCCATGACAGTCAGTGGGACCAGAGGGACCACAGGAGGATGGCACTAGGATCCATGCATGGCAGTTGATGGCATCAGAAGGACCGCAGGAGACCATCAGGGTCCATGCACGGTGGTCTGCAAGACCAGACAGACCATAGGAGACCATCACGGTCCATGCACGGCGGTCTGCAGGACCAGACGGACCACGCCATCAGTGTCCGTGCATGGTGGTCTGCAGGGTCAGAAGGACGATGGGAGGATGGCAGGGTCCATGCATGGCAGTCAATAGCGCTGGAGGGACCATGGGAGACCATCAGGCTCCATGCATGGTGGTCTGCAGGAGCAGAGGGACCATGGGGTGCCAGCGAGGTCCATGCATGGTGGTGTGCAGGACCAGAAGGACCGCAGGAGACCATCAGGGTCCATGCATGGTGGTCTGCAGGCCCAGAGGGACTGCAGGAGACCATCAGGGTCCATGCATGGTGGTCTGCAGGCCCAGAGGGACCGCAGGAGACCATCAGGGTCCATGCATGGTGGTCTGCAGGCCCAGAGGGACAGCAGGAGACCATCAGGGTCCATGCATGGTGGTGTGCAGGAGTTGTGAAGCCACTGCGTGCTGGGGATGCTCATGGACACGTCGGTCACCGGAGCAGCCGCTCCCAGAGAAGAGCCCCCCGGGTGGGTGGGCACCGCGGCGCGGAGCCGGAGAAACACCCACGCGCTGGGGACACGGCGGGGCCGGGACCCTCTGCCACGGGCGCGCAGCCCCCGCCCCGCTGTGCGTGCAGACCCCACCCGGCCCTGGCACGCGTGTAGCCCTTGCAGGGGACGGGGCTGGGCGAGGGACAGGGGTCCCAGCTGTGGGGTGAGTGGGTCGGGGGCAGGGGGGGGTCGGGGGGCGCCCCCATCGTCCCCCCGGGGGGCCAGGACCTGCAGCCTTAAGGCAATTTGAGGGACACCCATCCCCCAGCCCCACCGTGTCTCCCTCTCACCCAGCAAAGCGGGGTCCGGGGACCCCCCGGGGTGGTGGGGACACCTGGAGGGAGGGGACAGTCACGCGGCTGGGGGGGGAGGACCTCACCGTGGTGGTCCGGAGCCACCGACGTCCCCCCAGACCTCCTCCCGATGGGCCGAGGTGGGGGGGGGGGACACGAGGGTTGAGGATGCTCCTGGCCCCCAGCCCCCCACCTCGCCATCATCCCCTCACTCGGCCCCCGCCTCGGCCTGACCCCCCTCGGGGGGCTCCAGGCAGCCGTTGAGTTGGGGGTCGGGGGCCTGGGGGTCGTATTCTTCATCCAAAAAGTCCAGGGAGTTGTTGCTGGGCAGCCCCCGGATGGTGAATTTGTGGGAGACCTTCGTCCACTGCTCCCGGTTGCTGGCCACCCTCTCGTAGAGCTCGGCCGCCCTGGGGAACAGGTCCTGCAGCAACCTGGGGGGGTCGGGGGGGGGCGCTCCATCAGCACGGGGCCGCACCACCCCCTCCGGTGGCTGCGACCCCGCTCCCCTCCTCCGCCTCCTCCGCCTCCTCCTCGTCCTCCTCCTCCTCCTCCTCGCTTCTTGGAAGCCCCCTGAACATCTGCAAGACCCCCAGCCCAGCACCGCCCCATCCCACCCCGGCGTGGGAAGGGTTGTGGGGTGATGGGAGAGGGCCCCCCCACCCCGGCGCCGGCCCCGGGGGCTCACTTGTAGATGGGCATGGCGATGTGCTCCATGAAGCTGATCTGCAGCTCGGGGATGTAGGCTTTCTCCCGGTCCATCATCTCCAGCGGGCGGTTGCCCATGGCCTTCTCCTGCAGCGATGGCAAGGTGGGGGAGGTCAACATCGGTGGGTGTCCCCTCCCCATTCCCGGCCAAGACCTTCCTGCTCAACCTCCCACCTCATCCCAGCCCCCTTGATGTTCACCAAGAGCGTTGGCCAAGCCCAACCTTGCACCTACCAAGCTCTGCTGCTACCCACCAAGCCTTGGTGCTACCTACCAAGTCATCCTGGGAGAAGAACTCCCTGTCCCTTCCCCATTCCCGGCCAAGACCTTCCTGCCTATCCTCCATCTCATCCCAGCCCCCTTGGTGTTTGCCAAGAGCGTTGGCCAAGCCCAACCTTGCACCTACCAAGCCTTGGTGCTACCTACCAAGTCACCCTGGGAGAAGAACTCCTTGTAGATCAGCTCCTGCAAGGGATAGGCTGTCAGCATGGTGGGAGGGGGTGCACACCTAGGGTGACCCCCCACCCCGCCTGCCCTCTGGACCCCTCTCCACGACCGCGGGGGGAACGCCTCTGCGTTGGGTAGGAACACGCTCCCGGCATGGAGGGGGCTGCCGGGTGGTCTGGCGGGGCACGACACCACTGTGAGGGGCAAGGCTGGTCTGGGGTGGCATTTGGGGCAGGGTGGGGGGGGTCGGCCCCACGGCACGGCACTCACCGCGATCTTCCTGGTGGTCTTCCAGCCCTTGGTCTGGTCGGAGAGGTCGCAGGAGGTCATGAGCAGGCAGAGCAGCAGGCTGCGGTGCTGCTTGTTCTTGGCGTCATAACCCACTGCGGGCGGGCAACGGGGCAGCGGTTGGGGCGGGGGGCTCGGGAGGGAGCCCCCACCACCCCCTGCGCGAGGCCTGGGGACAGCTGGGACGAGTTCCCACCGCCTTCCCGATCCCGAGCCCAGGAACTTCACCTTCCGCCATCTTCTGGAGGTCCTTGAAGATGCGCAGGTGGTGGGCCAGGTCGGTGGCCAAGATGATGTCCCTCATCAGGTCCAGCATGCGCTGGTAGTCCTGCGGAACCAGGCAGCGCGCCCGCCGTCACCGGCTCCGCGTCCCCTCGCCCAACCCCTGCATCCCAAGGGATGGGGAGGCCGGGGGGTGCGGGTGGGGACGAGGGGGCGGCGCGGGGCCGAAGGGTTGAGGGCCCTCACCTTGCGGGAGAAGTGGTCGAAGATGTTGCAGCCTTGGCTGTTGAGGATGGCAATGGCTTGGGCGAAGTGGTGCCTCTGCGGGAGGAGCCGGGGCGGTGGGAGACGGCCGGGCCGCTGCCCCCCGGGGCGGTGGGGAGGGTTTTTGGGGAGGGGGGATGACGTTACCTCCATGACAGAGCCCTCCGAGCTGTACAACGCGGCCAGGACCGATTTCTGCGAGGCAGAGCAACCGGAGTCACAGAGTTATGGGGGTGCGGACCCCCCCGCCCCGAGCTCTGTCCCCGTGTCCCCCCCCTGCCCCACGCGCACGTCCCAGCGCGGGGCTCGGCTCACCGAGGCCACCTGGAAGGAGTTATTGGTGCCTCTGTGGTCCAGGTCGTGGCACATGCAGGAGATGAAGAGGGCAAAGATCTCGATGTCTCTGGGGAAGGGAAAGAGGGGAAACTGAGGCAGGCGGGAGGGTGGGGAGCACCCCGGTGGGGCGGGGACGGTCCCCGCGCTTACTCCAGGTAGTTGACGAGCTCCAGGTTCTTGTAGAGCAGGTAGCAGAAGTGGGAGACGGAGAAGGCGTGCATCCAGTTGTGGTAGGGGGGGTCGCGGTAGCCCTTCTTCACCATCAGGCAGAACCTGGCGGGGAGGGGCAGGGGGGCTTGTCACCCCTCGGGGACCCCCTTGTCTGCCCAGGGGTCCCGCAGGGATGGGGACCCACCTGGTGAGGGTCTGGCGGTCCATCTTGTAGGTGTTGATGAAGTTCATGTCCTGCAGCATGCTCAGGATGGCCTGCGGAGGGGACAGGGCGGGCGGCGGAGGGTGACAACACCGAGAAGGGCCCCCTCTACCCAGCACGGGGGCAGGGAGACGCCACGTCCCCCCCATCCAGCCCCCCCGGTTTGGGGTACGCGACCCGACGGCGGCGGTCGGGGGGGGTCCGTCCTCGTGGTCCTCACCATGGAGGTGTCGTCCTCGGGCAGCGAGCGCGGCGTGTAGGTGAAGTTGGCGAAGTTGGGGTCGATGGCGGACACGGGCTGGATGCCCTCGCTCAGCAGCTTGGTGTACTCATCGTCCGACACCTGCGGGACAACGGCGCCGTCACCGGGTCCCCAAAGTGTCCCCCGGCAGGGGTCCCAGCCGGTGTGTCCCCCCCCGCCGTCCCCATGCCACCTCACCTTCATGTGGTACATCATCATCTCGTTGGCCAGGTGGCTGCGGTACTGCGCCTCGTTCACCTTCTTGTACAGCAGCGACTGCGGGGCGGGAGCGGGGTACGGGGGTGGGCAGACCCCCCCCAAGCCCCCCCAAACCCCCCCACCACATCCCCACACCCCGTGTGTACCTTCCCCGTCCCATCACCACCACTTGTCCCCAAGGAACGGGGACCACACGCGCGTGTCCTCCTCCATCTCCATCCCTCAGCTCCAGGGCGGAGCGGTGGGGTCCCCCTCGTCCCCTCCCCGGGCTGGGGACCCCCCCTCGGGTACGCACGTGGGCGATGCTGATGCCGCAGTAGATGGAGAAGGCGGTGGCCAGGTCCTCGTCGAACTTGCTGAACCAGGGGCCGTTGATCTTGTTGACCAGCTCCGCCACCCCGATGACCTCTGGGAGCAGGGCGGGGGGCGGGGGGGACGGGACAGGGGGCAGGATCAGGCCCGTGTGCTGGGGACAGCGCTGTGCCCGGGTGCTGGAGACCAGATCGTACCCACGTGCTTGGGGACAGCGCTGCGCCCATTTGGGGGGACAGCAAGATCGTGCCCACGGGCTGGGGACAGGATCGTGCCCACGGGCTGGGGGACAGGATCGTGCCCACGGGCTGGGGACAGGATCGTGCCCATGGGCTGGGGACAGGACCGTGCCCACGGGCTGGGGGACAGGATCGTGCCCACACACTGGGGACAGGATCGTGCCCACGGGCTGGGGACAGGATCGTGCCCATTTAGTGGGGACAGTGCTGTGCCCACGGGCTGGGGACAGGATCGTGCCCACGGGCTGGGGGACAGGATCGTGCCCACACACTGGGGACAGGATCGTGCCCACGGGCTGGGGGACAGGATCGTGCCCACACACTGGGGGACAGGACCGTGCCCACACACTGGGGACAGGATCGTGCCCACGGGCTGGGGACAGGATCGTGCCCATTTAGTGGGGACAGTGCTGTGCCCACGGGCTGGGGACAGGATCGTGCCCACACACTGGGGGACAGGACCGTGCCCACGGGCTGGGGACAGGATCGTGCCCCTGCCCCGCGTAACAGGATCATGCCCGCATGGGGAGGGACAGTGCCGCGCCCACGGGTTGGGGACAGTGCCGCGCCCATGTGCGGGGTGACAGAATTGTGCCCACGGGCTGGGGACAGCGCTGTGCCCATGTGGGGAGGGACAGGATGGTGCCCGTGTCCTGGGTGACAGGACAGTGCCCGTGTGCGGGGGACAGGATGGTGCCCGTGTCCTGGGTGACAGGACAGTGCCCGTGTGCAGGGGACAGGATGGTGCCCGTGTCCTGGGTGACACAGTTGTGCCCATGTAGGGAGGGACAGGATCGTGTCCACGTGCTGGGGAGGGTGCTGTGCCCACGGGCTGGGGACAGGATGGTGCTCCTGTGCCGGGGGACAAGATTGTGACCGCATTCTGGGGACAGCGCTGGGGACAGGTGCTGGGGACAGGATGGTGCCCATGTAGAGGGGCACAGGATCGTGCCCACGGGCTGGGGACAGCGCTGTGTCCCTGTGCTGGGTGACAGCATGGTGCCCATGTAGAGGGGCACAGGATCGTGCCCACGGGCTGGGGACAGCGCTGTGTCCCTGTGCTGGGTGACAGGATGGTGCCCATGTAGTGGGCACAGGACCACGCTCACACGCTGGGGACAGCATTGTGCCACGTCCTGGGTGACAGGATCGTGCCAACACGCTGGGGACAGGATCGTGCCCACGTGCTGAGTGACAGGACCGCGCCCACGTCCTGGGTGACAGGATTGTGCCCACGTAGGGGGGGACAGTGCCGTGCCCACGCGCCAGGGGGACACCACCACACCCGTGTGCCGCGTGCCGTGTGCTGCGCCCGTGTGCCGTGTGCTGTTCCTGTGTGCCGTGTGCTGTTCCCGTGTGCCGTGTGCTGCGTGCCGTGTGCTGCGCCCGTGTGCCGTGTGCTGTTCCCGTGTGCCATGTGCCGCGTGCCGTGTGCTGTGCCTGTGTGCCGTGTGCCGTGCCTGTGTGCCGTGTGCCGCGTCCGTGTGCCGTGTGCCGCGTGCCGCGCCCGTGTGCCGTGTGCTGTGCCTGTGTGCCGTGTGCCGCGTGCCGTGTGCTGTGCCCGTGTGCCGCGTCCGTGTGCCACGTCCTGTTCCCGTGTGCCGCGTGCTGTGTGCTGCGCCCGTGTGCCGCGTGCTGTGCCTGTGTGCCGTGTGCCGCGTGCTGTGCCTGTGTGCCGCGTCCGTGTGCCGTGTGCTGCGCCCGTGTGCCGTGTGCTGTTCCCGTGTGCCGCGTGCCGTGTGCTGTGCCTGTGTGCCGTGTGCCGTGCCTGTGTGCCGTGTGCCGTGTGCTGTGCCTGTGTGCCGTGTGCCGCGTGCCGTGTTGCTGTTCCCGTGTGCTGTGTGCCATGTGCCGTGTGCTGTGCCTGTGTGCCGTGTGCCGCGTGCCGCGCCCGTGTGCCAGCGCCGCGCCCCTCACCCTGGCTCTCGTTCTTGATGGGGAAGCAGAGGATGTTCCTGGTGCGGAAGCCGGTGCTGTCGTCCACGCCGCGGTAGAAGAGCGGGTGCGAGTAGGCGTCCTTGATGTTCAGGATCTTGCCGGTGGTGGCCACGTGCCCCGCGATGCCCTGGTCGGCGGGGATGCGGATCTCGTAGCTCTGCGGGGCAGCGAGGGCGGGGGGGTCACCGCGACGGGGTGGGGCGAGGGGACGGGACCCCCGGCCCCCCCCCCCCCCACAAAACCCCCTCCCCTCGTCCCCGCGCTCACCTCGTCGTCCACCACGCCGCCGTCGAACACCTTGGCCACCAGCTCGTGGCTGAGCCGGTCCAGCAGGAACACGGAGCATCTGCGAGAGACCATGCCGCCGCCGCCGCTCGCGCCCCACGGGGGTCCCGCGCCCACCCGCGTGCGCCCCGCCCGCCCGCGCCCACTCACATCTCGGCGTTGCTGAGGTTGCGGGCCTCCGTGATGATCTCCTGCAGCAGGACCGAGACGTCGTCTGCAACGGAGCGGGGGGGGGGGGGCGGGGAATGGTCAGGGAGCCCCCAGCCGCCACCAGCGCCCCACTCGTGCAACGAAATGGGGGGGGTCTCAGCTGGGGCTGCGCCGCCAGCGCGGGGGCAACACAGAAAGGGCCTGGGGTCTGCGCAGAGCCCGTGCACGCGTGAACACACGTGTGCATGCGTGTACATGCGTGTGCGTGCACGTGGAGTGGTGACACGGCCTGGGTGAGAGGGCAACAGCACACGCAGCGCGGCAGGGTGCTGGTGCGCAGTGCAGTGCAGCAGGGCGGGGGGTCTGGGTGTGCAGCAGCAGCGCACGCGTGGGCCTGCAGCAGTGCGTGTGTGCATGCAGCAATGTGCGTATGCAGCGGTGCATGCCTGTACTTGCAGCAGTGTGTGTGTTCCTGCAGCAACATGTGCTTGCAGCAGTGCGTGCATGCATGCAGCAGTGTGTGTCTGCAGTGGCGCATATTGGCCTGCAGCACTGCATGTGCGTGCAGCAATGTGCGTATGCAGCGGCGCATGCCTGTACTTGCAGCAGTGCGTGTGTTCCTGCAGCAGCACCTGTGTCTGTGCAGAGGTGCATGTGCAGCAGTGCATGCGTTTGCATGTGTTCCTGCAGCAGCATGTGTCTGCAGCAGTGCGTGTTTGCCTGCAGCACTGCATGTGCATGCAGCAGTGTGTGTGTGCAGCAGCGTGTGGAGCAGTGCACACACGTGCTTGTAGCAGTGCCCGTGTTCCTGCAGCAATGCACATGCATGCAGCAATGTGCGTGCATGCAGCAGTGCATGTGTAGATGTAGCGGCATGTGCGTGCAGCAGAGTGTGTGTGCAGCGTGTCTGCAGCGGTGCAGGTTTGCATGCAGCAGTGTGTGTGCAGCAGCGCATGTGTGCACACAGCAGCACGTGCATGCAGCAGTGTATGTGTGTAGCACTGCACGCGTGTCCTTGCAGCAGTGCATGTTTGCCTGCGGCACTGTGCGTGCATGCAACAATGTGTGTGCAGCAGTGCATGCGTGTGCATACAGCAGCATGTGTGCAGCAGTGCGCATGCTGCTGCAGCAGCCTATGTCTGCAGTGGTGCACGTTCATGCAGCAACACGCGTGCACAGCAGCGCGTGTGTGCGTGTGTTCATGCAGCAGCGTGTGCACGTGCGCAGCAGCGTGCGCAGCGCTATATCCGCGCAGCGGGGCGCACGCGCACGCGCACTTCTCGCTGTGCACAGCGCTCCGCGCTCACACGCAAAGCACACGCGCGCAAGCAGCAGCCCCTGGGGCCGGGGGGGACCCCCGCGCACCCACGGCTGCGCTCCCCGCGCCTACCCAAGTGCGTGAAGAGGTTCTTCGCCACCTGCAGCAGGGCCTGGCGGGGACAAGAGGGGACGCCATCAAGATCCCGTGTGACCCGGCACGCGCACACGCGTGTGCGCACGCGTGCTCGCGGCGCGGCGCTCACCTGGCACTCGCACTTCAGCTTCTGCTCCTTCTGGAAGGCCAGGGTGCTGGTGAGCACGGTGGAGGTGTAGCAGAAGCAGTGCTGCACCGTGCGCTCGTCCGCGTCCGTGTAGCTGCCGGGGACGGGGACACGCGCACCCCGTGACGGAGGTGACCCCGTGACGGGGCGGGGGGCCCGCCTGGCGCCCATCCCGCTCCCCAAAACGCGTCCCGGGCGCTCACCTGCCGCCGCCCAGCTTGTTGAAGGCGCAGGCCAAGGCCACCACGCGGGAGGTGGCGCGGCTGGTGACGGGGACGCAGAGCATGGAGGTGACCTCGCGCCCCAGCAGGCTGCTCAGCTGCTTGTGCTCCTCCTGCGGGGCCCGGGGGGGGCACAACGGGGCAGGATTTGGGGATTTTCACCCCCCGCCCCGCCCCGTCCCGCCAAGCCCCCCCAGCCCGGGGGGACGCGCGGTGAGGTCGGTGACGCCGTACGCACCTCGCTGACGTCCTTCAGGGTGATGGACTTCTTGTCCTCCACCGCCCGCCCCAGGCGCCCGAAAGTGAGCTTGAGGGGGGACACACACACACGGGTGAGACCCCCACCCCGCTGTGTCCCCTGTCCCCCCCCCCACATCCCCCCGCCACCCCGCTCACCGAAAAGCTGATCTCCTCTTCCAGGACGCGCTCCCCCACCACCTGCAAGGGAGACGTCGGGATGTGGGGGGCGAGGGTGGGCTGCACCCCGGGCTGGGGCCGGGGGGGATGCGGGACCCCCCCCAGTCCCACGGCAGTGGGGGGGTTGGCGTCGGGGCAGCACCCACCTGGCAGAAGAGCTGGTGGTTGTCCTCAGAGACGAGCAGGAGGCAGCAGCAGAGCGACTGGGTCTCCTGCTTCAGCTGGGGGGGCGGCGGGAGGGGGGGGCGTGGTCAGCACCCCAACCCCCCCCCCCCCCCCCAGGTCAGGATCGGGCCTCTCCCCCGCCTCCCCATCCCCAGGGCACCCCCAGGCGTCACGCAGAGCCAGGTGCCCCCTAAAACCTCTTCCCTCCGGCTGATCCCGTTCACCCTGGAGCCTACCGATGGCGAGGGCAAGGCTGTTCGCTCCGGACACTACTGAGGGCTGCGCGCGGGACGCTAGAGAGCGGGGGGGGCACCCACAGGTCCTCCCTCAGCGTTTCTGCGCTCAGGGTGGCACCGTTCACTCTGGAGCCTACTGATGGCTACGCCCCACTGAGGGCTACGACAAGGCTGTTCACTCTGGTCCCTACTGACGGCTGCGCGGCTGCTACTCGAGCAGATCCTTTGCGTTGAGGGATTTTCTTTTCCTTTTGGGTTTTTTTTTTTTTTTGGAAATAAAACGGGGGTCCCCGCTGCACCCTGGGGCTGGGGGGTCCGAGGCGAGGTGGGGCGGGCCGAGGCCAGGTGGGGGGGGCACCGGGGCGAGGCAGCTACTCACGTAGTTGACGACCTTGAGCTGGAGCGAGGCGGCGTCCAGGTCGTACAGCTCGCCTGCACGAGGGGGGCGAGAGCGCCGTGAGGGGCTCAGCACCCCAAATTCACCCTTCCCGCGCGCCCCCCCGCCCCCGCCGCCCCCCCGCCCTCACCGCAGAGCCGCAGGATCTTGCAGTCCAGGTCGCTGTAGCCGCCGTCGGGCGCGTTCTGCGCCTTGGCCGGGGAGTTTTGGGAGGAGCCGGTGGAGGGGCTGACGCGGGGCCAGGGCTGCAGCTTCTGCAGGGCTCGCAGGCGCCCGCACGCCACCAGGGTCTGCGCGGCGGGGGCGTGAGGGACACGGGGGGGACAACGGGGACGGGGAGGGGGGGCCCGCGGGCGAAGCGGGGCGACTCACGTGTCTCTCCAGCGCGCGCAGGTTGCGCTCGTCGCAGTCGCTCAGCTGGCCGCAGCGGACCTGGGGGTGGGAAACGGGGGGACGCGAGGGGGTTGGGGCGCGAGGAGGCGGGGGGCCGGGGCCCGTCCCCGCGTCCCCGCGCTCACCAGGATGACGCAGACCACCGCCCCGCTGTCTTCGTCCGCCAGCGGGATGACGAGCACTGCGGGGACAGAGGGGGGGTCGGCACCGGGGGCTGCGGTGGGTGCCCCTGGGGGGCAGGGGCCACCACGTCCCCGTGCGTCACCCACCCACCCATGGAATCACAGAAGGGTTTGGGTGGGAAGGGAGCGTCCAAGCCCACCCAGCCCAACCCCCCTGCAAGGAGCAGGGACATCTCCAACCACATCAGGTTGCTCACAGCCCCGGCCAACCTGGCCTGGAATGGTTCCAGGGATGGGGCACCCACCGCCTCTCTGGGCACCCACCCACCAACTGACTCTCCTGCTCACCCACCCACCCACCAAGTCTCCCATCTGTCCATACACGCATTCACCCACTCACCCACCAACTCTCCCACCCACCCATCCATCAACCCAGCTCATCTTCTGAGTCTCACACCCACCTACCCACCCATCCACCCATCAACCCCTCTGCCAACCCACCCGTCTACCAGCTCTCCCACCCATCCACCCATCAACCCATTCGGCCACCCACCCAGCTACCAACTCTCCCATCCATCCACCCACCCACCCAGCTACCAACTCTTCAACCCACCCCTCATTCACTCACCCATCTACCAACCCTTCCACCCACCCACCCATCAACCCATGCACTCATCAACCCACCCACCCATCCACCCACCCATCTACCAACCCTTCCGTCCTCTCACCCACCCATCCACCCACCCACCCATCTACCAACCCTTCCATCCACCCACCCACCCATCAACCCACCCACCCACCCACCCACCCATCAACCCACCCATCTACCAACCCTTCCATCCACCCACCCACCCATCTACCAACCCTTCCATCCACCCACCCACCCATCAACCCACCCACCCATCCACCCACCCATCTACCCACCCATCTACCAACCCTTCCATCCACCCACCCACCCATCAACCCACCCATCTACCAACCCTTCCATCCACCCACCCATCCATCAACCCACCCACCCATCCACCCACCCATCTACCAACCCTTCCACCCACCCACCCACCCATCTACCAACCCTTCCATCCATCAACCCACTCACCCACCAGCTCCTTCACCCACCCACGTACCAACCCACCCACCCACTCAGGCCTACGCCCACCCATTGTCCCGTGTGCCCCCCAGCCCTATGCCCACCCACCCACCCATCTGCCAACCCTTCCACCCACCCATCACCCACTCTTCCATCCGTTCACCCACCCACCCACCCACTCTCCCACCCACCAACTCCCCCACCCACCCACCCATCAACCCCCCCACCCCCCGACCCATTTCCCCCCCCGCCCCCCGCAGCCCCACCTTGTGTGCCGGGGGCCAGGGGCGCGGCCAGGGGTCCCAGGTGGGGGGCGGGGAGCTCGGCGGGGGGCAGCCCCCCGCACTGCAGCCGCCTCTGCCTGCGCACCGCATCCCTGCGGGACCGGGACCCTGAGCCGCGGGGCCACCCCGCACGGGCCGCGCCGCACCGGGGCACGCGTGTTCCCTGCGCGGCGCCCGGGCACGCGTGTGTGTCCTGAGTGTGTGTGTGTCCCTGTGCATGCACACACGTATGTCCCTGTGCCTGCGCGTCCTGTCCACGTGTGTGCGTCCTGTGCATGTGTGTGCGTGTCCCTGTGCATGTGTGTGTGCATGTCCTGTGCACACGTGTCACTATGCACACGTGTGAGTGTGTCCTTGTGCACACATGTGTGTCCTGTGCAAGGCATGTGTCCTGTGCACGTGTGTGTGTGCATGTCCCTGCGCACGCACACATGTATGTCCCTGTGCATGTGTGTATCCTGCGCATTTGCATGTACTGTGCATGTGTGTGTGACCCTGTTCTCACATGCATTTATGTCCTTGTGCATGCGTATGTCCTGTGCATGCATGTGTGTCCTGTGCATGCGTGTGTGTCTGTGTGTACATGTCTGTGTCCCTGTGCATGTATGTTTCCTGCATAGGCACAGCGCTTGGGCAGGCACATGTGTGCCTGTGCACATGCGTGTATGTCCTTGTGCATCTGAGTGTGTGTCCTGTGCACGCATGTGTGTGTGCATGTGTGTGTCCCTGTGTACACATGTGTGTCCCTGGGCATGCGTGTGTGTCCCCCTGTGCATGTCTCTGTCCCCTGCACATGTACAGCGCTTGGGCAGGCACGTGTGTCCCTGTGCAAGCACATGTGTCCCTGTGCATGCATGTGTGTGTCCCTGTGCACATGTGTGTGCTGTGCATGTGTGCGTCCTTGTGCATGCGTGTGTGTCCTGTGCACGTCTGAGTGTCCCTGTGCATGCATGTGCATCCCCTGCACACACACAGCACCAGTGCATGTGTGGATCCCTGTGCACGTGTGTGTGCCCTGTGTACATGTGTATGTGCCCAGCACATGCACCGCACTCAGGCACGTGTGTCCCATGCATGCATGTGTCCCTTGCACATGCACAGCACTTGTACATACATGTGCGCCCCCTGCGTGCACGCAGTGCCTGTGCACGTGTGTCCCCCTGTACATGCGTGTGTATCCTGTGCACACACGTGTCCCTGGGCACGTGCGTGCCCCCTGCGCATGCACAGCACACGTGTGTCCCTGTGTGTCCATGTGTGTCCCTGTGCGTGCATGTGTGCCCTGTGTGCACGTGTGCATCCCGCCATGCGCCAGAGGACGAGGATGGAGATGGGGAAGGGAAAGGGGAGAGGGACAGGGGTGAGGACGGGCGTGCATGCCCCCCGCCAGCCCACACGCGTGTGCCCAGCCTCACCGGAGCGCCCCGTCGGGCGGCAGCTCGTGGGGGGGGTCGTCGCAGAGCAGCCGGCTCTCCCCGTCGGGCAGGTAGATGTACACGTGCTCCTGGGGGGGGACACAGCGGGCAGCGCCCGGGGACCGGGACCCCCGCCCGCACCCAGCCCCCCGCCGCGGGGAGCGGGACCGGCCCCAGCCTCCCCAGGGCCAGAGCCACGGACACGCCTGCACACAAACGTGTGCACAGCCACACGTGTGTAAACACACATATAGCACACATGAACACACGTACACACCCACACGTGTGTGTAAATACATACACCCACACACAAACACACATGCACAGCCAGGTGTGCGTGTAAACACACGTACACCCGCACACAAACACATGTGCACAGCCACACACGTGCGTGTAAATACATGTGCACACCCACACAAACACATATGCATAGCCAAACACGTGTGTAGACACATGTACACACCCATAAACACACGTGTACAGCTACACATGTGTAAATAAATATACACACCCACGCATAAACACATGTGCACTCACACATGTGTAAACACACCTATACCCACACATAAACACGCACACTCACACATAAACACATGTGTACACCCACGCACGCGTGTAAACACATGTATACCTGCACACAAACACATGGACACACCCATACATGTGCATAAACACACAATACAGATTCACACGTGTGTGAACACATGTACACAGCCACATGTGTATGAACACATGAATACGCACACATGTATATGAACACATGTGCAAACACACAGGTATGTAAACACACATACACCCCCACACACAAACACATGTACACACTCACATGTGTAAACACGTGTACGCACCCACACACGTAAACACATGTACATGGTACACATGTGCAGAAACACATGTATATACCCACATATAGCTCCCCCCACATGCACTCTCACACACGCAGTCGTGCACACGCATGCACACGCAGCCACCATACACACCTGCGCGCACCCCAGGGCCACCGCCACCCCCCCAAGGGCCACCACCACCCCCCCAAGGGCCACCAAGGGCTCCGCAGCTCCTGGTGGCAACCAGGGGACTGGTGACACGGGGCCCACCCCGGGCTCAACCTCATATCAGCCAGCAGAGAATCCACCGCCGGCTCGCCCCACCTACCACTCTGGGCAGCAGGGCGAGCAGGGCCTGGCGCAGGGCGTCCCGCAGGCGGGCGGCGTCCAGCACGGCCCCCAGGCGGAGCAGGGCGTCCTGCGGAGAGAGCGCAGCGGGTGGCACCGGCCTCGGGGGGGGGACACCCCCCCCCGTCCCCCCGCTCCCCCACTGGGAGCACTGGGACCCGCAGGGAGCGGAGGCTGCGGGACGGTGGTCCGACAGCCCACGGCCAAGCTAGCCACGCTGATGGCTGCACTAGCCAACCCAGTGCCTGCGCTAGCCACATCACCCCCAGTGCTAGCCACGCCAATAGCAGCACTAGCCAGGTGAACCCCTGCGCTAGCCATGTCGATGCCTGCACTAGCCACACCACCCTCAGCACTAGCCACACCACCCCCAGTGCCAGCCACAGCAATGCCTGCACTAGCCACCCCAATGCCCGCACTAGCCACCCCAGTGCCTGCACTAGCCACACCACCCTCAGCACTAGCCACACCACCCCCAGTGCCAGCCACAGCAATGCCTGCACTAGCCACAGCAATGCTCGCACTAGCCACCCCAGTGCCTGCGCTAGCCACATCACCCCCATCGCTAGCCACACCACCCCCAGTGCCAGCCACAGCAATGCCTGCACTAGCCACCCCAATGCCTGCACTTGCCACAGCAATGCCTGCACTAGCCACACCACCCCTAGCGCTATCCGTGCCAGCCCCTGCGCTGGCCGTGTCAATCCCTGCACTAGCCACGCCGCCACCTGCTGCTAGCCACGCCAGCGCCTGCACTAGCCACACCAACCCCCCCGCCTCCCTCCATGCGCTGCCGCTTCCCTCCTCCCCCCCAGCCCTTTCCAACGCTCCCGGTCCGGCTGAGCTCCCACCCGTGCCGCCCGGGCTAGCGGGGCAGCCAACCTGGTTGCCCAACCCTTAAATATTTGAGTCGGCGCCCGTTCCGCCCCACGAACAGGGGGGTCGGCCCGGATCCGTCCCCGCTGCCCACCCCCGGGGCACGCGTAGGGCGCAAAGCTCCTCTGAGAACTGGCGAACTCGTGACGGGAACGGCGGGATCCGGAACGGCGCCCGGATTTGCTCTTCCTTCGGCCCGGGCCGGCTCCGGGTGCCAGCAGCCACGAGCGGCCCCCCGCGCCACGCCGGGGTCACCCCGGGAACGGGGCGCATCCGGGGCCGGATCCGGGCGAAGACATCGGCTCCGGTTGTTATTCCGACAGAGCCGCGTCTCCGGTCGCTTACTCACACTGGAGACACGTGCACTGTAGAATACAGCCGGGCCCCGCCGTCGGGGGGGGACGCGGGGGGACGCGGGGCCCACCCAACCGGCGCGGGACCCCCGGGGTCGCGGCAAAGGGCGGCGGCACGCCGGGCGCGGGGACGGACGGGCGGCAGCTGGACGCCGGGACGCGGTCAGGAACGCGGGCGCGGCCCCGGAGCGGGGTGGAAAAAGCTGCGGGAGCGAAAATAAAAATAACAAATTCCCCCCGTGCCACCCCCGTGCCGGGGGGAGCACGGCTGGGCCGGGTACGGCATTCCGCTCGTCCCGCTCATCCCCGGCATTCCGCTCGTCCCGCTCATCCGAGCTGCGCCGCCCGTCCCGCTCATCCCACTCGTCCCACTTGTCCCACTCACCCCTTCTTCCCGCTCAACCTACTGGTCCCACTCATCCCAGTTATCCTGCTCATCCCATTCTTCCTGCTCATCCCACTTGCCCACCCATCTCACCCATCCCGCCCGTCCTGCTCATCCCACTTGTCCCACTCATCCCGCTCATCCCAGTTATCCCATTCACCCGCTCCTTCCACTCATCCCAGTTACCCCATTCACCCGCTCCTCCCGCTCGTCCCAGTTATCCCATTCACCCGCTCCTTCCACTCATCCCAGTTATCCCATTCACCCACCCTCCCGCTCGTCCCAGTTATCCCATTCACCCACTCATCCCACTCGTCCCAGTTACCCCATTCACCCACTCATCCCACTCGTCCCAGTTATCCCATTCACCCACTCCTTCCACTCATCCCAGTTACCCCATTCACCCACTCATCCCACTCGTCCCAGTTACCCCATTCACCCACTCATCCCACTCGTCCCAGTTATCCCATTCACGCACTCATCCCACTCATCCCAGTTATCCCATTCACGCACTCATCCCACTCATCCCAGTTATCCCATTCACCCATCCTCCCACTCGTCCCAGTTACCCCACTCACCCACTCATCCCACTCGTCCCAGTTACCCCATTCACCCACTCGTCCCACTCGTCCCAGTTATCCCATTCACCCACTCCTTCCACTCATCCCAGTTACCCCATTCACCCACTCATCCCACTCGTCCCAGTTACCCCATTCACCCACTCATCCCACTCGTCCCAGTTATCCCATTCACGCACTCATCCCACTCATCCCAGTTATCCCATTCACCCATCCTCCCACTCGTCCCAGTTACCCCATTCACCCACTCGTCCCACTCGTCCCAGTTACCCCATTCACCCACTCATCCCACTCATCCTCTTGTTCCGCTCCCCCCCCCGCAGCGCCAGTTTCCCCCATTCCCCTCTCCCCCGGCACCGGGAACGCCGCAGCCAGGACGCCGCTCTGGGCCAGGAGCCAGCCCGCGCCGCTGGCCACCGGCCCGGCCCCTTTCTGGCCGTAACGGCGCTTCCCGCGCCGCACGGGGATTTCCAGCGCCGGATCCCCGCTCCCGCAGCCGGCAGAGAACCGGATCCCGCACCGGGATGCGGGGTCTCCAAGGGGAAACTGAGGCACGGCGCGGGGAAACTGAGGCACGGTGCAGGGAAACTGAGGCACGGTGCGGGGAAACTGAGGCACGGCGCAGGGAAACTGAGACACGGTGTTGGGAAACTGAGACACGGTGTCAGGAAACTGAGGCACGGCGCAGGGAAACTGAGGCACGGTGCAGGGAAACTGAGGCACGGCACAGGGAAACTGAGACACGGCGCGGGGAAACTGAGGCACGGCGCGGGGAAACTGAGACACGGCGCGGGGAAACTGAGGCACGGCGCAGGGAAACTGAGGCACGGCGCAGGAAAACTGAGGCACGGTGTGGGGAAACTGAGGCACGGCGCAGGGAAACTGAGGCACGGTGTCAGGAAACTGAGGCACGGTGTTGGGAAACTGAGGCACGGCGCAGGGAAACTGAGGCACAATGCAGGGAAACTGAGGCACGGTGTTGGGAAACTGAGGCACGGTGCAGGGAAACTGAGGCACGGTGTTGGGAAACTGAGGCACGGCACAAGGAAACTGAAGCACGGCGCGGGGAAACTGAAGCACGGTGCAGGGAAACTGAGGCACGGTGCGGGGAAACCGAGGCACGGCACAGGGAAACTGAGGCACGGTGTCAGGAAACTGAGGCACGGCGCAGGGAAACTGAGGCACGGCGCGGGGAAAGGCCGGCCGGATGGAGAAAAGCCGCCTGAGCGCGGCCGGGAAGCCATCCATCGCCGCCCGGGCCTGGTTTCCATCCCAAATTGCATTGTTTTAATTTAATGAGGCAGCAGCAACCTGGAACCCGAGGTAGCGCCTTAATTACCCGGTCTGTTATGGGGGATAACGAGCGCCGACGGGAAGGGAACACCTCTGGGAGATCTCCTGCCTCCCCGCGCTCCTTCGCCGCGGGTGCTGCTGCAGCGGAGCCCCGGGCGCACGGCCTTCCCGGCATCCGCGCCGGGGATGCATAGCTGTGGGATTGGCCACTTGGAAAAAGAAAAAAAAAATCAAAATAATAATAATTTTTTTAAAAAAAAAAGCACGCTGGGAGCCCTGCACGCCCGCGCCTGCCTCAGTTTCCCCAGTCGGGTGGGAATCCAGCTGGGGTTGGTTTGCACGGGGCCGTTTGCACAGACCACTTGATATCACTAGGATTTGCACAAGCCTTTTGCACGGGGCACTTGCACGAGCGGTTTGCCCAGGCCGTTCGCACGGGGCGGCTTGCGTGGGCAGTGCAAATCATTTGCATGGGGAATTGGCACAGGGTGGCTTGCACGGGGCTATTTGCATGGCGTGGTTTGCACGAGGCATTTGCACGGGGCAGTTTGCACGGGACATTTGCACTGTGCTATTTGCACGGGACATTGACACGAGGTTGGTTTGCACTGTGCTATTTGCACGAGGCATTCGCACAAGGTGGTTTGCACGGGACACTTGCACGAGGCATTTGCACTATGCTATTTGCACGGGACATTTGCACGAGGCGTTTGCACGAGGTTGGATTGCACTATGCTATTTGCACGAGGCGGTTTGCACTATGCTATTTTCACGGGACATTTGCACGAGGCATTTACACGAGGTTGGTTTGCACTATGCTATTTGCACGAGGCATTTGCACGAGGTTGGATTGCACTAGGCATTTACATGAGGCGTTTGCACTATGCTACTTGCACGAGGCATTTGCACGAGGCATTTACATGAGGTTGGATTGCACTATGCTACTTGCACGAGGCGTTTGCACTATGCTACTTGCACAGGACATTTGCACGAGGCATTCACACGAGGCGTTTGCACTATGCTACTTGCACGAGGCATTCACACGAGGCGTTTGCACTATGCTATTTGCATGAGGCGTTTGCACTATGCTATTTGCACGGGACATTTGCACGAGGCATTTACATGAGGTTGGATTGCACGAGGCATTTACACGAGGCGTTTGCACTATGCTACTTGCACGAGGCATTTGCACGAGGCATTTACACGAGGCATTTACACTATGCTATTTACACGAGGCATTTGCACTATGCTACTTGCACGAGGCATTTGCACGAGGCATTCACACGAGGCATTTGCACTATGCTACTTGCACGAGGCATTCGCACGAGGCGTTTGCACGGGACACTTGCCCAGACCGCGCCGAGGTGACCCCACGCTCCCCGGTGGCTCCGCGCGGGGCACTTTCCACTTCCCGAGCCCACTTCCCAAGCTCCGCCACCCCCCTCCCCCAAAGCGGAGGGCCCGGGGGCCGCTCCCCACCTCGTCCCCCGCCGCCTCCCGGCCTCGCCCCACTCGGGGTCGAGGGACCGGGGCCGGGGTCAAGGTCGCTTCCTGTTGATGTCCCTTCGCGGAGCGGGACAAACGGCGGCCGCGGCCTCGGCGAGGATTTCCCGTCCCGGAGAACATCGCGGCCCTTTGGGAACGGCCACCCCCGGCCAAACTCGCCGCCCCCCCGGCCTGGGGAGAAGAGCTGGGGGTCCCGAGCGCCGGGGAGGGAAGGAGTTGGGGTTTTGGGGGGAAGGGAATGGGGGGGAGTGGGAATCCACGGCCACGGACCCCGCTCAGCCCCTCGGCGCTCGCCCCCACCCCACGTCCCGCGGCGGGGACACAGACCCCGCTCAGCCCCACCCCACGTCCCGTGGTGGGGAGGGGGACACAGACCCCGCTCAGCCCCCACCCCACGTCTCGTAGTGGGGAGGGGGGCACGGACCCCGCTCAGCCCCCACGCTCACCCCCACCCCATGTCCTGCGGCGGGGAGGGGGACATGGACCCCGCTCAGCCCCCACCCCACGTCCTGTGGTGGGGAGGGGGACACAGACCCCGCTCAGCCCCCACGCTCGCCCCCACCCCACGTCCCGTAGTGGGGAGGGGGACACGGACCCCGCTCAGCCCCCACCCCACGCCCCGTGGTGGGGAGGGGGACACAGACCCCGCTCAGCCCCCACGCTCGCCCCCACCCCACGTCCCGTAGTGGGGAGGGGGACACGGACCCCGCTCAGCCCCCACCCCACGTCCTGTAATGGGGAGGGGGGCACGGACCCCGCTCAGCCCCCACCCCACGCCCCGTGGTGGGGAGGGGGACACGGACCCTGCTCAGCCCCCACACTCACCCCCACCCCATGTCCTGCGGCGGGGAGGGGGGCACGGACCCCGCTCAGCCCCCACGCTCGCCCCCACCCCATGTCCTGCGGCGGGGAGGGGGGCACGGACCCCGCTCAGCCCCCACGCTCGCCCCCACCCCATGTCCTGCGGCGGGGAGGGGGGCACGGACCCCACTCAGCCCCCACACTCGCCCCCACCCCACGTCCTGTGGTGGGGAGGGGGACACAGACCCCGCTCAGCCCCCACGCTCGCCCCCACCCCACGTCCCGCGGCGCGGCCGGGATCTGCGCGGCGCTGGGGGAGCTCATTTCTCAGCCTCCAATAAATGGAGGAAAATTGAATTCCCGGCCATCTGCAGCTGGGGGTGGAATTCCGTCTGCGGCAGCGCCCGGAGCGGGGCCCCGCGCAGCCCCCTCCCCGCGGGGACCCCTTTATGTTCCGAATTTAAAAGGGTTTGGTTACCCCCCGCTCCGTGTGAAGCGCAGGGGTCTCGCTACTCAGACGGGGAAACTGAGGCACGGCCAGGGGAAGCCCAAACCCACCCGTTAAACGAGTCCCGTTTTGGGGAGGGATGAGCCTTTCCGCAGCTGGGGATGCTCGGGGTGGGGGAGGACCCAGGTGACACCCAGGTTCACCCGTCACCTCCCCGCCAAATGTCTCAGCACGGCTCCAAAAAAGCCGCGGTGCGGCTGCGGCGAGGACGATGCTGCAATGCCGGACCCGGCGCGAGGAATTCCTCCCGTCCAGCGAACACCAGAGCGCAAACCCCCACCCAGTGCCGCCTGCCCCCCGCCCGGCTCTGCGCCCACGGCCCAGCTCCTCCATCGCTAGAGCACCCACGCCCTGGCCCCTCCATCCCCGGAACACCCACGCCCCGGCTCCTCCATCCCTGGGATGCACCAGGAGCACCCAGACCCCGGCTCCTCCATCCCTGGGATGCACCAGGAGCACCCAGACCCTGGTGCCGCCATCCCTGGAGCACCCACATCCCTGCTTTTTGATTCCAGAAGCACCCACGCCCCAACTCCTCCATCCCTGGAGCACCCACACCCTGGCTCCTCCATCCTTGGAGCACCCACACCCCTGCTTTTCCATCCCCAGGATGCACCCACACCCTGGCCCCTCCATCCCCGGAACACCCACGCCCCGGCTCCTCCATCCCTGGGATGCACCAGGAGCACCCAGACCCTGGCTCCTCCATCCCTGGGATGCACCAGGAGCACCCAGACCCTGGTGCCTCCATCCCTGGAGCACCCACATCCCTGCTTTTCCATCCCTGGGATGCACCAGCAGCACCCACATCCCAGCTCTTCCATCCCTGGAGCACCCATGTCCTAGTTCCTCTATCCCAGGAGCACCCACATCTCCGCTCCTCCATCCCAGGAGCACCCAGACCCTGGCTCCTCCATCCCTGGAGCACCCACATCCCTGCTTTTTGATTCCAGGAGCACCCACGCCCCAGCTCCTCCATCCCTGGGATGCACCAGGAGAACCCACATCCCAGCTCCTCCACCCCAGGAGCACCCACACCCTGGCTCCTCCACCCTGGGATGCACACACATCCCCACTCCTCCATCCCAGGAGCACCCAGACCCTGGCTCCTCCATCCCTGGAGCACCCTCATCCCTGCTTTTTGATTCCAGGAGCACCCACGCCCCAGCTCCTCCATCCCTGGAGCACCCTCATCCCAGCTCCTCCACCCTGGGATGCACCAGGAGCACCCACACCCCATCTCCTCCATCCCTGGAGCACCCACACCCCAACCAGGCTCTGGCCTCGCGGCCACGAGCCTGACGTGACGCCATGGGGCACGAGAGGTCCAGGACCCACGGCCCGAACCCCACGGCCCCCCCAAAAAGCCGTGCCAGGGCACGCGCCGTGGGCCCATCCTTGCTCCGTGGGGCAGCCGTGCAGGAAGTGCTTTTTGCCGGCGGGGACCCTCGGGGTGCACCCACCCCACTCACCCCACCCCACCCGGGTCTGGGGGTCCCGCTGGGCGGGGGTGGGGTGGGGGGAAGGAAGCCGAAAAGGAAAGACGCGCCCCCGCCATATTGCGCGCCGCGGCCCTTTTCCTCCCTTTTTATTGCCCCCGCCGATGCGCCGGAGGAAACGCTGCCGGGACGCACGCCCGCACGCGCGGGGCCCCACGCCGCCCGCCACGGGTGGGGGTGGGTGGGCGTGGGTGTCCCCCCCCACCCTCCGCGCCACCACCGCCCCGGACGAACGAGCGGGGAAACTGAGGCAGGGGCAGCCTCCGACCCCTCTGGCACATCGGGGGTGGGGTGGAGAGCGTGGGAGCCCCTCCCCCCCCCCACTCGAGACCCTGGGCATGGCGTGGGCCCCCCGCCATCCATGCCCCCCCCCCCAGCTCCTTCCTGCCGCGCCAGGCCGCCGACACGTTGTTAATTAGGGTTTGAGTGATGGGGCCGGCCAGCGGGTAATGGCATCGGCGAGGGAGAGGAGGCGCAGACATCTTCAGCCTCACCCCACAGCGGGGGCGGGGGGGGGGGGGCAATACACCCCCCAGGCGCTATATAGCCCCCTACAGCCTCCTATAGCCCCCCCCCCCACGTCGGGGATGGGGGTCCCAAATGCCGCCAGCACCCAGGGCACTGGGATCCCGGAGAATTTTGGGTGGGGAGGGGGGGGTGAACTGGTCCTCGCCCACCCCGGGCTGGGGCACAACGGAGCGGGGGGGGGGGGTCCCGTCCCCCGCCACCCATCCCTCACGCGTGTCCTCGGTCACACCCCTTCGCCCCCGGGGACGGCCGGGGGGGCGGCTCTGCCCCGTCACGCATGTGTGTCCCCCCCCCCCCCCTCGGAGCCACCCCAGTGGGGGGGTCCGGGCCCAAAGCGGGGTCCTAGGGACCCCCCCACGGCGCAGGGGGCCGCTCGCTCGGTGAGGAGTCACACACCTCGTCCCCGCGCCGGGTGTCCCCAAACTGCACCCCATCCCCCTTCCCAGGGCGGGGGGCTCAGCGCACCCCTCCGTGTCGGAGCAGGGCTGAGGTGGGGGGGGGGACACCCAAAAAGCCTCGGGCGCGCGGGTCGGGGGTTCCAGGACGCGTGGACGGTGAGACGGGTGAACCCCTCCAAGCTGCCCGCTCCCAAATTCAGGCGCATTCGAAGGCACAAGAGCCGAAAAAAAAAATTTTAAACCCCCCCAATTTTTTCCAGCCGCATGCTGGGGCGCAGCCTGCGCCCTCCCCCAAAATGTGCAACTGGCGCCACGAGGGGTGGAGGGGACACGGGGGGGTCACCCCGTCCCCGGGGGGCAGGACTGGCCCCACACGCGGAGGAGCGGGGACCCCAACCCCGGCACCGCCAGACCCACGGGACCCCGCATTGCCAAGCCGCGAGCCCTCAGCACGCACGGGACCCCCCCCCAAACCCCCATTCCCACGGGACCCCCCCCCCCCCACTCGGGGGGTCGCTTACGGAATCCTGGAGGGTGCCCATGGTGCGGCTGCGGGGCCGGGATCGGGACCCGGGTGGGGATCGGGGCCGCCCACCCGGTCCAACCCATTTCCTCCGGCCCGCCGGGATCCGCGCCCCCCCCAGTCCCCACCCGCCGCCTCCTTCCTGCGTGGCTGGGGGGGGGGGGGAACGACACGACACACGGAGCCCAGGGGGTCCCCAAGCTCCCACGCTCCTCCGTGCCTCAGTTTCCCCATCGGGCAGGAGCTTGTCGCTGGGTTGGGGGGGGGAGGTGGTGGGGATGGGGGGTCTCGAGTGGGAGCGGGAGTGGGAGGGCAGCGGCTGGGATGGGGGTCCCGGGTGGGAGGGAGGTGGATTAGGGGTCTCCGGTGGGGAGTGGAGGTGGATTAGGGGTCTCCGGTGGGAGGGGAGGAGGTTTAGGGGTCCCAGGTGGGAGGGGAGATGGTGGAGGTGGGGGTCTCGAGTGGGAAGGGAGGTGGGTTAGGGGTCTCGGGTGGGAAGGGAAGTGGATTTGGGGTCTCGAGCGGTGGGGGGAGTGGTTGGGATGGGGGTCCCGGGTCGGAAGGGGAAGTGGATTTGGGGTCTCGGGTGGGAGAGAAAGAGGATTACGGGTCCCGGGTGGGAGAGGAGATGGTGAGTTAGGGGTCCTGGGTGGGAGGAAAGGTGGGTTAGGGGTCCCGGGTGGGAATGCAGGCGGTGGGGACAGGGGGTCCCGGCTGGGAAGGCAGCGTGGAGCCACGCGTGGGGCGTGTTTTGGGTGGGGGTCCCGCCGCCCCTACCTGTAGCGCCTCGGAGGCGGGCACGGCGTCCTCCCCCTTGAGCGGCAGCTGCGGGCCCCGCCTGAAAAAGCGGAGCAGCGCGGTGAGGAGAGGCCGCAGCCCCGGCACCATCCCGGCTCCCGGCTCCCCGCCCCCGGGCAGGGGCTCCCGGCTCCCGGCTACCGGCTGCCGGCCCCGCCGCTCCCCGCCCCGCCCCGCGCCCCGCACCTGCTGCGGGGGGGAGGGGGCGGGGGGGTCAGAGTGGGGTGGGGTTAGGGGTGGGGGCGGGGGCATCGCTCCGTGGTGTGGGGCAGGGGGGCGCCGATGTGGAGAGGGGGTCAGGATGGGAGTCTTGGGGTGGGGGGGTCCCGGGGTGAGGAGGGGGGCGGGGCGGGGTTGGGGTCGGGGTATCGCTCCCTGGTGTGGGGCGGGGGACCGGGGATGAGGGGTTTTCGGGGGGCTGGGAGCAAGCTGGGGGGGGGGGGGCGGGCTGGGGCAGGGATCAGGGCGCGGTGAGGGGCGGGGCGGGGGTCCCAGGGTGAGAAGGGGGTCGGGGTGAGGGTCCTCGGTGTGGGGAGGGGGTCGGCGTGGGGAGGGGGTCGGGGTATCGCTCCGTGGTGTGGGGCGGGGATCGGGACAAGGGGCTCCAGCGTGGGGCAGGGGTCCGGGTCCTCGGTGTGGGGAGGTGGTCGTGGTGGGGGTGCTGGGGCAAGGGGGTCCCGAGTGTGGGGGGGATTTGGCGGGGGGGTCATGATGTGGGGCAGGGGGGCTCCAGTATGGGGTATCGCTCCCTGGTGTGGGGCTGGGGGCTCCGGTGTGGGGTAGGGGTCAGGGTGAGGGTCCTTGGTGTGGGGAGAGGGTCGGGGTGGGGGTCCTGGGGTGGGGAGGGGGTCAGAGTGAGGATCTCGGGGTCTTGGAGTCCGGGGGGGCCGGGAGCAGGCGAGGATCCCAGGGTGGGGCAGGGGTCGGTGTGGGGAGGGCGTCGGGGTGGGGGGGTCGAGCCGGGGGTCCTGGGGTGGGGGAGTCCCAGGGTTGGGGGTCCTCAGTGTGGGGAGGGGTCCCCGGCATGGGGTGGGAGCGCTCCCGCTATGGGGCAGGGGGCTGGCAGTGCTCCCCTATGGGGCAGGTACCGGCTCTGGCCCCCACGGCTCTGGGGGACCTCCCCCCACTAACGCCCCCCTTCCCCTTCTTGGGTGGGGGTCTCCCCCCAGTCTGCTCTCCCCCCATTCTCCCACCCATTCCCAGGGCCAAGCGCTGGGATTTTGGAGGGGGGGTCTCGCTCCCGTCCGCCCAGCCTGACCCGTAAAGGGATCCTCCACCCCCCGACCCCGGGGGCGACGATTCGGGGACCCCACCCCAAAGAGATCGGGGGTGGGGGGGCTTCGGCGGTGTCCAGTGCGAGAGTTTGGGGAGGGGGACGCGTGTGACACGGCCGCCGCGGGGGGGGGCGGGGGGAGAGTGAGGCGCCATCGAGGGAAATGTGAGGTCAAAAATGGCAGAATGGGAGTGACTGGCCCAACTGGCCCCCTCGGGAGGGGGAGGAGGAGGAGGCAGGCCGGGGGACGAAGGCCTTCCGTGCAAACGGCTCCGTGCAAACGGCGTGCACTGCCTGTGCCAGCTTCCCCGTGCAAATGGTCTGCGCAAGCGCCCCGTGCAAACGGCCCCGTGCAAGCTGCCCGTGCGAACGCCCCGTGCGAACAGCCTGTGCAAATCCTCCACGCGACCTGCCTGACCGCAAGCGGCCCGTGCAAATGCCCCGTGCAAACGGCCCCGTGCAAACGGCCCTGTGCAAATGCCCCGTGCAAACGGCCCCGTGCAAACGGCCCTGTGCAAATGCCCCGTGCAAATGGCCTGTGCAAACGGCCCTGTGCAAATGCCCCGTGCAAATGGCCTGTGCAAACGGCCCCGTGCAAATGGTTTGCGCTACCTGTGCAAATGGCCCGTGCAAAGTGCCTCGTGCAAATGCCCCTCTGCAAATTCCCCCGTGAGGACCACCCCGTGCAAACTGCCTCGTGCAAACGGCCCCGTGCAAACTGCCTCGTGCAAACCGCTCGAGCAAAGCGGCCCCGTGCAAACGCCCCAGGGAGGAAGGCCTCCTCCTCTGCCTCCGAACCCCCCCGGCCCATCTCCCCGTCAGCCGGACGGGCTGTGGGACCACCCAAGCCCTGCGTGTCACCCACACGCTGCACCTTGCACGCTGCACCCACACCCTGCGTGCTGCACCCTCCAACCTGCGCCCCAACACCCGGCTTCCCCCACCCCACACCCTGCACCCCACTCCCCACTCTCTGCACCCCACTCCCCAGACCTCACTCCCCGCACCCCACACCCTGCACCCCACTCTCCACACCCCGCACCCCGCACCCCACATCCCGCACCCCGCAGCCCCGGGCGGTGCCCGCGGCCCGTGGGAGGGGTCAGCGTGGCCAGCGGACCCGCAGGGCCATCTAGTGGCCGTGGCCACCGTGACCACCCCGAGGGGCCCAGCCCGGGACACCCACGCGGGAGCGGCCGCCGCGGGCAGGGGGTGGGGGGGGGGGTCGTGTCCCGGGTGGGCACAGCGGCCCCCGCCTCGCCCCGTGGGTCCCCGGCCCTGGGGAGGCGCTGGCACCGTGCGGGGATCTGCGGGTGGGGGGACACGGGGCACCTCGCCGCGGGTGGTGGCACAGGGTGACGGGACCTTGTCCTGGGGGGGGGCACAGGGTGACAGGGAGCTCATCTTGGGTGGTGGCACACAGAATGGTAGAATGGTGACGGGCACCTCGCCTTGGGCAACGGCACAGGGTGACGGGCGCCTCACTCTGGGTGGTGGCACAGGGTCCTGGACACCTTGCCCTAGGTGGTGGCACAGGGTGATGGGCACCTCACCCCGGGTGGTGGCACAGGGTGACAGGGAGCTTGTCTTGGGTGGTGGCACAGGGCGATGGGCACCCCGCCCCAGGTGATGGCACAGAGCGACAGGCACCTCATCCCGGGTGGTGGCACGGGGTGATTGGCATCTCCCCCTGGGTGGTGGCACAGGGTGACGGGCACCTCGCCCCAGGTGATGGCACAGAGCGACAGGCACCTCATCCCGGGTGGTGGCACAGGGCGATGGGCATCTCACTCTGGGTGGTGGCACAGGGTGACGGGCACCTCGCCCCAGGTGATGGCACAGAATGATGGGCACCTCATCTTGGGTGGTGGCACGGGGTGATTGGCATCTCCCCCTGGGTGGTGGCACAGGGTGATGGGCACCTCACCCCGGGTGGTGGCACAGGGTGACAGGGAGCTTGTCTTGGGTGGTGGCACAGGGTGATGGGCACCTCGCCCTGGGTGGTGGCACAGGGTGACAGGGAGCTTGTCTTGGGTGGTGGCACAGGGTGATGGGCACCTCACTCTGGGTGGTGGCACCCCTGGGGGTCGGGGTGGGTGAAGGGCAGGGATGGGGCCCCGGCGGGTGGCATCACCCCATCTGAGCATCCTCGCGGTACCCAGGACCCCGATCCGGCCCTGCCGACCCTGACATTTCGGGCCCGGTGCCCCCCTGCTCCGGTCCCCGGGCAGCTGAGATGCCACCACGCACGTTTTGGGTTGGAAAACAGCCACTGCCGGCGTGGGGAGCCGCTCTGGGTGGGGAAAAAACCCCCAAAAACCCCGACAGCAGAGGCGGGCTCAGCGCCCCCATCGCCCCGAGCGGGCCGCCAAAACCAAACCCCCCAAATCAAGGCCCGGGGTCCCCAACTTTGGCAAAGGGCCGCGATTCCCGGCGCGATTCCCCCACTTTCCCATCCCGCTGGGTTTTTTTTTTCATCGCTCCCAGTTTCCGACCTGGAAGGGAGCGAAGTTCACGCGGGCTGGTAAATATTAACCCTTCTCTCACGAAAAAAGGGGGGGGACACGTGCCTTGGGGCTGCGCGGGGACGCGAGGCGCGGGGCGGCACGAGGATGCGCGGGTGCAGGCGGGCGACGGGGATGCGCATGGAGCCAATGGCTCCCGTCGCGCGCACGCGTGCACGGCGGCGCGCAGGGATGGAGGGGGGGGGGTGTGCGTGCAGGATGTGCTCGTGTGTGTGTGTGAGCGTGCACACGGGGGTGCAAGGATGGGCGCGCGTGCACGGGGGTTTGTGCACATGGAGATGCACGCTGGTTGCGCTTGTGCATGTGCACATGCGTGTGCAAGGATGGGAGTGCATGCATGAGAGGGTTTGTGCACACGGGGATGCACGCAGGACGCGCTTGCCTGTCTGTGAGTGTGCACGTGGGGGTGCAAGGATGGGAGCGCGTGCATGGGCGGTTTTGTGCACACGGGGATGCACAAATGGTGTGCTTGTGCACGTGTGCGTGTGTGCATGGGTGTGCAAGGATGGGGGTGGATGCATGGGGGATGCATGGTAGCGTGCTCGTGAACGTGCGCATGGGATGTGCAAGGATGGGGGTGCATGCATGGGGGATGCATGGTAGGATACTCGTGCACGTGCGTATGGGTGTGCAAGGATGGGGGTGCATGCACGCAGGGATTTGTGCACACAGGGATGCACGCAGGGTGTGCCTGTGCGTGTGCACGTGGGTGTGCAAGGATGGGGGTGCATGCACAGAGGGTTTGCGCACACAAAGATGCACACATGGTGTGCTTGTGCGTGCTTGCATGGGTGTGCAAGGCTGAGGGTGCGTGCACGGGGGGGGTTGGACACACAGAGATGCATGGGAGTGTGCTGGGTGGGCACATGGGTGTGCAAGGATGGGGTGCACGTGCGAGGGGGTTTCTGCACATGGGTGTGCACGCAAGGTGTGCCTGTGCCTGTGCTCGTGGGTGTGTAAGGATGGGGGGCACGCACGAGGGGGTGTGTGCACACGGGAAGCACGCAGGATGTGCTTGTGCATGTGCATGTGGGTGCGCAAGGATGGGGTGCACGTGCGAGGGGGTTTGTGCACACGCAGGATGTGCTTGTGCATGTGCACGTGGGGGCGCACGTGCGAGGGGGTTTGTGCACACGCAGGGTGTGCTTGTGCATGTGCACGTGGGCGCGCAAGGATGGGGTGCACGTGCGAGGGGGTTTGTGCACACGCAGGGTGTGCTTGTGCATGTGCACGTGGGCGTGCAAGGATGGGGTGCACGTGCGAGGGGGTTTGTGCACACGCAGGATGAGCTTGTGCATGTGCACGTGGGCGCGCAAGGATGGGGGCGCACGCGCGAGGGGGTTTGTGCACACGCAGGGTGTGCTCGTGCGAGGGCACAGGGGGGTGCAGGGACGGGGGTGCCTGCAGGTGGTGCAGGCACAGACACACGCGTGGGTGGCCGTGTTTGCGCGGGCGTGGGGCGCGCAGGCGCACGGGGGTGGTGATGCGCAGCCTCCCCGCCGCCCCGCTCGCACGCCCCCCTCTCCGCAGCCCACGCGGCGCCGTGTTCGCACCCACCCCCACCGCCGCCCCCCCCCGCTGCCCAGCAGCGCCCGGCGAAGGCACGCGCCGGCGGGGGAAACCGAGGCACGGCGCGAACCGGGGACGCCGGCGGGGAAACCAAGGCACGGCGCGAACCCGGGACCCCCCGGCACCCCGAGCCCCAAACACGCCGGGACCCCGGAGAGCGCAGCTTTGGGCCCGATCCTGCCCCCAGCCCCCGCGTGCCTCAGTTTCCCCCGGAGCAAACGGCTCTTGGGTTTCGCCGTGGTTTTTTTTGTTTTTTAAATTCCCTTTTATCACCCTAAAATTTCACTTCTGGCGCATTCCAGGCGAAAAATAAACAAGCCAGGCGGGCAGCACGCTCGCTTCCGCCGCTCGTTAGCGCGGCACCGATCCCGCCGGATCCAGGTGGCCCAGGAGCAATAAGGAAGCCCCCGAGCGACCCAAGCATACGGAGGACGGGAATTTATTGCCGGAGTCGATAAAAGCGTCACGGGCGGCGGCGTTCCGCGCTGGCCCCGCTCCAGACGCGCGACGCGGGGCCGTCGGACGCATCCCGGCTGGGGACGGGGATGTCGGAGCGCTGGCCATCGGCTCCGGAGGCTCCAAGGGACGTTTGGCGGGATGGTGAGGGGTCACTGGCCCCGCGTCCGCATCCTCATCCCACGGGATTCGCAAAAGGAGAGCGGAGTGGTGCCAGCGCTTCCGTCAGGGATGGTCTGAGCCTGGCCTAGGGATGCTCTGAGCCTGATCCTGGGATGCTCTGAGCCCTGATCCTGGGATTCTCTGAGCCCTGATCCCAGGGATGCTCTGAGCCCTGATCCCAGGAATTCTCTGAGCCCTGATCCCAGGGATGCTCTGAGCCCTGACCCCAGGAATTCTCTGAGCCCTGATCCCAGGGATGCTCTCAGCCCTGATCCCAGGAATTCTCTGAGCCCTGATCCCAGGGATTCTCTGAGCCCTGATCCAGGGATGCTCTGAGCCCTGATCCCAGGAATTCTCTGAGCCCTGATCCCAGGGATTCTCTGAGCCCTGATCCCAGGGATGCTCTGAGCCCTGATCCCAGGAATTCTCTGAGCCCTGATCCCAGGGATGCTCTGAGCCCTGACCCCAGGAATTCTCTGAGCCCTGATCCCAGGGATGCTCTCAGCCCTGATCCCAGGAATTCTCTGAGCCCTGATCCCAGGGATTCTCTGAGCCCTGATCCCAGGGATGCTCTGAGCCCTGATCCCAGGAATTCTCTGAGCCCTGATCCCAGGGATTCTCTGAGCCCTGATCCCAGGGATGCTCTGAGCCCTGATCCCAGGGATGCTCTGAGCCCTGATCCCAGGAATTCTCTGAGCCCTGATCCCAGGGATGCTCTGAGCCGTTATCCTGGGATGCTCTGAGCCCTGATCCCAGGGATGCTCTGAGCCCTGATCCCGGGAATTCTCTGAGCCCCGATCCCAGGGATGCTCTGAGCCCGGATCCCCAGCCCACCCCCAGCACCCCAGGATGGGGCTCCATCACCTCCCCGCTCCCTCGGGAACGCCTCATCGGATAGGATCCCTAGGGAACGGGACGCGGCACCTCGGGGTGGGGGTGACCCAGCCCGGGCGGGGGCCAGGGTTGCCGCGGGCGCAGCACGGGGCGTTCGCGCTAAAAATACGCGGCGCCTGTTGTGGAGCTGCGCTAATGACTCATGCTCGCTCGGTAATTGAGCGCTCGTTACATAATCGCGTTCGGTTGCGGCTCCAGAAAAATGGCATTTTTCTCTTTTTTCCCCTTTTTTCCGTTTTTTTTTTTTTTCCCTAATGCCAAGGCCATTCTGCAGGCGCACCGGCATCGGCCATTTCCCCATTTTCCCCACTCCCGCGCCGGCCAGCACGGCTCCGAGGGCCAGGCCTGGCACCCACTGCATCCCAGTAAGCCCACTGCCGCATCCCAGTAAGTCCAGTATGGTGCCCCAGGAAACCCAGTGCCGTGTCCCAGGAAACCCAGTGCCGTGTCCCAGCAAACCCAGTGCCGTCTCCCAGAAATCCCAGTACAGAGCCCCAGCAAGCCCAGTGCTGTGTCCCAGAAATCCCAGTACTGTGCCCCAGTAAGCCCAGTGCCATGTCTCCACAAGCCCAGTATGGTGCCCCAGGAAACCCAGTGCCATGTCCCAGCAAGCCCAGTACAGTGCCCCAGCAAGCCCAGTGCAGCGTCCCAGCAAACTCAGTGCTGCATCCTATTGAGCCCAGTACAGCGTCCCAGCGAGCCCAGTGCCATGCCCCAGTAAGCCCAGTGCTGCATTCCAGAAACTCCAGTACTGCATCTCACCGAGCCCAGTACAGTGCCCCAGCAAGCCCAGTGCTGCATCCCAGTAAGCCCAGTATAGTGCCGCAGTAAACTAAGTGCCATATGCCAGCAAGCCCAGTGCTGCATCCCAGAAATCCCAGTACTGTGCCCCAGTAAAGCCAGTGCCATGTCCCAGCAAGCCCAATACAGAGCCCCAGTAAACCCAGTGCTGTGCCCCACTAAACCCAGTGCTGCATCCCACTGAGTCCAGTACAGTGTCCCAGTGAGCCCAGTGCCATGTTCCAGTGAGTCCAGTGTTGCATCCTAGAAATCCCAGTGCTGCATCCCAGTAAGCCCAGTATGGTGCCCCAGTAAGCCCAGTGCCATGTCCGAGCAAGCCCCAGTGCCACGTCCTCAGCAATTCCAGCACTGTGCCCCAGTAAGCCCAGTTCAGTGGCCCAGTAAGCCCAGTGCCGCATCCCAGTAATCCCAACACCGCTCCCAGCCACCCAGGTGGGGGGAAAAGCCCCCGGGTTTGGCGCTGCCGGCGAGGAATTAACCACGCCAAATGTTTTATTTGTGCAGAAACGCAATTACGCTAATTAAAGCCTGGCTGTAATTACAGCTCTCGGCGGCCCGTAAGCGCGCGAGTGACGCCGGAACACGCAGGGCGGCCCGGCCCCGGCGCCACCGACGTCCGTGGTGGGGCGAGAGCCGGCGTCCCCACGGGAGGTGACAACGGCGACCGCGGTGCACGGCCGTAACGCCCTCGCCGCGCGTGACGCAGGGGACGAGGACGGTCCCGTCTTCCCCGTTTCGTCTTCCATTTTGTGTCACGCGGTGACGGAAAACCGCTCGCGTGCCACCGGCGCCAGGACTGAAGGCCCCATCCTGGATTTGGCCGGGCGCGTCCCGGTGCGGGGTGCCGTGGGGCTCGGCGCGGCCGTGGCGCCGGCGGGGAGGGCCGGCCGCGTGTTTCACCAGGAGCCGTCGTCAGCTCCGGGACATTCCGGGCCTACGCGTTACCGGGATGGCACGCGGGGACGCGGCAGCCGGCTAGAGCGTGGCGGGGACGGGCAGCGGCGTCACGGGAGCTCTGCCGGGCGCGATTTTATTTGCTCAGCGGAGGCCGGGAGCCCTGGGCGCCCGGGGAAGCGTGCGGGAGGGGCCGAGCCGTGTTTGCACGCGTGCCGGGTGGAAAGTGCAGCTCGCCGGGCTCCCGGGAGCCGCGGGAATGCGGGCCAGCGCTGGCCGACGGGGATGGAGAGCTGGCAGCGCTGCACGGCTGCAAATCCCCTTCCCTATTGCACGGCAGCACTGCCAGCCTGCAAATCCCCGCTGCACGGCAATCCCTGCAACCTGCCAATCCCCACCGCACGGCATCCCTGCAACCTGCCAATCCCCACCGCACGGCATCCCTGCAAGGCTGCAAATCCCCACTGCACGGCATCCCTGCACGGCTGCAAATCCCCACCGCACGGCATCCCTGCAACCTGCCAATCCCCACTGCACGGCATCCCTGCACGGCTGCAAATCCCCACTGCACGGCATCCCTGCACGGCTGCAAATCCCCACCGCACGGCATCCCTGCAACCTGCCAATCCCCACCGCACGGCATCCCTGCACGGCTGCCAATCCCCACCGCACGGCATCCCTGCACGGCTGCAAATCCCCACTGCACGGCATCCCTGCACGGCTGCAAATCCCCACTGCACGGCATCCCTGCATGGCTGCCAATCCCCACTGCACGGCATCCCTGCACGGCTGCAAATCCCCACTGCACGGCATCCCTGCCAATCCCTGTCTCCACTGCACGGCAGCCCTGCCAGCCCGCAAATCCCCATCCCTGTTGCATGGCAGTTCTGTAAATGGGCAAATCCTTATCCACACTCCGTGGCAGCCCTCCAAGCCTGCAAATCCTCATCCCCGTTGCACGACAGCCCTGCAGGCCTGCAAATCCTCATTGCGTGGCAGCCCTGCAAATCCCCATCCCCACTGCACGGCATCCCTGCAAGGCTGCAAATCCCCATCCCTGTTGCACGGCAGCCCTATCAGGCCGCCATCCCCATCTTTATTGCACAGCATCCCTGCAAGGCTGCAAATCCCCGTCCCCGTTGCACATCAGCCCTGCCAGCATGCAAATCCCCGTTGCACGGCTGTCCTGCAAGTCTGCAAATCCACTTCCTCGCTGCATGACAGCCCTGCCAGCCTGCAAATCCCTAATGCACGGCATCCCTGCAACCTGCAAATCCCCATCCCCATTGCACAGCATCCCTGCAACCTGCAAATCCCCATTGCACGGCATCCCTGCAACCTGCAAATCCCCACTGCACGGCATCCCTGCAACCTGCAAATCCCCATCCTCGTTGCACGGCATCCCTGTGACCTGCCAATCCCCACTGCACGGCTTCCCTGCACGGCTGCCAATCCCCACTGCACGGCATCCCTGCAACCTGCAAATCCCTGTTGCACAACATCCCTGCAACCTGCAAATCCCCGTCCCCGTTGCACCACAGCCCTGCAAGGCTGCAACCCCCCGTTGCACGGCAGCCCTGCCCACCCGCAAATCCCCGTCCCCGCTGCGCCGCAGCCCAAGACGCCAGGACCCGGCTGGCTGGGAGCAGCAGGGCATCCCCGAGCCCCCCGGCAAAGTGGGGGGTTGGGGGGGGGACGCCAGGACCCCCACGCGAGGCCACCCGCCGCCCCCCCCCCCGAGGGAGCCGTGCCCGCGCCGCAGCCCCCCCGGCGTCACAGCGGGGCGCGAAGGGCGGAAACGCACGGTTAGCCTGCATCCCCTGGGAATTGTCCTTGGATAAACGCGGCGCTGCAGACGCTGCCAGCTCAGTTTTCAATTAGCAGGTTTCGTCGATAACCGGGGAGAAAGGAAAAAAAAATTACAAGAAGCCGGAGGTGGTGGTTTAGCCTGCGTTCGTTATCCTCCCAGCGCCGCTTGCTGGTTTTTTCCCTTTCCTGGCTTTTTTCCCATCCCTAACTGGGAGACCCCCTCCCTCGGCGGGCCACCAGCAGCCGTCCCCAACCCCGCCGCCGTCCCGCGCGTGGGGGGATGCGGGTGCGGACGCCGCGGGCCAGGCTCGGAGACATCGCATCCTTCGGCGCCGGTCCCCAGCGAGGGGCCGAGGAGATGGCGCAGGCGCTGGTGGCCGTCACCGCGGCGTCTGATGACCCCAGGGCTCGCTGCGCCCCTCACGCCCCGACACTGCGGCACCGCGTCCCCAGCCCGGCGCCGGCACTCCTGGCTCAGGCTTTAGCAAAACACTCAGGTTTTGGGAGATTCACCCTAGTCCTAGCTCTAGGCCTAACCTTCATCGGAACTCTAACCTCAGCCCGAGGCCTAAACCCTAACCTTAGCTCTAGCCCTAATCCTAGCCATAGTCCTAACTCTAGCCCTAGACCAAACCCTAGCCCTAAACCTAGCTCTAGCCCTAAACCTAACTCTAGCCCAAAACCTCAGCCCTAGCCCTAGCCCTGACCATAGCTTTAGCCCAAATCCTAACCCTAATCTTAGCCCGAGGCGTAAACCTAACCTTAGCTCTGACCGTAACCCTAGCCATAGTCCTAACTCTAGCCCTAACTCTAACTCTAGCCCTGGCCTTAAACCCAGCCCTAGCCTCAGCCCTAGCCCTAAACCTTGGTCCTAGCTCTAGCCCTGGCCCTAAATCTCAGCCCTAGCCTTAAACCCAGCCCTAGCCCTAGCCCTAACCTTAACTCTAGCCCTTGCCCTAAACCTAGCCCTAACCCTAGTCCTAGTCCTAACCCTAACCTTAGCCCTAGTCCTAACCCGAACCTTAGCCCTAACCTTAACTCTAGCCCTAGCCCTAAATCTAGCCCTAGCCCTAGTCCTAGCTGTAAACCTAGCCCTAGCCTCAGCCCTGGCCCTACCCCTAGCCCTAAACCTCAGCCCTAGCCTGAAACCTTGGCCCTAGCCCTAGCCCTGACCATAACCTGAGCCCTGATCCTAACCCTAACCTTAGCCCTAGGCCTAAACCTAACCCTAACCTTAACTCTAGCCACAGTCCTAACTTTAGCCCTAGCCCTAGCCCTAAACCTAGTCCTAGCCTCAGCTCTAGCCCTAAACCTCAGTCCCAGCCCTAGTCCTAACCCTAATGTTAGCCTTAGTCCTAAATCTAACCTTAACTCTACCCTTAATCCTAGCCGTAGTCCTAACCTTAGCCCTAGCCATAAACCTAGCTCTAGTCCTCGCCCTAGCCCTAGCCCTGACTAACCTTAGTCCTAGCCCTTGCTCTAGCCCTGACCAACCTTAGTCCTAGCCCTTGCCCTAGCCCTGACCCTAATCTCAGCTCTAACCTTAGTCCTAGCCCTAGCCCTCGCCCCGCAGCAGCCGGAGGGAGGCCAAGCCCACCCGCCCTGCGCCAGACCCCCCGCCCCGCGCATCCCCCCCCCCCCAATTCCCCCCGGCCCCGGGGCGCTGCAGAAGGACCGGGGGGCCGGCACGGGGGGTGGTCCGCGTGTCCCGCAGCTCCCCACCACCATCGCGCCCGGGACCCCGGAGCTCCTCCGGCAGCGACCTCCTGCCCGCAGCGCGCGATAATAAAGCCATCAGGGGATGCGCCATCGCCCTGCTCGCGCCGGGAGATTAAAGATTTGCCGGAGCCGGCAACGATTTCGTATTTACAGGGCTGCACGGCTTCCGCCTGCTGGTTTTCCACGCGGGAAGGACGCTGCCGTGGGCCTGGCTGGATCAGTCGTTAAAAAAAAAATGGGAAAAAGCTGTATTTTTTTTTTGAAGAGCAAGGAAAAACAAAGCAGCACCTGCTGCTCGTGTCCCTCCGGCCAAACACCGGCTCAAGGCCGGGGCCGCGGATCCGTCCTGGCTGCGGGACGGGAACGCTCGGCTCAAGGAAAGAGAGGAGGAGGGGGGAGGAATAAAAAAAGCCGCCCGTCGATCTTCAGCCTTTCAAACACCCGTTAAAAATAGCTCCCGGGTGCCTTCTGAGTCACCCCGCTGAAACGTGCGCGCTCACGAGGAACCGGGAAGCGATGGCAGAGCCGGGGGGGGAGACAGCCGAAATATTTTCGGGCCTACCCCGGCCAAAACCTGCTCCTTTTTCCCTTGGGTTTTTCACAGAAAACACAACCGAGAACGGCCCGGAAGGCTTGAGCCCACCCAAAACGCTCCCACCAGCCCTTCCCCCCCGGCTCTCCGAGCCGGCGCTGCGGGCAGGGCTGGGCCAGGCCTGGGCACGGGATTTGGGGACGGGAGCAGGACCGAGGGGCGCTGCCGCCAAATAACCACCCCCCTCGGGGACATTTCTGAGCCAAAAGGCTCGGGCCGCTGCGCCGGATGCGCACGGGTGACAAGGTTTGGGGACACGTCCCCGCTGCCCGGGGATGCTGCGGCATCGCGAACCACCGTCGTCTGGAAACGCGCTGCCCGACGACCAGCCGCGGACCCCCAACCCGGGCTCCGACCCTTCCCAAACCGCAAATCTTGGGGTGGTCACCACGAAAGCCGCCCCGTTGCCTGCGCTCCAGTCCGCTCTCCGTCGCCCAACGCGCGGACGGAACGGCGGCGGCAGACAAAGCGTCTCCCGGCACGCTCCATCCCCCTCGCTCCCCCCTCCAAGACGGGCCTCCATCCATTAACGCGGACAGCTCGGCCTTTCACGGAAGAAAGTCCCAGGCAGCTCCGGGCCTCGCTTGCGTTTCTGGCCGCAGCCCAGCGCGGCGTTCGGCGAAGCCACGTGGGAGCCGGGAAAAAGAGACAAAAGCGAAAGCGGGGAGCGGGGGGATTCGGAGGAAAGGGGGAGGCAGGAGGGATTCCCAGAAAGGGTCGCTTGCATCCGTCGCTGCCCCCCTGGGGAATCCTGCATCCCGCCCCGGGTGGATGCTCGCCTTCCCAGAGGCGACGGAGCGGTGCGGTTCTCCGGGGCGCGGGGGGATGCGCGGGGGCACGGCACCGGGAAGCTGGCAGCCGGGAGTTTCCCCTCCATCCTCTCCGCCAGGCACCTCCGAGCTCCTGGGGCGAGGCGCCCGCGCGGGTGGGCGATGCCGAAACGCCCCGCACATCTCCCAGTTGACCCCGCCGGGCAGCGGGCTGCGCGACAAGCAGAGGCGTGAAGAGCCTGAGGCTTCGGAAAAGCCCGGAGAACCTCACGCGCGATGGAGGAGCAGGGTGCCCGGCGGGACGCAGAGCCGGCCCCGGCCGCGCCGGATGGCTCGGTATTTTCCACAGCGCTTCGGCGCGGGCTCGGCAGCTTTGCAAGCGCTCAGACACCTCTGACAGATGACCGAAACGCTGCGCCGGGCAGCTTGTGCCCTCCACGTCCCGGCCGGCGCCGCTCCCCGGGTACCGGCATCGCCCTGGAATAACCGGCGCTAACGCGTCCCTACGCGGATAAGGACCGTCTTTGTCCCCCGGCGGGACACCGGGCCCTTCCTCTTCCTCAGCCTCGGCGGGACGCAGCCGCTCGCCCCAGCTGCAGCCGCCGTCCCCCCCGCCGTCACGCGCCTGGCACCGACGCCGTCAGCGTTGGTGACACTTGGCTGCTTGACGCGTTCCCCGCGCCTGCTCCGGGCTTTCTGCTTCCCGAAGGAAGAACCTGACCTCTCGCCAGCCTCCGCTGAGCCGGGTCCTTCCCTGCAGGGATGTTCACGGCCTCGTCTCCTCCTCCGCTGTTTTCAACCCGCAGAGCTCGGCTGCTTTTCTCGCAGCTGTCAGCGCAGCCGCTCCCGGCACCCCGGCATCCCACCCGCCGCTAACCGGGTCGGGAGCCGCCCGCCCGGGAACGCGCTTCCCGCTGGGGAGGGAAAAAAAAAGAAAAAAATAAAAGCGGAGGAAATGGGTTAAAACGTGACCTGGATAATGCAAAATGGCACTCGGCTGGCCGCCACCCGACGCTCCCCTGTGATAAATCGGAGCTCGTCGGCCGCGCGCGTGGGAGACGCGGCCCACCGACGGATTGCGGGCCCCGCGCAGCATCCCCGGCGTCGCCGAGATCCGCCGGCAGCATGTGAGCCGAGCCGGCGTCAAAGCGGGGACACCCGCTCTTGGGAAGCTTTCCCACCTCCGTCCATCCCGTGGGGTGGACGGGAACGGGGATGAACGTCTCCTCGGAAGGACACCAGGTTATGTCCTGGGTAAACAAGGGGGAAGCATCTCTGCTCGCCGTTCCCGCGTCTCCTACGCCGGGGGGCTGCACGAAGTTTCGATGGCGTCTGCCTCTCTGAAAAGCCATTAAAGAGCGGCCGCGAGGCAGCGGAGCCGGAGGAAACGCGGGGCCGGCGCGGCATTTCAAGACCTTTGCTTGTTTTGCTCGAAGAACAGGACGCAGGCACGGGCTGCGGTGGCCACACGGAAGGATCTCGGTGGGGAACAAAGCGCAGGGAACGAACTGGGAGAGCTTGGCGAGGAGGGAAGGATGCTGAGGGGGCTGGACCCCGCACCCACGGCGGCGTAGGGGGACCAGCAGCTCGGCGCTGCCGGCTCCGAGCCCCACGCCACGTGCAGGCAGGAGAGACGTCGGGGGCGATTTTCTAGAGAGGGGCACGCTTCTCACCCGCGGTCACCTCGCCAAGGGGTGAAAACCCGGTGATGCCGGAGGGAAACGCTGAGGGGCTTGGGGTGGGAGCGAGCAGCAGCTTCCCCCGCACCCCGGTGGTCCCGTGACCCCCTAAGGCGGCCGCTCCAGGAGACCCGAAGCTGCTCCTGGGCAGGTCCCCGCGCGGCGAGGCGGCCCCTGGGAGCGGTGGTCTCGGCGCAGGTCACCCACCGGTTCGGTCGGTGCCTGAGCACGTGGAGCTGGCACCGCCAGACAAAGGAATCCAAGCACGGAGCCGCCTTCCTCCTCATCCTCCTTCCTCTCCGGATCAGCTCGCCCCTCTGGAAACGTGGGGTCTGACCCCCGCCATTGCCGGGGGGGGCGAGGCACTGGGAGGATCCACGATTTCCCGGTACCCAGGAGGCAGAGCACCCACGTACAGCGAACCGCCCGTGCGCCGCCTGCTACCCGGCAGCTGGGGAGCCTCGTGAGCACCACGCACACGCGCGCGCAGAGCCGGGGGGTCTCCGCCATCCTTCGCCGAGCCCGTGGGCGATGGGAATTCAGGCACCGCACGCTTCCCGTTAAGCCAGCTCAGCCCCCCCCCCCCTTCCCCACGTGGGCTCTCCGGAGCATCACCCTTCACCGCTTCCAGGGAGCACTGTCATCCCTCAGCAAGGTCACCCCACGCCGGCACACAAAGCCCCTCGTGTCCCCCGCGCCGCGGAACCAGAACCCCGTGACCCCCGGCGCCCCTTCCCCACCTGCGAACAGGCGTGGTGACACCGGGACCCCCAGACCTGTTGCGTGAGTGGGTGAACGGTGGTGGTGGGGGGGGTGGCGGCTTCCTCTGCCCTGCGCGAAGCGGCCGAAACCACGATCCAGAGGCCTGACCTGCGTTTCACAAAGTCACCCGGACCCCCGCCCCAGCCCGATGCCGGGCCAGCAGCCTTCCGCCCCCGTGGGAAACGGCCGCGAGGGAGGGCGGCTGGGGAAACGGGGAGATGACTTCACTCCAGCTCTTCGGTCAGCCGCCAGCGATGACCTGCCCTGGGCTAACACAGGTGGCTAGCGGGGAAACGGAGAGGGGGTCACGACCGCTTGCCATTCCCCAGCCACCCACTCCCCGCCAGCTGTCAGGCAGGAGGAACTTTTTCCTGCCTCCCGTCTCCTTGACGTCTCCCCTCCATCATCCGGGGGTGACGCTGGGCTGCTCCTTCGCGCGGCATCACCCCCGGAGCATCCCTCCCTCTCGATTCGGTCCCTTCCTTCCCCGGTACCGGTGGGAAAGGACTCACAGGTCAGACGCTGCCGCCTGGTACGGTTGGCTCCGGCAAAGGATGGAGTGTCCGCATCCCTGGCCCATGGCTCCGCATGCTTCGGCAGCCCTGCCAGGCGGGGGGTCGGTGGGCTGCGGGTAGCAAGAAGCCGCCGCTGCCTCCGGTTCTGGGTGCTGGCTGGGAACGGAAGCCTCCCACCGCGCTCGGCGAGGGTGCCTCCAGCCCGCGGCTGTCACCGAGCCCGATGCAGCGCGCCGAGGCGTGCGGGAGGGGAAGGCGGAGCGGGGCGGGGAGCTGGGTGCGGGGTGGGGGGGGCGGGGGGGGGGAGCCGCTGATTGACGGCTCCGCTGCGGTTGGGGGGGGGCCGAGCCGCTCCCGCGGAGCGGCCGAAGGGGTCGAACCTGCCGCCCGCAGCCGCCCGCCGGGGGGTCTCGCCCGGCCTCGCCCGCCGCGCCGCGCCGCTCCGGGGGGCGGCTGCCTTTGTCTGGAGAGACACCGGCGGACCCGGCCCGCCCCGCCCCGAGCTCCCCGCGGCGGCAGCCGCCCCGCCGGGCAGCGGGTCCTGTTGGCACCGCAAAGCCGTTTCGGTCGGCTTCTGACCCGGGGGCAGAGCACAGAGCGATACTGGGCAGCACTGGTCCCGCCAGCAGGTCCCTGCCCCAGGGATACTGGGCGGCACTGGTCCCGCCAGCAGGTCCCTGCCCCAGCGATACTGGGCAGCACTGGTCCCGCCAGCAGGTCCCTGCCCCGGGGATACTGGGCAGCACTGGTCCCGCCAGCAGGTCCCTCCCCCAGCGATACTGGGCAGCACTGGTCCTGCCAGCAGGTCCCTCCCCCAGCGATACTGGGCAGCACTGGTCCTGCCAGCAGGTCCCTGCCCCAGGGATACTGGGCAGCACTGGTCCCGCCAGCAGGTCCAGTGCAAGCATCAGGGTGAAGCTAACAGAACCATGTCCTGAACACAGAGCAGGAGGAGATCATCCCGCAGGAGGAGGGGAGGAGCAGAACTCCTTGCCTCAGGGTGTTGTGGATGCTGAAAGTTCCCACTGCGACACAGCCACCGTCAGTAGCTCAGAACATCTCTGGGGCAGGGACCAGGAGGGAATCTGGGGCAGTTTCACCCTCCTCTTGCGCTCGCTCTTGACATCTCTCGGCTGCTGGCATCTTGGCCGTTTGGTTTGAGCCACCACAGCCACCCCGGTGACCCGAGAGCATCTCGGGGGTCTGCAGGCTCGTGGGTACTCACATCCTCCACATGCTCTCCGTGTGCCGGCTTTGCCACGCAGCGCTACTGACCCACTCCCTTCAAACTGGGAGCTTGGCTTCGTATCATGAGGTTTTGAGCCAAAAAGTGCTGCTTTGGTTGCTCTTCACTCAATCTCCGTCCCTCCGGGGTCACTTTTTGTGGGGAGAGGGCAGCAACGTGCTCTAAAATCATTGCGGGTACGCGGTTACTCCCCTTGCTCCTTCGCGAGCCCGCCAGCTGGGACTTTCAGAGCAGCAAGAGCTATTAAGAGATAGCACTTGAATCGCACCAGTTCCTGTCCAGTTCCCAAGGATCCGTATCCCCACGGTCTGGAGAAATCAGCAATGCATCGTATCGATTATACAAGATCCCCCGCCTGCGTTGTCCGGAGGGGGAAACTGAGGCCCAGACCTGTGATGACTTGCCCAAATTTTATTCCAAGACAGCAGAGCCAGGGCTAATTCGAGGTGATCGGAAGGACCGTCACTTTAATCCAATCCCTGTTTCCATCCCGAGTCTCAGGTTTAACGAGGTTTTCGCCCTCTGGCTGGGTTTTGGAGCACGGCCCTGGGGACTGGGAGCCCAGCTTCAGGTGCCCAAGGGTGGGCGAAGCCTCAACCCGGTGACGTTATTTGTCGCTCTCGCCTATTTTTAATTTTTTTTTCCCCCCACGTTGTTATTATTTGATTTCCTCCCAGCAGCCTGGATCTTGGGAGGACAACGGCTGCGTGACGGTTCTCGTTGCGGCCCGGGCAGGTTGAGCAGGTCGTCGCCGCACGGTTGCACCTTTCCACGCCATCTTGGCGTGAAGACATCTACGGGGAGTCCCCTCCTTCCTGGAAAGCTGGTTTCCATGGTTGTTTATCCCAGCCTGTCTTATTTGGGATAATTTTTTTTTTTTTCCAGATAAATCCCTGCTCACTCTTGCTCGGAAGCGCCCCGGAGGGTTGGATGGCACCTTGCGGATCTGAGGGGTTTCTGATTTGGTTTCATAACCAAGCAAGGACGGCGGGAGCCCACCCAGGGTGAGGGGCATCGCGCACCTTTGGGCGGATGCCATGGAAACGGCCGGCTGTTTCGGAGAGGCCGAAGGCAGCGGATCCTGAAGTGCCGGAGCCAGAGCTGGGCCTGGCTGCCGGAGCTCCGCAGGGTGGGTGCCGTGTGGGAAGACGCGAGCGTTAGACCTGCGCCGTGGGGCAGGAGCGAAGCCATGGTGATGGCCAACGAGACCCACCAAGAAACCATCTCCAGGCGCACCTTACCCCGAGGAGGGAGAGGGTGCCGGGAGGGTCCGACAGGGCATTTCCTACGGATGCCCTCGTCTTTCTCCGCGTGATTCCGCGTGGGACGCAGCAAAGGCCCTTTGAAGGGAACCCGCGGCGCTCCCCGCTCCCGGGGCGCGGGCTGGATATCTTTATTTATTTTCGGGAAGACGGAGCGCTGCTGGTGTTCCAAAGACATCGTTACAGGTACGCGCCAAGGCGAAACGAGCCTCGCCATCGGTGTCTGCGGAGCCTCCTCCGCTGCAGGATCGAATTTTCCGAGCGCTGAATAGCGGCGCATTGTCCTCGAGCGCTCATTGTGCAGGATACCGACTCCACCGCTAATGGAGACGCGTTCGCCGATACAAAGCAATTTGCTCCGCCGATCCTCGCCCTACAAAAGGGCTCGGCGCCGCCGCCGCCCCGCGCTCCGAGCGGCGGCCTTCGCGAGAGCAGTTTGCAGGCGAGAGGCGCTTCCTCCTCACCCCGGCGGCCCGAGCGTCCTGGGATAGTCCCAGAGGGAACCGAGCCGCTCTCCCATTTCCCGCTTCCAAGGTTTCCTTCCCAGGAATTTGGGGAAGCCCAAATTTGGGGAAGCGATGCGCAGGTGAGCCCGGCTGCGGCCCCGCGGGACGTGGCCGATATCGTCGGCGTTCCCGCCGAAGGATGCGCCCCTCCTGTAAAAAATCTGGGAGAAAGTTCAATTTCAGCAATTTGGCTTTTGTTGCGGTTCCCCACCCCCCCGCCTCAGATTTTTCCGCCGTTTCTCCCCGCGCGCTCAAAAACCCGAGGAGTCTTTCAGGGAGGGGAGAAAACGATGAGACGGAGAAAAGCTTTTCCATTTTCCCTGACATTTATCCTGGGAACAGAAAAAGAACAGAAAACAACACCCAGAGGAACCCGGAGCCTTGTTTTTATCGCAAGGTCGGTACAAGCTGTTCTGAAAAAAGAAAAAAAAAAAAAAGAAAGAAAGAAATCCTCGATGATTGGGAAAATGATTTCCCGTGTCTGCAGGTACAACAGCTCTGCCGCAGCGTGGGCAGAGCGCGGAGAAGCCCCCCCCTCCACCCCCTGGGTGTTTTGGGGCTGTTTGTGTGTTTTTGGGGGCTGGGGGGGGGTGCAGCATCCCGGTCTCCGCGCCGGAGGAGGTGGGATGCGACGCGGGCTCAGGCCGGTGCCCACCCACCCCATCGCGCGCCGGAGCCGCTTGCCATCCCTGAACGCAACCGGGAGCGAAGAGGGGGGATGTCTGGGGAGGGGTCTCGGCGTCCCCTACCCCGTCGGCACGGGGGCAATAGGAGCAGCGCGGCGGCCGGGGAAGCGGCGGATGAGAAGATCCTCGCCCAGATTAGGGACGGGAAATGAAAGCCAGCGTCCCCAGCGCGGTGGGGAGAGGCCGTCCGCTCGCCGGCTGGCGTTGAACGAGGACGGGGTGTCGGTGGGAGCTCCCGTGGGTGGGGGGCTCTGAACGGCGCCCCGGCCACAGCCGGCAGCCCCGGTGCCCTCCTGGCGAGGGGACAGGCACCCGCCGGCTTCGCGGCACCCAGGACTTCACACGGCCGCCCTCACCCCGGGGGCCGAGGCGCTCGTGGCCGGCAAGGGGCTGCGGGGACCCTCTGCCCCCCGCTTTCCAACCTCCGCTTCCGTCGCCCAGCGAACGCTTCCCATTTCCCAGCGACCCGGGAGCAAAATCCCTGCGGTGCCGATTCCCCCGGGTGGCAGCATCCGTCCCCGGGGCTGTGCCGGGGGGGGTTGATTCCTGATTCCCACCCTCAGCCAGGCAGCGGGAAGCAGGAATTTAAGCAGGGATGCGGAATCAGACCTGGAGAGACGCGGCTTGGCCGTGGCGATCAGCACTGCGTCTGCTGGGTACCACGGGCCGGGCAGCGCCCCCGGAGCCCTCCGCCGTCCCACGGACCCCAGCCTTGTCCCCCCATCCCAAAGCTGTTTGAGGTTTCGGGGATCCTTATTGTCCCCCCTGAACCCTTCCTGGCTCTCCCATCGCTGCCCGTCGCGGGGAGCACAGGGGTGCCCGCCGTGTCCCCTCAGCATGGCGCTGGGGGCACCCGGCGACGGGACCGTGAGCTTCTCCATCCCCACAGCTCCATCCATGCACTGGGGAAAAAAAAAAAAAAAAATTAAAAAATCTAACTAACCCTGTTGCCCTGCCAGCCACCGGGCCGTGGAAATTAGCAGCGTTGCCGCCCGCCTCCTTCACGCGCGGGTTGGCCGCCACAAAAGGGAGCAGAGCGGGATTAAGCGCGCGGAGGCGGTCGTGGGTCGCACAAAACCCGTGCCAGGCGCCGGCGGGGGCTCTCGTTCGGCGGCGACGAGGCGACGCGCTACACGGAGCCGCAGCGTCGAACAAGGCCGGGGTGGTCGACGGCACCGACCCCCTGACGTGGGGTTGCCCGTTGTCCCCTGACCCGGGCTGGGTCACCCTGTGCACCGAGGACACCCTGTCCCGGCGGATGGGGTCCCCTGGGATGGGGGTCCTGGAGCTGGGAGCATCCCCGAGCGACGGCGCCGCTTTCCAAGGATTTCCTTTTCCAACTCCGTGCTCCGGGTGGGGAAAAAAGCCGGGATGAGGGGTCCCGCGGGTGGCGGGGGGCACTCGGTGACCACCCGGGGTGGGACCTGCACCCTCCCCAAGCTGCGGATGAGCCCTCAGCCCTCAGGTGAAGGCGGCGAAATCCCGGGGGAAGGAACCGGGGTCGCCTGGAGCCCCGCATCCTGACGGACCGCGGGGCTCGGAGCAGGGATGCGGGTGCGCAACGCCGTCCTCCGCGCAGGGCGTGCGTCGCCAGCTCCAGCTCCCCTTCCCAGTTGCCTCCCATCACCAACTCCCAGTCCCTCCGGATGCCCGGAGGCGTCTCCCCAGGGCGCGGGTACCGAGCCCAGGGTGCCGGCATCGCCCCGCGCCGGGGGCTGGCGGTCGGCGGAGTTCGGCGGGGAAGCGGTGGCAACAGGTGCCGGCGCGGAGCGAAGGTTTGACCCGGGGACACGCGTGGTGGCACATGGGGCTGGCATGCGGCGGGCTGCTGGGGCTCGCAGGTAGCCATGGAAACCTCCCGGCGGGATGCTGCGCCGATAAATAGCCAATTTAAAATGATTCTCCTCAAAGAGCTTTTATTTTTTTTTTCCCTATGTATGTGTTAGCAAGTCACACCAGTTTTTAAGGTTTTTTTTCCTTTTTTTTTTCCCTTTTCTTTCCCTTTTCCCCCCTTTTTAATATCTTTTTTCCCTTTTCCCCCTTTTTTCCCTTTTTTCTCCCTTTTTTCCCTTTTTTCTCCCTTTTTTTCCCTTTTTTCTCCCTTTTCCCCCCCTTTTTTCCCCTTTATTAATCTCTTTTTTTCCCTTTTTTTTCCTCTTTTTTTCCTTTTTTTTTTTCTTTTCTGTCGCATCCAAGGCCCTGGCCTTGCCATGTGACTGATTCGCACCACTCCTTCACGTCCTTCACGTTCGACGAAACGAAGCCGGTTTCTCCCGGTGGGAGCGAAGATGGAAGTTTGTTCGGCGGGCGCTGGCCGCGCGCTTCCTCGGCACTGCTCCCGGCTCCAGAGAGGGGAATTTTCCGGGCTGCCAGCACGGCAGGGTGGCCGGGTGTTAGCGGCGAGATGGAAAGCTCCGTTATTTTTCAGGAAACCCAAATCGACGTCGGCTTAACGGAGAAAGACGAGCCCGGCGCCGCCTCGCAGCGAGAACGGGAAGGCCGGAGCATCCTTCGCCGGATCGACGCATCCCTGGGACGCGACGCCGCCGTCGGCGCCCGCCAACTTGCCCGGCTCTGCCTCCTTCCCCGCCCGAACGCCTCCTCCTCCTCCATCGCCGCCGCCGGTGCCGAGCCCCCGGCGCCCCACGGGATTCGCGAGAGTGGGGGGGTTCCCTGCCGTCCCGCGGGACCCTGGCCCCCTGCCCGCGGGCGCACCGTGCCTCTGTGCCCCCTTCTCCCCCGCGCCCGCGCGACATTTATCGAGTTATTTAAATTCTCCTTTTATTTCTCCTCATTAAGCCGGGAGCAGCGAGTGGGCGGCTGCCGGGGAGGGAGGAGGGGAGCGCGGGGACGGGGAAACGGCTCCCAGCAGCCGGGCCCTTCCCCTGCCCTGGCCCTTAAAACCCACCGAGGGGGTCTTCCCCCCCTTCCCCGCCATGGGGACCCCCTTCCCACCGCTCTGGCCGGGCTGGAAGCAAGTGGAGCCCCACGCCAGGCTGGTGGGGGTCGGAATTTCAGCAGATTTTTCCAAATCTTTCCCCGGCTTGAGCCCATTTTGTGGATGGGTGAACTGGGGGCAGAGGGAGGCGGTGGTCCGCCAGCCCTCGGTAGCATCCTCGGTGGGATGGCGAGCGTCCACGCGCCGATAAAAAAAATAAAATACAGGGATGGGGAAAAGGCGGGAGGGAAAAAAAAGGGGAAAAAAAAATATAAAATAAATCCGCGAGAGCCTGAAAAAAGCTGGTGACAGTTTAACGGGGCGGCTGATGAAACAATGAGTGTTTCAGGGGCTGCCGGAGCACGGCTGCGCCTCTCTTCAATCTGGGAGCTCATCATCTGCCGCGGTGCCGTGGCCGAGCCGCGTGGGTGCCGGGGGCACCAGCACGGGTGGCGTGGGGTGGGCGCGGCGTCGCGCCCGTCGGGTACCCCAGGTGAGGAGGGCGAAGGGCCCGGCGTTTCCCTAACCCACGCGTTCCACAGGCACAGGCTGAGCACGGACCAGCTCGGCGCAGCCGCGGGGCGGCCGCCGCGCGGCGCCTGGGCCCCTCGGCGCCTTCGCGGGGCGGGGGGACGTGAGGGCAGGGGGTGTCCGGCGGCGCTGGGGTGGGATGCGAACCCCCCCCACCATGCGTGCGCGGCTGGCAAATGTCTGTGCAAACTGGGCGTGCACGAGCGCGTGCGCAGGCTGAGCGCGCGTGCAACACCAAGCACCCGTCGCAGGCGTTGAGGGCGCGTGCAAAAATGCAGGCGCTGAGCATGCTTTGCAGAGGCTCACCATGCGTTGCAGGTGCTGACCGTGTGTTGCGTGCACTGCATGCACGGAGCGTGTGTTGCAGACACCGAGCATGCATTGCAGACAGTGATTGCGTGTTGCAGACAGCGAACGTGCATCGCAGGCACCGAACACGTGTTGCAGACAGCAAGCACACGTTGCAGTGAGCACGTATTGCATGCACTGAGCACGTGTCGCATGCACTGAGCACGTGTTGCATGCACCGAGCATGCATTACATGCACTGAGCACATGTTGCACACACCAAGCAAGCATTGCGTACACTGAGCACGTGTTGCATGCACTGAGCACGTGTTGCACGCACCGAGCATGCATTGCGTACACTGAGCACGTGTTGCATGCACTGAGCACGTGTTGCACGCACCAAGCAAGCATTGCATACACTCAGCATGTGTTGCATGCACTGAGCACACATTGCACGCACTGAGCACGTGTTGCATGCACGGAGCACGTGTTGCATGCACTGAGCACGCATTGCATGCACTGAGCACGTGTTGCACGCACCGAGCACGTGTTGCATGCACCGAGCACGCATTGCATGCACGGAGCACGTGTTGCACGCACCGAGCAAGCACTGCGTACACTGAGCACGCGTTCCGGACCTCAAGCCCACACGCAGACACCAGATGCACGTGCGAGCACCGAGTGACGTGCACCAACAGGCCCTGCAGACGTCGCGCACACGGGTGGGCCCCACGCGTCCGTCAAGGCCTGGCACTGCCACCGCCGGCACGCTGCGGCTCTGCAGGGCAACCCCAGCTCCGGGACGGGATTTACACCCTCGGTCCGGCACGGCAAAGGCTCTGGGCTGCCGTCATCTCAGCTGCCCTGCAGCACAGCGGGCAGAAGGAGCCGTTGGAGGAAGCGCCAAAGGTTTGGGGAACGAGAAGAACTCGTCCTGAAGCAGGGCAGGGCGAGGGTGGTTGGATGTCCTGGTGATGGAGGGATGGGAAGAGGGGGGACAGGTGGATGAGGGCACGGCTGGAGGGACAGGGAGGCTGCTGATGAGGGGCGGATTGGTGGATGGGTGGTGGGATGGGTGAGGAGATGGACGGGTGGTGGGATGGATGAGGGGATGGATGGGTGGTGGGATGGATGAGGGGATGGATGGGTGGCGGAATGGATGAGGGGATGGACGGGTGGTGGGATGGATGAGGGGATGGATGGGTGGTGGGATGGGTGAGGAGATGGACGGGTGGTGGGATGGATGAGGGGATGGACGGGTGGTGGGATGGGTGGTGGGATGGACGGGTGAAAGGTGGGATGGGTGGTGGGATGGGTGGAAGGATGCGTTGTGGGATGGGTGGTGGAATGGATGAGGGGATGGATGGGTAGTGGGGTGGATGAGGGAATGGATGGGTGGTGGGATGGGTGGCTGGATGGATGGATGTGGAGATGGACGGATGACGGATGGATGGACGGATGAGGGGATGGATGGGTGAAGGGTGGGAAGGGTGGTGGGATGGGTGGTGGGATGGGTGGATTGATGGATGGGTGACAGGATGGGTGTTGGGTTGGGTGGAGGGATGGCTGGATGTGGAGATGGACGGAAGCGGGACAGACAGATGGATGAGTATCTGGACAAAGCTGAGCGCTCACAGCATTTCATGGCGCATCCGGCACAGCGGAAGGGGACAGGGGCTGTGGAGCCGGGGGTGGGGGAGGCCCTTCCCCTCTCCCTGACCCCCGGGCTCTCACCCAGGCGCGGGGAGGCCGAGGTTTGCGGGGGGCTGGTGTGTCGGGGAGCAGTGGGTGCCCCCCTTCCATCTCCATCTCCATGGCTCCATCGCTGCTCGCTGTGCCGCAGGTGACACCGCCAGCGCCGCCGCCAACCCCCCGGCAGCGTCTGCGGGTGATTGACAGCCCTCCCCCACGCATGACTCACCGCCCGGCCGCCCCCTCGGGGGGGGCTCAGCGCAAGGAGGGGGCGGTGGGACACCCCCACGCAGAGTCACCGCAGGCATCTTGGCGGGGGGAGCGAAGCTCCCAGCCCTGCAGTCGCAGCCGGACACCTGTCGCTGCCCTCCCGGCCCCTGCACCTCTGCTTCCCTGCATCCCCAAATCCCTGAAACACTACGTCCCTGCACCCCTGCACCCTGTATCTCTGCACCCCTGCATCCCTACATCCCTGCATCCCCACACCCCTGCATCCCTACATCCCTGCATTCCCACATCCCTACATCCCTGCACCCCTGCACCCTGCATCTCTGCACCCCTGCATCCCTACATCCCTGCATTCCCACATCCCTACATCCCTGCATCCCTACATCCCTGCGTCTCTGCACCCCTGCATCCCTGCACCCCTGCATCCCTACATCCCTGCATCTCCACACCCCTACATCCCTACAGCCTTGTATCTCTGTATCCCTGCATCTCTGCACCCCTGCATCTCTGCATCCCTGCATCTCTGTATCCCTGCATCCCTGCACCCCTCCATCCCTGCATCCCTGCATCTCTGTATCCCTGCATCCCTGCACCCCTCCATCCCTGCATCTCTGTATCCCTGCATCCCTGCACCCCTCCATCCCTGTATCCCTGCATTTCTGCATCCCTGCATTTCTGCATCCCTGCATCCCTGGGGATACAGGCCACCTCCTCCCACCCAGGCTGAGCTCCGAGGATGTTCCCAGCAAGGACGGCTGCGAGGTGGAGCTTGAATGGTTTTCAGGGCAAGGTCATGCGTGGACACCGGCAGGCAGCGGTCATGCGTGGCATCAGCCACGTGTCATGGGGCCGTCATGGGCATCCGGGAGGAATTCCTGGGGCTGCCATGCTCCGAGGAGCAGCCTGCTCCACCTCCACAGACAGTAAATAGCAGGCAGCCCCTTACTCCGGCCTAAAATCACCCAGCGTCCCTCACGCTGCAAGGCACCGCTCCCTGAAACACACCTGCAGATGTGTCCTCGTGCGTGCACATGCACACTCGTGTGTTGCACACGCACCTTCGTGCATGCACGTGTGTGCTCACCACGACAGCAGCTGTCACAGAGCAGCACCAAGCGGCTGTGGGTTTGATGTGGGTTTAGAGTGGGTGGGCTTGGTCATGGGTTTAGGCTGGGCTTGGTCATGGGTTTAGCATATGCTTGGCTGTTGGTTTAGCGTAGGTTTGGCCATGGGCTTAGGTTGGGTTTGGCCATAGGTTTGACTGTTGGTTTAGTCTGGGCTTGGCAATGGGTTTAGGTTGGCTTTGGCCATGGATTTGGCCACGGGTTTGTCCTTGTGTTTAGGGTGAACTTGGCCACGGGTTTAGAGTGAGCTTGACCATGGGTGGAGCATGGGTTTGGCCATGGGTTTAGGGTGGGCTTGGCCATGGGTTTGTCTGTGGATTTAGAGTGGGCTTGGTGATGGGTTTCGGTTGGGTTTGACCGGGGGTTTAGACTGAGCCAGACCATAGATGTAGCATAGGTTTGGCCATGGGTCCAGGGTGGGCTTGGCCACGAATTTGACCAGGGGTTTGGCCATGGGTGTGGCCATAGGTCTTGGGGGGGCCTTGGCCATGAGTTTAGCATGGATTTGGCCACGCGTGTAGCATGGGGGGCCACGGCCAATGCACGGGCTGTGGGGTGCATCGCGCCGAGCAGGACCTGGCACCCAGGCCGCACCCAGCACCAGTCCCTCGCTGCCACGGGAAGGTGGGCGCAGGCAGAACCCCACCCCAGCAGCTACCTCCCGTCCCGGCGTGCCAAGCAGAGGACCTCGTTCCGGGGTGTCACCGCTCCGGCCCCAAAAGCGGCTTTGGCCACTCGCTGCCCGCTGCACCCACGGGCTCACCGCCTCCCGTCATCCCCCAGCCCTGGCCACGCGTCCCCACGCGTGATCGGCAAAGACCTGGACACCTCCGCGCCGTTTCCCCAAGACCTTTAATATCGCCGGCCCCCACCCTGTCCTCCCGTTCCAGCAGAGACTGGGAGCGGGACAGGGACCAGACGCACCCCCTCCTCGATTTGGGGGGACACAGAGGCTCTTGACGGCACGGGGGGACCCCCGGGATGGGGCACCCCCTCCCACGACGCTGGTGCCGCGGCCGGGCGCGCGTCCCACGGGGAGGGCTGCTGCCGCCCGCCTTGTCGTTTGGTAAGAGAGAGACTGAAAAACAGAGGGGGGAGAGGGGGCAAAGCAAGAGCCCCCGGCCCAAAGCAGCCGGGGTGTGGGGTTGGGTGGGCTGCCACCGCCCGGTCCCCGTGGGTGCCCGAGACCCGCTCGGCTGATGGGGGGGTGGCCTCGCCGTCGTTTCCCATCTTGGTTGCCCACGGGGAAGGCGAGAGGGCCCGGCGGCGGCTGCGGAGCCGGCGGGACCCCCGGCAGGTAGCGGGGTGCGGGGCTGGGACAGGTCCCCCAGGGCTGCCCCGCTCGCGGACGAACCTGCAGCAACGAGGGGAGAGCAAAGGGTCGGCGGAGGGGACAGCCACCCCCGTCCCTGTGCCACCACGCTTGTCCCCGCATCCCCGGGGCCGGGGTGGCAGCGGGACCCCCGGGCAGGGGGTGCGGGCGGGGGGGGACGCTCACCCGGCCTGTCAGGCCTCCGGCTCAGACGTTTCGCAGGAGCTGGGGACGGAGAGAGGACAGGTCCCCGTTAGCCCTCGGCGGCCCCCGTGCCCGGGCGTCACCCGGGGACAAAACCCCGAGCGAGGGGAAGCGGGGTCCCGGAGCAGCCGGAATGGGGGGACGCTGCGGTGCCAGCCGCCCTGTCCCGCACTGGGACCGCAGCGGGGGACAGCCGCGTCCCTCCCCCCGGACCAGCCAGCTCCACGGCCCTTGGGGCGCAGAGACCCCCCCACTGCCAGGGGTGGGGGTCCGAGCCCGGATGGGAGACGCGGGTGCAGAGCGGGCAGCGACGGCTGCATCTCACACGTCGGCACGCGGCGAAGCACAGCCCACGGCAAAGCCCCACTGCCCCCTCCCCGTTATAAACCTGAGCCTGGGCGGGGGTCCTAGGGCACAAGGCGGGGGGCACGGGGGCCGCTCCCTGCCCTTGGGACCCCCAGTCCCGCCACAGTCACGTCCTCAGGTTTATAACAGCAACGAGGGCCCAAGGGGTGGGCTCGGGCGCGTGGGGGGGACCAGCGCCGGCCGGCCGCACCCTTGGGCCCTGTGGCTGCGCGAGGCTCCGGCACCCGTGGCCGGCACCGGCATGGCGGGGGGACGGCCGGTACCCCAGCCAGATGGAGAAACCAGTCGTTATAGGAAAAAATTAGGAGCCTGGCAGCATCCCCTCTTCCTGCATCACACGGTTTGGGACACCCCTGCACCCAGCAGACCACCCACTGTGGGACAGGGCACCCAAAGGATCACCCTCCCCCCCGGCCCCAACTCTCTCCGGGGTGTCCGGAGCGTGACGCCAGTCCCTAAGGAATGGGAGCAGGGACACCTCCACCCAATTTTGGGGTCCAGGACGCCCCTGGGCGTGTGATGCAGGGGAGACGCGGCCCCGCGGACCCCCAGACGCCGGCGGCACGCGCGCTCACTCACGGTTAGCGGGTCAGTAGCAAAAGCCGCCACGCTGTTCCTCATCTCGCTCTCATTGCCCCGCAGCGGGATGAGCGAGATGTTACCCAACCTGGGGTCCTGCTGCGCCCGCGACGCCCGCGCCTTGCAGCTCTCCGAGGGCCACAGGGCCCCGCCGTGCTGGGGACACAGGGGACGGCGCTGGAGACCGGCTTTGCGGGCTCGGCCGCCGCCCCGGGATGCCCATATTTTGGGATGCCCAAATTTCGGGATGCCCTTATTTTGGGGTGCGCGGGTACCCGAGCATCCCGCGGCGCTGCCGCCCGCCCGCTCCCTACCTGCACGTGGAGGAAGGTGGCGAACCATTCCCGCAGGTCGGCCTGGGTGTCGCAGCACAGGTACCTGCGGGGACACGGTGGCCGTGGGACGCGCCCGTGCCTGCCATGGCGACACCGGGATGCTCCCGGCACCCGCGGGGATGGAGGTGGGACCCCAGCCTCTGCTCGCAGACCCCAGGGGACCCAAGGGGTGCCAGCCACGGACCCCGCCGGCATCCCGAGCACCCGTGGGCGCCCCGAGGGATCCCCATCTGCACCCGCTGTGCTGGCTCCAGAGAGCAGCCGCCCCGCAGCGCGTCCGTCCCTCCCGGGGGGGACAAGCTCGTAGCATCCCCAAGGCCACCCTGGCCCTTACCATTGCTGCCTCTCGTGCTTCTCATTTTCGTAGAAAACCGTGAAGCCCCAGCTGGGAGGGGAGAAGTGAAAGCATGGAGACTGGCGGCCCAGGCTGCCCTGCCCGCGGCTCCGGGGCTCAAAGCGTCCCTGCAAACCCCGCCGTCCGCGCAAACGGCCCCGCTCCTACAGCCACCCACGTCCCTGCACGCCACCTTCCTCCTCGCCAGCCGCTCGCATCGCCCGCGGCCCTGCAAACTGCCCGCGGCCCCGCAAGCCGAACCACGCGGCGCGCAGGACACCTTCCCAGCAGGTTTAGCAGCTCCACCCCAGTTTGCACCAGTTCGCAGCTACTGGCGCTGGCCCTATTGGTTTCTTTCATATTTCTTTTCCCTATTTCTTTTCGGCTTCTTTTCCCAAAGCCTCGACCGCTGCTAACCCACCCCGAGGCCTTGCACGCTCACACACATGCACGCATGCACGTACACACCCGTGTCCTGCCCCTGCAGCGCATGGATTTGGAGTGCCTCGTCGCACGTGCTCACACGCGCACGCAGACACACACCTGGGCACACACGTGTATGCACACACCCACTCACACACATGCACACAGACACGCACACAGGCGCTGGCAGGCATGCACACACCTGCCGACGCGCACACGCGTGCACACGCACAGGCAGACGCCTGGCTGACATGCACAGACGCACACACACGCACGCACACATACGCTGCAGACGTGTCCTGCAGGGCTGCTCTGACATCTGGTGGCAAGAGGCATGGCCAGCAGCAGACGTGTCCCAGCCCCTGTCCCCATCCCTGTCCCCAACCTTGTCCCCATCCTGATCACCATGGGATCACCATCCCATCCCGATCACCACGCCCATCCCCATCCCTGTCCCCATCTCCATCACCATCTCCATGTCCATCCCCATCCTCATCCCTGTCCCCGTCCCCATCCCTATCCCCATCTCCATCCCATCCCCGTTCCCATCTCCATCCCTGTCCCTGTCCTCATCCTCATCCCTGTCCCTGTCCCCAGCCCTGTCCCCATCCCAATCACCATCTCCACACCATCCCCATCCCCATGTCCATCCCATGCCCATCTCTGTCTCCACCTCCATCCTCATCCCTGTCCCCATCCCCATCCCCATCTTCATCTCCATTTCCATCCCCATCCCTGTCCCCAGCCCTGTCACCATCCCCATCTATCTCCATCCCCATCTCCATCCCAGTCCCTATACCTGTCCCCATCCCCATCCTCATCCCTGTCTCTGTCCCCAGCCCTGTCCCCAACCCTATCCCCCTCCCGACCACCATCTGCACGCCCATCCCCATTCCTGTCTCCATCCCATCCCCATCCCCATCTCCATCCCCACCCCTGTCCCTGTCCCCATCTCCATCTCCATCCCCATCCTGGTCCTTGTCCCCAGCCCTGTCCCCAACTCCGTCCCCATCCCAATCACCATCTCCACACCCATCCTTGTCTCCATCCCCAGCCCTGTCCCCATCCTGATCACCATCTCCATCCCCATCCTCATCCCCATCCCTGACCCATCTCTGTCCCCATCCCGGCAGGTCACTGCTTTGCTCCTCACCACGTCGGTGGCCGAAGCTTCTTCTTAACGCCCAGGTAGAACTTCAGGTTCCTGACGGGCCACTCCTTCTCCGGCTTGTGGCTCTGGGGACAGAGGGACCCGGCACCGGGTTGGGGGCTGCCAGACCTGTCCCCACCCATCCCCACGCCAATGGGGGTTTTGTCCCCCTCGGGCAGGCAGGGAGGAGAAGCCGTAGGGATGCAGTGATGGGGAAGGAGCTCAGGACGAGGGTGAAGCCCAGGATGGAGCAGAGGAAGGGCAGGAGTGGCTGTCTGTCGCCCATGGCAGAGACCACCGCTGGAGGGGAGGTGGCCGGGTCCCCCAGAGATGGTGCTGGGACCAGCGCTGGCACCTTGCGATGGGGTCTCGAGAGCCTGGCCCTAGACATCCCCCATGGGACGTCCCCCATCCCTGTGACGGCCCCAGCCCCGCTCTGCCGGCCGCTCTCTCTGCCCTGACCACGTCCCCAGACGTCCCACCGCCGGCACGGCGCGGCACATCAAGATGGGTGCCCCAACTGGGACGCGCCCAGCAGCATCCCGAGAGGAGGGATGGGGGAAGCAGGGTGTCCCGGCAAAGCCAAGGCACCGCTGGCCCCACCAGCTCCTTCCTGCGCCAGCGGGTTGCTCCGGGCCTCGCCCATCACCAGCAGCTCCCTCCCCTCTCAGCCGGGACACCCCCGTTGTCACACAGGCCATGTCCCGGCAGCGGGTGACACGCTGGGACCCCCGCGGTACGGCCACCCGCCTGCATTCGGCGCACGGCGTGACTTACAAGAGCCCGACCCAATGCCCGCGGGATGGGGAGCCAGCTCAGCCCATCCCCGCCTCCAGGAGCAGCGGTACCCCCAAATCGGAGGATCCCAGCTAAGAGGGGTGCAAGGTGATGCACCCCCAGTGCCGGGGGGGGGGACGGCAGCACCGGGGGCCGCCACGGCACATGCAGCACCCTGTCACATGGTGATCGGCACAGGCGTGCAGCGGGATCGGATTTGGGATGGACCCCGGGCAACCTTGTAAGGGCAGAGGGCGCGGGGGCCCCCGCGCGCCCCGGCCGAGCCCCCCGGGCTCCTCTACTCACGTTGTCCGAGGGGGGGGTCCGCTGCCTCAGGCTCTGTGCAACAGAGGAGGGGGGTTAAAGCGGACGCAGAGGATGGGGTGCAGCGGGAGGAGAGGGGACGCCCCCGTTGCGGACCCTACGCTGCCTGCGGGCAGGGGACCAGGGTGTGCTGGCAGAGCAGGGGGAGAAGGGAGCGGAGGGCAGGGGATGTCCCGGCACGGCCCGGGTGCCAGCGTCCCCCTCGGAGCCCTGGCGCTGAGTCGGAGCCGGCTCCGGACCTGCTGCGGGTGCGCTCTGGGGCTGGGGTCAGGGCTGCTGGGGTCAGCCCCATCGCTGCCCGCGGGACGCCAGCCCCATCGCTGCCCACCATGCTGGTGCAATGCCAGCCCCATCGCAGCCTGCAATCTCCGTGCGATGCCGGTTCGCGTGGGTCCCAGGTCCTCAGGGACGCCCAGCACGGGGTCAGACAGGGCACAGCTGGGCAGGAGAGCGAGGGCAGGGGCAGGGCAGGATGGGCAGGACGGGGCTCACCCTCACTTCCTTGTAGAGGCGCAGGCAGGCGTGGTTGAGGATGAAGTAGCGGTCGTGGAAGCCGGTGCTGAGGCCGAGCCCCAGCAGGTTCCTCTCCTCCCGAAACTTCATCATGCCGTGCTTGCAGTCGCCCACTCTGCTGGCTGGGGACACGCGCCTGAGCACGGGGTGTCCCCCGTCCCTCCGCCTGCCCCCAGCCCGGGAACGTCTCCCCCACCGCACCGTGCGCAGCGTCCAGCCACGGCCCCGTGTTGGGGGGTCCCAGCCACCGGAGAACCGGGCTGGTGCCCACTGCGCTCGCGTGGCCAGGCAGGATGTGGCCCAAGGGTTGATCCCTTGGGGACTTTTTCTGCGGGATCGCAGTCGGCAGGAGAGGGAGGATCCTGCCCACCCAGCGCTGGCAGGGACCCAGTGTTGGCCCCAACCTCATTCCCATCCCCATCCCTGTCTCCTTCCTCATCCTCATCCCCATCTTCACTTGCATCCCATCCTGTTTGCATCCCACCCTTCTGCATCCCGTTCCCAACTCCCATCCCACCCCCTTCCCCCTCCTATCTCATCCCATCCCATCCCATCCCATCCCATACCCTTCCCCATCCACATCCCTATCCTTATCTCTGTCTCTATCCCATCCAATCTTATCCCACCTCCATCCCCATCCCATCTCCATCCCCATTCCCATCCCCATCCCATCCCATCCCATCTCCATTTCCATCCCCATCCACATCCCCATTCCCATCCCATCCCATCCCATCCCCATTCCCATCCCATCCTAATCCCCATCCCATCTCATCCCCATCTCCATGCCATCCCATCCTATCCCATCCCCATCCCATCCCATCTCCATCCCATCTCCATCCTCATCCCCATCCCGTCTAATCCCAATCCCCATCCCATCCCATCCCATTCCCATCCCACCTCATCCCCATTCCCATTCCTATTCCCATCCCCATCCCATCCTCATCCTATCACCATCCTCATCCCATCCTAATCCCCATCCCATCCCATCTCTAACCCCATCCCATCCCCATCCCCATCCCATCCCCAATCCCATCCCATCCCATCCTCTCCCTCCTCTCCCGCCCAGGCCCCTGGCCCCCCGGCTGCTCACCGAGGTAGAGGAGCATGTTCTCCATGGACATCTGCTTCTTCACCACCAGGTAGCTCTCCATCCCCAGGCAGTGCACAATGGGCAGGACTTTCTCCGAGTAGTGCAAGGGCCGTTCTGCGGGGCAGGGGACAGGCGGGGGGTCCGGCAGTGTCCCGGGGGATGCCACACGTCCGTCCCCTGCCTGTCCCCACGCGGCGCCATCGCCTTTTAATTGGGTTCATTGCGCAGCGCTGCCGCTTCCTAATTGTCCCCCGGGGAGGTGACTTTTGGTCGGCGGCGCGCGAGCCGCGGGGACCCGCGGGGACGGGAAGGCAGCGAAGGAACGGTTGCCGACGCGATATTGCCATCGCAACACATTTCTGTTTGGAAAACGCGCACTGCCGTGGGCCTCCTGCCATCGGCGCACACGCTGGCAAAATATGCACGGAGGTATGCCAAACACGCGCCTCCACGGGAGTGAAGGGCGTGTCAAGGATTTCGGAAGAGTTCGTAGGTGAATACCGGCCGCCCTCGCCAAGCTTCAAAGGCATTTGAACCCCGGAGGATGCAGGGAGATGTCCCGCAGGTCCTGGCCCAAACCGACGGCCCATCCGCGACGCTCGGCCACGCGCAACCTGGCCACGGAGAGCAAGGCGGCGGCACGGCAGCCGTCCTTCTCCGAGCGCCTGGAGCCCGTCCCAGCGTTGCTGTGTGGTGCGGTCCCCACGGGAGCCTTGTCATCCCCATCCCCATCCCCACCCCTGTCCCCCTGCTCCCTTCTGTCCCTCCCAGGAGGGAGGCAGATTCAGACTGGACATAAGGAAGACATTTTTTGCACTGAGGGTGGTGGAGCACTGGCCCAGGTTGCCCAGAGAGGCGGCGGATGCCCCATCCCTGGAAACATTCCAGGCCAGGTTGGCCGGGGCTCTGAGCAACCTGATGTGGTTGGAGATGTCCCTGCTCCTGGCAGGGGGGTTGGGCTGGGTGGGCTTGAAAGGTCCCTTCCCACCCAAACCATTCCGTGGTTCTATGATTCTATGATCTCCATCCCCATCCCCATCTCCATCCCCATCCCCATCCCATCCCCATGTCCATCCTCATCTCCATTGCCATTTCCATCTCCATCATCTCCATCTCCATGCCTATTTCATTTCCATCATCATCCTCATCTCCATCTTCATCCTCATCTACATAGCCACCCCCTTCCACATCTCCATCTTTATCTCCATCTCCATCCCCATCCCCACCACCCCCACACCGACCTGCCTCCTCCCTCTCGTTCACTTCGAAGCAGCTCCAGTAATCCTTCTCCTTCATGACGATTTTCCTCCGGTCCAGGATCTCGAAGGTGAGCTCCTCGGCTGTCATGGTGGCTGGGATCTGCAAGGGAGGGGACAGGCATCCATCAGCTGGTGCCCAGGGCCATTCCACATCCCCCCCCCCATGTCACCACAGAGGTTTGGGCACGCAACGGGGGGTCCCTGCCCCCTCCACCCCCTCCGCCCCACCGCTCACCTTGACGTGCTGCTCTGCCTCTGTCTTCTTCTCCTCCAGGTAGACAGTGCAGATGAAGTCCCCGGCTTGCTGGAGGGCAACGGGAGAGAACTTCAACCTGCAGCTTCCCACCCATGGGCTAAATCCCCCTCACCCAGCATGGACACCCCCCGCCTGGGGCACCTCCAGGAGACGGTGGAGCAGCAGGTGAGGTCCCCATGCAAGGAGGGTGCCCCAGGATGGTCTCCACATCCAGGACCCACCTGTGTCCCACTGGACGCTGCCTCCCGCATCTTCATGATGGCCATGATCTCGTCCTGCTGCTTCTTCATCTCTTGGTCGTTGACCTGCCGAGGAAGAGGAGCCCAAGGAGCCTGACTGGACCACCCTTCTGTTTCACTGCAGACGTAGATGCAGGTCCCTGGGGGAATCTGCTCCCCTGGCCAGCGGTGCTGGCACCTCCAGGCTCAGGACTCTCCAGGGTCTGCGGGGACATGGGCCACCCCCTCCCCTCATCTCCGAAGCAAGATGTCTGCAGACAGAGCAGATCCAGCTTCCTCCTCCTTCCACCTCCATGCGTCGGCCCGGTCCAGCCCCCTCTCCCCAGAGCAGCACCGCGGCGGGGGTGAACCTACGTTAAAGATCTTCACGTAGTGGCTGATGAGGTCCTCCACCACGCGCCCTGCCTTGTAGTCCTTCCCGTCCGTCTGGAAGAGCGTGGGCCCGAAGACGATGGCCAAGTTGTGCGTGTTCATCTGGTTCTCCCCGGAGAAGCGCTGGACCCTGCGGGGAACCCCATTAAAATTTCTGCCCCAGGACCCCCGCCTCAGCCAGGATGTGATGCTCGGCTTCAGGTGCGGCTTGGCCCCAAATCCCGTTCCTTTCCTTGCTCGGGATGTGAGCCGAGGGCTCTCCTCCGCCCCACAGCCGCCCCAGGACCCCGCAGCGGATGGGGCGATGCCACACAGGAGCACACCGCCCGCGCCGTACCGAAAGAGGTGGTTGACGAGCGCCTTCAGCGTGGCCCGGTTGACCGTGGGGAGCGTGCCCAGGAGACGCCGGTACTCATCGATCTTCGCCTCCTCGTCCTCCAGCGCTGCGAGAGGAGCACGAGGGAGGGGATGAAGGGCGTGAAGAGGAGATTAAGACTCACGGCCCCACCATCCCCTCTCCAGACCCCACCTCGGACCCTCCTGTCCCACCGTGGGGATGGAGCATCCCAGCTCCATGAGACCAGAGCATTCCAGCTCCATGGGGCTGGAATATCCTAGGGCCAGAGCATTCCAGGGCCAGAGCATCCCAGCTCCACGGGCTGGAGCATCCCAGCTCTGTGGGAATGGACCATCCCAGCTCCACAACCAGAGCATCCCAGCTCCACTGGGTCAGAGCATCCCAGGGCTGGAGTATCCCAGCTCTACAAGACCAGAGCATCCCAGCTCCACAAGACTGGAGCATCACAGAGCTGCAGCACCCCAGCTCCATAGGGGTGGTGCATCCTAGGGCCAGAGCATCCCAGCTTTGTGGGGTCAGAGCATCCCAGCTCTGTGGGGCTGGAGCATCCCAGCTTCATGGGGCTGGGGCATTCCAGGGCTGGGGCATTCCAGGGCCAGAGCATCCCAGCTCCACAAGACCGGAGCATCCCAGCTCTCTGGGGCTGGATCATCCCAGATCTATGGGACTGGAGCACCCCAGTTCCATGGGACCAGAACATCCCTGTTCCATGAGGCCAGTGTGTCCCAGCTCCACAAGACCAGAGTATCCCAGCTCTGTGGGGCTGCAGCATCCCAGGTCCATAAAACTGGAGCATTGCAGGGCTGGAGCACCCAGCTCCACGGGGTCAGGGCATCCCAGGGCTGGAGCACCCCAGCTCTGTGGGGCCGGATCATCCCAGATCTATGGGACCAGAGCATCCCAGCTCTGTGGGGTCCAATCGTCCCAGATCTATGGGACCAGAGCATCCCAGCTCTGTGGGGCTGGATCATCCCAGATCTATGGGACCAGAGCATCCCAGCTCTGTGGGGTTGGAGCATCCCAGCTTTATGGGGCCGGAGCATCCCAGGGTCAGAGGATCCCAGCTCCACAAGACCTGATTGTCCCCACTCTGTGGAGCTGAAGCACCCTAGCTCCATGGGGCCAGGACACCCAAGGGCCAGAGCATCCCAGCTCCATGAGACCAGCGTGTCCCAGCTCCACTGGGTCTCAGCATCCCAGCTTGACGAGGCCAGAGCATCCCAGCTCCACTGGGTTGGAGTGTCCCAGCTCCATGGGGCCCAAGCATCCCAGCATCACGGGGCTGGAGCATCCCAGGGGCAGAGCATCCCAGCTCCACAAGACCGGAGGATCCCGGCTCCACAGAGCCATGGCTCACGGCTGTTTTGCCGCCGGATGCTGTCCATTCCCGGTGTCCAGGGGCCGGATCCAGAAACAGAGGGCCGGGGGGGGGCTCCCTGCCCCAGCTCAGCCCCAGCCGTGCCGGCGCAGGGGGGCTGCACGGGGTCGGCGTGGGCACGCTCCGCTGCCCACCCACCGCTGGAGCCACCAGCACGGGGCGAGTCCCCTGCACGACCCCGCTGGGGAACACGCGGGGCCCAGATGTGCTCCCCAAACCACGCACTCCCTGACCCCCACCTCCCACCACCCCCCACCGGGGCTCACCCGAGGCCCGCAGCCAGTCCTGGCCCCAGCGCGCGGTGAAGAGCCCGTCGCCGAGGTCGCGGAAGAAGCGCTTGAGGGTGTTGGCGACGTCGTCCACCTGGTGCTCACCCTCCTTCAGGCGGACGCTGCGGGCGTCGCGGCGCAGCGTCTCCAGCAAGCTGGTGGTCTTCGAGTTCTGCCCGCTCTTGCGGTAGATGCCCTCCGACGTCAGCCCTGCGGCAGAGCCAGCGGCAGTGAGACCCCCGCTCTGTGGGGGCACGGCCGCCCACCGTTGGCTTAACCGGGGAGCCGGCGTCGCGGCGCTTTCCACCCCACAGGCGTCGCCGCAACCGCAGGGAAAGGGGTGTCACGAGCGCGTTGGGCCTCGGCCGGCCGCGCCGCCTATGCGCCGCACGCACCGCACTGGGTGATGTAGTCGATGCAGCGATCCACCAGCAGCGGGACGTCCGACTCCGTCAGCTGCTGCTCCGCCAAGGTGTCTCCCGAGCTGCCCGCGGCCTTCTGGATGGCCTGGACCCAGCCCAGGAAATCCAGCTTCCTCTCCCCCTGGATGTACAGCGTCCTGCCGGGAAGCCAGGCCTCAGCCGGGGGGCCAGCCGGACCCCCCAAACCCAGCCGGGACCCCCGGGAACGCTGGGCTTGATGGTCCCGGCTCTTTTTTGGGGTCCCCAGTCCCCGTGGGGAGAGGGGGGGTCTCACCTCCGTCTCTCCACCAGCACCAGCACCTCGTTGTCTCCCTGGATGGCTGGAAGGGAAGGCGGGGAGCCCCTCACCCGCGGGAATGTGGGGACCCCCGGCCCCCCCAGCCCCACACATCACGGTAGTGGGGGGCTGTGCCAACGGGTCCAGCTCCAGCCCAAACGGGAGGAGCAGCGATTTCCCAGGGATGAGGAAGAGGATGGAAGAGGAAGAAGAGGATGGAAGAGGAGGAAGAGGATGGAAGAGGAGGAAGGGGATGGGAGGGGAGGAAGAGGATGGGAGGGGAGGAAGGAGATGGAAAGAGGAAGAGGATGGAAGGGGAGGAAAAGGATGGAAAGAGAGGAAGAGGATGGAAAGGCAGGAAGGGGATGGAAGAGGATGGAAGAGGAGGAAGAGGATGGAAAAGGATGGAAGGGGAGGAAGAGGATGGAAGGGGAGGAAGAGGATGGAAGAGGAGGAAGAAGATGGAAGAGGAGGAAGAAGATGGAAGGGGAGGAAGAAGATGGAAGGGGAGGAAGAAGATGGAAGGAGGTGGGAGAGGAGGAAGCGGATGGAAGAAGATGAAGAGTGGCTGCATCCCATGCGACAGAGGCACCCCGAGGTCTGCACCCACCACCCCCTCACCAAAACCACCCCCGGGGGCAGGATTTGCGGTACCCCCCCCCCCCCGTTTCCTCCCCCCCGGTCCCTCCCAGCGGGGCGGGGGGCACGCACAGAGCTCCTGCAGCTTGCGCAGCTGGAGGGGCTCCTGGCGCGGGCCGTCCGGGAGGCGCAGGTGCAGCGCGCAGCCGGCCAGGGCGAACCAGCCCTCCTGCGCCCGCTCCAGGCTCAGCCCGCCCTTGTAGCGCAGGCGGCCCAGGCGCGCGAACTCCAGCGCCAGCAGCTCCTCGGCGTGCGGGGGGACGAAGGCCTGCGGCGGGGGGCACAGTGTGGGTCAGCGCGGCGGCGGCAGGCGCCCGCCGCCGCGCCCCTGGCCCGTCTGCGTCCCACCTTGGCGATGGATTTGAGCCATTCCCGGGCGGATTCGGGGCTCTCCAGCCCGAAGAGGTAGAGCCTCTCCGACTCGGTGTAGACCTCGAACGTGCTCTCCAGCCTGGAGGGAAGGGACGGCGCTGGGAACGGCCGGGATCCCGTCGGGATCCTCGCGCCGCCGCCCTGGGACCTCCGGCATCGCCACGCTGCCGCGCGCGCTCCCAGCGGGAGCGGGGGGCTGCCGGGGGGTGCGAGGGGGTGCAGAGGGGGTGCAAGGAGATTGCAGAAGGGGTGGCAAAGAGGTTGCAGAAGGGGTTACGAGGGGGTTGCAGAGGGGATGCACAGGGGTTGCAAAGAGGATGCGATAGAGGTTACAAAGAGATTGCAGAAGGGCTGCAAATGGGTTGCAAGGGGTTGCAGAGGGGTTACAAAGGGGCTGCAGAGGGGATGCACAGGGCCTGCAGGGGGGATGCAATAGAGGTTAAGAAGGGGATGCAAAGAGACTGCAGAAGGGGCTGCAGAGGGGATGTAAAGGGTTGCAACGGGGTTGCAGAAGGGTTACAAAGAGTTGCAAAGGGGTTGCAGAGGGGATGCAAAAGAGTTTGCAAAGGGGATGCGAAGGGGTTGCAAAGGGGATGCAAGAGAGGTTACAAAGGACATGCAAAGAGATTGCAGAAGGGGTTGCAAAGGGGTTACAACAGGGTTGCAAGAGGGGATGCAGAGGGGCTGCAATGGGGCTGCAGAGGGAATGCAATAGACGTTACAAAGAGTTGCAGAGGGGTTGCAAAAGAGGGGTCTGCAGAGGGAATGCAATAAAGGTTGTGAAGGGGATGCACAGGGGCTGCAAAGGGGTTGCAAAGAGGATGCAATAGAGGTTACGAAGGGAATGCAAAGGGGTTGCAGAGGGTTGCGAAGGGGCTGCAAAAGGGATTACAAAGGAGTTGCAAGGGGTTGTAAAGGGGCTGCAGAGGGTTTGCAAAGGTGATGCGAAAGAGGTTACAAAGGGGATGCAAAGAGATTGCAGAAGGGGTTACAAGGGGGTTACAAGGGGATGGCAAGCGGGGATGCAGAGGGGCTGCAATGCGGCTGCAGAGGGGATGCAAGAGAGGTTACAAAGGGGTTGCAAAGGGATTGCAGAGGGCATGCAAAGGGGTTGCAAAGGGGATGCAGTAGAGGTTACAAAGGACATGCAAAGAGATTGCAGAAGGGGTTGCAAAGGGCTTACAATGGGGTTGTAAGAGGAGGTGCACAGGGGCTGCAACGGGGCTGCGGAGAGGTTGCAAAAGAGGTTACAAAGGGGTCTGCAGAAGGGTTGCAAAGGGGATGCAAAAAGGTTGCAGAGGAGTTGCAAAGGAGTTGCACAGGGGATGCAAAGGGGCTGTGAAGGGTTTGCGGAGGGGATGCAATGGAGGTTACAAAGGGGATGCAAAGGGATTGCAGAAGGGCTGCAAAGGGTTGGAGAGGGGTTACAAAGGCGTTGCAGAGGGGATGCAGAGGGGATGCAGAGGGGATGCAGAGGGTTTCCACAGGCTCCGTGCGCAGGGGGCTGGCTCGGGCTGGCTGCGGGTGCCGTAGGGGCCAGCGGTGGGGTTGGGGGACAGCAGGCCCCCGGTGCCACCGCCCGCGGGCGATGCAGTGGCCACGGAGCTGCGTGGGTGCTGCAGGGTGACGCTCTGGGGGTCCAGCCTTACCCGTGGGCATGGGGCGGGTTGGTGGCCAGGCAGACGATCTCCTCCGCCCTGATCTCGCCGTTGGGCACGGCGTTGCGGTCGCTCTCGTAGTAGCTGAGGACGCCGTCCTGCAGCGTGCACCACCGCCGGCTGAACTCTGCGCGGCACGGGACGGTTGCCCACCGGCCCACCCGGGTTGCCCACCCACCGTGACCACCCCCCTCCCCACCCCTCAAACCGGGCTGGCCAGGTGATGCTGGTACCCAGGGGGGCAGGGGCCAGCTCTGCGCCCCCCAATCCCCTCGCAGCCCCGTTTCCCAGCCCCGCGGCCCCCCGCCTACCTTCCAGGCCCTTGCGCTCGCCCACGGGCTTGGCCATGGAGGGGGTCTTGTAGAGGAAGCCGTTGTGGGTGACGGAGGGTGGGGGCACCAAGTAGGGCTTCTCCTCGCCGCCGCCCACCTCCAGGCGCGGGGTCTCTGAAAACGGCGTGACAACCTGTCACGGGGTGTGGGGGGCTGCATCCCCCTGTGGGATTCACCGAAATGCTGCCAGTGGGGATTGCAAACCCCCCTGCGGAGCTATGGGGTGCAGTGGGATGCTGCTGGGATCCACACCGGCCACATTCCGTCCCCCCAGCCCTCCAGAACGGCCGGGTGACCTCCCCCTTGCTCAGCACAAGAAGCAGGAGCCCAAAAGCGTCCCAGGAGGCTGCACCGCCAGCCCCCACCACAGCTGGGGTGCAAGGAGCAGTTCCGGCCCCCAAACTCCATCCCACATCAGCATCCTGCATCCTCCATCCTCCATCCTGCATCCCACATCCTCCATCCTGCATCCTCCATCCCGCATCCTCCATCCTGCATCCCGCATCCTGCATCCCGCATTCCCCCCTGCAGCATCATCCTGCAGCATTCCCCCCTGCAGCATCATCCATCCTGCACCTTCCATCCTGCATCCCGCATCCCGCATCCTCCATCCTCCATCCTGCATCCCGCATCCTGCATCCTGCATCCCGCATTCCCCCCTGCAGCATCATCCTGCAGCATTCCCCCCTGCAACATTATCCATCTTGCATCCCACATCCTCCATCCCAAATCCCGCATCCCGCATCCTCCATCCTGCATCCTCCATCCTGCATCCTGCATCCCGCATTCCCCCCTGCAGACCAGCCGCAGGGACTGAGCTGCGATGGGAAGGGGACATCGGGGGAAGGTGGGGACCGGATTCCCCACCCACGCGGCCGCTCCCGGGCCATCCGAGGTCCCTGCCGCTCCGCAGGAGGAGGAGCGCAGAGTATCGCAGTTGAAATAACGGCCCAGGGCTCTGCCACAGCCTCCCCGTGCTCCCTCCTGCCTCAGTTTCCCCACTGCTGACAGGTATCCCCCTCCCCAATTTCCTGCAGGGACCAGGATGGGGTGCAGGGACACCAGGGTCAGACAGCGGGGAAACCCAGGAGGACGCAGAGCCCCGCTCCGCCAGCCCAGCCCCGCTCCACGCACGGCACCGGGCCCGGTGACCCCAGCCATCCCAGCACTCCGGAGACGCTTGCCAGAGCCGGTCCCGGCGGGATGAGCCCAGGGGTTTGGGTTTTCACCGGGGCGGCCGCGCCGTTCTCCCAGACCCTTTTTGTGCTGACGCCTCTGGAACATCAGGGCCAGCCCCAGTCTTGGGCCAGCTCCAGCTTCCGCGGGACGGACTTGGCCGCCGAGGCGGTGAGGGAGGTGGCGGCTCCGGCCAGCCCCGGCACACCTCCGTCCCGGCTGCCAGAGCTTTCCAAGGCCGGAGGTCCGCCTCGCGTCAGGGCGCGGATCGGTCCCGTGGGAGCCGTCAGCCCACCCGGAGCGGGGGGCTCGGTGGGGCGGGCACATTTGGGGGCACGGGACGGGGGTTTTAGGGGGATGCTCTACGAAACGGTTGGATCCCCCTGGCCCCAGTGGGGACGCTGGAGTAGGAGCATTCCCTAGGGATGCCCAGGGCGTGCCGGGACAGTGCGGAAGAGCTGGCCACATCCCTCCCAGTGCCCGGAGCACCAGCTGGCATCCTCGGTGGGGCTCTGGACCCGCCCGAGGGCACGGGGGCTCCCCAAATCCTCTTTCCCAGGGTGCACAGAGCCCAGCAGCCGGAGAGCTGGGCAGGATATTGAGCTGGGATCGACTCAAAACATCCCTGCATCCCCCCAGGACACCCCGACACCTCTCCGAGCCCGGCTCCGGGAATGTCAGCTATGGGTTTGGGTCTGTGGGGGCTCCAAGGGGTCAGCCCTTACCTGAGGTTTTGTTGTGGAGCAGGAACTCCATCTGCAGCCTCTGCCCGCTCTTCTCGGCCAGGGCGAGGGGCGTGGGGCACTGGGGATCCCCCGTGGCGCAGGTCACGGCCGCCCCGCAGAAGAGCAGCGCCTGCGTCTCGGCCAGGTCACTGGTGGTGACGGCGGCGCACAGAGCCTGCGGCGGAGCCGGGAGAGCCGCGGGTGAGGCCAAAGGCCTCCGGAGGGTGAGACCACCGACAAGGAGCCGACCCCGCTGAAAAGGAACCGGGGTGGGAGCGCGACGAGCAGCCAGACCCCCGCCGCCTCCCGGCCGCCCGGGCAGGACAAAGGAGGCTGGAACTGGGAGAAAAAAGTTTGGAGCGGGCGGCGAATCCCTCCCTTAAGGAGCCGGGGTGAAGTCATACGGCAGCGGGGCGGGACGGCTTAGCCGGAGCAGAAAAACAAACAAGCCCACATGCGAATTCCCGCGGCCGCCCGGGCCTCCGGCGTGCCCCCGGCTCTTGTGCAAACACGGCTGGAGCCGTGGCGGAGGCGGGGAGGCGAAGGGCCGGCGGCCGGAGCGCCGGGGTGGCCTTCCCTGCGCCAGTCACGCAGAGTCGGGGTGAAGACCACCGTCCGGCACCCGGGATTGGGAACGGGTGCCGTGGTCAGGGACTGGGGGGGGTGCTGGCCCGGCACCTCCGTCCCCACCAGCGGTTCCTTTCGGTGCTGACCCCGGCACCCGGGCGGGACCCCCGAGACGGCGCCCGACGCCGGGGTGCACTGACCCTGTCGAGCTCCTCCTGGTTGCCGAAGAGCGGGTGGTAGCGGCGGTACTTGCCCTCCCGGTATTTGGCGATGAGGAAGCGCCGCCGCTCCCCGCTGCTGCTGGCGGGGGTGATGGCCTCGCTGGGGGGCACATTGGCCGCCCAAAACTGGTTGGCCGCGGCGTTGCCGAGCTGGTGGAAGAGCTGCGGGGAGGAGGAGAGGCAGATGTGACGGTGCTGCCAGGCACTGGGAGCGGGGGGGGGTCTTTGCCCAGCAGAAGCCCAGCCCCGGTGTCTGGCAGCCCCTGCAGCTGCCGATCCCTCTTCCTGGGGCGGAAAATCACATCTGGAAAGCAGCATCCAGCTGCTCTTTGGGAGCGGTACGGGTGCAAGCGGGGGCGAGGAGGGGCTGGAGCGGGTGGGGGGCCGGGGGATGCCAGCCCGGCCAGGGGAGGGGAAGGGGAGCAGCCGGCGGCGGCAGCTGGAAGCGTTTGGGGGCTCGGGGAGCGGGCGATGCCGGAGGCGGGGGCTGCGCGGGTGGGACGCCAGGCAGGAATGCAGGATCCAGCCGGGGCGGCTGGGAGGCGCGGGGGGCCAGCCAGGGTCTGCGGGCTGGAAATGGCGGCCGGGTTAGGCCTGGTAACAAATCCCGGACCCCGTCGCCCGCCCCGACGCGTTCCTCCGCTTTGGGGGGCTGCTCTGCCGCTTGGCCCCGCGCCCCCGCCCCACAGTCCCCCAGCCGTCTCCCCACGCCTGCTCCCGCGGCCCCACAGCCGTCTCCCCGCGGACACGTGGCCGGCGTCTGTCTGCGGCGCGGGCACGGGAGGCCGCTTGTCCTCGCCGGTGTGGCTGGGTAGGTGCCAGCCGGCCGCGGACCCCGGGGATGGGGATGGGGGGCTGCTGGGGGTCCCCTCCCCAACCTCAGCATCGCCCCAAGGGGCTCGGATCCGGCTGGAAAAAACCCTGCCGTGCTCCTCCAGTCTCTGACCCGCGGGCAGTGTGTTGCCCACAGGCCGGGGACGGGGTGTCTCCCCCAAAAAGGGCTTTGGGGGTTGGTCTGCGCCAATACCTCGATCAGCTCCTCCGTCCACACCTTCCTGTCCATCTTCAAGCTCCGCACTTTGGTGACGCCGGGGCCCAGGCCCCGGTGCTCCCCTGGCAGCGAGACGAGCCCTTAGGGACCTGTTTTTGGGGTGGGAGAGACCGAGCCGCCGGCGTCCCCCGCATCCCCACCCAGGGCCAGGGCGGGGGACGACGACGCGGGGCCCCTTCGTGCCCCGCCGCGCCACGGGTACCTGCGCATCTCTTGCAGATGACGACACAGAGGTTGATGGAGGCCCAGTCGGGCTTGGGCGAGCCGCAGTCGGCGCAGAAGCGGTTGGACTCCGCCGCCCAGACCCTCTCCGCCACCTCCCAGTTGGAGAGAGCCTCGGTGATGGATTGCCGCATGGCTTCCACCCACTCCTCCTTCTCCTGGTCCGAGTCGGCCGAGAAGCTGCCGGCGGGGATGGCGGTGAGGGGCGGCAGGGCTGCGGGGAGGGGCAGCACCCCCGGCACCCCCTCCCCTCCCCTGGGCGCACCTGAAGCTCCTGTACGGCGTCGTGAGGTCGAAGCCTCGGCGGTCCACCTCCTTGACGTTCCCCACATTCATCTTGATGTAGGTGATGCCGATCCCCAGGCGATAGTCCTGAGGGGCAGAGGGGTGAGGGAGGGCAGCGGGAGGGCGAAGGGACAGGGTCCCCCCCTCGGAACGGCAGCGGGGTCCACCCACCTCTGCGTTCTTGTAGAGGAAAACTTTGTCCCCGGCCACGGCCACGAACAGCTTGTGCTTGAAGCCCCGCAGCTCCAGGAAGCCGCTCTTGTCGGCCGAGTCGGCGGCGCCGTTGGTGGCCAGGGGCACGGACGTCCTCTCCGGGGTTTTGCTCTTCCGCTCCTCCGCGATCTGCTGCAGGGTCCGTATCCACTCGTTACGGTCGGCTGCGGGGCCGGAGGGGGAGACGGGTCAGGATCAGCCCCCCCGGGGGCCGGGAGCCCCCGCCCCTCATCCCTTGGGAGCGGCCGGGGCCACCCAGGAGCAGAGACCCCCGCCGCTCACCGTCGCTCTCGGCCCGAAACACGAAGTTGCGGTTGTTGGTGATGACCTCGAACTTCTGGTCGCCGACGCTGGCGACGCGGGAGATGGAGGCGACGGGGATGAAGCGCTTGGAGTAGGCGTCCTGGGGCGGGGCGGGGCGGGGAGAGACACAGCGCTCGGCACCGTGGCCTCGGGGTGCGCCGAGCATCCGCGTCCGGCGGGCTCCGAGCATCCCGCCGCGGTGCCGGCATCGCCCCAGCACCCGCCCGTTGCTGCTCCCCGGGATGCGGCCGCGCCTCGGGGTGCCCGGGGGGACAGAGGTGGGCTCCTCCGCCCCCTTCTCGGCCACGAGCCCCCCACGCCCTCCCTCCCCGTTCACCTTTTCGCCGTCGAAATAGCGCAGGTAGTCGGCGTCGAGCTTCACCCAGCGCTTCTGGTAGATGTAGGACCTGGGAAGGGACCCGTCGGAGGGGACGGCCTGACCCAGCGGCACCCCCGGAGCAGCCCCCCCTTTGCTTGTCCCCCCCCGCCGCCCCGCACCGTGCGCCCTTGAACTCGGGGATGAGGCTCCGCTCGCGCCTTCACGCCCCAGTTGCCAAAAGCCCGGGGCCGCCGCGCCATCGATCCCGCGCCCTGTCCCCAGCCCCGGTGTCACTGCTGGGGGGGACAGCGAGGGGGACTTCACGCTTTCTGCCCGGCGCCAATTAAAACACTGGGCTGGGAACGGGGGCTGCCCCTAAAAGCCCCCCAACCCTCCCCAAATCCTCATTTGCAACCCGTGACCTAGGGGCTGGTGAGGGTTTAACGCGGGGGACGTGTGCCGGGCTGGTGGCACCCCGGGCTCTTGCGTGGCAGGGGGGCGAAGCTCAGCATCTCCATCGGGACGGGGATGCGGGGGGAGAGGGGTGGGTCCCACCAGGGACCCCTTCGCCCTCCCCAGCCCATCCACCCCGGCGTCAGGGCTGCGGGAGAAGCCCAGCCATGCAGCCCCCCCATCAGCTCCCCCGCTGCCACGCCGGCCCCCCAGCCCCAGCGCCCGTTGCTCAAGGGCTCCTTGGCCCGGGAAGGATTTCGCCAGCGCCGCACGTGACCCCGGCCGCTCGGCCTTTACGTAACCGGCAACAGCAACCGGGACTAAAGCGCTCGGCCCTGCCATAGGCTCTCCCGCTCCCCGTCAGGACCCCCAGAGCCCCCCCAGCCCTGCTCTGGGGCTTTCAGCGGGGTTGGGGGTTTTTGGTTTTCCTGCCATCGCCTTCCCCAGGCTCCGGCTCCTTCCTCCAGCAGCCGCCGGAGCAGCTTCTCCAGCTTCCCGGGGACCTGCCGGCCGCTCTCGCTTCCCCGGCAGCCCGGCTGCCCCGCCGCCCGCAGCCGGAGCTTCCTCCCCCTCGGCGGGGCTGCAGCCTCGCCGCTCCCTGGTAGCCCACATTAAGCACCCCCCCCCCCAAATATCCGTCACCTCTCCTGCCTGATTTTTGCCTCTCGACTGGCGTGGGGTGGGGGGGGGTCTTTGAGTGCGGTCCCTGCTGGGATGGGGGCAGCTGTGCTCCCTGGGCTTGCTGGGCTCACTGGGGTCCCTGGGCTCCTGGGCTTACTGGGCTCACTGGGCTGCCTGAAGTCCCTGGGCTCGCTGGCTCCTTGGACTTGCTGTGTTTGCTGAGCTCACTGGGCTTGCTGGGCTAACTGGGCTACCCAGGCTTGCAGGGCTCACTGGGCTCACTGGGCTTACTGGGCTTGCTGGACTTGCCGTACACACTGTGCGCACCAGGCTCACTGGGCTCACTGGGATCACCAGACTCCCTGTCCACACTGGGCTCACCAGACTCACTGGGATCACCGGGATCACTGTGCTCACCGGGCTCACTGGGGTCACTGGGCTCACTGGGTTCACCGGGCTGACTGGGCTCACCAGACTCACTGGGATCACTGGGATCACTGTGCTCACCGAGCTCACCGGGGTCACTGGGCTCACTGGGCTCACCGGGCTCACCGGGGTCACTGGGCTCACTGGGATCATTGGGCTCCCCATCCACACTGGGCTCACTGGGCTCACCAGGCTCACCATCCACACTGGGCTCACTGGGCTCACTGGGGTCACTGGGATCACTGGGGTCACTGGGCTCACCAGGCTCCCCAACCACACTGGGCTCACTGGATCACCGGGCTCACCGGGCTCACTGGGGTCACTGGGCTCACCCTGCTCCCCAACCACACTGGGCTCACTGGGATCACCGGGCTCACTGGGCTCACTGGGCTCCCCGGGCTCCCCATCCACACTGGGCTCACTGGGCTCCCCGGGCTCCCCATCCACACTGGGCTCACTGGGCTCACCGGGCTTACCGGAGTCACTGGGCTCACCGGGATCACCAGGATCACTGGGCTCACCGGGCTCCCCATCCACACTGGGCTCACTGGGCTCGCTCGCCCCCCGGGCGCACGGCCCCGCACCCAACACCGCCCGTGGTTTTACGTCTCCGACCGGCGTCCCTGCACCGGGAGCCGCCGGGGCTGCGAAACGCTGGGGTCGGGGCCGGCACCCGTGGGCGCTGCCGGCCGTGCCTCGTCCCGCTGCGAACACGGCGAAGCCACAACCCGCGCGCGAGGAGCCGGCGCTGTCGGCAGGGACCCTGCCCGAGCGCCCCACTTCTCCCTCCTCAGCACCTTTTTGGGGTCGCCGCTGTTTGGGGGTTTTCCCCACAGCAAAGGCAGCTCGTTTCCCGGCGAGCCCACCGGCTGCACGGGGAAGTTCAAGCCGCAGCCCTTCCTCCTCCTCCTCCTCCTCGGCCAGCTCAGCGCTGGTGGCACCCGCTTTTTCACCAGAAACGGGAATTTTTAACCTAAATCGGGGGAGCGGAAGGAACCCCTCGGGACGGCTTTCCATCAAAGCGAAGTGACACCCCGCGTGCAGGAATCACGGGTGGGATTAGAAAGGAGGGGGGCAGCGGGGAGGGGGTCTGCGGCCCCCCCCGGTGCATCACTCACCCCTGCGGCGGGTTCTTGTCCAGCCACCCCGCTTTGATGGTGGGCGAGAGCGGGGCGGCGGCCGCGCCCTCCATGGCGTCGCCGAACGGGCCGGGGCTGCCGCCGGGGACGGCGAGCGGGCGCGGGCTGGGACCGCTGTCGCTGCAGCCGCTGCCGCTGCTGGGGACGAGGAGCAGAGGGAGGGGGGTTAAGAGTTCCGCGGGGGTGGGGGGAGCAGGCACGGCCACCCCGCCTCGCGCCCACCCCCTCGCACCCACCCCCCTCGCACCGCGCCTCGGCCTCCCCTTGCCCTTCCCCGAGGCGCGGGCGAAACGCGAGCGCTGGGGGTTTGCAGGGGGGGGACGCCAGCGGCTGAGTCCCCTTGGCGGGGGTCCCGGCGCGCCCCCCAGCCCTGGGAAGGGGGGACGGGGCACCCCCAGGCCCGCAGCCCTGAACCCAGAGACGTGCGGGCTCCTTGTTCGCTCGCAGGTGCACACACGCGTTCATCCCGTGCAGGCACGAGGAGCCCTGACCTGTGCACGCACGCAGCACACACAACCCCCGCCCCATGCGCACCCGCACGTAGCCCTCTCCTGCACACGCGTGTGCACGCAGAATATCACCAATCATGCGTGCACGCCCACACGCACCCGTGCGCGCAAGCCTCCCCCACCCAGCGTTTGCATCCCACACGAGCGTGCGTGAGCACATGTGAAATACCCCCCCGCCTGCGGGCGTATGGATTCCCTGTACACGCGTGTTCCTCCCCACACGCGTGTCGCTCCCCACACGCGTGTCCCCTGCCTGTGCACACACACACGCGCGTGAGCGCGGGGCGGACGGGCTCCTACTTGGCGCTGGGCGCATCGTAGTAGTCCTCGACGAGCTCGTCCTCGCTGAAGAGGCTGTTGAAGCGCAGGGACCGCGGCCGCCCCGGCACGGGCTCGGCATCCTCCTGGGGGGGCACACGCGGCTCAGGGGGGCGACCCCGCGCCCTCCCCACTGCCCAAATCAGCGGGGTCCCCCGGCCGATAGAAATCCCCCGCGCGGGGATCGAATGCGCACCGCGATGCTGCGGACGTCCGCTAGCGCACACGGTAAGGATGCGGAGGCTCCCCACCCCGGGACCCCCACCCACGCACGGGACGGGTCCCAGCACCCGCAGGAGACCGAAACAACCCAACGCCAGCCCCTCGTCACCCGTCCCGCGGCGGGACCCACCTTCTCGGCCATCTCCTCAGCGGGCCCGGCTAATTCCTCTTCCCAAGCGGAGTCCTCGTAGTCGGAGTCATCTGCGGGAAGCGGAGGGAAGGTGCCGGGAATCAGCACGGGACGTGGGGGTCTTGTCACCCCGCGCCCACCCCTCCGCCTCGTCCCGGCGCCGGGGGACGCCGGCGCCTCTGCCCTTGGCGAACAGCCACTCGGGACGGTGCGGCGACGGGATTTTATGGAAGAGTTTGGGGAAGAGCAAGGAAGGGCAAAGTCCCCTTGGCGGCAACTCCCGGCGTTACCGGGAAGGGATTTGGGTGCCACCAGCACCGCGGCTTCGCCCGGGAGCCCCTGCTGCCGGGGGGGGTCCCGGGGGATTTTTCCTACACCCTGTTTTCCAGGGTGGATTTCCCTCCCTCCCGCTCCGTTCCTCTCGGCCCTCGGAGAGACAGGGAGCAGCGAGCCGCTGGGAAATAAAGCCCACGGGAAATAAAATCCCGGAGAAGGACGGGAGCGAGGAGCCCGCGGCCGCAGAAATCCCGGCCGGCGCATGCCCATCCCGCAGGGGACAAGTGGCCCCACCAGCTCACCCTTGGCGGACGCTTCTCCAGGCTTTTTTCCCCTGGGAATTGGCGCCACTGCTTTCGGAGCCCGCGCAAACCCTCTGCTCTCCCCGGATCTCGCCCTCCCTGAAAACCCCCAGCCCAAAAAAGCGATGGGCTGATGGGGGGGGGGCCGAAGGCACAGCACCCATGGGACGGGTGATGGCGGATGGGACAGCCCCAGCCGGACGTCCCAAGGGAAAATGTGGGACAGGGGAAGATTTTGGGGGGGGAGGTCGAAACCTGGCCGTCCTACTCACCGAACTGGGGCGCGAGGGGGACGTTGGGCTCGGCGGGCGGCGGGGCCGGCGGCTTCGTGCGGGGCAGGAGGGCCAGCGGGGCCGGCGGGCCGGCGGGGGCTGCGTTGGGGCCCGGGACCTCCTCTTCAGCCGGGATGCTGCGGGAGGGGGGAGCCAGCCTTACACCCCCGCCCCGCTGCACCCGCAGCCGTCGGACGGCGCAGGGAGGGGTGTCCCGGGGTGCAAGAGGCTTTGCGCCCCCCAAAAAGGGGTCAGGCTCCCCAAGCCCCCGCAGCCCCCAGCCCCCCACGGCCAAGGCTTGGCCTGGCCGGGGGTGCACCCGCAATTTTCTCGCTGAGAACCTTTCCCGGCGTCCCAGCCGGCTGCTGCTGCGGCTCGGGTGCCTTATCCGGCTCTCAAGGACGCCGGGAGCCGCCCCGGAGCCCAGAACAGGTTTTGGGTTTGTTTTTTTTTATTATTTTTCTCCTCCAGCCTAAACAACGGCGGTGCCGCTTCCTCAGCTGCCTGGCCGGTGGCCACGGGGTCCCTCGAGCGGGGACGGGGGTCCCGGGGGTTCTCTTTTCCTGGAAACAGAGCTTTGGGCTGCTCCGGGCTCAGCGGCCCACGCCCACAGCCCCAAAATCTTGGCCCGTGGGAGAGGAGGGACCCGCGGGGACACTCGTCCGGCCCGCAGAACCCCCCGGGAAGCCGGGTTCGGCCGCACCGGGGAACGCTCAGCACGGCCGAGGTCGGCACCGGCCTGGGGACGGCCGACTCCCGGCGATTCCCGGTGCACAAGAGCGTTCCCGGATTTCGGGGCGAGCCGCGGGAGAGGCGGCTTCCCCCTCGGCCGGCGGCGCGGCGCTGGAGGAGGCCGGCGAGCGAGCGTCGGCTGCGCGGCGGGTCGGGCTGACCTCGTTTCTTGGCAATTTCCATGGGAACCGGCCGCAGCCATCCGCACGTCGGAGAGCGTGGGCAGCGGGGCGGCCGGGGCGCCCGGGACACGGGCAGTAGACACAGAACCACGGAATGGTTTGGGTGGGAAGAGAGCGTCCAAGCCCACCCAGTCCAACCCCCTGCAAGGAGCAGGGACATCTCCAACCACATCAGGTTGCTCACAGCCCCGGTCAACCTGGCCTGGAATGTTTCCAGGGGTGGGGCATCCACCGCCTCTCTGGGCACCCTGCGCCCCTCACCGTTCTGTTTTCCGCAGGGCACCCGCGGACACCTCTGTCACCTCACTGGGGACGTCTCCGGAGGGTTTGGGGGGAAACCGTGGAGCCCAGGCACAGATAACACCCCGGTTCCCCAAAACGCCCCGGTGTGACCCCGGACCTCCAAACGTCGAGGGCTGGCGCTGCCGGCACGTGGCGGGGGGTGACAGCAAAGCCGGCCGCTTTTGGCCTCGCCCCGTCGCAAAACGCCACCCCCACGGGGCCGTTTCCCCCCGAGTGGGGTCCCGAGACCCCCGTGGGGCGGCCACGGCGCCGGCTGAGCCCCGCGTCGCAAGGGCCGGGAGGCAGCGCGGGGGCCACAGTGGCACCGCTGCAAGGGAGGGGAGCCAGGGGGGTGGTGTCACCCCCAAAATGCTGGGCGGTGCCCCTGCCAAGGCCCCCACGGCACGGGCGGGCCCCTGGGCCTTCCCTAGGGACCAGCCCCGAGCCTGCGCGTGGGGACACCCCCCCAAGGGAGCACCCGCGCCGGGGGGCAGGGTGAGGGGCTCAGCCCCCAGCCAGCGCTGCCAGGGACAGACCCACGCAGGAGCCGGAGCCCCGGCAGCAAGGATCAGCCCCAGCGCGGGCAACTGTCGCCCTGATGTGGGCAAGCATCACCCCAGCGTGGGCAAATATCACCCAGACATGGGGCAAGTATTACCCTGACACGGGCAAGCGTCACTCCCAACACGGGCAAGTGTCACCCTGACGTGGGCAAGCGTCATCCAGACATGGGCAAGCATCATCCAGACATGGGCAAGCAGCGCCTTGATGTGGGCAAGCGTCACTCAGACATGGGCAAGCATAATTCAGACACGGGCAAACATCACGCTGTCATAGGCAAGCATCACCCAGACACGGGCAAGCATCACCCCAGCGTGGGCAAGCATCATTCAGACACAGGTAAGCATCATCCGAACATGGGCAAGCACGACCTTGACATGGGCAAGTGTCATCCAGACATGGGCAAGCATGACTCTGACACGGGCAAGCATCACTCTGACATGGGCAAGCACCAGCCACTCCTGGAAAATCATCACCGCGACATGGGCAAGCATCACCCCGACATGGGCAAGCGTCACCCCGACATGGGCAAGCATCACCCCGCGGCTGTAGGTCCCTGGCCAGCCCCGCAGCGTCCCCCGCACCCCCAGAGCCCCCGTGCTCACCAGCCGCAGGCAGCCCGGGGGGGTCCCCGGCCGTGGGGGCAGGGGAAGGCGTTTGGGAGCCGGCAGCAGGCACCCTGTGCATGGCACCGAAACTGGGCACCCCGTTACCCCGGCGCCCAGGGACCCCCAACGCCAGTGGCTCCCCGGCACGTGCCGCCCTGCACGCGGAGCCCGGGGCCGGCGGCTGGGTCCGCGCCAAAGAGTCATCGCGGGGTGACTGCGCCCGCGCCCGCCTGAATGCGGCCCTTGTCTGCGCCCGCTCCCCTGCGCCGCGGCACCTGCTCCGTCGCTGGGCCTGGCACCGCCACCGGCACCGGAATCAACGCCGGCACCGACACTGGCACCGTCCGGCACAAGGCCGTGCCCCACTCTACGCATCCCTGGGAGAAAGGAAGCATCAGGCAAAGCAAAAAGCAGAGGAGGGGAACGCTGGCGGGGTACGATGGCAGGACACGCCGGCACAGCGGGGTACGATGGCAGGACACGCCGGCACAGTGGGGTACGATGGCAGGACACGCCAGCACAGCGGGGTACAATGGCAGGATACGCCGGCACAGCGGGGTCCCCGCCGCCCTCCACACCAGCGCATGGAAAGTGCCGGGACACCACGGCTTCTGCAAAACCCCCGTGCCGTGTCAAGCGAGCCACGGCCCCGCGTCGCTTCACCGGCGAGCGGCAATCCCTGCTCAGCCCCGGCTCCGGCCCCGAAAGCGCAGGGCAGGGGCAGGAAACGCCGGAACGAGCCAAAAAGGCGGCGAGACTCGCACCTCGCAGCACGGGCAGCGCTCGCTTCCCCTGCGAGAGCCCCACCGGCCCCCCGCCGCCGCCGTCAGCCGGCGCGATGGCGGCAGTGACGTCCCTACCTGGGCAGGCAGCCGCGACCCCCGGCAAGGCCGGACCCCGCTACGCTGGGAGCGTCCGGCGACGCCGGCGGGGAGCGGAGCTCGTCAGCCCCCGGCACTTCCTGCACCGCGCTCGCCCGCCAGCAAAACTTCCTGAGCCGGCCGAAGCGGCGGCATGGCCGACACCAAACAGGCGGCCGCCGGCCTCCTTCCGGCCGGAGCGGGATGGCGAGCGGCTCCGGGGGGGATTTTGGGGACCGCCTGGGGCCGAAACGTGGCGATGGGGGGGTCCCGGGGGCTGCTGGGCGCGGGGAGCGGGGGGGTCATACCCTGGCTGCTGCGGTGCAGCAAACGCAGCGAGGTGCTGCGGGGGGGGGGACAGCGGGGACGGGGAGGACAGAAGCTGCGAGCGCTGCTGGCGTCAGCCCCCCGGCCCAGGTCTGCCCTCGTGTCATCCGGCCGCACCGGCGGGCAGTTGGCGGCCGCTCCCCCCCCGCCCCCCCCATCGCGCTCAGCTGCGGTTTGCTGCCTTGGGTGTGGCGAGTTCCTCGGGTCTCAGCGCTGCTCGTGCTGTGGTCGTGGGAGAGGCAGGGCTCTGCCTGCCCACAGTCTGGCAGGCACTGGGGACCCCAACCCGCGTTCCCCCGCACATGTGCCCCCCAAAAAGGATGGGGACAGAGCTGGGGGATCCCTGGGTGACACCCACCCCCCCCAGGACAGTGTGACACTAGTTCCTGGACAAGAGCAGCCACAGCTCCTGTTGTGATTCCCCCCCCCAGGAGACGGGGGGATGTGCTGGGGGCTTGGGGGGCGTGGGTACCCCCCGCACCCACGCCATCACCCCCCACATCACAGCACCCCCTCCCCACTGCCTCAGGACCCCTCCCGGGCTCAGCCCCCCCCACGCAGCCCCCTTACCTCCTCTGGGTCCCGGCCCTGGGGGGCAGCACGGGTGGGCGGCTGGGCAGCGGGGGGGTCTGCAGGGGCTGGTGACGCTTGGCCGGCAGCGGCGGCAGCGGGGGTCTCGCTCCGCTTTCAGCTGGGGGTGAGGGTGGCACGGGGGGGCGGATGTGGGGCGCGGGAGGGGGCTCAGGGCTGCCACCCGTTAGCGATGGGGAGAATTTGAGGGGGGGGCGGCAGCCCACTCTGGGTGGGATGGGTGGGGGCAGCTGGGTGAAGTTCGGACCCCGCTCCGGCGACCCCGCGGGCATCGCCGGGCTCTGGGGTTCCGGCTGCTCCGGCTGCCCCGGCGTCGTCGCGGTGCTGAGGCGGAAGATGTGGCGTTTCATGGGGACGGGTTTCCTGGCGGGGGGCCGGGGGGTCCCGGCGGGTACGGGGGGCTCAGCAAAGGCTTTCTGCAGGCCCAGGAGGATGCGGCGGCGGTGGCCGGGCAGCAGCACTCCCAGCTGGGTGAGGGTCTTGTCCGTCAGCTCCCGGCAGTCCCACACCGTCCGCAGCTCGCTCCGCCGGAAGTTTTCCACGTACTGGTCGAGGTGGAGGGCCGCTAGCCAGGCGGCCACCGGCAGAGACCCCCCCTCCTCCATGGCAGGGGTCCGGCCGCAGAGACCTCGCGCCGCTCAGCGCATCTCCCGCGCCCGCCGAGGCTCAGGACGGCATCAGGACCTGGGAAGGGAGAGAAGCAGGGATGAGCTCGGGGTCAAGATTGATCCTAAACCGGACAGGGAGGGGGGATGGCGATGGGACGCCGAGAGCAGCGCCCCACCGAACCCCGCCACCGCGTCCCTCCCCGCTTCCCGGCCCACCGCTCCGGCACGGCGCCCCTGGTCACCTCGCCGAGCGGCGGGGGTGGGATCCCCCTGCCCTCCCCACCCCCCGGCGGGCAGACGGGCGCGCGTCGGGCAACGGGCGGCCCGCGACGGCGCTGCTGGTGACCCCGGCGCACGTCTTGTTTTGGGGTTTGCCGGAGGCTTTTTTAGACCCGCTGCATGGGAGCCGGAGGATTTCCTGACGCCGTAAACACGCCGGTGGCGAACTCTGCCCGTCAGAGTCACGTTCGCTCTGACTCAGGCAACGCCGGCCCCTCCGGCCGGCGCTCGTGGTTTCGGTCCAGCGGCCACCGCTTCTGCCTCCCCGTCCCCAGCTCGGCTCGGCTGCAGGCCGCAGGAGCCGCGCGTCCACCTCCAGCCGTGGAAGGTGAAACGGGGACCCGGCTGCCTCCTGGCCGGCAGAGGAACCAGCGGCACCCGCGAGCTTCCCGCCGGTCCCAGTAATCCCCAAAATCCCCGAAGCGGGGTAAAACCGAGGGGTTTTACCTCTCGCCCTCTCCCAAGGTGCCACCTTGCCGGGAAGAGGAGGAGGAGGATGCTCACCATGGAGCAGGGGACAAAGCTCGGCCGAGGGACCCAGCGAGTCCCCGGTGTGTCACCGGCGCGCTCCGGCCCTTTGCCCTCACCCGGTAAATCATTCATCGGGGCCTCGCTGCGTTCCCTCCTCCGCCAGTGATCATTTAACGTCTCCCCGAAAAGAGACGGAGAAATTCCCCGAACGGCAGAAATCGCCGAAACCCCGCCGGCTGCTGGGGACCTGGTCAGTGGCGGGGGTCACCCCAGCCCCGGCCCCCTCACCGCGCTTTTCGGCTCCCGAATCCCTGCGCTGCTTACCCACCGCATTCCTGCGCGGGATTAGGCAACGCGGCCAGGCTGTTTTGTAAGAGACTTAAAGGCGGCGTGACGAGGGGCCGGCGAGGGCCGCCAACGGCCCCCGGGACCGGGGAGGCTGCCGGCGAACCGGGAGGATGGGTCGGGATGCCAAAACGTGTCGCGGGCTCGTAGTAGCCAAGGACAGAGCCCCCCTAGCCCGCACCACCCTCGGTCAACCCACGCCGGCGACGGAGGACGCGACCGGGGATGATCCGGGACCGAGGGGCTCAGCCAGCCTCTCTGCTCTCACACGGGGGGGGTTGGATGCTGGAGCTGCCGGAGAGCCGGGTGCGCCACAGGCGGGACACCCCGGACCCCCCCGTGCCGCGGCGACGCGCCCGTCCTTCGCCCGTCGCGCCGCAGCCGCACGTTTCCTGTCCTGCAAACCGCAGGCGAACGGTGACGGGCAGCAGGAGAGCGCGCGGTGGTAACGAGGGCCCGGCCTCGTTAGGTGAACGATGAAGGAGCCGGTGCGTGCCACAGGAAGGGTGGGCTCTGGCCGCGGGCGACAGGCAAACGCAGCTGCCGCCGCCACCGCCGCCCACGAGCGAGAACCGAAAGCGTCGCATCCTCACGCCAAAACTTGGCCGGCTCCGGCAAAGCCCCGATGGCCGCGGAGGCGACCGCGCGCAGCCCCCCGCGCCCCGGCGGCCCTGCGGCACGCGGCTACGTCATCGTTGCCGCTGACGAGGCGCCGGCCAGTCGAGCGGTTTGACCGGGGCCGCCCGGCGCGGCGGTGGCGGAGGTGCGGCGGCCGTCCCCCAATGCCAGCCAGCCGGACCGCGGCCGCCCCGCCGCTCTTCCCGCCCGTCCCTTCGAGGCCACCCACCGCGAGCCGCAGGAAAACCGGCTCAGGAGAGGAAAACCCGCTTCACGGGTCTCGTTCCCATCCCGATTTCTCCTCCGGCACCGGCGACCTGGCGCGCAAAGCCTGCCTACGCCCCGGCGTTCCCCTTTTCCCAGGCCCGTGGGCTCGTTGCAGCGAATCAAAGCGGGCGAAGCACGGTACCTTGGCTCAGCCGCCGGCGGCCAACGGGGCGAGGCGGCCGGCGCGCCCACGGCCCGTGCCCGACTCCCCGGCCGAGGCTTGCGGAGGGGTCTCTGCCCACCCGACGACTTCCTCAAACGCCGCTTCGACGGCCGGGAACTTGCCGAAAAGCTGAGATAGGCGTTACGAGCCCGGCGTTAGGAGGAAGGGGGGGGGGACGTGTTGCAATAACCGTCGCTCGCTCACCGCCGCGCTGCAAGAGCTCACCGGCCGCGGCAAAACCCGCGGTATCTCGGCGCGGCAGAGAAGCGCCGACCGCGACCGCCGTGGGAGAGGAAGAAGCCAGACCCCGGGCGAGCCCCGGCTGACGGCGAGATGGGGCAGGGCCTCGGGCGAGGGAGGAAGGAAGAAACGGGGAGGGTGGTCCCCGGAAAGCTGCGTGGCGCGGCACGGCGCCCCGACGCCGCGGCGGGGTGTCCTGGGGCCGGTGGGACAAGCCGAGCCTCGGCCAGCAGCCACGGCCCCAGGACTCCCACGGACCCCTTGGGAGGGCAGCGAGGCCTCAGGCACGGGGGTCCCGGCGGAGCCAGGCGGCGGGGGGACGCGTGGGGAGGGGGTTACTGAGCCGCCGCGCTCCCGGCTGCGTCGGGCAGCTCAGCCTGGCACCAGCGTGATTTTTACCCAATTCTGCCTAAATTAAGAAAGGATCCTCAGCTGGGAGCGCGGCTGTCCGACATCCCCAGCATCCCGAGGGATGAGCCCGGCCCAGGACCCTTCGCGATTCCCAGACGCTGCGGCGGCCACCACCGCTCTCAGCTGGGAATCGAAAGCGCGGAAACGTGCCGACACGAATCCCCAGCCGGAGGAAAAGGGCCGAAAGCAGAAGCAGGGCGCAGGGGTGGTACCGACCCCCGGCTCCCGGCAGCGCCGCCGCCCCCGCAGACCTCCCACCGAAACCGCTTCACCTCGGCGGGGCCCGGTCGGCTCGGCGGCTGCGGAGCCCTGGCTTCGGGAAGACGGAGCCGTTTCGTTCTCAAGATCCCACGGCGGAGCGCAGGCCGGTAAATGGGACACGCAAATAATATTCAAACGCACTGGCCCCCGGCGGGATTCCGAAATCAAGTCAGATCTTGCAGAGTCGTCAAAATCCAAGGGTGGAAAAGGTTCTCCGGAGCCTCTTCCTGCCGCCGCTGATTCACATCTCCCAGCGCTCCGGGTTCGAGCAGCCGGGACGGCTCCCAGCCTCGCCGCGGGCTGCGCGGGAGGCCTCACCGCCCCGACGCACCCCGCTGCCGCCGGCTGGGACGCCGGCGCTGGGAACCGCCCCAGGGGAGACGTGCGTGGGGATGTGCGGCGTGCACGGAGACGTGGGGGGCACGCGTGGAGATGAGGGGGTGTGTGTGGCGGTGAGGGGCACGCGCGGAGACGTGGGGCGTGCGCGGAGACGTGGGGCGCGCAGTCCGGCGTCCAGGAGCAGTGGGGTGTCGACACAACCCCGTCAACACGCCATCGACACGACGCCGTCGACACGACACCGTGGAGACGACGCCGTCACCTGCCCGTCGCAGGGAGCCGGACGGGGCAGCGCGCAGAGCACCTCCCCTGCGCCAGTGCACAGCGGGAGGAAGGTGATGAGGAGCGGGGGGAGGAGGGCAATGAGGAGGATGATGAGGAAGGCGATGAGGAAGGTGATGAGGAGGGTGAAGAGGAAGGCAATGAGGAGGGCAATGAGGAGGGTGGTGAGGAAGGTAGAGGAGTGTGATGAGGAAGGGGGTGAGGAGGGTGATGAGGAAGGCAATGAAGAAGGTTAGGAGGAGGGGGAGGAGGAGGATGATGAGGAAGGCAATGAAGAAGGTTAGGAGGAGGGGGATGAGGAGGATGATGAGGAAGGCAATGAAGAAGGTTAGGAGGAGGGGGAGGAGGAGGATGATGAGGAAGGCAATGAAGAAGGTTAGGAGGAGGGGGAGGAGGAGGATGATGAGGAAGGCAATGAAGAAGGTTAGGAGGAGGGGGAGGAGGAGGATGATGAGGAAGGCAATGAAGAAGGTTAGGAGGAGGGGGAGGAGGAGGATGATGAGGAAGGCAATGAAGAAGGTTAGGAGGAGGGGGATGAGGAGGATGATGAGGAAGGCAATGAAGAAGGTTAGGAGGAGGGGGATGAGAAGGATGATGAGGAGGGTGATGAGGAGGGCGATGAGGGTGGTGATGAGGAAGGTAAAGAGGAGGCTGCGGGGGCCCAGTGGGCAGGGGGTTCCGCATGTCCCCGCGCCCCCGCCGCTGTTCCCCTCCTTCCCGTGGAGGTCGGACCCGGGAGGGGAAGCGCAGGGGGCCCCGCAGAGCTGGCCAGGAAAGGGGCAGATTCGGCAAAAAACCAGCCCCTGATCCGGGGCAGCACGCGCAGGATGAGGAGGAGGAGGAGGAGGAAGGCCATGCCGGCGTGGGGGGGCACGGCGACACTTTCTAACCTGCGGAGCCCCCAATTATTTTTAGCCTATTTTTGTTTGTTTCCCCTCAAGCGTGGCGTTGGCGCCGTGCCTAGCAGGGGGACGGGCGATGACCCCGGCTCGGGCCCCCCCCTGCCGGATTCCGCCGGCTTTTGGGTGGGGGGAGAGGGGACGCGGGGCGTGGGGGGTGCAGAAACCCGTTGTCGCTAAAAATAACCCTGATCCTGACGTCCCGGCCCAGCACGGCCCCACGGCCGGCTGCGCGGAGCCTGGAAAACCGGCAGCTCCGGGAAAGGCCTTCACCCCGACACCCGTCCCGGCGCCCCGGATTTTTGGGGCGAAACGCCAAAAATTGGAAGGGCGGCCCCCGCAAACGCCCTCCCCGCCGTGCAGCCGGCGTCAGCGCGAGCGCGGTCCCGGCGGCGACGCGAGGCGAGAAGCCGAGTCGCCGTTACCGCAGGCCGAAGCGGCGAGCGTCCCGGTCGGGGCCGGCCGGCAGCGGCAGCGCGTGCCGGAGCGATCCTTCGGGATCTGGCGGACGTACCGGGAGGTGGTGAGGAGGAGGAGGAGGAGGAAGGCGAGAGAAAGGCGGCGGCGGCGGCATCGCTCGGCGGCGTTGGCGGCGACGGGCGCTGCTGGCAGGGATCCTGGCAGCGCCGGCGGAGTCGCAGCTGCCGGCGCTGTTTGGCCGTGAACTGGGACGCTGTTTGGCCGTGAACTGGGACGCGCTGGGACGGCTCGCGAACAGAAAACAAATCCGGCAGGCGGGCCCTGGGCGTCGCGCTCCCCCCAGCCTTCGTCCCGTCCTCACGGCTGGGACCCCCAGGAGATGGGGGGTGAGCTGGGGAGTACTGGGATTGAACTGGGGGGCACTGGTGTGAGCTGGGGAGCACTGGGGGTGAGCTGGGTTATACTGGGATTGAACTGGGGAGTACTGAGTTGAGGTGTAGTGGGGGTGAGCTGGGGCATACTGGGGGTAAGCTGGGGCATACTGGAGGTGAGTTGGGGTATACTGGGATTGAACTGGAGTGTACTTGGGATGAGCTGGGGAATGCTGGGGTTGAGCTAGGATACACTGGGGGTGAGCTGGGATGTACTGGGATTGAACTGCGGAGTACTGGGGTCGAACTGGAGTGTACTGGGATTGAGCTGGGGAGTACTGGGCTTGAACAGGGGTTGAGCTGAGGCACACAAGGATTGAACTGGAGTATACAGAGGTTGAACTGGAGTGTACTGGGGTTGAATTGGAGTGAGCTGGGGAGTACTGGGATCGAACTGGAGTGTACTGGGGAGTGCTGGGATTGAACTGGGGCAGACTGGGAGCAGGCAGTCTCCCCCCACCCTGCGCAGGCCCAGGCTTGTTCCCGCCCGGAGCTTTGGCCGCCTGAGGGATCCGGATCCGGACGAGGGGAAAACCGCCGGGACTTCCCAAATAATTCCATGGGTGGGGCTGGGGAATTTCCTTTTTTTTCTCCCAGTATCCCCACTCCGCAGGCGCTGGGAGCCATGGCATCCCCCCACTCCCAGCATCCCTACACCCAGTATCCCCGCTCCCCATAGCCGTCGCATCCCATCCCTGCTCCCAGTGTTCTCTCTCCCAGTATCCCCGCTCCCAGTATCCCCGCTCCCAGTATCCCACTCCCCAGAGCCGTCGCATCCCATCCCTGCTCCCAGTGTTTTCTCTCCCAGTATCCCTGCTCCCAGTATCCCTGCTCCCAGTATCCCACTCCCCAGAGCCGTCGCATCCCATCCCTGCTCCCAGTGTTCTCTCTCCCAGTATCCCTGCTCCCAGTATCCCTGCTCCCAGTATCCCACTTCCCAGAGCCGTCGCATCCCATCCCTGCTGCCAGTGTTCTCTCTCCCAGTATCCCCGCTCCCAGTATCCCTGCTCCCAGTATCCCACTCCCCAGAGCCATCGCATTCCATCCCTACTCCCCGTATTCTCTCTCCCAGTATCCCCGCTCCCAGTATCCCTGCTCCCAGTATCCCACTCCCCAGAGCCGTCGCATCACCCCACTCCCAGCATCGCCCCAGGACTGGGGATCCCCTGCCCCCCCCCTCGCTCTGTGCACCCCAAAACCTCCCAGAGCCCCAAACGCCAGGGGTGCGTCCCCCCAGCACCCCGGGAGGGTGCCCCGTTGCTGGGGGGCGTGCGGGGGTGCTGCGTTTTTTAGGATTTTTGGCGAACAGCGGCGGGACGGGATGGGACGGGACCGGACGGGAGGGGAGGATGAAAGAAGCCACCAGATTTGGGGGGGGGGGGGGCTGTGCCCCATTTGGCACCCTCAACTGGGGGCACCGGTGTGCCCCCCCGGCCGAACCCGCAGGACAGAGGCTGCGCCCCCCCAGATTTCTCTCTTTTATTCCTAAATAATCAGCTCCGCTACGAGGTACAAAATCTTCCTCCCCCCGCCGCGCCCCCCCGCCTCGCCCCGATAAATTGGGGTGGGGGGCGCGGGGAGCGCGGCCGGGGAGCGGCTCCCAAAATCCCGATTCAAGGCCTCGAACTGTGGCGCAGAAAGCGCTGGGACACCCAGCCGGCGGCCCCCCGCCTGGAAGTGGGGGGGGGACACCCCCCAGAGCTCCCCCCCAGTCCATCTGGAGGTGCTGAGAGCCCCCCAACACACCTGGAGGAGCCAGGAGACCCCCCCAGTACATCTGGAGGGGCCGGGACCCCCACAAATCCCCCCCAACACACCTGGAGGTGCCAGAAACCCCCAAGACCCCCCCCTCCAGAACATCTGGAGGTGCTGGGAGCCCCCCAACACGCGTGCCGGGACCCTCCAAGCTCCCCCGAATCTGCCCGGAGGCGCAGGGCCCGCCCCCCCTGCTGCTCCCCAAGCCCCCCCTGCATGCTTGGACAAGCCGGGAGCCCCCCAAGCCCCCCCCCCCCAGCAAGCCTGGAGGTACTGGGAGCCGCCCACCTCGACACAGCTGGAGGCGCAGGGCCCCCCCACGCTGGGGGGTCCGTGAGGGGCGGGGGTCCCGCGGGAAGCAGGCGGTTCCGTAAGAGAGGAGATGGGGAAAGGGCTGGGGGGCCCCCCCAAGACCCCCCCTAGAGCTGAAGGGCACTTTGGGTTTGCCCCCCACCACCCCAGCTTCCCAAACTCAGGGCGGGGGGGGCCGGCAGCCGGGGTCCCGAGCCGAACGCCGCGGAATTGCACCGACGGCGGGGCTGGGGGGACGGGGGGGGGGGAGGGCACACGAGGGGCCGAAGACCCCCGGGGTGGGGGGGGCTCAGTTGACGCTGTCCTCGTCGCTGGCCTCACCGCGCTCGTCGCCGGCCTCGGCCAGGGCGCTCTCGTCGATGTTCTCCAGGGAGTCGGCGTGCTGCAGCGCCAGCTCCGACAGCCGCAGCGCTGGCAGCCGGCTCTGCTCCGGGAAAAGCCAGGGCTTGAAACCGGGATCGTGCTTCAGCTTCCAGGCGGGGTACTTCAGGCAAGCCTTGTACATCCTCTTCATCGCCTGGGAGGAAGGCCGCGTCACGGCGGGGGGTCTGGGGAGGGGGCACGCCGGGTTCCCCCCCCGCCCGCCACGCCGCCACCCGCTCACCTTGGGGGCCAGGAGCTGCGAGGATTTGTTCACCACCCACTTCGGCAGGGAGCCTGCGCGGGACAAGAGGAGCCGGGGCTGGGATCGGCAACGCCAACGCCAGGCGCGGGACCACCGGGACCACCGGGACCACCGGGACGGCAACGCCAGCACCCCCCGCCCTGGTCACCCCGGTCACCTTCCTCAGGGACATCCGTCCGGGGAGGGGACAGGGCGAGCAGGGGGGACAACCGAGGGAAATCAGGGTTCAACCCATCCCGCTGCTTCGGGGTGACAGACCCCCACCCGCAGGGTGACAGGGCCCCTAACTGGAGGTGATAGACCCCCAACCGCAGGGTGACAGACCCCCAACCAGAGGGTGACAGACCCCCAACCGCAGGGTGACAGACCCCTAACCACAGGGTGACAGACCCCCACCTGCAGGGTGACAGACCCCCCAACCACAGGGTGACAGACCCCCACCCGCAGGGTGACAGACCCCTAACCACAGGGTGACAGACCCCCACCCGCAGGGTGACAGACCCCCCAACTGCAGGGTGACAGAGCCCCACCGCACAGACCCCCACCCGCAGGGTGACAGACCCCCACCCGCAGGGTGACCATCCGCAAGGGCAGGGCTGGGGTGGGCTGAGCCCTGGGGCGCGGGAGCGGGGGTCCCCCCCTTCCTTTTGAGGGTCTCCCCTTACTCCCGGGGGCCCCCCGTACCTCTGGGGTCCACCTGTGCCAGGTAGGTGATGGTGCAGCTCTTGGCTCCCGTCCCCTCGATGAGGTACCCGGTCTGGATGGAGACGGCTCGCACCATGTCCTTGCGGGGGGGGTACTTCTGTGGGGCGGGGCGGGGCGGGGGGGAGGTGAGCCGGGGGCCCGGGGGGCAGCGTGGGGCACAGCCAGCCCCCCGCCCCGCGCCCCCCGGACTCACGGGGTGTTTGACGGAGTAGTTCATGATGATGTAGTCGGAGCCCATGGGCAGCCAGGAGCGCAGCGTCACCACGTCCCGGTTCTTCAGGGGCTTGGGGCACCTCCCTGGGGACGGCGGCGGCGTGGGGCTGGGGACACCGCTCTGGGGTCCACGCCTGCCCCCCAGCCCCTCCCAAACCGGTACCCGGGCTCCTCCCAGCGCGCCCCCCCTCCCCAGGCCCCCTCCTCACAGGCGTAGTAGCCCACGTCGGAGTTGACGGTCAGCTTGCCGATGTCGAAGGTCTCGATGACGTTGGTGTCCCATTTTTTCCGGTACTCGATGTCATGCAGGACGTCGTAGAGCGTCTCCGCCGCCACGTCCTTGCACTCCATCCTGCACTGCACGGGGGGGAGAAATCGTCCCAGGTGGGAGGGCGGCCGCGGGGACCCCCGGGTGGGACGGTCACCAGCCCCTCTGCGACCCCCAGGCCCCGGGTGGTTGGGGGTCAGGACCCCCGGTCCCTCCAGCCGGAGCCGCGGTTGGGCCCTTCCCGTCGGATCGGTTTTAGGGCGAAGGAGCTGCGGGCACCGGAGACCCTGACCCCGGAAAGGGGAACGGCAGCGCCCGGCGTCTCCACGGGGGCCATCCCTGCCCCACGGAGCTCGTCCCTGCCCCACGGAGCCTGTCCCCAAATCAACAGAGCCCATCCCTGCCCCACGGAGCTCATCCCTGCCCCACGGAGCTCATCCCTGCCCCACGGAGCCTGTCCCCAAATCAACAGAGCCCATCCCTGCCCCACGGAGCTCGTCCCTGCCCCACGGAGCCATCCCCGCCCCACGGAGCCTGTCCCCAAATCAACAGAGCCCATCCCTGCCCCACGGAGCTCGTCCCTGCCCCACGGAGCCTGTCCCCAAATCAACAGAGCCCATCCCTGCCCCACGGAGCTCGTCCCTGCCCCACGGAGACCGTCCCCAAATCAACAGAGCCCATCCCTGCCCCACGGAGCTCGTCCCTGCCCCACGGAGCCATCCCTGCCCCACGGAGCCTGTCCCCAAATCAACAGAGCCCATCCCTGCCCCACGGAGCTCGTCCCTGCCCCACGGAGCCTGTCCCCAAATCAACAGAGCCCATCCCTGCCCCACGGAGCTCGTCCCTGCCCCACGGAGACCGTCCCCAAATCAACAGAGCCCATCCCTGCCCCATGGAGTCCGTCCCCAACCCCACGGAGACCGTCCCCAAATCAACAGAGCCCATCCCTGCCCCACGGAGCTCGTCCCTGCCCCATGGAGCCATCCCTGCCCCACAGAGACCGTCCCCAACCCCATGGAGCCCGTCCCCAACCCCACGGGGACCGCTCCCCCGTGCCAGCATCACACCCCCGCCACGCGAGCTTCCATTCGGCCAAAGACTCGGGAGGGGGACAGCCTCACCGGGCGGTTTCGGGGAGCGCAGCCCCCAGGTGACGCACTTGGGGGTCACGTCACCGCTCCCCACCCGCGCCCGGGCACCCCGGCACCGCGCCTGCCGGCCCGCACGCGACAGCCGCTCCGGTTTGTTCCCAAAGCCGTGCCCGCGCGGGCAGGACCGGCCGGGTGACTCGTGTCACCTGCGGCCCGCGGGCGGCTCGGGTCCCCACGGGTGCCAGGGGCGGGGGGGTCTCACCGGGAGAGGGGCCGGTGCCAGCCGGGAAGCGTCCCGAGCGCCGCACGCCCCAGCCCTCAGCCAATATTGACTCTGACGTCTACGGGGCGAGGAGGAGGAGGAGGAGGAGGAAATAAGGCCAAGAGCAGGGAGGCGAAGGCGAGGGGGGTGAGGGGCTGCCCCCCCCCCGCCCTCCCTGCCCCCGGGATTTTGCAGGGAAGGGGCTCAGCTCTGTGCCGGGCCGGGGGCTGCGGAGGAAAAGCCGCCGGTGCCGGGGCTGTGCCGGGCTGTGGGACCCCCAAAATGGAGGAAAACACCTGGGGGGGGGGGGGTCACTTCAACCCCTCGCCTTGTAATTTTGGGGGGCCGAGGCTCTGCCGGCATGGCACCCCCTGGGGCGCAGGCCCGAGGGCAGGCAAACCCCGCGTCCTGCCGAGGAATCGGCTCCGGGTGGCGGCAGGTGCCGGCGGCGCAACCGCATTCCCGGGCTCCGAAAACAGGTTAGGCCAGAGCCGAGTCCCGTCCCCCCCCCGGCTGCCGCCCCAAAACGGGGCAAGACCTCCGGGTTCCGCGGCAGCGCGGGGAAAACAGGGAGGAAAACAGGAAAAAATCACCTCGGGGGGAGGCTGCGGGTGCCGGGCGCGGGTGGGCGGCCCCCAGCCCCTTCGCCCCACGGCGGGGTGGGGGGGGGCGAAGGCGCCAGCTGGGCGTTGCGGTGCCACGTCAGCCGTGCCACGCGTGCCGGGGCGGCGGCACCAAAGCCGGCGGGAGCATCCTGCCCCGGGCCGGGGTTGGGTTTGGGTGCCGCTAGGAACCCCCCCCCGTCACGGACCCCGGCACCAACGGTGCGGGGAGCGGAGGTGGCACGGGGACGGCCCCCGGGGTAAACGGGGACTTTGGCCTTTTGGGGACAAAGAGACTCGGCGACGGCGTGGAACCGAGCAGCGCCCCAAACCCCGGCTCCCCCCGGCTCCGGGACCCCCGCGAGCGAGCGAGGGGTGGCTCCGGGTGCCGAGCGAGCCGTGGCGGGTGCCGGAACAGGCACCACCGAGGGGTGCTGGCAGACGTGGCACAGCCGGGACGGCGGGGGCAGGCAGGGGACGCACCCCCCAGCCACACGCGGCCCGACTCTGCCAGGCCGGGGAGCGAGTCCGTGGCGGGAGCCGGTGCTGCCGCCAGCACCCCAGGGACGCCGGCGCTGCCGGCGTGGCTCGCCGGCGCGGTTGCTGCAGAGCAGTGCACAAGCAGGCCGCGCCGCCGTCACCGTCGCCGTCACCGGTGGCTGCCAGGCCTCGGCGCGGCGGCCAGGGCCGTGGAAGCCGTCGCGGCCGGGTGACGGTGCCGGCAGGGACGGGGACACCGGCCAACCCGGCCGGAAGCCAGCCAGAGCCCCCGGCGTGGCACGGTGGCCCGCGGCCAGCGGCAACCCCAGGCCGGTGTCGCTCCTGTCCCAAGTTTTCCCTTTTGGTTCCTGACGCCCGGAACCCGGCACCGAGGGAAGGGGACACGGGGAGCAGAGGGGGTGGCAGGGCTGCCGCGAGGGGGTGTGGGGCAGGGAGGGCACCCGCCCTGTCCCTGGGGTCCCTGCGTGTCCCCTACACCCCAGGGTGCTGGGCCTCGCTGCTCCCACTCACCCCGGGGTCCCCAGTCGCCGTGGGGTCCCCTCTCACCGCAGGGTGTCACATCACCCCAGTGTCCTCACTCACCTCCAGCCCCTCCTCGCCCCCCAGCCCCCACTCCCCCGGGTCCCCGCTCCCCCCAGGTCCCCGCTCCCCCTCCGGGTCTGCACTCCCCTCCCAGCTCCCTGCTCCCGCCAGGACCCCTCTCTTCCCAGCTCCCCCCCCGGATCCCCACTCCTCTCAGGGTCCCCTCTCCCTCCCGGCGCCCCCAACTCCACCAGGATCCCAGCTCCTTCCCAGATCCCCATTCCCCCCCTCGGGTCCTCACTCCCCCCAGATCCCCACTCTCCCCCTGGATCCCCTCTCCCTCCCAAATCCCCACTCCCCCCAGGGATCGTCCCCCTTCCTCTACCCCCCACTCCCCCCAGGGTCCCCACTCCCTCCCAGTGCCCCCAGTCCCCCTATGGTCTCCACTTCCCCCCCCAGATCCCCTCTCCCTTTGGTCCCCTCTCCCCCCCAGATCCCCACTCCCCTCGGGGTCCCCCCTCCCTCCTGGCCCCCACTCCCCCCAAATCCCCACTCCCCTCGCGGTCCCCTCTCCCTCCCAAATCCCCACTCCCCCCAAATCCCCACTCCCCCCAGGGTCCCCACTCCCTCCCGGTGCCCCCAGTCCCACTATGGTCTCCACTCCCCCCCCCCCCAGATCCCCTCTCCCTTTGGTCCCCTCTCCCCGCCGGTGCCCCCACTCCCCCCAAATCCCCATTCCCCGCGGGGTCCCCTCTCCCTCCCGGCCCCCCACTCCCCCCAAATCCCCACTCCCCTCGGGGTCCCCTCTCCCTCCCGGCCCCCCACTCCCCCCAAATCCCCACTCCCCTCGGGGTCCCCTCTCCCTCCCGGCCCCCCACTCCCCCCAAATCCCCACTCCCCTCGGGGTCCCCTCTCCCTCCCGGCCCCCCACTCCCCCCAAATCCCCACTCCCCTCGGGGTCCCCTCTCCCTCCCGGCTCCCCGCTCCCCCCAGATCCCCACTCCCCTCGGGGTCCCCCCTCCCTCCCGGCTCCCCGCTCCCCCCAAATCCCCACTCCCCTCGGGGTTCCCCCCTCCCCCAGCACCGGGGGGTCTCACCTTGATCTTGTGCAGGGAGCGCTCGGGCTGCAGCAGCTGGACCCAGACGGCCACCCCCCCCTTGCAGTAGGTCGGGCTCCAGCCCCGCTCCGCCTGGCACTCGGCCCGGAACGCCCCGAAGTCCCGGTCGTCGGGGATCTGCACGCTGTCGCGACCGGACATGGCGCCGGGACAGCCCCCCCCTCCTCCTCCTGCCCGCCCCCCCCCGCACATCGACCGCCAGCGGGGCCGCGGCGGGAGCGGCGGGAACGGCGGCGGCGGGAACGGCGCGAGCGGCAGCGGCAGCGGCACCGGCACCGGCAGCGGCAGCGGCAACGGCGGGGAGCGGCCCCGCCCGCTGCGCGGTGCGCGATGGGCACGGGGCGGGGCCGGGGGGGGCGGGGGGAGACCGGGGAGGGGACCGGGGGTGGGGGGGGCACCGGGGCACGGGGCGGGTACGGGGAGACCGGGGGTGAAAGCGGTCGCGGGGGGGGGGACACCGAGGGGGGACAGAGAGCGGGGGGCAGCGGGGCACGGGGGTGGGGACCGGCGCGGGGGGCACTGAGGCACCGGGAGGGGCGGGGGGGAGATCCCGGAGGGGAGGAGCCCGGGGGCGGGGCGGGGCGGGGGCAGACCGGGGGGCGCACGGTACAGGGGGGCTAGCACACCCCCCCGCATGCACGCCCCCGTGCACACCCCCCGTGCACGCACGCCCCCGTGCACACCCCCTGCACACCCGTGACCACGCCTGCGCACACACACGGGTGCACACAGGTGCACACGCATGTCCCCGCCTGCACACACACATGGGTGCACACACATGTCCCCGCCTGCACACACACATGGGTGCACACACATGTCCCCGCCTGCACACACACATGGGTGCACACGCATGTCCCTGCCTGCACACACACACAGGTGCACACACATGTCCCCGCCTGCACACACACACACATGGGTGCACACGCATGTCCCTGCCTGCACACACACACACAGGTGCACACGCATGTCCCCGCCTGCACACACACATGGGTGCACACGCATGTCCCCGCCTGCACACACACACACAGGTGCACACGCATGTCCCCGCCTGCACACACACACACAGGTGCACAGGCATGTCCCCACCTGCACACACACACAGGTGCACACGCATGTCCCCGCCTGCACACACACACACAGGTGCACACGCATGTCCCCGCCTGCACACACACACACAGGTGCACAGGCATGTCCCCACCTGCACACACACACAGGTGCACACGCATGTCCCCGCCTGCACACACACACACAGGTGCACACGCATGTCCCCACCTGCACACACACACACAGGTGCACACGCATGTCCCCGCCTGCACACACACATGGGTGCACACGCATGTCCCCGCCTGCACACACGCACAGGTGCACACGCATGTCCCTGCCTGCACACACACGGGTGCACACACATGTCCCCGCCTGCACACACACATGGGTGCACACGCATGTCCCTGCCTGCACACACACACACAGGTGCACACACATGTCCCCGCCTGCACACACACATGGGTGCACACGCATGTCCCCGCCTGCACACACGCACAGGTGCACACGCATGTCCCTGCCTGCACACACGCACAGGTGCACACAAGTGCACACGCATGTCCCTGCCTGCACACACACATGGGTGCACACGCATGTCCATTTCTGCAGGCACACATACACACGGCTGCACACGCCTGTCCCTGCCTGCACACACACAGGTGTGCACACGCCTGTCCCTGCCTGCACACACACAGGTGTGCACACGCCTGTCCGTTTCTGCAGACGCACACACGCACATGGGTGCACACGCAGTCACCCCCGCACCCCCACGGAACTGGGGAACCCAGCTGGAGAACTGGGGGAGCGGGGCTGGGGAACTCAAGGAGCCAAGCTGGGGGAACTGGGAGGACTGGACTGGGGAACTGGGGGTAATGGGCTGGGGAACTGGAGTAGCTGGTCTGGGGAACTGGGGGTAATGGGCTGGGGAACTGGGAGGACTGGACTGGGGAACTGGGGGTAATGGGCTGGGGAACTGGAGTAGCTGGACTGGGGAACTGGGGGTAATGGGCTGGGGAACTGGGGGAGCTGGACTGGGGAACTGGGGGTAATGGGCTGGGGAACTGGAGTAGCTGGACTGGGGAACTGGGGGGACTGGGATGGGGAACTGGGGGAGCTGGGTTGGAGAACTGGGGGAGCTGGCTTGGGGAACTGGGGGGACTGGACTGGGGAACTGGGGGTAATGGGCTGGGGAACTGGAGGAGCTGGACTGGGGAACTGGGGGAACTGGGATGGGGAACTGGGGGAGCTGGGTTGTGGAACTGGGGGGACTGGGGGAACTGGGCTGGAGGAACTGCAAGGACTGGGGGAGTGGGACTGGGGGAACTGGGGGGACTGGGGGGGACTGGTCTGAGGAACTGGGGGGACTGGGTTTGTGCAGCGCCTCCCGTACCGGGCGTGAGGGGCGCCCCCCAGCCCCCTCCCCTCTCCCCCCACCGCCTTCGCGCCCCACGGCTCCGGGGGCGCTGAGCCGGCAGCGGGGGGACCCTGCCCCTGCCCCCCGCCCCACCTCCCGGCACGGCTCCCGCCAGCGGAGCGCCGAGCTCGACCGGCCGGGTGCACGGCTCGACAGCTCGGCACGGCTCGGCACAGCTCGGCACGGCTCAGCACGGCTCGACACGGCTTGACACGGCTCAACGCGGCTCAGCACAGCTCAGCATGGCTTGGCACAGCTCGGCACGGCTCGGCACGGCTCGACACGGCTTGACACGGCTCAACGCGGCTCAGCACAGCTCAGCATGGCTTGGCACAGCTCGGCACGGCTCGACAGCTCGGCACGGCTCGGCACGGCTCGGCACGGCTCAGCACAGCTCAGCATGGCTTGGCACAGCTCGGCACGGCTCGACAGCTCGGCACGGCTCGACACGGCTCAGCACAGCTCAGCACAGCTCAGCATGGCTTGGCACAGCTCGGCACGGCTCGACAGCTCGGCACGGCTCGACATGGCTCAGCACAGCTCAGCACAGCTCAGCATGGCTTGGCACAGCTCGGCACGGCTCGGCACGGCTCGACACGGCTTGACACGGCTCAACGCGGCTCAGCACAGCTCAGCATGGCTTGGCACAGCTCGGCACGGCTCGGCACGGCTCGACACGGCTTGACACGGCTCAACGCGGCTCAGCACAGCTCAGCATGGCTTGGCACAGCTCGGCACGGCTCGACAGCTCGGCACGGCTCGGCACGGCTCGGCACGGCTCAGCACAGCTCAGCATGGCTTGGCACAGCTCGGCACGGCTCGACAGCTCGGCACGGCTCGACACGGCTCAGCACAGCTCAGCACAGCTCAGCATGGCTTGGCACAGCTCGGCACGGCTCGGCACGGCTCGACACGGCTTGACACGGCTCAACGCGGCTCAGCACAGCTCAGCATGGCTTGGCACAGCTCGGCACGGCTCAACAGCTCGGCACGGCTCGGCACGGCTCGGCACGGCTCGACACGGCTCAGCATGGCTTGGCACAGCTCGACACGGCTCAGCACGGTTCGACACGGCTTGACACGGCTCAACGCGGCTCAGCACAGCTCAGCATGGCTTGGCACAGCTCGGCATGGCTCGACACGGCTCAGCACGGCTCGGCACGGCTCGACACGGCTCAGCACAGCTCAGCATGGCTTGACACATCTCGGCACGGCTCGACAGCTCGGCACGGCTCGGCACGGCTCGACACGGCTCAGCACAGCTCAGCATGGCTTGACACAGCTCAGCATGGGTCGGCATGGCTTGGCACAGCTCGACATGGCTTGGCACAGCTCGGCACGGCTCGACAGCTCAGCACAGCTTGGCACAGCTCGGCACAGTTCAGCATGGTTCAGCATGGTTTGGCATGGCTCAACATGGCTTGGCATGGCTTGGCATGGTTCAACATGACTTGGCACGGCGTGGCTCAGCTTGGCATGGTTCAACATGACTTAGCACGGCGTGGCTTGGCACGGTTCAGCACGGCTCAGCATGGCTCGGCACAGCTCGGCACGGCACAGCACAGTGCAGTTCAGCACAGCTCGACATGGCTTGTCATGGCTTAGCATGGCTCGACACAGCTCGACACGGTTCAGCATGGCTCCACACGGTTCAGCACGGCTCCGCACAATTTGGCACGGCTCAGCACAGCTCGGCACAGCTCGGCACAGCTCCGCACGGCTCAGCGTGGTTCTGCACAGTTCGGCACGGCTCGGCACGGCTCAGCACGCGTTGGCACGGCTCAGCGTGGTTCTGCACAGTTCGGCACGGCTCGGCACAGCTCGGCACAGCTCCGCACGGCTCAGCGTGGTTCTGCACAGTTCAGCACGGCTCGGCACGGTTCGGCACGCGTTGGCACGGCTCAGCGCAGCAGCACCAGTGTCAGCCCCGCGCTCAGCTCACGCCCACGCGTGCATCCGCACACGCGTGAGCTGTACGTGCGCGCGCAGCTGTGATGCAGACACACACATGCACACACACGTGCACTCACACACAGGCATGTTCGCACACAGGCACATCCGTGGCTGCACAGCCATGACTGACACGCGTGCGTGCACACACTCGTGCACTCATGCGCACATGAACGCACGCACACGCACATGCACACACGCAGGTGCGCTTATGCATGTAAACACACAAGCAGGTGCACACAGGTGCGCTCACACGTGCATGCACACAGCAACGTGCATTGCACACACGCGTGCACTAGTACGCAGGCATGCACACACACTCACAGGCACGTACATGCATGCACAGTCGTGACTGACACGCACGCATGCACACGCACGTGCACTCATGCACACGTGGATTCACGCACATGCACACACATGGGTGTGCCCGCATGCACAGGAACGTGCTCACGCGCACGCGTAGGTGCGTGCCTGCTTGTGTGAGTGCACGTGTGTGCATGCGTGTGCGCTCCTCTGTGCGTGCCTGCATGTTTGCGCGTGCATGTGTGCGTGCACATCCCTCTGCGTGCATACACGCACGCAAGGTGTGCGTGCATGCGTGCGTGCAAGGGCACGTGTGTCAGTGCATGTGTGCGCGCACACCTGTGTGTTTGCATGTCTCTGCGTGCGTGCACGTGTGTGTGAGCGCACGTGTGTGTGCACGCACACGTGTGAGCGTGCACGTGTGAGCGTGCACGTGTGTGTGAGCGTACGTGTGTGTGCACGCACACGTGTGAGCGTGCACGTGTGTGTGCACTTTCATGTGTCTGCCAGTATGTGAGTGCACGTACATGCAGGCACACGCGCGCATTTGCTCACACGCGTGCGCACACACAGTCACAGGCATGTCTGCACGCGTGTGCGCGCACGCCTGCGTGTGCACGTGGCTGTGTGCATGCATGGGAGCGCACTCAGGCGCATGCGTGTTCACGTGTGTCTGTGCGTGCACGCGTGTGAGCGCACCTGCCCGTGCGCAGGCGGGGCCGGGTCTCGAACCCGGGGCCTTCCCCTTTCCCCCACCCCGCGTGCGGGGGCGGCCGGCGCCGCTTTCCCAGCATGCCCCGGGGCGGGCGCGGCCTTGCCGCGGTGCCCCCTGGGGGTTGTAGTCTTCGAAAGCAGTGACAGCGCGGCGGCGGGTGAGGCGAGGACTACATCTCCCGGCAGGCCTTGCGCGCGACCCCGCGCAGACGCGCTGAGCGTGCCGGGCAGCCGGCGGCCGCCATCTTGATTCTCCGGTCCTAGCGGCGGAGGTTGGGGGGCGGGGGGGGGGGGTGACAGGGTGCGAGCGGCGGGAGCGCGGGGGTGGGGGGACCATGCTGGCCTCCCTGGCGTCCCGCCCGCCGCCCCCGGGGCTGGCGCGGCTCCTCCGAGCGCGGCCGTGGCTCTCGCCTTCACGGGCGGCCGACGGCGTTCCGCCGGTGACTGAAGGCACCGGCACGGGGGGGGCGCGGCTGCTGCCGCCGGCTTCGGCCGCCAGGGGGCGCCACGGGCCCGCAGCGCCCGGCGCGGGGCTGCCATGGCCGGGCCAGGCCGGGGGGGGGCGGCGGCCGGGCCCGGGCCGGGGGGGATCCCCGTTAGCAGTGGGGCCGGGCCTGGGGGGCTGCCCCTTAGCAGTGGGCCCGGGCCGGGGGGGCTCCCCCGTAGCAGTGGGGCCGGGCCGGGGGGGAGCCCCCTTAACAAGGGGTCCAGGCCTGGGGGGAGCCCCCTTAACAAGCGGTCCAGGCCTGGGGGGCTCCCCCGTAGCAGTGGGGCTGAGATTGGGGGGCTCCCCCTTAGCAGTGGGCCCGGGCCGGGGGGGCTCCCCCGTAGCAGTGGGGCCGGGCCGGGGGGGAGCCCCCTTAACAAGGGGTCCAGGCCTGGGGGGAGCCCCCTTAACAAGCGGTCCAGGCCTGGGGGGCTCCCCCGTAGCAGTGGGGCTGAGATTGGGGGGCTCCCCCTTAGCAGTGGGCCCGGGCCGGGGGGGCTCCCCCTTAGCAGTGGGGCCGGGCCTATGGGGCTCCCCCCAAGGAATGGGGCCAGGCCTTAGGGGCTCCCCCTTAGCAATGGGGCCAGGCCCCAGGGGCTCCCCCCTAGCAGTGGGGCCAGGCCTTAGGGGCTCCCCCTTAGCAGTGGGGCCGGGCCTGGGGGGAGCCCCCTTAGCAGTGGGGCCGGGCCTATGGGGCTCCCCCCAAGGAATGGGGCCAGACCTTAGGGGCTCCCCCCAAGGAATGGGGCCAGGCCTTAGGGGCTCCCCCCTAGCAGTGGGGCCAGGCCTTAGGGGCTCCCCCTTAGCAATGGGGCCAGGCCTTAGGGGCTCCCCCCTAGCAGTGGGGCCAGGCTCAGAGGACACCCCCATAGATAGGGGCCCAGGCCCAAAGGGGACCCCCACAGCGGAGGGGCCGCGGCTGCAGACCCCCAGGCCGCCCACCGCCGCTGGCTGCGCGGTGCCGGTACCGTCCGGCCTCACGCCGTCCCTGGGAGAGCCGGCGGCCTGGTCCCCGGGTGCCGAGCGGCGCTGCCGTCGCGGAGGAGACCCCGGCGGGCGTCGGAGCGGGACCGGGAGCTGCCCCCCGGGAGCCGCGGTGCCTGTCCTCCTCGCTGCGCTGGCCTACTGCTACGTCAGGGACCGCCTGTCCAAGGGTGACTATCGCCGCGCCGCCAGCCCGGGGGTGGGACGGGGCGGGGGGCCCTCCTCCGCGATGGAGCCTGCCTGGGAAGCCTTCTGGGAAAAGCCTTCCTCCCAGAGGCGTGCTGGGCCGCGGTGGACACCCAGGCTCTCGCGTAGCGCGAAGATAACATGGTTTTCATCTCCCTCGCTGTGGGAAGGAAGCAGCTGGCGGGTGACCGCGAGCCCTCGACGCCGCGGCGTTAGGCTGGGCTGTGGAAAGGCTGAGGAGCGAGCGGAAGCGCGTGGGCCGGTCCCGGGGACCCGTCGGGGTGCGGTGTGTGTGCTTTGGTGGGTGGGTAGCCGTAGGTTTGCGCCACACGCGGGGTTCGCGTTGGGGAGCGCTCGGGGTGCGGTCCTGCGCTTGGCCTCTGCGCCCCAGGTCGTCACCGCCCCGCTTTCCTGCCGCGGGACGGGAGACGGAGCGGCCTCCTTGGTGGCGGTACTGGGCGGGGTGCTGGTGGTACTGGGGGGGTGCTGGCGGAGCCGAGAGGTGTTGGCTGCTCTGCCGCGTGCCGGGAAACGCTCAGCTGGGCGAGGCCGGGATCCGGGCTCGGGATGAGCTCTGGAAGAGGAGATGGCGTGGGCGCGAAGGGAGCCTTCCCCTCGCACTGCGGCGCCTTCGCCCCGAACCAGCGCTCGCTGCTCACGGGTTTGGGCTTGCTGGTGACACAGGAGGGGCTGTCACTTCGGAGCAGGACACTTACGCGGTGGCTTGAGGCCCCTCGGAGGTCGGTTTCCCTGTGAGTAACGCGCCGAGAGCTGCGCTGGGCTGCCGGGTTGGCCGCCCAGGAGGTTTCACCGTCGTTATGGGGGATTTTGTGTAATTAGTGCTCAGGCAAAGTGCAAGACCAAGGTCTGGCTTTGTGGCGGGAGCCACTTTGTGGACTGGTTAGCGCTTAGAGCCGGGCGGCCGGGGGACAGAGCCACGAGTGCTCCAAACCCGGCAGCTGGGGAGAGCGCGGGAAGCAGGCGGGGTGAGAGGGCAGGGCCGCGGGGCCGCAGCTGCGCAAGGCCAGGCCTGGGGGGCTCGGGGGTCCCCGCAGAGCTCGCTGAGGCGGGCTGCGCGACACAGAGCCTGGCCCTCGCTCTCGCTTTGCGGGCGGGCGTGGGCAAGCCCCGCGCTGTTCTTTACCAAGCGCCGCGTCCAGCTCTGGGGTCCTCGGCGCAGGACAGACACGGGGCTGCTGGAGAGGGTCCAGAGGAGGCCACGCAGATGCTGAGAGGGCTGGAGCAGCTCTGCTGTGAGGCCAGGCTGAGAGAGCTGGGGCTGCTCAGCCTGGAGAAGAGGAGGCTCCGGGGAGAGCTGAGAGCGGCTCCCAGTGCCCAAAGGGGGCTGCAGGAAAGGTGGGGAGAGACTCTTCAGCAGGGCCTGCTGGGACAGGACGAGGGGTGATGGTTTCAAAATAGAGGGAGGCAGATTCAGATTGGACATTCGAAAAAATTTTGTACCCTGAGGGTGGTGGAGCAGTGTCCCAGGCTGCCCAGAGAGGCGGTGGATGCCCCATCCCTGGAAACATTCCAGGCCAGGTTGGCCGGGGCTGTGAGCAACCTGATGTGGTTGGAGATGTCCCTGCTCCTTGCAGGGGGGTTGGACTAGATGACCTTTGAAGGTCCCTCCCAACACAAACCATTCCGCGATTCTGTGACTGGGAGGAGGACACTGTGCTGGGCCCGAGTCCAGGCTGCGGGGCCCGAACGCTCGGTAACTCGGACATCAGAGCTCGTTTGGGCCCAGCTGCCCTGGTGCTTGAGCCAGCGAGCAGCCGTCGTCGCCCGGGGAGGGGCACGCGTAAACGTGCCCGCTGCTCCCCTCTGCCGTGCTCAGCCTGCTGACGTGTCCCTGGGACAGCGCGCTGCCCGGGTGAACCCGCAGCACCCGCTGATCTCCGCTTCCCTCGGAAGGCCACGGCAATTTGTGCCGAAAAGCTCTCGGTTCAGACGCGCCGAGGGCATCGGGGAGCCAAAATAGCCTCCCTGCGGCACGCTGAGCGCCGTTACTTCCGGGGCGGCGGAGGAAACGTTGAGGTTTGCGGTGCGGCTCGAGCCCCCGCGGAAAGCTGGCTGCTGGGACGAGCCGTGAGCGCTGCCTCCGTCCCGTTGCGGCCGTGTGTTCGTGTCCCGGGGAGGGACCCTCGCCCCGGGAGCCGGGGATGGGGAGCGGAGGCCGGAGCCGCACCTGCTGCTGCTGCTCTCCAGGAAGGCAGGGTGAAGGCGGAAGGCCGAGCCGTGGGGGCAAACGGCTTGGAGACAGGAGGTGAAAAACGTTGGGGAGAGAGCAGGAAGCACCCGAAGGCTGATGGAACTGGGGAGGATTGTCCCAGTGTCCCAAATGCCCCGGTACGACTGCGCTGGTTGTGATCACCTCCCGCTCGGCAGCTCTGCGTCTCCAGGAGCCGGAGCCGGGTGCCGTCCTTCCCCTCTCCAGCCGGGAGATGTCATTCCGAGCCCGCGGCCGGAGCGCGCCGGTGGGGTCCGGAACCCTCTGGCCGCGGCTGGGGCTGCCCCGGGGACGGTGCCCGCTGCCCTGTGACACCTCCTGCGCCCCGCCGCCCGCGCTTGGCAGGGGCTGGGCTGCGAACGCAGGAGAGGTCGTCGTTTCTCCGGCTGCCGATGCAGCTGGGTGCTGCTGGCTCGCCCCCAGCCCCGGCAGGACCGTTTCCGCCCGCTCCAGGGTGATCTCTGGCAGGCTGGGAGAGGAGACTGGTCACCCGGGGAGGAGCAGCACCCAAAGGGGGCTGCAGGAAAGGTGGGGAGAGGCTCTTCAGCAGGGCCTGCTGGGACAGGACGAGGGGTGGTGGTTTCAAAATAGAGGGAGGCAGATTCAGACTGGATATTAGGGAAAAATTTTGTACCCTGAGGGTGGTGGAGCACTGTCCCAGGGTGCCCAGAGAGGCGGTGGGTGCCCCATCCCTGGAAACATTCCAGGCCAGGTTGGCCGGGGCTCTGAGCAACCTGATGTGGTTGGAGATGTCCCTGCTCCTGGCAGGGGGTTGGGCTGGGTGGGCTTTGGAGGTCCCTTCCGTGGTTCTGTGATATTCACACCCTGGCTGCTCCCGCAGAGGTGCGCCTGGGGATCTCTCGAGGCTGCGGCGTGCGGGGAGCTGCTCTTGCAGCTGGCTGAATGTCCGCGTTTGGGCCGGGAGAGGCGAGGAAGGGCCTCGCGCAGCCAGCCCGCGGGCTCGGCTTGCACACAGGTTCCCGTGTGTCTGCCAGTGACGGCGTTCTGGGAACTGCGCTTCCGTCCTGCCGTCCCCAGGGCCCGGCACCGCGGCTTGCGGGGGGCTGTGGTGACTCAGCAGGGAAGGGAATTTTGGAGCAAGCTGTAAGCACAGGCCTCGCCTTCTCTGCCACAGCGGCCTCTGCCACCTCCGCGTTGTGACGTTTCGCTGCTAACTCGCTTTCTCTCCTTTCTCTGGTTGCAGAAGACGCTCTGCTGGAAGCTGCGAGGATCAACAACGTGGCGGAAGTCAACAGGTGAGCAGGCCGCCGAGAGGAGCGAGAGAACGGCGGTGGGGAGGCAGGAAAGCCAAAATCCCCTGGTTTGGGGTTCTGTCTCTGAACCAGCAGCCCCTGTGGGCTCCTCAGCCGCTTGGAGGGGCTCGAGCGGTTCCCAGGATGGTTTGTGAGCAGCGCTGCTGCGTTAACGACATAAATCTGCCAGCAGGCCGGTGCTGACCTCATCTGCGGCGAGCGCCAGGGACTCGCTCTGGAGCTGCGTGGGGGAGGAATGTCCTCAAATCCAAGGTGAAGGGAAGCGTCGGAGAAGCGGGTGGAGCTGCTTGCCCGGCAGACCTCAGCCCTCCTGCCGAGGGTCTCCCGTGCCCCAAGCGCTGCCCTCCACCAGTACAAAATTCAGATTTATTTTTTTTTTGGCTAGCCTGGCAGCTTGCAGAGGACAGGAGCGGATATTGCTGCTCTCCTCTCTTCCCCACGCCTGAGAGGGAGCCGGGAGCGCTGCCGTCCCCACGTCCCCGGGAGGAGAGCCCTCCTGGCCCGCAGCCAGCCCCCGCCCCTTCCAGGCCCCGGGATCTCGGAGGAAGCGGCCTGGCTCTGCCGCACCCCGAGGCTGAGGTCTGGCCTGGATCAAGGGTCGCAGAGGATATTGGCGTGCGGCTAATTGGCACATGTGTCCTGCTGCTCGTAATTGCAGGAAGCTGCTGCTCAGGGATGTCTGGGTGATTTGTGAGCCTGCTCGGGCAGAGCGGCGAGCGGGCTGCTCCGCGCTCCCCCGGCTTGGGGAAGGGCTGGCGGCTCCGCGCGGTCCGGCTGAGCGTCCGCAGCCTCTCCCTTTGTTTCTCTCCTCCTTCCTCCCAGTCCCGTCCCCGTGTTTGGCGCCGCCTGCCCACCTGCACCCGGCGCGTCCCTCCGCTGCCAGCCGCGGGCGGGGGACGGCGAAAAGTGACTCTGCCTGCCGAGGGCGGCGTCAGGCTCTGCTGTACCGCGAGCTTCCCCGGCTGCTGCGGAGCTGACAGGAGGCACGAACCGGGTTGGCTTAAGAGCTCTTGCTCCTTGCGAGGGAGGAAGCCCAAATTCAGTCTTAGCGGGGCAGGAGCGTGACATTCAGTGTGGGCTGCGCCCGGGAGAGGGCAGCGCCAGCCGCCCAACGCCCTGTCTGTGACGTGTCGCTGGTGACAGTGCTGTCCCCTGCCTGCTGTCCCCCCAGCCCGCACAGCCCGCTGGCGGTGAGTTAGGAGAGGGGGGGCTGTGCGGTGGAGTTTTCTGATCCGGCTTTAGACTGGCTTAAACTCTCTCGCACGGCCCAGCGTCTTGGTATCATAACGTCACGGCAGTGACCCGCGGCGGTGCGGCCGGGCTGAGCTTCGCAGAGCGATGCAAGGCGCACGTTCTCTGCTGTTCCGCGGCCCGTCTCCTTGGGCCGTGCCGAGAAGGCTGCGCAGAGACGCGCTGTTGCTGGCGTTGCAGAGCTGTTGGTCGGTTCTCCGGCCTTTTGGCTCAGAGACCGTCAGAAGCAGCAGCCGGATGGTTCTGAGCAACGGGGCTCTGAGCAACCTGATGTTGGAGATGTCCCTGCTCCGTGCAGGGGGTTGGGCTGGGTGGGCTTCAGTGGTCCCTTCCCACCCAAACCCTTCCATGGTTTATAATTCTGTGCCACGCATTCTCTTCTTCTGCTGCAGGGCACTTGTTTCTCCTCGCTGCAGGAATGGGGGAGCTGCATTAAATGCATTTTGTGCATTAAAACGTTAATACAGTGACTCGGAAATCTGAAGCATAGGAAATGGACGTGTGAGAGAGGACGTGTGAGGTTCCAAGAAAAAGGTTTTGGAACCAGGAGTTCAGTGGCAGTTGTGCTTAACTGAGGGAGAGCAGGGTGGAGAGGCTGCGAGGCGGTTTGGAGCAGAGGCTGTGCTACAAGCACAGAACTGAAGAGCTTTCGGGATAACGGCGTCCCTTTTCCCAAGAGATGGGGCCAAGGGCGTCATCCCTGTGGAAAACCCCCATAGACTGGAGTGCCAGCAAGGATGAGCGGTACCTGGCTCCTGAAACGGATGGTAGGCGAGGAACGGGAGGTGCAGGGGCCGGGCGTGCGTGTCCGTGATCTGCTGCCTGCTTTGAGGTCGCGTTGGCGTGCGTGTCCGTGATCTGCTGCCTGCTTTGAGGTCGCGTTGGCGTGCGTGTCCGTGATCTGCTGCCTGCTTTGAGGTCGCGTTGGCGTGCGTGTCCGTGATCTGCTGCCTGCTTTGAGGTCGTGTTGGCGTGCGTGTCCGTGATCTGCTGCCTGCTTTGAGGTCGTGTTGGCGTGCGTGTCCGTGATCTGCTGCCTGCTTTGAGGTCGCGTTGGCGTGCGTGTCCGTGATCTGCTGCCTGCTTTGAGGTCGCCTTCCTGAGGAGTGGTCCTGGTGCGATGAAGAGTGGAGCAGTTTTTCCAGTGGGAATGAATGAGGGAGGGGTTGTGTGCGGGGACTTCAGAAATACCCGGGGACAGGGTGCCTGGGGTGGAAGATGGGGGGCAGGAGCAGCAGCATCAGGATCGTCAACCGGAGAAGGCGACGGCTCTTCGGAGCAGGTCGCCCTTCCAGAAGGTCTCAGCCTTCGCGTTGTCGGGGGTGAATCTTCCAGCGCGGGTGTTCTCGCTGCCTCTTTCCGTTTCCGTCTCGTCGTCGTAGTCCTCAGATGCGCTGCGGTCAATCCCGTCGGCTGAGGAGGAGGGTCAGACGGGGGGGAGAGCGGTGGGGAGAGCGGCACGACGGCGGGCAGAGCTGCTACGCGGTGTACAGGGAAGCGGCAGCAGGGTGATGTGTGCGGAAGCGGCTGACGCTCCTCTGAGTACCAGAGGGCTCACGTTTCACCAGCCTGCAGGCAAACGCTGCTCTGTTCCAGCCGGCAGGACCTGAATGGAGGTGGAAAATAAGCCATACGCTTAGACAAAATCAAAAGCATTTGGTCCCGGAAGCCTGGCTGTCCTGCGCCCGTCCAGGTGCGCTGGGTCCCTCCGCGTTTGGGCTAAGCGGTGAGATGTAACCGACGTTAGCTCAGCTGGTAACTGGAAATTTCTCAGTCAGGCTCAGAAAGACTAAGGTTACGAATATCGGACGTGAACGGGAGGCTTATGTTCAGGGGAATTTCCCGTTATTCCGACCGGCAGCTCCGTGCCTTGGTTGAGGCTGAGCAGCCCTTTCGAGTGTAGCAGGCAGACCTCGCGGTGACGCGCACGTTGCTATTGCTGCGGGAAGGATCGCGCGTCCCAAGGCCGGGTCCAGGCCCCGAGGCCGAGGGTTTCCTCTTCCCTCTCTCTCCTCTCAGCCCCCAGACAGGTTTTCTCATCTCCACCCACTTGTTCAGTGCGAGAAACCAGGCTGAGTTCTTCACGGAGATCAAGGAACGCCTTCACTTCTGAGAGCGTTCCCTCTGGGAGCCTGTTAGCCAGCACAGGAGATAACGCCTAATTAATGGGGATAGCTTAATTTCCCTCAGCCTCCGTTGTTTGGTGCATTTGGAGGGAGAGCAAGAAGCAAAGCCGCAAAGGATTGCTGCCTCTTGTGTTTATTTTCAGCGTTAATATTGATTCTCTGTGTTCCAGCTTTGTTTCTCAATAAGCCGCCCACAGAGGCGCAGGCTTGCGGCAGAGCTTCCTCGCCAGATAAATGCGACAGAGCAGCCCTGTGCGACTGCGACTCACGGAAACGCGGCGCGCGCGGCAGACGGCTGGGATCCGGCTGGTTCCGAACAGCAGGCAGCCGCCCAGATCCGCCCTTAGCAGGGCCTGGAGGCGGCCAGGCGCTCTCCTGCTCTCGGAGGGGTCCGGCCGGGCGCGGTGGTGGGGCAGGAAGCTCCCTGGCAGCTCCTGCGGCTGCTTGTGCCCTCTCCAGGCTGATTTTCAGGTGGGGGGTTGCAGAAACAGCTGAGTTGAGCTTGGTCACCCCGACCGATGTCTCCCTTCGGTCAGGCAGCCGCGCGCCGCTCACCTGGTCCCTGACTCATGGTTCCGCTGCCTCCTCCCGGCTGTGGCTGTCTCCTCTCCCCTGTTTCGTAGGCGACAAAGCTCCTCGAGCAGGAGTTCCCTTCTGCAGAAGGGTGGCTTTGGCCCAGACAGAGCAGTATTTCTCCTTGTCCTTTACACCTTTGATCCCTTTTTGTGTTTAAAGGGCGAGGAGGAGCTGAGATGAGCTGCCAGGACCGCGGTAGATCGGTGAAGACAAGTGTTTCTGGGTAAAACGTTGTGCTCCTGGGCACGGCACTTGTCTCCCTTGCGGTTCTCCCAGCGCAGGGGGCGGGCGAGGGGTTCAGCAGCACCTTCTGCTCGCTTCCCATCCCAAGGGTTCGTGGAATGATTCAGAAACGGTGTATGAAATCACAGACTGGGCAAAAAACCCCTCTGTAGGGAATCAGGCTTTGATTTCCAACTTGGAACAACAACCCTCCTCAGTCCAGGGATGGATTTTTGGAAATCCCGTGTCAAAATGAGCCCAGATCGGAGCTGAACGTGAGCCGTTTGCATCGGAGCTTCCTGGAGCTCTGCCCCGTTGGGGGATTTTTCTCTCCGGACCTGGCAGCCCTGTCTCTGTTCCCACCAAGAGAGTGTAACTTCCGCTGCCGCTGCTCGATTATCGCCGCTTTCCCGGGAGAGTTTTGCTTTAAGGCTTCTGCTGTAGCGACCTTTTTTTCACGCTTCTTGTATTTTGTCGTGCCAGGGCCGATGATGTTTGCACACTGAGTCGTGAGACCGGTCTCCTTGCTGGCTGGCTGCACGCCGACCGCCACCAGAGACGGGAGATCTCGTGCCTCTTTCCAAAACAGCTTGAAACCCTTTGCCCGAGCCCCCGTCTCTGGAAACGGACACTGACTCGCGTGGCCTGGCTGGGCGGCTGTAGTTAATACGCCTGGTTGCCGTCGCAGGGTTAATCCCAGTTAACGTGGGCGTTTGTCACCCTGGCAGTGCCTCCGCCTGGGTTCGGAGGAGAGGCGGCGGCAGGTCGGCTGGCGTGGAGGTGGCCTGTCCCACCACGGGCGATGGTGACGAGTGGGAGCAATTGTTCCACAGCCCTCGCAGCGCGGGAGCCGAGGGGCACCCAGGGAGGTGCCAGGCTGCAGCTCTGAAACGAACACGAAGGGCTTTCACCCGCAGCACGCGAGCTGTGGGAGCCGGTGGGCGCGAGGGAGCCTGAGGCTCGGGTTCGGGTTGCGCAGAGCCGGCCTAGCGGGTGACCGCGCGTCACTCCGGCTCGGAACGCAGGCCGCGGTGGGCCGCAGCAGTTCTGCTCAAACCCCTCTGCGAGCAGCGAACCCCTGTTCTCTCCCCAGCTCTCTGCTGCTGGCCGCTGCCGCAGACAGGCTGTCGGGCTGGCCTGGCGCTGTCCCGAGGCGCGGCCCGGCTCTTGGTCGCGGGGCTGGGGAAGTCAGCGGAGAAGCGGGGCTCCTTTGGGTGAGGCTGCGTTTTCTCTTCTCCCAAACCCCGGTGACGGCACCGTAGCCCGCGTTAGCCGGTAGGGAAGCCAGCCCTCTGAGCTCCTGCCCGCCCCTGTTCCCCGGGCGGCGGCAGGCAGGGCGCGTACGTCCCTGCCCTTTTCTCCCTCTTTCAGCCCGTTTTGAAAAACAAAACCTACTCGTCGTGTTGGGGCGTCCCGCAGGCCGTGGAGGCGCGGGACGGAGGCCAGCATCGCGCCATGTCTGCGTCCGTCTCTTCGTGTTCGCCTTGTGCCGCTTCGGCTGTCCCCACCGCCCGCGTTCCGCCCGCCCTCTGTGCCCTCGGACAGCCCCGCTCTCATCTGGGTTTCCCTTCTGACGCTCGGGTTTGTAAGAGCTTCCCTTTGATCTTGGAAATGTATTTCCAGGAGTTTCTCCTTGGCCGCTTGCCTCTCCCCATGCCCCATTTGCGCTGCCTGGGTTAGGGATGCTGTGTCCCGGGAGCAGCCCGCCTTCCTTGGGAGCTGCAGAAAAACCGCTGCTTCTCTCCTCGGCCCTTCCCGAGCTTCGCTTGAGCCGTCCGCACCCACCCTGCCTGGCACCTTGTGAGTCCGCGTTCATTTCCACGCGCGCCGTGGTGCGTTACTGGCCCTGAGACGATGGTGAAGGGGCTGAGAAGCAGATGTGAGCCATCTCGAGGAAGACGGCACCAAGATCAAAGCGTTTTCGGCGCCTCACCGCCTTCTCCTGAGCGGGCAGATCCTCTCCCCGGCCTCTGCCGGGGCGATTGCGCTTTCATGTTCAGAGATATTGTTGGGTTTGGATGTTTTCCTTCCCTCCCCCTTCTGCAAAGCGGAGGGCAGGTCCCGAGAGGCTGCGGTGTTCCCCAGCGCTGCGGTTAAACAGTGACATATTGGGGAAGGGCTGGGGGAAAGGTTTCAGTGCCCGCCAGAAACAGAAGCTATTGTTGTTGCCAAAGTTCAAGTTTCCAGCTTCCTCTTCCTCCCACCTGTCGCGAGGGAGCGCTGGGCGCGCTGCCGGCGCTGAGCACAAACTCAAACATGCCCTCTGGGCTCGGCTGGGAGCCGGGTGTCAGCGAGTCAGTCACCCAGAACCCCACCGGCGGGGTGAATAGGAGGCACATCTGTCCGGGGGCAGGGGGGAGCGGGCCGCTCGCCGCGCCCGACCCGGGCTCTTTCTCTCTTTTGGGTGGATCAAAGCGCTGAGGCTTTGGGAGCTGCCGGCGGGAGGTGAAACGGGGCGGACGCGCAAAGCGGTGCGTGCCGCTCTCCCCGCGCTCCTCCGGCAAATTCCAGAGCGGCCGGTGATGTTCTGCTGGCCAGGCCCCGGGCTCCTCCAGAGCCTCTGCTTGTTTCCAGAGCAATCCCAGATTCTGCCAAATGCCCCCAGAGCAATCCCAAATTCTGCCCGATGCCCCTGGAGCAATCCCAAATTCTGCCAGATGCCCCCACAGCAATCCCAAATTCTGCCAGATGCCCCCACAGCAATCCCAAATTCTGCCAGATGCCCCTGGAGCAATCCCAAATTCTGGCAGATGCCCCCGGAGCAATCCCAAATTCTGGCAGATGCACCCGGAGCAATCCCAAATTCTGGCAGATGCCCCCGGAGCAATCCCAAATTCTGGCAGATGCACCCAGAGCAATCCCAAATTCTGGCAGATGCCCCCGGAGCAATCCCAAATTCTGGCAGATGCACCCGGAGCAATCCCAAATTCTGGCAGATGCACCCAGAGCAATCCCAAATTCTGCCCGATGCCCCCGGAGCAATCCCAAATTCTGCCAAATGCCTCAGAGCAATCCCAGATTCTGCCCGATGCCCCCGGAGCAATCCCAAACTCTGCCCGATGAGAGCTGAGGAGCTGAGGCTTTGCAGGGAGAGGGCCCGTCCGTCGAGGACTGGGACCGGGAGCCGTCGCTGCTCACTCGCAGGCTCTGTGACTGTTAGAAACTGAGCTTTCTGCCCCTAAAACCCTAAAAAAAAAAGAAGTTGTTTCTAAAATCCTTAAAACACCCGCTCCGTATCCTGACCGGGGCTTGGTGGTGCTGCTGCAGCCCAGGACCAGTTTGTCGTTTGAGAAGCACTGGGAGGGGTGCTCCGGGAGCTCCGCACGCACGAGAAGCTCCTCGCGAGTGTCCCGGGGCTGATCTGGTTAAAATGGGGATAAACATCCTAAATATTGATCAGAGGATTTTATTTAATTAAAAAAAAAAATAAATACATTTGGCTGTCTAGGATCTGAGCAGTGGTCGTCGCTTTATCGATCGTCGGATCATTAAACCGGGCGGGGAAAAAATGAATGCTGGGCTTGAGGACCCCGAGCATAAAGTTCAGTTGTCTGGAAAATCTGTTAAGCTGCTGAGCATCTTGCAATGGTTTGAAAAAAAAAAAAAATAAATAAAAAATCCAGCTCCTGAACGAAATGTCAGCGCATATCAGGCTGGGTGATGCGATGCTGGCGCTCCTCTGGCCGGGCTCGGTCGTGCGCTGTTCCGGATGCCTGCGATGATCTAGATTCCTGAATGGAGAGCTGCTTGGTGAACTCTCAGGTCTTGGCTCCGCGGCTGGAATCGGATCCCGCGGCAGCGGCTCCGGCATCCTTCCTGTTGGATGCGCTGTGTTTAACGGGTTTGGCTCTGGACTGGGGTCTCGTTTCCTTGGTGTTTTATCGAAGAGCGAAGATGACTCGTTGTTCGGTATGCCTGCCAGTACATCTGAGGAGAAAAAAGCCTCCCAGTGAGTTAACACCTAGGTTTTGGCGGCTCCGAGTGCTTGAGGTGGAGGTTGCGCTATCTCAGGCTCGCAGGTTGCGAACAACGCTAATTACCCCGTTAAAGAGGTTAACAAGCCGTAGGCGTCGGGCTGCGAGGTTGCGGCTGCCGGGCGGCCTGAGGAGGTTTGGCTGCCTTGGCTGGTGCCTTCGGGAGCTCCGCGGCTTCCCCTGCCTCTCCTGGCTTCCCTCTCCGTGCCGGTAGCTTTCCCTTTGTTTGCTGGATTTTCTGTGGCTGTGGGACTGTCAGAGCGACACGCTGTCGTGTGGGGGTGAGGTGGAACTGACTGCCTTCAACGTACTTTAAACCGGCCACGTAAATGAAATGGAAATTCGGAAGTGACTTGTACCGTCCTTCCGTGCCACGCGAAGGGGAGAGCGGGAGGCGACGGGGCGTCGCGACGGCTACAGAAGGATTTTCCAGAGCGCCTGGGGTGAGCGCGACGGGAGACGGTAGGATCTCGGCGTAGGTTTCCGTGGCTGGGCTTGGCTGCGGCTCCGCGAGGTTTCTGGGGGAGCTGGGGCCGAAGCCGGGCCCCGCAGCGGCAGCAAGCGAGCGGTTTTGCGTCTGGAGGAGCGGCTTTCTGCGCCTGCGCGGAGGACGCGGTGCACGGCGGCGCAGATGGAGCCGCAGTGTGGATTTCTCCCGCCGGCAGCGTCGCTCCGAGGCGGAGCGGGTGAGCTGTGACCGGCAGCGGCCCTGGATCTGGGGCGGGATTGCCGGTCCCTGCCTGGAGCGCAAACACCTCGTGTGCGCGCTGATCTCTGGAGATAGCAATCTGCCCTCAGCTGCGCATCCCGGCGCCTCCGGGATCCGCTCCTGGGAGCGATCCGCTGGCGGGAGCGCGCTTGGGGCGACAGGGCTGGCAGCAGGCGCTCCCCCTTTGCGTTCGGAAGCGGGAAGCGGAAGGACGTTCCCTGATTTTGCAGGAGGGTCCGGTAACGCGGGAGCTGCAGCCTGCCCGCAGTTAGCGGTGCGCAGGTCGGTGCGGCACGGAGCTGGTGAGGCTTCTGCACGGAAGCTTGGTCCTCTGCTACCGTGCCGGATCCACAGTCACACTTTTTTCAGAGCAAGGACCTATTGTTCGCCTGCCAAACAGTTCGTGATCATTAAACTTTTAATCGTTAAAGAGAATACGAATCTTCTGTTGTGCTGGGGATCATTTACAGAGGTCGTGGCACCTGAAGGGCAGCTGGGAGCTACGTCAAGCCTAGCAGTTCCAGTTGTGTTTCTTGAGCTCTTGGGTCTCAGCCCAAGTCCCCGACGAGCCGTTCGGAGCGTCCGGCACCGGGGCGCCGGCGTCGTTTTTGACATTTCATTGGGGTGGGGATTACCCGGCTGGTTTCTCGGGTCAGCGGGGAGAGCTGAGTTCAGCTGCGTGAACCAGCGCTTAGGCACTGCTATTCCTGGCTGGAAAACCTTAGGATTATGTGAGGATATTTGTTCCTTGGGAGAGGTTTTAACGAAATGGCTGTGGGGCTTTTTGGCCAGGGGGAGGAGGGGTGGCAGAGACCTTGTGTGGAGCGGCGCGTGTTCGTACAGCGGAGCGTTCCTGCTTTCCTTTGTGTTTGCTGCAGCGGGAGGAAGGGGAACACGGTGCGGTAGCGCCTTGTCACTAATTCCAGCCCAGCGCTCGTTACCGACCACCCGGCAGTTACGCCGGGGCGGGCCGGGGGCCGTTCGTTTGGGAAGGGTGGCCGAATTCGGGCGTGTGCCTCTCAGTCCTGAGAAGCGGTCCGACTTTTCCAGCCGCCGCTGCCATCCCTGGCTGTGGATCGCGGGGGATTTTGAAATACGCAGGGTGTGGCGCTTCCCTGTGTGAAGCGTGGCGGTGTTGGCGCTTTGCCTCACCTCTTTTACCCTGAGCGCCCCAAAACGTCTGTCTGGAGGCGGAACGGCCCTCCTTCCTTGTGGCCTCCGCAAGGAACGGCTCCAGCAGCGGCGTTGCTGCGGGATCTGGGGGTGCAGAAGGGGCAGAGAAGCCTTCTGGTGCTTTAGAGTCTGAAAAATATACCAGTAAATATCAAATACAAAAGTAAAAGCCAGCAGAAGCCGTGCGGGGGCAACGGTGCTAGAAGGTGCCAGGGAGGGGCTGGGGGAACAGCGCAAAGGCCGGGAGACTTTTACAGAGAGCACCCAGGGGGGGTTGATGCCTCGTGTTTCGTGGGTTTCTCTCGGTTGTTCTCATGTCGTGGAAGACAACGGCAAAATATCTCCTGTTGGCCTGGGCCTTGGAGAGCTGCCGAGCCGCTGCTGAAGCCCTCGTGGTTGCACGGCGGCCCGAAGGTGCGAACCTGTCTGGAGGGTCATCCGCTGCGCCCTCCGTCGTGCCGCTGGTTGTTCTCGGGGTGTTGGGCTGAACAGGAGAAAGAAATAAAAGGTAAAGAAAACGAGACGGTTGGCGTTGCGCCTCTTCAAAGGGCACTGCTTGCTGTCACCTACCAGTTCGATTCAGCTTGGCGGCCAGTGAGGAACTGGATTGAGTCCACTTTTCCGTTTGGGTCTTCTAGGTGCCTGCAAAGGAAAACCGTCCCGCTTCCCGTCGGCAGCTCCGGTCTGCTCGGGGCGCTTTCTCCGCGCCCTCCTCCTGAACGTGTCTCTCTCCTGCCCAGGTTGCTGCTGGAAGGCGCCGACGCCAACGCGAGGCACAAGCTTGGCTGGACCGCTCTCATGGTGGCCGCTATCAGCAGAAACTCCAGGTACGTTTGGCTCGGCGTTCGCCGGCGCGTCGCGCGTGGCTCGCTTCCCAGCTGCCACCCCTTTTGGTGAGGTCACACCGCGCTCCACAGAGGGTTTCCAGAAAGTTTGGGCTGGTTGGGAATTGTGTTACGGAGCTAAACCCCGGGGAGCTTTCCGCGCTGCCTCTGCCCGGAACGTTGGATGGAGGCAGGCTGCTCCGCGGTCCCGGGGAGCTGGCCGTAAATTTTGGCCTCCGATGAGCCTGGAACCTTGGGGTGCAGTTGTGGTGGGTTCGTCTGTCGCCCCGCCATCAGAAATAGCTGCCGCCGGAGCCGCCGCCGCCGCCCTCCGAGCCGGCGGGGCCGTTGCTGGGTCTTTCATGCTCAGCCTTTATGAGCAAAAAGGCCGAAAGCTGCGTCCTCCCTCCTTAGTTCCCATGATGATCGCCGTGGCTTCGTGTAACCTTTTAAAGACACTCCTAAATATATTCGGTCTACAACTAAATTCAATTAGGGTTTTATTTAAGGGAAAAAAAGAGAAAAAGAAATCCAATTTTGGCAAACGTGGGACAGACGGGAGAATGAGCTTTGATGTTACACCCTCTCGGGGATGCTTTACTTAGTCACAAGTTCATAAGCAGAAAAGCCTAATTACTTGGGACAACACAGGATTAAAGCCGCGCACAAAGGGCGAATATCCGCTCTCGGGCGACGCGATCCGAATCCGTGTGCCCAGTTCGTGTGTGGCGCGAACTTTGATGTGTGCTGTGACAAGCTGAAAGTCCTGACCTCCTCGGGGAGCTCCTTAGGACGGGCGCGGAGGCGGGGGCCGGCCGCTGTTTGTTTAACTTTGATGTCCGAGCAGCAGCGGGCCCCGTTGTTTGCCCGGCCGCGGAGGGACGGGCTTTGGAGCCTCCCACCTTTCCCCGCGGACAATGGTCAGCAGCCGAGTGTGACGGCTGTTGACCATTCCGAGTGACCGGTGGAGCAGAACAGGGCTTCCCGACTCGCAAAGGCCAAGAGGAGCCGGGGAGAAAGGCTGTTCTGGTACAGCGATTGCCTAAAACCAGGCCTAAGATCAGGTAGAAATGCTGATGAAAACATCCAGGCGGTGAAATCGTTCCGCGGCCAGGCTGGGCCCTCGTAGGCTGGCAGAGCGGTGACGACAGTGCGTCTTACTTGGGTACCTAGCAAAAAAAAACAAAGCTTCTGGCTGTCTTGGGCAAAGGGGGGTTATTTTTCCCACATTTGGGATGAATACCAACTTTAGTTGAAAATTAACAAGTCCTTGAGTGTCTAAAGCTCGGTCTTGTCTCCAGCAGCGTAGCAGAAGAGTAGTTAGACGCTGCATGGAGGAACACGACACGCGGGACGTCTGGAATTCCCACAGATGGCTCGCTGGCGGACATAGCCCACGGGGCGAGCTTTTTCACCCCCGCCCGGCCGAGCTGGGCCTTGTGTGCGGGCGGCTGCGGAAGCGGAGAGGGCAGAGCCCGGGGAGCTGACGGCTTTGGCTCGGTGGCACGGGTTTGCCTGCAGAATTCTCCATGGTTTTTAGCTTTTCCCTTCCAAGCGTGGTGTGCCCGCTGCTTTTCCGGATCTCTTGCCATCGTTCCACGTACCTCAGGCAGGAACTAGTCCAAGCATGACTCTGCCTTGCAGTGGGATGCAGGGTTATTTATTTTTTTTTTAGAGTGCGGTTTCTCTGTACAGAGCGGTGATCTAAAATTGGTTTATCCGGCCGCAGCAGCCGATGCGGTGGATTATAAGTTGTTATGACTTCTGGTTCTCAGCCCATCAGTCACGCGGCCGCCGGGGGAGGCCAGCGGGCTCTTTCCCTGGCTCGCCTCGGGAGAGAGGTGACCAGCGGCTCGGGGACGTCACGGTGCGGCCGGCGGAGCCGGGGTCTGCCCGCGCCGGCGGCCTGCGGCAAGCGCAAGGTGGTTCCGTTCTGTTTAACCCGCTTGCTCTGCCACCGCTTCTTTTTTTTTTTTTAAGGCTGCCTGTACCCGCGCCAGGTACCCGGTGTGGCTCTGGGGGGCTGTGACGCTGTAACGGGGACGAGCGCTTTCCGCTTTCACTGCTGAGGAAAGCGACCCCTCGGCCCTGCGCTGCCGCGGCCCAAAGCCCTTTTGTGGAGAGCTGTGTTTCCAGGCTCTGCTGGAGATTTCTGTGACCCGTCCTTTGGCTTTGTGACGTCTCCTAATTTTCACAGCCCTCACTGCTCCAATTAGGCAGCTCCAGCCCGTGTGTGGAATTGAATTTCGGGGGCGCTGCGTTCGTGGTGTTTGTCAGTTGCCGCCAGCGACGCGCTGATGTGTGCCGGCGGGGAGGTTCGGGGTCTGCCTTTCCTTTTTCCGGTGAAACAGTGCTCGTTCTCTTCCGCTTGAAATGAAATGTCCTGTGGCCAAAACACGGCGAGGCGGTGAGCGGTGGTCCGCTACCTTCCTACTGAGGGGTCTCCAAGGTGGGAAGGAGCAGGGTCAGGGCTCCGCATCACGCAGAGCCGTTCTCCTGGCTCCCGGAGGCTCCTGTTCCCGGTGGATTCAACCTCACAGCGCCCTGTGAACTGGGAGAGGCACGGGCACTTCCAGCAGCTCCAGGTCCCGGCGGGGATTTCTTTCCCGTGCGCCGGGGGACGACTCTTCTGCACGGCGGGAGCGTTTTTAATCCCAGCTGGCATCTTCCTCTTCTGAAACGCAGACGCGCAGCCCGGCTGCAGCTGGAGGAGTTATTTCTCTTTTCCAGCCTCCCTCGTGCTCCGGCGTCTGTCTCGGGGCGCAGCTGGGGCTCTCCTCACGCCACAAACAGCCGGGGCCGCAGCCCGCGCTGCCAGCGCGCTCGGCCCCAGGCGTTGCTGTGCTATAAAAGGAACGGGACGTGGCCAAGCGCTTCGGTCGGGTGCCTCATTTTGGCGTTTGTGTCTTCAAAACACTTCATTAAGGGCATTTAGAGGATGTAAAAACAGAATCGTGGTTCGGGTTGGAAGGGACCTTTGAAGGTCGTCTAGTCCAACCCCCCAAATGTCGTTGAAAGAATCGTATTCCTTTTATTTATTCTTTTAATTAGCTTATTACTTTGTTTCAGACCCTTCCTGAAGCGTGGACTTAAGGATTCACTTATGGTTCTTTACTGACGTGAGAGGGGCTCCAGGTGCAAACTCCTCGGCTCGCTGATAAAAGAGGTTGGGTTGTAATCGCGTTGTGGGCTCCAGACCGGTCGGCCGCGACCGTGTTTGCACGGGCGACGGAAGGTTTCGGGCTGCGACTCCCGTTGCTGAGGGAATTTACCCCGGCGTTGTCAGAGCTGGCGTGGCGACGACGCTGGTGTCAGCCTGAGCGACACGTAGCTGTCACTTCGCACGGTCTCCTGCACCGGGTCGTCAGTGCGTTCCGCGTAAGGCCCGGAGAGCGGCGCGGGCGCGTGGCGGTGCGCGTACGCACGTCCCCCTTCCTTTTCGTTCCCGTTTCGCAGTTGGAGTGGCTCCCGGTCTGTTTTATTTTTAGTCTTTGTGAAAACCTCTCGCTCTTCTGGGTTTCAAAACCTGCTTTGAAGTGGTTTCTTGATGCTCCTGGAAAGACGTCGGTTTTAAAAGGCAGGATTTATAGTCTGCGAGAAGAACGCTGCTAGGGGCTTCTTCCCTTGGCTGCACCTGCTGGCTTTGCACATTTAACCTATTTATAGTAATTAAGCTTTAATTAAATGCTTACCGAGAGCTTTGTGGGGTTTGTGCCTTTTCTGCGGACAGCTACTCTGCTTGCCATCGTTTCAGCGGGAACAAAACGGCAGTGAAATACCGAGGCAGCCCCTCAGCCCCTCACGTCGGGGAGAACCTCGTGTGGAAGGGCAAGCGGGGGCACGAGCAGCACGGGGGCTCGGGGTGCGGGCTGTCACAAACCCCTGGCCCCTGCTCCTGCGCCCGTCCCTTACCGTGGGTGCAGCCGCTGAGCACCGCGCCGGCAGGGAGGGAGGGGGTCGCGGCAGGATTTGGGGGTTTCCGGAGTTGCCTGGGCGGCTCGGGTGGTGGGATGGCCCTCTCGCAGCCGTTCGGCTCCGTATCGGCTCTCAGCGGCAGCAGGACCCGCGTGTTACGGGCGGAGGGAGAGGAGGAAGGGAAAATGCCGCGGCTGCCTGGGCCTGTGTCGCAGCGAGGTGTTCCTCAGGTTTAACAGCCAATCCTTCTCTTTCCACCTTCCTTTTCCTCTTTGCCGGTGCACAGCTACAGCACCTGTCCGTCTTCCTCCCCCCTTTTCTCCCACAGCCCTTTTTCGCGCGCCCGTCCTGATTTACGCCCTTCCTTCCCACCCCAAATGCGGCGGGCGGTGGTGCGCGTCCTCGGGGAGACCCTCCGTGAGCGCGGGGCAGCGGGAGGAGGGACGGGGCGTGTCGCTCCGCCTGAGGAGCACTCCTGGATTTGGGCAGGCGCTGTCTGTCCCGTGCTCGTCCCGGTCTCCTCTCGCGCGCGGGCGTTCTCCTGCACGGACCGCTTCGCGTTTCCGTAGAGCGGGAGGGGACAGCCTCAGTGCTCCGTGCTTTTAGATGAGTCCTGCTGGTTCGCCCGGCTCGTGGCACCTGTTCTTGTTTCATCAGGGGCTTCAGCTCCTCTCCTCTGTTCCCTTTTCGCGTCTTCACCTTCCTGCACACCCTTTTTCCTTCTCCTTCCGTCTTCAGGTCTGGATCTCTCTCCCTTTCTTCACCTTTGCTTCCCAACTCCCGACAACAGCGAATCCTCCCTGTGCCTCCGCTCTCCTTTTCCTTCTCTGCCTTTCCACGGGTCTGAGGCTCTCGTGTGGAAGCAGCACCGGCGGCGCTTGGCCCGGCGTGGTCCCCAGCTTGCTGGGACTGTGCCTCTTCCACGTACCTAGGCTTTGTGCGCGGCAGGCGCTGCACGAATGTTTCATATCGGTAATCACGCAGTCGTGTCCTGGTGAACTCGTGTTCTCGTGTTCTACAACTTGTGGCGAGGGGCGGCCTGTCTGAGCCCTTTCCTGCCTATCGGCAGCGCCGCGCTGGGCTGCCGCAGCCTCCTTCCCTATTTCAGGTGCATACCTCTGCTCCCTGCGGGTTTTTTTTCCCTCCTTCCACTTCAGGCGACTCGTGCGGAGCTGTCTGCGGCGCAGCTGGAGACGCCTTGGGCGGCGCGTGTGGCCCGTAGCGCTGCCTGTGCCAGAGCTGGGCGGTGGAAGGTGGTTTTCCACGGTGATGACAGCACGTTTTGGGGGCTTGATCCTACAAACTTACCACCGCTCCCCTTCTGGGTGGCTCTGAGGGGCAGCGTCCCACCTGAGGACGGGCCAGCAGCAGCTCTGCCCCGCGCCGCTCCTGCGCTGCCTCGGCACGTCCCCGTCCCGGACCCCTGCGCGCGAGCTGCCCTCTTCCCAGGGATAAACCGCGGTTAGGTAGCGTCAGCTTAGCGCTCGCCGCACCTCTCCATCCGCAGACCCTGCCTCTGCCGCATTTTCTTAGCACCGCACGCAGGCAGCAGGGCTGCTTTTACCCCTCCGTCGCTGATGGCCGCGGCGCGCGTGCAGACCCTGACCGTCTCCCTGGAGCGTGAGTCACCCGAGGCACACTCTCAAGAAAAAACCAACAATTATCACCCTTCCAGCCTTTTTTTTTTTCCTTTTTTCTTTTTGGGTTCCGTAATCCCTTTTTATCCCTTTGGTGGGGGAGGAGGATCGTTGTCGTGTGGGTCAATAATAAACCGCCACGCAGTGAGGGAATGCTGCCCCTGCCCTGCTTCCTGTGCCGCGGGCGGGCGTAAACACGCCCCTGGGAGGGCGCACGTCCACGTTTAGACCTCATGGGAGAAAAAAACAGGGAGGAGAGGGGCTGGAGCGTACAGAGCAGCTCCCCAGCCCTCCTGCCCCCGCTGAGTTTCGCAGAGTTAAGACATAGCCTCACAAGGGCTGTCCTTTGCGTCCGGGCGGGACCTGCGGCTCCCGCCGGCGCTCGGGGCGGCCGCCCGTCGCAGCCCGGCCGGGCTCCGGCGTTGTGCTGCTGACTCACGGTCGTGGGGATCACCGCACTTCGTGGTTCACCGGGCCCAGCTGCCGGCGCGCGGGGCCGGGCGCAGCGCCGCTCCTGACGCAGCCGCGGTCACCGCCAGCCGGCTCGCCATCGATTTCCCCCGCCCCGTATTGTAGGTTTGGATATTTTTATTTATTTAACAATATGTTGGCCCGGCCGTTAGAAGCAGCAAGCGCTTTCTCCGATCGATTGAACCGCCCGGCCGGCTTCAGTTGAGCGCTGCCCTCTGAGTCATCGCCAGGGTCGGTTTAGATTTGTATTCACGCTGATGAATAGGCTCTGTCGCTGATCTAATGAAACCCTCAGCGGCCAATTAAAACTCGCCTTGTTGAGGCGGCTGAGCACAGGTGAGTGGTGGAGGGCAGCCTGCGCCGGCGTCCCTCTCCCTCCAGGTAACTGGGGCGGAGATCTTCTGGCCCAACGCCTCACAGCACGAGGAAGAACAGAGGAGCCATACGGGCCGGAGAATCCTCCGTTTGAACCCCACCTCTTTATTAATAACTCATAGCGCAGAAGGGAAAGGTGCCTTCTGCCTCCTCCAGCACCTTCTCCGGAGCTGCCTTACTTAGAATCATAAAGTCATTACACTTGGAAAAGACCTCCAAGATCGTGGTGGGCGAGAAGCTCACCACGAGCTGGCAACGTGCGCTCACAGCCCAGAAACCAACGGCACCCTGGGCTGCATCCCCACAGCGTGGGCAGCAGGGCGAGGGAGGGGATTCTGCCCCTCTGCTCCGCTCTGGGGAGACCCCCCTGCAGCGCTGCGTCCAGCTCTGGAGCCCCCAACAGCAGAAGGACGTGGAGCTGCTGGAGAGGGTCCAGAGGAGGCCACGCAGATGCTGAGAGGGCTGGAGCAGCTCTGCTGTGAGGCCAGGCTGGGAGAGCTGGGGCTGTTCAGCCTGGAGAAGAGGAGGCTCCGGGGAGAGCTGAGAGCGGCTCCCAGTGCCCAAAGGGGGCTGCAGGAAAGGTGGGGAGAGACTCTTCAGCAGGGCCTGCTGGGACAGGACGGGGGGTCATGGTTTCAAAATAGAGGTAGGCAGATTCAGACTGGATATAAGGAAAAATTTTGTACCCTGAGGGTGGTGGAGCAGTGTCCCAGGTCGCCCGGAGAGGCGGTGGGTGCCCCATCCCTGGGACGTTCCGTTTTGCTGCAGCCACAGCAGTCGGCGGTAAAGGCCAGGCGGTGTCGCTTTATACGAGGCAACGGGTTGGAGCTGTGAAGTGCGGGTGAGTCTGGAGCTGGGCGTGCTGAAAAGCCTTTGCTAGAGGTCCTCAAGGACTTTTAGGATAGGCTTTGTGCCCCGTGCCTTGCTGATGCTCAGAAGGACCTACGGGCTTGTCGCGTGGCTGGAGAGGTGGCACTCCGGCGTGAGGTGTCCTTGTCGACGGGGCTGTTAGGAGCAACGTAGTGGGGCAGCGTAGCCATGGCTTTTCTGAACGCGGAGAGGGAGGTTTGTGTCAGCAGCTTCTCCCTGGCAGCGAGTTGTCTGCTCTGAGAGGACGGAGGATGAGAAGGAAGGTTGTGTCTCACTGGAACTGTGATGAAGATTGTAGATGATCTCGCCCGCTGACCCTTGCACCAAGACCAAAAGCGCTGAGTGAGCTGGAAGTTCGGTGGCAGAGAGTGGGCACACCTATGATGGGAGGCTTTTTGGGGCTTCACGGCCCCCACTGCTGATGTCTGAGATGATCCCCCCTCCTTGGCGCCGGTCCTGAACCATCAGACGTCTGACTTGGTCTTGGGCGTGCAGCTCAAGCCGTTTGAGAACATCTCCGGCGTAACGTGCTCCTGACTGCGTTGACGCCGAGAAAGATCACGGCAGGTGCTGTTTGACGGATGCGATGCAGGGCGTCTCCACCTGAATGCTTTGGCACCAAGGGCGTTATTAAAACACAGCTCTGAACGAACGCTGGCTGCTCACGTGGGGGATGGCGGGAGGGTCTCCTGGCTCCCAGCCCCGTGCTTTGCTCGCTGGAAGTGGCTTTGTGCACGGTGAGGAGCTGGGCTCTCCTGGGCCGTACTCAGGGAGTAAGACGCAGCAGTTAGCGCGCTGACGCATTTGTGGGACAATGGGAGAGGAGCGGGGGTGAGATTCCGGGTGTGACTTGGCAGGACGCAGCCTGCAGAGCGGTGTCGGGCAGTCTGCGGCGCGCGGCGCAGGGGGTGAATGCTAACTAGCCAGTCGCTGTCTGGTTCTCGTGGAAAGCCTGAACCCTGGGAAAAAAAATAAATAAATTAAGAATTAACTGGCTTCAGGGCGCTGGCAGAGGTGGCGGGAAATCTAATTCCTGTTGGGGTTGGGAAGCAGGGACGGAGGCCCGCACGCCAGGCCTGCGCTGGGGACGCAGAGGGGCCGCTCCAGCGCCTGCTGGAAATGGGCAGAGCCCTGGGGGTGCGAAGGGCCCCCCCAGCCCCGCCTCTGGTCCTGCTTCGTGCGGAAACGCTGCGCGCCTCTTGTCCGGGGCTGGCACCTCTGGGAAGGGAGGCTCAGGAGCGGCAGCGGTGGCAGGAGTAACGGCACGGCTTGGTTTCGCCCCCTTAGCCTGAGGAGCATCCTGAGAGTCTTCCGTTTGGCAGGGGCTGGCCCTGGAGCCACGCTTGGCTGCGACCCCGCGTTTGCTGCGATGGGGACTGGAAACGGGACTCGTGCGAGGAGCGCGGCGGTGCGGGCCCCCCAGGAGGGCTGGCTTTCCCGCAGTGCCACCCCGGCTCGGGCGTTGGGTTGGTCCCAGAAGACGCTGGGGGGGGGGGTTTGGCGAAATGTTGGGTTGTGGTCGTTGGTTTCACTTCCCTTCGCTGCTGGGAGTGTTTGAGGAGGGCTTCCATCGCTCCTCCTCTGCCTCTGCCTTATTTCTGTTCTCACTCCCCGCAGCGTGGTGAAGGTCCTGCTCGCCGCTAACGCCGATCCGAACCTCGGAGACGATTTCAGCAGCGTGTATGAGACCGCCAAGGAAAAGGGCCTCCATTCTTTGGAAGGTAACACCGATTGTCTGCAGCTACCTGCCTTTGCTTTGCAGCGCCCAGATTTTGTGTCCCGGCTTTGAAATGGAAATTTGACCTCGTTTTTTATTTTAGAGCTAGCTTCAGCTTCCGTTTAAATGCAGTGAGTGGTAGGTGGGTGGGTGTACATGTGAAGATGGGAGAAAACGGTATGAAAATGTTTACGAGAAGCAATCCTTCCGCGCCCTGGAGATGCCCAGGCGTCACACAGCCAGGACGTAACACCAGTCGTAGGTCGGAGCGTCGTCGCCGTGACCCGCGTGCAGCCGCGTGGTGGGGAAGGAGGAGGGCTCGAGGCCGCGTGTTCCGCCCGTAGCCTTGCGCTAGGCCTTGTAGTCGATGTAAAATGAGGAGAGACTTGTCCGATGGAAGTAAAACCCAATGAAGTAGCCGGTTGCGATCGCTGCCGCCGGTTTCTGGCCAAGCGTCAACGCTGGCTGTCAGGCCTCGACGTCTTTACGTGGAAACGCGGACGTTTTCTGCAGCCTCCTTTCATCTTGTTACGCTTTTTCACAGCTGACGACCCAAATTCCAGTCCCACCCGCACGTGCTCCCCGTTCCTGGGGTGCTGGGGCAGGCCTGACCCCCCTAAAACGTCCCTGGCCGTCGCCTTCCCCGTTCCAGAAGCCTTTTCCCCGCAGGAGCGCTGCGCTGGCCTGCCGGCCTCGCCTCCCCGCTGGCCGAGCACGGTCCCCGTCGCCCTGGCAGAGCCCGCGCCGCGCGCTGACGTTATCCATTGATCCGCCGGCGCTTTTTCCCTCGCCGCCCAGAGCCGTAGGCTGTGCGGAGTCTGATGAAAGTGCGATATTTGAGCCTTTCATAACGCACAGGTTGAGTTCAGAAGAGGAACCGGTGAGGGTTCGCTTTTGACAGGGCGTTATTTTATTTGCGAAAGCTCCGCGCTCTCGTCCCTCGCCGCGGCCCGCCCGTGCCACGGGCCCGCTCCGCGAGGGGAGCGGGAACGCGCGTGCGGCAGATCCCGGGAGCGGGAACGCGGAACGTAGGGAGCAGCGTTAAGAGATGAGCGATGGAATGCCAATCCGTAATGCGTGCGCGTGGAGTTTATTTAAGACAAAGTGTATCGGCCGATGAGTTAATTGGTTTTGTCTGCGTTCGCCCCGCTGTAACGTCATATATTTTGGGGTGAAGGAGAGATAAGGCCACTCAGTAAGAAGTTGCATTAATTCTTTGGTTGACGTCTTTTATTAAAAAGAATAAATTCAGCTGCATTTTTAAGAAGAGAGGGAGGGAGGGAAACTGCCTTTGTTTTTTACTCTTTTTTACCCATTTACATATTTCGCGTATAAATATTTTTTCATAAAAACATCCAAATCGAGAGGCGCTGCTCCACAACCCCTGCGCAAAATATATTACAGACATTTATATGGATGGCAGGAAGGGAGACGGAGGGCTGAAAATTTCCAGGCACCCGGTGATTGATGGCAGACGAGGCTTCCCCTGACGCTTTATTGAGTTTCCGATGATTATCTCTCTCGGAGACATTTTTTACAGATGACGGCCGAGCTGTCACGACGGACCATGGGGGAAAAAACCCAACAATAATAACGCTTTAATCTCTTTACCGCACTGCTCCCTAGTATCTCAGATTCATCTTCCCTGACGCACGCAGTTCATTATCCTGCTCCTCCCTGGGTAGGAAATGACGACAAATAAATAAATATACATACTCCCTCCGTTTGCTGGGAGAGGAGACCCAGGAAAGGCAGGGAGCCAGGGCATTAATTGATCTTCCTGGAGGTACCGCGGTTCATTAGCGGGGACGCTGGCCTAGGATGGCATCGGGTATTCGTGACGGCGTTTTCCTCTCCTGAACTTTGCAAACCTTCCGGAAGGCTGGCGGTGGCTCTTCGGAGGGGCCGCGGAGACCGCGCGGCGGGGGATCCGCCACCTGCGTCCGCCCGCTTTGCTGTGACCAGCTGTTAGGTGCTCAGAGCCCCTTCAGGTTCTTGGTGGCAAAGGCCCTGAACGCGGGCTCGGTGAGTTTTGGTTGTGTACCCATGCACCGAGGCGCTGAACGCGCCTCCAGCAGCAGAACGTGGCCCGACAGTCGGGCGGTGATGGTCATTCGACAGGAGACGGGCCACGGCAGCCCCGCCGTCGCCTAGGTGGGGCTGTGTGCTTCTGGGGCTTCCTCGTCTCCCAGAGCTGGGGAGAAGGGTTGCGGCCGGGCCCGGCCTGTGACCCGGCTGGGGGAGAGGCAGATTGGTCTGCGTTAACCCTGGAGTGGGTGCAAGCGCCCCTCTGACCTCAAAAATCAGACAGAAAGTGCAGTCTCGGTCAAAAACCGCAGCCCGAGTGGTAGCGCCTGCTCGTTGGTAAGAGATGGTGCGCACGGAAATGGGAGCGGGCCCTGCCCTCCCTTCACACCTGGGAGCGGTGCTGGGGTCGGATTCCTGGACTCTGGACTGGTACCGGATTCCTCGCTCTGGAGCGGCAGCTGCGCTTGTTCGTCCGGCTCGGCGTTACAGCAGCTGGGTGCTGTCGGGTGGTGGTGTGACGATGCTCCCGTCCCGCCTCACCAGCAGCCTGGAATTCCCTTCAGTACCCAAAAAGAACTGGGAATTTCCTTGAAAGCCGCGCGATGGTGGGGGCCTGTCCTGCCACAGCTTCGCTTCCGTTTGCTGGAGCCGCCGCTGCCTCGGAATGTCGGGAGGGAGTTTCTCCTGGCTTGGGAGAAGGTCCTTGGACTTGCCCTTTTGTGGGGTGTCCGTGCGTGTTGGCGTTCGGCAGCACAGAGCTCAGGGGAAGCAGAAAATTAGAATTACTCAGCTTTGGAAAGCATCAGTTTCTGTTCAGGGAAACATCACAGTTTCTCGGTCTGATTTCACAAAACCTGCCAGGGCTCGGTGTAATTGCCTTTGCTCGGGGGATTCCAGGCTTCCTCGTGAGCTGTAAAACGTGTTCTTAGGAATTATTCCCGTCCTGGTCGCGTCGAGGAGCGCACCTCACGGAGCACGCTGTGCTGCTGGCTGGGCAAACCCGGGAGAAAAGCTCCCAGCCGCAAAGAACGGCAGTTTTCAACCAAAACCCCAAAGGTGGCGGCAAAGGAAGTACTTTAGAAGGGTTTCTGGCTGCTCCTCGACGTTTCTGGGCAGCGCGGCGCGGAGGAGGCCGCTCCCGGCGGAGACGGGCCGGCGAGCGAAGGGAGCGGTGCGCTGAGGAGCCCAGCGCGCCTGAGGAGGTCCGCAGCGCCCCCGGCCGAGCGCCGTCCCCAGGGCCTGCCGTCCCTCGGCCTCTGCGGCTCTGGGTTGTGGTTCGCAGGTTTTGGTGCTTTGTGCCTCCGGCCTGGAGCGGGTGCCGGCTGCTGGGGTATGTTTTGGCCGGAGGAGGAGGGCGGTGTGGTTCCCAGCCCTTCTGGGGAAAACAAACCCGCAGAAATCTCTGTGTTGCTTGCTCGTGTTGAGTCCTGACTTCACTTTGGAGGTGCAGGGCGGCTGTGGGTGGAACAAGGCCTTCTCCCGGGCTTTCTCCAGCCGCCTCCTCCCTGCCCGGGCGCTGTGCCGGCAGCCCCTGGGATGTGGGGAAACCGCGCTGTCTTCAGCAGCAGTCCCTGCTGCCAGCGCGCGTTCCTTGCTTCGCCGCGCTGAGCTGAGCTTTCCTCCTTCTTCCCCCGCAGTCCTCGTCACCCGGGAGGACGACTTCAACAACCACCTGAACATCCGAGCCAACTTCAAGGGCTGCACGGCTCTGCACTACGCCGTGCTGGCCGACGACTACCTGACGGTCAAGCTGCTGCTGGATGGAGGTGAGTTGTGTGGCTCGTTTCGTAGCGATTTTTCTGAGCGGGCCTGACCCACAGCACGATGGGGCTCAGACAAGGGTTTCTGGGATTAGATGTGATTTACTGTTTGCTGTAATATCTTCATTTTTCTGTTCTGTGTTCCAATTCGCCTCCAACGATTTTTCTCATGTGCTTCTGGTGGCTGTTCTCATCTTAAACCATCGAGTCTTCCCTTTGGTCCTGCAGTCCAGTGGAGACACATCCTCTGGTCTCTCTGTTCAGTATTTCGAACGTTCCTCTTCCACAATTTGCGCTCTCCTTACCCGTCCCACCCCTCGTGTCCCTGTGTGGCGTGGAATCGCAGAGCCCTCGCTTTGCTGGGAGGGGACGGGCTCTGTAGACGCAGCACTGGGTAGGTACCGGTACCGCGTGGAACGGTTCGGGCTCCGGTGCTGCTGGATCCTTGGCAGCGCGGCTTTGTCGGAAGTGGTACAAACAAGCTTGTGCGGTCGTTGGTCCTCCCGGTTAGGTCAGAGAACCCTTCTCCCGGCTCCTGCTTGGCCGTCGTCTCTCACATACTCGCAGCTCTGGGTTACAGATCCGTAGAGGTGCTAACGGTTGGACTCCATGGTCTTAAGGATCTTTTCCACCCTAAGCGATTCTGTGATACTAAAGGGATGAAAATTTGTAGGATTGTAGCGTAGTTGGGGTTGGGAGAGACTTCAGGAGGTCTCTAGTCCAACCTCCTGCCTGAAAACCGCGGAGGCTGGACGGTTGGTCCACCTCCACCAGCTTCTCTGGGCAACCTGTTGCTGTGCTCGACCGTCCGCGTGAGGAGAAAGCTCCTCAGCTTTTGGAGGAAGGACAGAAGATGTGTGTAGCTAACAGAATAGAGATGTGCTACCATGACAACAGGTTTTTCCGTGTACCCTCCCGCTGGTCTCCACCGGGATGGCCTCTGCGCCTGCGTGACGCGGTTCTCCGGAACCGCAGCCTGCTGAACGCTATCTGGACGCGCCCGGCCCTGCTACGTCAGCCGCGCCTGCCTGCCGCACGGGTCGTTCCGCGGAGCGCACGGCGCGTCGCTGGAGCTCTGCGTTCCTCCGGGTGCGCGTCCTTCGGCCCTGAGCGCTGCCGGCCTGGCCCCGCAGCCGAGAGGCTCTCCAGCGTCTCCCCAGCTGGATGCTGCTTTTTGCAAAAATGTTAGGAATGTGGTGGCCCTCACGGTGCGGGCGGCTGAGGAGTTAATTTGAGGGAGGCAGGCAGGCGGGGAATTGTAGGGCGGGCTGACACAGGGCTCCATCCTTACGAGGGCAGCTAAAAAGAGAACAGAAAGCCGCGCCTGTGAAGGCTGACCGTCCCCAGGAGGGACGGAGAAAAATACTTGTGGGAACATTGAACCTTGATACTGCTCTGTTCCGTATGCTCGGTGTCTTTCAGTAACAGAATAATTAGAGTGCAGGGTTGAGATTCGGTAGCGCTGAGCTGCGCGGTTAACGCTGGGTCGGGATTTCTCTCCGGGAGCCTGCCGGATACCAGAGCCCTATCTCTCGGCCGTAAATTAACCCCAGAAAAGGAGCGGCTGAAGGAAAACCTGCTGCAAATAAATTTCTCTGAGGTTCCTGAGGGCTGCTCGCAGAGCGAGGGCGCTGAGCGAGCCGCCGGCTGCTCTGCAGGCTGTGGGAGCTCGTGTGTGTGTGGGGACGGGGAGTCCTCGGACAAAAACGTCGGCCCGTGTGCGGTGCGGGACGTTTGCGTGGCGTGGCAGGCCTGCCGCGTGCTGCTCGTTGCCGTAAGCGCGGGTAAAATCCGGCTGCGAGTAAGAGTAAATAATGAATAATTGCGGGTGGCAAGGCCAGCTCGTTTCTGCGCCCGTCCCCCGCTCAGCTGCGAGTGCTGGTGCAGCGCGGCCTCTCTGAACGCAGAGCGCTGTTCTTGGTCAAAAGCTGTTTCTGTGTCCGCGCTGGAGCTGCGGCCGTCTCTGAACGACGGCTTCGGCTCACACAGAGTTCTTTGTCTGCGGCAAAGTCTCTCAGCTCAGAACTCACTTGGATCTCGGAAAATAAAGCCCGTGACGCTCTGTTATTGAGTGCAGCTGGAGGGACCGTGTCCCGAATCAAAGGGAAAATTCAGAATTTAGCCACAGCAGCGCTGAAATGTGGCGATGGCTCCTCGCTGTTCTCAGCCCAGCCCCACGAGAGTCCTTCTGGGTACGGATTCGGGAGAGTCCGCGCTGAGAGTGCGTTCCCGAGTGCAAACCGTGGTCTCGCAGAGGCAGGAGCGCGTCCCGCTGCTTCGGCCCTGGCAAGAGCGGTCCGCCCGCGTGAACATCCGCTTGGTGCGTGACGCGAGAGGCCTCGCAGGGTGCGGAGGCTGGGCTTGCGGCGTTCTGCAGACTGATCCGTGTTCGCCAGCCCGCCCGCAGCACCCGCTCACCCTCTGCGGGCATGGTTTGATGAAAACTTCTGGTGACTGACGTGCTAAATGCGTCTCCCCTCTGAGCCAGGTGAATCCCTCGGAGCTGGCGGTGCAGCGGCAGCCCCTTCCCTTTCCTTTCAGAGAGGCTTGCCCGCTGGAGTTCGATTTCACCGTGGGCGCCTGCCGCGAGGTTTTCATCGCATTGACTGGGGCTCTTCCCCTCCTCCAGCTCCGCGCGGTAACAAAGCGCCGCTCCCCGCGCCCTTGTCAGCATAATCCGCGCCGAATCCGCGGCTGAAGGTCTCGGAAGCGGAGATCGAACACCTCGCGCCGGGCCCTTTGTGAGGGTAATTTCCCGGCGCGCTCTGCCATTGACGCCCGCGCGTAGGACGGCTCTGTTTGCTGACGGGGAGCAGGCTCCCGGCGCTCCCTCCCGCGCGCCGCCCCACACCTGCCTTTTTACTCGCCCTCCATTTACTCTCCCAACACTTCCTGCGCTCGCTCGGCGCCCTGCCCTCGGGGCCAAAGCCATTAACCGCCAGCCCCCTCTCCGCTCAGACGGCCGCCCCGTTGTGCCGCGCGGCGGGGTTTGATTTTTTTTTAAGGGAAGCGCTCGCCCCTCACCCCGCGTCCCTGGCCTTTTGTGGCCCATTCAGTGACTCGCTTGACCCCTGCGGGACCTTAGCGCCTTGTGGTCAGCGTGTGTGTGCCCAGCGGACCGCGAGACGCAGTGGCCGCTCTGTTGTCCTTTCGGGCAGTTGTCGGTGACATTTCGCAGCCTCCTGACCTGAGCTGACACCGTAAACAGCGGGGGTTCTGGGAAGGAGTGGGTGGGAGCTCGCGTCCACGGGGTGCACCAGTTGCTACCGCAGGCGCGATCGATTCGGAGGGCTTTGTGTTTGCCTTGGAGGAAGGACGGCAAGGTCTCCAGCTCGTTGACGATGGAAGCCTCTTCATTTTAGAGGGAGCTTTTATTATGTCAGTATTTAAATCTGCTACGTGAAATAGAACCTCAGAACGGTTCGGGTGGGAAGGGAGCGTCCAAGCCCACCCAGTCCATCCCCCCTGCCAGGAGCAGGGACATCTCCAACCACATCAGGTTGCTCAGAGCCCCGGCCAACCTGGCCTGGAATGTTTCCAGGGATGGGGCATCCACCGCCTCTCTGGGCAACCTGGGCCACTGTTCCCTCCACCACTCTCATTATCCGCTGCTTGCCCCCTCATAACTCCACGCTGACTCCTCCCAGTCCCCTTCTTATCCCTCATGTGGTGGGAAAGGCTTTCCAGGACGAGTTGCCCCAGCCCCGTGGGCAGGGGAGCCCCCACGTCCCGGCCTGGCCCTGGATGAGGCTCAGCGAGGCCGAGCGGAGCGCGGGGACAGCCTGGGGAAACGCCGTCAGCCTCAAACCGAGCGGCGCCGCCGCTGCTGAGGGACTTGCCGTGCAGGGAGGCGTCCCACCTCCCAGCACGGGACACTGGTCACGCAGGTGGTGCCTCACTTCTCCTGTCTTTGCTCAAAAGCAGAGCAGTCCTCTCCTTGCCCGTTGTCGGGACCTCCCCTCCCCCTGCCCCATCCCCTGCCAAACCTGAGCGGCCTCGTTATGTGGCTCGTTGTCCCCAGCACTTCCCTGAGCAGCGACCGCCTTGCCTTCTGCTTCCCATCTCCAGAAATTCCCTTTGCCCCCGGCTCCTGTGACCGGGCCGTCTGGGTGAGCGAGTTCCAGAGCCGGCAGGACCGGAGGCGGCCTTTGGACGTCAGAAAGCGCCCGTGGTATTCCCGGGAAAAATCAGGTTGTGGTTGTAGCCGCGTTTCTTGCGTTTGAATTCTGTGTTGGAGAGTCTTCCGGTGCATCCCGGCCAGAAAGAGGGGTGGGAAGGATGTCACTGGACAGCTGTGGCCTCCCAGGTCCCCGCGGCCAGCGCGTGGGGACGCGTCCTGCGGAGGTGACGCCGTTGTTTTGCCGCGCTCGGTGGAGTCAGCGGCGTAAGCAAGAGCGGAACCGGGGGAGCTGAATCGGAATCGGAGGGGGTTGGGCTGGCGGCGCTCTCTGTCCTCACGGGTGGATCCTCAGAAATTTCCAGCTGAGGCTGAGTGAGTTGGAACCCAGTGATTTTATTTTTTTTGCTTTGTTTGGTTCTGCACTGAGCCCCGGAGGTTGATCAAGTTGAAAAGCGCAAGAAAATAAACGGCGCGCTTGGAAAGTTCCCGCGTGTGGCAGCTCGGTTTGGGGAGGTGGCAACCGTGGGCTGCCCTGCCTTCGCTGGGGCTTTTGCTCGCTGTGAGCCAGAGCGAGGAACGGGCTTGTCCTGGGAAGAGCAAGGCTGTAACTCGCTCCTCCCGAGCAAAACCGGGCCGGCGTGAAACAGCCCCGCGGGCCTGTGAGCGCCAAGCGCCCCCGCTCCCGCCCAGCCGCGCGCTCGCGGCCCCCTCGTCGCCCAGGCGCCGGTGTCAGGGGAGCGCGGCTGAGCCCTCCCTGCGCTGCGGCCGGCGCCTCCGAGGACGGCGAGCCCTTCCTCGCCCTCGGCGGGGGTCAGGGCCGGCGTTTTCGGGGAGCCGCGCGCCCGGTCGCTGCCGGCCTGGCGCCTGCTGTGGCGAATCCAGCCCGGGCCAGCTGTTGTGCGGGAGCGCCTGGAATCCTCTCGCCCTCTCCGTGCTCGTATTTACCAGGGAACGTGATAAATTCCGTATTGATCCCTTCTGCTGCACTGTAAATTTTGCAAAAGATGATTAAATAGCGCAATAGAGTCTGCCAGCGCCGCGGCTCAATATGTTCTGGGCCGGCGTATCGACCCCCTCCGTCCGACGGCAGCGAGCTCCGCTCCCAGCCGCGCCAGACCGGTGATTGCAGTCCTGTGAGACTGGGATCGAGACACCAATCGTACGGCAGCGCCGCGGCGTCCTCCGTCCCGCCGCGGCGACAGCAATCGGCGTCGGTGCCAGCGCGGCTGCGTCCCTGTCGGAGCGCTCAGGAGCAGTTTCCCACGGGGCAGGGGAGCGATAGATCCCTCTCTGAGCGCGTCTGGGCACAGAACTCGACGGCGACGTCGCTTTTGGCGTGAATTTAACAGCTCTGCACGCGCGGGTGGGTGCGCAGAGGAGGATTCTGTCGTTCCCTTCCCGTACCGTCGCCGTACAAACGAGGAGAGGAGAGGTTTTCACGGCCAGGTGTGGAGGAGGCACAAACCGACTGACACTCACCTCGCGATAAAGCAGAGCTGGGAGGAGCAGGTAGCTCAGCTCAGTTAAAATGAAAAAGAAAGGTTTTTCTCATCCAGAACTGGGAGTCCAAATGGCCCGAGCCGTTCCGTGCCCTGCTCCGTCCCGTGCGGTGCTGGAGGGGGCTGTGTTGGGAAGCGGCGCGAGCTGCCCGGGCAAGGTGGAACGGTTTGAGGTAGGACTCGGCTCCCGTTCGTACCTCTGGAGCAAAGCCTTTTTCCCTCAGACACGTCAGATCCCCTGCACGGAGCACGGGACTGGCAAGCTTGGCTCCCCGTCTTTGCGGATCCAAAGTGACACACTTGGATTTACTTTTTTTCTCTGTCTTTTTCTGTGGCAGCCTTCCTGTTTGCCACGTGCACGGGCTGTGTTATGCGTTCAAAGGGAAACGCAATCCTCTGTGGCAATTTTTCCGGAGGGCAGGCTCTGCTCAGGGTGGTACCCGTGCGCTGGGCTCTGCGGAGCTCTTTATTTTCCAGGATTTTGCTGAGGTTGCTTAAAGCAAATTGGGTCAGTTTGTTGTATTTTGTGATTAGGGAGAAATATCTACGGGCAAGTGTCTGAATAAACAGGCGCTGGGCTGAGCTTCAGGAGCTCTGGGTGCTTCTCAGCCCTGCCAGCGCCTCACTGTTCCAGATATTCCTCCAAATATTCCTCCCAGGTATTCCTCCCAGGTATTCCTCCCAGATATTCCTCCAGATATTCCTTCCAGATATTCCTTCCAGATATTCCTTCCAGATGTTCCTTCAGATATTCCTCCCAGACATTCCTCCAGATATTCCTCCAGGTATTCCTCCCAGATATTCCTCCAGATATTCCTTCCAGCTATTCCTCCAGGTGTTCCTCCCAGATATTCCTCCCAGATATTCCTCCCAGATATTCCTCCAGGTATTCCTTCCAGATATTCCTCCAGATATTCCTCCCAGATATTCTTCCCAGATATTCCTCCAGATATTCCTTCCAGATATTCCTCCAGGTATTCCTTCCAGATATTCGTCCAGATATTCCTCCAGATATTCCTTCCAGCTATTCCTCCAGATATTCCTCCAGCTATTCCTCCCAGATATTCCTCCCAGATATTCCTCCCAGATATTCCTCCAGATATTCCTTCCAGCTATTCCTCCAGGTATTCCTTCCAGATATTCCTCCCAGATATTCCTTCCAGCTATTCCTCCAGCTATTCCTCCAGATATTCCTCCCAGATGTTCCTTCAGATACTCCTCCAGATATTCCTTCCATCCTTCATCGCGCCCCTCGGCCCAGCAAGCTCCGCGGGGCAGGTCGCTTGCTGCTGGTGCCTGAGGACGCGGCGCCGCCGCGACATAGCACGGCCAGGAGCGCACCGCCTCCGCCCGCGTCTCTGGCAGGAGGAAATCCCGCACCAGGACAAACACCCGGTGCTCCCTTCTTCCTGAACCGATTCCCGCTTCGATTCAGCGGCACATTAACGTTTTCACAGAGCCGTTCGCGGCAGCTGCGACGCCTCACGCGCGGTTTCCCGGCGAAGGGTGCCTGTCACTGCTCGTGCGTAATCCGGAGTGGTTTCCTGCGCGCGCGTGGGTTTACATTTATTACCTGCGTTGAGTTTCGCTCGCCAGCCCGTCGCTGTCGCTCGAACGGCTCTCGGTAAATTCACGCTGGTAGTCGTCTTCGTCGTGTCAGCGTTGGCCCTTGCTTCGGTCGCTCGCAGGCGGCCTGACCGCACGGGCAGCGCAGAAATCCCGTGGGCCGCTCTGCCCCTGGGGACACCGGCCGCTTGCTCTGCCTTAAATCCCTTTGTTTTCAGCGACTAAGTCGTTATTTGTCCGTGAGGAGCCTTTTCCTTGTCGCAGCTTGCTGCTGAGGTGAGGAGCTCTGAGGTTCTCGGGCATCAGAGATACGTCGGCGTGGAGCAATTAACCAACGCCACCACCTCAGAGGGGTGGGGCTGGACGCTAAATCATCTGGAGCGTTGCCCTCAAGTGTGCCTGCAGCTTCTGCTGCCACCCAGAACCTCGGGAAACGTCACTCTCCTGCTTCCACCTTGGAAAATTTCGCTCTCCCTTGATGAGATTGGAGGATGTTCCCCGGGGAGCGCGTGCGTACGTACGTTGGAGTTCAAGCCCTTGGGAAGATTCGTGTGATGCAGAGCTAAAGGGCGTTGCCCAACGAGTGGAGCAGCGTCCTGCCACGTTCCTCTTGAGTTTCTTGGGACGCCGGGCAGGAGGCGGGTGGTCGGATCGCAGGCTGGGGTGGCTGCTTTCCCATTCACGTTGTGCCTTAAAAGCCGCCCGTGAAATGTGTGCCTTATTGAGTTAAAACCCGGTTTAGGTTACTGGAAAAAGGGGTGATCGTGCTAATTCGATCAGTGAAGGCTCAGGAGGACAGGAGTCGTTTTGTATTACTTTAACGAGCCGTGTGGAGCAATAATCATGTCACTCCTCGTCAGGGCTGACGGCCGGCGACGCCGCGTAATCCCCGGCAGGTAGGGTGGGCTGCTTCCTCCTGGTGGAACATTTTGGCATCTTGGCTACAGTATTGCTGCTTCTGTCCGGCTCTTTTGGAGACAGAACCTTCTGAGCGGCGCTGGGACGTAAACCATCTCGTGCTGGGTCATAGCAACTGCGTCCCCTGTCCCCGCAGCAGCTCCCGTTGAGCCGCCTGCGGACGAAAAGCTCGGGGCCCAAACGTTCAGCTGGAGGTTACGCCCCTGAGGATGCCCGAGAGCAGCAGTCACAGAACCACAGAAGGGTTTGCGTTGGAAGGGACCTTTAGAGCCCACCCAGTCCAACCCCCCTGCCAGGAGCAGGGACATCTCCAACCACATCAGGTTGCTCAGAGCCCCGGCCAACCTGGCCTGGAACGTTTCCGGGGACGGGGCACCCCCCGCTCCTCGCCCCCCAGCACCCCCAGTCCTTCTCCTCAGGGCTGCTCTCCATCCTGGATTTGTGCTGGGGTTGCCCCCACCCACGGGCAGGACCTGGCCCTTGGCCTGGTTGGACCCCGTGAGGTTGGCACGGGGCTTTGCAGCCCACGCAGGAGCTTGCACGGCGTCTGGTTGTACCCGAAATGAGCTCCTCACGCTCCCTCCTTTCCTTCTCTCAGTGCCCGGGGCTTTCCCAGGCCTCTCGGTGTCCGGTCTTTGGAGAACCGTAGCTCTGCGGGCGTCCCTGCGGGTCGCCGACGCCGCTGCGGGCCCTGTTCGGCCGTCCGAGGTGCGAGGTTTGTTCTTCCTTCCGCAGGCAGGTGTTTGGTTACGTGTCCTCAGCCAGATCCCGCTGCCCTCCCCTGCCAGGCGGCGGACGGAGAGCGAGGACGGAGCCGCCGCAGCATCCCGGGGCTGCCGAGCCGGGGAGGACGCGGGGACGCTCCTCCGAGCCCTGCGCCGGCCCCCTGGCATCCCCCTCTCCCCGCAGCCACCCTCCCCTCGCCAGCTCGATTGACAGTTATCCGGGATCTGAAGGAATCCAAGACAAATTGTTAAGAGGATGGAGTTAATAAAATTTGAAAAATCGAGGCCTGTCACTCCGCTAAACTTTTTTCGATACCGCTGACAGAAACATATTTCCCCAATGAGTGACCTTCTGCAGCTGCGCCGGCGCGGCGCGGGCGCGGGGAGCCGGCCCGCCTGCTATTTATCAAATATTATAGGCCGGGGCCTCCTGACGCGAGCAGGGGGGTGCGGAGGAGGCGACGGGCCCGCACAGCCCGAGGTGTTGCCCAGGTGTCCATCTCCGGCTCCAGACAGCTAGTGGGAGGTGACAAATGGCCTTCCATTAACGTCTCCCAAGGTTGGCGTCCCCTCCGCCGCCGCCCCAGCCGGCTGCCGGGGCGGGAGAGGGCAGGGGAGGCGGTGGGGACGCGGAAAGGGGGTCAGGCCGGGGCGCGGACGAGCCACTCGCCGCTTTTACCTCCTATTAGCCGGCCCGGTGACACCGTTATTTATGGCGGCGTAATATTTTATTGCTGCCGGTACTGGAGGTTGGAATCGACCCGTTGGAGGAGTCGCGTTCTATCAATTATTGCAGCAATTAGTCAAGTCGTCAAAGCCGTTAACAGGGGGATTGGGCCGATATTGGATGGCCGTTATGGATAGATCCGCAGGAAGGGAAAAGCCAAACAGAGCCGCCTCGGGAACGGGAGCAGGGCCCGGCCTCCGGGGTGCCGTGGTTTGGAGGAGCCGGGAAATCTGCCCCGCTCCTCGCCGCGCTAGCCGGGGCGGGTTCGGCGGCGGGGCGAGGGCCGGGGGGAGCGCTCGCTGTTGAGCGGCCGGCCTGGGCGGTTTGAGATCTCACCTGTGTCCATCACACCCTTTATCTGCCGTGAGGGGGCTCGCGATGGAAATCGCGGGTGGCGAGTGTCTGCGGGGCGCGTTTTTCCCTCTGTGAGCAAACGCAGATCTCCGGTGCTTCGGAACGGCGGATCTCTGCCTGCCGTGCGCAGAGCCCCCTCGCTTCCTTCGTATCTCCTGGCTGCCGCTCGCGTTTTCTGGAGCGCCGCTCGTGCGCCGCGCGCTCCGCCGCCGCAGCCCAGTGCGCACCTGCCGAGGCACCCGGCTCACTCCCGCCTTCCCAGCACGATGGAGGGTGTTTGCCCAGAGATTCCCATCGCCGCAGCCGGGATCGGTTTGGCTCTGCGTGTTCTTCCACAGTCTGGTGTGTCCGCGACGGGACGGAGCGCGGGGAGCTCGCTCCGTTCTGTGAGGTGCCCGCCTCGCTCCCTCCGGTTCCGTCTTTGGCGCTGGCTGACCTTTTTTAAATTAAATTCTAAAGCAAAGCGTGATTTTCCCCCGGAAGCCGCTGTGTGGCCGCTCGGCAGACCTCAGCCACCCCAGCTCCAGCCTGGAGCGCCGGCCGGGAGGGGCAGCGTGTCGGATTGCAGCCGAACGGCCCCAGGCGGCTCCCCCGGGCCGGGCGCGGGGGCTTTTGTGGAGCCGTGTTTGCCTCTGGTGGCCGTGGGCTCCCTCCCTGCCGAGCCCATCGTTCGCGGCGACAATTCCTGTTCTTCTCCCCGCCACGCCCTGCGCGTAACCGCTGGTTGTGCATTGTCCCTCTCCCATCGACGGAGGGGCCGGGAGGGGACGCCAGCCCGGACGGGAGGCACACGATGTGCTTCCCGCTCGCTCTGCCCCAAACCCTGACCTTGTTCCTTTCTTCCTGCCGGCAGGTGCCAGCCCGCTGCAGAAGAACGAAATGGGACATACCCCCCTGGATTACGCCCGCGAAGGGGAGGTCATGAGCCTTCTGAAGGCCTCGGAGACGAAGGTGAGCCTGGGTTCGGGTGGCCGTGTGTCCTTTGCCACTCCACAACCAGTCTGGAAGACCTGGTGCACAGGCCGTAGCGCGCCTGCACCTCCGTAGCGCCTACCCCTCCGTGTTTTTCCGTGGCCTGTGTAAATTAATGGCATGATACGTAAGGAGAAAAACAAACCAACCCATTTCTGAAGTGTTTTTAGCTGTGTCCGCAGCTGCGCGCCCTCCTCTTCCATTTTAAGTTTCTTCCTCAGCGGTGATGGTTGGGCTTGATGATCTTGGAGGTCTTTTCCAGCCTCCATGATTCCGTGGCCAGCGATGCCGTCCTGTAACCCCTTGGCAAGGCCCCAGTAAGATGAGGAGGTTGGATTTACTCTGTTTTCTGAAACCCCTGGTGAAAGAACCAGCTCTGAGCAGCCAGAGCCCAGCTGGGGGCCGGGGTCTGTGCGTTCACCAGTCCAAGGCAAGAGCCACCCGCCGCCGCCTGGCCGTGCAGCACCCGTCCCCTCCCGTCAGCACCCGTCCCCTCCCGTCAGCCTCGCTGTCCCCCGGCGAAAACAGGAACGGGGGCGCGAGGAGGCCAGCCGTGCTCGTGCTTGTGGGTTTGTCCTCTGGTGCTGGGCAGTCTGGTGCTCGGAGTCTGGTCTGTGCATCTGGAATTGGAACTCGCGGGCTGGAAGACCTGAGGTTAGGAACTTGCCCACGAGTAGGCAGATAAATTGTGGCCTTTAGTAGGACAAGTGGCGTTCCTCAGGGGTCCGTGTTGGGCCCAGCCCTGTTCAGCACCTTTGTCAGGACATGGACAGTGGGACAGAGCACCCTCAGCAAGTTCGCCGATGACACCCAGCTGTGTGGTGCCGTCGACACGCTGGAGGGGAGGGATCCATCCAGAGGGACCTGGACAGGCTGGAGAGGTGGGCCCGTGCCAACCTCATGGGGTTCAACCAGGCCAAGGGCCAGGTCCTGCCCGTGGGTGGGGGCAACCCCAGCACAAATCCAGGCTGGGGGGGAACGGATGGAGAGCAGCCCTGAGGAGAAGGACTTGGGGGTGCTGGTGGGTGAGAAGCTCACCACGAGCCGGCAACGTGCGCTCACAGCCCAGAAACCAACGGCACCCTGGGCTGCACCCCCACAGCGTGGGCAGCAGGGCGAGGGAGGGGATTCTGCCCCTCTGCTCCGCTCTGGGGAGACCCCCCCGCAGCGCTGCATCCAGCTCTGGAGCCCCCAACAGCAGAAGGACGTGGAGCTGCTGGAGAGGGTCCAGAGGAGGCCACGCAGATGCTGAGAGGGCTGGAGCAGCTCTGCTGTGAGGCCAGGCTGAGAGAGCTGGGGCTGTTCAGCCTGGAGAAGAGGAGGCTCCGGGGAGAGCTGAGAGCGGCTCCCAGTGCCCAAAGGGGGCTGCAGGAAAGGTGGGGAGAAATTCCAGGTGGTGGATGCCCCATCCCTGGAAACATTCCAGGCCAGGTTGGCCGGGCCTCTGAGCAACCTGATGTGGTTGGAGATGTCCCTGCTCCTGGCAGGGGGGTTGGGCTGGGTGGGCTTGGACGCTCCCTTCCCACCCAAACCATTCCGTGATTCTGCCATTCTATGATTTAGTGGATATCACCATGAATTAAACCTGCCGGGCAGTCAAAGCTGCCGTACCGTCTGTGCTCACCTAGGAAAATCCTTGCTGGAGCAGGAATTCAGGTCCACCTTAGGAATTCAAGTCCACCTTCCCCGAACGCTAAACCCCCGTCCTGCGCCGGTGATCTTTCCTCCTGGGCTCTCCGTACTCCATCCCGGCAAAGGAAAGCCAACCGTGGCCCTGCTCCGCGTCGCTGATGGCCCCTGTGAGCCGAGAGCGCTGCGCAGTCGCTCGGCCGGCTCTGCCAGCGAGTTTGCGGGAAGAAAAGTTGAGGATAAAACACTTGGAAATCTTTACGAGCAGGCGAGGGGGAATTATCCGCCGGGTAAATGGTCTCCGGAGCCCAGCGCCGGCGAGGAATCCGGACAGCTTGAAAAGCGGTGCTGGGTTTTATGCTTAACGAATAGATGGAGGAGAGGAAGGGAATATATCCGTGGAGATGTTCCCGCGGAAAATGATGGCGCTTGTCTGCAAACCGGAGGCACTCAGGCTGGCGGGTGATGGATATCCAGCTGGGGGGCACGCGGGGCTCCCGGGCTGCGTCCGCCCCGGTACCCGCGTTCCACCGAGAGTCTTTGAGAATTTATTGCTCGTTTTCGCCGCTGCTAGAGAATGAATTGGCAGAACTATTACTGGATGGGCGCAGCCCATCGATTTTATTTACATATTCTGGTGACAGAATAACGCGGAGTTTTCATATGTATTTTTAATTTATTTCGGTTTCTTTTATTCTTAAAAAAAAAGGAGGAGAATTCTGTGTGCGCTTTCCCTATGCGAGACCGAGTCTTCCAAGTCTCTTTGCCACTCAGCTCCTCTTTCCCCGGCGACTGGGCCCAGTCAGACCCGTCTGCTGGTCTCTCCTGTCTCTCTCTGTAAGCCCACAGGAATTATCCCAAGCCGGCGTTTGCCTTCCCTCAGAAAAACCGCTCCCCAGATCCCAAAGGCTCCAAATCCCTCCCACAGCTGAGCAGAACCTGGCCGTCCTCCCTTCCTTTAATCTTTTAAGGAAAAGGGCGAAAGACCCCGGCCCCTCCGCGTCTGCAGGCGCTGTGTGGAGGATCTTTGGTTCGCGCTTCCGAACCTCTTCCCGCCGCGTGTTTTCCCGTCAAGGCGGCCGTGCGCGGGCGGGACGCCGCGCCGGATAAGGAGTAACGAAAGCCGGCGGGCGCCGTTGCCGTGCCCGTCTCGATTTCTCTGAGAGCGCGGCGCACCGCTGTGATCTGCTCACGCGCCGGGGACGCGCCCTCAGAAGTTTCGTCGGGAGAACCTTTCTTGCAGGTTGTGCCCCAGCCCGATCTGAACCACGTTGTTCTGGGTGGATTTTTCTCCCTCCGGCGCCCCCCGCTCAGTGCGGCCGTGCCGGCTGCTCGGGACGCTGCGGGCCGGCGGCGCGACCCGGCTGCGCGACGCCCGGCGGCACCGCTCCGCCGAGGAGATGGCGCGTGGCAGGGCAGCTCTCTCCAGCGCGGATCCTGAGCTGGAAGCCGGAACGGGATGGCTCGGAAAAAGCGTTGTAACTGGTGATTTGACCCAGGAAAGGGACGTTTTTCCTACCCGGGGACTTTTGCAGCGCTGGTTTTCCATGGAGGGAGGGAGAGGCGTTGCGGAAGAGGGACGTCCCCTGTTTATTTGGTTTTTGCCTTCTGTCAGTCGGTACCAGCCCAGGGAGCACCGGCAGCCTGGCCGGGGGCTTTTACCGGCTCCGGCTCTGGCGGCAGGATCCCGCTGCAGCCGCTGCGACCGCGTTCTGCCTCTGTTAGAGGTGTTTCCCCGTCAGGAGGGCGATTTCCGTGGTGGGGAGCAGTGATGTGCATTAAATTACTCACCCTACAGACCCCGGGGGCTGCTCCTGTCCCGTCCTCAGCTGAGCCTGGCGTTGTGGGGTGGCTGCTTCCAGAGCAGTGGTTTCACTGCTGAGGTGGCTGGCCAGTTTGCGACGGGGAGAGGTGCTCCGCAGAAACTTCCGCAGTGTTTTTTAAAGATGAGCAGAGGCTGGATTTGTCCTCTTCCCTGCCTTCCCTGCTCCCGCTCCGCCCGTATCCCGTCCCTGAGCATCTCAGAGGCATGCTTGTGCCAGACGTCTCCGTAAACTGCTCTGCGTGCCGTCTCAGCCTTCAGCTCCGGAGAGCGATCGGGGTGGGAGCAGTGCGCGAGCCAGCGGCTCTCAAAGGCCCTGCTTCCCTGTGAGCTGAGGTGGAAGAAAGCAAATATCCCGGGTGAAGAGGTTTTTCCAGCGCTGTCCCGCGTGCTGCTGGGGGACTGTCTGCAGGGCGGTGCTGTCTGACCTCCCTGGTGCGCAGCGGGACAAGGTGATGCTCTGCCATCCCTGCCAGGTGTTTCTGGAGCCTTGGAGCGGGAGGTGGGTGAGGAGCGGGAAAACAGGCACAGGTGGAATGGCCAAGGCTTTGTTTTCCAAAACCAGCGCGCGCGTAACGGGCTGGGTGCTCGCGAGGAAACGCGGGCAGCGTCAGCGTTCCCTCCCTGTCACCGCTGCAGCAGCCGCGCGGTGCCTGGTTCTCCCGTCAGCTGCAAAGCCGGTTCCGTGGCAGCTCGCCCGCTTCTCTCCGTTCCCGTGCATCCCCCATCCCCCAGCAGATCCCGAAATTTCCTCTCGCTTGGGCTGCTGCTTCCAGAGCGAGCCGCGTCTGCCCTGTCTGGGTGTCGAATACCGGTGCAGGGCTCTGCGGTCCCAGGGGAGGAGAAGGTCCCTGTACCTGCCCGACGCTCGTGTTATTGCTCCGAAAATTCTCTGATCCCGACATTTTCTTTCCCCCGCAGTTCCAGGAGGAGCAGCGCAGGCGGGAGGTGGAGGAACGCCGCAGGTTTCCGCTGGAGCAGCGGCTGAAAGAGCACATCATCGGTCAGGAGAGCGCGATAGCGACGGTGGGAGCAGGTAGGAGCCCTCGGCAGGTCGGTGCTGGCGGCAGAGGGCCGCCTCTCTGAAAAATATCGCTGTTAATGCTTCACGGGGGGTTTTGTCCAGCTTTGTGCGCAGGAGCCCCTCGCACACGGGCTGCTCTGGGGGATTTTTCTGTGATCGGGGGCTTCGTTCCGTGTGAACACAAGCACGTGCTTCAGGCACGCTTGCCGGGCCGCGTGCTGCGTCAGATCAAGGGCGGCGTCCCGCCGCCGGTACCGGAGCGTGGGGAGCTGCAGCGGGTTAAACGCAGCGCGGCGTTTCCCCGCCCCGCCCTCCCTACGGATTTGCAAGCCTGAACCGGAATTTACGTCTTCGTGCGCAGCAGCCCTCGGGAGATTTTTCTTCCATTAATTTCTCCCAAGTTTCCCTTGGATCTGCTGCAAATGTCCGGCCTCTGCAGGCTGCTTTGGCGGGAGCTGCGTGGCTAGCGAGTCCACTGCAGATGGCGTGGGCCTGGAGCGTTCGTTAGCCAGCGTTGCCCTGTCCGTGTCGGCCCAAAGCCCTTGGCCTCCATCCCAGATTAGGGTGCTGCTGCCCTTTTCTGCAGGTGTTGCTCCTGCACTTCAATTTTTAAGTTTTCACTGTTTAAAAAAAAGAAAAATATTGAATAAACTCAGGGAATAACTGGGGAGTTTGGCCTCCTGTGGCTGCGATGGAGCCGCGCCAGCACGCGGCGAGGTGTGGAGGAAGAGGTAACGGTTTTCCTCAGGCCGAAGGATGGAGCCAGGGGAAAACCAGACCAGCGTTCAGGGACAGGGGCCCGAACGGGAGCTGCGGGTTTCACATGAGCGCAGTTTCCCGCGAGGAAATCAGGGCTCCAGCAAACTGGGCTGGGTGCGATTTGCCAGTCCAAGGCCTGAAAGCCTCTGGATCCTGGCCACGGTTCCTTGAGCTGTCCCCGTGTCCCAGCTCAGCGCCCGAAAGCAGGACGGCGAGGTACGAGATCAGGGCAGGACGGCGAGCGCTGTGGAAAAGACAAAACCCCGTAGCGGCCCGGTTAACAAAGAGGAGCGCCGGGCGAACCGGCAGCGCCGGGAAGAGCCAGCTCTGCCCCCGCGCACGCAGCCAGGCCCCTCCGCGCCGGGCGAGCAGCCGTGCCTGGGGCGGTGGCGTGGGCTAATTGGGAGGCTGTGATGAATGGGCAGCGCCTGTTTCTGACACAGGTGGTGTTTCTGCGCATTAACGCCGCTGCCTTTATGGAGCTGCCTCTTATTGAATTACCGGGAGCGCGCCTGGAGCCCCGCAGCCTCGGGACATCGCACCACGAGGTAGCGGGAGACTCTCCGTCCCCTCCTCCCCGCATCCCTTCCGCCCCCTTTTCCTGGTTTTCTTTCAGGAAGGGCGAATTTAGAGGCGCAACTTTTTTTCTTCGGAGCACTTCCTATCTATTTTTGGTTTTTATTTTATTCCCAGCCAGTTCTGCTGCCGCTTTGCGGCCTCCACGTGCCTGCCGTTGGGCGCTCGCCGACGCGGTTGGTTGGCTCGCAGCCTTGCCGCGCGCCGCGCCTCGAGACGTACCCAGCCGGGCCGATATGTTTAATTTATAACCGCTGCCTTAATTGAATAATCAGATTTAAGCCGTCACTCGGTGCGTGATCCGAACGCTCTCTGGGGGAATTCGGCCTGGGATACAAAGGGAACGCGCGCTCTGGGGTTTGCCGCGCAGCTCCGGGGTGGCGGGGACGCGCGGGGGCCGCCGGGCCGGGATGCTGGCGCGGTCGCGGCGCCGGCGGGGGGAAGGAGCCCTTGTCTGTCGTTTCCGTGGGACGCCGCCGAGCCCTGCTGCTCTCTTTGCTGCGGCGATGGCGGGGCTGTGCGACGGCGGACGGCGACTGAACCGATCCCACCGGGGCGGCTCCCAGGGCGCTGGGACGGCGACGGCGGGAGGCAGCATGAACAAAACCCACGTTAACTGTTCCATCTCCTAACACATCAGAAAACAAACCCCGGCAGGTCGCCCTGCGCTCCACGCAGACGAGCAGCTGAAGGGTTTGAGGGCGACTGGGTCTCGCTCGCCTTCGCACCCCAACGCGCCGAGGCCGCGGGGCGACGCCGCGCCTGCTTCTTAGGGATCTGCGGAAAGCGTCTCCTGGATGAGCTCGGAAACCAGAGCAGGGCAGGTTTTGAAAGCATATAATTTTATTTTTGTTGGTTCATGATCTCATACCCTAAATATTACGCCGGAGAAAGAATTCGTCTTCTGTACGAGTGCGCAGCGTCGGCCAGGCAGCCGTCGCTGGGAGCCGGGGGCTCCAAACCGCTTTCCAGCGCCGGTTTTCTAAAGCAAAAAAAAAAAAAAATCTCAATCCAATTTTTTTTTTTTTTGGAGTGACGTAATCTGTTCCGACTCTTCCTGAAGTTGAATAAGGAGGGGAAAGGAAAAGCGTTTATTTTTTGGTTTTTTAGTGTAGAGATTTTGCATAAAGGCTAGTTCTGAAAATCTAATTTTAATGATAAAATTGCAAATTTTGAACACGCTGAGCAGCTGTGATGTTGAGATCGGTTGGCCTCTCAAAGCCAGGAGCATCAGCCCACCCTGGCGCGGAGGAAGTGGGTTTATTTTGGACAAGACGGGATCCTTTGCAAGTTCTGTGTCTCCGCGTGCACAGCACCCGTTGCCTGCCAGGGAGCAGGGCAGGAGGGAAAGGCGTTGCTCTGCTTGGAGCTTCGTCTTCCTCCACACCCCGGAGCCACCGGCGTGGGGCTGGACGAGCCGTGGGGCTGGACGGGCGGTCCTGCGCCCGCCGCCTCCAGGGACGCGGCCGAGCCCGGGGGGAGGAGAGCGATCCCACGGCGGGTGCGGGCCCGGAGCCGTCACCCCGCGTACCCCGCGCCCGGGCGGCCTGAGGAGCGCGGCGGAATGGATTGATGTGATAAACGGACATTTATTACACTCACAAATTGGCTGAAACCAATTTTGGTCACATCAGCCCCTGATAACTGCTGGGGTATTGATCTGTGTAAAGTAATACAGTGAATTTATCAGTTCAATAGCGAGCTGAAGGGCCTCTCGGAGACGCCGCGCTACGGTTACGCCGTTACAGATGGACGAAATAAAGCGAGGGCGCTGCAGCCGGGCTGGAAATGGCTCCGAAGGAGAAGGCCCGGGCGGCATCGTCAGACCTTGGCTCTGAACGCCTTCCTGACATTTCCCAGCGTGACCTGCCTCCTTTGGTTTCTTTATTTCTGCCCAAGTCACAGGAGGAAGAGCACGGCTGCCCGAGGGGCACGGCGCGGATTTCTGGCCTCACTATCAACCGGGAGCCGTCGGCCTGGCCGCTCTGCGGGTGCAGACCCCGAGGAGAGGAGCAGGAGTGCTCCTGCGGGTTTCCAGCCGAGGTTTTCATCCTTCACACCGGCGCCGACGTCCTTGCTCCGTCCCGGGACGGCGACGTTGTTCCTCCCGCTGCAGCTCAACCGTTGCCAGACCTGGGGCCGTGGTGGCCTTGCCGTGGTGACGCCCAGAATTTTCCAGGTTTCCCAAACCTGAGGAGCACCGGGGCCAGGCTGTGTGCTAGAACACCTCAGCGTTTTCAGGCTGCCTGCCGAAAAGCTTTCGCACCTCCTCCCTCCGCTCGTCTCACTGACGGTGATCAGCACCGTCCAGCCGGGATCACGCCCCGAATCGCGAGCGCCGAGGTTTTTGCGGGGTGTTGCTGTCGGTGAGACGAGCGTTCAGCCATGAACTCCGCTATCCTGCTGCAGAGGGGAGTGAAAAAAGACGCAAAAACCTGGCCGCCTCCGGCCCGCTGACCGCGCTGACCCCGCCAGTGGTCACTCCATGCCCCGAAGCAAAACGTTATTGCTGTTATTATCTGAGCCGAGGTAGTGGCAGAAATTGTCGACGGGCGCCTTATTCCCCATCAATTTTGGAAAAAATATCTCCAGCCCGGGGCGTCTGACCTCCCCTTCGCTGCCGTAAAGGGCAGGGACGGCGCGCGTGCGGCACGGGGCAGGGCACGCGGTGGGACGCGCTCGCAGATGGGGCTGCGGCGCCGGCTTTTTGCACGCCTCCGTGTCAGCGCCGCAGCCCTTTCCTCCTCTTCCTCCTCCTGCCGTGGTTTTGGGAGGCTGACGTGGCCCGTGAGCGGCAGGACTGGATGCCCGGCCGGGCTTTGCCCGTGATTTCCAAGCGCCGCGTCGCCGTCGCAGCCCGAGCTGGTCCGTGGGGCCGGGCGAGGCAGGGCCGGACGCGGGCCAGGCCTGCAGCCGTGCTCCACGCCCAAGCTAATTAAGCCTTGACAGGAGTCAGGACTTATTAGCGTGGCTGCGGCGCTGGGGAACGCATCCTGATGACGTCCGGGCACAAACCGGCCGTCCTGGCGGTGCCGGGCTCGAGTTCCCGCTGCCTTCCCACCCCTGCGCTCGGTCCCGGTGCGCCGGGTGGATGTGCCCGGGCTTTGAGGTGAAATCGGGCTTTTTCGGGTGGGTGTCCCTGGGCTTTAAGGTGAAATCAGGCTTTTTCGGCCACTCAGGCTGACCCCCTGCGTTGCAAACTGTCCGCTTCGGACTGCGCTGCCGGCACCTTTCCGGAAGATCCGCTCCGTCGTTCCCTGCGGGCTCCGCGGGGATTAGCGCTTCGGCCACGCTCCTCTTGTAGGGCGCTGCGACGGCTGATCACCCTCCTTATTAAACGCTTATTTCGGGTTTGAATTCGTCTAGCCGCAGCGCGTAATTTCCCCGTGGGTGAGTGAGTTGTGTGCGTTCTCGAGGGGAAACTCGCTGACCGTGGTCAAGCCCGTCCTCAAACCTCTCGCAGTTAACCGCGGCAGATCGATTGTTTCTTTGCAGTTTGCAGGCTCACTCGAGGCTTTGCGCTTCTTTTCCTGATCCTGACCGGCTCCGTCGGCTTCCGCCCCGCCTGGGTCTCTCAAGCGCAGGCGCGGGCCGGGGGGGAGCTCGCTGGCGTCTCGGCCCCGGAGCAGCTCCGGGAGCTTGGTGGTAAATCCGCGGGAGACAGCTCCGCGCAGCTGGGAGATTTCACCGGAGCTGCTGCTCTCCAGCGTCTTCCCAGCGGCCCTCGTCTGGCGCCGTGCGTCCCCCAGGCCCTGTGGCACGGGTAACTGGGCTGTAAGACCGGCCGCGTTTAAACAGCGCAGATAAATCAGGGAGACTGGGCCACGGCTCCGTCTCTCTCCCTCCGAACCAGGAGCTGGAAATTCGGGAGGCTGCCGCGCCTCCGGGGCTGGTTCCCGGCGGGCTGGCGGAGCGGAGGAAGCTGGGGCCATTTCGGTTTCCCGGGGCTCAGGTTTCTGCTCCCCCATTGTTGCTGGGACCCGTTCCAGACAAGCTGGGAGACAGATCCCACTGATACTTTCCTCACACGTCCCCTTGGCGCGCGTCCTTCCGAACGTGCCGAAATCCCAGCTTCCCTCGTCCCTTGCGAGATCCGAAACCCCTGCGGATCGAAATCCAGAGCAGACCCCCCAGAACACCTCCTCCCCTCCCTGCCCCCCTTCGCTGCTGCAGGGACCGCGGCTGGTCACCACCCTGCCCGCCTGCACCAGTACTTCCCATTTTTCATCAAAATATTCCGGGGTGCGAATTCCCTGGCAGTCTGTTTTCCGCCAGCTTGGCTCAGAGGTTCCTGGCGCGCGCTTGGGCTCTGGGGGAGGCTGGACGGGCGCTGGAGGTGACGCCTGTGGAGGATCCACGTGGCCGCAGGCGCAGGAGAGCCCCACGGCTGCCGGGGGTCCGCAAAATACGGGAGGGAGACCCCGCTGATGGGACGTAATCGTCCCTGAGCGTCCTCCTGCGCACGCAGGAAACTCCCGTCCGTCTCCCGGTGTGGAACCACCGCCGGGTACCAGGCCCAGCCCGACCGAGGGGGTATTTCATATTAAAACGCTAAAAATTATTTACTCGGCCAAAAGGCCGAGCTGCAGCGGGCATGGGGCCCTCACTTCTGAGCTCCCCCGGCCGGATCCCGCCTGCGGGTGACCGCGTTGGACCCTCCCGGCCTCTGGAGCCGTTCCTTATCCTCCGGCTAGGCCTGGCGCGGTGAGGCGGAGCGGGGCCTGTCCCGAGGAAGGGGTGTGCTGTCAGGACCGGGAGCGTGGGAGGTGATGGGGTGTTGCGGTTTCCGAACCCTCCTTGGCTTCTGTTACATTTTCCCTTGGTGTCTCAAGCAGGGTGCCCTTGGATGTCGCAGTCCGGCGAGGCGCGGAGGGAACCGGCTAAGCTGCTCTCGGTTCCGAGCTGTGGCGGCCACCTCCCTCTTTCCATCCGCGCGCAAGAAGTAACGCGCGAACCTCTCCAACCCCGCTTTTGCGCGGGCAGGTCGAGCTGGCAACGCGGCGTGCCCCTCGCCGTCCGTCCCTCCGTCCGTCCGTCCCTGTCCCCCCTCCCCAGCTCCCCGCCGTCTCCCTGGCAACGCTGAGTGCGCATCCTGGAAAACTTTATCCGAAATCTGCTCTGGGCGGCTTTCCAAATCCATGCTAACCTGATTAGGTGTCTCTGGGGCCCGGGCTGGCTAATCGAGTTAGGGGGCACTAATGGCAGGCAGGGCTCGGCGCGGGCAGGCAGCGGCGAAACCCAGCGTGTACTTAGTGATAATTACACTTGCCGCGCTGTCACTGATTGATGTGCCTCCCCCCCCCCCGTCCCCTTTTGTTTTCCCTCTGGAAACGCAGCGATCCGGAGGAAGGAGAACGGCTGGTACGACGAGGAGCACCCGCTGGTCTTTCTGTTCCTGGGATCGTCTGGAATCGGTAACGGCTGGTGAGAGGGACGCAGAGGCCGGGCCGGGGAGAGGGGGCTGCTCCTCGGCGCCCGCACGGGCCCCCAGCTGCTTTTTCCCCCAGCTCCCAGTAAAATAACCAGTTAAAATACCAGTTGAAAGCGGTGCTGTCCTCCCAACGGGTCACCCAGCCCCTCATCCCACACAGCAGCCGCCGCCGGCGTCCGGCCTGACACCGAGTTGTCCCGAGGGACCCTCTGCCCTCCGGGGCTCAGGAAAGGGGCGCTTCTCACAGCGTTTGACGCAATTTTTAACAGCCCCGCCAGGGATGTCCCCCTGGGTGGGGTAAGAGGGGAAATTTGCAGCTCGCAAAGCGAGCCTCGGCTCGTCCCGCTGCCGTGGGCAGCGATCGCTTTGTCACGGCGGGGTTTTATTGGCACCGGTGCCGCTGGCCCTCAAGCGTGATGAAACACAACGTGACAGCCGATCGGTTCATGAGGTGGGCAAAATGACTTTTTAGTCAGGGAGAAAAAGTAAAATAAAATAAAATAAAAGTAACCCGCCGGTGCCGGTGCCGGTGCCGGTGCTGGAGGGGTTCGGGCAGCGGGACGCACACCAAAATTCCCGCCTCAGAGCGATGGCGGCGGCGGCCACCTATTAACTCTGGACGAGCCGCTCTGCAGCTGCGTAAAACCAGTAAGGAATGGCGTGGAGGCTGCGCTGCGCTGCGTACGGCGGGGCTGGAGGCTCGGTGACGTGAATCGACAGCTCCCCGGCTCCCGTGTGTTTCTGTGGGGTGGTTTGGGTTTTTCCCTCCTTTTACTGCCGTGAAAACGAGCGCTGGAGCAAGAAAGCGAAGCAGCTGAGGATTTTGTTGTATCGAATTAATATTTTGTAGAGGTCGTGATGTGACAGCAGCCTGAAAGCTGCAATAAGCGCAGACTCAAATTGCAATTTAAAGACGCGCTCGTAAATGCGTCGATGCACGCGGTGCCCGTGGGTGCGCAGAGCCGCCCCCGTGCCCACGCGCGGGGGATCTGCGGCGGGAGAGCTCCGGCTGGAACGGGACGCCGAGCGTTGGCTGTGCCGGGGCGCGGCCGGGGCGACGCGGGGTGCTCCCGTGGAACTCTCCTGGTTTTTTTAGAGGGGTTTGCTGCAGCGCGCAGGGAAATCCCCGTTTGGTGCAGTCTTGCCCTGAACAGATAGGTTGGGAGGACCGGAGCTGGCCTTTCGGTGTCTGTGCTCACCCGTGTCGGCGTTACTGATTCTTCCTAATTCCTAAATTTTACGACAGTTACCTTCAAAGGAAGAAAGAATATCGCGTTCCCCTAAAATTCCTTAGAGAGTAAAAGCCATAGCGCAGCAAAATGAGAATATGGAGCAGAAACCTGACCTAAGCACAGCTTTTTGTGGAAAAAACCAGACCCCTGCCCATCGTGCAGGAATCAGCTATTAAAGACGCAGCGGTGAGCGGTGCTGCCGCTCTCCCCGCCAACCCCGTAACCGCTGCCCGGCTGCGTCCGGTGTTACCCCACGGATCCGACCGCGATACCTTCTTCCCACCGGTTTGCGGCAAAAAAACCTGGGATTTTTGATTGGGGGGGGCGGCGTTAGCGCAGACCTGGTTTAACGCGCGTCTTTTCTTCCCGTTCCGGACCAGGTAAAACGGAGCTGGCCAAGCAGACGGCCAAGTACATCCATAAGGACGTCAAAAAGGTAACGCCCTGCCCTTCGCGCCTTCGGCCGCTTGTGCACCGCGGGGCGCGGGTTTTGGGGGGGTCCGCTGTCTGCCTTTGCTGGGCCGGGGTTCCCGTTCGGATGGTGCTGCCGTTGTGACGTCCTGTCTTGTGAACGGAAATTTTTTTTTTTTGCCTCCATTACTAATAACGCTGTGAATTTTTTGAAGAATGAAATACTGAAAATACGGTGTGCGCGTCCCTGGCTGCGCCGCTTGTCGCGCTGGGCCGGTGCGGACGGTGGAGATCACAGAATCACAGAATCCCAGGATGGTTTGGGTGGGAAGGGAGCGTCCAAGCCCACCCGGCCCAACCCCCTGCCAGGAGCAGGGACATCTCCAACCACATCAGGTTGCTCACAGCCCCGGCCAACCTGGCCTGGAATGTTTCCAGGGATGTTTCCAGGATGGCGGCGTTGATTTCTCACTGGGGTTCTCTGTGCCGAAACGTTCGCAATCCGAACAGCAGAAGCTGTTTGAGTGGTTTGGTTTGTTCCCACGCAGCGGTTTCGGGTGAAAATGGGTTAGAATTATTTCTGAGTGGGGGGACAGTTCAGGGGTGTCTGAGGTTTTAAAACACCACTGGCCTTCCCGGCTCCCTGCCGCTGCGACATGCCCAGCTCTCTCCCACAGAGGCTGGGAAAGGCACGGAGCCAGGGAAAAGGAGGGAAAACACGAGCGGAGCTGCCCCCAGCGCCGGCACTGGATTGATTCCTCGCCCCGCATCCTCCGGCGAGGAACAGACACGAGATAAAATGACACGTGTGGGAAGGAGATCAAAAGTGAAACGACGCCATAAAAATGGCTGCTCTGCTTTCCTTCCCTCGTCCTTCTGTAATTGCCTTCCAAAAGTAATAAATCCCAGCTCCCGCCTCTCCAGCGCCTTCGCCCCCGACTCCCGCACCTGGAACTGGTCAGTGCCCAGCCGAACTGGAAAAATCAGTCAAACGCTGATCGCCGTGTGAGTTCAATAGCACGCGCCCGTCCTGCCAGCCGCTTGCCGCGACGCTGGCGGGCCGCGCCTGGGCGTGGCTCTGTGCGCCTCGCTCTGCCCTGGCCCAAGTGCTGGTGTTGGAATATTTTACGGGGAAATGTGGCAGTTTGGACTGGAAATCTGTCCCAAACTGGCCTGAACTCCTAGCACCACCCCGAACTGGGGACCAGGTGCGGTAGGACAAGGCACAGTGGTTGTGAAATAAAAGATGGCAGATTCAGACTGGACATAGGAAGAGTTTTTTTACGCTGCGGGCGGTGGAGCCCTGGCACAGGATGCCCCATCTTCCGCCCCGCGGGGTCGCTCCCGGTCCTGCCTGGGAAGAGCTGTGCGCAATGGAGCAGGGAGGTGCAGTCCAAGCTTGCTGCCTTCTTAGGCAGTGGGACCCTTCCTATCCCATCCCATCCCATCCCATCCCATCCCATCCCATCCCATCCCATCCTATCCCATCCCGTCCCATCCCCATCCCATCCCATCCCGTCCCATCCTATCCCAGATTGTAGCCGCAAGCCCAGGAAATTCAGTGTCTGCAGCAAACCACCAGCTTTTCAAACATGAAGAGGCCGCTTGGGGAGTAGCTGTAAACTCTCTAACGATATCATCTCGTTAGTGACCACCCACCTTGGCTTAACGATTTTTATTTTTGTTTTATTTTTATGGAGAGGCGTTGCATTCTTGTGATTTATTTCCAAAAGGCAGCACGGCAGCGATATCCGGTTTTATTTAGGAAACGGGGAGTTGCTGTTTCAGCCCCACCTGGATCGCCCCGGCTCGAGCAGAGCGTCTGCCCCTGCCTGGTTCCGGAGGAGCTTTCTAAAAAAGTGGTGAAACCTGGGGCACGTTCATCGAAAATCACCGACGCGTTCCCTTCTCTTGCAGGGTTTCATCAGGCTGGACATGTCGGAGTTCCAGGAGAGGCACGAGGTGGGTCAGCGGGCTGTCTCTGCTTCCAGGGGCGTGGCGTCCGCTTTCGCGGGTCGTCTCACCAAATCCTGTCCCTGCCCTCCTTCCCCCGCGGTCGGTCCCCATCCGGGGCGGTGCTGGACGTCTCCCCGAGGCGACAGGCGTTCTCTGGCTCGCCCTGGCGGGATCTTCCCAGGCGGGATCTTCCCAACCGGCCTCCGCGTTCTCCGGCATATGGGCGGTTTGGTGTGTCAGAGACGCAGAGCGACCGACGCCAGTTGCTCCGGGCCACGCGGTGAATTACAGTCTGGGAAACACCAGCCAAAAAAGCAAGTTTAACGCAAAAAAAAATAGGAACAGAGACTGAGGAGCAAGAAAAGCTCCAGTAATTTGTATCGGCCCAAAGCCCCATCCCCCTCCTCACCTCCGGCACGTTGCCGAGCCCGGCGCGGTGTCACCACCTCCGCGTGCCGCCCGTGGGGGACGGAGGGGAGAATCCTGCCCGTGGCGCAGAGCCCACCCCTCCCACCACACCTCCCGCCCGATTCCCGCACCGCCAGGAGCTGGGACCTCTCACCGGGGTCATCCCGCAGCTGGGGGCTCCTAAATCCCTTCGGGGGGCTCTGTCTCCCCACGGACCCTACAAAAATGAAGGTGTCCTCGCGGCTGGCCTGATGGATGGGTTCTGGTAGGGTCCTGCACCGTGGGAGTAAAGTAAAGAATTGCTAAAAATAAAGGCGTGTTGGTGGTTCGGTGCAAAGAGGGGCCAGGAGCAGCGGTAGAAACGTGAGACGTAAAATCCCGCACCCTGGCAGAGGCAGGAGGCAGAGCGAAGGGAAGGAACGAAGCAGGGAATTGCGGCCGGAGCAATATAAATTTGTCAAGCAAACAAGGATCGGGAGGCTGGCCCGGGGGCTGCAGCCTGGGAAGGAGCCGCGAAACGGGCGCAAGGGCTCTTCGAAATTTTTAAAGCTCGTTTTAAAAATCCTGACGGTCGGTGGGGAAGTGGGTTGTGGACCCAGGAGAAATATTTTCGCCGTGGCCTCTTCCCCAGCTCTGATTCCCCACCGGAGCCGCTTGCCACTCCTAATCCTTGGAATTCTTGCTCCTAAAAAGGCTGAAGGGGATGAAAATGGGGCCGGGGCGGCTGGGACGGGTCGCTCGGACCCTGCGTGGTGCCCGTTCGCCCGCCGGCGGCTCCTGCAGCCTCCGCTGCCTCAGGCTCTGGGAGAGGCGGTTTCTCAGCAGTCATCCGTCTGTATTTTGCCAAATTCTGGCTGTTTAAGCTGATTTTGGGAGACGCGGGTCAGCTCTCACGTGTCCCGTCCCTTCCTCCCAGGTCGCCAAGTTCATCGGCTCGCCGCCGGGCTACGTGGGCCACGAGGAGGGCGGGCAGCTCACCAAGAAGCTGAGGCAGTGCCCGAATGCCGTGGTGCTCTTCGACGAGGTGGACAAAGCCCACCCCGACGTCCTCACCATCATGCTGCAGCTGTTCGACGAGGTAAAGGCGCGTTTCGGGGCCAGGACCTGCACGGGGGCCGTTGGGAAGGTGACAGCAAGCGGGGCGAAGGACGGCGGCGGTGGGAAACACCCTGGGGCGGGGCTGAAATGCTCTGGATCGATACTCCCCAAAAAAATATGACCCAAGCAGTCAGTTCTTCGTTTTAACGCCGGGAAACAGGATGGTGCTGAGGTCTCCTGTGAAATAAATGACATCTTTGGGCAAAGAAAGAAAAGCCGGTGATGAGAGGGGTGGGAACGCGAGGCGGAGGCCTGGGAATTGGGCCGTCCTGTGTCACCAGGAAGGTGTGACGGTGAAAACTGTGTCATGAGGAAAGAACCACCCCAGAGACCCCTCGGTGTGGGAGCAGGTGGGCTGCCGGTCCCCGGCGGAGAGCTGGAGCGAGGAGAGGAGGCGGGAGGGCGACAGCCCACCTCCCGCAGATCCCCCTCCGGCACGGCCCGGAGGAGATGGGCTCCCGTGTCCCGGGAGCGCGTCGGGGCGTTGCTGCAGCATCGGAAAAGGGGGTTGCCCGGGGATTCATAGTCCGTCCTTATCCTAATTGATCGTTAATCGCCGGGGTTTAGTTCAGGCTGGGTAGTTCAGGACTTTTCAGGTGGTCTGTGAGTTGTCTCACACCCTTCCTCCCCTAAACCTGGGATCACGGAGTGCTTTGGGTTGGAAGGGACCTTCCAGATCATCCAGTTCCGACCCCCCTGCCCCGGACTACCCTCCAGCTGACGGCCTGGGAGGGGGCTGGGGCTGTTTCCCAGGAATTCGCCCCTCTCCAGAGGAAGCCAGAACCCTCTGGAAGACGCCTGGGAGGAGTCACCGGCGTGGACCTGCCCCAGCGTACGCCGAAATCCTCGCATCGCTGCCTCGGAGGAGCCTGGGGCTCCCGACAGCGTTGTGCGTGCCGTGCCCGGCAGCTCTCCGGGAAGAGCTCCCCAGGCGTCTCCGGGAGCGTGTCGGCCTTCTCTGGAGAGGGCTAGGTCCCAGAGGGGAGCCCAGGACTCCTCCGGGGCAGCTACCCGAGGAGTTTGGCCGGTGTCAGAGGCAGCTCCGTGCCGTTGAGCCTCCTGGGGCGTCTCCAGGCGTGACAGCGCGTGATGCCCTCGGCCCCGGCTTTGCGCTTTGTTTTCAAAGCCCTGCTCTCTCCTCAGGGGCCACCGAACTCCGGAGCAAAGCGCTGGGTGGGGGGGGGTTGCGTTTGGTTTTTTGTTTGTTTGTTTTTCTTTTAAGGATTAATAACGCGATTTTTTTCTTGCATAGATCATGGCAGCAGCAGCTAAATGTGAAATCAATTCCTGTTCGGCGCTCTCGACAGGGCAATAACCCAAATGTTAATCTCAAGCGCCCAACAAGGATTTGTGTCGTCGTGCGGGTCTCTGCTGCCGGAGACGTATCGAGGAGAGAAACCGCCTGGGGAGCTGCTGCTTTTTGCCTTATTTTCCCCCCTTTTTTTATTTTATTAATCAGGAGAACTAGTACTTTGCCCTGTGGGACGGCCACGGGGGAGCTCTGAACCCGCTGGTCCCAGGCGGTCGGGTCCCGGGTGGCAACTGGCTGGGACCCGGCTCCTTCCGCCGCGTTTTTCGGCGACGGCCCGTGGCGGCTGCTCGCACCGCTCACCTCAGCTCGGTGTCGTTGCAGGGCAGGCTGACAGACGGGAAGGGGAAGACCATTGACTGCAAGGACGCCATCTTCATCATGACCTCCAACGTGGCAAGCGACGAGATCGCCCAGCACGCTCTTCAGCTGCGGCAAGAGGCCGTGGAGATGAGCAAGAAGAGGATTGCGGAAAACCTAGGTACTGGTCTGCTCCAAATCCCGAAAGCGTCCGTCTCCTCAGCCGGGGGGGAGCGCCCGGACCCTTGGGTTGCCCCTCCGCTGCTCGGGACCCTTGCAGATGCTTCCTAGAGAAGCCTGGGGCCGGTACGGGCGCAGGTATTTGAGAGGAGAAGCTTGCTTTCCTCACGCTCCTTCCAAAAAAGGAGCTTCAGCGATTTCACCTTGCCTTGGAACGGAACCCACGCGTCAGGGTCCTGCAGGAAATGTCCCAAAAAGGTGAATTAGGTGATAAAAGGGGAATTGTGCAGGGTAAGGGCAGCCTCTGAGGCTGGAACGGAGCAGCTCCGCCGAAGGCAGCAGCCAATCCCAGTTTAAAACCTAATTCTTTGGGTTTTTTTTAAGACCTGTTTGTGGTCTTGGATGCCTGGAGGTGCCTCTTCGGTCGGGTAGCTAGCAGCGCGTGCCATCGGGGACACGCCGTCATTCCCCAAAAGTCCATCTCCAGAGCTCTGCTCGCCGGCGGAGACGCCCGGAGGGGCTCTGGCGTGCGGCAGCTGCGCCCGGGAACCGCAGGCCTCCGCGTTGGCTCCGCGGGAGCGGGAAAAAACACGGGGGTTTTGGCATCAAACGCGTTTTCCAGCTGCTTCCTCACTGTCTCTTCCGTTTTATTCTGAGGAGTGATGCCAAAGCTGGCTCAGTTCCGAATCTGTACACTTCAATCAGCCCAGGTAAAGGACACAGCGCGCCTGCGACTGAACTTTCAGGAATAACATTTTGAAATGCCAAGCGCTTTTCTGCCAAATGAGGAAAGCATTGAATTTTAATTTCTAGAGCCGCGCGGCAGACAGCTGCAGTGGGCGAGCGGCGGCGAGCGAGCGCGGCTGGAAAACGCGTTTGGGCTCAGCGGCCCGCCCTCAGTCGGGTTTCCTGCAGCTCCCTGCGATTTACTGAGCGCTTGGCTCGCGGATCCTGGGGATGAGTGCCTGGCTGCGCTGAGAAGTGGGGAGAGAGCGGGAAGGAGCCGCTTCCACAGCGTCTCCGCCTCTCGGAGCGGGAGCGGCAGATAGCGCAGGTGCCAAACCCGAATCCCGGGGGCGGCTCGGCCGCCTCTGCCTTCGCCAGCTCTCCTCTTCCAAAACGCCGCGCCAAATTCCTGCCGCTTTGGGAAATCCCCGCGGTGCCTTGTAGTGGAAAGCAGAACAGCGCCACGGGCCGCGTCCTTATCAGCAGGGACCCCCGCCCCGATCCGTTCACGCCACGTGGCCGCGGCTGGGGGTGCCACGATCCTCGGCGAGGCCGTGAAGCCGGGAAGGGTTTCCAGCGCCCAGCGTGGCTCTTTTCCGCTCCCGCCCAGAGCGCCGTGCGTGCGGACGGTCCCCCTCTGAGCGGCCTTGCGTTAAAGACAAAGAGAAAAGCGGATTTGGGGTAAAACCTGCGGCGCTGGGAGCTGGGACTGGGAGCCAGCCAGACCCTGGCTCCATCTGCAGTCGGCAGAGGGAAGTAGGTTCCGGCCAGGGCCGGAGCTGTGCCGCACGCCGTCCAGACGCGGGGTCTGCTGGTGGCCGAGGGGGCCGAGCACCGGCCCCCTGCGCCTGGTGATGGCACGCCCTGTGCGGAGCGTCCTCGCCGCCTGGCTCCACGGCTGCTGCGTGCGGAGCCATCGAGCGCGGGGACGTCCGGCTGGCGAAGTGAGCGTGGCGGATGGCGGAGGGGGAGCCCGCGTCCCGCCGCACCCACCCGCAGCCCCTGTCCTCTCTCGCAGACGACGTCCAGGCGACCGAGAAGATCACCATCTCCAAGCAGTTCAAGGAGAAGGTCATTCGCCCCATCTTGAAGGTACGGGTGGGGTTTTTTCACGGCGTATGTCGGACTTCGGTCACTGTCGCTCCGTGCAATGTCACCGTATTCCTCACCCAGCTGTCCCCGTGACGTCACTTTTTAATTTTCAAAGCCCAACGGAACTAAAGATCAGCTTCTTCCTCGCTCCCTGTGCGCTGGTGTTGGTGCAACGCCGCGGGACGAGAAGGGGAACACGGGGTGGGAAGAGCTGCAGGGGGATTTTGGGGTGTCCTCCGCTCTCGCAGGAGGGGCCGGGAAGGAATTAATTCCCCCCCTGAGCCGCGCTGAGCGGTGTTTCTGGTGACCCCAGAAAGAATCCGGTGACCCCGGCTCGGGCGGGACGGCTGCGGGGCCTCGCCGGGCGGCCGCGCGAGCAGGCGGAGGCGGAGGCGATCCCTGCCGCGTCCCCGGCGGGGTCACCAGCGCCGGCCCCGCTGACCTGCGCCCCGTCCCTGCAGGCTCACTTCAGACGGGACGAGTTCCTGGGGAGGATCAATGAGATTGTCTACTTCCTGCCTTTCTGCCACGCGGAGCTGCTCCAGCTTGTCAACAAGGAGCTCAGCTTCTGGGCCAAGAAGGTAAAAACCACCTGCGGCTTTTGGGGTGACGTCTCAAGGGCCGGAGGAGATCCCCGCCCGAGCCGTCGTCCTCCCGAGGCGGAGGCAGAGCGAACACAGGTCGTCACCGCGGCCTGCGGGACCCTGCTCGGGGGCGGGGACCTCCTGGGGCGGCAGGACGGCTCCTCCGGAGTTGGGACGGGGACGAGCGTTGGGCCGCGCTCTTTGTCTAATTGGTCTTCGCGCATCCGAGCCCTCGGGGTGGGGTAAATCAGAACGTGGGGGCTGCTCGCTTTGGTGGAGCTCCGTCCCCGCTGCTGGAGGCACGGGGCGGCCGAGGTTGCACGAAGGCATCGGTAACTCTTCCTCCTCTTCCTCACCCCGCAGGCCAAGGCGCGGCACAACATCACGCTGCTGTGGGACAGGGAGGTCATGGACGTGCTGGCTGACGGCTACAACCTGCACTACGGCGCCCGCTCCATCAAACACGAGGTAACGCCCAGGGGAGCGTCGCCTCCGGCCCCGCTCCGCACCGGGAGAGCCAGGAGAGGGTCTGTCCGGAGCCAAGTAGGATGAGCGGGAGGTTCTGGGATCCTGCGCCGCCCGAGGGAGGGAAGCAGAGCTGCCTGGCTCCCCGCGAGGGATTTTTTTTGCTGACGGGATCTGGTTTTCCTTCCTCAGGTGGAGCGGCGCGTCGTCAACCAGCTGGCCGCGGCCTACGAGCAGGACCTGCTGCCCAGGGGCTGCACCCTGCGGATCGCCGTGGAGGACTCGGACAAGCAGCTGCTCAAACCCCAGGACAGCGCTTCCCCCGGCGCCGAGAGAACCAAAACGCCGACCCTGCGGCTGGAGATCGTGGAGAAGGACAGCAAATCCCGAAAACTGGACATCCAAGCGCCCCTGAACCCGGAAAACATCGCTTACTTCTTGTAGGCGGCGACGGACGCTCCCGGAGCGGAGCGGGTGCTGCGGGCGGCGCGCGTTGCCGATAAAGCACCGCCGAGGCTCGCAGCGTGCGACGTGGCCGCGGCGGCGGCGAGGGCAGGCGGGCAGGGCGGGGGCGGATTCCCTGCTCCTGCCGCCGCCGCCGCCGCCCCGGAGCCGGGCGCGGGCAGGAACTCGGGTGCCCTGGGGTGGGTGCCGGGGGCTGGGGTGGGTGCTGAGGCGCCGCGCGGCCGGCCGGGGACGCACGGGTGGAGGGGATCGGGCTTCGTGGGGCGCAGGAGCAGGTGTCGGAGCTTTTTTAAAAAAGGGGCAAAGCAGATTTCAAACCCTGCGGGAGCCAGGGCAGCCGGCGGGGGGTTCGTCGCTCCCCGCGGAGCGGCCGGCTGCGGAGGCCGGGTTTGCGGGGACGGGGTCGGGCGGGGAGCGAGCGCGCGCCAGCTTGAATTGAGACACGCGCCGGGCGGCCTGGCTCTGTATTTCACCCGCTTCTCTTTATTGATGGCAATAAACACGGCGTGCGCACCCCCGCGTGTCTGGCGCGGGCAGGGGGAGGGCGGGGCGGCGCTGGGGGGTTCCTGCCGCCTCCGCGGGTCCCCAGGGGGGGCTGGGGGTGACCCCCGGCACGTGACGGGGGGCGCCGGGGGAAAATCCACCCGATTTCTGCGGCTTCGGCCGAGCGTCCGGCTCCGAGCCTCGCGGGGGATCGGGGGGAAGCGTGGCCCGGCGGCGCGAGCGGTTTGGGGCGTTTGCCTTCCTCAGCCTTCGTCATCGCCGTCACCGTGGCACCTCACCGACACAGCACCGGCGGCGCGTGGCGGGGACGGATCCTGAGGAGTGGGAAACCGGAGCCAAAAGGAGATCGAACCAAATAACCCGCCCCAGCCGATGAGCCCTGAGCGGCGGTCGGAGGCGGCAGTGGTCCCCGGCCGACGCGGCAGAGCCACCGCGGTGGCCGCGGCCGAGCCCAACCCAACGGGCGGGAACGGGAGTTGCCGGCTCACTCCCTGCCGCTCCCCCCTGTGCTGCAGCCGCGGAATCCCCCCTGTGCGGGGGCTCCCCAAAACCCCGGGCTGCCTCGCAGGGCGCCGAGCGCTGCCCCCGGAACGGCTGTTGCCTCCTGCGGCGACGAGACGTTGGGCAACACCAGCCCGGCGCTCCATCCAGCCGCCGCCCGGCGCGGCGCCAGCGCGGTGCGGGACGGGCGGCACCGCGGAGCTGAGGGGCAAAGCCGGGGTCCCGGGGGTCTCCCCGGGTGCCGGCCGGGCCCCGAAACTGGGGGAGCCGCAAGGAGAAACGGGGTGGAAAATGGTGGGTCTCGCAGCGGCGGTGAGGGGCGCGATGGGCTGAGCCCAGCGCGCTGTGCTGTGCCATCCCGTGCCATGCCGTGCCGTGCCATGCTGTGCCGTGCCGTGCCGTGCCATGCCGTGCCATGCCGTCCCGTGCCAGGTCACACCATGTCACCCTGTGCTGTGCCGTGCCATGCCGTCCCATGCCAGGTCACACCATGTCACCCTGTGCTGTGCCGTGCCATGCCGTCCCATGCCAGGTCACACCATGTCACCCTGTGCTGTGCCGTGCCATGCTGTGCCGTGCCGTGCCGTGCTATGCCATGCCATGCCGTCCCATGCCAGGTCACACCATGTCACCCTGTGCTGTGCTGTGCCATGCTGTGCTGCCACGCCGTGTCATGCTGTGCCACACCACGCTGTTCTGTGCTGTGCCATGTCAGGCTGTGCCATGCCACACGCCACTGTGCCATTCTGCTCCGTGCTAGGCCAGTCTTTGCCATGTTTTACCGTGCCACATCACGCCCTTCTGTGCCATGCCATGCCATGCCATGCCGTGTCATGCCGTGCTGTACTGTGCAGCGCCATGCCGTGTTGTGCTGTGCCACACTCTGCCGTGGTGTCACCCTGTGCCATGCCATGTTGTGCCGTGCCATGCTGTGCCACGTCACCCTGTGCGTTGCCATGCTGTGCTGTGCCATGTTGTGCCATGCTACAGTATGCCATGCCGTGCCCTGCTGTGCAATGCTGGGCCGTGCCGTGCCATGCTGTGCCGTGCCACGCCATGCCATGCTGTGTCATGCCATGCTGTGCTGTGCCATGTTGTACCACGCTATGGTGTGCCATGCCGTGCCATGCCATGCTGTGCCATGCTGTGCAATGCTGGGCCGTGCTGTGCCATGCTGTACCATGCCACGCTGTGCCACACCGCGCTGTTCCGTGCCGTGTCACACTCTGCTGTGCCATGTCATGCTGTGCCACACTCTTCCATGCCCTGTCACCCTGTGCAGTGCCATGCAGGACCATGCCGTGCCGTCCCGTGCCAGCCCCACGGAGCGCAGCCGCGAGGGCCCCACCAGCGGGAGAATCCCGGCTCTGGCAGGGGGTGCACGCGGGGCCCTCCCCGCTCGTTTGATTTGTTTTTAATTGTGCTGCGGGCGCGACGCCGGCGTCCTCCGAGCCACCAGCGGCGGGTGAAAGGGCTCCCAGTGACAGATCAAATAAATGCGCCAGCGCGGCCGGGCCGGGAACAATAAACGGGAGCAGGATCCGGAGGGGAGAAACATCAGGCTGTGACGGGGGAAATTCAATTACCGCCAGCCCTCAGCCCCGTGCCGGGCTCCTAATTCGATTAGGGGCAGGCGAGCTCCTGCGAGCGTGGGGCCTCGCTGCGGCCCCCGGCGCGGGGCTTTGTCACCGCCAACAAAGCGGCGACCGCGGCCGGAGGCTCCCGGCACCCTTGGGCCGCACGCGGCGTGGGACCGGTCACGGGCCGAGAGCCCGCCGGTGCAAAATTTGGGGGGGGGGTCTCTGTGGGGTGATGTGGCCGGGATGGGGACAGCGCGGGCACGGGCTGCGCCCGGTCAGCGTCACCGATGAAGCTGGGACGTGAGCGGCGCGGGGGTCCCGTCACAGGGGGTCCCGTCACAGGGGGTCCCACCAGCCCCCCAGCTCCAGATGGGCCCTGACCCACGGGCACAGCCCTCGGGTCACAGATGGCTCCCCCTAGAGCTGGAGGGGTGGGGGTCCCTGTCCCCAGGGAACGGGGGGATGGGGGGGTCAGCCCAACCCCCCCACCCCAAGGACGATGCCGGAGACAGCGGGGTGCCCCTGCTGCCAGCCCCCACCAAAAGCAGGTGGTGGTACGCACCGCATCCCAGTGCCCCCCACCCCGCTCCCCCCACCTTGTCTCCCTCCCTCCCCTCTCCCCCTTCATCCCCCTCACCCTCCCCGCCCCTCCCCACCCCCCCCCCCGCCCCGTTCTGCCCCCGGCCCCGGGTACCGGCAGCAGCAGCTCCTTGCGTGGCAGATTGCTGCCTAATTAGTTTAGAGGGAAAACTTAATTGAATTAACTTTTTCACAACTCCAGCAGCCTGACAGTCGGGGCCCTCGCTCGGCCGCCAGCCCCCAGCCCCGTGATCTAATTAACGGCTTCAGCAACCTGCCCGCTCCCCGGCGCAGCTGGGGCGGGTGGGGGGCACCCACCAGTCCCCCCCGCCCCACACCGGCACCCACGGGGGTCCCTGAGGGTCCCACGCCAGGGATCGGGCCCGGCTGGGGGGGGCGCCTGGGCCGCGAGGGCTGAGCCCGGCGAGGGGGCGTCGAGTCCGGCGGGTGGGGGGGCATCGGCTCTGCCCTATGGGGCGCGGGGGGGGGGGTGTGGGGCAGGGCGTGGGGGCCCATGCCCAGTGCCTCAGCCCCGTCCCTGCGCCCACGGGCAGAGCCGAACCCCAGCGCCCGGGCGGGACCCGGCCCCTCCTGCCCCACAGCGGGAGGGCGGCGACCCCCGGCTCCCCCGGGCCGGGGCACGGAGCACGGAGCCCTGGGCTGCGGGGCGGGGGGGTGACATCCCCAGCCGGGAAAGCGCCCCCTTGAGAAGGTCCCCAACCCCCATAGGCCCCCCACAGCCCCCGCTGCCCCCCACTGCTCCCCACTGCCCCTGCATCCCCCCACAGACCCCACAGCCCCCTGAGTCTCCCTACAGCCCCCCCAGCCCCCCCAGCCCCCCCACTGCCCCCTGCATCCCCCCGAGTCCCCCTACAGCCCCCCCCAGACCCCACCACAGCCTTTGCCTTGGCCCTGGGGGGGGAGGGGGGCAAGGGGCCCAGCTGGGGTGGGATAAGGGGCTTGGAAATTCAGTGGGGTGGGAATGGGATGAGATGGGGATGAAGATGAGGATGAGGATGGGATGAGGATGAGGATGAAGAGGAGGATGAGAATGGGATGGGATGGGATGAGACGAGATGAGATAAGGATGACGACAGGCATGAGGATGAGGACGAAGATGAAGATGAGGATAGGGATGAGAACGGAATGGGAAAGGGGATGGGATGGAGATGGAGATGAAGATGAGGATGAAGGTGAAGATGAGATGAAGATGAAGATGAGGATAGGGATGAGAACGGAATGGGAAAGGGGATGGGATGGAGATGGAGATGAAGATGAGGATGAAGGTGAAGATGAGATGAAGATGAAGATGGAGACGAGGGTGGGATGAAGCTGGGAGGAAGCCACGGCCAGGGACAGGGCCGCTGCGGAGCTGGGGACACGGGGGGAGAAGGGCCCGGTACCGGCTGCAGATTCGGGGGACCCCGCCGCGCCCCAGGACACGGGTGGGCCCGAGAGCCCGCTCCCCGCCTCCCCCCGACGTGAGGGAGCCCACGAAGGGTTAAGGGGGGCGGGGGGGCGGGGGGGGGGCGGCTCCTCCCGCTCCCGCCCCCCCGGGCGATATTATCATGCAAACCCCCCTTCCTCCTCCTCCTCCTCCTCCTCCCCCCCCTCCCCAGCCGGGGCTTTGTCCGCCCCCCCCCCCGCCTCTATATTAAGGGGGGCGGATGGCGGGGGCGAGCGGCCGGGTGGCCCCGCTCGCCATGGACTACTCTTACCTCAACTCCTACGAGTCCTGCGTGGCCGCCGTGGAAGCCTCTGCCTACGAGTTCAGCCCCTGCAGCCAGGCCGGGCCCTTCCCCTACAGCCCGGTGCGGGGCGGGGGGTTCGGGCCCGCCGCCCCCTGCCCCCCCCTGGCCCCCGCCGCCTGCGCCCTGGGGCCGCTCCGCGACCACCAGCCCTCGCCCTACCCCGCAGGTAACGGCACCGCGCCCACGCGTGGGGGGGGGGGAGAGGGAGGGGGAGCCCAGGGCAGCCCCCCGCGAGGGTCTCTGGGCAGCCCCGGCGGTGACCGGTACCCTCGGGGGTCGGGGTCGTCGGTGACCGGTGCCGTGAGTTCCCGGGGTCGTCGGTGATCGGTACCGTGGGTTCTCAGACCCCCTGGTGACCGGTACCCTCGGAGATCGGGGCCTCCGGTAACCGGTACCGTGGGTTCTCGGCCCCGTCAGTAACCGGTTACTGTCAGGGCTCGGTACCGTCGGGGTCGGGGCTGCCGATGACCGGTACCGTGGGTTCTCAGCCCCTCCCGTGACCGGAACCGCGGGTTTCTGGGACCGTCGGTGACCGGTTATCGCGTTACCGTCAGGGCTCGACACCGTCGGGGTCCGGTGCCTTCGGGGGTCGGGGCCGCCAGTGACCGGTACCGTGGGTTCTCAGCCCCGGTGGTGACCGGTTACCGTCAGGGCTCGATCCGGCCGGGTCCGGTACAGTCGGGGCTGGGGGCCGTCGGTAACCGGTACCGTGGGTTCTCAGCCCCGGCGGTGACCGGTACCGAGGTCGCCGCCATCGGTGACCAGTTACCGTCAGGGCTCGGTGCCTTCGGGGTCGGGTACGGTCGGGGCTCGATGACATCGGTGACCGGTACCGTCGAGGGTCGGGGCCGCCGGTGACCGGTACCGTGGGTTCTCAGCCCCGCTGGTGACCGGTTACCGTCAGGGCTCTGTGCCGTCGGGTCCGGAACCATCGGTTCCCGGGGCTTCGATGTCCGGTTACCGTCAGTGACTGGTGCCGTAGGTTCTCAGCCCCGCCGGTGACCGGTGCCGTGAGTTACCGGGGCCGTCGGTGTCCGGTACCGCCCGTGCACGCTGCCAGCAGTATCCGGTACCGTCGGTGCCCGGCACTATCGCTTCCCGGGGCCGTCGGTGTCCCATGCCGTGGATCCCCGGTGCCGTCGGTGCAGCCGGTCCCCGGTGCTGTCAGGGCTCCGTGCTACCGGTAGCGGCTGCTCCCGGTGTCCGGTACCGTCCGTGTTCGTTACCGCCGGTTCCCGGTGCCTCCGCTCCCCCCATTCCCCCCCCCCCACGCCGCGGTACCGGTGGCGGAGCCCCCAGGACTCCGGAGCTGGGCTGGGCGGGGGTCGCCGCCCCCGGGCTCCCCCTCCCCGCTCCGCTTTCGTTGCGGCCGCGCTGCCGGACGGGTCGGTAACGAAGGAGACGCCCGACGGTACCGGCCGCCTCTCCCCCGCCCCGGCCCCGGCCCCGCGCCGGCCGAGGGAACGAACGGCACCGAGGGGCGCGGCCCCGCTCCCTGCAGCCCTGCCCGGTGCATCCCAGTCCATCCCAGTCCAGTCCATCCCTGCATCCCTGCTCCCTGCAGCCCTGCCCTCTCGATCCCTTCCCAGTCTCTCCCTGCTCCCTGCAGCCCTTCCCGGTCCATCCCAGTTCAGTCCATCCCTGCTTCCCGCATCCCCGCTCCCTGCATCCCTGCCCGCTGCATCCCAGCCCGGAATATCTCTGCCCGGTGCATCCCAGTCCATCCCTTCCCGGTCCATCCCTGCTCCCCACATCCCTGCTCCCCACATCCCTGCTCTCCAGCCTCTGCTTCCCGGTCCATCCCAGTCCGGTGCATCGCTTCCCAGTGCGTTCTTGCTCCCTGCATCCCTGTGCATCCCTGCCCGGTGCAACATAACGCATCCCTTCCCGGCCCATCCCTGCATCCCTTCCTGGTGTATCCCTGCCCGGAATACCCTCCTTGGTCCATCCCTGCTTCCTGCATCCCTTCCCGGTCCATCCCAGTCCATCTCTGCCCACTGCATCCCAGTCCAGTCTATCCCTGCTCCCCACATCCCTTCATGGTGCATCCCTGTCCATCTCTGCCCAGTCCATCCCAGCCTGGTGCATCCTTGCCCAGTCTGTCCTTGCTCCCTGCATCCCCGTGCATCCCTGCCCGGTGCAACCCAGTGCATCCCTTCCCAGTGCATCCCTGCTCCCCTGCCCGGAATATCCTGGTCCATCCCTGCTCCCTGCATCCTGCATCTCTGCCCAGTCCATCCCTGCCCGCTGCACCCCAGTCCAGTCCATCCCTGCCCGCTGCATCCTTCCTGGTGCATCCCTGCTCCCCACAACCTTGCTCACTGCATCCCTGCGCCTCCCTGCCCAGTGCCTCCCTTCCCAGTTCATTCCTGCATCCTTCCTGGTGCATCCCTGCTCCCCACATCCCTGCTCCCCACATCTCTGCTCCCCACATCCTTTCCCAGTCCATCCCAGCCTGGTGCATCGCTTCCCGGTCCGTCTTTGCTCCCTGCATCCCAGTGCATCCCTTCCCACTGCATCCCTGCTCCCTGCATCCCTTCCTGCTCCATCCCTGCATCCCTTCCTGCTCCATCCCTGCATCCCTTCCCAGTCCATCCTGATCCATCTCTTCCCAGCCCATCCCTTCCAGGTCCTTCCCCGCATCCCCTCCCAGTCCATCCCATCCTGGTCCATCCCTTTCCAGTCCATCCCTCATCCCTTCCCAGTCCATTCTGATCCATCCTTCCCAGTCCATCCCCGCTCCCTGTATCGCTTCCAGGTCCATCCCTGCATCCCTTCCCAGTCCATCCCATCCTGGTTCATCCCCTCCCAGTCCATCCCTTCGGAGTCCATTGCTTTCCAGTCCATCCCTCATCCCTTCTCAGTCCACCCCTTCCCAGCTGATTCCAGTCCATTCCTTCCCAGTCCGTTCCTTCCCAATCCATCCTTTCTCAGTCCATTCCTGCATCCCTTCCCAGTCCATCCCTGCTCCCAGTCCATCCCTTCCCAGCCCATCCTGGTCCATCCCTTCCCAATCCATCCCTGCTCCCTGCATCCCATCCTGTTCCATCCCTTCCCCAGTCCATCCCTGCTCCCAGTTCATCGCTTCCCAGTCCATCTCATCCTGGTCCATCCCTTCCCAGTCCATACCTTCCCGGTCCATCCCTGCATCCCTTCCCAGTCCATCCCTTCCCAGTCCATCCCTTCCCAGTCCATCCCTTCATCCCATCCCTCCATCCCATCCCAGTCCATCCCTGCATCCCAGTCCATCCCATCCCAGTCCATCCCATCCCAGTCCACCCCTGCCCCCTGCCCCCCACCTGGCAAAATCCCCCTTCCCGAGCGCCGCCTCCTCTCACTCCCATCCTCTCCCTCCCTCCCCCCCCAGTTCCCTACAAATTTTTTTCGGAGGCGTCGGGGATCAACGAGAAGCGGAAGCAGCGGCGGATCCGGACGACGTTCACCAGCTCGCAGCTGAAGGAGCTGGAGCGCGTCTTCGCCGAGACGCACTACCCCGACATCTACACGCGCGAGGAGCTGGCCCTCAAGATCGACCTCACCGAGGCGCGCGTCCAGGTGGGCGGGCGGCGCCGGGCACGCGGCCGGCCGCGCAGTTCCCGGCCGGATGGGGGGCAAACGCGGCCGGCCGCGCAGTTCCCGGCCGGATCGGGGGCAAACGCGGTGGGGTTGGGCAGTTCCCAGCTGGATCGGGGGCAAACGCGGCCGGCTGCACAGTTCCCGGCCGGATTGGGGGCAAACGCGGCCGGCCGCGCAATTCCCAGCCGGATCGGGGGCAAACGCGGCCGGCCGCGCAATTCCCAGCCGGATCGGGGGCAAACGCGGCCGGCCGCGCAATTCCCGGCCGGATCGGGGGCAAACGCGGTGGGGTTGGGCAGCTCCCGGCCGGATCGGGGGCAAACGCGGTGGGGTTGAGCAGTTCCCAGCCGGATCGGGGGCAAACGCGGCCGGCCGCGCAATTCCCGGTGGGATCGGGGGCAAATGCGGCAGGCCATGCAGTTCCCGGCCGGATCGGGGGCACACACGGCCGGCCGCGCAGTTCCCGGCCGGATGGGGGGCAAATGCAGCGGGGTTGGGCAGCTCCCAGCTAGATTGGGTGGAAACGGGGCGGGTTTGGGCAATTCCTGGCCAGATCGGGGGCACACACGGCCGACCGCACAATTCCCGGCTGGATCGGGGGCAAACGCGGCGGGGTTGGGCAGTTCCCAGCCGGTTTGGGGAATTCCCAGCTGGATCGGGGGGAAACACACAGCAGATTTGGGCAATTCCTGGCTGGTTTGGGGGGAAACGGGGTGGGTTTGGGCAATTCCCAGCCGGATCGGGGGCAAACACAGTGGGGTTGGGCAGTTCCCAGCCGGATTGGGTGGAGACAGGGCAGGTTTGGGCAATTCCCAGCCGGATTGGGGGGAAATACAGCAGATTTGGGCAATTCCCGGCCGGATCGGGGGCAAACGCGGCGGGGTTGGGCAGTTCCCAGCTGGATTGGGTGGAAACGGGGCGGGTTTGGGCAATTCCCGGCTGGATCGGGGGCACACACGGCCGACCGCACAATTCCCGGCTGGATCGGGGGCAAACGCGGCGGGGTTGGGCAGTTCCCAGCCGGTTTGGGGAATTCCCAGCTGGATCGGGGGGAAACACAGCAGATTTGGGCAATTCCTGGCTGGTTTGGGGGGAAACGGGGTGGGTTTGGGCAATTCCCAGCCGGATTGGGTGGAAATACAGCAGATTTGGGCAATTCCTGGCCGGATCGGGGGCAAACGCGGTGGGGTTGGGCAGTTCCCAGCCGGTTTGGGCGATTCCCAGCCGGATCGGGGGGAAACAGGGCAGGTTTGGGCAATTCCCAGCCAGATTGGGGGGAAATACAGCCGGTTTGGGCAATTCCCGGCCGGATCGGGGGCAAACGCAGCGGGGTTGGGCAGTTCCCAGCTGGATTGGGTGGAAACGGGGCGGGTTTGGGCAATTCCCGGCTGGATCGGGGGCACACACGGCCGGCCGCACAATTCCCGGCTGGATCGGGGGCAAACGCGGCGGGGTTGGGCAGTTCCCAGCCGGATTGGGCGATTCCCAGCCGGATCGGGGGGAAACACAGCAGATTTGGGCAATTCCTGGCTGGTTTGGGGGGAAACGGGGTGGGTTTGGGCAATTCCCAGCCAGATCGGGGGCAAACGCAGCGGGGTTGGGCAGTTCCCAGCCGGATTGGGTGGAGACAGGGCAGGTTTGGGCAATTCCCAGCCGGATTGGGTGGAAATACAGCAGATTTGGGCAATTCCTGGCCGGATGGGGGGCAAACGCGGCGGGGTTGGGCAGTTCCCAGCTGGATTGGGTGGAAACGGGGTGGGTTTGGGCAATTCCCGGCTGGATCGGGGGGAAATACAGCAGATTTGGAGCAATTCCCATCCGGTTTTGGGGGGAAATGGGGCAGTTTTGGGCAACTCCTTTCCATTTCTGGGGGGAAAGGGGGGGGGATTTGCGCAATTCCCTTCTGGCTTTGGGGTGGAAATGGGGCAGTTCGGGGCAATTTCCTTCCAGTTTTCCATGAAAACAGGGCAGTTTGGGGCAGTTCCCTACTGGTTTTGGGTGGAAATGGGGCAGATTCGGGTGGAAATGGGGCAGTTTTGGGCAATTCCCTTCCATTTTGGGTGGAAACAGGGCGGTTTTGATGCAGTTCTCTGCCGGTTTTGGGTGGAAATGGGGAGGTTTGGGGCAATTCCCATCTGGTTTGGGTGGAAACGGGGTGGATTTGGCCAATTCCCTTCTGGTTTGAGTGGAAATGGGGCAGTTTGGGGCAATTCCCTTCCAGTTTTGGGTGGAAAGAGGGCAGTTTTGGGCGGAAACAGGGCAGTTTCGGGCAATTCCCATCTGGTTTGGGTGGAAACGGGGTGGATTTGGCCAATTCCCTTCTGGTTTGAGTGGAAATGGGGCAGTTTGGGGCAATTCCCTTCCAGTTTTGGGTGGAAAGAGGGCAGTTTTGGGCGGAAACAGGGCAGTTTCGGGCAATTCCCTTCCAGTTTTGGGTGGAAACAGGGCAGTTTCGGGCAATTCCCTTCCAGTTTTGGGTAGAAACAGGGCAGTTTCGGGCAATTCCCCTCTCGGTTTGGGTGGAAACAGGGAAGATTTGGGCAATTCTCATCCGGTTTTGGGTGGAAATGGGGAGGTTTGGGGCAATTCCCTTCTGGGTTTGGGGGGAAATGTGGCAGTCTGGGGCAATTCCCTTCCATTTTTGGGTGGAAATGGGGCAGTTTTGGGGCAGTTGCCTGCTGCGTTTTGGGTGGAAATGGGGCGGACTTGGGCAATTCTCATCTGGGTTTAGGTGGAAACGGGGCACTTTGGGGCAATTCCCTTCCATTTTGGGTGGGAACGGGTCGGTTTTCAGGTAATTCCCTTCCGGGTTTTGGGTGTCAACGGGGCAGTTTTGGGGCGATTCCTGCTCCCCAAGGTTCAGGCTCCCTAGCCCCCCCCCCAGCACGGCCTTGCACCCGGGGTGCAGGGCCGTGTGGGACCCCTGCCCCCCCCGTAGCAGCCCCTGGGACGGCCGGGCTGACCTCAGCCTTCAGCGTCCCGCGGGCAGGAGGGATGCTGCGGCCCCCCGGGGCTGGGGGGCCCGGACCCCTGGATGGGGGATCCCTGGGGCTGGGGGCTCTTGGTCCCAAATGGGGGACTCATGGGGCTTTGGGGGCTCCTGGTCCTACGGACAAGGGATCCCTGGGGCTGGGGGGTCTTGGTCCCAAAGATGGGGAGACCCGTGGGGTTGGGGGGTCATGGCCCCCCAGTATCACCAGTGCCGCGCCCGGGTTCGACATGGCAGAGGCCTGTGGCCAGTTTTAAGCACCCTGAACCCCCGGTGCTGGGGGAAACGTTTCACCCGTGGGGGTGGGGGTGCCGCGAGGGGCACCCGTGGGTCCCCCAAACGCTGGGATCCTCCCGCCCCCTCCAGGTCTGGTTCCAGAACCGCCGAGCCAAATTCCGCAAGCAGGAGCGAGCGGCCAACGCCAAAGGCTCCGGCGCCAACGCCGCCGGCAAGAAGTCGGAGCCGCCGCGCTCTTCCTCGGAAGACGACGAATCCAAGGAATCCAACTGCAGCCCCACGCCCGACAGCACCGCGTCCCTGCCCCCCGCCGCCGCCGCCAGCCTGGGCAGCCCCGGCGGCAGCCTGAGCCCCAGCCCCGGCGCGGGGGCGCCCGCGGCGCCCGCCCACCCCCCCCAGCCCCTCAAGGCGCCCGTTTGGGCCGGCGTGGGCGCCGCCGGCGGGGCCGCCAACGCGGCCGAGCTGCTGAAGGCCTGGCAGCCGGCCGAAGCCGTGCCGGGCCCCTTCTCCGGCGTCCTCTCCTCCTTCCATCGGAAACCCAACGCCCTCAAGACGAATCTCTTCTGAGGCGTCGAAACGCGCCGCGCCCGCCATGCGCCGAGGAGAGGGAGCGGGGACGCGGCGGCAGCCCCCAGCCCCCCCGGGAGACCCCCCCGCCGCGGGGCGAGGAAGCACTTTAGGGGTTTTTAGGGGCCCGCGGGTGGAGCGCGGCGGCGGGGAATTCGGCAACCAGAGGCCCCTCGGCGCGGGGAGGGGGTGATGCCCCCAAAAATCCCACCCGAGGACACGGATTCGCCCCCCCCCCCCCGGCAGCACCCCGGCGAGGCTGGGGGGGAGGAGACCCCCGCCCTGGGATGCGATGGGATTTGGGGGGGGCCCAAGGCAGGGATGGGGGTTTGCGGGGGCCGAGGCACCGGACCCTCGTTGTCCCGCTGCGTCGGGCCCATCACCCCGCAGAGGGGACCGACCCCCCCCGAGCGAACGGTGGGACCCCCCCGAGGAGCCGCGCCCCCGGCCCGGCTGAGGTGGGCTTGGGTTTCGCCTTTTTTTGGTTGGTTTTTTTTGTTTGTTTTGGGTTTTTTGTTTTGTTTTGTTTTGTTTTTTTAACGGTTCTGTAATTTATTGCCCCCGTTTGCAAATGAACTAATCCAAATAAAACTTAATTTATTGACGACACCGCCGCGCCCCTCCCCTCCCTGCAACCCCCCCGGCCCCCCCGGCTGCAGGTGGTGGGGGTCCGCACAGCCCCCCCGTGTGGGTCGGGGACCCCCAGCCGCGCCTTAGGGGTGTTTGGGGGCGGCTGGGGGGGGGGGACACGGGGATGGGGGGGGCACGCTTCCAAATGGGGCAGAAGTGACGGTGCTGAGACCAGTACGGCCAGTCTGGGGGGGTCCCAGATCATGGTGGGACCAGTATGGCCAGCTTGGAGGGTCCCACAGCGTGCTGGGACCAGTATGGCCAGTCTGGAGTGTCTTGGACCATGGGACCAGTATGGCCAGCCAGGATGGTCCCAGATCATGATGGGACCAGTACGGCCAGCCTGGAGGGTCTCGCACCAAGCTGGGACCAGTATGGCCAGTCTGGAGGACCCCGGACCACACTGGGACCCGGTTCCTCATCCCCGTTCCTCACCCCCCCCATCCCGCGATTCCCCGGGACGGGACGGGACCCTTGCACTGAACGTGAAAAGACCCCAAACGGCGGCGAATTCACGGGACGGGGCGGGACGGGGCGGTTTGGGTGGGGTGACGTCACACAAGGCCTCGTCAGCTAACGAGGGGTGCGGGGCGGGGGTGCTGGGGGGGCCCGGCCCATCCTTCATCTCAGCCGGAGCGGGGGTGGCGGGGCCCGGACGTGGGGGCTGGGGGAACCAGGGGTCCCGGGCTGGGGGCGGGCGTCACCCCCCCAGCACCCCTGGGTGCAGCCCCCGGGGACGGGGAGAGCTGGGGGGAGGACACCCCGGGGTGGGGGAGGCACGGCTGGGGACCCCCACCCTGAGACCTCCACTCTGGGACCCCCGCCATGGGGACCCCCTCACCCTGGGGACCCTCCCACCCGAGGGACCCCCCCACTCTAGGGACCCCCGCCCTGGGATCCCCCCCAACCCTGAGACCCCCCCTCGGACCCCCCCAACCCGGGACCCCCCCAGAAGGGCACTTGGTGAGGTTTGGGGCTGAGCACCCACGGGGAGATGGGGGTCAGCACCCACGGGTGGGCCCCCCTACCCGAGCACCCACGGGGGGACCCAGCAACGCAGCCCCCCGGGACGGGACGGATCCAGTAAGTACCTGATGGGCAAACTGGGATTTGGGGACGGGGGGCACCCTGGAGGCACTTGGGGGGGGGGGGGGGGGGTGAAGGCACTGAACCAGCTCTGCTGTGGCGGGACCCCTGGGTGGGGGTGGGACCCCCGGGCGGGGATGGGACCCCCGGGCGGGGATGGGACCCCCAGGGTGGGAGACCCCCATCCCATCCCGTCCCAGTTTGGCACCAGCCAAAGGCACTTGGGTTGAAACACGACTTGGGGGGGGGCAGCAGGAGCCAGAGACCCCCGGGGTGCCCCCCAAAAACCTCCTTGCCCCCCCCAGCTCTCAGGACCCCCCCCCACCCCTTCTCTCAATAAATTAAGAAATAACTTAAATGAGGGAGGCCCCGCGTGGGACCCCCCCTGAAATTCTCTGACCAGAACCCCCCACCCACCCCCAACCCCCCCCGCGCCCCCCCCCGTTACCCAGCACCCAGGGTGGGCCGGCCGCGGGGTCCCGGCGCTCCCGCCGGCTGCTGCTGGTGATGGCGGGGCGCGAGGATCCGGGACGTCCCGCCGCGGGACGCAGGGCTGCGGGAGCCGGGATCCGTGCCCACGGGATGCGGGACGTCCCGCCGCGGGACGCAGGGCTGCGGGAGCCGGGATCCGTGCCCACGGGATGCGGGACGTCCCGCCGCGGGACGCAGGGCTGCGGGAGCCGGGATCCGTGCCCACGGGATGCGGGACGTCCCGCCGCGGGACGCAGGGCTGCGGGAGCCGGGATCCGTGCCCACGGGATGCGGGACGTCCCGCCGCGGGACGCAGGGCTGCGGGATCCGGGATCCGTGCCCACGGGATGCGGGACGTCCCGCCGCGGGACGCAGGGCTGCGGGATCCGGGATCCGTGCCCACGGGATGCGGGACGTCCCGCCGCGGGACGCAGGGCTGCGGGATCCGGGATCCGTGCCCACGGGATGCGGGACGTCCCGCCGCGGGATGCACAGCTGTGGGGTGTCGCTGGGCTGCGGGATACGCGGATGCGGGATCCGGGATGTGCACCCAGCAGATGGTCGGCCGCAGGATCCGGGATTTGTGGCCACGGGATGCATGGATGTGGCATCCGGGATTCGTGGCGGTGGGATGGAGGACGCTCGGCCGCAGGATCTGGGATTCGTGGCGGCGGGATCCAGGATTCATGGCCGAGGGACGTGGGATGCTCGGCTGCGGGATCCGAGATTTGTGGATGCGGGATGCACGGATGCGGGATCCAGGATTCCTGGACGCAGGATGCACGGATGCGGGATCCAGGATTTGTGGCTGCAGGATGCGGGATGCTTGGCCACGGGATCCGGGATTTGTGGCCGCGGGATCCAGGATTTGTGGCAGCAGGACGCTCGGCCGCGGGATCCGGGATTCGAGGCCGTGGGACGCGGGACGTCCCGCCGCGGGATGCACGGATGCGGGATGCGCGGCCCAGGGATGCTCATCCGCAGGATCCAGGACTCACGGGCGCGGGATTCGTGGCCGTGGGCCGCGGGATGCTGGCCCGTGGCTACTTGCGGAGCTGCAGGCTCTCCAGGAGGACGCGTTTGTGGCCGGGGTCCAGCACGCCGGCCTCCTCCAGGTCCTCCTCCGTGATGTCGCTGGGGAGGGGGCCGCAGGCGTGGGGACCCCCCCTCGGCGTCCGCGCGGCCCCCGCTCCCGTCACCGGCTGCCCACCCAGCCCCTCTCTCCACGGGGGTCTCCCCACGGGTGGGTGCCCCCACCCAGGGGGGTGGGGAGGCGAGGGGTGGGCGGGGGGGCGCGCGGGGGGTCCCGGGGCAGGGTTGGGGGGGGGTCTGCTCACCTGAGGAACTCCAGGTCGTCCCAGCCGTTGCGCAGCAGCCCCTCCTCGTACCGCTCCAGCCCCAGCGCCCGCAGCCACTCGCCCACGCCGGGCACGGCGCCCGCGCCGCGGCCCCCCTGGCACAGCGCCTGCCGGGACCCCGGCCCCTCAGCACCCGGCACCCCCTGCACCCCCACCCCATGGCGGGAGCAACCCCCGGGACAGGGCCACCCAGCCCCAACACCCCAAACCGCGCCCCCCCACCCAGTGCACCCCAGGGAGGGGGTCCCAGCACCCTGCACCCCCCCCCAAAACACCCACCTCCTCAGCCAGATCCTCCTGGATGCTCTCCCGGATGGAATGGGGGGGGAAGGCGAGGGGGCGGCCGTAATCGGGGTGCAGGCAGCGGGGGGGCAGCTCCAAGCGTCCCCCCTTGGCAGGCGGGGGTGGCGGGGGGGCCGCTCGCCCCCTGCCCCCGCTGTAGTCCACCTCGCTCAGCGTCTTGGCCATCTGCAGCACGGAGCAGGAGCGGTCGTCCAGCAGCCCCCCCGCGGCGGGGGTCCCGGCGGCCCCCTCCAGCCCGAACGCGGCCCCGGCGGCCGGCGCGGGCCGGGGGTGCAGCTTGGGCGGGGGCGATTCGGCGAAAGGGGCGAGCGGCCGCGGTTTGGGCTCCTCGCGGGCGGCGGGCGGCGGCTCCTCGCGGGCCGGGGGGTAGAAGGGGGTGGGGGGCAGCTCCAGGTCGCGGGGCAGGGGCGGCGGGGGGAAATCGGGCGGCGGGAGGTTGAGGGTGCCGGCGGCGTCGCCGTCGTCCGAAGAGCTGCCCTCCTCGTCGCCGCGGCACGCGGGCGGCTGGCTGGCCGAGGGGTGCCGGCGCGGCTCCGCCACGGCCGCCTGCGCCTTGGTTTTGGGAGCGGGGGGCTTGCCGGGGTCCCCGGGCGCCAGCAGCTGGTGCGGGACCCCCTCCAGCACGTAGTAGGCCGGGTTGTTGAAGCTGTTTTTCGGCGGCCCCTCCGCCGGCGCCTCCGCCTTGGGCCTGCCGGCACGGGGCGCGGTGAGCGTGACACCCCGGGGCGCGGGGGGAGCGGGCGGGGGTCCCCCAAACCCGCCCGTCCCCCCTCTCACCGGCCGGCGGCCGCCTCGTCCCTGGCCGTGCCGCGGTGCGGGGCGGGGGGCCGGGGGGCTGGCGCGGTGACGCTCTTCTCCGGCTCCTCCGGGAGCTTCGCCAGGGCGGCGGCGGCGGGGGGCTCGGCGGCGGGGGGCTTCCGCCCGGATGACCTGGGGGAGAAGGGGCGTGGGGCGCGCCGTGGGGCCGGGACCCCCGGGACGGGGCCAGCACCCCTCTCAGAGGCGCCGAGCCCCCCGGCCCTGATCCAGACGGCGCAGAGCCGGCACCGGGACCGAGGGACGCTCGGTGGGAGACGCTCAGCCCGCCGGGACCCCCGTTTCCCCAGCCGGGACCCCCGTTGCCCCCAGCCGGGGGCCACCCGCGCCCCGCAGCCCCCCGTACTTGGCGTAGTCCTGGTTGGCCCTGGCGCCCAGCGGCCCCTTCCCCTTGCCGGCCGCCGTCTCGTCCTTGTCCACGCTGATCCACTCTGCGAGGGGCCGGGGGCTCAGCGGGGCGGGGGTCTCGGTCCCGCCGCCCCCACCCCGGGGTGGTTTTTGGGTGGGGGGGTGCTGTCCCTCACCGTAGAGCCTCTCGCGGGTGCCCAGGCGCTCGGCGGGCACGCGGACCCTCATGGAGCCGCGGATGTTGCCGGTCTCCTCGCCGCGGTGCGACAGGTAGGTGAGGAACTGCTGCGCCGTGCTGCCGATCATGGACTTCAGCGCGATGACGCACTCCCCTGGCGACGGCGGCGGCGGGGTTGGGCGGGTGCGGGGGGTCCCGCGCCCTCCCGGGACCCCCGCCCCGCAGCCCGCTCACCGTAGGACTCGTAGCCGTCGAGGGATTTGACGGTGAGCAGGAGGTGCTGGTCCTGCAGGTACTCGATCTCGGAGAGGATGGGCTTCAGCTGCGGGCGAGCGGAGGGCACGCTGGCATTTTGGGGGGGCTCGTGGGGGTGTCCCTGCCCCGCAGCCCCCTCCCCACCCCGGTGCCAGCTCCCCGTCCCCTCCTCACCGTGGGCAGCTGCCGGGACGACCACTGCACCTTGAGGAAGTTGATGTTGTCGCTGCTCTGGCTGTCGTTCTCGAAACTCTTCTTGAACTCTGCGGCGGGCGGGGGGACACGGCAGGGCCCCCGTCAGCCCCCCGGGACCCCCGCGGGACCCCCACCCCGCCCGCCGCCCCTCACCTTCCAGGCAGGTGGAGTAGAACTCGATGAAGAACTTGGTGCGGCTGGCCGTCTTGACGATGGCCTCCACGCTCTCGAACTCGATGTAGGCCTGCTCCGAGGACTTGGAGAGCCCTGCAGGGAGAGGCGAGGCGTCGGGACCCCCCCCCCGCAAATCACCCCGAGACCCCCACCCACCCCGGGACCCGCAGGGGAGGGGAGCGGGGCCTCCCCCTTTGGGCACAGGCACCTTTTTTGGAGACGAACTGGGACGTCACCCCCACCTCGAAGGAGCCGAAGACGGGCGAGTGGTCGCTGGTGACGATGTCGTCCGTGCACCCTGCCGGGACGGGGGGTGCGGGGGGTCAGATTGGGGTGGGGGTGGTCCCCACGGCGGGGACGGGGTGTCCCGAGTGGGGAGGGGGACGCGGGACGCTCACCGTAGGCGTTGCAGTTGATGTGTGTCTCGGGGTAGGACTTCCAGAGGATGCGGTCGCACCAGGACGGCACGTTGGTGCGCACCTGGCCGGGACGCAGGGAAATGGGGACGCGGGGGGGGGTCAGATCCCACCCCCTCCACCCCAATCCCCCCCCCACAACCCCACCCCAGCACCTACCCCCGTGGGCTTCTGCTTGTGCCAGACGTAGGTGTCGCGCGAGCCCCGCTCGTAGCGGTAGGTGGGGGGGAAGGTGATCTCCTCCTCGCCTGCGCGGCACCGGGGGGGTCAGGACAGGCCCGGAGCGGGGTGCTGTCCCCCCGACCCCCCCAAAATCCCCCCCCCAGCCCTCACCGAAGCGCAGGAAGATCTTGTGCTTCTCCTTCTCCAGGTTGAGCTGATCCACCTTGAGCAGCGGCTCCAGCTCCCTGCGCCCGATGTAGTTGAGGATCTCCTGCGGGACAGGGGGGGCTCACACGGGGCTGGGGGGGGGGACAGACACCCCCCAGGCCACCCCACGCCCCCCCCCCAACCTGGATGTCCATGTCCAGGCGGTAATTGAGGTCCCCGAACCAGAAGAGGTGGGTGAAGCGGAGGGAGATGTCGAAGGAGCTGAGCTGCTTGTCCCCCAGCGAGAGCAGGCGCAGGATGTCCAGGTAGTTCTGGTTCCGCCTGTCGGGGTTCGGGGGGGGGACACGGGGGGTGTCGGTGGGACGCCGGGGCCGGATGGGACCCCGCCGCGTCCCCCCCTGGCGCGCGGGCGCTCACCGGGCCGTTTTCTCGCTGCCGGAGGTGAGGTGGCAGTTGACGAAGCCGAAGGAGGTGCCGTTGAACATGAAGGAGACGCCCACGGCCCCCTTGTTCCCTGCGCGGGACGGGGGCGCGGTCGGGCCCCAAACCCCGCTGGCGGGGGACGGAGCCCACCCAGACCGCCGGCACGGGCACGCGCTCCCGGCACGCCACCGGACCCCGTCCCGTGTGGCGCACGCGCACCCGGACCCCTCCTCGTGCAACGCACGCGTGACCAGACCACACCCCGTGCAACGGACACAACGGGACCCCTCCCCGTGCACGGCACATGCACCCAGAGCTCTCCTCGTGCGACACACGTGCTCCAGGACCCCTCCTTGTCCAACACACACGTGCCCAGACCCCTCCTCGTGCAACACATGCACACCCAGACCCCTCCTTGTGCAACACGCGTGCTCCAGGACCCCTCCTCGTGCAACACGTTCAACACCAAGAGCCCTCCACGTGCAACACACCAGCGCCAGGACCCCTCCCCGTGCAACGCATGCACACTGGGACCCCTCCCCGTGCAACGCACGCGCACCCAGACCCCTCCCTGTGCAACACGCGTGCTCCAGGACCCCTCCTCGTGCAACACGTTCAACACCAAGAGCCCTCCTTGTGCAACACACGCTCTCCAGAGCCCCCCTTGTGCAACACGTGCAACACCAGAAGCCCTCTCTATGCAACGCGCACGTGCTGAGACCCCTCCCCGTGCAACGCACGTGCGCCGGGACCCCTCCTGGTGCAACACACACGCCATGGGACCCCTCCTCACGCAACACACGCCCCGAGCCCGTTCCTCGCACAACACGCGTGCCAGCAGCCCCTCCCCTCACGCCCCGCGGGCGCCCCCGGCCCCCGGCCCCTACCCAGGGTGTTGGCGATCCCCGTCTTGACGCTGGAGGTGCTGACGTGGCTGATGCGGTTCTCGTGCTCCGGCTTCACCAGCACCACCACCTTGATGTTCCACAGCGACTGCATGGCCACCTGCGGGGACCCGCGCCCGCCGGGAGACCCCCCCCCACCCTACCGTTAGACCCCCACCGGCACCCACCGCCGCCGCGAGACTGCCCCGGAATAGCGGAGCCGGAGCACCCGCAGCTTTCCGAGCGGCCGGAGCGACACCCGGCGCCAAGACCCAGCTCCAACAGCTGGTTCCATCACCCAGCTCCGACACCCGGCTCCACCACTCGGCTCCCATCACCCAGCTCCGAGCCCTCCCCGGCTCTGATACCTGGCTCCGTCACCCAGCTACGACACCTGGCTCCAAAGCCCAGCGCCATCACCCAGCTCTGCCAGTCGGCTCCATCACCCAGCTCCCACACCCCACTCCGGCACCAGGCTCCATCACCCTGCTCTGACACCCAGTTCTGCCACCTCGCTCCATCACCTGGCTCTGACACTTGGCTCCACCACCCAGCTCTGGCACCCGGCTCCGACGTCCGGCTCCCATCACCCAGCTCTGACAGCTGGCTCTGCCACCGGGCTCCATCACCCACCCCTGTTACCCCAGCCCCTACACCTGGCTCCATCACCTGGCTCCAACACCCAGCTCCAAATCCCAGCTCTGCCACCTGGCTCCATCATCCAGCTCCAAAACCTGGCTCTGTCACCCAGCTCCAAAGCCCCATTCTGATACCTGGCTCCATCACCCAGCTCTGTCACCCAGCTCCAAAGCCCCATTCTGATACCTGGCTCCATCACCCAGCTCTGGCACCTGGCTTCATCACCCAGCTCCATTACCCCAGCCCCTACACCTGGCCTCATCACCCAGCTCTGTCGCCCAGCTCTGACACCCAGCTCCAAAGCCCAGCTCCATCATCCAGCTTCAAAACCTGGCTCCGTTGCCTGGCTCCGCCACCCAGCTCCAAAGCCCAGCTCCATCATCCAGCTCCGAAACCTGGCTCCGTTGCCCGGCTCCGCCACCCAGCTCCGCCGCCCGGCTCCATCACCCGGCTCCGCCGCCCGCCGCCCCCGCGGCCCCCCCGTTCCTACCGGGCGGTACTCCAGCTCGGTGAAGTCCTTCAGCAGGGCACGCAGGAAGTCCACCCACTCCTTGTCGCCCAGGGAGTTCTCCTGGGTGCCGAAGACGTAGATGTCGTGGGGGATGGCCACCGTCGCCTCGTCCCGCGTCTTCCCCAGGCCCTTGGCCGTGAACCACGATGCCAGGCTCTTGGGCGGGGGCACGCTGCCTGCGGCGGGACGGCGCGGTTACGGCGCGGGGGGGGGGGCGCCGGGGGGGGGGTCGGCCCCCGCAGCGGGACCCCCCCCAGCTCACCCATGTTCCAGGTGCCGATGAAGACGGAGATCATGTCGGGCTCGTCCTGGTGCGAGTGCTTGTTCTTCATCAGCTGCAGGAGCTGGCAGAAGGCCTCCCGCTTCTGGGGGGGGGGCAAAATAATGGGGGGGGGGCAAAATAATTGAGGGGGGGGGGCAAAATAAGGGGGAGGGGGTCCCGACGGCTGCCCCCAACTCAGGTCTGCTAAACCCAGCACCCCCCACCCACATCCCTGAGCCCCCACGGGGGACGGGGGGTTAAATCTGCCCCCCGGCCCCACCAGGGACCCCCCCACCCCAAATCCCGGCAGAGCGCGGCCCACCCACCCGGGCGCTGACGAAAACGAAGTCTTTCCGTTGCGTTTTGTCCTTTTCCTTCTCGAAAACGATGCCCAGTTTGTTCTGCACCCGCTGCGACTTGATCAGCTGCCGGACTGGGGGGGGTGGGGGGCAGAAAGCGATGGGTGGGGGGCTCTGCCCAGTGCCCCTCCCTCCCCAAAACCGGGTCCGGGGGCCACGCAGGGCTGAGGGACGCCCAGGACGGGGGGTCACCGCCCGCTCCCGCCCCGCGGGGATGCTCTGGTGCGAAGTCGGTGGCTGGGGGTGCAGCCCCCCCCCCCGCCCCGCGCGCCCCCCCCCTCACTTTTGTGGTGGGTGAAGGTGTTCCAGTCCTCCTGCGCGTCCCGCTGCTTCCTCTGCACCACCAGCCGCCCCCCCTCCACGTCCACGCTCAGCGTGTACTTCTGCGACTTCCCGATCTTCGTCAGGTCCCCCAGCGCCACGTCCAGCTTCACCTGCGGGGGGGCGCGGGGGGGGCATCCGGTACCCAGCCCCCCCGGCACCCACTCGCACCCCCAGCCCCAGGGACACCAATGCCGGCCCCCCCACCCCGTCCCGCAGGACCCTTGGGCGGGGTGGGAGGGTCTCTTTGGCGGGGTGGGAGGGTCTCTTTGGTGGGGTAGGGGGGGTCTCTTTGGCGGGGGGGGGTCTCACCTCGAAGGTCTGCACCGGGATGCTCTTGGCCTTGCGGGAGAGCGGCTGGGGGGGCGCGGCGGGGGCGGCCGAGCTCATCTCCTGCAGGGCCTTCAGCGCCTGGGGGGGGGGGCAGGGTCAGTGGCAGATGAGAGATGGGCGCTGCGGCCCCCCCAGCTCCACCAGTCCACCCAGTCCCATCAGAACCCCAGCTGCCCCAGCACCTCCAGTGCCCCCATCCCCACCAGCTCCCCCAGCTCCATCAGACCCCCAGCCGCCCCCATTTCCACCAGCCCCCCCGGCCCACCAGCCCACCCAGCTCCATCAGAACCCCACCTCCACCAGCTCCCCCATTCCACCCAGTTCCATCAGACTCCCCCAGTCCCTCCAGCCCTAACAGCACCCCCAGCCCCACCCGCCCCCCCATGCACCTCCATTTCCACCAGACCCCCCCCTCCACCAGCTCCCCCATTCCACCCAGTTCCACCAGACTCCCCCAGTCCCTCCAGCCCTAACAGCCCCCCCAGCCCCACCCGCCCCCCCATGCACCTCCATTTCCACCAGACCCCCCCCTCCCAGACCTCACCAGCCCCCCCAACCCAAGACCCCTCCACCCAGCCCCCTCACCCTTGGGTCCCCTCCGTGCCACCCGTGCCCCCCATTTGGGCGCTGGCACCATCCAGATCGTGCCCTGGTCGTACCCCGGCGTGGGACCCCCCCCAGACCCCCCCGGCAGGCCCCCCCGGCCTGACCTTCTTCTCGATGCCGGCGAGGAAATCCTTCAGCACCGAGAGCTTCAGCACCAGGCTCTCCAGCTCCTGCTCCCCGCTCTGCCCCGCCGTCTGCAACGCCCGCACGTCACCAGGACGGGACCCCCGGGCCACCCCGGCCCCCCCGAGGGGCAGGGTCCCCCCACCACCATGGGACAGGACCCCCGGCGCACCCCAGCCCCCCAAGAGTAGGACTCCTCCACCACCACAAGATGGGGCACAACAGAACCTCCAGATCCATCCTCAGTCCCTGGAGGGGGAAGACCCCCCCCCAGTAACAACAGACAGGGCAGAATGGGACCCCCAAATCCATCTCTGATCCCCAGAGGGGCAGGACCCCCACCAGCACCATGAGATGGGGCAGGACGGGACCCCCAGACCCATCCCCACCCCCCAGGGGCACATGAGCCCCCAGCACCGTGAGATGGGGCAGAATGGGACCCCCGGATCCATCCCTGATCCCGGCAGGGGCAAGACCCCCCATGACCCGTGAGATGGGACAGGATGCGACCCCAAGATCCACTCCAGCCCCCGGGGAGACAGGGCCTCCCCAAACCATGAGACGGGGCTGGACAGGACCCCCGGATCCACCCCAGCCCCTGCGAGGGGCAGCTCCCTCCACCAGTAACACGGGACAAAGCAGAATGGGACCCCCAGACCCACCCCAGCACCCTCGGATGGACAGAACCCCACCAGAACCACGAGACGGGGCAGGACGGGACCCCCAGTTCCACCCCAGCCCCCTCGGACGGACAGAACCCCACCAGAACCACGAGACGGGGCAGGACGGGACCCCCAGTTCCACCCCAGCCCCCTCGGACGGACAGAACCCCACCAGAACCACGAGACGGGGCAGGACGGGACCCCCGCGCCCCCCCCTCACCTGCTGGAGGATTTTGGAGACGGTGGGGGAGCTCTGCTGGTCGAACACCTTGGAGAGGATCTCCAGCCCCGCCAGCACCTTGTCCACCTCGCTGCCGGGGGCCAGAGCGGCTCAGCGCCCGCGCCCCCGCGCGCCCGCCCCCCGGCCCGGCCCGGCGCCCACCTGTGCAGCCGCTTGCAGGAGGCGACGAGGGTCTTGTTGAGGTGGGGGAGGCTGCTGGCCCCCCCTTTCACCGCCTCCAGGTCCAGGCTGTAGCTGCCCTTCAGGTACTCGTGGGAGATGCTGCCGAGCCCGTTGGCGCTGCGAAACGCAGGGTGAGGGGCGGGCGGGGGGCCAGGGCGGAGGGGGCCGGGGCGGGGGGACGCCCCCTCACCTCTCCGCCGTCCCCTCCAGTACGGCTGGCGCGGGGCCGGGGGGGCCGAGCGCCGTCACCGAGCCGGAACGCGGCGGCAGGGGCGGCTTCTCGTCCTCTCCGTCTGCGGCGGGGAGATTTGGGGAGGGGGTCAGGCGCGGCCCCCCCGCGGGGGTCCCCGCCGCCCGCTCGGCCGGCCGTACCCGAGTAGTCCCTGTCGTCCGCCGGCTCCTTCTCCCGCTCCACCGGGAAGAGCAGGGTGCAGACCAGCCCCTGGTTGGGCTGCAGGTACAGCGCGATCAGCTCGCTCAGCGTCCGGAACCGCCGCACCTGCACCCCCTGCGACGTCTGCGGGGGGACGGGGGGTCAGCGCCCGCCGGAGGGGCCGCCCGGCACCCCCCGCGCGGGGACCCCCATTAAGGGACCCCTCTGTGATGGGATCCCCCCATAACACGGACCCCCCACCATGCAGAGACCCCCCCCCCACGATGGGATCCCCTCATGGCAGGGACGCCCCCATTAAGGGACCCCCTCTGTGATGGGATCCCCCCATAACACGGACCCCCCACCATGCAGAGACCCCCCCCCCACGATGGGATCCCCTCATGGCAGGGACGCCCCCATTAAGGGACCCCCTCTGTGATGGGATCCCCCCATAACACGGACCCCCCACCATGCAGAGACCCCCCCCCCCCACGATGGGATCCCCTCATGGCAGGGACGCCCCCATTAAGGGACCCCTCTGTGATGGGATCCCCCCATAACACGGACCCCCCACCATGCAGAGACCCCCCCCCCACGATGGGATCCCCCCATGGCAGGGACGCCCCCATTAAGGGATGCCTCCAGGTGGGCCCCCCCCGGGCAGGGACCCCCCTCCATGCAGAGATCCCCCCATGGTAAGGACCCCCCTGCACAGGGATCCCCCTGCACCAGGGACCCCCCCAGGATGGGAACCCCTCACGGGAGGAACCCCCACCCATGCAGAGACCCCCCCGTCTCCATGCAGAGACCCCCTCCATGAGGAGACCCCACAGCAGGGACCCCCCCCCAATGCAGAGACTCCCCCCTCTCATGATGGAATCCCCCTATGGAGAGACCCCCCCATGATGAGATCCCCCCACAGTAGGGACCCCCACCATGCAGAGACCCCGACCATAATGGGATGATCCCCCCCATGGCAGGGACGCCCCCCCGTGCAGAGACACTCTACCCACGATGCAATCCCCCCCACGGCAGAGACCCCCCCATAACGGGACCCCCGCCAGGCCGTGGGGCAGAGCTCGGTGGGCAGCGGGGCGCGGCGCCCCCAGCACCCCGCGGCCTCCCCCCCTCCCGCCGGCGGCCTGCCCCCTCCCGCGGGCCGCCGCGCACAAAGGGGCTCTGTTCCGCCAAAACGGCGCGGCCGCGCGCCCGGCCCGCCGACGTGGGGGAGAACCGGCACGCTCGCGACACGGGGCCGACGCCGAGCCCCCCGCCCCGGCACGCGAGGGGCCGTAAACGCGGTGCTGCGCCCACCCCCGCACCCCCCCAACCGGAGCTGGCTGCGGGCTGGGGGTCCCGGGACCGCCCCCCCGGGTCCCGAATTGCCGGGGGTGCCACCGGCGCCGCGGGGCGGGGGTCCCGGCCCACCTGCACGGCCAGGAAGTCGTCCTCGTCGGGCAGGATGCGGTAGGTGTGGACGTGCTTCTGGAACCTGCCGGCAGCGCGGAGAAGGGGTCAGGCGCAGGCCGGGGGGCGGCCCGTGTGCCCCCAACACGCCCACGCAGCCCCCACCCGCCCTGGGACCCCCGCGTCACCGGCCGGGCAACCAGCACCCGCGGGGAGAGGCGGCTCCGGTATCACCGTTACCCGTGACACGCAACGAGTTGTCAGGCCTCAGCCCCGCTCCCACGGTGGAACGGCTGCTGGGGGTCCCCCCCCCACGCTCCGAGCGGGACCCCGCGACCGACACCCCACGCCGCGGATCGCGGCCGCGCTGCCCGGCCGTGCGCCGGAGCGGGCGTCCCCTGCCCGCGTGCCGCGGCAGCCGCGAGGCCCGGAAACGATTTATTTTCCGATGGAAGCTCGCAGGAACCGGGGACGCGACCCCGGGGCAGGGGGTGACGCGCGGCGCTGAGAGACGGGGCGCCCACGCCAGCGGGCGCGGGGAGCGGGACGGGGACCCCGCGCGTGGCCCCTGGGGGACGCCGGGAGCCGGGGACCCCCAGCCCGGCCGGGACCCTCGCCCCGCGCCCCGGCGCTGGCGGAGGGGACGGTGGCCGGCGCGCTGGCCCCCCGCCACGGCGCTGGCAGGGGTCACCGGGAACGCGGAGGCCGTCGCCCCGCCAGGGCCACCCGGCAGCGCGGCGGTGCCCCCCCCTCCGGCGACCGGCCCGTCGCAGGGCCGGGGTGCGGGGCCAGGCTGCGTCCCCCTGCCACCCCCCTCCCCACAGCGCCAGGACCCCCGGTGCCACCCCGCTCCCCGTGTCCCCCGTCCCCCCCGCTGCTGCTCCTCCAGCCCCCGGCCCTGCAGCGACGGGCTCCAGAAAGGGGGTCCCCCATTTCCGCCCCCCCCCCCCAAATCTCTGGACACGACCCTCCGCCGTGGCACCCCAGCACCCACTCCCCGGGGGGGGGACGACTGAATGGGAACCCTCGGGGGGGTAAGGGGGCCCATACGGGACCCCCCTGCTGAGGGATCTGGAGGGGTCCCCAGCTCAAAGGAATCCTGGGGGGGTCAACATGGGAGACCCCAAACTGGTGGCAGGGGGCTCTGTAAGGGGACCCCCAGCTGGTGGGACTGGGGGGGGACACACAGAGACCCCCCCAGCTGGGGGAGTGGGGGCACAGCGGGGGCTCCCCAGCGGGAACCCCAATGGGGGGGGGCACAGGGAGCCCCCCCGCTGGCGGCCGCTATTTCGGCGAATAATCCCGGGGGGGCCGGGCAGCGCCGGCACAAAGAGCCATTATGCGGGAGCGCGGCGGCCGGCGAGCGCCAGGGCTCCCCGCCGCCGTCCCACCGCCCCCATCCCACCGGCACCGCGGGGACCACCCGCACACCCACCGCCCCGCCGAAACTGGGGGGGCACCGCCCGGGGACCCGGCCCCGCCGCCACCGACAGGCGAGGCCGGCGCCCCCCGCCATGTGCCGGCACCGTCCGCCGCGGCGAAGCCCCGGCGTGCCGGAGGGCCGCGGCGCGTCGGCGGGAGGGTTACAGGAAGACGGCGCTGCCGGGATCCCGGCGCAGTTCCCTTTCCTTCTCCTGCCCCCGCTGCTATTTTTAGGCCCCGGCGGCCGACGGGCCCAGCAGCCGCGGCCGCCCCCGCGCCGGCCAAGGGGCTGCTCGGCGAGGCCGCGGTGCGCTCCCGCCCGCCGCCCGGGCACGGACCCCCCGCCAGCCCTCGCTACGGAAGGATCCGGCGCGGCCGGCCATCGCAGCGTCCCCTTCGCCGCGGCGTCCCGGCCCTCGGCGCGGCCACGCGGCACCCGCGGCGGGGGCAGTGCCGGCGATCACCAGGGAAAAGCCGCGGCCGGGTCGGGCGCGCCGGTGGCTTGGTGGCGAGGAGCCGGCGGCCACGCTGCGCCCGCGCGGCCGGCACACCGAACCCGCGCGAGCCCCCGGCCGCGCGCCCCGCAGCGGCGCGGCACGCGGCGCAGCCCCGGGCCAGGGCAGGGCCGGCTGGCGGCGAGCTCCTGGTTCTCGCCCTCCCTCGTTTGCGCTCGCGGGGAGCGGAAAAGCCCAATTCCGAGGCGCCCGCGCCGCGCCGCCTGCCCCGCAACCACATCAAGGCCCCGGCGCCGGCGGAGGCGGCCGGCCTCGAGCGAAGCCGGCGGCGCGCCCCGGCACGGCGTCGAGCCGCGCGCCCGGGTGCCGGCGAGGCCCCGGGGACGGCGGGGTGGCCGGGTGCCCGTGTCACCGCGCGCTCGGCCCCAGGGGCTCGGGGACCCCCGGGGCTGTTGGCACCCGCCCGCGGGCCGGCGGGATGAGGGGAGGGGCCGGTGCCCCCCAGCCCCACGGGGGGAGGCTCAGGGACCCCAAACGCGGGGCAGGGCGAGGGGACCCCCCACGGTGGCACGGTGGGTGCCCCAGCCCCCCCAGAGCCAGCCCTGCTCCCCACAGCGCCCAGTCGTGTGTCCCCCCCAGTGCCTGGGGACCCCCGGTCCCACTCTCCCAGCCCCCAGTGCCCCCCAGTCTCCCAGTGCCCGGTCCCCCCGGTGCTGCCCCGTGCCCCCCTGTCCCCGTTCCCCCCCCAGTGCCCGTTCCCCTCCATAGTGACCCCCATGTCCGGTGTGTCCCCCCCGTGCCTGCTGTCCCATGGGTGCCAGTGCCCCCCTGGACCCCTCACCCCCCCCAAACCCTTCCCATGTCCTCTGAGGCCCCCTCGGTGCCCCCTGGACCCCCCCCCATGCTCCCCAATCCCTCCTGGCGCTGTCCCGGTGCCCGTCCCCGTGCCTCTCCCTGTGCCCCCCCAAACACCCTCCCTGTGCCCCCCAGATCTCCCCAGACCCCTCCTGTACCCTCCAGCACCCCCTCAGTGCCCCCTCTGACCCTCCCCCGTGCCCCCCAGATATTTCCTGGACCCCCCCCATGCCTCTCCCAGTGCCCCCCTGGACCCCCCCGTGCCCTCCAGATCTCCCCCGGGCCCCCCCAACGCCCCCCTCCCCGATGCTCCCCGGGATTCCCTCCCCCAAACCCCTCCCCCGGTGTCCCCCCGTGCCCCCCCAGACCCATCCCGGGGCCCCCCTCGGATTCCCCTAAGTGTCGTTCCCCCTCCCCGGGATGCCCCCTGTGCCCCCCCCCAGGTGTCCCCCCCTGGATCCCTCCCTGGACCCCCCAGAGCCCCCCTCTGGTGCCCCCTCGGTGTTGTCACCCCCGCGGTGCAGCCCCCGGATCCCTCCCCGTATTTCCTGGACCCCCCCAGGATCCCCCCGGTGCCCCCCTCGGTGCCGCGTCCTCGTACCCCCCGGACCCCTCCTCGGTGCCGTGTCCCCCTCCGGGTGCCCCTCTGATGTCCCCCCGAGGATCCCCCCCCGGTGCCGTGTCCCCCCTCCCACCGATCCCTCCCCGCGCCGCCCGGTCCCCCCCCGGTGCCGTGTCCACCCTCCCCGTGCCCCCCCGGTGTCGCCCCTCCCGGATCTCCCCCGGTCCCCCCCCCGGTGCCGTGTCCCCCCTCCCCGCGCCCCCCAGTGTCCCCCCCCGGTGCCGTGTCCCCCCTCCCCGCGCCGCCCGGTCCCCCCCCCGGTGCCGTGTCCACCCTCCCCGTGCCCCCCCGGTGTCGCCCCTCCCGGATCTCCCCCGGTCCCCCCCCCGGTGCCGTGTCCCCCCTCCCCGCGCCCCCCGGTGTCCCCCCCCGGTGCCGTGTCCCCCCTCCCCGCGCCGCCCGGTCCCCCCCCCGGTGCCGTGTCCCCCCTCCCCGTGCCCCCCGGTGTTCCCCCCCCGGTGCCGTGTCCCCCCTCCCCGCGCCCCTGGGTCCCCCCCCCCGGTGCCGTGTCCCCTCTCCCCGCGCCCCCCGGTCCCTCCCCAGTGCCGTGTCCCCCCCCGGTGCCGTGTCCCCCCTCCCCGCGCCCCCCCGGTGTCGCCCGTCCCGGATCTCCCCCAGGATCCCCCCCCGGTGCCGTGCCCCCCCCCGCGCCCCCCACTCACAGTAGGCAGAGCGCGTAGGCCCCCGCCACGCTCTCGCTGTCCCGCACCAGGAAGCTGCCGTCCCGCCCGGCCCGCGCCAGCTGCTCCTCGGCGGCGGCCCGGCTCAGGTCGCGGTGGTACCAGGCGGGCGGCGGGACCCCCCCCGCGCCCCCCGCCGCCGCCCCCGCGCCCCCCGCGCCCGCCATGCTCCCGCCGCCGGGGCCGCGCGCCGCGCTGGGCGGGGGGGGGGCGGCTCCGGGAGGGGCGGGGTTAACGGGAGGGGCGGGGCGAACTTTGGAGGGGGCGGGGCGAACTTGGAGGGCGGGGTGGAATGGAGGGGCGGGGCGAATGGGGGCGGGGCGAAGGGTGGGGCGGGGCGAAGGGTGAGGGCGCGGGTAAGGGCGAAAGGGGGCGGGGCGAAAGGGGGCGGGGCGAAGCGGAGGGTGGGGCGGGGCGGGCAGCGATGGGGGGAAGCAACGGGTGGATGGGGGGCACCGGGGGAGATGGGGACACTGGGAGGGGGAACACCGGGGACAGGGGACACCGGGGGGCCGGGGGACACCGGGGGGACGGGGGACACCGGGAGGGGGAGCACCGGGGGCACGGGGACACCGGGGGGACGGGGGACACCGGGAGGGGGAGCACCGGGGGGACGGGGGACACCTGGGGGATGGGGACCCTGGAAGGGGGAACACCGGGGACAGGGGACACTGGGGGGACGGGGGACACTGGGAGGGGGAGCACCGGGGGGATGGGGGACACCGGGGGGACGGGGGACACTGGGAGGGGGAGCACCGGGGGGACGGGGGACACTGGGAGGGGGGAGCACCCGGGGGACGGGGGACACCGGGGGGACACCGGGGGACACCAGGACGGCCAGGCAGTGGCACGGGGGGTGACAGCAGCACTGGGGGGGGGGCCGGGGACGCGGAGCTGGGCGGGACCAGGGGCGGGGGAAAGCGGGGTGCGCGGGCAGCCGTGGGCACCGGGCGGGGCGGGGCTGCCGGGGGTCCAGGAGTGGGGCTGGGGGCTCCGAGGAGCCGGTTCGGCGGCCGCATCGGGACCGGGGACCCCCCCGGGCCTGGGGGCTCCTTGTCCACAGCAGAGCACCCCTCGCCCCCCGCCCCGCGGCAGGGGTGGGTGGGCTGTGGGACCCCCCGCCCCGGGCAACGCTCGGGGGGTCCTGTCCCCCCACATCCCAGTGGTGGGGAATGTGCCCCCCGCTTTGCCGGGTGGTGGGATTTTTTGGGGGGGGGATGATGCCACGCAGCCCAGCTGGGCCGGTACAGATAAATCGGGGGTCCCCCCACCCCATCCCGCCTCCCCCAGCCCCGCAGCACCCCGACGCCAAGTGGGGCAGGAGCCTTTATTCGCCTGGGGGGTGCATTTTGGGGTCACCCCGCAGGTGGGGGGCCACAGATACCCCCCCCCACCCCACCACCCCTCAGAGCAGGGCCAGCAGGGCGAGGGGCAGCAGCCCCAGCAGGCCGGGGGGCAGCGGGGGGCCGGGGGCGGCGGCGCGGGCGTAGTAGCGCGCCACGGCGACGTTGGGGTTCCCCTGCGCGGGGTCGAACCACATCTGGATGCAGCGGCCGCTGCCGCGGCGGTGCGGGGTGTAGCGGTAGGAGTGCGACCAGACCCCCTCGCAGAGCGCGGCCGGCGTGGGGAAGACGTACCGGAACTTCTGGCACATGGCGCCCTGCGGGCAGCGGTTGGTGCCTGCGGGGACACGGCGGTGAGGCGTGCGCAGGGAGGGGGCTGGGGGTCCCGCGCCCCCCGCGCTGACCTGAGCTCCAGTCCCAGCCGCGGTGCCAGTTGAGCTTGCAGGTGAGGGCGTCGCGGCAGTCCTCCCACCACTGCTCGCAGTCCTCGCGGCACAGCGGCACGTGCAGGATGCGCTCCTTGCGCCAGCTGTTGTCCGCCTGCCGCCGCCGCAGCCCGGCTCACCCCGGTCCACCCCGATTCTCCATCCCAGTTCACCCCAGTTCACCCCAGTTCATCCCGCTTCACGCCAATTCATCATCCCAGTTCACCCCAGTTCATCCCGCTTCATCCCACTTCATCCCGCTTCACCCCAATTCATCATCCCAGTTCACCCCAGTTCATCCCGCTTCATCCCGCTTCACCCCAATTCATCATCTCAGTTCACCCCGGTTCTTCCCGCTTCATCCCAGTTCATCCCAGTCCACCCTGGTTCACCCCAGTTCATCATCCTGGTTCATCACCCCAGTTCATCCCGGTTCACGCCTGCTCATCATCCCAGTTCATCCCAATTTATCACCCCAGTTCACGCCAGTTCATCACCCCAGTTCATCATCTCAGTTCATCCCAGTTCGCCCTGCTTCATCCCAGTTCATCATCCCCGTTCATCACTCCTGGGCATAATCCCAGTTCATTCCGCTTATCACCCTGCTTCATCCCAGTTCATCATCCCAGTTATCCTGGTTTATCACCCCAGTTCATCCCAGTTTATCACCCTGGTTCATCCCAGTTCATCATCCCCGTTCATCATCCCAGTTCATATCAGTTCCTCATCCCCGTTCTTCATCCCAGTTCGTTGCGGTTCATCATCCCTGTTCACCGTCCCTGTTCACCCCGGTTCCTCACCCTGAGTCCCGCTGGCTCATCGTCCCGATCCATCCCAGTTCACTCCAGTTCGTCACCCCGGTCCCTCCCAGTTCACCCCGGCCGACCCCGCGGGCGCCCACCTGGTCGATCCAGGGCCCCAGGTTGGGGGAGCACTCGTAGAGGCAGGTGTCCTGGACGAAGTGCCGCTTGCAGCGCTGGGGCATGGCCCCGCAGTGGTCCCAGTTGAAGTTGTACAGGTACGACTGGTCCTGGTGAGCCTCCAGACTGGTGTTGGCGGTGCAGCAGGCGTTCTCCTTCCACGGGGCACACTGCGCCGCCGCGCCGCTCAGCCGGGGGTGCCGCCACCGCGCCCCGCTCAGCCGGGGGTGCCGCGGCGGAGGGCCCGGCGAGGCGGCGGGCGCGGGGCGCGGGCGGGGGGCGCGGGGGTGGGGGGGGGCGCGGCCCCTACCTGCCCGTAGAGCTGCCCCTCGGGGCCGGGCGCCGTTTTGTGGTGCTTGGCGTCCATGCAGACGTTGAGCAGCGAGTCCCGCGCCGTGGCGGCCGGCCAGGCCAGGAGCGTCAGCAGCAGCAGCGGCGGCGCCCACGCGGCCGCCATCGCCCCGCCGACGGCGGCACCGGGGACGAAGCGGGACCCTCGGAGAGGGGGTCGGGGCGCTCTTACCTGGGGGGGGTGCCGGGTGCCGCGTGGGCGAGCGCGGCGAGCGCGGCTGATCTCAAAGGTCGCGGCGCGCCGCAACCCTTGGCCGCCGATCATGGGACGTCGCCCGCCGCTGGCGCGCGGGGGCACGGACGGGACGGGGCACCGCGCCCCACCGCCCCGCTGCGTCCCGGATTGCCCCCCCGCACCCCCCCCCCCCAACGGGAGGAGCCAGGATCCATCCTCCCGGCGCCGCGCTGGGGCCAGCGCCAGCCAAAATCCACTCGTGGGTGTTTTTCCTTCCCTCCCTCGGCGGGGTGGGGGGGCCCCACGCCCCGACACCAGCACGAGGGGCAGGACCCGACCCCCCCGCCCCAGCACCACAGGGTCCTGGGGGGGGGTCAGGGGGTGAGAGATGCCCTGGGGGGACAAGTACCCCCGTGGGGGCACAGATACCCCCCGTTTGGGGCACAGGTGCCCCACGGGGGTCACACAACCCCCCCACTGGGGTCACAGGTGCCCCCCCAGGGGAGATACCTCATGGGGGGGTCACACAGATGCCCCACGGGGGCCACACCCCCCCCCAATGGGTCCCAGATGCCCCCCGGGGGGCAAATACCCGACGGAGGTCACAGAGACCCCCCCATTTGGGGCACAGGTGCCCCACGGGGGTCACAGGCCCCCCCACAGGGGTCACAGATGCCCCCCCAGGGGGGCAGATACCCCTCGGGGGACGGGGCAGAACCCCAGCTGTCAGTCACGCTTGGCCCCGCCCACCGCCCCGCCCCTACAGCTCACTCATTCCCCTTGTGGGCGTGGCCTCGCCCGTCCTCCCTCCGCGCATGCTCTGTGCGAAGCGCGGCCCGGCTTCCACTTCCGGGTGGGCGGCCGGTAGCGGCCCGCTCCCGCTCCCGGTGTGTGCGCGCCCCCCGCCCGCTCCCCCCCCCCCGTGACCATGTCCACGCTGTTCCCCTCGCTGCTGCCCCGCGTCACCGAGTCCCTCTGGTTCAACCTCGACCGGCCTTGCGTGGACGAGACCGAGCTGCAGCAGCAGGAGCAGCAGCACCAGGCCTGGGTGGGCGCGGGGGGGCGGGCGGCAAGGCCCGGGTCCGGGCCCGGGGGGAGCGGGGCCCGGGGGGAGCGGGGCCCGGGGGGAGCGGGGCCCGGGGGGAGCGGGGCCCGGGGGGAGCGGGGCCCGGGGGGAGCGGGGCCCGGGGGGAGCGGGGCCGGGGGGAGCGGGGCCCGGGGGGAGCGGGGCCCGGGGGGAGCGGGGCCGGGGGGGGAGCGGGGCCCGGGGGGAGCGGGGCCCGGGGGGAGCGGGCCCCGGGGGGAGCGGGGCCGGGGGCAGCGGGGCCGGGGGGAGCGGGGCCGGGGGGAGCGGGGCCCGGGGGGAGCGGGGGGAGCGGGGCCCGGGGGGAGCGGGGCCCGGGGGGAGCGGGGCCCGGGGGGGAGCGGGCATCAGGAGCTGGGGGCTGCGGGGGGGGCGCGGGGGCCGCTCCCGGGGCTCCCCCGCCGCCTGGGGCTGGGTTGAAGCAGCGGTGCTGAACGCAGGCCCCTTTATGAGCCCCTAATTAATGAGTTAATTAACTCTCTCCCTAGGGTGGGGGGTTCTCGTCCCGGTCACCCGCCGGGAGCGCGGTTGGGTGCCGCCGCCCCGAGCGTGGGGGAAAAACATCAATTGGAGTGAAGTAAAAAAAAAACCAACCCATTACCTGGGATTAAATCATTATAGCTAAATAAAATAATAAATCATTATGGTTCAATAACAGGACGCCGATCGGTAATTAAACCCCCGGCTCTCGGGGGAGGCTCTGCCCGCGGGGCGCGGGAGGGTTTTAATTGGGCTGTAATTACTGCGGCGGCCGGGCGCCGCGGGTTTGGGGGTTTTTAATGAAAAACCCAAAACCCCCCAGCTCCGCTCCGCAGCCCGCGCGGGGGGACGCCCTGCCTGCCCCTCGCCGGGGTTCCTGCGGGATCGGGAGTGGGAAGCGGCCGGGGCGCGGGAAGGGTGGCTTTGCGGGGGGAAGGGGGGGGTCGCGGGGCGCTGGGGGTGCTCACCCGCCTCCCCCTCCCCGCCCAGCTGCAGAGCATCGCCGAGAAGGACAACAACCTGGTGCCCATCGGCAAGCCGGCGTCCGAGGTGCGTGCGGGGGCCGCGGCGGGGCGGGGGGCGGCCGCGGGGCGCGGGGGGCCGCGGTGTAAAGCCCGGCGGCGCGGGCGGCTGCGGTACCCGCAGCACTACGACGAGGAGGAGGAGGAGGACGACGAGGACGACGAAGACAGCGAGGAGGACTCGGAGGACGACGAGGACATGCAGGACATGGACGAGATGAACGATTACAACGAGTCTCCCGACGACGGGGAGATTAACGAGGTGAGCGGCGGCGCTGGGGGCCCGGGACCCCCCGCGCGCCCCGCTCCGCGGCTCCCAAACTTTGCCCTTCCCAGGTGGACATGGAGGGGGCGGAGCAGGACCAGGACCAGTGGATGATCTGACCCTGCCGGGAGGCGGCTGCGGGAGAGCGTCGCCGCTGCGGGGCAGGCGCAGGGGGGCGCGGGGCGCAGCTGCCCCGGGGGGGCCGGGGCAGTGCCGGCGGCTGCACGGCGTGGTGCGGCGTCTCTTTATTTTTTTTGGTAATAAACTTTTTTTGGTTTTGTTTTTTAAGAAACCGGCCCCCAAACACGGTGTCTGGGGGGCGCCGTGGGGGATGGATGCTGCGCCGCGCTCCCCCGGGCTCTGCCGCCGGCCTTCCTGCGCAGCTGCGGGGGGGAAGCGGCTCCAGCGGGGGCCGCGCGGGGCCCGAGGTCCCCCCCTTCCCACCCCCCGCGCCCGCCACAGACCACAGCAGCCGCCGCGCTTCCTCCGCACCCCGCCTTTACCACCGAGCGCGGCGCGGCCGCGACCCCGGCCGTCGCCCCCCGGCGCGCGCGAGCCGCCCCCTCAGCCGTCGGCGGCGCAGCGCAGCTCGGCGACGCCGTCGGGGATGGCGCGGAAGTACTCCAGGCTGGCGCGGTGCAGCCGGCAGCGGTACTTGCCGCAGGTCTTGGCGTACTGCAGGAAGCGGGGGGCTCCGGGGAAGAGGACGTTGTGCGCCAGCACGGTGGCCCCCGGCGCCAGCAGCCCGTGGCTCTCCAGCAGGCGCAGGTCCCGCAGGTAGTGGCGCGTGCGCTGAGCCATGAGGACGAAGTCGGCGCCGGGCAGGCCGCGCTCCCGCAGCCGCGGGATCACCTCCTCCGTGGGGCCCACGATCAGCTCCACCTGCGGGGGCCCCGCCGTGAAACCGGGGCGCCCGCGTCCCCCCCCGGCCCCCCGCCGCCGCCCTGCCCCGCCCGTTGCCGTTGCGGCGGCGCTCACCGTGCGGTCGTCGAAGCCGGCCAGGCGGATGACCTTCTCGGCCACGGCGGCGTGGCGGGGGTCGGCCTCCACGGTGTAAAGGCGGGCGCCCGGCGGCAGCCCCTGCGCCAGCAGCACCGCGCCGTACCCGCAGTAGGTGCCCAGCTCCAGCGCCCGCAGCGGCGCCCGCTCCGCCAGCAGCCGCTCCACGATCCTGCCTGGGGCGCGGCGCCAAGGCGCTGAGCGGCCGCGCTGAGGCGCCCCGCGTCCCCAGCCCGCCCCGCCCGGGGCGCCCGCCCGGTCCCCGGCCGCGCTGGGGGGCAGAGCCCTGGCACTGCGGCCGTGCGGTGGTGCTGCGGCCGTGCCAACAGTGTCACGGCTGTGCGGCGGTGCTGCGGCCATGCCAATGGTGCCGGGGCCATGCCAACGGTGCCGCGGCCGTGCCAACGGTGTCACGGCTGTGCGGTGGTGCTGCGGCCATGCCAATGGTGCCGGGGCCATGCCAACGGTGCCGCGGCCGTGCCAACGGTGTCACGGCTGTGCGGTGGTGCTGCGGCCATGCCAATGGTGCCGGGGCCGTGCCAGCAGTGCCACAGCCATGCAGTGGTGCCACAGCCATGCCAACGGAGTCACGGCCGTGCGGTGGTGCCGGGGCCATGCCAATCATGCCGCGGCCATGCCAACGGTGCCGCGGCCATGCCAACGGAGTCACGGCCATGCAGTGGTGCTGCGGCCATGCCGATGGTGCCGCGGCCGTGCCAACAGTGTCACGGCCATGCGGTGGTGCCGCAGCCATGCCAACAGTGCTGCAGCCATGCCAACGGAGTCACGGCCGTGCGGTGGTGCCGCAGCCATGCCAACGGAGTCACGGCCGTGCGGTGGTGCCGCAGCCATGCCAACGGAGTCACGGCCGTGCGGTGGTGCCGCAGCCATGCCAATGGTGCCAGGGCCGTGCCAGTGGTGCCGCGGCCATGCCAACAGTGCCGCAGCCATGCGGTGGTGCCGCGGCCATGCCAATCATGCTGCGGCCATGCCAACGATGCTGTGGCCATGCCAACAGTGTCACGGCCGTGCCGTGGTGCCGCAGCCACACCAATCATGCTGCGGCCATGCCAACGATGCTGTGGCCATGCCAACAGTGTCACGGCCGTGCGGTGGTGCCGTGGCCATGCCAGCAGTGCCGTGGCCGCGATGATGATGGTGTCACAGCTCTGTTGGCGGTGCCGCGGTTGTGCCAACGACGCCATGGCCACACCAACAATGCCGCGGCTGCGACGATGGTGCCCTGACCTGGCCGTGCCACGATGCCATCGCCACACCAGTGCTGCCGCGGCCGCGGTGCCTGGCCGTGCCAACGGTGCCACGGCCGCGCCAAGGACGCCACGGCTGCGTCGCCGATGCCGTGGCCGCACCGACGGCGCTGTGGCCGTGCTGGTGGCGCCGTGGGCGCTCCCACAGTGCCGCGCCCCGCGCCGGGACCCCCGGGGCGCGAGCGGCCGAGGGCGGCGCTCACCTTTGACGGGCCCCAGGCCGCGGAGGTGCTCGCAGCCGTAGCACCAGCGGTCGAAGGTGTGCAGGACGTGGCGGGGGTCGCCGGGCACGGCGTGGGCCAGCAGGTACTGGAAGGCGCGCTGCTCCCGCGGCACGCCGGTGAGCCGGTCGCGCAGCCAGCCCGCCAGCACGGCGCGGCACAGCAGCGCCAGGTAGTGCCGGTAGCGCAGCAGCAGCGTGAGGAGGAAGGGGAGGAAGGCCAGCGCGATCGCCGGCGACACCATGGCGGGGAGCAGGGGCTGCGGCTGCGAGACGGCCCCCCCCGCCGCGGGAGGTGCAGCCCACTCGTGTCATGAGCTGGCAGTGCTCTGCACCACCTGGCGGTGCCTCACCCCACGTCCCCCGCCCCACACCCTGACCTGCTGTGGGTCCCCATGCCCCACACCCCCCGCCCCACACCCTGAGCTGCCGGGGGTCCCCGTGCCCCACACCCCCCGCCCCACACCCTGAGCTGCCGGGGGTCCCTGTGCCCCACACCCTGAGCTGCCGGGGGTCCCTGTGCCCCGCATCCCCCGCCCCACACCCTGAGCTGCTGTGGGTCCCCGTGCCCCACACCCTGAGCTGCCGGGGGTCCCTGTGCCCCGCATCCCCCACCCCACACCCTGAGCTGCTGGGGGTCTCCATGCCCCACACCCCCCGCCCCACACCCTGAGCTGCTGGGGGTCCCTGTGCCCCACATCCCCCGCCCCACACCATGAGCTGCTGGGGGTCCCTGTGCCCCACATCCCCCGCCCCACACCCTGAGCTGCTGGGGGTCCCCGTGCCCCACACCCCCCACCCCACACCCTGAGCTGCTGGGGGTCCCTGTGCCCCACACCCCCCACCCCACACCCTGAGCTGCTGGGGGTCCCTGTGCCCCACATCCCCCACCCCACACCCTGAGCTGCCGGGGGTCCCTGTGCCCCACACCCTGAGCTGCTGGGGGTCCCCGTGCCCCACACCCCCCGCCCCACACCCTGAGCTGCCGGGGGTCCCCGTGCCCCACACCCCCCGCCCCACACCCTGAGCTGCCGGGGGTCCCTGTGCCCCACATCCCCCACCCCACACCCTGAGCTGCTGGGGGTCCCTGTGCCCCACATCCCCCGCCCCACACCCTGAGCTGCCGGGGGTCCCCGCATGCCCACACCCTGTGCCCCACACCCTGAGCTGCTGGGGGTCCCCATGCCCCACATCCCCCACCCCACACCCTGAGCCAGGGGTCCCCGCACCCCACGCCCTGCGCCCCACGCCCTGAGCTGCTGGGGGGTCCCAGCAGGGGGCCGGGGGGTGGCACCTACCTGTCCCGCGCTGCCCGCAGCCCCGCGCGGCGCCCCGAGCTGCCCGGCCCTGCTGCCCCTCAATTATTGATGGGGGCTCCGCAGCCCCAGCGCCGGCGGCTCCGGTTACAGCGCTGGGGATGGGGGCTGGGTCCTCTCACTGGGGCTGGGGTCCCAATACTGGGGCTGGGGTCCCAATACGGGGGTTCGGGTGCTCATACTGGGGCTGGGGTCCTGTCACTGGGGCTGGGGTCCCAATATGGGGGTTCGGGTGCTCATACTGGGGCTGGGGTCCTGTCACTGGGGCTGGGGTCCCAATACGGGGGTTCGGGTGCTCATACTGGGGCTGGGGTCCTGTCACTGGGGCTGGGGTCCCAATACGGGGGTTCGGGTGCTCATACTGGGGCTGGGGTCCTGTCACTGGGGCTGGGGTCCCAATACGGGGGTTCGGGTGCTCATACTGGGGCTGGGGTCCTGTCACTGGGGCTGGGGTCCCAATACTGGGGCTGGGGTCCCAATACGGGGGTTCGGGTGCTCATACTGGGGCTGGGGTTCTGTCACTGGGGCTGGGGTCCCAATACTGGGGCTGGGGTCCCAATACGGGGGTTCAGGTGCTCATACTGGGGCTGGGGTCCTGTCACTGGGGCTGGGGTCCCAATACGGGGGTTCCGGTGCTCATACTGGGGCTGGGGTCCTGTTACTGGGGCTGGGGTCCCAATACGGGGGTTCAGGTGCTCATACTGGGGCTGGGGTCCTGTTACTGGGGCTGGGGTCCAAATATGGGGGTTCGGGTGCTCATACTGGGGCTGGGGTCCTGTCACTGGGGCTGGGGTCCCAATACGGGGGTTCGGGTGCTCATACTGGGGCTGGGGTCCTGACACTGGGGCTGGGGTCCCAATACGGGGGTTCAGGTGCTCATACTGGGGCTGGGGTCCTGTCACTGGGGCTGGGGTCCCAATACGGGGGTTCGGGTGCTCATACTGGGGCTGGGGTCCTGTCACTGGGGCTGGGGTCCCAATACGGGGGTTCGGGTGCTCATACTGGGGCTGGGGTCCTGTCACTGGGGCTGGGGTCCCAATACGGGGGTTCGGGTGCTCATACTGGGGCTGGGGTCCTGATACTGGGGCTGGGGTCCCAATACGGGGGTTCAGGTGCTCATACTGGGGCTGGGGTCCTGACACTGGGGCTGGGGTCCCAATACGGGGGTTCGGGTGCTCATACTGGGGCTGGGGTCCTGTCACTGGGGCTGGGGTCCCAATACTGGGGCTGGGGTCCCAATACGGGGGTTCGGGTGCTCATACTGGGGCTGGGGTCCTGACACTGGGGCTGGGGTCCCAATACTGGGGCTGGGGTCCCAATACGGGGGTTCGGGTGCTCATACTGGGGCTGGGGTCCCAATACTGGGGCTGGGGTCCCAATACGGGGGTTCGGGTGCTCATACTGGGGCTGGGGTCCTGTCACTGGGGCTGGGGTCCCAATACAGGGGTTCGGGTGCTCATACTGGGGCTGGGGTCCTGATACTGGGGCTGGGGTCCCAATACAGGGGTTCGGGTGCTCATACTGGGGCTGGGGTCCCAATACTGGGGCTGGGGTCCCAATACAGGGGTTCGGGTGCTCATACTGGGGCTGGGGTCCCAATACTGGGGCTGGGGTCCCAATACGGGGGTTCGGGTGCTCATACTGGGGCTGGGGTCCCAATACTGGGGCTGGGGTCCCAATACGGGGGTTCGGGTGCTCATACTGGGGCTGGGGTCCCAATACGGGGGCTGGGGTCCCAATACGGGCGTTTGGGTGCTCATACTGGGGCTGGGGTCCTGTTACTGGGGCTGGGGTCCCAATACAGGGGTTCGGGTGCTCATACTGGGGCTGGGGTCCCAATACTGGGGCTGGGGTCCCAATACGGGGGTTCGGGTGCTCATACTGGGGCTGGGGTCCTGTCACTGGGGCTGGGGTCCCAATACGGGGGTTCGGGTGCTCATACTGGGGCTGGGGTCCTGTCACTGGGGCTGGGGTCCCAATACAGGGGTTCGGGTGCTCATACTGGGGCTGGGGTCCCAATACTGGGGCTGGGGTCCCAATACAGGGGTTCGGGTGCTCATACTGGGGCTGGGGTCCTGACACTGGGGCTGGGGTCCCAATACGGGGGTTCGGGTGCTCATACTGGGGCTGGGGTCCTGACACTGGGGCTGGGGTCCCAATACTGGGGCTGGGGTCCCAATACGGGGGTTCGGGTGCTCATACTGGGGCTGGGGTCCTGACACTGGGGCTGGGGTCCCAATACTGGGGCTGGGGTCCCAATACGGGGGTTCGGGTGCTCATACTGGGGCTGGGGTCCTGACACTGGGGCTGGGGTCCCAATACTGGGGCTGGGGTCCCAATACGGGGGTTCGGGTGCTCATACTGGGGCTGGGGTCCTGTCACTGGGGCTGGGGTCCCAATACGGGGGTTCGGGTGCTCATACTGGGGCTGGGGTCCTGTCACTGGGGCTGGGGTCCCAATACGGGGGTTCGGGTGCTCATACTGGGGCTGGGGTCCTGACACTGGGGCTGGGGTCCCAATACAGGGGTTCGGGTGCTCATACTGGGGCTGGGGTCCTGATACTGGGGCTGGGGTCCCAATACAGGGGTTCGGGTGCTCATACTGGGGCTGGGGTCCCAATACTGGGGCTGGGGTCCCAATACAGGGGTTCGGGTGCTCATACTGGGGCTGGGGTCCCAATACTGGGGCTGGGGTCCCAATACGGGGGTTTGGGTGCTCATACTGGGGCTGGGGTCCCAATACTGGGGCTGGGGTCCCAATACGGGGGTTCGGGTGCTCATACTGGGGCTGGGGTCCCAATACGGGGGCTGGGGTCCCAATACGGGGGTTTGGGTGCTCATACTGGGGCTGGGGTCCTGTTACTGGGGCTGGGGTCCCAATACAGGGGTTCGGGTGCTCATACTGGGGCTGGGGTCCCAATACGGGGGCTGGGGTCCCAATACGGGGGTTCGGGTGCTCATACTGGGGCTGGGGTCCTGTTAATGGGGCTGGGGTCCCAATACAGGGGTTCGGGTGCTCATACTGGGGCTGGGGTCCCAATACTGGGGCTGGGGTCCCAATACAGGGGTTCGGGTGCTCATACTGGGGCTGGGGTCCCAATACTGGGGCTGGGGTCCCAATACAGGGGTTCGGGTGCTCATACTGGGGCTGGGGTCCTGTCACTGGGGCTGGGGTCCCAATACAGGGGTTCGGGTGCTCATACTGGGGCTGGGGTCCCAATACTGGGGCTGGGGTCCCAATACTGGGGCTGGGGTCCCAATACAGGGGTTCGGGTGCTCATACTGGGGCTGGGGTCCTCTCACTGGGGCTGGGGTCCCAATACGGGGGTTCGGGTGCTCATACTGGGGCTGGGGTCCTGTCACTGGGGCTGGGGTCCCAATACGGGGGTTCGGGTGCTCATACTGGGGCTGGGGTCCCAATACTGGGGCTGGGGTCCCAATACGGGGGTTCGGGTGCTCATACTGGGGCTGGGGTCCTGTCACTGGGGCTGGGGTCCCAATATGGGGGTTCGGGTGCTCATACTGGGGCTGGGGTCCTGTCACTGGGGCTGGGGTCCCAATACGGGGGTTCGGGTGCTCATACTGGGGCTGGGGTCCCAATACTGGGGCTGGGGTCCCAATACGGGGGTTTGGGTGCTCATACTGGGGCTGGGGTCCTGTCACTGGGGCTGGGGTCCCAATACTGGGGCTGGGGTGCTCATACTGGGGCTGGGGTCCTGTTACTGGGGCTGGGGTCCCAATACGGGGGTTCGGGTGCTCATACTGGGGCTGGGATCCTGTCACTGGGGCTGGGGTCCCAATACAGGGGTTCGGGTGCTCATACTGGGGCTGGGGTCCCAATACTGGGGCTGGGGTCCCAATACGGGGGTTCGGGTGCTCATACTGGGGCTGGGGTCCTGTCACTGGGGCTGGGGTCCCAATACGGGGGTTCGGGTGCTCATACTGGGGCTGGGGTCCTGTCACTGGGGCTGGGGTCCCAATACGGGGGTTCGGGTGCTCATACTGGGGCTGGGGTCCCAATACTGGGGCTGGGGTCCCAATACGGGGGTTCGGGTGCTCATACTGGGGCTGGGGTCCTGTCACTGGGGCTGGGGTCCCAATACGGGGGTTCGGGTGCTCATACTGGGGCTGGGGTCCTGTCACTGGGGCTGGGGTCCCAATACGGGGGTTCGGGTGCTCATACTGGGGCTGGGGTCCTGTCACTGGGGCTGGGGTCCCAATACAGGGGTTCGGGTGCTCATACTGGGGCTGGGGTCCCAATACGGGGGTTCGGGTGCTCATACTGGGGCTGGGGTCCTGTCACTGGGGCTGGGGTCCCAATACGGGGGTTCGGGTGCTCATACTGGGGCTGGGGTCCTGTCACTGGGGCTGGGGTCCCAATACGGGGGTTCGGGTGCTCATACTGGGGCTGGGGTCCTGTCACTGGGGCTGGGGTCCCAATACGGGGGTTCGGGTGCTCATACTGGGGCTGGGGTCCTGACACTGGGGCTGGGGTCCCAATACGGGGGTTCGGGTGCTCATACTGGGGCTGGGGTCCCAATATGGGGGTTTGGGTGCTCATACTGGGGCTGGGGTCCTGTCACTGGGGCTGGGGTCCCAATACGGGGGTTCGGGTGCTCATACTGGGGCTGGGGTCCCAATACGGGGGTTCGGGTGCTCATACTGGGGCTGGGGTCCCAATACGGGGGCTGGGGTCCCAATACGGGGGTTCGGGTGCTCATACTGGGGCTGGGGTCCCATTGCTGGAGCTGGAATCCTGTCACCAGGGTTGGGGGTCCCGATGCTGGGGTTGGTGCTGGGCACTGGGGTCCTGACACTGGGGGCTGGGGTCTCCATACTGGGGTCCTATTGCTGGAACTGGAGTCCAGTCACTGGGGCTGGAGTTCTGATACTGGGATTGATGTCTTGATACTGGAGCTGAGGTCCCAGCACTGGGGGCCGGGGTCTCAATGCAGGGGCCGGGCTCCTGACACCGGGGCTGGCATCCCAGTACAGGGATTGGGGTCCTGATACTGGGGTCCGCACACTGGGGCTGGGGTCCGCACACTGGGCCCGGGGGGTTCACTCCAGAGCCGGGGGGTGGAGGCTGCGCCGGGGGCTGGGGGGCGCAGGGGGCAAATCCTGGGGCTGGGGGCTCGGGGGGCTGGGGGGGCTCAGGAGGGCTCGGACCCCAGCCCCACCCAGGCCTCAGGGTCCCCCCGCTGCCCCCCGTGTGTGTCCCCCCCTCCCGCGTGGGGCCGGGCAGCCCCGTTCCCATGGCCTGTGGCCACCCCACCCACTGGGGAAACTGGGAGCACTGGGGGGCGGTAGGGGAACTGGTGGGTACTGGGAGAATTGGGGGCACTGCAGGGCACTGGGCGCACTGGAGGGTACTGGCAGTGCTGGGAGCACTGGGAACAATGAGGGGGCACTGGGAGCACTGGGGCCACTGGGTGCACTGGAGGGTACTGGGAGCACTGGAGGGTACTGGCAGTGCTGGGAGCACTGGGAACAATGAGGGGGCACTGGGAGCACTGGGGCCACTCGGTGCACTGGAGGGTACTGGGAGCACTGGAGGGTACTGGCAGTGCTAGGAGCACTGGGGACAATGAGGGGGCACTGGGAGCACTGGAAGCACTGGGGGCACTGGGAGCACTGGAGGGTACTGGGAGCACTGGAGGGCACTGGGAGCACTGGAGGGTACTGGCAGTGCTAGGAGCACTGGGGACAATGAGGGGCCACTGGGAGCACTGGAGGGCACTGGGAGCACTGGAGGGTACTGGCAGTGCTGGGAGCACTGGGGACAATGAGGGGCCACTGGGAGCACTGGAGGGCACTGGGAGCACTGGAGGGCACTGGGAGCACTGGAGGGTACTGGCAGTGCTGGGAGCACTGGGAACAATGAGGGGGCACTGGGAGCACTGGAGGGCACTGGGAGCACTGGAGGGTACTGGCAGTGCTAGGAGCACTGGGGACAATGAGGGGCCACTGGGAGCACTGGTGTGCACTGGGAGCACTGGAGGGTACTGGCAGTGCTGGGAGCACTGGGGACAATGAGGGGCCACTGGGAGCACTGGAGGGCACTGGGAGCACTGGAGGGCACTGGGAGCACTGGAGGGTACTGGCAGTGCTGGGAGCACTGGGAACAATGAGGGGGCACTGGGGGCACTGGGAGCACTGGAGGGTACTGGGAGCACTGGAGGGTACTGGCAGTGCTGGGAGCACTGGGAACAATGAGGGGGCACTGGGGGCACTGGGAGCACTGGAGGGCACTGGGAGCACTGGAGGGTACTGGCAGTGCTGGGAGCACTGGGGACAATGAGGGGGCACTGGGAGCACTGGAGGGCACTGGGAGCACTGGAGGGCACTGGCAGTGCTGGGAGCACTGGGAACAATGAGGGGGCACTGGGGGCACTGGGAGCACTGGAGGGCACTGGGAGCACTGGAGGGTACTGGCAGTGCTGGGAGCACTGGGGACAATGAGGGGCCACTGGGAGCACTGGAGGGCACTGGGAGCACTGGAGGGTACTGGCAGTGCTGGGAGCACTGGGGACAATGAGGGGCCACTGGGAGCACTGGAGGGCACTGGGAGCACTGGAGGGCACTGGGGGCACTGACGGGGCTCTGAGAGCACTGGTGTGCACTGGGAGCACTGGGCGGTACTGGTGTGGACCCGGGGCACCGGCTGGGCCCAGACGCGCGGGGACGCCCACACGTGCCCGCGCACGCACAAACGCGCCGCCCACGCCCGCGCGCCGCACGCACCCGCGAGCTCTCCCCGCCCCGTGGCGCCAGCAGGCGCGGTCCCGGCGCCGCTCACGTGACGGGGGGCGCGGCCTAGGGGCGGGGCCGGCGCCCGCCCTCCGCTCCGATTGGCTCCCGTTCACGTGACGGTGGCGCTTTCAGGAGCGGCGGGGGGGGCCGCGAGCCCTCTCCCTTCCCATTGGCTCCCCCCGCCCACGTGACGGGATGTTGGGTCACGGGACCGGCGGCGGCGGCGGCAGGGGGGGGTCCGCGGCTCCGCCTCCCTCCCCCCCCGCGTCACGTGACCGGGGCGGCCGGGCCCTTCCCGGACACCGTAGCGGCGCCGCGCCCGGCCGGGCCCTGCTGCGCCTCGCCATGGGCTGCTGCTACAGCAGCGAGGCCGAGGCCTCCGACCAGGTGGGGCCCGGGGGCGGCGGGGGGCCGCGGCCCCGCCGTGGGCAGGGAACGGGGGAACCGGTAACCCCGGCCCCGGAGCCCCGCGGGGACGAGCTGGCCGTCGCGGCTCGGTGGTGCCGGGTTCCGGAGTGACCGGTGGCCGCCCCCGAAGAAACCCTGGGGGGGGGGGGGGCGGCGGGGCCCCCGCCGGCCTGGCCCCGCTCCCTTCCCCTCCGCGGCCTTCCCGTCGCGGTCCCCCCCCCCGCGGAGCCCCCGTGGGCGGTGCCGTGGCGGATGCGGGGTGGCCGGTTCCCCCGCAGCCCTCCCGTGCCGGCGTCCCTCTTCCCGCGCGGCTGTCCCGCTGTCAGCCTGATTCCGGTGCCGCGTGCCGCGAGGAGGGGGCTTGGGGGGCGGGGGGGGGCCGTGCCAAACGAGCCCCCCCCCTCCCCCCCCCCCCCCTCTCAGAGCCCGGTTCGCGGCTCGGAACCCCGGGGCCGAGCGTTCGCGGCGCTGGCGGGAGCGGTGCCAGATTGATTGATTGATTGATTGATTGATTGATTGCTTTCCTGGGACGGCAGCGACCGTGCCGCGGCCGCCGCGCCGCTCCGGGGGGGGGGGGCGGTGTAAAACCGGGGCTGCCGCCCGCCCCGCCGAAACTCCACCCGCGGCTGCGGCCGGCTCGGCCCCGGGGGAGCCCGGCCCTGGCGCTCCCGGGGGGGGGGGCGGATCCCGGCGGCGTTTGGGGAGGGGGCAGGACGCTGCCGGCCGCGGAGGAGCCCAGGGTGTCACCGCATCGTGACCGGGTGGCAGGCGGCCCTGTGCCCGCTGCCGCCGGGCTCTTCCTGCTCGGCCGTGCCCGGTGTGAGCGGCGGCTGGCGGCTCTGCGCCCCCGGAGCTGGGGGGGGACGGGGACACGTGCCCTGCGGCTCCGCTCCCCCCTCCGGACACCCCCCTCCGGGCACCCCCTGCCCCTGGGCCGCCGCCGGTGGGGCTGCGCTGGCGCTGGCCGCGCAGTGACCCGGAGGAGCCGCGTCCCGTGCCGGTGCGGTTTGGGATGCCGCGGGTGCGCCCTCGGCGGCGGCGAGGATTTTGGGTGGGATGCCCCGCGCCGCTTTGTCTGCTCGGCTGCTCTGGCCCCGCTGCCGTGCGCTGCCTGGTTTGGGCCGCGCTTCCCTCCCTTCCGGAGGGTTTTGGGGGTGCAAAGCAAAGGGACTGGCGCAGCGGAGCCCGGCTGTGCCGGCGTCGCGCCGGGCAGGACTCGCGCCGTCCGGCGGGGCCGCGGGAGCCGGGCTGACCCCCCTTCCCTCCCGCCTTTCCCCCCCAGGAGGAGGAGACGAAGCGGCTGCTGGAGCCGGCGGCCAGCCCGCCCAACAAGGCGCTGAACGGAGCGGAGCAGAGCTACCACAACCTCCCGTCGGCGCGCACCGACGAGCAGGCCATGCTCTCCTCCATCCTCGCCAAAACCGCCATGTGAGCCTCACGCGGAACCGCCTCGGCGCCGTGGGGCGGGCGGGTGCCGTGGCCGCGCTGGGCGCACCGTCCGGGGGGACCCTGGCGCGCCGAGGGGCGGTGGGGCGCTGCGGCGGGGCCCCCCACGTCCCTCCGGCAGCCCGCACGGGGGTGGGCTGCTCCCCTCCCTCCCGATTTGAGCCCCGCGGGGACGAGAGCCCGGGTGCGAGGTGACCCCTTGGCTCTGTTGGGCTGGGAAGGGGGGCAGGGGCTGCTGGGGAGCCCCCAGCTCCAAACTGGGGCGAGCAAGCGAGTCCTAGGGGGATGCGGGGAGGGGGATGGGGGGCAGCAGCGGCCGCGGCGTGCCGAGGTCCCTGGCACCGCAGGAGGCTGCGGAGCAAAGCCCCCCGCCCTTGTGGGAGGGGGCTGGGGGGGGTGCGACGAGCCGGCCGCGGTGAGACCCCCTTCCCTCCCCCCCATCTTGTGCCTCCGCAGCAACATCATCGACGTGTCGGCAGCGGATTCGCAGGGCATGGAGCAGCACGAGTACATGGACAGAGCCAGGCAGTACAGGTGGGACGCGCGGCCCCCCGGAACCGCGGCTCCGCGCGCCCAGGGAGGTGCTGCTCAGCCGCGCTCCTCCCGTCCCGGCAGCGCTGGGCGAGGCCCGCGGCAGGCGCTCGTCCCGGCCGCGCGCTCGGCGAGGGCGGCCGCGCACAAAGGGCCCCTGTGTTTGGGTTCCTGGGGTTTTTATTTTCTCCCCCCGCCTGGCACTCGGGGCAGACGGCGGGTGGCTGGGTGCGCCCGCTGCCGCGTGAAAGGCGCCGGCGTCGCGGAGCTGGAAGCCCCCTCGCCCTCCCGCCGCGGGGCGAGCGCCGGGAGCTGTGCGGCGCGGCTCTCCCGGCTCCGTCTCGGCGCTGCCGGCGCCCGCGGTCCCCCTGCGTCCCGGGGTGGGCTGGGGGGGGGGGGTTGTCCCCCCGCCACGGTTCCGGCGCCGAGCCCCGCCGCCCTCCGCTCCGCAGCACGCGCCTGGCCATGCTGAGCAACAACCTGACGCACTGGAAGAAGCTCCCGCCGCTGCCGTCCCTGACCAGCCAGCCGCACCAGGTGCTCGCCAGCGACCCCGTCCCCTTCGCAGACCTGCAGCAGGTGAGCGGGGCGGGGGCCCTCCGGAGGTCCCGGAGCAGCAGCGGCGCCTGGCGCGACTGCTCCGGCTTTTCTGCGGCGGCCTGGCCGGATCCCGGCGGCCGCTGTCGGCGCAGCCTCTCCGGAGGAACGCCGCCGGCTCGTCCCGCGGCTCCCGGAGTCACGGCGCTGCCCGGCGACGCGGAAACACCCCGAGCGTCCCGCAGCGCCGCGCGGACTCGCCAGCACGGGAAGCAGAGCCCGGTCGCGGGTTTCCAGCGCGGTGCCGCGCGCAGGCGGCGGATCTCTGCTCCCGGGGAGCCCCACGCCGCCGCGAAAACGCTCTTCCTCACGCGCAGGACCTGCCCCCTGGCCCGTCCAGCGCGTTTCCCGGCCCCGGTTTGCTCCCAGCTGCGTTTCCCTGCTCCCCGTGCCGATCCCCGACCCCGAACGCACCGGCGGGGGGTTTTTTGGGGTTTTGTTTTTGGGGGTGGTGGCGTTGGCCGGAGCCGCCGCTGACCCGGCCGCCATGCTTGCGCCCGCAGGTGTCCCGGATAGCCGCCTACGCCTTCAGCGCGCTCTCACAGATCCGCGTCGACGCCAAAGAAGAACTGGTTGTACAGTTTGGCATCCCCTGAGCCCGCCCCGCAGCGCCACGGCTTCACCGCTTCTGGGTTGTTTTTTGGGGTTTTTTTTTGGTTTTTTTTCTGTTTTCCCTTTTTTTTTTGTCTCTATTTCCCCTCTCCCCCGTCCCCACGGCGCCGCGGCAGAACTTGTACAGACGCCCAGTTTCCCGCTAACGGCCGGGACGCCCGCGGCGCTGCTCGGGGGCTTTCCCCCGCGGGTGGGCGGGTGCGGGGAGGGGGCCGCGTTTCGCCGCGCGCGGGGACGCCCGCAAAGGGAACGGCGGCCGGCGCGGGGAGCCCGCGGCGTGGCTGCGCGCCGCGCCGGGGCAGGGCAGGCTCGGGGCCGGGGCCGAGCCGCCGCGGAGGTGACGCTCTGCGCGGGACCCGGCGCTTCTGACGCGTCTCCACTCGTTTTTACATGTTTGGACCTTTATTTCGGTGGTGTGGTTTGGTTTTTTTTTTTTAATTATTATTATTTTTCGGCCACAGTAGATAAAACCACGTTCAGCCAGCGCCCGTCTCCTCTGTTCTGCGGCAGCCGCAGCGTGGAGGCGGCGGGGCGCCCGCCGGCGCGTGCTGGGGGGCACGTCCCCCGTCCCTTAAGGGAGCGGGGACAGGGATTTGGGGAGGGACTTAGGGACAGCTCTTGCCTGTGTTCCGGTTAGGGGACAGACCGCGGAGCCCCGCTCCAGGCTCCCAGCTGGCTACTGGGAGTCACTGGGACTCGCTGAACCTGCTCCTTGAGCCCCCCGCTGCCCCGGCCGGGTGGGTTTGGGAGCTTGGGGGGCTTTCCTCGCGCCCCAGCTCCCTCTCCCTGCGGTGCGGTGTCCCCCGTGTCTCCCCCGCCACCTACGTCACTCCGAAGCTGGGGTGTGGGGGTCTCGGCATCCGGGGGTCCCCCCTGTTTCTCCTTGCCGCGGGGGGCCCGGCATTGGGGGTGTCCTCGCGGTCTGGCCCGGTCGCCCTGCGGAAGGAGGTGACGGCGTGGGGGGTCAGTGGGGTGTGGGGGCTCTCCCCCTGCTCCCATGGGGGGGGGTCCTGTAGCCCCTCTGCTCCTCCGTGGGGCTCCGGGGCTGGGGGTGATGAGGGGCTGGGGTGGGGGGAGCGGGTGGGGGTCCCGTGGGGGGAGCGGGGTCCCGTGGGGCCGTGCCCACCCTCCAGAAGTTGAGGGGGGTGGGAGACAAGCTCGGAGTCCCCGCCCCGCCCACCCCCCCCCCCCCCCCCCGCGTGTCCCCTCCCCACCGTGGGCCTCACACCCACCCCCTGCCCCTGTGTCGCCGGCTCCCCGGTCCCCTCGCCCACGCGCGTCCCCGTACCCCCCCGGAGCCCCCACATGTCCCCGCACCCCCCCCCCCCCCGGCCCCACGCGTGTCCCCCGTTACCTTCCGCCGCCCTCCCCGCCGTCGCCCAGGCAACCGGCTCCCCCCACCGCTTCCCGCCGCTCTCGCGAGATCCCGGCCGCGCGCAGGGGCCGCCGGGAGTTGTAGTTTTCCCCCCGCGCGCTGCGCCCGCCCACGTGACGGCGGCGGCCAATGGGGAGGCGGCGGGGGCGGGCGCCGCCATTTGAATCCGGGCGGCGGCGGCGGCGGCGGGGGGGGCGCGGCCCCGGTACGGTACGGGGGGGGGGCGGGGGGCACCGGGGAGGCGGACATCGTGGGGCAGGGGGGCGCGGGGTCACCGGTGGTTGCCGCAGCCGCGCCGAGGCCTCAGCGGGGCCCTGGGCCTCGAGTGGGGCCGGTGCCCGCTGCCGGTGTCGCCGTCCCGGGGCGCCCGGGGCCGGTGCTCGCTGAGGCCTGGCTGTGCGGGTCGGTGGGGCCGAGCCCCCCCCCCCCCGCCCCCTCCCGGCACCTCGCCGGTCGCCGCCATTTGACAGCCCAGCCCCGGGCGCCCGGCGGCTCACGGGGCCCAGCACCGGGCGCGCTCCCGGCAGCCGGACGGGCGCGGTGCCGCGGGTCCCCGCTCGCTTTGCCGGGCGCGTCCTGGCCCCCGGAATCCGGTGGGAGAAGGTGAGCCGCGCTCCTGCCGGCGTCTCCCTTCGCTTCCCGGCGCTCGGCAGAGCCCCGAGGCCGTTCCGGCGGCGTTTGGCAGCCGCGGGCTCCAGCCGGGGCGGCCCCGGCTCTGCTCCAGCAGCCCAGATGCCGCGGCGATGGGCTCCCCAGCTCTGCTCCCCGCCAGCTGGGCTCCGCGGGTGCGGGCAGGGCTCGCCGTTCCTGCCGGGAGCGGGGGTCTCGCAGCCGCTGCCGTGGCGAGCGGCCGTCTCCGCCGGCGGTGGGTCGCGGCGGCGCTCTGGTCCCCGTCGAATCCTTGGCTGCTCCACGGGGGGGGGGGGGAATGTTTTGGGAACCGGCCAGGATGTGGCTCCAGCTGGGTTAGCGGGAGGTGGGGGCTGGCACCGGGGGTCCCCAGCACCCTTCCCCGCCGAGCCCCCCGCTCCCTGCCAGTCCGTGACTGGCATCAGTCAGAGGGACCCCTTCCCCGCAGCCACCGGTCAGCCGGGACCCCTTCCCCGCGGCCGCCGGTCAGCCAGGACCCCTTCCCCGCAGCCACCGGTCAGCCGGGACCCCTTCCCCGCGGCCGTGGGTCAGCCGGGACCCCTTCCCCGCGGCCACCGGTCAGCCGGGACCCCTTCCCCGCGGCCGCCGGTCAGCCGGGACCCCTTCCCCGCGGCCGCCGCGGCGCTGGCTTTCTGCGCCGTGCGCCTTTAACGAGCGCGGCCTCGGCGCGGTGGTGACGTGGGGTGGCCCGGGGCCAGGAAGGGGAACCGTCGTCGCCCGCCAGCCCCGCCGAGAGAGAAGCCCGACAACTTTTCTTTTGTGCGTGGTCGCCGGCTCCGCGCCCCTTCCCGGCCGCCAGCGCTCATGGCGGATTAAACCCCGCGCGCCCACGGCGGCCGCGCGCCCCCGGTAAGGCCCGAACAAAGACTTTCTCCCTCTTCCTTGTTTGTTCTCAGCTGGGCTGGGGAGGAGGAGGAGGAGGAGGGAGGCGGGGGGAGGCCGAGCTCGCCTTCTCCCAGCCCTGGCGCCTCGCCGCGGCGTGCGGCTCCCGCCCCGGCACCCCGCGAGCCCCCCGGCTGCCGAGCCCCCGCTCGCGTCGGGCCGCGGGCGGCTGGGTTGCGTTCGCCAACATCCGGGAGCTCGAGCTCCGGGGTGGCGGCCGTGTTTTTCCACCCCCCCGCTCCCCGCCGCCGTCGCCGCCTTCTCCCCGCGCCGGCCGTGGGCCCGTCCCCGAGGAAGGGGGCTGCCGTGGGTCGCCCGCCCTGCCTGGGCGAGCTGTTGGGCGCGTCCTGCGGCGGGACCCCCCCGTCCCGGGACAGCTGGGGCACTGCGGGCGCGTCCCTCCGGCAGGTTGGCACGTCGGGAGCTCCGGAGGCGCGGGCTTGCGTAACGCCGTGTTTTGACCGGAGCGGGCGCTGGGGAAAACGACGAAGGACAACGCCACCGCGGCGTCACGGCCGGCGCTCGTCCCCGCTCCCGGCGGACCCTTCCCCACCGACCTCCGCTCCCCTCCCCGGGGGCGCGGCTGGAAAGCAGCTTTGCGCCGAGCTCCCCAACCGCTTCCCCTCCGCCGTCGCGCGGGTCCAGGCGTAGCGCGAGCGGCGTCTCCCCGCGGACGGTCGCGTTGCGGTCTCTGGCGCTCGGGGAAGCCGATGTCGCCGGCGACGAGCCAGCCCGTGAGTGGGGCCGCGCTGCACCCCCGCCAGCCCGTGCGTGGGTGCCCAGGGGCTGCGCAGGCAGAGGAGCTGGTTCATTTTTGGCGGGGGCCGTGTTTGGCCCCCACTTCTGCTCAGGTCTGCTCCCAGCAGCTCCCTCGCCGGGAGGATTACCGGGCCGGCACCGGGGACGGGCGGCGCGGAGGCAAAGGTCGCGGCGGAGGGGACCTGGCAGCGATCCTGGCGCGTCCCCGCTCCCACCCTGCGCGGCGACGCAGGTCCCTCTCCTCAGCGCCCGCAGCAGCAGCGGGACGCGGAGCTGGCAGCGCTCCGGTGGCTTGGCCGCCGCCTCGCCGGGCTCGCGTGGGGCCGGCTGACCTTTGCGGGCTCCTTCCAGCCTCCGCAGCCGTGTCCCGGCCGGGTGGTGACAGCCGGGGAGGGAGCGGGGAGCCCGGGCGCCCGTCCTGCTGGTGTTCCAGGCGCCGCTGGCCGCGCAGCCGGGAGGAAGCCAGAGCAGCTGCGGGCAGGACCGCGGCGGGAGCTGAGCCCCGTCCCGGGCAGGGCCGGCTCTGGCCCCCGGCAGCCTGGGTTTTCTCCTTTTTCTTCCTTTTTTTAAAATGTCTCTCCCCCTGCCCCGGCCTGGCAGCCCGCGCTCTCTGCAGCTCCCGCTCTGCCGGTTGTCCTGCCCAGTTTGGGTGCTCGCTTGCCACTGGTCCCCAGTTCCCCCTCTGCTCCCAAGGGCCATGCCACGGTCCGTGGCCGCTTCATCCACCGGGAACGGCTGCCTCTTGCGCGGCGCTGGGGGGTTTCTCCCCGCTCTTGCTCGCCCCACAGGCCCCCCGCGATCTCGGCGCGGCGGGCGGGCAGGATCCCTCGGGGGGGACGGCAGCCGCGCGGCGCTCGTTGGGATCCCGACCGCCGGGGCGAATCCCGGGGAGCTGCGGGACAGCAGCCGCTCCCCGCTCGGTTCCTGCTGTCCCCACAGATCCTCCCGGGACGGACGCGGCGGCCTGGCGCTGTGCGCAAGCCGAATATTAATGTAATTACTGCTTCTGGCCTTAATTGTTTGTTGTTTTTTTTTCCTGTTGGCGTTCCTAGGTCCGGGCAGCGACCTGGCAGCCTCGCGAAGATGGCTCTTCACGACGCGAGAGCTGCGGCTCTCCTCGCTTGGGTAAAGCCCCCTCTCCTCCGCCGTAGCTCTGCGGGTGGGGGACGTGCTGCCCGGGCGTCCCAGCCAGCGCCGGCTCCTCGGGAGCGCGATGCCGCGGACGGGAAATCGTGGCTGGGGCGGGACCTGCGGCAGCCGAGTCCCCGCTGGGCCGGGGCGGGTGGGCGTTCAGGGGAGAAGCTTCGCTCGCCGTTCCTCCTGAGTCACCAGAAACGCCGGAACGGCCTGGTGCGGTCATGGAAGCTGCCCGGGAGCCGGAGTCGAGCCTGGAGCAGGCAGGGCTTGGGAAGCGAGGGGCTGGTGGATCTGCCCCGCGAAGCGTCGCTGCGGGATAAACGAGACCCGCGCCAGCCCGTCCAGCTGCGGAGCCGCGGGGGCTGCGCTCAGCTTTCTCCCGGGCGGGGCGGGGTGGTCGGAAGGGCTGGCTCGGCTCCGGCGCCCGGACAGGGCTCGCCGTCCCCCGCCAGCGCTGGGGGCGGCGGGCGGCGCCGCGTGGCATCGGCTTCTGACCCTCTCGCCCCGTTTCCAGGTGAACAGCACGCAGGTTTGTACGGATCCCCTCGCTGAGCTGTCGCAGCTGCGGGACTGTAGCGTCTTCGTCGGGATCATCAACAAAATGTGAGTGCGGGGAGCCGGGAGCGCGGGGGTGTTCCTGCTCTGGCAGACCGGCTGCTGCGTCTCCGGCCCCTCCGCGCGAGGCTCTGGTGAAGCACAGCGGCGTTTGCTGGCAGCCCTGCTCTGCGGCCTTCGGGCTGCCCTGCGCGGAGCTGGCGTACGGGGGCTCTGCCGCAGCTCGGCCTCGAGACAAACGCGCTCGCTGGGAGAGGCTCCGCTGCCCTGCTGGCCCCGCAGCCCTGTGGAGCCCGGGCGGAGCTGGCGGGCCCCGCGGAGCCGCCCAGGTAGGATTTTGGCCGCGGTTTCTGTCCTCGGAGGCTCGCTATCGCATCTGGCACTGCCACCGGGCTCGCTCCCGGTGCTGAAGCAGCAAGCCGGCGGCGCGGGGCCTCCTGCAGCGGCGCGGTGCCGTATTTCCATGAAAGCTGCTGGGTGAGGAAACGGCCCGGCGAGTTCTCCTAAGCCGCAGCCTCGCGATTCCGAGGAAGCCTTGGCTCTGTAAAGCAGCTTAAGGAGCGACCCGTGAAACGCTCCTGTTCTCTGGGGACGTCAGGCCGCTTCCGAGCGCGATCCGGGCAGGACTGAGCTGGTTTGCTCCGTCCCGGAACCTGAGGTGGCCGGGCAGGGGTGGGAGGAATGCCTCCGGCAGGAGCTGCGTTCGTTGCCTGCGAGCAAGGGCGATTAAAACCTGCGAGCCGGAATGGGCGTCGGAGCTAGGACAGAGCGCGCTCTGCTCCGGCCGCGCGTCCTTAGCGAGCTGGCGAGGCAAATCGGGAGGGCGTGAGGCTGCCGCTCGCGCAGCGTCGCTTTCAAACCCTTCCGGCGGGAGGCTCCGCGGGAGCCCGCCTGCTGTAATTGCCTCCCGCGCGGCGTAAGGAGAGCCCGCTGGGAGCGGGGCTCTGCTGGCGAGGGCGGGGAGGAAGGAGCCGCGGATATATTTAGTCAGGCCCGGTTAATCTCCTGGGTCCGTGCTCCAGCTCAGATTAGCCGGGACCGCGGCGGCGTGCGCTCACGAAAACAGGCCTGCCCCTGGCCTGATAAGTGGGGCGGCGGCGGGGCGGGCACCGTGGCAGCCGGCTGAGCCGGGGAGCTCCCGCAGCACCGGGGCGCGGGCTGGGAAATCCGTGAGGGCGAGAAAACCCTGGCGCTGCGTCCTTCCCCGGGCAGCGTCGCTGCCCCTGGCACCCTGGGCGTAACCGGCGGTACCCAAGCAGCGCCAGTCGAGCAGGGCTGGCGCGGGTTTGGGCACGCGGTCTCCGTTTGAGCTGGGGCTGTTGAGGAAGAGCGTGGTCTTGAGTAAAAGCTGCAAGAGACAGCTTCAGCCCCCCAAAATCCAGCGTGGGCTCCCGGCAGCGACCCGGCGGGGAGCAGTGTCCGCACATCTCCCAAACTCCGTTTCCCACAAGCGGTGACGCTTCGCGATAGCGAGGAGAACGCGCGATGCTCGGCCCCCGCGGTGCCTCCCCGGCCGGCCGGGACGCCGCCAGCTCCCTCTGCCGCGCCGGATGCCGGGGCTGGCAGGCAGCGGAGGAAACGGCGAGGGCCGGCGGCGCTCCGGCACACGCGCCGAGAGGGCCGGCTGCCCGGCTCTGGCTGCTCACCAGACGCAGCCGTGTTTGTCGGGGCCGCGGGGAGCGTCTGCGCCCGCTCCTGGGCGCGCTGCCGTTGGCTTTTCCTTCGCCACCCGCCCCGGCGCAGGGCAGGCTGCGCTGCCGAGAGCCACTGAGCTCCGTTGCCAAAGAAAACCCCGCACTGTGCGTTTAATCTTTTGGCAAAGCGTTAACGCGACCCCTGCGCTCTTTCAGCCACAGGAGCGAGGAGGGGCAGTCCGTGCTGGAGCAGCCGCTGCCGGAGAGGATCGCCTTCGTCTGCAGCTTCCTGCAGAGTAAGCGCTGCGGGAAGGGACTGCCCCTGCTCGGTGTCCCCCCACCCCTGCTCGGTGTCCCCCCACCCCTGCTCAGGTCTGTGCCTGTGTCTGCAGGCCTCCCCCCACCCCTAAGTGATCCCCCCACTGCATCAGCAGCTTCACGAGCTGCAGGCAGAGCTGCCCTGACCCCGCGGCAGCGCACGGGAAGGAAAACTTCCCGCTGGCAATCCTTCCCAGAGCGCGGGCTCGGTGCAAAGGACGGCCGGGGGGTGACGGGCAGGGTGCCAGCGGCTGCTCTGGTGACACCGCTGCGGGGCGGCATTCCTAGCCCAGGGCCTGGCCTCGAGCCGCTCAAATCCCGCTGGAAACCCTTTACCCCAGCAGGAATCCTGGGAGGGGAAACGGGAAGGCTCTTGCACTTTTGCTGGAGCTGTCCTGGAAGGAGAGAAACCGTATTCCCCATCGCATCCCACCCTCCGTAGACGGGACTGGGTTTGTGCTGGCGGGCTCCGGAGCGCAGCCCTTCCCCGTGGGGACGCGTCGCGGCGCCCCCCAGCCCGTCACCTCGGGGGCTGGCCGCCAGCGTGCCCGGCGGCCGGGGCTCCTGCGTGACCGGGAATCCCTCTTCACGTTGCAGAGCACTGCAAGCACAAATCGGCCGCGGAGAACCTGGTCTCGGCACAGAAACTGCTGGAGGGAGAGGAGCTGGCGCTGGCCAAGGTAAACCGCGGGGCGCGCACTGTTCCTCGCGGGCACCGGGCACCCTGCGGGGTCGGTGACGCTTCCTGCCTCGTTTCAGGTGGCCGTGCTGCTCCTCTATCACACCTCCATGAGCTGCAAGAGCCCCGGGGACTGGAGCGAGTTTGACTACAAGACGCAGGTAATCCCTCCTGCGTTCCCCGCTGGACCGCGGGCGTGCGGGGAGGCGCCTTTTTGGGGGCGCTCCGAGACCTGCCCTCATGTTCGGGTCCCCTCCTCCGACACAGGTTGAGCTGGCGTCGATCCTCAAATTTGTGCTGGACAACGAGGAGAGCCTGAACGAGAACCTGGAGGCGTTCCTGCAGAGGAGGGGTGAGTGCTGGACCCCGACCGCGCCGTGGCTCCCGCCCGCAGTCACGGGCTGAGCCTTGTCCGGGCGGAGCAGGCGTTGGGCGCGTTGTCCTCTGCTGCACGCCCCGGTGAGACCGACAGCATAACGTTTGCTGTAGTGGGACAGGAACAGACCGTAACTGCGCGCAGAGCAGCGGCGAGGGAGTGCTGAGCACTGCTGGCATCTTCCTGCGCAGCTCCTATGCTGGCAGCACCTCACCGGCACTGATGACCCTTTTCTAGAACATAAAATCACTTTTTTTTGGGGTTTTTTTTCCACCCCTATTTGTGCTGCTACGGCTGCCAAACCAGGAAAGCAGCACCGCCACCCGGACCCCCTCGCCGCATGGCGGAGCGCTGCGAAACGGCCCCCTGTGAGCTCGTCTTTAAGAGCAGGGCTGGCTCAGACCAGCTGGGCTCTCTGCGCTCGGCAGCGTCCCGGCCGTGGCGGCATGCGCTGCTGAAGCGCGCTTTCCCCGGAGCAGCGGGGCGGGTGGGGTGCCCGCAGCTGTGCCGTGGGAGCGGAGTGCCGGGGCGGGACAGGGATGTAAGGCAGGTTTACAGCTCTCTTGGCTGGGCTGATCCATCCCTGCTGGAATCTGCGGTTCAGGGATTTCGGGTGCTAAACCCTCCCTCCCGGTGTTAACATGGAGATCACGGCCTGCTTCTCGCTTGTGATTTCCAGCGCCGCTGTCCTCGTCCAGCGCCTCCAGCAGCAGCTCCGAGGAGCTCTCCCCGCTGCTCTCCCTCCCGCACAAGCGAGAGGTGCGTTTCCTGGAGCTGCAGAGGATCGCCTCCTCCTCCTCCTCCAGCGCCAACAAGTACGTCCCCCGCCGCTCGGCTCTGGGGGGAGCGAGGGGAGGGGGGGAACGGACAGGGCGGCTGCTGGGACCTCCAGGTGTAGCCAGGGTGCACGCAGACTCGACAGAGAGAGCCCTTCTGCCGTGGTGCTGTCGTGTTGCAAACTCCTGCCTCGACACAGCCGAGAGGCTGGCGTTGGCGCAGTCGCGCTGAGCAGAGCGGCCTTTCCGCGCCGGTGACGGGGCGTCGGAGTCGAACCTGGCTCCGGGACGGGGGAACCAGAGCGGGCTGGCTGCGCAGGGAGGGGTTGTGCCCTGTCGTCGGCTCCGGATAACCGAGCCACGCGGCGCGCCTCTCCGCAGCGTGCTGCCCGGCCCGCCGTCCTCGCCCGTGGGGGACGTCATGCAGACCCCCCAGTTCCAGCTGCGGCGGCTGAAGAAGCAGCTGGCTGTCGAGAGAGAGAACCGGGACGAGCTGGAGGTGGAGCTGGCAGAGAACCGCAAAGTCATCACGGAGAAGGGTCAGTCGCTAGCGCGGGGCACGGGAAGGGCTCTCCGGGGCTGAGACCTCGCCTGGTTCCCGTGGCTTTGTTACGGTTTTGGCCCCACCACGACTGTGCTCGTGCACGGTGCGTCCTGCCAGACCTGCGGTCAGCACAGCGCGCGGCGCTGGGGCTGTTCTGCTTCCCGGAGCTGACTGGGCAGCTTGGGGTTTGCCGTGCCTCGCTCCGTGGCGGGCCGAGGGGACGCGCGCCCGTTAAGCTGGACCAAAGCGTGGAGCAGAAAGCCTTGCTGCTGGGAGCCGAGCCGGCTCCGGCGCTGTTGGAACGACTGAGTGTCTCTCGGAGATGGCTGCTGGTCCCCCTGCCAAGTGATTTGGAGCAGGCTGGCGGGCGTCGGAGTCTCGCCTTCCACGTCTAAGACACGCTCTGCGCTGGGGATTTCCCCGGGCGCGCGTGGAAGCTGCGGGTTCCTTCTCCCCTCGTACATTCTGAGCAACAAAAGCCGTGACCGAAGCGGCGCCCGTGCCGAGCGGCCGTGCGGGCAGCCTGGCTCTCCCGTGTCCCGCTGCAGACGGTTTCTGTGCGGCGGCCCCCCGCCAGCTCGGGAGGACAGGCGTCCTGTTGGGGGGGTTCAGGTGACGGAAAGATGGTGACGGGGCCTTTCTCGCCGCCCTCCCCAGAGGCGCAGATCACCATGATGCAGCAGCGCATTGACCGCCTGACTCTGCTCCACGAGAAGCAAGCCGCAGACCAGCTGGAGCCCAAGGAGATGGAGGAGCTGAGGGAGAAGAACGAGAGGTAGGACTCTGAGGACGTCAGCTCCCTCCTGCTAGGCTGGTCCTTGTCACTACCACGTCCCCAGGCTCCACGTTCTCTGTCTCTCCCCCAGCAATGTGCAGAGGTGAGGACAAACCTTCCTGTTGTCCTCTGCTGCCTCCTCTGCAGCTGTGCCCCAAGGAGGAGATGGCTTCAGCAGTCGTAGAACCACAGAAGGGTTTGGGTGGGAAGGGAGCGTTCAAGGCCCCCCAGCCCAACCCCCTGCCAGGAGCAGGGACATCTCCAACCACATCAGGTTGCTCAGAGCCCCGGCCAACCTGGCCTGGAATGTTTCCAGGGATGGGGCACCCACCACCTGGAATTTCTCCCCACCTTTCCTGCAGCCCCCTTTGGGCACTGGGAGCCGCTCTCAGCTCTCCCCGGAGCCTCCTCTTCTCCAGGCTGAACAGCCCCAGCTCTCTCAGCCTGGCCTCACAGCAGAGCTGCTCCAGCCCTCTCAGCATCTGCGTGGCCTCCTCTGGACCCTCTCCAACTGGTCCATGTCCTTCTGCTGTTGGGGGCTCCAGAGCTGGACGCAGCGCTGCAGGGGGGTCTCCCCAGAGCGGAGCAGAGGGGCAGAATCCCCTCCCTCGCCCTGCTGCCCACGCTGCCGGGATGCACCCGGGATGGGGTTATGCCAGCCGGCACGTGGTCGGGGCGATCGCGGCCCGTAGCCCTCGTTTGTCGCAGCCGGCGGGGAGCCAGTCCCAAGGCCCGCGGCGAGCCCGGACAGCCCGCTCCCTCCCCTAAACTCCATCCCAGTGGTGGGAAAAGGGCGTGCCGCCTGCGTGGGTCTTGCCGCTTCCGCGAGACCCTGCGTGGCCTTCCCTGCTCTGGGGTGGGCTCTGTGTTGCTGAAAGCTTTTAGGGTGATATCAGAGCTGCCGACCCAGCCCCTTCCCCAGCTGCCAGGCCTCCAGTTTGATCGGATCTGAACTGGGCTGCGTCACGCACTTGAGTTCGGTCGCCTGCTGCGCTGCGTCCCGCTCTTTGCCCTGTCCCTGCGCAGCAACGTGTTTACCTGGGAAGGGCGCCCAGCCTCCGCTGGCAGGTGCCATGCCTTTTTTTTTTGTTTTGGTTTTTTTCCTGTCCTTTCCTCACTGATTTCACTTCGCAGAGGAGCGGCTGGAGCCCTGCCGCTGTCTCTGCCCGCGGTTCAGAGCGGTCGGGCTCATGCAAAGCACAGACGTTGCTTATTTCCGCTCCGTTCTGTGGCTTACTGGGACCCAGTTTAGAGCTGAACTTATGGTGGTTGCTCACCGAGGGCAGGTACCTTGGTACCGCAGTTTCCTCCGCGATATCCAGCAGCATCGGTCCCCAGCGATGTCCGCCCCTGCTTTAACCACCTCCTCTCCCGCAGCCTGATGGTGCGCCTGCACGAGGCCCTCCGGCAGTGCCAGGACCTGAGGACTGAAAAAGGCCAGATGGACCGAAAGATCAACCAGCTCTCCGAGGAGAACGGCGACCTGTCCTTCAAGGTACGGGGCGCTGCGTCCTCTCCGTCTCCCCGCAGCCCGGCGGTTTGTGATGGGGAGGATTTGATGGCAGCGCCGGATGCTGGGCTCTTTACGCCTCTGCTGCTCGGTGACCGAGCCTGCTTTGGGCTCCGGATCCAAAGAGGAATCCGAAGAGGAAGCGTGGTGGGGAAATAGGGGCTGGGTGGAGCCGTCTGTGCGCAGTGCTGCACACCTGGGACACCCGTGGGTGCTGCAGCGCTGGGGAGGGGCGAGCCGAGCGGAGCCCTGGGCAGCGTGGGTGCCCTCTGACTCCTCTGGGACGCGGGATTTTTCCCTCGGCAGCTGCGGGAGATCGCCAGCCACATGGTCCAGCTGCAGGACGCCCTGAACGAGCTCTCGGAGGAGCACAACGCGGCGCTGGCGCAGTCGCAGGAAAAGCAGGGGCAGCTGGAGAGCGAGCTGTGTGCTGCCCTGCAGGAGAAGGTGAGGGGACCCCGGGCCCTGCCTGGCCGGGGGACGCGTGCTGGCGTGGGGCAGTCTCCTGGGGCTGGCTCGCGCCCCGCCGGCTCTGCCCGTCCGTGCTGGCGCACGGGGAGAGGCGCGTTCCGCGGGGAGCGTCTCCCTGCTCCCGGGAAGGGCTCTCCACACGGGACAGGACGCTGTCCTCGTAGCAAGGAGAGAAGCCCTGCCCCTGCCGAGACAGAGCTGCCAGTTAAAGCTGGCTGGCTGCTCCTCTCCGTGCTCAGTCCCGCCTCTCTGTCCCCAGAAATGCTCGGAAGAGAAGATCGAGATTCTCCAGGGCAAGGTTTCTCTGCTGGAGGACCAGCTGGCCAAGCTGAGGGACTGCGGCGGCCAGGAGAAGGGAGAGGTCATGGGAGACGTCCTGAAGGTATGGCCGGGTCGCCGAGAGCCGCTGGCCGCTGCAGCGCGCGGGCGGAAATCCCCTCTGGCTGGGGGGCTGGGGGGCGCACGGCAAAGCCGTTTGGGGCAGAGCCAGCTGCTGGATGGGGTTGTGGGGCTGAGCGCTCCGTGGGAGCCCATTTTGTGCCGGATTTGGGAATACCGCTCCCGGGTAGCTGCTGGCTCCCCCAGCCTCCCGTCGCCTGGGCTGGCTGCGGGAGGAGCAGCTCCTGCGCGGTGAGAAAAGGCGTTTTGTCCCAGCGAGCAGAGCGGCACAGGGCTAAAGGGAAAGCAGGGAGCCTGGGGGTGCCGGGGGTGCCAGGAGGGAGCGCTGGGGGTGCCGGGGGTGCTGGGAGGGAACGCTGGGGGTCCCGGGGGTACTGGGAGGGAGTGCTGGGGGTGCCGGGAGGGAAGTCTGGCGCTGGGATGCAGCACATGGGGGTCTCCAGTGAAGGCGGTGGGCGCAGCTCGAGTAACACCCAGGTCTGTGTGTTTTGGTTTTGTTTCCCCCCACCCTTTCTCTCTGCAGCTGGAAGAGCTGAAGCAGGAGGTGTCCAGCCTCACCGCAAAAGGGGCCGAGCTGCAGGCCACCGTCCTGCGGCTGGAGGAGGAGAAGCAGCAGCGGGAGGCAGCCCTGCAGTCCGAGCGCAGCCGCTTCGAGGAGGAGAAGCAGCAGCTGGGCAGCCTCGTCGCCAGCCTGCAGAGCTCCCTCTCCGAGAGCCACCGGGCCAGGGAGGTGCTGGAGCAGGACCTGCGGGCGCGGGAGGCCAGCCAGCCCCAGGGCATCCCGCTGCGGAGCCAGGAGGCCGAGGAGGAGGCTGGGCGGCTGGCTGCCCTCGACGCCCAGCACGAGAAGACCCTGCGGGAGAGGGACTCTGCCCTGCAGCAGCTCCAGCACCTGCGAGAGGCCAACGCGTCGCTGAGCGGCCAGCTGCAGGCCATGGCGCAGGCCCGTGATGCCAGCCAGGCCGCCTCGGCGGGGGAGAAGGCCGAGCTGAAGCGCAAGGTCGGCGAGCTGGAAGCCAGGATCCTGGAGCTCGGCGCTCAGCAGCAAGCGGGAGCGGCGGAGGGGCTGAGGGCCCAGCTGCGCGAGCTGGAGGGCAGGCTGAAGGAGAGCCAGCAGAAGCTGGCCGAGAGGGAGAGGCTGGCCCGGGAGAACACCCGCCTGCAGGAGCGGCTGCTCTTCCTGGAGGAATCCCTGCGGAACACCGAGGGCATCCTGGAGGACGAGAAGAGGCGAGCGGCCGAGAGCCTGGAGAGCAGCCTGGCCCGGATCGCCGAGCTGGAGGCGGAGAGGCAGCAGCCGGCACAGGGCCGGGAGCCACCTCTGCAGGAGTGGGGCGAGGAGCCGGCCAAGCGCCGGGCGCTGGAGGAGAGCCGGGAGAAGCCGACGGGAGCCTCTCCCGCTTCCCGAGGGGAGGACGGAGAGCGCGGGCGGCTGGAAGAGGAGATTCGGGTGCTGAGCCGGGAGCACGGCCGGGCCTGCCAGCGGCTGCAGGCCGAGCAGGAGAAGGCGGCCGCGCTGGAGGCCCGGGCGGAGCGCCTGGCTGCCGAGCACCAGGAGAGGCTGGCCGCCCTCCGGGCCGACCTGTCCAGCGCCCGGGCGCGGGCGAAGGAGAAGGAGGGCGAGGAGCAGAAGCTGAAGGCCGAGGTCTCATCCCTGCGGGAGAAGATGGCCGTCACGGAGCAAGCTGCGGCCCAGCACGCGGCCGGGCTGGAGGCCGATGCCCGGAGAGCCACCGAGGCGCTGGAGGGGGTGTCCCAGCAGCTCTCCCAGGAGAAACTCAAATCCAAGGAGCTGGAGGCTGCGGTGGAGCGGCTGCGAAGCACAGAGGCCGAGCTTTCCCGGGCGGCCGCCGCCAGCAGGCAGCGGGAGCTGGAGCTGGAGGCGGAGGTGAAGCAGCTGTCCGGGCAGGTGACCCTGCTGGGCGCCAGGCTGGAGGAGACGCTGCGGGAGCACCGGCGGGAGCTGGCGCTCCGCGAGGAGGAAACCCAGCGCCTGCGGCAGGAGGTGGAAGGGGCCAAAGCGGACTGCGCCGCCGAGCGGGCCCGCAAGGCAGAGCTGGAGGCCCAGCTGCAGAACTCCCTCAACGAGCAGAGGGTGGAGCGGTCGGCGCATCGGGAGGAGCTGGCTCGGTCGCGGGAGCTGAGGGAGGAGAAGGAAGGGGAGCTGGAGGAGCTCCGCCGGAAAAACGTCTCGCAGAGCGAGGAGCTGAGGGACCTGCAGAAGACGGTCAGCGCGCTGAAAGGAGAGCTCGCCTCGCTGGAGGCGGCCACGGAGGGGGACACCACCACGGCCGCCGGCTCAAAGGAGACCCGTCTCGGGGAGCAGGAGTCCGGCTCCAGCCAAGAGCTTTACCAGGAGAAGCTGAAGGAGACCCAGGCGCTTCGCTCGCAAGTGGAGGAGCTGGAGCAGCAGTGCAGGGAGCAGCAGGAGGCCATGGCCGCCCTGGAGCGAGCGGCGGCCGAGGCGGCGGTAGCGGAGCGCGCGGAGCTGGAGGCCTCGAGGAGGGAAGCGGCGCAGCAGAAGGAGAAGGCGTCGGAGCTGCAGAAGCTGCTGGAGGCCTCGAGGTCGGTGCAGGCTCTGCACGACAGCACCGTGGAGGCCCTGCGGAAGGAGCTGCAGGAGAAGGGCAGGGAGCTGAGCCAGAGCAAAACCGCCATCGCCGCCGCCGAGAAGGAGCTGGCGTCCCTGCGCTCCACCGCGCAGGAGAAGGGCCGCTCGGAGGAGAGCTGGAAGGAGCAAGTGTCCCAGTGCATCCAGGAGATGGAGAGGAAGAACAGCCTGATCGGCAGCCTGGAGCACGAGGTCTCCATCCTCCATCGGCAGGTGACGGAGAAGGAAGGGGAGAGCAAGGAGCTGAAGCGCCTGATCCTCGCCGAGTCGGAGAAGAGCAAGAAGCTGGAGGAGAGGCTGCGGGTGCTGCAGACAGAGATGGCCACCGCCGCCTCCCGCGCGGCCGAGAGGTGCTCGCTCATGAAGGTGGAGGTGCAGCGGTGCCAGGAGGAGATGGAGAAGCAGCGGCTGGCCATCGAGGCCCTGAAGAGGGACCGCCACTGCCAGAGCGAGCGGGAGGACGAGCTGCGCCAGGAGGTGAAGGTCTGCCAGGACAAGTGCCTCCAGAAGGAGCAGCTCCTCACCGCCCTGCAGCAGGAGCTCGGCAGCGCCCAGGCGCTGGCCGGGGAGCTGCCGGCGCTGAAGCACCTTTGCCAGCAGCTGCAGGCGGAGCGCGCTGCCCTGGAGAGCCAGCACTGCCAGGACCTGGAGCAGAGGGCCAAAGCCCTGGCCGCTTTGCAGGCGGAGCTGGCGCGGGCCAAGCTGGAGGTGGCCGAGGTGCCCTCCCTGCGGGAGCGGTCTGCGGAGCAGGAGCGGGCCGTGCAGCGGCTGCAGGTGGAGGCGGCGGAGCAGGCGGCGCGGCTGGCGGGGCTGCAGCAGGCCAACGCTCGGCTGGCCGAGGAGAACCGGGGGCTCGGCGAGAGCCGGAGCCGCGGGCAGCAGCGGCTCGAGGCGGAGCTGGGCCAGGCCAAGCGGGAGCTGGAGCGGCTGCGGGCGGCGGCGGAGGAGCTGGCGGCTGGCAGGCGGCAGGAGGCGGAGGAGGCGGCGCGGAAGCTGGAGGCCATGAGTAAGGAGTGCGAGAGCAGTAAGGCGACGGCGCTGGAGGAGAGGAGGAAGCTGCTGGAGGAGAGGCAGAGGCTGACGACTCAGGTAGGGGCTCCTGCGCACCCCCGAATCCTCATCCTCCCGCCCAGCCCGGGAGCGGGGGCTCTGGGCGTGAAGGGGACGGGCGCTTCGGGAGCGGCAGCCCGGTCTGCACCGGCCGCACATTCACCTCTGCCTTTTGTGCTTGCAGGTGGAGCAGCTAGAGGTATTTCGGAAAGAGCAGGCGAAGCAGGTAAGGCATGCGGAGTGCCGGCTGCTCAAACGGTGACGGTGCACGGCCCTCGCTGCTGCCGCTTCCCACCGGAGCTGCCCTCTCCTCTCGTGAAGCGTTCGCCGTGGGGACCCAGCCGTGGGGCGCTCCCGCGGTGCGTGCCATGGGTGCCGCCTGGCTCCGGGTCTCTGGGCTCGCGCCTTCGCCCCCGGGGAGTAGGAACTGGGACCCCAACCTGCCGCCCGCCCGCTCGCAGCGGTCTGCCGAGAGCATCCCGGGCTCCTCGACACTGGAGTGTTGCTCCTGGAACTCTGGAGGGGATTTGGGGGAGCGGTGACACCCCCTTCCTGTCCGTCCCTCTTTCCCACCCTCTTTAACTGAGGTTCGGCTCCTTCCCAGGCGGCAGGAACGGCGGGGGCCGGGAGGAGGGGGCTGCGCTCCTAGAAAGCGCAGCCAGATGTGGCCAGAGGTGGGATGCTTTACAGCAGACGCGGTGTGGGTCGGTGCTGCGGAAACGGCGCTGGAAGAGCTGCATTGCCCTGCCCAGCTTGGGTTGCCCCCACGGTCCCAGCCTGAGCTGGCCAGGGACCCGCAGAGGCCTCGTGGCTGTGACTGCGGGGCGGGGGGCTCCTCGAGCATCCCCCTGGCGCGGGGAGAGCCCGGGGCGGTCGGCTGTGGGAGCGTGGCTCGCGATTTGTGAGCTGCCTGCCCGCACTGCGGCTCCTGCTGCGGCCGAGGCTTTGCGCGGTTCCTCGGTGTCACGTCCCGCGTGCGCACCCTCGAAGGGCAGGAGCGCTCCTTTGGGGTGGGACGCCTCCCCCTGCGCGGGCACGGGCCTCCCTCGAGCCGCCCGCCCTGAGATTTGGCAGGCGGGACCCCCGCAGCCGGCCGGGCCTCCCGCTCTCGCCCCACAGCGAACGGCTGGCAGCGGAGACGCCCGCTCCGGCGACGGGGCGCTGCGTCACCGCACCGGCTTCCCTTCCCCTCTCGGCTTCGCTTCCCGCGCGTGGCCGCTCCTCGTGCTGGGGTAGCGCAGCGACTAACGCGGGGTGGCCGCGTCCGCCCGCTCAGCGAAGCTTCAGCCGTGCCGGGAGCTGAATCGGGGTCTCGTGCCCGCGGCCGGTCTAACCGCGCGGTGCCCTTCCAGGTGGAGGAGCTGAGTAAGAAGCTGACCCAGCACGAGAAGAGCGCCCAAAGCCAGCAGCAGAGAGTTAAGGTACGCAGGGACCAACAACCTGGGGGCTGAGCTTGGCCAGCCCTGGCGCTGTTGGCGGCTTCCCCAGGGGCTCAGCCGGGGTGCAGGGCGCCCCTGACCCGGTCCCCTCCCTGCCCGCAGGTGCTGGAAGGGGAGCTGCAGGCGGAGGCCGCCCGCCAGCAGGAGAAGGTGGCGGAGCTGCAGGCGCAGCTGGCCCAGAAGGAGCAGGCGGCCGAGCACTACAAAGGCCAGGTAGGGCGTTCCCCCCGCCGTCCCCGTGCCCCCGCCGTCCCCGTCCCTGCGCGCCGCGGGGAAGCTCGACGAGTTTTCTCTCCTTGGCGTCCTAGATGGAGAAAGCCAAAACTCACTACGACGCAAAGAAGCAGCAGAACCAGGACCTGGCGGAGAAGCTGAAGGCCATGGAGCAGCTGCAGAAGGAGAACGCGGAGCTGCGGACCGAGTCGGAGAGGTTGGCCAAGGAGCTGCAGCAGAGCGTCCTGCAGGCCAAGGAGTCGGAGCTGAGCTGCAGGAACCTCACCAACCAGGTCCACAGCCTGGAGGCGCAGGTGGGCACGGCGCGGCGGGCCTTCCCCCTCCTCCTCCTCGCCCCTGCCGCTGCCGCGCTTGGAGGATCCGTCCCTCCTTGCTCCCCATCCAGGTGGAGCTCGCCAATCGGCAGCTGCGGGAGCTCGGCAAGTTCCAGGTGGCGACGAGCACGCTGAAGGGCCGGGAGGCTTTCGGCCAGAACCCCGCCGACCTCAGCGCCGACAGCCTCGACCTCAGCCTGGACGAAGCGCAGCCGCTCAACTCCACCAGGTACCGGCCTGCCGCGGCTCGGCGGAGCCCGTCCCAGCCCCGGCCTCCCAGAAACCCGCTGTCCCCCGGTCCTTGCTGCCCCCTGACGCCCGGTAAGGCCGCCAGCGCTGCCCTCCCGCCCCCTCTCCGCAGGAAGGCCGGCCGCTCGCACTCGGAGGCCTCGGCGGTGCCGCCGGGCAGCGAGGAGTCGCTGGCGTCCCGCCGGCTGCCCCGCAAAGTGGAGTCCCTGGAGAGCCTCTACTTCACCCCCATCCCCAGCCGCACGCGCTCCCAGCTGGAGAGCAGCGCCGCCTCGCTGGGCGACACCTCGCTGGACGCCGGCTGCAGGACGCGCTCGGCCCGGCGCCGCACCACCATCAACATCACCATGACGAAGGTGAGCGGCCCCTGGGCGTGGGGCGGGGGGGGATCCGTGGGGCGGGGGGGGATCCGTGGGGCAGGATCTCGGCGCTGAGGAGGAGGATGCACGGTTTGCTGTGCCCCGCAGCCCCGGGCTCTCTGGGGCCGGAGGCAAAGGCCGGGATGGCTTTGGGGAGGTTCTGTTGCCCCCCCGGCGGCCGGGGCTGCCGCTGTCACCCGGCCGTCCCGAGGAGGCCCGAGCTCTGCGGGGGGCTTGTGCTCCCAAACTGCACCGAGCTCCCCCGACGCCTTGTCCTGCGCACCCTCTGCCTCTCAGAAGCCGCAGACAGGAAAGGTGGGGAGAGACTCTTCAGCAGGGCCTGCTGGGACAGGACGAGGGGTGGTGGTTTCAAAATAGAGGGAGGTGGATTCAGATTGGACATGAGGAAGAAATTTTTAACGCTGAGGGCGGTGGAGCAGTGTCCCAGGTTGCCCAGAGAGGTGGTGGGTGCCCCATCCCTGGAAACATTCCAGGCCAGGTTGGCCGGGGCTCTGAGCAACCTGATGTGGTTGGAGATGTCCCTGCTCCTGGCAGGGGGTTGGGCTGGGTGGGCTTGGACGCTCCCTTCCCACCCAAACCCTCCGGTGACCTCTGCATTTTCCCCCCCCAGAAACAGGCCAAGACCGAGGAACCGGACAGCGCCGACGTCTCCTTCTGCAGCATCCCGGCGGCTCAGCCCCGGAACGTCGCCCCCGGCAAAGCCCGGCTGCGCTCGGCCGCCTCCACGCGCTCCCTCACCAGCTTCCCCTCGCAGGAGTCCCTGGCCAAGCTGGAAACCTCCTCCCCGCAGGAGCCCCCCGGCAATTCGGCGCTGCTGGGCCTCCCCGGCTACCGGCCCGTCATTCGCAGCTCCTCGAGACACTTGCAGGGGAGCAGCAGCTCCAGCCTCGGTGCGTGCGGGCCGGCTGGGCAACCGGGCTGCCGGCCGGGCTCGGGGGAGGCCGCTCCTTGCCCGGGACCCTGCCCCGCCTCAGCTCGCCCTGCTTTGGGTTTAGGCCGGAGCAGCGTCTACCTGGGGACGTGCCAGGACGAGCCGGAGCAGCTGGACGACTGGAACCGCATCGCCGAGCTGCAGCAGCGCAACCGCGCCTGCCCGCCCCACCTGAAGACCTGCTACCCGCTGGAGAGCAGGGTAAGGGGGGCGAGCGGCTGCCCCTGCCCGGGTTTGGGGTCGGAGAGAGGCGGGGGAGCAGCCCCGGGGGGGCACGCGGAGCTGGGGACCCCCTGGCCACCCCTCGGCAATGCCTGCGCGCCGCCCCCCCAGCCCTCCAACTCCCTGGGGACCATCACGGACGAGGAGATGAAAACGGGCGACCCCGAGGAGACGCTGCGCCGCGCCAGCATGCAGCCCTCGCAGATCGCCGCCGCCGCGCGGCGCAGCACCCTCAGCGCGGCCTGGGCCGGCGGCATCACCACGCGGCAGCAACGGAAGCGCCTCTCGGACGAGTCCCACCACGGCCCCGACACCCCCGAGGTGAGCCGAGCGCGCCGCCAGCACCCGCCTGCCCCCCGCCTTCCCCGGGGGCTGGGGACAAAGGGGACAGCTGCAGCTGTTCTCCAGATGTGGAGGGGGCGGCGGGGGCTCCCGGGGGGCAGGGCTGGCAGGAGGCAGCTCGAGCCGCAGATCCGCGCCTTCCCAAAGCCGCGCTGCTCTCGCTCCCCGGCGCTGGCCCCCTCCTTGTCCCCGGGGAGGGTGGCCCCAGACACCAATCCCGGTTTCTCCCCCTCTCTTCCAGTCCAAGAAGCCGACCAGTTGCTTCCCACGTCCCCAGACTCCCCGGGAGCGCAGCGAGCGGCGCAGCTCCCAGGTCAGCCGCAGGAGCGAGCAGCAGGCGCCCAGCAAGCAGGTGAGGGGCGAGCGCCGGAGAGAAAACGGGGGCCCAGGACCCCCCGATCCCGGCCCGGCCCAAGCTCACGGTCCCCTGTCCTCCTCCGCAGGCCGAGAGGCGCCAGTCGATGGCGTTCAGCATCCTCAACACCCCGAAAAAGCTGGGGAACAGCCTCCTGCGCCGGGCAGCTGGCCGCAAAACCACCCCCAAGAACTCCCCCCGCGGCAGCGCCCGCCGCTCGCCCCGCATCGCCACCGCCAAGTCCCCCAAGGGCAAGGTAGGCAGCGCGCGCCCCGGGGCGGGCTCCTCAGCCCCCATGGGGCGGGGGGGGACACCTGTCCCCGCTGCCACGGGGCGGGGGGACGGGGACACGTGTCCCTGCTGCCACGGAGGCAGCGGGTCGCGGCTGCGCGGTGCCCCCCGCCCCAACGCCTCCTCTCTGCTCTGTCCCTTCCAGTCCAGCCGCCGATCCCTCAAGGACACGAAATTCTGAGGCCATCCCGCCTCCGGCTGTGCTGCAGCCCGCCCGGGGGGGCAGAGCGGCCCCCCCAGCTCTGCCCCGGACCCAGCCTGCGCCCCCTCGCCTCTCCCCGCCCCCCCAGCGCTGCGGGGGCTCCAGCAGCGCCGCGGTGGGGACAGACGGGGCCCCCGGCCTCCGCCCCGGGGGCTGGGGTGAAGGGGGGGGCCCGGCCGGGCAGTGGCAGCCCCCAGCTCCCCCCGGCGCTCCGGGGGGGCGAGGGGGCCTTTTTAAAGCGTTTCTATTTGTAAATAAATTGTATTTTTCTCCTGGCTTTCTCCACGGGCCCCGCACGTGCTGGCTTTGCTGGAGCTGGGGCCGCGCCACCGCCACGGCCTCGCCTCCGCCCGCTGCGGGGCCGGCGCGGCACCAGGGACCCCAGCGGGGCCTGAGGGGACCAAAATGCTGGCGGCTGCCGCCTCCTCCTCCCCCTCGCCCCCCGGCCGTCCCCACCCGCCGTGCCAGGCGCCCCAAGGCAGGGCGCTCGCCCAGGGACGCGCTGCGGCAGCTGCAGATTTTTCTCTCTCCTTTATTTGACTCTCCTCCAGCAGCAGTTCCCGTCATCGCTGCGCTTCCCCGCCCGCGGGACCCCCACCCACGCCCCAGGGTGGTCCCCAAGCCGGGGCGTTGGGGACAGAAGCGACCGCTCCGTCCCCACGCCAGCATCGGCACAAATTTACCCGAGCGTTGCCGCGCCTCCGCCGGCGTGGCCGACGCTCCTGCCCTGGCGCTTCGCTGCGGCACAGCCGGGCCCGGCGCCGGGGCTCCAGCGTCTCCCCCAACCGCCGCGCCGCGGGGTTTCTCCGTCCCCCCAACCCTGCTGTCCTCGCGGCCCTACCCGGTGCCGTGGGCCGGCTCCCCGCAGGCGCTGGCGTGCCACTCGACCTCGGCCGCGCCGAAGGGCAGCCTGCAGATGGGGCAGGGCACCCAGGCCTCGCGGGACGCCCCTGCCAGCGAGGGGGGAGGCCAGGCCGCGTCCTCCCCGCAGCGAGAGGCGTGCGCGGGGAGCAGATCCCGGCTGAAGCGGCCTGCGGAAAGGGGAGGCGACGGGGTTGGCCCGGGGCCTTGGGGGTGAGCGTGGGGTTCAGGCTCACGGCCTGGCCCCCCCGACAGCCCTCCTCCACCCCGCGCCAGCAAAGAGCCCCAGCTCCGTCGCCGCGCCCAGCGCCCACCTGAGCAGACGGGACAGACGCCCGTGTCCCCGCGCGCGCTGTCCCCGCCGCTGCGGCCCCTCCGGGCCCGTCGCTCTCGGTGGCCGCGGGCTCCGGCTCGCCCTCCTGCCCCGGCCCTTCTCGGGGCGGCTGGCGGAGACCTGCGGAGCGGTTGGCAAAGCGCAGGGTCCCTCCGCCGCGCCCTGCCCTGCCCGCCCGAGGGGAGCCGGCACCGGAGCCGGCACCGCCGCGAGGGAGAAGGGAGGGAGCTGGCTGGGAAAGACTCGGAGGGGAGAAACCGCGGAGGAGAAAGGCGGTGACGGGGGATTACCTGCCCGCGGGGCTCGGAGCGCTCTGCCTGCCGTGCAGCTGCCTGCGCGCCCTCGGCGGGGCTGCGGGGGGGTCCCGCGCGGAGCCTGGGGAACGGCGGATGAGGAACAACCCCCCTGCACCCGCCCGCGCTCCCGCCTGAGAACCGAACCGGCGCCACGCCCGGGCGGAAAACATCCGCGGGACCCGGGAAACCATCGCCTCTCCTCCCGCCGCCCCGCCGCGGGCGTAAACGGCTCGGAGCCGCGGGATTCACCATCGCGCTTCACTCGCGCCAGCGAGGACGGGGACTGGTCCCGAGGGAACTGCGATCCCTCCGGGCATGAGGAGCGGCGGAGTCACCCCAGTCCACTCCAGGTGGGATCCCCGCGGCCGGCTGAGATCCCTCGGGATGGTTTTTGGGGAGCGCATGCCAACTCCGTAGAGGCTCTTGGCGCTGCAACGGGCCCTGCGCCGGCAGCTCTGGCTCACCTGGCACCGCGGGGCCTCCCGGGCCCTCGGCTGGCAGCTCCGGCTCAGCGCCCGTGCCGGCTCCGGGCCTTAGCGCCCGGCTCCGCGCCGCCAACAGCACCATCCGGGCCGGGCGGCTGAGGCAGGCCGGGCTCCGGGCGCCCGGTTCCAGCTGCTGCAGGCGCCTTTTCAGCCGCTCCTCCTCCCTGGAGCTCCTGCAGACACAGCGATCGTCAGCCCCGGCGCTTGGGGACAGCGGGCTCCGGGCACGGCTGCGCAGGGAGAGGACGGAGACGGACCAGCCCAGGCCACTTACGAGTGCGGTTCCGGAAATAAAGTCCGGCAGAAGGCAGGGCTGGAGCGCCAGGGGCTGTCCGCGGGCTCGGCCTCCTCCTGCGGGACGAGGGAATGGCGACCGCCACGCCGTGCCCCCGCGCCGAGTAGCGGGGACGCGAGGGGCGGCAGCGGCCCCGGCACCGGGGGCTGAGAGGCGCCTACCGGGGCCGGGCGGGCGTGCTCGGGCTCCGGCGGCGTGCGCACGCGCAGGAAGGAGAGCCCGAACTGGCTGTGCTTGCTGAAGGGCTGGCTGCAGGTCAGCCGCAGGCGGTCCCACTTCTGCCCCACCGCCAGCGCCGGGAAATCGGCTGCAGGGCGGGGGCAGCGGTCGGGGCAGACCGGGGACTGCCCGGGCCCCAGCGTCGCACTCCCACCCCCGCTCCTCACCCTGCGCCACCGTCCCCGCTCCAGGACCAGGACAGGGCGACAACCGGGGGAGTACGGGCACGGGACAGCCCAGGGCCGGGGAGCAGAGCTGCTGCGATGCTCCCGAGGCCGCGCAGCCAACGGGACGGCCGCGACTGCCCGTCTCCCCATCCCCCTCCGCGCTCCCCCAGCCTGCCGCATCCCACCGGCAGCCCCCCAGCCTCTCCCTTCGGATCAGGCGATCCTTTACCTTCCTTAAACATCCGGACGCCGCAGCGGTTCCGGCCCAGCTTTGAGTCAGCCGGCGTCATCAGGGCGACGCTGGGCAGCAGGGTGAGGTAGGGCCGGTCGAGCGGCCACGAGGAGCGGCCCACCTCGATCTGCAGAAAGGCGCAGCCGCAGTTCCCTGCGTTGAGGCCAGAGGGGCGTGAGGCTCGGGGCCGGCGTCCCACCCAGGGCGCGGCTGACGACGGCGGGGACACCAACCGACGTCCACGTAGCCGATGGGACTGGCTCTCTCCAGCTGCAGCTCCGCTCTCAGCTGCCTGCTGCGCTCCCGGGGGCAGCCGAGCCAGGGCCGGGGGCCGTCCTCGCGCAGCAAGTTCTCCACCGGGTACCTGGGGTCCTGCGCGCCGCGGCACAGACGCCATCAGCGCCCGACGGGGAGAGCCGTGGCGCTGCGCCCCGTCACGGCCCGAACCGGGATCCCCCGCAGCTCAGAGGGAACCCCGGGCTCTGCAGCCCCCCGCCCAGCCCCGCCGCAGGAAGCGCCCCGCAGACCTGCGAGGAGAAGGAGACGACGTGGCGGATTTTAACCGGAGCCATCGGCGTCTCCCGGCGGGCAGCCTCGGCCGGGATCCTGCTCCCTTCCGGACCCCTCCAGCGCCTGGCGAGGAGAGAGGGGGCTGCTCCGCAACGGGACGGGGCAGGGCCCGGCCGCGGCACTGGGGGGCACGGCGGCAGCCGCTCCGGTTACCCCTGTTGGCCCCAACCTCACCCCGCACCCCCCCAGCCCCGTTCAGCACCCCCCCACCCCTGCCCCAGTGCCCCCCAGCCCCGCCCCAGCGCCCCCCAGACCCGTTCAGCGCCCCCCAGCCCTGCCCCAGCGCCCCCCAGCCCCATTCAGCACCCCCCCACCCCTGCCCCAGTGCCCCCCAGCCCCGCCCCAGCGCCCCCCAGCCCCATTCAGCAGCCCCCCAGCCCCGTTCAGCACCCCCCAGCCCCATTCAGCAGCCCCCCAGCCCCATTCAGCAGCCCCCCAGACCCGCCCCAGCGCCCCCCAGCCCCATTCAGCAGCCCCCCAGCCCCGTTCAGCACCCCCCAGCCCCATTCAGCAGCCCCCCAGCTCCATTCAGCAGCCCCCCAGCCCCGCCCCAGCGCCCCCCAGCCCCATTCAGCAGCCCCCCAGCCCCGTTCAGCACCCCCCAGCCCCATTCAGCAGCCCCCCAGCCCCGTTCAGCAGCCCCCCAGCCCCGCCCCAGTGCCCCCCAGCCCCGTTCAGCAGCCCCCAGCCCCATTCAGCAGCCCCCCAGCCCCGTTCAGCACCCCCCAGCCCCATTCAGCAGCCCCCCAGCCCCATTCAGCAGCCCCCCAGCCCCGCCCCAGCGCCCCCCAGCCCCATTCAGCAGCCCCCCAGCCCCATTCAGCAGCCCCCCAGCCCCGCCCCAGTGCCCCCCAGCCCCGTTCAGCAGCCCCCAGCCCCATTCAGCAGCCCCCCAGCCCCGCCCCAGCGCCCCCCAGCCCCGTTCAGCAGCCCCCCAGCCCCGTTCAGCAGCCCCCCAGCCCCGCCCCAGCGCCCCCCAGCCTCACTTGGCCACAGCAGCGACCCCCGCAACCGACTGACGGCCCCCCCCAGCCCGGGTCAGCCTCCCCAGTGCCCCCAGTGCTTCCCCACAACCCCCAGCCCCCCCACCCAGCGCCACCAGACCCACACGCGGACCCCCAGCTCCATTCTGCCGTCCCAGTAGCCCCCAGCTCCCCCCCACAGCCCCACTCACGCCCCAGTGCCCCCCACAGCCCCCCCCATTCGCCCCTCGCCGCACCGATCCCGCCGCCGCCCGAATCTCCCGCCCAAACCGCCCGACCTTTGACCCCCGACCTCTGACCCCGCTCACCGCCGGCCCCTCCTCGCCTCGGCCCCGCCGCTCCCGGCCCCAGGCCCCCGGGCCGAGCCCCCCCGGGCCGAGCCCCCCCCGGGCCGAGCCCCCCCCGCCCCGCCGGAGCCCCCGGCCCGGCCCGCGCTCGGCCGCGGTGCCTGACGGGACTCAGCGCCGCGTCCCCGCCCCGCGCGGCGGCCCCTCAGGGAGCGTCTGCCATGTGCGCTCCCGCCGAAACAGCGTGAGGGGGCAGGGAGAAGCGGCGGGGGGGGCGGGCGGGCGGGCTGCGGCCTGGGAGCGTTGGCAGCGGCAGCCCCGCGGCGGGAGGCGGCCGGGGGAACCGGGCCGGCGGGCGGGGGTTGTGCGTCCCGCTCGGAGACTGGAAACGGCAGATGATCCCTAGCTGTGACAGCTCGCCCCGCTCTGCTGCCCAAAGCGGCGCCTCTGGCGGCGGTCCCACCCCTCCTCTCTTCTGATTGGTCGCCGCGGCAGCGCCGCGCTCAGCGATTGGCCGGAAGTGCCGCGGCGCGACCGGCGATTGGCGGACGGTGGCGGAAGCAGCTGGCCCCTGGGGAAGGGGGGGGGGCAAGATGGCGGCGGTGCTGGAAGTGGAGGTTGGAGGCCCCGTCGATCGCGACGTGGAGGAGGTAACGGGGGGCTGCGGGGGGCCGCGCGGGCTGGCGGCCCCGGGCAGGGGAAGGGGGCGGCTGTAGGGCGGGGGGCGGCGGAGGGAGGGGCGGGGGCTCGCTGGCGGGGGGCAGCGGCAGGCGCGGGGAGGGCGGGGAGGGGGGTGGGCGGCGTGGGGGGGGCTCGGGGGGTCCCCGGGGCGGAGGAGGGGAGGGTCTGGGGCACGGGGAGCTCGCAGGGCTTGGGGGAGAGTGGGTGCGGGGGGCGTTAGGGCGGGGGGGCTGTGAGGCGGGGGGGGTTGGGGGGCTTCTGAGGGGCTCCGGGGCAGGGGGAGGTTGGGGGACCCCGGGTTAGGGGGCTCCGGGGCAGGGGGAGGTTGGGGGACCCCGGGTTAGGGGGCTCCGGGGCAGGGGGAGGTTGGGGGACCCCGGGTTAGGGGGCTCCGGGGCAGGGAGAGGTTGGGGGACCCCGGGTTAGGGGGCTCTGGGGCAGGGGAAGGTTGGGGGACCCCGGGTTAGGGGGCTCCGGGGCAGGGAGAGGTTGGGGGACCCCGGGTTAGGGGGCTCCGGGGCAGGGGGAGGTTGGGGGACCCCGGGTTAGGGGGCTCCGGGGCAGGGAGAGGTTGGGGGACCCCGGGTTAGGGGGCTCCGGGGCAGGGGGAGGTTGGGGGACCCCGGGTTAGGGGGCTCCGGGGCAGGGGGAGGTTGGGGGACCCCGGGTTAGGGGGCTCCGGGGCAGGGAGAGGTTGGGGGACCCCGGGTTAGGGGGCTCCGGGGCAGGGGGAGGTTGGGGGACCCCGGGTTAGGGGGCTCCGGGGCAGGGAGAGGTTGGGGGACCCCGGGTTAGGGGGCTCCGGGGCAGGGGGAGGTTGGGGGACCCCGGGTTAGGGGGCTCCGGGGCAGGGAGAGGTTGGGGGACCCCGGGTTAGGGGGCTCCGGGGCAGGGGGAGGTTGGGGGACCCCGGGTTAGGGGGCTCCGGGGCAGGGAGAGGTTGGGGGACCCCGGGTTAGGGGGCTCCGGGGCAGGGGGAGGTTGGGAGACCCCGGGTTAGGGGGCTCCGGGGCAGGGGGAGGTTGGGGGACCCCGGGTTAGGGGGCTCCGGGGCAGGGGGAGGTTGGGAGGCCCCAGATTAGGGGGCTCCGGGGCAGGGGGAGGTTGGGGGACCCCGGTTAGGGGGCTCTGGGGCAGGGGGAGGTTGGGGGACCCCGGGTTAGGGGGCTCCGGGGCAGGGGGAGGTTGGGGGACCCCGGGTTAGGGGGCTCTGGGGCAGGGGGAGGTTGGGGGACCCCGGGTTAGGGGGCTCTGGGTGAGGTGTGGTCTGCGGGGCGCTGCGAGAAGGGGCCTCAGGGGCTGCGGGGCCGCCGTGGGGCTCGGAGGCAGTGAGGGGCTGGGGGGCCGCGCCGGGGCCTGGATGGAGCAGCCGCCTGGGGTGGGCAGAGGAGGGGGCGGGGGGCGGGGGGGGCTCGGGAACAGCCTGCGGGCACCTGCGGGGCTGCTGCTGTTCGTTCGTCCCCCGGCCGGAACACCGGCTGCTGGGAAAGCTGCGCAGGACCAGGGCGGGATCCGCGTTTCGGAAAGCGGGGGGATCTGCGGGGGGGCTGCGCGGGGCGCCCTCGGACGCCGGCAGCGCGGGTGGCGTGCCCGCCTGGCAGCCGCCGCGGCCTCTCGCCTCGGTGCTGCGCCCTGCGGCGCCCGCCCCGCGATAATCAGCGACCCTCGGTGCTCTTGGGGGATGGAAACCGCGTGAGGCAGCGGGCTGTCGCTGCCGTGCCCCTGCTGGGGTTCCAGCGTTCCTGGAGACGAAAAACGACAAAGCTGAGAGAAAACCAAAATCTGCTCGGAACGCAGGAATCGGGAGTGGGGCTCGCCCGCTTCCGCGCAGCTGGAGCGCGGCGTGCGCGGCGCACGTGCCGCCGTACTGGCGCTGCTGGCACGGGCCGCGCCACGGCTCTTCGCTGTCACCTGTGCGTCACGCTCGTGAGTTTTGCTTCCGCTTGCAGAGCGGCTCTGCCGGCCGGGCGGTCTGCTGGTGCGCTCGGGGGGTTTCAGGGCTCTCCCTCGAGAACCGCTGGTTTGGTTTAAAAGTTCCGAGGCGCTGAAGGTTGCGTTTGGCGAGTTTAGCGGCAAGGTCACGCCGTGGCGCTTCCCTCTGTGCGGCTGGGCTCGCGCGTCCTCGCTGTGCGGCGTGTCGCCGCTGAGGAGCGGGTGCGGCGGGGTGGCGGGAGGGTTCCGCCCCACATCCCGTGACCGGCTGTCTTGAACCGCGAACCGGCCGCCCGCGGGTTGCTGCCTGTGGTGTTTCAGGGTGTTCGCCGGTGGTTTTCACGCCGGAGAGCTGTTTCTGCAGCCAGGCTTGGAGGAGCGCGCGGGTGTTCGAGTTCCCTGTAACAGCAGGGGAGAGCTGAAGGCTCTGAGCCTCAGGAGGGAGGCTCCCGGTTTTCAGTCCGTGGGGAAAACGCTTTTGGGGCCGGCAGAGAGGGTGGGCACGCCGGGCTGGGCTTATCCTTGTGCTGCGATTCCCCAAAATCCGTGTCTGTCGGGACAGAACCCGTGCGTTGTGTTGTCCTGGGATCTCGGCGCACCAGTAACGGCGGGGCTGGAGATGCGAGAGAAGTTTGACGTGGGATGAACGCCGAGCGCGGGGCTCGGGGCGGCTCTGGCCCTGCCCGCGTGCCGCTCGGGCTGTCCTCAAAGGTTCCGTTTGCGGTTACCGAAGCGTTTGCTCCGTCGGGGCCTCCCTGCTCCCCGCCGGCGGTGGCCGCGCTGTTTGCGAGCAGGAGAACCGAGGAAGTGAGATCCCAGACTTCCTTCAGGCTTTCACCGGAGAGCCTGCCTCTTCAAAATCCGCGCTGGGTGAACGGCCAGGCTCTCGGCGGCCTGCGGATTTATTTCCAGTAATTTCGGGTTGTTCCCAGTGGGTGACGTGAAACAAACGCTGAGGGTGGGCTCAGGGCCCAGGCGGCCCGGATCCCCTTGTGCCTCTGCCCGCCGCCGTGCGTGCCGATGCTGGACGCCGTTGGTTTTGGTGGCCGAAATGCTGCAGAGCCTCCCAGCAGGAGCCGTAGGCTGGGCTGCGTCTTGGAACTGGTATCGCCAGCCGCTGCTTCTCCATCCTCAGGACGTCCTCCTGAGCTCCCTCAGGACGTCCCCCGTAGCCCCTCAGAACGTCCCCCGTAGCCCCTCAGAACGTCCCCCGTAGCCCCTCAGGACGTCCTCCTGAGCTCCCTCAGGACGTCCCCCGTAGCCCCTCAGAACGTCCCCGTAGCCCTTCCCGGACTGAGGGCGTGAGGAGATTCCAGCCGGCTCGCAGCAGGCCGCGGTGCGCGTGCCTGGAGCTCCTCCTGCCTCTGGAGCGCGGGAAGCGGGCGGTTCCGGACTTGTGCCGAGGGAACCGCAGCGATTGCGTTTTCCCCGAGGGAGGTGGTGCTCCCGGCCGTCCCGGTGCTGGGGGTCCCCGGTGCGTGGTGGCCCTGCGGCGTTGCCCGCGCCGGAGCCCGGGGAGCAGCACGGGTTCCTTCCCACGGCCAGTCGTGTGCGAGGGGAGCGTCAGGCTGTACTCGCCCGTGTCCGGTTTCTCCCCGCCGTCCCCCAGCGGGGGCTGGGGCTCTTGAGCCGTTCCTGGGTGCCGGGGAGACGGGGGGCACAGCACCTCACTCCTAATTCCTTGGTTTTTAGAGTTGCTCTGAGAGCTCCAGTGCGTCCCGCGCCGGTGCCCCCAGCCGGCGGAGGCCGCAGGGCAGCGGCTCGGCAGAGCGATCCCCGCGTTCGTCGGTCGCCCTGGCTCCTCTCGCCGCTCTCCGCTGCGGGCGGGTGAAGGGCGTGGAAGAGCGGAGGCTGTTCGGCCTGGCTGGCGGGGAAAGGGACCCAAAACCCGGCTGTGAAAACGAGACGGCCCAGACGGGAGACGGAGCGGGAGCAGGCGCTTCCCGGCCCCGGCTCCGGCGCTCGGGGCAGCGGCGCCGGTGGTTTTCGGGGCGCGGACCGGGTGTCGGTGGCGGCAGGTGAAGGAGCAGTTAACTGGGAGGCCTGGCTCTGGCTCGGCGCGGCTGCGCTGCCGGGTCGTGCCCGACAGCCATCGACTGCTCCGTGAGCGTCCCGGCTGTCACGGCCCGGGCCCCTTAACAGAGTTATTTTGGGAGCCGTCGCTGCGGGGAACGCGCTGCAGCGCAGTCCCTGTAACCCAGGGAAAACCGTCCGCGAGGCGCTGGGTTTGTGCGCCCGCGAGGGAGCGAGCCCGCTTCCCCGGGACACGCCGGCGGGACGGGCTGGGAGGGCGTGAGCCGGGCCGCTCCGTGCGCGTGGGGACGGCGCCGAAGGAAAGGGGGAGAGAAATGGCCCCCGAGCGCGGGGCAGAGCGGCCTGGCTGCAGCCGTGCAGGGGACGGGTGGCCAGAAGCCGCTGCCTGAGTGGAAAAAAAAATAATTTGTGTGTTTTGAAGGCGCTGCGCTCTGAGCTTGCAGAATGCCCTCATCCGGCGAGGGCTGGGGTAGAGAGCAGGGGTCCCTGGGGGCAGCGGGAGCCCCCGGCGCTTGCCGGGGGGTTGCCCTGCGCCGGAGCTCAGCTTGGGGCTTCTCGGCTTCTCCTGCTTGCCGTGACTCGAGAGCATTGTTCATTTTTTCCTTTTTTTCCCGTTCCTCAGAGCGGTTGTAACTACAAATGGTGCAGCTGGCTTCTTGACGGGAAAGCAGCGCCTAAAGCCCTGCATCTGCACGCGGCTGCTGTGGGAACACAGGAACTCGGGGAACTGCGGCCATACCGGCGCGCTTCTCGGAGCCGGCGTTCGGTCCTCACCGCCGGCACGCGGTTCCTGCGCAGGCAGCGGGCTCGAGCAGGGGTTTCGGAGACCTGTCCCCGGTCTCCGTGCCGCAGGGCTGCTGGAGGCCCCGGGGACCGAGCTCTCGCGGGCGCGCCTCCGGGGTGAAGCGCAGCAGATGTGTAGCGGCACGCAGGCGGATTGCTGCCGCGCGCGCGCGCCCCTGCCTGCTCCCCCCGGGGTGCAATTAGTCGCCGCAGAGGAAGCGAGCAGTGAGCCCGGCTGCGATCCGAGGTGCTGGCTGCGAGGCACCGTTCGGGGAACGCTCCCGAGGGATCTGCCGCGCGCCGCTCTCCGTCCCCGGGAGAGCCCCCGGGTAAAGATCGAAGCCGAGCCCGCGGCTCCGTACGCGCTGATCGGCTGGGGCGAGGTGCAGCCCGCTCCTGCGTACGCATCTCCAGCGCGTGCGGGGAAATGCGATAACGGCGTCCTCGCTCTGACGTGGTTTTAATCTCTTTTTATGGCTGCACGCCTGCTTGCCGGTGAACGCCAGGTGCGGGCCGTTTGGGGCTGGCCAGCCGCGCAGCCGGGACAAGCGCGGTCCCCGGCCCCTCAGCCGCGTTTTGTGAACCCCGCAGTTCCACGCCCGGCCCCGGCGAGCCGCCGGAGGTTTTTCCGTGGGTTTGTGTCACGACGTGAAGTCAGAGGCGCGGGATCTCGTTTGCCGCGTCCCCAGCGCCGTGCGTCGGGGTGCGTGCCAGCCTGGGGCGAGCGCCAGGCGAGCCCGTGCGGGGCCGTGACCGGTGCTGGAGGCCCCCGCAGCTCTTGTGGGGAGACACAAAGCCCCAGGCGAGGCTGAAGCGCGGTGTCGAAGGTCCCCCCGCCCCTCCCCGCCAAACGCCTCGCCGTGAGAGGATTTACACCACAGCAATCCGAGGGGCTCTGCGAGACTCGGCCTCTGGGTCGGGTTTGGGGGCTGCTTGCTCGCACGCTGAGGTTAGCACAGAGCCGCGGTTCCGCGCAGCGGGGATTTTAAATTGCCTGGTCTGGTTCCTTCCGTCCCCAGACCTGTCAGGGCGTCCTTAGCGCCCTGCGTCCAGCCGGCCTTGGCGCCCCGCACCCTTAGCGCCCTGCGTTGGCTCGCGTTGAGCACGGTTCGCGCCAGCCCATCGTCTCTTGTCACCAGTAACAGCAACTCCCGTCGCCCTCGGCTGCTCCCGTCGGGCAAAAACCGTGCTGCCGTAATGCCTGTGAGAAGCCTCCAGCCGCGTCAGCAGAGCAAGTCCGAAATCCTTCTGTTTCCATGATTCTTTCCGGAAAATTTTTCTGGTCGTAGTTTGTTGCTGGCGCTGAGGCTGGCGGCGTTTCGGACCCCCCTCTCTGTTTCTGGCGCGCGCTGGGCCCCAGTGTGCCCCGAGCCGCCCGCCTGGGCTGCCAACGTGGGTTTTCCTTCTCCGAGAGCAGTCCCGGGGCCGTCACGGGACGCCTCTGCCCTTGGCTCTGCGGCCGCCGTCGGCGCCGAGCGGGTCTCACCGGGAGAACGGGGAGCCGGCGCCGTGTCGGCGTTGCTGGCGGCGAGCGGGCAGCGGAGACGCGGTGCAGCCTTGCCGGTGTGGGGCATACCGGCACCTGCGCCGTGGGGTGATAAGATAAGCGTTATCCGTTTGGGCTGGTGCTGCCGCTCCCCGGTGCAGCGGCTGATTCCTTTGGTGGTTTTTGTTTTTTTTTTTTTCTCCCCAGGTCGACCTTTCGCACTTGTCCCCGGAGGAGAGATGGAGGTGAGCCCGTGCTGGGAGGCGATCCGGCGCTGCAGCCAGCTCCTGCCCCTGCCCGGAGCTCCCCGCAGCACAGGCGGTCGCAGCGCGAGAGGAGGGGGTCGGCTCGCTGCGCAGCGTTAGGCGTTAGGGGAGCTATGAACGCTCCTGAAAGGCAGTACCAATGTGTTTGCTTTTCAACTGCCCCCGAGATATTCCTGCTCTTCCTTGGCCGAACCGATTCCAGCCAGACACCTGCTGGAAAGCGCAGGGAGACCGGCCCTCTCGCTGTTCGTTTTCAGAGCGCGGCTCAGAATGGGAGAATCTGGCGTATTTGTTGCCTTTGGCGGTTTTTCCCCCCGGCGTCGGCTGTCTTGGCAGCTTAGAGCCGAGCCGTCCGGCGTTACCGGTCTTACTTCTGCCTTGGTTCTGACCAAGCGGCACCAGCTGCAGGGGAACCCCGGGTGTCTGCAGAGCACCGCTCTGGAAATCGCTTGTTCCGGGATGCGAACGGAGCTGCCCAGGGCAGAGGGAGAAGCGATTTGCTGGCGCTTGGAGGTTTTACCGGCTGTGAGCTCCCTGCCCCTCCGGCCTTTCCTGAGCTGGGCGAGAGGGAGAACGGGGCTGGGGGCTCTGAAACTGGGCTGGGGGCTCTGAAACTGGGCTGGGGGCTCGGTGCTGAGCGTCGGTGTGCGCTCGGGGTGTCAAACAGCCGCTCAGCTGACTGTTGCACCGCTGAGCTGCCGGGTGAGTTACCCCAGACGGGCACTCCACGTTGGTCAGCTCGGGTGCCTCAGCGTGATTGTCTCTGCCTCCCTCGTGCAGGGTGGGCTGGTCTCGGCTTTCAGGGTCCCCAGACGAGCCAGCCTGGGAGAAGCCTTTTGTCCTTTCTCCTGGATTGCGACGCAGCACCCGGCCCCGCGAGGCTCCTCCGTGGCCCCTCGGCCCGGCTCCCCCGTGCCGCCGTGTTTGTCAGCGCCCGGCCCGTGCCCGCGCGCCCTTCAGCCGCCCTTTCCCTGTTGTCGCAGGGTGGAGCACGCGCGGATGCACGCCAAGCACCGCGGCCACGAGGCCATGCACGCCGAGATGGTCCTCATCCTCATCGCCACGCTCGTGGTGGCACAGCTGCTGCTGGTCCAGTGGAAGCAGAGGCACCCGCGCTCCTACAACGTAAGCGTCTCCGCGCGGCCGTTCTCTCTCGAGGCTGGACGCGGGCGCAGAGCCACGCAGGCCTGTAGCTGACGAGAAGCGTGTTCCTGTTTTCTCTCCTCTTGCCTGGTGCTGAGACACCCTGGTCTCCCAGCAGCGCGTGGGGACTGTGGCTGGGGATGAGGACGGATGCGCCCGGCGGCCTCCAGCTTGGTTATTTCACCCGAGCCAACCTCACTCCGACTTCCTTATCACAATTAATGTTTCCAGGCCGCACCCGCCGTCCTGCGCGAACCTTAACCTGAACCGGTTTGCCTCTTCCCCGCCGCCCGCGCTGCCGAGCGCAGATCCGTTCTGGGAACGCGCTGTGGGGCGGAGGCGAGCCTGAAACCTTCCGCTGCGCCCCTCTCCCCGTGTAACGCTTGCCTGAGGGGTCTGTGGCCGCCGTGTTCGGGGCCGTGAGGGTTTTACAGCCGCTTGCCAGCGGCTCGCTGGGTGGGCATGGCCTCTGCCTCACTCTGCGCTGTTTCCTCTGCCCTCTCCCTCCAGCTCTGGGCCTTTGCTACCGAACCCCGCCTGGCTGCTGCCCCCGGCTCCCTCAGTCAGTTCTCTGGGTGTGGGGTGCCGCAGGCCGAACCTCCCGCGTTCCCTGGTGCTCTCGGGGCCCTCGGCAGGCAGGAGAACGGCTGCCGGCGCTGCAGGGTGTTCCTGACGTCCGACGAGCAGAGAACCGGCTCAAAACGCCTTTCCTCCCGTCCCGCAGATGGTCACCCTCTTCCAGATGTGGGTAGTGCCTCTGTATTTCACGATCAAGCTGTACTGGTGGCGGTTCCTGGTGATCTGGGTGCTCTTCTCGGCCGTCACAGCTTTTGTCACCTTCAGGGCAACTCGCAAACCGTTGGTACAGACAACGCCCAGGTCAGTACAGGCCTTCCCGGGAAAACTCCTCCACCCCCGGGTACCCGTTACCAGGAGCGATTCCCAGTTTCACCGTCGCAGATCCCCGTCTTCAGCTTTGTAGTTCGGCGCCTCATTTAGGCAGCGGTGCGCCCCGGGGACGCGCAGCCCCCACACGCCGCGCGGGTCGCGCAAAGCAAAGCGCTAACCCACCCGGGCCGGCGGCCTCACCGAGGGCGTTCCCGGCGGGAAGCTCGCTCGCTTGCGCCCTTTGGAGATCCCGGGGTTTCTAGTTTGGAAGTCAAGAGCGTGAGCTGCCCGTGGCGGCGGAGCCGTAGTTTGGGTCAGAAGTGTAAAGCTCTGCCCGCGTGGAGGCGAAGTGCCGCACGCAACGCCAGGGTTTTTAGAAGTGAAGCTCTTTAGGTGCTCGGTGCAGCTTCGTTCGGGAGCAGCCAAGCCGCTGAATTCGTGTCTCGACTCTTCCGCAGGCTGGTTTATAAGTGGTTTCTACTAATCTACAAGATCAGCTATGCCACCGGAATCGTGGGCTACATGGCTGTGATGTTTACACTTTTTGGGCTTAACTTGATATTCAGGTGAGTGAGTCCTTCGGGTCCCGCCCCTGGGGCGGGGGTGTCCCCCGGTGTGGGAGCGGGCGCTGGCCGCAACTCCACAGAAACGGTTGTGTTACCTGGTTAACGGGGCCAAAGACGCTCGCGGGGTGTCCTCTCCCCGCTGGGAGGATCACGGGAGAGATGCCGGTACCCGAACCGGTCAGGGTGGCTGCGGAGCCCCGTGCCGGCGGCTCTGCGCGCGCCCAGCCTGGAGGCAGCAGCGGGATTTTCTTTGCCGCCCCCCCCTAAAAAAAGCCCCTGATGCCCTTTGGGCCCTCCTGCTGTAGGATCAAACCGGAAGACGCGATGGACTTCGGCATCTCCCTCCTCTTCTACGGCCTGTACTACGGGGTGCTGGAGCGGGACTTCGCCGAGATGTGCGCGGATTACATGGCCTCCACCATCGGGGTGAGTTAACGCCGTGCCGCCCCCCGGGCGAGACCCCTGCCCCGATACGGGGCGGGGGCTGAAACCTGCCAGTCGCAGCGGCTGCTTTTGCCTCCCCCAAGCTCCCCTGGTGAGGAGGGTGCTGCCGTTCTCGCTGTGCGCTCTCTGGGTCTGGGCTGGGAGGTTTCTGACGCAGCAGAGCTGCTCCGAGATCTTTCCTCAAGAGCGAAGCCTCTGCGGCTTTTCCGGCACAGGAGATGAGGAGCGGAAGGGTCTGCTCAGCCCCTCGGAACTCCTCACCAATCTTTCTCTCCCCGGGCCTTTGCAGTCCCGTGCCGAGGAGCGCTCGTGCTCCGGGGGCCGCGCTGCGGGTGCGTTAACTCCTGCCCCGCAGCGGCCGCTCTTCGGGGTCCTGGGCTGCGCGGTTCCTCCTGCCCGCTGAGCTTGCTGCTGCTGCTCCTCGGAGCTTCCGCCCGGCAGGGCCGGGGAGCCCCAGCCCCTCGCCGGCCGCCCTTCCACACGCGCTGGGACACCCCCTCAGAGCTCGGGCCTGCCGCCGCGTAGGCAGCGGGTGCCCGGGACGCGCCACCAGCCGGCACTGCAGCCCGAGGGCTCCGTCGGCTGCCGGGAGCGAAGCCGTGCCAGGTTTCTGCCGGAAGCGTGTTTTGCCGGCGATACTGAAGCGGGAGGAGCTGTGGAGAGAGGCCTCACGGAGAGATCGGGATAGACTGGAGAGCTGGGCAGTCGCCAACCGTGCGACATTATCGCTGGGTTCTCCACCTGGGCCGGGGCAGTCCCGGTTACGCGTACAGACTGGGGGAGCAGAGGCTGCAGAGCAGCCCTGCGGAGAGAGCTCTGCGGGTCTGGGTCGACGGCAAGTTGAACATGAGTCCGCAGCGTGCCCTGGTAGCCAGAAGGGCCACCTGTCCTGGGGTGCCTAGGCACAGCGTCGCGAGCCGGTCGGGCAGGGCGCTTGTCCCGCTCTGCACCGCGCGGCGGCGGCCCCACCTCAGGTCCTGCGCGCGGTCCGAAGAACGTCGCACCCTGAGCGCGCCCGGGGGAGGGCGGCCGAGGTGGCGAGAGGCCATCCCAGGGGAAGCGCAGCTTGGACGTGAGGAAACGGTTCTTCACCGAGAGGGCGGTTGGTCGCTGGCGCGGCGTCCACGCTGCGCCCTCCAGCTTGTCCCGCTCTCGCCCCCAGCCGTCGGGGAGCAAAGGGGGCGATCCCTGGCACGGGGAGGGGGGTGCGGGGCGGGCAGAGGGGCCGGGCTGCCGTGGGCCGCCACGTCACTGAGCAGCTCCCCGTCCTGTTGTAGTTTCCCCGCAGCCAGACCTGTAAACGAGGTTTTTAAGCCCAAAAGGCCGAGGCTGGACCCCCGGGGCGCTGACCCCAGCCCTCCTTAAGGCATAGCCGCGCCGACGCGGGCGTGGGACGCGTGCCCTCCCGCTGTCACCGCTCTCCCTCTGCTCTGCCCTCGCGCAGTTCTACAGCGCCTCGGGGATGCCCACCAAGCACCTCTCCGACAGCGTCTGCGCCGTCTGCGGCCAGCAGATCTTCGTCAACGTCAACGAGGAGGGGATCATCGAGAACACCTATCGCCTCTCCTGCAACCACGTGTATCCTTCTCCCCCGGAGCCGGCTCCCCGCCGGGGCTGGCACCCCCAGTTTGGGGTGAGGAAACCCCTGTCCTGGGACTCGCTGCTGATTTTCTCGCACGTGGTCCTCGTCCGTGTCATAGCTGACTTGGCACGGGAAGAGGCTCCCTGAAATCACTTCCTCGCCGCCTCCGCGTGCGTTACAAGCGGTTCTTTCCTCTTCCTTCCCCTCCCCGGTTCCCCCCGCTCCGCCAGCGCTGCCGTGGAGCTGCGCCTCGCTTTCCAGCCGCCTTTGCGGGGACCCGGCAGCTTCCTCCTTCCCCAGAACTCCGGGGGCTCCGGCCGCGTGCGGGGTTTCTGGCGCCCTGGCATTGCTCAGCGCTCCCCGTCAGCTGATCGCTGCGCGGTCGGTTTTGAAACTGGAAGTGCTGGCTGTTGCTCAGCGCGGGATGGAGCCGGGGGTTTTCCCGGGGGTGACTCAGCTGGGGTGTCCTCTGGCACCGCGTGCGATGCTGGCCGCGAGGTGGTTTCCGAACCGGGCTCGAGCAAATGTCACGCTGACAAAACTTGAATTTGAGCGCTGCAAACCGTTTGGCGAGACGGGCGCTGGCCTGGGCCTGCGTCGTCGCCCGCCCCGCAGCAGCTGGGGCGTTCGTGGCTGTCAGAGGCGTCGGTGCGCGCGGTGGTCCCGGGATCTGCCGGCCCTGCTCCTGTCTGGCCCTACCCCGTGCTTTGAGCAGCCCAGGCGTCAGCAGGGCAGTTTCTGTTTGCTCGGCGACACCCTGGTGCGTGGCAGAGTCCCCCATCGCGGCAAGCGGCCTCGCCTCACCCCGGAGCCGCGCCGCGCGGCCCCGTCTGCAGCCACCTCATGTTTCCCGGAGCTGCGCCGCGCGGCCCCGTCTGCAGCCACCTCATGTTTCCCGGTGACTCCTCCGGGCTGGGCGAATCCTCGCCACCCGTCTGCCTGACGGAGCGTAGCTGCCGCCCAGAAGTCAGGCCCTGCGGGAAATTCATGTCGTTAATCCGGGAAGGCTTTGAGGAGCGGTGTGTAACGCACGCAGTCGTTCGCAGGGCTCCCCTGGGCCGCACACACCTTCCCGGCGCTCAAAGCCCCGGCATCGCACAGCCGGACGCATCCCGGCCCGGCCCCCGCTCTCGCCATCGGCTCTGGGAGCTTCCCGGCAGCTCTGCCCCGCCGCCCGCGTCCGTCTGACCCGGCCCCGGCCCCGGCGCGCGCGGGCGCCTGTGGTGAAGGGTTTGTGCCTCACGGGTGCCCGGCGCGTTGGTCGAGGCCCTGCCGGCCCCCTCCCGCCGCCCCGGGAGCCCCTTCCGCCGCGCCGGGAGCCCCTTCCGCCGCGCCTGGAAGGTGCTGCGCCTTCTAGGAAAGGGCAGCAGTTGTGCAACGCGGCGTCCTTGCGCGCCGTGGCTGTTTCCTGTCCCCACGCTGCGCCTGGGGGTGCATTTTTCTTTTTTAAACTCGAAGTTTTCCTCGGCGCTCGGCCGCAGCCCCCTCCCCCAGCCCGAGGGAGTTCCCCTTAACGTGCTGCTGCGCAGGTTTCACGAGTTCTGCATCCGTGGCTGGTGCATCGTTGGGAAGAAGCAGACGTGTCCGTACTGCAAAGAGAAGGTGGATCTCAAGAGGATGTTCAGTAACCCGTATCCTTTCTCCGCGAGGGGCTCCGGGCCGTGCCCGCCAGCCGCGGCCTGCTCCCCTGGGCTCGCTGGCACCCCGGGCGGCTCGCTGCCAGCCCCCAGCGGCGACAGGGACCCCGCGAAATCCGTCCTTGAGCCGGGCACCTCGGCCGGCACGGCGCATCGGGGAGCTGGGGGGGCCGCGGGCCCCACCGAGGCCGCTGCTCCCTCGAGTGGGAGACGAAAACGTTCGCGAAGCCCCACAGCCCCGCGCTGACCCCCGCCCCGCTGCGGGGGGGTGACCCCACAGCCCAGGTTTTGCTTTTCCACCGCTGGATGTTCCCGTGGGGGAGCGTGGGTCCCTGCGGAGCCGGGTTTGCTGCCTGCGCGGCTCGGGGGGGGCCTGGGCTCGGGGGGGGCCCGGCTCGGGGGGGCCCCGGCTCGGGGGGGCCCCGGCTCGGGGGCAGATCCCCGCAGGAGCAGGAGGAGGAGGAGGGGGAGAGCGTGAAGCCGGAGCCCCCCGCACCCCGCGGGACACCCGGCCGCAGCCCAGCCTCTCCTTGCCGGGGTGAGCCCGGCCGGAGCCGTCCCTCCCCGACGCGGCACGGTGCCCGCTGTCCCGTGGCCGCTCTGGGCGTCCCCGGGGTGGGGGTGGGGGGGGCGGGGGGGCGCTCTCCCCCCTCCCCGTGGCTCTTTAACTCGTTCCCGCGCAGCTGGGAGCGGCCGCACGTCATGTACGGGCAGCTGCTGGACTGGCTGCGGTACCTGGTGGCCTGGCAGCCCGTGATCATCGGGCTGGTGCAGGCCATCAACTACGGCCTGGGGCTGGAGTGAGCCGAGCCGAGCCGAGCCGAGCCGCGCCGCGCCGCGCAGGGACGCGCCGGGGGGGGCAGCAGCCGGCCGGGGGCGCCGGCGCTCAGGACCTCGGGGGGGGCCGGGGGAGGACCCTTCCGCGGGGACCCCCCCCCCGCCAGCGCTGGGGGAGGCTTTTCCTTGTTTGGTTTTTTTTTTTGGTTTTTTTTTTTTAAAGCAATTATTTTAATGAGCGTATTTAAAACTTTGTATCGCAGGCGAAAAGAGCCGCCTGCGCCCCGGCCCCCCGCGGCCGCGCCCCGTGTGCCGCGCTTTGGGCTGGGGGCTGCTCCCCGCCCCCCCCCCCCCCGCAGCGGCCCGCACCGCGGCAGCCGGGGCGGCAGGGGCAGGGCCGGGCCCCCGCGCTGCGGGGAGAGGCGGGGCCCGGGGGGGGGGGCGCCGCGGGCCGGACCCCGCGCTGCCCGGTGCCGTGAGGGGGGGGGGCTCTGCCCCGCGTCCCCCGTTTGTACGCCCCCCCCCGTTTTTTCTACGTCCCTCCCTCGGGGGCCCGCGGCCGTGGCGGTTCTGCCCCGGTGACGGCACGGCACGGCACGGCACGGCACGGGCGGGTTGCCCCCGTCCCGGGGTGTCCCGGGGTGTCCCGGGGTGTCCCGGGGCTCGGGGGGCGCCTCGCCGGGGCTCGCTCGGTTTTGGCACCGCAATAAAAGGGACGGAGCGCCGGGCGCGGGCCGGCCGGGGGCGTTTCGGGGTCCGGCGAGGGGGCGCGGGGCTGTGCCGTGCGGGGGTGCGGGCAGCGGGGGCGGGGCCGCGTCAGGCGGTGCGGGGCCGCGCCACGCGCCCCGCGGGGCGCTCTCGGTTTTCTTTCGGGCGAAGGCGCGCGGCGGGGTTGTGCCGGACGCGGAAATAGAGTCCTGGACGCGGAAATAGAGTCCTGGAAGCGGAGCCGCGGCCCGGCGCTGTTCTTGGCCGCCTTCCCCGCGGGGGGGCGCGGCCCGGCCCCCGTGCTCCCGGAGGGCGGGGGGGGGGGGGGGGGCGGACGAAGCCCCCGCACCCCGACCTGGAGGGCGCCGGGTGTCCGTCGCGGCGGCGCCCGTGGGTGCTGCGGGAGCGCGCGCCGCCTCTCCCCGTCCCGGCGGGTGGACCCCCCCCGCCCCCCCCCCCGCAGCGCCCTTCCGGGAACCGGGCAGCGGCTGCCGGGAACGCCGCCGGGGTTTTCGGGGCTTTCTTCTTCTTTTGTTTTTGTTTTTGTCTCCCGCGCGCGGAGCCCGGGCCGGGGCCGCTGCCCCACGGCCGTGCCCGCGCCGCGCCCGCAGCAGCTCCGCAGCCGGGGCCGCCGGATTTTGTAGAAACCCCCGCGCCTGGGGGGGGGGGGGGGGGCAGCCCGGAGAGGGGCCTGGCCCGGGGGTCCCGCTGACCCCGCTCGCGCTCCCGGCGCTGGCTCGGAGCGAAACCCTCGAGTGGGTGCCTGGGGGTCTCTCCCCTTCGTCCCTCCCGGCACCCAGGGCCCCCCCCCCCGGCGTGGGGGCTCAGTCCCGGGGGGGGGGGTTCTCCCACCTCCCTTTTGCCCCCAGCCCAGCCCCTGCGCCCCCCAAGCCCCCACCAGCCCCCTCCCCGGCGTCCCTGCGGTGCCCACGGACACGGGGGGGGGGTGCGGGGCAGGTGGGGGGAGGCACGGGGTGCGGACAGCCGGGCACAGGGGACACGTGGGGCACAGCGCGGGGGGCGCTGCCCGCGTCCCGAGTGGGGAGGTGCGGACACGCGGGGCCGGGGCCGAGGGCGGCTCCCGCTGAGTCACGGCGCTGCCGCCCCCGAGGGCCGCCCCATAAATCGCGGCCGCCCCACAAGTCGCTGCCGCCCGGAGCTCCGCTGCCCCATGGCTGCGCCGCGCCCTCCCCGTACGGCAGCGACGGGACCCGGGCGGGGGGCGGGGGGGGGCACCGCCCGGGACAGGGGGGGAACCAGCCGGGTGCCCCGGGGATGCTGGGGGGGGGTACTGGGGAGAGGGATATTAGGGAGGGGGATACTGGGGAGGGGGATGCTGGGGGTAGGGGGGGGGGGATGCTGGAGGGGGATACTGGGGAGGGAGATACTGGGGAGCAGCGATACTGGGATGGGGATACCTGAGGGGGGTGCGGGGGGAATACTGGGGAGGGGGATGCTGGGTGGTACATGCTGGGGGGGGTACTGGGGAGGGGGATACTGGAAGGAGAGGATGCTGGGGGCAATATGCTGGGGGGGGTGCTGGGGGAGATGCTGGAGGGAGGGGGATGCTGAGGGGGGATACTGGGGGGGGGGATTCTGGGGGGAGGATCCTGAGGGGGTATGCTGGAGAGGGGGATGGTGGGGGGGACCAGCGCTGACCCCCTCTCTGCCCACAGGGACCCCGGGACCCCCCGCTCGGCTCCTCCTGCCCCTGCTCTGCTGGGCCCTGGCCTCTCCCTGCGCGGGTGAGTGGGGGCCGCGGGGGGGCCGGGCCGGGCCTCTGCGGGACCCTGCCTGGTGGAGGTGTGCAGCTCTTGCCCCCTGCCCCCCGCCTCACCCCGCTCTCCCCTGCAGGTGCCATGGCCCTGCAGCCCCCCCGCATCACCGGCCTGCGGACCCCGTCAGACCCCCCCCGCCCGGGTGAGCGACCCCCGCGGCCGTGGCAGGGGCGGCCTGGGGATGGGGGTGGGGGTTGCAGTGAGAGCCCCCCCAGCCTGGGGGAGCCTGAGGTTTTTGGGGTGCTAGTGAGGTAGGGGAACGTTCTCCTTTGGGAGGGGGAGGGCAGGGGCAGCCTGGCCCCGGGGGGGGCACCGGGGACCCTGGCAGCCCCTCTGACCCCCGGCATCCCCCCGCTCAGGCGAGAGCGTGACGGTGTGGTGCGAGGCGGTGAGCGGCCTCCCCGAGCTGACGCTGCTCTACTGGCTGGGGAACGGCTCCTTCGTGGAGAACCTGCACCCGGACGGGGCCGTGCGCGAGGGGACGGTGCTGTGAGTACGGGGACGGGGGGTCCCGGGACGCGGGGGCGTCACGGAGCTGGGGCGGGCGCTGACGGGTCCCCGCTGGGTCTGCAGAGAGGAGCCGCGGGGCTCGGGGGTGGCCCTGCGTCGCGACCTGCACTTCAGCTCCTTCGACGCCCGGCACCTGCACACCAACTTCACCTGCGTGGTGCTCAGCCCCCTCGGCGCGGGCACCAGCGAGCTGCACTGGCTGCCCCCCGCCCCGGCCCCGGCGCCTGCCGAGAGCGGGGGGCTGGGCTGAGACCGGGCAGCAACTCGTGACGGGTGAGCGCCCCGCGGCGCGGCTCCCCGCGCCGCTGCCTGGGGACGGGACGCCTCTCTGCAGGCCTGGCTCCCCGCCCCGCCGTGGGCCCCGCACGGCCCCGCGTCTGCTGGCCCCGCCGCGCCTGGGGCTCCCGGTGCCCCGCGCCGAGCCGCTGCCCGGGCCAGCCCCGGGTGTGCCTGCGGCCGGCCGTGGGGCCCGGGGTTCATTAAAACATCGCCGCTGCCCCGTGTCACCCGTGTCCTGGGGAGGGGGCTGCCCGTGGGCGCAGGGGGCACCCGTGGGGTGAGGGGGGGAGGGAGAGGAGGTGCCCGTGGAGGGCAGGACCCCGTCCCTGCCCCCCTCCCAGCCCAGGAGGGTGGGGAGCCCTGGAGACCCCCGGGGAGCTGGGCCCATTGCGTTCCCCTCTGCACCCCGGCGATCGGGGCTGTCCCCCCGTCACGGCGCCGCTGAGCCCCCCGTGCTGCTCCACGGGGCAGCCCCCCGCCCCCTCCCGGGTACCGGGGCTGGGGAACAGACCCTCGCGGGAGACCCCACCCCCCCACCCCGGACCCCTCCAGCAGAACCTGGGGCGCGGGCATCGCTCTGCGGGATGCTCCGGCTGGGGGGGGGCAGGGGATGTGGGGGGCTGGAGAAGACCCCAGCTGCAGCCCCCACGAGCTGCCCCCAGCCCAGGCAGCCGCAGGAAACCCCCGGAGACGCCCCGGTCCCGCAGCGAAGCTTTACTCCGCTTGCAGCCAGCGACAGGCGGGCGGCGGGGCAGCCGGCTGGGCAGGGACACCCCGAAAAGCAGCCCTGCTGCGCCCCCCCGCCCCGTCCCCGTCAGCCCCTGGCAGACCCCGCAGCCAGCCGCACCCACAGCCGCGGCTCTGCGAAACGCCTCATCCACTGGCCGGTGTCCCGGGGCCGGTGGCACCCTGGCAGGGCTGAGTGGGTGCGTGGGGGCCCTGCAGCGGGGCCGTCCCCATTGCCCCCGGCCCCCCCGGCTGTCCCATCCCGTCCCGTCCCGTCCCGTCCCGTCCCGCCGTGTCCCTGAAGCCGGGGGTTCCCATTCCTGAGCCCCTTTTCCTCGCAGCGGTGCGGTGGCGTCGCGGCTCAAGGACCCCTCATGGCTGCCAGGGGGGCTGCCAGGGGACTGCCCAGATGCGGGGGGGGGCGGGGGGGTGTCCCCGGGGACGCTTCTGCCTGGGGGTGCCAGAGGGGGGGAGCCAGGGCAGCCGGGGGGCCGGGGCCTGGCGGGGGGCCGCCATTCCCGCTGCGGCGGGGGCTCTGGGCGCAGCTGCGCTGAAGACGCACGGCCGGCTCTCGCAGCGCTTCCCTGCAGGAAAAAACCGGCTCTGTCTGCACGGCTGCTGCCCGCGCCTCGCCCTGACCCAGCCGTGCCGTCCCGCGGCGCGCCACGCCACGCCGCGTGGTACCACGCCATGCCGTGTGGTGCCATGTCACGCCGTGCGGTGTCACACCACGCGGTGCCACGTCACACCATGCGGTGCCACACCATGCGGTGCCATGCCGTGCGGTGCCATACGGCAGAGTGGCTGGGAGACGTGTGAGGACGCGCGCCCGAAGGCAAGCGCCCACCATCGCCCTCCCCACAAGCGAGACCCCCACTCTCCCGGCAGAGCCGGTGGGACGGGGCCGCCCCCACCCCCTGTCCCCCCCACCCGGTGGTGGGGAGGCACCGTCGCACAGGGCCGTCACCTTCCACCACCTCGCAGTTGGGGGTGCTGAGCGCGCCCCGGGAGCGGAGCTGGATGTGGGGTGTGCTCCTGTCGCGGGCGACGTCGATGACCTCGAAGCTCTCGAAGGGCGGATGAGGCCCTCCTCTGCGGGGCAGGAGGAGACGTTCCGGATGGTGACGCCGTAGCCGGTCTCCACCGAGAAGGTGCCCCTGCCGGACTGCCGGGCGATGATGTTCCGGAGGGAGGCGGAGGTGAAGTGGCCGAAGCGGACGGCCTGGCCGTGCTGGGCAGTGAAGCGAACGTGCTCGACACCCCGGCAGACGCGGTGGCAGCGCGGGGACTGGGTGTCCCGCAGGGTGCGCAGGGCCTCGCTCAGGACGAAATGCAGCTCCTTGACGTGGAAGGCGCCCGGAACAGGGGGCTCTGCAGGGTGCCCGCCAGGAGGGCGATCGCCTGCGCCGGCCGCAGTGCTGGCAGCCGAGAGTTGTGGCCCTGCCGCTGCCAGCAGTCAGCGGTGGGGTCCAGACCGTGGCACAGACGCTGCTGTGGGCGAACTCGGTGCGGTTGAGCTCCTCCAGCTCGTGCTCCATCGTGCGCCTGCAGCCCTGGAACTGGCTCTCGAAGGAGGTGGGGGCCGTGTCCAGCGCCACCTCCTTGACGGGTTCAAGGTCTCGCTGGCGCCGGGCGCTGCAGGCACCCAGGGTCCCGGCAGCGGCACCAAACCCGGCACCAGATGCCCCACGGCGAGCAGAGCCGCCCTGGGGGGGGTGAGACGGGCCCCTCCCCGAGGCAGAAGTGGGACGGGGAGAACTGGTAAAGGCAAGGAGGCAAAACTCCTGGGTTGAGATTAAAAAAAACCAAAACCAAAACAACTTTAATAGCGCAACAGATGAAAAGAAAACTGAGATGGAAAACAAACAAAGAACAACAACAAAAAAAACCAAAAAATCCCGAAGCAGGGAATTTGCAGTGCGACAGCTCCCGGTGGATCCTGGTGCCCAGCTCCCCCCCTGCAGCGTCCTCACCCGGCGGCGTGGGGGACAGCGGACGAACGCGGGGGATACCCACGGGGGGTGGGGGGTGGGGGGAAAGCGCAGGGCGCCGGGCACGGGGGTCCCACAGAGCCCCCAGCCCCGTCCGGCACCGCTCGGGGGTCCCAGCAGGCCGCGGGCACGGCCAGGAGCAGGCGGCAGCAGGAGCGCCGCAGCCCCGTCTCGGCCCAGTCCGGCGGGACGGGTCAGCCCGGCCGGGGGGAAGGGCGGGGGCTGCGGGGAGCCCCCAGCCTCGTGGCCCCACTGCGGCAGGGCCGGGGGGCAGCGCCACGCAGGCGGGTTCTGCAGCGCGCTCAGCACCGCGCGCCTGAGCATCCGGCACGGGACAAAGCGGGTGCCCGTACCCCTCCCTCGGGGACCTGGGGGAAGGTCCCTGGGGACGCGGACTCCCAAAACCCGGCAGCGGCCCACGGCCCACGGCCGCGCCTGGCCCCACAGCCCCAGCAGGGAGCGGGGAGACCCGGGCCAGGCGGGACGCAGCACCTAAACCCCCGCGTTCCTCTCCACGGGGGGTCCCGCTGGCCCCCCTGCGCCCCCCACCGGCGCGCTGGGGTGGGCAGGAGGCTGGGGGGCACAGCTGACCCCGGTGGCCGAGGGGACGCTGCAGCCCACCGGGCGCGGCGCTGCCCGCTTGGACGGGGAGGCTTCTCCAGCCCCGCCGTGGGCCGGGCCCCGGCTGCCATCGCCGGCTCGGCTGCTGGCGCCGGCTGCTCGGGCAGCTCCGGGGCTCCGGTGCCCGTCACCGCGTCTGCTGGCTCTGTCTCGCACCGAGGCCTTGCTTTATTTCCCGCTTCCGCCGTCCCGGCTCCCCGCATCCCACCGCTCGGCTGGAGGCTGGGGACAAGCGGGCAGCGCCTGGCCTGAGCCAGGAGGGACGTGGGGGGGTTGGGCAGGAGCTGGGCGCACGCCGAGGGGCTCCCTGTCAGCCCCGGAGCCCCGGCCGGTGCCATCCTGTCACAATGGGGGTCCCGTCTGCCCCGCGCTGTCACAAAGCGGGGCGTGCGTGCCCGGGGGCCCCACAGCAGCGGGCAGCGGGCGGCGGGCGCGGCGGTGCGGTGTTGCCCCGGCGGACGGGACCCCCCCCCGGCCCCAGCAGCGGTGCCGGCGCTGGAGCTCAGCCTGGGCGCTGCCGTGCCGCAGGCCAAGCGGCTGCGGGGGGGACAGCTGCACGCTCTGCACCGCACTGAACTGCTGAGTGGCGCGGGGTGGGGCGGGTGGGGGCTGCGGGGTGGGGCCGGGAGCTGCTCCCGTCTCACCCAAGTCCTGGGGCTCCTGCAGCGCTGGTGGAAGCAGCTGAAGCAGTGGAGGAAAGCGAAGAGAGCCCGGTCGAAGGAGCAGAGCGGTGAGCGGCCCTGGCACCGAGCGCCCCGCAAACGGCCGGCGCCCCACGGCAGCGCTGAGCTGGGGCTGTGCCGGGGGCTGGCGGCCGCTCACTGCGTGTCCTCTCTCGGCAGCTTCTCCAGCAGCGGATGGAGGGGTGAAGGGAGCTGCGGTGACCCTGGAGATGGGGTGAGTGCTGGGGCAGACCCCAAATCCTGCCCCGGACCCTCGCCCCGTGCCCTGCTGCCCGTGGGTCCCGCCGGAGGGGCAGGGGTGCAGCGGGGTCTCTTCCCTCTCCTCCCCTGCAGCACCAGAGCGGAGGCGTTGAGCAGGGAGCGCCGGGCCCCGCGGGCCCCCGCAGACTCCATGGGGTCCCTGTCGCGGAGCAGTGCCTCTTCCGCGGGCTCCCTCAGCCCCATCCCGGAGCCCTGGCCCAATGCGAGCACGAGCAGGGAGGAGCTGTTCCAGGAGCTCATCCGCACGGGCCAGGACATGGAGGCGTCGATTGATAAGACGTGCGTGGCGCTGCAGGCCATGCTGGCCCGCTGGCAAGTGGCGATGGGGGGCGGCGGAGGGCACCCCCTCCCCTCCACTGGGACGGAGGTGCAGGACCGGCTGGGGCTGCTGGGGGCCGGAGAGAAGCCCCAGTGCCTCGGAGCGGAGCTGCCGGAAGCGGACGGCGCCGTGGAGAGCGCTGCGGGTGCAGACGGGGAGAAGGGCGTGGGAACGCGCAGTAGGAGCCGCAGGAGCCACCCCGCAGACCCGGGCCGGAGCACGGCGGCAGGGCCCGGCCCGCGGCGGCGGGTGCCCACGGGCAGGACGTGGGGCTGGGCGGCACTGAGGCTCTGCATCCCGGGACAGTGCCTGTGGGAGGCCTGCGCCCGGCTGTGGGGCCGGCGGACGTCCTGAGGGAGCCTCCGTCCCAGCGCTGCTTCCCCAAGGGCCCGCGGTGGCGGCGCTGGCCCCGGAAGGGCAATGGGATCCCCCGCTGCGGAGCGGCCGGGGGGCAAGCGCTGGGAACCCCCAGCACCACCCCACCCCGTCTGAAATATGAAAAATGAAATGTTTTCTGTGTCTCCGTGCTGTGATCCATCCCCCATCCCGTGGCTGGGGGTGCGACCCTCGCAGTGCCCACCGCCAGCGCGGAGCGGCTGGCACCGGAGGGCTGCGGGGGCGGGTACCCCAGCGGGCCTGCGGTGTCTGGGGCTCCCCGCAGCCCCCGCCCTTCCCCCCGCCGGGCTGACCCGTCCCGCCGGACTGGGGCCGAGACGGGGCTGCGGCGCTCCTGCTGCCGCCTGCTCCTGGCCGTGCCCGCGGCCTGCTGGGACCCCCGAGCGGTGCCGGACGGGGCTGGGGGCTCTGTGGGACCCCCGTGCCCGGCGCCCTGCGCTTTCCCCCCACCCCCCACCCCCCGTGGGTATCCCCCGCGTTCGTCCGCTGTCCCCCACCCCGCCGGGTGAGGACGCTGCAGGGGGGGAGCTGGGCACCAGGATCCACCGGGAGCTGTCGCACTGCAAATTCCCTGCTTCGGGATTTGCGGGGTGTTTCTTTTTTTTGTTCTTTGTTTTCCATCTCAGTTTTCTTTTCATCTGTTGCTCTATTAAAGTTTTTCTTTTTTAATCTCAACCCATGAGTTTTGCTTTCTTGTCTTCACCAATTCTCCTCCCTGGGGGGTGTGGGGGGCGGTGGGGTATTTTCGCTGCTGAGTAGGGTGTCGTGGTTCAGCCCCGCTCCGGTCGAAGCTACGCAGTCGCTCTCTCACTTCCCGAACCCTCCCAACAGAACAGGGCGAGATGATATAAGGGAAAAGGCTCGAGGCTTGAGATAAGGACGGGAGAGATCCTTGAAGTTACCGTTACGGGCAAAACAGACTCGACTTGGGGAAAACGATTCATTTATTACTCTTAAATACGTTATCGCAGAGGCGTTATCAGGGAACATCTGTCACCAGTTGGCTCGGCCCTGGCCAGCAGTGGGTCTGCCCCAGGCCCAGCCACTGAACAAAGCGGAAACAACTTCCAGCAGTTTCCGACAGAAGCTGCCACCGCAGTGGGGGCTGTCGGCTGCACAGCCACATGTGGGGCTTTCTGGAGACCCCCAGGGCGCCCGATCCTGCAGACCACGGGATTCCATCAGCTGCCGTCGCTCATTCCCACAGCGATGTCCCAGCTCCTCCCGAGCCCCGCGCATCCTGCGCTGCCAGCCCGGGAAGGGTGCGGGGCCCCCACGGTTTCGCAGCGCGGGGCTCTGCCTGCCCCGTGTTGTCACCGAGGGGAACGTGAGCCCTGTGGTGTCACAGTGCGGGGCGTGTCAGCCTGCCGCCCCGGAACAGGGGCACGGACGCCCCGCGGGAGCAGACAGCGGGCGGTGGGCACGGCGGTGGGACGTCGCCTCGGCAGACAGCAACCTCAGGCTCTGCCGCAGCAGCAGTGTTGGGGGTCCCGCCAGCGGGGGGGGACGCAGGCGGTCACTGGGGAGCCGGGGCCATGGGGTTCTCCAGCATCCCCAGTGCGGCTGAGCTGCTCGCGCTCCTGGTGCTGGTGCTGCAGCTCAGCCTGATCGTTGCCGTGCTGCAGCCCAGGCGGGTGCGGGTAGGTGGCGGCTGCACCGCTGTGCGCTGTGGTGCGGGACGGCGTGGGGTGGGGTGGGGTGGGGCGGGTGGGGGGCTGCGGGGTGGGGCCGGGAGCTGCTCCCGTCTCACCCAGGTCCTGGGGCTCCTGCAGCGCTGGTGGAAGCAGCTGAAGCAGTGGAGGAAAGCGAAGAGAGCCCGGTCGAAGGAGCAGAGCGGTGAGCGGCCCTGGCACCGAGCGCCCCGCAAACGGCCGGCGCCCCACGGCAGCGCTGAGCTGGGGCTGTGCCGGGGGTTGGCAGCCGCTCACTGCGTGTCCTCTCTCGGCAGCTTCTTCCAGGGCGAGTGCCGGAGTGGAGATCCCCACGCTGACCCGGGAAATGTGGTGAGTGCTGGGGCAGGCCCCCAGACCCTCGCCGCGTGCCCTGCCCCTGCCCGCCGGCCGCGGAGGGGCTGCTGCCGTGGGTCCCGCCGGAGGGGCAGGGGTGCAGCGGGGTCTCTTCCCTCTCCGCCCCTGCAGGCTCCAAAGACAGATGTCAAACATGGAGCGCGTGTCCCTGCGGGCCCCGCTGGCTTCCATGGAGTCCCTGGGCTCCCTGTCGCGGAGGAGCTCGATTTCCATGGGCTCCGTCTACTCCTTCCCCGAGCCCTGGCACGGCGCGATGCCGGAGCTGGCAGCACTCAGCTCCTCGGGACCCCCCCGGTCGCCCAAAACTGTCGAGGCGCCGTGGGAGGAGCGTGGGCCAGACCTCGGGCAGGACCCTCCGCTGGCGGAGCCAGAGCACGAGCGGGTCCCTGCGGATGCGGAGGACGCGGAGCTGCCCCTCAGCAGCCACCCACCCATGAGCACGACCACGAGGCAGCTGCTGCGCAACTTCGTCAACGCCGTATATTACGCCGAGGCAGTGGCCAAGCAGCACCGCCAGCTGCTGCAGGGGAAGCTGGGGCAGTGGCGGGAGCCGGGGGGAGGCTGCAGGGAGGCCTGCGGCAGGACCCTCCCCGAGGAGCCCTCCCTGCCCTCCACCAGCCTGGATGCGGAGGTGCGCACGGCTGCAGGGGGAGACGAGGGCACCGCCAGAGACACGGCAACGGAGAGGAGCAGCCCCGCGGCAGGGAAGAGGAGCAGCCCCGTGGAGCCAGAAAGGAGCAGGTCCGCGGGCCCGGGCTGCAGCAGCCCCACGAATTCGGACAGGAGCAGCCCCACGGAGCTGGAGAGGAGCAGCCCCAGGGACCAAAGGAGCAGCAGCCCCGCGGGGCGTGACCGGGCGGCCCCGGGCCTGTGCAAGGCGGGACGGTGCCTGCGGGAGGGCTGCACCTGGCTGTGGGGCTGGATGAAGGCGCTGTGGACCTCCTGCTTCTAGCCCCCTCGCGTTCCCTCGGCAAGGCCCCGGGGCAGCAGCGCTGCAGCCAGCAGAGCAACCAGCTCCCCTGCTGCTGAGCGGCCGTGGGGCTGGGCAAGGCCGTGGGGCACCCCCTCAGCAGGAACCGGATGGAGCTGCAGAAGCGCAAAGCGCTGCCCCTGGGGAGGAAGGAGCCCAGGCTGGGGCCACGCGGCTGGAAAGCAGCTCGGCAGAGAAGGTCCTGACGGGCAGCGTGTCGACCACCAGCAAAGGCGGCCAAGGGTGTCCCGGGCTGCAGCAGGAGGATGGGGAGAGAACTGGGAGAAAGGAAAACTCGTGGCTTGAGCTGAAGACGGTGTACCAGCACAGCAAAGGGAAATGGCAGTAACAACAACATCGAGGATACCAAAATAAACCAAGTGACCACTGCACGGTGTCTCACCGCCCGCTGTCCCGGTGACCGACACAGCCCGTCCCGAGCAGCGGCCACGGAAACGACACGGAGCAGCAAGCAGAGGGGCGAGAGGGAGCCAGCAAGGGAGAGAGCGCGATGCCAGCGAGCGAGGCAGGGCTGCTCCCCCCTCCCACTTATCTCTGAGCGCGACGCCGACGGCACGGAACACGCTCTGTGGCCGGTTCGGGTCAGCTCTTCTGTCTGTCTCTCTCGCAGCTGCCTGCGGCTGCCCGTTAGCGAGACCTGGGAAGCCGGCCGGTGTCCTTGGGCTCATTCGCAACCACTCCTGTCATCAGCGTGCTTACCAACACTCCTCACATCCGAGACCCAAAACACACCGGCTACCGAGAGGAACACGAACTCCGTCCCTGCCCAAACCAGGGCAGTACCCTGCCCTTCTTCCATGCCATCTACGCCACGCCTACACGCAGATCTCCTTCCCTCCACCTCTGGGCCACCCCTCCAAGGTCTGTTGAGTTCATTTAGCCCAGGACTTTGGGCTCCCTCTGCCGTAGCAGCCCTCCAGAACAGTCCTTAGTGCCTGTTTTCACCTAAAATCAGATCTCCTTGAGGTACACATCGGACCTCCCCACGCTCCCGCGTCACGCACCAAGTACTCCCAGGTCCCTGAGCAAAAGCCATCCCACGCACGGGGCTGCCCTTGCCCAAGGCAGGAGTCACCCCGACTGCCTTCCCCAGCGCACTCCTCACGTGCACCACAGGGACTGTAGCCCCTTCCACGCTGCCAAACAGTTCGGACTGGGCGGCGCCGGCTCGACCGGTGCATCCCCGAGTGGTGACTCACCAGGTGGCTTTTGCGAAATGTCTGGGCCAGTTTGGGCAGGTCCCACCCCCCACTGCTCTCAGTGTAGTTTTCAGCAGGCCGTGGTACCGGTACCGTTCCGTTTGCGCGGAGGCTGGTGCGTGACAGGGGATGCGATACGCCCCGTCGATGCTGTGCGCTTTGGCCCAGGTGTCTACGAGGCTGTTTGGGAAATGAGTCCCGTTGTCAATTCTCCCTGGAGCGCCATGTCACCGGATAACTTGCTTCTCCCGGCCCAGGCCGGTGTTTCGGGCGGTGGCACGGGGCACGGGATATGTTTCCAGCCACCCGGCGGTTGCTTCCACCATCGTAAGCACGTGGCGCTTGCCTTGGCGGGCTGGTGGGATTGTGATGTCATCGATCTGCCTGGCCTCTCCACATTTATATTTCAGCCACCGTCCTCCACAGCACAGAGGCTTTAGGCGCTTGGCTGGCATTACTGCAGCGCGTGTTTCACATCCGTGGATAACCTGTGCAATGGTGTCCATGGTCAAGCCCACCCCTCCATCACGAGCCCGTCTCTATGCTGCCTCTCTTCCTTCACGGCCCCCGGCGTCATGGGCCCACCCAGCTAAAAACATTCACCCCGTGCTGCCAGTCTCCGTCCACCTGAGAGATTTTGATCTTAGCAGCCCGGTCCACCCGCTGGTTGGTTTGGTGTTCTTCAGCGGCCCCGCTCTCGGGGACGTGGCCATCTACGTGACGTACTTTCACAGCCAGCTTCTCTAGCCGGGCAGCCATCTCTCGCCGCAGTGCGGCAGCCCAGATGGCTTTGCCTCTGCGCTGCCACTTGTCCCACTCCCACTGCTTTAACCCGCCCCACGGGGCATTTGCCACCGTCCCTGAGTCACTGCAGAGCCCAGGTGAAGAACGTGCGTCCACGGACTTGGGGCCGGTTCTGTTTAATATTTCACCAGCGATCTGGAGGAGGGGATCGAGTGCTCCCTCAGTCAGTTTGCAGATGACACCAAGCTGGGCCGGAGCGTGGATGTGCTGGCGGGTAGGACGGCTCTGCAGAGGGGTCTGGGCAGGCTGGACCCGTGGGCCGAGGGGAACTGGATGAGGTTCAACCAGGCCGAGTGCTGGAGCAGGGGAGGCTGAGGGGAGGCCTCACTGCTCCCTCCAGCTCCCTGACAGGGGGGTGCAGGGAGGACGTGTTGGTCTCTTCTGCAAAATAACGAGTGATAGGACGGGAGGAAATGGCCTCAAGCTGCGGCAGGGGAGGTTTCGGTTGGATATGGGGAAAAAATTCCTTAAAAACTTCCTTAAGGAAACGCCTTAAGGGTTGTCAAGCGCTGGATCAGGCTGCCCAGGGCAGCGGTGCAGTCACCCTGCAGACGTGCATCGTGGCCCTGCGGGACAGGGTTTAGTGGCCGTGGTGGTGCTGGGCTGACGGTTCCCCTCGACGATTCTGCAGGTCTCTGCCAACCTGAAGACTCTATGCTGGCACAGCCCTGCCCGCGCCCTCTCCTCTGAGCAGCCCCTGCCCGGGAGCAGCCCCGCGGAGCCGCCACCGCTCCCGAGCGCGGCCCGGAGCTCCGCAGCCCCGCCGCAGCCTGCCCGGGCCCCGGCTGCCCGCGTCCTCGGCAGCGCGGGGCAGAGCAGCGGCGCGGCCATGCCCGCCCTCGTCCCCGGCCTGGCCCAAGATGGCGCCGGCCGCCCGGGGGAGGAGCGGGCGTTCCCGCCGGGCCCGGCCCCGCGCGCGCCCTTCCCGCCCTCCCCCGCGGCGCGGCCCGGGAGCGCGGGGACGCGCCTCCCTCCCCCCCCCCGGAATGCGGGGAAGCCCGCGTTCGCCGTGTCCGCGGTGCGGGGCCGGGGTGCGGGGGTCCACGGCGGGGGGTGCAGCCCTTCCGCACCCGAGCCCCCCCCGGCGCAGCCCTCCCGGGCCGCTGGGCGCTGCGGCTCCGCTCCGGACCCTCGCCCCGCGGCCGCGCTGGCCCTCAGGGGGTGGCGGGTCTGGCGTGGGGGTCCCCGCTGGGACGGCTCCCGGCCCAGGGGCGCAGCACGGGCCCGGGGTGGGTGCCTGCGGGGTCCGGGGGCTCGGCTCGGCCTTGGTTTGGGTTTGAGTTGGGCACAGCCGCCACCTCTGCACCGCGGCGGTTCTTCACCCGCGCGCGCCGCTGGTTAAAAATCTCACCCGCAGATCTGCCCGGGCCCCGGCGGTTCCGACCTGCGGGATCCAGCGGCGCTGGAGATGATTTACAGCGCCCCGGACAGCGCGGAGTTCCCCAAGATCCGGAAAAGTCCCGTGCACACGGCCCATGCGGCGCGAGTTTGTAGGGAGCGTCCCGTCGGGATAGGCCGAGTCATGGGCAGAACTGCGCTGGAGAGACGGAGAGGGAGCAAGGGCGGATGAAGTGGGTGGCCGCCTGCGGCAACCCGAGGGAAATCTCTCTCCCTCCCTTGTCTGGGCCGTGGAGAAGCTGTCCCGGGAGTTCCAGCAAGGGAAAGAGGACGGGTCCTGCTCCCCACCCGGACGGAGCAGCATCTCCGCTACTGGGCGTGAGCGCTGCCCCGCTCAAGAGAGGCGGTGCGCGCGGCGGGGTGCGCTGGGGTTTGTCTGGCGTGACCAAGGAGAGGGCGTGAGGAAGCGGGATGGGAGTTGCGAGGAAGAACAACGGCAAAAGGGGCAAGAGGCGACTGGGGGCCACTCGCCCCTTCCCGAGCGGAGCCCCGCGTATTTATCATCGAAGGCGTCGAGGCGCAGATCCCTCCATCCCTGCCGGGCGCCATCTCGCCGCAGCCAGCGCCCAGAGGGGACGGGACAGGGGCTTCCCCGCTCCCCTGGGGCCCTCACCGTGGTCACCGGACGCTGGAGCGCATCTCGGGGGGCTGCGGCAGAGCCTGCCCCTGGCTGGGCAGGGCGGCAGACGCCGGTGACGTGAGGCCGAGGGACTGGGACGGCTCGGGGAGCAGGGCCCTGCCAGCCAGCGCTGCCCGCGTCGGGGTATCGATGGGTCTCTGTCTGGATCTCGGTGTCTCTGGATCTCCAGATCATCTCTGGATCTTGGTACCTCTGGATCTCCAGATCATCTCTGGATCTCGGTATCTCTGGATCTCCAGATCATCTCTGGATCTCGGTGTCTCTGGATCTCCAGATCATCTCTGGATCTCGGTACCTCTGGATCTCCAGATCATCTCTGGATCTCGGTATCTCTGGATCTCCAGATCATCTCTGGATCGATCTCCAGATCACCTCGCGATCTCTGCGTGCATCCACGTCCACAGAGGGCAGGGCTCTGCCCAGCCTTCCCTCCGCTGCGGAGCTCCGCGTGGGGCTGTGAGGGGAGAGAAGGGACCCCGCGGTCCCACACCTCTCTGCTGGCCCCCCAGGCGCAGCCCCAGCGACGCTGGCTGGTGCTGGTGCCAGTGCCGCAGCCCTCCCCGGGGCAGCCAGGCCCCGGGACCCCCCAGCCCCAGGCAGGAGAGGGAGGCCGCGTGCTCCGAGGTTTATTTCCCGTTGGGGGAAGAGCGGCTGGAAAGCTGCCCGGCGGAAAGGGACCTGGGGGTGCTGGCAGACAGCTGGCTGAACGGGAGCCGTGGCCAAGAAGCCAGCACGGGATTCCATCAGCTGCCGTCGCTCATTCCCACAGCGATGTCCCAGCTCCTCCCGAGCCCCGCGCATCCTGCGCTGCCAGCCCGGGAAGGGTGCGGGGCCCCCACGGTTTCGCAGCGCGGGGCTCTGCCTGCCCCGTGTTGTCACCGAGGGGAACGTGAGCCCTGTGGTGTCACAGTGCGGGGCGTGTCAGCCTGCCGCCCCGGAACAGGGGCACGGACGCCCCGCGGGAGCAGACAGCGGGCGGTGGGCACGGCGGTGGGACGTCGCCTCGGCAGACAGCAACCTCAGGCTCTGCCGCAGCAGCACTGTTGGGGGTCCCGCCAGCGGGGGGGGACGCAGGCGGTCACTGGGGAGCCGGGGCCATGGGGTTCTCCAGCATCCCCAGTGCGGCTGAGCTGCTCGCGCTCCTGGTGCTGGTGCTGCAGCTCAGCCTGATCGTTGCCGTGCTGCAGCCCAGGCGGGTGCGGGTAGGTGGCGGCTGCACCGCTGTGCGCTGTGGTGCGGGACGGCGTGGGGTGGGGTGGGGTGGGGCGGGTGGGGGGCTGCGGGGTGGGGCCGGGAGCTGCTCCCGTCTCACCCAGGTCCTGGGGCTCCTGCAGCGCTGGTGGAAGCAGCTGAAGCAGTGGAGGAAAGCGAAGAGAGCCCGGTCGAAGGAGCAGAGCGGTGAGCGGCCCTGGCACCGAGCGCCCCGCAAACGGCCGGCGCCCCACGGCAGCGCTGAGCTGGGGCTGTGCCGGGGGCTGGCGGCCGCTCACTGCGTGTCCTCTCTCGGCAGCTTCTTCCAGGGCGAGTGCCGGAGTGGAGATCCCCACGCTGACCCGGGAAATGTGGTGAGTGCTGGGGCAGGCCCCCAGACCCTCGCCGTGTGCCCTGCCCCTGCCCGCCGGCCGCGGAGGGGCTGCTGCCGTGGGTCCCGCCGGAGGGGCAGGGGTGCAGCGGGGTCTCTTCCCTCTCCGCCCCTGCAGGCTCCAAAGACAGATGTCAAACATGGAGCGCGTGTCCCCGCGGGCCCCGCTGGCTTCCATGGAGTCCCTGGGCTCCCTGTCGCGGAGGAGCTCGATTTCCATGGGCTCCGTCTACTCCTTCCCCGAGCCCTGGCACGGCGCGATGCCGGAGCTGGCAGCACTCAGCTCCTCGGGACCCCCCCGGTCGCCCAAAACTGTCGAGGCGCCGTGGGAGGAGCGTGGGCCAGCCCTCGGGCAGGACCCTCCGCTGGCGGAGCCAGAGCACGAGCGGGTCCCTGCGGATGCGGAGGACGCGGAGCTGCCCCTCAGCAGCCACCCACCCATGAGCACGACCACGAGGCAGCTGCTGCGCAACTTCGTCAACGCCGTATATTACGCCGAGGCAGTGGCCAAGCAGCACCGCCAGCTGCTGCAGGGGAAGCTGGGGCAGTGGCGGGAGCCGGGGGGAGGCTGCAGGGAGGCCTGCGGCAGGACCCTCCCCGAGGAGCCCTCCCTGCCCTCCACCAGCCTGGATGCGGAGGTGCGCACGGCTTCAGGGGGAGACGAGGGCACCACCAGAGACACGGCAACGGAGAGGAGCAGCCCCGCGGCAGGGAAGAGGAGCAGCCCCGTGGAGCCAGAAAGGAGCAGGTCCGCGGGCCCGGGCTGCAGCAGCCCCACGAATTCGGACAGGAGCAGCCCCACGGAGCTGGAGAGGAGCAGCCCCAGGGACCAAAGGAGCAGCAGCCCCGCGGGGCGTGACCGGGCGGCCCCGGGCCTGTGCAAGGCGGGACGGTGCCTGCGGGAGGGCTGCACCTGGCTGTGGGGCTGGATGAAGGCGCTGTGGACCTCCTGCTTCTAGCCCCCTCGCGTTCCCTCGGCAAGGCCCCGGGGCAGCAGCGCTGCAGCCAGCAGAGCAACCAGCTCCCCTGCTGCTGAGCGGCCGTGGGGCTGGGCAAGGCCGTGGGGCACCCCCTCAGCAGGAACCGGATGGAGCTGCAGAAGCGCAAAGCGCTGCCCCTGGGGAGGAAGGAGCCCAGGCTGGGGCCACGCGGCTGGAAAGCAGCTCGGCAGAGAAGGTCCTGACGGGCAGCGTGTCGACCACCAGCAAAGGCGGCCAAGGGTGTCCCGGGCTGCAGCAGGAGGATGGGGAGAGAACTGGGAGAAAGGAAAACTCGTGGCTTGAGCTGAAGACGGTGTACCAGCACAGCAAAGGGAAATGGCAGTAACAACAACATCGAGGATACCAAAATAAACCAAGTGACCACTGCACGGTGCCTCACCGCCCGCTGTCCCGGTGACCGACACAGCCCGTCCCGAGCAGCGGCCACGGAAACGACACGGAGCAGCAAGCAGAGGGGCGAGAGGGAGCCAGCAAGGGAGAGAGCGCGATGCCAGCGAGCGAGGCAGGGCTGCTCCCCCCTCCCACTTATCTCTGAGCGCGACGCCGACGGCACGGAACACACTCTGTGGCCGGTTCGGGTCAGCTCTTCTGTCTGTCTCTCTCGCAGCTGCCTGCGGCTGCCCGTTAGCGAGACCTGGGAAGCCGGCCGGTGTCCTTGGGCTCATTCGCAACCACTCCTGTCATCAGCGTGCTTACCAACACTCCTCACATCCGAGACCCAAAACACACCGGCTACCGAGAGGAACACGAACTCCGTCCCTGCCCAAACCAGGGCAGTACCCTGCCCTTCTTCCATGCCATCTACGCCACGCCTACACGCAGATCTCCTTCCCTCCACCTCTGGGCCACCCCTCCAAGGTCTGTTGAGTTCATTTAGCCCAGGACTTTGGGCTCCCTCTGCCGTAGCAGCCCTCCAGAACAGTCCTTAGTGCCTGTTTTCACCTAAAATCAGATCTCCTTGAGGTACACATCGGACCTCCCCACGCTCCCGCGTCACGCACCAAGTACTCCCAGGTCCCTGAGCAAAAGCCATCCCACACACGGGGCTCCCCTTGCCCAAGGTAGGTGCCAACAGATTGACGCGCAGCAGCTGACAATTTCTGTGCACGGGACCCGTGTAAGAAAATCGATGTTAAGCAATACTCGGGCGGCTGGGATAGCAGGACTGAAAGTGTCTGAGTGAGATGCAGAATTGCCTGCGAAGCGAGCACGGAGTCCTTCTAATCGCAATTCCGTTTCTCCGCGATGTGACCAGCCGGTGAAGGGACGAAGGGAAAGGGTTCCGGGTGAAAGGTGTCCCGCAGAAATACAGGAAATAAGTCCGGACGGGAAAGGGGAGAGTGACGAAAGAGTCGACCAAAGTAGTCCTCTCCGAGCATACCTCCCGACAGTCCTTTGGGAAGGATGCTCGGGGGCAGGAGGGAATATCCTGCACCCGGGAATGCTTAGGCACTGGGGGCAGGAATATCCTGCACAATCCATCAAATGCTCAGGGAAGGGTTCCAAAGTTTCCTGTGGTAAGACCTAATTGGGATCAGAATAATAGCGAAGGTAAAAACAATATGTCAGACTATAGAAAATTAGTAATTAAAGGAATAGAGGAAGCTGTGTTGGAAGGACAGAATTTTGAAAAGGCTTTTGAAAATAAACAACAGAAAGATGAGTCACCCACAGCCTCGTTACAGAGACTTAGAAGGAACATGCAACAGTATTCGGGAATTGATCCTGAAACTAATGCCGGTCAGGAATTGTTAAATTTTGTTACTAAAGCCTGGCCAGATACATGGAAAAAGTTAGAAAAGCTGGAGGATGGGCACGGTAGCGGTTTGAATGATTTGTTGCGGGAGGCACAGCAAGTGTAGGTTAGAAGAGACGATGAAAAACAAAAAGCTAAGACCCGATTGATGGTGGCAACTGTAGAACAAATAATAAAGCGGCAAACAGGGGAAGGGGGAGGAAGAGGGAGACCCGTAACCAGTGGGAGGGGGATGGAACGTGGAAGGGGGAGAGGTAGTTCTTACACTCCCCAGGAGAAAGGAAGCGGTTCCATCCAATGGCAAACTGGTCCTAAAAAGTGTTTCTACTGTGGAAAAGAAGGACATTTCAAAAGGGAATGTCCGATGAGCCAGAAGGAAGCTAAAGTCTTCCAGGTGATGGAATCAGGAGATTATTCCCAAAGCTAGGGGTGTCAGGGGCTCTCTCTCCTGGGGTCTAGGTATCACGGAGAGCCCTTGATAAAATTAAAATCGGGACCCCAGGAGGAGGGATTTGTATTCATGGCAGATTCTGGAGCAGAGAAATCAAGTACAGTCAAAATTCCGCGAGGGTGTGAAAAGGGAACACAGACCACTGAGGTAATTGGGGGTAAAAGGGGAAGGATTTCCTGTCCCCGTGATTGAACAGGTAATAATTCAAGGGAATAATAGGGAAGTTGTAGCAGACTTAGTACTGATACCAGAGGCTGGAATAAATTTACTAGGACGAGACTTGCAAATTCACTTGGGGGTGGGGGTGGTCCCCGAGGAAAATCAATGATGGTAAAGTTACTTGAGTTAACAACAGAAGATGAAAGGGAAATAAACTCGATGGTATGGGTAGCGGATGGAAGCAGAGGGGGATTGGAAATATCTCCCGTAAAAATTAAATTAAAGGAAGGGAGCCAACGGGTTTGCGTAAAACAATATCCTATCTCTTTGGAAGGGAGGAAAGGGTTACAACCAGTGATTGAGGGGCTTCTTAAAGATGGGCTTCTAGAACCATGTATGTCCCCCTATAACAGTCCCATTCTGCCTGTACAGAAAGCGGATGGGAGTTCTAGGTTGGTACAGGACCTAAGGGAATTGAACAAAATTGTCCAGGTGCGTCACCCAACAGTGCCTGGTCCCTACACCTTATTGAGCAAGGTCCCCCATAACCACAAATGGTTTAGTGTGGTGGATCTCAAGGATGCCTTTTGGACTTGCCCTCTGGCAAAAGTTAGTAGAGCTATGTTTGCTTTTGAATGGGAGGATCCCACAACAGGGAGAAAACCACAGTTCCAGTGGACCTCCTTACCACAGGGGTTTGCGGAGTCTCCAAATTTATTTGGACAGGCATTAGAACAAGTCCTTGAGGAGTTCAAATTGCCCCTTGAAATTAAATTACTCCAGTATGTTGATGATTTATTAATGTCAGGAGAGAAAGAGACAGAGGTTTGGGCTGCTACAATTCAGTTGTTAAACTTTCTGGGTAGAAAAGGACTAAGGGTCTCAAAGGCTAAATTGCATTTTGTGGAAAAGGAAGTAAAATATCTGGGACATTTAATAAGTGAAGGGAGAAGGAGAATAAACCCAGAACGTATTTCTGGTATTATTGCTATGCCACTTCCCAAAACTAAAAGAGAAATACGGAAGTTTCTAGGCCTGGTCGCTATTGCCGACTCTGGATCGAAAACTTCACTCAGCATGTTAAAGTCTTATATGAGCAGGAGAAAAAGGAAAGACCCGAGTGGTCTGAAGGGGGGCGGCAGCAATTTGAGGACCTTAAAAAGAAATTGATTCAGGCACCCGTCCCAGCCCTTCCCTCTTTAGAAAAGCCTTTTCATCTACACGTCCGTGTAGAAAATGGGATGGCTTACGGGGTACTGACTCAAGTATGGGGAGGCCGGAAGCAACCCATAGCCTATCTCTCAAAAATGTTAGATCCTGTCTCAAGGGGGCGGCCAACTTGCGTGCAAGCTGTAGCTGCCGGAGCCGTTCTGGTGGAGGAAAGCAGAAAATTGACTTTTGGAGGAGCTTTGATAGTGTCCACTCCACACACAGTCAGAACAATATTGAGTCAAAAATCGGGGAGATGGTTAACGGATTCAAGGATTCTGAAATATGAGGCTATTCTAATGGGAAGAGATGATTTAGCTTTAACCAGTGATACGAGTGTAAATCCCTCCCAGTTCCTATACGGGGAAACTGAGGAAGGAGTTCCAGAACACAGTTGTTTGGATATTATTGAATACCAGACTAAAGTCCGAGAAGATTTACATGAGGCCCCACTGTTTGAAGGAAAAAGATTTTTTGTAGATGGATCCTCTAAATACATTAATGGAAAACGTCGTAGTGGTTATGCAGCAGTGGACGGTGAACAAAATAGCACAGTAGAAAAGGGAAGGCTAGCTGATAGTTGGTCTGCCCAAACTTGTGAACTATATGCCTTAAAGCGAGCCCTAGAGTTGCTCAAAGACGAAAAAGCAACCATTTACACTGATTAATAATAGATCACCTCACCCACTGGGTAGAAGCCTTCCCTACTATAACCACCACAACCTCAAATGTTGAAAAGATTCTATCGGAACAAATCATCCCTAGATATGGTATAATAGAAAGAATAGACTCTGGCAGGGGAACTCATTTCACTTCAAAAATTCTACAAAGCGTGTGTCAGGCTCTAGGAATACAATGGGATTTTCATAGACCATGGCATCCTCAAAGTTCTGGGCGGATTGAGAGAATGCACGCCACCCTTAAAATGCATATCACTAAATTAACGGTTGAAACGAGGTTACCATGGACCAAACGTCTGCCTCTGGCACTGTTAGGAATTAGGACTGCTCCCAGAAAAGACTTGGGAGTATCTCCCTATGAAATGTGGTTTGGCTCACCTTATTTGGGAAAAGAGGAGGGGTTACCCATCCCTGAGATAAATGATCTCTATCTTAAAAATTATTTGTGTGCAGTATCTCTGTCTCTCATAGACTTAAGGAAACAAGGATCGTTGCCTCAAACAGCGCCCCTGGACTTCCCTATACACCAAGTAAGACCGGGAGATTGGGTACTGGTGAAGTCCTGGAGAGGTGATGCATTGACCCCAGCGTGGGAAGGTCCCTTCCAGGTGCTTCTGACCACAGAAACGGCGGTCAGAACAAAGGAAAGAGGGTGGACGCACATAACCAGAATCAAAGGACCAGTGGAAGCACCTTCCAAAGACTGGACTGTGACGCAGGGAAGCAACCCTCTTAAGGTGACATTTAAAAGGTAAAATCCAGAGAATTGCATATTCTACCCCAAGAACGACGGTGACCGGTCAGGGTCGTCAATAATAGGTAATTCAAGTAAAGAGGGCATAATTGGAGATACCAAAAATTGGGGGTCACAGTTGCTCTGTATAATCAATATAACCAATGTGATCCCATCGTTGGGCCAGAGGAACGGGAGACTAGATACACGACTTGGGTGTTGGTAGTAGAAAGTAGTGGAAGAATTTAAATACAAAACTCCACTACCTTCTGTGCACAGGGCAAGGAATTCCGCAGGCACAAAAGAGGGCGGATCGAGGGCAAGACTGGATCAGCCCCTATATTTGCCACTAGGAAGATACCTAAACCCTACTGTTGGCTGCAATGCAATAGGCATGGGAAGTGGAAATATATGCTGTACCAGACCTTGATCTAGTGTAATTTGGATCCTCTGCGTATGCCTGCATCTCTCAACAGCCTTGCCCTCCTGTACAGAATGTTCTCAAACAATCCGCTGGGGAAGAGAATCCGCTTACGGTTTTACACACCACACCTGCCTTTACTGGAAATGTTATGATGGCTTGCCCCAAGAGTGTAGTGAGTCAGGACAGATCTACTGGAAAGTTGAAAATAAAGGAACTGTCTATGGGAGTCATGGTGAACCAATATGCCCTAATGGAGAGCCACCGGTTTGTTTTACTAAAATGAGGCAACGGGGCATGTTGGATGGAGACGGATATCAGGATCAAGCCAAGGAGGTGTTGGTTCAGAAACCTGTCGGGGCCTTGGGGGCGAGGGGGGCACAGTGATGAGAAATCGGGAAAAGACTAGAAGCCAGGTATATGAGAAAACTAGAAAGAAGCAGCAGAAGCCATTAGGACTTCCCTTTACAGGGAAGAACCTGTTTGTGGATCTCACTGAAAGGACAGAGGGAGAATTGGAGGTTACCTACTGTTGGGCTTGTGGGGATCTTCTAATGAGTGAAGAATGGCCATGGAAAGGAATCAGTTCAGGTCCCCTCCAAATTCTTAAGTGGAATCACCCCGTTACTTCAGTGAAAGATAAACGACCTCTCGGATGGGTGTTAGCTTCAGAAACCATTGGTGAGGAAGGCATAAGACGAAACGGAGCTAAATTTAACAAAAGGGTAGGGGAAACGCCCTGTAAAAGAATTTTAGAGGTTGGGTCTACAAAGAATAAGTCCACAAAAAGGTAGTTGCCCAGAGAAGCCAGTGAATACTGGTCTTGGGAAAATTCAGGGGATTGTATTAATTCCAATTAAATGGGCTTGTTCAGTTGTTCGGGAGACAACCCATTTCAAGGAATAGCAGGACTATCAAAATTTTGGAGGAATCCAAAAGAAACTGCAAGAAATTGGACAGCACCGGATGGTCTATACTGGATTTGTGGGAAAAGGGCTTACTTTAAGTTACCTCTGGACTGGAAAGGAACCTGTACCATAGGGCTTATCCAACCGGGGCAGCTTCAGCATTAGAATTATTGAACACACAGCAAACCCAAACGAGGGCGGCAGTTTATCAAAACAGACTGGCCCTACACTACTGGCAGAAGAAGGAGGGGTGTGCGGAAAATTTAACATCTCTGCTGCTTAAAAATTGATGACAGTAGGCAGGCTGTGCTTGAGAGAACGCAAAATATTAGAAAACTCACTCATATACCAGTCCGAAAATGGAAACCGATGTTAGGCCGAGATTGGTAGGAAGGGTTAATGGGAATATTGTGGTGGAAAAAGGTGGGATTCTTGTTGTTATGTGCACTGGCTGGTTTAACGCTTCTCCCCTGTCTTACAGGACTCGTGACCAGTACAACAGAAGGAATGCAAATAACCAGTATGCCGACAAACCCCAAACTGGTAACAGCCGAAAAGTCACGGTGCTGAAGAGATCGGAAGCAAGAAGAACAAGACGAAAAACTGCAATCGATCTTACGTGATTTCATGCAAAAAGTATGGGCTTAAGCAAAAAAAAACAAACGGGGGGGGGGCTGTGAGAGAAGGGCATAAGGTTGTGCTTAAGGCCATGCTTTGTAACTGTGCAGATAATGTATTAGGGTTTGTTTAAAGTTGTAAAATGTATTTGGGAGGCTTGTTTGAGGTCTGGACACGTGTTTGGCAGGATTCCCTCTTGCCGTAGGGGTTTGCCGGGACTGAAGGTTTTACCCGCTGGACGGGGCCGCAAGGTTGCACGAAGGACGTCTGACAGCGGAGCGAGCAAGGGCGGGAAACCGCGCTGGGGGCTGGGGGCTGGGGGCTGATGGCCACGGGCACGGCAACAACTCCCGATAGGAGCGACCGCTCACATGCCGTTAGCCAATTAACACCCGCGCCACGGCGTGTGGAATGCGCTTAGCCAATCAGCACCTGCCGCGAGCGGGGTGGGTGACCAATGGAGTGTCGATTGTGAGCTCCAAACGAGGAGACGGGCAGAGCGGGGGGGCGGGACAGGTTATAAATACTGTAACTGTGAACTGGGGGGCGGGGCCTCTGCCGGGAGACGCGCTCCACGCAGCCGACTCGCCAATGGCGCTCTGCGCCGGGGCCTGTGTCCCCTGCAAGTCTTCAGGGTGAGTGGCTGTTTCTCGCAACTCTGTGCTGGCACAGCCCTGCCCGCGCCCTCTCCTCTGAGCAGCCCCTGCCCGGGAGCAGCCCCGCGGAGCCGCCACCGCTCCCGAGCGCGGCCCGGAGCTCCGCAGCCCCGCCGCAGCCTGCCCGGGCCCCGGCTGCCCGCGTCCTCGGCGGCGTGGGGCAGAGCAGCGGCGCGGCCATGCCCGCCCTCGTCCCCGGCCTGGCCCAAGATGGCGCCGGCCGCCCGGGGGAGGAGCGGGCGTTCCCGCCGGGCCCGGCCCCGCGCGCGCCCTTCCCGCCCCCCCCCGCGGCGCGGCCCGGGAGCGCGGGGGCGCGCCTCCCTCCCCCCCGCAAGAATGCGGGGAAGCCCGCGTTCGCCGTGTCCGCGGTGCGGGGCCCGACCCCGGCCGGCGGGGGGTGCGGAGGTACGGGGCGGGGGGCGCTGGCAGTGGCGGGGCGGGGGGTGCAGCCCTCCCGCACCCGAGCCCCCCGGCGCAGCCCCCCCGGGCCGCTGGGCGCTGCGGCTCCGCTCCGGACCCTCGCCCCGCGGCCGCGCTGGCCCTCAGGGGGTGGCGGGTCTGGCGTGGGGGTCCCCGCTGGGACGGCTCCCGGCCCAGGGGCGCAGCACGGGCCCGGGGTGGGTGCCTGCGGGGTCCGGGGGCTCGGCTCGGCCTTGGTTTGTGTTTGAGTTGGGCACAGCCGCCACCTCTGCACCGCGGCGGTTCTCCACCCGCGCGCGTTTGCTACCGCAATCCGGAATAAAACTCCCTCACAGCAAGGAGAAGTTCAGAAGCAGGCACTCCTTTATTGCAGCGCTGGGCGCACGGGGGATCGCTCCACCCAGCGTGCGCGCCTGTTCCATCAACAGCGCAGGTTAGACGCACACCTGTTATACATATTCACCAGATTTCCGAGAAATGTTATACAAAAACATTAACTTCCCGAGAAATCATTATAATAGTTCCCCACCCCCTTGTGCATGCTCAGGCTTTTGAGTTGAGGGCCTTCTGGTGGTCCTGGGGGTCGTCAGAACAACCCCTCCTCGAATTTGCTGGCTGAACTCCTTGAAATCTCCATTTTGTGGTCTTGAGCACAAGGTCGCGTTGTCCTTGAGTTTCTGTCTCCAAAATGCTGGCTCAGGGCCTATTTTTTACAGGTGGTGTTTGGGACCTGCCATGGTTCTACCACTCCTGCCAACTACCCGAGACGTGCCGGGCTAACGTCTAACAAACAAGGTATTACAATATCTCTGAGATTCCCGTTCCCTCTCCGGACAAATAGATTTCATATGAAATCTAACCCATGCGACTACAGTTAGCAAGAATCACCTCGTATTGGTATTTAATTTTCAACGTTTATGTCATGTAACATGTTTGCCTTTATTAAACGGCTGGTTAAAAATTTCACCCGCAGATCTGCCCGGGCCCCGGCGGTTCCGACCTGCGGGATCCAGCGGCGCTGGAGATGATTTACAGCGCCCCGGACAGCGCGGAGCTCCCCAAGATCCGGAAAAGTCCCGTGCACACGGCCCATGCGGCGCGAGTTTGTAGGGAGCGTCCCGTCGGGATAGGCCGAGTCATGGGCAGAACTGCGCTGGAGAGACGGAGAGGGAGCAAGGGCGGATGAAGTGGGTGGCCGCCTGCGGCAAGCCGAGGGAAATCTCTCTCCCTCCCTTGTCTGGGCCGTGGAGAAGCTGTCCCGGGAGTTCCAGCAAGGGAAAGAGGACGGGTCCTGCTCCCCACCCGGACGGAGCAGCATCTCCGCTACTGGGCGTGAGCGCTGCCCCGCTCAAGAGAGGCGGTGCGCGCGGCGGGGTGCGCTGGGGTTTGTCTGGCGTGACCAAGGAGAGGGCGTGAGGAAGCGGGATGGGAGTTGCGAGGAAAAACAACGGCAAAAGGGGCAAGAGGCGACTGGGGGCCACTCGCCCCTTCCCGAGCGGAGCCCCGCGTATTTATCATCGAAGGCGTCGAGGCGCAGATCCCTCCATCCCTGCCGGGCGCCATCTCGCCGCAGCCAGCGCCCAGAGGGGACGGGACAGGGGCTTCCCCGCTCCCCTGGGGCCCTCACCGTGGTCACCGGACGCTGGAGCGCATCTCGGGGGGCTGCGGCAGAGCCTGCCCCTGGCTGGGCAGGGCGGCAGACGCCGGTGACGTGAGGCCGAGGGACTGGGAGGGCTCGGGGAGCAGGGCCCTGCCAGCCAGCGCTGCCCGCGTCGGGGTATCGATGGGTCTCTGTCTGGATCTCGGTGTCTCTGGATCTCCAGATCACCTCTGGATCTCGGTATCTCTGGATCTCCAGATCACCTCTGGATCTCGGTATCTCTGGATCTCCAGATCATCTCTGGATCTCGGTACCTCTGGATCTCGGTACCTCTGGATCTCGGTACCTCTGGATCTCCAGATCATCTCTGGATCTCGGTATCTCTGGATCTCGGTGTCTCTGGATCTTCAGATCATCTCTGGATCTCGGTACCTCTGGATCTCCAGATCATCTCTGGATCTCGGTACCTCTGGATCTCCAGATCATCTCTGGATCTCGGTATCTCTGGATCTCCAGATCACCTCTGGATCTCGGTATCTCTGGATCTCGGTATCTCTGGATCTCGGTATCTCTGGATCTCGGTGTCTCTGGATCTCCAGATCATCTCTGGATCGATCTCCAGATCACCTCGCGATCTCTGCGTGCATCCACGTCCACAGAGGGCAGGGCTCTGCCCAGCCTTCCCTCCGCTGCGGAGCTCCGCGTGGGGCTGTGAGGGGAGAGAAGGGACCCCGCGGTCCCACACCTCTCTGCTGGCCCCCCAGGCGCAGCCCCAGCGACGCTGGCTGGTGCTGGTGCCAGTGCCGCAGCCCTCCCCGGGGCAGCCAGGCCCCGGGACCCCCCAGCCCCAGGCAGGAGAGGGAGGCCGCGTGCTCCGAGGTTTATTTCCCGTTGGGGGAAGAGCGGCTGGAAAGCTGCCCGGCGGAAAGGGACCTGGGGGTGCTGGCAGACAGCCGGCTGAACGGGAGCCGTGGCCAAGAAGCCAGCACGGGATTCCATCAGCTGCCGTCGCTCATTCCCACAGCGATGTCCCAGCTCCTCCCGAGCCCCGCGCATCCTGCGCTGCCAGCCCGGGAAGGGTGCGGGGCCCCCACGGTTTCGCAGCGCGGGGCTCTGCCTGCCCCGTGTTGTCACCGAGGGGAACGTGAGCCCTGTGGTGTCACAGTGCGGGGCGTGTCAGCCTGCCGCCCCGGAACAGGGGCACGGACGCCCCGCGGGAGCAGACAGCGGGCGGTGGGCACGGCGGTCGGACGTCGTCTCGGCAGACAGCAACCTCAGGCTCTGCCGCAGCAGCACTGTTGGGGGTCCCGCCAGTGGGGACCCAGGCGGTCACTGGGGAGCCGGGGCCATGGGGTTCTCCAGCATCCCCAGCGCGGCTGAGCTGCTCGCGCTCCTGGTGCTGGTGCTGCAGCTCAGCCTGATCGTTGCCGTGCTGCAGCCCAGGCGGGTGCGGGTAGGTGGCGGCTGCACCGCTGTGCGCTGTGGTGCGGGACGGCGTGGGGTGGGGTGGGGCGGGTGGGGGGCTGCGGGGTGGGGCCGGGAGCTGCTCCCGTCTCACCCAAGTCCTGGGGCTCCTGCAGCGCTGGTGGAAGCAGCTGAAGCAGTGGAGGAAAGCGAAGAGAGCCCTGTCGAAGGAGCAGAGCGGTGAGCGGCCCTGGCACCGAGCGCCCCGCAAACGGCCGGCGCCCCACGGCAGCGCTGAGCTGGGGCTGTGCCGGGGGGTGGCGGCCGCTCACTGCGTGTCCTCTCTCGGCAGCTTCTTCCAGGGCGAGTGCCGGAGTGAAGATCCCCACGCTGACCCGGGAAATGTGGTGAGTGCTGGGGCAGGCCCCCAGACCCTCACCGCGTGCCCTGCCCCTGCCCGCCGGCCGCGGAGGGGCTGCTGCCGTGGGTCCCGCCGGAGGGGCAGGGGTGCAGCGGGGTCTCTTCCCTCTCCGCCCCTGCAGGCTCCAAAGACAGATGTCAAACATCGATTGCATGTCCCCATGGGCCTCACCAGCCTCCATGCAGTCCCTGGGCTCCCTGTCGGGGAGCAGCTCGATTTCCATGGGCTCCGTCTACTCCTTCCCCGAGCCCTGGCACGGCGCGATGCCGGAGCTGGCAGCACTCAACTCCTCGGGACCCCCCCGGTTGCCCAAAACTGTCGAGGCACCGTCAGAGGAGCGTGGACCAGCCCTCGGGCAGCCCTGCTCGCCAGCCAAGAAGAGAGCACTGCCCTCAGGTGCCGGCGGAACGGCAGGGATGTGGAGGCGCCTCTTCCGTTTCCTCCCCTTCACGGCCAGAGCGGAGGCGTTGAGCAGAAAGCGCCTGTCCCCGCAGGCCTCACTGGCTTCCATGGAGTCCTTGGGTTCCCTGTTGGTGAACAGCTCCTCTTCCGCAGGCTCCCTGTCGGGGAGCAGCTCAATTTTCGTGGGCTCCCTCTCGGAGAACAGCTCCTCTTCCACGGGCTCCCTGTCGGGGAGGAGCTCGATTTCCAGGGGCTCCGTCTACTCCTTCCCTGAGCCCTGGCACGGCGCGATGCCGGAGCTGGCAGCACTCAGCTCCTCGGGACCCCCCCGGTCGCCCAAAGCTCTCGAGGCGCCGTGGGAGGAGCGTGGGCCAGCCCTCGGGCAGGACCCTCCGCTGGCGGAGCCAGAGCACGAGCGGGTCCCTGCGGATGCGGAGGACGCGGAGCTGCCCCTCAGCAGCCACCCACCCATGAGCACGACCACGAGGCAGCTGCTGCGCAACTTCGTCAACGCCGTAAAGTACGCCGAGGCAGTGGCCAAGCAGCACCGGCAGCTGCTGCAGGGGAAGCTGGGGCAGTGGCGGGAGCTGGGGGGAGGCTGCAGGGAGGCCTGCGGCAGGACCCTCCCCGAGGAGCCCTCCCTGCCCTCCACCAGCCTGGATGCGGAGGTGCGCACGGCTGCAGGGGGAGACGAGGGCACCGCCAGAGACACGGCAACGGCGAGGAGCAGCCGCACGGAGCTGGGCAGGAGCAGCCCCACGCAGCTGGGCAGGAGCAGCCCGACGAAGCTGGGCAGGAGCAGCCCCGCGGCAGGGAAGAGGAGCAGCCCTGTGGAGCCAGAAAGGAGCAGGTCCATGGGCCCGGGCTGGAGCAGCCCCACGAATTCGGACAGGAGCACCCCCATGGGGCGTGACTGGGTGACCCCAGGCCTGTGCAAGGCGGGACGGTGCCTGCGGGAGGGCTGCACCTGGCTGTGGGGCTGGATGAAGGCGCTGTGGACCTCCTGCTTCTAGCCCCCTCGCGTTCCCTCGGCAAGGCCCCGGGGCAGCAGCGCTGCAGCCAGCAGAGCAACCAGCTCCCCTGCTGCTGAGCGGCCGTGGGGCTGGGCAAGGCCGTGGGGCACCCCCTCAGCAGGAACCGGATGGAGCTGCAGAAGCGCAAAGCGCTGCCCCTGGGGAGGAAGGAGCCCAGGCTGGGGCCACGCGGCTGGAAAGCAGCTCGGCAGAGAAGGTCCTGACGGGCAGCGTGTCGACCACCAGCAAAGGCGGCCAAGGGTGTCCCGGGCTGCAGCAGGAGGATGGGGAGAGAACTGGGAAGAATGATACAGGGAATTAACGGTCTGCGAAATATTGCTTCATTTAGGAGACTGCTAGACAATGCCTAGCAATCCTGTTTGCCTTGAAACTCACTGAAGCTTCTCAGGGACTGGTACTTGTCAAGAAACTGGTATTTGTCAAGGACTGATATGTCTAGCAAAGGAGGGAATGTTAGTTCCACCACAAATTCGGTCAGAAGTCGGGAAACTGCTGAAATCCCCAAGTGAAAGGAGAGCATGGGTGAATGACTGAAGTTCATCTCGAGGAAGATCAGACCCCTGAAGAAGTGAATGACCACCAGAGACAGATCTGAAATGCTAACACAAGTGGTTTTTTAATAACCCCGCCTCGCTTATGCACATGTATGTCTGAATTGTGCAATCCTATGGATATGTGTACCTGCACCGGATAAATTTTGGGTAAAATGTGCTGTCAGTGTGCGTGCTTTTGGAGGAGCGATTCCTCACACACCCTGTGCCGAATAAACATGCCTGCTTTAGAACTCTCCGAGTTTTAGGGTTTGATCTGCGCGTCAATTTGGCGACCCAGGTGGGACCCTCTCTGCTCGACCGCAGGACCGGCTGAGAGTGGGACATCTTTGGTGCGCCCCGAGCCCTCCTCGGAAGAACTCCCTCCCTCGCCCGATCAGTGCGGGAGTAGACAAGGGCCTTCAGCGAACCAGGGATGTCGGAGAGGGGATACCTGTAAGTCGTGAGGAGACGTCCTACGCCAGGAAAAGGAGCTGTTGCTCGCCCCTGGGTAGTCCAGACCGGGCGGACTTTGCGGGAATCCCTCAGGGCACTACGTGGGTCATTGTGGCGACTTTGCGGCAGTACGTGGGTCCCTGTAGTGATGTGAGTGCTTCTCACTGGAGTGTGGGAGCCCTGTGTGGGATAGCTATCGTTCGTTTGTTGTAACCCGTGGGACCTGGAATTGATATCATTGCGGCTGTAATTGATTTATGATGGTCGTTACAGGCTGTCTACTTAAGAAGTTTGGTGTGTCCGGTACCGCGGGCTGTGGGATGAGTGTTTTAGTGTATTGTTCATGTTTTATGCTGCTGTCTGAAGTAAGCTGGGTGAGTGAGTGAGACGCAGTCTGACTGCGGAGCGAGTGTGGAGTCCTGATCCGCAGTTCCGTGTTCTCCATGAGGAGAGCGGCTGGAGACGGACGAAGCGTATGATAGACTTTATGATAGACTTCGAGACCATGTTAGTCAAACCGATTGTTAACCCCTTATTGTCCTGTACACGTGCATAAGGATTTGTCATGCAACCCAATATATGCTTTTGAATGCTTTGGCTGTAAACAGAACACTGAGGTACGGTTTGGGGACTATTTTTATGTGGTGAATGTCAAGGGAACTGGCCTGACCGGGATAGAATCAGGCGTTCAGACAAGCTTGGTGGAAACTTACAAGGTGTAAGGAATCAGTAAGAACGCCACTGGTATGTGGGAGGAAGCGTAGAGCGGAGTAGTGCTGGGTTTATTTGGTGTGGAGCACGGACGTGTGCCATCACTGTTGCTTGATTGTTCACACTAAGTGTCATAAGTACATTATTTTTTAACGGGAAACAGGAATCTCAGTAATCGTCTTGGCAGGAATCTCGGTAATTGTCTTGAAGTCTTGAATTGCGGTGCATTTGCTGTGGGGCGAGCACGCCCTTGTGTCTTTGGGCTGGCTAAGGTGTTATTGTTGTCAGTTTAATCAGGCTGTATTCTTTGGCTGAGGAATCAGCAGAGTGTTATGGGAGGCAAACAAAGCGGCGGAGTAGTGAAAAGGAGCCCTCTGGGCTGCGTTTCAGCTCCCTGGAAGGAGATCGGGGAGCCGCAGGGGGAAGTGTGAACAACAAGACTTTAATAAAATATTGCAATCCATGGTGGTCTTTGTATAAATTAGATGATGACACTGAACGGAACACTGAATTATAATACCTTGTTGCAACTGATGTCGCTTTTGAGGAGAGAAGGGAAATGGGATGAGGTCTTGTATGCGGACATGTTTTTCATCCTCTGAATTCATCCCGAGTATCAAATGGACTGTGGATTAGCACCCCCACGGGAGCCAATGGTGATGGCTTTGGAAAGGGAAAATAAGAAAGAGGGAAAAGGAAAGCGAGGTACAAAGTTGGGAAAAATAAGGGGTCCTGGGATAGGAGACCTGCCGGAGCATTATAAATCACCAGTAGGAGCACAACATGGAGGAAATGAAGGTTCCGATTTGGAAAACCCTCCAGATAGTCCAGTATCCTCTCGCACCCAAAGAAAGAAAGAACAGGTAGTGGTACAGGCACCCTTCAGGGAGGGGTGGGGCCAGGCGGAGGCCCTGTTTTAATAAAGGTCCCCTTTTCCTCATTTGATCGTGAAACATGGAAAGCAGTAGCAAAAACCTACAGGAGTGATTCTGTAGGGGTCACTAAACATTTCCAGTTTCTAATAAAACAACATAATCCCGACTGGAATGGTATCCAATTGCTACTGGAACACATGACAGAAACGGCCCAGGACTTAGCTAGTGACCAAATTAAGAACACGGGAGAGGACATGAAAGATCACTTCCCCTTACAAGACCCACACTGGGACCCTAATAGAAGTGCCCACATGGAATTACTGAATAAATACAGGCATTGGGTTGCAAGAGGAATGGAATGGGCCATCCCGAAAACAATTAACTGCTCAGCCTTATATGCCGTTCGACAGGGCCCGAAGGAAACCCCCTCAGAATTCTTGGACAAGTTACGAGACGCTGTGAGGCGACACACTGCTCTGCACCCAGGGTCGGAACAGGAGTACAGCAGTCAGTGTCGCTGTTTGTAGGACAGGCAGCAAGTGATGTTCGGAGGAAGCTGCAGAAATTAAGACCGACAGAGAGCAGAAATTTGGAGACTGTTAGATGAAGCTTGGAGAGTGTTTAGCAATAGAGGAGAGGAGGATCGGAGGAAGGATAAAAGGATGCTGGTAGTGGTGCTACAGGAGAGTCGGGGATCTAGAGGTGTGGGACCCAGGAGACCTTTGGAAAGGGACCAGTGTGCGTGGTGTAAACAAGGGGGACATTGGAAAAGTCAATGTCCAAAGAGAAAAGGGAGAGGAAGGATACAGGCCCACGTCAAAGAAGATTGACGGGGACCTGGGGAATCCACCCTAGCAGATCCACCGGTTATATTGAAGCTAGGGAAACAACAACAGAATATAGAATTTCTAGTTGATACCAGGGCAACATTTTGGGTTTTAAACCAAGCTTTAACACCTATGGTTGACGACTTTGTAAGGTTACGGGGAGCTACTGGCCAAAGTGAGAAGGCGTACTTTTTGCAACCTCTTAAATTTAAATTGGGAAAACAATTGGGAATACACAAATTCTTATATATTCCTAACTCACCAAAACCCCTATTAGGGCGAGACCTATTGGAACAGCTAAACGCGGAAATAAAATTTGAAAAAGGAAAAGTGGAACTCCGAGTGGGAGATGAGCAGCTAATTGAACTTTTGAGTCTGGCCCTCATAGATACGGATACTCCTGTTAACTCAGTAATACCTGAGGAAGTCCAGAACCAAGTATATCCGGGGGTATGGGCCTCAGAAATACCAGGAAAAGCAAAAAATGTCTCCCCAGTAGTAGTCAGACTCAAACCAGGGGCGCGGCCTGTAAGAATCAGGCAATAGCCCCTCGGGACAGAGGATAGGGAAGGAATCCGACCCATAACCAGCCGGTTTATCAACCATGGGCTGTACACAGAGCGTGAGTTGGAGCACGCCCGTTCCACCGGTCAGAAAGTCGGGTGGTAGTTACAGAGCATGTCGTAGTTCAGCCCCGATCGGACCAGACTACGCAGTCTCTCTCTCACTCCCCCCACCTTCCGAGAGAACAGGGGGAGAAAATATAAGGAAAAACGGCTCGAGGTTTGAGATAAGGACAGGGAGAAATCCTTAAAGTTACCGTCACGGGCAAAACAGGCTCAACTTGGGGAAAACTATTCATTTATTACTACAAACAGCAGGAGAATGAGACAGAGAACAAGATAACCTCCCCCCACCCCTCCCTCTTCCCAAGCTTAACATTATCTCTACCACCTTCCCCTCCTGAGCGGCACAGGGGGGAAGAGGGAATGGGGGTTGCAGTCAGTTCATCATACGTTGTTTCACGCCGCTTCTTCATGGTCAGGGGAAGAACTCCTCACATTCCTCCCCTGCTCCGTTGTGGGGTCCCACCCGTACACCACAGTCCTTCGTGGAACTGCTCCAGCGTGGGTCATCTCTTCCACGGAGTTCAGTCTCTCCAGAACAGCTGTCCCAGCGGGCCCTCCACGGGCCACAGCCTCCTTCAGGCATCCACCTCCCCCGGTACGGGGTCCTTCACGGGCTCCAAGTGGATCTCTGCCCCTCCGTGGACCTCCATGGGCTGCAGGGGGACAACCTGCTCCACCATGGTCGTCACCACAGGCTGCAGGGGAATCTTGGCCAGGAGCCGCATTACTCCTCCCCCTCCTCCTTCACTGACCTTGGCGTCTGCAGCCGTTCCTCACAACAGGCTGGCAGACGCCTCTCAGGATCCTTTTTACATCTTATTCACTTCTCATCTCCTCTCCACTTCTTGCAGCCGGGCTGGACTGAGTCGGGCCCAGTCGGCTGCCTGGCGAGAGGCCAGAGGGTGAGGCCTGCAAGGCCCATGAGGCCTGCGCCTCCCCCTCTGCGCCTCTGTCCCCGCTCAGCTTCTTCACATCTTCTCTTCTCTCTTTTTTTTTCTGTTTTCCCATTCTTAAATACGTTATCGCAGAGGCGTTATCACGAGACATTCTGCTACCAATCGGCTCGGCCTTGGCCAGCAGTGGGTCCGCCCTAGGCCTGGCCAAGTCCCCTGAACAAAGGGGAGCGACTTCTAGCAGTTTCCTACAGAAGCTAACACCTTAGCCCCCCCCTACTAAACAAAACCATGACAGAGCAGTACAAGACCTCAGAGCTATTAATGAAATTGTTGAAGATCTGCATCCTGTCGTAGCAAACCTGTACACATTATTAGCTCAATTGGCACTGGGATTGGCCTGGTTTACCATACTGGACCTGAAAGACGCCTTCTTTTGCCTGCCCTTGAGCCCAGAGAACCAGTTGCTTTTTGCATTTGAATGGGAAATCGCCGATTCTGGAAGAAGGACACAACTGACATGGACTGTGTTACCACGGTGGTTTAAGAACAGCCCCACTCTTTTCGGAAACCAATTAGCTAAAGACTTGGAGCGGTGGGAGCGACCACATGGAAATGGAATAATGTAGATGACCTATTGATAGCCACTGAGACAAAAGAACTGTGAATAACAGGGACAGTCAGTCTGCTAAATTCCCTTGGACTTCACGGCTATTGAGACTGTCCACAGAAAGCGCGGGTGGCTCAGCGGCAGGTGACTCACCTCGGATTCGAGATAACTGCTGGACAAAGGGCCCTAGGAACAGCAAGAAAGGAGGCCATCTGTCCGACTCCTCGGCCACAGGCAGCTAAAGAACTCCGCACGTTCTTAGGAATGATGGGATGGTGTCACCTATGGATATATAACTATGGACTCTTGGTAAGGCCACTCTGTGAACGGTTGAAATCTAATCCAAAGGACCTCACCTGGCATGGAGAGGCAGAAAAAGCATTCCAGCAACCGGAAAGGAAAGTAATGGATGCCCCTGCCTTGGGGTTACCAGATACTACTAAGCCATTCTGGCTGTCCTCTCACGAGAAGCAGGGAATAGCCCTGGGAATCCTAGCCCAAAACTTGGGGCCATACAGAAGGGCAGTGGCATACTTCTCCAAACAACCTGATGAAGTAAGTAAAGGTTGGCCTAGCTGCCCAAGGGCGATAGCAGCATTGGTGTTAAACATCCAAGAAGCACGTAAATTGGCACTAGGCCAAAAGATGACGGTGTTGATATCTCATACTGTATCCACAGGAGTAGAGATAAAAGGGGGCACTGGCTCTCCCCACAAAGGTTCCTTAAACACCAGGCCGTTCTGGTGGAACAGGGTGGTGTGGAAATGGTGGTTACTAACATCGTCAACCCAGCATCTTTCCTCAGCGGAACCACAGGAAAACCGCTGTCGCATGACTGCCTGGAAACGATTGAAGCAGTCTATTCGAGCTGACCGGACCTGAAAGAGGAGCCGCTGGAAGATGCTGAAGACTCTTGGTACACAGATGGAAGCAGCTTTGTTCGACAAGGCGTCCGCAAAGCAGGGTGTGCGGTAACCACTATGGATCAGGTAACAGAATCTGCAGCCCTTGCCCCAAATACTGCGACACAAAAGGCAGAAATAATAGCTTTAGCCCGAGCGTTGGAACTAGCTAAAGTCAAGCAGATTTATGTCTGGACGGACTCCAAATACACTTTTGGGGTAGTCCATGCCCATGGGGCGATACGGAAAGAAAGGGGACTCCTGTCCACCCAAGGGAAACATATAAAACATGCTGAAGAAATTCTCAGGCTCCTGGAAGCAGTGCAGCTACCCGAAAAAGTGGCTGTCATGCATTGCAAGGCTCATCGGAAAGGAAACACCGCGCAGGAATGGGACAATGCTATGGATCGGAAGCCAGAAGAGCGGCTGAGAGGGGCGAATTGGAGGTGCGGTCTTTGGTCCCAGATGGTAAAATACAAACTGATTGTGGACCCAGGTATTCCAAAGAGGATCGAAAATCAGTTGAAGATTTAGGTGCAGAAATAGAGAAGGGTGGGTGGGCAAAGACTCCGCGAGGCAGAATAATAATTCCATTTGCATTATTGTGGGCCGTGGTTATGGCAGAACACAGAAAATCCCACTGGGGAGCTGAAGCATTGTGTAAGTACTTGAGTCAGCGTACGGCTGCCCGGAGCCTCTACACCACCGTTACACGGGTGACACAGCACTGTGAACCATGTTTGCAGAACCCAAAGCCCGACTCAGACAAATGGGGAAAGGAAACCATCAAGGGCAGCTGTGGCCAATTGATTTCTCAGAACTCCCAAGAAAAGGGGGGTGGCGATATCCGCTGGTCCTGACGGACACCTTTTCAGGCTGGCCAGAAGGATTCCCCTGCCAAACCAATAAAGCCAGGGAGGTAACTAAAGCACTGCTACAAGAAATTGTACCAAGATTCGGGATTCCTGCAACAATCTCCTCAGATAGAGGACCACATTTTATTGCAAAAATTGTCCAACAAGTTGGTAAGCTCTTAGGAATAGATTGGCAGTTACATACCTCATACAGGCCACGAGCAAGTGGTCAAGTGGAAAAGATGAATCACTTAATTAAGTTACAGATTGTAAAACTAGGGCAGGAGGCCGGATTATCTTGGCCCCAATCTTTACCTTTGGCACTCCTAAGGATCTGAATGAAGCCCAGAACTGAAGAAGGGTTGAGTCCTTCTGAAATATTGTATGGGAGGCCCTATATCATACAGGCAGGAATATCAACTCAGAGTGGAGATGAAACGTTATCTGATTATGTGATAAGTTTGCAGAAACAACTTCAAGAGGTAGAGAAACTGGTCTTAGGAACCAGAGCCCGAGGTCTTGATAGGCCGGTGCATGATGTTAAACCTGGCGATTATGTGTGTGTTAAGTCCTTTGCAGACTCACCTTTGGAACCAAAGTGGGAAGGCCCATTCCAGGTGCTGCTGACATCCCATACAGCGATCAAGATTAAAGAACAGATCTCATGGGTGCATCGCACCAGAGAGAAGAAAGCTCCTAAGCCACGATGGGAATCTTCGGGATCTGTGGGACCATTAAAGCTTCGCATCCAAAAACGATGACGTGCGTTCTCATGACTCTGCTGAACTGTAACTTAGTGAGTGCTTGGGAATGGCCTTGGACAAGTGCTCATTTTGGGTATACAGGAAGTGAGGGAAAAGATCTGAAAGGGATGAATTTGGCAACTGTTGTAGTGTATAATGACAACATGACACTGCAGCCAGCTGGAGAAGAAAGCATAGGTTCAGTCTATACCTGGATGGTTGAAGAAGGAAAGGAGGCTCAGATAGGTTGTAGACTCCTCAATGTCAGTAATCCACCTCCTCTCTTAACTCAGATTACGGTCAGGAACTCCCGCAGCTGGGAACTGGGATTCGAGGTAGGTGAAATGGCATGCAGAGGAAAGCAGATTTGTTGGTATCCCTTCAGTGTAACTCAAACAGTGTCTATTGTATGTTTGGGGGCAACTCAAAAGGAGAAGCAAGCTTTATCTTTCAGATTTCGGTTAGAGACACCGAAAAGGACCACTGCTCCTCCTACTTACACTGCTTTGACTCAGGCTACTGAAGCAAGTTCTGCAGAGCCCCAGCAGTTGGAACTATGCGTGTATCCAACAGGGCCATGTGCAATTAAATATGTCGGCCAACAACAGGTAACAGTTAATCCAACGTGGTCTCCTCTTAAACAAGTTGAACTACCGGTGCAGAACAATATCTCCACTGTTCAACCGGCCTGCACACCATTTCTGAAATGACATGGGTATATGAGAGAACCCAGGTGAGAACAAAGAGAGATTTGACTGGTGCACTGGGAACAGGACCGGAGTTGTGAACAGTATAGATCCTGAGATAATAAAGAGCAAACTCGCCACGGCTACCGGTGACTTGAACAAAATGCAAAACCCTTTAAGATCTTCTCCCCTCACTTCAGGAAACAGCCAACGGCTTATGGCAAATGCATGACCACAATGGGAAGAGCTTAGCGAAAAGGATGGGATGTGTTTGTTTGAGGACTCGCTGTGATCCTGTACGAGTTGATGACCTAATAGTGGACACGAGTAACCATTCAAATATTTGCATCTGTAATTTGTTAGTCTCACAGGATGTGATTTTAATTATACTGCTCCTGCCATCACCTATCAGTTGATACGCCCTACTCATTAATTGATTCAAGATTGGCAGCCCACCCCTATTGGAATGACTCTTGCTCTGGTGAGGGAACTTCTGCATCCTGAGAATTTAGAGAGACTGATAAAGCAAGTCCAGGAAAGTGGCTGAAATACTTTAATTACCATCCAACACGATGCAGAAAGAATACACCAAATAATGGAACGAGTGAAGTCAGACAGAGAGCACTGTCGATTTCCAGATCATCTCTGGATCTCGGTGTCTCTGGATCTCCAGATCATCTCTGGATCTCGGTACCTCTGGATCTCCAGATCATCTCTGGATCTCGCTACCTCTGGATCTCCAGATCATCTCTGGATCGATCTCCAGATCACCTCAGGATCTCTGCGTGCATCCACGTCCACAGAGGGCAGGGCTCTGCCCAGCCTTCCCTCCGCTGCGGAGCTCTGCGTGGGGCTGTGAGGGGAGAGAAGGGTCCCTGCGGGTCCCACACCTCTCTGCTGGCCCCCCAGGCGCAGCCCCAGCGACGCTGGCTGGTGCTGGTGCCTGTGTCATAGTTTGGCCCCGATCGGGACCAGACTACGCAGTCACTTGCTCACTCCCCCCACCCTCCCAGAGAACAGGGAGAGATTATATAAGGAAAACGGCTCGAGGTTTGAGATAAGGACGGGGAGAAATCCTTAAAGTTACCGTCACGGGCAAAACAGACTCGACTTGGGGAAAACTATTCATTTATTTCTAAAATTAGCAGGAGAATGAGACAGGGAACAAGATAACCTCCCCCCACCCCTCCCTCTTCCCGGGCTTAACATTATCTCTACTACCTTCCCCTCCCGAGCGGCACAGGGGGAAGAGGGAATGGGGGTCACGGTCAGTTCATTACGTGTTGTTTCATGCTGCTGCTTCATCATCAGGAGAACTCCTCCTCGCATTCCTCCCCTGCTCCAGCGTGGGGTCCCTCCCACGGGCCACAGTCCTTTGTGGAACTGCTCCGGCGTGGGTCATCTCTTCCACGGGGTGCAGTCCCTCTAGAACAGCTGTCCCAGCGGGGCCTCCACGGGCCACAGCCTCCTTCAGGCCTCCACCTGCTCCGGCGTGGGGTCCTCCATGGGCTGCAGGTGGATCTCTGCCCCTCCGTGGACCTCCATGGGCTGCAGGGGGACAACCTGCTCCTCCGGGGGCCTCCACGGGCTGCAGGGGGACAACCTGCTCCTCCAGGGGCCTCCACGGGCTGCAGGGGGACAACCTGCTCCTCCAGGGGCCTCCACGGGCTGCAGGGGAATTCTGGGCAGGAGCTGCATTCCTGCTCCCCCTCCTTCTGCACTGACCTTGGCGTCTGCAGCCGTTCCTCTCACAAGAAATCCTTCACAGCAGGCTGGCAGCCGCCTCTCAGGGTCTCTTCACATCTCATCTCCTCTCCACTTCTCCGCCCGGCGGGAGGCCAGAGGGTGAGGGCTGCAAGGCCCGCAAGGCCTGCGCCTCCCCCTCTCTGCCCCCTTCTCAGCTGCTTCACATCTTCGCTCCCTTTTTTTTCTTTTTTTTTTTTTTTTTTTCTGTTTTCCCCTTCTTAAATACGTTATCGCAGAGGCGTTATCAGGGAACATTCTGCTACCAATCGGCTCGGCCTTGGCCAGCAGCGGGTCTGCCCCAGGCCCGGCTGAGTCCACTGAACAAAGGGGAGCGACTTCTAGCAGTTTCCTACAGAAGCTGCCACCTTAGGCCCCCGTCACCAAACAAAACCACAACCCAGTGCCGCAGCCCTCCCCGGGGCAGCGAGGCCCTGGGACCCCCCAGCCCCCAGGCAGGAGAGGGAGGCCGCGTGCTCCGAGGTTTATTTCCCGTTTGTTGGATTTCTGGGGTGCAGGGTGCGGTGGAGGGAGGTGGGCGCGCGCCTTTGCGCAGCCATCCGTGGGGCTGGGACCTCTCAGCCCTTCAGCCCCGGCTGGGGCAGGGGTCCTGCTGTGGAGCTCCCACCCTGCAGCTCCGTGGGGGCCCGGGGGCCACTCAGGATGAGCCGCCCTCATGGGGTCCCTACAGCCACCGCCATCTTGGGGGGGGTCATGCGCAGGGGGGGGGCAGGGGGGCCGAGGGTCCGCAGGGCTGTCAGACGGCTTTGCCCAGCACCAGCACGCTCATGAGGAAGACCATGAGGAAGAAGACCCACATGAAGAAGCGATCCATCACCTTGGCCACTTTCTTCCACTCGCCGTTCCGGCGCTGGGCAGCTCGGTGCCGCCGGAAGCAGCCAGCGATGTAGTCGACGTTCCTCAGCAGGCCGTCGTGATGGCACAGGCAGCGGTCCCGGGGGCAGCCCCCCACCTCCGCCCCCATCTCCCCTTCCCTGGGGCTCCTCCCTGGCACGCCGGCGTCGCTCCTGCCTGCCCGCCTGCCCAGCGCCCGCCGGGGGCTCTTGCAGCTCTCGCCCACCTCGTAGACGCAGCAGAGCCGGGCCATGTGGTGCAGGATGAGGCGCCTGGCCCAGGCAGGCACGGGCCGGGCCCCTGGCCCGCAGTGGTGGACGTTCATGATGAAGATGGTCAGCGCGGTGGAGGCCGTGATCATCGTCATGGTGGCGATGTAGTACTTCCCTGTGTGGGACACGCGCGGTGATGCTGTGGCCAAGGGGCCAAGAGACCTGCGCCCCCCTCCCCACACAGCAGCCCCCCCAGCATGGGTGATGCCCATCACCCCAGCACAGACGCCCTGGTCCCACGGGAGGGCCCTGGGCACGCTGGAGGCTCACCGATGAGCGGGACGCTCTCGGAGGGCGGCATGCTCTCTGCCACCAGCAGCTGGAAGACAGTGAGGGCCAGCAGCACCGTCACCCCCAGCGAGACCTTCTCCCCCGAGTCAGCCGGCAGGTAGAAGCCAAGGGGCGCCAGGAAGGAGACCATGAGGCAGGGCAGGAGCAGGTTGAAGATGTAGAAGGAGGCGCGGCGGCGGAGGAGCAGCGTGTAGGTGATGTCAGGGTAGGGCTCGGAGCAGCAGCCGTAGGTGATGACGTTCCTCGTGGCCGGCATCCCCAGCACCTCCCACTCCACGTTCTCCACAAAGTCCGTCAGGTCCCCGGTCTCCAGGCGGTTGTGGAGGTCGATCTGGTTCCCGTTGTAGGTCCAGGAGCCGAAGGTGAGGCGGCACCGCTGCCCGTCGAAGGGGAAGTAGGAGACGTCCACCTTGCAGGAGCTCTTGGTGATGGCGGGTGAGTCCCACGTGATGTGCCCGTCGGAGCGCAGCACCACGTTGGTCTCCATCGAGCCACCGAAGCGGTCGTCGGCGCTGGGGGAGGGACGTCCGTGGAGCCAGGACGGCCCCAAGCCCCAAGCGGGGCAAGGGTCTGCGGGACTGGGGCCGAGCGCCTGCCCCCAGCGCCGCGTCCCCCCCCCCGCGTCACCCTGTCCCCCAAAGAGGGGGCTCGGTGCCCCGGCCACCCCCGCGGTGGCACGTCCGCACCGGCAAGTCAGTGCCGGCTCCCCCCGCGCCCCCCAGCCCCCTGTCACCCAGTTGTGGTGACTGTCTCCCTGCGCCACCCACACCGGGACCCCCCCAGCTCTCACCCCTCGCGCAGCCCCCCCCGCCCCAGCCTGAGCCCCCGTCCCGGCTCCGGGAGCAGCGCGGGGCGCGGGGGCGGCCCGGCACCCACTTGTTGTAGAGGATGATGTCGGGCCGCCAGACGTAGCTGCTGGGGACGCGGATGCTGTCGATGCCGTCGTAGGCGTCCTGGTCCCAGCTGAGGTGGGCGTCCCGCCAGGCCTGGCGCACCCACAGGTAGGAGGTCAGGACCTGGTTCCTCTCGTCCTGCCGGGGGGAGGCGGTGGGCTCAGCGGGCACCGGGGATGGACACGGTGCCGCCTGCCCCCCCCCGGGCCCCCAGCCCGGTGCCTCTTGCACGGGTCCGGAACTGCTTCCCAAGGGAGTTGTGCTGGGTTTGGGGGGGGGGGGGGGGAGGGTAGGGAGGTTTGAAGTTGTCCAAGCTCATCTGGGGGGGGCTGTGCTGGTTTAGGGAGCGCTGAGCCGTCTGGGGGCAGCTGAGTGGGTTTTGAGGGGCCTGGGCTGGTTTCGAGGGGTGGGCAGCAGCTGCGGGTCGAGCGGGGGGGGGCGCAGAGCCCCGCTGACGGGCGGCCAGGAGCGCGGCGGGTCGGGCCCGCTGTGGCCGGGCTGCGGGAGCGCTCACCATGTCGATGATTTGGGAGAGGGTGACCTGCAGCGTGACGTTCAGCGCCCGGTCCGTGTCCTCCGCGGGGCGCAGGGCGCTGGAGTAGTTGGCGAAGAGGTCGTGGAGCAGCTTGTAGGCGACCCTGCCCCGAGCCCCCCGGCAGCCTGCGGGGACCCACAGCGGGGCTGGGCTGCGGCCGGACCCCTCCCCGGGGGCGCCCAGGACCCGGCCGCAGGGACCCGCCGGCAGCTGAGCGAGGCGCCGGGACCCCCCAGCCCCCCGTCCCGCTGACCGCCGAGCCCCCCCCAGGGATTCCCACTGCTGCTCGTGGGAAAAGGGGAACCCTCTCCCCGCACCCGGCGCCGGGTGGGGGTCAGCGCCCCCCGCCCCCCCGCCGCTTACCCAGGGCCAGGAGGCAGCCGGCGAGGCAGAGGGCGACGAGCGGGCGAGCTGCGGGCTCCATCCTGCGCGCGGGTCCTGGGGGACACGGGGCGGGGGGGGAGCAGGCGGCGGGGTGACGTCAGGGCTGCGGGACGGCCCCCCCGGGACCGGCAGCCTCGTGGCGGGGTAACGGGGAGGCCCCGCCTGGGACCGGGCAGGGCGCCGGGACGGGGCGCGGGTGCAGCTCCGCTTTCGGGGCGAGCCCGGGTGCTGAGCCGCTGCCGGCAGCGCCGCGGTGCCCACCGGCTGCCCGGGCCCGGGCGAGGCTGCGCCCACCGGCACCCCGCGCCATCGCCGCCCACGGCGGGCAGCCCCCGGCTCTGCCCGGCAGCCCGGGGCCAGGCCCGTGGTGGCGGGGGCCACGCGGGGGGCTGCGGGGCGCAGGGACGAGGGGGCTCCTCGCTGCGCTCCGGGCCGGCAGCTCCGCGCGCTGGAACCCACCCGGTCGGGGCGGCCCCGGCCCGCGGGGCTGCAGCGGTGGGGGTCGCTCCCCGCAGTCCCGGCCCAGAGCGAAGCGGAGAAGGAAGGCCCGGGGCCGAAGGGAGACGTGTCCTCGCCCGCAGCCGGGCCCCGGCCGAGTTCGGGGCCTGAAGCCCCCCGGGGCCGGGGCAGCGGGCGGAGGGGGGAGCGGGGGCGGCGGCGGCGGAGCCCGGGGCACAGGGACCGCCTGTGCTCCGCTCTCCGTGATCGAGGAGGAGGGGGAAGATGGTTCCCGTCCGGTGAGAACGCAGTCCCCGGAGTTACGGGCTGTGAGCCAGGACACAAAGCGGCCCGTGGCAGAGGTCCCGGTCGCAGGGGTGCCGGAGCCGCCCCCCAGCCCCGGCCGACGCCGCTGCCCCGGCGCCTCGCTGGCAGCCGGCCCGTGCCGGTCCCCGGCGGCAGATGCCAGGCAGCGCGCCGCTCGGCTCAGGGCTGGGGGTTTTGTTTCCAGGCGGTGAATTATTCATCCCCCGCCCGACATCCCGGCCGCGCTCCTCCGCCGCCCGGGGCAGCCGCCCGGCAGCAGCCGGGGTGCGGAGGCAATTAGGATAATGGGGGAGGCGCGGCCGGACTGGCCCGGCTCCCCGCGCGGTGTCACGTTTACGGTGCGGCCGGGCCGCCGTCCCGCGGGGCCGGGAGACGCTGCTCGCTCGGCGCTTCGTGCCCGAGAGCTGGCACCGGCAGCGGCGCCCCCGGCCCCGGCGGATGAAGACGATCACGGTGGGCACCGGGCACCACCTCAGCTCGGGAGGCAGGCTTTGTGCCCAGCCGAGGGTGGATACCTAAATTTAACCCCTTTGGGGCGCGCACACGCGGTTTTCAGCCTGCAACGAGCCTGTTGCACGGGCAAACACCCCGCTCCGTTTGCCGTGCAGCTGGAGCCCGGCCCTTCCCTCCCCCTTTCCAGAAATCCCGCTCCCGGGCGAGGCCGTTTCCCTGCTCAGCGCCGTCCGGCCTCCTCCAGCCCCGCTCTCCGTCACAGCCCTGCGAAGGCTGCGATGCTCACCCGCCCGTCGCTCCCCTCACCCTCCTCAGGGACAGGGGTGACTTTTTCTGTACTCGAACCCGTCCCGCTTTCCTCCAAGGCTTCCGGATCGCCACGACCGTTCACGAGCGGCCCCGCAGCCCTCGGGCTGAAACGGAAATCTTCCTTAAAAAGCAAAGGAACCGGTGGGAATACTATAAACATTTTATTGTTTTCAAAAAGACAGGAAAATAATCTAGATCATTTATTTATAGTTTTTTTTTTTTAATAAAAACCTTTACACAATCCTCATGCATAAAGACCTTCGGTGAGCCACGCAGAGCAGCGCAGGGGGCTGGCGGGCGCCGGCGGGGAGCAGCGGGTGGCTGCGGCAGGAGGTGCTGCGGCAGTAACCCTGCCGGCGGAGCAGGCCCATCGACAGCTTTTGTTTTGTTTTGTTTTGTTTTTTCTTCTTCCAAAAATAGTCGGTTTCTAAACACAGGAGGAGTAAAGCCTGCACAGAGCAGAGCGCAGCACGGGCGGCGGGTGGCTTGCGGGACGCTGACGCTGGACGGCGGCTGCGCTCGACGTGACCCAGCTACACAGACACAGAGGGGAGGGCGCGCGAGGGGCGGCCGGGCGGCTCTGCTCCGGGGGCAGGTGGCCTCCGCGGCAGTTTGGCCATTTGCCCCCTCCCAGCAGAAGCCTGGAGTCCTGGAAGGGCTTTAGGGCACGCGGGACCCAGGAGTCGGCCGTCCTCGGCGGGCGGCGCGGCGCAGAGCGCCCCGTAAGGCACGAGCACGGGTGCCACCTCCCCTTCTCCTGGGGCAGGGACGTCGTTGGCTTTGCTTTCGGAGCGGGAGGAGGGAGAAACGAGAGAAACGACATGCTCACGGGTCTCCAACGTAACACGAGGGCGCAGGCAAAGACACTTCTGAACCGCAGTTTCTTCTCCCCCACCCGCCCCCCGAGCAAGCTTGGAACGTCAAGCCTCCGCCGTCAGTCCAGGCGCCAGCTGGCAGCCGTTTGCCTGCCCACGGAAAACTGTCCCAGAACTTGCTTCACCGTCCTCTGCGCCGCAGCGAAAGGAGGGAAAAGGATCTGCCAGACGAAGCCCACACCGTGCCCCCCTCCACAGGCACAACCTGCAGCCAGGTTCGGCAAAAGGTGCTTTATTGGGTCTGGGACAACGTCGTCTGGTGAGGGTGCCAGCCAGCCAGGTCCCGCCGGTCTCGATGCTGCCCCAGGTGACACGCGTTCCTGCGTCAGCCCAACAGACCACCGCCATTTCACACCTCTGCGGAAAACCCTGCGCGGCTGGAGAGGCCGTCCGCCCTCAGAGCAAGGGTAAGGGTCAACAAAGGGTAGAACTGTCCGTCTGCGGAAGGGACCGCGATCCCTCAGTGAGTCACCACCGTCAGCTCCTGCAGGTAGGACTGCGTGAGGCCGCGGAGCTCCTCCAAGGCGTAGTCCTCCGGCATCGGCAGCCGTCCCATGTGGGGGGCCAGCAGGCGAAGCGGGACGCGCTGCGTGTCCGGCGTCGGGTCGGAGACGGGCTCTGGGGCGTGCTGCAGGCTGAGGACCGCCCGCAGCAGGTTAGCGACGCGCTTGGCCATATCTGGAAAGAGCAGGAAGAGGCGTTTCCGCATGCTGCGCGCCACGCTCCGGCGCGGGAGCTGGCGCCCGAGCACTCGGAGCTGACCCTGCGGAGCGGGGAACCCGAGCAGCGATCCGGCAGGACGCTCTGGAGCAAAGGCACCTGGCCGGCTGGTGGAGCCGCGCCCTGGTGGGACCTGGCCTTTCTGGGCTCCGGCGGCGGATCTCCTCGCTCCACACACACCTTCTCCATCAGTTCAACAACAATTCAGCCTTGCTCCTTAGCCCCGTTTCCCGCGTGCGCGCTCGTGCTGTGCGGCACCGTAAAACCACGCGTGCACGCGACGCCTTGCCGCTCGCCAGGAGACGGCGCTAAGAGACGGGACACGGGATGCCACGTCAGCCGCCCACAGCTCCCGAAGGGAGGCCCAACGGCTGCGCGTACGGTGGCTGCTGGAGCGACAGGGCCCACCTCACCCTCCAGCGCCTCCTCCTCAGCCCGCGCATGGGGACGATGCGCCCGCAGCCCGGGCGCCAGCCCGTCTGGGCCAGTTGTAAACCGGCTTTCCCAGCGGGCTGCTGGCCGTCGATGTCACCGTACCCGACTGAGCCAGGCGGTCCTTGGCGGCGTGGCACTGGATCAGCTCTATCCTGTTGCACAGCGACGTCACTTTGGTGTGCAGCCACTCCAGCTCGTAGGTGGGACAGTCCAGCTGCAAGCACACGAGAGCCGCCCGCCCGGTCACCCAACGCCGGCGCCGCGCCCACGCTGCCCCCTCACCAACCCACGGCTACCCCACAGGGGGCACCGCGCCAAACCCTGCCTGCGGTCAGCAGCTGAACGGGGGGAAACGGGAGGCCCAGAGCCAAATTAGAGGGGACTGACACGCAGCCACCCCGCTCGCTGCTGCTTCTGCTCCTCCTCTCACTTGTCGCAGTGTCACGCTCCGCAGAGCACGTCTGCAGGGCAGCACCCGCATTTTGGACAGCATCGACCCCATCCGTACTTTTGGGGATGCAAACATTCTGTTTGGGAGCGGCTGCAGAGGTGGAACAGCGCTGACCGGCCGGTAAGAGGTTATTCTAAAAGCCAGGCTCTGCAGGAGCTTCCGAACGGCAGGGAAACCAAAACCCAGCTGGTTGTGTCTGTTACCTGTTGAATTCTGTCCAGCATCTCGATAACACGGATGTAATCCAGGTAGACCAGCCCTGCGTTCTCCCAGTCCTGGATGAGCGCACTACGCTCCGGAAGGGCAAGGTCCTCCAGGAATCCTTTCAGGTACTTGTAGTTCTCGTTAATGATGGCATCTGAAGGGAACACGCAGGTCAGTAACAGAGCAGAAGGGTTTACTGCGAGTCACCGACTGCTACGGCAGCTGACGGACTGCACTCCCAGTTGTGTAACTCTCTCCGGCCGCTCCCTGCGAACCCTGCTGCTAGGACCACGACCTGCCCCTTCCTGTTACTGAACCAGTGGCTTCTGTTCCCAGGGCACCCGCGCGCTCTTCAAAAGACAGAATGAAAACAAGTTAGGAGAGCAGGCTGACCTGAGGCTAAGTGCCTGACGACCAGCTTGTGACACTGGTTCCAGTGCCCGGCCTTGAACAGGAAGAGGGCTTCTTTGTGCTTGTCGCCCTCCATCCTGGCTCGAACCGCCTTTGCCTCATGAATCCACTCCGCGGGCACGCAGAGCCTCTGCGTTAGAAACGCCTCCTTGGCCCAGGACTCCGGCGTCTCGGAGAGGACGCAGTGCCGGTTTAAGAGTTCGCGCACTGCCTTCTCCCGGATGCTGGGGAGAGAGGAGAAGGCGTTACTCCGGCGAGCAATCCCTCGTACCGCTCCGTCAAAGATGCGCTCAGTAGAAGCGGCCGAGGCCTGACCGAGCAGCGGTGAGCTGCAGGATACCTCCTGGTGATGGCACCAGCGTAACAGAGAGCGAGAGTCGGCCTCGCCGGGCCCTGAACAGTCGGACACAGGATATCAAGCAAAGCTCTAAAATCAGCTGAATTACTTCAGTACAGGCTAACCACCAAAAACCATCGCCAGCGTTCTGTAACACCTTCAACGTTGTAAGCGTAGAACCACCCCAGAATGACGCAGGCCCCTGCAGGTAACACACGGGCTCTATTTGAGGTTACCGGCTGGAACCAAGCTCTGCTGCAAGGTACCGGTGGTGCCTGTAAACCTCAGCAGCAAGGGACGGCTTTGCAGAAAAGCGGTGCTATAACACGCTCAAGAGAGGTGTTTGTTAAGCAGGTGTTTTACAATGCAAGCAAAACGCATCCTGGCGATTCCCAAACTCTCCTCTCGAGCACCCGTGGCCCAAGGGAACCGTGCCAACATTTTGCGTTAGCGCTGCTTCCGGGACGGGTTCTCGCCCATCGTCAGCTCGCTGAGCCACAGCCCGGCTACACAGCCCTAGGACATCAAAGGGACTCCGCGATCGGCTTCCGTAGCACGGCTCAGGAGCTGCAGGCACCACAACACAACGCTATTAAACATCGCGCAAGGGTCTGACGAGGCAGAATTATTCACACCGCTCTCTAATCCCAGCACGCAGTTTTTACAAGGGCCATGAAGTTCTCCAGCTGCGCAGTTGCAGTTCAACGTGAGAAGCCGTGCTAATTACAGTATACGCAGCAGTCTCCAACACAGGCAGTGCATTCTTTTCAAGGTTAAAAAAAAATAAATTAAAAAAAAGTCTTCCACTCACTGCGTGTCAGGCTCGTGCAGCAGCACAAAGACAGCCCACTCCCAAAGCCCCTCGCTCTCCAGCTGGGCCGCGTAGCTCGCGTTCAGCACCCCCCAGCCCTGCCTGAAGAGATGGGTGTAGTGCAGGGCGCGGAGCACTTCCCACAGGTGCCAGCTGAGGCGATAGTCCAGAGGGTCCGACGTGACGCTCCTGGGATCCAGCAGCTGGTCGAGGTCGTAGTGCCTGCGGGGAAAGCATTTGCCACAGAAATAGCTACTGGTGTCCACATAGCCCCACCAGAAACCAGTGCTACTTGGTTCCTTCCCTTCACCCACTGCCAATTATTCTGTACGTGATTTACATGGGTGTGGGGTTCATTTTTTTTTTTTTTTAAGTAAAAAAGAAAGATAGGTGCAACTGTTCAAATCCTTTTTGCTCTTTTGACTCTGCATCAGACTGTCACAACCTTTCCTTTGCATGTGCTCCTCCTGCAGATTTCTCAGTGCCTTCAAAAAAGGCAACTACAGGGAAGCATGATTACTGCGCTCTTCAGACACAGAACACATGAAAAAAACCCCAGAAACGTGCTCCAAAGCTGAAGTTCCATCGTACGAGCACCAGCAGTGACAGCGTCACCACGTTCTGAGAGCGTACCAAGGCAGATTCCTGACGGCTGTCAGCGGTTCAGCAACCGCCAAAGCGGATTTCACAGCCCTGGTTCGGGAATTCAGGAAAGTCACTGGCCGATCAAGGTTCCTCTGAAGAGCTGCTGAGCTCTTTACCCACCTACCTGTCACTGTAGAGCTTTAACAGATGGAAACAGACGTCTCTCAGAGGTCTTCCTGCATTATCGTCCTCTTCAATTACACAGCCAGAACCTTCCAGGTAGGGAGGCAGAGGACAGCAGGCGTACTTCTCACCCTCGGGTGTGTTCTGGAGAAACAGTTCAACAGTCAGTTTAGAGACAGCACCCCGAACAAAGCTGCCCTCTGAATCCCACGCAGCGCAGCAGGCTCGCGCGCGCGCCTTCTGCGTCAAAGCACAAGGTGCGCTCGCTGCCCCGCAGCTAAAACTCACACAGCAACTATACTGACACGAGGCTGAACAGGAACACCCAGCCCCAAAATGCTCTGGCAGGACTCCCTTCATCTCGCACCGAGCTCTCAGAAGCCGCTGCGTGGAGGTACAGCCAGCTCTCACACACACCTGCACTCTGACTGATTTTAGAGCTGGAAAAACCTATGACTTGACGGACTGAAAGACGAGGCATCCCTGCAAGCTTCCTCTCCCTCCGTGATGAAGCAGAGCCTGGACAGCTCAGCAAGCGGCACCGAGCTCGTCCTGCGTCGACCAGACCAGTTTTAGAGGGCACTAACCAGACGAGTGTGTCTCACACCACCTAACCAGGGTCACCAAAGCCCTCCTGGCACTTTCAGTGCTGCCAAGAGCACTAGAGCTGGGTTTGGAAGAGCGCTCCACCTTGGTTTCCCGTTTTCCCTCCCACGTGCAGTCTGGGAAACGACTGTTTCCCACCTTTCTGTAGCCACCTCTCCTCCCCATCACCGGGCTGCGGTGAGAGCACCCCCACGTTCTACGCCAGCAGCGCTGTCTCAAGTTCAGGTGATGACAAAACTAAAACCCGGTGCTTTGAAGGGATGAACGCGCTGCACTGACAGCAAAGGTCACTGACTCTTCCTGCAGCATTAGGCGAGCAGCGATTACGAGTGCGCAGAGGCACGCAGATCAAGGGCTGAGCTACCTGTGGTTAAATCATTAAACACCTTCTCAACAGAACCCTTTGTGGTCCTGCACACAGCCCGACAGCTCTCCGGCAACAAACAAGGCTTTGCATAATGCATGCAGCCGCGCACCGCCTGCAGACAGCTTCCACGTCTGCCGCAGGACCAGCGCGCGGAGCAGGGCGTACGGGCTGGCAAAGGCTGTTTCAGATGTCAGGAGCGTGAATCGGCACATCAGGAGACCTGACTGGAACCTAGCTCACACGGCCTTCCTGCTGCTGGCCACCACCCGGCTTCCCGATTCCGTCCCGCTGTCAAACAACGGGAACACTCAATCCCTAGGAGACGTGCTCCAGACAGCTCACTACTGAGCACCCTAAGGAGCGGGTCCCGAGCTTCTCGCACGACTGGAATTACCAGCAGGTTCAGCCCCAGTACTTTATCCCCATTTCGGTGGGGAAGCTGGGGAAGGAATGTTCCCGTCAAAGGCAACTGCTGCAAAAACTCAGCATTAAAGCGGTGACGGAACGCGACGCTGTGACAACTGGAATAACGAACCCATCGCAATTCCGTACTCGGCACCTGCGCAGCGACACCTGACTGCCGGCAGAGGTCCGAGCGCAGTGGCAGACAGTGGCAGCGAGCAAGATCTCCGTTTACCCAGGCGTGGCCCACGTACCTGAAACGCTGACTCGTACACGGCAAGCGCCCTGGAAATAGAGGCTGTTGGGGGAAGCAGGTACCAGAGGTGGACAGCCACGCAGCGCTTCCAGTCCAGCAGTGAGCACACATTGACACTTATTCTCTCCGATAACTGCCACACCTGAAGACACAAATGGCTAAGTTTAGTCAAACTTACCTCACGACGGTCGGTACCTACCGGGCATGCAGCACTAAGAGGTTGCATTGGGGAAAAAAAACCAAAACAACAAAACAACAAAAAACCAACCCATCACCACCTTCTACTCCTGTCCTGCTGCGTGCCACACGTTACGGTTGAGCGCTACAGCTCAGACATCCTGCTGTCAGGAAGGGGGAGTCAAGTCAGTGACAAAAAAGCCCGGTAAGGGAACTTACAGGCTTTCCTGCCAGCAGGGCGAAGATGCGCAGTCTCTCCTCCTGGATGAAGCAGTCTGCCTGCAGCCGGTGCCAGTCCACCAGCTGCATGGTGAGGAGGTCCCGCACGGGCTGGCTGCCGGCCAGCTGGGAGAGGAGCAGCGCAAGCCTGTGGTCGCCTGGAGCGGGAGACAACAGCACATCAGGCAAATCCTCCCGCCTCCCGGGGCCACAGCTAGCCGTCTGTGAAGTGTGGGCACTCTGATCAGCCTACAGCTGCAAGATTTCTTATGAAATAAACCACTCCATAAACACCTCCCAGAACGGGGGCGTGCGTGAGAAGACAAAGGAATGGGAAGGACAGATTCCCCCCGCAAAGGAAGCAAATGAATGGAGAAGTTTCAAGATTTGAGTTGACATGAAAGACCAAATGAAACTAGCCTTTAGGCTCTGAAAACATAAGTTTTTAAAACAAATGCTTAATGCTTAAGAGAAGCTCAATTTAAAATAACAGTAGTTAAAAACACCTTTCAAAGGAGATGCTACGCAAAACACCAGTTCCGAATGCAATACCACACCACTTCCTAGCTGCAGGCCGGCCGAGGCCAGCCAGCGCAAAGAGCACCAGGTGCTCGCGCAGCAAGCGGACAGAGCAGCTCCCACCTCCACGGCTGTCCAGCGTGGGAGAGCTCTGTACCCAGAGCGGCCGGTTACTATCGGCTCTCAAAGTTTCCCTTCTCTATGCGCCTCCCTCCCTCCTCCCCCCAAAAAGCTGAGACATGCGAGCACCCTACCTGACTGCTGTGCCAGCCTGCAGGCTTCACCGATTCTCTTCCCAGTAAGGCAGCTGAACACAGCCTCTACGGGATTCCCGTGTCGGGACAGAGAGACCTCCTCCTCGATTCGCCCCGCAGCAGTCTCCGACAGCCAGCGAGAGAAGGCCTTCCTGCGCTCCAGGGCTAGGACGTACTCACTGGGTTCCTCCAAGCTGGCCTCCAGCTCCTTCAGGTTCCCCCAGATCGCTTCGCATAAAGTCCACGTCAAGCACCAGTGCTTCACAACAGCTGTCAGGACAGTTACCCAGTCAGCAGGAGTAACAGCGTACAGGAGAGTGTTTAGAGGGCTCGGGTAGGATTATGAGCATAACCTCACAGGAGATGTCAGAGGACATCCTGCTCTTACAAGTCAATGCAGGAAGTCAGCCAGCTCCCCAAACTGACCAACCACCTTTACGCTTTCGGAAACAACGCTGAGGTACAGGCAATTTTTCTGTTTTATTCCCATTTCACGGCTCTGATGCAACTGAAATTAATCTGAGCTGAACAGTTTTCCAGACTCACTATCACCACTGGGAAAAGAATGACTCCACACTCACCTTCTGTCACAGCAGGGTCCTCGGAGGCCCCCCTGACCCAGTCAGCGTAGTCGTGGATGGCAGAAACGCCCGGGTTGGGCGCTAGAAGGGGACAGCGTTCATCCATGTGGACGGTGCTGTGTTTCAGCTTTATCTCCAGAGGGATGAGATACAGCTGTTTGTCTCTGTCCAGCTTCCGCTGCTCTAAGCTCAGCTTCTCCACATGAACCTTGAAAGAGGATTCCGAGAGCCTGGAGGAAAAAAAGAAGACAAAACCACATAGCAACGTTCTGAATTGTCTTCCATGCAAGTGAACTGCAGCCACCAGGGAGCAGCTGCGCTGTGCAGCTCGTCCTCATTTTAAGACAAAGACAGTAAGGCATGGTCCAAGCTCAACAGCTAGGCGTGAAGAACCTGGTTACAGTCTGGGATGCAGAACCAGACTTTGACAAATAAACCTCGCTGAACTGGGTGCTTCCAGCACTCAGAAGGCCATCACCCCAGTGCATTTTGTGAGCACACCTCATTCTGCCAGCAAATCAGATAGGCTGGAGAACATCAACCGAACAAGCTTCTGTGAAGACTTACATGGTAGAACGCCTAGCTACACTCCAGGCAAGTTTAGGTGTGGAGTCACCCAGCCCAGGAAAGGTCTCTACGCTGCTTTATATACAAGCAGAACTGAAGGCATCTGAGAATTCAGAAGCTAAACAAGAAAATTCTTAGGAAATGCAGATCCTCAGGGAGAATCAACAGCAGGTTAAAGGCTCCCGGACAACAATTTTGAACTTTCTCTCTTTAACCTTTTGGTGGATGATGGTGCTGTTTACTTGTTAAAAAAATAACTCCGACTACAATATTCCAGGTCTTTGAGATACAGATTTTTGTCAAGTAGCAACCTGAAGGAATCTCCATAGCTAACGCGATCTTGCACCACTTCTGCACACCAGGACGAGTATGAAGCTGAATTTCAAAAAGGTACTGACCTACAATCAAGATTCTTTCCAATATGAAGAGAGTGTGTCAGAACCATACTGAGAGTGCTGCCAGAACTACTACTCACGATTTTGGAGCAATGGGAGTTGGCAGGAATCCGTACTCCACGGACTCACACTGAAGATCTTCCATTTCACTTGATGCACTCAACTGATCTCCACAGTTGACAAGTGTCCAGTTGGGTCCCCAACCAACACGAAACGAGCGCCCCATGAAGAGTGCCATGTCCATCAGCAGCTTCCCTTTTCCGTAGGTGACGGACTTTTCCAGAGGTACAAGCCCCTGCTGCCTGCGGACACCGACTGTCTTCATCTGTACCTCAGGGACTGATGGTGGCACAGAGAACGCAGACGCTAACGGAGAAGTCGCTGACCAAAGGGCAACAGAAGGGGGACTGCTCAAAGTCCTTGGTCCCTTGAAATCCTGCAGAGCTGCACTTGGTGGCTGGAAAAGCACGTTGGCAAATTTGGACTGCAGCAGGCCACCAACTAGAGGGAGGAAGGAAGAAGAAGGTTTAAGTGAACGGGGTCCTCGCTTTCCAGCGGGACACTGCTGATGTTTTAAAGGCGTTTCAGCTCGAGCAGCCAGCGAAAGCATTCGCCATGGTCTGTGATGGTAACGCACAGCTAAGCAGGGTTATTCCCAGTACTGGGAACCGCAGAACCCAGCCGGTTTGCACCACCCAGTGACGTTACACCAAGAGCAGTACACATACAGTCTCACCCCCAAATCCAGAGTTTCCAAAGAAGTCACGAATTTAGCAGATCTTGTCACAGTCAGGCCACTAGAACAGAAGCCGCTCACAGGGAAAGCAGACCGACTGCTGCCAACAGGAGCAGGGCCACAGCTGTCTCCACAGAACATCTCAGGTCCGCCCATTCACAATCACAGAAATTTAAAATCTAAATCAGGAAGCAACTCCATGCTTGTTATGAGAGGAATTACTCCTACGGAGATCACCAGTCAGCGGATGCACGGGGCGTAAACAGGAAGGTACTTGGTAGCAGAGGAGCTGCAGGGGTGCTCTCTGCGAGAAGCAGCCCTGGGCTGGACAGAGCTGAGCCCATCAGGGCAGTCTGTGCCACCTCTGAACCAAACCAGCAATGCCAGCGGTGCCCCTGAGAACTTAAAAAGGGCAGAAACTGCCACGCAGGCAGAAAAGGGAAAGCGCAAACAGCAGTGTGAGCAGCAGGTCAAGAGAAAGGGGAGGGGAAGAGGTGCTCCAGCACCCGAGCAGGTATTTTCCCTGCAGCCCTCAGGAGACGACTCACACTGGAGCAGGCAAAAAGCGTGAGGAAGCAGAGTGGCGGAGAGGAACCGCTGTGGACTGACTGCAGCTCCCTGCTCCCCACCCCTGCTGCCCCGCCGGCGTGGGGAGGAGTAGGGGAGTCAGCAATGAAGGAGGGAAGTTGGGTCTGGGAAACGGGGGGGCAGGGTAGCAAAGTGTTTTCTTTTCTCTTTGTTTTGCTGGTGACAGTAACTGATAAGCAGACTTGACTTGAGTAAAATTAATTTATTGCCAGTTAAAACAGGTTTGGGTAGCAAGAAAACCTCCCTGCTTTTATCTCACCCCATTTTTTACCCAATTTTCTCGCCCCATCCTGCTGAGGATGGGCAGCGAGAGCGTGGCTGGTGGGCTAACCCACCGCAGCACACCGTATTTCAGTCAGGGTCGGGCTTTGGCCTGTTAACGTGACAATTAAACTCTCCTTCACGCGGATGTGGTTTCTCACAATACCTGAGTATCTTTTCTGTCCCTGTGATTTTGAAATAGGGAGCCTCGGCGAGCAGATCTCTTGAGAAGTATCCATTTTGGCAGGCTGCTTCCCAGGACAGTGGTCCAGGATCAAATCCAGATCATCTTCATCAGCAAGCAAGGAGGCTTTCATGATCTAAAACGGTGACAATTCATGGCTGCGCGTCAGCAACCCCTCTCTCGGCAGCAGCTAGCTGATCTCATCAGCTCCCTTCCCAACCCAAAGAGCTCCCAGCTGTTGCACATGACCAACACACCCCTGGCACCAATATTTCAAGTAACAGCGAAGGCACACAGGTCAGCAGCACTGAGAGCAAGCCTGTCAGCTGACCATAAACTTTTACAAACTATCAGTTAAGTCAGTGGCACAGTACTCGTTGGGATGGCTGTGAAGCCCTAAAATAATCATGTTTTCTTAGATCTTCGCTCTATCTACTTGCTTTTCAGTAAGTAATAACTCCAGGACTATTCTTTCCTTACAAGCTAAAATCCCAGGCAGAAGCCCACAAGTGTGCAGGTACTATCCTTCCACCAAACAAATAAAAACACTCACACCAAAACCCAAATCAAGACCAGTTATCCCATTACCTTGTTTTCCTCACACTGGACCCAAGGCAGGCCTGCCTAGGTACTGTCTAGCTGCTCACATTGCCTACAGCTCAGGATTCTGAAACGGGAATTCTCGCTTTGGGGCGATTTTCATTTCTGCATCACGCTATCCATGCCATAGAGGTTTACCACAGAAACACAGAGGTCTCGCGCTCAAGTTTTAATGGCACTAGAGGCGTGCTGTAGTTCCTTCCACGCCGGTATACACACACACTCGGGGGAGCAAACCGAGAAGTGAGCGACAGCTATCGCCATGTCCTCTTTCAGAGAGGGGACGCCGTGAGGCACTCACCTGCAAGACGTGGGGGTTAATGCCCAGGGCTGACGCGATGTGGGTCGAAGCAGGCACTGCCTCCTGCTCTTCTAGCATGTTGTCTTCTGCAAGGGACTCCTGGGGAGGCTCCTGCGTGATGTCTGCCATATCGCTGTCCAGTTCCACAACCCGGCCCAGCTGCTCCACTTCGGGGGGCTGCGGACACAGGCAGAGGCCACGTCAGACAACGACAGACTGCAATGGTTTGCAGAGAGAGCGTTTAACAGTTTCACCAATCACCTGCAAGCGAAGCGCGGTACTCCCTTGCTTGGGTCAAGCCTCCGCATTAACTTTAGAGACGGATACATAACCTGTTCCCATTTCTTCAGCGTTGTAACGTACAGCGCAAGTTAAAGTGAAGGAGAAGTCACAGTTCAGTGATGTCCTCCTGCGGTTACCAAGTTCTGCCATTCCGTTGAAGAAACTATTCTGCTTTCATTTTTCATGTCACCAACAAACGGGAAGAGAGCATGCATCCCGCCTTCCCCCGCTTCTCCCTCAAAATGCTATCCCGCAAAGAAAAGGTTCTCGTGCCTCAGTTCAACCCGGGACGGTCCAGGTGACCGAGCAATGAGCTTAGCAGCAGTGATTCTCCAGCACGGCTGTGTGGTGTCACTGGTGGCCGATGAGCAGATGAGACACTGCAATACCTGCTTTGTTTCCCCAGCTGGGATGTAGTACAAGTTAAAAGTAGAGTTGATATTCCACAAAGAACTTAACAGAAGTTTTAGCTGGACAGGAACCCCTTCAAGATGGTGTAAGACTGGGTCACAAAGTACGTGTGCACACACGTATGAAATCCTTTTTTGTTAAAAAAAAATTTTAAACCAGGACACAACTGTCATTGGACTGGAAAGTGGTGGGGTCTCTCCAATGATATGCTACTTATCACTAGCACATTAACAGCTAAAAAGTTATATCTAACAGTTCTCTTCCCATCTGGAGCTGAACTTCTCATCTCTACTGCCAGTCCAAGGCAGGAGGAAGAATCAGACTTATGATTTTTCTGAAGGCAATCACGTGCATCACCTTTGTGATGAGCCTGAAGTGACCTCTACGCACCTTCAACTGCTTAAGACAACCTGGACTTGCACCCCAGCCGGAACGAACAACGAGCAGACACCAGAAATTAACTCTGACGCTGTCGGCACCTCGACTTCTGCCCAGCTTGCTGACCGTGGGGATGCAGTGAGACCCCGAGCCGGCACCAAACCGCAGAGTGTGACAGAGCCCTGCAAGCCATTCAGCTGTCTGGCAGCCCTGCTACCAGGACCTGTCTGACAGGACAGAAACCCCTGGAGAACACCGCTCACTGCTGATGGTGCAGCTAACAGGCCAGCCTGAAGAAGAACCTGGCCCAGCAGTAACCAGCCTGCGCCACGTTAGCTGACTGGCCTTCAGGTGGCTCCTGACGGGCTCCAACCCCAAACCTGGGCTCCAGAGCACTGGTTCTGCTCCAGTCTAACCACTCCTGTCGCTTGGACACGAGCGTCCTGTGAAAGATTCATCCTTCCAGCTCACTTGGTTTCCAGAAGGTACAGACCGCTGGAGCAACGCTCTGGAACAATGTTTATGAGTAAGGAAACCACGGCAGACAGCGCAGGGGAAATCGCGCTAGGGAGCTGAAGAGCACATTCAAACAGCTGCTTCCCAGCTCATTAGAATCAGCCAAGAAACGCGATGAAGGTGATCAGATGAGGCAGATAAAATGAGCCAGGGGGTCTGTAAAGATAGAACTCAATGGCAGACACGGAAGAGCCCTAGCCTGTGGTATCCGAGTATGCGAAACAGATTTACAAGTCAAAAATGTGGTTACAAACACAAAAGTTTTGCCGCTCCCTTCATTGTGCTTTAATGCAGCCAGGTCCCTGGTGTAACTATTTCCTGCGGCCATCGAAACATTAATAAATTCATTAACATTCAAGTCAGTGAGGGAAGAAAATACCCCCAAGTCTGGATCCTAAATGCTTCCAAGAGACCAAAGGACAATATTTTCAGACGCTCCACACACCAAGAGGCTGGCAAGTTTTTAAGCCATACTAGGAGTTTCTAAGAGGTTCGGGAAATGAAGCTAGATGTTTTCCCCTATTTTCAGAAACGAAAACCTTCGTTAATGGTATGCGAGTCAAAGAGGTTAATTAACCAGGACAAGTTTTTGCTAAGCACATTTGAATCTGTAAGACAGGCCTGAATAAATCACACGTATCCCCAGCACTCCCGACTGCTTAAAACATCAGCTCTGACCCCCTTAGCCCCAAGCAGCAGCAGGGAGGAAAATGGAAAGGCGGTACGCACAGGCAAGTCTGTCAGCCAGCCACGTGTCCCTCTCAAATAGAATGCAGACACTTCAGGAACGTACTTTACGAGAGCAGGGTGAACGAGCAGGTTTTAATTAGCCGGCGAGCCAGGAGGAGCCCTGAAGCAGCAGCTGTACACTACTCTGGGATTCTGTGACGCCAGGACCCGTACCAGAGGTGGCGGCTCACCTGCTCTGTCACTACAGCCGTGTGTTCTCAAAGAGCAGACTGCGCCGTTAGTGGCGAAGAGGACTCCCGCCGCGGGGATCCTGAAACGCACCAGCACGGGCTGTACTGAGGGGTCTGAACCGCTGCCACCAGACCTTTCGTTCTGCGCCCCCTAACCCGCACGGAGACCTACAGCAGCAGAGCGGGAGCGGCTCAGGCGTTTCTACAGAAGTTACAACTAGATCAGAGACTATTAAAGCAATTCCCAGTTGATTTAATGTTCTCCTACCACAAAAGCAAACAAATCGTTCTTTTGCACAAGCAGTGTCAAAGTGTGATTTCTTATGTCCCGTGTCCAGAAGGGCTCTGAAGTCAGCCAAAGCCAATGGCAAATGAAGAAAAATGCTGCTAGAATGTCTCCTGGTTCTGAAAGGACTAGGCTTAGTACAGAAAAACCCAAAAAGACAACAGGAAAATGCGTTCCACCTATTTGAGAGTACTGCCTCTTAAGTTGTTTTCCACGCTTTGACTTCAGAGCTGCAGAAATAAAACTGTCCTCCTCCGCTTCGCGGTGAGATGACACACCAACGCTGGCCAGGCGCCAAGCAGCGCCCTGCGCACGATGCATGCCTCAGTGAGCTGCAAGCTCAGAGATCGCCTTTCACTGCGCTCACAGATCACTGAAGGGTGAACCAGAGAGCCCTCTTACGCACCGCAACACCAGCCTCTCTGCGAGCCCCGTCCAGCTCCCGAAGAGCCCCCACTCAGCCTGCCTGCACACCCCAACTGCCTGGTTTTTCACCCGCAACGAAGCAGCTCCTAAGTCAATGACATTTGGAAAATGCAAGACTATCAGCTGCAATTAGACTAACCTTTAAAACCATGTAAAAAGGATTTTTAAAAATGAAATTACCGTTAGATCGTAAGAGGTTACGCTACCTTCCCTAAGTAAGACAGAGGCAAACCACTGAGGATGTTTTGCAGAGCTCTAGAAGCACTCACATCCATCCCAAATACATTTAAAAACCCAGCATGTAACCAGACTTAAAGTAATTTTTAATAAAAATAGAGCACATTCTTAAAATGTAAAGCATACAGTCTTGCATACTAAATGATGGCAAAGGCAAATTAATGCACAGTATCATTCTCAAAGCACCAGCACACGGCACTATAATTGTATAGCTTATAGCCAATATTCACAAAAAGAAGTTTTCTTCCCTAAGTGGTGCAAATAGGCCAGACTCAGGCTAGAGCAGAATCTGAACGCGAAACAAGAGTTTAAAGCCTTCCCATCCCCACGAATCCTAGTATGAAGTGTCAAGTGTCTTAATGAAAAAGAACACGCAAGCACTCATCGAGAGGTCAGAAGAGCTAACTGAGTTTGTGCAAGGTTTCGCTCTTCGGTTTGCAGGCTACTTGCTACTTCAACAATCCCTCCCCAGGCAGCATTTGTCCTTCACATTTCGTTTTATTAATTCCCTTCTAGTCACTGTCCTCCTTCTACCTGAGACGGAGGCGTTGGCTTGCCATTTAGGGTCATTTGCTGGGGCAGCAGGTGCCCTGGGGGTGGCGCAGGTGCAGTTTTTAACTTCTTTGTGTCCACTTTTGAAGGATGCTCTTCCTCCTCCTCATCCGAATCTTGCAAGCCATACTTGGAGAAGTGTGCCACCTGTGTGATGAGAGGGCAAACGTCATATCATGGGAGAGAGATTTCACACACCCACTTCTGAAAGGCCTGGACGATGAGCTGGCATTACTGCCCACCTCACGCAGCGGCCGGGACACCTGGAACAGATTCAGCGTTTGTACAGACCAAGAACAGCTGCTGTACGCAGTTCTGAAGCCAGAGAAGTTTGGATCAGCTTGGCGAGGGCCGTCTGCACTACAGCTGAAGGATTTGAGGCAGTTTACAGGAATTTAGCAAAGTTTTGGAATTTTAAGTTCTCAGGAGATTCTGACTTCAGCCTACTTCCAATACTCGTGTAAATCACTTTACAGCTAGAACAAAGACGTCACCTTGAACACCCAGGAGCCGGTCTCTGGGCGGTATTCCTTGAACCGAGCGCCCTGCTTCCGAGACACAGACTCCAGTCTGCCCTCGTAATTCATCTCTGCCAGTCGCTCAGGGCTCTTTATCAGGCAACGAGAGGTTTTATCCGTGGGCCAGACTCCATCCAAGGTGACTTCAGCTCGTCTGTTGAAGACAGACAGAAGGGTAAGAGACTACGGGGTTCTGGGGTGAAGCTATGTACACGCGCAGGAGCCGAGAACCGAGCTTGCAGGCTCAGACCAGCTTTTAACCCAACTTCTGGTTCAGAAACTGTCAGGTATCTAGCAACCACACAGCACTGCAGCCTGAACACACAGCTCGCTCGGACTTCTTGGCAGCTGCTGACAGTAGGCTGTCAGTATTACAAAAAACGTCCTGACTAGCCACTACCCCCACGCAGCCACATTTAACAGTTACCTGTTTAAGCCTTCACCGATCGGTGGTTTTCTTTCATCATCAGGGTAAACGATAACTTCTTTTCTACGGATATGTACAATGTCATCCAGATTTAGGTTAGTTAGATTTACTTCTCCTTCAAAGTAAATTGATCCATAGCCTGCAAAACAAACCGAAACGCCACGATTTGTCCATGAACAGCGGATGCCAGAGAACCTCCTCCTTTCCCTGCCGAACCCCTAGACCTGTCACGTCCCCAGAACAAAGCACAAGTGGCTCCTCCTTCCAGTGTGAAAATACTGACAATATGTTATCAACTTTTTTATAGCCAATCATTTAGCACAGAGAAGCTTTGTGTTACCACTTGGCTATTCATATTGCCAACACAAATACTAAGCGTGCCCTCAGCTTTACAACACATTTAGGAAAAGTATTTTAAAAATAGTATACAGCATGTGATTTTTTTAAAAATAAAAGCAGTAAAGAGTGCAGTTTGGGCTGAAGGCTCTTTGCTAGAGCTCAGTCAGCTCCAAAGCAGGCAGCAGCTAAGATGGAAGCGATGATGATCGGTTTTCCACCAATGCTCCAGCGGGTCTGGGATTTACGAACTTTATCCTGAAGGACAGCAAGCGTCTTAAAAGCTGCAGGCGCTTTTGTTCTTTTCACGTTCAAGCTTTCCAAGTCATCCCACACCACAGGTGGTTAGAGCCGCCGATCTGGACGATCACAAGCCTTTGATGCAAGCGGCTCACAACGCAAGGGCGCTGTTCATAATCCCACCCAGGGCACGGAACTCAGATTCAGGTTCCACAGCTTTAAAATCAACTGGTTCAGCCTTAAGCAACGAGAAAGGCTGCATGTGCTCACCTTTGCGGCCTATGGTGAAGTCTGTCACGATACATTCGTTTCTGTCGTTGGTAAGCCTGCCTAGCTCCTCCATGGACGGGATGGTGTAATAGCCCGCTCTCGTCAGGACAATTCCTGCAACACAGACATCACTGAGAACTCGGCTGACAGCAACTTCTCAACTCTGGCATTTCGAGAGCCTCACTCCACTGCTTTTGCAAGCCTGGACAACTGAAGGTCCAAAATGAACTGAGAATCAGTGTAACAGAGATCAAACCACCTTATTTCCACAGCCTTCACAGCAAATTAAAGACAACTGCTACGCCGGGTTCTTCCAGCCTAGCAACCTGCCATCAGAGATCAGTGGCAGATGTGGAGGCAAAAAGAAAACTGCAAACAAATACAGCAGCACTTGACAGAAACGCTCTTCTAGCTCTAAGAATTTGGGAGCCCAGGCAGCCACTGACCAAGATGCAGCATCTCTTACATGCAGCAGTCTCCAATGCTTTTTCATCTATTAATTTGTCTAATGATCTTTGAAGTTCCACAAAAGCTTTTTGCATCTACAACTTCTTGCCACTGGGGCTTACTAATACATTTCTTCTGACCACGTCACCTGCTGGTTTCATTAGATGCCACACATTACCTGGAAGGACAATCAAGTCTTTTCCTCTTCACCTTCCCCAGACCACTCATGAGCTTAAAAAAACCTAACACACACCCCCACCTCTTCCCCAGCTATAAAGTCCTAGTTAAGGGAAAGGTACTGAAGGTGTCTCATAGTATTTTCACACTTCTCTTTTTCAGTTTTATTACACCCTGAGATTGGAATTGAGAATACTGAAAACACTGGAGGTCTGAAGAAGAGAGGAGGGAAAGGAAAACAGAAAAACCTGGGAGCCTAAATCAGCAAAAGCGAACTTTACTGAAGCGCGGCCGGGAACCACACATCCACTGCCCCCGCACACGGCCTAACCTGCAGGATGCAGATGATGCACGGTTTCAGGCTCGTCCTCACGCTCATCCTGAAGGGAATCGTCATGGAATGAAGCATCTTCACTGCTCCCTTCCAGACCATTTCGCAAGGCCACCCGCATATTCAGAGCCACAATGGTATCATCCACGCTGTTCTGGTGTTTGTGCACGGTGTTCTCCGGGGTCTGCGGGATGGGCTTGGCAATGGGGTTAGTGTAGAACCTAGTCACTTCGTGATGATCCTCCTCCTCCTCTCGCTCTCCATCTTGCCTGTGGTTTTCATCAGGAGGTACCGACAAAAAGAACCTGAAGAAACAAAGAACAAAGTTGAATTCTTCAGTTTTAAAGGACTCACGTCAACACTGAAATCCTAGTGTCTTTTCACACAAAAAGCAAACACGACCACCACACGAAGTGCAGAGTCAGCAGACTGAGGGAAGCAATCATTCCCCTTTACTCCACTCTTGCTAGACCACCTCGGCCATTTTGTGTCTAATCTGGGGCTCCCACTACAAGACAGACACTGCTAAGACCGGGAGAGAGGCACCACGATGGCTGGGGGACTAAGGCATATGCTCTGTGACAAGAGCTCGAGCGAAACTTGTTGCTCAGCCCGGTGAACAGGCTTGCACCAGGGTGTAATAGCAGCCTTCCGACACCCAAGGCTAAATTCAGGCTTTCCACAGATGTGTGGCAGGACAAGAAACAACAGTCAAATTAAAACAAGGACATCAGTGACAGTCAGGCATCGGAACAGGGACTCAGAGAGGCTGCAGAATCTCTCTCCACAGATACTTGAGACCCCCAACTGGACAAAGTCCACAACGACCAGATCTGAATTCAGTGTTGAGACCGCTTGAGGAACAGAGACCTCCCAGGGTCGCCTCCAGCCTCAACAATGCCAGGATTTGTGAACCAGGCTGTTACAGGCCTCTGTGTCCAAAATACACACTGTTTTAAAGTCTTGCAAGCACCATGACCAAATCAAACTTGAGAACAGTGTTGTGGCAGTCACTCCAAAACACCTGCTCCAGAGAGCTGCCTGATGCACCCGGCTGCTGGCAACACAGCTAACAAACGCCCCTGCCCCGTTATCAACTAACGTGGTCAGAAACAAGGCTCCTCGCTTCTATAATCAGTTCTTACTTCCAGCAGCTTTAACTAAAATCTAGATGTTCAGCTGGTCAGGAATTTTTCCAGCCTCTGAGTAAAAGAGAGTTCATCTGAAATACAGCTGCGGATTTTTAGAGGAAGTAGGCATTGAGCCATTTGTGGGAGGAGAGGAAGAGGCAACCCTAGAGATTCCTGACCGGAACACGCAGAAAATACATTATATTGGAGCTTCCTCGCAATCCCCACATTACTGAGGAGGACTAAGCAGAAGGAGAAGATCTTCTCACCTCCGGGTCAGGTTTGTCACTCCCCTCAAGAAATGGCCTAGTTTCTCGCTACAGGGAATGGAGAGAGACACGTCCAGAAAAGAACTCATTCCTCTTTGAACTGCTCATTTTGGAGGGAATGAATCGGAATGTGACCACACAGGAAGAATACAGAGCCAGCTTAGGAGGAAACAGATCTCACAACAGGTCAAGCTGCTTCCAATGAATAGCTAAGACACCATCCCTGAAAATAACTACCCACTCTACTAATAATCATTTAGAGACAGGTACAACAAGTTTGCACTTCTCGTACAAACACCCGCATGACGAACCGACATACCGATCTCCATTCTCTGGATACTCCGATGGAGAAGCCAGGTCTTCATTTTCACGGTTAACAGGCGAGAACAGATTGCTACTGCTGAGATTCTTCAAAACCAACTTTTTGATGCTCTTCCTACAAAAAAAAAAAAAAAAAAACAAACACCAAAGAGAAATTTGGATATATCCACTGCATTAATATCTATTTCACGCTTAACTGCTGTGTTCCAGGGAGTGGGGACCAGCTGGATGAGATCTGCTCCCACACTCCGGACACGTGAACTCTTCCGTAAGAGCAGTGCAGTAGCCGAGATACTAAAACTCTTTTTGGAATTCCGTTCAAGGCTTTGGTTTATGAGTAAGTGTAAAAAGCACAAGTCATTGAAAGCTTCAAACCCAAGTTCAGTAAGTCCCATACGATCAGTTTTACAGAACAGCGCTGTCCAGGAGAAGCACAGAGCCCTGCAGAGAAAGCCTGGCCCACAGACGCAGGTTGTTCTTCGCTACGGGGTCACTTCAGGAGCAAATCAACAGCTGGGCTGGGTTCACTGCCGGCAATCTGAACATCACTGAACATCTACACCAACTACAACTGAAGTCAGAGTATCCCTTCCTTCTGATCTTCTGTTCATTTGGTGTTTTCCAGTAAAACACCGAGTAATTCCACACCCTGCTCTCTCCCTAGAAAGCTAACCGCTTGTTCAGGCTAAATTAAAGACAAACCAAGTTCACTAAAGTTACAAAATGGTTTTCAAAAGCCTGCTATTGCTATTCATATTTGAACCAGGTCACAGAACAGTTGTGGAATTTAGGACTCTATACAGGAGTTCACTTAATCTGATGAGAAGATTCCTGCACCACCTCTTCCCTCCAACACATACAAAGGAAAAACTAACTTTGGCATGAAGGCACCATTGGATAGGGACGGCTCGTCGTCATCAAGACCATCAAAGAGCTGAGATTTAGCAGAGCCAGCCGACTGCAAAGCTTTTGGTCGCACTCTGGTCGCTGGACGAGGAGTCAGTTTGTAGTGGGTGGGTGTCGTTAAGGCCTTCTGGGCTGCTGGGTTAGTTGGTTTCAGCCTCTGAAACAAAAAGATGTAGAATTTGAATTTTCATACCACTTTTTGTATCGCTTTTGGAATCTTCAAAACCTGTGACGGTTTGTGGACAGCGAGAGCGCCTGGCTTTGTTAAGGCTATCCAGTCAAAGATCTTTGAAATGCAAAGGGGAAGCAACCAAAACCAGAGAGCAAAGCTGGCAGACAACAGGACACGGAAAAAACACCAAGGACCAGAAGTCTCCAGTGACTCACTGATGGGCCATTAAGAAAATACAGGCGTAGCTTTGGAGAGGGCAGAGGGGGACAGGCAGAGCACCACCGTCCCCAAACCTCACGTGTGGGGCCCTGCGTGTGTAATTCACCAGCAAGTTTTAAGCTGGACCAGCTCACAAGGAGGAGGTCCTGCCGGGGTTTCGGTGAGGGATCTGTAGTGCAAGGTCCCATGAAATGAGTGAGGGAGCACGTGCAGCGTTTTGCAGTGAGCATTAAGTTGGCCTAGCCTGCTCCGTGGGGCAGGGGAGAGGGCTCGAGATCCGGGCAGGGCTATCGGACGGACAGAGGGGCCACCCTAATGCTCGAGGGATCTGCAAACACGCAGGCGAGTCTGGAGACTGTGAGCATGTGTGCTTTCACCAGGGAACGTCAACCTTCACCAGCCAGAGAGCAGGGAGCGGACTCGGCTGCATACGCTTGTGCTTTATGGGAGCCCTGGCAGTGCTACAGGTGGGTGACCCTGAAGGCAGCGCCTTGCTGCGCAGCCGTGTCAGTGTACTCTGTGCGTGCGCGTCTGGGACGCGCGCTCAGCTTCACAACGGATCGCGCCTACAAACGGGAGAGCCACAGCGACGTCCACCAGCCTGAGAGGAGACACCCTGGGTCTGTGGGTCTAGTGTGCCGCAGGAACCCCCTGGAACCTGCTGAGGTCAGCAGCTGTTTATAACATCCCTTAAAAAGTCTGAAAAGTATTTGTTTTGTTGTCTTTTAAAACAAGCCAACAGGGCAAGAGACTGCCATAGGCAAAGCTCACGGTAACACTAAAAATATTCCAAGCGTAGACAATTACCCATCGTTATCCTCAACGAGCAGCAGCCAGCATAACAAGAACGCCAAAGCCAAGGCTCTGATGCCGTCAGAAGCAGCAAACAAAGCCACAGAACAAGCAGTTTGCATACTGGAGACCATAAAAGCCACTCACCAGTATGAGCATACAGACTGCAACTTATTTTGCAGCTCACTGCGTACTTAAGTGAAGATAGCGAGCACAAAACATAAATTAAAGCCATTTCTAAGCTGGCCCATAAAATGAGTTTCACATTCACATGCACTCACCTCTTCTTTCTTCTTCGGGTCTGACATGGGGTTTCTGAAGAGCGGAGAATCCCCAAAGGGTGAGTAAGTCAAGTTGTTGAGATGCTGCTGAAGGACCGCTTGCTGGGCAGCTGATGCGTTTGGGTCTGTCAGAGCTATAAACACAACATCATTTTTCAGTTTTCACAGTTTTGCTAACAGAACCAAGATAGGCAGAAACGACCACCCTTCCAATCAGACGATCTCAATTCCAATTCCAGAAAAACCAGACCGAATCTCTGCATTCCCAAAGAACAAAACTGCTCTGAGAAAGAACAGCTTACTGTCAGACACAGCCTGCAAGGAAGTCCAGAGGAGACTCTGAGACTACCGGTCCTTCCCAGAGCAAAAGCTGGTTTAGTGGAGCAGACGTTAACCAGCGAGACCCCTCCTCTATGCCGCCCCACCGGGCTCTCCCACAGAAGCAGGCACCTCTGAAGGTCACCTTTTTCCTAGCCCCTGCTCAAGCAGGGTGACCTGTCCCAGTCCTTGGTCACCCTGACAGAGAAAGGTGTTTCCTGGTGCTCAGAGGGGCCCTCCTGTGTTCCAGCACGTGCCCATGGCCTCTGCTCCTGGCACTGGGCATGACTGGGAAGAGCCCAGCTCCCTCCTCTTGGCAGCATCCCTGCAGGCGTTGATGACCATGGATGGGAGCCCCCGAGCCGTCTCTTCTCCAGGCCGAGCAGCCCCAGCCCTCGCAGCCCTTTCTCAAAGCACAGATGCTCCAGTCTCCTCACAGCCCTTCACCGGACTCTCTCCAGTATGTCCACGTGTCTCACACTGGAGAGTCCAGCCCTGGGCACAGCACTCCAGGTGGAGCCTGATCAGTGCTGAGCAGAGGGGAAGGGCCCCCTCCCTCCTCCTAACGCAACCCAAGACACCGCTGGCTGCCTTCGCCACAAGAACATATCGGCTTGTGGTCAGTCTGGTGCTCACCAGGACCCTCCTGGCCTTCTCTGTCAAGCTGCTTTCCAGTTGGGTGGCCCCAGCCTGTGCTGGTGCCTAGAGCTGTTCCTCTCCAGGAGCAGGACTTTGCACATCTTCTTGACCTTCATGAGACTCCTGCCAGCCCATTTCTCCAGCCTGTCCCGGACCACGTGGATGGCAGCATGACCCTCAGGTGAATCAGCCACCACTACTCTTCCTTTCATCACCTACACGCGTACAGAAGCCCCCCCCCCCGTTGCCTTTGGCATTGCTGGCCAGATTCAGCTCCAGTTGTGCTTTGGCTTTGCTAAAGCCATGCCTGCATGCTCGGACGTCATTTCTGGATCCTTCCCAGGCTACCTGCTCCTGCTTCCACCTCCTGGATGCTTCCTTTTTGTGCCTGCACTTTCATAGAATCACAGAATGGTTTGGGTTGGAAGGGACCTTCAAAGCCCACCCAGCCCAACCCCCCTGCCAGGAGCAGGGACATCTCCAACCACATCAGGTTGCTCAGAGCCCCGGCCAACCTGGCCTGGAATGTTTCCAGGGATGGGGCATCCATCGTCTCTCTGGGCAACTTGTGTCCGTGTGCCACCACCTTCAGTGTAAATAATTTCTTCCTTATATCCAGTTCAAGCCTACACTCTTTTAGTTTAAAACGAAAGCCGTGCTGCCTGTCACCAGTCACCTCTATTTCCCATGTGCCTCAGCATGCTTTCCAGCAGGATCTGCTCTGTGATCTTGCCAGGCACAGCGGTGAGGCTGGCAGGTCGGCAGTTCCCAGGAGTCTCCTTTTCACTCAGCCGTGCCGGTCTCTTCCTTCCTTGCCTGCTCTCTTCCACCTGGGGATCGAGAGCTCTTGCGCTCTGTGGAACGCATCCTTAGAGATCCGCCAGCTCTGTTCTGCTCCCCTGTCCCCAAGGGAGTTACCCAGGGGCTCCTACTGACTCACTCCTCGAGCAGCTGGAAGTGTCCTTTCTGAAATTCAAGGTCCTGACTTTACTCTTTGCCTGACCCTCTTCTCCCCAAACTGCCACCTTCCCAGTGCATGAGCAGTGCAGCCCAGGCCGCCACCAGTCAGGACGTCACTGATTAGCTCACTCGCACTGGTGACCAACAGGTCCAGCATGGCGTCCCCTCTGCTCCGGCTGTCTATCGCCAGCTGAAGGAGTTCTCCTCCACGTATTCCAGGAGTCTCCTGGAGTGCCTGCAGCTTGCTGTGCCGCTTTTCCAGCGGATGGGGAGGCTGAAGTTCCCCAGCAGGACAAGAGCCTACGAGTGTGATGCCTCCTGCAGCCTGGCTTTACCTGGAGGTCGTCTTTCATCCACAGGCCTTCTGTCATTCTGCCTGACTTCCTGCTCCTCGGGATGGAACGCTCCTGAGCTTGGAGGAGACGATCCCTGAATATCAACCAGCTTTCTTGGGCCTGTCTTCCCACAACTCATGCCCCAAGTTTAAAACAATTTTCCCAAAATCGCAGCCCCAGGAGGCTCGAGCATCAGGTACGTACGTCATTCGTTTAAAAGGCTCAGAGCTGCCAAACAGGGTGAACGCTGCTGGAAGCGGTAAACATTCTAACTCACAAACAGGAGGCACAAGTGCCTGAATCTAACGACCATTCATTTCGCCAACGGCACAGCATGCCTGCTAGTTAAGTCCCTCCAGCTCTCCTACCTGGAATTACTAAGAAGCTAACGCTACATTTCCCTTATTTTCTGTAAGCACCTACTGTTGCTGCCCCAAATTCAATGATGGGAAATATGTTAGTAATCTTGAAGACGAAGCTCTAAAACAGCCGCAATTATTAGCGATGGTAAGCAGCCTTGAATTACTTAAAATTATACATATAATCAGCACAAAAAAAGAAAGTCATTAACATGGTCTCCACTGCTACTGAGAACAGAAGATGCTCAAACATTTTTTCCCTCCAAAGCATTCAGGTGTAACGTGCTCCTGCGGTCAGGCACATCTGAAACAAGGCAGCAATGAACTCGGGTTAACGTACACTCACCTACAGCAGGCTGGGGGGCTCCAAAGCCCAGCGTAGCTGTTGATGTATTGAATCCTGGTGCTCCAAACGCTCCTGTTCCTAGTGTTCCGCCGAGTTTAGGCTGGGTGTTTCCAAACAGAGACGTCTGTCCTGCCCCTAGAGCTGTGGCGTGAGAGAGGACTGTCATTTACCACAAGACTCTGACAAACTTACAAGCCAATTTATCCCACCACAAAGAATCGATTACTTATTAAACCACCAGAAACATTAAACACGTCCACGAATGCTACAGACGCTCAAGCCTCATATGATCAGACCAGAGGCTCTGAACACAGAGGACACCACCAGTTTCTGGAGCCATTAGCCATGCTGCCCACAATTTCTAGAAGGGCACTTAGCACCGCGTGAGCAAGCTCTGCTTGATTCTGATTTGAGACAGATCCATGGCTTCAAGCTAAAACACCTACAGCCTTTACCACATTCGCGTTCGCAAGCAGCGCCAAGACTGTATTAGCACTGAAGTGAGAACTACGCTTAGGCTGACATGAAATAAGCTGGTAAGCTGCTTACCTGTCCCAAACCCTGTTCCAAGTCCAGTTCCCAGCGTCCCAGTTGCAGGCTTATTTCCAAACAGACTATTTCCAGCAGTGTTGGTACCAAAACCTTCAAGAACAGAAACAGCAGCTCGTTAACCTAACACTATTAGAGATGAAATTAAAACCCATATATTTATATAAATAAGCACCACTGGCTCAAAGACAGCCCTGCCACAGTGAAGGGCAAACGTCACACATCGTTTCCAACAATGGAAGTTAAACTGACAAACAGCAAGAAGGGACTTCAACGAACACAACACTGAAAACCTCAGTACAGAACAATACTGCTTTGCTTCCTTAAGCTTTTCAATTTGTTACAAACTCCAGAGTTTTACTAAGGCCAGAATGGACATGATCATGCCGAATCTGGCACAGAATAAAATGTGTTCGGCTTCCCAGCTGCCCAGAAGGCACAAACCCCACTTCATACTGCTTATACCACACACGCAGTTCTGATTCTCGCCGCCAAAGCAGGTAACAGCTCAGGTTCACACAAGAACACAGTTCAAGGACACATCTCTAACTCAGCCGAGCACAACCCACCAAATCTAACATGAGACAGACTAGCTCTTAAACTGAAGATCACTAAAGCACTCTATGGTTGGTTAGTGTGCAAAGACAGAGTTCAACTAGAAAACTGCAATCATGGACGAACACCCGAAACCCCTTAGAACCAAACTCCGTTGTTCCTACAAATTGTACCGCTGCGAGTAACGCAGACAAGTTAAAAACAGGTCCTACAATCAGTACTGTTCCCCACAAACAACGTCACCACGCGAACTAACGTGGCTGTGAAGATCGCGGAGCACAGTACAAGGGATCTGGAAGCAACTTTCACAAACACCATGATAACAGCTTGCCCAAGGCCGGTCAACACAACAAACCTGTGCTTGCTAAGGTGCTGCCCTGCCAGTCTGAGACCTTGACCGTTTCCTCCCGCTGCACTATGCTGGTAGGCTGGTGTTTTACACTTTATTGCTGATATTAAAATTAAAGAGGACAGATGTCAGAATCTAAACCCACTGCTGCTCACTTTCAGAAATACAGTTTTGTTGCTCTCAGAGTCAAGAAAAAACACTAAAGCAGATCTCAACAGAAGTCTGGCGAAAGAAGAAAGGAAGACCGTCATTTATTTGAACCGTCACTCCACATTTCTCCCGCTTGATCACACGGTCACTCAACGCCAGTCCGCTAACATTAGCGTCAGAGGCCAACATTAACACAAGATCCAGTTCCTCAGGACTTTGATCCTTCACACCGTGAAAGACAACAACGGCTACCAGTTGAACTGGGACTGTTTCCTTTCACTCTCACTCAAGTGTAGGATCACCTTATCCCTGCCATCAAGCCACAGATACCTCTGGATTTACCCTATTTCCTTCAGCATTCCTTTGCAACCACAGCGTGTTTACAGCCTCTTAACAAACCTCTACACTGCACAAATTCCTTGATTTCGGGAGTTTTCCATTCCACCTTCTTGTGAGCACTCACTGAAATAGCAGTTCTTGACTATCTACCTGCTAGAGCCACGGAGTACTACCAGGACAGGTACAAACAGCAGCCAAGATGCTTCCCTGCAGCAGCCTGCACCAGAAGCACGGCTTACCTGAGAATTTTAACACTCATCACCATTTACTACGCGATACGCAGCAGCCAGGTGTGTGGTATATGCAGTACGGCTTTAGGTGACTGGAATCCCCCTTTTTAAATGTGCCAAAACTGGAAGTGTGTGTATTGGTTCCTAAAGTCAGGGTCGGTTTGTTACCAAAGAGCCCGCCGCCTGTGGTTGTACCAAACGAGGGAGCGCTGGTCGTGGTGGTTCCAAATCCAGCAGGCTTGTTACCAAACAGGGTCTGAAAGGAAGCAGACAGGAATTTGGGAACCTGACAGACTGATATTAAAAGAATTGTAGGCAAGAAAGCAGAACTTCACCAAAGGCAACTTAGACCACAGAACCCAGACTCCCAGCAGCGGCGCGCTATTTGCAAGCCCCGTGCACCAGTACACGGCAAGCGCCCTCTGGAAACAGCTATTTCCACTGCATTAAAATCAGAATGGCTAAATGTGACGAATCAGGTTCATTTTCAGTTAAGTCATTATCACAATTTCAACGCCCGTACTTCCAACACTACGCTGAGGCATCCCTAGCAATACACAGGCAGTGAGGTGTGCAGTCTCTCCTGCTGTCTTTTGTCACTCAGGACATCACTCGTTAAACAAAGTCCTTCTGCAACACACATATCATATCCTTCAGTTCACACCAAGCCACGCTATGTTTGCATCTCAGGCATCTTAACTCTTCACGCCACTTTCGTGCCTTAACGCTTTTCATGACTCTAAGCCATTTGGCTTTATTTCCCTTTTTTATTATTACGTTTTTTTATGATTAAGGTGCAGACATACCGAACCGCCAACACCAAATCCTGTGTTCGCTTGTCCAAAAAGACCAGTTCCAGTTCCAAAGCCAGTACCAGCGTTTGTACTGGCAGCTGTTCCGAAAAGGCCTCCAGGCTGCGAGGGCTGGGTTACCCCGAAGAGCCCCTACAAAGAGGAACCAGGTTAAGAAAATGCTGCAACACTCTTCCAAGTCTAGCACTGATGATAACACCAACACACAAAGTCAGTTACTAAAACACTACCCCCTTTGCCGAGGGGAAAGAGATGGGGGAAAAGCATTTCAGAAGCTTTACATTCTCAAAAAAAATTAGTTATGAAAAGGAAATTTGAAAATAATCAACGGATTTATGCTCCAAGTTTAAAAAGATACTGCAATTTCCTCATCACTTTGAGCGAGGGAGATGGAAAAGAACCATTTCACAGGGTTTTCTGGGAGAAGTCACAATATACTCAGAAAGAATTTGGTGTATTTGGAGGCAAAGCCCCTAGCTATGCCACAAGTTACAGCTGTGTAGCGTCTTTCTACCAAATGAGCCCATGAACGCTGCTCGTGAGTCACCAGAAAGTACAGAGTCGTTAATGAATTCCCACATAACGTCAGCAATGGAATTGTACTACCTGCGTGAACATGATCAGAAATACTCTAACTGATAGAGAGCAGACTGCTTAAAGAAGAGAACGAGAAAAGTTATCTGTTAAAAGCTGTGTTGCTGTCCAGTTATCGTGGATGAAAATTTTAACTGGCAAGAAGTTGTTAGTTCAGGCAGCAGCATTCAAAGCTCTGCATCCTACTTTTATGAAGCTGTACTGCAGTTTGAGGAAGATCTGAATCACTGTATCCTAGCTGGAGCAGCTACAGCACAGCTTACACCTCTGAGGGTTCCAACAACTCCTCTTACCATTGTGTTCGTGTTCGGCTGCCCCAGCGTGCTGGTATTCCCAAACGGAAAGCCAGTGTTCTGCGTCGTTGTGGCCTGACCAAACGGTTTGTTAAACAGGCTCGTAGTCTGAGACTGCTGACCAAAAAGCCCCCCTGTTGTTCCTGTTCCAAAGCCAGTCGTACCTACAACGTATAAACACACCGGTTAAAAACCCCTCGAGTATTTCTCCAAACACGCTACATCCCCACACCCACACATTCACACAGGAAAAAAGACGCTCTGGTTCAACGGGACAGCAAAACAGGCAGCGCCATCCACGCAGCACGGGGTCTGCACTCCCATGGAAGTGCTTTGTATCAGATTCCTTCACCAAGCTCTCCTCGGCCTAAAGTCAGCGTGAGCGTAACACCCAAGAGGCACCAGCAAGTTTACCTCACAGAGGGCACCGACCAAAGAGCCACCGGCTTTGATACGGTCAGTTCGTCCTCCGCCGTACACAGACAACTGTGCCACCAGCGCCTGACAAGAGCTCACTGGGAAGACGTGGGCAGCAGCCAGTGCCCTACACAGCGGTTCTGTTCTACAATCCACACGGCTGCTACAGAAACTTCTGCCTGAACTTCAAACTCCTTCTCCCTTTATCTCCCTGAAGGAAAAGGGCTGTTCATGCGTGGTAAAAACGGGACACGCATAGACAAGAGCTTTGCTCCTTCGCACAAGTGCCGCTGCTGTCCCTGCAGAAGGGGGTGCTTTCTTTGGAGGTGACTGCACAGGAAACGCAGGAAGCCCAGCAAAGCCGTGGGGCTGGGCAGTCCCTATATTTTAACGAACCACACCTTCGCGGGGTGCAGAGGAACACGGCCACCTGTATCCTGATCTTTCTCCAGGACAGCAGCTCAGCTCAACCCACGCAGGCCTGAAGCAAGGCCAGAGATCCAGCCCAGCAGAGCCTGTCATTAACAACAGACAATTCTACCCCGAGAGCACCTCTGTTTCTACGGACCGCAGGATTCTGATGTTCTGTTTACAGTCTAATTCCACAAACACAGATGCCTACTTACTTCTAGGTTTGCAGCAGAAGCTAATAACAACAGAACTTGTGTTTGAACTTTTCGGCACAATGTGGCTCACACCAAGTTCAAAGAGGTACACCGATCAGTTAGCACAACCGACCTGCGGCCACCAGACACGCAAGCACTCACGGGAAGTGGTTACTTCACACCTGGCGTTTACTCTTTGACCAGGAATGCCAAAATGGACAGCGTGAAACCAGGACCGCATGACAAGTCCACACCCTCACTCTGCTCTACGGTGGAGAAAAGCACCTGGCGAAGTCTAGTTAGGCTACTCTAAATTAACCCGGCCATACCCAGGGAATGTATGCTCCCTCATCAGCAGAAGTAGAATCTCGACCTCACCACTAACCAAGTGATGCCATCACCCTCCTGATCACTAGCAATATCCTGGGGGTTCTACCTCACATTGTTTTACTCGCCCACTGTCTTCCAGCAACACTTGGGGGACGCAGAGGAAGCCTGCAGTCCCTGAAGAGTAAGTAAGTAGAGATTTCTACGGTACAGAACCTGATTACTGAATGCTGAAACACAACTAGTGAAATTCTGAGCTCACACCAGTGTTTCCTCATCCGTTTTCACGACAGGATTTTACACAGCTTAACAGAGTATTTGCATATCTGGTCACAGTAACGACAGGGGACAGGCCGCACTTACTGGTTCCAAAAGCAGTTTTGTTCTGTCCGTACGAAAAGCCTGTGTTAGTAGTAGAAGAGCCAAAAAGTCCCGTAGCTGCGCTTGATGTGGCAGTAGAAGACCCAAACAAGCCTGCAGTGGCTCCTGCTCCTACAGGATTTGAGGGCCCTTTCCTATTTGCCTGGTAGTCTTCTAAGCGGAGTTCCTAGTAAAGGAAAATCCAGTTCTCTTCACAGGTTCTTTTTACACGGGGTAAGGTTAGAACAGCGTCACTAGCATGTTTACACAGCATTCAGGCCAACTCCAGCATGAAGGTATCAAGAAAAGCCTGTACGCCCACATTTTTAAGAAGGACACCATAAACAGGATCTAAACTTAGATGTACCTCTGCAGCTCACGTCTGGCCTTCAGTTTTACTTCTCAAAGCTTTTTCAGATCTTCTGAGTAGAAGACCCGTTCTGAAGTATCAAGTAACTCAACCTGAATGGCAAGGCTTCAGGGTTACACGTTTGGGAACGGCAGTTTATATTAAACATCTGAGTTTTGTCCAAGATTCTGCCTTTATCTCAGCAGCGCAGCACTGCTCACAGCAGGATCTCGTGCCCTTCTGGTACACGGCAAGATGGAATTTCAGCCCTACAAAAACTGCCGTGTTAAGCATTTAAAAAGAAATGCAACGAACATGGCGATGCGCGAGGTGTTTTCCTCGACAATAGCTCTCTCCTGTGAGCACCGCAGATACTGAAGGCTGTACTCCTGCTAACGAGCACAGAAGATGCTCATCGCAGTCAGAATAAGCGCTAACGAACAGCCAAACAAGACAAGCATGTTTGAACACTCACTGACCTCGAGAGATTTGCTCTCGTACTCCTTCATAGCAGTAATACACTGGTGCTTGGTGTTGATGTTGGTGCTGACTCCGGATTTTACCATGGTATCCGTGCCGGTGGGGGGCTGCAAGAGAAGAGGGCAAGGTTCCAGGTTAACACCCAGACAGATTTTGTCCATGCAGTTAGCACTCTCGGCAGATTCAGCACAGGACGGAAGCAGCGTACCGCTGTCGCCTGTACAGCCCTGGCCTCGCCCAGCGCTGAGGCACGTTCAGTAGCAACGAATTCACCCAGTAACACTCAGAACAACGCAGCGCAATCCAGCTTTCAGTTTCACTTTAACAGTAGTCACGTTTGTGGTACAAAGCCTCTAGCTACGCATGCATCTCCTTATCCCTCATCTTTTAAATTGTACTATGAAAGTATTAACAGCACTCAGACCACTGATCACCACCGCTCTGTCCATGTCCAGAAACACCAGAGTCTCAGTCTGGTAAATCAGCTCAGTCCAGAAATGGAGAGGGCTGAGGTTTGCATGAAGAAGTATCTGGGAAAGAGAACGCCTCTTCCCAGCAGATATCGGTCCCCCCGTCTCCGTGACGGCTTTCTTTCCGAGCCACACTCCACGTTCAACCGCCACAGAACTTTCAAGACATTATTCAACCCTTTATTGCAGGGAAGTCATCCAGAAGGCAGAGGCTATCAGTCTTCACGTTTCTATTTCCAAAGCCAGGCCGATTTATAAGAGAACTGCTTTTATTCTGACCCATTCCAAGACGTCTTTAACCCCTACTGCTGTTGGCACCTAGCACTGACCACCCCGAGTTCTGTGGCACTTCCCCCCTTCCTGAGAAGGCTCGCTTTTAAGAGCTGGTTTAACACAGCTGCAAACCTAGCAAGCCTAGACAGGCCATTACTCCACGCTGTTCGAGAAGTCTGTCAAATTCTGACTAAATTAAAAAAGAAGTCTAGTTCTCTGGAGTTAATTAGACATCCTATTTGCACCGCAACAGTTCCACTACAGGGATGTTTTCCAATCATTTCAGAACACCGCACGCTCCATGCAAACTACTAATTTTTAAATTTCACCTCAGTGACTAAGACAGCAACCAGAAAATTTAATGCTTCCTACAGTAAATAGGCTTGATTAAGAAGGAAAACCAGAACTTACATTAAACTTTATAGTCGTGCCAGTTGGAGCAGCGGTAAAACTAGTTGGGCCAAAAAGAGAGCCAGACGTACTCCCAAAAGGATTGGAAGTGGTGTTAGTGGTTCCAAAGAGACCTCCGCTGCTGGTGCTGGTTCCAAAGTCTTTAAAAAAAAAAAAAAAAAATCAGTACCAAAACAAGTCTTAATTTTAAAACTTAAACCCAAACATTTTACTCAAATTACAAAATAGTTTGGAAATGGAAGAAATCGCTAGGGGAAAAAGTAAATTGCAGCAGGGCTGGAAACTGATAGCCTGCTAATGCAATGTTCTGCTGTAGAAGACTGCGCCTAGCTCACCACCCCAGGAAATACGAGAACAGCCACAGCAGCCAGCTTCATTCCCCTCCTGACAACGCGAACAAAGTTACGTGTATAAAGGGAATCAGTGAGGTTTCTCTTCTCTTTTGAGAGGAGAAACCTGCTTCTGCTTCAGGAGATTACAGTAGAGGGTAAGAGGCACTTTAAGCACTCTAGTGCCAGAAGCAAAACCAACTATAACGGCTCTACAACAGCAGAATAAAAAGCAGAAGTCAAGCAGCACTAAAAGATATTTAAGAACGGAAAATGCCTGTCAACCATCTTTTCTTTAATCAACTTATTTTAAAACTCACGCCTAGAATCGTAGCCACAGATTTTGGAGCTTATCAGGCTCGCTCTTGGCTCCTGTGGAGCACATCATCACATATCCCGCAGGAGAAACACCCACCAAACCCCACACTGACGCTGCTATCAGACCCACGCCCACAGCAGCGTTCTGCGCTCCTCAGTCAAGGAAAACAAGCAACGCTCAAGAGAGATGCGGTAGCTTTACTCACTTCCAAACCCAGCGGGCTTATTCTGCGCGAAGGCATTATTCTGGGAGGAGAAGAGGCCCCCCCCGGTGCTGGTGGTTCCAAACAGGCTATTTGACGTCCCAGTCGACGTTCCAAAGCCAAAGCCAGTGCTCGTGGAGGAGGTGGCCGGCTGATTAAACGTAGTCGAACCAAACAATCCTCCTGAAGACAGAAACAGACTAGTAATCACTTGCAATCACTAATTGCTTGGGGATTTTTTGTTGTTTTGGGGTGGGTTGTTTGGGTTTTTTTTGGAAGAAAGGGGCGGTGTCTGTTTGGCTTGTGTTGTTTCTTTTAGTGATGGTTGCTTGGGGTTATTTTTTTTTTTTTTCTCCTTTTCCTCCCCCTCTCCTTTTTTTTTAGTAACATCTTTCTCTCAGGATCTGCACTACAACCGTAACAGCACAGTACCTGGCTTTGTCTGCGTACTCCCGAAGAGGCCTCCAGTATTATTGTTCGACCCAAAGGCCGATGTTCCGAACGCTCCTCCGCTGGTGGTACCAAAGCCAGCATCTGAAAAGCAGCATTACAGTTTGGCCGAAGCCACATCCTAAACACGCGTACTGGAAACTCAATGCTGTCACTGCCTTTTCAACTTCCCAAAAGAAGCGTGCGTGACTACCTACACACGAGCGCCTGGGGTAGGTGAAGTGGTACAATCAACACTTGCACAGAGCCCCTGAAGCAAAAGGCTACGGCATCTGCGTCAGCCGCTTCTACGGAACGCAAGGACACTCCTCCGCAAGGCCTCCGCCACTTTTTATGGCGCCCGCACGTTGCTCTTCTCGTACTTCGGTTTTGGGGCAATACAAACAGAATGGCTGTTTCCTTCCTCGCAGACAGGGCACACGCGCCAGTTTATACCCACGCACTGCGGTATCTACAACGCGTATCTCCAGAAGACACTCCTCAGATCACGTGCTTTTTCCTTCCAAGTCTTCCCAATGTATTCCAGCCCTGACTGAAACAATCCTTCCCCCTCCCCTGGCAAGACGGCATTTGAGTTTCCGCTCCTTTATAAAAGGAGGTTTCAACGACTGTACACGGAACCCCGGGATCCACCCAGACCAAACGCCTGTTTAGCGGAGAAGCCGAGGGCTCCTCAGCGGATTCACCGCAAAGCGAGCTGGACAGCCCAGCAGCACCAGGAATCGCCATCTGCCAGGAACAAACACCTGAAGTACTGAAGGGGCGGCCGAGAGGAGTTACTCACTTTGTCCAAAAGTTGAGGTTGTCCCAAAGCCGCTGCTGCCTCCAAACGGAGTTCCAAAAGATTTGTTAAACATTTTCAGGATGTATCGGGTTTCTCCCCCAGATCTGGAAAGAAGAAGTCAGCGTTTATTTAAAGCTTACATTGAAAACTCATTTTTCATCGTCCTCATTGCTGACACAAGCAATCAAGCCATAAAACGCACGACAGCAGGTTTACGTCACACCACGCAATTCAGAACCAGAACCCTGAAAGGGACTTGCGGTATCACAAGCAAGCTGCCCTCCACCCTTCATCACAGAGAGATTTTCCGTGCGTCTCACAGACCGAGGAAGCTAATAAACGAAACCGCTCCCTCGATCCACACGTTCTCCGCACAACGCTCAGAACCCCCAGCGCTAACAGCGCTTCCACGTCCCCTTCTGCTACGTTTCATCCTCATCAGGCACCACGAAGCCAGTTTTGCTCCGCCATCCCAACACCCGAAAGGCCACGCCACCGGAACGCTTCCCTAGGAACACGCACAGGGATCCGCGCCGCGCCGCAGCCGTTTCCGTGACGCTCCCAGGATTTTCCATGGCCGATTTTCTGTTAAGCCCTACTCGCCAACTACTTCAAACTAGAGAAGTGGAAACACGCTGCACAAGAATTACAGGAATACACCTGCCATCCGCTTCCCACTTATCGCTCACGGGGCGCACCGGGATTTTCTTAACTCAGCGTTCTAGGAGTTGGCGTTTTTAAATCCTGTCCGGCGAAGTTTTACCCCATCCAGGCAGGGGCCCAGTGCGCCCGTACGACTCCCGCTGTTCAGTGCACAGACACGTTCAGCAACGCCGCCTCGCTCCAGCCTCTTCTCCAAGCACAAACACCGCTACAGCTTTTTCAGTCACGCTCAAATAAAATCCAGGCGGCTCCTTCACCATACGGCAGCCAGAGGAACCGGTAGCTCCACCACTGGAAACCCCAACACTGCCCAGAAAAAGCCTCCCTGTTGGCAGCGTTCGCTACCCCACAGCGGCGCAGCGCTAAGGAGTTCCGAAAACTCCAAGACACGGCCCATACCCAGCATATTCACGAAGCACTGCTCGCTATCGCGGCAGGATAACACCGTCTGACACGAAGACACACCAACTTTCAGCGTTTCAGCATTCTTCAAACTCCGTTTAGCTTTTGCAGCAGGCTCGACATCCAGGACAGCAACAAACTCTCTCAAGTATTCTCCATTTGGTCGCCAACGATTTCAGTTCGCCTCAAACCCCACACCTTTACTGCTGCCCAGCTTTGCCAGCTCCCTGACTCCAACCCTTCTTCTAACCAACGGGAAGCTGCACGTACTCCAGAGCCGAGCCACAAAATCCATCTGCCCACCCATCACGTCGGCAGCATTTGTTCTCCCAGACCCCCGTCCCACCCTCGGGGATCAGCCAAACCTGGACTGGGAGCAGTGGTAGCCACCCCCCACGCCCCCGCAGCCATCCCAGCGCGGCCGGAGACTCGGTGAAGAGCACGTCGGTGTCCGACGCTTACGTTAACGAGGAACCGGAAAGACGTTTTGGGTAGTCTTCGGCTACTCAAAGCAGCAGCAAATCCAGCAGTACGTCCCAATTTTGCGGTGCTAGGAGGCTTCCCACTCACACACGCGTCCTCGCTGACGTCCTCCCGCACAGTAAGAGCGGTCTAAATGGAACGATTCCGGCACAGGAAAGCAAACGCCGATGTGACAAACCGGCGGAGCGCCCTAACCTAGAGCTGCCCGCCACGCCGCGGGACCCTGCCGTGGGCTGCGGGGTGAGGCTGCTCCCCACAACGCATCACAGCCCCTCCTGATGCCCCTCTCCCAAACAGCCCTGCCACGTACCCCCCGCCTGCGCCTGCGCCTCCTCCGTAAGCACACCGCCTCCGTGGCGCCAAGGCTGCTTTTTGTTTTCCAGCAGCACCCGGCCTGGGATAGCGGGACAGAACGCAGAGCCACTGCCCGTTCAGTTCCTCAAGATCCAACCTCGGTGCTCCGGCACGACTCTGCGTGGCCTCCGGGAACGGCCGTCACCCCCTGGCCGCAGGATCTGCTCTCCCTTACGCTACCCCACCCAGCAGGGCACCCGAAACAAACCCTGCCTGTTCTTTAACACCCAGAAAATCAATGTTATCTGTTTGATGCGAACGCACTCCATGAACTCCGGGCACCCACCTCAGCTACGCTCCTCTCTATTTCTACGGGTGATTTTCATCTCGTCTTCCCTAAACAACTCTCCCTGAAGGCCAGACACAAGGGCTGCACGCTGTTTGATCTTCTCACTCTCGACCTTACTTGCAATCCGGAAAGCCTCTCTTCTTCACTGTTGCCCTTATTCACGCCACCGCTTTTTCAAAGCCGGTACGCCGAGGACTGCGTTAAACACCAAACCCTAGTTCAGAACAAATCTGAAGCACAGTTTTCCAAAGCACAGACGAGTCATTAAAAGCCTTCAGCCTCCCCCAGAGCGTGAAGCTTTGCTTTCCTCCGACACCCACCCCTCCTCACCTACCCACCCCCCGCCGAAGCTGAAGCGGGGCGCCGCGGACGCACCAGAGCCCCTGTGACCCGGGCCGGCAGCGCGGGGGGACGCCGCCGCTGGCCGCCTGACGGGTAAGGTGCTGCGAGCGTCAGGCGCGCCGCGGGCTGTGCCGCGGGGCCGCGCAGAGCCCCCGCCCCGGGCGGCCCCGGCGCTGCAGCGGGATTAACGAGACCCGCGCGTTTGCACGAGGTCCGGTCCCGCGCGCCGGACACCGCGGCAGCGGAGCGGGGGGAGGCTGCCGGACAGCGCCCCGCGCCCCCGGGGGAAGGGCTCTCGCTGCGGGCCGCGGCCGGGCCGCTCGCCCAGTAACGCGCCTTCGAACAACGCTCCCGGGCGGCGCCGGACACCCCCCAGCGAAGGCCCCGGCCCCACCGCCCGCCCAGGTTCCACCGGCCGCCCCCGCTCTCCGTACCCCCCCCCCCGGCTACCGGCCCCCCCTCCCCGCCGCAACCCGGCACGAGACACCCGAACTCCCCCAACCGCGGGCGGCACGGCGCCCCCCACCCCGCCCCGGGCGGCCGGCCCGGCCCCCGCGCACCCCCTTCCCCCCGCCGCCGAGCGGTCCCCCCGCGCGGCCCGGCCCGGCCCAACCGCCCGCAGCGGGCCCGGGCGCCCCGGGCCACCGCTCCGGAACAAAGGCCGCGGGACGGCCCGCGCCCGCTGCGCCGCCCAGGGGCGGGCCGGGAGGGGAGGGGAGGGGAGGGCCGGCCCCCCCGCGGTGCTCACCGCCGGTGCCCGGTGCGGGGGTCGCAGGGGGAGCGCGGGCCCGGCCGCCCCTCGCCGCGCCGCTCCCGCCGCCGCCGCCTCACAGGGCAAGGGAAGCTGCGTCACAGCGCGCTCCGCGCGCCTCCCAGCCGCCCCCGCGCGCCGCCGCCCTATTGGCTAGCGACGCCCCCCAGCGCTCTCATTGGCTGCCGCCCTTTGAAGCGAGGCAGCTCTCCCTCTCTCCCCCGGGGACCAGCGAGCGCTTCTCGCTGATTGGGCAACGCGACGCCTGACGTCCTCCGCGCTCTGAGCGCCGATTGGCCCGATGCAGCAGAGGGGGTGGAGCTAACGCTGCGGAAGGGTCCAGAACGCCGGGCCGCAGCGCCTCTCAACATCCGGGGACGTCAGAGGCGGGAACTTCTGCCCCCCGCCGGTCCAATCCGCGCGCTTGACGTACAGCGGTGCAGGGGGCGGGGCTGTGTCTTAAAGGGACCGCGAGGAGGCGCTGAAGGGGGGCGGTAAGGCCGGGCTGGGGCCTGGGGCTTTTCCTGTCGTGGCGGCCGGCCCCCGCCCCCGCTCCCCCGCCCCCGCCCCAGGCCTTGTTCGGGGCCCTGCGGAGCTGCGAGGCCCGGGCCCGGGCCCGGGGCGGGGGAGCGGGGGCGGGGGCCGGGGCCGGCCGCCGCAGGAGGAGGAGGAGGAGGAGGAAGGGGAGGAGGCGGCGTGGTACCGGTACCGGGCCCGGGCCGGGACATGGAGCAGAGCGGAGGAGGCTGAGCAGTGTGGGGGAAGGGTAGGGTGATGGGGGGGGTCTCACAGCACTGGGAGGCCCTGGGGGGAATGGGGAGGGGATTTGGGGGGTGTCAGGGGGGAGCCACAGCACTGAAAAGTCCTGGGGGGAATGGGGAGGGGGTCTCTGGGAGGCCTGGGGGGGGTAGGGGGGGTGTCACAGCACTGGGAGGTCCTGGGGGAAATGGGGGGGGGGGTTTGGGGGGGTGTCAGTGGGGCTCACAGCACGGGGAGGTCCTGGGGGGGATTTGGGGGTACTCAGAGGGGTCTCTAGGGGATCTGGAGTGAATGGGGGGTGGGAACCGCAGCACTGGGAGGTCCTGGGGGGCTGTGGCTCACGCCCAGAGGGGGTCTCGGGGAATATGGGGCGCCCAGGAGCGGGGGGTGGTGCTTTGGAGGTATCGGGTACTTGGAGGGGGGGTCCTGTGGGGTGCTGAGGGGGAGTCTGAGGTGCTGAGTGGGTGATGTTTTGGGGGGGGTCTGGGGGACCTGGGGGGTCTCTGGGGCACGTGGGGTGCCTGGGAAGGGTCTCGCGAGGAGTCTGGGGGGGAGGCCTCTGGTGCGGGGCAGGCTCGGAGCCGTTCGGCGCGCGGTACAAAAGACCGGCTTTTCTGTCTGCTCCGCTTTGGGCCAGACCCGTGTGAGGGGGCTGTTCTGGGGACGGCAGGGACAGCGTGGCCCCCCACCGTGAGGCCGTCCCCCGCGGACATCCCCGTGACACGGTGTGCGGTGCGTCCCCGTGGCTGACGCCCCCGTCGGGGGAGCGTTCCCCTCGTCCCCCCGGCCGGCCCGGGCCTCGCTCTGCGGGAAGCGTGGCTGCCCCGACAGCCCTGCCCTGCCCTGCCCTGCCCTGCCCTTCGGGGGCGTCCCCTCGGCGCTGGGGTCACTGCCGGGGGCGCGTGCCAGAGAGGGGAGCCTGGGCCGGCGCGGGATCCCGCTCCCCCTGCTCCTCAGCTCGCTGCGGCGCCGGCCCCCAGGCGCAGGTACAGCTGCCCTTTCGCTTTGCTCTCGTCCTGCAGGCAAACGCCAGCCCCGCCGCAGCGCAGCCCGGGCGAGGGGCCGAGCTGTGCGTCCCAGCTGTGTGGGGTGCCACGGCGCTGGCGGGGACGTCCCTGCCCTGCGGGGGCTCACGGGGGCGGCCGTGCCGCCCTGGGGCCGTGGCCCAGACACCTGCCCCGGCTGGTAACTGGTTTTTGCGGGGATTGTCTATCAATCGGCCTTGTCCTGGAGCCCGAGCGGTGGGGCAGGGATCCCTAACGGCTGCTCGGAGCAGGGCGTCGCAGCCCCTCGTTTGGGCTGCTTGGTGGCCCCTGTCCCCAGGCGGGGGGGAGCCCACTGGGGTGGGAGAAGTCAGGGCCAGGCGCGGCGGGAGGAGAGCTGGAAGGAAGGCGCGAGCGATGATCGGGTCCGATTTGACGTGATCGGGTCCGATTTGATGTGATCGGGTCCGATTTAACATGATCGGGTCCGATTTAACGTGGCTTTGACCCCGGCGGCCTGGGGGCAGCTGGGCCGCGGCCGAGGACGCGCGGGAAGGTTGGAAAGGGTGAAGAGCCGTGGCTGAGGGCAGGAGAGCCGCCAGCGAGTGCTGGGAGGGAGCTGGGGGAGAGCGCTGGGCCGGAGGCGGGCTGCTGGGCGCGACAGACGGATTGTCTGGGCTTGTCTGGCCTGACGGGCAACGGCTGTGTCGTTGCGCAGGGCCCTGGTCCTGCAGGTAGAATCTTGCCCGTCTTGGGGCTGAGCACCTGACTGGGACGGTGCCGGATGCGGGGCTGCGGCGCGCTCGCAGTGAGGACGGCGCCGGGGGCGGCTGGGGATGCGCCGGGGGAGCCGCAGCTCGCGGCGGGCAGCACGCAGCGCCCTTGCTACGTCAGCGCTGTCCCGTGCAGCGGCTCCCGGCGCGGGCCGGGAATGGTCTGGATAGACGTACCCCGCCGAAAAGAGCTCACGTGCCCTTCCAGGCGGATCGGTCTCGCGGTCCAGAGCAGGGCACAGCCCTGCTCCGCGTGCGCCCCGCTGCCCGCGCGCTCCGCTGCCTGCCGCTCCCCGCCGTGTGCGGCCGCTGCTCCGACCCAGCTTGCTGCTGTACGTGAGCCCGGGGCTTCCTGCGGCTCCGGGACGCTGCTTTCGGCTGCGCGGCCGGTGCCCGCCCTAGGGCTGCGCGGCTGTGGAGGAGGCCGCCTCTGCCCCGGTTCCTCTGCCGGCCGTGCATCTGTGCCCGGGGCTGCCTGGGGCTGCGCTTTGCAGGAGCAGAGGGAATCCCTGTCACATGTCTGCTTGCTTGCTTGTTTTCAGGTCCGTCAAGATGTTACAGGTGCCGCTGCCCCTGGATCGAGATGGGATCCTCTTCCGCCTCCGTTTCACCACGCTGGCCGTCGGGACCGTGTTTTGCCCGCTGTTTGGTTTCCTTTTCTGTGTGATCTGGTCTCTGCTGTTCCACTTCCAGGAGACGACAGCAACCCACTGCGGGGTAAGCGACTCTCGCAGCAAAACGCGAGGTCCTCCAAGGTCGTGGCTGCTTGGCTGGGGCAGCCGGAGGGGTGGCGGGGATCCCCTCTTCTTCCAGGCGTTCCCACCAGACGTGGCACAAGCGCGGATAAGCAGCTGCTTACAGGCTGGGAACAGAGGGCAGGAGTGGGTGGTGATTCTCACACCGGCGGGAGATCACCCCAGGGTTTTTTGGGGTCTGCGTTGTTCCTCGTGCCCGTGTGCAGTGGGGTGACACAGGCTGATGGTGACGCCAAGATCCTGGAGCAGGGTGACGAGGCAGGCTGCCGAGGGGGACGACGGAGCAGTGAAGCGCCAGGGCAGTTTGATTTGGTGAAATAAGGAAAGTGCACAGCCGGCGTGCGGTTCTGCCCCCTCCTCACGGCGTGTGCGTATGGGGCGGGGCAGCAGGGACGCTCGGAGGTGTCGGGCAGCTCCTGCTCCTGGGGTGGTGAAACGAGGGCTCCTCAGCTGCGCGCGGGAGGAGACGATGGCTGAGAGCAGGGAGAGGCGAGGCAGAGACCTCTGAGGTCGTGGCTGGCCTGGAGAGGGCAGGCGGGGGTCCGCTGCACCCCTCTGCCAGCACAAGGAGCAGGGACGTCGTGCGGAGGCGGCAGGTTCAAGAGAACCACAACGGAGCTGGTTCGTCGAGCAGGGACTGGCCGACCTGGGAACGCCTCTCCGCAGGACGCGCTGGGGGCGCACAGTCTGGGTGGGCTCTGGGGATCCCAGCAGGATCCTGGATCATGGATCACCTGGTGCACAGCAGTGCTGGCTGGCTCGGGAAGGCCCCGAGCTGTGAGACTCTGGGGGTTGTTCTGGGGCTGCACTGGTGCTTCTCCTGCTTTTACGTTCCCCCCGAGCACTGTCTTTGCCTGCTGCTCTCTCCCGTAGAGCTGGGCTAACGAAGCCGCGCACCCTCCTCTCCTCTGGCCCCAAACCCGGGGGCAGAGAACACGTGAGGGACCGAGCCTGAGCAAAGGGGAGGGATAACGGTCAAAGGGATAATGCTAAGAAAGCCGAGTGGGACCCTGAGCAGGGCGCCCCGGGGGCTGGCCCAGCAGGGCTGCGAGATGGACTGGGGTTCTGCCACCTTACGTTCCCTGCTTTTGAAATAGGAATAAACTTATTTAGGAAAAAAACCCAGCAGTTTTAGTGTCTTGGACAGTATGTCACGCTCCCTCTGCCTCTCCCCACACCCGCTGTCTCTCTTCCAGGTCCCCAACTACCTCCCCTCCATCAGCGCCGCTATCGGGGGCGAGACCCCCCAGCGGTACGTCTGGCGCCTCTGCATCGGCCTCCACTCTGCTCCCCGCTTCCTGGTGGCCGTGGCCTACTGGAACCACTACCAGAGCTGCCACTGCTCGCACCCGCGCTACCTGCGCCTGTGCCACTTCAACCTGCTGCTCAACCTGCTCGAGAACTTCGCCCTCCTTATTCTGACCTACGTGTCCTCCTCTGAAAACTACGGTAGGTGGCTCCTCCCGCGCTCTGCGCTGGCCGTCGCGCCGGGGGTCTTGCTCGCGCTGCCAAGGCTTTGCAGAGCTCTGCTTCACGCCACTGTTTCGAAAGTAGTCAGTCTGGAGGGAAAAACAGTTTAAAAAAAAAAAAATCTCTTATGTTATAACTGGTGCGTATGGAGCAAAGTTGTGTCCGTAACGTGCAAGTAGCCGTGTTCTTCCTAAAATTCGCGGTTGCTGATAATTGGCCAAAACCGTAGGCTGGGTTTTTGCGTCAAGCCTAGGATCAGACCTTAGTGCTTGTTCCCACTCGTGTGCTGAGGCCACGCTGAGCGCGTCTCACCGCCGCTGAGCAAAGGCTCCGTCCCTGCTCTCCGCTCCGTCCCTGCTCTCCGCTCCGTCTCCGCTGCTGAGCTTTGGCTTTGGCTCCCAGCTGGCTGCCCGCCCGCGCTGCGTTCCAGCTGCCTTTTCAACACCCTTCCACAAACCTGTCTGGGGAAGATTTACTGTGTTGACCTGGGAATAAAAGCAGAATTTTTCAGGTTAAATCGGTGTGTGCAGAATGCGGTCACGGCAGGCTGGGAAGCGCCTTCCTCTGGCGCGGTCTCGTCTGGAGTGAGTTTAAGTGCCGCGATGGTGTCCAGCCGCTGTCCCACCCCGAGACCTGGAGGAGGCAGCGGCGCTGGCTGCGGAGGACGCGGAGCCAGCAGCCAGCACGGTGGTGCTGTTGCAGCGGAAACAAACCCAGCTCTGCTCTGCGACTTGGCGGCAGGAGAGCCCTGTGTCCGCTGGCCTGCGCGCAGCTGGAGGGTGATGGTGGCGGGTGCTGTGCCCGGCTGTGGGACCGCGCTGGAGGGTGCAGTCACAGAGTCTCGCAAAAAGAGAGGCCGGGCCAGAGCTCTGAGCTTTGGAGGGGTGCTGGTGAGGAGAGGTTGACAGAAGAGGGTTTGTTTCCTCACGGCGAGGGAGGCGAGGTGGGGCAGGATGCAGCTGGTGTTGCGCTGGGAGCACCTTCCGACTCGCGGTGGGTGAGGAAAACGCTCTGGAAGGGCAGATGCCGTGGGAATCAGGAAGCCTTGCCACCGCTTAGAGCAGCGAGCTGGAAACGGGCCACGGCCGGCGGAGCCCTCGGGCAGCTGGGACCGTGCCTGCGGGCGCGAGGGGTCCAGCCCCAGTGCGGAGCATCGGGTGGATGGTTTGTGGGGCTCCCTCCAGCCCAGCGCTGCCAGCGCAGCGGGGTGTCGCGCTGGGAGCACGGAGCAGTGCTGCTTCCCTCTCAGAGCGGGTGTTGGGAGGCGTTTGCACACCAACGGGCAGGCTGCTGGGGAAAAACAGCCAGCAGGCGCGTCAGCCCCAGCACCCTTCGGGCTGGCGGGACAGCTGACGGCTCGCTGTGCGCGCCTTGTTCTCCCGCCCCCAGGTGCTTCTTGTCTCTCCGGTGCGGTGGTTATTGCCTTCCCGCCCACCCGCTCGTCGCTCGGGAGCCGTGCCCGGAGCAGGCCGTGCCAGGGCCTGGCGCTGGCACACTGGCTGTCGGTCCGATGAAGCTTCCCACCGTTTGGGTGTTCCCTGGCTTCCGGGCTGCGGCGTCATGAGCAGAGTCCAAGGACCTCCCCGGCGTTCGGGGTGAGGATGGAGCTCCTCCAAAGCGCGCTGTCTGGTCTGAACCCCCGGGCCACGGCAGGGTTAAACAGAAGTTAGCCCCAAGTCCTGTTTGGTGAGTGTCACGGAAGCGTGTGCTCCTCGAGGGGAGCGCAGCACGTGGTGACCTCGAGCTGTAGGGCCAGAGCGGGTTTGGAAACCGCAGAGTTCGGGGAGCTGGGATGGCTGGATGTGCACCTCCAGCTGATGGGGGTCTGTGATCTAGGGGATGTTCCTCTCCAGCTCACCTTCCTTGTCCCCTGCCAGCGCTCCCTGTCCCCCACGGCGAGGCGCCCCGTCACCCCCCCAGCTGCCCCCACCACGGCAGGGGACTGCAGAGCAACCTGCCCACGGGGCTTCTCTGACACGCCGGGGCTGGGAGCGTGCCCTTAGGAATTTGGATGTTCTCTTGGGGTTTGGATGCCCCAAAGTGCGTTGCCACCCGGATGGCTCTGCCTGCGCCCCGTTCCATGGCCAGCGGCTCCGAGGAGACTGAAGTGCGGCAGAGCGGCTGGGCAAAAGCCGCACTGCGAGCTGAGGCTAGCCCAGTTTTCTCAGATCCTTATTGCAGACTAATCTCAGGTTTGTGGGGAAAGTTTCAGACCTCAGCTGCCGTGCTGAGATGAGAACGGGCTCAGGTTAATCCTCTCTGCAGGGCACTGCTCACGCCTTCACCTCTGACGGCTGCTTCGCGTGGCTTTCCTTGCCCTGGAACCGAGCGGGGAAGCAGGGAAGATCATTTCTTACGTTCAGGTGGTGGGGAATCGGCCTGTGGTTCGGTTCCTGGAGAGGAGGCTGGGAAACTCTTTTAAACAGAGGCACTAGTTTGAAAATAACTCGCCTGAAGCTGCATGGGCTTTGTGTGTGGCTTTGGGGTTTCGTGAGCTGCTCCGGCCTAGCGTTGCTCCAGCCTGACCCAAAATCCGTGCCAGTTCAGCGGCACGCGAGGTGGCCTCGGTGATGAGGCTGGTGACGGTTGATGGGCAGGTGGATAACGCAGGAGGCCAGAAGATGCCCCTTTCTGTGTCTGGGACTGGCTTACTCCGCAGAGCCCCGTCCTGTGCCTCAGGTTCCCCATCCCTAGAGCGGCAGTGGGGGTGCTGAGCTGCTCTCCGGGGTTTCTCAGCTTTACAGCCCTGTGCAGCAACGGAGACTGCCAGAGCGGGTGCCAGAGCCCATGAGCGCCCTCCTGGCACCTCTGCGATAAGGCTGCCAGCAACTCTCATCCCCCTGCAGCCCTGGGCTTCTGGGGGGGTGCAAGGCGCACAGGAGCAGCTCTGTTGTTAGAGCCCCCTTCCCCTTCTCTGCGTGGGCGCAGCGGTGCAGAGCCGCGCCGTGCCTGTCTCCTGCAAAGACCTTGGTCCCCAGACCGCTGCTCGTGCTGGTGCGCAGCGTCTCCCGGGTGCTGGGGCTCCCCGCAGGGCCGCGTCCTGCAGAAGGCAGCCCTTCGCCCTCCCCAAGCCTGCCCCGCGTTCCCCTGGTGCTCCTGGCTCAGATTTAACAGGAAACCTGTTGTCTTGTTGATTCAGCGATCCACGAAAATGCCTTCATCGTCTTTATCACGTCGGCTCTGGGCCACATGCTCCTGACGTGCATCCTCTGGAGAATGACTAAGAAACACACAGTAAGTCCCGAGGTACAGAAACTTTCCTTTCTTCTCCGCGTGCGGCGCTGGGTGCTGGGGAGGGGGCTCTCGGCTGGCGGTGGAGGGCTTTGGCTGTCGCTTGCTTGTGACCTAACCCTAAGCGGGTGCTGGAGGAGTTAGCACCGCCGGGTGGAACTGGGAAACGCCATCACCAAGATTTGTGGTTTACCAAGACGAAGTGGGGAGGAATCGTTTAATTTCCTATTTTCTAGTTTTCACTCAGAGCTGGCATTTGAAAACTACCTCATTAGTATCGGCGGGGCGTGGGTTTGCTGACCCCCTCTCCTTGCTGGAGGATGCCTGTTTCTGAGCTGAAATTGGCTTCTCTGTGCTGGGAAACCGGGAATCTGCTGGTCCCACAAACTGGGAGCAGCCGCCAGCAGCGGGCGGCAGGCATGGTGCGATCCTTTCCTCCGGGAATCGCTGCCCTGAGCGCTCCCACCGAGCCAGCTGGCCGCGGGTCTCGCGTGCTGGCCTGCCGCGCCGGCTGGCCGCGGGTCTCGTTCTGGCACCGGCACAGCCGCAGGCGGGCAGGGCGGGACATTCGGCGGTGAAACGCCGTGTGCGAAAGCTGCTTTTGCACGTGCGTGCCTCCTGTACGCTGGGCTCTGCCTGGGTCTCTGGGCTTCCCGGACCTCTCTGTCCTTTTCTCCTGGGGATGCGTCTCGCCCAGCTGATCCCCGCAGCCCCCAGGACGCAGTGGGGAGGGTCCCCGGGGCTCCCTGGCTGTGTTGCCCCAGGAGAGGGATCTCTTTGCAAAGCAGAGACCTTCAGGGGAAGCTGTCGGAGCTGTGTGCCGCCACCCCAGGGCTGGGAGCACGCCTCTCCGAAGGGACGGTGTCCAGGGCAGGGTGGGTGCTGTGCTCGGGGTCCGCCCGGACGCGCTGCCCGCGGAGGAGCAGGACGAGCGCGGTGTGTGGGGTCTGCCCAGCCAGTTACGGAGAGACGGAGAGTGCCTGGCTGAGGCTTTGCTCCATCACGTCTGTTTATTGTCCGCTTCCGGCAATTCACCGAGCCCATCCCCGGGCTGGCTGATTTCAGAGACCTGGAAAAGCAGCTTCCAGCAGTTGTTTGGCTGCAGGGTGCCCTGTGGAAGGGACTTTTGGAGATCCTGGGGTTCCCCTTGCTCGCTGGGAAGCGATCTGCTGTCTCTGGTGATACGGGAGTTCGGCAGTCACTCCTTGGCAGCTTTCCCGTGGCTTCCTTTTTTTGTTTCATCTTTTTTGGCTTGTCTTTTTTGGCCGGAACTCCAAGCCCCTGCCTCTCTTCCCCTCGCACAGCAGTTCCCCGAGCAGCAGTCAGCCCTGGGGAGCGCCGCTCTGCAGGCCTTGCACCTCTGCAGGCTGCGGCGTGGCAGCAAACCCGTGAGTTTTGCTTGCAGCGCGTTAGCAGCGCTGCTAGTCCCGCTCTCAGCTCGCGGGAGCAAAACCAAAACCAGATGCCAGCTGTGAGCTGGGCGCAGCGGCTGTTCCCTGGGCTGAGCTCGGCCCGCGTGCCCCGGCGGCGCTGGGTACGTGTTGCTTCTGCCTGCGGGTTGCCGTCCTCTGCCGCGCCGCCCGCCCGGGCTGCTTCGTTGCTCGCTCCCGCGGAGCTGAGGAGGGCAGGTGCGAGGCGCTGGCATGGCCGTCCAGTGCCTGTCCTGCGTGTCCGCACGTCCACGGCCAGGCCGTGACGTTTGTGTCGGGCACGGGCCCAGGGGCACAGCAAACCTGCCCCCCCCAGTCCCGCGGGACTCGCTTGGGCTGGGGGCTGCTGCACGGTGCCACCACGCAGCATGGCTTCCTTGGAAAGGCCCTGCTGACGGAGGGGAGCCCCCCAAAGCGGGGTGTCACCCCGCAGAGCGAGGGCCCCTTTGGGGCCAGCCCTGACCTGGAGCCAGGCTGTCAGCCCCTGCCCGGGAGCGTGGCGTCCCCTGCGCCGGCTCCCTGCGGGGCTGCGTGTCGGCAGATGGAGCTGTCGCCCGACGGGTGAGTTCCTCCCAAGAGGAAAGCCCTGCGCGGCGGTGGGGCTCTCAGATTGGATGTGCCCGGACGAAGCGGGCCAAGGGCTTCACACGCCGCCGGCCGTGCGCGGCATCCTTTGATAAGCGGGCGCTGGCCCTTATCGTCGCCCTGCAGATCTGCCCTGTCCCTCCCTCGGCGTCCCGTGATGTGCCGCTTGGGCTCCGGCTGTGGATCGCTCCCACGGGGCCACGGCTCCTCTGGGCCACGCAGGGTCTCCTGGGCTTATCCCGCTGTTGGGTTCCTCGGGCTGCACGCCCGCTTCCCGGGGCCGGCGGCAGCCTGGCCCGGCTCCTGCAACGCCGGCGGCTCGCTTGGCTCGCCACGGGAGGGGCGGCGGGGCCGCACGAGGCTGCGGCGAGCGCGATGCTGTGGCCACATCCTCTCCTGGCCGCGAGCCGAGTGGCCGGTGGGAACTGCCGGGCTCAGCAGGAGCAGGGAGAAGTTGGGCAGCGCCTCCTGAGCTGGCCGGGCTGGAGGCTCGCAGCGCTGGGGAGGGCAGGGCGAAAGCCCCGTGTAGGTCACCACATCCTGGGGCCAGGTTCTGGCTCCGTTGGTGCCGGTTGTGGGGCTTTTTGTTCATCTCTGCCACTCCCAGCCCTGGAGGTGGCGGTGGCAGGAGGGGACGGCGAGGGGAGCGACTCTGGTCCCGCGTTGTCCCGTCCTCTCCTCTTTGGCAGAGGGTACCGGAGCAGGGGAAGCCACCGAGGGTCCCCAGAGGGTTTCAGGTTCTCCAGAGCCAAACCTGGGACTGTCTCCGGGACAAACTCCGTGTGAGGAGCTGGAAGGCTGGACCCAGCCTTCCTCCAGCTTATTCCGGAGGAGGGAGCGGGGGATCCGTGCACAGCCCCCTCGGCGGCCGCGCTGGGGCTGCGGAGGGAGGAAGGGCCCTTCCCAGGCCCCGCGGCTGGCACCGCTGTTCAGCGCTGGCGGAGGGGGCGAAGCTCCCCAGGTTTGCCCGAGTTTCAGCGCGAGTGACAGGAATTGGTCTTGCAAAAGCCTCGTGCTCGTCGGGGCTCGGTGTTGCAACTGCCTTTCTGCAAGGGCAGGAAGGTGCTGGGGAACTTGTTCGTAATGGGGAAGTACGGGCGGTTTCCAGTTGCAAGGTGGCAAATAGCGAGAAAGGAAAATAGAGCTCTGCAGGAGGGAGGAAAAGAGAAAGCAGGCCGGGAGGAGGAGGGGAAGGGGCCAAGGAGGAGAGGGCTCAGGAGAAAAGGGGAAATGGAGCCCGAGAGCCTCCAGCTGCGGAGTGACCGAAGCACCAGCCCTTCGCGCTCGGCCGCGGCTGGCGTGGCGCTGCCCTCCCTGGCTGGCAGCCGCTCCCCGCTCCGCGCGGCCGCGTGCCCTTTGAAACCCTCCGTCCGCAGCTGGCCCTGCCCCGCCGAAGACAATGAGCGGTGCAGCAGAGCAGAGCAGTTTCACTTCTTGTTTGCAAACATCTTTCCCCCTGCCCCAGCGGCCGGCGGCGCCAGCGCCTGCGTTTCGGCCGGCGGACGTGCGCGCGGTGGCTGCCGGGCTGGCTGCTTCAGGCCCCTCGCTGGAGCTGGGTCCCGGGTCTCGCTGGGCTCTGCCCCACAGCGGCCCAGACCGCCATCGGCCCGCTCTGCAGGGCGTGCCGGCGGGGCTGGCGGCTTCTGGAAAGCATCTCGTGCAGCAAGCGCGAAGGCAGAGGCGCCGCTCGCCTGCAAACCCCGGCTGCGTGAGCGCGGTGGGGCTGGCGGGCGCCCTACTCGCTGCGCCTGGCGCTCCTGTCCCGCTCGGCACTGTGAAGCCGTTTGTGCCGGCGCTGGCGGGGCGGGACGGCTGAGCCGAGTTCCCAGCTGTACCGAGCGTCCCGCAAACGGGGTCGGTGGACGCGCGTGGTCTCAGCCCCGCTCGTCGGCAGCGCCGTCACCCAGCCGGCAGCCGAGCAGCAGCAGCCCGGAGAGGCGGCGGCGGCTCGGGCGAGCTCTCTATAAATATCCCTGCCCCGAGCTCTGGGTGCTGGGCCGGTTCGTCTTTGGGTTCACCGCAGGGGAGCCAGGAACGCTGGAGGGGGAGCCGGGAGCGGCGTGCGGCACGCAGCCGCGAGGGTGCTGCCGGTCCCCCGGGAAGGGATGGCACCGGGAGCGGAGCCGGCGCTTGGGAGGGCCCGGGCGAGCGGAGCTGTTGCGTTTTGAGCTAATGTCGCTTTGCCGTTCCATTCCCTGTCCGGCGGGGTGTGAGCTCTGCGGGGTCCCGGTCCCTCTGCGGAGCAGCGGAAGGAGCAGGAGGCTCTGTGCCTCCTGGCTGGCGTTCCCTGCCTGCCCGCTCGCAGCAGCCGTCCTCCAGCCCTCGCAGCCGGGTTTGCGGGGCTGGGGGCTCCCCTGGGACGGGGGAAGGGGACGCTGGGCGCCTTCCGCGGGCTGGGGGCTGCACGACGCGGCGTCCCGCGCTGTCCAAGCGGGCTGGCGCGGTGCGGCCAGCCTCCTCCTCTCCGCCGTCATCGGGCCGCCTGCTCCCGCCTCGCCTTTGTGCGCGCAGGGAAGGTGCTCGGCTCAAGGCCCGCGAGCTGCTGGGCTCGGTATAATTCACCTGGGGTTTTCTGGGCCAGGCGCGCGTCTGGCTACGGGGGGCTGGCCCAGCTCGGGGGGCGGCGGGCTGCGTGGAACCGGGGTGGCTTGCGGGGGCCGTGGGGCGCCCCGGTCTGTCGTGCCAGGAGGAAATTGCGAGGCCGGGGTTGGCGGCTGGGCATTGCCAGCCCGGCAGCCCCAGCGAGGGCCCGGGGAGCTGGGAGCGCCCCGTCCCTGGGCAGCCGGTGCTGGCGTGGGAGCAGCCCTGTGCCGCGGCGTCCCTGTGCCGCGGCGTCCCTCTGCCCGGCCGCGCAGGGGAGCGGGTCCTGCGCTGCGCTGGGTTAACCTTGGGGTCGGGGTCAGGCTCAGGGTCAGGGTCAGGGCTCGTCCAGGGGCAGGAGGGGTGCACTGCTCTCCCGCCAGGTTTCCAGGCTGGAAAACCGCCCTCCCTGCCTCAGTGCGTGCGCCGAGCGTTTCACAGTCGCTCGTCCCGCGTCCTTGGGATTTTCTTACCCCTGTTTTTCCTCGCAGGGAGCTGAGTGCGGAGGTTCAGCCTCCTGCCAGGCTGCTTGGAGCCGCCAGCTCCCTTCCAGGGCGCTAACCCGGGGATCTCCTTCCCCCCTGCTGCCCCTCGTCCTGCCGCGGGACCCCTGAGGGGGCCTGGTAGGAGCAGCCGCCCCGCAGCGCCCTGGCCCTGCGCCTCTGGGGCCCGGCGAGCGGAGAGCTGCCTCTGGTGGGTCCCCGGCGTGCGCGGGGGCGGGCGGCAGCGCGTGCCGGGACAGATGCCCACAGAGGTTTCTCGGCAGCCGCCAGCTCGTGGTCTGGCGCCGTGCGCTGCTCCTCGGGACGGTCCCTGCGGCAGCGCAGGCGGCCCAGGCAGCAGGAGGAGAAGGGGCACGGGGGTCGTGGGGAAGATGTGGGAGCTGGAGCGTTATCCCTGCCCTGGGGTGGGAGGAGGAGGAAGGAACGGGCCTGCCGTGCTTCGGGCAGCGTGGCGGGAGCTCCCGCTGGAGAGGAGCTGCCCGTGGCCTCTTGCTGCAATCCCCGGGGACGTCCCAGGAGGTTTGGCTGCCTCGGGGTAACAAATTTCTTCCTTATGTCCAGTCTGAATCTGCCTCCCTCTGTTTTAAACCCATCACCCCCCGTCCTGTCACAGCAGGCCCCGCTGAAGGGTTTCTCCCAGTCTTTTCTGGAGTGACACGGTGCGGCACTGCCGTACGCCGCGGTGCGGTTCCGCGCAGCGGGGAGCTGCCGCTCACCTTGCTGCGCCGCGCAGGAAACCGCTGCCGCTTCGCAGCGCAACCGTTTCCGCCGCCGCGAGACCTGGATGAAAACAAGGCTGTTCTGTGACCCGCGTCTCCGGTGCGAAACTTCACATCGCGCCCCGGCCCCGGCCCCGGCCCCTCATTGTTATTGAACTCCAGGGCTGGCACCGCGGCCCGCCCCACCCCGCGGCCCCGCACCCTCGCCGCTGAGCGCCGCTGGCCGCCTGCTTCCCGCTGGGCAGGGCCGCCCGCGCGGGGTCCCGGGAGCCGCTGGGGACGGGGACCCTCGGCAGCTGCGGCGGGAAGGGACCCTCCGGCACCCCATGCGGTGTCGGCGGCGTCGGCCCCGTGTCCCCAGCTGGCAAAGGCGACGGCGAGGCCGTCCTTCCGCTCTGGGTTTTCCTCCCAGCCGTGACCTGTTTGTGCTCGCAGGGCGGCTGGCTGAGCCGGGCTGGGGCTCATGGAAAATGTGATGGGGCAATTTAAATTTTCCTCGTTCTCAGCAGTCCCTGAAAACGGAGTTTTTGTCTCACGCGAAACGTCAGACGAGGGGGAAATTCCCCTCCCACCCGAAAGAGGAATAACCGCCGGTGTCTGGGCCCTCCGTGGCATCCCCAGCCCTCGCGCCTGGCGCCGGCCCCCTCCTTCCAGCCCTGGGGCTCGGGGGGCGGGTGGCCTCCGTCCTGCGCTGGGATGGAGACGTTGGGGTCTCCCCCTGTCCTCTTCAGCCTCGGGGCGCGATTTGGGCTTCCTCTGCTGCAGAGGCTCCCTGCTCGCCCCGGAGCGTTCGGTTTATTTCTGTATCCAGAGCGCCCAGCGTGATGGGAGGGGAGAGGAGGGGGCTGGAGCCGGTACCCAGGGCGGATGGGGCAGTGGGGTGGGGAGCCCACCACGGAGGGAGGGGGCCGGCCCCCTTTGCCGGGGCGTGGGAACAGCCCGGTGCTCCGCTCCCACCCCTGGCGCTGTCGGAGGCGGTGCTGGGGGGCAGGATGGGGCCCCCCCGTGCCAGGGCGGCTCGCGCGACGTCTCCGGCACGGCGCCCGCCCTAGCTGCCGCCCCTTCATGTGGTTTCCTCCTCCCCGGTGCAGTTGCGAGCGACGGGGCGCAGCGCCGGCTGCCGCCGCCTGCGCGCGCCGGTGAATTCCCCGTGCCGGGGCGGTTGGGCAGCGCCCGGGGAGCTGGGGGCCACCTGCAGCCGCCCCCTCCGCAGCCGGGGGATCTGCCGTCTGGTAGAGCCGTTGGCCCAACTTCGGGGAGCTGCGAGGGCCCCGCGTGCCGGGTGCTCCTGCCTCCGGGGTCGCCCGCGTTGGCCGGCGGCCGCGTGGCTTGGTGTGCGACGGTGCCGGAGGCCCCCGTGGCTCCCGTTGCTCGGCTGCGGGACCGAGTCCCCGGGAAACACTGGCAGCATGCCGCAGCCCCCCACGCCGGCCTGCCCTCACGCCCCGGGCAGCACGGGCCGCAGCCCGGGTTATCCCCACGCAGGCACCATCCCCCCACGCGCCCCCAAGGTCCCGGCCCTGCCGAAGCGGCCGGGACGGCCCCTGGTCCTCGTTTGGACGGCTGTGCCCGAGGAGCTGGGGTGCAGAGGGGCTCCCGGGCCAGGGCAGAGCTTCCCTGCGGGTGGAGGCGGCTGCTCCGGCGTCTCCAGCGTCCGCAGGGGCGAGGGCCGAGCCGCCCGCGGCCTCGGCGGGTCCGTGCCGTGCCAGGCGAGGGGGCCGGGGCGGGCACCGGGGACCGGCCGGGGCCGTGACCCCGCTCTTGGCTTCTTGCAGGAGCGCAAGTCCTACAAGTGGAAGCAGCTGCTCTTCTTCTTCACCTTCATCACGTTTGCGTTTGCCGTGTGCGTCTACTTCCACCACAACTGGTACTGCGGCCCCGGAGGTAAGGGGCTGGGGCAGGGCTGCCGTCGCCCCTCGCCGTGCTGTGCGGGGAAGGGGCCCGATGACACCGTGCCTGCCAAATCCCGGCCGGAGGCCAGGAGAGCTCCCCGGGAGGGACAGCGCCCGGCCGGCCTTCTCCTCCCGCCCGGGTTCAAGCAGGGGACGAGCCCCCGCCGCGCGCCCTGTTCCCCCGGGCCAAATCTGGCTGCAGGCTCCCCTCACCTGCTGTGTTTCCCACACCAGTGTACACCATCTTCGCCTTCCTGGAGTACCTGGTCGTCCTCTCCAACATGGCCTTCCACATGACTGCCTTCTGGGACTTCGGCAACAAGGAGCTGGTGGTGAGCTCGCTGCTGGAGGACAAGCACTTCTAGCCGGCCGCGCGCCGCTGGGGCCGGGGTGTTCACCGCCGAGCTGCCGCAAGCGTCGTCCCCGCGTCCTGGGCCCCGCGAGCGTCTGTGTGTGGTCCTGGCTGTGCCTGGAGCTCTCGCGGGGGGGCTGGGGGCTCTGCTGGGGACCCTCGAGGCCAGTACCCCCTGCCCTGGCTCCCTGCCGGCTGCTGGGCTGGGCAGGAGGACAGAGCGGGGCAGGTACCTGCTGGGGGGTGCTCCCGGCAGAGCAGGGTTCTGCTCCCAGCGTCGGGGCACGGGGGGCTGGCCTGGCCCTGCCCCTGCTTCGGCTGGGTGGGCTCACGGTTTTCCTCCCCCCAGGCTGGGAGTCCTTGGCCAAGGTCCTCGGAAAGGGCTGGCGGCCTTTTGGGCCTCGCAGCTTACGGCAGCGTCGGGAGCAGGAGCGCTGGCTGCCCCGCGTCTCTCGGGCCGCCCGGGAGCGGAGCAGCCCGCAGCCGTGGCTCCTCAGAAGGCTTTGCTGCGGCGCTGGGGCTGGGGCAGAGCCGGGCCCACGCCTGCGTCCTGGCTCCGGGCTGAGCGCGGGGGCTGCGGCCGGGGGGGCTGCTCTCCCCTCCGGGGCTACGGCGGGGTCCCGGCCCGTCCACGCCTGCGCCGGAGGTGCCGGCCCACGCGCAGACTGCACGGCAGCGAGGCGGGAGAGCGCGATGCAGGGGGCGCACGGCGCGCAGCAGATGCTGAGGGCATCCCCGCTCTCCTGCTCTGCAAAGGGTGCTGGCAGGGGTGCTGTGCGCCAGTTCCAGCCCAGTTTGAGGAGCAAGGGCCAGTGGGCCGGCGCTGGAGGACCCCGCTCCCACATCCGCACGGCTTCTGCTGTGCCGTAGGGCCGGAGCTGGGGGCTGCGGGGGTTCGGCCATGCTGAGCTGCCCGGGGGGAGGGTGCTGGCGGTCACCCCCCGTCTGCGGGCTCTGGCTGCCGGGGCACGGGGGGCTGCTGTGGCAGGGGTGCCGGGTGCGGGCGGCATCCCCAGGCTCCTCCGCTCCCCCCGTGCGTGGCCGGGGGCTGCTGCCGCTGCTCTGGCTGCCTGCGTGGGCTCACCCCGCGCCACGCTGGGCCGTGAGGGACCGAGGGGGTCCCTGCAGCTGCCCCTCGGGTGAGGGCAGCCACCACGGTGGCTCCTGGGACGTCCCAGCGCTCGTCCCCGCGCTGCCGGGGCTTGGGCAGAGCCTCCTGCGCCATGAGCCGCGGCGCCCCGGCCGGCGGCCGTCGAGCGGGTCTGCCGCACGCGTGTCCATCCGTGAGCCACGCTGTGCCGGGCTCCATCGTGTCCCATGCCTGCATGCGTGTGGCGTGCTGCCCCCGGCAGCGTCTGCGCCATGGTTTTTGGGGTGGAAATAAAGCACTGAGTATTTTTGTGAGCTCTCAGTGAACTGTGCCGCTTCCACCCAGCCCGGCCAGTGCGCAGCCCCAGCGCGGCCAGCGGGTCCCATCCCGTCCCGGGACACCAGGCCAGGGTGGGGTGTGGGCTGGGGTGCAGGACGTGGACCCTGGGTGCTGGGGCTGGGGTGTGGGACGTCAGCCCCAGGTGCTGGGGTGCAGGACGTGGACCCTGGGTGCTGGGGCTGGGGTGTGGGACGTCAGCCCCAGGTGCTGGGGTGCAGGATGTGGACCCTGGGTGCTGGGGCTGGGGTGTGGGACGTCAGCCCCAGGTGCTGGGGTGCAGGACGTGCACCCCGCGTGCCGGGCGAGGCCGGGGCAGGCCCGGTGGGGCTGGGGGAGGCTGGGAGCCGGCCAGGGAGCCGGGCGGGATGCTCGGCGCTCCCGGGCTGAGTTCACCCCGCAGCCGGCAGCTCCGCTCCCCGCCCGGCCCCGGGGACCACTGACCCGGCTGCAGATGCTGCGGGGGCCGGGGCGCAGGAGGGCTGGGGTGGGCGCAGCTGGGGTACGGGACACGGCGCTGGGGCTGGGCAGGGGGCGTGGGCGCTGCCTGGGGCCTCAGTTTCTCTCTGCCCCTTTTGGGGGGCTCCTGCCGGGGCGGCGGGGCCGTGGCGGGGCCCTGACCTCATCGCAGCTGGGAGGGGAGCAGCCATGAGCTCATCGCGCTGCTGCGGGGCCGGGGCAGGGCTGCGTCCCGCTGCCTCGCTCGCCATCCCGCCCCGGGGTCCCCAGTCCTGCGCCGTACCCCGCCGGGGTGCACCCCTGCCCTGCCCGCACCCCGCCAGTCCTGGGGACGGGGGTCTGGGTCTGTGCTCCAGCGCAGGGCGTCCCAGCGAGGGATGGGGGGGCCCCCAGCGCTGCGTTAGCCCCCCAGCGCTGCCCTGAGCAGCCCCACGCCGTGGCACCCACCTCCGCTGCGCCGCCAGCCCCGGCCCTGGGGGCTTGTGGGGTGGCACGGCCCCTCGGGCGCCGGTGACTCGGGACCCCCCCACCCAGCACAGCCCCTCCAGATGATGGTGGGGATGAAGGTCAGGTCCTGCTGCTGCGGTGGGAGGGAGGTACAGCCCTCACGGGGCCGGGCAGCGGGAGCGGGACCCGGCCACGGGGATCCCCGCGGTGGGAGCGGGACTCTGCAGCCCCCCGGGACGAGCCGGGCCATGCGCCAGCGCTGCGCTCCCAGCCCCAGGGGCTTTGCGCCGGCCCCGCGAGGCTCCGGCGAGGCACGGCCCTGGGACGGGGAGCGGGATGGGACGCGGACGCGGCCACCCTGCCTCGCGGCACCCCTCGCCCACGCCGGCCCCCGGCGGCCCCCCGGCTCTGGCCGGGAAACGGCAGCGGGGAACAAAGGCGGCTTGTGGCGGGCGCGGGGTCCCTGCCCTTCCTGCAGGAAGGCCCCGGGCCGGACAAGGGGCCCGTGTGCGCGGCAGCGGGGGCCCTGCCAGGCCTTGCCGGATCCGGCCGCCGGCCAGCACGTGCCGGGGCTGCTGCCAGTCCCTCGCCGCGGCCTCAGCGCTCGCCCACGGGATGCGGGGTCCCCCAGGACGCCCCAGCCCCCGGGCACGGGGCCGTGGGGCTCTGGACTCAGCCTGCGCCTCTGTGGTGGCTGGGGGGGTCCCCAGGAGGGGACCCTGCTCCTGCAGCCCCCTGTGCCCACCCCTGCGGTGTCCCCGTCCCCAGTGTCCCCACTCCCGCCCGGTGCGATGGCCCCATGGCCACCTCCTGCACGGTCCCCATCCCTGTCCCCTGCAGTGTCCCCAAGCCCCCCGCCCACCCCCGGCGCTGCTGCAGGCACCCCAGGCTCGACCCCGGCAGGGCGAGGGGTCCCAGCCCCACTCGGGGACGGGGCACCCGTGTCCCCCCGGGGTGGCCGCAGGGGCGTCCCCGTGCCGGGGGACTGGGCGCGCGCGGGACAGCACAGGAGCCGGGGAGCCTGGGCAGGTCTCTTTATTTAGGGAGAAGCAACTCGGGGAGCGGCTGGTTACAGGAGCGTCCCGCCGCCCCGCGGAGCCCGGCCCCGGCCGGCGCAGGAACCGGCGCAGGAACGCGCTCCTCCGGCAGCACCGCTCCGCGCTCGCCGGGGCTGGGCTCACCCCTAACACCCACCCAGGAGCCCCCCGGGCAGGACAGGGCCGCGCCAAGCGGGGTGCTCGGAGGCGGCCGAGCGCCGGGGCTGGCACGGGGGCTGAGGGCCTCCCCCTGCAGCCCCGCGGGGTCGCCGTGGGGTGCTCGGGGTGGGGGCGGAGGGTCCCCGTGGGGTGCTCGGGGTGGGGGCGGTGGGTCCCCGTGGGGTGCTCGGGGCAGGAGCGGGGTTCGCCCACCGCGGGCGTCCCCTTCTCAGGAAGTGTCGCTCTGTGCCGGGACCGGAGAGGCGTCACCCAAAAAAGCAAACGCTGGCAGCCGGGGCCGGGGCGGGGGTCCCGGGGGGCTGGGGGAGCCCCGCTGCCCCCGGGCGCACGGCCGGTTAGTGCAAACGAGGTCTGTATTATTAAAGCTGGCGGCGTGGGGCTGGCGGCCCCCTCCTGCTGTCCCGGGCGGGGGACAGCGAGGCTCGGGGGGGCGGGCGGGGGGTTCCGGCGGCGGCGGCGCGGGGGGGCTGGGGCAGGATCGTCTCTCGCCGGCCGCCCCGTCACAAGAGGACGCAGGGCTTCTTGGGCTTGGCCGGGACGGGGTTGAGCACGGCCCTCACCGCCTCGGTGAAGACATCCTTGATGCCCTCCTGGTTGAGCGCCGAGCACTCCAGGTACTTGACGGCGCGGATCTGCTTGGAGAGGCTGACGCCCTGCTGGGTGGTGATGGGCGCCTGGTTCTGCTCCTTCAGCCGCTTCATGGTCTCGGGGTTGTTCCTCAGATCCTTCTTGGTGCCGACGAGGAGGATGGGCACGCTGGGGCAGTGGTGGCACACCTCCGGGTACCACTTGTGCTTGACGTTCTCGTAGGAGGGCGGGCTGGCGATGGAGAAGCAGATGATGAAGACGTTGGTCTGGGGGTAGGAAAGCGTCCGCAGGCGGTCGTACTCCTCCTGGCCGGCCGTGTCCCACAGGTTTAAGTTAATAGTCCTGCCGTCCACCGTGTTCTGGGCGCTGTAGTTGTCGAAGACGGTGGGGATGTACTCCTTGGGGAAGGCGTTGGTGGTGTAGCAGATGAGCAGGCAGGTCTTCCCCACCGCCCCGTCGCCCACCACCACGCACTTGATGCTCTGCATCCCCGCGGCTCGGCGTCCCTCGCGTCCCCCTCAGCAGCCTGCGGGAGGGGAGAGGGTCAGGGGAGGGGGACGCGCCGGCGCTGGCATCGCCGTGGTCCCCCCCACGCGGACGCCCCGAGGCCGGAGGGTGCGGGGAGGAGGGCGGCTGACGCTCGCTTCCCGCCCAGTGCATCCCCCCCGCAGCCCCCGTGGTACGCAGCGGCCCGATGGGGAACCGCGTCCCCTGACCCACGGCACACGCGTGTGCTGCCGTGGCTGGCGTGTCCCGGGACCGCGTCGTCCCCAGGACGATGCTCCCAAGGACGGCCAGGCTGGTGCAGCACCGCGCGCTGTGCTGTGCTGTGCCATGCTGTGTGCCCTGCTGTGCGCCATGCCGTGCCGTGCCGTGCCAGGTACGGGACGGAGGGCAGCAGGGCACGCAGCCAGGGGCAGATTTGGGCTGCGGCTGAGCGTGAGCTGCCGCCGCGCGCCCCAGCCCCGGTGCCGCACACGCCAAGCGGGGCCAAGGCCGAACGGTGCCGTGGCTGGGCCGACGTCCGCTCCGGCAGCTGTGTTTATCCCCCCGCCCGGCGCGTTTCCCTGCTCGCCCTCCTCGCGTCCCCTCTGCGATTGCCATTACAGCCGCATCCTGCTCCCCTTCCTGCCGCAGGCCGGAGCCGAGCCCCGCCGGGGCGCGGGGGCACCGCGCGGTGCCGGGACGGGAGGGTGCCCACCCGCGGGGCCCTTTCCCCCGAGCCCGGCGCAGCAGCCGCCGGAGGGGATTGCTCACGGCGGGAGGGTGGTCTCCGCAGCGGCTCACGCGCGGCAGCCGTGAGGGAGCCGAGGGGCCGGGGATGGCGCGTGGGCCCGGAGCGCCGGGCTAGGGGGACACCGCCCTTCTCCGAGCCCCCCGGGGCAGCGCGGCTGGGAATGGGCGAAGGGGCCGTGCCCCCCGCCCCGAGCCCCCGCCGCCGGGCCGGACCCTGCCCGCTCGGATGGGGAAGTCGCTCTTCCTCTTCCCGCCCTGACACCCGGCTTCCTGCCCCGGCGAGGCCGGGTGCGCGCTGACCCCCGCCCTCCTGGCTCCCGGCCCGCGCCGTGCCTCGGTTTCCCCGCTGCGAAAAACGCTTCCAGGGCGCGGGGCGGGGGGAGTCCCGCGTCTCCAGCCTGCGAGCGCGAAGCCGGCCGAGCGCCGGGCCACCCGTGCGGCGCGGGAATGCAGGCGGCTCACAGATCAACACCCGGCAGCCTTCGGCCTCGGCACGACGGCAGCCCGAGCTGCCTCCATGGCCGTGTGGGGCCGACCCCAGGGACAGGCACCCTCCGCGGGCGTGGAATCGCCACCCTGCTGCCCCACGCCGCCACCGGACACCAGCACCTCAGCCCCAACCCGAGGGTCCCGCCGGCCCCGGGCACCCCGCTCGCTCCCTGCCGCTGGGACCGGTGGGACCACGCCGACGCGCTGGGGCCACGGGACGTGGCACCCCACGGCCCCCGCGTCCCCTCCGTCCCGCGCCCATCCCCTCGCTCCGCACAGGGCCAGGGAGGGGGTACCCCCAAACCCCCCAGGGTGGGACGCAGCCGCCCCCATCGCACCATGGCGGGGACCCGGCTGGGACCTGTCTGACCCGGTTTGGCCCCGTGACCCCCTCCGCGAGGCTCGGGGGGCACGGGCACCCTGCTCTCCCTCCGCGGTAGCTGGCAGTGCTGCCGCAGCTTTTTTCCCCCCTTTCCGGATAAACCAGGCTGAAGGAGAGACGGCGCAGAGAAGAGTTTTCCTGGAAAGCCACTTTCGTTCCCATTTCAGATTTGAGGTCCCCCCTCTTCCGGGCCGAGGGCCGGCAGGCGCTGGGTGGCCGCAGCTGCAGCCAGCCGCTCCCCGGCCGACGTGAACCCAAACTGGGCTGCGCTTCGTGAAAGCCCCCACAGTTATTCCTAAACGCGAGCTTTTGGTTTTCTTTGCAAAACCGTCCTCGCCGCGGGGCCCCGGGGAGCGGCCGAGTCCCCGGGGAGCGCGTGGGCAGGGCGGGAGGTGCACCGAGCGGCACCGGGCTCAGCCGGGCCGGGGGGGAGAAAACCCCCCAAACCAGGGGTGCAGGAGCTGCCACCCGCGGGTGGCACCCCCCAAGCCCCCGGGCCGGGGTCCCCCAGGGCCGCGACATGGGGACAGCACGTCCCGCGTGCCATCACCCGGCTGAGGTGGGAGCGAAGGCCGAGCGCGAACCCCGCACCCCTGAAGCGGCCGGGGGACCCGGGGGGGCTGGCGGTGGGACCGCTGCGCCGGGGCGCGAGAGCATCGCTGCTACCGGGAAACGGGGGGAAGGAGGCCTGGCCCCCCGGCCCCCGCGCCCCACGGCCTGGCCCCGCAGCAGGGAACCGGAGGAGGAAGAGGAAGAGGCACCCCCGCCCCAGCGGGACCCCTGCCACCCTCCGCTCGGCCGGGACGTGGGGTGCCGGGGTGCCGGGGCCGGTGGGCGAGCAGGGCTGCAGGTGACGCGCCGTGACCCCCCCTCGCCCCATCGCCACCCCCGGGATGGGACGCGCGACTCAGCTCCGCTTCGGCGGAAAAGGGAAGCGGAGCCGGCTCGCCGCCCCCACGGCCAGGGCGGCCCCTCGCGGGGTTTTCCGCCGGGGGAGCAGGGCAGGGACCCCCGTGGGCAGGGACCCCCATGGGTCCCCTCCTGCCGCCGGCCCGGCACCCAAACCTGACCAAACCACACCACAGCGCGCGCCCTGCGCCCCACACCCTGCGCCCCACGCCCCACGGGCGGCGCACCCACCCTGCGCCCCGCAAACCGCATCGCACCCGCGCGCGGCCCACCCCGCGCCCCACCCCAGGCACCCTGCACCCCACTCCCACCGCAGGCACCCCCCACCGTCCCGGACGGGCGGAGCTGGGGCTGCAGGGCTGGGGGTCCGCGGGCGCGGTGGGCCGGGGTCGCCCCGGCTCTGCGGGGAGGGCAGCGCAGCACGGCCCCCCCGGCGCTGCCGCCGGCAGAAAGAGGAAATGAATGAAATCTGTAAATACCGAGCAGGGACCCCACGGGGCCAAGCGCGCCGGCTGCGCGCCCCGGGGAGCGGGGCAGTTTCGGTGCTGGCGTGGGTTCGGCACTGGCGCAGCCGAGACGGGGTCCCCGCTCTGCGCGGCGTGGCCTGGGGCGCGATGGCGCCCGTACCCCCGCTCTGCGCCCGGCCCTGCGGTCCCCGCTGAAATAACCGCCACGCTGAGTCGCAGGATTTCGATTTTCCTCATTTTTCCAGCTGCGGGCCCGTCGTGACTAATTTCCTCATTTTATTTCCCTCCCCGGCCGGTGAGCTCTGCCGCCGGGTCCCGCGCAGCCCCTCGTGCCGGCAGCACCGGCTCCGGACAAGCAGCCCCCGGCCAGGGCCGGCCCCGGCCAGCAAACCCCCTCCCGAGCCAGCGGTGGGACGCGGCCGGCGTCAGCCAGAGCGGCCGCCGGCGTCGGGGGGATCCTGGGCCAGCCGAGGGATGGGGGGGGGTGGATGGAAAGGGATGGACGGATTTGGGGGAATGGATGGGATGGATGGACGACAGCTGGATGGGAGGATGGATGGATTTGGGGGATGGATGGATGGATTTGGGGGATGGATGAGTGGATGGATGATGGATGGAATGGAATAGATGGATTTGGGGGATGCTTGGGATGCATGGATTTGGCAGATGGATGATGGACGGATGGATTTGGATGGGAGGACGGATGCATTTGGGGGATGGATGAGTGGATGGATGAGGGATGGGATGGATTTAGGGGATGGATGAGGGTTGGGTGGGGCCAGCCAGGCCAGGCCACGCTGCACGGCCTGCGGGTGAGAAAACAGCCCCGCTGACACCGACAGCGGAGGCGCAGCCGCAGCACGGTGTCCCGCACACCAGCACCGGGCCAGTTTGGCACCTCCCGACGCTACGGCCGCAGCGAAGCGCACACCACACCACACCGGCACCACTGCTGCCACGAGCTGTGCCGGCCTCGGACACAGCCCGGCATCACCAGAAATGCACCCGCGCCGCCCCAGCGCCGCCGTCGCCGCCCACCCCAGCCAAGACACCCGCCGCAGCTCAGCCCCGACGGACAACGTCCCTGCACGCAGCCCCCTCTCCAGAGGCGACCCCAAACGAAGGGGTGCGCAAAAGGAGGTCGTGGCGCAGCCCCACCATCCGGCACACAGCGCCAGGCCTGCGGCGGGCACGGCCGCATGGCCTCTGCCGAGCACGTGCCCGTGGCAGCGCGTTGCAGTGCGCACCCCGTGTCGCAGCGGGTGACAGTGGGTGCAGGTGACGTGGGCGTCGCGGGGCGGGCGGTGTTGCAACGGGCGCTGCAGTGAGGCGCGGCGCGTGTCGGAACGGAGCTGCTGCAGGGCGCGCGCAGTGCGGTGCCGTGCGCGGGTGTTGCAGGGGATGCAGGGTGCGTGCAGTGCCCCGCAGCGTGCTGGGTTGTACCTTTCAGGGGGTGCAGTGGGTGTTGCAGTGGGGTGTCTGGGGCGCAGTGGGTGCAGTGGGCAGTGCAGAGGGTAGCGCAAGGGGCAGTCGGTGCAGTGCCGTGGGGGCAGTGGAGCAGTGGGCGCTCTGGGTGCAGTGCAGGGGATGCAGTGGGTGCAGTGCAGGGGATGCAGTGCAAGGGGCAGTGGATGCAGTGGGTGCAGTGCAGCGGGTGCAGTGCAGGGGATGCAGCGGGTGCAGTGCAGGGGATGCAGGGGATGCAGTGGGTGCAGTGCAGCGGGTGCAGTGCAGGGGATGCAGTGAGTGCAGTGGGTGCAGGGGATGCAGTGGGTGCAGTGCAGCGGGTGCAGTGCAGGGGATGCAGCGGGTGCAGTGCAGGGGATGCAGTGCAAGGGGCAGTGGATGCAGTGGGTGCAGTGCAGCGGGTGCAGTGCAGGGGATGCAGCGGGTGCAGTGCAGGGGATGCAGTGCAAGGGGCAGTGGGTGCAGGGGATGCAGTGGGTGCAGTGCAGGGGATGCAGTGGGTGCAGTGGATGCAGTGGGTGCAGTGCAGCGGGTGCAGTGCAGGGGATGCAGCGGGTGCAGTGCAGGGGATGCAGTGCAAGGGGCAGTGGATGCAGTGGGTGCAGTGCAGCGGGTGCAGTGCAGGGGATGCAGTGAGTGCAGTGGGTGCAGGGGATGCAGTGAGTGCAGTGGGTGCAGGGGATGCAGTGGGTGCAGTGCAGCGGGTGCAGTGCAGGGGATGCAGCGGGTGCAGTGCAGGGGATGCAGCGGATGCAGTGCAGCGCGTGCAGTGCGGCGCAGCGCCCCCTGGCGGGCAGTGCAGCCCGGGCAGGGCCCTGCCCTTCGCCCCGGGAGGGGGAGGGCGGGGGCCGGGGCCGGGGCGCTGGGGGCCGGGGCCGGTCGGGTCGGGTCAGTTCCGTCCCCGCTCTGTCCCGCTCTGTCCCGCTCTGTCCCGGTTCAGCCCCCGCAGCCCCGCCGCTCCCCGCGCAGCCCCGCTCCCAGCCCCGCGCCCCGGACCCCCAAAGCCCCCGGTAGCCCCGCACCCCCAGAACCCCGCACCCCCCCGGTAGCCCCGCACCCCCAGACTCCCGCACCCCCCGGTAGCCCCGCACCCCCAGCATCCCGGCCCCCCGCAGCCCCCCGCCCCGCTCCGCACCCCCGGGGCTCCTCCCGCCGCCCCGGCCCGGCCCCGGTCCCGATCCCGGTACCGGTCAGGACGGGACCCCGGCAGCGGGACCCCCCCCCCCGGCCCTCGCCCCCCGCCCCGCACTCACCCCGGGACATGGCGCGGCGGGCGCGGGGCCGGAGCGGCGGCGGCGGCAGCGGCGGGACGAGGAGGAGGAGGAGGAGGAGGAGGGGGGGGAAGGAGCGGGGGGAGGAGGAAGTCGGCGGCCGCCTCCCCCCGCCGCCCCGGGCGGGCCCGCGGAGAAACTTCCCCCCCCCGCCCGCCGCTTCCTCCGGGCCGGGCTGGGGGCTCCCGGGGGCTGCGGCGCCCCGCGCCCCTCGGCATCGCCCCCCGGAGCCCCCCGCCCGGAGCGGGGTCCGGATGCCGCCGGGAGGGGGGGTGCGGGACCCTGGGCTGGGGGTGCGGGACCGCGGGCTGGCGGTATGAGAGCTGGGCTGGGGGTGCGGGACCCAGGTTGGGGTGCGGGACCCTGGGCTGGGGGTGTGGGACCCCAAACTGGGGGTGCGGGACCCCAAACTGGGGGTGCAGGAGCCTGAGTTTGGGGTGTGGGATCCCAAGTGGGAGTGCGGGACCCCAGGTTGGGGTGCGGGACCCTGGGCTGGGGGTGCAGGATCCTGAGGGGGGGGTGCAGGACGCTGGGCTGGGGGTGCAGGACCCTGGGCTGGGGGTGCAGAGCCCCAGAGGGGGGATGCAGGACGCTGGGCTGGGGGTGCGGGACCCCAGGTTGGGGTGCAGGACCCTGGGCTGGGGATGCAGAGCCCCAGAGGGGGGGTGCAGGACGCTGGGCTGGGGGTGCAGGACCCTGGGCTGGGGGTGCAGGATCCTGAGGGGGGGTGCAGGACGCTGGGCTGGGGGTGCAGGACCCTGGGCTGGGGGTGAGGGGGGGTGCAGGATCCCGGGGGGACGGTACGAGAGCTGAGCTGGGGGTGTGGGACTCCAGAGTGGGGGTGCGGGACCCCGGGCAGGGGGTGCAGAGCCCCAGAGGGGGGGTGCGGGAGCCCGCCCCCTCCCCAGCACCGGGCTGCAGGCCGGGGGCCGATCCTGTGGCAGGGTTGGGGCCCTGGGACCCCGCATGTCCTGGCCCAGCCCCTGGGACACGGCGCAGGATGGGGCCCTGCAGCCCCCCAGGCCGGGCTGGGGCGAGAGGTGCTGGGCTTCCCGGCTGGTGGGGTTGGGGACGGGGCTGGGGCCCCCTGAGCACGGCCTTGTCCTGCGGGGTCAGGGCCGGAGGAGACCCTGAGGGTCCCAGCAAAGGCCGGGTCCCCCAAACTGGGGGTCCCCGAAAGGGCCAGGTCCCTCCCAGCAGCCCCCAGAGGCAGCATCCACAGCCCCCCCGGGGGCAGGGGGGTCCCGTGCGGGACCCATCCTCATCGCAGGGTGCGTCTGAGCCATGGGGGGCCGCCTGTACCCGGGACGTCCCCCCGCAGCAGCGTGGCTGGGACCCCACCGGGACCCCTCAGCCTGGCAGCGGCCCGTGGCCCCCGATGCTGCTCGCTCCCTGCGTGCCCAGCCGCGCTCTCCGTCCCGGGCACCCCCCGGGCCAAGCCCCCCGCCCCGTATCCGCGGCGCCAGGGCGGTGCCTTTTGGGGCAGCGGGGCTGGAGCGGGATGGGATTTGGCTTCCAGTGGCCGTGAGGCGGTTGTGGGGCCAGATCCGATCCCTGCGGGGAGCTTCGCTTTCAGCCTCGCTGCCGAGGGGAATGGACCCGTAAAACAGCCCCTGGGCCTTCCTGTCCCCCCCGCCGTGGCCAGTGGGCTCTGGGTGCCGGTGGCCACGAGCCTCGATGGCACCAATCGTGTGGCAGCCCAGGCCTGGCTGTGGGTGACCGTGGGCACTCGGGCATCAAAAGGGCCCTGTCCTGATGTGTCGGGGTGCTCTGAGGAGCCGGGGTGCTGGTGAGCCGCGGTGCCCTGACAATCCCTCTCCGGGGCTGGAGGCGGGATGCCCTCAGTGAGGTCACCCATCCAGGCGTCACACGCAGGCACCCCTGCTTAGCTTCCGCGCCTCGCCAGCAGCCCGCGCCCAGCCTGGGCGTTCCCGTTCTGTGCCCGCCAGAGGGCGCTGCGGCTCAGCTGCGGGCGCGGGGAGCCCGGCGGAGGCGGGGGGGGGAGGAAGTGTGAGGGGCGTGGCCAGCTGCTCGCCCCTGATTGGTCGGGCGGCGGGGCGGTCCCGCCCCGCGGAGGGACTCGCACGGCGGCGGTTGGCTCCGCCCCCTGTCACCGAGCGTGCGGCCGCGGCGGCGCCAGGGCCCGGTGCGCGGCGGAGCGCGGAGGGGGGCCGGGGGGGTGCCTGGAAGAGACCACCGCCACGGCGGGGGGGTGCGGGCTGTCCCGGGAGAGACTGCGGCGGTGTCCCGGGAGAGCCCGCTGCGGGGAGCGAGCGGAGAGGTTATACCGGGGCGGAGGGGGGTGTCCCGGTAGAGACCACGCTGAGGAGGAGGGGGGAGCAGGGTTGTCCCGGGAAGAGACCACTGCAGCGGGGGGGGGGGGGGGGGCAGAGCTCTCCCGGGAGAGACCACTGCAGCGGGGCGCGGGGGGGAGGCCGTCCCGGGAGAGACCACAGCGGGGGAAGGGGGGGCCGGCACCGAGCCCGGTGGCAGTTGCCCGGTGCGGGGCAGCGGGAGGCCGGGCCCGGGCGGGAATACCGGGAAGTAACCGGCCACCCCCCCTCAGCTGCGGGGTACGGCGGAGCGAGGAGCGGAGCGGCCGGGCCCAGCGCCCGGGGGCCGATGCCGAGGAGCAGCTGACAGCGGCGGGGGCTTCGGCGGCGCGGGGATGGATTTGCGGTGGGGAGCGGCCCTGTGGGTGCTGTGCGGCCTCCTCCTGCAGCAGGGCCGCGGCGAGCGGCCCCCCGGCTCCCACCTGGACGAGGCGGCCATCGCAGGTGAGACCGGTCCCGTGTGCCGCGGCCCCCTTCGCGCCGGGCCGGGCCGGGCTGGGCTGGGCTGGGGGCAGTTGCTGGGGTTACTGGGAAGGAGGGGCTGCAGCCGCGTCCCGGCCTCGGGGCAAGGGGCGCAGGGCCAGAAGTAGCCCGCGTTTGTTTCTGTGACGGGCTCCGGCTGTGGGCTAACGAGAGTGCTTTGCAGCGAGTTTGGGGTCGTGACACTGTGTTCAGAAAATGGCACTGTTTTCATCTCTATTTATTTATTTATTTATTTTAAGGCCGTTCCCAGGCGGGCGGGGGGTGAGGGACCCCAGGGCTGCGTGGCCCTGCTCGGCGGCTGAGCCTTTCCCACCTCTCAGCCCTGGAGAGCGGGGCTGCAGAGACCTCACAGCCAGCCAGTCTGCCTTCCCCCTTGTTTCCCTCCCCTCCATCCCAAAGCCAGCAAAATAAAAAAAGAAAGGGGAAGCCCGAGCCCCTCCGGACTCGGGTGGATTTTCTCCCGAGACCCAAGCTTTGCTGGCCCCCTGCAGCCAGAGCCGGCCTCCGCGGAGGAGCCGGGAATCGGCGAAGCCACCGTGGGCACGGGTGCGTGCTGTGTGTCCTTGTGACGGTCCCCGAGGTCAGAGCTGCCATGCTCGGGGAAACGTGCCTTCAGTTGGCGGCGGCGGGGCGGAGACCCTCCGCTCTCCGTTGCGGCAGCGCCGAGCTCTTGCACGCCGTCGAGAAGTCCGGCGAGCCGTGGCCGGGGCGCAGCGCGGGTGGAGCAGTAAGCTGCCGTGTGGAGGGGTGGCTCCCGCCGGAGGCGAAGCGCTGCCGGCCTGGGTGCGAGCCACCCCTCGCAGCGCGACTTTCGCACAGCTGTCAGCATCTGCCTGGCTCTGCTCTTCCGCCGCCTTCGTCCGCAGCCTGATCCGCTCCGGAGCGCTGCCTGGCCCCGGCTTCCACGGGGGAAGACGTGCCGGTCCAGGGCGGTAGAAGAGGCGGTGAGCCCCCCGAAACGCGGGCTGCGGCGGGGAGGTGCCGCGTTTGGCACCCCGCCTCGCCGAGGTTTCGGGCCGCTGCGTTGGCGGGGGCCGGGACTGGAGCTCGCGAGCGGGCTTTGGCTGCGGTGGAGGGTGCCAGCGCGGGCGTTGGCGGCGATCGGGATGGAAGCCGCGGCAGCGGCGTTGCCAAGAGGGCGGGTCAGTCGGTGCACGGCGGTGGGAGCAGGGCGAGTCCCTGCGGCCGCGGTACCGCGCGAGCGACCGGGGGCTCGGTGTCTGGTTCCTGCGCAGGCAGGCTGTTTCATCTCGGCGCCGTGATCATTTGTGTGACTTTTTTTTTTTTCCTAATACCGAGTGCATGCTGGCTGTTCCGTAAGAAGTTTCTTTTAATGTTCTTCATACGTGATCCTAAACCCTTAGGCCGGTTCATGTCCAGTCTGCTCCATTAAGGAAACTGGATCTCTGCCGTCCTTCTGATGAAGCAAGGTTTGCGCCTCCAAGGAATTTCCAGATGAGTTATTTTTGGAGGCCCTGCAGAAGTGTGGCAGCCCTGGTGATTCAGCTGCTGAGTTGCTCTTCTCTCTGAGCAGAGGCCGGGCAGGCAGGCCGGGAGCGCTCCGGGGACCCGGCCTCTAATTAAACCACCTACAGCTGGGCTTTTCCTGCAAGAGAGGTGCTTTTCCTTACCCTTGGTTTCTCACGGCTGGCACGTTCTAGCTAATTGTGGGTTTGAAAACCTGCAGGGCAGCGCGTGGCGCCGTGCAAGGGAACGGCCGGTTACGGGTTGAAACCCAAAATGTGCAGACGAAGGCGCTCAGCAAGGGGTTTGCGGGCTCCGAACGCGGGTGGCTCGCGGCGGGGCTGCGCTGCGTCCCTTGCTGGGGTAGCTGGGATGTTCAGCGGCGCTTGCTGCGCTCTGCTAACGCAGCTTAACGCTAACGCGTCCTCTGAGATCGCTTGGCCGTTTGCTTTTTAGCTTCCAGGGCTGGTGCTCGGTGGCGTGCGGCGACTGTCCTCAGACAGCACGTGACGCTTTCCCTCGCGTGTTCCCTGGCAGCGGAACACGAGGGTTGCGTTGGTTGCGCACACATCTGCGATCGCACAGGCTCTGATCCTGAACCAGGCGTAGGTGTTTGGTGCGTTTCTGAAAGTGAAAGGGTTCATTTTTCACAATTTCTGAAAGTGAAAGGGTTCATTTGTTTTTTTGGTTTGTTTTTTTTTTTTTTGGACATAACATAATTTTAATGGCAAAAAAATTGGCAGCACCCGTCACTTTTCCCTGGAAAAGAGAAATTTTTCAGGAGGTGCAGGGAAGTGTTGTTTGTAGAGAGCAGAAGCGTGAGTTCTAGCGGTGTTTGCTCGTTGGGCGCAGTTCCTGCGGTTCCTGTGCACGCTCCAGGGATGCATCGGCGTGCTTTATCGAGGATCGGTTTGTTTCTGATTCCTGAGGTATTCCTTTTTTTTTTTAAGTAAGATTTTGAAAGGGGTGGTTTGATCCGTGGAAGAACATTAGATTTGGTGACTGAACTCCAGAGAAAACCAGATTTTCTCCTGGCTTTGGCTTGTTCAAAGGCAAACGTTGCTGGTGAGTGCTTAATCTTTGATCTTTTCCTGCCTGTATCAGATGTAAGCCGGGTTACGCCGAAAGCGCAGGAGCCATTTCGCAAGACATAGAGGTGGTGTGTGCTTTCGGGCCCCGGACAGCCGCTCTGCGGTCCCACCCCGGAGCAGCGCGGACCCCAAGAGGCGCTCGGCCTGCCCCGTCTCCCGGCAGCCTGGTTTTGCGCTCGAACGCATGTTTCAGAGCAACGCGGTGTCGTGAAGGCGGCCGGTCCCCCGCCGCGGCGCAGGATGTGCTGGCAGTCACTCTGCTGTCATTGTTTTCACCCGCTGCGGTTATTTTTAGCATCGATTTGTCTGGCCGCAGCGTCCAGCCCGGGGATCGTTCGTACACCCCCGCTCTAAAGGGCCAAGAGAGGCTCCTCGCGTTACAAACATTACTTGGTGGGTTCTTCCTCTTTCCAGTTACTTGCTGGAATCTGTCAGTCGCCCGAGTCTGACCTATTTATCGCAGGTTTTGTTCACTTTACTGTTGGCAGTAGCGCTTATCAGAACAGTCTGGCGTTACGGCAAATGCTTTTCCAAAGTTGTACGTGCACCATCAGCTATTTTGGTCAAGAGTTTTTAAACTTTACCTCAGTAAAAACAGTAAGTTTGCTCAGTAGCCTGCTTCTCATTAAATCACGTTAACCGGTGTCAGTGAGGTTGCTCTTCTTCATTTTTTACTGGATTGCCCTCTGTGCAGAGCGGCGCGGGTGGGCAGTGAAACGTCACTGCCGCTGCCAACGCTGGGGCCGTCGGGGTGGGCTTCAGGTGTGTTTGTAGGAGATCCAAGGAAAACCGACTGCGAAGGGGCCGGGCCTCGCGTGACTGGGACTGCTTCCTGGTTCCCGTAGTCCTGGTGCCTTGCATCTGCAGCTCTCTGCTTTGCTGGAGTCGTACCTGCTCCCTCTCCCTGCAGGAATGTGGAAACAGTGCCGCTCCGCGTTCCCCTCAGCCCCACTTCATTTTGTGTTGGGATTGCTGCCCGTGATCCCCCATCCGCGGGGACGCGGGGCCTGGGAGGCCTGGGCCCTCGTTTGGCTCCCCGTTCTGGCATCGTTTCGACAGACCGGGGATCCTGGCCTGGATTTCCCGTCTCTTTCCTGCAGCGGTTCAAAGATGGGCTCTGGAGAGCGCGATGAGATTGACTCATTTTCCGGGCGACGCAAACCCCGTGCGCCGGGGGGGCCGGTAAGGGGCTGGACGCCCTGGTGCGGCGGTGGCACGGGGCAGGGTTTGGCATGTACTCACACGGTGGCACAAGGGCTCCTCTTCCCCTTCCTTTCTCATTCTGCCGGTGCCCGTCTCCCGCTTCCCTGTCCTGATTCCTCGCTCACAAGACTTCTGGAGTCGTCTCTGCTGCTGTTCCAGTGGTGTTTAAGACGCGAGGTTCTCACCGCGGCCGGGGGGGTCAGTGTGTTACCAGAAGGCAAATTATGACAGTATTAAGATGGTATCACCACAAAACCTGAAAGCGTGTGCTCAGAGCTACTGTCTGCCTGCAGCACTCAGAGCCTGAGCCAGACGTAGAACCAAGGAGCATGGGTGTTAACAAGGCGTGATAAAGGGGGGCCACAGCCACCGGCTTTTAACCAGGCGTTCATTTGGTAGGGGAGAAGACATTTCTGGATGAGGATGCTGTGCCCAGGCACTGCAGTGAGCACCGCGGTCCTGTCACTCGGAGGCGCGGGGCTGTATTGAAAGCGAAGCCCTTCCTGCAAAGCCTGTACGCCGCAAAGAGATGCGTTTGGGGCTTCGAAATCACGGTGACGCCTTTGAGGCGTGAGGAGAACGTGCGCTTGGGTGGTGCCGTCTGGAGGCTCGGAGTCCTGCGGGGTGGGAGCACCCCACGAGCGGGTGGTTCCTTCTTTGTCTGCCGATGTGAACGTTGCCGTCGCTGGCTGCCGAGTTAAGGAAACATTGCGTTAGTGCGTTTGTTTCGTGGTGCTAAGCTGACGTCGCTCGCCGAAATGCCAAAATCCACGTCTGTCCTCTGTTCCTTTGCCAGAGCCTCTGATTTCAGCCGCTGCAGCCCGTAAGATGCTTTTGTGCGTTGCCTTCGGAAACAGGCTTATCAGCTGAGGTCAGGAGATCAGCGTAAAGGCAGCGGTGTTGGTACAAGCAGCTAAGTGGGACACCGGTGATCTGGCGGCTCTCTGGTGTTGGTTAACTCCGGTGCTGTGCAAACAGAACCGCTGCAGGATTTCATCCCCCCGTTCGGGTGCTGGAAAGCTCTGAATCCTCCCGCGCTGGCCCGCGGCCTCGGGGAGGTGCAGGACCCGGCTTGCCGGAGCGCACCGTCCCTCTGGAGACTCCTGACCCCGCCTTTCCCACGGGCACGGGGGAGCTGGTGAAATGGCACCTGCCACGCTTGTCTTGCTTTGCGATGAAATGTTTTCTAAAGGAGTCTTCACCTCCAGGACTGGAAGGATTTTGCTGCTGTGCCCTTTGCGTCGGCTGCAGTCAGCTCTTTCCGTGCGCTTTCGCTGAGCAGCAGTTGCACACGCGAGTAGCAGCTTTGGGCTGGGCAGGGGACGAAAAGTGGTTTTGGAGAACACTCGGAACGCTCTGCCAGGAGCTGTTCGTTACCGCTCGGTTGGAAACCTCGGCGGAGGGCACAGCCTTTACTTGGTTAGAAATGAAACTCCTCTCGAGGAATCGCCGTTCTGAGGGCGGGAGAGGTTGTCTTCTGGCGTCAAAGCGCGGCCTCGTGTAGCAGAGGAGCGGGGCTGGCTGGAACGACCGTGCGCTGGGGCTGGTAGCGCAGCCGGGGAGCTCCTGGCTCCCGCCTGCTGATTCCCTTCCCTGTGCTGGCCCAGAAACTTGGAGCGATGCTCAGCTGGATCGGAGAGCGGATTTTTTTTCTTTTTTCATTTAAATGTATTTATTTATTACTTTGAAAAGCAACTTTCTTCACGCCTCGTGTGCCGCCCAGGTGGTACTTGGAAAGGGGCAGCGTTGCCGCTGCCGGGAGGCTCTGTGCTGGCCTGGGCTGGAGGTGAGCTCTCTGGAGCGTTTGTTTCTCAGGAGCTGTGCCGGACTGAGTACGTACAAAGCTCGTGTTCAGACTTTCCAAGCCACTTACGGCCTTCGCCCTCACCGCATCCCAGTGGGAGAGAAAAGCCTGACTTTAACTTCGGCCGCCTGGAGAGCGCGGGGGGGGAGGCTGCGCTGCCGGAGCGCAGGCCGGAGCATCAGGGCAGGGATGCGGGTGACCTCGTGTCGTGCCCGACTGTGGCGGCCCCGAGATGCCTGGAGGAGAAAACAGACCCGGCACGTGACTGCAAACAGAGACCGACTGCGGTTGCTGAGCCTTTTCGGTGTCTTCATCGCCGAATCCTCTTTTCTCAGGGCTGTGCCTTACACAACGCCCTGGTCGCTCCGTCCCCCGCGGTCCGTGGCGGCCTGCAGCAGCTCTGGCACGGCCGTCGCTCGTCGTGCGGATCAAGGCCCGACTCAGGTTCCTCCGTAAATGTGCAGTCCTGAAACGAGCTCCTGCTGGGAATAACAAAGACTGTGGCGGATTTTCTTTATCTCTGCAAAAACTGTGCCTGTTGGTTTGGCCTCTCCTGAGGCGAGGCACGCGTACAGGTGTGCACGTGGGGAAGCCCAAAGCAGCAATCCCCCGTCCGTCCTTTCCTCTCGGGAGGGAATGAAGGAATAAACGTGCGCTGAGGCCTCCTGACGTCCCTTAGGGCGTGGCCGGCAGGCTCTGGGATGCTTTGGTGGTCGTGGGGAAACGGAGCGTGCCTCGTCTGAAAGGGAGTAAGGAGGAAAAAAAATATCGCTTTTCTGTTGCCTGCTGGGTTTGTGTTTGGCTCGTGGGCTGCGTGGTGGACACCGGTACATCATAGTTCTCCGCTCGCTAAGTGCTCTCACCTCCTCTTCCTCCGGGCAGGGGACAGATGTCTGTCCGTGCACGCTGTGCTTTAGCTACCGCGGGGCAAACCGCGCTATCGTGCGGTGAGTTTTATTTCCGGATCTGCCTGGGTTTTGGTGAGGGAAGGGAAGCAGAAGGGCATCCTGGTGTAATTCCACGTGGATTTGTTTGTTACAAGGAGGGTGTACGAGCAGGTGGTTGTCTGAAAGGCGATAGTTTTCCATGAGGTTGTCCCTCTGCTTCTAAAAATTCTCCTTCTGCTTATTCAACTTGGAGGCTGCGCTGATTAAAAAAGGCGCCGGCGGTGGCACTTGTCCCGTAGTGTTCTCAACGGCCAGGTTCAGTGCCAAGCTTGGTGACCCTTCTGCTGCCTGCACTGCTTGAGTGTAACCGGCCTCGTGTTTTGTTTTTCAAAGTCCTAATTGTGCAGCTTATTAGTGTTGAAAAACCTGTTTACCTCGTTAATTAGTGTTACTTTATTCCTCCCTATCTAGCTTTGTTCCTAAACTCCTAAGCAGGCAGAGCAAGCTGGGGACTGGGGCGTGGTGGTTCTGACTGGGGCAGCTCTGGGATTACCACCGGAACGAGCCCCCTCGTAGCCGGCGGGGTACGTCTGCCCGGGGCGGTGCGGCTGCCTTGGACCGCGCTGCGGATACCGCTGGGGCAGGGCTGCCCGCGGGACGCGGCAGGCAGGGCTTTGTGAAGCCCTCTTTGGGTGAAGGTCTGCCCTGCGAGCTGGGAATCCCGCTGGTCCTGGGCTGGGAGAGGAGATCCGATAACCCCTCGTTACAGCATCGTCAGGGCTATTAATAACGCGGCTTTCTGGCCTCTCGTCCGCTCTCTCCCTGTTACGGAGCGCGGCCTTGGGGCCCTTCTCTTTCCTCACCCCTCCTGGGGGGCTCCGGCTGGCTGCTGGCGGTTGGGCTGGTCCGTGCGCGCGGGCAGCGCTGACCCGTCCGCCCCAGGCGGGTCTCCGGAGGGCTTTGACTTGCCCTTTCCCTTCGCTTTCATCAGCCCCCGCAGCCCCGCGTGATTAATGTTCTGGCACCTCCGTACTCCGGTTCATTTTTTAGCAGTCGATGCCAGTCCTCAGGCAGGCGCGGATGATGGACTCTTAAATTAAGCCGTTGCTCGTTACTCATGTGGCACGCGGGGGCTTCGAGGACCTTCGGCCTCACACTGCGAGCGTATGAGTTAAAACCAGCGCTGTGCCAGCGCGGCTCACCTGGGAGCGGAGCGTTGGGCAGCGGGCTGGAAGCGTTTCCGGTGAATTCTTCTGTTCACTTCCTAAAACTGATTAAACGTCAAACTTGGCTGCCGCGGCGGGGTCGGTGCGGCTGTGTATTGAGATGAGCGTGGCTGTGCCGCCCCGCTGCAGGGCTGGGAGCGGGGCGATCCCGCAGCGATGGCACCGCTGTGCCCGCGTCGCAGCGTTTGGTTTTCCTGGCAGCGAGGGGACGAAGCGCCCGCCTCTGCAGCCGCTGCGAGAATCCTCGCAGGAACGTACGGAAGTCATTAAGATAATTGCACGTGGTTCTGTACGCGAACTGTCCCTGCTTGTTTGTTTTATCTTCATGAAATAGTATCAGGATGCTTGTTTGTTTGGGTTATGGGCCTATTTTTAAGTAACCCATTTTTTCCACTTTGGAAAATGCACGAGCTCGCTGCGTGGCGGACATCTGCGCGGGCCGGCTCTGGGAACCTCCGCGCGCTCCTCGGAGCTGCCGTCCCGCCAGCGGGAGCTCCTTTGTGGTCCGGCCACGGGGCTCTGCGGCGCCTTAATCGCGCCGTCCCTTCCCCTCTGCCGGGACTCTGGAATTCGGGCGGCTCTACCCATCCCAGCCAGCCTTCGGAAGGTGGAAGCAGTAGCAATCCGATAGGAAACGGCGATGTTTGTCAGCAAACGCACGCTTGCGCCCCACGTTCTGCAGGCAAAGACGCTCTTTTTGTCGCTGAGTATTTCTTACTTGTTCTTCCCCAAAGGGCTGAGCGTTGAGGTCAGTTTAATTCATTCCTTCGGGGTCTGAGCTCCGGTGCCTGAGATTCTGCCGTTCCCGGAGCACGGGAACACAATAAACACGAGAACTTTAAGAATGTTCCTCGTCTGAATTATAAATGAACAGCTTGCTTGTTTGAACAGTCTGCCCCTTCGCCGGTCGAGTTAAGCTTTGTATTGCAGGGAGGGGAGAAATAATTCAGGATTAAAGCTGCTCAGCAGTGCGTATGTTTAGATCTGTAAGGCTGCCAGCACATAATTAACGTGTGAGTAAGCCAAAGGAAAAAAGCTGTTTTTTCCTTGATATAGATAGGCAGATGCGGGATAAAACCTAATTATTTTTGAGGGAGAAATAATTTCTGAAAATATTATTTTCCAAGGAGCTGCTGCTATTAAATTTCCCTGAGTGTTTTTCATTCTAGCTGCTTTGCAGTTTTGAGGCAAAAAAACCCAAGTATGGCATCCTGTGCTGGCCTGGAGGCCTTGTGCTCGTCGTTGGAAAGCTCCGGGGTTTCAAGCGTGGCGAGGATAACCCCGGGACAGTCGGCTGGTGCGGCGTTATCCCTCCTTAATCCTGCGTGCGGCGGCTCTCCCCGCTCGCTGGGGCGGGCAGGTAGCGCTGGGGGCTGGTGGCGGTTGGCGCAGCTTATTGCCGAAGGCAAAAGCCACGGTGACGGGGACGCGGGTCCTCCCGGAGCCTGTAAGCTTTCTCCTCTTTCTGGTGTTGCTCCTGCTGGATCCCTGTCGGACCCATCATGAGTGGCATTAAGCTTGTAGGAAGTAAATAAAACGAATGGGGAATAAAGCGTTTATGTGAAAAGAGTTGATTAAAGGTCATCTCTGAGCATTCCGGAAAGGCGACAGCGGTTCGGTGTTCCCCGTGGTTTCACCGTGTGTCTGTTCCTCAAACTACAAAATGAGTAGAATCTTTTTTTTTTTTTCCTTTTTTCTTTTGAAAACTGTGGAAGGGATCGGAACAGAACGACTTGTCTGTGCCCATGCTTTTGGCTGCCTGGTTTGTGAACCCTTGCACCCTCTGTCCCTCTGCACGGGAGGGCGTGGGCCGGTTCCTCCGCGGGGCCAGCCCCAGCACCTTCAGCCAGGACGGAGACACGACGCTGTGGCAGCTCGGGGGAACTCTGCAGGGGTTAGGTGGTGTGGGATGCACGGGGCTCTGCTGGAGCAGCGCGCCTCTCTGCTCTGTAGCAGACCCCCGTGGTCTCGGAGGGCGAGCGTGGCGTTTTAGGTTCCCAGCCCCCGGTGTGAGGGGAGCCCCCGGGCTGGCTTTGGCTGCGGGCGTCCCCAGAGGTGCGAGCTGCCACCCTGCGCTGCCGTGCTGGGAAGGTGAAGAGGTTCCTCAGCCTCCGTCAGGGGTGACAGCTTGAAATGGCACTTGGTGCAGCTTGGCTGGCTTTGGGAGGAGTGGTTTAATTAAGCTGTGTCCTGGAAGCCCTCGGAACAAAGGAGGAGATATTCCAGGAGGTGTGAAACCGGGGAGTGTGAAAATTAACTTAGAAGATGCTGACGCGCTTGTGTGCTGTGACGGTAACGCACCTGGCAGCCCTGTGGGTCCCCAGAGGGACCCCTCGGTGGGGCGGTGACGGTGAGGGGGCTGTCCTCGTGCCACCTCCGGTGCTGTCCTGGCCCTGGCAGAGCAGAGGTGGCCACGGCCACCGTCACTGGCAACCAGAGGAGCGTTCCCGGTGCACGCCTCGGGTCGTGCCGCTCCTGGGGGTTTCCTGTGGGCCGCGCGGTGTCCCGAAGGTCTGCACTCCGTGTTTGTAGATAAACAGGTTTTCCCGTTTCTCGCTTGCTTTAATTCACGGTATCATTAACAAAGAAAAGGGGTGGAAAGGGCTGGTTGGGGGCACTCGGTGCACCTCTCCCGCACTGCAGGATGAATTCTACCAAAGTTTTGCTTACAGCTGTTGGTATAAAAAGTGGCAGCTGGGACCTCTTCTTATTTTTTTCTCCCACATCTTTTTTTTCCCTTTTTTCTCCTCTTAGGAAAGGAGAAAAAATGCTTCGTGCTTCTGTGACTTGGTAAGGGTGAGGCTCAACCCCTGGAGGTTGTCGTTTAGAGGTTGCATCTTTAACTGTCTGGTGCCGTCGCCGCAGGGCGGGAGATCCTCGACGGGCTGTTTCGTCCGCCCGTGTTAGGTGGAGGACCTGCTCTCCGGAAACACCGTTCCCTTCCGCGGGTGGTCGAGGCAGCTGGATGAGATGTCCCTTTGCAGAGACAGGTGATGTTGTCTTCTGACACCGCTCTGGAGCTCCGCGTGCCGAGAGCTGAAGTCAGACGACAGCTCAGCCTTCGTCCTGCGCCCTGCCTCCGGCTCGCTGTTTGCTGTAGCATTACGCTTTGGATAAGCTGTCCCACTGGTTTGTTTTTCATCTTGTGGCTATTTTCAGCCGCTCAGCCTAACAAGGTGAAATATCTGAGATGCTTTTCTGTTCCCTGTGACCGGGCTATAAGGAGGTACCGGCTCAGCCGGCGGGCTCCCGGCTGGGGAGTGGCTCACCCCAGCCTTTCCTCCTTTCCGTAGCCTTTGGCTACCTTCTGGCCCGGCCTGTTGGCACCACCCAGTCAGGTCTGTTGTAGGAACAACCGGCAGTCTCTGCGCGGATACCCTGAGCACCAGATCCCGGCGTTGCGATCCGTCGCCCTGGATACCCTGAGCCCCAGATCCCGGCGTTGCGGTCTGTCGCCCTGGATACCCTGAGCCCCAGATCCCGGTGTTGCGGTCCGTCGCCCTGGATACCCTGAGCCCCAGATCCCGGTGTTGCGGTCCGTCGCCCTGGATACCCTGAGCCCCAGATCCCGGTGTTGCGGTCCGTCGCCCTGGATACCCTGAGCCCCAGATCCCGGCGTTGCGGTCCGTCGCCCTGGATACCCTGAGCCCCAGATCCCGGTGTTGCGGTCCGTCGCCCTGGATACCCTGAGCCCCAGATCCCGGTGTTGCGGTCCGTCGCCCTGGATACCCTGAGCCCCAGATCCCGGTGTTGCGGTCCGTCGCCCTGGATACCCTGAGCCCCAGATCCCAGCATTGCGATCCATTGCCCTGTCCCCTCCTGCGAGGCTGTGCCGGGAGCGTGAGGAGGCTCCGGCACCGCGGCTAGAACCAGCTCTGCTGGGCTCTGCGTAGGAGAGGCAGAAAACTGGAAATGTGTGATTTGTTCACCCTTGCAATTGTACTTGTGATTCCGTTGGGGTTGGGAGAAACTCTCAAACTGCCCTTCACTCAGGTAAGAGTAGAAAAAAAACCCAAAACCCAACTCTTGCTCCTTGGGTAAAGTCCAGAGAGGACGTGAGAGCAAAGGGGGCTTCTCTCCAGTGCCTGCCACGCGGCTGCACGGGGAACGTCCCTTCGGCTCCTCAGAGCTCCTCGCGCTCGCTGGTGTATTTAACCTCGGCACTGCGGGACGGGGGGGCCCTGCTGTTTCGCGTGAAGGATTGAGGTGCAGAGATATCATTGTCAGGCAGGAAGTCATCTGGCAGAGCAGGGACTTGAACCCTCTCACAAATGTCAGCTTGGTGGCCCGGCCGGCGGGACATCCATCATTTCCTGGGCACGGCTACGAGGCAACTGGTAATGGAGGAGTTCTCTGAAATCAGCGTTGGCTTCTAAATCAGTTTAGCACCTTGATGTGAATCTGTTGGTCTGCCAGGTCAGCTCCCTTCCCAGGATCTCTCCCACACCGTCAGAACCACGTCCAGATGGAGAGGCAGCCAGTGGTGGTGGACGAACGGCGTTTCCCAGGCTGTGCTCCCGGGGGAGCCGCACGCCGTGCTCTGCTCGTCGCCCTGCGCCTGGGTTTCGCAGCGGGGCCCGGCGACACGCCGCGTCTCTGTCTGGAGGCCCTCGCTCGTGGCGTTGGGCGTCTCAGAGCCGCTGCGTTTATGCTAAATGGACAAAGAGGATAAAAGAGAGGAAGGGCTTGGTTTGGGGGGTGAAGCCTTCGTCAGCCAGCAAGGAGGCCGGGGTGGGGGGCTCAGACTGGTGAGGTGGGCAGCAGCTGTGTGTCCCGCCGGGATGCGGATTTCTGAGAGGAACGGTTTCCCTTCGTTTCGATAACTTTTTCCACACCTATTTTCCTGGTCCCTCATACAAAGAGGGTTTGTGGAAAACGGTTTGTGTGTGGGTTTGAGCTTTGCAGAGCCGGGCAGCCCTTTAAACGCGCGTCTGAGGGTCGTGTGTTTGATGAGAGTGGGGTGCGAGGTAAATCCGTTTTCTTTTTTTTATGTAAGTTCTCATCCGTAGTAGCTTTAGCGGGTGTCTGTGGATGAGAACCGAAGGAAAAGCCAACAGACATTGGTTCACACCCGCTGCCAAGGCTGCCCTCGCTCCGGCACGGCAGCGGGGCTGCCCCGTGCTCCCGGCACGCAAACCTGTGCCTCGGGACGTGCGTGGGCTGTCGGTCGGCTGGACCGGAGGTGCCTGCAGCTGGTCTGGAGAAAAGGCCTTTGTTTCGCACTCTGGACCTGTCTCCTGCCGTCAGGCTTGGGAGCTGGCTAGTGGCAATACCAGTCCCAGATTTAAAAAAAAAAAAAAAAAAAAAATTCCGAAGAATTGTACCTAATGCTGGAGAGTGCATTGCGTTGCTTCTAATTGCAGTCTCCTTCCGGTAGCTTGCCATTATTTATCCGAAACGTAAATGAACGGCAGATCCTGCCGTTATAAACCCGTTTTACAGCCGCCCTGTCGCCGTGCTCGTCGCCGTGCGGCGTTTGCATGGGAGCGGTGTCTGGGGTTGGCGTGAGGTCTGCTTTTTTGATATTGGCTACGTTATTTTGGAGTTACCAAGCGCTTAATGAAGGTTTGCTGTTGTGCCGAACCCAGCGTCTGATGCAAATCCAGTTGTGTGGTTTCCTGGATGTTTCACCAGAATACAGCTGTCCTAACAAAAAGAGAAAATTTGCATTGGAAAGGAGGAAGAAAAGGGTTTTGTTGTTCGCTAGAGTGTTTATGGAAGTTGGTAAAGCGCACGTGAGGGCTTTGGTGCTGAAGATGAGGAAGGAGACCGGCCGTGGTGGCGGGGAGTGTTGATACGGGATCGGGAAGCTGCAGGAGGGTCGCCCAGTTTGGAACAGAGGTGAGAGCTTGCTGCACCTTTTCCCCTTTCTGCCGATGCTGGAAGTAATATTTTCTGCTTGAGGACTCGGAGACGAGAGCGTCTCCTCTGTTCAGTGAGGTACTAAAGGAGGTTCAGAGGGTCCAGCCCGGTGTTCCTCAAACACCCCTGTGTTTGTGTTAGGACTGGGCGGGGAATTTTACTGGTAGCCAAAGTTACGCCTTTAGCAAACACAATTCTCTGCTCTGATCCTGGTGCTGCCGCCTCGCCAGTCCCCGCAGAGACCGTGTCTGCCCGGGAGAGCTGCAAGGAATCGCCGCTCGCTGGTGACGACTTCAGAAAAATCAGATACGGGGTAAAGGCATAGTTCTTTGTAGGTCATCGTGAACCGAGCAGTCTTTTTCCAGAGCTCCTACCATCAAATGTAACCAGTTAACAAAAAAAGCAGCTCTGTTTTCATCAGACAGGCACAGGGAGGGAGGAGCAGCCTCAGCCCGTCGAGAGCGGGACGTCGCCCGTCGGAGCGAGCCGGGCCGGAGGCTGCGCGGAGGGAGCGCGGCCAGGCCGAGGATGCTGCTTCTCCCTCCGCGTGCTCCCGTGAGGAGGCCAACGAGCTGCGCGTGCGACGCGGCGGCCTGAAGATGAGCACTACAGCTCTCTTCCGCTCCTGCGTAGCCGTAGTAGCTGGTAAAGAGCCCAGAGGGTAAAAGCCGCTAAAACTGTCGTAGTTTTGCTGTGCTGATCTTCTGCCTCAGATGCTCAACGACCCGCTGCCTTCGAGGCAGGGCTCTAGCAGATGGAAGGGACTTAGGAGAGCTTTATCCGGAGCCAGCGATTGCTAAACTTAGGCACTCGTTTCCTGGCTCGGCGTGTGCGGAAATGCTGTAGAGGTGATAGTCCTGCTCTTGGGAAGGAAATATCACCAGCGCGTCCAGTGGCAGTGCTCCTGGCCTTGTACCGGTCGAGAGGCGCTGGCGGGACACAGTTTATAGAGAGAAACAAAATACATCCTTTTTTTTTTTTTTTTCTTTTTTTCTTCTTTTCCCAGATCAGCTGTTGTAGCCTGAAAAAATTAGACAAACTTTTAAACAAACTTTTTCAGCATACATGCTTTCTTTTCCCCCCAAGTGAAGTTGCCAAAAAGTGCAAGCTTCCCCATGACAGCACCAGTCCCGCCAGCCCTGCGGTGGGTGAGCGGGGCAGGACTCGGCTCTCGTCCCCGCAGAAATACCGGCTGAGGAGCAGCAGTTTTCCCCGAAGGAGAGGCGAACGAGGGTCTGCTCAGGTGCCCCCCTCAGTTATTAATCTCTTGCGGCCAACTTCAGCAGGCCAGCAAGGGCCGTGGGCCTCCCCTCGGCAGGCGCCTGCCGTCTGCGCGGCCGGGGGATCGCCGGATGCTGGAGCCGCGGGGGAGCTGAGGACGTTTGCCCAAAGGTTTTTCAGAACCGTGGCCGTGCTGAGCAGAGCCAGCCGCTGCAGCACGGGCTGGCAGGCTGGCATTACCGAGGCTGGGGTTAAGATTTTGTGCGTTTCTTTCTTTTTACGTGCTGCTGGGGCACGGGCACTGAGCAGGCTGAAATCTTTGTTTGCTGCAGCTCCCTGAAACTCGTTCAGCAGTGTGGGTACGTTTTCCGTGGAATTGTCCAGCCCCAGATCCATAAAATCTTCACTCTTTACGGACCAGAGCAGGGCAGGCACTTGCTGTATTGGCCGTGTCGTCGTAATTACCTTCTTCATGTCTCTTTCAAGAGACCAGAAGCATCTTTCTGTTGGGATGTAACTATTTTTGAGCGGTCTGTGACAATAGTGGTGGTGTTCTAGTCTCTCCATACTTGTGCCGTTATCACAGTATTTTTAAGGTGGACACTGGAAGCTGCTATCTTTCTCCAGTTTGGTGGTTTAAGTCATGCAGAAAGTCGTGGTCCCTCCTGTAAGTGTTTTGGAATAATAATTTTTAAAAATAAGCCAAGACTATTTAGAAGTACGTAGCTTGAATAGCCTCTCCTATTGCTGTAGTCTATAATTCAGTTAAACATAAATTAAGTGTTCTGCTTCTGGACGCAGTTAATGGACACTTAAGTTGATTACTTGTGTTCGTCAGAAGCTGTTATAAGCTGCCGTTGGATTCAACTTGAAATTTATATTCTGACCTCTGTCTTTTCAGCACTTGAAGTGCTTGGCTGTAGGGACAAATCTCCTGGATAAGAACACTGCCATTCTAAGGAGCCTCTTCTGATCCGCGAGGTTCCCGTTAAAGTCCATCCAGCCCTTGGTACTGGGGCGGCTACGGCCGGCGTGGCCGGGAGGACGCGGAGTGCGGGCGCTAGCGTCTCTTCCATTTCTAATTTCTGATTCAGCGGCCTGCCAGCCGTAAGCTGCGCTGCAGGCACCCGCGCGTCTGGGAAGGTACGTGAGGGAGGGGGGAACAATTTCCCTAATCCCAAACCGAGTGTAAAGTTCTGCCGGGAATCGTTCTTTAACCAGAGCCTGGCCAGCGCTTAGTGACGCGAGGCTCTGCTCGCGGAGCTGCCGTGCGGTGCTCGCACCTGAGCTGTAAACCCGACTCCGTGGAGGACTGAAGAGTGAGGAAGAACAAGTCTGAATATTTTTGTCCTCCGCGTGCCGCTCCGCGCGCCCAAGCACCCGCTGTGCCGTGGAAGCACACCCGGGCCGCTTGCTGCGGGGACTCGGATCAGACACTCCCGTTCCCTTCCCAAGTCGTATGGGATTTATCCTTCCCTTCGGAACTCTGCGGGGCGAGGACTCGGACCAGACACTCCCGTTCCCTTCCCAACTCATATGTGACTTATCCTTCCCTTCGGAACTCTGCGGGCCGAGTTTCGTAGCGCATAAGTAGTTACAAAAAAGATTTTTGTTTGTTCAGCTGAAATCATGACGAATGGGGTCAAACTCAACTCCAGTCTTCTGGCATTGTGCCCAGGGTGGCTTTGAATGGTGCTCTCCGTCCGTGGCACCTAGAAATAACGAAGAGATGGATGGCGCCGTTTTGATCGTGAAAGCTAGCTGGGAGGTCAGGAGCTGGGAGGTACGTTAACCATTGTGCGGGTTTGAATAGCAAACCTAACGCGTGTCGTACAGCACGTGCGTCGTTAGTGTTCGCTTTGCTGAGGCGCAGGAAAACGTAAACGTGTGTGTCCTGCCACGCTGTGACACGGGGGAAATCTGTCAGTGATGCTCAGCCCCTTGGGAAGGTGAAAGGAGGGTTTCTGCGCAGCACGCAGTGTTTGCTCTGACAGCCTGCGTTACCTGGGAGCCGTCAGACCGGGGGAGCAAACGAGGTAAAAACGATTGCAGGGGCTGCGGGGGGGTGGTTTGAGTTGCGGGGTGCATGGAGGATGGAGGTGCTCTGAGGTGGTGACGGGGTGGGATGCTCCCTGTCCCGGGGGAGCTCACACCGACTTTGTGAAGTTGCCTGGCTGCAGCCTTGCCGTCTGTCGCTTGCTCTGGCGTTTCCTGCGGTGGTGCACCTCTCCGGACGGCTGCCGGTGCGCTCAGACGGGGCTTTCTCTGGTCAGGCGTGGCGGTAACGGCTGGCACGCGCACGGTCCGGGTTAACGCCGAGCGCCGCGTTAACGTGCTGCCCTGCAGCTGGTGCGCGTTCCAGCCCCGCGCCCCGGCTGACTGGGACGTGGAAAGCTGCCTCCTCTCTCTTCTTCTGCTTTGATTTCCCCTAAAACCACGTCCCGTCTGCCCACCTCCGCGGGAGCGCGGCCGCGCTCGGACAGCAGCGTGATCTAAAACCGGTGGTGGTCCTCTCCAGTCGCTTCGTGCAGCCAGCTGCTACGTGGTGGCTTAGGGATGCGGGAAGAGGTGAGCTGCCGGCCCGGGGTGACCCCTGGTATCTGGTCGAGGAAAAATTTGGCATTTTCTGGCCGCTTCTACAAGAACGCTGCTTTAAAATGCTGGAGAGGAACACAGATTGCATCACGCTGGAACCCTTCCTGTGCGGGGAAGATGAGGCGCGCATTGTCCAATGAGTTGTCAGCTTGCCTTTTAAAGCCATTTCACTACTGCAGATGCTTTTTGAAGGAGCGTCTTCGGGGCAGGAGCAGAGCGGTTTGGGATCGCTCTGAAATTGCCGCTGTTCCGGAAGGCGCTAATAGCCACGCGTCCTCTGACCTGCCGGCACGCCAGGCCTGGGAGCTGGCCCCTGGAGCCTCGGGAGCGTTTTTTCAAGCGAAGGGCGAGGTTTCCAAAGATGCTGAGCTGACTGAATAACAGCTTGGCGTTGCTGAAAAGTGTTTCCTCCTTTCCTCCCGCTTCTGGCAGCGCCTGCTCCCGCGCTCCCGGCGGTTTGGCGCTTGGCAGAAGCTGTCGGTCTCGCGCGGCGCCGGGGCCAGGGGAGGGCTGTGAGCGGTGGCGCTGGGGCTGTGAGCGGGCTGCTGAGGTTCGCTCCCGACAACCGACTGAGCTCTGCGTGCCTGGTGTGGACGCTGGATCGGGGAAAGCAGCCAGCCAGCCTCGCGGTCCCGGTTCGGTAACTTGGAGGCGGCAGCGCAGGCGTCTCGTGGGCTGGGTGTCCCCTTCTGCCCCGGGCTGGGTGCCGTCAGTGCTGCTGGGAGCCTCCGGAATGACGAGCCTCGTGGTTTCAGTGCTCTTCTCCCCATCCTGTTCTATAAAGTTCCTCTTTTGGTGGTCACCTACAGAAAAAAAAAAAAGTGACTTTATAAAATGTATTACTTGTGCTTTGCGGGTGTGAATCCCCCGCTCTGGCCTCCAAGAGCAGCGTTTCCGTTTCCCAGCATGGCAAACCAGGGCATAAAATACCCAGCTTCACCCATGTTCCACACTGCGTCATTTCAAGACTTTTCTTTTTTTTTTTGGCTTGAACTGAGATGGCCTCCTTTTTTATTTTTAGTAACAACCTTTATTAGTAAGGCGGCATCAGCTCAGCTTCCAGCCGGGCAGCCAGATTTACCGACAGCGTGGTGGCCGAGCTCGGCGGCGTTGTGCCGACACCACGCACGCCTTCCCTGCCTGTGCACTGGTACTGCCCCGGCTGGGGTTTTAGTTTTTGTTTTGCTTCTCTACTCAAAGGTGGCTGCTTTAGGGCCAGGAGAATTCTAATTTGGGAAGGCCAGCCTCAGAACGGCATGCCTGGGATTGTTGCTGTTTGCAATAATTTGTCCAACAGCTGCTTTTCTCCTGGCTCTGCTCGCGCGTCGTCATCGCTGTGCTCATTTTCGTTACCCGTGGGTTTGTGAGCGGGGAGAGTACGCGCAGGGACAGGGAGGCACGGCTCTGCCTCCTCCCGGGCCGTCCGCGTTTCCTGCCGGTCGCCGGCGCGGTGTTTTCCAGCCGTGGATCGCTGCTGGTCGGAGGCTGGGCTGGCAGGCGGCTTCCTCCCTCCCTGCGTTGCTTCCTCTGGGCGAGCGCTGGTCGGGTCCGTGGGGAAGCCGGCCTCGGAGCTGACGTAGCCCGAAGTGCGTCTTATTTGCTTGGGCAACAGGTTTGGTTGATAAGGAGGAAGGAGTTAAAAAAAGGAAAAAAATAATCTTATTTCCCTCATGTGAACAGTCTTTACCTACGAATAAAGAGATTTGTTTTAATGTTGCTGCTGTTGCCGCTCCTAATTGCTGCTCTGTACGTTCTGCTGCGCCGAGCACTGCGCGTTGTCTCCTGGCAGGGACTGTCACAGGGCGAGTGGAGCACACGGGGACTAGGTTAAGCTTTTGGAGTTACAGCTAGCAGAAAAAGGATGGACGGGCTTGCCCGGGAAGAGCCTTTCCCTGCCGTGCAGGGCTGCTGTGGCGAGGTCGGGATCCTCCCTCTCGCCGGACGGGAGCTCGGTGAATGCTCTCCTGCAGCGTCCGTGCGAATGGTGCCGCTTTCCCCTCGTGTACCTTCACCCCTCGCTCCTTTTGTCACCTCTGACGTGGTAAACGTGAGATCTGGTGGGATCGCGTTGTAAGCGCGCTGCCGAGGCTGCGCCTGGCACCTCCCGGGTCCCGGTCTTGTGCCAGGGCTCCCGACTGTCGCCATCGTGCGCCTAGAACCGAACGGGTCTGCGAGCACCCGGCGTAACGAAACCTGGGCTTTCTGCAGATCTGCGTCCTTTGTTGCCCAGCCACTTCCTCCTCCTGCTTTCCTCTCCCCGCCCTCTTCCCCTTCCCACCCCGTGCTGTCGGCGTTCTCCTCCCCCGGCTGCTGGGACCGTGGGTGACCCTGGCTGCCTGCCACCCTCGGGACCCCCCTTTGCCGCTGGCCTGATGCTCACGGGAAGCGTTGGAGAACTTTTGAGTTTGGGGAAGTGGGGGGATAACGGGGTGAGCAGGAAGGGATTTTCTCCCTGAAGAAGTCAGGCGAGTAGTTGCATACTGTTCTTGAGGTCTTGTTCTTGGGTATTTTTGCGGAGCGGCACTTTCCTGTAAATGCAAAAGTGTTTTAAGCTACAGGAATACGTTTCCGATGAGCTCGCTGGATGCGGCAGTGAGTGATCCCACACGAGGAACGCTCCCTCGCTTGGTTTATTTTGTGAGCAGCCGCCGATTCCCTCTCGCTGTACCGAAGGCCCACGGAGCGGAGCGTGCGCCGTCTCTGCAGCGGCACGGAGCAAGGGCTGTTGTCACCGTGGCTTCTGCTCTTCAGAGTTTCTGTGAACATGTAAATCATCAGTTCTTGGTGAGGCACATGAGGGATAAATAAGGGTAAAATTGGGAGAAGCTGTCCTTGTATGGCAGCAGGGGAACGGTGCTGCTGCAATTGAGTTAATTACGCAGAAGCTGGTCTGCAGAGCGGCTGTGGGGGGTCCTCCAGTCCCAGGCCGCTGCGAGAGGAGGGGGAGGGCAGGCGGTGCGAGCAGGAGGTTCACACTCGTGAAGCTGTTCCTCCTTCAGCTGTCCCAGTCCGTGAGACGAGGCAGACGGGATTTCGGCTCAGGGGCTGGGGGTTCGGGAAGCTCCCCAAAGCAACGAGTTGAAAATTCAATAAAGCGTGATGGGAGTCTGTTAGCATGAACCGTCTCTGGGCAGAGGAGCTGCCTGGGTCTGGAGCGCTTTGTCCTCAAGATGTCAAATCTTTGCAGAGATCCAGCCGTGAAAGGCAGGCAGGCTTGGCTGGCGCGTTGGAGCCGCTGCCTGCGGCTCTGCTTGCTGGCCCGACCACGGATAACCTCGAGTGAAGGGTTTGGCCCTCCCCTCGTGAGGAGCAGGCTCGCCTTCCCTCTCCTTTCCTCGCTGCAGCGGGAAGGCTGAGGGAGCTGCGCTTTGGGCTGGGAGCGATCCGTCGCCCGTACAGCATGCCTGCACCCGCCGTTCCTCTCTGAAGCAAGCACGTTTCACTGAAAGCTGCTTTAAATCTCCCTCGGCACCTTCAGTTTGTGGTACCTGCGTGGGCAGGCGCGCTCGGCTTTAGGAGCAATCCAGGGAGGTTTTCTCTGCTTGAAGTCGTCGTCTTTACAGCTTTACAGCTTACGAGTGTCCAGCTGCACGGGAAAAGTCGCTGGTGGCACTGGGAACACGGGCATCCGCTCGGGGTGCAGAGGCCTAGGGTGCTGTTTCTCTTCTCTCTTTTCACGTCCTGTGAAAAATAAGCAAGAGAGAAGAGAAGGAGAGTAGAAAGATGTTTCTATGGACTGGGTGACTTAACCGCTTCCTTCCAGCGTTACCAACGTGACTGACAACTCCTCTGTGCCGGGCTGGGAGCTGCCCGGTCCCACCAGCCGCACGGGGCCGAGTGAGGTACGGATAAGCAAGAAACCAGTTCAGCCTCGAAGAGCAACCCCTTTGCAGAAAGCTCTCGCAGTAAGGGTGATGTTTTTCCTGTCAGAAGTCACTCACTGTGACACGTCAGGGTGAAATACTGTAAATTGTAAGAGCAGGTCGCTGCTTGATGCAGTGGAAGGATACAGAGGAGACGGAGCGAGACTCTGTGTTTGCGAGGACGGGGCGAGAGGCGGTGAGCGCCGGTCGCAGCAGGGGACGTTCCGGCTGGGTGTTAGGGCTGTGTTTTCCTAACGGAGGCAGTCGGACGTGGAAACCGGGGCTCAGAGGTGGCGGAACCTGCAGCCTGGAGATACCAGCGCTCAGCTGGCACGGCCGTGGTGCCGTTGGTGCCTCTTTCTGTGTAGGAGCTCTGTGCATGAAGGTACAAGTGAGTGACACACCCTTCGGTATTCAAATGTAAAATTAGCCAAGATTTAGAAACACAAGTAGCTGCAACGCAGAAGCTGCTCGTGGTGCCTGAGCTTGCTGCTGCTTGCAGCTGCTTTTCCTGGTGAGGTTGATGCAGGTCTACAAGGAAGCGAACACTTTCTCCTGTGAACCCAGTTAGAATGAATAAACAGCCTCCAGACTTTGCAGATGACTTTTGGAAGCAATCCTAATGTTAGTAATCAGGAGCACATCTACAGGAAAAACAGCCAGGCAAGAAAGCCGAAACACCACATCCTAGCCAAAGCCGAAAACCAGGGGGTGAAATGATTTGTGGTTAGGTGGATGCTGGTGGTACAGGTTCATTTAGATCTAGGATGACACGGGGTCCCACCTCCACGCTGCTCAGAAGCCGAATGGCTCTGCTTTGAGCTGGTCTGGCGTGTTCTTTGCTTTTGGAGACGTGGCCACAGCACTGACGTTGTGTTCTTCCAGGCCTGCAGAATACCTCGGCCTCGTTTAACCTCTCCTTAATTTCCTAGGGTCTTTGAAGTGTTGCATCTCCTTTGATCCTAGCGTTGGCCTCCAGAAGAGAGCTGTGGTCGGGGTGGATGGAGCCAGAGCAGTTCTCAGCTTTGTTTCTGAGGCCCACGGGTGCGGGGTGGTGTCCCCCCGGTCCCTCCCCGTGCCCCCAGCGTTACTCTGTGCCTTTGGGCAGCAGCACGGTTCAACCTGGGAAGCAGCTGACTGCAAATTGCTGTCGTCTATGCAGGTCACATGAGATCGCGGGAGCATTGGAGGGCAGAGGTGTCCCTCAGGGACCTGGACTGCCGGGATCCTTGGTTGAACCTGAAGGTTAACAGAAGCAGGCGCAAAGTCTCGCATCTGGGATAAACGAACCCCGCTCAACGGCGCGGGGTGGGGGCCGACTCTCTGGGAAGCAGCTTTGCAGAAGAGGATCACAGAATCACAGTCGTTTAGGTTGGAAAGGACCTACAGGGTCATCGAGTCCAACCGTTAACCCAGCACTGCCGAGCCCCCCACCAAACCGCGTCCCCACGCGCCACACCTGCGCCACTTTTAGACAAGTTGTGGTGAGGGAGGTGGGAGGGGGTCCCAGGAGCTGCTCCTCCTCTTTGGCAGGCACCTTTGGTGCTGCGCCGGGGGTACCGTGCCCTCTTTGGGGCTCCCCAGTACAGAAAAGGTGTGGATGTGCTGGAGCCAGTCTGGCAGAGCCACCGTGGTGGGTGGGGGGACTGGGATGGTTGGGACTGGGATGGTTGGGACTGGGATGGGGGCAGAGGAGGGCACGGGGAGACCTTGCCGCTGTCTGCAGCCGCCCCAGGGGTGCCCGACACTGGCAGGAGAGCAGCGCGCAGGGGCTGCAGCACGGGGAGCCCCGGCCAGATGTAGGGGGAAGAATGTGTGTAAGAGTGGTCAGATACCGGAGGGGCCCAGAGAGGCGGTGAGGTCTCCATCCCGAGGGACCTGCCCTGATCGGAGCCGCTTCGGGCCGGAGATTAGCCCGGATGAGTCGGTCCCTTCCCAGCCCCATTCCGTGGCTGTGATTTCATGATTCTGTGATCCTGCAGGTTTAACTGACGCCGTTACCGCACAGCGGATTGTTCTGGGGTCGCTGACTGGCCTGGGGCGGGTGCTGACTGGCCTGGGGCCTGGGTAGGGGGAGCAGGAATGTTTGCCTGGGTGTCAGGCGTTTGTCACCAACGCTCTGGGAGCAGGAGGGGAATCGCCTGTTTCTCCGCCGCCTTCTGAAAGCTACCAAAAATTTTGCTTCTGCTGCAACATGAGATTATGTACCCTGAGCTCTTCTTGCTCCCAGTAGTTTTTGCACCGTGTGTCACGTACTGGAGTGCCAAGAGCTGGGGACTGGGAATCCCTGGCTTTGGGCAGGCGCTGCTGCGGCGCCGGCTCGCGTGGGTCAGGGACGGTTGGATGGAACGGCAGAAAGATTGCGGGTTTTCCTTTGGTTTCTTCTTAGCTTTCCTTGGCGTCTCTAATTTTTCAGGCAGGAATGACTCACTCATGCATTATGTGGTTTCCTGACTTTTAGCAAATTTTTTTTCACTTACAAAATAATTATTGGTTGTGCATCGCGGTGCGCGGCACGCAGCGTTCAGAGCCGCGTGCCGTGGGCTGTGGCTGGCTGGAGCCGCTGACTCGTGTCTCAGGGGTGCTCAGATTGGCATCCGTTGCTTCCCACTCCTCCTGACTTTGTCTTTCAGAAGATCTGCAAGGCTGGGTTTTGGCAGTGTGACGATCTCCTTGTCCTTTTGCGGAGCAGGGGTGTTGGTCCTGGAGATCGGGAGCAGGTGCCGCAGGCTTTGCCAGCCCCTCGATTCCCTCTGCTGCGGGGTCCTTCTGCACAGCTCTCCAGCTGTACCCCCCGCGTTTAGAGTCACAGAGGGGTTTGGGCTGGAATGGCCCGTTAAAGCCCACCCAGTCCAACCCCCTGCCAGGAGCAGGGACATCTCCAACCACATCAGGTTGCTCAGAGCCCCGGCCAACCTGGCCTGGAATGTTTCCAGGGACGGGGCACCCCCCGCTCCTCGCCCCCCAGCACCCCCAGTTCTTCTCCTCAGGGCTGCTCTCCATCCGTTCCCCCCCAGCCTGGATTTGTGCTGGGATTGCCCCCACCCACGGGCAGGACCAACGTGAGGTTGGCACGGGCCCACCTCTGCAGCCTGCCCAGGTCCCTCTGGATGGATCCCTCCCCTCCAGCGCGTCGACGGCACCACACAGCTCGGTGTCGTCAGCCAACTGAGGCAGGAGAGGTTATCTAGCCGGTGGCTGATGTTTTCTAGCGCAGGTATCGGCTCTTTCCGTCCCCAGCTGGCCCATTGCTGCAGTTTTCCCGTAAGGCACACCATGAGCAGATGTAAATTGGTCAGAGAGACGTCAGCTGTCTCCCGTGGAGGTGCTTCTGAGAAGAGCGGCTGTGAACGGGCGGTCGGGCTGGGCGGGGAACATCCCTAAAGTCAGCTCTGGCTGGCGTCACCCTTCGGTACCGGTTTAATTACCCCGAATATGTGTGTGTGAGCGGTCAGATTACTCACTTTATTATTATTACGAAGTAACCCAATCTCTGGTTATTTAAGCTCGTTAGAACTTTTTCCTGCCTGTGGCATTTTTTGGCTTTTGCCGCTCATCGTGCAGAAGGACCCGACCGGGTATTTTCCAGCTGACTCGGGGCAAAACCGCCGCGCCTTACAGGGTGCTGCCAAACCGACCCTTGCTAGCTTATGTTTGGAAGGCATGGGATGAAACTTTGCTGTATTAAACCAGTAAATTGATGCGTGGAGGGGATGACGAAGGCTAATTGCAATCGGTGATGAGGGAATTAACTGCAGTAAATGAATGCTGAGCTTGTGCCGAGGAGAGATGCCCATTTGTGGAAGAATTTTTGCATTTTTAATGGACTAAGAGCTAGCAACTGTAAATCAATGCCACTTCACTGCTTAATTCCTTCCTGTGCCTTCTTAAGGTGATGGGTGGTGACCTGAGGAGGTGCTTTGTGTGAAGTGAAGTGAAGTGAAAAACTCCAGTGAATTTCCATTTAACTGTCCACTACAGACCCCAGGGACGCAGCAGCGGGAGGATGTGAATAATTCAGTGGCGTTGAGTGAGCTTGCTTGAGTGCTCCCCTTTGTCTGCTCCCAGTGAAACTCCCTCCCGCTGGAATCTTCCACCTGCAAAAGCCGCTGTGAGATACCCGGCTGGATTCCTACGCTCCGTTCCTGGGCTCCGGGGGCGGCGGGAGGATGGGTCAGGTCCGTGTTTGCAGTGCCAGTGGGTTGTGGGTGACTCCGTGATGTGACAGGAGTCGCGCGTTGCTGCCTTCGGAGCAAGACACGCTCTGCGCCTCGCAGGGAAGGGAGCTGGCTCAGACAGAACAGGGAACGAGCGTGTGTTGCAATCCCCGTTCTCTGTGACAAATTCACCTTTTTTAAAAAAAAGGGTTTCTGTGTGAATTTTGAGATGCGTTTGTGGACGAGTATTGCCGTTAAACACGGAGCGGAGGCTGACAGCTCTCTGTGGTAACCACCACCCAGCCGTGCGGTGTGACGTTGTGGTATAAAAATCCTCTGCCTACTTTTACCACCCTGGGAATGGTCGGATACGCTCATGGCTTCGTCAAACTCTGCTCTTTGGTAATTAGCGCTGGAGAGCTGGTGCCTCTGCCCTCTTTGCCTCGCTCACTGTGCTGCTGCTCCCTCTCCTCACCCCTCGAGGCGGGTGGGAATCTGGGCGCATTCCTTACATAAATTTTAACAGCAGCATTAAACAGTGTTGACGTTGTCCTTGGCTTTTTTTTTTAATTGAAACCGAGAGTTTTAGGGGAGGAACCCTGAGCAAGGAAGTTAAGCTGAGTCCTTGTTTATATTAGTAAAATATGTAAACAATTATTTTTTCCCCTAATGTAAGGCTTGTTTTGGCTGCCGTTCCGGTGTTTATAAAACCGAGTTATGTAAATGACAATTCTTGTAATTAAACCACTATCTAATCCTATCTCGGTGGCTGCTCTGGCTGTACAGCCCAGTGCTACTGGGAGCAGTGGGCTGTGACGGCGTTAACGCAGCTTTTCAGCGTTATTAGAGATCGTGGGACCTCGAAGAGGAAAATGGAGAGAACCTGGGATGAAACAGGCTGAGTCCTCGTTAGACTCTCCTGGGAGAAAGGGAAGATCTGGGTTATGATGCTCCGAAGTACAGAGTGGCTGACGCTCGCAGGGACTTCTGGAGATGGCCTCCCCGCCCCGGCGCAAGCAGGGTCACCCGGACCTGGTTGTCCAGGGTCGTGCTCGGCTGGCTTTCCACCGTCTCCGTGCATGGAGACTCCACACCCGCTCCAGGCAACTTGTGCTAGTGCTTGGCCACCTGAAAAATAATAAATGTGAGGCAAAGTGCCTTTTCTGGTGTTCCAGTTTGGGTCCCTGCCTCGAGCCCCTTCGGAGTGGGCTGGGGCTGACAAGGCGGTTGCAGCAGGCGGAGGGAGAGGACTGGAAAGGATCGTTTCTCCTACGACATGTCGTAGGACGTTCTAATCTGTTCATAAAACCAGCCCGAACTGTTTCCATGGTGGACGTCTCTCCAGCTCCGCCTGGTCTGCTGTAGCACTTAGGCCGGCCGCAGTGCCTGTCCGTGATCTCCTAGGTGGCGGCACCCAGAGGGATGACAGCACCGTCCAGGAGGGAACAGGCCCCCGGCCCTCTGCTCCTTGGAGATTGCAGTGGAGATTGCAAAATACCCTCGTTGGGCAGAGCGAGCCCCGAGGGCGAAGGTGGGTGGGTGCCATCCGGAACAATGGCGGGAGAAGGGACGGAAGGCTGGGTTGATAGCCCGCAGGTTAGCAGGCCGTCAGGACACCCATGGGGCAGAAAGGGCTTTTTGTCCTGAAAGGAGGGACAGGCTGTAGCTATTCAGAGATGGTAGTGGGCAGATAAGAACGGGACTGGAGGCACAAAGCAGGATGAAGAGACAAAAGACTCCTGATGACTCCAAGAGGTGGGGTGGGAGTCAGGATGGTGGTGCCTCAGGGGTCCAGCAGCCACACCCCTAAATCCTGGTGTGCTCTGCCACCCAAGAACAGGCGACGGGGACCAGACTGCAAAGCGTCTCTGTAGAAAGTGAAAAATCAGTGCCGGCCGTCTGGAGGGTGTTCGTTAGACAAAACCGATTTCTCTCTCGTTTCAAGGCCTTCCCTCGCTGAACGTCGCAGGCGCTGTGTCCGAGCGGCCTGACGCAGGGTGTCCCTGGGTGTGACATGGCGGGCCAGGCCTGCAGGCTCTTAAACCCGCACTTACACTGTCACCCGGTCTAGGGAGCCAGGACATGCCCTGGCTTCTGGGTGGGTCGTCTTTGTCTGCCTTTAGGAGACAAGGGCTCCTGTGGTAGGATCTTTTCGCCTAATCTTCCGTAAATCTTGGGCAAGGTTGCTGGCGCCGCTCTTTGTTTTGGGCGTTTTTACAGCTCCGGCATTGAGATGGTAATGGAGGAGGGAATGGCCCCTGGGGAGGAGGGAATGGCCCGTGCTGTCCGGGAACCCTCATGACCATGCTGTTATCACTGCAGGGTCTTCTGCCGATTAAATCTCTTGTGTGTTATCCAGGCTTTTCCTGGCCTTGATGCAGACAACAAATTCCTCGCTATTTACCAGCGTGATGGCTGGGATTGTGTGCGTGGTTATCAGCACAGCCCTCGCTGCTTTATTGCCCTTTCTGCTGCTCTCCCCTGGGCCTCATGCCCAGCGTTTGTGTTGCAGATACCTACAGACTGTCCTGGTGCTGGCACGAGATCGGGGGCTGGAGGGACCCTCGGACAGACCCGGTTTGGGGCTCAGGGGTTAGGCGGCTGTGAGAGCGTCGCTGAGCACGAACGCCCCTCTTACAGCAACGGCCTTTCCTTCCTACAGCTTGAACTCTGGCCCAGCCTGGCTGCGTTCAGTGCTGCGATAATAAGCACAGGCTCAGCACAAGATGATCCCTTAATATTTTGGGAGATATCTTTCAGCCTGATTTCGTTTTTCCTTCTGAAGCTGAGTCCAAGGGCAGTACAAATACACTGACTCCTTGTCCTGGCTCTGTCCCTGAGGTTGGCGCCGCAAACCGTGCCAGACACGGCCCAGCCCCGAGTTCTGAGCTGGTTTTGCAATGACGATGGAGACGACTCTTGCAGGGTAGGAGAGGAAGACAAAATCTGTACAAATTGACGTTAGGGCACGCAATAATATTGAAAATAGTTCTGCCAGGTTCCTCTCCCTTGCCAATTAAAATCAACAAGAATTACACAGAGGAACAGTCGCCTCGCCCTGGCTGCTGTGAGGTGCGTGGCCGATGTTGTGGCCACGCCTCACAGTGCCGTTAGTCCCGCTGCCAGCCCACGTGCCATGGAAGAGCGGAGGCTTCCTGGCGCGCCCGGGCAGGGAAACGCTGACCTCGCCTCCTGAACCCCCCGCCTGCCACACTGACCTCGCCTCCTGAACCCCCCCGCCTGCCGCGGCGTGGTCCGTGGCTGCCGCTTCGCCTGCCGTGCCATGCTGAACCAGAGGTTTCTCCCAGGCCCAGCCGCAGGCTCCGTGAGTCCGGGCGTCCCGTATCTCCGCTGGCTTCTGACGGGAGCTGGCCAGGAGCAGCGCGGGGGAGAGGACGCCCCGTGTGCTGGGCGAGGGAGAGCTCGCTGGCTGGTTCGGGTCACTGGTTCGCAGGCCGCTGGGCTCTCTGGCCCTACGGACAGCCACGGCTTAGCGCGGAATGAACTCCCGAGGTTTGCGGAGCAGCGGGACACCAGCGCTGCCTCTCCGGGAACACACAAGCGGCCTCCCTCATGGGCCAGGCCCTCTTGCCACATCGATCAGGTGGAGCAGCGTGTTCTGGCGCTTGTTTCCTTCTTTTCCAGCTAATGAAGGTGGCAAACCAAAACTTCCGCCAGAGCCTGCTGCCGCGTGCCCGGCGCGGTGTTTGCCGTGCTGGACCCGAAGGGAAGGGTCTCCTTTAGGCCCTGGCCCGGCCGAGGGAGCTGCTGTGGGGACGCAGCTCCGTGTCCAACGACTGGGCACAGCCCCTTGTCAGCAGAGGGGGAGTCGCTCCTTTCATGGATTTTTCTGTTTCTTAAAACATTTTGTGTGGGGTGCTCTTGCCGGCAAACTTGAAATGATCTGATTTACTCAGTTCTGCGTAAGTTTTTGTTTTTTAAACTGAAGCCAGCAAAGGGTGAATGGGCAGCAGGGAGTGTGTGGGGTGGTTTGGACAGGAGAGAGAGAAGACGGCTCTTTAAATGTGAAGAAATTTGGTAGAGGTGGATGAATCTTTGTGTTTGGAAATAAAGCAGCACGAGGCCTCTTAGGGTGCCCCGCTGCAGGGAGGCGCAGTGGGTCTGGTTTTTCCGAAGGTAAACTGTTTTACGTTTTTCTCCTGGGTTTTTTTTCCACAACTAAACAAGGTAGAAGGAGATTGTGCATCATAATCATCATCATCATTGTTCTCTTTCTAGATAATGAAACTAAACCTATAAATTCCCGCTAACTTGTGCCGGTTCTGGGCCTGGCCGTCCTTGTAACTCGCAGAAGTGCTCTGGTAGGAAGATGTTTTGTCACTGATCACAACCTCCTAGAAAGAAGTCTCCAAAGAAGACCCGACCCTGCGCCCCGAGCGGCCGCATACGGGGTGGGTGGAAGGGCAGGCCGCTGCGGTGGCGTTACCTACGCCATCCGTACTCCCCGAGGTCTGCGTACATCTCTCACCCCCTGTCTCTCGTTGGGATCCCTCAGCGAGGGCTCGTGGTTGAGGCGCGAGGGCCTCGTCTCTCCTCGGTGCTGTTCTGCAGCCGTGTGTGTACAGCACGTCCGCTCCCGGCGTTAAGTCCTGCCCGCAGTCCGCTTGCCTCTGCACGTCCCTGAAAGACGACGAAGTTTTCACGTCAGAGAGGCTGTTTGTAAAATCCTGCTTTTGTGGCAAGATTGGGTGCCTCCCCTCGGTAAGCAGGGTTTGTTGGGGTGCCAAAGGCCGCTGCAGGGGAGCGCTGTGTCTGAGGGGCTGGCTGCCCCATGGTTTGCGCGTAGGAGCGGCAGGGCCGAGGCTGTCCGTACCGGGCCGTGGGCTGCCGGGGCTCGGCCTGCAGCCGCCCCAAGTCACGGACCTGGCGCTGGAGAACCAGAGGGACGGCTTGCTCACAAGATTTGTAAAAGAGAGACTTCTAGGTATGAACAGAACTCTGATCGGCTCTGTGCACGAGCAGGGCGCACACAGAAGCCGTACCAGAAACTTGGCGGGTTCCACCAGTGTAGCTGCCTGCTGTACCCGTGTCTCAGGTTTTACGGGCCTGTCGACCAATTTTGACCCCAGTGATGGAGATCAGCAGTGTGTTCTTCTTAAAAACTCTAAAGGACAGACCAGACATGAAATTTCAGGGCAATTCTGGTTTTTAAGGTTTTTTACTTTGCAGTTTTGAGGGCTTTTGCTCTTCCCTGGGGCGGGGATGGGTGCTCTGGACCCCCTGGGGCACAGGGGGGGTGTGACAGTGACAGTGACCCGTACTTACCCGTTGTCGTTAGCGCGGTGTGAATGCGTTTGGGTGTTTCACGATGGCGGTTTAGCACGCGGGAGTAAGGCGCAGTTGCGTACCCAAGGTACGTTTCCTGGGGATGGTTCATCAAGCACCTCAGACTGTCACTTTTCTCTGAGCGCTGAGGGACGAGCAGTGCTCCTGGCGTTGCACACAAGCGTGGTACCTTTTTTAAAAACAAAAAAACCAAACACCGCCCCCACAACCCCGGCAATGTGTGGCGTACGATATTATGCCTCGGTGTATGAAGTTAGCTCAGTATTTGAAACGTGCTGGTGCAGATCTAAGGTGAGATGTTGAATGCAGTGGTGTATACATTTCTGTACGCACCCCAGAAATAACGGCTACGAGCGTGATACGAGGCCGTGGTCTGCTGTGAGCGGTGCTGACACCCATCGAAGAGCGTTTTGAGTGACGTTGTTTCAAGCGGAATGTGACTTTGAAGGCCATAATTTGTTCTCCTGCAGACAGGTAAAGTTAAAATTACATTCCTGACCCTTGGCTTACGTTCTTCAGAATCAGAGCCCCGGTGTTTTAGTCAGTCTCCTGGTTTGGATACACGGAGTAGAGCTGGGTGTGAGCCGCGCGTTCGGTGTAAGATGAGGAGAAGCAACAGCTGAAGGCAGGAAACAGCCTCACCTTTGCATGGCGTTCCAGTTCGTGTGTGGGTTTTGGTTGGTTTGGTGGTGGGCTGGTTTTGGGGGGAGTGGGTTGTGTTGTGTTTTGTTTTTACTGATTCTGACAAATGTTTAGGAGCAGGTGGGGTTGTGGCTGAGGCTGCACTGAGCTCAAGCTGCGCTGGCAGGTACCGCGGGGTGTGTGTGTGGAGCAGAACCTGCGCGTGGAGCAGAACCTGCGCGTGGAGCAGGGCTGAGGCCGGGCTGCACCTGTGTGTGGTCCGTTTAGCTTAGGCGTGTGGTGACGGTCAGGGCTGGTTTTCCTTTTTCTCCCAGTCCAGGAGGGCCGAGGGATGGGTTTCCACTGGGGAATCGGGAAATGCGCATGATGACATCAGCCGGGGTCGGTCTGGTTCCTGCGTGTGTGGAGATGGGGGCTGTGACAGAATCCCAGACTGGCTGAGGTGGGAAGGGGCCTCCAGGGTCCATCTGCTCCAGGCCCCCGCTTGCCCGCAGCTGGACGGTGCCCAGATGGTTTGAGCGTCTCCATGGTGGAGGCTCCACCGCCTCCCCGGGCAACCTGTGCCGGGGCTCGGGCACCCTGACAGAGAAAGGTGTTTCCTGGCGCTCAGAGGGGCCCTCCTGCGTTCCAGTGCGTGCCCATGGCCTCTGCTCCTGGCGCGGGGCTATTAAACTGCTTTCACAGCAATCTCCGAGTGGTCACCCCTCGATAATTTATAATCGTTATCTGCTTACAGTGAGTCTGATACAGCCTCTGTGAAAGAAAAGGGTTTTTTCCTAATGCACGTCACACAAAGAGCTCACCCCTGGGGATGTTTGCAGCACCTGGCACTGGTGGCACTGGCGCTTCTGTCGCTGGTCTGCGGTCATTGTGGTGAGTCACGTGTTGCCACACAGCCGTGCTGTACAAGGGACGGATCATGGTGCTTACGTGGGCTCAGGCGTGCAGCAAAATTTAAAGCGTCAGTCTTGAAATGTAGAAAAATATGTGAAAGCCAGCCAGAAAAATCCGTTTGATAGTCAGGAAGGAGGCTGACTTTTTACATTGCCGTGTTGTACGAACATCCAGCTCTCACTCTCGCCGTGCCCCCGCTGCAGGCTGTGCCGGCACTCTCGGGCTCCAGGTGAGCCGTGAAGCAGAGGTACGGGAGCTGCAGCCCTCCGCGGCCCTGCCAGCGGGGCGTCCTGGGCACGCCGGGGCGCGGGACAGCCCCGGCTGCGAGACCTGCCTTGGGAGTGCCGGGAGCGCCGGGGCGGCGGAGATGCCGGAGAAGCTGATCCGGGCAAGAGCGGCCTGGCTGAGGCCGTGGCCTGCCCTTTGCTCTTGGGGATTTCGCAGGACTGGCTGTTGCACGTAGCCCTGCTGCGAGTGACGGCACTGGGCTGCTTTCTCCAGCGCTCAGCAAGGGCTTTTCAAACACGAGAAGCTTGGTGAGAAAACACGGCGGCGATGTTTTTGGGACAGGCTGCCTAACGCTGGTATTTTCTTCCTCAGCAGAGTTCTGCCGCATCGACCAGCCCTTGTGCCACGATGAGGACGAGCAGCTCAGCTTCGAAGCCGTCCGCAACATCCACAAGCAGATGGACGATGATGCCAACGGCAACGTGGACGTGGAGGAGAGCGACGAGGTCAGTGCTCGGCGGCTGTGCCGTCCTGCCGTGCAGCGCTCCGCTCTCGCAGGGAGCCTGCGCAGCGCTCTCCTCGCGGGTAGTGCCGGTGTGGCGGGGTGCCCGACGGTCAGGTGTGCAAACTCTTGGGCTGTTGGCTGCCTGGCTCCTCATCTGGCAGAGGAGGCAGTGTCCCATCCTGAGCCAAGTTTCTGACCCAACAGTGTACTCTAATCTTCAGTGTCTGTGGCTTTCCCTCTGTTCTGGGGGTTTCGAGCCACTTAAATTGATAATACCTTGTGTGTAGAAGAAGATTAACCTCCTTCCAGTATTGGAATAGTTTACATGATCGTTGTTATTATTTCATTCCTTTTTTAATTACGGGGTTGGGAAACACCTCTGAAACCTGGTCGAGCCTCTCTGCCACTGTTGAGCACGTACACTGGCTGCTGCCTCCTTCACATTACAGACTTTACAACGTTCTTCCCCCAACCTAGCTCAAACTGCTGCAGAAAGGAACAATTCTGTATTGCCTTGGCCTTGGAAATACCAGCTAATAACTTTATTGAGGAGAAATACCGTTGTTTTTCCTTACATAAGCACCGATGGAAACAAGTGGCTACTGGCGAGGGGAGAGCTGTTTGTTTGTTTGTAATGTTGCCTCGGCGTCAGTGGGTGCTCGTTTCCAAGGCCCCGCTCAAGGTGAGCAGTTCTGTCTTGCTGGCGTCTGAACAGGAAATTCAAAGTGCTGGAAGCTGAAAGGGAGCAGGCTGGTGAAGGGACCTGCTGCCAGTCACAGGATCCCAGTTCTCCCCATCCCTCGATCCACAGCGAAACCGCTGCCCAGCTTGGGATGTGCTGCTGGTCCTGGCCTTGCCGCTGGGCGCGGGAGGGCGACGGGTGGCTCGAAGGGCGGCGGTGTAGGTCTCGTACCGGCGTCCTGCACCTGGGCCGGGAGCGGGGGCTGTGGAATGGGCTGGGTTCTTGGAGGTGGAAGGAGGCGAGGCAGGAGCGGCTGAGGGGTGAGGCGGTACCCAGCGTGCGCCCGGCCGGAGGAGGACGGAGGGGCTGGCAGTCACGCGTGCTGCGCTGTGGCGCTCTGCGGAACGCGCCCGCCACACCTCGGGCCTGATGAAGATGGCGGCATGCGTTCTGTACGCCTTGTGGGAGAGCCTGATATCTCTGTGCGGGGCTGAGAGTTTACAGCATTGTCACCTGCTGCTTCTGGGCCAAACGACACCTCTTTGTCCCCACGTTGTGATGCGGATGGCAAGGTGAAAGCGCGTGGCAGCCCGCACAGCACTGTCCTCCGAGAGCAGCGCAACAGGCAGTCCTTGGCGAGCCCTTCTCCAGGGGGATTTATTCCCAGTTCTCAGACAAACCGCCATGCAGGGAGGTTACATCTCCCCCTAAGCTAACACAACGGTTCGGTTTCCTGGGCAAATCCAGGCATCGCAAGGGCCCCGCGGTTTCAGGGCGGTGCCAGTCCCCAGGGCCGTGGCCCGGCAGCCTGGAGCTGGGCACCCTGTTTGTCAGGAGCCAGCGGCGTTGGCTGGCTGTTCCTGGGCTGCAGTGCCGGTCCCTCTGCCTAAATCCCCCTTCACGGGGTAATTAAAACAAATGAAAAGCTTTCAGTTGCATTTCCTACGGTGTGCTGTTCTCCCTGAAGGCAGTTCTCTGCTCAGCACTGCCTTGGAGCTGCAGCTCTGCCTCTCCCCGGCTCCCGGGGTGCCCTCAGGCAATCCGTCACTCCGTGCGCCCCGCTTGCCTGCTGTTAAACCGAGGCTGAGCCTGCGCCCTTAGGGTTGGGCGTTTTATGTCTCCCTGCGCAAACACTGCCCTGTCCCTCGGAGGACAGGTTGAGACCTTATTGTACGAGCAGGGACGCGTTACCCGTTCGTTTCACAGTACAGATGTTGCCATCCTGTGAGTAACAAAATGTACTTTTTGAAAAGGCGTCGGATCGCTGCCTGGCTGCCGTTGCCAGGCCGTCTTCACACCCCGCGCAGTTGGACCAGAGCGATCTCCGAGCCCCTTGCGTCGTTTGTTGTGGTCCCAGCAGCTCTCCTGCGGTTTCAAGCAGAGATGCTTCTGACTAAAAACCACCCAAGATGTTAGAAACGTTCCTAAATAGCAAAAAGGAAGCCTGCAGAGGGTGGAAGCAAGGACGGGTCGCCTGGAGGAATACGGAGATGTTGTCTGAGCAGCCAGGGATCAGGTGAGGCAGGCTAAAGCCCCGACAGAATTAAATCTGGCCAGGGACATCAAAGGCAACAAGAAAAGCTTCTGTAGGTACGTCGCGGATAAGAGGAAGGCCAGGGATGTCCAGCGACCATCATTGTGTTTTTCCTTGCTGGAAGCGAAGTTTCAATGAAGTTTGAGATGACATCAGTGACCTCGATTGAAATGGAAGAGCAGTCCCTCACGGGGACATCTGCTAATCAGCGATCTATTTCCGCTCCTCGCCCTCGCTCCAGCGCGGCCCCAGCTGTGTAGGGGCAGCTCTGGGGCGGGGTCCCGCTGACGAGCCTCTCAGATGCCGTCAGCCCGGGTCCTACAGAAAGAGGGTTTGCGTTATCGCTCGCTCAGCCCCTGCCTCCGCCGACCCTCCGCTCCCGTTGCCCGCGGTCGGGGTGTTAGCGGGAAAGAGGGCTCGGAGACAGAAGTTTCCTGCAGCTTCACTGGAAATGGGTGGCTCGGAGCAGGTGTTGAGATCGGTGAGCTGAGCGAAGCGGTGCATGCTGAGCTCCGCGGTCGCTTGGTTGGGTTTTCGCCGTAGCGCCTCAGAGCAGTGGTCTGGGAGCTGTGCCCAGGAGGGATGGTGGCACCGGGGCAGCAGCGAGGGAGGCTCGGGGGGAAACACGGGGATTGGTGAGAAGCTGGGGTTTCTGCGGATTAAAAACCTCCAGAAAACCGTGCCTCATGGACCTGCTCGTCTTTGAGCCTGCTTTCAGGCACCGAGACAACAGGTTTGCCTTAACCGAGGGACCCCTGCGCCTCAAACTCCTCACCCCTTCCGGGGTGGAGAGGAGCGTACTGGTCACGGGGCGCGGCAGGTGGGGAGTTAGAATGGAGGCCCCTGTGTCCAACGGGGTTGTGTACTCCTGGAAGGCTCGGGAGCTGTTTTTTCTGAAGGGGGTGTGCGGGTCCCTCCCAGAGCCTCCAGCGCTGGCTGGAAACCTGGGGCCGGAGCGCCCGTGAGCAGAGGGCACCAATAAAAAGTGTTTTCATCCCAAAACGGGCAATTTTCTGCCCCAGGCGGCTGTGGGGGTCAGAGCTGTGGGTGGCTTCAGCCGGGACTGGGTGTATTACCTCTGCTTGTAGCGGTGGTTCTGTTCCCGTTGCTTCTGGATGGCGTGATCACGGTTTGTCTTTCTCTGAACTTGGTGGTGAGACTCTTGGGTGGCTGCATTTCCTTCTGTTCTCGTTGTGGATTCATGGACTGGCTGAGGCTGGAGCTGGTCTGGTGGGACCTCTGGAGCTGGTCAGAGTGGTTCTCTGGAGTTAGTCTGGTGGGACCTCTTTGGTCTGTGGTGGACCTCTGGAGATGGTCTGGTGGGACCTCTGGAGATGGTCTGGTGGGACCTCTGGAGACGGTCTGGGTCCAACCCCTGTCCAGGCAGGGCCCCCCAGAGCCCACTGCCCAGGACTCTCAGTTTTGGGTGTCTGCAGGGATGGGATCAGCAGGATCTTCAACACCTTGCAGTGCTGGTTTTTAATGGTTCACCATTAGGTCACTGGTTTTGTGTAGTGGTTCCTGTGCCTGGCGTTTTGGACATCTGGGATCCCGTGGCCACTTCATGTCTGTGCGTGTTAGCATGCGTGTCGTGTGTGTGCTCAGCAGTTAGCCGCGGGCGCGAGGTCTCCGGAGCGTCCTCCGCTGGGAAGAAGATCGGGGCTGGAGCGCTGTAGGCCTTGAGAAGCGTCGGTGGGTGGAGGTGTGAACGTGGGCTCTGAGAGCGATGTAGGCGCCGCTGGCGTGGGGCCGGGGCGCGTTGCGGTCTGCGCGAGGGGGGTTCCTCTGGGCTTGTGCTGGCTGGCGGCGTGCGGAGGCTGGCGAAAGCGTGGCTGGCAGTGGTACATGTCCGAGGTACCAGGCATGGAGCTGGTGGGTCACGGTCAGCTGGAAACACCTCCCTTTCCTGGCTGGGGTCACAGGAGCGGAGCCGAGGCGCCCACGCGGCACCGGCAGCCCGGCCGAAGCCTTCGCCTCCGAGACCGTGCCCAGCAGAGCTTGGCTAACTGCTGTGTTTGCACTGGTCGTCTTTTTTGCCTTTTCCCCAGAAGATGCTAAGGGAAAATCGAGTTTTTGGGTTTTTCCTGGGCTCTGGTGCGTGCAGCCCGGCTCCTCCAGCCCGCAGAGCCCGTCCTGCGTCCTCCCCGCGTGTCCGTAGAGACGTTCTCCCCGCAGCCAGCGCCGTCCCCGCCGTGGAGTCGCGGGGGTTCGCAGTGGCGATGGCGCGCTGGGGGAAGCAGCAGAGATCACTTTTCCTTTCTCTGCTCCCCGAGCTAAATATACCGAGCGGCAGCTGGTCCCGCGGGCCGGCGGGCGCTGGCAGCCGCGACGCGCAGCGCCGGTGACATTGCCGCGTTCCCTCTCAGTCACGAGTTAACGTGCAGGGGGCCGGCGGCCTCCCCCCCCCGCCGCGGGCTGGCACAGCGGCCCACCGGCGTCTCGCTGCTGCCCGCGGGCCCAGCGGCGGCGGGGTCTCCTCGGTCTTCCTCGCGCTCTCCCTTAGCTGTTTGTTCTGATGATGATGATGATGCAGATGATACAGATCGATTCTTGATGATACAGATCGATTTTTCCCTCGTGGCTCAGCCTGCGGTGGAGATGCCTCGCCTCCTGTAGATGACATTTGTTCCAGCTTTGATTCAGAGCTGCAGGCCGAATCTAGTAACGGTTTTTTACGTTCTTGCTCGGTTGACATAAAGTTGGTTCCATTGTGCCGTTTAGTTGAATTTTTTGTGATATTATAATTCCAAGAAAGGTTTAGAACCCTAAAAGCCCAGGTTTTATTAATTGACTAGACTCTATCTGCGTTGAAATGAATTGAGCAGAAATACTGAATACGTCCTGGCTGGTCTTACCAGGAGCAGAAGTCCGCAGAGGTCCTGCAGAGAGGTGCTGCACAGCCCGATCTGCCAGGCTGGTGCGGGAGCTGACCCCTGCGTAACGCTTTAACGTGCGTGTGTGCTTACAGAAGTGCCCTTGTGTGTGTTTTGTAGCTGTATGTGTGTATATATAAAATTACAGCTTGTTCTTTAGTGCAGTCAAGTACGAGGTCTGACGGAACCCAAAGGCGCTTTCCAGCTGGCGAACCCCCGCGAGGTCGGGAGGGGAGGTTTGCTGCAGCCCGCTGAACCCGCTTTGGGCTCCGCCGCGCGGCGAGGAGCAGCCCGTGGTGTTCGTCCGGTCGCGCGGGGTCGGCCGTGTGGGGAGAGAGGTGGAATGGGGAGGCCGACCCCACGGCAGGTGTCTGCAGTGAGGGAGCAAAGTTACAGAAAGCTGAAGTAGTGATAATTCAAAAGCGTCGCTGTGATTGTACGTAACAGCTTATGTCCTCCCTTATTGTCTGACGTGGCTTTTGTATTCCACCTTTAGGGATCCCCGGGCGATCCCCGGGCTCCGGGCCGAGATCCCTGTGGGACGGCGGTGGCTGCTGCCCGGCCCAGCCCGCTCCCTTTCTCCCAACCCGGAGACCCCTCTGGGAACGCCAGCACCTGCTGCCCTGACTCCTCAGGAAAAAGCTTTTTCCCTCTTTCCGGTGCCTGCTGACCCGTACCCGTCTCTCCCCAGAGCAGCGGCGCAGCGGGGACCCTGCCGTTTGCCTTCCCCTCTCTCCAGCGCCGCCGTACTGTTTCTGTCGCGCGCCGTGATTCGCTGTGCCCTGCCTGTGGTGGATCTCGGAGCGCTCACTCCTCGTAACAGCGCCTGTCCCCTTATTCCCAGGTGTACAGCTGGCGTTATTCCCCGGAGAGGGGGATTCCTAACGGCGTGCTCGGGCTCAGCAGTGCTCCCTCGTTCCCTCGCCGGGCGCTCTGGGGGCCGGGGGTCTCCCCAAGGTGGGGCGCAGGCGGCACAAGGCGAGTTTGATTTCTGCGCCGAGAGAGCGGGAGCGGCAGGGGAGAAGGATTATCGCTGCCATACGTGTGTCCGTGCCTTGGGGGAACGCTGTGGCTGCTCACGCTGGTGTGTCGGTGAAGGCGAAGAACAAGCGGAACGGTCTGATGCTGGAAAGCATCCTTCCCTTAACGAGGGGCTGCAGCTCCTACGCTGACTTGCTCACTGTCAGCACGGCCCGGCACAGAGATCTGCTGGCCGAGGGCTACTGAGCAAAAGGTGGCAGAATAAAATCCTGCAACTGGCAATGCGTTCAGCTAGGAATAAGGTGCAGGTCTGTAAGAGATGGTGTTACGTGTTAGCGCAACTCAGCTGCTCTGGTGAGACCCCCCTGCAGCACTGCGTCCAGCTCTGCAGCCCCCAACAGCAGAAGGACGTGGAGCTGCTGGAGAGGGCCCAGAGGAGGCCACGCAGATGCTGAGAGGGCTGGAGGAGCTCTGCTGCGAGGCCAGGCTGGGAGAGCTGGGGCTGTTCAGCCTGGAGCAGAGGAGGCTCCGGGGAGAGCTGAGAGCGGCTCCCAGTGCCCAAAGGGGGCTGCAGGAAAGGTGGGGAGAGACTCTTCAGCAGGGCCTGCTGGGACAGGGCGAGGGGTCATGGTTTCAAAATAGAGGGAGGTGGATCCAAACTTGATATTAGGAAAATAATCTTTCCTTTGAGGGTTGTAGAACACTGTCCCAGGTTGCCCAGAGAGGTGGTGGGTGCCCCATCCCTGGAAACATTCCAGGCCAGGTTGGCCGGGGCTCTGAGCAACCTGATGTGGTTGGAGATGTCCCTGCTCCTGGCAGGGGGGTTGGACTGGGTGGGCTTTAACGCTCCCTTCCCACCCAAAGCCTCCGGTGACTCTGTGAACTAGGGAAATCGTGTGATTTGAATCAGAGATTAAAAGACCAGAGATGCTGCATCTCAGACTTATTAGGACTTTGCCGTAGAAATTATTGTGTGACAGTCTGTGGATGTAATAATGAGGAAGACAGGTGAAAGATTTCTTTTTAATGTTCCTCGTCTCTCTGAAAGATGAACCAGAGAATAATCCCGCTGTTTATTCTTCTCCTAGTTCTTGAGGGAAGACTTGAATTATCATGACCCAACAGTCAAGCACAGCACCTTCCACGGAGAAGACAAGCTCATTAGTGTGGAGGATCTCTGGAAGGCCTGGAAGACATCTGAAGGTAAAAACCAAGCAGAACAGGACAGCCCGCTCCGCCCCCTGTGCCGTAGAAGCCATAAACCCTTGGGATTTCCTCTAGCTTTGGCAGCCGTGTGGGTACCTCCCAGGAGAACCACGCTGCTGCTCGTGCTGCCCTGTACAAGTGTCTTCCAGGTTCCTTTCTGGGGGCCTTTCAGGGTTTCCTGGGTCTTGCTACTTCCCAACTGCTGATGCATCTGGGTACGGCCGTAAGAGCATGAATTGTTGTTTCATTTCTCTGCCCCATAATGTCTGTCAGCGTAGCCCAACCACTGCCCCATTCCAGGTTCTCCTTCAAATACCCGATTTGTGCCGGTGTTTTTGTGCAGCAATAGCTTCCTAAATATTCGGTACAGCTGTGTGGGAGTTCTCCTACACGTCCTGTTTTCCTGAGATGAAATTTGCTGAGCCTGAAAAGCTCCTAAAACTGGAAGTGTGCATAACTACACTCAGGGTAGAAATGAGCTGCAAGCGGCTAAGAAACAGGATTGTTCATCGCAACGTTTAACCTGGGGGTGGTGGAAGCTCCGTCGCGGGTGGGAAACTGCCTGAAACTTCTGAGTCTGGGAAGAAACTTTTAACCTTGCTCCTGCTGCCTTGGCTGCAGCGCGCGGGCTGCCCCGACATCAGCGGTGTCGCGGGTGGTCGGGAAAAGGCACGATTTCACTTTTTTCCCCCGACCAGAATTGTGAAATTTCTTTTTTTTTTTTGAGATTTAAAACAGATTTTTCTTTCTTCTTTCTGGTTAAGAAACTGTTTATTCTCAAATTTGAGGCTTCATTACAGAAAGGTATTTTATCCTAAGAGCAGAAGTACTGCTAAGAAATGTCCTCGGGGGGTGAAAGGGGGGTACAGAGCGAAACGGAGCTGTAGGGGTCACCGTGTGGTACCTTTCGGTTTACTCGCCGCGTGGTGAGCGCTGTGTTGGTGCAGGTCAGGTTGGTGTCTCGGGTCTTTGTGGCATGGACCGTTCTCTGTCAGTGGCTGCCCTTTGCTCCTCCTCTTGCGCTTTTCCCTTTCTCTCCACTCCGCTAGTCGTTACGTCACTCTCCGGACGTGGAACATCGTTTTTTCCTGATACTTTTGATTGCTGCTCCTCCCTTCACTCACAGTCTTTTCTGTTCCCCCTGCCCTCCAAGGTCAGGTGATTTTATCAGCTCCCATCACATGAAAAATGGGATTTTAATCTTGTGATCAACTCATAAATGACAAAGCTTTCCATTTCCCACTGGTGTCCTGTTCCGTTTGTATTTGATTTTTTTGTGCTAGCCTGCACATCCCGTGGGGTAGGGTGTGCTCGGTGTTTTGGAAGCGCTGTGTAGATACGTTCTAAGGAATGGTTTACCCCCTCACGATCCCAGAATCACGTGAACACGTGGGTACAGCGTTTGAAAGGCGCTTTGAAATCACGGTGGTTCTGAGGTTGGGGTTGTTTATCCAGGACCAGCCCCTCTGTCCCCCGGAGATGGGCAGCCACGCGTTGAAAGGCCTTGTGCCAACCTCTCACAGCTTGGGACGGTGCTGACGAGCCGCTTGTCTCCTGCGCCGAGGGAAGCCGTCTGTAAGACGTGTTTATTCTGTCGCACGCTGTTTACAGCCGGCTTCGCCTGAGGTATGTTGTAATGTCGGCTGGGAAAGGGCAGAAATCATTAAGGGATGGAGGAGAACATCCCATGATACTCGCCAGGTCCCTTAATTGCTGGGTTGCTTTTGCTCTCTGCCTGCTTCTGGCACGCGCAGGACCTGCCGCGTCTTTGGGCAGAGCTGCTGCGGCGCAGCGGCTTTACTTGGCTCGGGTTTAGTACCGCGCCCGTTTCCCTTTCTCATCGCTCTGCGCGTCTAGCTGAGAAAATAAATTCCGGTTTCTGAAGGATGGCCTCGTGAGGAGCCTGGCCTTGGCCTTTGAACCCAAGTCCCAAAACTAGTAAGATCAGGCTTGTAGAAAAGATCCGCGCCTTGGTGCGGGTGTGAAACGCAGCTTTGAAAACGCACGGGAGGTCTGACGGGGACCGGAGCCCGGGGCAGCTGTGCCCGTTTCCCACGTCCGTTTTCAGGCGAGTGCTTTTCCTGCCGGCCCTGCTGCTGCTCCTGGTCAGCTGTGTAAGGTAAAAGGCTGCTTCTGCCCCCTGGTTTTCCAAAAATTGTTGTGATGTTCTTACCAGGTGTGGGATTTGATAGATAAAGCCCTCAGTAAGCGCGGCTCTACCAAAGCCACGGAAGTGTAATAGAACCACGGAGAGGTTTGGGTGGGAAGGGAGCGTCCAAGCCCACCCAGCCCAACCCCCCTGCCAGGAGCAGGGACATCTCCAACCACATCAGGTTGCTCAGAGCCCCGGCCAACCTGGCCTGGAATGTTTCCAGGGATGGGGCACCCACCGCCTCTCTGGGCAATCTGGGACAGTGCTCCTCCACCCTCAACATGAAACCAGAGTTTCTGGGGTCTCCCCAGAGCGGAGCAGAGGGGCAGAACCCCCTCCCTCGCCCTGCTGCCCACGCTGCTGGGGGTGCAGCCCAGGCCGCCGTTGGCTCTGTGGGCTGCGAGCGCACAAGCAGCAGATCAGATCTTTGTGGCAAGGATGCAGAGCAGAGGAGCTGCTCCTCTTTGCACCGGGGCATGCTGCCTGCTGCTGCCGGCTTGTTTCTCGGTGATTTCCTCCCAAAGTAAGGACCGCTGGAGATGGAAGATCCAAAAAGAGAGAGAGAAGCTGGGAGCCTCAGAGGAACCGGGGCCTGGCAGGGCTGGGCTGTGGGGCGGCGGCTGTTGGCGTGGGGACACGGAGCAGCCTCGCGGGACAAAGCCTGCATCACTGGCGGGGAACGGAGGAGCCCTGCCAGGCCTGGGCCCCTCCTGGGCCCAGCTCACCGCCCCCAGGCCTTCACCCCGCGTTGCGTCCTGCCCGCCATGGGCACCGGTCCCCCCCCAGCTGGCAGGCGCTCGGCGGGCTCTCATGGCCGTGTGCGGTGGCCGGGCTGTCCCACCCCGTGCCCTGCAGCGCTGCTGTCCCGCTGCGGCCGGGCGCCGGTGATGCCACCGCCCAAGGAACCGGGCTTCCCTGGCCCCTTTCAGCGCCAACACCTCGCTTCTGGCCACGGAAGGGCTTTCCCGCGGTGTGTGGGCCAGGACCGTCAGCCGCAGGGAGTTCCTGTCAGCGAGGGCGCTTTGCTGGCCGTGCCTTTGCCAGCCCGCACCCGTGAGTCATGGTGCCAGCATCCGTGGAGATGGCACCTTCTCTTCGAGTCTTCCTCCCCCCTGCTCAGCTTGGCTGTGGCTCCTGGCCTTTCCGTTGAAAGCGTTCAGGGGCTGGAGTGAGCGGGAGGATGTTTCCCATGTTTGTGAGACGACTCACTGTTGACATTTAAGAAGCGGCGGTGCAGCTCTGAGCGCGGCGGCACTGCAGCCCTCGGAGCCAGCGGAAAACGGGCCTGCGAGAGAGGGACGGAGGGATGCTGGGCCCAAGGCGCGCGAGGCGGTGGCCGGCAGCGGTGGGCGGTGCCCGGCAGCGGTGGGCGATGCCCAGCGCGGCGCTCTGGTTGCTCTGGTGAGTGCGGCCAGAGCTCGGCCTGGGCTGAGCAAAGCCAGAAGCTGATAAATGAAAGCCCAGCAACCCCCACTCTGTCCTGTGAAAAAAATCTGTTGCTTTTCTTTGAAAATACGTTGATTTTTTTCCTTCACCTTCATAGCATTGCTATAAGTATGCCAAAAGTGAGTGGCAAAGGCAGAAGCTTTGTTTCCAAGGCTTTGTCTGTGGCCTTGGAGCCGTGTGTCAGCTCCAAAGATAATCCCAGCTGCGCAGGTGAGGCGTTAAGGAGGAGAGTTCCCCTGGCCGGCCTGGGCTGCTCACCTCTCCACCTCCTCCCGCGATTCGCTTTCCCAAGCTGTTACAACCGTTTTCTCACAGTGTTTCTCCACGTGCGGTTTTTTCACTGATGCCCACACGCTCCGCGGGTCTGGAGGAGGGAGCGAGGCGGTCAGAGCGTGTGGCCAGGTACGCCAGCCGCGTTCGGCGCCCCGGGGGCTGGGGCGTGCGGTGCGGATGAGCGTGCTTTGTGGGAGTCTGGAGACAGAACGTCGCTTGGATGACAGAAAATGAAGGGATTCCAGTGATTGTCTGCCAGTGCTTTGGGGGTTCCCGCGGAGGATCTCGGCCGCGGGCTCTGCTGGTGGCGTTGCCGGTGAGGCCGTGCCCGCTGGCTGGGGCCGCTCCTTTGTCTGGTGGCCTCGTTGCGTGCCTTTCTTTCGGGAGCTGGAAGCGCAGCGTAAAATCAACCTCCACACGTTTGTGTCAGGGGCTGCCGCCGGGCAAGCCCCGCTCCTCGCGCGCGGCGCCATGGTGCCTGGTAAGGGTAAACGCGCGGCAGCCCGTGGTGTCCGCGCTGAGTCCCTAGCAGCCCGTCACACGTGGAACAGAGTAGCAAAGATAATCCTGCAGGCAGTCAGGTGGAGGCTGAGGACCTGCAGGATTGCCGGGATATCCCGGGGGATTATTTCTCATCCTAGAGCCACAGGGATTCAGTGTCCCCAGCCCAGCCCGCTGCTTACGGGGTAGGAATGTGCTCAAACGCTGCAGAAATGTTAAGCTGCGTGCCTGTTTTCTGCCTCTCCTGCAGTGTACAACTGGACGGTAGACGAGGTGGTTCAGTGGCTCATCACCTACGTCGAGCTGCCGCAGTACGAAGAGACCTTCAGAAAGCTGCAGCTGAGCGGACACGCCATGCCCAGGTCAGTGCGCGCGGCCTTGTCTCTGTTCCCCTGGGGTGCGTGCCAGGGAGCAAGCGATCGGGGGCGGCTCACAGCACCGCGTGCGATTCCTCGGCGTGGACAGAGCCACATGGGACTCCTGCTCCGCTTCGGCTCCCTTCAGAGGCTTCGGCTTTGCTGCAGCCCTGTCTGGAGGGAGCGATGGAGCTGCAGGCGAGTGTGTGCCTGCTGTGGGCGACGCTCCCAGTTGCGTGGTCGTGAATGCTGGCCTTGCTGGTTTGTGTGCTGGGCTTCACCTGCCCACGCCTGGAGCTGCGTGTGTGGAGCCACAACCCTGCCCTGGAGCAGAGCAGGCCTGGGCTGTGTGGCTCTGGCACAGCCTTCCTTCAGAGCCCCAGCCCGGTCGGGGAGCTTCTCTGCCCTTGTTCGTCGTCCTCAGAGCATCTCTGCTCTCTGGCTTGCATCTAAATGGCATTTAAATTCCCAGTTCAACGGCTGCTGGTTGTGTATCTCTGCACCACCCAGCACTGGGGTGTGCTGGTGTTAATTCGCGGCCCTTCATGCTCCGCCAAAGGAGGCTTTGAAGCCTTGTGTTCCTCAAGAGAAACCCTGGCTGTGAGCTGGCCTAAACTCGTAACAGGTTTGAAAAACTCAGCGCAATTTTTGGGTAAAGGTTATTGATGCTGGAAAGGGGCTGGTCCGCTGACTGGGCAGGATTAACTGGGAGCAAAATACAGTTTTCGAGGCAGTGCATGGTGTGCCCACATTCCTTCCAAGGGAGAGGTATGGTCGCGCGGTCTGCGTACTGAGATGGCAAAGGCTGGCGATGCAGGTTTGAGTAAAAAAAAAATAAAATAAAAATAGTGATTGGTGGGACACCGAAAGATCAGTTCCGGTATGAAACCAGTCCCTTAGGCTGCAGGATTAATGACATAGGCGTGGCCTTGGCTTCTTCTCTCTCCAGGTAAAGCCAGACACTACTGCTTGCCTCTCACAGAGATACCCTACAGCAGAGCTGACAATGTCTGGGGGATTTCTTTTGTCCTGGTAGCCTGTGCAGGCAGCTTTCAGGTCCTGCTTGTTGCATTTCTCCTCCTTAGTCTCCATGTCACTATTTTTGGTCAGTTATTAATCCCCATGGATACGACCATGCCTGCTTCTTTTTTTTTTAAATAGTTTTATTTTTTTACAGGCTAGCTGTGAACAACGTTACCATGATGGGAAGCGTTCTGAAGATGACGGATCGAAGCCACAGGCAGAAGCTGCAGCTGAAAGCTCTGGACACGGTGCTGTTCGGGCCTCCTCTCCGTGAGTACCAAAACTCCAGGGCCTCTGGCTGCTCATCAGGAGGATCTGCGTCTGCTCAGTATCGCACAGCAGAGATGGGTCTGTGTGAGCCAAACCTTGCCCTCCGCCGCCTCGCCGAGGTGAACCATCCCTGACGCATTTCCCCTGAAGCAGGAACAGGTTGCCGCTGGATTTCTGGGAGCAGTTCCGTAGCCCGGAGGCGTCCTGCCCGCTGGGCTTGTGCTTCCATCTCTGGGATCTGCCGTGTCCGTAGGGCGAAACCTCCCCGTCCTTCCTGTTCGTTGTGGCGCTGAGCGCCTGGGAGCTTTGTGCCGGCCCCGATAGGGATCTGCCGGCGGGGCCCGGGGCTCCGTGGGTGACGCGGGCTGCCTGCCCCTGGACAAAGAGCAGCAGCGTGGGCGGGCTGGGAAGGCGTTTGGGACGAGCAGGAGGGACTGCGTTCCTTTGATGCTGATTACAGGCGTCTGTTGGCGTGGTCTCGCAGCCTCTGATGTTTATCTCGGCGCTGCTCGGGGTGCTCCTGGTGCATTTGTTCGGTCTGGCTCACGTCTGCTGCCTTTTATTAAAGGTACTTTCATCTCTCTCCCTCCTGCTCACGGCTGCCTGGGCTTTAGCTGTTGCGTGAGGCGAGCAGAAGCCTTGCTCGGTCAGGGCCCGCTGCTGCGTGGCACCGTGCAGGTGAGACAGGTTTTTAAAGCAGACTGTGTGGCCTGTACGCCATCCGAGCCCTCGTACGCGGCGCTGCTCCTTCTCTTTCCGTTGTGTCCCCGCAGCGGGGCGTTTGGAAGGAGCGCGCAGGGCGGCCTCCTTACCCCGGTGCGAACACAACGCTCTGGGCGCACTCTGGCCCAGGACCTCCCCCGGCTTTGACTGCTGCCGGCTGGAGCTTTCCACATCAAAAATACCCCTCGGCGCTCCCTCTGCTCTTCACGGGATGTTTGTGAGCCTCTGCGGCAGCGCGCTGCTGGAGCAGCAGATGGGATGCGCCTCTGCTCTGCGGGACGCGGCCGTGCTAACAACCTGATGGAGACGTTCCGGCTTTCTGGCCTTCTTCCAGCCCTGCCTCCAGGCTGCCGAGCACTCGGCCAGTGCAGAGCGATAAGGCTCATTAGTTCTTCTTCTTTTTTTTTTTTTTTTTTTTTTTTTAAATCCAACTGTTAGCACAGTCGTTTCTTGTTTTCAGTCTGTGTCCAGATTCCTGAGAAAAGGTGCAGCGAGGCAAATCCTGGGAAAACTGACTGTGCAGAGTGAACCACGTGAGATTTGTGGGGCTGGGCAGAGGTGAGAGCTCAGTGAATGGAAGCCTAGGTTATACATTTATTTTTTATTTACACTTAGCCTGTGTTACAAGCAAAGCTTTTCGGTGAGTCGCAGCTCACCCGACAAAGGCTCGAGCCCAGTAACGCCTGTGCTGGGAGAGGGCGTTTTCCAGGCCATTCTTGGATGCCCAGTAAATGGCAAGGCAAACCGCCCGTAACGGCTGGAGGTTAATGCCGTGCTCCGCGTTTGAGGCGCTCTGTTCGCCGCGCGGCTGTGGCGGCACTGGAACGTGACCTCCCCGGTCAGGCAGATGAAAGCGTGCGGCGAGCCGTCCTGCTGGGGTTGCTTCAGGCCGGTGAGGGTTTGGTGCAGGTTTTGCGATCTGCGTTCGTATCGGGTGCGTGAAGAGGGGAAATACGCTTTAAATTTTCAGCTGGAGTACAGGTTTAACACTTTTTAGAAGGTAACGCTTGCTGTTTTGTGGTTAACTGGATGGATTTCTCTCCAGTTCATGCTGCGGTGCATGGCGAGAAGTTGTTTATCCAAACCGATCCCGTAAGGAATGGATTGCGCAGCAGCGGCTTCAGCAGCCGTTAGCAGTCAGCGTTTCGGGAAGTGCTGGGTGACCTCCTGAGCTGCAGAAGCAGCGTTCGCACAGTGACAGATTTAGTGGTTCGGTTCAGGTCTGTTCCTCCCGCGGTTCTCTTCAGATGGCCAGCGAGGCGGTCTGCTCTCAGCTCTGCGGGTGAGGGAGGGGAGCCGCTGGCAGCGGGACGGGGCACGCAGGTGCAGGATTTCAGGGGTTTGTCTTCTCTCTTGAAGCAACTTTCTGCCCGGCGCAGGTCTAAAAGCATTAACGTAAAAGCAGCCTGGGCTGGAGCCCCGTGGCTGCTTCCTGCAGGCTCCTAAAACCAGAGGCGCCTAGTCGGTGAGGGCTGTAGCGCCCGTAGCAGGTACAGTTCCCCGCTCTGACACGTGAAGCTGGGCGAAGCTCCGTCCCACCCCGCGCCCAGAGAGCTCGTTCCCATCTCCTGCAGAGCCTCCACCCAGCGTCAGGTAGGTGAGTGGGGCGCCTGCCCGCTTTCCCTGCGGATGGTGGGCTCCTATGATCCCGCGAGGTCTGATGTCCTACGCCAGGCTCCGGACGTGCCGTGTCCTCCTTCAGATGGGTCTGCCCCGCTGCAGGGCGGCAGCTCTGCAATCAGTCCAAGCGCAGAGGAGTACGGGGAAGTTACAATCCACGCAGGATGGAGCCGTTGCTGCTTCTGTGTCTGTGTCCCCTGTTCCTGCGGCCCGGGAGTTTATCCAGCACAAAGTACCACAGCTTCAGGTGGAACAGGAGAGGGGAATTTACGAAAACAAGCAGTAAAATTAAAAACAATAGATACTTCTGGTGGAAAGTGCCTGGCAAGGGAGCTGTTTCCCAGGCGGGAGGTGGCACTCCCTGGGTGTTTCTGAGCGGTTTGACCTGGGCTGCTTTTCCTTAGGTGCCTGGGTGCCTGCTCTCCGCGTGGACAAAGCAGGGCTTTCCTCGCGTGCCTTCCGATCGAGCGCTTGGTTAGAATTAAAAGCGCGCTTGACAAGTGCTTTGAGATCCGTTGAATCATTATTTGTTTAACGCAATAGAATTTCTTAACCAAATACCAGATTAATTTATCGCTGTGAGATTTACCATCCACTTTAAATATTTACAGTGAGCTGGATTGTGTTTGGATTACCTGCGCCCGGGGCGAGGAGCGGCTCTGTCCCGTTAGCAGACTCCCTGAGGCCCGGTAGCGGCACCGCGTCGCTTTCTCGCTCCGTGGCTTCGGCGCTGCTTGAGGAGCCATCGCTCCGACCCTGCGGAGCCAGGAAATGGAGTCGTGGAGAAGGCTGGCTGGTGTGACGGCGTCCCGCTGCCACGGACAATCCGATCCGCACGTTTTTGACAGTTTCTTTGCACAATTATCGTGCGGGTCCACTAGCCGGCAAAAAGAGGGTTCGAGTACTGGAGAAAGGACTGGGGCTTGGTATGGGCAGAAAATTGTGGGTGCGCGAGGGGATGTACAGAGCTGTTAGCTTGGCTGGGTTTTTTAGGAACGGGGGTGGTTTTGTATTTGGCTTTATGCTGTCGTGCTTACAGCAGCCCCCCCAGGCTGCTGCGGCGGGCGCGGTGCCTGTCCCAGTGCTGGACCCTGAGGTTCCCCTGCCCTCTCCACGTCTGAAACCCTCTGCTGCGGAACGAGGAACGGGGCGTCACCGCTCCAGTTAATTCACACAGGGAAGTGAAAACCTTAGCAATTCCTCTGGGTGTTTTTTCTGACATTTCAACTTGACTGTAAGTAACCCCTACAGAACTTACCGGGTGTGTGGGTTTGTCTCTGATTTTAGCGATGCTTGTGTGAGTCGCTGTACAACTGCCCGTTTTCTAGAAATCCAACCTGCTTCTCTTCGCAAAGTACAACTTTGGGAAACCTTTTGTTGGAAAATTGAGGCTTTGAGTTTGTAGCTTTTGTGGTGGGACACTTTACTTAAGTTGTTAACTGTTAACCTCAGTTAACAAACCTGAGGTTGCTGTTAAGTTTTACTGCCGTACGACTTTTTACCTCGCTTCTTTAAAACATAAAACGAAGGCAGGGCTGCGCACCCGACGTGACATGAATGATCTTGCAGTCAATGCGTAACAACTGCTGCTTTGCTAAAGCTGTGTCTGCTCTTCCTTCTTTCCCCCAAAAAGAAAAGAAAACAGGTATAGAAATCAGCTTGCCCTGCTGTGCGTTGCTTTTTCCCGCTGCTTTTCCAAGCGCGGGCGCGCCCGGGTTGGCCGGGTGGCGGGTGCCGGCAGCGAAGGGTGAGGCGGCGCAGGAGCCGCAGAGCGGAGCAGGCCACCCGCGCGCGGGGAGAACAGGCCGTGCCCGCCCGGCCGCAGGCGGGGGCGGGACGCAGCCTGATTTAAGTCGCAATAAACGAGAGGCAAACAATCTGAGCGTCGGCTGTAAAACCTCAGCTCCAGAGCCTCGCTGTGCGCCTTGCCCCTGCCCAGGGCGTTGGGTACCGAGGCTAAAGAGCTAACGTAACGCAAAGTTCTCGTGCGACAAGTTGAAAAGCAGCAGGGAAACTGAGAGTAGAAGGATTCTCTCGCGTTGCCTTGGTGGTGCAACCCCCAAAGGGTCACCCCGCCGGCAGCCGGTACACGCTGTGGGAGCACGAGCCTGGGCGGCGGGCGGGGGGAGAACCCGGTGCCAGCCGCGGTGGGAGCGACCCCTCCCGTGCCTTGCGCAGGCGGCGGTGACGGACGGCCCTTACGCGTGGAAGACGCCATCCTTTCCTGCCTGACGCAGGTCTGCGCACGGCGATTGCGCAGCGGGTCGCCGAGCTGGGCGCGTCCCGGTTCTCCTGACCCGCGGCGTGCGCGGAGCCCGGGGCGCGAGCGTGGCTGCTGGCGGGCAGGGCTGGCCCGAGCGCCGCTGTGGGGCTGTGCCTGGCAGGAGCTCTCCCAGAAAAGGTGTTTGGTGCCAGAACCCCTCTGCTGTCATCGCTTGCGGTCTTTCCCGCTGTTCTGCCTTGGAAGGGCCCTCGGTGCGCTGGAGACGCGTGCCCTGTCCCGCAGCCGTTGTTCTGCAGGGCTTTTGCACGCGGGAGCAGTAGTTCGATCGCTTCCCCACGCGACAAGCCCCGCGTGAGTCACAGCGCTTTACGGAGCCCCCGCGCGTGTTACAGACCGGTACGTCGGCAGCGCCTGTCCGGCCCTCGCGCGGCGGCGGTGCACGCCACGAGGATCAGACAGCGCGATTCCTGTCCCCGGGGGGCTGGTGGAGCTGGAGCGGTACGTGCCGTGCGTACGCCGAGGGCTGGGGAAATCGTTCGGGGTTTGGCTGTGGCAGGCTGGGACGTGCGGTGCGCGGGCCAGGCTCCCGCTTGCGGCTGCAGGCTCCTCTGCTGCGACCTCGTTTCCCATCTGCGCAGCGGGCGCAGTACCTGGGATCTGAGCGAGGCCTTCCGGTTGTGCTGGCACCTGGGAGGAAAGCAGAGATCAGCGCAGGCCGGGAGAGACGCTGCATCCCGCTTTAGAGGGCTGCGTCACGGCAGCGCCGGCGTGTGGAACGGCTGGGTTAATGGTGCCGAGAGCTGCGGTTGTGGATCGGTAACTGGTAGTTTGTGGCAAGTACTGGGGTTTGAGTGGTGACGTTTACGACAAGATGTAACAGCTGTACTTTTTCTTTTGTCCTTTTTTCTCCTCGTTATCTTCCCAAAGTCCGTTTGGAAAGTTGCAGCGCTTCATCCCACTGCCTGCCCGCTCTCGAGGCGACGTGCTGAACCTGCTGCACCCCGGGAGCTATCACAGCGTGGGAGAGCAGGCGAGCAGCGGGCAGGGTAGTTGCGTTTCCAACTGGATTTTCATTTACCCTTCTGGGGATCGCTTGGAGGCAGTGACCGAGGTGCGCGTTAGAGACGGGCGTGCTGGCGCTGGTTGCAGTTGGCGGGAACAGGCCGGTTCCTGGCTCAAAGCAGCCGGATTTCTGCCGCGGTCTGGGAGCCCTTCCCTTCTCTTTGGAGAAGACCTGCGGAGAAAAGCCAGCTGGGCTGTTTGGCCTTTGCTGCCCACGCATTTCTTCCCAGGAGTGAAGGCTTGCGTCCTGGCCAACCTGTACCTCACAGAGGGAAGTTCTAGGGAGCGAAAAGGCTGCACTGGCACCCAGGCTGAGTGTTCGCAGGGCTTCCACCCGCTCGCTCCGAGCGAACGCTGCTGGAGAGGACGGGTGTTTGCGCAGTGCTGGTGTGCTGGCGCTGGGAACGGAGGCGGGAGGTGGCTCAGCTGGAGGTGGGGCTGGCAGCCGTTTCTCTGAGCAACACCTGAACTTGCCCTGGCCCGGGGCGTTGCGCTGCGCGGCTGGGGAGGCGGCTGCGCTGGGCAGAGCGGGCCCCGGCAGCGGTGGAGGAAACGGCCCAGGGCAGAAAAGCTGTAACGGCTGTGGGTGGGTGGAGAGCAAAGCATCTGAACCAGTCAGCCTAGCAATCTTCCCCAAACGCGGAATAAAAGACATCCACAATTACGTCTGTGCAGCGACTTGCCAGAGTCTGCTCCGTAGGAAGAGGATGTTGTGATAATCCGTCCGGAATGGGAAACCGGGCCAGTATTAATCTTCTTTATTTCTTTAGTGTTGAATTTACGATGTTTTCGAAGGACGATTGAACTCTTCTGTGGTGCATTAGGTGGTGGATCGCATGGCGGCGCGTGCGAAGATAAGGGGAGGCGGTGGTGATAAGAGGTGTCTGCTGCACCTTTGGAGAAAGGCCCTGTCCCTCTCCCCCCGCAGGGAAAGCCCCTCCATTGTGGTCAGGGGAAAGGCGTCGCTGTCCTTCCGCCGTGCAGGGCTGCTGGGGAGCCCCCCAGCCCCCCCATCCCACGATGTGCTCTACCTTACATCTTCAGGCTCCCACCTCCCAGGTGAGCAGCCTGTTCCCTGGGTGCTCTTCCCCGTTGGTCCCAGCTCTGCTGATGTGACACACGTGCTTTAGCTGTGATGGTGGGACCGCAGAACAGTTTGGCTTGGAAGGGACCTTACAGACCATCCAGTTCCAACTGGACACCTTCCGCCAGACCAGGTCACTCAGAGCCCCCTCCAGCCGGGCCTGGAATGTTTCCAGGGACGGGGCACCCACCACCTCTGGGCAGCCTGGGCCGGTGCCTCACCACCCTCACAGGGAAGAATTTCTTCCTTACATCTCATCTACATCCACCCTCTTCCAGTTGGAAGCCATTACCCCATGTCCTGTCGTGATCAGTGACCTGCTGAGGCATCCGTCACCCTTTGGTCACCCCTCACGCCGGGGAGCTCCCCGTACCCCAGCTGTTCGGTCTCTCTGCCCAGTGCTGCCTCCCAGTACTGGCTTTCCCCGTTTGGCTCCGGGGTGGGTTGGGTCTCCCTGGAGCCGCTGGGCTGGGGGTGCCGCGGGCGGGAGGACGCTGCCGGGCTCTGCTCCTGCCCCGGATGCCCTCCCGCCTGCTGCCGAGCTGCACGGAGAGCCCGGCTTGGGCTGCTGCGGGACCTGGCTGTGCTGGGAGAACGCTGCCGAGCGCTGGTGGAAAGGGCTGAGACCAGAGCCGGCGAGGGAGGGGAGTGGGAGCGGGAGCGGTGCTACCTGGATTGTAGCTGGAGCAGCTTGGCTCCCTGAGAAGCAGTCAGGGTTGAGCTTCGGGATATTTCCGAGTTCCTGAGATATTTGGGGTTTCTGAGCTATTTCATGTGCTTCTGAAAAAGATGCAGCTCCCGGAGGAGCTCGCTGGCACAGGTGTCTGAGAGGGGTCCGCGTTTGCAGGAGCGCTTGTCTCCAGCGAGGACGCCATTCCTCCTCTTCCTCAGGTGTGTGCGCTGCTGCAGTTTGCGTTTCAGGGTGCAAACAGCCGTGACGTCCCCGCACCGCGCGCGGGGTTTCCTGCCCGCGCTGGGATTACGGGTTTGCGTTGTTTGTCTGCGTTGAAGCCGTTAATTCCGCAGCCGAGCGCTGGCGGGCTGGGAGAGCAGCAGCTGAGGGGCATGGCTGCCTGGGGATGAGACTCTGCAAGCGGCAGGTGGCTTCTGGATTGTTTTTCAGCGGTAGGTTAGATTCACTCGGTAAAATTCCAGAGGTAAATGGCACACTTAAAAAAAAATATATATTGGCCTAAGGTAAAAATATCCCACGCTTCTTCATCAGCTGTAGCAGGATTGCTAAGCTGTGATTTTCGTTTAACCAATTTCTGGTGAAACCCTATTCCTCTGCTCCTGCCAAGGGGGAGGTGATTGCTCCTTGGCATCAGGAACTGCAGGTTCAGTGGAGGGGGGTTCCCTGGCAGCCCCAGCACCGCTCCCGGAGAACGGGAGCAGCTCCGGTCCCTGGCCGCAGCCTGGGCCCCGCAGCGATTACCCGCTGCTCTGCGCCGGCACGGCTCGCTCCAGCCGTGCCGTGTGCTGGTCACCGCCAGCCTGAAGTTTAACGCGGCCTAGAAAGCCGGTCAGGAAGAGAAAAATGGAGCGAAGCAGCGTGAGGCTGGGGAGAGGTGGCCTAAGCGGTGTGAGTACCGTGATAAACTGGTGGTGCTGGGGCTGAGCTGGAGCAGCCAGCCGCGTTCAGCCCTGAGCCCGGTGCGCAGAGGGGATTGAGCAGCAGCTTAGAATTGCCATCACGGGAAACTGGGGAGCGTTCTGCGTTTCACGTGCAGCACACCTGCTTGCGAGCGCCTGTTTGTGGGGGTGACATGAACGCTTTTCGCTGTCGGTCCATGCGCAGGGAGAAGAGCGCGGGCGGAGGCAGGGCAGTGGGAGGCTGGCGCAGAACACGCCGCGGTGCCAGCCTGCTTCAGCTGGAGGCTCCGCTCAGAAGCACGTGCCGAGCGGTGCAGTGGGGTGTCGTTTAACCGGCCGGCCTGCAGCTCCGAGGAGTCCCTGGCCTCGCTCGTGTCTCTCCCGGGTGACTTCTCTCGTCGTAGCCACACTTCGGATGGAAAGCGCAGGAAGATGTGCTGCACCACCCGGGGTTGTACGGCCATCGTGCCTTAAGGGAAAACGTTTCTCAGGTGTGGTGGGGAAGCCTGCTCATGCCCTGGCGCAGCAGCCGCGACGACCTCGGGGTGAACACGCGGGGCAGCTCCCGTCCCTCCCGCCACCACCCCGGTACTGCGCCTTTCGCCGAAATGCGGCTACAGAGAGGAGCCAGCCTCGCTGCCAGCATGTGCGTAATGTTTGTGGGTTTCCCCTGTGTTCTTCAGGCAGTCGCACTGCTCCGGAAGTTCTCACGTTTCCCAGAAGATCTCACATTTCTGTGTGCAGAACGCCCATGGTGTCGCATCAGCGTATTTCGGTGAAGCTAGGATACCGGGCTGCCTTGCCTCTGTTGGTTGTGCTGATTTGTGTGGATTCCTCGTTTCACAGAATCACAGGAGGGTTTGGGTGGGAAGGGACCTTCAAAGCCCACCCAGCCCAACCCCCTGCCAGGAGCAGGGACATCTCCAACCACATCAGGTTGCTCAGAGCCCCGGCCAACCTGGCCTGGAATGTTTCCAGGGATGGGGCACCCACCGCCTCTCTGGGCACCCTGGGACAGTGCTCCACCACCCTCAGGGTACAAAATTTCTTCCTTCCATCCAGTCTGAATCTGCTTCCTTTAGTTTAAAACCAGCGGACAGTGAACGTTTAGTCGCAGCCAGCTTGACTTAGCTGCCCGTTCTCATTTTTAGCTTTCTCAGCACACACTTGTTTGGGGATTTGCTAGTTTGTAAACAGTGAAATATTTCTGCTGGAATCACGGTTTTGGTTCTTGTTTAGCACTTCAGCCCCCGCTTGTTTACTTCCGCTCTCTCACATGCATCCGCAGGGTTTTGAGTGGCTGGGTGTGCGATCTGCCGAAGGGGGTTTCCACACTGAGCTGTGGCTCTGATGGAAAGTTTTACGGCTTGACAATCTCATGCTTGATCTGCTCCATCTCTGTGACCTGTTCTTTTTTTCCAATGAAGTTGTTTTCTTCTTAGTTTTTATATCTTTATGTTCAATGTTATCTCTATTGCCTTAAAAACCCGCGCAGCTGCTGTGGAGGTTCCTGTGGGAGGGCCCTCGTGTACCGTATATTGCCAGGCAAATTGTGTCTGTAAGATTTTGAAGTTAATCTTCCTTCTAGACTTTTTTTTTTTTGCCTTCCCCGTTCAAATGGAACAAATGTTGGCAAGGTTCTTTTTTGCCCCCTGAAAATCAGCATAGCTCATCTTTTCCCTGTGTGAAGCCTGGCTCGCAGTTCGGTCTGACACGCTCTGAAATTCCTACGCCTAGCTCTGGTGCGGGTGAAGCAGCGCGTCATCGTGCTCTTTAGAATTCAGTACCTCTCTGGTCTCTTCCAGTGACTCGTCACAACCACCTCAAGGACTTCATGCTGGTGGTGTCCATCGTCATCGGCGTGGGCGGCTGCTGGTTCGCCTACATCCAGAACCGCTATTCGAAGGAGCACATGAAGAAGATGATGAAGGACCTGGAGGGACTCCACCGAGCTGAGCAGTCTCTCCACGACCTTCAGGAAAGGTAGGTTCATGCGTCCGTGAAGCCCTCAACTGTGGATCTTTCCCACGAGGTTATTCCTCATGTAGGTTGGAGAAAGATTTTCTTTTCAGCCGTCGGGCTTCTGTGTGGCAGTCACCTGGTGTCAGTGACTTCCGGCGCGACCGTAGCAAACCTGCCAGCCGTCTGAGCAGCGCCAGCGGGGCCCTGCTCGTTACCAGGCGACACGCAGACCTGCGCTTTGCTGCTGACGTGCTGCTTACTGGTACCTGTGCTGTGCTGCGTGAAGGCCTGGGTGCTAAAAACTCCCTCGCCTCACTGCAGTCCTGGAGCGTGGCGGTGAAGCCACCCGAGCGAGGTGACAGTGGCCGACAGCAGCGTCTCCCGCTGTGAGAGGGGCTCCAGCGCACGCTGGCGCGCGGTCGGGCGCAGCCGTAAGTGCTCCCATGCAGTTTTGTTTCCTTTCCGCGCTGTTTTTATGTTGTGCTTTGTCTGTTTAGTTCCAGTTCTGCTCAGATGGTCATTACTGGTTCACAAAATAGTTTTGGAATTTCTGGGAAGACGACTCTGCTTAGTTTTGCTGCTGTTGGCGCGTGAGAGCTCCCCTCCCCACACTCAGAACTGCGCTGCGTTAAGAGGCCAAACATCCAGCTGAGCAAAACGGATGGGGGGCTCCTCCTTTTGAGCGCGTTGTCGTGTTCCAAATAGGTGCTTCCTGTTCATTTACCACGTTTAATGATACAGGGGCAGTGCTTTCTCCTGCCAGTCTGACTCACACTGGAAGTGGATCAGGATCCCGACCCTCCAAAATGCCAGCGTCCGGCTGTACCTGGAGGGGAGGCAGAGCCTCTTGGAGCAGCGTCAGGTGATCCAGCTGGCTTTGAGTTTGTTGTCCCGGCTGATCGCCTGTTCTCTCTGGCTTTTGACGGGGAAAACGCGTGCTGGAACGGCGGAATTGCATCCCTCTCGGATTCCGTGAGCTGTGTGTAGGAGTCCCTGCCTCCCTGCCCGCACGGTGGTACCTAGATCCAGGAGCGTTGCCTGGGAAGAACGAAGAAATAATTTTGGAGTGTCACACACGAGTAGTTGAACTCTTAAGCACTCGGGCAAAATACTGTAGCTTCAGGAATGTGACCTCTGCTCCCAGAAGGGATTGTAATGGTTCCAGTAGAGCTGCTCACGGGCTGCAGAGAGGCCTCTGTAGACACAGGGGTCTTCTAGGGAAGAAATGAGCATCCACGGCTGTTGGTGACAAACCGGTGGGGTTTTTTGGCAATAAGGTTTCTAAGGGCAGATTTAGCAAATGCCAGAGCACAGTAGTCTTGGGCTGTAACGATTCTTCATTAGCTGTAAGTGTAATTGGGGAGGATAAGCTTAATTTGGCTGATGGCTCCGTTCCCAGTGGCTTCTCCAAAAGCGGCGCCTGGCCCCAGCTCCGCGTGCTGGCCACTGACGGGCGGTGTGACGAGCGACCTGCGCACCAGGATCCGAGGAGGTGAATGTGCCGTGGAGACTGTTGCAAGCAGCTGAGCCTTTGGAAACCGCACAACGTACCCATAAAAGTGCTGCCCGGCTTCTTGGTGTGTGCTCCTGAGAGCTTCGGGGCGTTGCTTGAAAGCCTTTCTTCTTCAGTATGGTTGTGCCAGCTGGTGTCCGTGCGGAGGACGAACACCTGAGAGCACCGAGGTGATGGTGCCAGGCTGGGCACATTCTCGTGCCGTGGTTCGGCTACGTGACCGGCTTTCTTTTTGGCACAGACAGAATAAAGCGCATTCCCCTCTGCCCGCCGCGGAGCCGGCTCCAAAGCACAGCTGGTTGCACACAGCTTTCTGTGATTTTACATTACAGGCTGGAAATACCCCAAAGAAAAAGAATTATTTTTTTTCTGCAGCCAGAAGGACACAGGAATCCCTTCCCAACATCTGGGAAGGGCTGGGCGGGAGGTCTCTGCTGGGGTCACTGAAGAGCAGATCACAGCAGAGGTCCAGACGCCGGCTGCGGTGACCGTGCCGTGCGGGGAACGACCTTGGGCTCCGCTGCCGAGGGCAGAGCCCCGTAAACAAGTGGAGGTGCCTGGGAAGCTCAGCTAATGCTCTAAAGCCAGAGAGGAAGAAACACAAAACCCTGTGCGCTAAGCATAGCTCAAGTCCTAAGCCGGAGCAGCCTGCGATGTTTCTGCAGGGTGGGCAGCTGGGGGGTTTGTCCTCTGCGGAGGGCACCGGGCTGGAGCTCCAGAGGTGGGAGGTGAGTTTCTGGTGCTTGTGGGGCCTCTTGGCAGGGGGTTGATCTAATTCTCCTCCGAAGCGGGGAATACACCTTTGCTTCTTCATCCTTGAGCCCCAGTGAGGTTGCGCTGCGCTCCTCTGCCACTGTAGAAGCGGGGAAAGCTACCCACAGCACCAGCTCCCATGGACTTGTTCTGAAGTTCTGCCCAGAAACTTCTTTTCCAGAAGTTGCTCTGTAGAGCTTGAAGTCACCGTTTTTCCTGGCTCGTTGAAGTTCAGTGCTGAACAGACCCCAGAAGGCGGGCAATGCCTTTCCAGTTGCCTACTGGCTGCTAGCGCGGTTACTTGATGAACAACGCTCATACATCAACCCTTCGTGAAGAGCTGGGAGCGGAAGATTGATACAAAACCCCATTTTTTGTTCGTCTTTGAAAAACCTTTTGAAAACATCCTTCACCGGTGACACTTTCCAGTCAATTAAATGACCATCGAAATAAAAAAGGTTGTGTCTTGGGGCATCCTACTGACGACGGCCAACCTGCGGATTGAGTTGAAGATCTGCTCCTGAATTGGGAAGCCCCTGGATGGGTCTGGATCTCCTGCCCTCGTTGCAGGTGCAGCTCTGAAGGCTTTGTCGTCTCGTGGAGCTCGGCGCGCGTGAAGCCAGGGTGGCTGAATCGGCTGGGTTTGGTCGGGAATGCACAGCCAAAACGTCGTCTTGTCCATAACGAACATAAGGAAATACGGGCCCTGCTGTCAGGAAAAAATGGTGGTGAGGGAGAGTACGATATTACAGTGCCTTTGGGAATGATCTGAAGGGTAAAATTCCTTCCCTCTTCCCTCACAGTGTAGCGGAATTTCTCCTTTAAACTGATATTTTGGTGGTTTGGGATTCTTGCAGCCCGAGCGTGGAAGAGCTTTAGCGCTGATGCATGGGGCAGAGAGCGTGGGTTTATCTGAAAGCTTGGAATGTCTTGGCAAGGGTCTGCTAAATTGGGAGGAAAACACTTGAGTTTCTCAGCAGAGCTGTAAATTAAAGACGAGCCGTTGCCAAGAAGGGAGCCAAGCCCTTGGCTGATGAGAGGCCAGCCCGCCCGATCCGTTTCGGATGGCCCGCTGTGTGCCGAGGGGGGCCCGAGGAAGAGGAGCCCGTGGCTGGGACAGCGAGCGGCTTCGCTCTTGACCTGAAAGGCAGCGGCGGGTCCCCACCGCGCAGGTCCCACCGCGGGACGTCTGCGCGCACGCGGGCTGTGCTCCGTCTCGCCAAGAGCCCGGCCGAGGCTGGAGGGCAACAGACACCTCTGCGTGCGCTGCGGGGAGCGACCGAGGATCAGCTTTTCCCCTTCTGCTGGGCCCCGGCCGGCCCGGATGAGCAGGAGCCGCCCGGGGCGCCCTCCGGAGAGACGCTGCGTGTCACTACAGCCCAGGTTCGGCACGCGCGGAGCCAGCCCTCCTGCCCCGGCTCGTCTGTCTGCCCACACGTCGCTCCGTGGCTTTGCTCTCCAGTTGGAACCTTGAAGATCTTGAGTGGGAGAAGATTTTATGACCTTGAAATGTTTTTTCCTGGCTAAGATGATTCAGTCTGGGGTTTTAGGATGGGTTTTTTTTCTTTTCATTCTGTAGATAGTTCTACTTGGTCACTGAAAATCTGTCTGCCCTAAGCTGCTGCTGGTTTTGCTGGGTAAGCTGCTGCCTTGCTGACCTCACAGACGGTGCCGGTGGCTTCAGCGGAGATGGGCACTTTATCCGATCCCACCGATCCGTAGGGAAGCTGCCTGGGCAGGGCAGGACGGGCGTGTGGGAGAAGGGGCTGGTTTGGGTGGGAGCAGAGCTTTGCTCCTCGTGGCAGAAAACAGGAGTTGTCTCAGGTCGGTCTGAGTTAAAAACAGCGTTGCCTCTGCTGTGGTTTTGTCCAGGTTTTATTGATTTATCTCAGACGGCGATAGCTGAGACTTTTGGAGGAGAAGCTGATGGTTAAGAGGTGGGACTGGTAGACTGATGCTGGTTTCTGGCAGCGTAAGCCGCAGCGCTCCGTTCTGTTCAATCCAGTAGCGGAAGTACCTGTTCTGGAAACTCATTGCATCTCGATTAGATGTTACCCAGAGGTGGAGGCACCCCATTCCTCAGGATATGATCCAGGGTTTCATTGTGGCCACCATTTAAAAAAAACAAGCAGAAAAGTGTTTGTCATTTGAATCACGAGGCTGCTTCTTGCAAGAAGCCCATTAATACTCTCATTTCTCTCCCTGGTAGTGCTTGCCCAACACGACTTTTCATTGTGAAGTGAATCTCTTCCTTCCATTTCAACCAAACGTTTGGCAAATCTTTTTTCCCCCTTTTCCTTGCCGGTCGCTGTGTCTCTCGAAGCGCCTGGGTCTGGCACTGTATTTAAGAGGCACTGCTGGCATGAGAGGTTGCTTGGGTGGCAGCAACCAGAGGCTTTCCCCTCCTTTTTGGGACAGCTCGGTCCCTCGTGGTCCAGGCTCGTTCATGATGCAATTTTGGGCTCCCTGAACTTGTGCGAGGTTTGGCTTTACACTGCTGCAGCTTCCCTGAAACGCAGCCGTCGCAGAAACCCTGGAACCTCTCTGGGTGCTGCCTCCTTCAGAGGCTGAGCTCTCCGGGCTGCACGGCCGGCCCGTCCCGCGTGGGTACCCAGAATCTGGCGTTACGGTTTGTTCCCTGTGTCGTTCCTGCTGGTGTAGTTCTGTCATGGGGAAAAGTAATAGCTTCCAGGCAAGACGAAGACTTGCCTAAATTTGAAGGCTTCTGCAAGGGGAGCACGGGGACATCCCATCTGGGTGGTCGTACCTGCTCGGGCAGATCTTCCCCTCCTTTTTTTAATTAAAGGCAAAACTTTGGTAGAAACTCTGAAATTCAAATTAATTTGAGGCTTATAAAGGAAATCTGGATGTGCTGTGGGAAATTAAGACAACGCGTACTGAGTATTTAATAAATGAAATAAAGTTGAGACTGTGGAGCTGACAATTTCATTTCTCCCCGGGCAGGGTGAGCGTTCTCCTTGGCTTTCCCCGTGCAGATCCCCGTTGCCGTCAGCACAGACTCAACGAGAGCAGGGCTGGTCTGGCGGTGGCTGGCCGGCCCTGGCGCTGCGGTCTCCTCCGGCCGCGTGCGGGCAGCGCGACATGCGCGGCATTGGGCTCTCGCTCTGTGTGTTGCAGGCTGCAGAAGGCTCAGGAGGAGCATCGCTCTGTGGAGGTGGAGAAGGTGCACCTGGAGAAGAAGCTGCAGGACGAGATCAGCATCGCCAAGCAGGAGGCGCACCGGCTGCGAGAGCTGCGGGAGGGCACGGAGAACGAGCTGAGCAGGCAGAAATACGCCGAGCAGGAGCTGGAGCAGGTAAGGGCTCAGCCAGGCGCGGATGCAGGCGCCTACACACGAGACGTGGCAGCCAGAGCAGGAGGCAGTTCCTCACTCTCTTCACCCTGCTGAGCAATGCAGCGATCTCCTGCTTGTAGTGCTCTTCCGCCTGTGCTTTTGCGCTCTCCTTTGTGGAGGAGAAGATCCGAGTGTTCCTGCGCTGCTCCGCGTCCCCCGTACCGTGTGCCAGTGCTGCTGGTGCACAGGGACTGCGCCGGCGCTGTCTCGGCAGCGATGCGCTGCCTCCGCGGCGCCCGGCCTGCCCTGCGGGAGGAGAGGTGTTGAACTTGACTCCTCCCCCCCTCTGGCTTCTAGCTCCCCCTCCAAACCATAAGCTCGCTCTTTTTTTTTTTTTTTTTTTTGTACTGGTTTTAGGAGAGATTCATGATGAGTTTGGTTGTGCTTACCACGTTTTCTCGTGGATCAGAGAGGCGTACAAGGGAAATTTCCTTCCAAGGAAGTGTAGCAGTAGCTGAGAATCTGGACTGCAAAGTTAGAGTTTGTATGCCGTTCTCAAAAACATTAGTTTTAACTTCAGACTAGCAGAAAAACATGTCTCCAGGTTATATATCGTAACGTAGGCCTAGACAGAATATTGGTATAATGCTGCTGCTGGCAGAAATGAAACGCGTTTTGCCCGGGATACACAGAGCAGTTGTAAAATAATTTGTCACCGGTCAGATAAAGCACTCCCAGCCCTTCCCCAAAGCCCGAGCCCTCTGACAAAGCTGTGGGGAATAAGGGAAGTCGAGGAGGAGGTTGCTCATGCACTGCCGGCAGTGCTGGAGGGCGAAGAGCAGCACCTGGGAATTCACCTCAGAACGGCCCTTTGCCCAAACCTGCCGGAGGTCCCAGCAGTCCCAGTCGGAGGTCCCAGCAGTCCCAGTCGCTGCTTCCTGTTTCCCCCCAGGGACAGTTCTTATCTGCCTTCAGTTTGTCGACCAGTTTAAACTGGAGTGGTGGGAGCCAGAACTGTGTGAGCAGAGCAACCCATGGATATTCTGAGGCCATCGGCGTGTCCTCCCACCCCGAGTGTGCCCAATCTTTGCGCTCCCTCGGGGGATGGGGGAGAAAACAGAGCAGGAATCCGGGGTTTCCCCTGACAAGGGAGAGACAAGGGTCCCGGGCGGCAGGTAACCAGGCACCCAGGGGAGCGCAGCCCGGGCGCGCAAACAGGCAGCAAACAGCAAATTTCCTTCCTGCCGGGAACGCCGACAGCCCCGTCATGGGCAGGTGCCTGGTTCCACCTTCGGTCCCGTGATGCAGCGTCCTTCCTCCTAACGGCTCATCCAGCCTCTCCACAAAGTCACCGGGGGCTCCATTTCAGGACACGCGCTGGGGCGCCCGCGTTCACGCACCCAGAAATTCGGTCGGTTTGTGGTGCGGACCATTGAATCGGGCTGTGCGGCCTTCCAACCCCCAGCCCTCGCACCCGACCTGCTCCTGGCCTTTGGAGAAGGCGGGTCTCGTCCCTTCCTCCTCCCCCTCCACTTTGCATTTGTTCAGAAAGCCGGAGGTGACCTAACCGCTCTGTTGTTCCTCAGAGGCCTTCGGGAGGGCGGCGTTGGTGAGTACTGGTTTTACCCGCCTGACCCACACCGTGTGATGGTAACACGATCACCGTCCCAGCGAGCTGTAGACCACGGATAACATTAACCAGTCACTCCCGTTGACCGTAAACCTCACCTGATTTTAATATCCTCTTATGTCCCAGGGAATACTAAAACAAGACCTTGTTTGAAATGACAGTGGAGGGTTTGGAAGCTCCTACGGGAGGCGGGCGTGTGAGGTGGAGAAGCGGTGCATTTCTGGGATGAGACCCTCTGGTACTGGGTTCTTCACACCGACCCCCTCTCCTCACTAGGTCCTCCTCCCCCAGACCACGACCCCAGCGGGGCTGCAGACCCAGAGGCCGTTCCTCCTTGAATTGTTGCTCTTAGTGATCACAATGTGATCTCAGAAACATTCGCAGGCAGATGGAGACGCACCAGTAATGCCTGTTTGCGTTGGTTCCGCTGCAGAACTGAGAGGGTTTGTGTTTTGGACACTGCTCGTCTCCACCCCTGGTCCTTGGCTGCTGTTCTGCACCGCTTCCCTGTTCCAGCGCTCTGTAAAAGCGTTGTTCCTGTCAATGTTCCGAGCACTCCTCTACCCCAAACACCTCGTGGCAGATTTCCTGCCCGCTTACTCTCCAAATCCTAAATCCCAGATGCTTGCGGATCGTAGTCAGAGTTGTGCCTGGTGCCGCTGGTGTCTGAGGGGAGCAATAGCCCTTCCTGGGGTCCCCACTTCGGAACTGTAACTTCTTGAATGATTTGGGCAATGTTACGCTCAACGAGACTAAATCACACAGAAGTGATGGAAGTAGTTGACCTCTTCTGGTGCCACCTGGCTGCTTCTAGATGTGCTGTGCAGATGTCCTCCAGGATAAAATACGGGATTTCAGAGGATCTGCCTGTAACCTGCTGCTTTTGGCTCCCTAGAAGTTACGCCTGTGCCAGACTTGGTGAGACGTGACTGAGTTAAATAACACATTAAGGGAAAAGATCCAAGTTTGAGCAATCTTTTTTAAAAAAAAGTGCTTTTCCTCGGTCTGATGGTGGCTGTGCTCTGCGGGAAAGGAACAGGCACCGGCACCAGGCGTGGGTGGGTGTGAGCACGGATGTGGGGAGCGTGCGTTGGGCGTTGGCAGGGGTCTGGCGCAGAGCCCGAGCGGGTCGCTGGGTGCTCCCACCGCCTCTGTGCTAAAGAACAGAAAGAGAAAACGGGACAGACATCATGCAGGCACCGTCCCAGCGAGACGTGCGCGGCCCTGGCTGCGTAGCTGGCCGTGCCGTAGCCGGGCCTTTCCTCCCAGCGAAGGTCTGTGTTGGGGGGCGGGGGCTTGACGGTGCGCAGGGTTGGCTTTTGTCTGTTGTAGAGCGGATGACCACGTTTACCCCTCCTGGGTGCCAAGGTGCTGTGGTTGAGGAGTAGACCAGTCCACCGCCACTGTGCTGTCCCTGGATCGCAGCCGCTCCGAGCTGCAGTCCCCATCCTCCTGTTTCTCCAGTGTGGAACACGTTAGCTCCTTGCAGGGCTTGGGTCAGGCTTCAGGTCTGTTACAGTCCCTCCGCACAGAATCACACAAGGGTTTGGGTGGGAAAGGGACTGGATGGCCTCTAAAGTCCAACCCCCTGCCAGGAGCAGGGACATCTCCAACCACATCAGGTTGCTCAGAGCCCCGGCCAACCTGGCCTGGAATGTTTCCGGGGATGGGGCATCCACCGCCTCTCTGGGCACCCTGGGCCAGTGCCCCACCACCCTCAGCGTAAAAATAGACGAGAAGTGCTAATTCTCTGTGGTCTCCAGTACTAAAAGCTTTTATATAAGGTCTGGTATCTTCAACTTGCCTGTCACCCACTTTCTTCTAATTTTGTAATTGCTCCCATCTCCAGCGGATGAGTGAGCGTGGAGGAGACTGAGCTGGGGGGAAGGACCGTCCCCCAGAAAGCCACAGAAACCGCCAGTTCCAGACGCGTCACTTCTTTTCCTGACCAAGCAGCACATGTTTTCTGTCTAAATATTTTTATCATCGCACTCCAGTGTGAAGGTTGTCTCTTGACAAGCTCCCTCTGCTTGGCTCGGCAGCTTTGGAGCCGAAAGGCGGTTGCCTGCGCAGCGTTGTCAGCGGCTCAGCCTGGGCAGGAACATCTGCGGGCTTTGCAGACCCGCCGGCTGGCAGCAAACTTTGCAGAGGTTTCTGGAGGCTGAGGCAGCACCGGGGATGTCCCTACCTAAAGTCTAATTCTCATTTAGCTAATTTGTGCGTCCTGCTCTCCCCTCCTAATGACCCTGTCATGAGCAAGACTAAGTTGCATGGAGTCTTTTTTCCCCCTATTTTCTGGTGCCAGAGCAGCGGGGTTGGCAGCAGCGGCTGGGATGACGCTGCAGGAGGGCAGGCTGTCCCTGCCGCCGCTGCAATGCCGGCCGCTTCTCTCCCAGGTGCGGATGGCTCTCAAGAACGCCGAGAAGGAGCTGGAGTCCCACTGCAGCTGGGCCGCGCCCGAGGCCCTGCAGAAGTGGCTGCAGCTGACGCACGAGGTGGAGGTCCAGTACTACAACATCAAGAAACAGAACGCGGAGAGGCAGCTGCTGGTGGCCAAGGAAGGGGTGAGAATCCCAGCGCCTTGTCCCGGGTCCTCCCCTCGCAGCCGCGGGGAAAGGTTCGGGGAACGGAACCTGCAGAGTTGGTTTCTCTGCACTTTCTTTGTTTCCCTTTTAATGCCTTAAATTTGCGTTTTGTTAAAGTGCAGCACAGACCTCCCTAGGGGTGTGAGTAGGGGCTGAGAACGGTACCGAGCAGTCGCCGCCCAGGGCAGCGCGGGGCGGCGCGGCGTGTGAACCGTGTGTGACGGCACCGCGGGCAGCCGATGGGCGGAAGGTTTTGCGGCCGTTAGGCATAATCCTCACTCCAGGTGATTTATGTGCACGGGCAGCAGGATTTCGACCACGTGCACGCGGTCTGTAGCGCTGAATCATTTCTGTGTTCCCAGTTGCTTAAAATTTTCTGTGCCAACCGAAAAGCGCTGAGCTGCAGGGAAGCTGTGGTAACGTGTGTTGGGCTCTGGGGACGTACGCAGCAGTCAGAGCTCACAGCGTAGAAATTTTTATCTGCCTTAATATGTTTTTATTCAGAACGTTTTAACATTTCAGTGGTTTTCCTTTAGCTGTGTCGGTTCTCATGGCCACATCCTTGGTTTGTCTTCCCTAAGTCTCAAGGACCAGAGAGCTGTGTCTGGAGACTTTGATTTTGAATATACACTGTGCCACAAAGGGAAGGCAAAAAAACCAGCCCCAGAACAAAAAACCTCCCCAAACTGACCCCCCTCGGGCCTTACGGTGTTTCTGAGATAGCTGGCTGCTGGGAAGGCAGAACAAGGCTTTGTGAGAGAGCCGCTCGCCGTGGGCAGTAGCTGGTTCGGTTCCCTCCGACTCTGGGGAAATCGAGAGGAGAGCCAAGGAGGAGCACGAAACCCGCAGCCTGCGTACTCGCTGCTGGCGCGTTCCTTGCCCGCCGCGTGAGGAAGAATAACATCCTTCAGTACAAACCCCATTCGCGCCGTTTACACGGGTGCAGACAGCTGCCGGACTATTTCAGTCTCAGCCCGTCCAGGATGTTCTCCTGCAGGAAACAGAAGGTCGTCTTCTTCCTGTGACCTTTTTCTGTTGATGTTCCAGGCTGAAAAAATCAAAAAGAAGCGAAACACCCTGTTTGGAACGTTCCACGTTGCTCACAGCTCGTCTCTAGACGACGTGGATCATAAAATCTTAACTGCAAAGTGAGTATCTGCGGAATGCCTTCCCTCATTTCTGTCTGCCTCCCTCCTCTCCTGTTACGGACACGTGCGTGCTGTCGCCCGTACAGGGGCTCTTGGCCTCGTTTTGCTGAACTTTTGTTCTGCTGACGTTAGCTAGCTGGGATTGGACCTGCTCCTTTTAATCAATAGCCCTGTGCTTTTATCTTTGGGAAGTGGGAAATAGGAGTTATGTGGAGCAATTAAAGGTCTGGCCCTCTCAAATGAGGATTCAGGAGGCTGCGGTATTGTTAAGTGATTATCCCTGGATATTTCAGTTGTTGCTGGGTTTTTTTCATTCCTGTGTTCCTGCAAACGGGATGAATGTTACCTCGAGTGTTAGGATACGGAGCTGAACCACTCGTCTCCCTGTTTCAATGTGTGCTGTGGCTTTCCTTCATTCCCTACATCCTTCCTTGTTTGAACCTTGCTTCCAGGCAAGCGCTGAGCGAAGTGACGGCTGCGCTGCGGGAGCGCCTGCATCGCTGGCAGCAGATCGAGTTGCTCTGCGGCTTCCAGATCGTCAACAACCCGGGCATCCACAGCCTGGCGTCAGCCCTCAACATTGACCCCGGCTGGATGGGCACGCCGCGCCCTAACCCCTCGCACTTCATCATGACGGATGACGTGGACGATCTGGACGAAGAGCTGGTGTCTCCCATGTCCATCCAATGTACGTAGTCCCTGCTAGCCGGGCGCGGCGAGGGCGGCTGCCGTGCTGCCAGGTGCTGCAGCGCGGGGCGGGCCTGGAACAGAGTTCAGGTGTGCTGGGGGGAGTGAAGGTGTCTAAGCTGGCTTTTAAACCACCAAAGGCAAAGTTAGTCGTTAAGGAATGTCCGTAAGTGCCAGAGCACGGCTGCTGGGGTTGCTTGGAGCCTGGTAACTCCAGCAGAGCTGGTAATTTATTAGTCATCATGGATGTTATTAGTCATCATTTAATCATGTCTGGTGTTCTGTTCAACTCACGGAATTTAAGCATTTACAAAAAAAAAAAAAGAAGCCAAAGGCATGGGCCAGACGCGCAAAAGTGAGAAAGGAAAGCGAAGTGCATCGTTCCGCTCTCCCCTTGGCTGAGCACTTGTCTGGGGTGTAAAAGGGGCTGAAGACGCCCCCTCCTCCTGCACGGCTTTGGGCTCTTGCCGCTGTGTGTGGCGAGGAGCGGTGTTGGGTGATGCTGCCTCCCCTAAGGAGCTGTTAAACATCGCCCGGAGCACAGACCGGGACCCCAGCACCCGTCTCCTGGGCGTGTCGTGGTCACCGAGGTGGGCGTCTCTCCCCCTTCACTGGTGACTGCTGGTGTACCAGCTGCCTCACCCCTGCAGGGAGGAGCGGGGCTGCTGGGGAGGGAGGCGGATGGTCCCGCTCCCGTGAGCCCGGAGCTCTGGGAGGAAGGGGCTGAGCTTGGGTCACCCTGTGCCCATCGCTCTCGGTTGCTGAAGGCGACACAGCGAAGGCTGGGTCTCCTGCAAAGGTTTGTGAATCAGTCCTGCCTGCTGTTCCCATGTTCAACTGACCCAGATTTGGCCTCGCTTCTCTCAAAAAATGCATTTTCAAGTCCCGTTTCCTATCTCCAGCTATTGCACAAGAGAATGGGAGAGCTGGAGAGCAGTTCCAGACACGCTGTGACAAAGCCTGGGTGGCACCGGGAGCAGCACGTGGCTGGAGCACGGCTTTCTGAGCTCGGGCCGGGAGAGCGAGCCTGCGCTGGCGGCATCTGCTGCAGCAGTCTCTTTAGTGACCTCCGGTTGGGGTCCCTTTCTGGAGGATGTAGTCGAAACCAGGTCTATTTAACTGGGTGGGGGGAGGAGCAGAGGAGTCCCGGGGCTGGCAGCGTGCGCTGCAGGAGGTGCCCGTACGTGCCGTCACCAGCCCTGCCCTGGGATTTCGGGCTCTGCTCAGGTGCTGTGAAGGTCTGGAGGCGAGGGCTGGGGCCGGGCTCCGGGCGGTGCGGGGATGAAGGCGCAGCACCGAGCGCTGGGGTGCCTGCAGGACGTTAAGGCAGGAGGAGCGAGGTATCCGCGCGTTCCCAGGGCTCAGCGAACGCTGGGCTTGGAGCTGGCGGTTTGTGGGGTCGGGCGTGCGAAGGGAAGGTGCAGAGCCTCGGACAGACGGTGATGTCCTGCTGCTCCCTGTGGTCGTCAGTTACGTTAGAAGCGAAGCCGGACAGCTCTGAGACAACACTCGCAAAGACGCAGGCTAGGTGTGAGCGGGAGGGATGCGCGAAGTCGCGCCGTAACGCCTGGCGCACGCTCTGGAAGGTGTCAGCTGTGCCAGACACGAGCCTTCACCGGGATTTTAGGCCTCAGCTTCCTTGAGCCTTGCTTGGGACCCCTCGAGCGAGATGCTTGCACTTGCAGTTCCTGTCGGTGCGGTGACGGGCGGCGAGCCTGCCTCCGTGCTGCAGCGCAGATCTGCGTCTCTGCGGGCGGTGACTCCGTGTAAACAGGCTCTGGGCACCCCGGTTCCCAAAGCAGGGGAGCCTTTGCCCTTCCCAGAGGATTTTTCTTCCTTTGTGTACAAAAACTGCTTCAGGAGAGAAGCACGGAGTTCTCCTCCACGGATGTGCTGGGGATGCTGCTGAGTGTGATGGTTCTCCCAGTAAATCACGTTTTTCTCTCTCCCGTTCACGCCCGGCTGGCCCATCCCAGACGCAGCCTGGCTTTTCGGGCGCAGGTTCAGTGACCGCTCGTCCCTGTCCTCGGAGGATCAGTCCCTCTGGAAATACCCTGGTTTGGTTCTCTTCAATTATTTGAATTTTTTCTTCTGCCCTCTGCCCTTTTTCTGGACTAAAACGCATACGCACATTTTCCACCTTTCTGGCACGGCAGACTAACGAACATACCTCTCTCCACCGAGCCATCGGCACCTTTACTAACCCGGGAAGAGTCTGGCGGGATGAAGAAGAATCGCAGTTTGCTGTAGTTCTCACGTGCTCTGGGGGTTTGCTTTTTAAAAGAAAATCCAGTTATGAAGTCTGCAGGGTTGTTTTAACAGGGTTTTACCCCTGGGGTGGAGGTGAAGGACGCAGGGAAGGCTCCGAGGAGGGGATAGCGTTCCCTTTCCCATCCCACCTCCTTCTCCGCGCGGGCTGTGCTCTCAGCCGCTCCGCTGCCAGCCGAGGCTGACCCCGATCCCAGCGCGGGGCTGCCGCCGCAGCCGCGCCTTTCTTCCCTCCGTGTCCTTACGTAAACCGAGCGCTGTTGCCAGTTATGCTCATCTGTCCCCGGTCCCTGTGCCGGGGCCACGGGGATGGCGTGCCCAGCCCCGGCCACGCCGAGCCCCCTGTTTTCAGCTGGCGGAGTGCTGCTGAACGCCGGCCGTCATGGGCTCGGGCTCGCTGGGCGGTGGTCTCCGTCGAGGCGACGAGCAGGTTATTCGGGTAACGCTGATAAAAACGTGTGCGGTGTCTGGAGGTGACGTCCGTGGGACGCGAGGGTCTGCTGTGGCTGTGCGAGGCCAGGTCTCGGCCGTTGCTCCTGCGCTTGCCGTGGGGTAGATCACGGAAAAGAGGAGGTGATTCACCACAAGTCTCTGCTGCAGCAAGGGATTTTTTTCCACCCTGACTCCGTGTGAGTGGATTCCGCTTCGTTTCAGCTCTTGAGCTCTTAAGAGAAAAAAAATGTTGAAACAGCAAGTGGACGGTGTGAGGAGCTCCAGCGCGAGGTTCACAGATGGGCAGTGCAGCAAACCTGAGCGGTGGGGCCCTGTGGGGGACCCTGGGGCTGTGGGAACAGCAAGGTTCCCTGAATTATTCCTGCTTGTTCCTCCTTCCACGTGGAATTTGTCCGGGCAGTGATCCTGCAGCACCAGGTGAGCTGCGGGAGCCTCCTGTTCCCTGGCTGTGTGATTTTATAGCCATGGTTTGCTGGTTCTTCCATTCCCGAAGGAGCTCTCCTTCTCCATTTCTTAGCTTTCCTGTCTGTTCACCTTTTTAACCCATTTTTCCATTCATCGCTTATGCGTACACGAAATCCTGAACACGCCTGAACACCTTATCTCCCGCAAAAGGAGGAACGCCTTGCGTGGGAGTTACAGCCGGGCTGAAACGGCCGGCCCGGCTCTCTGCGGGGTGCCGCTCCTTACTTTTCCGTGTGGGATGCTCCGCTTGGTGGCACGAGCGTGCGGAGAGCTCCGTGTGGGTGCTGGTGCCCCCGTCCCCGCTCCGGAGGCTCCGGCTGGGTGTGTAGGTGTGGCGCAGGTAGCGTGGGCTCGGTGCGGAGGGAGCGGGCCGAGCTCCCTGGCCGCTGTTGCCTGCCAGGCGGGACTGCATGGCCAGAAAGATCATTATGGTTATTAAAAGCCGTTAATTAGCTGTGACAGTGCGCTGAGGGAGGCAGTCCAATTTGCTTCTCCAAACCAAGATGAATTTGCAATTAGAGAAAAATATTTTTCCAATTGAGCGTCCCTGTGATCAGTGAGCTAATTACTGACCGGGCGGGGAGCAGACGGTACCGCTTTTGGACCAGAGCTGCGCTTCCAGGCGTGGACTGCTGGCCAGAGCCTGCGCTACCCAATTAATATCGTAATTACTGTACGGCTGACACCAGTCCCAGCTCTGGGAGCCGCGCCGGCACACGACGCTGGAAGCGGGAGCGGAGCGCGCCTCGCCGGCGTTCGGTGCCTACATCCGAACTGATGGCTGGAGGCTCCTTTCCCAGCCGCGCAGGGAGATAGCGCTGCCGAGGCACGGGGCGCCTGAGCGATGGGACGTCTGCGTTGGGATGAAATGATTCATGCCCGAAAGTACCGACTTCGCCTGCCCGCTGCCGAGGGAGCCGGGGCGGCGGCTCCGACGCGAGGCTGGGCGATGAATCGCGCAGCCGGTTTCTGCTCCGAGCAGACGGCCAGATAAGGTGTTCAGAAAGCACCTGTGTCGGGACGTCAGGCGGCGTTTTTCACGGCTGGGCGTTAATCTGGCATGTTCAGCGGCAGCGGCAGCGCATCGCTTCTCCCGCACCAAACCAGCGTAACTCGCGGCACGAGGTGGGGCGGCTGCAGCGGCCCACGCACGCAGTCCGGCAACGGGAGGCGTGGTGCTGCGGTGCGGGGCCCTGGCCGTGGGGGGCGGCTTTGTCGCGGTGCCTCCCTGCTGATGCGACGCGCGGTCTCTTTCCCGCTGCCTTCAGCGCTCTCCCCTTTCTCTCGTTGCAGCTCCCGCCTTGCCCGGCACCGTTCGCCAGCGCCTGGTGGACCCGCAGCACGCCCACGGATCTCAGAGGTTGGTAGAGAGTTACGCGCCAGGCCAGAGCGAGCCGGGCCAGCCCGCCCTGTACCGGGCAGGCAGAGTCTCTCTCCGTCGATTGCACAGCCTCTCCTCTGGACAGTCTTTCAGTTGCGACTTCCCCGGCACCGGCCCGTCGTCTGCCGCCACCGCCGCCTCTTCCACCTCTTGCTCCTCATCCACCGCCACCGCACCTGCTCCTGCTTGCCATGTCCACCCCACCTATTACCATCACACCACCTCCTCTTATTTCCTTCAGATGGACTCCATCCCCGACCTGCCCCCTCCTGATGTCACCTCTGGAGTTCGCTGTCGCACTGAGAGCTCTGGGTATATTGCCGTTTCTTTTCTAGCTCCCTCTTGCCTGCTGTGTCTCGGAGCTGGTGCTTGCTCGGGTGCTCTTTCTCCTGCGTTCCATTCCCCTTTCCTTTTGGGCCTTTGCTCCATGATTTATCCACCTGTTTGTCTCTCCATCCGCTCTCCCGCGCCAGCAGACCCTCTAAGGAGTCTCCGCGCTCCATTCCCACAGCTGCCAGCTCGTGGGTGCGTGAACCGAGGAGGTGCTGCTGTTCCGCTGTAGCTAAGCGAACTGGAATCCCTGGGCGCTCGGTTGTCGCTAAATAAGTGGCTCTGGTCCTTCCTTGGGTGATGCACCCCTGAGAACGGAGGTGACGCAGCTGATCAAACACGCGCTGACCTTGTTTGAAGCCTTGGCTTGTTTGGGGTCTTCACAAGCGAATTGCAAAGGGAACGCGACGGGCAGGCGCTGTGAGCCCGCCGTCGGCGCTGCCGGAGGGCTTGAGGTTCGCGCTGGTTTTAAGAGGTTACAGAAAGCGGGATTTAGGGATTTGGTGTTTCAGAGTGGCTCCCTGCCTCGGTTTCGGTAGGGGATGAAGCGTAGGTGTGTTTTGGCTGAGGAAGGGCTGGATAACGGGAAGAGGAGGGAGCTGGAGCTTTTTGCTGCTGGATCACAGCTTTAACTCGGTCCCGTTCAGTGGCAGCTCTGTGGAGACTGTGTACGGCGGGATCCGAGGGGCTGGTTATCGTCCGCATCCCTGAATCCCTGACCTCTCCCGGTTCCCCCCGCTGGCACTGGAGAGGGAAGGACTGGTGGGCCGAAGGTGCAGGAGTCCCGTCTGGTCAGCTGGCGTGCTGCGAGGGAGGCTGCGGCAGCCGTCCCGAGTTCAGAAGTGTTCTCCGGCCCAAGCAGAGGGACGCGTTCCTCGGTCGGCCCCGGGCGGCTTTCCTCGGAGCGAGGACCAGGGCAGCGGCCGTTGGAGGTGCTCGCCCCGCGCGGGCCATGGAGGCACCCAGCTCCGGCACGCTGTTTGAGCCTGCGCCCAGCTCCGGCACGCTGTTTGAGCCTGCGCCCGTTCAGGCGTTTGCTGTAAGCCCCGGGCCGAGGGGCGAGCAGCGTGTGTGGTTGCGTGGTTTCCAGTTCCGGGCGCTGCAGGCGCTGGGTGCAAGGCAGTCGGCGCTGACGCGGGCGGTGGAAGGGCCGCGACGGGCCATCGGGCAGTCCCGTCCCCCGGCCCCGCCAGGCCGCTGCCCGTGGCCGTGGCCAGGCCAGGTCGTTGCTCTGGTCTGTGCGTTCTCCTGGGTGAAGTTAGAAATAGTCTCCTTATCCTCAGCGTCAGCAGCAGAGTTCTGGGAAAGGGCTGGGAGTCTCTCCGTGAGGAAGTCATTAGGGGCAATGTCCTTTCGTGTTTACTTGTCCAGGCAGGACAACGCTCCAGGTCACCACATCTCCGTTCCTCCCGGCGCGTGGTGCCGCTGTGCCTTTACCTGCGGGTGCCACTGCCCTTCGCCGTCGGTTCTCTCCTGACCGCGTTTACGCAGTCCCCGTTGTGGGTCTTTGCCGTCGGTTCTCTCCGGACCGTGTTTACGCAGTCCCCGTTGTGGGTCTTTGCCATCGGTTCTCTCCGGACCGCGTTTACGCAGTCCCCGTTGTGGGTCTGTGCCGTCGGTTCTCTCCGGACCGCGTTTACGCAGTCCCCGTTGTGGGCTCCAGCCAGACTGCGGATTTGGAGCATCGGGGTGGGGGGTGTTACTGCGCCTGCTCCACAACGGGCAGTTAAAGAGCAGCGTCTTGGCTCGTTTAGTAACCTTTGTTTGGGGGTCGCGAGAAGCAGCGTAATTAAAATCTAGATTAATTACTGCCAGCGTGAGTTCAGTTGCGGCTGTGCTGGTCTGGGTGCTAGAAGCTGGGAATGCTGCTGGGGACGTCGCGCAGGCCCTGTTTACCGGCGGCCTTCCTGTCTCTGTAGAGAGGCCTTGTCCCGGAGCCCGAGGCTGAGGTGCTGGTTCGGGAAGAGCTGTGTAAACCTGGGGTTTCTGGCCAAGGCCTGCGGCGCGCTGAATCGCTGACCGGGTAAAGTCCCAACCCTGCAGGCTCCCCCGAGAGCGGCCGAGGGAAATGCGGTGGGGCTCCGGGGTCCCGGTCAGAAGAGGCGGTGGTGCTGAGGTCGTTAGGAGAGGATCGCTGGGGTCCCCTCGTTCCCTGCGGGCACCGAGCGGGGTATCGGAACCTGACAGGTCACCCCTCGGCGGGGGCAGGGCTGCTTTCTCCCTGTCCCCGCAGCAAGGCCCGCCGGCTGACGCCGGATAATTGATTCGGCAGCGGAGTTGTGCAGAGTAAGAGCTTTTCCCCTGAGATTCGCTTCAGCTACGCAATAGCGGACGACTCCAGACTCCATGCTCATCCATCTCTGTTCATTTCAGAACACGGAAATGAAGAAGCGCGTGCCCAAATGTGTTGCTTTTTCTGTCAGACTGCATCGTTAGCAGCTCCCGCTTCGATGCGTCTTCAGGAGCGCTGCCACGAGGCGTGCCACGGCACCAGCCAACATATTGCTCTTTCTCTTTTATGTAACCAGTCTTGGAGGCCTTTCCATGCATCCCTCGAGCTCCGCAGCCTCCCAGAGAGGCAGGCAGAACAGATGGGGAAGCTGAGGCTGAGAAAGGCCTTCCAGGGAGTCACTGCCAAGGACGAAAACGGAACCCAAAAAATTCCTGGCTCCCTCGGTAGGAGGAGAGTGCAACCTTGAGTGCCGTGGGCTGCTGGATGGCGTTAGCCTCTCGTACCCAGCAGGTGCCAATGTTGGCGAGACCTCGCAAGGGAAATCGTCTCAAACAAGCCGTTCCCCCAGAGAGGGGCTCGGGGCTCGCTCCTCTCTGCGCTAAAGCCTGCGGGGGGTTAACCTGGTAGGGCCCCTCTCTCCGGGCGAGGCCAGCGCGTGGCCGGCGAGTTGCTTTCCCGAACTCCTCACTGTCTGCTTCTCTTTTGCAATTGGCTTCAGAGGATCCGCGGCAAATAAGGTCAGAGCCGTTCCGGTTTCGAAGGCTGATGTGTGGTCTTTAATGTTAACGAAGGGGAGGGCGCCCGGGGGGAGAGGGGTTGGAGGGTGCTGCGTGCACAGGGGTTTCTGCTGCCACGCCTGCTCCAAGTGGTGCCCGCGGCCGGCCTGACCGAGAGGGGAGCCTGGGAGCAGAGCCCCCTTTTCCAACAGAGAGCGGAGGCGGCAGCCGCAGCGAGGGGAGCGTCAGTAATCCAGAGAGGAGGTGATTCCCAGCTCTCACAGGGCGGGAGGGGAGAGGCCGCTGTTGGATTTGCGTCGAGGGGCTTTCTCAGCCCCGGACTGTGCCGCCCTGAGCGCGGCAGAATAGCTGAGCCCTGCAGCACATTTAATTCTGCCGCAGGGGGAGCGTTGGCGGCCCCGGCGCTGCGTGCTGCTGGGTGTAGCAGCGCTGGGTGCTCTCGGCGAACGGCAGGCAGCGGTGGGGGCAGCGAGGTCCGTGCGAGGCCGGGAGACCAGGCCCTGCTTTAGCGCCAGGCACCCTGGAGCCACCCTGAGCTGTCCTGCAGCACGTCCTGCGCTGCGCAGGCAGCGGGAGCCCACCGGGAGAGACCCTGCAGCGGGCTGCGGAGTGGAGGAAAACCAACTGTATCGTTCTGTATCATCCCCCTGCCCTCTCCCCTCTCCACCGCTACTGGCCTTTCTTTACCCCATGCTTTGCTCTCTGCTCCTTCTGCGTGCCAAGCCAGTCCATTCCCATCTTCTCACCCTCTCATTCGCTGCGGTGGGCGCGGGCTCTTGCAGAGGCACGGCAGGAAGCGCGGGTGAGAGCAGATAAGGCGGCAGCGGCGCGCGTCCTGCCCTCGCGCAGGTTAATGCCGTCGGTTCGCTCTCCGTAGGTCATGTGCCCAGCTAGGTCACAAAGCCAGCGGTGAGCCCCGAGGCAGCGCGGCCGGGATGGAGAAACCCGCGCTCTTACGTGAGGCTCCGGGTATTTTCACGCTCAGTTGGTGGCCTGAGGTTTTCGGGAGGGGCGAGCGTTTGGCAGTTCCTGCTGCACCGCAGGAGCTCTCTCTCCGCGGGCACCTTCCTGTGATGGAGGTGACTCCACCATGGAGCCCGGCTGTGCCTGGGGCCAGCACTTCCTCTCGAAATGTGCCAGACCGACGCAGAGCGTGAGCCTCAGGAAAACCAGCGGGATATACGCTGTCCCTTCTGGCTGAGCCTCGCCCAGGGCCACCGGCCGTATCCTGGTGATGTTCTTTCCTCCCCTCTTCTCCCGGCGCGGGGCTGGGGCGTGTCCCCTCCTCCTTGCTCCCTCTGGCAAAGCCAGCGAGCGTCCCACCTTCCCCCCTCGCCTCTGGGAGCTGCCAGAAGCCGTACAAAAAGTCCCAGCACGAGTTTCCGGCTGCTGCTGGTCGGTTCTCTGGAAAATCAGCCCCTGCCCTTGGGCGCTGCAGCGGTCGGAGGCGATCCCTCGCTGCCTGTGCCTCGGTGTCCTGCTCCCCCGGCTGTCGGGGTGGGATAGCGGCCCAGCCGCCCCCGTGGGTCGTCCCCGGCCGCTGCCCGGCGTGCTGAGCGCTCTGCCGTGTGCCGGCACGTCGTGCTTGCGTCTCGGCTGCCCGAACCGCGGCTTCGCAGAGGAGCGTGGGGGCGGCTGCTGCTGCTCGGGGTCGCCTCTGCTCCCTGCCGCGCCGCTTGGCGTGCCGGTGTCAGCGGTCACGCTCTTCCCTCTGCTCTTTGGGAACGTGTTCCTGAGGTGCAGCTGGACGGATTGTGAATAAAACGGGCTAGCTTAGCACCGCTGGGATGTTTGCAGAGTGTGCTCGTAGGCTGTTTCCCTGCCATGGACAGCAGGCCAGCGCCCCCAGGGAGGAAAAATTGGGGTCCAAGAAGGTTGGACCAAGCGCGGCACCCAGCGCGGTGCTGGCCACCTGCTCCAGGACGGGACATCCCCAGGGAACAGCCTGCGACGGGGCAGTGACCCCGCAAACCGACCCCTCGCTCCCAGGGACGCTCTGTTGCGGTGAGCACGGTGCCAGGAGGAGACGCGGCGGCGGCGGCGCGCACCCAGGACCTGCTCTGAGCTGCCAGCGTTTCGCCTCCGCGTCGCCGCGGCGCGGGACCAGCTGTCCGAGGATCGGGTTCCCAGCGCCTGCGCTCAGCGGAAGAAAATGCTTCTGGAGCAGAGGATGTTTCTCCACCTGCTGTCGTCATTCGCTCCACGCGCTGCCGCAGCCGCGGGTTCGCTTTTGTCTCTTCTGGATTTAAAAACTGCGCAGAGCGGGAGAGGCTCGCCCGATGGCCCCCGAGCTCACGGGCGCGTGCAGATCTCAGCTGGGAGAACGCTCTCGCTCCTCACGGACAAGCCATGTTTAAAGTCACCTCAGTTTAAAAAATCATTTTTTGCTGTATTTGCTATTATCTCCGGGGTTTTTTAAGGATTTCTTTTCTCTGACCCAGACACCTCTGATGCTGGCAGCCAGCAGAGAGGTTGGTTTCATTTCTACGGGAAAAGAATATTCCTGGTGGAATTACAGCGCTGAATTTCAAGCGAGCGGGCGTTACTGTCTGAACCTGCCTTCGCTGGCCGAGGCGCGCGGCATCTGCACGATGCTCAGCGGCTTCGTCAGGTGAACCTCAGCAGCGGGCGCTCTGCTTGTGCGCCATAGCCCTCGGGGATCGGCCGGAATGAGTCCGGAGCGGGCGCTGCGGACCCCTCCGTGCTGCTGGAGGAGCCCTGGCTCAGCTCGGCGTCCTTCCCAGGCTTTGCGCTGCTGCCGTCCCGCGCGGCCTCGCCCCTCTGCCCGCGCGGTGGTGGCTGAGCAGAGGTGGCTGAGCTCTGGACAGAGCCTTTCCCCCGGCGGATGCGTGGGCAGCAGGACGGGCAGCAGCTTCGCAGCAGCGTCGCTCCCTCTCCTCGGTGTGCCGGGAGCGAGCGCCGGCCGGGAGGACGCGCCGGGTGCTGCCACCCCTCACTTGGCGTCGGCCTGCGCGGCTGGTGCCAAACCACGCGGCCAAAGTCGGCTGTGTTTTCGTGGAAAGGGGGCACTTTCCAGGTATCCGTGGAGGAAATAAACCCCTGAGAGCAGGTGCTCAGCGCCGCTCGCCCTCGCAGCGTCTCTGGGCGTGCGATGGCTTCTGCCGCCCTTGAGAGAGGTGACACAAGGAGCGGCCTGGCAGCAATTCCCGCTTTGCAGGCGCGTTGAGCACTGGCGTGGACAAGAAGCGTTCGGGAAGAGCAGGAGGCTCCCAACTTTCTCCAGGGAGAGGAGTCGCGCTGTTGTGCTTCCACATTCGCTGGCAGCAGCCCGAGGTCTCGCGCGCCCCAGCCCCAGTCGTCCCAGTGAAAGCTGCGGGCCGTGAGCCGTGGCGGTGACCTTGCGCGGAGCCGCGGTATCTGCTGGGGAACGGGAGCTCCCGTGGCTCCGCGCGGCGCGTGGGAGGGCAGTTGTCTCCCTTGGGCGGGCTCCAGGACGCTGGCTCGGAACAGCCGGGGACTTGACGCCATCCCAGCCGCTCGGATCCCGCTCGCCCTGCCGGCCGCTGCCCCTGGGGCTGCGGCTCCCGGCGCTCGGACGGCGGCTGGGCTCGGCTGCGCGCGCGGCAGGCGAGGGCTGTTCCAGCAACGCCTGCGGCTGCTTTCGTCTTGTTAAAGCAGGAGATGAGGGACGCTCCGCCGCAGGGCCCTCGCAGCTTGGGCTGTGCCCTAGCCGTCCGCGAGGTTTTCGGTACCCTTCCTCCTCGTGTTCCCGAGGAGCTGGTGAACGGGGCCCGAGCTGATTCGGCGGGTTTTGTTGGAAAATAGCCGTTAGCCCTGCGGAGGGCGGGGATCTGAGGACCTTTCCTGCCTTTCACAAGCACCCGGTGCCGGCGCAGTCGTACTGGGTGACTTCGTGGGGCACTGCTGCGGTCGCTTTCCCCGAGCATCTCCCCGGTTCCGCCTGGGAGTCTCCGTGCGGAGCAGCGAGGGCGTTTCTCTCGCCTCGCCTCTCGTGCTGCCCCCAGACCCCCATGTTCTTTGTGCTGCTGTCATAGAAGAGGAGCTGGGGGCCCGGCACGCGCGGTGCTGGGCGGCTTTGGTGCTGAGCAGGGCGCAGTGACCCCGCGTCCTGGGGCTCGGCTGCGCGGGTCAGGGCCGAGGAACTGGTGAGCACCTCCCGTCTCTTCTCACGCCCTTTCACCTCTCCTCTTCCCGCCTTTCCTCTCCATTCGCCTCTCCCATTCCGTGTTTCTTGCCCCCCGCTGGCGCAGGCCCCGGGTAAGAGGCCAGGGGCGGCCGTGCGGCCTCCCAGTCTGGAGGGGGTGGGCGATAGCGAGAGCAGCGTAGCTTTGCCCGCCTGCACGGCACGCCAGCGGGTTTGGGCAGGGACCGCGGGGATGCCGGGCCGGGGCGCAGCAGCCTCGCGCCCCCCAGGTGATCCTGGCTGGAAGGAGTCAGCCGGGACTTCCCCGTTTCTCCCCTCCTCCTACCTCCCACTCTCCGCTTCAGAAGGGACCCGGAGCTCTCGGGCCGGCGCGGCGGCGCTCCGACGCCTTCTGCAGTCGCGAGCGGGCAGCACAAACCGCTGTGCCGCAGAGGGGCCGCGGGCAGGCGCGCGCTGGGGCATGGCTTCGCGCGGGGACGCCCGACCTCGCGTTCCTCCCGCCGGGATTAGAGGTTCGCACGCAGGAAAGGGGGAAACAGTCGGCCCGGTGCTTTCTGTCCCGGGGCTGTGGTCAGGCCACGGCCTCGCGGCTCGCGGGGGCGAGGTGAGCATGCGCGCACACCGATGCCAGCCGAGCCAGCGCAGAGGAACCCCCTGAAGTCACCCCAGTCCTGCTCCTCGGAAGGGCATCGGCTCTCGCAGCCGCGCCGCTTCCCCAGGGGCCTGGGCGATGCCGTGAGCTCCCTGGCCCAGCTCCCGCTGGGATCCGGGGGCCAGGAGTGGGCCGGCAGGGTCGATTTCCAGGGAGCTGCCAGCTCCGAGCAGCCCCAGCAGCAGCCGGCCAGCCCTGCTCGCCGGCCCCTCGCCGCCGCTGTCCCCGGGGTGCCCGCCCGCCGTCCCGCTGGCACCCGCGCAGCGGGGCAGAACCGGCGGGCAGGGCGGCGGGAGCGGGGCGGGCGGCGAGGGGCTTCCCTCAGCCGCTGCATCCGTGCGTGCGCGGGGCCGGGGCGCGCGTCCCCGGGCCCGCGGCGCTAACGGCCTCTCTCTCCCCTCCGCCCTCTCCACCCCAGAGACTTGACTCGCTGCGACTCCGACTCCTCCATCCCGCACCTGAGCGACCACCAGCGCGCCCCCAGCTCCGCGCCCAAGCTGCTGCCTGCCCGGCCCAACCTGCTGACCAGGTCCATCGAGGAGGCTGCGCCCGGCCACCCTGCCGTCGCCGCGCCCACGCCCAACGGCGGCAGCCGGCACGCGGAGGCCTCGGCCCTGGGGGCCCTGCCGGAGCGGCTGCCCGAGAGCCCCATGGTGATGAAGAAGATGATGATGGTGAACCACGGCATGGAGAAGTCCTCCAGCCTGGGGGAGATCAGCCACCCGACGGCCGGCAAGCACAGCCACTCGGATTCCTCCCGCTCCCACAGCCCCAGCTCCACCGACCCCGACACCCCCTCCCCCATCTCTGACTGCCGGCCCGGCGCCAAGAGCACCCGCATCCCGCAGCTGGCCGCCAAGAAGAGCCCGGGGGACGAGGACAGCAGCCTGACGGGCGACGAGGTCGACCTGGGCCAGAGCAAGAAAAAGTTCCCCCTAAAGATCTTCAAGAAGCCCAAGAAGTAGAGAGAGGAGCCGGGGGAAGAGGAAACCCGCCCAGGAGCGTGACCGGCCGGGACCGGGGGCGGCCGCGCACCCGCGGCGCAGCCCACCCGCCCGTCCCGCACCCCGCGGCTCGGGTGCTGGCCAGCACCCGCTGCCCTCCCTCCGCACCCTCCGCTGAGTCACCTCACCCACCACCGGCAGCGGGAGGGGCTATTTAAACTTATTTATTTCCTGATCTCTCAGAAAAAGAAAAAAAGAATAAAAAGAAGACAACGAGCGCTCCCCGCGAAGCGAGCAGCCGCCCTTCCCCTCGGCCGCGGCGCTCCCTGGCTTTGCGCATGGCTTCCAGTTACTCCTGCCTCTGCTGCCCACGCGGCCTTTGCCTTTGGTTTCAATGTGGTTTTCTTATTTTAATTTTATTTTTTATTATTATTTTTATTTTTTTCCGGTTCTTCTGCCTCTTCCACCTTTTGCCCAGGCTGTGGGGAGGGTCGGGGCGGTGGGAGCCCGGCCGCGCCCCGCTGGCGGTTCTCCCCTCGTTTCTCCGGTTGCTTTTCGGCCCCGTGGCCGTGACAGTTGGGAGGGGGGACCCCGGTCTGTGCGCTCTCGATACGCAAGCGCGAGCCAAGCGCCCTCGGCAGGGAGGCCCGGCCCGTGGCGGTACTCGCGCAGCTCGGCCGCGGGGTCCCTGCGGTGGGACGGGGCTGCCCACCCGGCTGCTCCAGGAGCCGAGCCGGCGCCTGGGCGCTGGGGGGTTGGGTGCTGGGGCGGCTGCTCTGGGCGCCATCCTCGCTCCCGAGCCCCTGCAGCTGCCGGGGGCAGCGGGGCCGAACCCGGAGGCGCCCCGAGAGCCCGGCTCAGCGGGACGAGGAGCGGAGACCCCGCGGTGCTGGGGGAGCGCGGAGGGAAGGGGCGTCCCGAGGGGTGCGGGTGCAGAGCCGGGTCCAGCCGCCGCATCCACCCAAAGAGGTCGCGGGGTGTGGGGCCCGTCCCTGTTCCCAGTTTGGCAGGACGGGAGGGAAGCAGTGGTGTGGGCCAGGGCTCTCCTTGGCTGGGGCCAGGCAGGCCGTGCGTGGGGACGGGAGCCTCAAAACGCCCTCCCACTGCTGGGGCCGGGGGCCGGGGGCTGGGGGGGGCTCGTCCGGGTGCTCGCTGCCTCTGCGGGCTGCGCGGGCAGCGTCCTCCCTGCTTGCTGCAGCCGGCGGCGGGGGTCTGCCCGCTGTGCCAGCCCGCAGCCCTGCTGCCCTTCGGTGCCGCGCAGCTCTCGGTGCGGCCCACGCCGCTGCCCGGGCTGCTGTGCCGCAGCCCCCAGTTCGGGGCAGTAACTGGGCCGAGCCCCGCTCCGTCCCCAGCGCGCGGCGTGACCCCCAGAGCTCCCCACCAAGGCCGGGGTCCCTGCCCTGCCGCCCCCGCCGTCCCAAACCCCCGTCCAGCGCTCCCCGGCACGTCCCCGGCTGCTTCGCCTGCTGAGGGAGGAGGAGGATGCACGGCTGGCAGGGGAGGAAGGGGAGGCAGGGCGGGATGCTGAAGCCCCCGGGGCCTTGCTTTCCGCAGCGTCGCACCTACGCGTGCGGGGAGAGCACGGGAAGGGCTGTCACGGCGGGTTTGTCGGTAGGCGGTAGTTGGGCAAGGACGCTGTTTGGGATGAGTGACAAATTCCTCCAAATGACTAAGTGCCTGCATTCCCCCGCGGCTGCTCCGCGGCGCGGGGACGGGGGACGCCACGCTCGGCCCCCAGGGTCAGGTCTGCGGCCGCGGGCACCCCCGGGAGCGGGGCCGGCACGGTGGGGACCCGCGGGTGCCCTGCGAGCGGGGGCTGCCCGGGCGGGAGCCGGGGGCCGGGGGCCAGCGACGCTGCTTGCGGTGGCAGAGAGCTGTCGACGCTTCGGGAGAAGGGCTTGGGGATCCACCAAACGGCAACTGTGGGCGCATCTGCCAAATCTTGATTTTTTTTTTTTTTTTTTTTGTCCTTTCATAAAAATTCTAAATCCAATAAAGCATGTAGTCTATTTTATGAGCCCCTGTCTACTGCTCTCTCCTTGCCCCTCCCCAGCTGCAGAGCAGGGGGTCTCGGGGCGGTGGGTGCTGCAGCCGCCAGCCCCCCTGCCCCGGCCTGGCCCCAGACGCAGGGACGGACGCGGACGGACGCCCCGGTGCTCACAGGGACCCTTTCCACCGCACCAGGTCGCTCACAGCCCCATCCAGCCCGGCCTTGCATCGCTCCTGGCTGGCGCTGCACGAGAGCCGCCGCGCAGCCCGGGGTGCTGGGGGCACCCTGCAGCGCTGGGGCGAGCGGGGTACCCGGCACACGCATCCCGCAGGCACCGCCACGCGTGGGCACATCCCCAGCTCGGCCCGGCCTGACCGGCAGCGCGCAGCGACGGCGCTCTGGAAAACGGAGATGTATTGCAGCAGCAGCAATCGCATTGCGCGCTCGCAGCCGCCCGAGGCTGCAAACCCGGCCCGCGACGGGCGAGCGGGGACCTGGTTGGGCTGGGGGTGCGAAGGGGCCGAGCCAGCCCGGCCGCAGCGGCAGCAGCCACGCCGGAGCTGCCGGCCCCGAGCACCGTCCGGGAGCAGGCGGCGGGGCCCGGAGCCCACCCCGGGGGTCAGCGTGCCATTCCTGCCGGCACGGTGGGCTCGGCCAGCCTGGGCCCTGCCTCGCCGGGAGGGCGCTGGGTCGCACGCAGCCACGCCCAAAGCGCTCAACGAGACGTGGCACCCACCCGGGGGCAGGCGAAGGGCTGGCGCGCGGCCCGGGCAGCCGGGGCTGCTCCCGGAGAGTCCCCTAGAAACCCCTCTGGAGTGGGCAAAACGTGTCCAGGAGAAAGAATTAAAGTGCACGGTGGGATCGGTGGTTGCCGTCCGCCGGGACGGGTGGTGGTGGCGGCAGGAGGGGAGCCACGTGCACCAGCAGCCGGCCCGCGGGCGCGTGTCCCCATTGCCAGCGGGTCCCATCTTCCCGGGGGGCTCGGACGGGGGGTGCCCCGGGGCCGGCATCAGTTTTCGCTGCTGCCGTAGGGCGGCACGGTGAAGTCGCTGCTGGCCAGGGTGATGGTGAACGGGACATCGATGACGTCCTCGGCCACATCCCGGGCGGTGGCCGTCCTCCAGGAGCGCAGGGGCTGGGTGGCTTTCTGGAAGCGCTGGGAGCGGGCGAGGGTGAGAGCTCAGCCCCCGTCCCGTCCCCGTCCCTGTACCCCGTCCCGCCTCGCACACTCACGTCGCTCAGCGTCCCCGACTCGCGGCACAGGGCCGCGGCGGCCCAGAGCGGGATCTGCAGGCAGGTGAGGACGCCCACGCAGACGCCCAGGCTCGTGCCCCAGGCCGGGTACTCGTAGGTGCCGTAGCGCAGGGGCACGCTGGACATGTCCAGGAAGGTGTAGATGAGCGTGAACTGCAGGGCAGAGCGCAGAGGTGCGATGTGACGCCACGGCACCGCCTGGCCCCGGGGGTCTTGGCTGGGCTGGGCGCCGCAGGGACCCCCAGGGCCGCCCCAAATTCCCTCCAGCAGCCACAGAGAGGCCCGAGAGGGCACTGGGGCCGGGGCAGCCCCACTCCAAACCCACGGCGAGAGCTGCCCCTCGGAGAGGGCAGGGAGAGGGAGGGAGAGGAGCTCTTCTCCCGCCGACCTCCAGCCCCAGGCTCGGTGCTCACCAGCAGCAGGCAGGGGGTGAAGAAGGCCCAGCAGACCCTGAAGTAGCCCAGCATGTGGCTGCACCAGGGCGGGCACCGGCAGATCATGTCCACGATGTCCCGGCAGAACTGGTCCACGCCTGCGGGGAGAGGGTCAGGGCCGGGCCCCTGCCTGCCCCCGGCACGGGTGCACCTGTTCCGGACACCCACGGGAGTCCGTGCTGGGGCTGAGCTGCACCGGCGGTGGTGGTGCTGGGTGCTGAGCATCGGCCACGCTTTGGTGGGTGGAGAGGAAATCGCATCCCTCACGCCCACGGAAAATCGCATGGCGGCTTTGCACCATCTCCATGCAGGGCCGAGCCAGGCGTGGGCAGCAGGACGGGGGTAACGCCCTGCCCACCCCAGCTCCCAGCTCTCCACAGCTCCCAGCGCCCGGCCATGGTTTGCCGCGAGCCCCAAGAACGCCAAACCTTGGCAGCGTGGTAGCCGGGGGCTGCCCCGGGCCGTAAGCCCCCTGCAGCAGTGCTCCAGGGCCGGCAGCACCGCAGCCCAGCGCCGGCTGCACCCCACTACACACCCCAGCGCCGGCTGCGGCGTGCCCCGGCACGGCCCGCCCCGCTCACCGTAGCAGAAGGCGATGCCCAGGCACATGAAGAGGGTGACGATGAGCAGCCCGAAGCCGGTGCTGTAGGTGTCAAGGAGGGTGAACCAGAAGATGCCTCCCTGCGAGGAGGGGAGGGACGGGGTCAGCACAGCGCAGGGCGGCGGGGTGGGCGCAGGGCACCCCGTGCCACGTGCACCGCCGACGGCAGGGCCCACGCGCAGCCCTCCGTCCCCCCACCACAGCGGACCCCGTACCTGGGTGACCAGCAGGAGCCCCAGCAGGTAGAAGGAGAGGCAGAGAGTGCCCAGCAACGCCGTCTTCCTCCTCCAGTCGCGCAGCGCTGGGAACGCGTCCAGGACGGCTGCGGCGATGCTCTCGATGTTCCTGGACTGAGGGACGGGGGATGTCAGTGGCGGCGATGTCCCAGTCCCTGCCTCCCCCCGACTGGGCACAGGGGACGGTCCTCACGGAGGGCACTGTGCAGGGCACTGCCCCCCTGTGCGTCCCCATCCCTGTGACCCCCGGGCACGTGGAGAACGCCACGCCACGCCCAGTGCCAGCGGGATGGGGCTGCCTTCCTGCCCCATCGCCTCGAGCGCAGCCCCACACGCACGGGGCCACGCACCCCCCCCACCCCAGCGCCGGCCCCGTGCTCCCGGCCCACACGCGTCCTGCCATCCGCACGCCCCAGGCGGGGGGTACCTGGCACCCCAGGGCCAGGCACGGGGCAGGACAGGGAGCTGCCCGAGGTGACAATCACCAAAGTGTCCACTCCCAGCGTGAGGAGCATCAGGAAGAAGAGGATGGACCAGAACGGGGAGCCGGGCAGCAGGGAGAGGGCCTCAGGGTACGCCACGAACGCCAGCCCGGGGCCTGCGGGGTGAGGCGCAGGGAAGCGTGAGAGGACGTGACGCGGTGCCACGGCCGAGCCCAGCACGCTGGGACCAGGCTGGCTGGGAGCTCATCTGCAGCCCCCCGCCCCATCCCCGCGCCGGGCACCGGGACGTCCCCTGGCACCGCACGGCACGGGTCCCCCCCCGAGCCCGCACCTGAGTCGACAACGCTGCCCACGGGGACTTGTTTCCTCCAGGCCATGTGCCCCAGCACCGAGAAGATGGCGAAGCCGGCGAAGAGGCTGGTGCAGCAGTTCCCGATGGCGATGACCAAGGTGTCCCTGCCCGGGAGGGTGTCCCAGCCCCACACCCACGGGGTGAGGATGGAGGTGGGGGCATCCTGATGGGCTGCACGGTCCCGTGGGGCTCCGACCTGCCCGCCACTGCCCCGCTCCTCCCCAGCCCGCGCCCCCCGCGCCCCGGCCCCGCTCACCGGATGACGTTGTTGTCAAACTTGTTGTAGGAGGCCATGGAGAGCAGCCCCCCGAACCCGATGCCCAGGGAGTAGAAGATCTGTGAGGCCGCATCGCTCCACACCTGGGGGACAGGGTGCGGGGGGCTGCAGGACTCCCCGGCCCGGCCAGCCCCACTGCCCCCGGCTCGGGGGGAACGGGTGCCGTCAGGGACCCCCGGCCCCGGCGCGGGGTTACCTGGGCGCTCTGCAGCCTGCTCCAGTCCGAGGAGAGGTAGAAGCGGACACCGCTGAGGGAGCCCTGCAGCGTGGCTCCCCGGATGATGAGGATGAGGATGACCAGGTAGGGGAAGGTGGCCGTGAAGTACATCACCTGCGCGGGACACGCTGGGCTCAGCCCCGCTCCGCCAGCACCGCAGCCCCCCGCCGCCCCCGCGGCGCTGCCCCTCACCTTGCCCACGCTGCGGATGCCCTTCAGCATGAGGAGGAAGATGAGGGCCCAGGCGGCCAGCAGGCACAGGGCCAGGGGCCACTGCACGGGGCCGGGGTCCCCGAGGCCGGAGCTGTGCGTCACCCCCAGCGCCTCCTCGCTGCGGCGTGGGGACGGGGGTCAGTGGGACGGGGACATGGGGCACCCCCACCTCGCCCACCCCCTGCCCTTCACGAAGCCTCCAGCGTGGTGGACTGCTGCCCGCGGGGGTCAGCCCCGGCCCCCCAGGACCAGGGGAGACGGAGCCGGGGCCGGACCCCCGCACACGGGCCGAGGGCGGCATGCAGCGATGCTGCCGCGCAGGGACTTACTTCCAAAAAACCTCGCTGGCGCTGACCCAGCCGGTGCTCCCCGATGTGTTCTGCAACGCACAGCCCCGGCCGGTCACCGCCGCCGCCGCCATCCCCGCCCAGGCCCCAGCCGGACCCTCTGTGCGGCGCCAGCATCCCACCCCGGGCACCGGACCCCACAGCGCCGCCCGCCCGGGGCCACCGACCTGGCAGAGGTCCCTGTTCCTGGGGGCTCGGCAGGACCAGGGCAGGGGGCTCTGGAAGGAGGAGGCCAGGTAGTAGAGAGCCCAGGCGACGACGACGTTGTAGTAGAGGGACACCAGGGAGGACACGATCAGCATGGCGACGCCAACGCCTGCGCGATGGGAGGCGCTGCCGAGGGGGCGAAACCACGCCTGTGCGCACCCCCGGACCCCCGGCACCGGTCCGAGGGGCCGGAGAGGCGGCAGGGGACCTGCCCCGGGACTCGGGGTGCAGGCTGGGGCCTTGCCAAGGGGGTGTCCCAGCCCCGTGCCCACCCCGCAGCCCAGCCGGCCCCGGTGGCCGTGGGGCCAGGGAGGAGAGGTGCCCCCGGCCCCAGCCCCACCTTTCAGGAGCGGGCAGCACTTCCAGACGGCGATGGGCCCCGCAGCGCCGTACTGGCCCAGGCTCAGCTCCATCAGGAAGAGGGGCAGCCCCGCGATGAGCAGCATGATGAAGTAGGGGATGAGGAAGACGCCTGGAAGAAGGAGAGGGGCAGCGGGTCGGGGGGGTGGCTGGCACCAGCCCAGGCTCCCCAGAGGATGGACGTGCGTGGTTCGGCCTCGCAGCGGGAACGCGTGTCCAGGCAGGATGCAGCGGAGCAGGGAAAGCTCCCGGGGCTGCTGGCTCCAGCAGACGAGTTCCCCTGGAGCCCCGCAGCCGGGGCCGGAGCTGGGAGCTGGCGGGATCCCACTGGCCCTGGCTTGGGGTGGGCAGTGGGAGCAGCGCTGGGGTGCAGCTGTGGGTGCTGCAGTCGTGCTGCGGGCCCTGGGATGCTCTGAGCCCTGGGATGCTCAGGGCCCTGGGATGCTCTGAGCCCTGGGATGCTCAGGGCCCTGGGATGCTCACAGCCCTGGGATGCTCGGAGCCCTGGGATGCTCTGAGCCCTGGGATGCTCATGGCCCTGGGATGTGCCCCCAGCAGGTCCCGGTGTTTCCTCCGGCACTACACTGCATCTCCATCTTTACACAGCTCCTCTCACCAACCGCCCTCTCTCTGGTGCGAATCCTGCTCCTTGCAGCCCCAGCCAGGCCCAGTTTCTGTTGGAAAGCGGCATTTTCCAGCCGCGATGCCGTATTCAAAGCCTGCTTTCCCGCACCCCCTGACAGAGCAGCTGTGGGGCTGACTCCTCGTTATCCCGACACTCGTTAGCACAGCGCTCGGGGACTGGGCTGCCGCCGCATCCGCTGCGCACGCTGCAGGGGAATCACTGCCCAGCTCTGGCCGAGGCTTGGGATAAAAACCCCCGCGACTGCCTGTCCCCCCATCCCGTGGGGCTCGCCCCGCATCCCCACGTCTCCTGCACCCCAGCCCCAGCGCAGGGCACAGCAGCCGGCCCTGCTCCAGGGGCCAAATTCCTCGCCAGTGAGGCGAGGTGCAAAGCTCGGCGCAAAGCTCGGCGCAGCCCAGCCCTGGCACGCCCCGCCAAGGTGTCACAGGGACGAGCACCGGTCCCGGCGGGCAGCGGGGACGAGCACAGGGGGGTCCCGCACCAGGCCTGCTCGCATCGGCTCATCTGGGGGACGCCTGCGGCGTCGGGGATGGCCGGAGCGTGGGGCAGAGCTTCGGGGGCCACGGGACACGAGTCGGAGTCCCACGGTCCCGTGTCCCACGCTGCTGCCACCGCACAAGCACGCCTGCCGTCGGGCCGTGCCCCGAACCAGCCCCTGTTAGCACACGACCGCGGTGACAGCGGTTTCAGGAGCATCCCCGGGGCAAATCCCCAGTTGAACTGGGCAGCGCGGAGCAAATGCAGAAAACCCGTGGGGTAAAAGCCGGGCAGAGCGCTCCGGGGAGGGTGGGCTGCGGGGCTGGGTGGGCTGCGAGCCTGCGGGGCGCCGGCGAGCCCGAGGCGGCAGCGGAGCCGTGCCGATCTCCGCCATGCCCGGCGTAAGGGGAGATGGCAGGGGGCTGAGCAAGGCGGGTCGGAGGCTCGGCAAAGTGGGCGAGGGCCAGCCGAGAAGACGTGGGCACTCCGGCCACGTGCAGGGGGGGACGTCAGGGCGGCAGCAGGAGTGAGGGGCTCAGGAACAACCTTTGGGGCTCAGGAACGACCTTTGGGGAGTTTCTCCCGTCCCACAGCCCAAGGCCACGGCGCCGCATCACCGCAGGGTGTTGTCAGCGGGCACCACTACGCGCTGAGCCGCCCGCCCTTTGTCCTGCCCCAGAAGCGTGGCGGGTCATTGTCCCCGCTTGGCCGCCTTCCCGGGCGCTCCTGCCCGACCGAACGGGATCACAGCGGCTGGGCACCTCCGGCACCGCAGCCCGCAGCGCCTGGCACCCGACGGTCCCTGCTGCCGGGCGGCTGCCGGCGCTGCGGGGGGGTCGCTGCCTTCCTGGCCTGGTCCCCCTTCTCTGGGGCTCTGCAGAGGGGCTCTGCCTGGCACCGGCTCTTTTTGGCCCAAGCCGGCCGGGCCGGTGTTGCAGGCTCACCCCAGAGGCAGACGCATCCCCTGCAGCACGGGGCAACGCCAGCGGGAGCAGAAATCCCCCGGGAGACGCACGGGGAGATGCTTTGAACTCCGAAAGCATCCATCCCTGTGGTCCTCAGGGTGGGATGACAGCGGTGACATCCAGGCTGGCAACACAGGACCCCAGATCTCTGAATCCCCCATGTTTGGTGTCCCGGAGCGCACAGACCCCGTGCACCGTCACGCAGCCCCCGTGCTCCTGGGCTCCACGAGGGCGAAGCGAGCGGTGCCCGGGTGCCCAGGGAAGGGCCGGGTGCCCGCGGCAGGGACCCACCTCCTCCGTTGCGGTAGCACAGGTAGGGAAAGCGCCAGACGTGGCCCAGCCCCACGCAGCAGCCCAGGCAGGACAGCAGGAACTCGTACTTGCCGGCCCAGCTCTGGCGGGGCGGGCTGGGGGCCGGGATCTCAGGCTGAGGCAGGGGTCCCGGCCAGGGCGGGCTGGCGGGGTGGGCGGTCGGACCCTCTGTCTGGAAGATGTTGACCTGCGGAGGGGAGCAAAGCGTCAGGAACCACTGGCTGCGGCCTGAAACCCCTGCACGGCTCCTCAGCGGCGCTGGGCACGGCCAAGCTCTCCCCAAAAACGCAGCTGGATCCTCGAGGGGCTGTGGGGCTCCCCAAAACCTGTGCCGGGCAGGTGAGGGTGGGTGCAGGGATGCTTGCCAGACTTTGGGGCTGTGAGCCCTTCCACCAGCACCAGCCTCCTCAGGCACAGGTCCTGCCACCCCGGTTGGGATGGAGGGATCCCCAAACCAGCCCGCAAAGGCTGCTCCGGCCAGGTGGTCCTTGCCTGGAGGTCCCTCTGCCACCTGGGCCGCAGCTTCCCCCATCCCTCCGGGACAGATCCTGGGAGAGAAGGGGATTGGCACGAGAGCGAGGGGAGCCCATGGCCGGGGGGGTCTAGCGGTGCGATGGTACTCGGGGACGTTGTTGCTTGGGGAATTTCTTCAGCATCAGTGTCACAACAGATGCAAACGACCGTTCTCAGCCCGACCGCACGCAGCCCGCAGGGACGGAGCACAGGGCGTCAGGAGCGCGTGGCGCTGGTCCCAGCGCTGTCTCCAGCAAGGCCAGCGCCGCCGTGACTCAGTTTCCCCCAGCCGCGGGACCCCGTGGGGAGCACCGCTGAGGCAGAGGAGCGTCGCTGAGGGACGAAGCAGCGTTGTGATCCACAGAGCTCGGAGCCAGAGGGGACGGCTGAGACCAGACCTGAGCTCGGGCGCAACGCCAGCCCAGGGCTGGGCTGCCCGGGGCTCACTCCCACCGGGGCGCGAGGGCTCGGTTTAGCAAAGGATCCTGTTTTGAATTAAATTGAAAACGCCCCTGTGCCTCAGTGCCCCTCCCAGGTGTGAGGGGGCTGACCCAGCGGTGACCGTCCCGTAGCATCCTCTCCCTCGCCTCGCGCCATCGCTCCCGAGGCAACGGGCCGGCTGAGCGGGACAGCACTCTGCAAACCCCGCCAAAGCCCAAGAGCGGCTCCTCCAGCCCCACGCTCTGCAGAGGCTGCGGGAACCCTGAAACCCATTCCCCAGCCCCGTCCCTTTCTCCCGACGGAGCGTGCGCTGCGGGCGGCTCTCCCGGGGCAGTGCCACCGGCGCCCCAGGACCTGGGCGTTTTGGGACAATGGTTTCTCGGCCGCATGCGGCCCCGGGACACCGAGATATCTGCTCTCGTGCAAAGTCCGCGGGCGCAGCGCAGCTTCCTCCAGGCACTGATCCGAGGGGACAGCAGCCGGCAGTGCCGGCACCCTGTGAAGTTGTTTATGCCGGAGAGCGGGGTGAGCCTCAGCGTGCACCTCCCCGCGAGGCACCGGCTATCAGCCCTCCGCTGTCTGCGGATGCCTGAGACAAGGTGCGGATTAACTCTGCTGTGGGCTGAGCGGGCGCTGCCCCGCGTCCCGCACCGCGTCCCGCACCGCGTCAAAGCCGCCTGTCCTCCCAGAGCCGGCCGGGAAGCACGGCGGAGGGATGCCCGGTGTGTTTGTGGAGCCAGCCCGGGCATGGCAGGGCCAGCGCAGACCTAGCACGTCCGGCTGAGCTGAGGGGCTGCCTTGTGCCTCCGGCAGCGTCTGCCATCCTCACGCCTCTTGGGGCTCCCTGCCACCAGCATCCCTGTCCCCCATCGCCCAGAGAGGTGGTGAAAAGTGCCTCCAAAAGGGGCCACGCCACCCACCTCCCTGCTGCTTTGAATGCAGGCGGTGATAAATGCGCAGCGCCTTCCCCGGGGGGTCAGCAATGATGGACGGGGAGTTAAAATGCCACCAGGGAATGCGGTAAACCTGCCACGGGACGATCAAGTCCCCAGGGGGCTGCTCTTGCCCTTCTCCCGCAGGGCTGCCTCGCGCAGGCACCCGCAGCGCCCACGTCCCGGGCACGGGCACTGCTGGGCAATTGATGTGATTATCACCCCCACCCACCTCCAATCGGGTTTACAGGGACCGATGGAATTTCCCCGATGGAAATTCGTCCTGCCCCGCTGGCTCAGCAGGACCTGCTCCTCACCTCCTTCCCCACCCCAAACGCCGGCAAACGTGGCCGCGGGGGCTCGGGAAGGAGAGGCAGGACGGGGCCAAGGAAGAGCGGTGCTCAGCAGCCAGCAGCACTGCGGGGAGACGGCACAGCGGGACGTGAGGGCTCCAGCCCAGCCCAGAGCATCCGGCGCTGGCACTGTGACCAAGCCGTGTCCCGTCCCACGCCCCCGTGGCTGGACCAGACGGCTGGCACCCTGCGGGCAGCCCGCAGCCCCCCCAGGCTGAGCAGCCCCAGCTCCCCCACCATTCACGTCCCCTCGCTCCCCGGGCTTAGCTGGGAGCTGAGACCCCCTGGGCTTGGGATGTTCTGGCCTCTGAAAAGCACGAGCCCCACCTGCCCTGGAGAGCAGAGCCAGCCTCGCCCGCCACGGCCTCGCCAGGGCCCTCCAGACGGGTGGGACACCTGCCCCGCGCCCAGGGGGACACCGCGCTCCGGCTGCTTCGCGCACCCTGAGAAACGCCGGCAGCTCTGCCAAACTGCCGCCACGGGGCAAACGGCAAGGAGGCGTCCACGCGTGGGGACGGAGGGAGGGCACTGCCCCGCGGCGGGGGGATCGCAGAGGAACCCAGCGGGGCTGAGACCCAAAGGCTGGCCATCGGCCTGGCACGCGGGCGGCTAAGGGACAGCGATCCGCGGAGACCCACGCAGGATCCAGACATCCCTGACGGGGCTGCGGAGGGTGACTGGCACCCCACGGGTGCCAGCACCAGGAGCGGGGGCTCCTGCAGCCCGGGGCAGCGCAGGGCAGGGCAGCCACGTCCCCTCAGGGCCCCGGTCCTACCGTGGGCTCCGGCGGCGTGGCGGGGGCCGGGGGCCCCGGCGTGTCGAGGTGCCCGCTGCACGACATTTCCTGCTGGGAGGCGGCAGGGAGGGACGCTCACCTGCGCCAGGTGCAGCTCCGCCCTGGCCAGCCCCGGCGTGGGGCGCGGGATCCGCTGCGACGAGGTTCCCGCGAGCTCCCCCAAACCACGGCCGGCACGGCCCCCCGCAAACGGTTCGTCCCGCTTGCTCTTGCAGCCAGGAGGGACGAGAGGCATCACTCCTGCTCCGTACGAGCTCTGGGGCCCGGGCTGCGCTCAGTGGGGTGAGACAGGACCCGTTGCTCACCCAGAGCTCGGTGCAGGCTGGGGCGGCCCCGCTCAGCTCCAAGCCTCTGCTGGGACGCGGTTTCGTGCTGGGCTCCCTGGACACCCATGGCTGAGCCACGGCCCCGCACAGGAGGGGCACCGGGGCGCCGGGGCCGGGGCACTGCCGTGGCAGCCCATCCCGACCCCGCCGCAGAGCAGCGTGAGGAGGCGGACAAGGGTGCCAGGCTCCCACCCGGTGCTGCAGGCCAGGGGCATAAAGGCACGAGGAAGAGTGGGGAGCGGTGCGAAGGGCCACAGAGGGGTCCACTGTCCCCCCTGAGCTGAGCGGTGTCCAGGCAGAGGAAGGACAGGAACTGCTCCATCTCCCTTTCCAGGTTATCTTTAGCGGCTGCATCCCCCAAACACGTTATTGTCACCCTCTTTGCCCAGTTCGTTCCTGTGCTCTCCTGGCCCGTTTGCTGGGCAAACCAGGCAGCCAAGTAAGGAGCAGAAATAGCGGTGCGGCTGTTCTGGGAGACAGACCGCTGCCGCCTGCGCGCAGGCTCCACGTCGGCAGTAGTAGCAGCTGCTGAAGGAGCTCAGCTTAAAACTGTGAGCCACCCATGCAGAGTCAGTTTTTCCCCCCAGTTCCCCCGTTCCAGGCACTGAGTCATCTTCTGCTCTTGTCAGCGCTTCCGCCTCCTTTCCTCTGCATCTTCCAGGGGACGCTGGGCCAGATCCCCCGTCCTCTGCCGCACACCAGCTTTGCCTGTCTCTCACTATTATTTTTCCACGGCCGCTGCACCGGCCCTGCCTCTCCTTGGCCACGGCCATCACGCTGCAGCTGGAGTCAGCTGTTTCTAACCTCTGAACGGAGCAGGTTCCTCAGAAGAAGGAAATAACCCTTGAACCAGGACTATCCCCCGCCACTGCGGCAGGGAAGGGAGAGTGGAGGAAGGGACAGGTTTCCAACACAGGCTCAGCAGAATCAGCTCTTTCCGACCGAGGACACTTCTGCAGGATGGGAATGGGCCGTGAACTGGCCAGTGACCCGCTAAGCTGGTGACCCCCTCCGAAAGACTAAAGTCTTTGTGAGGGGACTGCAATCAAACTTAAGTCAGGAGCAAAAAGGAAGCTGGTCACGGGACGAAACCAAAGGAAGACAGAGTCATTCTGCTTGGGGACTGTGGTTGGCTCCATCTCACGCCATCTGCCAGAGCGCCGCCGTAGCCCTGGGGCAGCGCGAAGTCCTAGAGCTTGCAAGGGAAACAATCAAAACCAAGCAGTCTCTGCCAACGAACAGCATTTCTACAGATGTTTCTGGGTCAGGGGATTAACCGTGATCCCACCTGGAAGCGGGGAATGGAAGAAGTGTTTTTGATTTGGGTGATTTTGGTGGCCTTGTTTACAGTAGAGCTCTCATGCAGTTGTCCCACGGGGCAGCTGAGGGAGCAGTAATCAGAGCTGGGGAACCAGCACAGTGCGCTTTGACCCACAAAACAACAAGGAACCGGAGGATTAGACTCTTCCATCTGTATTTTCTCCTCACAGACTGGATCCCATACGAAACCCCCAAGTATGTGAGATACTCACAACTTCCACTGTAGCCCAGAGGCCCTCAGAGCCAGAGTCACAGAGCAGCCCGGGCCTTTGTCCCTGGCAGGATGAAGACACCTCTGTGCAGCTCAGTGCATGACTCAAGGCCTCCCCCTCACTGTCATGGTTTCCCGTGCTTTGCCCAGAAATGTTCCTCGAGGCCGACAGCTCTCCATGTGCACCAGGAGGGCTGCCAGCTGGGCAGCCTGGCACCACAGCACTGTCAAGATCTTCAGGATTTCCCCTCAGTCCAGTATGGGGCCTACAAGCGCACAGCACAAGCCAACAGAGCTGGGAAGAAGAGGAGATCTTCATGAGGAGAGCTGGAGAGACCCTCTGTCCTGAGGAGACTTGCAGCCTGCCAGTGCTCCTTGGGTGATGGGGAGCACAAGTGTGAATCCCCTCCTCCAAAGGGAAGATGTGAACTCGAGACTTGCCCACATTTACCAGCTATGTAGTCAGACACATAATCATCAGCATCATCAACGGCTGTTTTGGAAGAGTGGCCTGAACTCTACTGAACCTTGCTGAAGGGAGGTTGGACCTTCTGGGCCAGAAAAGGGATCAGCATCAAGACACCACACAGCATGTCAGCTCTGGAGTGAGGGAACACGCAAGTCCCTGCAGCTTTCTGCTGGGCCAGCATCCTGGGCTCCCTGCAGAGCATGCCGGGGCGGTGGACTCACACGCAGACCCCCAGCTCCCTTCACACCAGGTAACATGTGGGCAAGCGGTGGGAGCCACGCTTTCCTTGGTACGACAGTCCCCTCGATCCACGACAGGATGAGACCCTTTGTGTCGTGGCTTCACATTGCGTGAATGTAAGGTACGGAAGCAACCTTGCTTCGGTTTTGAGTGCTGTCCCTGTTCCTGTTCCTCGCTGGGACTGGCTCAAACGCTGTGGCTCTGACAGCTCGAACGAAGCAGCCTGCTCAGAGGAAAAGTCACTGTGGGAATCAGAAAAGGAGTAACAAGAGGAACTTGCTGGCACAGGAGCTCCGCTCCAGCCACAGCTGCCTCGGCGCTGGGTGGAGGTGAAGTATTGCACAGCCTCAGGAAGTTTGTTTTTCATTGCTACATTTCCTTCCAAAAGTCACCTCTCCAGTGCTGGGTTTATCTTGGTCATTCTGATCTCACCACAGCCATGCCGGAGGGGAGGAGGCTGGTTTTCCTCTGCAGCAGTTTAACCCTGCGTACAGTCACATCCTCATGAAATGAAATAACGGCTCCACCTACTACTGTTTTTTTTTTTTCAAAAAAGAGTTAATAAAACAGAAACTTGAGAGCAAAGATCTGTGAGCACAGCTTCAAACGGCTCAAAATGTCATGCTTTTTCCTTCTGTAGGCCTGCTTTCCAATAAAATAGAGAAATAACCCTGAATTTATTTCCATTTTGTGATCAACTGAAAAAACTCCCTGTGCTACACCTTTGAGCTAAGAGCGCTCTGGGCTGCCAGGCTCTGTGCAGTGCTCCTGCTCGGCTCGCTGCAGCTGAGCGGGATCAGGCTGAGCAAACCTCGGCGCTGAGGAACCTGTAACTGCCATTTTTGCTCCGAGTCTGAACGGAATCAACACCCTCATGTGGGAACTGACAGTGGTCCATCCCGAAGAGACAGATAACTGCATTTCCAGCCACTTTGTGCCACCAAAGCTCCTGGGATTTCTTGCTGAGACTCACATGATTCGTCTCAGCCAGAGGGTAACTTGCACATCGGATGGTTATACTCTCGCGGTGCAAAACCTGCGGTTTCCGTTGCGGTGCTGTATTCACCCCAGCTGCCCGTTTCCCACGTGCAGAGTCGGCGCTGTGTAGCGTTCAGCTGGCCAGCATCGTCCCCTGCGGGCGGGCGTGCTTCTCGGGGGCCGAAGAGGCACTTCACGGGCTCTGTGCAGAAATGGAAGGTGCTGTAAACCATGAACACAAGATATTGCCACGCTGTTTCAGACTCACAAGTGCCACAGCTGCTGGTCGGCTGCCTATTTCTAAGATGTTCAGAGTAGGTTAGTAGGAGGAACTACTATTTTGGGTTGGATTATGCGCATGATGCCATTGACATTGATGTTTTAAGGGCGGTCATGGGCTTTTCTGAGGTCCCAAAAGGTCTCTATGGTGAGTTGTGTGCCCTTCACGTCACCCTCGGCTATGGCACCCGCTGCCCTGGCTGACGATGGCAGCACAGTGTCCCCCTGTCCCGGCCTTCAGAGCCCCCCGGGGGCTGCGTGTCCCCTGGGGCCTTTCTCTTCGCAGAGTGCCAGCTCCCCCCTGTCCCCCACCCCAGCCCCCTCACAGGGGCCATGTCGCTGCACAGGCCGCCGTGCCCCTACGGGCCTCTGCACCAGGGGAGAGGCGTTCTGTGCAGGGCGAGGGCAGAAGGGGAGCTGTGGGACCGCCTCTCGTTTGTCGGATCGCACTAAACATTACGTCTGGGCCTTGCTTTAGTATAATTATAATTGCCATTGTTATTGTTATACAGCTTAGCGCAGGACGAGGGCGTTTTGTCCCTTGGCGGGCTCCGTACGTCGCCCCCTGACGCCGGCGTGACCCGCCCTTTCCCGTCCTGCCGCCTCTCTCCGTGGGGTGGGGGGCTGTCGGCCGCCATCTTGGAAGCGGGCAAGCGGCGTGCGCTTCCCTGGCGGGGTGGTGTTTCCCGGGGGGAGAGAGGGAGAGGTGGGGATGGGGATGGGGAACGGGGACGGGCCCTTTCACCGGTAACGGTGAAAGGCAGCGCTGAAGTCGCGGCGGTGGGGGAAGCGGGCAAAGAAGGAGGCAGTGCCCGGAGACAAGATGTCGCCCGCAGCCTCAGCCGGAGGGGTGGAGCGCTACGGCGGCGCAGCGGGGTCAGCGCAGTTGGCGGGAGCGGGAAGCGCTCAGACCGCGCTTGGCGCTGCAGGAGCCGTTGGGAGCCCCGCGCGCCGAGACGCCGACCGCCGCCATGCACGTCGTGAAGCGGGGTGAGGGGGGCCGCCGCGGCGGGGGGCTGCCCGCGGCACCCGGGGGAGGGGGCGTCCCTGCCTCTGCTTTGGGGGGTCCCTCTCATGGCACCTCAAGTGAGCAGATGCCCCCCCCCCCCGCTTTGTGAGGGGCCCTCACGGGACGTGGAAGGACGGGAGCCCCTCTGCTCGGGGGGCAGCTTGCGCGGCGGCGGGTGCGAGGGAGTAGCGCCCTGTCTGCACTGGGGGGAGCGCGGAGGGAGGGAGCTCCCGCCATGACACCGGGCGTGGGGGACGAGACCCCTCACTTCGCTTTGGGAGACCCCCCCCCGCCATGGCAGTGAGCCTCGGGCTCAAGGAGAGCGCTCGGCCGGAGGAGGGGTCCCCCGCCTCCGCGGGGGGCTGGCCCTCAGCGGGGTTCCCATCTCTGCGGGGGTGGCCCTGAGAACCGGGTTTACGCAAAGGTTTGGGGGGGGGGGGGGAGTTGCTCGGCCCCGCAGCGGGTGCTGCTGCCCCTCCTGAAGCGCCGTGAGCTCCCTGGTTTTATTTCCTCACTGTACCGAGACCTGCGCCTCTGAGTGAGGGATCCTGCGCAGAGCAGACCATGCAGCAAGAACGTGCCCGGGTGGAGGGGTAGCCGGTCTTCTCCTTGGGCCTGAACGGGTTGTCCTTGCTGACTCCCACCCCAGGTTCCCCCAGAAGAGGGCTGGCTCCTCGCGTGAGGAGCTGGGTAGGAGGATCCTGTGCTGAACTGGTTCTTTGTCGTAACGGGAGCTGCTCTGACAGTGACCTCTTCTCCAACAGATGGACGCCAGGAGCGTGTCATGTTTGACAAGATCACGTCGCGCATCCAGAAGCTCTGCTACGGGCTCAATGCTGACTTTGTCGATCCTGTGAGTCTGTCCTTTTCCCTGCTGTCCTGTTCTCTGCCTCCCATGCTGATCTCTGCTAAAAGCCAGCAGCAGTGCGCAGCTGTTACCCAGTTATTGTCCGTAGCGAAAGCCAAGCACGGTGGCCTGTGCAGGAACTCTTGGCAAATGCATTTGTAATGTATTTCTTCTAATTGTTTGCATTTTGAGGTTTTTTTCCTTCACAGATACAGAGTCTGAGACTATGGTGGGGGAAAATCAGTTTACCTACTGTAGATTGCTTTTACCTCAAACATTGTTGAAGCTTCTTGTAGTTAAAAAAGAGTTGTTTGTTGCTCCAACTCTCATATTTTGGTAGATTGATCTGCAGTTTTGATCTGCAAAGCAGAAAGCAGTTTTTGATCCTCTTGTAGTAAAACAAGGTGCCCTTTCTGTCTGACAGATCTCCCCTGTCATTATAATGTCCCCACTTTGGTTTTTTGAGCTGCGTAGCATTTTGAGTGCACTTTGATCCCACCCGTGTGGGTTTCTCCTTCCAAAGCCTGTGCGGAGGGTGACTCCCTCGTGGATCCGTTGATCTCTGAGAATTTTACACGGATGTGCCCACCCAGTCTGTTCATTTGGAGTTGCCAACTGAGGCTCTTTCCATCTCCAGGATCTAATGATCTGTTTTCGTGTCTTAAATTGCGTCTCTAAAATATTTGACATTTATTCTGACCCCAAAAGTAGTGCTCTTCGGCTGTAGATGGAGAGGAGGAGGAGGAGCATTAGCGACGTGGTTGCTGAAACACAAAGTACACTGACTTCATCTCAGTGACTTAGGGAGTTGATGTTAGGACAGAAGCAAGATTCCTAGTCCTCCTGACTCTTAATACCCCTGTCCTCATAGTGAGGCTAATCTTCTGTGAAGCACTGCATTCTTATTTTTTCCTGTGATCAGTGCTAACTGCTCGAGGGAAAAGAAGAAAATATTTCGGAGATGATGGGTGCAAAAGTCCTTTCCCAGGAAAGGTCCCAGCTGGCAGATGAAGATTAGGTTAAGCCATGGAGCAAAAGCCATCGTGTCTCCTCCAGGGTTGGCATTTTTTGCTCTTGTCATGAAGTGATTTTAAGTGTAGCACTTGCATATCTCATCAGGCATTTACAAAGTCACGCTCCATTTGGAGTTTCAAAACTTCCAGGCGAGTGCTGCTTTAGCCCGACTTCTCTCCCTGTGAACTTTGCTGCTGCTCTGTTCTAGCCTGTAGGAAAGTGTCTGCGGGGAAAAAACTGTTCATGGTCCCGGACTGACAGCTTCTGCTTTCTTCACTCTTTCCTCGCTCTCCCTTCTGCCCCAGTGTTACTTAAATTTGGGAGTCAGTACTTCCCCAAGACTGTTTGATATTTTAAGTTGCTTTTCTATTCAAACAGAGCAAACAGTTCTGCTTATAGTGAAGCATGTCTTGGATGTTAAAGGGTTAAAACGGGATTTCGGAGTAGAAAAGGGATTTTTTTTCTGCAACAGCAGGTAGCTAACCTTCAGAATTTTCCTTTTTCAGGCCCAGATCACCATGAAAGTGATTCAGGGGCTGTACAGTGGTGTCACGACGGTGGAACTGGATACACTGGCTGCTGAAACGGCCGCAACCCTGACCACCAAGCACCCCGACTACGCTATCCTGGCAGCAAGGATTGCAGTGTCCAATTTGCACAAAGAAACTAAGAAAGTGTTCAGTGGTAAGTCTCTTTGGGGGCGCTTGGATAGCGGTTAGTCAGAAAGGGGGTAGGAGCTTTAAGCAGAAGTTCCTAACTGCCCAGGCTAACTAAAAATGCCGTGGAGATGAAAGAACATGAGTTTTAGGCACGTCACAAGGAAAGTAAAATTGCCTGTTTTGTGAAAAGTACCTGTGTAAGTAGATTGATGAAACGCGTAACTGATTGAAATTAGCTTGCGCCCACCTTCTTTCCCGCTTATTATGTGTTATAAATGCTATTTAAAACCATCGTAAGAGAAGTGCGTTTTTAGGGCTAACAGATGAGTGATAGTACTGAGCAGGCAGAAGAAAATCTGTACGTTTCTGGAGCTGGAGGGGGTTATTTTAGGGGATGGGTGCTGGAGGGGGGTATTTTAGGGGATGGGCAGTCCTGCCTGTTAAATCCCTGAAACGCGTGGCAGTGCTGTGTGTATAGGCCCGTGGATGTCCGTGTATTTAAATCCCTTTCTGTTGCAGATGTGATGGATGATCTCTACAACTACATAAACCCTCACAACGGGAAGCACTCGCCGATGATCTCCAGAGAAACTCTAGACATAGTGTTGGCCAACAAAGACGTATGTAACTTTTTTTTCACTTCTGTGTTTTAAAAATTCAGTAAACCAGTTCAGATAATTTATTTTCTTATTTTTAAGTAAGCCATGTCTGTTTTGGGACAAAAAGCCGATGCAGAAACCAGCACAGGTGATAACTGCTCTGTTCTGGAGAGTTTAAAAGAGAGGATGTAGGAACCCCCTTCATGTAAGGGTGTTTCTGTAGTGGAATCTGTTCTGTTGGATGTCCTCGTAGCCGTGATCAGCACAACTGACTAATTTGAGAAAAGTACGTTTTGATGCAGCAATCTGTTGTGTATGCACAGAAGGGAGAGATGGGGTCTGGTTTCTGATTTCAAGCTGTTCCAGGTCTATGTTCTTAGGGGGAAGTCACGTATTTTGGTTCTATCTTGTGTTTCTTAGTGTCTAGTTACACTTCAGTAAAAGGTAGCCAACAACTGTGCATTGTACTTGGAAAAAAGATTGTTAAAACTGTGCAGTTGTTGTTTCAAGCGAAGTGCTCTTCCCTACTCTATTCCCACTGATCTGGTGTCTGTTTCACTACACCTCTGAGGCCAGAAGTGCCAAACAGTGATAGCATTGTTATACCTTAATGTGAGGCACAAAAAATCTGATTGTAAATGTTTTTCTCTGCATTATTTCCTCTCAGCGCCTGAATTCCGCCATTATCTATGACAGAGACTTCTCCTACAACTATTTTGGTTTTAAGGTAAAATCACGTTACTCATGAGAGTGAAGACTGCTGTTTTGGTACTGCTCTGGAGCTGAGCTTCTGGGAAGGGTGGGAACGCTTGCAGAGTCATCTAGATCTGGGCGAGGAGGGCACCGGAGTAGGTGGGACGTCAGTGGGTTTATGGAAACAGAGTACCTGCACAAGGCAGTTGCCTGACTGGATGAATCATGTTCTTTCTTCTTGGCTTCGCTGCGTACCCTTGGCAGCTGTAATATCTTTACTGTTGTGATAGGACGAGGGGTGATGGTTTTAAAACAGAGGGAGGCAGATTTAGATTGGATATTAGGAAAAATTTTTGACAATGCGAGTTGTAGAACACTGTCCCAGGCTGCCCAGAGAGGTGGTGGATGCCCATCCCTGGAAACATTCCAGGCCAGGTTGGCTGGGGCTCTGAGCAACCTGATGTGGTTGGAGATGTCCCTGCTCCATGCAGGGGGGTTGGGCTGGGTGGGCTTTGGAGGTCCCTTCCAACTCTAACCATTCTGTGATTCTAACTGTTTCACAGCAGGTAGCACTGAGTGCTGTTGAAAGCTTCCCAGCTCGTACCATTCCTCAAGGAAATAATCTGATTCCTAATAAAGCAAAAAAGGGATTTTTGGTTTCCCCATTGTTTTGTGTAACAGTTGTTTTCGGTGTGTCATCCCACGCATTTGTCGTCCGCCGTGCTCCCGGAACATCTCCCCCACAAGCAGTCCAGTCTACTGCGCCCCCACCATCTCCTCCTGCTCCCCCCATCACGGGCTGTTCTGTGCGGAGGGTTAGCTGGAGAGCGTTTGGCTTTTCCCTAGCACAGGGTGCTGCAGATAGCTCTTGTGAATCTCTGTAAGAACTGGGGGTCTTTGCCTAGAGTCTCCATCAGCGCACCCCACGTGGTGCCTTCTGTTTTGAGGGACGGAGTTTGCAATGAGGAAAGAACTGGCGTGCGTAAAGAGCAGAGCAGCCGTGGCAACAGCTGGGGAAAGAGGGGACCTTGAAGGGGGATGCCCGTTCCTAGATGTACATAGATCTGCAATTCCTGACAGCCCCTCCTGTAGTTTCTGCTGTGATCCGTTAGGCACGAGCTCGGAAGGCATCTGCTCTAGGTGTAGGCTTACCGTGTCGGTCGTTCTGTGTGTCCAACACCCAGCGCTGCGGATTGCGGTGCAGGTTGTTTGGGAAGCGTTGTTGTGGTATAACTAGTAATCCTTTGAGGGGGGGTGGGGGTGTGGAGAACAAGCACTCCCTTGTCTTCTGGCCTCGATTCACTGTGGGTTGAAAGGTAGTGCTGAGCCGTGCAGCTGCGTGCTCCACCACCGCTCCGTAATCCGAAGCGTAGAGTCCTCCGTGCTGGAGTCTTACAGTGCACTTCAGGTTTTGTTTAGTCATTAGTCACCAATAGCCTGTGCCACTAACGAGAGGAGGAGTGGGGAGCAGGGTAGGTGCTTCTGTTGGAGCGTGGGATGAGGGGCATGAAGATGCTGGGTTTCGGAGTTAATAGGCTGTTTTTCTTAAGCTGAAATCGACATGCTTACTGAAATGCATTCTCTCTTTTTAAAGACTCTAGAACGCTCCTACTTGCTGAAAATCAACTCGAAAGGTAAGAACTGTCTGTATCAGCTTAAAGTGTGGTTCTCTTAGCTGACTCTTCTTTGAGCAGGAGGTTGGACTACAGACCTCCTGAGGTTCCTTCCCACCTGCCTTATTCTGTGAAAACTCTGGCTCTCGAGTGGCCCTTTGCACGCTGTTAGTAGCTTACTGCTATGACCTCCCCGTCGGTCTGAACTGATCCTGCCTGTCGTGCTGACATTCTTTTTCCCCTTTCCTTTTTGTGTTAGTTGCTGAGCGTCCTCAACACATGCTGATGAGGGTGTCGGTGGGGATCCACAAAAACGACATTGATGCTGCGATTGAAACGTACAATCTTCTCTCTGAAAAGTGGTTTACCCATGCCTCCCCCACGTTATTCAACGCAGGCACCAACCGGCCTCAGCTCTCCAGGTACCTTTGCCTTCCAAGTTTGCTTAATGCATAACTGGATGAAGATAAGGTTTCGGAGATCGGGTCTGTTTAAATTAAAACCTTTCACAATGTCTTAAAAAATTAGTAGCTGTGTCTCTTTGATTTTTTTAATGAAGTTTTGAGAAGCTGCTGTCAAATTTAACTTGACATATAGTGTAGTCTTTGGGGAAAAATGCACAGGTGTCTGTAAGCTTCTACAGGTAATGGAAATCTTGACATGGTTCATTTTATTTAAGGGTTACTTGTGTGCACAGTCTTCTGTAGGTTACAAAATGAATCCTGGTAATTGTTTTCTAGAACGTGCTGAAAGTAGCAAGCATAACTGGTATGATTTTAAAAATGTTTTGCTTTGATAACACAGGTATCAGTAATACAACTACTGCCCGTTAGGTTTTCTAGAACTGTCCTTTATTCCACTTTGCAACCTATGGTTTTGCTTCTTTTGCATGTTAAAGATTCAGTATTTACCCTTGTTTTTCTGCAGCCCTGGCGAAATGCTTCTTGACTTTTTTGGTTTAATCTTTGTGTGCTAAAGCTATTTGTTTTCATTAGTTGTTTCCTGCTGTGCATGAAGGATGACAGCATCGAGGGAATCTATGACACTCTGAAGCAGTGCGCGCTGATCTCGAAGTCTGCGGGTGGGATCGGCCTTGCTGTGAGCTGTATCCGCGCCACGGGCAGCTACATTGCTGGGGTGAGTGTGCAGATGGTGTTCCCGGCAGCGGTTAACCTTCTGGTTTCAGGAAATGTCTCTATTTCTGTTGCCAGATCAATGCTGCTTCTGCCGAGTGAGTTTGACACAGCAGTAGTCCTTCCCTTTTCAGTGTGCTCTAAGGTAAAAAGGTTGGTTTTCATAGAAGTCCTTGCAAAAGGATCACATTCCATTGTTTGATCGCACAATTCCAACCTATTTGTGTATTAACAACCTAGGAATATGCTCAGACATGCACGCATTAGCCTTTTTCCTTTTTGTATGTCTGACTGCTTAAAATCCTCTGTGAATGTCTGCTTCACAGTGTGTGTAACCTCTGCAAGCCTTTAGATTACATAATGTAGAGGAAAGAAGTTAGGAGGTATGTTTTATCGACTGCTAATATATATTTTTGTCTATTAGAAGAAAAAGGGCAGGGGGAGGGACTACCAAAGAACTGATTGGGGCGGTCAGTTCCTAGCTCTCGGCGTAAGAGTTTTGCAGGCTGCTGAAAGACATGCAGAGAATGTAGGCCCATCTCTTCAGGCCGTTGCTTTTCAGTATTGACGGTTTTCCCGTGCCTTTGCAGACAAACGGAAATTCCAACGGGCTCGTTCCGATGCTGAGGGTGTACAACAACACTGCCCGTTACGTGGATCAAGGTGGTAACAAGGTACTGGCGCTGCGTGCAGTTGGGGTCGGGAGGGTGGCCTCAGGTCAGCCGCAGAGCTTCCACCCCTGTGAAAGGCTGGCCCAGTAACAGCAGTGAGGTGGTGAAGTGTTGTAGGTGACACACAGCTAAAATAGGGCATTTTCTCCCTGCTTGTTGATATTCTGGTGTTCCCCTTGCCCTCTGCATTTTGCCCTGCGGGGGTATCTTTTGATACACACGTGTTAGATCAGCCTCTTGCACTGGTTAGAGGTCACTCCTTGAATGCCCTATAGTGAATTCCGGTGTCAGACTGTAGAAAGCTTCTTGATCTGTATCCTTTGTCTCCAGATAGCCCAGAGGTCAATGGAGGCATGACTCAGTAAGTAAAACTAAGACTTGTCAAGCTCCTGTTGACTCAGAGGAAATACAGTTTTGGTAGTAAAAAATTTTAATTGAGAGTCTGGAACTAGTAACGTGGCCCAGTTCCAATAAGTAACACAAAAAAGCATATTGAAATTGCCTTAACGAGACTTTAAAACTAAGCTCCAGTTAGTTCAGGGTGTTGCGTCCACTCAGGAGCAGTGCAGGAGATTTTATTCTCAAGGGAAGTTTGTTCTGATGTTGACTATATTTTATGGATCAGAGACCTGGGGCTTTTGCCATCTACCTGGAGCCGTGGCACTTGGACATCTTTGAGTTTCTTGACTTAAAGAAGAACACTGGGAAGGAAGAGCAGCGAGCCAGAGACCTTTTCTTTGCCCTCTGGATTCCTGATCTCTTCATGAAGCGAGTGGAAACCAACCAGGTAAGAAGCTCGATTGCTGCAGAATAGGCCTGGTAACGGTGAAACGGGTGACGAGCCCTGGGATGGGGTTCACGAAGGGTTGCAGCGCCGTCTTCCTGGCAGCAAAGGAACTTCTGGAAAGTGCTGCTGCACCCCACTTGAGAACGGCTGGGCAGGTAGAGAATGGAGCTGGAGAACTCCAGTGTGATACTTCGCTTCCGTGCTTAATCTTGCAGCCCGCACTGATACTACTGCACTAAATTTTTACTCTGCAGTTTCCTTAAAGCATCAAAATCTCCTCAGTGAATTGATCTTCATATGACTGCTTGCGTTTGCTTTAAAATGGGTTCTAGCTTGAGAAGCAGTCATTTGAAAACTAAAAATGCAGTTTGATCATAAATGTTCACATAATTTTAAAATAAATCTGACTAGTCTGGTAAACACCTTCCCCACGTCTGCCGGCAGAGCTGGTTCCCAGGTTTTCAGGATGGGAAGTGTGGTTTGCGTGTTCCTGTTTACAGCAGAGTCTGCTGATGAAATTGAGTGCCTTGAATTAACAGGGTGCCTAAGGATTTTCTCTGAATATTTGTCCTTCTTGCAGGACTGGTCCTTGATGTGTCCAAATGAGTGTCCTGGCCTAGAAGAGGTTTGGGGAGAGGAGTTTGAGAAGCTGTATGAAAGGTAAGAAAAGCGACTAGGCTTTTAAATAGTGCTCATCCATTCACAGAACTGCCCTTGTGTGGTGTCCGGGAGCCAGAGCACCGGTTTGTGGTGCTGGCTCCTAACTGGTCAGTGAGTTCCAGTGACAGACTGACAAAAGGACAAAGGTGGGGAGTGTCTGCTTACTGTTTGCTTCAAACGGTGACCTGCTCAAGGTAGAACTGCGCATGAACAATTGCTTTAGCTTGGTAGGGGGAAATTCTGAAGTGATCTCCACTTAAAGCAGTTGATGGCTTTGTTTTGAACTACAAACAACATACAACTAGGATGCCGTAGTGGAAGATTTCGCTTTCCTTTAAATGAGGACAGTCTTGATATCCTGCTGTTAAGACTCGTGGCTAGTTCGGAGTCCGCACAGTTCAGAGGTGACTGGGTCTTGCCTGCCTGAGAACCTGATGTTGCGTTCAAAATTATTGTCTTTCACTGCTGTTTTTTGAGAGCCTGGGAATTATTAAGCAACGTGTGCCCTTTTGCAGTTACGAGAAGCAAGGCCGTGTGCGCAGAGTGGTGAAGGCCCAGCAGCTCTGGTACGCTATCATTGAGTCTCAGACGGAGACCGGCACACCGTACATGCTGTACAAAGACTCTTGCAACCGGAAGAGCAATCAGCAGAACTTGGGGACCATCAAATGCAGCAATCTGTGTACAGAAATCGTGGAGTACACCAGCAAAGATGAGGTGGGTGGAGAACAGCAGCCTCCAGGCTGTTGTAAATGAAGGTACCAGTTTCTACTGCCTGAGCTGGTAGTTGTGCTTTGCTCGCACTCTTTGCTGTATTCATAAAATCCTGAGTAGTCTGAAAGAGGTGGACAGCCGTCTTGCCTGCCTGCAGTCCACAAGAAATGTTAGTTTGTTTGTTTAAATTATCTTGGAGTTGGAAGTAATGTTAGTGTTAAAAAATGTTCCAAAAATGCCCTAATATAGCCTGGATCTCACTGAGATCAGCTGCTGGTTCTGGCAGCACAAGAAATGGTTAGGCTTAGTTTCTGGAAGGATGGCTTACGGGCAACAGGATTGACCATGCCAGAGAACTGCATTTTTATGGTGATACTGATACCTACTAAACCTTTTTGAATTGTTGTTACCCTTTTTGCAACTCAAAGGAGAAAAAAGGAGTGCGTTTTTCCAGCCTTGTGTGTTGGTTCTTCTTTTCCATGTAGAGAGTGTGCTCTGGGACTGAGATTGTGGTTTCTGCATGGGGTGTTGGCTGACGTTCCTCTTTTCGCTGTGTTTTCTCCACAGGTTGCAGTTTGTAATTTGGCCTCTGTAGCCCTAAACATGTATGTCACTTCAGAGCACACGTATGATTTCAAGAAGCTAGCTGAAGTCACTAAAGTTATTGTCCGAAACCTGAACAAAATCATTGACATCAACTACTACCCCGTGCCAGAGGTGAGCGCCGCGCTGAGCTGGTGCGAGGCTGACGGCGTGCCGAGCGCTGGCGACACAGGGCCTGTTGTCCTGGAGCAATCTCAGTTCAGTCTCGGGCAGAAGGAATCAGCGGGGATTTTGTAAGCCTGTTTTGGCAGGTGGTTGGGAGTTCCACTGACTGCCTGGTTGCAGATGTGACCTGTTGTTAGAGACTTCTTCAGCTCAGAACGGTTCCTTAGTGAAGCAGTCGTGGAAAAAGCCTCCCCTTGAGACGGTTCTGCAGCTGGAATCTTTTAATGTGTGAGGATTTCAGTAAAGCACAGAACAGCGCTAGGAGCGGAGTGGAAAGTGGAACAGGGAGAAGGATCCTGGAAAGATCCCAAGAAGAAGGTGTAACTCAGTCTTGTTGGTTTTATCTGTTTTTGGGAGGGCGTGTAGACTGCTTTCTGGAAGGAAAGCAGGGAGAGGGTTGGTAATTGTTGCAGAGGAGGGGGAGCAGGGTTTGTTGCATTGCGAGGACATAGAAAGGCAAGCAGCAGAGCTGAGCGTTGCAGGAGGAAATAATCAAATGCCCAAAGTGTGAAGCCAAACCTGATGAGGATCAGATTTTTCTAGCCTGTCCAGTTTGAATACGTGAGTTTAAATGTCCTCACGGGCCTGTTGTTTTTTTTCAGGAAGTTCTTAGTGTTCATTTCTAAGTCATGGCTCCCTCTGTGTGGCAGGTTGAGGAATTAAAATCGGTGATCGCTTCTAACAAACTTAATCTGGGTCCTCAAACGCCTTCCCCAGCAAACAACAAACAGTGGGGAGCAGGGCAGAATTGGAACGTGGGTTGTTGCAGCAGAATGGGTGGCCCATAAAAGTTAAGGCAATGGTACAGATGAGAGTTCCTCTCGGAGGTCCTTTCCAACCTTATCCCTTCCAGCCTCTGATTCTGTGTAGTTCTGCTAAAGGTAGTTGTTCTCTTTGCTTGCACGCCATGCAGGCTGAACGCTCCAACAGACGCCATCGTCCCATCGGCATCGGTGTGCAGGGCCTGGCAGATGCTTTCATCCTGATGCGGTACCCCTTCGAAAGCCCCGAGGCCCAGCGCTTGAACCAGCAGATTTTTGAGACCATTTATTACGGTGCTTTGGAGGCCAGCTGTGAGCTCGCTGAGAAGCAAGGACCGTACGAGACGTATGAGGGGTCTCCTGTCAGCAAAGGAGTGAGTACCAGAACTGTCCTGGGTCAGGGCCAGAGCTGTGAAAAGCGGGCAGTGTGACTGTGCCTGTCTTTGACACGGAAGGAGATGTGTGACTGAACACCTCAGGCCGATAACGCTGCAGCAGTACAAACGGTGCTTGAGTTCTCCTCCGTCACTTGGCCGCCTAAGTTCCGTAAGAAATGCGTAAGTTAAACTGAGGTGCAGAGAGCAATAAAAGCAAAGCAAGACTCAGCCTGTTCTGGCTGAGATTAAAAGACTGAGCGTTTGGAAGATTATACAGGAGCTTCGCTGCGGCTGAATTGTAGAGAACAGTTAGTAACAGGTCAGTTTGCAATGTGATTTATGAAACGTGAAGGAAAGCGTGCCCTGCCTAATCTGCACCTAATCTGTTCCTCAGATTCTTCAGTACGACATGTGGAACGTCACCCCGTCGGATCTTTGGGACTGGAAGGCTCTAAAGGAGAAGATTGCTAAGTGAGTGTTCTTGCCCAGGTTGTGTTAGGTGTCAGATGGATGTGGTATGTTTTGTCTGACTAACAACAAAAATAGGGGGCAAGTGTAAAAATGGCCCTACGTGTTCCCCTCCCGCCCCGGGAGATTTTTCTTCAAAAGCGTTTTCTGGGTGGCTTGGTTTCATGGTTGTTCTTCCAAGCCAGACAGAGCACCCCCCTAGACTCTGGTTTAGCTGAGCTCTTACTTCCTCTCGGATGCACCAGCGGAATGGTTTGTGTTCCCGTTAAACAGGTGTGGTGATGGGTGAACCAGTCAGCCAGGCTTGGGAGCTCTTTCCCCACTGACAGGGAAAAGCAGCTGAGCCTTGAACATCCTGAAGACAGGAATCAATGAAGCGTAGAGCGCCTGTAATGAATTTGTTCAATTTGTTTGGCTCTAATTTTTGAATTTAGTAAATCTGTCTACTGTCTTGTGTCCAGAGAGGTCTCAGGCTCTTCACAGCCTCCTTGTTTTGGTTTTCCCTGGGTGCCGTGGAGTTGTGGAGTGCCTGACAGATTTTGTTGTTTTTTTTTTTTTTCTTATGCACCCTTTCTCGTGGCTAAATAATTTTGGAAAGCCTGTGGTTAAAGATGAAAACAGCAAAGGCTTTAGTTATGCTTCCACGTTGACCTCCGTGTTAGTGGAGCTTCCCTGTGTTTCCTGCAGGTAGTCTGAGGGTTTGCCAACCCGGAGAAGGTGAGGTTTCTGAGCGCCTGAGCTGAGAGCTCCTTATAGCGGCCCTCTCGGTTCTTTGCAGGCAGTGTGTGAACTGTGCTGTTCTTGGGTCGTTTCTGTCTGGTCTCCCTTGGTTGAAGCTTTCTGACTCTTGGCTGTTGTTGCTAGATACGGCGTCAGAAACAGCCTTCTCCTTTCCCCCATGCCAACTGCGTCGACTGCTCAGATCCTGGGCAATAACGAGTCCATCGAGCCCTACACCAGTAACATCTACACACGCAGAGTCCTCTCGGGAGAGTTTCAGGTAAGCGAGGCAGCTGTGGGAAAGAGCTTTCTGTTTTCATACCTTTGATGACTTTCACTGCTAAGAAAGACAGGAGGCAGGCCACACCCTTGGTAACTCAGTTCCGTTAGATGTTTGTGTCGAAGGCCGAAAGCGCCAAGGGGAACATCTGTAGTGGCACAGTTTCGCGTATTCCACTGGAGTCACTGGGGAATATGCAGAATTGTAAAGAAGTGCTGCTTTTGTCTGGAAAAACCTTTGAGGCCTCAGGATTTAGCAGGAATACTTGCTAAAGGATTAGTGAAGTGATTTGAAGGAGCATGCGTGCTATAGGAAGGGTAACTGAGACCACCGTTCTGCTTTGCACAGGCCTGAGGAAAGAGCTGTACGCAAAGCACTGAACAGATCTGAAGAGGTCGTGTAAAAGCTTTGCGGATCCAGAGGGGTCTGTCGTTTAGGATAAAGAGTATGAAATGATCTGAGTTCTGGAGGCTGGAGGCCGCAAGGAGCTCTGTGTGAGCCAAGGGGAACATCTGGCTGTTGGGGAGCTCTGGTCTGTCCGTCCCCTCATGGATGTGAGGGAAGGCGCTCCGTTTCCTCCCGCCTGCAGGATTGAATCGGACACGTGGTGGGGTCAGAACAGCCGTCATTAACCTGCTCCGCTGTGTAGGTCAGGTGCAGGGCTGCTGGACAGGTACCCTCCGTCCCAGCAAGCCAAAGTTTGCTCTTTTTTTCTTCCCAAACAGCCTGCACTATCTTGTTCTTTCCCCTTCTGACCTCAGTCTTGATTGTTTCACCCGTGTTTGGTAATCCAGGTTGTGGTCAGTGGCCCTGGTAAGCCAAGATCTCGCACGTCTTTTGTCATTCCTCGTGCAGGGGAGCTCCATACGCCCCCTTTCACATTTCTGATGCCCAGTAACTTGTCCCGTTGGTGTCCGACGAGTTCAGCCCCAGGCTGGTGTCAGCCGGGCGTCAGCCAGCCTTCTGTGCTCTGCAGTGGCCAGCAGCACCTCCCGTTTGTCAGCCTGCTGTTTTAGCCTTGGCCATCTGCACGCACACCGCAGGCTGACTGGAGAGTGACGGTTTGTCGGCACTGTTCAAGGTCTCGTTTAGCTGTTTAAAAACCTACGCGTACTGGGGTGGAAGAAGCATCTGTGCCTCAGGCAGGGTGTACAGCTGAGCAGAATGCGCAGTGCTCTCATTCTTTGGCCTTTGCCCCTGGCAGGTTGTGAACCCGCACTTGCTGAAAGATCTGACAGAGAGGGGCCTGTGGAACGAGGAGATGAAGAACCAGATCATTGCCCACAACGGCTCTATCCAGGTACGTGTGAAAAACCGGGAGAGGGGCGCAGGGATTCCTGCTGCTCTGGGAAGTGCTGGCTGGGGGCTGATTTGCCACAGGGTGCGTTTGGTTTCTGCTGTATGTGAGTGACTTCAGCTGGCCCGGGGAGGGAAAGCTGCAGTGTGTGACATTTCCGTTAGAAATACGAGGGGATGCGTCTGACCGCAGTGGTAACTCGTTCCTGCTGGAGCCTGCCCGTGTCGTGGAGAAACCCAGTGGAAATGTCCTACCAGTTATTGCTGCAGCAAATACCGGGTCAGGCTGCACCACTGTGTGCAGATTCTGCAAATGTTTGCATTGCCGTTTATCATCACGATTCTAAAGGGGTGATTTCAGAGCAGGGAGCGGGCTTGAGACAGGAGCCGAGTATATGGCGTTCCGATCCGGAAGTCACGTGCAGAAGGGTCTCTGTGTGGTGAATTGTTTGTGCTGCGGGGTTTGAAATGCCGCCGTGACTGTTGTGCCTGGAGTCACGTGTGCGTCCCGCTTGGCATGAGTTTTGGGGCAGGTACGAGCTGTTGGATTGCTTATTTAGGACGAAACAGTAGTGTTCTGTTTGCAAACAGCTCTTACTCTCAAATTCCCCAGAATAAGCTCTCCTGGTTCAGCAAGGACGGTTTCTCTATGCGTGGGTGCTTTCCGGTACAGAGAGCTTGGATTCAGTGACAGAGCTCAGCTGCAGAAAGCCTTAGTTCTGGTCAGGATTGCTGAAGTCTCAGCAACTGGTGAAGAATTTTATGAATACGAACGTTTGGGCAGTCGCTGGTCGCACCGCATTGGCAAACTCTCCCTGTTCCTTTCAGGATATACCCGAGATTCCGGATGACTTGAAGCAGCTCTATAAGACAGTGTGGGAGATCTCCCAGAAAACTGTCCTCAAGATGGCAGCAGACAGAGGCGCGTTCATCGACCAGAGCCAGTCTCTCAACATCCACATCGCAGAGCCCAACTATGGCAAGCTCACCAGCATGCACTTCTACGGCTGGAAGCAGGTGTCTGGGAGCGGCGGGGCGGGCGGGCGGCCTTGCTCGGCGCAGATAGCGAGTGGGGGCTGATAAGTTCTCTCATGAAAAGTTGGTCTCGCTGATTCTTAGAAGGGTAAACGGTTGTTTCCTTCCAAGAACCCAGTCCTGCTGGTGGAATCTCTTTCTTGGGCAAGAAAGCTGCGGGTGCTTGTAGCATTGCTCCCGTTGATCCGGACTGCTAGATGCCCCTGTGAGGCCGGCCGCAGCAGTTCGGAGTTCGGCCGTGCGGCTTGCCTGACCTCCAGCTGGTCCCAGCTCTCACACTTGTGCTTTCGCTCTGCAGGGGCTGAAGACCGGCATGTACTATCTGCGGACAAAACCCGCTGCGAACCCCATCCAGTTCACCCTGAACAAAGAGAAGCTCAGGGAGCGGGAGAAGGCCTCCAAGGAGGAGGAAGAGAAGGAGAGGAATAAAGCAGCCATGGTGTGCTCCCTGGAGAACCGGGAGGAGTGCATGATGTGTGGCTCCTAACAGATCCGCCCTGCAGTGCCAGCAAAGCCGTTCCCCCTGGCTGGAGTCCCGCTAAGATGGAAGCATCTGGTTTGACTTCAGGATGTAGAGGCTTGCTGGACTGTGGCAGAGGGGTGATGGCAGTAGTGTGTTGTAGCTTCCCCATCCGGTCGGGGGTGGTGCACAGGTTTGGGTAGGGTGCAGAAGTTTGTACATTGCTTTAGTAGCTGGGCTTTCTCCAAACTGAAGTGCTCTTTCGTGGGCTTACGCCGAACCCCATAGGCAGGACTTCTCCTGAGCAGACAGGGAACGTGCTGGGGCCACTTGCCTTAAAGACCTGTCCTGGGGACTTCAGGCGTTCTTTTCATTTGCTGAAGGCTGTTACTGTGTCTTCAGAGGAGGAAGCAGCCCTGGCCGATAGCTCTTCCTCTGCTGTGACAGGAAGCAGAACATCCCCAGGCTAGGGGAGCTGTACGCTCGCGATGCTGTCTGTCACGGCAAAGGAACCATTTCTGCTCAGCTGAGAAAGCTGGAGTGTGTGCACTTCTGCCAGTCAGACCCGTCTCCCACTTTCGTCCTCTCCTGGTCCCCTCCTCTTCCCTTTCCAAAACGCTTTGCAAAGGTGCAGACTGGTAGGTGCATTGCGACCTGGAGAGTCCGTCTCCATCCAGCCTGCCAGGGCGTTGCTCTGGGTGGATGTTCCCTTTCAGTTCTGGCCAGGAAATGGCAGAACTGCTGCCCTGCGTTTTGTTCTGTGTTAAAAACCGACTCTAATTTATCCCTCGCTTTGCTGGTAGAGGGCTTCCGTGCTGTCCTTGGCCAGAAAGCCTGCTGAAGTGCACACACCATCTTTTTTTTTTTTTTTTTGAGAGTTGCATTTATCCACCCCAGCTAGTTATGTGATCTTCTAAATATAACACATTTTTACTTACCCGTGTACCTCCTTCCCCGCTCTAATGCGATGGGGCTTCGTCATCCAGTTCTTAAATATTTATTGAACTTGTGTACCATACAGCGAACGCTTTCTTCCAGCCGAACTCAATAAACTGTGGAATGTCAGAGGAATGAGCAGTGGTGTCTGGGGAGCGCTTTTTCTGATTGAAAGTGGATTGTAGCAGCCGGAGAGGACCTTGTCTGTGAGCCCTGCGCCTCCTGCACACGGTTCCTTCCGAGAACTCTGAAGGCTCTTGCTGTGAGAAGTGAGGGCTGTGAGCAGAGCGCGGGGCTGCAGTCGGGCCAGGTCTGTGTTTCTCTAACGAGCGAAGGAGGTGTGCTGAGTTCACAGGGCAAAGCCGGGGCTGTGCCAGAGGTAAGGCTTGAACTCGTGTCTGGTTTTTCAGTCCAGCACTCGCCCTGTATCTTCTGCTTCTGGTTTCTGTTACAAGGCAGCACCGCAAATTCCTTGGGAAGTGCCTCTGCTTGCAGGGGAAGACTCGTGTCTAATCGCTGCGCCTGGCAGCTGTGCCACCCGAGCAATTTCACCAGAAAGATTCTGAGGGGACAGGGCCTTTGGACTAGAAGAGTCCTCTTCTGAGCGAGTGTTGGAAAGCTCAGGAGTGGCAAGGGCTGGAGCAGGGCTGATGGGGAAGCAGAAGCCCCACCAGAAGATGCTAACCTCAGCTGGTGGATGGGGCACAGTTTGGTGAGAACTGAAAAACGACGTGTCGGGCTGTCAGCAGGTGTGTGCGAGAGGTACAGGCGAGAGGCGAAAATCCGCTGAGGAGCTGCGTTTAGGCCGTAACGGTGGGTTTAGTGAAGGTGTGGAGATGCTTGCGCTCTCGCTTGTTTGCTCTCGGTGGGATGGGTGAGGTCCTTTCCCCTGGGCTGCTGCTCCGGGCCAGCAGCTCCCAGGCGACCCTGCAGTCTGTGCTCCCGGTGTTTGCAGTTTGCTGTTGCTGCCGCCTGTCTTTGAGGCGCTCCTAAACACGAGTGCCGTGGAAATCGGTGCTCCTGCCCGCTCTGGTCTGCGGGAAGAGCAAGGAGGGGTTACGCTTCCTGCTGGAGAGAGGCGCGGCGGTTAGAGGGGCTGGAGCGCGGGGTGAGGGTTACGCTGCGTGCTGATGCTCCCTTTGGGCGGTGGAGCCACCATCCCTCTCCCCCGCACAGTTAATCCGTAATTAATCCTGGCTACTGCTTGCCTGGCCTTTGGGCTGTCTCCTCCTGCCTGTACAAACCCTGTTACTGCTTTAAAGGCCGCCCGGTTGTTCCTGCTGCTGTGTCCCCAGTCCCCAGCTGCTGTCGCTAGCTGGGGAAGCGGGCTGTCGGTGCTGGAGTGGGGTCAGTTCTGCGCAGTTCCTTTTCTGAAACAGGTTTCTGTTACCTCCACTGTGGCTGGGCTAGAGCAACACTAAACAGACGGTTTCCCTCTTGAACGTCTCCCCACTTGACAGCAAGGTGCTGCTGCTCACTAGGAAATAGCTCTGAGCCACAAAGGGGGTGGGGGGGGGAGATATTTAAATGTTAGAGACCCAGAGTGGTGGCGGCTTGACTGCGTGTGGTTCCTGGAGCTGGGGGAGAATGAGGGAGGCTGATGGGTTCACAGCGGTGACGTGCTGAGCGCAGGCTGTCCGATGGAGTCCTGAGCAAAGAGCCAGGCTGAGACCCTTCCCTGCAGCACTCCGCAGTGGCGGCCTCTCCAGCCAGCCACGCTCGCTGCCCTTTTGTCCTGTTAAAGCTGAAGAGATGGTGAGACCACGCAAGGCCACGAGGCAGGGACCAGCGCCTGCCTTGGCCCAAAGTGCTCCTCTGCAGCGACTGTCTGTGTCCTAAGAGAGGCAGCCTGGAAGGGGCGCATGCCTCTTGCTGATGATGGGACACTGCAGCCAAAAGGCTGAAATTCATGCGAGCCAGGCCAGAAGCACAGCGAGGACAGCAGCTGCCTGGGCTGCGCTCCTGGCGCACAGGCGGCCCTCCCTGTTCCCAGCTGAATCCCAAACCAAAAGCGTCAAACCTGGGCACGTTCTTCCTCAGGCTGGTGTGACCGATCAGCAGCGGTGCAGCCCCGCCTCGGGAAGGTGGAGTTATCCCGTCTTCAGCTGTGTGAGACACAGCGATGGCGGCTGTGGGCTTGAACTTCCTCACATCTGGGTGAGCGTTAGCACCGGGACCTGCCGCCTCCACGATAACGTCTGTAAGCGTCCAGCTGTCCGTCCACCGCAGCAGCACCCCTAACGCGCCGGTTCTCTGGGGCTGCGTCTGGGGTGGCTGCCCGTGAGCAGCGATTTAGCGAAGTCTGGGCCTGTGCAGAACTTTCTTGGTGAGAAACTCCTGCAGGAGCTTTGTTGCTGGGCCATAATCAATTTAAATTCAGGAGGGCATGTTTGCTGATTTAAGAGCAGCGTCCGGCTGCCGCTCGCGCTGCTGCCCGCGCGCTGGCGTAGCTGTTGTCCAGCTTCTTGTTGGTCAGAGAAGGAATCGCTTTTACAGCTGCGTGCTGTGCCGCCTTGCGACTGCTGGTGCCAACAGATGGGAGGTGGTGGGCAGGAGCAGCCGGGGAGCGCACCGTCCTTCCGCCACAGCACGAGTCCGGGCTGGCTTAAGCGGATTTGGGGGCTGCAGCTGTGGCCCTGCCCGTGGTCGTGCATAAGGATCCGTGCTGGAGCAGCGAGCTTGGGTCTCAGCTGTCCCAGGCTGCTGCCCTCACCGCCCTCCCTTCCTCTCCGGGAGGTTTCTGTTCTCTCCAGCCCCCTTCTGCAGAAAGATTAACCCCGACTTCTTTACCACACCAGCTGGAGAGGCTTTCTCAGGTTTTTCTCCCTAAAGCCGGTAACTTTGGGCATCTTTCTTTATTCCCCTGCTGCTCCTAACACGGGATCTCTGATGTGCCGTCGCTTTAACTCATTCCTTGGTAAATGATCCCAGAGTCGGGAAACCCTGCTTAGTGACTTCGCTTTTCCAGTTTTCAAGATGTATCCCAGAGCATCACCCTACATGGTCCCACACCACAGCTTCCGCGGGACACTGCCGGCGTCTGCTCGTGGGGTCCGCAGCAGGAGGTGGTCGCTGGGGGTTTGGGGACCCAGGGTGAAGCTGGCCGGGCGTCTGGGAGACAGGGCCCCATCCCCTGCGGTCACAGGGCGACCTGGCTCCTGTGTGCTTCCTAAACGCGGCGTGTGCCATCATAAAGCCGCCTTCCTCTTATTTTTGTCCTCCTTTCTTTCACAGGCAGGCTGATCCGGGCTCTCAGTGTCTGGCAGTCAGCCTGGAGCCAAAGGGAGTGCATTTATTCACAGCAAGCTTACTCACGCCTCCCCCCGCCGGGTGCCCCGTTCCGGTGTGTATTTTGTCCCGCAGCTTTCGATTCACGGCTCCGGGATGGGATTTCGCAGTGTGCTGTGTTGCTCAGAAAAGCCGAGCGCAGGCGCCCGTGCAGAAGCCGCACATGGGGTGCGTGTGCCGCGCACGCTGCCAGGTGACCGAACGCGGGCCGGGGGCGAGCGGTGTGTGCCAAGCTGCTGCCGCGGTTCGCGACCGGGTGCTGGTGGCAGGGAACGCGCTCGCTGGTGTGGGCACGACCCGCTCGCTGTCGAGCTGCAGCGCGCCGTGGCCGCGGGAACGGGTGCTGGGAGCTCGGACCCGGGCGATTTCTGAGAGCTGCTCGTTCGGCTCGCCCGCCCAGGCCTCCGGTAAAGGATGCTCCGGGACCTCCCTGCTTCTGGTGTTCCACTGCTGTCACCCAGCGTTCCCCTGCATCCCGGCTGAATTATCGCTGCTGCGAGCTGAGCTCCTCGTCCTTCCCTTGGTGCTCGCGGACAGAAACACATCCCCTCTCTTTAGAAAAGCCTTCTACCTCCTGGCAACAGCGGTGTGTTTGCCCCTTCCAGCTCCCTGTTTACTCAGGAGAACAGACCCAGGCTCTTTCTCTCGTGTCATTATTTCCGTACTGATCTGGTTCACGGGGATTGCTTCCATTTCCGTCGGAGGCCGCAGTGCCCGAGCCCGGTGCGGTGCTGGGCTGAGACCGCGCCGGTGTCAAGCAGAGCTGAATCGCACCAGCCCTGGTTTGTGTGCGACGCTGCTGTCGAGCTTCGGCATCAGATGGGCTGTATCGCCCGCTCATCAGGGTTGGGGTCTGCTCCAAGCTCAGCTCCGGCCTTGCTGCCCCGCTGCGTACCCAGGGGCTTCCCCTTTTGGAAACCACGCTCTGGTTTTCCCCGTGAAGCGTGGAGCCTTCCCCTGCTTTGGCTGGATTCCACCCTGTGGATTTGGGGCTCTGTCCCGTTGTCAGGGTCACGCAAACCGCTCCTGTCCCCGGGGCGAGTGTGGCCCTCCGCTGGCTTTGGCCCCAGGTTTTACGCCATCGCTTGGGCTCAGCTTGGTACAACTGTGCCACGCAGAGCTGTAAGAGCCCCGATTTATTTTTTCCTTTCCTTTTTGCCTCTGTGTGTGTTTGAGCTGATGCTGCTTAATTTATGGCAATAAAACGTAACTGAGGTTCTTGACTCCGCAGCCGCAATGCAGCAGGAAAACAAGGAGCTCATCCTTCCCCCCCAGGGTTCTTTCCTCTCTGTTTTCCTATTTTTAAAATTACAATTTTTAATGTATCACTTCCTTGCCGTAGAAAGCGTCCTCCCAACTTTTCGTAGACGCTGAGGAGAAATGGCAAACAGAGAGATGAACCCGCAGCCTTCCCCGGCTCTGCCCAGGGCTCGTTTGCGCTCCATGAAAAATGAGGCGTTTGTGCGGGGGGAAGACGCTGATTCCCCAGAGTTCTTGCATCGCCCTGGATTTTTTTTCCAGCAGCGCTGAAGTCAAGCAGTAACAAGCATAAAATATTGCTGTGCAGCTGTTTCTGTTGAATATTCATTTGCAGCTCGTTCGGCTCCGGCTCTCTGTCCCTCCCGCACACGCCCGCTCCCCGCGCGCCGGTGTTTAGAGGTGGAACTTCTCGTTAAGTTCAGCCCAGGTTTGGAGGCCCGGCGGGGATGAAACGATGGAGGGCTTGGAAGGGTCTCGTAAAAGCTGAGTGAAACAGCTGGAGGGGAGCAGCTGTGGGCACAGCGTCCTTTCTTTGGGTTGTCCCTGGGCCCTTTGGCAGTGTCTCGACAAACCCCGGCTGTGTGGAAATGAAATAACGATGTAGAAGGTACCTGAGCAGCCTCAGCGTCCGCGAGAGGTGTTAAACGTTTCCTCCCAACCTCCGCTCCAGCGGTCTGAGCCGGCGGGAGGAGAGCACCGCGACTCGGTCCTCGCCCAAAGTGCTGCAGTGGAGGGACGGCGCGGGGAGGGGGTGGTATTTGCGTTTTGAATCCAAGATTTGCAGAGCAGAGGACTGGACGGAGCCGGGAGGGACCACCCGGTCGACTCCCTCCCCAGGGCAGGGTCATCGCGCCGCGACGCCGAGCGTGCGCCCAGAGCAGCTTTGCGCCCCGAGCTGCCCCTCTGCGGTTTGTACCGCTGTCCCGTGCAGTGCGAGCTGCGAGCTGCCGTTACCGTGCCTTGGCTCTGCGTCAGGACCCGCGTTACGGTGTAGAGGGTTGTGGGGTTTGTTTTGGTTTTCCTTAAATTTTTTTTTGTTTTTCCAGAGGTGGTTGCCCGCGTTGGACAGATCCCTGTGGCCCTGTGGATGCCTGGGGCTGTGTTACCGTGGGACAGTAGGTGAGATTCTTATAACACTGATCGGAAACTTTTTTAGATGAAAAACGCAAAAGCTTTTTTTTTTTTTTTTTTTTTTTTTAAAAAAAAAGGAAAAACAGCACACACCAAGAATTCAAAGGTTTTCACAGCTGCAAAGAGAAAGCTGGGCAACCATGGCCAGATCCTTCCGCTGGCTTTCAGCCTGAGGCACCCCGCGAGGCTGAGGCTCCCGCGGGAAGGTGGTGCCTAGTGTGGGCGGCCGCTGGGCTGGGTCTGGAAGCACTGGCTTCTCCGAGGCTGCAACTGGGTGCCCCGTGATGTGTCAGCCAAGAGATCCAGCAAGGCTGCGAGGACACTGGGCAACTTTATGGAGTTAAAATAGCGAATACGTGAATGGAAATACCGCGTTCCTGCACTAAACCACCCGGCTGGCAGCAGGTCCCCTGCTCCCCTCCTTCCCAGGCGCCGGGGACCTGACTACCCACTCGCTCCTGCATCGGTTCCTTCAGGGTGATTCGGTGCAGGGAGAAATGTTTTCTCCTCTCTGATGGGTACCTGACTTCCAGATGGACGAGTGTGAGTGTTTCGGTCCTTGGCCGCTCTTCTGGAAAACAAGGGAAGAAGAGAAACGGGGTCTGATCCCAGACTGGAGCAGAGATCCAGGACAGATCCAGGATCTTGCCGAGATCTCCCTCTTGGCCGGCTGCACCAGGCAGAAGTATGTCCCTTTGGCTTTGAACGACGCCCAGCGCTTGTGTCCTCACCACCGATTCAAACCTTGAGCACGGACTTGGCGTCAGCAACGCCATGCATTTTGTTCCTTTCCTGCTGCGGGTGTTGCGGGAATTACCGCTGTAACTTGGGTTATTTCTGCAGCATCTCTTGTCTCGTGGTCACTTTGGAGAACGAAGCAATTCCTGGGGAAGAGGGGGAAGATGGCCCGGCGCTACCATGGATTCAACAAACCCATGAGCTGACGATTGCCAGCCGCTTGCCCTCCTGTCTCTTCCCTTTTCCCCTGTGCGTTTGCTCCTGGAGCTGGGGCGCGGGCTGGCCCTTTGGTCTGACCTGGTTTGGTGTTCTCAGAAGACAGGAAGGTGCAGCCATCCTGGGGCAAGCGAGGGTCCCCCCAGAAAGGAGCCCTGCAGCCCCATGGATGTGCGTGCAGGGCGCCTGCGGCAACCAAGGGGTGTTGGGTGCTGGTTGAACCTCTCACTCATCTCTACATCTTCCCAACTCTTTCTAATTTGCCTGGGCAAGGAGACTTGAGGGAAGAGTCTTCTGGTGAGCTTCCTCACCTGATATGGAGAGCAACATTTTTATCATCTGTGTCTGAAAGGAGCTTTCGAAGCACCACGCCTTGATGGGGATCTTCTCGCTCTTGTGCATTGAATAACCTGGGATGGGGTGTGTGGGAATCAGACGCTTGGATCTACCAACCAGGAGAACACCTACCAGTGACCTGATCTGGTTGGAGATGCACCTGCTCCTGGCAGGGGGGTTGGACTGGATGGCCTTGGAAGGTCTCTTCCCACCCGAACCATTCCATGATTCTATGATATAGTCCCTCCTCCAGTCAGCCCCTGGTCTGGAAGGGCCTCCACAAGCACGGGAGGTCTGTCTTGCTGACCTTGGGTCAACTGGCAGGATCTCCAGCAGGGATAATTGGGAAGAGGCAGGTTATTTTAATTGCAGCATGGACTGTTAACTGGTACCGGGCGCTGGGACAGAGAAAAGCCACAGCATAGAGCATCCAAAGCCCACGGTTCCCAGGTGCTGTGCTACATCCGTAGGGTGCTTTCTGGGAGCTTATTCTGGACCGTAGCCTAGATGGTCCCCATGGTCTGTGGAGGGAGCCTGTGGTTTGGCAGCCTGGGTCTCTCGCCTGGAACTGGTGTGCCGCAGGTAGCGATGGCTGCTTGGGCCTCGTGGGAGGTGGTTTGAGTGCGGAGGGGAAATTCTGGGGCTCGACAGTGCCTGGCTGGTCCAGAGGGGCTGGAAAGTGCTGGTTTGGGCACATACAGCCTCTTTTTAACGCTTTCCTTTTTCTTTGACTTGCGCTGGTCATTAACTCTTGCCACGTGTCATCGAACTCTCTTCCCCTGGGCGACAGCGGGTGTTCAGAGCTCCATTTCCACGGCGATGCGCAGGATGTTGTGTACCTACATCGAGGGCTGTTACCTCCACTTGCTGGTGGCTGCTGCCTCCAGGGGATTGACCCCAAATCTCTTTTCAGGAGCTTTAGGAGGTGCTCCCTGATCTCTTTGGTTCTCACGTCACGGATGATCGGGCTGATGGCACGTGGCTGTAGCAGGTACGTCACACTGATCAGGTTGTGCCTGTCCTGAGAGACAGACTTCCCCACGCGATAGACCGTCGAGGAAGACAAGTGAGTCCCCAAGATGACCGGGAGGTGAGTAGCACTTGTGTGGTGAGTTTTGTGCTGCACTCTCCCAGCAGTAATGTCCAGGGCTGTGTGGGTTTTCCTGTGGTGGGATGTTGGGGGGCAGCCTAAATCGAAGGCGATTGTGATGGCTCTCATGGCTGGTCCTACCATCTTGTTCCTGGAGGTGTCCCCACAGGACAGGCTCACCAGGGCCGTCTGCTCGCAGACAAAGTGCTTGATGACATGAGAGCAGGACAAGTGCACCTTGGAGGCCAGAATCACCACGGGGCTGACAAAGGAGATGGCGCTCACCACTGCAACCAGGGATAACGGGGACAGGTATTTTCTGGTTGTCATGGCTGTGTAGTGCAGCGGGTCGCAAAGGGCCGCGTACCTGTGGCCATGAGGAGGAGGGTGTTGCCGTCCAGCATGACGATGTGTGGGGAGATGATCTGGGCCACGCAGCCCCCCGAGATGTGGCTGAGAGGAAAGAGGGAACCCAACAGCATCTTAGGGGAGAGACTCTTCAGCAGGGCCTGGTGTGACAGGACGAGGGGTGATGGTTTCAAAATAGAGGGAGGCAGATTCAGACTGGACATAAGGAAAAATTTTTTACGCTGAGGGTGGTGGAACCCTGTCCCAGGTTGCCCAGAGAGGCGGTGGATGCCCCATCCCTGGAAACATTCCAGGCCAGGTTGGCCGGGGCTCTGAGCAACCTGATGTGGTTGGAGATGTCCCTGCTCCTGGCAGGGGGTTGGACTGGGTGGGCTTGGACGGTCCCTTCCCACCCAAACCCTCCTGTGGTCCCGTGACGCGAAGGGGGCAGAGGATGCTGCGGAGCGCGGCGGCGCTGGGTGAAGCCGTGGGGCTGGGGGGCTCTGCTGTCCGCCGTTCCCCTCCAACGCGGGGGGCACAGGACCCCAACCCTCGCTGGGCCTCTCCCGGGCGGCCCCGTGGGGTGCAGCAGGGTGGCCCCACCGGCAGGAACGGGGGCGGGTTGGGGCTGCCCTCGGCCACCGCCTGCCTGCCTGTCCCTGGCCGCGGCACCCAGCTCCGCGCCCCCCGCAGCCCCGCGCCCGCAGACGGACCGGGACTGGGGGGGGGGGGGGGCGAACCAGACCCCCCTTCGCCAATTTAAAAGCTCCCGCACAAACAGGACCCCCCCCCCCCCAGCTGCTGCCCAAACCGGAGCGGGGGCGGTGTCCGCCTGGGGAGGGTGGCACAGCCACCCCGGGGGGCGGGGGGGCAGCGCTGGGGGCTCGGCACGGGACATGCACCGCATTGGCAGCCCCGCACCGGGAGGGGGACGGGAGCGGGGGGACAGTGCGGGGGGGTGGCGGTGGGGGGTGGCAGTGTCCCCTCCCGGCCAGGAGGTGCCCCCCGCGCTCCACGGTGCCGTGCCCGGTGGCACAGCGATGTCCCCGGGGCAGCCGGGCCCGGAGCAGGGGAAGAGGTGGGGGCGGGGGGGCGCTGGCTGATTCCCCCATTCCCCCGTCCCCCCGTCCCCCGCCAGCCCGCCCTGCGCTCGGCCGCCCCTCGCCCGCGGAGCCGCTCGGAGGGGCCCCGTCCCACGGGCGGTGCTGGAGGCCACAGAAGCGCGGCGGGGCTGGGGCTGGAGGGGTTTGGGCTGGAAGGGACCTGGAAAGGCCACCCCACGCACCCCGAGGCCACCCCACGCACCCCGGGGCCACCCCACACACCCCGGGCCCGCTCCGCTCTGGCAGCCGTGAGCCGGCCGTGCAGGGCTCTGTGGGGGCCGGGGGCTCAGACCACCCTGCGCTCTGTCCCCATGTCCCCAGGGTGACATGCTGGGGGTACCCGGGACGCCCCATTCCCGGGTGTTTTGCTGCGGGGTTGTGCCTGCGCAGGGGGACGCTGGGGAAGGGGGTGTTTTGCCATCCGGACTCTCCCTGTCTGCTGCCGCCCGTCCCCAGTCCCGTCCCCTTGGCCACCCCAGACCTGCTGGGGTTTGCCCCAGTTCACCAACTGTGATGGGAGCGGGAGGGCGAGGTGGCCAAGCGGCCACTCACCCCCGCGCTTGGCTCCTGCTGCGGCCCCCATCGCCCTGAAGCAGCCCACCCTGGGCTGCTCCCCACCTCGCTTTCTGCTGGGACCTGGCCGCAAACCCGCTTGGCGAAGGCCTGGTGACGCTGGCGACGCTGCAATGGCAGCAGGGCGGTGGTTGGGATGGGGGCTGTCGGTCACAAGCACCCAAAAAAGAGGGGGCAGTGAAGACAAACGTCGGGGCACCCCCACCAGCAGAGGCCGGAGCACGGCTTGGCTCTGGCATCCGGTGCGCTCAGCGTGAAAACGCAGGGAGGGAAATGGACTCCTGGCTCGGGGAAAAGCTGCTCGGGGGCTCGGGACCCCCCAGCACCCCCCGCAGCAGGGCCAGGCACTGGAATTTGTCGCTGCGCTGGCGGCGAGCCCATTGCACCGTGCCCCGGGGAGCGGGCCCGATCCTGGCTGCGGAAGGGCACGTGCCGGCGGGTGACCCACGCACCCCACGCACCGTCCCCCTCACCCTGGGCAGAGATTTCGGGCGGTGGGGCCGGTGACGTGAGCCAGGAGCATCCCTCCAAGACATCTCGGGCCCGCTGACTTATCTTCCTCCCTGGGCTTTCGAACAAGCCAAAGTTAAAAGCAACTGAACTTTGTTTAATTTTTTTCCATCAGGCTCCCTTCCTGGGAGTAGTCCAATTAGCGCTAACGAGCTGGATGGTAATTACAGCACGGGGCCACAGGAGGATTGATTGCTGGTGGCCGGGCTGTGGCCAATTAGTGGGTTCGCATCCCGGGGATGCTGCGCTGGGGATTTTGCATCGCTTTCTCGGCTGGAGCCAGAGCCGGTGGCTCTGGGGTGGGGTGGCCGTCCCCAGGTCCCCTCGGCCATCGCACCGCGGGGACAGACCCGGCCGCAGGTCCCTGTTTCCAGCCCTCCCCTTCCCAATTAACTCCTTCCCGAGGCCCCGAGAGCCCCTGCCAGTTCTCAGGTGCACGAGGGCCCCTTCCTCCCACAGCCCCGGCTCCGCGCAGGGGCACTGGTGGCACTGGGACCCCTCTGTCCCCGCGGCGGGCTGTCCCCTTGGCAGAGGGATGTGTGTTTGGGCAGCTGTGCTATCCCTGGGTCCCCGTGGCCAGCGTCTCTGGGGACCCCCACTCTCCCTCCCGGTGCTGAGGGGGGTTCACTCCAGTGCCCCGCGGTCGGGGAGGGGGGGGCGCAGGCTTCGTGCAGCTCCCCTGGGTCCGCGAGGCAGCTGCCTGGCGCGAACACCAGCAGCCGAATCCAAACTTTTCAGGGGTTTGTAAAAAAATCAAGAGCCAGCCTTTCCCCAAACCCAGCCCCAGGGCTGGGACGTTTTTAGGGACTGGGGCCCGGAGCTGGAGCTTGGGTTGGTGTTTCCGAAAGGGAACGTTTGTGCTGCGGACCCCAGGGGCTGTACGCTACAGCCGCGTAGGGAAACGCTGCCAAAGCGTGTGGATTGAGCTGGGATTAAAATATACACGGATTTGAGAGTGGGCTGGGGCACGGGCTGTGGTGGGAAGGGGTACAGGCGCTGGGACGGTGCACTCGCCCCTGCCCAGCACTCACAGGGTTAAGCTGCTGTTTGTTTTGGACACCTCACCCGAAGGAGAGATTAAAAATTAGCAAGTGAGCAATGGCTGATGGCTGGAAGCTCCTGAGGCTAATTACTCAGCCCCAACCTCTCTCTGCTTGGCTCATGGCTACTTTGCAGGTAAACAAGGGAAAAGTGCCTCCTTCCTTGGGCTCCTGTAGCCAGCGGTGGACAAACCTGGGTCCCCCCATCGTCTTCGTTAGCAAGCGGGGCTCTTGTCCACCTTCGCACGGTGCCGGGGCAAATGCCGTCCCCTAAACCCACCAGCAGCCAGGACCCCCTGACTAGTCAGGACCTGAGTTTACGTCTGTGGGCAGAGAGCAGAGCCCTCACTTCTGGGGACCTGGAGAAATGGGCCAGCAGGAACCGGATGGAGCTGCAGGAAGGAGCCCAGGCTGGGGCCACGTGGCTGGAAAGCAGCTCGGCAGAGAAGGTCCTGACGGGCAGCGTGTCGACCACCAGCAAAGGTGGCCAAGGGTGTCCCGGGCTGCAGCAGGAGGAGCGAGGGCAGGGGGTCGAGGGAGGGGATCCTTCCCCTCTGCTCAGCACTGGGGAGGCTCTACCTGGCGTGCTGGGCTCCCCGGTGTAGGAGACACGGGCATACTGGAGAGGGTCCAGCCAAGGGCCATGGAGATGCTGCAGGAGCTGGAGCATCTCTGCTATAAGGACAGCCTGGGAGAGCTGGGACCGTTCAGCCTGGGGCAGAGCGGGCTCGGGGGGATCTGATTGTCTACAAATATCTGAAGGGAAGGTGCAAAGAGGCTGGAGCCAGGTTCTCTCCAGCGGTGCCCTGTGCCAGTGGCTCTGGACCAAGCCCATAGCATAGTGAGGATGAGAAGAAATGACCTCAAGTTGTGCCAGGGGAGGTTTAGATTGGATATTAGGAACAATTTCCTGACTGAAAGGGTTGTCAAGCGCTGGGGCAGGCTGCCCAGGGCAGTGGTGGAGTCACCGTTCCTGGAGGTGTTTGAAAGAGGTGTAGGTGTGGCACTTGGGGACATGGTTTAGTGGTGGCCTTGGCAGTGCTGGGTTAACGGTTGGACTTAATGATCTCAGGGGTCTTTTACAACCATAATGATTCTGCAATCCTATCTTGAGATTGTTTCCTTTTAGACCTTTTGGAGGCTGTGCTGGCAATGGTGGGTGGCTGGGCACAGGAATGAAGCCGGCCATCCCTCGCACCACTTGGGCGTTTCTGCGGGTGGGAGGCGGCAGGCTGAGAGCTCACCTGTGGTTTCTGCTGGAACCAAATATTTGCAATTTTAACTTTTTTTTTTTACTTGTGGAAAAAAACATGGTGTAGGTGTTCTTGATGCGGAGAGCAGGAAGCAGAGATGGGAGAAAGAAAGCGATGGGGGAGAAAGAAAGAGATGGGAAAGAAAGAAGAGATGGGAAACGCAAACAGCTTTTGGAAGAACATAGATGGAAGCTTCTTCATACGAGCTGGGAGCACCCTGCGCTCTGTCCTTTTCTGCGCAGCCAAGATTAGTATGCAGGTTTGCCAGCTGGTGCGTATCAGAGGGACTCTGATGGGTTGTGTCACTTTTGAGAGGTTTGGATGAGCTCTAAAGGGAGGAAGGAAGGAAGCAAAGGTGGATGGATGCATCACATTTCACAGGAAGCATTTTATTTCCCTTATTTCTTGAGTAGGCCAGGCTCTCTCCAAAGCGGGGGATAAATCTGCATTCACTCTCTGCAGAATTACCAAGTAACTCGTCTTGCTAAAGTGCTCTGTGATCATTCCTGGCACCCGTAGCCGTGGGTTGTGCCAGGAATAGGAAACAGCTTTCGCTCTAGATTTCTGAGAGATTTTCTGAGGTCAGTGCGCGCAGCAGCAATTGCATCTACGCACAGCACCGTCCCCATCCTGGGCTCCTCCTTCCCAGCTGATTCCCGCGGCACTGATGCTCGGGTCAGCTCGCAGCTCCTTGCCTTGGCTTTGCTGGAGTTGCAGACACCCGTAGGAGGACTTGTGTTGCTTGACCTTACCAATCTTGCCTTCGCATCGACGTGCGTGTGGTCCCGGTCAGGGTTTACAGCAGAGATGCGCAAAGAGGCATGGGGGACGATGGCTGAGACGGCCACAGTGAAGATGGCCAGGAGATCCCAGCAGCCACGGCGTTTCTCAGATGCACTGTTCTGACTTCTGGTGAGAAGTGGAGAGCAGACGTCTCTTGCAGGGACGGATGGAGGAAGTGCAGGGGGAGACATTTCCATCCCTTGTGAGCAGGGAAGTGGTCAGGGCATCCTCTCCTGCGCTCCATATGGGACCTAAATCATAGAACCATAGAATCATTACGGTTGGAAAAGACCTCCAAGATCATCAAGTCCAACCATCAACCCAACACCACTGTGCCCACTAAACCCTGTCCCGCAGTGCCACATCTGCACGGTCTTTGAGCACCTCGAGGGATGGTGACTCCACCACTTCCCTGGGCAGCCTGTTCCAGTGCCTGGCCACTCTGTCAGTAAATACATTTTTCCTAATATCCAATCCTGTCTATCACCACAGTATCACCTCGCTGGTGCTTGGTGGGCTGAGCTGTCCTCTCTGGCTGATGCACTTTGGTCTGTGGGCCATCTCAGCCAAGTGTCACAGTGGCCAAAAAGCCACTAGTCATATCAGAGAGCTACCACGATGTACCATTTCCACGTGATATCTTGGAAAACAGGAGCACATGGGCCAAAGGGACAGTTGCCCAGCACCCACCAGGACTGGCCCGTTGGTTTCATGTGAATAAGCTGTTGCCATGTCAGCAGTGGGCATCTGATCTAGGCTCCCCTTCTAGTCACTGGAGAGAGATGGACATTTCTGGGGAAGAATTTATTGCACTTAACTTCACACTTATTCTAGAATGGGATAAATTATTTCCTGGTGGTGCCCCGTCTCTCAGCATCTGACCTGTCTTTGTCAGCTTGTGAGATCCTGAGTCTCGCGAACTGCCCCAGCAGTTTGATGATCCCTTCCTGGATCTGCTTCATCTTTATGCCATAAATGAGGGGGTTGAGCATGGGAGGCACAGTCAAATACAAATCAGCCACCAGGACTTGGACGTGAGGTGCCAAGCCAAAAGAGAACATCTGCAGGTACATGGAGAGTAGGCCACCGATGTAAAAGAGCAGGATGATGGAAACATGTGACCCGCAGGTCTTGAGGGCCTTGAGCCGAGCCTCTTGGGACGGCAGCTTCATCACAGACCTGAGGATCATACCATAGGAGAAGGTGATGAAGACAGAGTCTGTCCCCACCAATAGCGTTGCCACGATGAGGCTGTAGAGATCGCTGACAGACGGGTCAGCGCAGGCCAGCTCCACCACGGCCATGTGCTCGCAGTAGGAATGAGGAATGACTCTGCTTTTGCAATAGGTTAAGCTGGTGAGGAGGTACATTAACGGTGTCATGACGGCAGCTCCCCTGGCCAGAGACAGCAGTCCTATCTGGATGGTCCTTGAGCTTGTTAGGATGGTGGGGTATCTCAGGGGGTTGCAGATGGCTATATACCGGTCAAAGGACATTGCCAGGAGCACCCCTGACTCCACGGCAGTGAATGTGTGGATGAAGAACATCTGGATGAAGCAGGCCTCAAAACCAATCTCTCTCGAACCCAACCAGAATACGCCCAGCATTTTGGGAACTACAGCAGTCGAGAAGATGAGGTCGATGACAGCCAACATGGAAATGAAATAGTACATAGGCTCATGGAGGCTTTTGTCCAGCCTCACAGCGAGAAGGACCATGCTATTTCCCAGCAAGGTCATGACATATGTAAAGCAGAACGGGATGGAAATCCACACATGGAGAGCTTCCAGGCCAGGGATGCCCGTCAGGAGAAAAGGCAAAGAGTTGGTGTTGGATCGGTTGGGCGTCGACATGGCACAGGTGGGCCAAGCTACATCTTTGTTCCCAACTTGAGTTCCCTGTAACAGAGACAGAAAGGTAGGGGGGTTGGTCCCATCAGTTTGATCATAAAGCTGTGCACACTGCAGCTCTCAAGCATCGCACAATTTTGCTTTATTTATTTGGGGAAACACTTTCAGAACCTGTTATCTACAGTTAGGCGTTTAAACTGATGCTGCGGTCAGTGCTTTCCAGAGGAGATGTCCCTGGAGAGTCCTGGCTGCCCTATTGCTTGCATGGGGCCACCTTCCCTTCTGCTTCTCCTTCCAGCTGAGAGAACCTGCGGGAGAACGATGCTCCAAGCTGTCACCCAGCACTAAGGGGACACGAGCATCATTGACAGCCTCTAGGCGTGATCAAGGAAGGTACAATTAAAATGGTGCTACCCCTGCTCCACACTCATCCATCCACGAGACTGAAGGCCGCACTAATGCAGAATGCTGTCCTGTCAAAAACAGTGGGCTTATGCCCATTTTTCTCCTCTTGGGAGCCCAATAACACGGATTTGCTGAAGCATGCTATCCTGGAAGGAATTGCGCTAGTGCAGGCTTGTGGGCATCCCAAGATGGAGAACCTCCATCCCTTGATTTTTGCCTCAAGTGCTAATCATTCTCACGGTTATAACCATGTGCTTTTCTTCCCATCGGGCACTGCCTGTCTGCTCTTCCCAGCCGCAGCTCCTCCTGCCTTCCCATGCCTGGCCAGAGAGCCCTTTATGGCTGGGCACCTTCGTCGCGTGATGGTATGTACCACCCGTGGCCATGGAGTTACTCTTGATAAAGACCTAGAGCACTGCGAGGTTCTCATCTCCACTCGCCTGTTCCACTATCTACCTTACTGAGAGGATTTTCTTCCACATCTCCAAGACTTCAACATCTTTTTTTGGAAAAAATATAAACCCTTCCACTTCCCTTTCATCCATCCCAAATTTCACTCGCCCTCCGGGTCCCAGTTTGACCCTCTCAGTGCTGTCTGGGTGTAACCACGCTGAGGTGACTTGCAGCTGGGCTGCAGAACGCATGTATCGTACTGGCTGTTGCTTACCCTCGTGTATTGGGTGAGTAGAACATCTGTGTTTGGATAACATAGGCCTGTGGTGGACTGAGAGACACCCTACCAAACACGGCTGAGGGTCCTGCCCCGCTACAGAAGGGAACAAAGCACAGCGGTAAACGACGCCCGAGCGGACCCCCGACCTACGGGCTAGAGCAGCAGGGCTGGGGAGCCGCTGGCATGGACCCAGCGCCGCCGTGCCCGCATCCCTGCTTGCGTGCCTCTGCCCGGGTGCTGCTTCGGGGATGCCCCGCGTGGTGAGGCAACGGAAATGAATTCACTCTTTGCATTGCATCCATGGTTTTGTGGTTGTCCCTGTGTCCCGCCCGTGCCAGCTGACACAGCGTCCCTGCAGAAACGCAAGCTTTTTGTGATGATGGCCCTGACAGCTTCATTTTGAGGTCTCTTAATCATCCAGTTCCTCACTGACTTTGCTGGCACTTCGCAGACGTTGCGTTGTGCCAGTTCCTCGCCTGGGAGCAGCGCGGTGGAGGCACGTTTATTTCGGATAGCTCCGTGTTCTGTACTCAGTCACGCACACGCTGATTAACTAAACGCGCTATCTCATCAGAAAATGAAATCAGGTTTGTTTGACAGGAGCTCTTTCCTGCGAAGCCGCGCTGATTGCCATAATTTAATTTGACTCCAATCCTTTAATTCTTTATTGACCACGTGTCCCGGTAACTTCTTGGGCGTTCTGCTGGCCATTGACGTCAGGCGGAGCAATCTGCAGCTAATCACATCATTGTACTTGCCCGCCGAAGTGATGGCCTGAGGAAGCGTCTGCAGTCGCCGCAGCATGCCAGGACTCATAAAAGTTTGGCAAAACAGGCAAAGACCTCCTTGGCCAACTCAGAGATATTTTTTCCCTCATGCGGATTACCCAGACGTGCTGCTGTATTTGTTTTCTGTTCTTAACTGGACCTATTTAACACCCTCCTTCAGCTACCAGTCAATTAATTTACATTAACAAATAAAGTTCTCTGATTGCCTTTCTCTCAGGTAGGCATGTACCTTTCTTCTCCACGCAGAGGGGCAGACGCCTTCGTCTGCTTTTATCTGATTTCTCCACCTAAGAGCTGCAAATCCCACCAGATCCTGACCAGCTCCTCCATTTCGCTTTGCCCACGACTTGGCCGTTGGCTGAACGCCTTCAAAACATCTCCCAACTTCGCAGTTCCCGTATCTAAATTGCTTCTGCCTTTGAGTTCCCTGAGATTTGGGAAAATGGAACTTAAATGAAAAATCAGTCCTGCAGGCTGCCATGCACCGAGATCACCACCACCAGGTTTATTTTCCTGTAGTTTAATTCCTCCTTACTCCTGGCAGTTCATCAGTGCTGGACGCAGAGCTGTTTGACCGAAGGAGCGGTCCCTGCACTCCCGCTCCACAAATTGCACCGTGGATGCGGGATGCCTGCCCAAAACAACGCTTTGTCCCCGGGCTGGGTCGGGGTCCCGGGCCAATGGACCGCCTGCCTCCTTCCCCTCCCGAGTGAGCCAGGCGACTCATGACATGATCCAGCCTATTGCCCCAAATCCCGCCTGCCGGCAAGAACCCCGGCTGCGTGCCCGGGGCTTTCTGTTCAGACAGCTGCTGTTGTACGCAAGGGATTAAGAACGTTATCTGTGGTTGAAAATTTACTTTGTTTTAAAGAAAATGTGTGTTTAGCTAATTATTGATTAGTTTATACAAACAGGAATAAGCTGACTCTTTTGCAGCAAACAATTTCTAGTTTTGGTTAAAAGCTTTGGCATTTATTTGTTTACTTAAAAAATTCAAGTCCTATTTTTAACTAAAAAAATACTTTAAAAATCAGAATTCTGCAGCCTTGGGTCTTCAACTTCATCTAAAAAGAAACATTAAAACTCTGAAAAGCTACTTTTAAGAAGAAATTTTCCAGCCATTGCCTTTTTTCCCAGCTGACTCGCATTGTGAACGCGCACAGGCTAGATGCCGCAGTCCCGCCCGCCTCCCGTCCTTGGGCACCCGGAGCAGCCGGCCGTGCCGCGGCTCACGCCGCTCCTCCCGCACCGCCACCCACCTCGCTCTGCGCTCACAGGCGCCTGCCACCCTCGGGGACGCTCACGCCGAGGAAGGAACGTCTCCTGTGCCGGCGGGCAGAGCTGCAGGGCTGTGCATATATCACCGCGGGAAGTGCCGACGGGAGTCTCCGGGGTGGAGATTCCCAAGAGCACGAGTCCTCTCCCGGCATCTTTTGTAATACCCTCAGCGAGGCGGCTGGACGGTAACAACCTCGGTCCCAAGCCATTTCTTTCTCATCTAATTTATTTTACAAATAGCAGGTGCTAGGACATGACCAAGCTGGACGGGAACAGGCTGCCCAAGTTGTCTCCAACAGAATGAAAGACCTTCTCCGTGCAATGCACGTGCAGCTTCATTTCTCTGCTGAGCCAGCAGCTGGGAGTCTCTCTCGGTTCTTGGTACAAAGAGCCATGCCATGGTGCGAGCCATCCGTGCCCTCACCACACTCCCTCTCCAAGCCCCAGGCAGCAAAAGGCTGAAAAATGCAAATTCAGGACAGCAAAAAATGGAAATCCAGGATGGCAGAAACACGGCCAACTGTTTTTCCAAGATGTCAGGGAGGAGCGCAGCAGAAAGTAGAATAAACACCACAAAGGCAGGAAAAATAGTTTTGACGTGGAAATGAGACATTCAAACCAGGTTTGAAACTGAATACTTTTCACTGAGCTTAGTTTTCGAATTAAAGTGGAAGTGAGGGCTGAACATGACGCTTTGGGTGGGATTCATCTGAACAAACGCGAGTGGCTGTTGTAGACATGGTCTCAGACTATGATTGAGCTAATTCTCCAGATTGCCTTCGCATCCTTGGAGACAAACAGTGATTTTGGGGCAGTGTTCATCCCAACCTAAAGCTGCTGTCTGAAATGGGTCAGAGGAATTGCGCTGCACCCGCCTCCTTCATTGCCGTGACTAAGGGAGGCGGTGGTGACCATCTGGGAATTGGCGGGATGGCCACACTCAGAGAGTTGTGGTCAACGGCTCCATGTCCAAGTGGAGACCAGTGACGAGTGGCGTCCCTCAGGGGTCCGTGTTGGGTCCGGCCCTGTTCAGCACCTTTGTCAGGACATGGACAGTGGGACACAGCACCCTCAGCAAGTTCACCGACGACACCCAGCTGTGTGGTGCCGTCGACACGCTGGAGGGGAGGGATCCATCCAGAGGGACCTTGACAGGCTGGAGAAGTGGGCCTGTGCCAACCTCATGAAGTTCAGCCAGGCCAAGTGCAAGGTCCTGCCTGTGGGTGGGGGCAATCCCAGCACAAATCCAGGCTGGGGGGGAATGGATGGAGAGCAGCCCTGAGGAGAAGAACTGGGGGTGCTGGTGGGCGAGGAGCGGTGGGTGCCCCGTCCCTGGAAACGTTCCAGGCCAAGTTGGCCGGGGCTGTGAGCAACCTGATGTGGTTGGAGATGTCCCTGCTCCTTGCAGGAGGCTTGGGCTGGGTGGGCTTTAACGGGCCCTTCCAGCCCAAACCCCTCTGTGGTTCTGTGATTCTATGATATGAATCACCTCTGCTGAATTCTGCTTCATCACTCGCGTATCTTAAACATCCTAATGGCTGAACTACGACAGAGCTGCCACAAAACGCTGGCAGAACACGCTAGGCAAACACTCACCAGCCTGCTGCCTTTGTCCCAAAACGTTGACTCTTTGTACTTTAGGTGCTACTGAGTCTCAGAAGACTCCAGCCTGGCCAGGAGGAGCATCCCTGCAGAGTAGGTGCAGAGCATCCCTCTGTCGTCGGACCATCCTCCATTTCTGAGAAGCGGGAACCCTTGAAGGCGGCTGAACCTCTGAACCTGCTGAACCTCTGAGTATCGAGGAAAGGCAACGTGTGGGGATATGAGCTGTTGGTGTCGGTACTTTGCATAGTTGCTGTTGACGTGTCATCATGGTTTAGTAGGCATGGTGGTGTTAGGTTGACGGTTGGACTTGATGATCTTGGAGGTCTCTGCCAACCTTAAGATTCTATGATTCTATGATCATGTTCACTGAAATTGCACCTCTCCCAGGGAGCCTCCAGTACCAGTTCAAAACAATGCCTGCAGGGAATCTCCTTGTCCCAGGTCAGAGCTGGGCTTTCCATCTGTCTGTGCCAAGCTGTAGAGCCTCAGAACGGCTCCTTGTGCCTGCGGCTTCCAGAAAAAACCTTTCATTGCTGAAGGATCTGACCTGAGTCATTCCCAGCTCCTTCACCTGGGAAAGTCGCAGCATGCTTGGGTGCTGCAACCCCTGGACAGAGTCTGTGAACTGTGGTTGGACATAGCTGGCTGGCTCAGAGAGGGCTCAGAGAAATCCGGGATGCAGCTGGTCTACCAGCAGCAAGAGTTGGCTGGGCTCAGAATGCTCAGACCTATGGCCTGCTATTCTTCAGGCCTTCAGACATGCTAGATTTAGCTCTGCAAGCACTTGTGGCCATTACAACAGGCAGACACAGGATCGGTAAGCATCCCCACGCAGACTCAGTGTTTATTCCCACCACTCCAGGCTGTGGACACCTGGGTACAGTGACAAACACCACCGAGCATCTCCCCGCTTCGCTTTCCTCACCCAGCTGGTGTGAACTGCCGGCTGGCAGAAGGCTTCGAAGAGCCCAGTTTTGTAGATGTTCAGTTTCCATCACCTCCCAGGAACCCAGAAAACGTGGTCAGCGAGGGTCAACCTTTTGTGCAAGAGTGGCCAAGAGAGGAGAGCCTCTGCGGCTGCAGCACCTGCAACGTGTGACCATCTCCTGTTGACAGCCCAGCAGGGACCAAAGAAGACAATGCAGAAGAAATTTCCCCATTTGGAATAAAATCTCTGTATTGACACAAATATACCTTGAGCCTTGAGATGTTGCTTTAAATTATCACAGGGATGGGTGTTCATGGCATTGGTAGCATCTCAACGCTCAAAGCTGGTTGCTTCCTTCTCTGTGTCACCTGGAGAGAAGGAAGGGAAATGGGACCTCATATCTGCTCGTGCTCCCGGCCCCAGGTAACTGTTGTCACAGAGTAGGGTCTCATGTGGTTGTTAAAGCCAACGAGTCCTCCCTCCTGCTTTCATTGCTTCTGTTCACCGTGTGCATTCAGTGGGAAAGAAATTGGCGCTGCCTTCGCACAGATGAGTACACTGGAAAACCCCCGTCTGCCGCGTCAGGCGTGCGCGTTCCTGGAAAAGAGCACTCTGAGCACTGCCTGACGGATCTGTTTGGTCCTCATGCTGTAAACGATGGGGTTCAGCATGGTGGGGAGGATCAGGTAGAGATCAGCCAGCAGAACCTGCGCACGCAGGGATACGCTGCTGCTGAACTGCTGGGCGTATATGGAGACTATCCCAGGGACGTAAAACAGCAGCATCACGCAGATGTGACACCCGCAGGTCCTGAAGGCCTTCCAGCTCGATTTCTTGCCCACCACAGTTTTAAGGATCATCCCGTAGGACACAGCAATGAAAGCCATGTCCATCCCTACGATAAGAGAGGACCCGGCCACACTGTAAAGCCCGCTGGGTCTGGGGTCTGCGCACGCCAGCTTCGCCACAGCCATGTGCTCGCAGTAGGAATGGGGAATCACACGGGAACGGCAATAGGGGAGGTTTGTTATCATCCCTATCAAGGGGACCATGAAAAGGAGAGCTCTGCCCACTATGGCCAGTCCTATTTGGGCGATTGTTTGCCGATTCAAGATGGCTTGGTACCTGAGGGGGTGACAAATTGCAACGTACCGGTCAATGGCCATGGCCAGGAGCACTCCCGACTCCTCTGATGTGGTGGAGTGCACAAGGAACATCTGAACAAAACAGGCCACGTAACCGATCTCAGTAGACTTCAGCCAGATTACACTCAGCATCTTGGGGACAACGGACGTCACCATCACCACGTCGAGGACTGCCAGCATGCCCAGGAAGCAATGGACAGGGTCACGCAGGGAGTTGTCCAGCGTAATGACAAGCAAAACTACACCATTTCCCACCAAGGTGGTGAGGTAGCCTGAGAAGAAGAGGATGCCCAGGCAGGTGGGGAAAGCTTCCAGGCTGGGAACACCCACGAGGACGAAAGAGGTGGAGCTGCTGTTGGGGTGGTTGAAGGGGTCAGAAGCCATGCAGGAGAACCTTGCTTTTGTGCTTAAATAAAGGAGCCCTGAGGTGCCCAGAGGTAAGGGGGATAAGGTGGGGACTCTGCATCCGTGCAAGAGCCAAATCAGGAATCCACATCCTTACCACGACGTGTGAGATGGGAGTGCTGCTGCACTGACATGACCGGCCATGGGGAATGGAGCAGGAACGCCGGACAGGTGGGGCTGCTATGGCTGGAGAGTTCCTATAAGGTGAAGAAGTTCATGTTTCAAGTTGCGCTACCAGGGATAACCACGGGACTTCCACAGGACGTTGCTTGTGAAAGGCTTATTTCGTTGTTGGTTGCTCACTGCTGCTCAGCTGGCATCTTGAAATGAGCTGCAAGAGGAGAGAGAAAATTCAGCATCCAGCGTCCCTCAGGCAGCACTCTCTCTCAGCAGCCCTGGCTTACCTGCAGTGGGCCCAACACAAAGGTTCCTCCAAATTTGCGGGGCAAAACATGGTCTCAGAAAGTGCTCTGGGGCATTAAGTGCCACCACGGAATTGCCTTTTGCCGCTGTGTCTTCATTCTGTCATTCACCCATGAGAGAAGCCTGCAAAACTGGCTGGTAGCCAGAGAAAAAGATTAATTTCTGAGGTTTTATTCGGGTGGGAGAAGCTTGCAGGTAACACAGAAACTCCAGAGAACAACCCTGGGGAGACAAGAAGAAGAGTCTGAGTGTTGTGTCAAAACTTTGTGACTGCTTCTGCTGCTTCTCCATCGCAAAGACCAGGCGGGTGACGACCACACCAGATCCCTGCCTGTTAAAATAAATTGCCTGGATGACATCCACCAGCAGCTTCTTAGCAAGCAGCAAGCTGTGGGGTGGCTCGTGGCTGACCATACCCATGCCAGTGACACAATTCACTGGTGCACAGCCCCGCTACGGGGTAGTTTAGGCTAAAATTTGACATTGGACACAGCCAGCGTGGCAATAGCAAGAAGCAGAAGCTAGATATGATTCTATTGGTTCAGAATAAAAATAAAGTATATGTTGGGAGACAACAAAGGAAGCACAGAATGTGATGTTCTAAAAGACAGAGCAGACTTTTGTAGGTTTTGAACCCCTTTGGACCGCAGCTTAGCCCCGGGTTTGGGGTTGCTGCAGGAGCTGCTGGCTAAGTCTGGTCAGGACAGAAGCGCTTACCTTTTGGCCTAAATGTCTGTGAATCGGGACGTTCTAGGGGCTGAAACAGGATCAAAATTCCTTTATAATCACGGCACACAATTGCGCTGCACCGCCCCTCTGCACCCCTTGGCCTTGGCTCCCTCTACACCCGGCCAGACGCGGGTCCCTGCAAACGCGGGGCGAGGGTCCACCTTGCCCACGCGGACACCTTGGGTGCCCGGGAGCATCCCAAGCGGCTGCAAGCACCCAAGTAACGACAGCCCCGGGGTCTGAGAGCCGGGTGCAGTCAGAGGAGAGCTCAAGCAGAGTGACCCCCTCCCCAAATGTCGGCATCTGCCCTGGGATGAGATGAGCTGCTGACCGCGGGGGCTGGAACGCCGCTGGCTGTGTGGACAAGCGTGTGCGGACGCCTACCTCCAGGCACCCAGGTCTGTCTGAATCCGGAGCCACGTCCCCAGGCGCCTACACCCAAGGCAAGAGCATATTTTCCTCCTGCAGCTCCCTTCTGCAGCCAGTGCCCGGCACAATCTTGCTATCTCAGTATTGCAGCAGCGCTGAAGAACCCTGGTCACTGGGGTTTCTTGGCCTGGGAGAGGGAAAAACAGCGCAGACGAGCTTTGCAGCCTAAGCAAAGGCTCCTGACCCCGGTCTGCCGAGAAGGATAAGCACCGGTACCTGCTCGCCGTCGGACTGTCACCTGGAGGGCTGCGGCACTGCATCTCCGCTTGTCTCCAAGTGCAGCGCCGCTGGGGAATTCATCCCTCCAGAAATCCCCCAGGGACAGCGGCTGGAGGACACAGAGATCGGGTCGCCTTCCCTGAGAGAAGATGGAAATTTTCAAGGCTGCTCCAGCCTCTCTCATTAGCTCTCCCTTGCGGTCTCACACCGCTGGGGGCTCGGGGGTCTGCAGAGCCCGCCGGGTGCCCATGGGACCGATGCACAAAATGTGAACAAACTCCACCTGAAGGGGAGAAAAATCCCTCTGCTTTTGCCAGAGAGAGCAAGATGCTCTGGAAACTCTGGGTTTCCACTGTTTTCTCCACTCAGAACCATTACTGCAAAACTTTTATGTCTCCCGGAAAGCAGTTTGTGCAAGAATCCACGCAGGAAGACGGGATCCCACCCTCGCCCCAGGTCCCGAGCCCTGGCTGCATCACGCAGTGGGCGGGTGAGGAACGATGCCAACTGGTCATGCGTAGGAAAACCATGCGTGGTGGTGAGCCTCCAGCGGGGGCAAGGCCTGCCTTTGAGGGTCATTAGCAGAATGCCGGCTCATTAGGGAATAAATCTCTGATTTTTCCATTTATTTTCAAAAAAAAGTTTCTGGGGAAAGTGCAGGTGAGAACCTATGTTCACTTCCCTGGTTGATATGTCTCAACAGCAGACCACCGTCGACGGAGTGGTCCGTCCATCAAACCCATGTCTCTCCAGTTTAGAGAGAAGGATGCCGTGCAGGACTGTCAAATGCCTTGCACAAGCCCAGGAAGATGACATCAGTTGCTCGTCTCTTGTCCACCCTTGTGTATCCTTTGGGTCCCCATGCTTCCCACATGCTTTGGAGCCTGTCACGCCATACACGTCAGTGGGTTTATTGTTTTTTTTCCCACCCAGGAGACTCCTGGCTGCTGACCTGGATTGCAGGGCGCAAACACGGACCCTGCCCCGGGGTTGTTTGCGAGTGGAGGGCAGTCGACCACACAGGTCACCACAGACTGAGAACACACACACACAAACACACAAACGGCATCAGCGGCCTGATCCGGTTCTCCTCCCCACCTGATTAGAATGAATGCTTTTATAGGAAATTCTATGTACATATTCTACATACACAGGATGGATCCCTCCAGCAGCTGTGCGTAGGTGCCCAGTCTGCCCAGCAGCTGGCCCTGGGCCCCTGCTCTCCCCAGTTGCCTCACACACACAAGCAAACGGCTCTCAGCAGCCGTCCGAGTCCTATGGCACCACCGGTAGCCCACCCCACGGTCTCTGCAGCAGCGCAGCTCCGACCGCCCCATCCCTCCAGCAGCAACTCAAGCGCTGGTCTGTCCAGCGTCCCACCCAGACTTACACCTGCTGATACCTGCCCCCAAACCTCAGCTTACCCGCTGGCTGGTCCTGCTTGGCGTTTGCACACCGACGTACACACCCACCCCACACGCGTCGGCCCCGGTCTCTGCGGGTGCTGGCACCCCGGGCTCACAGGCCCGTACGGTCCATGGTCTCCACTCCGACGGCTGGTGCTCAGCCCTCGGTGCTCACGCGTGGACACAGAAGAGGGGATCCCCAACCAGGGGTGGTGTTAGAAGCAGAGTTTAATAGAAGACAGGACAGACGGCGCTGGTCAGGCGCCATGGACAGACAAGCATGTTGACTGACAGCGTGTTTACGTGTGACCGGACCCTTTCATCCCCATACTCCTCTGGTTTCCCACACTTTTGCCCCCCAGTCCACCCTGATCCCTCCCATTCCCAGCCCTTGCTGCCTCCCCTACACATCCCGTAGCGAATGCCACATGGTCCCAAAGCGCTCTTCCCAGTGTGCCGTACTGGCTGTCCCCCACCTGGTAGGCAGCATCTCGTGTGGCTCTGCGAGGAGGGAGACCCACTGTCCTCAACCCACTTGGAGGTCTTACAGCTCACCGTGGGCTGGACATCCTCCTGGGACAGCCCAGGGAGCAGCCAAGCTGAGGTAGATGATGTCCGTTTCTCATTCCCTGTCCACCGATGCCGTCACCCCATCACAGAAGGCCACCAAATTGGTCAGGCACGATCTGCCCTTGGTGAAGCCATGTTGGCTGTCACCAACCACCTCCTTGCTCTCCATGTGCCTTAGCATGGTTTCCAGGGAATCTGCTCCATGACCTTGCCAGGCACAGAGGTGAGGCTGACCAGCCCTGAGCCTTCCTTGTTCCCCCTTTTAAAAATGAGGTTATATAACTTTCTATCACATAAAGTGATGTGTTAAGGAAGCAGCTGTTTTCTGTGGTTCAGGTAGGTCACTTTGCCAGAACAAGGCCAGGTGATGGCTGAAATCCTTATTTATGTTGGGAGACCTGAGGGAATTGGGCCACCCAGAGGTGCTGGGACAACACCACTGCCTCGTGCCGGGGCCAGGCAGGAGAGCAACCCTTGGTGCTGATCTGAGTTCAGTGGGTGCCAACATTTCTCGGAGCACCCATGGCTCTGAACACACACTGAGAGCCACACCAAAGTCCAGCAGACCTTTTGGCCACTCTAGGGAACTGGCTTTGTCTTCATGAGCCCCAGCCCTGTGCCCTGAAGGCCAGGCCCAATCTCTCCTGCCACAGGTCTCCTTCGGGAGATTGCCCTCCGTGCTCCATCACGGATCTGCTTCATCCTGATGCCGTAGATCAGGGGGTTGAAAGCAGGTGGGATGAGGAGGTAGATGTCAGCCAACAGGACCTGGATGTGGGGTGGGAGCTCCTGGTGGTACCTCTCCATGTACATGGAGAGCAGCCCAGGGATGTAGAAGAGGGCCATGACGCAGAGGTGCGAGCTGCAGGTGCTGAAGGCTTTTTTGCGGGCTTGTGGGGAGGAGAGGCTGAGCACAGCTCGGAGGATGAACACATACGAGAGGGCGATGAGCAGCGAGTCGAAGCTGCCCACGTAGGTGGAGACGGAGAGGCTGTAGGTGTTGCTGAAGGCAGCATCCCCGCCGGACAGTTTGAGCACGGCCATGTGCTCGCAGTACGAGTGGTCCACGACGGCCGGGCTGCAGAGAGGCAGGCGGCGAATCTGGAAGGTGAGGGGGCTCATGAAAACCACAGCCCTGAGCAAGGCAGCCAGGCCAATGGCAGCCACCACGGGGCTGGTCAGGATGGACAAGTACCGCAGTGGGTTGCAAACAGCCACGTAGCGGTCAAAGGCCATCGCCACCAGCACCCCCGACTCCATCACGGAGAAAGCGTGAACAAAGTACATCTGCGTAAGACAAGCATCCAGGCTGATGGCAGAGGAGTGAAACCAGAAGATGCCCAGCATTTTGGGGGTGATGGAGGTGGACATCACCAGGTCGATGACAGCCAGCATGGAGAGGAAGAGGAACATGGGCAGGTGCAGGCTGGTGTCAGCCTTTATCACGCACAGGAGGGTGCTGTTGCCAGCCAGAGTGACGAGGTACATGATGCAGAAGGGGATGGAGATCCAGCGGTGCAGGTGCTGCAGCCCCGGGATGCCCGTCAGGTGCAGCTCCGGCAGCGAGGTGTTGGTGGGACGCAAGCAGGGCATGGTGGTCACTGTGGGAGCCTGAGAGGGGAGAAGACACAAGGATGGCCATGCCCTGGGTCACACCAAAGGTCCATCCAGCCTCAGGTCCTATGTGCAGCATCAAAAGCAGACCCTCAGGGAAGAATATAGAAATTAAACACACCATGAGACTTCTTCTGTGCCTTCCCAGCTGCCAACAACCCGAAGTTGAGGGACTTGCTGGACTGGATGTGGTTTTTCCATTTTAATTAACCCCACCCCAGAAACCCATCTAGCCTCTTCTATGCCAAATTTTAGCACCCATGCTGTCTTTTAGCAAGGAATTTCACAAACTAATGGCACCTTTTGTGAAATAACCCCTTCTCTTTCTTGCAAGCCTGACATTTGCTAGTGTCGTTTGAGGACCCATAGCTCCTGTATTAAAACAGGCAGGAGTTACCTCCTCCTTCCTCCACATGCCACCACGAGATGTGGAAGTAAGTAAACCTCAGAAGATAGAAGTTTTATTCCAGACTCGCAGGAGAATTTTTAACCCCTCCATCAGTGCCAATATGTGATTTCCCATCTTCATCTCCCATTTGTCCTGCTCGGTATCTAGAAGGATGAAGCTGAAAAGGACTTTCTGGATCACAGAGCTGCTGAGTGCCTGTTGCTGTGGGTGTGACAGCTTACCTTACCCAGGAAAATGATAGTCAGCATCCCGGGATATTCTGCTTTCACTGACAGTCAGCATCCCAGGATATTCTGCTTTCATGCATCTGCTGGGAGACAGCATCAAACTTCCACCCTGCCTCAAAAGCTGGGAAATTGCCTTTGCTTTCCCCTCTCAGTGTGCTCCCATCCCATTTCTGTCACCTCTGAAATGAAATATGATTACACTTTTCCCTCCCTGGCATTTGCACCCCAGTGTGTCGTGTCCAGAAAGCATCACGTTATCAAGGGTGGATCTTCCCAGGCAAGTCCGAATGCTCGCTTTCCCATCATTTATAAAACATATTCACAGATTAAAGTTACGTTTCCAAGCAAATCATACTCTCAGAATTGCTCGTTCGGGTAGGATGAACGTGAGAGGCAAAGGACGAAGCTGGAGGTCTGCAGATTGAGGTGCATCATGGTGGGCACTTTATGGAAATGTCCTCTGAAAGGACAAATCAGGGGTCTAAATCCCAGAAAGAACAGGAGAAATTCAGTCCGGGCTTAAAGAAAATTTCTCCAAAGGTAAAGACAGCAATGCACTGATGAAAATAGAGCTGCAGTGCCCCAGGAGACTGACACTTCATTTTTCCAGAAGAGCAAGCAGGACAAAAATCTGTTCGGGATGGCCCTGGTACAGCCACCTTGCGTTGGCAAAGGGTGCTGGATCAGATCAGGTTTTGTTCGTGTCTGCTCTGTACGACTTCTGACGGTGGTCCATGGAGCAACTGCAGAAACATCTTCAACGACCAGACACAGACATTGCCCCCTACTCCCCCCACCCACGCATTCCCGCTCCCGAAAGCAAGCAAACAGATCGGAGGAGGATAAATCCACATGCCTGCGGACAAAGCCTACCCTTAAATCCATCCAGCTGTAAAGCAAACTCCCTGAAATGACAACGTGCACGCTGGCCTGAGAATTTTCTGTTGCAAGAAGCAAGGTTGCCTCAGATGTTTTTCAAAACTCACTGTGGTTTTTTTTTTGGTGGAGAATGTGGTCAAGAAGCACGGGGCTGGAGAGGTCGTGGGGCCCCTTTTCCAGACTCTCTTCCCTGCTTCTGTTTAAAACCTGTGCACTGATGGGTGGTCTACCTGGCTTTCTGCTGCAGACTGGTCCAGACAGATCAGCAGACGTACCCGACTCACCCGGCCCCACGGGAGCGGTGCTGGCCAGCCCGGCTCCCACGGGCTCCGTTGCCCGCTTCTCCGACCCAGCGGCTTTCAGCGGTGGGAGCATTTGTATGTTTGCTGAGAGGAATTCCTGGTGAGCCTGTCTCGTGGCTCAAGAAATAAGTCCACACGCACAGGCGTGGAGCTGACTTGCTAATTTACTGACTAACCTCCTAATTCGGTGTGTTTAATTAAGAAGATGTTGCTGCCAATGTCCTACAGTGCTCATAACCCTCACAATATATTGAATTCTTCCTCATCCTTTGGCCCTGCAGCCTTCCAAACACAGGTCCCCGAGCTTGGCATCGCCTCTTTACGGGATGCTGACTCTTTTCAGATGTGAGTGAGGTCTGGGTCTCCTTCCATGGTCTGTGGGACCGTGTGATGGAGCTCCTGGCTGTCTCCTTCCTGCAAGTCAGGGGAGGGATGTCCTGTTCCGCACTCGTGCTTTGCATCCTCTACGGCAACAGTAGAAAGAGTGCAGATGTAAATAATTTGGCAGACCAATTCATAGAACCATAGAATAGTTTGGGTTGGAAGGGACCTTTAAAGCTCTTCTAGTCCAACTCCCCTGCAAGAAGCAGGCACATCTCCAACCAGATCAGAGCCCCGTCCAACCTGGCCTGGAATGTTTCTGGCCACTTTGACATAATTGAGACTAATTTTGTGTAACCCAGAAGGCACCCAAGGGCAGCAGCGTCAGGAGACACTGAAAGAACTGGGTTTATACCTGCCAGCTTGGGTTTGGCGGTCACCACAGTTCTTTGTAACCCTCCCCTTTCCTCTCTAGCTTGGTGCAGGATACGTGTGGGACCTCACGCTTCCCTTCGAGACCAGACCCAGGGAATTCCTGCGCCCCGATTTCCATGGGGCGAAGGCACAAGGAGAGCTGGGATGGTAAGTCAGTATCATAGAATCATAGAATAGTTTGGGCTGGAAGGGACCTTTAAAGATCATCTAGTCCAACCCCCATCATCTAGTCCAACCAGTGTGTGGTGTTAGGAGATGAGTATTCATCACAGCTAAAATCAGGTGCAGGTTTTGCTGAGGAGAACAAGAGGAGCTCAGTTCCTGTTCTCTGCTCCCCTACTTTATAGAATCATTACGGTTGGAGATGACCTCCAAGATCATCAAGTCCAACCATCAACCCAACACTGTCATGCCTACTAAACCATGTCCTTAAGTGCCATGCCTACATGCCTACACATTCTTTGAACACCTCCAGGGATGGTGACTCCACTGCTTCCCTGGGCACCCTGATCCAATGCTTGAATTGCTTTAATCCACACTCCTGCTCCTCGCCTCCAGTGCTCGGAGGTGACCCTCCTACAATAGCCCCAACTAAACTAAAAACCACTTTTTTTTTTTGTTTATGTCCCTGTCCTTTGCATAAGGAGGTCTGCAGAAAGCAAGGAGACTTGCGCAATTGCACTCCCCAGCTGGTCTGCGCATCGCATTCCATCAATTCCTGCTCTCCCAACGCTGCACCGAGCATTGGTTCAGGGGCAGGAGTGATGTATTACCCTCATGCAGTGCGGCATGTGCGGAATTTCATGGTGTCCAAAGAGGAGAGCCAGCTTGCGAAAGCCCCAGAACCACAGAAGTAGGATCTCACAGGAGTTTGGAGGCAAACGGAGACTTCTGAAAAACTGCAGCTTCCCAAAGCCCCATTACAAGTGCCTGTGTGCTTAGGGAAGAGACACAACAACAGGAATTTAGGGAGTCTCATTAAAATACTGGGAAAAAAAACCCCTGTAGAGCATGAAGTACATGGTGCAGAATGGGAAGGCAATCCAGAACTGAGCATCCTTCAGCCCGGGGACTCCTGTCGGGACGAAGGACGAGGGACTGCAGCGATTTGCGTAGGACATGGGGCACTGCTGCAGAGGGGGAGGGAAGCCGCAGGAACAGCTGGCGAGGACGGGGAGAAGAAAGGGCTGTAGCACGCACTGCTATGGACTCCAGCCACTCCTCAGGCACAGATCTGTGGTCGTATCCTCCTGCTTCTTATCCAGGTACACTCGGTCCCATCACCGGCAAGATGCAAACACAGATGGTCTTAGGCTGAATGTATGGGAGTTCTCTTACCTCTCCTCCCGTCCTGGGCTGGCCTCTGGCTGCTGTCCCCATCCCTCCACTCCTTAGCTTGGGAGTTACAAACTAGAAGTTGAGTACATTTGGTTGCCATCAATACAAAAAACTGAGATGGAAGAAGACTGAAATACTTTGAGGAGGCAGCTCAGCAGGACTGCAGTCACTCACACACCTCTGCAGCCATAAATCACATCCTCTCCTGGGCTGGTGTGTCCCACCTTGGGGAATTACAGCAGATGTGTGTTTGCAACATCAACATTTGCTACCCAGAGCATTTTTGCTGCGAGAGGTGATGCCTGTGGAAGCATCGCATCGATCCCATGCATCCCCCAGCTGCGTGCTCTGCTTCAGGCCAGCACTGCCAGCTGTGGGTTGTCCCTGCTGGACCCCAAATCCCAGCCACCTTGCTGGAGTCCCCCTCTGATGGGCATCCCACCTACAGCGTCCCTGTCTCCTGCATTGGGAAGGAAAACCACTGTCATGGCCAAAACTCTCCTGAGGCTGTGGGGCCAGTCCTGTCCAGCACCAACCGTCCCACAGTGCGTGTACCCCCTCACCCTCAAGCCCAAAGAAAGAAGTGCTGTGAATTGTCCCTGTTTTACCACAAAAACAGAGGCACAGGAGGGTTAATTTATGGCAGTATGGGAATTAGATGCGAGTTTCTCAGGCACTGGTACCCTGTTTTCCCCAGCATAACAAGGGCCAGACCTCATCTCTGCGGCTTTCCAGACATTTGACTCCCTCGACCCCTAAATAGCTCCATCTCTCCTCCAAGCCGCTTCCAGTCCCCCACGCAACACAAACCAACAGGCATTTCGGTTTGTTTCTAGTCATGGCTATTTGTGATGTGGCCAAATTCTGCAAAGCCTGCACTGTGAGAGCGCTGCCCGGACAGCGTTATTTATAGCAGCTTATTGCACAGAGGACTCTGTTTGCGGTGTACTCGGCTACCTCGGCTGTAAATCCAGAGCCACAGCTGGCACAAGCCAGTCCAGCAGGAAACATGTCTCGTGCCAGAATTGTTTATCTGGAAAGGGCAAACACATCCTAGGTCCTGTAATCCTCTGCTTGGGAAAAAAGCAGGTCCTCCCTCCCTGCTCTCCGTCAGAGGTAATAGATCTGCAGATCCTCGTGCTGTTCTGGCAGCGGTACCCGTGTTTCATCTTGTATGATAAAGCCATCCAGATTATTAAATAATGCTGTCCAACCGGCATCGGACCCGGCTTTTACTGGGTCCTTCTCATGCATGCTCACAGCGCCGTGCCAGGTCTGTTCCCTGGTAGGGTCTGACTCCTTGCGTACAGACAAGCACATGAAGCACCAAGGAAGCGACCTCTTTAGCTCCGTCTCTCTGAGCAGCCTGTTCGGGTCGTGCAAAGACGCTGTCCCCACTGCACCTCAGCTTCATCCACCTTACACCTGACCTCCTCTGCACCTTGCACGTCCTCCTCTTGATGTGCCCAGTGGCCACGGCTCCAGTGTGCAATCAAAGCTGCGTCCGGACCCTCGACACACACAGGGCGACAGGCGTCTAGTGCCACGTCCCAGCCCCACACCAGGCATCGCAGCTGGAGGAGCTCCTCCTCCATCTCATCAACCCCAACCTAGCTTCGCATGGACCTCTTGAAGCTACCACCAACCCCCAAGCACGATTGCAGTTGCAGCCTACGTACAAATGCCACGTCAAGAAGATGTTGTGATTTTTGGCTATTTTTGAGTTGTGCGTGGGAGCAGCCCTTCCAGACTTGTTGCTCCTCAAGTGAAGCAGTGCCTTCACACTTCTCTTGACATACTTCTGGGATTTTCTTTGTGCTCCACTGGTGCAAAAAGCTGACAGAGTTTTACGTTGTGGAATTAAGTAGTTCAGTATCTTGTAAAGTGGCAAGTTTTACTCGTTACAGCAGTCAAAATCCAAAAGATTTTCTAGAAATGGGGAACATTACCAGGCACCTTGACGTAGCTTGCTGTGCCCCATCAGATTTGTTGCAAATTTATTGCACTTTATTTTTAAACAGTGAAACGGATGAAATCATTAAGTAATTCTAAATTACCCTCAGAGAACGAGCTGGTCAGTGTTGAACAAAGTGCAAAAGGAGCTGAAATCTTTGACTGCTGCACACTGGCAAAGCTTCCCTGACTTTGTAAGGAGGGAATAGATCCTGGTGCCTGAAGCGGAGATTTTAACTCTTTCCTCGCTCATTTTTGTCAGCTCTGCCTCTCTACTGCTAAGCAATAATTATTAAATCTACCAGATTTGATGCGCTTAACATTTTGCGCCATTCTTAGACACTGTAGATGTGCCAGCCGTGCAGCCTCAGCCTGTGAAAAACATCCACCCAGCGCCTTTTGCCAACCACGTGCTGATCAGACTGTGCTAACGGCCACCTGATCAGTGCAGCCTGTCATGAAAAAAGCAATCCCTTGAATTTGGGGTTTTAGGAGAGCTAGAGTAATGATCCCACCCATACCCCCTCCCCAGTATCAGATCAAAAGTAGTTTCCCACAGATACATGCAGAACCTGATCCCCCGTGTCAGAAACCATATGTTTTCCCCAAATCACCCGTTTCAGAGCATTTTCAAGCCTGTACCTCACTGGGGTGCATGACTTCTCCCTTTCCATAAGGAAGAAGAGCAAATTATTACCTTCCTTGTGGTGTTTGCCATCCTCCTCGGATGCAGGTCTTCACAGGCTGGGTGAGCAGATGCTGCGCCTGTGAGTCTGCAGCTTGTTTGAGGTTGATTTAACCAAGGAGCAGCTTCCAGCCAAATGATTAGTACTGTTGCAATTAACCTATTTGCAAGGAAGCAAACGGAGGTTGCGGGTGTCCAACTGGCAGTTCTCCTCCGTAATACGCACTTACTGTGGGATGTCTAGAAGTAATGAAGTAGCTCATTAACTCAACAAGAGACAAAGTCACTTAGACGTGCTGGCATGTCTGCACGGTAGCTTTGCTGGATTGAGTGATTTGTATTTCACCTCAGTTTGGCTAAAATGGGAACTTGGCTCAGAGCCTGGCACTATGCTTAAGAATACTGGCATAACATCAGATTAAATGAAGAAAAAAACCCAAACCATCCACCCAGCTCATCTAGATGATTTAGATGTGACCACGGCCACATATACATCACCTTCAAATACTGTTGGGTTTTTTTTTTTTCTCTCTCAAACAACAAAGCAGCCCCTCAACCTGCCAAAAGGACCCACATAGAAGTATTTATATTCCTTAAGGAACCCGATCACCCTAATCACTCACTGCTGGGACTTCAGAGACATTAATCACCACAGAGGAGAAACTGCTGCGAGGGAATTGCCAGGAATAGCAAGGGTTTGTAAACAAACTCACGCCTCTTTCCCACTGCATGGGTTATGTCTGTCTCAGCACCAAATGGATCTTTGGTCCACAAAGGGGGAAGATTTTTATCTCTGGGTGGGCAAATATCCCTCTGGGCATGACTGGCTTGGTACACGCGAAATGGTGCATGTGTTCTTCAGGCTTGACCCTGTGTAAAACTCCCTTTGGATTTGGATCCTCACTCCTTCTGGGGCAGCCTGGATCCTTAGGGCGGTATTTTAACATCACCTTTCATCTGAGGACCCCGAAGCATCCATGAACTTCAGTGTAAATCTGATCAGAGTGCTGATCTTTTGGACCCAGAGGGGTCTGGAGCACTAGTCTGATGAGGAGCAGCTGAGGGAACTGGGATTGTTCAGCCTGGAGAAGGGGAGGCTGAGGGGAGACCTCACTGCTCCCTCCAGCTCCCTGACAGGGGGGTGCAGGGAGGACGTGTTGGTCTCTTCTGCAAAATAACGAGTGATAGGACGGGAGGAAATGGCCTCAAGCTGCGGCAGGGGAGGTTTCGGTTGGATATGGGGAAAAAATTCCTTAAAAATTTCCTTAAGGAAACGCCTTAAGGGTTGTCAAGCGCTGGATCAGGCTGCCCAGGGCAGCGGTGCAGTCACCCTGCAGACGTGCATCGTGGCCCTGCGGGACAGGGTTTAGTGGCCGTGGTGGTGCTGGGCTGACGGTTCCCCTCGATGATTCTGCAGGTCTCTGCCAACCTTAAGATTCTGTGATTCTATGATTCTGTGATTCTGTCCTTGTCATCTCTGAGGTTGGAGGTCTTGTATGAACCACACGATCAGTATCTCATTTCCCTCACTGCGGGGCTCGGGGACCGGCTCCCAGGGTCGTGGGGAAGAGCACAAACACCCGTGAGCGCCGGGATTTTTGTCTGTCTCTCTGTCCTTGTATGACTTGGAGGTGATTTCTGTTGGCTGAGTTATTTATTGATGTGCGAGGCTGCTGCAGATCTGATTCATAGATCAGTACTGCAAATACAGCACAGAAAAGGAAAGAAACCCATAATATTTCTACTGAATTAGTGTCTCTATTTTCTTTATTTCCTCCAAATCCTAGAGCAAGAAATGTGTTTATAAATCTGGACTATTGCAAGTGGAGATTCCCGTTCACAGTGTCGAATCTCTGCGGCACAAGAGCAAAGCCTGGCCGGTTTTTCCAGTCTGTCTGTAGCTGTCGCATCCCTGGCCTGGCTTTTGCAATCGCAGCCCAGCTGGTAAGAAATCCCCACAGCCAGCAAGCTCCTGTTGTACGTGGTGCCTCCTCGCCCACACTACCTCGAGGGTCACAGGGGCTTGTGGGGGTCTCTGCTTCCCCCAGGCTGTCCTCAGCAGAGATCAGAGATCTAGGGAAGGGTGTCAGTCGGGATGTGATGAAGCTTTTTATGGAACCGGTATACCCAACGTAGCAGAGATGAGGGATGATGGGAGAACATTGCAGAGCTGCATGATGAAGTGATAGACTGGACAGTAAAATTCAGTGTAGATTCATTAAATCTGAAGTGCTCTGGCAAAACACAGCCCTATTTTTGCGTAGACAATGTTGTGCTATGAGCTGTCCATCCCCACTCAGAAAAAGGCACCTTGGAGTTACGGCTGATGACTCCTTGAAAACATCAGAGTGGTACCCAGTCATTTCTTCACTCCAGACTCCTCTTCTCTCCTTGTTATCACCGCAGGTTCCACTCAGTCCCCTCGGTGAGGCGATGGTTGGTGCAGGTCGGGGTCAGCACACAGCGGTTTCGGTCTGCCACTCTGTCCTTCTCACTCATTTCCAGTGCTCCAGCATGATGGGTCCGTCACTGATCCAGCCGGAACCACCTGTATCCGGCACAGGGCATCCCCAGACCTCCCTCCCGGCCACCCCCGCAGCCCCCCCACCACCAAACCCTGCCACCTACACCCGGGACACCTCCCCACAAATACCCTGAGCTGCTGTTCACAAATGCTGTTTTGCTTCGTGTTGTGTGGGTAATGAGTTAATTTGCTGCTAATCCAGGAAATGAAGCTCTTAATCAGATTCACACTAGAAATTTCTGCTTCCACAAAGTGGTATTTATCTGTTCCTTCCAAAAATAATTTTCTAAATTACAGGCAGGGAATAAAAGCAAGAAAAAGAAGGCACTGTGTAAAAGTAAATAGTAGAGGAAAGTGTTTTATACTGCCTGTCTCACTGGGATGCACTGGGATGCGCTGGAAGGAAAGGAACAAGTCCCAGCTAAACGTTAACTCCTGAAGAACTCTGACTCCACCCGTAAAGCCATCAACCTGCTGAGCTTGCGTGTCCTTTTATTACAGCACTAGTGCTTGATGCACAGAGTGTATTTGCTCGACAATTTGCGGTCATAAATTACTGTTATTTGTGTTGTGATAGTGACTGAGAGCCTGCCGGGGGCTGAGGCAGCACGCTGCGTAGTCAGAGAAAGGGGCACGTTCCCCATCCCCAAAGCTAGCAATCTAAGTCAAGAAAGGGCCAGGACTGGGTGCAGCTCAACGGGCAGCTCTGTCGCTGGAAATTTTAATTAAATTCAGGATCCTCCTCTGTATCTGCTTGGTCCTCACCCCGTAGATGATGGAGCTGAGCACGGCGGGTACCAGGACATTCACGGACTCGCACCCCGTTGTGCTGGGCACTGAACAGTCACCACGGCTGGAAACATCTGCACTTCTGAAGGTTTCCTGATAGGGTCTGTCACAGACACAAGGTGCTCGCGGAGGAAGGAGGCGGTGGTAAATGCTTTGTCCCACTGCAAGCAAACACGTTATCTGACACAGAACAGAAGTCTCTGGAAAGGATAAGGACTGTAAGTTTAAGTTCCACGGGACTTTGAAGGTAACAGCAAAAAATTGCCGTGCCAAGTCCAAAGTGAGGGTGCTCCTGCTTGGTCTAAATTCTGCAGTCCTGGTGTTCACAGTATAGTTTGTCGATTTGGACCACGCTGTGCTCTTGTCCTCTCCCTCCTCGCCACCAGCCCAAGAGTGTCACAGCTTCCTACCAGGATGTTGACCAAAAAGTAAGGAAGCATACACAGCACCAGTCTGTACCCCATCAACGGTGGGGAACAGGCAGCTGGAGGCTCCCCACAGCTGTGGACAAAGGGATCTTCGCACTACCCACCGTCTCTGTACCCCATCATGGTCTTACAGGCAACTGGAGGGTTCCCAAAGCCGTGGACAAAGGGAGCACCACCCCACCCTCCATCCCTGTACCCCACCCTCTGTCTCTGTACCCCACCACCCTCCATCTCCATGTCAAACTCACCAAAGAATCAAAAAAATTCTCAAAATAAAGTTTCTGACTATGAATCCATTGGCTGGTTCTTTTGCTTTCTGCTCTTTTTTGGGAAGCGTTTGGGGATTTTTCTTATTGTCCTTGTTTCCCTGTGTTTAACCCATCTATCTAAACGCGACACCCCCACACACACAAATACACAGATGTGAGGTGTACCTGTGTATAGATCAGAAAGCTGCACAGAGGCACAGGGAAACATTTCACGCAGCAAGATAAAACTAGGGAATGTTCTGAATACACATTTTTAGCCTTTTTTTTTTTTTTTCTTTTTTTTGCCAGTGCCTCAAAGCTGCCTTCACTCCCATTTTTCGCACTCTGCCAGGAAAACCTACCTGTACGCAGTCCCGTGGTGCTTGTGCTCCCCGAAGAGCATGAAAACCAGCCGTGCCTCCCGGGGCGGGACCCGTGGGGTTTGCTCGGGCTGGGTTAAACGCGGCTTCCCAGCAGCGCGTCAGCCAGGGCTGCTCCGTGTCCGCCGCCGTGACCCGGGTAAGTACAGGGTGGGCTGCTAGCAGAGGACAGGATGGAGATGTCCCTCCTCTGCAGGGACAGTTTTTTTGAGGGCTTGCATCAAAACAAGAGTTTACAAAGATCTCCAGCAGACACAACAAACCAGCGTATTAGAAAAGCGCTAGGAGAAAATTTACTAAATATTTTTCTACTTTACTAAATATTGCTTTTGATCTCATATATACAGATGGGCTTGGTATGAAAAGCCGCCCTAAAAACCGACCTTGGTCAATAATTTAAAATTTCCCTCATTTTCTCGGGTGCTACACGAAGAGGATGTGTAAGTTTATTTCTACAATGCCTTTGCTGCCCAGAGGAGCGAAGGGAGGTCTTCAGCTCCTCGGCTTTAGCTTCTTTACACTCCCCGTTGGCTCTTCCACCGCCCCCGCTCTCCCTCTCCCGTACTGCTCAGTTCAGTTTCGGAGAGCCTTTTCCCCCATCCCAGGGGCAGCCAGCTCTAACTTTTCTCCCTACGTGACTCTTTCCCCCTCATCAGGGAAGCGGGCATTAACGGCTTCCAAGGAACGAAGCGGTGGGCTGCCGGGGGAGCGCGGCGTCCTGGCGAGCAGAGCTATGTGCAGGCGCGACGGCTTCCCCATCGCTGCCTTTCAGGCCTGACCTTTTGGCCACGTGGAAACTCGATTTATTTATTTTTTTCCTGACGGCGGATGAGGTCTGAGAGAGAGTGTGTGCACGTGCAAACTCCGGGACAAATCTCCAGCAGTGTGTGCTCCTCGCTTATGCAAAATGTATTAATTTCCAGTTAAATAGAGATGCGCACATTTTCTGTGGCAAGAGGTGAGGATGTGCTGCTGCCACCACCAGCTGCCCAGCTGGCACGTTTAAGATGCATCAAATCCGGCTGCATTTGCAGAAAAGCCTGCTTGGAATATTTCTCTGGAAATCAGCCCCGCCTGCCCCAGCCTCCCGTCGCTGAGCGTCGCAGCTGGTCAACTGCACTCCCGGGGCGGTGGAGCTTCCCAGGAAAGCAGGCGGCTCCCAGAGAGCTCAAACGGAGACCTGGTGTTTGCTGTTGGGCTTTCTAATGGCCTCAGGCCATTCCTGGTCTTATTTGAGCCTCTGGATTTCCTCCTTTCCGTTTAACCTTTTTGGCAGCTGTAAGGCACAAATCCATTTTCTCTCCGTCAGGGTTAGTTTGATTAATTGACCCACAGGTTTAGCTGATAAAGCTCGTTAAAATGTTATACATTTTGCTGTATTTAAACAAAAAGGGAAGAAATCAATGCAGAATCACATCTAATGGGGCTACTCCTCATCCCGGAGTGAGATGTTATCTCTTGTGGTCCGACTGCAGCCGGTTCAGCACAAACACGGACCTTTCTCTGCCTCCATCTCTCCCCCTCTGTCCCCATTCCCTCTCCTCTCCGGTGCTCCAGCCTCGCAGGGACCAGCGCGGCCACGGCCGCTCCTCCTGCCGCTGCGGGGAGCACCCAGCCCTGCTCGCAGGGCTGACCTCCACTTCTCCATCCCGCCGCTCCTCCTTCCCCGGGCAGGAGCACCCTGGCCCCAGGCTCTTGTCCTGCCTGGGCTGCTGAGAAGCTCCCAAAGGGCTGAGCACCCAATCTCCTGAATCCCTGGGTGTTTAAGTGTTTGGGGACTACAACTAGAGGAGACTAAATGGCGCGCGGCTCCATCCTGGTTATCTGCTGCTGCGTGCAGCCCAGACAGCGATCCCGGGGCTGGTCCACCGTGGCTTTTCCTTGGATAAGCATGAGGGCAGCTGCACAGGAGTTTCTTGGCTTTCAGGAGCCTGTCCTCCCAACATCATTATAGCTGGGGTGCATTAGGGTTTCTCATAGCAGGGCTTTTATTCCAAGACATTATTATTTCCAGACCCCCGGACTGTCAGTGCGTGAGATGTCGTCTTCCAATAGGACCGGGTCTGGTCCTCTGACCTTCATCCTCACCGGCATTCCCGGTCTGCCCACGAGCAGCTACGGGATGGGGGTGCCTCTCTGCTGCCTGTACCTCCTCATGCTCCTGGGGAACTGCACCTTACTCCAGATGATAAGGACAGACCACAGCCTCCATACGCCCATGTACTACTTCCTCTCCATGCTGGCCATGGCAGACCTGGGCTTGTCTCTCTCCACCCTGCCCACCATGCTGGCCGTTTTCTGGTTTGAGTTCACCTCCCTCCGTTTGGAGGTCTGCATTGTCCAGATGTACTTCATCCACACCTTCTCTGCCATCGAGTCTGGGGTGCTGGTGGCCATGGCCTTCGACCGCTTTGTTGCTATTTGCTACCCTTTGCGCTACGCCTCTGTCCTGACGAGCTCCCTGACAATGAAGGTGGGGGGGGTGATCTTCATGCGAGGCATCTGTGTGGTGCTACCCGTTGCCATCCTTATTGAGAAGATGCCCTTCTGCAGGTCCCCTGTCCTGTCTCACTCCTTCTGTCTGCACCAGGACATGCTGAGGTGGGTTTGTGGGGATGTCAGGGTCAACAGCGTGTATGGGCTGACGGCGGTGATACTCACCAAGGGCCTGGACTCCCTGACCATCCTCCTGTCCTACGTGATGATCATCAGAGCCATCCTGAACATCGTCTCCCAGGAAGCACGAGCCAAAGCCTTCAGCACATGCATCTCCCACCTCTGTGCCGTCCTGGTCTTCTACATCCCGCTCATTGGCTTGTCTGTCATCCACAGGTTTGGGAATCACCTGCCCCCCCTCACTCACACGCTCCTGGCTGATGCCTATCTCCTGGTGCCACCTGTCCTGAACCCACTCGTGTACAGCTGGAAAACCAAGCGGATCCGCAGGCGGATCCTCACCCTGCTCTGTCGGAGCAGGACCCAGCAGTGGGACTAATCCCAGAGCAGCCATGCCCTAAAAGCCAATCTTCTCCCTCCTTTCCTCTCTAGACTGGTTGCTCATGGGGAGTATCTTCTCCAAGAGAAAGTCACTGATGGCAGAAGAAGCCTCTTCTGCAGCCCAGCTCTTTTCCTCTCCATGGGGGGACGGATCATGGCAACTCACGTTATTCAGAGAGAGGTGGTGGATGCCCCATCCCTGGAAACGTTCAAGGCCAGGCTGGATGAGGCTCTGAGCAACCTGATGTGGTTGGAGATGTCCCTGCTCCTTGCAGGGGGGTTGGACTAGATGACCTTTGAAGGTCCCTTCCAACTCTAACCATTCTATGATTCTATGATTCTATTCCACCTCCTGTTTTGGGATGCCCCATTTCTTGGAAAGAGTCTGCAAGAGGGCAGAGCTGGTGCGGCTGCATGGTGAAGTGGTCCTCACTGCAGGTGGAGACAGAGAAGACTGCCGAGAGCAGGCTTTCATCAAGGGATTCGCTGCCAACAGCAGGTTTGGGTTCGGAAGAAACACAAGCAGTGTTGCCAGGCTTGTGCTTTTACCTACGATATCCCTGAATCGGTCCGTTACAGGAAATAATCCGCTCCCAGGGTTGTGTGACCATTTGAGACCCCTCAGCTTTCATTACACAAATAACGTGATTCCCATCTCATGGAAGAGAGCGTGCGGCAGTGATGCTGCGAGGGACGGAGGCAGAGCAATTGCAGCGCGGGCAGTTGGCAGGGTCGGTGTCCAGCCATGCAAGGAAAAGCGACAAGATCAGGACCAAGACAGGAGCCTGGGATGCCCTGGCCATCTCTTCGCAGGTCCCAGCAAAGCGGGAGATGCTGTGCTCTGCAGGGATGGGCTGGACAGCTTCGGCAGTGAGAAAAAAATAGTGTTTCTCTTTAGTTTTTATTCATTTCCCACCCACCCCCTACAGCTCCAAACGCTGCTTTGGTGAATGTACTGAGAGCTTCTCCCAGCTGCCCTGGGTGCTGCTATGGAGAATCCAAACGGCAAGGATCAGTGCCGTGAAAGGGACGTAGGTGCTTTTTTGGGGCAAGCATGAGAGCTGTGGGAAAGTCGTACGTGGGATTTTCTGTTTTGTCTGGGCGAGGAAAGGCTCCGTCTCTTCTGTACTGTTGCTGGGAGGTGCCCCGCAAAAGCAGCGAGTGCAGGCGGGTGCTGCGCTCACACTGCAAAGCGTCAGGTCGGTCAGGGGCTGGGGGGGCCTGGTGTCTGCAGGAGGAAAGACCAACCCTGTGCGAAAATAAAGGTGGGTGCAGGGCTTAAACCAACTGCCTCGCAGGTGAAATCCACAACTGGGTTGGACTGCGGGCACTGCATTCATTTCAGCCGAGCGGTGCCGATCGACGCCGCGGCTCTGAGTCCCCCAGCCCCAAACAGCCCGCGCGTCTCCTTCCCGGGACAGCTGTGATGTGGAGATTTGTGCTGACGGGGCCTCCCGGCCCTCCTGGAGGTCGCCTTTCACACCAGAACGGAGGGCAGCCGACACACTGCGGACCTGAAAGGTCTGTGCGATGCGGAGTGATGAAATCTGCAGTAATGTTCGTTTGTATTTATCCTACAACCGTCTCACCCAGCTCACTGGGGAAGGCGGCCAGGAGCCTTGCTGCCTGCTGCGGTACGAAACGCGCTGCCTCGAGGCTCGCACGCGTTGGCCATACCTGCAGCTCCCGCTAAACCCAGCTCTCCAGCTGTCTCTGAGTCACAGTGATTTACCGGCTGCATTTAATAATTGACAGGGCCACGCATCTTCCTAACGTCTGCTGTTTGCTCTTCTGTGTTTGACTTTCCACCAACGGCGCCAACAGCAATAATGCGCATACCAATTTTTCTACAAGTGCTTTCCACCTGTCGATCCCTTTCTCTTATCTGCATTTGCTCATCCCCGTACCCACGTACTGCATTTGCCGTCACAAAATTCCCTTTTGCCAGCCCCTGCTTCACACCAGCAGCTCACAGCCTGGTAAGTACAGCAGCTCTGACGATGCTGCACAGGGATGCAGAAATAAACGATGTCCAGACGCCGCCTTGTTTGCTTCTTATCCGGTCAACATTTGTGTTTTGTACCCATCTGACGTTTTAGTTGGGGGTGCAGCTTTCTGACTCAAAGAGCTAACCACGTGCCGCCCTTCCAAGATGTTAATCTGGTTTTGTGTTAACAAATTTCATGGGATTTTCTTCCAAGAAAGGGGGAAGGCTCTCTGCAGCACCGTGATTCTTACTGGTAAAACTTCATCCTCTCTGCAAGGAACAAAAACTGGGCCCTGACGATGAAGTTGAAGTTGTCTACAGCCAAGCTCTGAAACTGGGTCAGATCTGGGATACTCTGACGCATGCCAATGAGATATTTTTAAATTTTTGCTATTTTTAGTAGCAACCATGCGGCTCCTCTGCTGGTGCATCTTGGGATTTTGCTGTTACGAGGTCCCGTTAAGTTCCAGGGAACTTTGTGGTAACTCAACATCAATGGGGCGATCCTGAGAACGGTTATATGTGCATTGGGAAAGTTTGTTTTGTCTTTGGAATTGGACGTGAACAAATGTTCTGACCTAGTTTAAGACCACAAAATCCTGTTTATGCCTCCGTATCCGTATGTTTGCAGATCACCGGACAGAGCAGCTTTCAGCTCCGTGTAAACAGATTTCAGGCTTTAATCTCAAACTTGAGAATGAAGTAGGTCATGGTTGAGGCCGAAATGAATGGTTGTTTTAGGTACACAAACTGAGACACCGTAAGTGGGCATATGGCTTTTCAAAGTGCTGAGGAATAACTCCAAAAATCCCACTTCTGAGTTTCCCTAGATTCGGCTCTGCGTTTGGTGTCTCAAATTCGGCACTACCTCCCACGGCAGTCAGAGGCGGTGAGTCAATGCAGTCCGTGGAGCCACGGAACACCTCTCTAGGGTGAGCTGAGATGCTCTGTAGGTTCAGAGAAACTTTGAACTAAATCCCACCCTTGAAACCACATCCTCAGTAATGAACCCTTCATCTTATCTTTCACCTGGTAGGTGTGACCCACTGGAGGTGTTTATAGCTCTGTGGGTCATGTGTAAATAAATCCTCAGCTTTTGACCCACAAACATCTTCAAGAAGCTCAAGTTTGTCCGTCAGTGGTGGGCTATCCTAGGTGGGTTTAGGATTTGCAGAATAATCCCAGTCTCCAGCTGTGGGAGAAATGGGGTACCATGGCCACTGAGGCTGACCTCCCTGGACGACGCAGGGACCCAGCCAGCTCACACGTGGGCACTGCTGCCTGCTGTCACCACGGGATGGCTGTTCCACCTCCTCCTCCTCCTCTTGGCACCTTGGTTGACCTCTTGGCCCTGCTGCTGTGTCTCTTCTTGCAGAGAGAGGGAGTTTATCCAGCCTCATCTGGAAACCCGTGAAGACACTTCATTGTGAGGGATGGGCCAGATGACGCCTTCAAGTCCCTTTTGACCAAATTGTCTGTGATTTCAAGGATTAGCACAGAACAGACAGCATAAAACTGTAGCATCATGGCTCTGACGATCCTTCGGGCACTTGGTTAGGTATTCATCTCTGCTTCTATCGCAGGGCACTGCGTTACTGACTCTGGGCTGTGGCATCCAGAAACTATTGCCCAGCAACAATCGCCCAGCAACAGCAGCATCTTTGATCATCAGACATCTGTCCCGACGGGTGCCAGTGACATTTCTGTCCAGCCTTTGTGCTCTCCTCTGATTAGACTCTCTGGAAACTCCACATCCTCTGTATTGCAAAGGTGAAGAGAAGCTTCCATGCACCCAGATGTATTTTGCGTTTTGTGCAAGTCCTCACAGATCCAGTCCGAGCTTTTCTAATACTGCCAGCCACACCGAGCCCGATAGGGTCTAATTCCATGGAAATTGCCCACTACACTCCCCACATCTTCCTCCCCAGTGAGGTTAGGTTGGCTGTGTTGGTTCTTCCGGGACCAATGACCTTGGAGAAGTGCCTCATTCCTCCTAAACTTTTAATGGAGAAAGTAGGAGTGTTGACTTTATCCAGAGACACCGACCTTGTTAAATACTCTTTTGAAAACCTGAGGGCAGTGAAGATGGCCTCTCTAGGCATAAAGGCCAACAACCTGTGGGGCCTAAGTACAGGACCCTGCAGCTGGCCCCGAGTGATTGTGGTGTTTCATCTTCTAATCCCTGAGGTGATGCTGGGCATCCCAGGACAAGCGCCTCGGAGCCCTGAAACCGGCACCTCTCCCATCAGTCTTCCCTGATTCCCTTTCTCCCGCAGACTCCTGCTTGTGCACAGGCTGCGGAAACATCTCCGTGTGCCCAGGGCTGCCAGCGAGAACGCCAGGCAGCTCTGCAGATCTACAAACCACTCTGTCCAAAGAGCCACTGGTCACAAAATCGCTTCTCCAAGGAGCTGGGAGATGTATGAACACAAATTTTAATGGAAGTTTTCCAGTCCTTTGGATTACGTCTCTGGCTACACCGGTGCTTCTCCTTTGGCTGGTGTTTTCCGTTGGCTCTGCTTCCATCCCATCTCTTCGAGAAACCGTTTGAGACATACAACCAGTCTGCAAAACAAGCAAACAAAAAACTTTATGTGTGTGAGATTTTGACTGCACTCAGCACGGGAGTTGCTCATGTGTCAATTACCAAATCCCCTCCGTCCTTCCCCTTTTGGAAGCAGAGCCACCTGATAACATTTTCTCAATTGCCAGATTGAGTTTTGGCTGGTTTGATGATATCACAGTGATTTATTTGGAATAAATCATTGCAGATTAGCCACGTAATGTTGTTACTGCCTTTCCTCACAGCTCTGCTCTCGTTTCCTCGCTGCCGTTACTGAGATGCCCATTGTGATATCTTCTTAAAATCATGAGGTAAACCTGACAGCTGCTCTGCTTTTTGAAAGGCGGCGTTAAGCGGTCTCACCAGGCACAGCCTCCCGCCAGCACAGGCACTGAGAGGCCGTTAGAAAAGCTGGAGGTGGGTGGCTGTGATTATTTAGCACAAACTGTGCTTGTAAGGAGGTCCCTACGGAACGATGCTCGTTCAACAGCCGCAACACGCACCGCCAGTTTTGGGGGCAGGCGCTGCTCTCGTTGATATCACGCACCGGCAGCGAGTTGTACAGCTTTGCCTTGGCGTTCCTTCCCATCAGGGTGAATTTATCGCATGCCAGCTGTTATTTGCAGCCTTCAGTGCTATCCTGCTGGGGGTTTGGGGCACGCTGTACATCATGCTGCTCTGAGTTTGTATTTTAGCAAATCAGATGGAGGTCATGTTGACCCACACTCACCTCTCAGCTGCCTCTGAATCACCTCCTTCTGCCGGCTCCACTTAACACGGGAAAATGAAACGCAGGGCTTTGCAGTGTTTGCAGATTTCTCTGGGGTTGTTTGATTTTCCACCCAGCATGCTAAAAGCAGAGAGCCTGCTGCCTTTGCCGTAGGACTCCCTGTCCTTTCTGCCTTTTCTGAATCCCCTCGCCGTACTATTTACCTGATGTACCCAGCCAGGCGTTAAATCTGCCAGTGTTTGCCCATAGAAGAGCTCACTCACTGCTGCAGGACGGAGCGCCCACGGCCGAGCATCTCCTGTGTGTCGCCCATGGCAGCACAGGAAATTGGTTGACACCACTTCACTTTACCCAGGGTTTTTGTGATTTTTTCAATTAAAGACGCTGTTTTGCCTACTGAAACTGTCCAGATGGCTTGACTGCAGTCGTACCGGCTTAAAAGCGCTCCATACAGGTTTAACTGCCCGGCTCCTTGCAGCAGACCATGCTGGACCAGCGTTGTCTGCCTCTATAAGTTCTTCCAAGCTCTGAGTTGAGGTCACCCTGCTGTTCGTGAGGTGGTGGAGTTAAAGCAGACCAGCTTTAGGACGGATGACAGAGCTGGAGGCTGCGCTGCTCTGGCAGAAGACTGGCTTCTATTAGCAACCGCTGAACGAGGTTTTTCACTTGAGCAGCAAGGCGATGAGCACTAAATACAGAAATACTGCTGTGTGACAGCACCTGGGAGAGTTTGGGAGAGCTTTGGGAGGATGCCGTTGGTTTCTGGGCTGTGAGCGCCCATTGCTGGCTCATGTTGAGCTCGCCCACCAGCACCCCCAGTCCCTCTCCTCAGGGCTGCTCTCCATCCGTTCCCCCCCAGCCTGGATTTGTGCTGGGATTGCCCCCACCCATGTGCAGGACCTTGCACTTGGCCTGGTTGAACTCCATGAGGTTCTCACGGGCCCACCTCTGCAGCCTGCCCAGGTCCCTCTGGATGGATCCCTTCCCTCCAGCATCTCATGACAAGTCAAAGCCTGGCCCCATGGCATGCTTCTCCAGCATCTCCACACACCTTTCAGGTCGAGATTGTAGTCCTGACCCCACCAGTTCCACCACCTTGGACCACAACCCTCAACATACACACAACGACTGCCGGCTGCAAGGAGCTGCTGGATCTTTGGTGTCTCACCCACCGCATCTGCCCTGGGTGGTTTGCTGGTGCTGCCAGCTCAGCAGGAGAGGGAGATCCCAGAGCAGGAGAGCTGCCTGGCTCTGGCGTTGTGTTAGATGGTCCTTTGGGGAATCTGTCATTAGAGCAGCCGGTCTTTTCCTCAGTGCTATTTTTGACCCTCAGTAAATGGCTGACTTGGAAAAATGTTGCATCACTGCTGGTGATGTCGGAGATGCTGGTGGCAAGCGGGAGGGACAGCCTGCCAAGGAGAAGACATCTCTTCTGGGCTGCAATCTCTCCTTCCAGGCAGCTGGGATATTTTTGTCCCGCTCAACACAGCCGCTGCTGCCAAAGAAAACTGCCTACGATCAAAAAGCCTTTGTATCTTCGAAACTTTCCAAAGCAGAGAAGCATGAGCGAGACGCATCCTTCCTCCTCTGCCCTGGATCTGCAAAGTCTGGAGGGACCCTGAGGGACGTGGCTGGGCTGGTGGGGGGTGGAACCCCAGCAGCAGCCTCTGAGTCTCACCTTTCAGTTCTGATCCATGCATGGATGGACTGACGGTGGAATCCCTTACCACGAGAACAGGATAAGCCAGAATTGGTGTAAATGTGGTGATTTTATGCAGCATTGGTGCTCCTGTTCTCCTGAGTCTTCCTAAACCCGTTCCTCATTCTTTATTTGTGTATCTCCAATGAGCATCACCGTCCGGAGTGTTCTGAGTGCGCTTGTTTTGGGCAGGGCCTTGTAAAGGCTTTTACAGGGGAGGACCAAGCCCCCACCTTTCCCTTCCCCCTTGCCATCTCTTCTCACATTCCTGTTGGGACTCACACACTGAACTCTGGCCCCTGCAGTAAATACGATTAGGACCGGCTTAGGCTCAAATTATAAACATTTCCAGCAAAGAGACTGATGTGTGCCAAACGGCAGCTGTGATCCCCTGTAGCTGTCATTCTGGGAAAGCAGGGGGTTTGTTTTTGAGATGGGAAAATGGATGGACGGATCCTCACAGCCCTCCCTATCTACATGCAATACCTATGCCTCTGGGAAAAGAGATTAAGCAGAAAACCAGCAGGAAGGACTTGGTGGGAGCACAGTATGCAAACGTCACTGCAGGAAGCTCGGTGCGTGAGGGTGAGCCTTGAGACACAAATCAGAGGGAATCGTGCCGTTTCCACAGATCAGAGAATCGTAGGTTGGAAGAGACCTCCAAGATTGTCAAGTCCAACTGTCAACCTAACACCACTGTGCCTACTAAACCGTGTCCTGAACTAAACCCTGTCCTGAAGGAGGAGTCCAGACTTTTGGATGAGTTCAAAAAGATTCAAGGTTTTACCTTTTCTGGAGAGCTGTGAAAAAACAGGTCTGGAAGGGATCTGGGGAGGGTATCTCACCTATGCCTTTGCCCTGAGACGGGGTCAGCTCAGCTGAAGCCATTATTGAGAGACATTCAGGAAAACCATCTGCGGTGGTGACGCCATGACCATGCCAACCTGCTCCCCTGCTTCACTGCCCGCCCCTTGCCTAACCTCGGGTTTCCTTCCTGCCGGTTCAGCTCATGACGCCTGTTCTTAAGCCCGCAGTCTGGTTATTCCCATCTGTGCATCTCTTTGCTTTGCTGCAGGACGCTTTCCTCTCCCTGCTGCCTCCAGGATCATCTCTTGCTTTCGCTGTGCACCGTGGCATCTCTAAACCCATCACACCCCTTTTGGGTTTGGCCATGGCCAACCGTGACGCACCTTCCACTTTCCGAAGTAAAGATGATGTTCTCTGGCCAAAGCTTGTTTGCTCTGAAGACCGTAAGAACTACTCCACTAGATCAAACTAAAGGTCCCTCCACCCTGCCATCCTGCCTTGGAGAGCGGCTACCAACAGCCATTTAGGAAGGTTGTTTACTGTTCCTCCTTCCCTTGGCACATGTCCCAGTATCTAGCAATCAATTTAGAGGCTTCCTGAACAGGAGGCAGCACCTCAGCCATCGTGTTTAATAGAAATCAATGATTCTCTCACCTGTGGATTTGTCTAATCTTTTTTTTTTTAACTTTTATGTACTTTAGGCTCCCACAACATCCAGTGGTGATGAGTCTCTCATTTTCATTATAAGCTCTTAAAGAAAAAGTACTTTAAAAATCTGTTTTAAATCTTCTACTTGGTATTTTCAGAGTGTGTTCTCCCCCTCCTCGTTCTCAGTGTGGGAAATACGTATCCTCTCCTCCCCATGCATTATCTTACAGACCTTTCCTGAATTGCTTTATTGCCTCTTCTCAAGGCTGAAGAGCCCTTTTCTGATAATCTCCACTTCTACATGAGCTTCCCTGGAGTGGTCAGGCTGTTGGACTAAACGATCGTTGTAAGTCCCTTCCAACTGAATTTAATTTAATTTTCTCTTTTCTTTTATTTTTTCTTTTCTTTTCTTTTTTTATTTTCTTTTCTTTTCTTTTCTTTTTTCTTTTCTTTTCTTTTCTTTTCTTTTCTTTTCTTTTCTTTTCTTTTCTTTTCTTTTCTTTTCTTTTCTTTTCTTTTCTTTCTCTTTTCTCTTCTCTTCTCTTCTCTTCTCTTCTCTTCTCTTCTCTTCTCTTCTCTTCTCTTCTCTTCTCTTCTCTTCTCTTCTCTTCTCTTCTCTTCTCTTCTCTTCTCTTCTCTTCTCTTCTCTTTCTCTTTTATTCTGTTTTATTCTCTTCTCTTTTATTCTCTTTTCTCTGCCAGAACCAATCAGACGAGCATCACAGAGGCTCTGTGTACTCAGCCGTAAGCCTGGCCGTGAGGTTTAGCCACCAGGTAGGAGCAGGCAGCTGTCTTACTTAAAATTAATGCTTGTACATTAATTGCTGTTTGGCACTGGGGCCACCCAGCCCCAGGCGGTCCAGGATGATGCCAACAACCCCTTTAGCCTCCAAAATGAGGCAGCAATACCACCCAGACTCCGGAGCCCCTGCCTGGGACTGGCTGAAGCGCCCGTTGACTGAGGTCGGCACCGTACCAGGGACCGCGGTAACAACTTCGGGGTGTCCGTGGTGGGCAGCGCCCCTGTGCAGCCTCGTTTACCACGACAGAAATATCCCTGAGGCTCCGTGGCTGCATTTACTATGGACACCTCATGAGAACGGGCAAACTCATTAGCTCCGCTGTGCCTTGCTTTGGTACCCCAGAAAGAGGGGTTAACAACCATTTCTACCTCACATCTGAGGCGACTTTCTACCGTGGGACAAGTAGATCCAACATTCTGGGCCATCTGAGGGGATATCCGCTAATGTGTCTGTGTTTGGTTCTGTAATATTTAGTTTGCTTTTATTGTGCAATATATTACGATTTTAATTAAACATTTTGTGTCTTACTGGTCATAGGGGGATGGCTAGAACTTCACCTCTGTTATTCATCGGAGAGATGCTGCAAGCACTCTTCTTGCAAAATTTATTATTATTTGCATTACAGATCCATTCTCACAATAAAAATTGTGTGTATTGCCAGCATGCTGCAGCATTGCCAGCCATAAATCACAGGGAGCTATAAACATGTCACCCAATAAACTATGAGGAGAAAATCATGCCTGCTGGGAGAGCATCATAAATGGAAAAGATCATTTACTTCACACACTATTTTCACTGGTACACCTCACGCTATTTACGCATGGGGAGCTTGGGCTCCGCGTGGCTCCCGGTTGATTGGACGAGGTCAGTCCTCGGGGCGCGTTATAAGCGCTGCCCTCTCGGTGCTGGGACGCAGATGCGGGTTCTTCCTCTGCATCACAACAGGGTTGTGCTGCCTACACAGGTTGTAAAGCCCCCCGGGCCCCCGCCGCCTCGCTCGGTAAGTACCCTGGGCAATTAGCAGCCTCTCCATCATCGCACTCCTCTTTCACTAGTGCGGTGGCTGTGGTTTAGCGGGCTGGACACCAACACGGGTGGGGAGGTGCATTTCCAAAGTGCTGGTCGGGAGGTCCACGCTGCTCCACGGGACCTGTCGGGTTGGATGGGCTGAAGGAAGCGGGCGGCTGTAACTTCAGGCAGGGCTGGCACTGCAGTGCTGCCAGGGAAGATCTACCCATCACGGTGCCGCTTGCCGTTGTGCTGCGGGCTTTGTCTCTTCCACCATCTGGTGGCCCTGCACATTCCCATTCTTGCCTGTAAAGTCAACAGAAATTGTCTCTGTGGGTGCTGAGTCCCCAGAGTCCCTTCGCTAATCCTCCTCCCTTTACTGAGCGGCTGAGCCCTTGCTTGGATGCTCTGAGTCAGCAGCGATGCGTTTGTGAAAACAGCAAAGTCTTCTCTTGGGAAAAAAGCAGATCTCCTGGTCTCATCTGTCCTCAGCCCTGGCTCCCAAGCCCCTGCTCTTGCCTACACTAAGAACTCGTAAAGCACCAGTGCTTCGCTTTTAAGTTATTAGTGAAAACCAAAGTCAGAGACAGGCAAGAAATCAGGAGGTGGATTTTGAGGGCTAGAGAAGGAGGGATGGCACCGTGTCATTTGTGAGGCATCCACATTCGTGCCTGACCCCTTCCCCCAGGCAAACACTGCCTGGGGTGCTGCCGTTGATCTCTAAATTGACTTCCTCCCCTAGCTGGAGGTTTGTTTCCTCGTCAGGGCTCGGCTGCGCTGTGAGAGGTGTCGTTGCTGTTCCATGGTAGTCAACCTGGAGATGTAACGTATCTATGTGTGCTGTATGCTCTAGATACACACACAAATGTACACAAACATAAATAAGTGTGCGTGCTTGTTTATATATGTTATACATGTATTTTATATATTCATATATGTATTATTTATAGACATATATATATTATTAACATACATATGTACACACACACACATAAAACACAGAGTGGGATCTGTATCTGTAGTGTGTAGGAGCACATAACAAACCGTCGTGGCTCAGAGAGGAGCAGTGCTAGTAAAGCCCATTTCTGAACGACTTCGTGTAGCGTGGCAGGAGTTGCCGGTGTCTAACAAAGTCAGGCTTGCAGAGAGGTTTTCTTGCGGGAGGAGCACCTCTTACAGACCCCAGCGAGTCCTCTGTGGTCCTTTCCGTGCTCTAAGTCTCTCCTCTTTACCCACCTTCGTATCTCTTGAACCTCAGCATCTTTGAGAGCTCTGGGTATGTGCCAGATGCTGCTATACGGGAGACAGACATACATGCATGGATTCTTTTTTTTTTTAGTTTTTTTTTTTAACCCAGTCTCCAGATGAGACTGAAGTGCAGGAATTTGCACTTAGCTCTGGATGCTCAGACTTTCTTACCTTTGGGAGCTCCGAGCTGCTGCTTAGGACGAGAGGTACCCGTGAGAGTTTCCTTTCGCCGGCCTGGACCGCTGTTGATGCTCTAGGGAACGCGCTGGCCGCCCTTCGGCAGGCAGCTTTGTCCGCGCCCGTGCTGATGCGCTGCGGGGCTCTCCTGAGGAAGGGCTGTGACGCGTCCCTTCGCGGAGCGGCTACGTGCCGGCCAAGGCGACTCCTGGTATTAATGTGTAACTTTGCAGCGAAGATAAAGCAGCCCTGCCTGGAGGAAACGAAACGGCGTTGGGTCTTCCCCAGCTCCCATCAGTTACGTGGTGCTTTTGCCCTGGGGCAGGGAGATGTTGTTTATCCTTGCTGGGATTTATCGCCACATTAGAGTCCCAAGCAGGCTGAGAGTCAAATGGAGCAAAATCATATTAGGAACATAACAAATACATCATGGAAGATGTGTGTGTTTATTCAAAAATGAACGGTGTTGTAGTAAACCTTCTTGCTCGTAGTTCAGGCACTCTTTCACCTGCTTGTTTTGCATCCCACAGAAGATACCTTAAAACCAAAGCCACAAATTTTTTTTTCCTTTAATTGGCTCTTGTTTTGCACATCCACTGCTTTCCCCCTCCACCCGGCCGGTCATTCAGTCAGAGGAGGTACAGAGCGGGCTCGAGAACCACCTCAGCTTCTCCAGCATCTCTGCCAGGGTGCATTGCCACCTGCAGTGTAGGAACCTGGATTGTGCTGAGATGGCTGAATCCTCCAAGAGACTGAAACCTAGGGTGAGATCACAGGCTCATAGGTTCATTGGGTAATTCGGGTTGGAAAGACTTCAGAAGATCTCTAGTCCAACATCCCACTCAAAGCAGGGCCAGCTATGAGGTCAGACAAGGTTACTCATGGCTTTATCCCGTTGGGTCTTGAAAACTTCCAAGGACAGAGATTGCACAACACCTTTGGCAACCTGCTCCAATGTCTGACAGTCCTCGTGGGGAAACAGTTCTCATTAAATCCGGTCTAAGCGTCTCTTGTTTCAACTTATACCTGTTGCCTCTCATCCTCCCACTATGTATTGCTGTGAAGAGCTGGGCTCAGCCTTCTCGACAGCCTCCCTGTAGGTAAGGGAAGTCTGCCGTTGGGTCCCCACAAAGCTTCTCTTCTCCAGGCTGAGCAAGCATTTTTCCTTGGTCTGTTATCCTGGGGCATTGCTCCAACCGCCATCCATCTCAGTGGCCTTCTGCTGAACTCACTAGTGTAGACACCTGCTAGATTTCCGTAAAGGCCTCACTTGCCTCATACTCTTGATCCCTATGTAGAAATCCCACCACATCTCCTGTGTTCCTGCCCTCTGATTCAGAACCAGAGACTTTCCATGAATGCCTCCTCAGTGCTTCTGAGCCTGCAGCTTCCTCTGCTCTGGCTTGAGTTTGCCTGTTATCAATAAAAGTCATGGGCACCACACCAGTGGAGTTTTGCTCATTAATTTTCCTTCACCTGATAGTAAGGTAGATCATGAAATGAACAACAACTTGAATGTGAGAGCCGCTGAAAATCCGCCTTAGCCTGGTGGCCATCTGCTGAGCTGACAGCAACAGCATCTAGGTGCCTGATCCTGCATTTGTTTACAATGCTGGTTTCTTAACTAAGAAGTCAGAGTTAAACTTTCACCATTTTCATGTCCTTTGATCTCCAGTTAGCATCAAAAAAACATCAGCTCTTTATCAGCTTAGTCTTGGTTGGGATGACCATAGAAAAAGCGTTTGCTCGCTCAGTAGAGCACCTCAACCTGCGGAATTTGGGGACGACTGTAAAACAGCAGCACTCACCAGGAATGTTTTGACTTTCATTTTAACAAAAAATGTTTTTCTTTTTTTTTTTCTTTTTAAAGAAAAATTATCCCTCCTTTTCCTTCATTTTATAGTTTAATGGATAAACAAGAGTGTAGTCGTACATGACCACGTCCTAAACAGCATGGGGCATCTGCGTAGGTTGGTGGGGGGGTGGAGGGATGTGGCGCTTGTAGTTACCCACTTCTGTATTCAGTGGAGAGTCCAACTACGCAGAGTTTCTGTTGATTTGTTTTAGGTATAGGTCATGTGAGAGCTGAGCTGGGATGGAGCATGACTCACACACCCCGTGGGAATTCAATGGCTCCTTCTATCAGCCTTCAGCTTTCCTCATGATGGGCATCCCAGGCCTGGAAGCCCTTCACCACTGGATCTCCATCCCTTTCTGTGCACTCTACCTTATTGCTCTCTTGGGAAACTGCGTGATCCTGTTCATCATAAAGAAGACCCCAAGTCTTCATGAGCCAATGTACTACTTCCTCTCCATGCTGGCAGTCACTGACCTGGGCTTGGTTCTATGCACACTGCCTACTACTCTGGGCGTTTTTTGGTTTAATATGCGGAGGATTGGGTTTGATGCTTGCCTCACTCAGATGTATTTCATCCACATACTGTCCTTCATTGAATCGTCTGTGCTCCTGGCAATGGCGTTTGACCGCTTCATTGCCATTTCCCATCCACTGAGACACTCATCCATACTGACCAAGACGACCGTCATAAAAATAGGTCTGGCAATTATACTGAGAGGTATGGTCTCCCTCCTCCCCATACCCTTCTTGCTCAAGAGACTAACCTATTGCGGGAAGACTGAGCTTTCCCATTCTTTTTGCTTCCATCCTGATATCATGAACCTCGCGTGTGCAGATATAAAAGTCAATGTCTTCTACGGTATGATTATTCTCTTATCAACGGTGGGCATGGACTTCATCTTTATTGTGCTGTCCTACATCCTGATCATTAAAACTGTTATCAGCCTTGCAACCAAGGAAGAGTGTCTCAAGGCTTTGAATACATGTGTCTCCCACATCTGTGCTGTTTTAGTGTTCTTCATCCCAATGATCGGACTGTCCATGATCCATCGCTTTGGAAAGAATGTTCCTCCTCTGATTAACACTTTGGTGGCCTACACCTACCTTATAATTCCCCCCGCTCTCAATCCCATCATCTACAGCATAAAATCCAGCTACATCCGTGAGGCTTTGCTCAGGGCGCTGCGAAGGAAGAGTGAATCCGACTGGTAGCTTCCTCCACCAGTTCTGCCAGAAAGTGCCAGTGGACTGGTTTCTTGGTCAGAGCTAGTGGACTGATTTCTTGGTGCTCCACCCACACAGGTCACTGCCAGATGAAAGAACTGCAGATCTACTCGGATGCTGTCCCTCAACCCAGAGCTGTGATCTTCCATGGTTTGTCCTAGCATGATGCTTTCACCCCTGCCAGCAGCCTGCAAACACCCCAAGCATTAATGTTGGTGCCGTAGACAGGTGGAAGCCTCAGTTAGAGGGAGACGATTAAGGAAAAATGGACTGCATTACATTCTCTTTTCAAGTTGTGCGATGGGGTGGATCAAGGAACCTCTGCAACGTGCGTTGTGCAAACTCTAGTAGCCAGATAACAGCACGGAAGCTTCACTCAGACTCCCTCGCACAGGGTCATCTTTCCCCCGCCGTGCGTTACAGCATAGCTAACCCAGGCAGCGAGCTCAACGGGACAGGGCTTGGGCCAAGAGTCCGGAGCCACTCTGAATGTCCGAGTCATCAGTTGTTCAAATGGAAACATCCCACAGGATGGAGCTCAGCTCCAGAGGCTGAGCACAGAGCATTTTCTAAAGATTAGGTCCTGTTAAGTTGTCCTGCAGCACTCTAAAAAAAACAGCCTTCTAAAAAAAAGGCTTGGCCTTCATCCTCATCTGTGTTTCTAAAGTGCCATACACATCTATAGTGATGGAAGCAGTGCTGCTTTTGCATCTCTTTTTGATGTCACTGAGTCACCATCTTGCCAAGTCTAATGTCCCAGCCATTGTTTCGCATTGAATGCAATGTATGCGTGCGAGATCTTCAATAAAAGACATCTATTCCTTGTGAAAGGTTGAAAGACTTGATGAAGCCATTTTTTTTTCTGTTTGTATGATGCAGAGTTGGTAGGTTGGAGTTGCTTAAAACCTTCAAGATTTGCTGTAGATGAGCACAGGATTGTGTATAGAATCCTAGAATATATAGGTATAGAATCACAGAATTGTATGCATCAGGATGGTGCTTGGGGGTCTGGTGTGGCTAGCTCTCTGGCTAAAAAAAAAGGAGTTTCAAAAAAATAATAGGGATGGCTGAGCTTCCTGACACTAAGGACCATGTACTACAATCTTCCAGCTGAGATCTGCCAGTTGTGTTTGTTCCCTCACATTAGTCTGGCACGCAGAAAGGTTTCACGATGCTTCTGGCTTGTGTCCTCCTACAGACAGAATAAAATGGTCCAAAACCTTTCATGCCTCCAAAACTTGGAGCTGTATTTTTCTTGATCTTAAGCAACATTTTGGCCAGTCTTGACCATGGTGAAGGATCAGAAGAGATGGTCAGCGTTCACCTTGGAAGGGTGAAGCAGCAGAAGGTATGGGGATGGGATCACACACCAGAACTGGCTTGTTTCTGCCTGCTGCTCAGCACTTCACAGTTCAGACTAAACCAGGATTAGTGTCATTTTCTATTCCGCTATACTCGTAACGGTACCTGGAATAAAGACAGAAGAATAACGAGGGAACTTCTCCATAAAGAAATAGAAAGGGCGAAGGGCAGATTCCCGAGGGGAGGATTCCCAGGCCACTGTTGGGTTTGTGTTGTGCTCGTTATTTTGCTGATGATCCCAGTGGGTCCTTGCACAGAGTGAAACACAGCTCAGCAGACCACCCCCAGACCCCCTGCCCGAGCCTCGGCACAGCGCGTTTTGGCGTGGAGGTCCCATTGACACTGAGGTAGCACCCATGGGAGCACTCTTTGCTCAAAATGTCTGAGGTCTAACCTGGTGCCTGTAGCCAGCTGTGATCCAAGGAAAGATTAACGCAAGGGAACAAACACAACTAGAAAAGAGCTTTGCTGGAGAGATGCATCGCTTGCAGGGTCCTCACACAGCACTGCTCCCACTCCAAAAACTTCCAGAGTTTCTCCCCAGACATCTGTGCTTCCTGGCTACAGCCATTCTCCAGGACAGCACAAGCCCAAGGAGCCTCTGACATAGCAAGGGAACGTCTAGGGGCGGGGGACGGAGCGCCAGGGAGGAAATGTGTGGGAAATTTATTAGCACGTTTATTACACAGCTGGAGACCACGGTGGACCACGGATGCATCTGGTGCATCTCCACCGCCCAGCTCAGCAGAGCATCGTCTGCCTCCCCGTTTGTTTCCCAGCCGGTGTCGCTGGAGGGTACCAAGCAGACGCTCGGGATTTGGGAACCTCTCCATAAGGTACTGTCTTTTAGGAATATGCGTTCAAAACCTTTTGCGGCTGCCTCCGGGAACAGGAAACTTGATTGTGGTTTAACATCTGTGTGAGAAAAAAAAAGAGAGTGATGAGCAGCTTAAAGTTGCTAATTCCTGTTCTGTGATGCCCTGAGCTCTCCTCTTGGTACAGTGGGATGGCTTACAGTACTTGCCATTGGATTTATTGCCTATCAGGCACAGGAAGAGCAGTGTGAGACCCATCAGAGGCATCTCTTGGAGAGCAGAGGAGGAGAAGGAGGGAGGGGTGGGAAGGGAAGGGGAAGAGGGGAATGGGAGGTGGAGAGAGGGAGAGAGAGAGGAGAGAGGGAGAGAGGGGAAGAGAAAGGGAAAGAGGGAGGAGAAAGAAGGAGGAGAAGGAGAAAGAAGGAGGAGAAGCAGAAGGAGAAAGAATAAGGAGAAGGAGAAGGGGAAGAAGAAGAAGAAGGAGAAGGAGAAGGAGAAGGAGGAAGGCCGTTCCTGTCACCTCCATTTAGTTCCCACTGCCAGCTCCTCCCATCTCAAGCCCTCTCTGAGTCCTGCGCTGTGCGTCTCCTCTGCCCTGGGAAACTCTCCGCGGCTTTGCCCGTGCTATAATTAAGAGAGGGATAAGGACAATTTCTCTGTCCTGGAGACACGTGGTGCTTCTTGGCCACATCCATGTCTATGCTATCTTTCTTTCCTAACCGGGACGGTTTTAGTCCACTGCCCAGTGAACTTTATTCCCCGGCTGGTGGCACCCCCTTTTTCGTGCCTGGGGCAGGGCTAATGGGCAGCAGCCGGGGATGTTCCTGGAGGCAAGGAAGGGGTTAACGGTGTGGGTGACGGCGGATGAGGCTCCAGCTGTGTCCTCCTCGCTTCAGCACAGGCACAGCTTGTACAACTCCAAACACAGCACGCGGAGCAACTGACTTAGCCAGGACCCGGGTGTGTTTATAAAACAGCGGCACAGCTACCAGCAGGTACAGCTGTTCTGCTTACACGTGATGACAAACAGCTAGGAAAAAAATAAAACAAACCACAATTGATCAAATCAACAATTAAGATGAGTTTTAATTTTGGTTCAAAAATGCTTTGAATTTGAGTGATGCCTTGTGTTTTTAATTTTTCTTTTTTTTCCCTCTGAAGTAATATCTTGGCTTGATGTATACTTTTTTTTTTTTTTGGTTAGATGGCAGGGGAAAATGGCTACACATTCCGAATGGCTCAGAGGGATTTTGAGGGTGTATATATATATATATATATATGCACACATTCCTCTCTCACTGCCACTTCACAGGAGGGAGCAGCGGAGAGATGGACTCAGATGGTGAACACTGCCCCGTTGCCTGCTCCATCCTGGGACGCTGGTCTCGGACCAATTTTGGTTCCATGGGACAAGTCTGGTCAATGTTTTTCAGCATTTCCTGAGATCAGCTGCTGTGGCGGCTGCTAGCGGTCCTCTGGCTCGGGCGGTTTTACGGTCGGGATGTGCTTACCTCTTGTTAAACGCAATGTTAATGTTACTGGGGCGTGATCCTGGGAGGATCACCCTAGGAAAATAAACCTGCGGTTACTGCTGGTTTTAAAGACACAGGTCCAGTTTTGATCTCTACCAAATGCAAGGTCCTTGCAGTACCTGGTCTCCATCGCACCAGCAATTCAAAATCATTAGTCACGTCTGAAAATGCCGGTGCATTTATCGGTGCCAAAGAAGTAAGGATGAACTGAAACATTCACGGATTGTTTACCTTGAGTGTCTGTCTCTCGCAGCCACAGACTCTCAAAATAAACGAATGGGATGTTGGATATCTTGCACTGAGACTCGTGCTGTAATTACATTTCAGCAGCTGGCAGGTAGGTTGGCTCCCATACTCGTTGGCAATTACTGAAGCGCTTCGCTCATCCAGCCTGCATCTTAATGTGAGTGGTTTGCTGCAAATTTCATCACTGGAATAGCTTTCAGGCAACCTGACAGTAACAGTCCACCCTCGCTGTTCGTTAATTGTGTGTGAAAAGCTGGAGCTCGAGCCGTGTTTGTTATAGATTCAAGGTGGAAAAACTCCACACCGGGGAAATAAAACATGATTGGTATTTTAGGATAAGGGCTTCACCACAGATGTGCAGTGAAAAAAAACACGTTTAACAACTGAACATTACTTTTAAAATAGCTGTATTAATAGCCTGCAGAGCTTGTTTTACATGGATAGGGCATGAAGGAGACAACCAGAACGCCCAGTGATGTTGCAGATCGCAGTTAGGTGCCTGACCTCGTGCTCTCCGTACCGTGCACGGCAGATGGTGGGTGCAGGCACACCTCTCTACCGACTCGCTGCTCCATCCACGGTGGATGGATGAGGTCCCAGGGTGTCGAGCTGATCCTGCTCTCCTCCTCGGTCAGAGCTGGGAGTCAGGCGGGGTCTGCACTCCTGTCCCAAGCCCTCTGGTGCCAGGGTGGGGCTGCGTCACCGCCGTTGCATCAGCCTTCGATGCTCTGTCCCAACACTTTTAAAATCCCAATATTTTAAAAAAATCTGATCCCTAAGAATGGAAAGGCTCCTACAGTGCATATTTTCCTGGCCACTTTCCTTGGATCAGAAACTCCCAGAAAGTTTACTGATACAGAGCAAGGTGAATAACCATTGGAATTTTTTCCCTACAGATATTCTTGTATTTCCATACGCATTTTCAGGCAGAAAGGGTGAAAATACAGTTTGTGTGTGCAAACAAATAAATAAGCGTGTCCCACCATGCGTGTCGGCAGTACCGGGAGTGGTGGATCGCGGGAGGCAGCACAGCCGGTTTCACAGTACATTTCTGACAGGGCAGCACGGCACATATGGAAAAACTCAAGCAGAACTGAAGTTTAACAGGAAGCACTAAAAATCTGTTTTCTTTTTTTTTTAAACTTTCCCCTTTAAAAGAAAACAAGCGCAACTCTTTGGTTTATCATTCAAAATGTTGATTTTGCAGTGTTGCACATTCAAGAGAATTCAAGTAATTTCGGAATGGCAACTATGAGATTCCCTTGCATTTCACAGGCTCGGTCCCGTGGGATTCACAGCCGTGGGAAAGGATTTATAAAGCTGCTGTTTCTCTTTCCCTTGCAGCTGGGGATGTGCCACGGCATAGCATGACCGCTCCTCACCCCACGTGCCATGCCCTTCCCCAACAGCTCTGACCTCAGCCCATCCTTCATCTTGGCCAGCATCCCGGGGCCGGAGGCTGCCCATTTCTGGATGGCGATCTTTCTGTGCTCCATGTACATCGTGGCAGTCACTGGCAACTGCGCGGTGCTATTCATTGTGAAGACAGAGCCCAGCCTGCACACCCCCATGTACTTCTTCCTCTGCATGCTGGCCGCCATCGACCTGGCCTTGTCCACATCCATGGTGCCACGTGTCCTCTCCTTCTACTGGTTCAACACCAGGGAGATCAGCTTTAGCGCCTGCCTTGTCCAGATGTTCTTCATCCACACCCTTTCGGCTATCGAGTCCACCATCCTGCTGGCCATGGCTGTGGACCGGTATGTGGCCATCTGCCACCCACTGAGACACGCCGCCATCCTCACCAGTGCTGCGACGGCAAAAATAGGGCTGGTAGCCATGGCCAGGGGAGTCCTCTTCTTCCTGCCTTTGCCTTTGCTCCTCCTGCCCCTTCCCTTCTGCAGCTCCCGGGTGCTGTCACACTCCTTCTGCCTGCACCAGGATGTGATGAACCTGGCCTGTGCCAACACCACCCCCAGCATGGTGTACGGCCTCACCGCCATCCTGCTGGTCATGGGGCTGGACGCCGTCCTCATCTGCCTCTCCTACATCCTGATCCTCAAGGCTGTCTTGCGGCTGGCGTCGTGGAAGGAGAGGCTCAAGGCCTTCAGCACCTGCATTGCCCACATCTGCGTGGTCCTGGCCTTCTACGTGCCCCTGATCGGGCTGTCCGTGGTGCACAGGTTTGGGAAGGACCTGGCTCCATTGGTCCATATCATCATGGGGAACGTCTACATCCTGGTGCCCGCTGTGCTCAACCCCATCATCTATGGAGTGAGGACCAAGGAGATACAGAGGAGGATCCTGAATTTAATTCATATATACAACGACAGAACTGCCCAGTGACCTGTGCTGGGTGCCGTCTCCTGCATCCTCACACCAGTTCATCGTGTTTTACACTGAGTCCTTGGTGCAGGACTGTCCTCGGTTTGTGTGGCACCTAGCACACGGCAGGAGACTCTGAGGTGCTGCCACAGGCAAAAAGCGAATAGCAATTATAAACACTGGGGTAATACAAGCAAGTTTCGCTGTGAAAAAGAAATAAATTATTTGAGAAAAAAGAGGGAAATATGTGGAAAGCAGGCAGTGAACAATGAGTTCCATCAGGGAGGACAGAAGACAACCTAAGTGCTGCGCTCGGGGGCTCTTGCATCTCATCCATAACTTCTAGGTGTGCCAAAAGAGATGTTTCACCAGAGACACACCTCGCCTTGCATCAGGGCCTTCAGACGACAGCGATACTTGGTGGAGTTTGGTGCCGTCGCTTCCAACTGCCAGTTAACACTGAGAGAACGGGTGTCCCTTTGGTATTCCGGCCTGGTACAGATTCAGTCTCCATGAAACACATCTGGTTATAATCATTTCTGCAAAATTAAAGCACATATTATTTCAAAATAAATACTTTCATTTAAGTGAGTTACAAGTAGTTGCCACCTGGGACTTAAGGGCAATTCTGTCCCCTGCCATTTTTGTCATATTCTGTTTTGTTAGAGCTTAGAAGGTAAAAAAAATAATAAAAATGAAAACAATCTGTACCTGCCTAATGTGATTTGAGAAGTGTGAATGAATTTTTCAGAGGTGTGCTACAGATCTGAACTCTTCTCAGATGGCCGTGGCATTGAGAAATGGCTCCTGCTCGTTCTCCATATGTTTCTCATTTTTTTCCCATTTGTGCTAAGAGAAAAATTAATAAAGAAAAATGAATGAACCATCTTGAAAATGCTGTATTATATTTCCTAGCTATCCATTTCTCAGAAAGACAAACAGAGCCTCAGAGCAGAGAGGCATGATGAATTTCTCCTGGGTATGGATGAAAACTGCGTGGGTTTCTCGCTTTCCATCTTGTTTTCCAAACTTCAGTCACAGAGTGCTGCTTTGCTGGGGAAGAGCGGCAACGTGCCTTCTTCCTCAACGTGTGTCTTTGCCGATGTCTACGACAGCCCCTTCTAGCCGAAATGCCCGTTGCTGAGTCCCCAGGTCTGAGGCCCCTGCAGCAGAAAGAAAACCCCAATCAGACCATGAGGCGTCTGAACCCATGTCTTCTCCGTGAGCAGGGCAAAGAGCCAGAGGTGGGGATGGGCTGACTTAGCTGGGCTTTCTGTGAGGCCCAGCTGGCTCTGGGAAGGTGAGGAAAGAGCCTGGTTCACTTGCCAAAAGGACTGAGAGGGAAGGGGTGGGACAAGGAGAGGGAGGGAGGGGAGGACAGGATGGGAGTGTGGTTTGCACAGCGATGGGGAGAGGACTGGGAGTCACAGGAGCCTGGAGGTGGCAATGGAGGCAACGAGGAGTTGCAAGGGGCTAGAGAAGCTGTTGGAGATCTCATGAAGGATCTCCTGGGGGATCTCCAAGTCTCGTCTCGTCTCGTCTCTTCTCGTCTCTTCTCTTCTCTTCTCTTCTCTTCTCTTCTCTTCTCTTCTCTTCTCTTCTCTTCTCTTCTCTTCTCTTCTCTTCTCTTCTCTTCTCTTCTCTTCTCTTCTCTTCTCTTCTCTCTTCTCTCTTCTCTCTTCTCTCTTCTCTCTTCTCTCTCCAAGTACTCCTGGGTTGGACCTGGGAATCCAGAGTCTTTGCACACTCTGGCATTTCTGCTGTCCACACCTCACTTAGAAGGCCGCCTTGGGGTTTGACACGGTTTCTCAATAATGGCAGGGGGCTTTATTTGCACAACTTGCTTTTGAATTGAAATTGGCATTGCCAAAGATTTGGCACGAAGACGCTATATTGTGTGAACTCCCCAAAATCAGCACAGGGAGGAGCAAAGTGCCCGACAATGCTGAGAGTTATTTAAAAAACGTGCAGAGGGCTCTCAGATCTGCCTCTCATTATTTCACCGTTCTCCGTCTATGTAATGCGGATGATGCTACTGACTTCCCTCTCTGAGCCTGTCCTGGAGTTAAGGATGAAACGTAGCAGAGAAAGGATAGATTGCTGCTGTTTGGAAAACACTTCATAACTTGTGCTGCTGCCGTTTTAATTACAAACCCAGTCCTGTGACTGAATCTTGAACTGCCCCATCACTCTCACGTCTCCTCCAAATAAACGCATTGCAAAAGATACAAAACTGGGCAAAATGCAGCGGTGTCTGTGAGGTCGTCAGCATTCAGGGGGTTAAAACCTGTCTATTTCTCTCTTTCTAATTAAGTAGCGGGGAAAATGCAGAGCTGCCTGCTGAGATTTATGTTTGACACAAACATCTCCTGGCCTCTGCAGGGCAGCATCCCTGGGTGGAAGCCTGCAGGAGGCAGGTGGCTGTTCAGGGTGTGGGCAGCAGCTGGCTGCTCTGCAACAGGGCCTCTTATGCCATGGCTCCGCAGCAGGCGCTGAACAGCCCCCAGTTACAGCGGAGCTCGCAGGCACGCTCCTGTCTCTCCAACATTGCCTTGGCCTGGGAATTGCATTCACCATCCCGGTGTTCTCCATGGAGGAATGAAGTTTTAGATAAAGCAGCACTGATGGAGACAGATGGGAGGAAGGAGGTGGAACGAAGAGAGGAAGATATCGGAATTTCCATTCCTAAGATGTCTACAGCCACATGGGAAAAAAACCCAGGAGATATCCCGCAGAGTCCAGGTGATGCTGAGCTACACGTTTTTGTAAGGTTTCAAGCAGACCCCCAAGATCCCAGCTCCAGCTGGTGACTGGTGGCTGTGCTGGGCTGGGGCGCGGTGGTCCCGGTGTGAAATCTTGCTCTGGGTGCAGCGGGAGCGGAGCTGGCTCAGCTGGCACCGGACCCTCGGGAAGGTGAAGTCCAGCTCCCTTCTGGGAAGATGCTGTTGTCTCCTCGGTCCCTCCCTGCAGTTCTCCATTGGCCTAATCCGTGCTGCAGGGCTTTTCAAGGAATCGTTTTTTCCTGGGTATCAGGGAAAAAAACCGCGAGCGGAGCAGTGTGCAGGGGGCTGAGCGAGCTGTGGTCTTTGCAGTGGGGAGAAAGGACATTGCTGGAGCACTGTGTTTGTAGGGAGGGGGTGTCAAATCCTGTGGCACTGGCTCAGCGTTTTGCTCTGAAATTGAATGTTTTTTGCCTGTGGCAAACACTCATTGTCTCTGTTGACACTGACAAGCAATGTGGTGCAGCAAAAGTCTTCCTTAGAGCTGTAGGGCTGGTGCTAGTGATCTCACATCCCCACATTTCGAGAAGGTTTACTTCAGACCAGCTTTCGTCTGGTCTCCTGGGCTGGACACACTTTCGGCACTGGAGAGTACCAGGTGTGCATCTCAGCCGTTGTCCCCATTCAGTTTGATCCAGGAGGAATCCGGTCTGCCTGCTCCAGACCCCTCCACCAAGGAGGACAGAGCACTTTGAGTGGAAACTGGCAGAGAACTTCCTTCAGAAGTGCTCTCCTACACCAGCTCAAGCCGCTGCCACAGGGCTGGTTCTCCGTGCGGTGAATCTGAGCTTCTGGACTGGACCTCACACCAGTCTCCGTTTGCCAGGACCACATCAGGTCAAGGGTGTTTGCTGATTTTTTACAGGATGCAAGACCCCTCAGCGTATGCAAGAGACAAGAAGGTTTTCATGTCTCTGAACTCTACTGCCCTCTCCCACCCTCCCTGTTTCCTACTCATTGGCATCCCTGGGCTGGAGAAGGAGCAGTTCCAGATTGCCTTCCCCTTCTGCATCATGCATGGTGTTGCCATGCTGGGGAACATCACCCTTCTCCTCGTCATAAAGGCAGAGCCGAGCCTGCATGAGCCCGTGTACCTCTTCCAGGCCATGCTGGCCTTCACTGACCTGGTCCTATCAACATCCACCCTAGCCAAAATGCTCAGCATCTTCTGGCTGGGTTCTGGGGAGATTGGGTTTCTCTCCTGCCTGGCTCAGTTGTTCTTCATCCGTACTTTCTCATCGATGGAGTCGGGCACGCTCATGGCCACGGCCTTGGATCACTACATCGCTATTTGCCACCCGCTGTGGCACTCCAGCATCCTCTCCTTGCAGGTGGTGGTGGCCCTTGGGAGCCTGGTGCTGGTGTCGGGGGTCCTTCTGGTGAGTCCCTTCTGCTTCCTCCTCCACCGGCTGCCCTTCTGTCAGCATCACATCATCTCCCACTCCTACTGTGAGTACATGGCTGTGCTGAAGCTGGCCTGTGGGGACACCAGAGTCAGTGCCACGTATGGCCTCTTTGTGGCTTTTGTTTTGACGGGATCTGATGTGACCCTGATCTCAGTGTCCTACACCTTGATCCTGGGGGTGGTAATGAGGCTGTCATCCACAGAGGCACGTCTTAAGGCCTTCAGTACCTGTCCATCCCACATCTGTATCATCCTTGCCTTTTATGTCCCTGCCCTCTTCATGTTCCTCACCCACTGATTTGGGCAGAGCATCCCTCTCCACATCCACATAATGGTGGCCAGTCTCTACCTGCTGTTGCCCTCTGTGTTAAACCCCATTATTTATGGTGTGAGAACCAAGAAACTCTGGGAGAGTGTGGTCCTTCTCTTCCAGCAGAAGGGACACTGACCAATATGGATGTGCCTCCAACTGTGTTCATAATTTACTGATGGTGCTGGTAAATTTAATGAGAGTTAACGCTGTGACTGATGGTCAGGGAAAAACTCTTCCTCAACACCTGCAGTTTAAGCAGTGCATTCTTGCAGAAATCACTGGATTGTCTCTTCCATTGTCACTGGCTGGGAGGTTTCGTCCACTGTGTGATGAAACTTGGCGTAAAGTTTCCACTGGGAGATGGGGAGTTCACCCCTCCTGGAAGTTAGACTCCTCACTGTTAAAATCTTTCACTATTAAGCAAAAATTTCCTCTCACGATTAAAATATTCTCAGTCTGACTGTAAAACTGAGTATCTCCAAAAGATCTTCCTGCAGCAGCCCTCGTTGGTTGATGCTCCCTGGAAATTCAAGGCCAGGTTGGCCGGGGCTCTGAGCAACCTGATCCGGTTGGAGATGTCCCTGCTCCTTGCAGGGGGGTTGGGCTGGGTGGGCTTTAACGCTCCGTTCCCACCCAAACCATTCCGTGATTCTATGATTACATGAAGAGTGTGATGGGAAGGTGCTCAGATGGCAATGGTGACTGTCCTTGTAGAACGAAACGGGTAGAATTCAATTTTAAGCATTATCCTTTTTTTTTTTTTGTGAAGAAGGCAAAACGTACAATAATCCTAGCTAGCAAATTCCAGAAGTCCTATGTAAATGTAAATCCTTTCAAAAATATCAGAAGTCCTTGCTGATGCAATTATTTGGAGTGACCTGTCAGAGGGAGATCGTTGCTAACAGGATTGCTCTATACTAACAGAAGTCAGCTATCCCAGTAAACAGGCAAACATGGTTGGCAAAAGCACTGCTCCATATCTAAAACAGGTGGGAGGCAGAACGAGGTGAAGGTCAGATGCCCCATACTCAAGTTACGAAACCCAAGCGCATCATGGACCTTTGCTCTATTTTTAGTGCGGACCGAACGGCACTAATGGATGGAGAGGAGATCTCTGACCTGGCCTGGCATTTCTTGGAGCTCTCGCTCTTCCTGAGCAGCCCTGACTATCGTGGCCGCCCACGAGGAGCCCCCGGGCTCAGCTGCCTCTCCGAGAGGTGGGTACCACGGGGGAAGCAGGATGAGGGCCCTGGGAAGAGAACACCCACTTCTGCTGAAGCAAAGCAGATGGGCTGCAGATAAAATGGGAAGTGAACATTTTTTGGCACCATTTTGGTAGAATACTTAAATTTAAACTCAGCTCATCCTTTTCCTTCAGATAAAACAGAAGTAGCATTTCACAGGCCACAGATGAGAGGCAGGGGAAGCCAGAGGAGCAGAGACACAACTGCAGTTCAACGGAGAGCCGGCATCAGAACATTCAGTAAAGCGGGGCTGCACCGTTTCTTGTGGCCTGATGCTCACCTACCACAACTCTGGTGAGGCAGAATCTACATTTTTCTGCAGGCCTTGCAAAAAAAATGAATCATAGAATCATAAAACCTTTAAAGTTGGAAAAGACCTCCAAGCTCATCAAGTCTAATCATCAACCCAACACCACCATGCCCACTAAACCATGTCCAGCAGTGCCACACCTACATGTTCTTTGAGCACCTCCAAGGATGGTGACTCCACCACTGCCCTGGGCAGCCTGTTCCAGTGCCTGATCCCTCTGTCAGTAAAGAAGTGTTTCCTGACCTCCAACCTAAACCTGCCCTGCCACAACTTGAGACCATTTCCTCTCATCCTAATGCATTTTTTTTTTATTTACATTAAGGCCATGGCAGCTGCCCTCATCTCAAATCAATGTCCATCTGTCCCACGACAATGTCTCCTCCAGTAGCCATGGGAGAGATTTTCTGAGAGATGACTTTTTAAAGTAAGAAACGACAACGTGAGATCATTATTGATCAAACACCAAGGTGACCGATTAGCTTATAAGCTCCTTGTGACCTGTGAAATCTGTGTGCACAAGCCATCACCATCACATAATATCAGACACTCAGCACCAACGGCTTAGCTCCCTACTCTCAGATTCCCTTCTCTGTAAATAAAAAAAGCTGGCTGTGACATCCGGATCGTCGCGCAGTGTGGGTGGGGTGGCTGCGGGGCGGGAAGGGGTTGGCGGTGCCCTCCAGTCAATGCTAACACCGCTTGTGAGCTGCCTGGAGAAAGCGGTGGGAAAGCTGCGGCCTGTACCCAGAACAGGGACACAAGCACGCTTTCACGGGGGGGGGTGTGCAGTTTGGGGTGGTGCTTTGGAATCCAGTGGCAACAAACAGCCCCGTTGCTGAAAAAGGTCCTGCTTTGTCTTCACATGTTTCCAGTTCTATTTATAGGATTTACAGGAACTGTAGGATTTATAGTTCCACTCGACAGTAACTTCCCACTCGACAGTGGAATTCACTGTTAGCAGTATGTTTGCATCATGTCCTTTAAGACAGTGAATCAACCAAAAAAAAAAAAAAGAAGCAGAAGTCCTCAGCAAGCCTGGGAGTCCTGGGGGATTTGTGGGGCGGTGATGTAAACATGAGTTCACCAGCAGCCTGGAGGGAAGATGCTCAGGCAGCTCATATCTGGGTATTTTTAAGGCAAAATTATCTGCTTTATCCAGGCTGCTTTTCACACGGCAGCTGTTCGATCATTTCAGATAACTCTGTCAGTGTCACTGCAGCGTTAGCGTTAAAGTGATTATTAGTCTTAATGGGAGGACGTGCATGAAATGAAGGGTTTGTCACCCCCATGCCCTTTCCTTGTCTATGAGGGCTGCAAGGATCGTTTTTGTGACCGAGGTGGACATCGGCGTGAGATGAACTGCCTTCCGGCAGCGCCTGGTCCCCCCAGTGATTGGCGGCGTCCAGGCAACCGTCTGAGATGCTGACACCTGCGCAGCAGGTACCCGCAACCGGGCGAGGGGGCCATGACCTGCAAGGAAGGACGATCCTTGCCTGTGTTACAGCTTGGCTGAGTCTGCAAGAGCGTTACTTGTGTTTACCCATACACTTGGTGACTTTATTCTTTATCACAGCCTCTTCTGTGCCACCAGCGATGGAAACCAAGCCCTCCAGGACCGGTAGGTCTCAGGAAGCCCACGGAGCCCCTTTTGCAGGTGACGTTGAAGGGATGGTCCACCCTGCAGCACCGTGACCGTTTGCCATAGAGTGATGCACCCTGCCCAGCAGCTCCGCAGCTTCATGTCTGAGCTCCTTCCAGACTCCCAGGTGAATGACACTTGGTCCGGGGAGCCAGTGATATTTCGTTGATGTAACCTCTCCTTCATGTTACTGCAATCTGATAAAGATCCTCTAACCCATTTGCTATAAAGACAGTGTTGAGTATTGAAATTCAATGCAAAGAGTTCACTGAGCTTCTCTGCTATGACCTTATCAGCCCCAAATAAGCTTCTCACCCTTGGTCACCAAGTGGTCCGCCTGTTTCCCAGCTGGATTCCTGCTTTTGATGCATTTAAAGAGCATCCTGCTGACAGAGCATCCTTCACAAGGTGCTTTTCCGATTAATTTTTCTCTCTCAATCTCCTGCTCGTGTTTGACCTGTCACTTTTTATGGGCATTTCATGTCGGCAAGCTTCCCACTTCTCAATGACTCCTGGGCTGCTGGCCATGGCCTGGCCAGGCCAGTCTTTGACACAGGAGCCTGAGGTGGCCTTTGCGAATGGGCTTGTTCTTCATGCTGTAGATGATGGGATTTAACACAGGCAGGACAAAAAGGTAGATGCTGGCCATCAGCACGGGGCTGAAGGGTGCAGCATTCTTCCCGTAGCGGTGTATAATGGACAGGCTGACCATGGGGATATAGAAGATGAGGACAGCGCAGAAGTGAGAGACGCAAGTGTTGAGGGCTTTGGCCTGCTCGTCTCTGGAGGTGATGGCCAGCACGGCCTTAATGATCATGGCGTAGGACAAGGTGATGAGCACGGAGTCCAGGATCACGAACAGCACCAGGGTTAGGTCGTACAGGCTGTTCAGGGTGGAGTCTGTGCACACCAGCCGTATCACGTCCTGGTGCAGGCAGTAGGAGTGGGACAGCATGCGGGACCCGCAGAACGGCAGTCACAGAGCAGGCAGACAAGCGGGAGCAGCGGCAGAGAGCGGCAGACCATCCCCAGCCCCATCTTTGCAACCCTGGCACTGGTGAGGATGGAGGAGTACCTCAGTGGGTAGCAGATGGCCACGTAGCGATCAAAGGCCATGGCCAGAAGCACCGAGGACTCCATGAAGGAGAAGGCATGGATGCAGAACATCTGGCTGAGGCAGACCGGGAAGCTGATCTCCCTGGTGCCAAACCAAAAGACGTGCAGCACCGTGGGCAGGGTGGACAGACTCAGACCCAGGTCCATGGTGGCCAACATCGAAAGGAAGTAGTACATGGGCTGGTGGAGCCTTCAATCCACCCTGACGACGAGCAGGATGGAGCCATTTCCCAGCATCGCCGTGAGGTACAGCAGACAGCAAGGCACAAAAAGCCAGTGGTGGAAACAAGCCACCCCGGGAATGCCGGTCAGCAGGAAAGCCAGGGCACAGCTGTGGTTCCCTGGGGACATGCTGGCCCCAAGCTGGCGCCCTGCCTGGGTTAAAGGCCGCTTTTTCACAAGCAATTCAAAGGTAACGCAGGATGGGATTTCACAGGGCAACGAAAAGCAGCAGTCTGGTGTCTCAGCGTGAAGATCTTACTTCTTTCCTCCTCCTTGAGGACATGCCAGGGCAGAGATGAGCCCTTTGCCGTGCCAGGTCTGTCCTTCTTCCCACTTTACTCTCCCCAGACTCCTCACCTGTAAAGTCGATGGAAACATCATTTCTTGCACCGGGGCTACATCCCTCCCAGGACACTGCTGCCGCCTCTTCTCTCGGTCGCGGTGACAACATCCCCGTCCTGCCCGCACTCCCACGCTGCTCCTCCAGCTGTTGTCCGCCCTCCCTCGCCTGCCCAGCCAGCTCCCTCAGCTGCCCTGCTGATTTTCAGATTTTTGTCTCTCTTCGCGTGGGATGCCCTGTCCAGAGCTCTGCAAACCATCCCCACTGCCCCCCACCCCGCTGCTGGGTGGACCCTGGCAGATACGGTCCTGCTTGTCCTCCTGTCCTCCACCTGCACCCTTTGCCATAGCTTAACCTACCCGTCAGCAGAAGGAAAGGGGAAAATCCTGCAGTTTTCTCCCTGTTTTGGGCCTGTGCAGTGCCCGGCGCCGGGGGGCTGTGCTGCTGGACAGGAGACCCCAGGAGCTACAGAAACAGCAGCAGTTACCGACATCTATCTGCCCCCCACTCTGACCCCCGAGGGGACACAGTCACTCCAGCAAATGTAAATTTTGGTAGGGCATTGGCAAATTCAGAGCGTTATCGTTCCCTTTCGCTTCAGAGATAAGTTACCATTCTCGTTGCTGCCATCACTGTAGTTCCAACCGACAGCCACGGAGCTATTGGAAGTGCCAGGGATTTCGGTTTCTGCGTGTGTCAGCAATATGCACAGCACCTGTAATTCCTAGCAGGAATGTTGTTATTACAGGGTAAACTAAGCAATGTGTACACAAACCCAGCTCTCATTTTTTTGACAGAACTGTCAACCGAGGGCTTCCAGTCCACAGCTCGCAGATACGTCAGGGAATTAATTGCTGCGTGAAATACAAATCACTAAAGAAAAGCTGTGCCTGAAGGGCGTGAGCTTGGAATACAGGGATGGTACCTTTCGTGGTTGCAGGTAAAAAACAAGAAGTTATAAAACCCTCACCTATATGAATTATTTGCCTGGCTTATCTGCTGCTCTTTTCTGGGGCCACAGTGCCCGATGTGGAAGAAGTTAAACTTTTCCAGCCCTCAGCACTCAAGGAATTCACGCTCCATCTGCCTGTGTAAACGGGGAACGGGCATTGTTTAATTGGAGAGCATGTGGCTAAACTCATTAGCGTGCCATGAAAAATGGAATTAGTCTGTTTCCAACTGCCCCACTTCTCAGACGAAGCTCCAGACATCTGTGCCTCCACTCTTTACTTAGCCAGCTAAATAATTAGCTTGATAAGTTAAATTAGTAGACAGCTTTCCAGAGTGCTCTAATTATCTTCAACATGAAAATACAGATTTAAGTATCTGAATCTGGTTGTGCAGCCTTGAACATGCACCTCATCATCTGTAAATGTGCTTTGGATGCCCTGCAGAAATAAAAATATTGCTTTGTTTGTTCTGTGCATCATGGATGGTTCTGGGCTGGGTAAATATTCATTAAATTGGGGAAAGTCCCGTCCTCCACCCATGGTGCTGCCCCAGAAGCTGGGCATCCTGCCCCCACCTCCGCAGCATTGTTCACCTTGATTGCCCAACATGAGGCTGAGGAAGGGACATTCCTCGCCTGCTCCTCCCATCCTCCTTTTGTTTGTGTCCGAGTGGAGATCTGTGAGCAATGCACCTGCACGCAGGGAGAGGATGGATTTCCACAGCCCAGCCGGGTGCTGTGCTGAGGAGGAGGAGCGGGCGCGCCGGCTCCAGTGGATGTCAGCTTCTATCCAGAAAGATGAGCAGGGAGCCTGCAGACAGAGCGCAATCCTTGCTCGGTCGTGCTTCATAGCACCGTCTGTCAGGCTGCCAGTCAGCCAGGACCAGAGGAACTGGTTTGCCATCTCCGAGTGTGCCCAGCACCAGCCGCTTCAGAGACAGGAGCAAAACATCATCCTCTTAGCAGATGGAGTGTAATCTGTTTTGTGAAAGATCTCATGAAGAAACACAGTTCTTGAACTTGACTTTGCAACTTTAATTCCTGTCTGAAATACGCTGTCAAAACACTGGATGTTCCTCTCTACAGAAATATCCACTCCCTCCTCCAAACATCAGCAGTTGCATCCCTGTGGAGCCCCTGTGTTGCAGCAGGAGGCACCCAGGCTGCAGAAAACACCAAGAGGAGACAGCACGGCGGGGAATCGATAGGGACAGAGGATGAAGATGCACATGGGTAGAGGGACAGATAGATCTGCAGCCAAGGGTCGCGCTGGCCATAGCTGGGTGGCGAGGTGATGGGCTTGGAGGGCGTACGCGTACGCCCTTGGCTGCAGGTTTGGGCTGGAATGGAGGTAATTTTCTTCACAATATCTCATATGGTGCTGTTTTGGATTTCTGACCAAAACAGCATTGAGAAAACACTGATGGTTTGTTTATTTCCGAGAGGCACTTGCACAGCACAAAGGTCTCTTCTGTTTCTCATCCTGCCCCACCAGCAAGTAGGCTGGGGGTGCACAAGGGCTTGGGAGGGGACACAGCCAGGACCCCAACTGACCAAAGGGATATTCCACACCATATGACATCGTGCTGAGCAATAAAAACTGGGATAAGGAGGAAGGGGGTGTGTTTGCTGAAGATCCATGGGGTTAAACCACAACAGAGAGAGGCTGATGGATGGATGGGGAGTGCAAAACAGCTGCAGGAACACACAGGGATAGATAAGCAAGCAGGTGTGAACCAAAGTCACTCTTCATCACAAAATCTACATGGAAAACAACCCAGTCAGAATTAAAACATCAGTGATGAGGCAAGACTGACATGGAAGTGCCTGGACCCTTCAGATGCCCTTACCTCTGTTCAGCTGAGGTGCTCAGCAAAGGACACAGAAACCCACTCCCCCCTGGGTGTTTCACATGCAGGGGAAACTCTCTGGTTTTATAATGCCTGTGTGGAATCTCAGCAGCAACGACAGTCACCTGGGACCTGCTGCAGGGGCTGAGGCCGTGAGATGCAAACCAGCTGCAGCATCCTGGGAGGCGATGGTGCTCCCGTCCCTACCGTCAGCTGCTTCACGCGGGCAGCAGCACAAGGGTGAGCACTGCAAGAGCAAACACAAGGATCATAAATGTTTAGGAAATGCTGGTTAGAGCTGCAATGAAAAAAAAAAATATAGTTTTCTCTAGGTTTTTCATCCCTTTAAAATAGAACCATGAATTTTTAAAATGCTCAACACTGAATAAAGTAAATTATTTGCTGCGAGTGTAGGTGCTGGCTCCAAGGTGAAACTGCTGCTCTGCGCTTGCCAACTAGGTCTGAAGGTAACTCAGTGATGCAACTCCCTGGAAACACTGCTCAGACTTCAGCACTGAATTTTGGGTAGAATCGAGTGCGTATAGAAAAATATACACACTGCTGCCAAGACTTTTAGTGGAAAACTCGCTCTTCTTTCTCTGTGCGGTGGAGAAGATGTAAGCTCTTCCATGGCAAAACCGGGGAGAGAGGATGGGGAAAGGGATGGAGAGAGGGAGCCGCAGTGCCCCCAAGCTCAGCGTGTAGCAGCATGGGTGGAGGTTGAGCCTACTTTTTGGCCATGCAAAAGCATTTTTACGTACATGTTGTTTTTCAGCCATCAGCAGTGGAATCCCAATAAACCCTTTAACGATACCGACATTGTATTTTCCCCATGTTATGGATAGGGCAATGAAAACAAAGAGGCAGAACAGAAAAAGCTAAGGCCAGGGCTAGTGTTTATGGAGGGTTTCGCTGGAACATTGTCCCAGGGTGCCAATGGAAGATGATCCAGCGGTGATTCAGCCACAGACCGTGCCTGACACCATCAGCGTTTCAGCTGCCTGCATCTCAGCCCGTGTACCTAAGCTCATTGTCTGGGCTTATCAAGACATTGCCTTGCATTTCTTTCCCACTTAAAAGGGTTCCTTCTCTCTAGTGTTGTCAAAGACCAAAAATTTCATGTATATAAAATAAAAATTATTAATAAAGCAGACAGAGCCTTCCCAAAAAAAAAACCTGTCCCAAAACGCAGCACTCCCCTTCATGGAAGGAGCTTCTTCCCTGGAAGAAGTTGTGGGACAGAGAGAGGGCAAAGCAGGAGCAAAGGTGTGACAGTGTGGCTTTACCTAAATCACGTTAACTACCATGGGATTTGTTACTGCATAGTGGATGTGTGGGTCTCTAGTGCAGGAATTCTTCATTTCTGTGGGGTGGGGCAAGGGGACCGGTCTGCACAGCAGTGGTCACTTAACCTGGACAAAGACAGATTGAGGGAGACGTGATAAAAGGTCACCAACAAAAACAAACAATCAAAAGAATAATTTGGTTTCTGAAAAATACAGAAGAATACAAAACAATAATTTTGGTTTTCTGCCACTTTGTGCCAGATAGTGAGAACTCCTGCACTGCTGGCCAGACAAGTCTCTGGGATACGAAAGAGAAACTCCTCGCCGTTTCAGAAACGTTATCCCTGCCACTTCTGGTTTGGGATGGAAAATGGGCACGTGTCTGGTTCTCTTGTTGAAGAGAATTTGGGCTGGAAGGGCACTCAGCAGAGGTGGGAGGAGGTAAGGGAACAGAAAAACGGAAGATGAGGCAGATCAGCTATGATAAGTCTCTCTGGGGTTTCAAACCTTGATTTCCCCAAAGTTACCAAGGAGAGTGGATCAAAAATCTCATAATATCCAAGTGATATTTCTTGAGGGTTTTTTTCAGCAGCACTGCAGTTGTCATGACATCAGATTTTGCTAGTGATACAGGAAAAAAACTGCGGTCCTGTTCCCAGCCAGCCCTCGCACAGCGTGGCTCGCGGAAAACAGCCAGGAGAGCTGGCCCCATCCCTCCGGTCTCACCCTACAGACCAAGCCCTGCCCTACGGCTGGGCAAGCTGAAAAGAATCCCCCTCGTTTCACAGGCAGACAGGTTTTCTGTCCAAATTTCTCAGTAATGTAACACGCAGTGCAAAAAACTACCAGAGAGGGCTGCTGCGGGAGCACAGAGCGCTTTGGCAGCTCTGGTATTTCCATAGCATTTCTTGGAGAAAACAACGTCCTTATTTACTTCTCAAAAACGATAAAGCATCTTTCTCGAAATCAGAACAAGTGCATTACCGTTCATCCTCGTTTCAAGTCGTGTGAGAAAACACAACACGCATATCTCACGGATGGCTGAATTTTGTGATGATTGTGTTGTACTCCAGTCCCACCGGCTGCAAGGCCTGTCTTCCGAAATGCTCTATTATGCTGATGCTCCTGACAGAGGATTCCCCCCAGAGGCGTAAAATCGAGCCTTACGCTATGTGTAACCCGGCAGGGGCAGCACAGAGCCGGCCAGAATATTTTTGGTTTATGTTGAGAAGCGGAGAGATCGGGGCGGGGTTTCTGCTCCTGTTATTTTGGTAAATGTGGGGATTGGGACAAACAAAGATAATTATACCTGATAGTCCTCTGGGTAGCCTGCCCCTTAGACTGACATTAAACTTCTAATAAAATTTCCTTAAAGGGCTCTGGGGTTTGATTAATTCACTATATTTTTAAGCAGGAGATTTTAAGGTTCCTTGTTCAGGCAATATGCCACAGCAGTTAGCAAGAGGGTTTCACTGTAGAGAAAACACGAACGCTTCTCTCGTAAACACCGAACACACCACTGCATTTTTCATTGCACAGCCTCCAGTAATTGTCCTGGCACAGATATTCAACTAATTATTTTTCTTCACACCTGTAAAAACTGTAAACAATGTCTATTACGAGATAAATAAAAAATTTTATGTTCCTTCCCAGCATTTGCAAACCCATTTTCATGGTGGGGCAGGCTCCGGCAGGAGAGGTGATGTCTCCCCGTGGCCACGGAAGAGCAGGTAACGCAACCAGAGATCACAACACTTTTCTGATTTACATAATTTAACACTACTCCCTAATGCCTTTTCCTACTGATTTTCTCAAGAAGCAAGCCTCCTCTCATGAAATCAGTTATTAGTCTGTGCTATTGCCATGGAAATTCCCTTCCCTTCTCTCCAAAGCGACACGGTGTGCCCATTCATCAAAGGTCTGCAGTGCTGCCCCAGGTTTGAGAGAAGCTGCCGCGACAGAGGAGAGCAATCCATCAACCTGCTGGCGTGAGCTTCCCGTCGTTTCAGGGCTGCGTGATGCAATGCATAGGGATTCAGGGGTTTTCTGTCGTTTCTAAACTAGACCTGGCTCCAATCTGGGCTGCGCAGATTGCAATTCCCAAGTTAGGGGACACCAAGAGCACCTCATGGCACCAGCCTCATGGTCACAGCCTTTCTGTTAACCACGTTCCCTGGATGCGAAGGACATCTTACCCCAGATCGTTCTATTCGTGTTGCTACGAGCATTGGAAATTGTGTTATTCTGTATGCCAGAAAAGCAGAACAAAGCCTCCACCAGCTGTGCATCATGTCCTCTCCGTGCCATCCCCACTGACCTTGGGCCGTGTCTCTCCATCACGCTGGGGTGCTGCGGTCCTTGCTCTCGGCGATTACCCCCATGTGTCTCGGCTCTTCCCTACCGGCTCCCTCGCCTTCCTGGAGTCAGCGATGCTTTTTTGCTGTGCTCCTTGACAGGCTGACGGCTCTCTGGTCCCCCATGGAGCTGTACAGCCATGCCCACAGGCATGAGGGCATCCAAACTAGGACTGACACATGCACAAAGGAGCATTGTCCTGATCACACCCCCGTCCTCCATCTCCTCTGGCTGCCTGGTGACCAGGGAGCACCTTGTCCCATCCCTTTTGCCTCCATCCCACGGTGAGCTGGCTGCCCTCCAGAGAGATGGTGTTCAACAACATCTAAGCCCTGGACCTCACTTTCTTCACCGTGGCTTCAGATGTCCTCTTCATTTTGTTGTCCTCCGCTGTGGTCCTCATGACACCTCTCAGCATTCCCTCCAAGGACAAGGGCCTCAAGGTTGTGCAGTCTTGGTCTTCTTCTTTCCAGAACTTGGCTAGCCTGTCCTGCACAGATTTGGGAAAGAGGCACACCCATCTTCCACGCTGCGGTGAAGAACATCTACATCCTCCTCCTCTCCTTCTCCAATCCTGTCTTTTACAGCATCCAAACAAAGCAGCTTTATAAAAGAAGCTTTATAAAAGAACCATAGAATTATAGAATCTTTGAGATTGGAAAAGATCTCCAAGATCACCAAGTCCAACCATCAACCTAATACCACCGTTGTTTCTTTATGGACCCCTTCAAAAGAACCCATAGTTTGCATGCCTTGCAAACTCAGAGTGCAGAACCATGGGATAATTTAGGTGGGAAGGGCACTCCAAGGGTCTCCCATCTGATGCCCTGCTCGAAGCAAGGTCAGCACACGGGCTGCACAGCATTTCCAGGAGCTGCACTATTCCCTGTACAAAAACCTGCAGATTTTGGCGCACAGGAGAAGCCTGCTGAACCCAGGTGAGACGAGGGCATGTTTTGAAAGGTTATGACCCAAAACAACTGTCTCCTCCCTGCTAACTCCAGAAACTTCTCTGACAGCCAGGACTGTGCTGCGCCAGATGCTGTGAACAGCACTGGTGGTCTCCAGTCTTGGTTTAAGACAAGATTTATGACAAACGCCATCCTGACCATTTCTGTGTTTTTTCCAGGTTTGTATAACAAAAAAAAATGAACTTGTCACCTGCCCCCCAATGAGCGAATAAGCAAGCCTGCACCACGAAGGTCACGTAGATGGGAGAAGGAGGACCAGGCACAGCAAAGCCCAAATACCGGTAAGCGTGGTGGGGTTTGTTCGCCAGGTGACATGGGGAACTGAATGCCCTCAGACCGGGGAGAGGGAGTCTTTGGGGCTGTGGGTGCCTGGGGACCAGGGTCTGCTGTGTGCATCAGCATGATAAATCCCCCTCGGGGAAGCAATATCTCGTCTCAGGCCAGCTGATACAGCTAGAAGAAGCGAACATTTCCTGAACATCCCAGTCAGAGTTCAAGGGCTTTCTCCTGTATCAGTCGCTCTCAAAGGAGATCGTGCATCTCCCCGAGTGCAGCAACGGCTCGGCGGGGAGCTCTGTGCTGCGGGTAGTGCTGGCTTCACCTTATTTAACGTGGAGCTGGGGGAACAGACGTGGAGTCTTTGCAACCCCTCGTTTTTCCTTTGGCCCTCTCCAAGACACTCACGGGTGTCGGGACCCTCTGCGTGGGTTTTCTCGTCACAGACGCCAGTGCGTGCACTGGCGGGGAGCGCACGTGAGAGAGCACTGCGGAGTCACGGAGACTCTGCCTGCGACAACTCCGCAGACAAGAAATGCACCCGCACGGGGATGGCACTACATACGACAGCACAAACACCCCCCCCACCACCCCATCCAAGCACAGAGACAGAGACACTGCAGAATCGTGCCGGGAGGCATTTATTTGGCGATGGTACCCAAAGCGCATCTCCTCGTGCTCAGGAGTGCTTGTGGCGGAGCTGGGACCCGTCCTGGCACGGCTGGTGCCGGGATGCTCAGTGGTACTTGCGGGCCAGAGCGTGAGCCACGACGCCCACCAGCTTCTGCCAGGCAAACTGGCAGGCGGGGGTGAAATCCCTGGCGAAGTGGGCGGCCAGGACGATGATCAGGATGTCCCCAAGGAGCTGGAGGAGAAAGAGGAAAACAGACAGGGTTAGCGCTGCGGGAACTGTCGTGCCGCAGCAGACCACAGAGCTGGGGCTGAGCTGTCGGACCCACGGCCTCGCAGAGAAGGCTCTGCACTATTGCTGCACACAGTTCCGCCCATCCCACCCTCTCCTGCCATGTCCTTAGCTCTGAACAGCTGCTGCTTTTACGCAAGCTCTCTGCCTGCCTGGTTTTCCTGCCGCAGGCTTCCCTCCGGTCCCTCTCCTCCCCGTCCCCCTCCAGACACCACCCTGCAACCCACAGGCTTCCCTTCCTTTTTCCTGACTTCTCCCTGAGGCCGAATTCCCCTCCTGGAAAGGCTCTCGCACTCCGCACTCTCCTCTTCCTCCCCAGCCTCCCTTCCTCATCGGAGCGGCCCTCGGGCTGCCGGGCCAGTTACGGGGACTGGCTCACTCCCCATCCCTGACTGCTACAGCCAAACGCTCAGTCTTTCCACAGAAAGCTCTGCATTTGGGGGAAAACAAGATTTGCCTCATTCTTAAAAAAAAAAAAAAAAAGATGAAAGAAAGAATCTTGAAACTATTTCCCCCCATTTTTGGGATGCTAAAGCAATTTGGACTGAGACTCATCCTGCAAAACGATGGGTTTTTTTTTTCCTTTCTCTTTAGATGTAAATGAGGAAAACGATCCATTTTTATTTAAAAGTGTTGGAGGAGGAGGGAGTGACCATCCGGACAGGCAGCCTGTGCTGGACGAGGCAGAAGCCTGCTCTGTGGTTTTCGAGCACACTGGCTGCTTATCTTGCCACAGGACCTATGATTTCCTCGGATGCTCTGCTCAGCTTCCCTCTGCCTCTGGCTCCTCCAGCCCGTGCTGCACCCTCTCCTGGCTTTGCTTTGTTTGTCCCCAAACAGATTTCCTCCAGGTAGCAATCTCCCAACACCTTCTCCTCCCCATCGCTGCACTGGTACTAAAAATGGGGCTTTTTAGTGTGAAAGTCACCCCCGCTCTTGCAAACTGTCCTGCACAAGCTATGGTCTCGCTTGGGTGCTACACAGGGACCCTGCCTCCACCAGCCAAAGAAAGTAGCCCTCGGCAGCGTTGTTGGAAGCAATACCCTCAGATTCGGAGCAATCTGTGACTGTGACTTTCCCCACACGACACAGGGAAGGGGCTGGGACCGCAAACACAGCTCACCCTGAAGTTCTCAGGGTCCACGTGCAGCTTGTCACAGTGCAGCTCGGACAGCTTGGAGTAGGTGGCCTTAATGTTGTCCAGGTTCTTGATGGCTTCCCCAAAGGAGGTGAGCACTTTCTTGCCGTGCGCGCGGACCTTGGGGTTGCCAATGATGGCGGTGGGGCTGGAGAGGTTCCCGAAGGAAGAGAAGAACCTCTGGGTCCAGGGGTAGACGATCAGCAGCCTGAGGAGAGATGGAGGGACACAAGCAGACACGTTAACGCTCCCGTGATCGGGGTGGTTTCCCTACCCAAGGTGCCTGGGAGCAGATGCCCGGGAGCTGGACCTACCTGGCCAGGGCCTCGGCACCGCATTCCTCCACGTTGACCTTGCTCCAGAGGCTGGTGATGAGCTGCTTCTCCTCGGCTGACCAGTGCACCATGGTGGCAGGCGGCTTTTGCTCGGAGCTGCGGGAGGACACAGACCCTGTAGCTGAGCTGCGGACCCCTCGGGGGCTTTTATCCGCTGCGGGCAGCTCCTCCCCACCGCACGCTGGGGGGTCATTGGCTGGGGCTGGCGTGGGGGTCCCCACCACCGGCGAGCAGAAGGGGATGGCCAGGGTGTGGCACTCTGAGAAGGGGCCTCTGGTTATCCTGAGCTCAAGAGCTTTATCCCTTCCCATCCACGTGGGCAGTTCTTCGTCTCACCTACCAGATGTGGGCCCCTTTGCCGAGAAAGGGCTGCACGAGCCACGGCGTGATAGTCCATGGCTCATGTGAGCAGGGGGCTCAGCGGGGCACGAGCCTTGGCTCTCCCAGCTGCTGGACCCCGCTTCTGTCAGCAAAATGATGAATGCCCCTGACAAAACCTGGAGGAACCTGGAGGGGTTTGCCGCCAGCGATCCATGCGGATACCCAGGCTGCAGGAGGACTCCAGGCTCTTGTAGCACCGGGAGCTGTGGGCAACGCTGGGGCTGTTCAGAGGATGCTCAGGCTTTGCAGCTGAAACCCGCATGAACTCCGTTGTCCTCCTCCTGTCACAGAACCTGAGCTGCTTGGTTTAATTTTCCCTTTTGGAGCAGGAGCAAACTCACCCAAACGTTCTCCCCTCAGATGCAAAAGGACCAGCCAGATGCAAGTATCAAACAGGAGCTCCCTTTTCATCCCAATTCTGCTCTCACCCACATCCGTAAGGGGCAGGTGGAACGGGCTTTGAACACGTGAGGGGTGTGCCCCCTCCCCAAAAGCAATGCCCCTGCACAAGGAGGGGCTCCCCTGCTTTATTTTCCAAATAAAACCCCAGGAAACACAGCCTGGTGAAAGCCCAGGGCTCTGAGCCTGATCCCAAGGTGCCTGGGGCAATCCGCTGTCCTTCCATTGTTTCCCCGTAGGATTTGGATTGGGCTGGGTCGTGTCGGAGCAGTGACGGGGAAGAGGTGGGGCGTTTGCAGGGCCAGGTTGCAGCAGGGCTGAAGGGATGGATAAACTTTATTAGAGCTGCCTACAGCGGCCTTTTCTCAGAGAATTCAGTGCACGCGTGCTGCTGCGCTGGAGCACAATGATAAATCATGTCGAGCCTGGCCGGGTGCACGCACGTGAGAGAGCTCACGATGGCAAAACGCTGCCGCCGGCGCCCACCCTCCCGCACCCCTTACCAGCCCCTCCAGGACCCCCAGTGCCGCCAGCGGCAGGAACGGCGGGGTCGGGAAGAGCCCAGCCCTCCTCTGCTGCGCTGACCTGTGGGGTCTGCGCTCTGCTCGGCTCATTTCCACCCCAGACGCTTTGCTTGCAGGAGGAGACCTGAATTATTGTTCAAATAATTCTTCAATTTCTGCCTGAAGTCTATGAACAACCATGCTCCTATGAAATTCTACGAATATCTATCATAGAATCGTTAAGGTTGGAAAAGACCTCCAAGGTCATCAAGTCCAACCGTAGAATGAAACCTGTGAAAAATCATGTGAGAACCTGGGTTTTTTGTGACTCTGGACACCTGACCAGGACTGCCCGCTGTTCCTGCCCGGGCAGGGAGGACAGCACTTTGGGACTTACCAGGAATCACCTGCTCACTTTCCCGGCCTCTGCCTTGACACCAGAAATGCCTCTTCCTCCGAGAAACGTGTGTGAGGAGGGGGATTTGTGGGTCACAGGGGGCTTTTAGCGACCTCCAGCGGGTCAGGGGCGGAGAGCGGGATGTTCGTGAACACGGATGGAGCAGGGACGGGATGCAGGGCAGACGGTGTTGGAGATGCTGGGATATACAGCCGTGCCCTCTCTTTTATTTCCCTTTAAAAAGTCAGCACATCCTTCCAGCTAACCGCTGCTTTTCCTACGCCACGCTCAGCTCGGACGGCACTTCCCACGCCGACACTCAAACTGCTTCATGCACGCAGAGCATCGATTGATGCTCACATCCAGAAAATTATCAACAGTCACCACTGTCAGCAGGATCGCCAACCCCCCCTCCCCAAAATCGCAGAAGGGGCGGTGTGGGGTGAGAAAGCAGCACATAAACAAAGTCTGGGCAGGTCGTGATAGCAAAATGTTTATCTCAAACTTGCCCCCGCCCAGCTGGCTGCCTGGCCAGGATGAGTCAGCTAATTTCTCGTAGGCTTTATGCCAGGAATGAGCCAGGGTGGATTAAATTCTGCACTTTGTTTATCCTCCCTAAAAAAATATGGACCCTCCGAGTTCCCCTCGCCTGCAAGAAAACACACAGGTTTCATGGTAAAACACAGCCCCGCTCCTCGGCGCCAGCTTCCCAGCACACGGCCAGAGATGGCAGGGCTGTGTATGCCGTCAGTGGGACTTACAGACACAAATCCCACCCAGACCCCCCCCAAAAAACAAGCAGAGCAAAGGGAGATGGTATTTTCTGGGAGCAAAACACCCACCCTGCTGGAGCTTACACCCCTGGTCCTCATCCCCCCCTTACGCCCCCAGCCCTCCAGCCTCTCAGGGACACACGGACTCGGTGGAAACTTCACAGGATGAGTTTTATTTGGCTGTCACAAGCTGTCAGCTCCAGGGCAGCGCGTCAGTCGGTGCAGGACACGCGGCTGGAGGATGCTGCCGGGGCTTTCCCGCTGGCGCTTAGTGGTACTTGCGGGCCAGGGCGTGGGCCACCACGCGGACCAGCTTTTGCCAGGCAGCCTGGCATTCGGGAGTGAAATCCTTGGTGAAGTGGGCGGCCAGGACGATGATCAGGATGTCACCCAGGAGCTGCGGGGGGGACACAAGAGCACCCTCAGGTTAGCAACGCCCAGCAGCCCGCACATCCTCACGCAAACACTCGCATCAGACCCCGGGAAGCATTGGGGAAACCTCTGAGCATTTCGTAGGCTCAGAAACGTCCCTGGAGTCCTTTTTAAAACGCGTCCTAAACTTGTTCTCTGCTCTTACTCTACTCTAGATTCTGCTGCTGCTATGGGAAGAGGGATCAAAAAATCTAGAGAAATTTTGTTGATTAAATTTTCCAGCTCCTTTTGGGACTTTCTCCTGAGCAGAGCAGGCAGCTGAGCATCTGCCACGCAGAGGGGAGCTGGCGCTCGGCACTGCGCAGCGCCCTGGAAGGAGCAGTGACGAGGTGACATCCCCGGTGACAAATGTTGAGGTTACATCCCCACTAGGAAACTCCGAGCTCCAGAGATGTGCGAGCCAAAGTTTTCTCTCCCTCTAGGTCCCATTCCTCTGCTTTCGGTATCCGGCCGCCGTCTCTCGCTCACCACTCATCGCTCCTCTCTCCTCCGTGCCAGGCTTTGCTCCTGCCCCTTCGCTTCCCCCTTGGCACAAACCTCTTCCTGCTCAACAACTGCTTTCGCTTCACTCTCCCCCTCCCTTTCCGCACTGAAACCACCTCCTCGCTTCCTTCCCGTGCGCCCTTGCTCGCACCCTCCGTAACCATCACCGCTCTGCCCCCTCGGTGCTGCAGCCTGGTCCCTTCCCCCTCCTGCGCCTCCCCCTCACCCCAACCACCAGCGCCTCTTCCTCCTGCACTGGTGTGACTCCGGTAAAGCCCTCACGTGGCAGGGATGGGGTTAGGGGAGAAACCGCCCACAGAGACTTGATGGGGAGGACGGGTCGCCTGGTCAGGAGCATCGCTCACCCTGAAGTTCTCGGGGTCCACGTGCAGCTTGTCGCAGTGCAGCTCGGACAGCTGGGCGAAGGTGTTCTTGATGTTGTCGAGGTTCTTGACGGCATCCCCGAAGGAGGTGAGCACTTTCTTGCCATGGGCGCGGACCATGGGGTTGCCAAGGATGGCGGTGGGGCTGGAGAGGTTCCCAAAGGAAGCAAAGAACCTCTGGGTCCAGGGGTAGACGATCAGCAGCCTGGGGAGAGATGGAGGGACACAAGCAGACATGTTAACGCTCCCGTGATTGGAGTGGTTTCTCTACCCAAGGTGTCCGGGAGCTGGACCTACCTGGCCAGGGCCTCAGCACCGCAGTCGGCCACATTGACCTTGCCCCAGAGGCCGGTGATGAGCTGCTTCTCTTCGGCTGACCAGTGCACCATGGCGGCGGGCGGTGGGTAGCGTGTGGCTGCTGGCAGGTACGGCGGAAGTCTCGGCTCTTGCTCCCGAGGGGATCGCGCACTGGTGACCAGCTCTCCCTGTCCCCACTTTTATACGCTACGCTGGGGCCCTCCTCTTCCCCGCGCACCCCTCCATTGGCTGGGTCCCCGGGGTGGGGGGGGGACCTCGCAGGCCTGGCACCCCAAGGGAGGGGACACGGCATCAGGGTGGGGCCCCGGGGCAAGATGCCCAGATCCAGCACTGGAACGGGCTGGCGGGCCGCCCTCCGGCTGTCTTTGATTTCCAGCTCTGCAACTCCCTGTGAAGGGTGGCATTTATCTCCACGCAGAGCCCGAGCACGGCACCGCGACTCCTGCGTAGGCCCTGGGTGGAAGGTGCGCGCGAGGCTTGGTGCCCCTCGCATGGTGCGAACCACGGCGGGCTGCACGACTGCTGGAGACTCGGATTTGGGGCTGTTGGATCCTCCCGTGTGCACCAGTTTCTCTTTGTCCTCTTCTTGCAGGGCCTGCCAGGCTTTGGGTTCTCCTTGTTCTTTCCTATCGCCTATTGGAGTTTGTGAACTCTGCAGTAGCACTAAGAAAACCACGGAACATGGCTCGAAGTCAGAGCGAGCTCCTGTCTCAAAGAGCCTGATAGCAAAAGTCAAGCAGAGCTGGAAGGGAGACGTTCTAACGCAGGGTGCTAGCTCACAGGGGCTCCGGGAGAAGTGGGGAGGACTGGGTATACTGGGGTCTGCATGGATGCATGGCAAGAGACCGTGCCTGCCCAGGCGACTGGGCAGACAGAGGAGCTGTGGTCCTCCTGAGCAGTGGGAGAGGGTCTCCCAGGGCTGCCCACCTGCTCCCGCACCCAGCACAGCGAGGTGGGACGCAGGAGTTGGGGCCGGGGACAGAGCTTGTGGGGCCAGACATGGGAATGGCAACCGGCCCAGTGCGGTCTGGTTGACCGCAGAGCAAGGGGTTTGCCTTGGCCGTGGGCTGCGGGCTGCCACCGTTTCTGGTCCCTCTTTTCAGGAGGGGGCTTGGCTGAAGGACCCTGGGGCCAGGTCTGGGGGATGACGCCGCTCCCCGGCCCTCCACGCTGAACAGTGTGGTCGGTGTTTACTGCCAACCCGCGCTGGAACCATTCGCTCTGCCGTCTCCCTGATAAGGGGATGCGAGGGATTCACCGCCCAGAAACCCCAGACGTGTCCCAGAGCTGCTCTCGGTGCCGCGGGGATGCTGCGAGTCTGAGAGGAGGACAGGAGGCTGGGAGGGCCGTGGTCCTCTGTGTGGCGTGGAAACTGCCCAGGGAATTTCGTTTTGCTTGTGGAAAGTGAGATGCAGGGGCCAGTGAAACCAGGCGGTCTGTCCTTCCTGCACATGACATTACTGTTCTTGCCTTATTTTTGCCATAATAGTTGTGTTTGTTACATTCTGCCTTTAATAATCTGAGAATGATTTACACAAAAAAAAAAAAACCCAAAACCAAACAACGAAAAAAGCATTTTTCCTTCCAAATTGCAAATGATGGACTTAATCTCACTGCCACTTCTACCACTGCACATTTTGGTAGAAAGATTTCTTCCACTTCCTCTGTGAAAGACTTAGAACATGAAACCCAGTGACGTTACCTGGTGCCCCAAAAAAAGCACAGGAGTGTTTCTGTTTCTGTTTCGTAGTCTGTGATTTGGATGGGTGTTCAACGTTCCCCCGGATTCCCCAGCTTAGACAAGCCCCACTTGCATGAGTCCATGGACAAGGTCGCGGCTCCCGTTACCCCGTCCGTGCGAGCGCCCTGTTCCCTCTCCCCATCTCCCACCCGTTCCCACAGACAGGCAGACGCCCCTGCGTGGCTGAAGCAGTTGATGTTTATTGACAATTGGAGACCAGCAGAACCGGAGGGCGTTTCCTCGTCAGCCGGGAGTGTCTCGGGGCACGAATGCTTGCGGGAGGCTCAGTGGTACTCGTGGGCCAGGGCGTGGGCCACCACCCGGACCATCTTCTGCCAGACGGACTGGCAGGCAGGGGTGAAGTCCTTGCCGAAGTGGGCGGCCAGGACGATGATGAGGATGTCACCCAGGAGCTGGTGATGGAGAGAGGAGAAGCTGTCAGCCCAGCGCTGCCCACCACCTCCCTCCCCACCATCGCAGCACCCAGGTGTCTGCGTGTGGACATCGGTTATCGGGGAATTCATCTCAAAGCAAGGAAGGGATTTACCACAGCCCTGTGCAGAGCACCTGACCCCTTGCACAGCTTGCATCTCTCATGCTCACCAGGACGCGTGGATGTGCCCGATCCCCCTCCCCAAACACCTTCCTTTGCCTGCTGTGCCAGTGTCCTCCCTCTGCTTGCACCAGGTTTGCCCTTTCCTTTGGTTTCCCTGCCCACCCGTGCTTTCCCTGGCTCAGATCCACTCCTTCTGCTGGAGTGACCGTGTTTATTGTCTCTGCTCGTTCAACCACTCCATCATGGCCAACCTCAGCTCTTCCCTCCAAACCCTCTCTCAGCTTCTTCCCTTCTGGTTGCTGGCTGCTCCAACCCAACATTGATTCCTACTGGCACATATTTGACGCTGTGTTTCACCCCCATCTACTTCACCCGCCTGTGTCTCTCCTGTCACGGGTCCCAGCCCCATAACTATTCTCCCCAAATATGCCTATTCACACTCCCATCACCTCCGCTGCCCATGCCCTCAGCAGGCTCCCAGGCTCAGGGTTTCTCTCCCGGGTCACCCTGACCGTCGGACACCTCAGAGCCCTCTCCAGAGAACAGAAACCTCTGCCCAGTTGAGCCTGGAGTCTGAGCACAGCTCACCCTGAAGTTCTCGGGGTCCACGTGCAGCTTGTCACAGTGGAGTTTGCTCAGCTGAGCAAAGCATTTCTTGATGTTGTCCAGGTTCTTGACGGCTTCCCCGAAGGAGGTGAGCACTTTCTTGCCATGGGCGCGGACCATGGGGTTGCCAATGATGGCGGTGGGGCTGGAGAGGTTCCCGAAGGACGAGAAGAACTTCTGGGTCCAGGGGTAGACGATCAGCAGCCTGGGGAGAGATGGAGGGACACAAGCAGACACATTAATGCTCCCGTGATTGGAGTGGTTTCTCTCCCCAAGGTGCCGCTGAGCAGATGCCTGGGAGCTGGACCTACCTGGCCAAGGCCTCAGCGCCGCATTCGGCCACGTTGACCTTGCTCCAGATGCTGGTGATGAGCTGCTTCTCTTCAGCTGTCCAGTGCACCATGGTGGCGGGTTTGCCCGGGGCTTCCCTGAACAATGGCAAGGAAGTGGAGCCAAAGCCTGCCCCAGGGATTTTTATACACTAGGAACAGCTTGTCCTAATCTCAGTTCACGTAGCTGCTGGTTGGGGCCCGGCAGGGAGCTGGGCTGCACAGGGAAAGATAGCAATGTTGGATGGTGTCCAAGGGGAAAGAGGCCCTTTCCCCACTCTGCCTTTGAGTGGACAAGCATCACCTCGCACCCGTGCGCTTGTATCCGCAGCCCCGAGCGCAGGTCGAGCTGCCTGCGCAGCTGTGGGTTTCCAGTGCTGCAGAGGCTGAACACGCAGTGCAGACCCACGAAGCCAGGCAGTGATGTTCAAAGAGTTCACAGTCTTCACCTTGCCCGTGTTTTCAGCCCCGTAACAATTCATTGCTGCCCTGCGCCCCTGGGATTCATCCTGAACAACTCTAGGCATCATCCACTCTGGCCCTAAAGGGTCAGGGATTCACTGGGAAACAAGGACTGAGTGGTCACTCCCAAATCTAGGCCCCGTAATTTAAATGCAAGAGCCTTCTTTCTTGTCTGTCCTAGCAAAGAGCTTCCAAGTTGTTGTCCATCGCTGTTGTCCATTGTTGTTGTCCATCATTGTAGTCCATCGCTGTTGTCCATCGTTGTTGTCCATCATTGTAGTCCATCGCTGTTGTCCATCTCTGTTGTCCATCATTGTAGTCCATCGCTGTTGTCCATTGTTGTTGTCCATCATTGTAGTCCATCGCTGTTGTCCATCATTGTAGTCCATCGCTGTTGTCCATCATTGTAGTCCATCACTGTTGTCCATTGTTGTTGTCCATCATTGTAGTCCATCACTGTTGTCCATCTCTGTTCTGAGCCTAAGCTCTGCTGTTGCCCATCTCTAGTGCAATTCCCTGTCATCAGAGAAAGTGGATCCATCTCAAAGGCACAACTCTGAGCTATGAGCCTCCAGAGCATGGTGTTACCCCTGGCCTTAGTCCTATGAGGAGTACAAGCCCGACACACCACCCATGCAGACACATGATGCCAGTGGACGTCTAGGACTGGGCTGTACTGTGCAAAACCAGACTGACATTAATTTTATCTACTGGTCCTCCAGGAAGAGGACAATCATAGAATCATAGAATCATTAAGGTTGGAAAAGACCTCCAAGATCATCAAGTCCAACCACCAACCTAACACCACCATGTCCACTAAGGACAACAGAGCATTCATTTTATTTTAGATTTTGAATGCCTCATTACTGTACGGGGCTGATGGCTGTCCCTTGGTCTAATAATTGAGTGGCTTTGGGACACAGTTCTGAGCCTGCCCAAATCGGAAATGGAGCATACACCAAATAAAAAGCAGAACCAGTTGGGGAGCAGTGCTTATTTTTTTTCAGGCTGCTGGCTGGAACATGCAATAAAACCTTTCCTGCATGGCGGAAGTCAGATGGTTTTGCCGTATCAGGCACTAGTGCTGATGAACTCTTGCGTGCAGACACTGCTTTTACCAGAAAAAGTTCTTTTGCTGTATAGCATACCTCATAGCTCAAAAAAAATAAGCTGACCTGGCAAAGCAGCATGGCTGTATTGGTAGAGCTGTCCTGACCAGACTGCTTGTTCACATGCTTGTTCAGCCCCGAGAAACAGCCTTGCAGAGACGTCTCCGCTGCCGGCAGGATGAAGGCTGCCCTCTTATCTCCCTCTTGGCAGCAGCCCTCACCAATCTGAAGAGCGCTATCTGGTCTCTCATCTGCCTGCCCCAGACAAAGCTGTCAGTAGGTTCTTCCAGCTTCCGTCTGCTCGGTACCACTGCTCCCTGCGGTTACCACGTCTTCAGAAGCTGTGACTTTTTTCTGCCCTTCTACTTGGCACGGCACCTCGATCCAGGGTGTTTCCTGCTAACAGGGGAGGACAACAAAGAGCAGAAGTCTTCTCCCTGCTGTCATTTTGCAAACAGGGCGCTGATGCGCTGTGGGAGGCATTGATGCACTTCAAGTCACGCAAGAGGCCCGTGACAGTCAGGTGCAGAGCTCTGCCTGCTCCCTTCAGCTGTAACGGGTGACCTGAACTTATAAATTCTCTAATTGCAGCTCTGGTTCTGCCATACGTGCAAACTGGCTCACGCGAGTGCTGTCTCAGTTACCACAGACATAGGAAACGAGGAGGCTGTAACGCCGGTGAATTGCTCTGCAGACCCAGCTTCCAGATTCTTTGTCAGCAGGGTGAACGGGTGAACGGGTGCCATCGGTCCTGCGGTGTCTCAACCCCGGAGCAGCAGGATGCACCATCCCCAAGGGCAGTTTCAAACGCCCATCCCAAGCGTCCAAGCAAAGGATGAACAACGCCTGGGGCTTGCTGAGCTTCCCCCATCTCTCCTTCCTCCCCCCTGCTTCAGCCCTGACCCCCCCAGCCTACGCGGCCCCTTGCACACTGCTGCGGGCAGCAGCATCTCCCGAGCTCACGATGTCCCTGACGGAGAGCATCAAGTGATTCCTTCGCAGCGCTTTTCACACCGTCTCCAGCAATCGCACCAGTGCCACGGGGCAGTTATCAGCTGTCGGCTGACAGAAGGAAAAGGCATGAGATTAAACTCCCTGTGAAAGAGTCCCAAGGGCTTTTTAGTTTTAAGATTAGTCAGCCACAAAGACTTTTTAAGGAGACCTGCTGTGCTGGGCAAGCCCGGAGGCTGTTTACATCAGTTGGGCAGCAGTCCCTGATGCTGTCAGAGGCAGGAGCTCACGGTCCAGCAGAAACGGCCCCAAGGGTGCCTGTGAGGACAGCGGGGTGATCCCAGCCAGGACGCCGCGAGCATTCACTGTAAGCAGCCCCTACACTGTGAGACGGCGGAGACACGCGGGGAAAAACAACGGCACGGCAGCCCAGACCTCTGTGCTCTGCCTGAGGCTTCTCCAGGGGATCCATCCCTCTCATCTATTTTTATAAGAAAGGGTCCATTTTAAAATCACCCGCTTTATGGCTGAGGGGTGGAGGTCTGGCCGGCAATTTTTGGATGCTCAGAGCTCCCGGCACAGAGGTCGTGTGTTGAGGGGGCTGCTTGGTGGCACCGGGCAGGAGGGGAAGAGTTCATCGCTTCCTTCGGCTTGGGTGGAAGAGTCCCTTCAGTCTATCTTCATCTCTTGGCCCCGCACCGGGCCATCCCCACTCCCACGGACAAGAACCGTCCCTTTTTATAGACAAACCAGCCCAAGGGCGGCGAAAGGCAGCTGCAGCGGCAGCGTTTGTGAAACAAGAGGAATTTATTGGTCACTCTGATTGCGGCAGGCAGTGTCCCACGCCGAGCTTTACCAGCACCCTTATCAGCAGGAGTGGCAGCTGTACCCAGCCTCTGCCGCTCTGGATCCAGGCCAGCCTCTTCTCTCTCCTCTAAAACACACAATTTCTTGTGTCTTAAGCCAGCAGGTCTTAGGGATGTCTTTATTCCCACTTTCTCCACCTGAACAGCCCATTCCGGGCTCATCACACTCTGTGCCAGCATCTCGTGGTCCCCCAGCGGAGTGCAGGAGCTCGTTCCTCTCCCCGGGAATGGAAGCAGCAGGCAGCAAAATGGGAACGTGTGTCAGCCAGCCCTGCCACAGTCAGGCCATGGAGGGCTGGAACTACTCTGAGGGGACCCTGGGCTCCAAAAGGCCGTTTGCACCATGCAGGGATGCTGATCCGGTTGGAGATGTCCCTGCTCCCTGCAGGGGGGTTGGACTGGATGGGCTTTAATGGTCCTTTCCCACCCAAACCATCCTGTGATCCTATGATTCTACTGACCCTGCTTCCTCTGCAAAGAGCCGTTAGAGCTACCAATGCAAGATTTGGACTTGATGATCTTGGAGGTCTTTGGAAAAGAGATCCTAACACTGCTAGGCCTGGGCAGTGCCATTTCCACACCAGGCTTGCCGTGGTGCTCATCTAGCCTGCATCCAGGGCTCGCCTCTAACCCGCCTTTGGGGTCAGATGGGCTGTTGGTGGTCATCACTTTGCTTCACATAAGAGACAGGCAACCTTCCCCTGGACAGGGGCTCACCCTGGCTCTGCAACAGCACCCTGCCCCTTGCCTGTGCCTCTAATTGCAGATTGGGGCCGGCAGGACCACCCAGGTGCTGGCCGTAGCGCGCGGCCGGGGAGGAGGACACGCTGCCCATCACCTCTGGGATGTGTCCGTGGCACAGGGGGAGATAAGAGGAACGGAACCGTGAGGATGTTCACAAACACTGGGGTGAACACGTGTTGCTGAGGTCCACAGCTGCTCTGCAAGTGGGCATTTGCTGGTTTGGGACCCAGAAATACAAACGCACGGGCAGAGTGCGTGCTGCTGGATGCACCCACGGCCGTTTTGTTGTCACGTTCGCCCGTGCCTCGAGGGCAGGAGACCTTTTCTGTTCAGTGCCAGCTCCCAAGGTTTTGAACGGCACGTTTGTGCTAACTGCAACAGGGCGCTGGGAACGGCCTTGCCGCCTGAAATCACGCTGAAATGCCCGTTTGCTGACGGGAAGGAGAACAGCGTGCTGCAGGAACACTGGGCTTTCTTTTTATTTTTCCCCAGCCCGGGACGTTCTCAGCACTGCCAGTGAGGCTGGACCCTTTGCCTGTCACACGCACTGTCCGTGTAGGGTGGAGGGGTCGTAAGTGCACATCCCTGCTTTACCAGGAGAAAGGCAGAAAATGCATTCCGAAATCACACAAAACAAGGATTTCACCATTCTGAGACACCAGCCTGTCTGTCCTTGCTGCTTTTCAACTTATTCCTGGAAAAGCGCTGCTGAAACAGATGTGCTTACGCAGAATCCCTCCATTTCAGTGAAAAAAATTCTTCCCTTAAGCCGGTCTGAGTAAAAATAGCTCTGACTGGTCCTGTTTAAAAGCTGCCCTCACCCCCTCCTCTTGGGATGTGCACATTTTCTTTCAGATGTCATATTTTGATCAAAAAGCACAGGAGTGATGGTGAGAGCATTTCCATTACCGATTCGGGAAATACTTTTGATCATCTTTTTAAAAATGCACCAGCACTGTAAATATGAAGGGACAAATTTCAGCCTAATCTACGCTGGGCTCGCACGCTCCCACCAGCCCGGAGCCCACTGTTCCCCTTTCACGCCCCCCGCTCCCTCTCTCCCACCCCACAGGCAGCCGCAGAGACACAGGAATGGGCGAAAAAGTCCAGAAAACGTGAGTTTTTATTGACTGTTACAGACACATCTGCCCCCAGAGGGTCTAGTGGTACTTGTAGGCCAGCGCGTGAGCCACCACGCCAACCAGCTTCTGCCAGGTGGCCTGGCAGGCGGGGGAGAAGTCCTTGCCGAAGTGCGCGGCCAGCACGATGATGAGGATGTCACCCAGGAGCTGGAGGGGAGAAGGAAGGAAATCAGGTCAGCGCGGTGCTCAGCACCCCTTCCCTGGTGCAGGACCCGGGGACCAGCGGCTGGAGGGTCCCGGAGGCTGCAACCCGGGGAAGATCTTTTAGCTCTGTGCAGGAGAATAGTGCTGTCCGTATGCCCCGGTGTCCACCTGCTCTGCTTCTGCTCCTCACACCTGCTTTTTCCAGCCCCTAGACTTTATTTCCAGACATTTTCTACCTTTTTTCCTTTTTTCTACTCCACACACCCTGTTCTCTTTCCCTTCATTCCCCTCCTGTTCCTCTCCCTCACCTGCTGACCTTGTCCCCACTCTCAGACCTCTTCTCTCTGTCTCTAATCCCAGTCTGCTTCTCTTCCCAGCAGTGTCCAGCCCCTGACCATCCCACGCTTACTTTTCCCTCTCCTCCCACATCTGTCAGCCTTGGAAAAAGGGGAGACAAGCTCTTCCTTATCCTTGCAACCAGGAGGTGCCCATCGCAGTGACGCAGAGGGACTTCCCTCCATGCCCTCCAGGCTTTCAGAGCATCTCCCTGTTTTTGTCCCCAAACCCCTCACAGCCTGGAGCCTGCCATTTCCCTGGCATTATCAAATGCTCAACCCTCCCCTCTCCCCCAGTTTCCATCCAAGCTAGCCCATTTCTGTTTGGTAACTACAATATATGTTATTCATGCTTTTTTAAAAGCCTCCAGGCACTGAGATGCTCTGCAGGATGGAGGGAGAGAGGGTCAACCCCGAGTGCAGCTCACCCTGAAGTTCTCGGGGTCCACGTGCAGCTTCTCGCAGTGCAGCTCGGACAGCTTGGAGTAGGTTGTCTTGAGGTTGTCCAGGTTCTTGACGGCATCCCCGAAGGAGGTGAGCACTTTCTTGCCATGGGCACGGACCTTGGGGTTGCCAATGATGGCGGTGGGGCTGGAGAGGTTCCCAAAGTTATCGAAGAACCTCTGGGTCCAGGGGTAGACGATCAGCAGCCTGGGGAGAGATGGAGGGACACAAGCAGACACGTTAACGCTCCCGTGATCAGGGTGGTTTCCCTACCCAAGGTGCCTGGGAGCAGATGCCCGGGAGCTGGACCTACCTGGCCAGGGCCTCGGCACCGCATTCCTCCACGTTGACCTTGCTCCAGAGGCTGGTGATGAGCTGCTTCTCCTCGGCTGACCAGTGCACCATGGTGGCAGGCGGTTTTGCTCGGAGCTGCGGGAGGACACAGACCCTGTAGCTGAGCTGCAGACCCCTCGAGGGCTTTTATCCGCTGCGGGCAGCTCCTCCCCACCGCGCGCTGGGGGGTCATTGGCTGGGGCCGGCGTGGGGGTCCCCACCAGCAGTGGGTTGGTCTGTCCATGGACTGGTCAGTCTGCAGTGAGGTGTGGTCTTCAAGGAAAAAGCCCTGTGAGGTGCTTAACAGGCGGGCTCAGGACACGATTCCCCCTTATCTCCCTCCGCTTCCCCCACGACTGCGTGCTCACGCCGCCCCGAGCCCTCCAGCCTGCAGCCAGCACTGACCCGCGCGCAAGGGGCTTTGCGACGGCCTCATACTGGCATCGCCCGACCTTTGAGCCCCCTGCGGGACTTACAGGGTCTCTAGACTTGAGGGGTGTTTCTCTGATGGGATAGGTAACCTCATTTATGAACTGAGGCACTTCTGCTCCGGAGCACGCTCCCGGGGTGCTGAGTGCTGTTGCCCGTGGCTGCAGCTCTGGACACACAGACTCGCAGAGAAGTCCTTGTCTGTTTTCCTAAGCTGGCAGCTTTCATCAGGCGGAAGTGTGGAAAACATAGAACCACAGAATGGTTTGGGTGGGAAGGGACTGTCCAAGCCCACCCAGCCCAACCCCCTGCCAGGAGCAGGGACATCTCCAACCACATCAGGTTGCTCAGAGCCCCGGCCAACCTGGCCTGGAATGTTTCCAGGGATGGGGCATCCACCGCCTCGCTGGGCAACCTGGGACAGTGTTCCATCACCCTCAGCGTAAAAAATTTTTTCCTAATATCCAGTCTGAATCTGCCTCCCTCTGTTTTAAAACCATCACCCCTCGGCCCATCAGTCCAGTTCCTCCACACCTGAACTGGGTGCTGGAGATCCAAGGATGTGCAGCCACATGTTAATGAAACAGAGGGAACCTCCCCATGCTCCGGGTTTCGAGGAACACCTATGTGGGATGCTGGTGCCGGATCAGGCTGTGATGGCGCGGGCTCCTCTGCTCTTTTCACGTGCGTGCAGTGTTAATGAGGCCGGCACTTCCCCCTCCGTGCCCTGCTGGGAAATTAAACACCTCGCACAAGGATAGCAGGACCCGCCACATTACAGCCAGACCGGCCACATCCACTTCCACCAGCTCAGAGCAACCAAAGGCTTTTGTTTGGCTCTGGGTGTCACCTTCCCATTGAACCACATGGGTGGCGTGTTTTTTTTTCCTATTTTCCTGTTTTTTCAGCCTTCAGGTGAAGCCATGCTCCCGTGCTCAGAAAGGCAAGGCCAGGATGCACGAGGCGCATGGCATCCTGACAAGACTGCAGACTTTGGGTCTGTCTGTAGGCAGTCTAGGAGGTCTCATCCAGACCTCTGACCTCATCCAGACCTCTGACCCATTCCTGTTACGGATCAATACTGGTCCATTGGTCTCACTGGGATGGCCCAAGCCCCTCACTGTGATCCAGTTGGGATGGTTCACGTCTGTAGCCACGTTTAATCTCCTTGCCTTCTCCTAGAAGGCATTATTCTTTTTTTTTTTAATTTCTGAGTCCTAGGCAGGGCCCACAGGCCCCTTTCAGCAGCAGGCGAGCTGCCGGGGTGGTCTGATAACCGAGTGCGGAGCGCAGGCTGCTCAGTGCAGATAAATCTATCACGCAGCTGGCCAGCGTTGCTCCTCGCCAAAAGAGGAGGCGTGCGGTCCCACGCCCTTGGCTCCTGAGGTGATCTGAAGACTTCAGGAGTTCTCGGTTTTCCATAAGACAAGACACGGAGGATGAAATCAAATATGTGCCACCCAAAATCCACAGGCGGATATTCCTATGGTGCGAGCCAGCCAGCCCGTACCACCGAGCACAGAGCTCTCCAAACCAGCTGTGCGCTCAGCTGGGCGATGACAATAAATGACCGAGCACGGCCTCTGCGTTTATTACTTCTCTCATCTCGTAGTCTGCATTTCCTGGCAGGATCACATCGAAAATAAAATCCACGCTACATCTGGGTCTATTATTAGCAATGTGCTTGCCTCATCTGTGATGGGACTCTCATTTTCAGCTCTGCAAAGCTGAACTTTAAAAAATAAAATAGGATGGTGCTCCTCTGCATGTGAACCAGCAGCATGAAAAAGCTCAGGGAGGGGTGGCAGAGGGCTGGAGGAACGCGAAGCTGGGACAAGCGGGGCAGCATCAAACACAGAGGCTTGGGGGAGAATATTCACAAACCAGTGGTTAAGAAATGCTGCTTTTCTGGGCTTTCTGCAGAAAAGCAGAGATGTGGCTTGCAGTGAGAAACCTCAGGTCCTGGTCCTACTCCTTGACCCACGCAGGGTCTGGTTTTGCCAGTGCAGTTGTGGGAGCAGGGTCACTCATTGGTTGGCGACGGCCAGGACGAGATGAGGGGACGGGGGAGAGGGAGGAGGCAGAGGAATCAGAGGAGGACAAGAGGCTGAAGTCCCTCCAGCTGTTTCATGGAGGCAAGCTCATTTGGTGCTGCTCTTCTATACCAATTCCTTTATACCCACAGCAATTCCTTAAACTCCTTAAATCCCATAGGATGGGCACTCATAGAAAAGGAATAATGGCAGGTGAATCAGCCAGCTGATCGGGTTTGGGTTATATCAGAGACTTGTATGCCTCTGGATGTGGAGTCTGTAATAGGAACGATGTTTTACAGCCACTCTGGGGTGTAAAATTCATAAATGAGCTTCAGCCTCCTCCCACCCCCAGTTCCAGCAAAGCTTTGCCAAATGCTCACAGACTGTGGTCAACGACAAATCCAGGGAAATCCAGGCTGGCCTGGATCACCATGACTTACACATCTTTCCCCGGCTGGGACTGCCCGGCTAGCAGCCTGAACGTGAAAGGCAAGGAGAATTTCTAAAAATGCAGGGTTTTTTTCCCTTAGGAAGGAAAGGGAGAATAGGAAAGACCACAAGCAGAAGAGGTACGGGAGCACCACGGTGGAGGTTCAGAGGAGATCAGACTTTGACAGCAAGCAGGCAGAGCCCGGTGTTATTATGGCAAGGAGAATTATCAAGTTTAGCTGCGGCTCATCGCCCGAGGCACTCTGCCTTCCACACAAAGGCTTCGAAATTATTTCTGTGAACTAAGGGACAGTACAGCTGCAGGTTAAACCAAGCCTCTCTGCCCCTGAGGTGGATCTCTCATTTCAGGATCCAGGTTTAACCCTTGGTACCCTGTAGGCTTGACTCCCAGAGATGCAGAGCATCCCTCGCTCTGACTGCTCTGAGCTGAATTTCATGCCCCACGGCTGACTTATCACGCGAGCATGGCCCTCGGGGTTTCAGCTGGCTTACAGCCTTTCACTCCGTTGCTTTAATTTGGGAGGAAATCTCCTGGGGCTGAAATTTGGGTCTCGATGACACTGTCTGCAGGCTGGGGGCTGGTTGTGACAGAAATGCCCAGAGGACGTGCAGGGCACGGCAGGAGATGTGACCGGGCTCTGTCCATGAGTCCCTGTCCCCGTATCCCTGCAAAGGGATTCACCAGGACACGCTCAGCCCTAAAGCCGGTGCAGTGTCACAGGTACGGGGGGTTCAGGGCTGCGTGAGGCGAAGGGGTGAGGGGCACAAGCTCAGGCATAAAGAGCCAGGCTATTCAGGGAAAAGCTAAAGATTTAATTAAACAGCTTCTGCATTATCCCTCAGCACAGGAACTCGGGCAAAAGCAATCCAGAAACTGGCAAAAGGAGATTTTTTTATTCATGATGAGATGTCTCCAAGCCAGGCTCATTGAAGGCCAGGTTTTTCCTGCCCGTAATGGGGTTGATGGTTTCGTCTCACCCCTCGCTGAGGCATTCATCTGCTCAGCGTAAGGGGGACACAGGCTCCTGGCAAGGTCCAGCCTGCGGCTTCCTACCAGAACCTCTGCTCCGGGCTGTGAAACAAGCCTACGCTCACTCCGGGCCAGACGGGACACCCGAGCGGGACAGCCAGGGCGAGGGACGCGGTAGGTGCAGCACGTCCCGGGGCACAGAGGGGCAGAGCGACAGGGCAGGGGTCGAGGATGGGGCCATTTTCCAGCTGTGGCCAGATGTGTGACGAGTCTCCATCACAGACCATTCTGGTGGCGCAGGGCTCTGCCTTGCGTTGCCGCACTGGGGCCAGTGCAGCACCCCCGGCCGCAGCCCCCAGCTATCAGCCTGACAGAGGCAGGTTGGGACCCCGCGCCCTGGCCGAGCCCGGCTCCCCCTCTATCACCGCCGGGCAGCCCACCGCTGCCCACGCCCCGCCAGCCCCGCGCCAGATAGCTCCTCGCCGCCCTGGCTGCGACGCGCGATAAAAGCCAGCGCCCGGCCGCCCTCGAGATGCGCCGGCCTGTTTTCTGTCCCCGGATTTGGCAGGGATGGGGTGCGTTATTAGTGGGGCTGGGGTCCCTGCAGCCCGCTGGCACACGGACAGCCGCACAGGCGTGCCTCCATCAGCCAGTCACACCAGTGTGCAGCACTGGTATCCATAGGGGAAACTGAGTTTTCCTACCATTTTTTCTCTTAGGGCAGGTGAGAGGTGTTTCAGGATCTCCTCCATCCCCGTCTCGTGCCCAGATGACCAGGAGGACGGGAGCTGAGTGTCCATCACTGAGCCCTTCCCCCTGTTCCTCCGGCCATGTGGGGATCCCTAATTGTGTGACCCCCACCCAGTCTGAGCACTGCCAGAGCAGGAGAGAGCAGAGGAGAGAAAGGGGTGGAAAATGGGACCCACAGAAAAAAAAAAAATATCCCTTCTGGGGTCTCCTGCCCACGCAGATTAAATAAGTGGTTATAACACCACAGGGTACCATGAATTGCAGTGCCCTGTAATTAGAAATTAATAATTAGAAAAGCTGGGGGGAGGTTTGTAGAGAACCTGCAAAGCAAAAAGCCCTCAGGCACTGACGCAGCCCTGTGTGACACCGCATCCCTGCGCTCACACGCTAAAACCCTGCGGTGCGACCGCTCTCCTTCCTCTCGCTGGTCCTCCAGCTGAGCTGCGGCTCATCCAGAATTTCCGATCCTTGGTGCTCTGCAGCATCCCTGCGGTTCTGCAGGCACAATCTGTGTCCGGAGCTGGGGGCTGCCCTCCTGGGTAAATTCAACTTTTTTGACAATGCAGCTCCACTGATGGGGGTCCCAAACTCTCGGTCATCAGTTCAGAAGAGCAGAAAGTGGCCAGAAGACCCACGGCCCAGGGCCGGGCCCCGGGTGCTGTACGGGCCCAGGAGGGGACGAGGTGCAGAACCAAACTGGTGCTGGCACAGGCGGTCAGAATCAGCCCCTCGAGGAGAGGGGCCATGGGTCTGCCTGCTGCGGGTTGCAGACCATCCAGATCTGAAGAGTGGGCAGCAGCCACCTCCTCCGCTCACCACTGACGGTGCCCGACGCTGTCTTCCTCCTCCGCTTCCCGTGCCCTGGGAGCACTGTCACTCCTGAAGGGCAGGCCTCCTCTCCTCCCCACGCCGTTCCTCACTGGTGGTCCCTGAGGGAGCCCAGGGCTCCTTGGACAAACTGAGCCCGGTCTTGCTGCAGGGAGAGCAGAGGAGCCCGCGGCTCTGGATAGATCATAGAATCATAGAATCTTAAGGTTGGAAGAAACCTCCAAGATCATCAAGTCCAACTGTCAACCCAACACCACCATGTCCACTAAACCATGTCCTGAAGTGCCACGGTTGTATCTTGAAGATGCTTGGTTGTACCGTGCTGGGCAAAAGCACAGTGTGGACAGCAGGTTCCCCTCCACATATCTGAACCCCAGAAACTTCAGAGTAAGGGCAAATGCCCTTGTTTTCATAGAATCACAGAATGGTTTGGGTGGGAAGGGGCTGTTCAAGCCCACCCAGCCCAACCCCCTGCAAGGAGCAGGGACATCCCCAACCACATCAGCTTGCTCAGAGCCCCGGCCAACCTGGCCTGGAATGTTTCCAGGGATGGGGCACCCACCGCCTCTCTGGGCAACCTGGGACAGTGTTCGACAACCCTCAAAGGAAAGATTATTTTCCTAATATCAAGTTTGGATCCACCTCCCTCTATTTTGAAACCATGACCGCTCGTCCTGTCACAGCAGGCCCTGCTGAAGAGTCTCTCCCCACCTTTCCTGCAGCCCCCTTTGGGCACTGGGAGCCGCTCTCAGCTCTCCCCGGAGCCTCCTCTTCTCCAGGCTGAACAGCCCCAGCTCTCTCAGCCTGGCCTCACAGCAGAGCTGCTCCAGCCCTCTCAGCATCTGCGTGGCCTCCTCTGGACCCTCTCCAGCAGCTCCACGTCCTTCTGCTGTTGGGTTCCCCCCAACAATGCTCCAGCACCCTTTCTCCTGAGCAGCAGTTGAGCTCCAAGGGACCTAGCCAGCCCTCCCAGCACCAGCTGGCTCTGCCTGTCATTGCTTTGCTCCCTTAACCACAGACCCCTCCCAAAAAATCAGCGCTGGATGGGAACCATGACAGCTGTGTCCCAGACCTCACCATCCTGGGACACTTGCTAATGGAAGATGCCCCTGTGCACAAGGAAGGGTCCTGCGGGACCAAGAGGTGAGCTGCTGAGCTCGGACGAGGACTGTCCTCCTCCTGTCTGTGGCACAGGACCTGCTGGGTCAGGAACACCTTTTTCTGCTTGGGTTATGTTCTGCTGATACCTTTCGGGCAGTTAATGCTGGCATCGGACAGAGCCAGACCAGTTTCTGTGTCGGGACTTGGTTTTCGGAAAGCAGAAAGGGAGACCTGGCTCCAACCTGCCTGCGCCCCACGCCCCTCGCAAGGGGAGAGCAGCCCCCCACCCCGAGCCACGCAGCCAGACCCTCAGCCCTCAGCAGAGCCCCTCTCCAGCTGTCCCATCAGAATTCCTGGTGCTCCGCAGCTCAGCCCAGCACCTGGGTCCCAGGACCTGCGGGTGAACCGGGGGCTGGCCTGAAGGCTGTTACTGGTTTTGCTGGGCTCTCCGCAGCACCAAGCCACCGTCCCAGCACCCTGCACTGGGCACATCCCCTTCCTCCCAGCATATCCCAAATAACAGCACCTCTGTGGGGCTGAGCGGAGACCGAGGCGGGGAGCACCCCGCAGACCCCAGCCCACAGGGACACTTTACTTCGCGGGTCCTTTTCAGACACCCAGGCAGAACGGCGGCTCCGAAACCAGCACTGCCTGCCTGGCAGAGCCGGACGGGGCTGTCGCGCCCGCGCCCAGGGCTCGGCCCGGTTTCTGCAGCGGGACATTTCGGCTATTTCTGCCGTATTGCTGCGGGGGGCTCTCCCATCATAAATCGAGTGCGATGAGTTGGCACCGGGCGCGGCGGCAGGGTGCTGAGTCACGGCAGGCTGTCCCAGCCCGCTGCGGTGCGGGGCTGCGGCGGGGCGATAGCGGCGGTGGCGCAAACAGGAGCCCGGCTGCTCGGCGATAAGGTGGCCCTTGGCCCAGGAGCAGCACCCCGCTTTGTGCTGTGTCAGAGTTCTGACGCGGCAGAAAATATTTCTGCTGAGGCAGGGTGGCAACCAGCTGAAAAATATTTAGATTTTTTTTTTATTATTTTTTTCTCAGCAGCACCAGGAGAGAGAGGGGGCTGCGGATTACCCGGGCGAGCGCAGGCGGCTCACTCCTGTGGTTTCCCTGACCGCCCTCCTTCTCTGGGGCAGAGCCCCTGGCAGGCTCAGGTGACTCGGGACGGAAGGAAGAAATTTTTTCCACTGAGGGTGGTGGGACACTGTCCCAGGTTGCCCAGAGAGGCGGTGGGTGCCCCGTCCCCAGAAACATTCCAGGCCAGGTTGGCCGGGGCTGTGAGCAACCTGATGTGGTTGGAGATGTCCCTGCTCCTGGCAGGGGGGTTGGGCTGGGTGGGCTTTAACAGCCCCTTCCCACCCAAACCAGTCCATGGTTCTGTGATATTCCCAAAGGGACGGTGGGATGGGTCCTGATCATGAGCCCCTCTTCCTCATCCCCCCTGTTGCAAGTCTGTGCATTGGAAGTGGGGAGTGAAATGTGCCAGCTGCTTTTGAAACCTTTCCCATTTCCACAGGAGAGGAAAGCGCACCGCGTCGCTTCCCCCCCGGAGAAAGGCTCTCAGGGGATCAAAGGGTCGCTGCTCCCCCTCTCCCCTCCTCACAGGGAAACTGAGGCACGGAGCAAGGCGGCTGCACCCAGAGTGCCACGAAATGCTCATGGCAGGGCAGGATGCCCCTCAAGAAAGAGGGACGTTTGCTGTCCCACGCCTTCCCCCCTCCCCAGAGATGTGACCAGCCAGGCTCTCGTTGGCATTCCGGCTGGAAAGTGACGCCAGGCCAGTTTGGGACATCCCGTCCTGCCAGGAGCTGGCGTTTCACACGAGCCCCTTCCGAACAGGTCGCAGGGTTGGAAGCACCACCGCTGCCCTGGGAAGAGCCTTTTCCTTCGCATTTAAAATGCAGCAGCCCCTGGGGTTCACGCGGGAGAGGAGCAGCAGACCTTGGGGCTGCTGCAAGCGGAAGCAAAGCCGCTTTTTCCGAGCAGGGAAACTGAGGCATGGATTTAAGGCAGGGAGAAGGAAAGAAAAGCAAGGCTGGCCAGGCCACCCTGCAAGGGTCAGTGGGGCAGACCCAGCTGTTCCCCCCCGGGACCACCCAGCCTCCCCCAGAGCCGCACAAGTTGCGTGCACGGCTTTGCCCAGGGAAAGGTGCCCGGCACAGCGTCGGACCCCCAACCACAGACCCCCCGCCCTGAGCAGGCCCAGAGGCAGGTGCCGTTTTGGACTGCGGCTGCGGGAGGGCTCCTGCTCCCTCTGGTGTCGGTGAAACCCCACGGTGTGCCGAGGCCAAACCGGGGCGGGATGCGGCGAGAGGGGAAACTGAGGCACAGCCCCGGGCACCCCTTGTGCTGCCAGCACGGGGCAGGCGGATGCCCGGCGGTACCCGGGCTCCCTCCAGACCATGCTCCCACCACTGGCTGGGATTTCCAGAGGAGGTGCTGGGATTCGGCTGCCCCGAGCCCTTCCCCAGTCTGGGTGCTGGTTTTCCAGCTGGGCTGTGTTTGTGCTAACTGCTGTTAATTGGGGGCTGCCCCGAAGCTGCTCTCAGAACCACCCAGGCTCGGCCTCCCACGAAGGGCAGAGGCGTGCAGAGCTGAGCTGGGGGGGAATGAGCTGTCCCCCACCTCCCCCAAGACCTTCTGGGTCTGAGGAGATGCACAGGGCTTTGCGGGTGCATTTCCTGGTTTCTTCCTTTTCCTCCTCTGCACCCTTTTCCTCCTTTGTTCTGACCCTAGAGCAGCACTCGGGCCCCCACATGCACCTCTTTTTAAGGGGAATCAGCCGCAGGGACAAGTATTTGGGAGGCTAGTGTTTACCTGCCACCCCTAACCCTGCATCTCCACCGGAGGAACTGGGAGCACTGGGATGAGGTCCGGCTCCACGCAGTGCCCTGCCGCAGGAGGTGCCAGTGCTGCAGGGGAACGCGGTCTGCTGATCGCGGTTCACCCTGACAGTAAGGCACCCGCCACCGGTCCCGGGCCACGGTCCCAGCAGGACCTGCTGCGCTCAGCATCGTGGGCTCGGAGAGCTCGAGCCTCCGCGGAGCCGCTGCGGATGCTGCCTCCAGCCCGGGGTGTTCCCCTGGTCAGCCGGGGCCTTGTGACGGCTGCAGTGACCAACCTCCATCAAACACCTGCACAAACGCCGGTGGTTCAGGTGTTTCAGTCAGCATTTCCCCAGCGCTATTCCTCCCAGCAATACAAAGGCACTCACCGTGTCCCTGTGCGCCGTATCCCCTCTTAGTGTTGTCCTGGCCCCAAAGAGTACCGTAAGAAATATAATTTTAGATTCCAAAATCTGACCATCTTCATCCGCTCAGGCTCTTGAGCTACAACGCTTGGCACTAAATGTTCCACTTCTCCCCTTAACCAACAATGGCCACTAAACCACTTTGTTCCCATCATTTCCTCCAGTGAAATCCTCCCTGGGCATTTATTTCATTATGTTGTTTTCAAAACAAGCATTTTGAATCCATCACTGCACCAAGTGCTGTGGTAAAATCCATTCCAAGACTTAGGAACACACCCACCACTTCTGCTTCTCACAAGAACCTTTCTGAGGGCCGAGAGGAGATGTAAACCACGCCTAGGCGTGCTCCCGACCTTCTGAATTCCCGCGCCATTGCAGCGCTGCAAGGGCCTCTGCCGTCACACAGGGCGTAGCACGAGGTCTGTGCGGGGAAGGCCCACAAAGGGCTGATGGGGATGGAGGTGGATGTCCCGGGGCATCTTCTCTGGTCCAGCCAAACCCAGCGTGTCATCCAGGCGTGTGCTCATGCCCTGGCCCTCCAGGACCGTCTCACAGGGCTCACTCAAATCCCCTTTCTCTCTCACTGCTCTGGGGGCTGCACTCAGGGGCTCACGATGCTCCGCACCCCAAAAGCATCCCAACAGAAGGACTAAATCAGGGTGAGTTCCCGCAGGAGCCTGGAATGACCCAGGGCAGCCAGAGGGAGCGGGGATGCTCAGGAGAGCAGAAAGCAAGAGGGGGAGGCTGCTGCCCCCTTGGTCCTCACCCCACACCCAGTGAGGCTTACGGTCCGGGTGGTCCAGGCTGGCCAGCAGAACGTGGACAGTGTGGCAAGCGCTGGTCCTGAAACGGTGCGGGAAGAAGAAGAACGCCAGAAGGTGGCAGAGGGCAGAGGTGCAGACAGGAGACCACGCGGATGTGGGTCCCACAGGGACCAGAGGGTGTGACACTGGTGCTCCTGGAAGGCAACCTCAGCACGGCCCAGAGAACCGGGACGCAGGAGCTGACGTTGAGGACGGCACGCAGCACTGGTCGGGAAGGCAGCGGTCACACCGTGGGCGCCGCGTTTGGCCTTGGCACGGCTGTAGGACGGGTGGCAGGGATGAAGCGCGCACTGTCTCTTCCGACACATGGGTTAGGGGCCCTCCAAAGAAGTGTGCTCAGAACAACCATAACGTGGTGGCTCTGGATCTTCTTGCCACTGTGTGTTGCAGCTACCAAAATTGAATTAGGGTGAATAGCGGAAGCAAAAAGTTCTTCCTGGGCTATTATGATACAGGAGCTGATTCTGGCTCAGGAATCCTGTAGACCACAGGCTGCTGGAGGCTGGGAAAGTGCCTGAGGAACTGCTAAGCACACTTCTCGTGTTCTTACGCTCTTGGCATCTGCCTAAGGCCACTTCTGGGGACGGGACACAAGGCCACCCATCTCTGCTCTGCTCCAGAGACCGGGGACCTGTTCCAGGGTTTCTTCCACGCCCGCAAACCTGCGGTGGGGCTGAGTTAGGGCTCATCTGCCCATCACCCTGCCACAGAGCGGGACCTCCTTTGCCCAAACCATGCCTGGCCTGACTTTCCGGGGAGGGGGAGGCTGGGAGGAGGAGGAGGGCGTCTCTGGAAGGGGTCTGCGGGCTGCGTCCCCTGCCACCATGGCAGGCACTGATGGTGCGGTGCGGAGCTGCGTGGCACGCCGAGGGGGCCCGGGGCTGTGGGGGTTAACGCATCTGCTCCGAGCGCTGAGAAACCAGGAGCCCTGTGCTCCCCGGCCTCTCCCACGGGGGATTGCCGTGTCTCCTATAAATCCTCGGGACGGCGGGAGCCGGCTGCTTCCTCGCAGAGAGCCGGTGGGAAGCCCAAGGCAGTGGCGGGCGAGGGAGGTGAGTGGGCCCCGTGCTTTGTGGTGCGAGACCGCACGGTGCTGCTGAGGGGGGCTCAGCGGGGTCCCGGCTCCTCGCAGATGTGGACGGGGTCCGTGACCCTTACACCAGCAAACACCCCCCCTCCCCTACGGGCCGGCTCATTTCGGCTGCCCGAGGTGGGTGCTGCTCCAAGGAGCTGGGCTCTGTCCCCTTCCCAGAGATGGGGGAGCTCTCAGAGACCCCAAACTCACGTTTCCCTGCTTGCAGAGGGGAGCAGGCAGCCCTGCACCCATCCAGGGATCCCTCCACGCTGGAGCAGGGTGCAGCCCCTTTCCACCCACGGCTTCCTGAGAACACTTGCTCAGGGAAGTCCTGGGGTGCACCTGTGGAATTTGTCGTTTTCTGGGGTACATCAGACTCTGAGAGCTAAAATGGTCATGGCTCAGAAAAGCAGCCAGAAGGATTCACCCTCCTTTGGTGCTCAGGCTCCTCCTGACAGGCTGTGACACGCGTGAGCTTAGTACGGGCCCCATGTCAAATTCGGGACAAATCCTGCTGAGGCGCTGAGGATGCACCCCGGCTGCGAGGGGGAGCAGGGGTCTCCTCTTCCCTCCCGCTGGCACAGCCCAGCTCACGCCCTGCCTGCCCGGCGTCTCCGTGCTGCCTTGCTCCGCTGCCAGCCGGTCTGCGGCGTGAAACGTGGCTGAGGCACGGAGGTTCCCCCGTTCGCCCTGCACACGACTGACGCAGCACCGGCTGGCACAGCTAAAGCACTGCCAGGCCTCTGGAGGGAAAAGGATGGGGCACACCAGAAATTTAGGGTGATGAAAGCAACCTCTGACCGCTCCGGTGCTCTCAGGGCGGAGGCTGAACTGGGAATTATGTCGGCTTTAATTGATCCTGCCGGGCGTTTGTGCCTGAAGATAACTGTCTCCCGTAAGTCCTCCTCTCCCTCCCGTGTAGTGTGAGGGATGATCTCTGACAAGCTTCTCCCGAGGGCCAAAAAAACCTCCTGCACAGTAAGGTCTGCAGCGTTGCACAAGCGCAGGTCAACGCAAGGAGCTGGATCTGCCCTTGCAGTTGTCCAGGGGCGCTGGACAACTGGAGAACATCACAGCGGGAGGGGCAGAGAGCTGCCGGGGAAGAGACGCCCTGAGAATTTGAGGAAAGAATGGCAATATTTCTGCAATTTTCTGAACCGATACATAGATCTAGATATTTTGAAAAGGAATGGGTTTAGTCATGTACATTTTTTCAAATACTTCTCCAGACTTACAGGGGGATGCCCTGTGGTAGATGATCCTTCAAGGACAGACCTGAGGACCAAAGTTAGACAGGCTGCGAAGCCTGCGAGGACCGAGGACTCCAGAGATGGCAGTCCTTGAGCTCCGGCCCCGTCCCTCCTGGCAGCAGGAGAGCTGTCTGTAACAGCAATTCCATTTCTCCTCCCTGTTATTTCCAGTGGATGCCCAGGGACATCCTGCTGGGATGCAGTGTCCCTGTAACCTCCAGTTTACATTTATCCGTGTACAACTTACACACCTTGCTGTGTGAGTAACCCCCCTCCTTCAGCTTAAGCAGATCGTTCTCCCTCCGGGTGTTTGTAGACGGCCGGTGTTCTGCTGGTCTGAAAGGCCCAGGCTCTGCTGGTCCCCATTCCCAAGAAAGCTGCTGTGTTTCCGCAGGCAGACCAGCATCTGATCCGTTATCAGCGCCACGTCTTTCGCCAGAGATTCCCATCAGAAGCACAAAATTCAAGATCACAGCCCTCTCTAATAGCAGTGTCACTTCTCTCTCCCAATTTGCATGCGCGTGCTTTCTGCCTGTGCGTGGTTCCCGTGTCAGCGTGCGCGCAGGGGCAGGTGAGTGCGCCCAGACCATTTCCGTACGGCTCTGGTAGGCTTTGCCGTGGCACGGCTCCGCTGGTCATGGTGACACCCCTGACCAAAGGGCTCAGGGACGACCCCTCTTTCTCACCGCCTGTGTGTGCTTTGTGACTCTGCTGGCTTTCCTTCCAGGACAGCTACTCAGGGATGAGATGGAGCATCCCTGTTTCATCCCAGCCAGGACCAACAGCAGCCAGACCAGGACCCTATCGTTCTTTCTGGGTGGCTTTCCAGCACGGGAAATCACTCAGATGTGGTTTGCTGTTCCTCTGTGCTCTATGTACCTGCTGGCGCTGCTGGGGAACTTGACCGTCCTGTCCGTCATTAAGGCAGAGCGGAGCCTCCACGCGCCCATGTATCTGCTCCTTGCCATGCTGGCTGCGGCTGACCTGGGCTTGTCCACGTCCACGTTCCCAACCATGCTGAGGATGCTGTGGCTGGAGGCCAGGGAGATCAGCTTTGGCACCTGCCTTGCCCAGATGTTCTTCATTCACACCTTCACGGATATCGAATCTGCTGTCATTCTGGCCATGGCCTTTGATCGCTACATGGCCATCTGCCACCCCCTGAGATATTCCTCCATCCTCACCAACTCAGCAACCACCAAGATTTGCGTGGCGATCGTTGGGAGGACCGTCCTTGTCCAGCTCCCGCTCCCAATCCTGCTGACCCGGCTGTGCTTCACCAGGGTCAGCAAGCTCTCCCATCCCTACTGTCTGCACCCGGACATCATCAAACACGCAGGCTCGGATACAAGGATTAACAGTACCTACGGCCTTTTTGTGCTGCTCTCCACGCTGGGTCTGGACCTGCTCTTTGTCCTCCTGTCCTATCTTCTCATCCTTAGGACCATCCTGAACATTGCAACTTGGAGGGAGCGTCTCAAAGCCCTCAACACCTGCATCTCGCATATCTGTGCTGTCCTGCTCTTCTTCATCCCCATGATCTGCCTGTCCATGATGCACCGGTTTGGCAAACACGTGCCCCCCCAGGCCTACGTTTTAACAGCCAACCTCCATTTCCTTGCCCCACCCATCCTGAACCCTGTTGTTTACAGCGTGAAGACCAAGCCCATCCGGAGGCGGATACTCGGGATGCTCTGCCACAGAGGGGTTTGCAGGTCCAGGGTTGCCATTTGCCAGTAAAGCCAATGGGATGGGTGCTGCCAACTGTCTTAGGCAAGGTTTGAACCCCAGGAAGACCGGCCAGGAGAGTGGAACGTGCCAAGCACTTCTGCTGGGGTAAGGATACGTGTGGCAAGTAAGGCTATAAGGAAAGTAAAGGTATACGGAAGGTAAAAGGTTCATTGATACCTGCAGTGATGTAACCATGCTTTGTAAGGACAGCTGGTCAACGGCTCTTCAACATATAAACAGCGGCATCCCTGGAAACATTCCAGGCCAGGCTGGACAGGGGCTGTGAGCAACCTGATCTGGTTGGAGATGTCCCTGCTCCTGGCAGGGGGCTGGGCTGGGTGGGCTTTAACGCTCCCTTCCCACCCAAATTATCCTGGGATTCTAAAAGACAGGAAAAATAACAAACCACACCTACATACACAACCCCAAAACCCAGGAGGTAACGGAGACAATAACGCAGACCACAGCCCTCAGGTCAGTGACGGAGCGGCGGCTGGAGGAGCCAGGACTCAAGCAGAACTGCTGAGAAGGGGGAAATAAAACTATCGTGGGTCTCCTGGGAAAAAGCAGACTTCGTACGGATGTTCCACGGGGCTTGTGTGAAACTTTATATGGGATGATTTCAGGGGCTGTGGAAATGTGCAAAATGTACGACGGGATGTTTGGAAGAGGGGCCAAAGGTGCGGGAAAGGAGGGATCCAGCTGTATCGGGAAGGAACTAGCGTGGGAAAACGGCTGGGGGCTCGTAAAGTACTGATGGAGTGTGAGTTTCTGGTCAATGCCCTCCCCAGGTCACGCCCCAGTCCTCGCAGCCTGTCCTGCCGCTCATTAAACTCGCTTCTGGCTCTTGTCTGAGTGGCCTCACTGTGTCCGGGGTACACGTGGGGGGGTTGGTGACAAACACTAAGCTGGACTAACTGGTGAGTGGGAGGAGGCCAGAACCTGGGAGGACCCAAGGCTGGAGCGGGAGAGTGGACAAGCAGGGCCTGGGGTGTGGGCATGGAACCGGGAAGGATTCTGGTCTGCTCGGGGTTCGAGGGACCCACGGACACAGGAGTGACTGTGAACCAAGTGGGCGAGGGTCCTGTCCTGACCAGCCATGGAGGAGGAACGGGGCTGGGTCGTGCTGGTCACGTCTACGTGAGCACTGCTGGTGCCGCGGTGGGTCGTTTGGCCTTGGTCCGTCGTGTGGGAGGGGAGGATGAGCGCAGATGGGGCTGGTTCCAGTGAGGGTCACCCCTACAGACACAGCTGGACCAGCGTCCCAAACAGGGGGGTGGTACTAGAAGCAGCCCCCCCATGTCTGCAAGAGGAGTCCTTTACACCAAGCTATGGGTTTCCGACTCTCAGACATTAACCAAAAGTATGGTTTTCTCTTTAAAACACAAGTGCTCCCCAGGTTTTTCTTTGTTTCACCCGGAGCATTCTGCCTTGGTTAGGCTCAAGCATCACATTTATTGAAGTAGCTGTCATTCCGGAATTAGCATGTGCTAATTAGTATGCCGGAGTTTCCTGAGGCGCTGCGGCACTGCGCCTCCTCAGACTGGCTCGTTTAGCCTCGGAAGATTGATTTCGTCCCACTTGAGCTGATGAGGCAGCTCTGTCTCCAAAGGAGCCGTTCTCTCTTGGCCGACCCAGGGGTGCAGGCGCCGTACACGCTGGCCGCCCTCAGACAGGCGTTTTGAGGCAGTTTACACATTCAAGGACCGCTTTCGTGTTTTCTGCCAGTGTTTGTCACAGACTGCGCAGCCAGCACTCTCACAAGATCAGCGTGTCCTTGGGAGCACCGTTACTGGGATCTAGAAATATTTCTGAAAGCGGTCCGGTGGGTTCCCCTGGCCTGTCCAGGCTCAGACCCCTCGGCGCACGTCTGCGTAACCCATGAGCGCACATATGTGCGTTCTCCCATCTCTAATGAATTTACAAGCCCCAGCTGAAGGCCCTGGAGACCAGCGATTCTGCTTCTTCCAGTGCCAAAGTTTCGAGCTGTTCTGGTGAGAGCTTCCATCAGACAGCCTTTGCCTGAGGGCTGCTTGGCAGAGCCTTGCGTGCGGGTGAGACCTGCTGCCCTCGGCCTCAGAGCTGTCCTCGGACCTTCTCCCTCGAGGAAGAGCTCTGCGGCTCTCCTGGGTGGCAAAGGTTTCTGCAAGCTCCGAAAATAGCAACATCTGCAACCAGGCCAGATTTCCCAGACCTACGTCCAACCTGGCCTGGAATGTTTCCAGGGATGGGGCACCCACCGCCTCTCTGGGCAACCTGGGACAGTGCTCCAGCACCCCCAGTGTAAAACGTTTCTTCCTAATGTCTTATTTATGTCCTCCCGTCACAAATTGGGAGCCCAGAGGCATCAGCGCGGCCAGAGCCGGACACCGTCTCGCCAGCGGTTGGGAGAGCGTTGGCAGGGCAGCAGGGAGGTGTGAAGCAGGATCCTGCAGACTCCCACTCCCCTTTTCCCGGGGGATCCGCGGCAGCTGGGGCCGGGTACCCCGGGAGGCTGCGGGCGGGCGCTGCGCGGCTCGCTGCTTCCCTCTGCTGGGTGCTGCGGGATGCGGGACGCGGGATGCGGGACGCGGGACGAGGGATGGGGGATGAGGGATGAGGGATGTGGGATGCGGGATGCGAGATGTGGGATGTGGGAAGCGGGATGCGGGATGCAGAACGTGGGATGCTCCCGGTCCCGGCCGCCCCCAGGCCTCAGTGGCCTCAGCCCGCGCTTGGGAGCTCCTCATGTAAAGAAGGAAGGGGGGCAGAGCTCTGCCTTGGAGACCACAAAGGAGAAAGCAAATCCATGGGGCCACACTGGTTGCTCTGTGCCAGACAGACCCCACAGGTTCTTTGTCCCATGTCAGGACCTTCGTGGAAAGGTTCTTTCTCCTTTTCTTCTTCCTCTTTTCATTTCACTCCTTTTTCTGAAGCAGGGATGCAGTCCAGAGATAAAGTTTCCATGAGAGGGACCTCACCTGAATGGCTTACCGAAGGCATTTTGCAGAGAAACCCCAATTAAGCCTCTGTCAGAGAAAGGATGTGTGTGCACAGAGACCTGCACACCACCACCCCCCCCACCTCCTCACACCCCCGCACCCCAAATACAGCTGCTGCTTTCAGGTGGGTGTGCTTTGATTTTGAGACTTTTAGGTTGAAAACCCAAAAGCTGAGGAACTTAAACTCCATGGCTGCTTCTCAGACCCGAGCCGTAGCTTGTCAGTGGTGAGGGACAGGAGAGAGGAACCCTGAAAGCAGCTGGGCACCGCCAAAACCTGACGTCTTTGGGATGGCTCTAGGTCCCATCCCTGCGTGCAGGGTGAGAGAAATGAGGTGAGATCAGTCCCCTGCTCCGAGACCCTGCGAGAGCTGCGTGCCACTGACGCACCCCCCGGGAAGGATACCCAAATTACGTGTGGGACACAGACAATTCCAGCCTCACCAATATAAATTTCATTTTCAGGCATTAGAAAGCGTTAGTCTGCCTGTGCCACAGATATGCCAAGGAGAGAAGGAGAGAAGGAGAGAAAGAGAGAAAGAAAGAAAAAGAGAGAAAGAAAAAAAAAGAAAGAAAGAAAGAAAGGAAGGACAAAATAAAATACCTGGCTGAAAAATAAAATGTCTAGACCAAAGTCAATCTGTCTGGTTTTATTTCTGCACTAAATCTAGATTTAGTGCTTAATTCAAGGTACTCAGGTTTGACTTTCTTCACACTTTTAATACTTTCCGTTCCTTCACGACCCCTTTCTGCTCACCGACTTGTTGGCCATTCCCGCTCTCTGTTAATATTGGATTTTTCTTTTTATGTCCCCAAAGCGAGTCCTCACGGGGTCCAAGCCAGCGCTGAGCATTCAGACCCGGACTGGCACTGAAAGCGCGCTGCAGAGAGCGGACACGATTGCTGTGAATCAGCCCGGCGCCCGAGGCAGCGGCCTCTGCACACAGAGCAAGGCTGGAGGCAGCGACCGCAGCAGATCCCGTGGCATCTCGGCAGGGCTGGCCGGAGGAGGTCAGCATCCCTCGTCCGTGTGTTTCCAGCCATCCCACCCCATCCCGATCCCGCTGCGAGGGAGATGATACAGCTCTCCGACGGCCCTGTGCGCCCCGTCCCACGCCGTAATCTGCGGAGGCAATGGAAGGTGATCACGGTAAAGGAGTTCCACTCAGAACTCCGTTCATTTTGTGTACTTGTCATCACGTTTGTCCCAGCAGCACAGACCAGAGCTCTGCCGCTCCCAGCTGCCTGCGAGCCCCGTGGGGACTCGGGGTGGGGGTGTATAAATGTCACCGCCTCCCTGCCCCTCTCGGCAGGTTTGGAGGCAGACATCCTCATTCCCGGCTGTCATGGGAGCTGGTGAGTTGTTTGCGTTTGGCAGGTCTCTGTGGCTGAGGTGCCTGATTTGAACTTGAAGGTAAAATTCTGCAGCTGGAAGAACCCACCCCCTGCCCCCGGGCTGCTCCAAGCTGCAGCTTTAGGCTCTGAGATGAGAAAAAACATTTTCCAGGCAGGGTTTGGTGGAGCACTGTCCCAGGTTGCCCAGAGAAGCGGTGGGTGCCCCATCCCTGGAAACGTTCCAGGCCAGGTTGGCCGGGGCTCTGAGCAACCTGATCTGGTTGGAGATGTCCCTGCTCCTGGCAGGGGGTTGGGCTGGGTGGGCTTTGAAGGTCCCTTCCCACCCAAACCCTTCTGTGACTGTTGTTCTATGCAAACGCTGCTAGTTTGGCTCCAGGGTCCTTCTCTGACCTGAAGGCTGAGCATCCTGCAAGAGAGTTTCCCAGGCTCCACCTGAATCGACATTTCATGCAGGAGATCACAGCCTGGCTCTTAAAAAGCTGGTAGCCTGCCTGATGTCCTCATGCTGCCTTTCATGTGTAATCCCCAATAAGGGGACCGGGATGTGCAGTCAGAGAAAAAAAACACTGTGAACAAAGCCTTCTGCTGTCATCACCAGGTGATTGCTAGTCAAAGATTTTGGAGCCCTAGCGCTGGCCGGACACGGTCTGTGAAGGGTTCATGGCTCTCCTTCACATTTCCACCAGCTTGGCTGATGCTGCCCTCACGGTGGCTTTGTTATTTCTCTGGAAATGCTGCAACTCACCTCCGCGGTAGGGCTGAGCAGCCTGCGGAGGAAGGGGAGGCACAGGCAAAAGCCCCAAGGCAGCACCAAGGAGAAGAGCCGCAGCAGTCCCTGGGGTGCACAGAGGACTCTGCACGCACAAACCCCATGTGCGTTGGGTGGCTGGAGGATTTGGGCTTGTTGGGTGCACAGCTGGTGGCAGACGTGGCCAGCTGGGATCAGAACAGGGAGATGTGACAGAGCGCGGGGCTCCTGAGCTCCTCTGCAAGCTCCGTGCCAGGACTGCCCCGCTTTCCTCCCGACAGCCGTGTTCCGCCGTAGAGCTTTGCTTCTGACTTGGCTTTGTGGTGGGAACGAGCGAGGAGAGAGGTGAGGCAGGGACTGACAGAATTGGCACGTTGTGTAAAATCGGTGTCGGTCAGTCCCAACTTGTCACCTGCCTCTTGTGCTTCGGGGCGCTACAGAACAAAAGCACAAAATTAACAGCCGTTGGGGCTGGAGGAGCTGGGTTCCTGGGTCCTTTGCCAAGGTTCTGCACCATCTTATGAACTTGGGTAAACCCCCTTGCTGGATTTCAGTATCTGAGTTTACAAAATACACTTTTAAATTTGTTTTATTATTTGATTTAGACTCAGTATCTCAAGCACACTTCCCCAACACGAGGGGAGCAATTTTCTTAAAACACTTTGGAATCCAGAGCAATAAAGTGCTCCAGGGAAACTGAGGTGGGTTTTTATGTTTTATGAACTGTGGTCCCCACTTATTTTCCCTTACAGGGGACGGAGCCCAGACTAACTCAGGTGTCATCCCGCCATGGGGGCTGTCAACCAGAGCAGCTCGCAGCCTGCCGCCTTCCTCCTGCTGGGCTTGGCAGGCCTGGAGGACCTGCACACCTGGCTCTCCATCCCCTTCTGCCTGATGTACACCGCGGCGCTCCTCGGCAACCTCATCCTCCTATTTGTCATTGCGACAGAGCAAAGCCTCCACAGGCCGATGTACCTCTTCCTGGCCATGTTAGCCGTGGCAGACCTCGTGCTGTCCTCCTCCACAGTGCCTAAAGCCCTGAGCGTGTTCTGGTCCCTCTCCAAGGAGATCTCTTTCCACGCCTGCCTTACCCAGATGTTCTTCACACACCTGAGCTTCATTGCAGAGTCGACCATCCTGCTGGCCATGGCATTTGACCGGTACGTGGCCATCTGCAACCCCCTGCGATATGCCACAGTGTTCACGCACGCGGTGATAGCCAAGATCGGGCTGGCTGCAATAGCCAGAAGCTTTTGCGTGATGTTCCCGACAATATTCCTCCTTCAGAGGCTGCCCTACTGCGGGCACAGCGTCATGCCACACACCTACTGCGAGCACATGGGCATCGCCCGGCTGGCCTGCGCCGACATCTCCATCAACATCTGGTACGGCTTTGCCACCACCCTTCTGTCCCCAGGCGTGGACGTCGTGCTCATCGGGGCATCGTATGTCCTCATTCTCCGAGCTGTCTTCAGGCTCTCATCCAAGGATGCCCAAAGGAAGGCAGTTGGCACTTGCAGCTCTCATGCCTGCGTGATATTAATGTTCTACACACCAGCATTCTTCTCATTTTTCACTCATCGGTTTGGCCGCAACGTCCCCCACAACATTCACATCCTGTTGGCCAATCTCTACGTGCTCCTGCCCCCCATGCTAAACCCCATCATCTACACTATGAAAAACAGATTCCTTCGAGAGAAGGTGTCCCAGGTACTCTTCGGGACTGGGCAAGTGCGGTGACAGGGATGCTATTCCTTTGGAAGGAAAGCATCAACACATGGTCTGCAGCAAAGGCTGTGTGCATGTGAAATAACCCAGTTTCCTACCCTTTTTAGACTCAGCCCAACGTCACTGCTGGTCAGATTTCCTACTAGAGTTTCCTCAGACTAAACTGCAATGCTAATGAAAAAGGAGAAATCAGTAGGGAACGGCAGACTGGAATTCAGGCTGATGCGAACTGGTGTTATCCCATTACCATCAGAGCTTCACCGATGGGCTTGGTTGGACCTACATGTGATGAGATGCATGTTCTCTACCTGGACTCTGCCATGTCCTGCTCCCTTTTGGGTGCACGTTTGTATATCTCGTATCTCAAAGTTTTCAGAAAACATCAAACATTTTCCTAGGTATAAGCTGAGAAAACATTGTGTTGGACTAAACACAGGAATTACTGTTGAAGTTTCTCTGACCTCCTCAGCACAAGCTGGATAAACAAAATCCATCTTTTAGTTTTTGCTGGCCTTCCCTACTGCCAAGAGTCAGCACCCTTTGCACCACTGAATTTTTGCTCATTCATAGTAGTTGGAGATCCGCCCTCAGATGAGATCGTTTTCAGAAAAATAAAACCAAACCCAAAGTTTTTAATAAATGGGGTGAATGACTATAAAACGGTTTGTGGCTCAAGGTTCTGCATCTCTCCAAGGGCCACATGCGAGACCGCACAGGTGAGCGCATCACTCCCTGCGTGACGGGAGCATCGATGTCCGTCCTGCATCCTGCGTGGCTCCCGATGCGGGGTGGCAGGCTGAGCCGCCCCTCCAGACCCGTCCCTCGGATCTCCCTTCTCCAGAGACCTGGCTGTTCTCCTTAACCCTGGAGGCTCTTGACATCCCCATGATTGTTCTGGCTCTGTCAGACTTCATAGAAAATAACCAGAAAATTCAGAACTCATGTGGGACCTGACGGACAGACATAGACACACAAACCTTACTTTCTCTGATTTACGCAGGAAGGTGAATCAGCTGTAAAAAATATGAAATCTGGAAGAAAGGGGAGGCTGATAGGGTTTGGTATGAGTACTGCTGTAGGGAGAGCGGGAAATTCATACAGGTCCCAAACCAGAAAAATCCGTAACCAGGAGAACAAAGGACCTTAAGAGAGAGGTTTTCTAAGGAATAAGTGGAAAAAGAGAATTAAGAAATCACTCAGTCACTGCGTGGACAGTGAAACTGTCGGTCACGCTGGAAATCCTCAGGAAATGTTTCTGCATGGTGGAAAAAGCCAGACGCTACAGATTTGCCGTATGCAAGTAATGAAATGTTTTCCCTCTAGGAATCTCAAAGGAAGGAGTTAAAGCAATGAGCACAAGAACTTTCTGAGACCTGCAGCTCCAGGTGACCGAGAGCTGTGAAAGATCTCGGGGGTTTTGCTGCGACGGGAAACGCTGCCGTGCGATGTGCAGGATGACCCGCACGGATGAAGGGCTTCTGAGAAAAGAGGGCGGCTCCGGCGATTTTCTGGAGGTGCTGCAGCCACTCCTGTCTACGGTTCCGCACTCAGCCACTCCAAACCGCTCTGATGCCCACTCGCAGCCTCCTCTGCAGGAGCTGTGGTCGGCACAAAATTAACGCAGCCAGCTGCTGCGTTTTTCACCAAATCACACAGTTTATACCTGGAGTGGAAATCTAAATACTTAGAGTTCAGTTTATGTTGTAGTCCACGAGGAAGTAAAACGGAAAAACTCAGGAACTGAGTCAGTGATCAGCTCCGGTAGAGCAATCGCGTCTGCCTCGCAGGTGATGTTGCTCTGGATGCATCCCAGCGCGACGTCCCTCCTCTCCGTGCCACATCACCGCGGCTGCTGCTCCGTTTATGAACACCGCTAGCACCTCTCCGCTCTTTCCTGCTCTCTACCTGCATTTTTGCCATCCAGAATGGGAATTTTATTCCACTTGTGGGGTTTTTTCACATCACTCCTTCAATTTTTCAGAATTACCCAGGGCACTAATCTGTCTCTTTTTCTGTACTTCTAGAGAAGCTGTGGATTTAATATTTTTTTTTTTTCCTGTGTTTCCCAGGCTAATATAAGGTTGAGGATGCTCGTTCAGATTCTCACTTCATCATTCCTTGCAGTAGCACAAGAAATGAGATTTGAAACTTCCCCATAATAGTTCCAGCTCAGCAATATTCCCTGGCTCGTTTATGAAAATATTATGTAATATGTATGCTAATTAATCTCAAAAATTAAGATTTTTTTTTCCCTATGTGCAAACTTTGTTACCCTTCCACACAAGAGAAATTATCTGATTGATATGATTTGTACTTGACCAATTCATAAAAGTTCCTCTTTGCCTCCTTTATTTGCCAAAGCCATGATTTGATCATTCGTGTACATATTTTCTGGGGATCGTGAGGAAATTTTCCCTTCAGTTAAAGGATGAAGGGGGGCCCTAGCAGGTGAATTGTCGGCAGCCGGCAGGTTTTTGGGGAGCATCGCAAGCTCAGCGGTACGAGGACGTGCGCCCTGTCCCGGGGGCGAGCAGTGTAGCTGTCAGTCTGCGCGTGGTGACCACCGCCAGCCCTCCCGGCCAAGGCTGCGCCGGGCCGGTCCCGGCAGTCTGGTCCTGCAGACTTCGCCTGTGCTCGCCCCCTTCCTGCACTTTGCTACCGCCCACGACTGGAGTGTTCAGACCTCATTTTTTTTCCAATTGCAAAGTTTTTTTTTTTTTTTCTCCATCTTTTTCCAGGCTTCTGATCCTCCCTCCCCCCCTCCCCGTGGTATCTGAGCTGCAGCGATGAGGTAGAACTGCTTTCTTCAGTCACACCTGAGGCTGAGATGCGACCAGCCATCAGCCTGGGTACGTTACTGGAAAATAGAGATGGGACCCTTGCCTTTAACAGCGCTTCTCCAGATTCACGCTAGCTTCACCGAGCAGCATCAGGGTCGAAATGCGAATAAGGGAGGACAGGCTGTGCGCTGGGGTCACTTCGGACCCCGCCACGCTAAATGACGGAGTGCGCTCCAAACCGCAGAGTAATCAGAAGTTGTTTCAGGAGCACGTATTAGTTTTCTGTTGGTGACTAAGAGCAAAATGGAGAATCTGGAAGACAAGCCCCATCAGTGGAGTGGTTTTTAAGCAAACATCTGGATAGCTGGATGCCTGGACAGATGCTTTCTTACAGGAATAACAGTGTGTCTGCTGTGGCCGGTGCAGCAGAACCAAAGCCGCCTGCTTGCCATGATCCTGGCGTAGCACTAAAAATCCCACAAACGCTTTTTACGTGAGGCATATGGACTCCTGAGGGAGGATCTGTCACGTAGCGCGGCAATCCTGCAGTGATTTACTCAGCCTGGAGTCTCGGCTGATATTTATCGCGTTAAACCACAGATCACATCCAACACCGCACAAGCAGCGAAACGTTCCCCTGAGTTCATTCAGTCTAGAGCAGCCTTTGCCTGTTTCAACTTCTGTACTTTATTTCTTTTGATCTCGTTGATTGCCAAAGACAGGAGTGAACGACTCCGGCGGGCTGTCTGCGTTCACGAGCACGGGAAGGGGGGCTGTGGGGAGGCAGGCACCGGCCCTGTTTAAACAGACGAGCAAACATCGTTGTACGCTTACACATCTTCTGATACAAATCTCCCACGTTAACGGTGTCAACGGCACTAACACATCCCAGGAGGGCAGACCTCAGACCTTCCGAGCCTTTCATATACACCCATGGAAACGCAGCACTTGGCTCGCCAGCTGAAGTTCTGTTCTTTGTGGTATTTACAGACACGGCTGCAGTGGGTGAGAGGCAGGGACGCCCGCTGCGGTGCTCCTGTGTGCGGCACTGCGGCCATGCCTGCAAACCCAGCGTGTTTGGGATGGAGGAGCCCGGTCTCGCGTGAGCAGCTCGCTGGGATGCCGTGCTGAGCCGGGCTCTCGGGGTGGGTGGCTGCAGATTCAGGTATCTGCTGCGCTGAGGATTTCTCCTACAGCTTCCGCCTTGGGAACGGTTGTTAACGACACAGCATCTCTCCCGCAATGGCGATGCACATCCACCCCCGAGGCTGTGATCCCAGTGCCGGTCTCTGCCAACCCTCCTACTACCAAGGAGGAACAGAAAAAGCTTTACTGAGTTGGTGCTGGGACCACTGGGGAGGATGCAGTGTAGCACCCCGGGAGGGCTCCTCGGCCGCTCCTGGGACATGGCCGGGGACCACAGGGCAGCTCTGACCTCTGCAGCCTCTCAGACGTGTGCACCAGGCTCTGGAGGAGCGAGATCCCGGCTGTCCTGAACAAACATGGGAAAATGTAGGAAACCTCCCCTTATCTCAAAAACAAGGTTTGAGACTTCAAGGCAAGCAGCCAAACACCATAAAAACCCAAACTCCTGATTCCACTGGATGCTAAAAACAGGCATTGAACCGAAATGTGGGATATGTGCCGTAAATCTCGGCGTCGTTCTTCTCAGGCTATATTTAGCTGTGAAGATTGCTGCCTTTCAGACTGGAAGAACAGCTTGCCAGTTTGAAGGATTTTTATAGTTTTTCTGACTGTAAGTTCATCTCATAAAAGGCAGCGCTTCTCACCACAAGCTCTATTTGTCTAACGTATTTGCAGCCACATACTTACAGTAGCCTCATATTTACGATGACATTTTTATAGCTACAACAAACACTACCTTCGCTCGCTCTGCCCTCAGAGCCTCTGCAGTCTGACCGGTGTAGCCACCGACCACCCTGCCCATAGCCTCCCAAAAACCCCAGAGCCTTCTTGGGGACTCGTGTCCAGCAGTTCGCTTTGCTGGTGCAGGATGCTTTGGTTGGCACCAAGGATAAAACGTGATGACTGATGCTCGGGAAGGAGTCAGATCTGCTTCACATTCATTTCAGTCAAGGACTGCTAGGGAGGGAAGGAATACGTGTCCTTTTTTTTTCCCCAGATTCCTCCGAGCTTGGCATGCATAGCCTTCTTGTGAAACAGGGCTGGAGACCTGAGAAGAAAGGTAAACAGACCTGGAGGAGATGAGGTTTGAAATCTGTTTTCAATTCTGCCCTGAGATGCAGGGAGTTAATTTTGCTTTAAAATGCTCTGCTGAAAAATGCTATTCATCAGTACACAGGCTTTCCTTGGGGCATGTGTTTTCTAAAATGGCAAAAAAATGTCTAACACAATGAGTCAGAACTATTAAAAAAAAAAACTATTGTTGGAAACAGCCAGCATGGCTGAAGGATAAGACCTGCGGTTTGCAGTCAGGGCACGTGTGATGGGGAAAGCATTTCCAGCCGGCACTGGTGCTTTGCCCCTCATAATTTTATATGAGTGAATAATTTTTCAATAAAGCGTAATGAAAAGATCCATGTATTATTAAAAGTTCTGTACTGCCATTTCAGTGTGGTTTTAATAACTGAACACCCTATAGAGATCAGGGGTTTCCCCTCCTCAAATGTGAGCCGGGGCGCGCGGCACCACGCAGCAACGCACCGACCTCCTCCGCATTGATTCAGGGTTGCACAAGGCAGCCTGAAATCTGAAATTCTCTCCAGAATGAGGCGCAAGGTGCAGGGGCGATGCAGAGAGTGCTTTTACACAGCCCTGACCCGGCATCACCGTGGGACGGGCAGAATGGAGAGGCAGAGCAAGCCACGCTCAGCAGCATCGTCCAGCGCAGAGGCTTCCCTTGTGCTTCGAGTCTCTGCGCGCCAAACAGAGCAGGGCTGCTGGTTCTTTACACCAAAATGCTGGTGCCCATTTGGGTGTCAGATGATATTTTAATGTTGCCTGTTGGCAAACCCAAAATAGCTTTAGGATTTACCTTTCAAGGTGAAACAAGGTGTGGTTTTTAACCATGACTATAACTCACGGCTGGAACAAGCGACCACAACGGTGGTGAGCCCTCTCATGGAGGTGTTTCATCCAGAGTCTTCCTAAAAGCTCGCTGTGCCACAAAAGGGTTTGCGTGGAGCACTGAGACTTCGGGGGAAACATTGATGACACCAGACCCATCACCTGAACTGTCCTCAAAAGCTGTCCCCTGCACATCAGAAAGAAAAATCATCTCTAATACAGAGGAAAAGGAACAGCAAGAGGGGACGTTGCTGAGAAATGCCTGCCCTGGGAACCCTCCCAGCCCCTCCGCTCACACAGTTTTCCTGAACTTGGAGAAATCAGTCTTTTGAAGCTTGGAGGGGATGCATTATTCACAGGAAAAGTTTCCAGACTGCCTTGTCTGAATTTTTGAGATATCGACAGTGTTTTGCAGCTGGCTGCACACAAGCTACACCATGTGTCTGCCGCAGCTATGAGACACATCTGATGATAAATATAGTTGTCTCTTTTACTTAGCAATTCAATGTTTCTACAATAATTTCTAAATACATTAGAAATTATTTCTACAATAATTTCTAAATCTTTGTCGTGGTTTAACCCCAGCAGGCAGCTCAGCCCCACACAGCTGCTCTCCCACCCTCCCCAGTGGGATGGGGGAGAGAACTGGATGGGTACATGTGTGAAAACCCGTGGGTCGAGAAAAAGACTGATAACAGGTAGATGAAACCTGTCCTCCTTTTTCCCCCATCTTTTATCGCTGAGCACCTCACAGTCTGCGATGTCCCTTTGGTCAGCAGGGTCAGCTGTCCCGGCCGTGTCCCCTCCCAGCTCCTCGTGCACCCCAGGGCAGCTCGCTGGCAGGGCAGGGTGAGGAGAAAAGGCCTTGAGGCTGAGCAAGCAATGCTCAGCGGTATCTGAAACACCTCTGTGTTATCACCAACACCACTTTCATCACAAGTCAAAGACACAGCCCCACACAAGCCACTGTGAAGAAAATTAGTTCTGTCCCAGACAAACCCAGTACACCATTCCTTCTTATTTCTACCGACGTAAACAAAATTCCATAGGTAGATGTCGTTTTGGCATGCAGTGTTTTTCCAGAAATACCATCGTCCATGGGGTAAGTGCTTGGGTCCCTGCCGTAAAGTGATCGGTGTTGTCCTGTCACCCTGTTGTCCTTCGAACAGCCACCCTTCTCCTGCCCCATCCTTTGTCTGCCTCTCCCACCTGGGCCAGCGCAGTCGTCCACTGAGACGCCTCAATGACCATTCTCAATGTTCTCCACAATTCTCTCAAAGTTGGCTTCACCCCCTTTCTCAACCACCTCAGCTTTTTGCACCCTGTTTTCCCATCACCAATGTCTCCAGAGAGATTCCTCCTTGCCCGCCTAAGCCCAAGAAGAGCTCTTTCTTACCCCAGGTAGGTGCTGTTAATTTGGGACATGTCAGTTACTGTGAGCAGAAACCTTTCCTTTTGCTGTGCCCAGTTCCTCTGCTTGCCAGCGCTCTCAGGAGTTTCCAACACTTGTTTCCCTTCCCAGCCCTCTCAGCAGGCTGCGGAATGAAGAGCCGCGTTTTCCCAAGGGACGGAGCTGTCTTTGAACCAGGGACATGAAACAGTTATTTCATTCACTCGGTAACACACGGCAGATCCGTACCAACCAAGATACAGGCATACCGTCGAAGTGGCACACAAGTCCAACACGAATATTTATTTATCTGAGATTTTGCAACTGACAGCGTAATTTGTTGTTGTAGTTGTTATTTAGCATTTTTGTTGTTACTTAGCATCTCATTCGTGTACCTAGGAAGGGAAGCAGTTGGCAGCAGTAGCATTTAGCATCTGTACCTTTGCTGCACATTGAGGCACAGACCCAACACTTTAATACAATATTAGAAGTGTAGAATTAAAAGAAAATCCCTGCTGCCAAGAGCTCCAAATCTAAGGACAGGAGAGGAGAAAGAAATGAGGGGAGAAAAAGTACAATAACCAGCATGGGTCATCACGAGAGGCTGCAGGAGCCGCCTGTATCGCTGTACGACGCCAGGCGGACAGGGGATACACTGGAATGTATTTCATCAGCAGAATCAGCTGGAAAACAGAGGGGGCTGAGATTATTTACACTTCCATTTTCATGTTGCTCCTCTTATCAAAATCATCTGGTATAGATGAAACTTCATGTGCAGCAAAACAGCAAGACAAATGTCAAATAATCCTCCATAACTACCGTACTGTCACTGAAACGGGCTTGTGACGAGTTGTGCAGCCTTTCCTTTAGCGGAACAGGGCATTACTCAGGTAGCAGAGAGAAAAATATATGAAGGAGTCAGAGGAGAGGGATAACTGCAAGAAACCGTGGGCTATAAAATGCTCTGACGCTCAGCTAAAATCTGTGGACCTGACAAAACTCGGCTCTCTTGGAGAGCCCAACACGGGCAGCCCCCAGCCCCGGGACGCCTGTCAGGGTGAACGGCATGAGAGGAATGAGAGGAACTGCTTCTGCTGCAACCTGAGATGATGGGCTGAAGCACAAACGGCAAGGTAAAGCTGCCATCAGTGAACCAAAGAAGAAAGCACGGACTAGAAATGACCCAGTATCATAAACCCACCCAATACAAGCAATCGGATTTAGGTGACGCGCTCGGGCTCTCTCCGAGTGCTGCAGTACAAACTCCTATTTAAACGAGAGCTGGATGGCACAGAACATTGCATTAAGGATGTAAACGTCGCACTTTGCTACAGCAAGAATAAACACTGCGTGCCTATGAGCCAAATAACTTCTTAATTCACCTGCTACTGTGATAAATACCAACGTGCAGCGCTACTGCTGTTATAAACATCATCGATCTAAGGCACAGGGAGGAGAGTTTGCAGTTGTTCCCCGGACAAACGATGACTAATCAGAAGTACTGGGGGAAGCAAAGATATTTCTGACAACTTCACGCGCAGCCGTGGTGTTTCAGGGCTTCTGCTTTATGGAGCTGAGAAACCCCTGCGTCATTGATGCGGTTTTTTACTCCAGAAACAAGCAGGAGCCTCTCTGCGTGATGAGTTTGGCAGCGCTGCCAAGCTGTCTAGACCCCGCCCCGGCTGCTGCCAGTCCCGCGGCCGGAGGAGAAGCGGTTTCACGCCAGCTGTGGCTCCACTCTCCTCCCTCTTCCCACACATCCTGCCTTGGCTTCGAGGATCCCGACTCAGCTGGGGAACCACATCTCCAGGTGCCGCTGCATCGCACGCTCTCACTCTCCTGAAGGCAGCCAGGGAACCTCCTCCAAGCCTTCACGCTGGCTGCCCGTGCTTTACAGCAGACTCCTGGAGAAACAGCTGGCAGGAGGGTTGTGCTGCTCTTGTAAATACACAGTGCATCCACGCTGAGACACCACAGAAATCCTGCCTGTTCATTTTACCCACGGAGAACTTCCTCAGTGCCTGGCAGCTGCCCAAGAGTTCTACTCGGAATCTCTTTTAAATAGCGGTAAAGCGTAATGAGACAGAGCAATACAAATCTGAATAATTCACACTGGACACCAGGTTCTGATTTTATGCTGAGCAGGTAACATGACTTAAGAGACGGGGGCTTTGCCAGTGTGGACGGGAAGCAGGTTTCTGCAAACAGCGCAGGCTTTGAGGTAGCAGGGGAGGTGTGAGAGGTTTCAGCAGTGGAAGGCAGAAAGGTTTTGTAGCTCAATTAAAGCCGGGAACACATTTTTAGCCGTGATTTTGCGTTATCCAGCGCCCGTTACCGGCGTACTAATGCAGGGCTCCAGCCCGGGGTCTCTCACCTGAGCTGAATTCCGAGCTGGCTTTCTCGGTGCAGCACAACAGGAGGCTGCAAAGCCGGGCCAGGGTTTGCAAGTGGAACCTTTTGTTTCTCTCCATGCTCAGCAGCTCCACGGTTAGTGCTCAGGCAGATTGAAAAGGAAAAAAACCCAAACTGAATGCTAAGAGTGGCTAGGGCAGGAGTCAACAGCAGGGAACAGCCCTCGTTCTGCTGCACGAACCCGACGCTCGCTCAGCTCTCGCACACTTCTGGTTCCTTCGTCTCAAAACAGGCAGAGGTAACTGGGATGTCCCGTGCTCTGGCTCACTTACCGATGATCCTGGGCACGTGGTGTGGCAGGGGCAGGCATTTCTCACTTCAGCTGATGGGTTTCTTCCCCGTTCCCTCGATTATCTACTTCCGAATTGAAACAGACCTTAACAACAGGTGAAAACAGCACGGTAGCTACCGCACCTGGTCAGAGCAGAGTGGATGCCAGGAGAACCCATCAAATTCTCTGTCTGACTGCAGGTGTGTTTCTCCTTCTGATTCTTTCTGATTACATGCTTCCCATGCTTGACCAAAAATCATCCATTTTTCCACCTGCTGTTCAAGGCAACGACTCTGTCAGCTGAGACCCAAGGGACCATCGGCAGCAAGAATGCCCCCCTCACCCTGGACACTGACCCACAGGACAGCACTGGTGATGGTGGAGATGAGATAAACGCATGTCGCTGCTCCTGTGGAAGGGTGCCCAAGAAGTTTTCATGCATCTCCACGCTTGCAGAGTCTAAAAATGGCGATATTCTGTGATAACGCATAAAGTAGCTTTGCACTGCCTCAGCAGTTTGTCTGGTCACTTCTTCTGCGGACGTGGCACTGAAAGACCGCTGCCAGTCCGGCCTTGGCAGAAGACACGTGAGGCTATGAAATATTGGGTTGAATGCACAGCAGTCACTCATCAATACTAGAACTGCTTGAAACTGGTAGGAAAAGAGCTTGACACAGAGAAAAATGCTTCTCTTACAGAGCAGTTTCTGGAACTTGTTTTCACAGTCAGTTGTGAGAGGATGGCATCAGGGAATTTAAAAGGTGATTATAAAATCAGTGAGTAACAGGTCCATAAACACGTATGCTAGGGAGCAGTCACGAGGTTTTGGGGGTGAACGCTGCCTCTGAGCAGAGGAAACGCAGCAGAGCTGTGTAAGAACAGAGACACACGATGAGGAGTGACGTACTTCGTCGCTGGGATTCAGGGCTGATCTTGGGGGACTAAAATCTCACTTGTCCAATTTCACCTCACTTCAGTGCTACGACATCTTCCCACGCAGCGAGGAAGCTCCGGGGTTGGATGGAATGATGCACCATCCCGGGCCCGGATACCGGAACAAACCCCTGCCATCCCTCAGTGCACATCCGGACAGCATCATCGTGCGAACACAAACCTGCGGCAGAAAGCTCGGAGTACAGAATTTAGCAGCTGGGGGAACTTCACAGTTTTCTTCAGCCTTTCTTCTGAGCTGCCTTCCCCTGCATTTCCCCAGCACTCCCACATGCACGCGGGTTTATGTTCCCAGCCTGTGTGCTCAGAAGACAATTTCCATCTCTGTTGTTTCCGAAGAGATTCTACCGTTACCGTGGGTCTGAGGCAACGTGTCTGTAACCTCTGCGGGAAGTCTCTGAGGCTTTTGAGGCACGTCATCGTCAGTTTTTAAGAAAGATCGCTCTGCGGCTCTGTCTTCGTTCACATCTCTCCCACAATCATTTCCCCCTTTTTTTTGTCTCTTCCCTGCTTGCTATTCTCAAGTTTTTCTTTTGTCTTGGCTCGCACAAAACATACTTCTGTGTGTATAGCCTCTTCACCCAGGGATATTAAAGTACTCTATTAAAAAGTGGCAGTTTCTCCTCCTAACCTTCCAGCAAGCCGAGCATGTGAGTGTGTTACCCAGCAAAATAAATAATTGGATTTTTCGTTGCAAAGCAGCAGAACAAATTAGCCTTTGCAGTCTCTCCACCTGAATCTGCTGTCTCTCCGCCATCACCTCCTCACTCCCAGGTACCTGAGTGCCCAGAATCCTTTTGAACAGCAAAGATCACTCATGTTCTCGTCCGAGCTATCCACCTAGACAGAACTTATGCTAGCAATGTCCACTGACCTCAACTGGTCACCAGGCTGCCCAGAAAACAACTTCTTCCCCGTTACAAGACCAAAGTGATCCAAGGGTTGTGTCAGGTGATCTCCAATTTCAGTTTTAACAACCACCTTCAAAATCCTAGATTTTTTAGACCATAAAAATGTTGACGGATGGAAAAATCAAGTATTTGAAATGAAAAGTCTGAAGCAACAATATCTGTCCAATGTAAAACGTATCACATTTTTCCCTTCCTTTCTATCTGCATCAAGAAATCCCTGCTTACGCTCACTTTTAAAGTGCGTTTTAACCAATTTTTTTCAGGGAAAGGAAGAGAAGATCAGATGTTCTCTCAGGGACCCTGGGGTTACCTCTGCTCTTCTTGTAGCCAGGTGCTAAATCACTCCTGAAGGACTCCAGGACTGAGACCCCGCTCCAGCACGAGACGGTTCAACGCCTTGTGCTGGTGGTGGGTGTCTCCCTTGCAAGGGTCCCCATCTGCGCAGGGCGGCCCAGACCCCAGCAGTCAGTGGGGATCCAGGGTTCGGCTTGGCTGCCCCCTCTTCGAGGTGTCCTCAGCATCCGCCCGGCCAGGCAGCTGTGACACTCGCTGGTCCTGCACACTGCCCCGTAGCCCGGTACCGCTGCATGGCCACTGCTGGCCACGGGCTCTGTACCGAGTTTGCAAGGTCTCAGGACTGAGGAGTGCCAGGTTTGCTCTCTCTGAACATGTCCTGACCTGCCCGGAGCTTTGTTTTTACCAGATTGAGCAGTGATGGCAATTTTTATTCTGACAATAGCTATGGCTTTTTTGCTTACCTTTGTACGGCACAACCACAGTTTCAGTTCTATGCAGACGGTAGTAAAAAGTAGCTATTCTGTGCTGAACGAGCTGTTTATGACTCAACATAACTCAACATAAACGCGCGTCTGGCAGGATGGCAGGGGCCTTGGGAAGTGGGGACATGGGATGTGGCATAGAGGAGCGCAGGCATGAGGTGGTAAGAGATGGGGCACAGACTGGCACTGGAGACCTCATGGCTAGAAACAGCTCAGGAATGGTCAGTTAAAGAAAGGCAAGCATGGCCAAAAATGGGTTTGGGGTGACAAAGAGTGCAAAGAACAAGTATCTGACGTGCATAAAATGCACTGTATTTAGGAAATCTGCATGTATCGTGGACTTGCAGACCAGTGAAGAGAAAGCAAGGTGTGAAAGCATCTCATCCAACATAAAAAATACACCCAGTGGACTCCAGAGAGAGGAAAAAGAAGCCGTCAGTACCAACACCATACTCCTCCCTGTGAAGGACTCCACAGTTTGATGACTTGAGGTGACATCCACCACCACCACCAAAGTGAGGTCACCCACCCTAGGACCCAGAGGAGCCATGAAAGGCTGAGCATGACCCTGGGGAAGAAGGAGCAACAGGGCAGTGCGTGTATAACAACCTTAATTTATTATTATTATTATTATTACTACTACTTTTTCTTTAGAGAAATATTAATTTCTCTTTTTTTTCCTATAATAACTGAATCTGGACTAACAACGATTCCTGTATTAGTCTGTTTTCAATTACAGTAACAATTAATTCTTGGCTTTATACATAAAATGTTTTTGCTTTTTGCCCATAAATGACATTCTGATCACAACACACACATGGCCCTCTGCAGCGGCGGGAAGCCACGCAGGATGTGCCAGGCATCTCCGATGAGACCTGTGATCTCCGGTGGCCCCATCCCACACAGCAGTGCGGAGGCGAGCGCACGGAGCCCCCAGCTCATGCAGACCCCGGGGTGCCCAGCGGCACTCGGCACACCCCACAGCAGTTACTCAGCAGCTGCTCACCCACATCTGGCCCCAGGGAAGAAGCATCCAAGGCAATTCAATCCCAGACCCTGGAGATAGGCTGCTGGATGGAGCAAATGCGCGTGCACCCAGCCGCCCATCCCGTAGGACACGGACGGGACTACAGTGAGAGTTTCCCCATTTCCCCATTTCCTGCACTGCCACATGTACACGTACGCCCTGCGAGACAAGGTATACGCGTTCACACGGGACACGTCAAAAGGCATTCCGGAGAGATGGAGGGATCTGCGCAGCCAGGAGCGAGGTACCTGCGTGGGAAAGGGCTGCAGGAAACGCCACAGGGCGCTGAACGGACAGGCGCAGGGATAAGTGCGCCGTATGGGTCAGTGCGGCTCTTGTAACACGCGGACAAGACTCCCTAACATATTGCAGGTCCTCCAAGGGCTGGAAAGGATTCTGGCTGGGGCAGGTCCGGGTGAGAGTCTGCTGGGATTCCCAAGGGCTCTGAGCAAGGTCCCCACCAAAGGCCTTCTGTGAAATGAGAGTAAAGTCCTGCACTCCAGCGAATAACTGAATCATAAAGCAAAGTGCATGGCTATCCTTTACAGCGAGGCCCTGCTGGAATCTGTACTGGGATTTCCCCTTTTCAGTGAAGTTTGTCTGGGAAAGGGAGGGGAAAACAGCAAGGCAACCAAGTTTTTGGTGATATTCAATTACTCAGAGAACAGGAGGACCAGCTGCAAAACGCTGCAGAAGACCTTGGTAAGACTGAGTCACTGAAAATAAAACAATAGATTAAAAAAAGAACAAAACAACAGTTGAGATAAACATATAGTGATGCGCTTGGGAAAAAAACGGAACACTTTAGACAGAAAATGACAGGCTGGTGGCTAACAATTATCTCTCAGGAACAAGCTGTCACAGTTATGATAGTGTTACAATAACACAGTTCAGCGATCAGCAGTTCCAAAAACAACCCAGATCTTAGAAAGTCCTAGGCGAGAACCAGAAAACAAGGCCAGGGCAGCGCGGTGCGTCCCAAACACCGCCGCAGGCCTGGTGCCTCGGGGAGCACAAGGCTTGTCACGGGAAACGAGTGAGCAGACCGCGGCTTCGGTTTGGAGCGACGTGGCAGAGGTGGCGAAGGCTCCGAGACGACTGGGGAAGGTCTGCTCGTTGTCACCTCCCAGAGGAGAGCTTGAAGCGTGAGAAATTGGAACAGCGTGCATCTGGTTCAGAACGAGCATACGGCGTGGAAATGACTAAAGCGGGGTTGCCTGGACCCTAAGGCGCTCACACACCCAGTTTAGGAAGATGAGCTCCTTAGGCAGGTGGGCTCATCACCAAAACATCAGTCACGTGGCTGAAGAAAAGAGCAAAACAGCCTCCAAACCTGTGCTGGTCCAGGAGGAAGACCCTGCCCCTTCGCTGAGGGCGAGGGCTTTCCGAGGGCTCTGGTGAGCAAGCGCTAGCTTTTGGCTCCAGGCTTTGCTCTGACTTTCGCAGAAGGTGCACTGCGTCCCCTCAGCAGCTAGCACTCGTTTGTTGCATTGAGCGTTATTATTCTTCCTTCTGAGACAATAGCGCTCATTCCTGCCTGTCCTTTTTTCTTTTTGAGGAGCATTATCCCTTTCATGTTTATTCTTGGTGCACAGCAGAATCCTAGATCTGTCCTTCCTTGGCACGTGGTCTCATTAAATGGTGCAAATGAAAGCTGCCTGGTGGGAGTAGGGAGAAAAAGGGCTTGTTACAATGGTCAAGGCTGAAAGGCTGATAAGAGACTTGCCTTACTAAAAAAAAAAAAAAAAAAACCAAAAACCAACAAAACGCTGAGCTGCTTCCCATGCCTGTGAGAGAAACTGAACGAGCTGGTTACAACCAAAACCGCTGCTTTTAAGGTAACAAATGCCGGCAGAAGTTAAACCTCGCTAAGCACCTCAAGAGCCAGCACCTGCGTGAGGAGGCTCAAAGCTGAGCCCAGGAAGGTGCTGTGCTGGGCGGTTTTTAGGCGCTGTGGAAGGTTGAGAGGCTCTCTGGGCTGGTGAGGTTGGTTTCTTTTGGGGGCGGTTCAGGGGATTTGTGCTGGGCTTGTATATGGCTATGATACCTTAGCTACTCCCTAGTCCTTGACTTTACGTCTCCGCTTCCTCGGTTCTGTAATTGCTGCCGTCTGTGGGGTTTCTGTGCTATTTCAATGCTGCCAGGGGTTTGTCTGGCTCCTCTGTTTTGCAAAATGCTGCTTCAAAGGTGGTTGTTTTAGATCCTTGTGCTGTGTTGGCAATGAATGTGAGGGAGGGCTGTGATGTGTTTGCTTGTTGGTTGGTTTTGGGTTTTTTTTTGTTTGTTTGGGGTTGGTTTGGGTTTTTTTTTCAGTAAATTACTATAAGAGTCCTATCAGCCTCTAGGCTGAGGAGGCCAAGGCACGACTATGTGAACTGTCTTTTACTGCTCGAGTCAGGTCTTTAGAGACCTCGGGTGTGGGTCTCCAAAGGCCCAGAGGCAGATAAACCAGAAAAAGCCTCCCTCTCGTAACATACTCCTGAGAAGAAGGTGAGCCTGCCGCTCACGTGGTCTGTGCACGATGTCAGTGTGCTGGGGCGTTTAACTGCCCCCTCTGAACCCCTGGCCAAAGCGATCCCGTAGCTGGCAATGTCTGGCTGCTGAAGGTTGGGGAGCTGGAAGCTCTGCACTGGAACAGTGGGGTGAACTGCAAGAGCACCCCGATGTGAAGGGGTGTCACACAGCATCCCCTTTCTGATCAGGGTTTTGGGGTTTAACTGTTGAACAGCCAAGCAGTAAAAGGGCCCCCACAGCCCCTCCTTTGCCGCTGCTCGTGGTGAAACCCCTCGCGTGCTGTCCCCTTCCCGTGCAGCTCCACCAGCTCCCCGATCCGACCGGGCCGGCTGTGGGGATGGGAGTGGGGCAGGCACTGCTTGTGCTGCTGGCTGCCTGCGCGGTGATGCCTGCGAAGGACCCCTTGCTCAACGTCTGCATGGATGCCAAGCACCACAAAACCAAGCCTGGCCCCGAGGGGATGCTGCATGACCAGGTACGGCTCTGCTGATGGGTTGGGTGGGGCGGACTGGGTCCCCTGTACCTCCCTCCCTGGGTGAGGGGTTTGTGCTTTGGGCTTCGCAGCCACTTGCCTGAGGAAGAAAGCCTGTGCTGGGTATGAGGCTTGGTTTTTCGCTCTTTTCTTCTAGCAAATGGCTAGGGCAGAGGCAGTGGTGTGAGGATTCCTGTCAGCTCAGCATCACCCCTCTTTAACCAGGGGGCCTCCCCTTCCCAAAGCTTAGGTACCCCAGATCAGAACGAGGTAAAGGATGGCAAGGAAAGATGCTTTTATCTGTTCCCTCCCTCCTCTGTTAGAGACTCTTCTCACTAATTGAAGAGCTCTGCCCCCAGGTTCTTGGTGCAGATGAGGCCAAGAGCAAGCCAGGGTGCAAGAGAAGGGAGTTTGTCCCTATTGCTTGGGCTGGCACTAATCCCTGGGGAGGATCTGACCTCCTGCTCTTCCTCCAGCCCCACTTTGCTGCGGCCCTGAACTCTTCAGTCCACAGTGCCCAAGGGTTTGCTGGAGGCATGAATCCTCTGGCTGCCGAAGGCTTCTTGCTGTAGGCACCTGCAGCATCCTCTGCCTCCCTCGAGCTGCTGCCTGCCCTCCCTGACCAGCCTGTCCCTCGCTGTGCTGCAGTGTGCTCCCTGGAAGGACAACGCCTGCTGCACAGCCAACACCACTGCAGAAGCCCACAGGGACCAATCCAACCTGTACAACTTCAACTGGAACCACTGTGGGCTGATGCCACCCAAGTGCAAGCGCCACTTCATCCAGGACACGTGCTTGTATGAGTGCTCGCCCAACCTGGGGCCCTGGATTGACCAGGTAGGATCAGATCTGCTGTGACTAAGACAACAGGGCTTGTGCTGGCCACATATTGTGCTATGTGCTGGTCCCCGTAGAGTACACCCCGGCACATATGGGAGCGTGCTTTCCAGGACACTTCAAGCTTTCCCACTGGGTGGAAAGATTCAAAGGACTTCCCTAGCCTCTGCTTAGGTGGCCAGACAGGCTGATGAAGAATTGCTTGTAGTCAAAGTGTGCCTCTGCTGGGGCTGAAACTCCTCTGAGATCAGCTCTGGAGCCCAACGGAAGGGGCTGGGGAAGGGTCTGGGAGGTGGCAGACCCTGCCCCTTAACTTTCAAGGGCCCCCCCAGTGTTCATGGTCCTGTTCCCCGCAGACTGACAGCAGCTGGCGTCGGGAGAGGATTCTTCACGTGCCCCTCTGCAAAGAGGACTGCGAGGAGTGGTGGGAGGACTGCAAGGACTACGCCACGTGCAAAGAGAACTGGCACAAGGGCTGGAACTGGGCAACAGGTTGGTGGGCTGTGTGGAGCAAGCCTCTCCTCACCCCTGGCAGTGTCACTGCAGCCCGCTCAGTGGCTGGAGTCGAGACCCCCGATTGCTCTCGTCTGTCTGTGGGGTTGCCAATTAGAAGGTGGCCAAGCCACCATCCATCAGCTGAGATGTAGTGATGGGCTGTGGGCAGGTGGCCTGCTCCTCCCAGGTGAAAGGACATGAGTGAAGGGTGCTAGCTCACAGCTGATTTTCTTTTGTGGTGCTGTCTCTCTTCAGGAACAAACCGCTGTCCTTGGGGCTCCCTGTGCAGACCCTTCAGCCATGTCTTCCCCCGACCAAAAGACCTGTGTGAGAAAATCTGGTCCAACTCCTACAAATACACCACAGAGCGCCGGGGCAGCGGACTCTGCATCCAGATGTGGTTTGACCCTGCCCAGGGAAACCCCAATGCAGTTGTGGCGAAGTACTATGCTTGGAAAAAGAGAGACTCCACCGCTTTGACGGAGACTGTGACTCCTAAGACCAACAAAGCTGAGTGTGCTCTGCCATGGTCTGTCCTGGTCCTGCTGCCTCTGGTCCTTGTGGTTGTCCCTGAGTAAGCAGGGGGCTGTGGATCCCATGGATGGGGGTCCCTGTGACTGCTCCCTGAAGGAACATGAGTTGGTTATTGGACCTTAATATCTGCCTCTACTTTTAGCTACTGACAAAGGCAGTAGCCCTCCTGGGAAGGGCGATGCTATTGTTGCTCTGATGTAGGAGCTCCTTCACGTCTGTTCCCACCCTGTGGTGGTGCGCTGGGTTGGCAGCGCTTGTTCAAGGTCCTCGGCTGAGCACTGGTGTCCGGTCCTTCAGGCGGTTCTGGCTCCCTGAAGGGTGGGGGTGATAATAAAAGATAAAAAAAGATTTAAAAAAATCCTCTAAATCAACCTTGCTGTACTGATGTTAACTACTACCAAGGAGGTGGTGGTGCTCTGGGCATGGGCCAAGGCTGCTGGTCTGGACTGAGCGGTGGTGGGTGTGGGATCCGTACGTGCTGGGGTCTGCCTGGGGAGTAGGAAGGATGCGGATCTCCCTGGCATTGACGGCTCCTTTGCTGCTGTGCTCTGCTCCATGCTGCTGGAGGAGTTGCCTGGACAGCTTTGACCTGGTTTTGGCTGAACATCCATGGTGCTTCCAAACCTTCCCATCCCTTGGGTGCGAGGGTTCACAGCCTTCCGCGTGGGACTTGCAGGTGTCATCAGTACTGTGCCAAGGCTCGCTGCTGTGCCTGTGGTTTTTCTTCCTCTGAAGCAGAAACAAGCCTCTAGCAAAGCTTTAGCAGCTTTTGCAAGGAACGGCGAAGGGCAGAGTACTGGGGAAACGCGCAGGGCTGCTTAGGTGAGGCAGAGTCCGCAGCTGTCCATCCACAGAGCTTCACAGTGCTCGAGATCCTGAAGGAGCCTTGAGATCAAAGGAGCTCTTCCCAGAGATTTTTCTGGTTTATTGTTTGAGGGTTTTTTAATGCTCCTAATGACCAGCTTCTGTTGTAGCTGGGTACTTATTCCTTGCCTTTACATGAAACACAGAAGCATATTTGTCTTTCCCTCTTGTGTTGGTTCTGTTTGGGGGGGGAAGCGGGGCGCTATGGCGGCAGCTTCTGTAGGAAGCTCCTGGAAGTCGCTCCCGTTTGTCCATGGACTGGGCCGGGCCTAGGGCGGACCCGCTGCTGGCCAGGGCCGAGCCAATTGGTGATGGAATGTTCAGTGATAACTAACTTAAGAAAGAGAGAAATAATTTTTTTAAAAATTAGAAGGTGTGAAGAAGCTGAGTGGGGGCAGAGAGGGGGAGGCGCGAGCCTTGAGGGCCCTGCAGGCCTCACCCTTTGGGTGGTTGACTGAGCCCCACTCGGCCCGGCCCGGCTGCGAGAAGTGGAGAGGAGAGGAGATGTGAAGAGACCCTGAGAGGCGTCTGCCTGCCTGTTGTGAAGAACTTCTGGTGAGAGGAACGGCTGCAGACGCCAAGGTCAGTGAAGAAGGAGGGGAAGGAGTAATGCGGCTCCTGGCCAGAATTCCCTTGCAGCCTGTGGTGAAGCAGGTTGTTTTGGCTTAAAGTCAAAAATGTCTTCACTCTGTGGCCATCTACTGCCTGCTGAGATACTCCTCCATCCTCACCAGTGCCAGGACAGAGCTGCTGTCCCGGGCTGGTCCGGGTGTCTCATCAAGCACTCCTCCCCTTCTGGAATTAACGCTACCATTACTGTCTCCATCAGGGCCTGATCAATCTGGTGTGTATAGCCATCGCGTTCAATAACTGGTATGGCTTTGTAGCTGTTCTTTCTGAATTTGACCTCATCCTCATTTTCATGCCATGTATTTCTAGGGCCATCTTGAGCATCGCATCCCAGAGGGAGTGTCTCAAGGCTTTGAACAGCTGCCTGTCCTGATCCTATTTGTCTTGTCCGTGGTTCACTGATATGGCAAGCATGCTTCCCCTCTCATTCACATCATCATGGACAATGTCTACCTGCTGGTCCCCGCCATGCTGAACCCCATCATCTACAGCATAAAAACTGAACAGATCCACAGGAGCTGCCTCTCAGAGGCAGCTCTCTGAGACGGAAACATCTGACTGAGGGAGGGGTTGAGGGGCTAGGATGACTGCAGGCCAGAGGCTGCTGGTCTCTGCCATTGCTTTAGCATTTCTTTGCGTTGGGGATATTTTGGATGGGGGCTTCTTCAGTTATCATGTGGTGTTCATTGAGCTATAGCAATCTGCTGTGTTTGGTGAGCAGAGCAAACGCCACTTCAGTGTGTACTATAAGGCAAAACCTTTCTATGAAGCTGTTCTAGAAAAAGGCATCCTTGAAGAGAAGAGGCTGACTAGATCAGCTGTCCATCTCTTACCACAGCCTAAGTGCATCTGCTCAGCCCTGGGTTGAGCTAAAAGGCCAAATGTTTCACCTGTGCTATTTTCTCTTGATAGGTTGAAAAGGAGAAGGCAGCTGGTCTGCAAAAGAGTGCTGTGACCCAGGTCTTTGGATGAGCAATGTTTTGGGGATGTTGTTGGAGCTGAGAATGACACCGGCAGCATGGAGGGGATGATGCACAGGCTGTGTCTCGCAAGGATCACCAGGACCACAGTGTGCCGAGGCAGGAGGGGATGGAGAGCCGGAGGTGGGCAGCTGCAAGCAGAGAGGGAGAATTTGGTAGCAAGCTGAAGAAAAACTTTGGGCTCAGCCCTGCCGTAAAATACCTTTCTCTCCCCTGTGATATTTGAGTTTTGTGCAGGGCTCATGGCTTTGCCCAAACAGCTCTGCAGGCATGTACAGGAATACTAAATTTCCCATGGTGTCCATGGTAATTATTGAAAGAAGCAGTGCTACTGAACAGAACTACAGCTTTTAAAAGATCTTTATTCTGTAGGGGGTTTTGTTTGCTTTTGTTGTTTGGTTGGTTTGGTTTTGTAGCTGAAAGCACTAGACCAGCAAAGTGGACTTGGTAAAACTGAGACAGCGATATCTTACGAGGGAAACATCTGGAATATTTTTCAGGAAGTTCATCAAAGATGCAATTAAAAGAGCATTTTTTTTCAAACCCCACCAACAGAACCAATAAGCAAGAAGGGCACTAAAAATCATCATGCATAAATTGGCGCCTTTGCAGTGATCCCTGCAAAAAGAGAAAAAATAAAAAAGAGCATTTGAGCTTGGTCAAACCAGCAGTGATTTACAGAAAGAAGCAGCAAGAGCATATAAAGCAAAAGTAAAAGGAAGGGGAAGGCAAAAAGCAAATTGCATTTAGTTAAGCACATAGGTTAATGTAAGAATTGCTTTGTTGTGCAGATGCTGGGGAAGCATATTGAACGATGAATGATATGAACTTTTTAAAAAAACCCTAACCATTCTATGATTCTATAAATTATAAGTTATTTTTCCCTGAAATAGTCTAACATCAGCAGCAAAGTAAGAAATCAGGGGAAACGGGGGGGAAAAAGTTTAAAAGTTAAGAAAACAGATGGCTTTAAATTACAAGTGCTGTGTAAGGGCAGGGGGACATTCCCTGTAGACTACCAGGGGAGCGGGCAGGAGCAGTTCAAAGGCTCTTGGCAGATATCACTGAGAATGGACAGAAGAGAAATAAGAATGAAAACCAGCCTGGAAGGAGGTAGCGCTAGGGCCTGACTTCAGGTGGAATAGGGCAAAGAAGTGATAGGGATTTAGGAACCAGTTGGATTAACATGTTTTCCCTGAAAAATACGGAATCCGACAAACCAAATATTTATAGAGAGCGCATGACGTATCAAGGAGACAAGCAACAGTGACTGTGAATTTCTTAGGAACAAATTGTGACAAAGCAATCTAATTTTTCCTTTAGACTGGGTAACGTGCCTTGCTGACAGGGAAGAAACAGAAAATTAAATCTGCCTTGACTGTAATTATGCTTTTGATACATTTCACATCACGTATTCAGAAACAAGAAAGGAGAGAACGATCTAAATGAAACTATCACAAAGTGAAGGCAAAACTCATTGGGGAAAAAAGTTTTCAAAGAAAAGTTATCAATTATTCATTGTCAAAGATGAAGCAAACAGGGATTTGAAGAAAGCTATCTTATTTCTGCAGTAATTCACTATTATCAAAAGTGAGCTTTTAAGGGAACAGAGGTTTCTTTGGGTCTGAACGTAGTTCTTGTCATGTCATTTTGGGCACATAGATCTGATCTTGCTTAAAAGATCTGGCCTTTGATCAATGCATTCTGTATGAATGCAGCAGACTAACGTCTTCTTTTATTATTCTGCCTGACTAGTTAAAATTTTTGGTGTAACTCCAGCATTCTTCTGGTGATTGGATAGGGAGACTGCTTATTAATTTGTCAGTGAGAACAAGGTGGAAGGACTGAAAATACAATGGAGAGAAGGCTGAAATTCAGAACTGCCCTGACATGCTGGATGTGAAACTAGAAATGCAGTTCACACCATTGGGCTGGTAGGAGTCATAGAATCACAGGATGGTTTGGGTTGGAAGGGAGTTTTAAAGCTCATGCAGTCCAACCCCCCTGCCAGGAGCAGGGACATCTCCAACCGGATCAGGTTGCTCAGAGCCCCAGCCAGCCTGGCCTGGAATGTTTCCAGGGCTGGGGCAACCTGGACCAGTGTTCCACCACCCTCAGGGTAAAAAATTTTTTCCTAATATCCAATCTAAATCTGCCTCCCTCTATTTTGAAACCACCACCCCTCGTCCTGTCCCAGCAGGCCCTGCTGAAGAGTCTCTCCCCACCTTTCCTGCAGCCCCCTTTGGGCACTGGGAGCCGCTCTCAGCTCTCCCCGGAGCCTCCTCTTCTCCAGGCTGAACAGCCGCAGCTCTCTCAGCCTGTCAAACCACAGAATCATAGAATGGTTTGGGTTGGAGGAGACCTTTAAATGTTAGAACAGATTTAGTAAATACTCTTCCGAGACAGTTTGGGTAAGCTGTTGTCTTCCAGGGTGGCAGATGGACTACAGGAGCTCTTGAGGCTCCTTCTATCCCCACTTTTCATGTTTCTGTCAAAGCTTTCACATTAATTGTGTCGGACCGTGGTAGAAAATACACATCTAATTTGTTGTATGTGTATTGTGATACTCGTTATCCACATATAGGATAGCATCTTCTGCCTAGTGATATGTTGATCTTCACTAAGAAGTGATAAGGGGGCTTGAACTCCTTGGTATTACTCCAGTAACAACAACTACTTAGGTCTTGATAGAGATCCACCATCACTCTTGGCCTTCAGCCACTTCTTGACCATCAGCAAAGTGCATAGGCAGAGTGTATTTCTCAGCTACTAAACATAAAGGTGTGATTGTCTGTTTTTTTGAACACCCCGGATTTAAGCCCCACAAGTCTCTCACCCGGTCTGAGGAGCTGCCTGACTCTGAGCAGAAGTGTTATTACAGTAATACTGCATGTTATTACTGGATGCACACAGCGTTAACCCACAGGAACACCCATGCAGTCAGAGTTTCCCTGTCTGAAACCTGTCTGTGTGAAGCTGTGAGGACCCCAAAAAGCAGAAATGGTAAAGCAGAGAGGAGTAGTAGCAAGTGTGATCAGAGGCTGTTATTTACATCAGCACATTTTACAGGAAGAAGGCTCTTCTTCAGGCTTTGTCTTCCAGCTACACCCTTTGGGCTAATGTCACGTTCCGATTTCGGATGAGAGGAAGGCCCCCGTGCGTTCCAGCCGACCTCAGACGGGTCTGGGAGGCTAGGGGCAGCTGGACCAACCTCTCACACGCCAGAGCATGGTTTTGTTCTTATTCTCGGGAACAGAATTAAGACTCAAAACGGAGTCAAGTGCCAGGTAACTTTATTAACCAGACAAGAAGTTTGTAAATGGAAAAGAAAGGAGGGAAAGGAAAGAGGGAAAAGAGTTTTGGTTGTAATAGCTACCACCACAGAGCTGCGGCGTCCCCACAGTCCAGTTCGCTTGGTGGGGGAACGATCCATCCGGTGTTGGTCATCTGGATGTCCGTTCCATGGACGTGTATTCCGGCGAATGTGTATTCTGTTGAATGAATGAAGTGAAGAAGAAGTAAAGAAGTGTATTCCGTTGAAAAATGTTCCCCTTTTTGTTGGTTGTTTTCATTGTATTTCAAGAGCTGGTTTTCCTAGCCGCACCCCTCACCTGGCGGTGATATGCATGCCCATTACCGGGGGGGGGGGTATGTATGCCGGGTGATCCATTACCGGGCGATATGCATCTCTGGGCGCATGCCGGGGGTAGGGCTAGATTTCTCGGAACCAGCTCTGCATTCAGGTTCGCAAGACAACAGGAGCTGCCTTGCAAGATAACGGGAAGCCATTGTTCGTTTGACAATGTTGAGACAAATATTCGACACAGTCTCTCACAGCTAATAAAGGAAATTTTCTCTCTTCTGAAACAAAAGGCAGGATCAGCCAGCTTAACATCTAATAAAACCAGATTTTTCAGAAAAATGTGCCATTAATGGTGGTTGTTTGCTGGAGGTAAAAAGGGCCTAGCACTAAAGTGATTAGCTTTTAAAAAAAATTGTACATGACCATTTTCTAGTACTGAATCCATTGCTCCCACCCAAAACAGTGTCCTTCTGGTGAATGCAAATGAAATAATTACTGGTGTGGAGCTATCCGTTTCCACGGGGTGAGTCACATGATCTGGTGACTGGCAGTGTCGGGGGCACTGCAGAGGTCAGCAATAAATGTCATTGGGGCCCAGTAAGGGTTTATTTCCTAAAATTTGGAGCAATTGTGAGATAAGTCAGATAATAAAATCCCGCATTGTGCTGACTGTTTGGACGCAGATCATCCTTCAGCTGGATATATCATCACACCTGGAAGGAGAGGCAAAACCAGCAGTTACGCACTGAATTTGAAAGTGGTCAAAAGCAGCTCTTCTATATTCAAGGAAGTGCTTCAGAAAGCTCACTCTGCTATCTTAGGTGTGATCTTACTCTCCAGCATCTCTTCTATGTTCTCATTAGATTGCTTTCTTTCAGCTCTGCCCATTTCTTGACAGATATGGCACGTAGCAGGGAGAGTTTTCCCTTGGTTCTGTCAGCTGACCCTAGCAGCCCCCAGCCTGACTGTCAGAGCAAATTACAACGAGCACGCAGGTTACTGAACACGACCCAAATCCTAGTCCCCATATGCAAAACGCTGACATCCATTGCTCGGGAGGAGCAGTGCGCTCTGTGACTGCCCGGTTCAGCCTGGGTCACAGAACGGCCTCGAAGGGTATGAATTCCCTGACAAAAGTGAAGGTCTTCACTTCCAAATGGGAATGTAGTTGAAAAGAAAAGCCTGGGAAAGATGCAAATGTGCCCTGCTTTGGCGGTTCTTCCCTTGTGCCAGATGCCATCTGGGATTTTCCTGGAGGTTCCCCTGGTCCTGGATCCTCAGAGTCCAACTCCGCTGGGCTCCGCTTCACAGCTTCTGCTTTTTAGAGTGGCTCTTCTCCCTGATTACACTGGGGAGTTACTTACCCAGCCACAGCTGAGTGCACCTTGGACAGATTGTGAAAAACAGATTTGAACAAACAGGTGGAAAACAGGAACAAACACATTCCCGGTGCACAGACCCACCGCTGTCTCTTAACTGTGCTCGGGATGAAAGAGTCAGCTTGTGAGGCTTCGACATCATAGTGTGTCAGGTGCTGTACTCTCATTTTCCTGTCAATAAATTATACTAGAAATAACAATTAGAGATGAACATGGAAAAAAGGTTTTGGGAAAAACCCACTTGATCAGAGCTAATAGATTTAGAGGCAATGAACCTCTAAAAGCATTCATCTGGGTGCATATAGTTACCTTCCTTATCCAAGGGAGTCTCAGACACAACCAGGAGCTCACCTGGTCCATGCTGTGCATCTTAGGATGGGACAAACGATCCCTCAGCAACACGTATTTCTCCCCCATAACTACAAAGGGGGCAGCTAGCCCCATGCCAGGAGAGTGATGTGCTGGGTGCTGCGTTTTTCAGAGCGATATACTCTATGCTAAAGGATGCATATAAGATGCTAAGATACTTCCTGCCTTGGTGAGATGATGGCAGTTTAAGGTGAAAAAGTTCCTAAATATAATATTTACCCCAAAGAGCAACTCTGGACCAAGACATCCAGGTCCCAAACTGCCCCATCTCTGCTGCAGCAGGCACAGACCTACCCAGCATCTCCCCTGCTTGATGGGCTTCAAACGCTCAAAGGGGAGCCCAAAGTCCCCATTCTGACCACTGGCAGCCTCAAAGCCTGCCTGCCTCTGCTCCTTCAGCCTGAAGATGTGTCTGTCACTGTGTCTGCATGTCCGTGCCTGCACGTGCACTCAGGTCCAGCCGAGACTCCGTGCAGCCTGGAAAACACCGCAGGTGTCACACAAGCGTGTGTGCACAGGACATCCGTGACACAGGACACGCGCCCCGTGAGGAGGGAGGTCTGCAGGTGTGTTCACAGCGCCGGCGCGGCTGTCACTGCGGCTCAGCGCAGGCATGGCTGAGCAGCCTTCCAGTCCTTCGCGTTTTGTGACAGCACGGAGTTCAGTGCCGGCAGAGAGAGTCTCCCGAGAAGCCGGGAGCACTCATGCGATCAGCTCCGGTGTCAAGGCCAAACTCGCCGTGGCGCCCGAGCTGTCTGATCTCTTCCATCTGTGCTGCGCAGAAGTTCCTCTCAGGCAGAAAGAGACATGAAACAAGGATGAGAGGGCTCAGGGGAACAGGGATCTCATTCTTTTTGTCTACTTTCAGTTGTAAGGTTCATTCATCCCTCTGCAGAAGGGACAAGGTGGTTTTTTCACGCAATGCATCACGCTAAACCCAAACACTTCTCTCGCTCACGTCGCTGCGACTGCCAAACCCCAGCAGCCACAGTAATTTAACGCTGTATGTCTACCCGTGCTGCGGAGACCGACACACAGCTCCCTGCCTTCTCTGCAGAGCTCGCAAGCGACCCCACCGGGGAGGGATTTTGCTGGGTGAGTTTGCTTGCTCTGTGTTTCCAGCACAACGAAGGGGTCCCAGGGTGGAGGTCAGAAAGCTGTTTTCTTCAGAGTCGACGTAAGCAGGTGCGTGTTCTGCAGTGCTGACATTTAACCGCTGGAAGAAGTTAGTGGAAGCGTTAGGAACATGCTGAGCTCTCCAGCTTTTGAATTTTTTAGAATTTGACAGACACAATAACATTTTTGGAAGATGCTTTGAAGAAAAACAAGCTGCTGGGTTCAATACAGCGTATGTTAATGGTCAGAGAGAGCATACAGGGTAATGACCAGTGCAGAAGGGTTTCTGTTATATACCAAATGCAGTTTCTGCCCATTTCCCTATACGACCGTAAGCCAAGGTCCACTAAAAAAACTTTGAAAGTGTCTTTGGATGGGGCCCAGGGCTTATGCGTGGCTTGTAACAATGAAGGGAATGGTCATGAAAATATTTCAGGAAGAGTATGTTAAGGGTGTGTTGATAGTATGTTAACATTTTAAGTATTTAAGTATTTAGACCAAAGGTCTAAAATAATTTCCATGCAAGGAAGAGCCGGGTGACCCAGGACTCTCCAGTCTGGAAGAGGGATGGCTGAAGGGGTGGGGAAGGGGTCTGTGAAATCTGGAGTGACCTGAAGAGGACATTCAGGTATAATTGCTCGCTGTCTCTTTTAATACAAGAACTAAGACACATTAAATAAAATAGCAGGTGGCAAATTTAAAACCAATTACAGGAGATGTTTTTCGCTCAACAGGATTAAGCTTTGGAACATTTTGTCAGAGTGAACTGCAAACACCCAAAGTCAGCAGGGGCTCAATTGAGCAGTAAGACAAATCTACAGGAAAAAAATCCATTAAGGAATATTTGCCACAAAACACTGCTCTTGGTTCGGGAAGCGCCGGAGCCTCAAATCGATAGAGGACAGCAGAGAAATGATCCCCCTGTGCCTGCCGTGCGCTTACGCCTTTCCCGAATGCTGTCCAAGTCACAGCATCGACCGGGCGGACGTTTGAGCTCTCCCCAGCAAGTACAGAGCTTCCTCGGGGGCTGTTCCCCTGCAGAGGAGCTGCAGAGCATTCTGCAACCACATCGCCTCCCGTTCCAAACCGAGGAGAGCCAGAGAGGAGCTGCCTGGAGCCTGGGGGGAGGTCCAGCCCCATGGAGCATCACTGAGTGTGGGGAAGGGAGACCGGGCATTGGGCTAGAAGAGTCCGTGGAGTTTGAAAGGTGGGAGTCCTCTGCTGACAACCGTGGTGAAACAGCATCCTTGTTGCTGCACCCTCCCACCTTGCAGGGAGGAGTTTTGGACAGGAGCTGCTCATCTGTGGTGACCTGCGTGCCAGAGAGCCTCTCAGACCCTGCAAAGCATTATTTCAAGTGCTGTTTATTAGAGCTGACACTGTAAAGAGAGAACACACGGATAAATCTCACATCCTTTCAGGTGTTGGGAACTCTGAGTCGCGTAGGATGGAAAGTGTCCCCGGTCAGCACGCAGCATGCCATGCAGACTTCATCCAGGCTTCTGAACCAGCGGCAGATCTGACTCTGATTCCCTGTGCTTGCCTGTTCCCCCGACTCTCTGAGTTCAAGGTCCCAGGGGGGTTTCAGACCTCATAAGCAGCAGTTTGTGAACTAGGTGAGTCTGGTTTGGGCTTTCTCACCACAGTCAAAACCAAGCCTCAGCCGCAGCAGAATTTGGTACGTTTCCGAAATGCAAAGGGCGGGAATGTTGCCATGAGGTTTCATAGCCTCATCTTGATGCTCAGAGGTTTCACTACGTGGTACTCTGGGACAAAGAACAGAAATGGTGTTTAATCCCTTCTCTCTGTTCTAATTAATATGTTAACTCGTGGGATTTTTTTTCCTAGCTACAAGAGAGTTAGAAAGTATTAGATCTAGAAAGGGTCACCGTGATGATATGTTCTGACATCCTGCATCACACTTCCAGAATTCCATAACCAACTTACTCATCAAGGCTATTGTATGGGCTTCAGGCAAAGCATACATCTCAGAAGAATTTCTGTTCTCAAATTTATGGTTCCAAAAGATTAAGAATTTGTCATCTGTCCTTTTTTATTTTCAGATTTGCAAACTAGCAGTGTCTCATTTCATCCAATTTCTGTGTAACTTCAATTTCCAGTCACTGGGTCACGTTGTGCTTGTGGGTTATACTGAAGAGTCATCATCGTCAACCACGCACCAACTGGTTGACAGTTTTTAGATCAATTCAGCTTTTCTTTTGCCAATCACGTAGTCTAAACTAAGTCAGTCCTTCAGGAAGAGACTTGTTTCCCCAGAGAATAAGAAAAAACTCTGTCCTGGACTAGATGATTGTTGTAGGTCCCTTCCCACCACAATAGTCTATTCCATTCTATTCCATTCTATTCTATTCCATTCTATTCTATTCTATTCTATTCTATTCTATTCTATTCTATTCTATTCTATTCTGTTCTGTTCTGTTCTGTTCTGTTCTGTATAACTCTGCAAGGCTTGATCCTATATGATGCTCATTGTCAGCACTCTTCCTGAAGTTTCTGGCCCTCCATTTCCCTGGAAAGATCTTTCACTTGTAGCAGTGACTGCTGTCATGCAGGGATTCCAGGGTTTCCATCCCGGAGAGATTAAGCAGCAAGCACTGCGTCTCCGGTTCCCTGTCTCGCACACAAGCACCGGCAGCCTTGTCCAGGCTGTTCCGTGTGTTGTACATGGGGGACTCTCCGTTGCCACAGGATGTATTCCTGCAGCTCTCGTTCTCTGAAAGCTCTTTCCCTCTGCTGATACCTCAGGTGAAATTTGCATTAAATTTATATTTCAATTTTTTTCAATACATTATTCAACTCTTATATATTGGATGAACAATTACACGTTTGGTTGGATAATAAGTTATATTTTCCATGAAAAAAATCCTCAGTGCTGTAATCCACCTTCCCAAGATCCAGAATCTGGATCACAGGGGTGCAAAAATCTAACTCTCTGCTGGATGGACACATCTGATCTAATCATGATTTACAACTTTAAACCAGCAGTATTTAAAAAACAAATATTGCTGTTGGGAACTTCTAATACATGGAGGTAGCTGACAAATTTCAAAACTCCTTGATGTTTTTGTCTAAATTTTTCTCTCATTCATGAATATTTTATCCCATAGTCACCAACGGAAAGGGAAAAATAACCACCAGCACATTCATTAGCCACTGCTGTGAACCTGGGTAATTTATGAGATTTGTGTCATCTGCATACATAAGCATGCGTACGTCTGTTTTCTGGCTTGTGGGCAGTACACTTATTGTTTGAGGGTTTTTTATTCCAGTGTAGATGGAATCTCAATGCTCTTTGTCATCGGGACCGATCCAAGCCTTCACGAGCCTGATCCGAGCCTCCATGAGCCCGTGTACCAATTCCTATCCATGTCCTGTTCTCTCCCACCTGAAGGAATTTGTGGGGTTTTTATGGCTGTCATGGGATGCAGCTGAGAATTTTCAGGGGCGTTTTCTCGTTGTTTGGACAGGACCCAACCCTGCGGAGCCCTGGGTGCCCAGACCTGACTCGGTGACTCGTGTTAGGTCAGCGCGCTTTAAGCGACCCACCCCCCCACGCCACATCTCCTTCCACGCTTCGCATGTCCAGGTCTGAACTGCAGCAACATCAAACCCCGCGAGGCTCGGTGTGCCCCAGGACGGGGAGACGCTGAGACTGGCCGTGGTTCCAGCAGCTCCTCTGTAAGGAGCAGGTTATTTCAGGCGTCTCTTAGGCACGCATACATGGCTTAGTCACCATGACTCACACTTGACACAGAATCACAAATGAGCAAATCTTAATTCTGGAAGAAATGATTCATTAGCATAAGACCATTATTTATTGCTGTCATGGTGTTGCCTAAAAGGGACAGACGCTGTCCCAATGTGTATCTGCTCTCCAGTTGCACCTGGACTGGGGAGGGTTAGTAAGGTCCATTACTAGAGCCAGTGGAATAAAAGGTTTGGCTCCTGAAGTCCATTAAACACCTCTGAAAATCTCAGTCTAAAATGCGAAAGCCACAACATTGTTAATTGGCAAGCTTCAGACACAAAGGGGAAACCTCTCAAAGAATATTGCAAGCTGTTCTCTAGTTCTCATATCCACTTCAGCTAAGCTGGCGTTGAAATTAATAGAAGATATCTGTCTGCCTCCCTTGTACCGGCAAACTGCAGTCCTCTTGAGCGGTTGTGACTGAAGCTTTCTCGGCTAGACTAAGACATCCCTGAGCTGAAGGTGGTAGCTCAAACCTCAAGGAAAAAAAAAAAAAAAATAAATAAAAGGCAGTATAGTTAAAGGTTTGTGAGCTGGACGCAGCCTACCAGCCGTTTGCTGGGGATCTCCTTTGGGAACAAGCCCAGACGCCCCAGCTCGCAGCCTGAAGAAGTGGCTGGAGACAGACCCACCCCGCCCGAATCCACTCCCAGCAGTACCTGCCCTTTCTGCTCTGCGCTTTTCCAACAGTGATTCTGTGGTTTTATACATCTTCCCCCTTTTCTAATGACAGGTTGACCTGTGTATGTGGTTTTTTTTCATGGAGCAGCTTATGCAACTATTGCTTACCCTGACAGCCCTCAGCATCACCACCTTCCATCCCGCCAAACCGCACCTCTGAGGGACAGGGCAGCAAGTGAGAACGACGGCAGAGCCCTCCCTCTGTTTGAACAGCCTCTTCTTTCCCCAGCGCCGAGGCTGATGAGCAGATGATGAGCTGTATCCTCAGAGCGCGGAAGTCCCTGGTGATGTAGGGTGGATCAATGCTACGGTACTCAAACTGAGACGTCACTCCATGATCCAGTGCTGGAGACAGACCTGAGTGCTTTTTTTGAAAACCAGCATATATGAAGGATTTTCAAGCTGAGTACCAGAACAATGGGATAGCAAACGTTTCCAGTCACTTGTGAACATTTAGGCCATTGTATGACCACAGAGAACGTTCAAACCCAGCAATAACAACAAAGTCTGGGGCTTCCGGAGATGAATTCTGTACCTTCTGTGCTTTGCCTGACACAGGGGCTGCTAAGCTCCGACGTGTAACTGCTGTATGCCCACATATCTTCAGTTTCCCCAGGGATAGCGTCACTGGGGATAAAGTCAGAGCACACCGAGATGGCAGACACGGACAACCTCCAGTTGCTGCCGTGTCCGGAGGCTGCAGTGTCTGCAGGGTAAGCCTGGAGTCCAGGCATACAAAACTGTAGGTACCCAAGGGAAAGGACCCAGAAAGGGTTAACGTTTTCTCTGGGGCGAGATTCTACACTTGGAGGATTTCATACACGGAAATGCCAGGCTCTCACAAAGTTGCCTAGACTCCAGACCCTGAGGTGCTGCTGCAAGGATGCTAGGAACGTGAGAGTCACCAGCGCGGGAGATGCTGTCTGAGAGGCCAGGCCAGCTCTGTGCGCAGGTTTAGCTCTTGCATAACGACTGCAGCAGCCAGATCACCCTTGGCGACAGGGAGCTCGATTTATTGGCAGTTCTAATTCTGGCTCTCAGCAGGAGTTAGGAGCACCTCAGCTGTGAGATGGTTTTGCCTTGTTTTTAAAGTTTATAATCAGGACACATTAAAAAAAAAAAAAAAAAAAACTGGTTTCATTTCCATCAGGAAACTTTTTCCAGGTCAGATTGCAGGTGGGTGCCTTGCCTTCACTGCTCTCAGGGGTTTGTTTAAATCTACCTCTCCTCCCCTCCTCTCAGCTTTTTCGCGTCTGCCGGGTGAGCCGCCCTGGGAAAACGCCACGCAGCCTGCAAAGCAGCAAACCCCTCTGGTCCTTCTGGGCTGAAATAACAGAGCTTGTAGCTGAGGCACAGTCTGCCCTGCACAACACTTCCTCGTCCCAGGCTGTAGAAGTCAGGCTGTGCTCCAGTGTCTTTCCTGCTGCTGGGTTTTTTCATGGTCACCAGACTCTTCCAGGATGAGGAAGGTCCACCACAGCTCATTACCTTCCTGGTATTTTTCTTTCAGGTGACAGCAGAACCAGAGCAAGGTGAGCGATGGAAGTGGATCCTTGCCATGCAATGGCAGCGTGCCTGGCAGGAGTGGGGAAGGCTGGAGTCCCCGACACCCTGAGAGACAGGAGCTGCTCCAGGGAACAACCCCGGGTCTGGAGACCGCAGGGTGCAGGGGACGAAGCCAGGTGAAGCGCAGCTGGAGCCGGGGCTCGCTCTGCGGAGGAGGGCAGGGCACGTGGTGCATCAGGAGGATGGGAGCAGAGGCCCTGGGTCCTCTTTTGAAAGGGTGGAGGAGGAAGGTCGGTACGACACAAGGCTCATGTCCAAGTTGGGGAATAAGGTGCGACTTGGTCACGTCCTGGCTTGGTAATTTAAAGGGTGCATGTGCACTTCTTGGGGAGTCGGGTCTGCTAACGGTACCCGGGCGAGACAGTTCAGCTGTCGCTGTGGGAGGGGGTACATCTCAGCAGCTCGTCTGGCAGTCACAGCATGCTCACGCATGCACGTGCACACACACGTTCACACACGCGTGCCCACACATTCACACACGCGTGCCCGTGACGTCCTCGCATTCCCTCGCTGCATGCTGGAAAACCCGGGGCGTGCTCTGCCCGCGAGGACGCATGGGTCTGAAGGACTGACACGCCGTGGTCCCGCAGCCAGGCTCTCAGCCTGCGTCCTCTGAGGGCAGAGGCCTCTCCCTTCGTTTCCGTGTAGAACCAGAGCACACGCTGGCTCCAAAGGAAAGCAAGCCCGTGGTAATGACTGCTGTGTTTCTCTAACAGCGTTCCAGGAGACAAACGCTGTCTGTGAAGCAGATTAAATGTTGGGGATGTTTTGGCTCAGCAACTCCCAGCAACTCGAATGCGCTCATGTTTCCTGGGACAGGTCTGCTGGAAACGCAGAGGTGCTGGGTGACTGTAAAAGTCACCTGCAGTGAAAGGGTGGGAGGACACTTTCCCCTGCCAAATGGCCCACAAAGGTGGACCTGCCCCTCCAGCCCCCCAAGAAGATTTCCCTGGAAACTTCTCATTCATGCTGTGGTACACCCCCTGACAGTGGGTCTTCAGCTCCTGATGCCTTTCCATTTAACCCCGTCACACCAGGACTCACATCCACAGCTTCGTGCAGTGGGGAGCTGTGGTGCAGCCGGCGCCATCGCTGCTTGTGATGACAGCCCCCAGCGTCACCATCGTCCAGCCTGCTGCCTTCCCCAGACACCCCTGGCTTGGACGCTGGCCACATCTGGCTCGGTCTCCTCATCTGCACCCTCCACACCATCTCCACTGCGGGGAACTGCACCCTTCTCTGTGCTTTATGAGAAGACCGACAACTCCATCAGCCTATGTACTCCTTCCTTTGCGTGTTGTCCTTCAGCAGTCTCAGGATCTCATTCTCTACCCTGCCCGCAGTGCTCACCGCCTTCTGCTCTGACTCCCGAGGAGTCGGCTCCAGCGCCTGTTCAGCTTTTCATCCACCCCATCTCCTTAACTCAGGGCTGCTGCTGGCCATCTCCCACTGCTTCACTGCCACCTGTAACCCACCGCACCATGCGCCCACCCTCACCGGTGCCAGGGTCCCGGGCACAGGGCTGGTGAGAGGTTTTGGTGTGCATTTTCTTCTTGGGCGCCTGCCTTTCTGCAGTGCCAAAGCCCTCACTCATCCCTACCGTCTGCACCCGGATGGGATGAAGCTGGCACACGCAGACATTTCTCTCCATATGTTGCATGGTCTGTGTGCTGTTATCCTAGAGGCTGGAATGGGCTCACCATGCATTGTCATCATGGTCATGATGTAGACAACCACCATCAGTGCCATGTGTCCAGGGCGGTATCTCAAAGCCCCGTGTGTCTCCCGTGTCTCTGCTGTCTCCACCATACAACAGTCTGGGGAGGACCTTCCTCTTCTTCTGATGTCCGGTATTTACCTCTCTGTGCCTCTCCCCATCCCGCCGGAAGGAGATCGCGTCCCTGAGAGCAGCCACCCTGCATCCTCCACCCTTGGGCGACTTCACTGCGTTAAGGTTTGCCATCATCCCTCTAATTGGGCTTTCGGGAAACCCACGTGTCCAGCTGGCCCACAAACTTCTCCTGGTCTTTAGACTCAGCCATTAGACAACAGCATTATCTGTATTTATTTCTATATTGCAGCGATCGGTTGCTTTTAATGTGCATTTTCTCACTGCTTTATACTCTTGAGTACTGGGAGACGTGAAATACAACAGCTGCCTTGTACGTCAAATCAATGCAAACACAATGAGAACCTGACAAGAGGAGACGAATGCGAGTAGTACGTTATTAAACAATATTTCCTGTATGACTTCTAGAGCCAGAACCTACTTGTTTATTTATTTTTATTACATTACCTGAGAGGCTGCAATTCAAAATCCAGAGTAGCGCACTACCCAGGAAATTGGTATCTGTTGCGCACCATTTTCTCCTTCTCAGCGGAAGACATTTCACATTTTATTGCCCAAGATGTTGGCTCTGTGAAGCCAACTTCTATGTCTTTCCTTTACACGGTGCGTAAAGTGTTTTAAACACGTAACACATAAAGTATGTTAAAAAAGAGAAAAGAAGAAACCATGAAAAATATCATTACATTTCCTGTTAGCTAGCAGATTTGAAGGAAAAATTTGCTTTTCATTTCGCGGAGCAGAATTTTATAATTTGACAAAATAAAAATCGAAGTGGTTTAACACAAAGTGTGTTTGGACTTCTTTTTCACAAAACCAGGACCCTGTCAATATCTTAAGTAGCCCAAAACATTTTATTTCACTTGCAATGACAAGAAATGGCAGCATCATGAATAATGTAGACAGGAGAACTTCTTAAGGTGATCTGCAGTAGGTGACTTCAGCCTTCTTTCCTGGATCATTTGATACGCTTCGAGGGGTTCTTGGATCGACTTCCTACGATTTCCTAGCGACTGCAGAGAAGCAAACCGCTGCACAGCACGCACAGTCCTGCTCTTCGTCAGCACCCTCTGTGAACTGTTTGGGTCTCACGCCCATGATCTACGGTATCTGGCCTTCACAATGAGCGAGGCAGTGAGCTCTTCCATTTGGCATGCGCAGCGTCCCATCGTCCTGAAAGAGCAAGAACCTCTGTCCCTGCCCACCTCACACATTTACAGCCTGCCATCAGCTTACACTGGCATAAGGGCCACAGGAAGAAAGCCAGCCTTTTACGTCTGTGAGGAAATATTCAAAATCTGCAGGACACCATTGGAAGAGGAAAGCCAAAATGTTGACACTTCGCAGCCAGACTGCGTGCTGGCGGTCGCCTCTGTCCAAAAGCACAGGACCAGAGGACATCTGTCCCAAATTATAAATGGATTTTGCAGACAGCACGTGCCCTGACAATAGCGTCCTTTCCTTGGCGCTTGGGTTGTCAAGCCTGGCTCCTCCATTGGTTTCACTCGCTTGCAGACAGCTTTCTGAGGTAGGTATCCGTATTTGCAGCAGTGGTTTACAAGAGCATGGTGTCTCCCCACCGCTGCGTGCCACCCTTCCATCTGCAGCCAAGTGCAGGTCGCCAAGTCCATGTTGGGCCCGGCCCTGTTCAACATCTTTGTCGGCGACATGGACAGTGGGATAGAGTGCACCCTCAGCAAGTTTGCCGATGACACCCAGCTGTGTGGTGCCGTCGACACTCTGAAGGGGAGGGATCCATCCAGAGGGACCTTGACAGGCTGCAGAGGTGGGCCCGTGCCAACCTCATGAAGTTCAGCCAGGCCAAGTGCAAGGTCCTGCACCTGGGTCGTGGCAATCCCAGCACAAATCCAGGCTGGGGGGGAACGGATGGAAAGCAGCCCTGAGGAGAAGGACTTTGGGGTGCTGGTGGACGAGAAGCTTAACATGAGCAGGCAATGTGCCCTTGCAGCCCAGAAGGCCAACTGCATCCTGGGCTGCATCAAGAGGAGCGTGGCCAGCAGGTCGAGGGAGGTGATTCTCCCCCTCTACTCTGCCCTGGTGAGACCCCACCTGGAGTACTGTGTCCAGTTCTGGAGCCCCCAACACAAGGACATGGACCAGTTGGAGAAGGTCCAGAGGAGGGCCACAAAGATGATAAAAGGGCTGGAGCACCTCTCTTATGAGGACAGACTGAGAGAGTTGGGGCTGTTCAGCCTGGAGAAGAGGAGGCTCCGGGGAGACTTTATAGCGGTCTTCCAGTGCCTCAAGGGGGCTACAGGAAAGATGGGGAGAGACTCTTCAGTAGGGCCTGTTCGGATAGGACAAGGAGTAATGGTTTTAAAATAGAGGGAGGGACATTTAGATTGGATATTAGGAAAAAAATTTTTACAATGAGGGTTGTAGAACGCTGGAACAGGTTGCCCAGGGAGGTGGTGAATGCCCCATCCCCGGAAACATTCCAGGCCAGGCTGGATGAGGCTCTAAGCAACCTGATGTGGTTGGAGATGTCCCTGCTCCTGGCAGGGGGGTTGGACTGGAGGGGCTTTGAAGGTCCCTTCCAACCCTAACCATTCAATGATTCTATGATTCTAAGTCCATTACACTTCCCCTGCCAACTCCTGGTAATTAAACAATAGATGACTGTCTTGCTTGCAACTAATTTCTCCAAGTTTCGTTGTGCCAAGGGCTGGGAAACCTAAGAACTGCGTGTCCCTGTACCTGATACAAAGTCCTGAAAACAGCAATGTTTTTTCCAATAAACTGCGTGCAGGAAATTCTTTTTCCGCGCGGCACATCAAAAGGCAGTCTGACCTCTTCTGTGTCCTTTAGCAAGAGCAAACTGGACCACCTCAAGGCTGTGTTTGTTATTGAGCAGCAGAGGCTGTGAGCGCAGATGTGAAGATGCCGGCCCCGGAGCACAGATGTGACTCACATTCCCGGCTTGGTGGTACCAAAGCAGCAGGCAGCTCACTGAAGCGCGGACGTTTCCAGCCATGGCAAATTAGTCCTACTGAGGCAGGCTGAGGCTGCCGGTAGGAACCACACTGCGCACTCAGCCTTTCTGAAATCAGGAAAGCTTTTGTGACAGGTTAATCCATTCACGTCAGAGGCCGCCTCTCCCCTCCGCAGGGAGGTTTGTGCACGTGGACAAAAAGGAGACGTTTTCGGGCGCAGACCTGCCTCTCCAGACCTGAACCAGGCAGTTGTCTCTCACAAGCACAGCTGCTCTGTTGGTTTTCTAATCCTGTTTCAATTTCAGTCTTGCAGCCCTTTGCACAGCACCTGAAGATCTGAACTGTGTGTCTTGCGTTCGCCCCGTGCCCCCTCCATGCCCAACACCCATCGCTAACTCTGCCTTCGCAGTCATGTTACCTTTTTGTCCCTCCATCGCTAAACCCCATCATTTACACCAATGAAACAATGGAAGGATCACATCACAATAATATTGAGAACATCTGGACTTGTCTCTGACCAGCCCTGGTCAGCTGCCACCCCCTCAGGGGGCGTGGACCCCAGGACCTGTTCCGGGACGGTCACTTGATGGTGAAAGCTGCTCTCTTCTGGGTGCTCTGGAGATGTCAGCAGCGGTTCACGGACCCACGTGATCACACCCAGTCCCTGTGGGTACTTCTCACTTTCTGATTTCAGTGGACCTCTCCACCCATATTCCCTGCAAATCAAATGTTGGAAACCAAACCTTTCATCTTTGAGGTGTTAATTTCATTATTCCCAGTTCCACCATCATCAAGAGGAAATTGCACCCAGCACAGTGATGACTGAAGACTGACTTCTGCAAGAGGATTTGCATGAAAGAGAGGAGTTTTCTCAGGAGAAGGCTTGCCCACGGGTCAGTTGGCCCCCAGTCTTTCTGTCCTCTTCCCATGGCTCCCAACTTTTCCTCAAGGGTTTTAAGTTTACCCCACGGTGGCAGGGCCATTTGTGTCTGCAGTGTGCAGATGACGTGTGGTGCAAAGTCACTCCCGACCAAATGTCCACACTAAGCTTTGCGGTGACCTGGGGTGGGCAAGTGGGATGCGACGGGAGCCGGGTGCAGTGAATCATAGAATCACAGAAGGGTTTGGGTGGGAAGGGACCATTAAAGCCCACCCAGTCCAACCCCCCTGCAAGGAGCAGGGACATCTCCAACCACATCAGGTTGCTCACAGCCCCAGCCAACCTGGCCTGGAATGTTTCCAGGGATGGGGCATCCACCACCTCCCTGAGTGACCTGTTCCACTGTTCCACCACATTCAGCGTAAACAATTTCTTTCTTATATCCAGTCTAAATCCACGCTCTTTTAGTTTAAAACCATCACCCCTTGTCCTGTCACAGCACACCCTGCTAAAAGGTTTGTCCCTAAAATGAGCCTCTGACAATGAACCTCTGTGATTGGTGTAGCTTGAGTCTTTCAAGTCCAAGACAAAACCAATGGAGATACCAAAAGAAAAATCACATTTTTCCCCTACAAGCACTTTTGTTTGCAGCATTGCTTGCCAAACAGCCAGTTCTGACGTTGCCTGCCCTGTGTGCGCCCTGGAAGACGAACTGAACCAGAGACAGGGACTCCCAGGGCTGAACTGTCCCATTTCCACACCAAGCCGGGCTGATGTAAACCTGGCTTTGGTCAGACCTGGCCCAGAGCTGCGAGCAGAACTATGCCGCACGACGCATGCACACCGAAACACACCTACAGCCTGGTAACTGCTACAGAAAGTAATTATGAACTGAGGAGAAACATGGCATCGCTTGTCCTCCTGCTGGCCCAGGAGCCGTCCCGGTTTCGCAGATGTCCGGGCGCCCAAGATTGCTTTCGCATGCGCAGAGCTGTGCGCTCCGCTGAGGGAGCTGGGACTGGCGTTCCCTGAGGCGTCACTAGCACTGCAAATTGCGGCCCGGGGTTTGAATTCAGCTGGGTTTTGCCCTCTATTGATTCAGACCAGTCACAGGGCTGAGATGAAGAGGGTTTGCATTAATTTGCTGAAGCAGTGCTGGTGACCCAAGGACCGCAGCGACGGTTCACACGGGTGATCCGTAGGTCCCGGCTCAGCGGGATCCCGCTGGTGAGACCCTGCCAGGCCACCCGCATACTCCCCGCACTCGGGAAACGCAGCAAAGCTTTCCTCTTGGACATTTCTGCAGAGGCTGTTTGGTCAGCGGCACGGCAGTTACACTGCCACTCGGTTGCTGGCTGCATTTAAAGGTTTTATTGATCAGCAAAGTGTTGTTTATTCAGCTCTCCAGCCATCCAGGAAAGTTGCTCCTTTATTATTCTCGACAGGAACAATGTTCAGGACAGGACGCACGTTCTAAAACAAACCTACTGCAAAATATCAGCCCAGATTTGCCTCTTCAGATGCAAAGAGATTACTGTGCTTTATATGAAGACAACAGACATGCAGAGTTCTCCGTGTAGATTAAACACAACTTAGTAGTTTGACCTAATGCAAATCAAATGTTGGAAACCAAAGCCAAACAGATTTGGTTTTTACCTCAGAACTGTACAGAATGGGTGGTTCCTGGCCAACAGCAATGCACCATCTCCGTTCTGCACGGGAACCGGTGACGACGCTGCAGACGTGCCGTGTGCTGAGTGCCGTGGCACCGGCTTCTTCCTCCCTGGCAGCTTTGTGTCCGTGCTGGATCATCTCCGCTGCCATTCTGCAAGGTGAAGTGCCAAGTGAGATGTGATTGGGTTTGGAGCGGAGACCGTTTCTTTTTCATTTGTTGAAATCTGGGACACATAGCAAGACAAGGAGTGTCAAGATCTGCACCAAGAGAGAAAAAAGATATTAAGTGCTAAAACAAGAGCTGCGGGGCAGTTTTCATTATAAGAGGTCAGGCTTAAGGCAGAGCAGCCTAGACCTTCCGCCACATCTGAATCTTATTGATATTTTATATTTTGCCTCCTTTTCCCTTTCCTGCCTCTAACTGCAATTCCTACCCCTTTAGCTCAGCCGGGGGGTTGCATTACACCAGGACACATGTCCTAAAGATACGCAGAAATGCAAGGTGGCCTCGTCTCTCAAAACTGAAGGCTGGCATGTTTCTAACCAAGCTTTCCTTGGAGTTTTGCTAGTGGCAGTCACAAACATCTTCGGGTTGGCTCTCTCCACCTAAACCCCACCAAGGCGATGGGAATGCTCAGGGAGTCACACATCACCGTTCTCCTCCCATTTCAGAGGAACCAGTGACAGCGAGGGCTGCAAGATGGCCTGAAATATTTCTGTGGTTTCAGCACAGTGGAAGATGCTCAAGCAGTAAAACAAAAACAGCAGAATGATTCTTACTGCATCTTAAGCAATGCTTGAAGGACGCTACCTCATCAGGCAAATGTATTCCTAATGGGTACTCCAGGCTGTAATCATTTTCGATTTCAACATAAATGCAGAGATTATTCCTTGATAAAGTAGTTAAAATACACCAGCAGAGGCACCGTTTCGGCCACAGCACTCCTCGCTGCGGTCACTTTCTGCTGGCCACTTTCTGCATCTTCCGTTCCCCTGTCCTTAACCCTGTTAATTCTAGGGTGAAAATTAGTTGGATTAGGAGCAACAGAGGAGATAAACGTGCCGAGGGCTCTAACTGCAATGTGCCGCTAAGAGCTTAGAAAAAGAGACCTTGCCGTGAAAAACCTTAATCCCATTTAGCTTTCTAAAGAAAGGCTTGAGATACCTTGGGCAAATCTCCTGGCCTATCTTAGCTGCTCAAAACAAGAATAAATAACACGTCTTTCTTTCTGTCTTCATAAAGTGACAGGTTCATAGAGACTAGAAACGCTCCGGGTCTCTTGTTAAAAACCGTGCGGTAGTTTGGACAATACAGCCGTGATTTCTACTGTAACATTAAGCTGCTACCATTAAATGAATGACAAAGTAATGATTAATTAAATACACATTGCTGTAGAGATAGCAATAAATTATACACACACCTGCTACTGGAACCTGCTCTGGCTTGGAGGCAAGCATCAGTTTTCTGATCCCTAAGAGCCAGCTTTAAACAAGCAATAGATCTTGGGTTTTACTTATAATTCCTTCATTAAATAACCGTCCCATGCGTTATCTCTGAGTAATAAGAAATGAAGTCAAACTACCGAAAGAAAACTGTCATGTTCCACCTTAGAATGGCATTATGTATTTTGGAGGCTATTTTTAGGTACAGGAACTTAACTGAAAAGGGCATTTTAGCCACAAAAGGGTTGACAGTGAACGTGGTCAGCCATACAACTCCCTGCACAAGGCTGCTCCCAGGTGCTCTGCAGCCGCCATCCCAGTCCCAGATCTGCCTGGGGTGCACGGTGCTCTGGTTCCTTCAGTCGCCCTTGCAAAGTGGCACCTGGCTTGGCCGCGTACTCCAGGAAAGCAGCGTCTCTGGAGCAAGACTACTTTTAGCATTTGATGGCAATGATTTCTTTCAACGCTTAGTTAATCCCTGCTTCCTAGGTGCCAGAGATTTCTCTGATCTGCAAGTGCACGGTTATCCGTTCCTGAAACGGAAGATCTGTGCCCCACAGGAGTTACGCATCAATCCTTTCGAGCGGTTTGAAATTGCCCTCTCTGTTCTCACAGGTACGTGCAGCTCTGCTGCCGGTGCCCCGTGTGCCGGCTGCGGGGCTCGGGCTGCCTCTCCCTCCTCCAGCCCCGCAGGAGACGCTGCCCCCGTCCCGCGGGCTCGGCCCTGGCCCCGGACGATCGCTCTCCTGTGCTTTCCCAGCACAAGAAAGCAGCTCATCTCCCTCTGCAGCTGTGGCCCCACCTCATCGCCCCTTTCCGCCCTGCTCTGACCCGTCTCTGAGCTCTCAGCTGCTCTTCAAAGAGGGCAGAGGCAGCGGCTTTCCCACAGGGGCAGCTTTTTGGGGTCCGTGAGGGCAGGATGCTCAGAGGGCTGGGAGTTTGCCTGACAGAGACCAACACTTCTGGAGGCATAGGTGCAGCTGGGACGCCTGATCTGCTGCCTCTGAAGCATCCTCCTCCTCTATTATAACTTGTCTTACTAAAAAAATGCATTTTAAGTGTTCTTTTTGGAACAGCTTTGCACCTACATGTTTACTTAAGGTATGGCCACACAATATAGTTAGGGAATGAAGAGACCCCACGCAGGCTAATGTGCAAAAATTGCTTTTATTTCTGTGTTATTCCTTTTGGAGACTTTTTCAATACTATGAATTTTAATAAAGATGGAGTTCCTAAAATGTTCTGGGTTTGACTTCGATTGTGGAAGCCTCAAGCACATTGCCTGAAAGAGTGCAAAGAGGACATTTGAGGTGGGGGGCTTGGAGCCCCACCAAGGCGTTCACCACTTTCCAACGGCGACATCTCGCTCTTGTTCGTGCAGCAGATGACCCTTGGGGCAGACGAACACTTTCACGACCTTCTCTCTTATCTGTTGTGTCCGCACAGCATACACCACGGGGTTCAGCAGCGGAGGAAAGAGCACGTACAGGTTGGCCAGGAGAATGTGGATGTGGCCGGGGATTTCCCGACCGAAGCGGTGCGTTAAAACCGTGAAAAAAGCCGGAATGTAGAAAAGTAATATAACGCAGACATGAGAGCAACAGGTGTTGAACGCCTTGTGACGGGCGGTCTGGGAAGGGAGTCTGAATAACGCCAGAAGAATGAAGATGTAGGAGACAGTGATGAGTACAACGTCTGCCACTATGGACGCAAAAGGCACCGCGAGGCCGTACAGGATGTTGGCGGAGATGTCGGCACAGGCCAGCCGGGCGATGCCCATGTGCTCGCAGTAGGTGTGCGGAATGACATTGTGTCCACAGAACGGCAGCCTTTTCAGAAGAAATATACATGGGAAAATGATGCAGAAGCTTCTCAGTAAAGCCACCAGCCCGGTTTTGACGACGGCCGACTGGGTCAGCACTGTCGCGTACCGCAAGGGGTAACAGATGGCGACGAACCGATCGAACGCCATGGCCAGCAGGATCACCGACTCTGCCGAGAAGCTGAAATGCAGGAAGAACATCTGGGTCAGGCAGGCGCGGAAGGAAATCTCCCGCGCGCTGAACCAGAACAGAGCCAGCATCTTGGGCACGGTCGTGGTCGACAGCACCAGGTCCGCGGTGGCCAGCATGGACAGGAAGAGGTACATGGGCTGGTGGAGGCTGCGTTCTGACCTTATGACAAACAACACGAGACCGTTTCCTAGCAAGGCAGCCAGGTACATGGAGCAGAACGGGATCGAGATCCAGGCGTGCGAATTCTCCATGCCTGGGATGCCAGCCAGGATGAACGTTGCTGGCGTTGAGCTGGTGAGGTTTAATGGTGACATGTCTCACCTGAAAGCAAAGGCAGAAGTCACTGCAGACCGTTATTTTATATGCTTAAGCTGTCCCGTCACCACCAAACGCCCTGACCCACCTCCTCTGACCTGCCAACGGCCGCAGCAGGAGGTACGAACCCGAGCTGCGGAGAGCTGCGATCTGCAGCGTACTGCAGCACGGAGTTGTACTCTATTATGTGTAAACGGCAATGTCCAAATTTTCTCCTCACTTGATTTTAGCACAATGTGAGTGTGTTTTTCTTCCAGGTACTTCCCCTTAGAGCAGAGCGAATGGAGAGCGAATCAGCCCTGAGTGCACAGACACCCTGACCTGGTGCTCCGTCAGCCCAGAGCAGAAGGAAGAAGCCGGGACGGAGAGAGGAAAGGCCAGGTGTTTGCAGGGATGCGCAGGCTGTTCTCAGACACCAGGAACTGCGGGGGGGTAACCGGGAGTTTGGAGGCGCCTGAAGTAGCAGCAGGTGAGAGAACAAAATTGGCTCTCGGTTTGAAGTTGGCTGCCCGTGCTCCTTCCTTATCTCCACGCTTCTCTCTCCCTTTTCTTACGGTTCCAGGACCCAGTTCGGCTTGCTTTGCAACTCCTTGTCAGCGCCAGCCTAGCAGGAATAAAATTTAACCAGGCACGTGGGAAGAGCTTTGGGTCAGGAGAAAGCCGGTGTGAGATGGAGTTCCCCCGCCAGCCGAGGAGAGGGACGCACCGCTGCCCTGGGAAGGTCCGAAGAGCACCGGGGGCTGGATCGGACCCCGACCCACCCGAGTTAGAACAGGGGGCCACTTCTTCCCAGCAGCTTCTGCAGTAACAGCCAGCTCTTAACATCGAAACTCAAAATAGGAATTACCCACAGCACAGCCGAGATGAGAAAGTGATGCAAGGGCTTCAAAACCAAACTGTGAGGTCGCTGCGTACCCAAGCACCGATCCCCCGCGTGAGAAAGCAATTGTCCTTTAAACAGCAGAGCTGGTTCCCTGTTCACACCCAATGAGAGAGACACACTTCATATCTGAAATATCCTCAACCAGGGAAGTCCAAGGAGCTGCTCCATGGAAACAGAAGGTGAGAGTGGACTGTCTGCAAAAATAAAATTAGTCAAAATAATAACTACCTAATTTTATACATTACTTTAAAGAATTCATTATAAATATTGCATGAAATAAAAACATATGTAGTATATTTACAAATAAAATATCATTAGTGCTTATCGCGTGTGTATCCTGTGCTGTCATGCCAAAAGCTCGTCATCTCTTGCAAAATGCAAATGTTGAACTGCAGATAAACGAGGATCCACTGCAGCTGCAGGGGGGAATCTGAGTGCAGCCAGGAGCTCTGCACCAGAGCAGCCTCTCAGCGTCAGACCCCTTCCCCCGTAACGTAGCTGCCACCGTAGAACTGTGTTAACACAGACGCAGCCCAAGGATGCAGCTCCAGCAGGCACCCCCGAGCCGGCGTCCCGGCGCTGCGCAGGGGATGGAGCCCCCCGGCTGCCTCCCGCGGGGGCAGCCTCCCCCACAAACCGTCAGCGCGGGGTTAGGGAAACAAACAGGGTGGGAGAGAGCAGTTTCATGGGTGACTCACTGTCTCCTAAGATGAGAATGAAAATAACAGCAGTATTTCTCTTGCACGGCCAGAGCACGCCGGTGGCTCTCCCGTGGGAGCAAGACGTGGGATGCTGCAGCTGACCCAGCGAGCTGCGGGCACCGGCCAGGGTGGTCCACGCTGGCTTTGCTTCCATGTACATCACCCTGCGTGTGGTTTAACCCTCCCTGCTAGCGCCGCTCTGTCACCCGTAACTCAGCCACCCCAGCTCTCCAAACGCAGCATCGCGGTGAGAGAGCGGCTGATCTCGCAGGGCAGCGAGGGGCGGCTCGTCACACAGCTATCGCACAGCTGTCACTAACGGTGAGCCATCTCTGCGCCAGGCTCTCGGCGTCCTGAGAGCCGTCTGGCCCCGAACCCACCGTGCAAACCGCTCACCAGATGTGCCACCTGAAGCAGAGCGTGGGTCCCTGGCTGCGCCCCAGGCAGTGCCGGAGCCGGGGTGGCGGGGACACTTGTACCTCTCCGCAGGATCCCAGAGGACGGAGGAAGCGCTGTGCCCTGCTCAGCAGCTCTGTAAGCGCCCTCCAGCCGAGGAGACACGTCCTGGGATGTCATCGCCCCCCCCCCCAGCCCCACCTTTGCACACACGTGTCACAGGCGTGTTGCTCTCTGCAGACACGCTGGCAGGTCCCCAACGCATGGCTCGGTCCCTGCCCTGCCTCCCTTCCCACCAAGCGCACAATTATACCCGCGCTGCTCTGCGTCTCCGGCCCCGGGGGCCCTGGCTGGGCTGACGTGACGTACCCACAGGTTCTGGCGAGACCCACTCCAGCTTTGGGAGAACAGGCGGGATGAGTCTCGAGCAGCAGTCTGGCTTGCCAAAAGTGCAAAGCACCCGGACATACGAACTCGCGATTACTTTTGCGAATATCTTAGCACTCAGGTATAAATAGCAGTCCGTGTTTTGAATGCGTTATTGAGCGTGCCACGTATCTCTTGTGGCGACCAGCGCAGTCAAAGGGGGTTGGATGAGTTTTCCCGCAGCAAGGAGAGAGGCAGCCTGGGGGCTGTGCTGCTCCAGGGCATGGGAGGAAGGGTTTGGGGCTTGGGAGCCCTCCTCGGATGAGTGATGGGACACTGCCCCCCTTCCCAGGCGAGCCGGTGACCCCCCTCAGGAATCTCACCGTACGTGGGCTTAGAAACCAGAGATACCTGACCTTTATCAGCCCAGCCGCTTCCACGGAGAAGGAGAAGAGAAAGGGACACAAAAGCAGTGACAGCGCCCATGCCCACGCAGCGACCACAGCCCTCCAGCGACTGCCAAATCACACCAAACACCCCGCACAGAGCCTGGGCAACATCAGGAGGTTCCTGCTTGTGGGGGAAAATGTCTACCTTCAGTGATTTCTTCATGTGTTGTGAGCTCCTCCCAGGTTCACCAAAATATTTATTAAAAAAAAAAAATAAAAAGTGTTTAAAGTGGCAAATTATTTTAGCACTTTTTTTTTGTGTAACAGATGATGCCTTAAAACTGCTTGAATTTGAACCACAAGCATTTTAAAGAAATGCTTTGCTCCACCAATCTTTTGTGGGCAAATGTCCCATCAATTCTCAACACACTTTCTGAGCTGCCCTATTCTATTCCTCCCCACCTCCAGCCACAGACCTGGAGGGACATGGGTGTCTTTAGGTCCCGGGTCACATCTGCCAGCCCGCTGTGGATGTCTCAGATGCCTGAGGGCATCTCCCGTGGTGCTGGGCTCCTCCGCGTGAGAACGGAGCCACGCCGAGATCTCCGCGGGCGGCAGCGGGAGGCTGGACGCACAACTCCCACCGAGACACTTCCATTTTGGTGTCTGCCACCCACGCCCAGCTCACTCCGGCATCAGCCTGGGATGAAAAAGCTCCCAGTCGGTTATGACCGTCCGGGTTGCAGAAGGACGGCTCTGAAGAGCGTTACGGCTGCAGGCGGCACAGCCCCGCTCACGGGCTCAGACCCACACACGGCAAAGCAAAAGGGAGAAGAGCCGCGAGGACGCTCAGCTCTGGTCCTGAGGAAGGGTCTGGAGAAGATGCCTTAACCCCTGGCCCCACGTGTGACATCGAGCCAAGCACGAAAGGGTTAGGATGTGCTAACAGGAGAAGATCTGAACTAGTGTATGAAACTAAAAACTTCTGTGCAACAACAGGTGGGTAAAAACCAATTTCAGGCTGAACATCTGACTGGGAGCCGTCACTGGTGGCTGCCGTAACCCTCGTCGACTTCACTGCCGTAGGAGAAGCAGTGGCAGAAGTGACAGAGTGACTTTCAAAACAGCATCCGCTCAGTTTAGGAAGGACTGGTGCCCAAAGGGACAGGAATTAGATGGCTCAGATACTCCCTGCTCTCTTCTGTAGGGCCAGATCCCCCAAAAAAAGCAGCTGTGCCACTCTTTGTTTTGGACTCCAAATGGGAGCCAAGCCCATTTACCATCAGGTTTTCAGCATCTCTGAATCTCAGTTTCTAACCTGTTAAAAAGCACGTTTTCCCTCTCTGGAGTGTTTTCTTGCCATGTTTTTCCCTGCACACACACCTGGGTCACTGCCCTCGCGGTGTCACAGCGCACGTCTGTTGCTTGTGAACGCAAGAAACCTTTGCAGCCAAGAGGAAATTAATCGTCACAGACGGAAGAACGCTACAGCACACAGCTTCTTAATACGCTGCATTAGTGTGTGATGAGGCCGAGGTACAACCAGGTACCGTAGCCGGTTCATTGGACAAAGCAGCTACGGGGTCTCATTTGGTGACAGCACCTTTGCCAGCATCTCTGCTGCTGCGCCGACGTCTCCTCCTGCGTCAATCAGCGCCTGCAGGTTTGCACCGTGGTCCTGGAAGCCCATGGCACTGAGCTGCTCCAGTTGACTCTTGAATTTGGTCTGTGGCACCTCGGCATCCATCTCCATCTCGCCCTCTGCTTCGTCCTCGCCTGACGGCGAAATTGTATCCTCCTCCAGCTCTCCGCTTTGTGTCGAGCTGTCCATGCTTTCCGGGTCCGACTCCACGCGCAACTCCTCCAAACCAAGTATGAAATCTGGCACTTCCGTTGAGAGCGTCTGCAGCCCCATCTGGATCTGCAGCAGCGCCTGCAGCGCTCTGTGGTTTCTCAGCAGGGACGAAATCTCAGCGTTCTCTATCTCGGGTGGCAGCTGCTGTGCCTCTTGATCTTCAGGTGAAAAATTTCCGTCGCTTGGTATGTAAGCACTGTTCAGCAGCATTTGCGCGGGGCTGTCGAGGTTTGTTAACGCCTGCTCCAGGTTGTGCATGAGCTCTGGGTTCTCGGTTAGCTCCTGAACCATGCTCTGGACCTGCCCCGAGTTGGGTACCACCGGATCCGCTGCAGCCCCCGCGCTGCCGTCTGCGCTGCTGCTGGCAAATTGGTCGTCACAGTCATCCGCGCCGTCACTGGTTCTGTCGCACTGCAGAGCCCAAGGGTTGGGCAACGGCCTGCGGTTTTCGGTGCAGGCTGGCAGCCTGCCTGCGCTCGGGGGTGGGTCACTGTCCAGGGAAGCAAACAGGTCGTTGCTCAGCTGTGCCTGCATGGCATCCAAGATGGGCTCCTCAACTTCCCTGTACATCTGCTGCAGAGCTCTGTACCCGCCGGGGGTGCTTTCGAGGTTGTTCATGGCCAAGTCGTGGTTCCTTATCATCTCCTGCCTTACGGCAGAACTGCTGAAGGCCTCTAATATTTCTCTGACAGTACGTGGGTTGGTGAGAATCTGACCGATCTCGGGATTTTCTTCAGCCAGCTGCTGCATCTGAGGGTTGGACATGATGAGATCCCTCACGGGATCGGCATCGTCAAGGATGCTCTGCAGCACCAAGCTTGTCAAGCTGTGCATGAACTCATCTTGCTCTTGAATGCTCACCACCAAGTCCGACATTTCTGTTGAGTTCAGGCCTAGGAGATGTACACCCGTTGCCCCAAGGAGGAACCCAAGCAAAAATGCATTGTTGTTGATGGTGTCCAGATCCAGACCTGACATGAGGATCCTACACAAGAGGTCCTCCATGGTCTGGGCCACTATTTCCTGGCTGGAGGTTAACAGCTCAGCCAAGTTACGACGGATCGAGCATGGGTTTTGCAGATCAGCTATGCTTCCCAGGTAGAATAAGTTGGGATTACTGCTGCTGGGAGGTTGCATCAGAGTGGTTGCTCTTCCTTGATCTGCCAGGTCATCCTGTGGTCTCTTTTGGGACCTGAGGACCACCTGGATGCTGACCCCGCTGTGAATTCCGTGCTGGCTCAAAGTGTCTTGATTGTTGAGGACTTTCCCAGCAAATATCAGGATCAGCAGATCAGGGATTGTTTTGAAACGCTTGGCAACCTCTTCCTTAAGCTCCTGGACGGTGCTGCTCTGAGCAACCTCAAACTGCTCCTTCTGCTTGAGGTTCTTCACAGTCACTGTGATGATATCTGAGTCGTCCGTGGCGACTGCAGGTTGACTGCTCTCCGCCGCCCTTTCGCCTTCGGACATGGTGGCTCTGAGACCAGGGCTGCGCTGCGGCCTGTTGAAAAGCAGAGGTGCTGGCAGGAGGTGGGCAGAACAGGGGGCACCGGCTGCCAGCTGAAGCAGGGCGGGGGCTGTTTCCCCTGCTGTGGTGCCAGCTGCCCGGAGGGAGCAGTGACAGGGGGACGAGGGCCGCCCCTCCCCGCAATACAGACCGAATGCACGTACCAACCAGATGTTGCACAGCTGCGCTGCTGGCTCACTACCCGAGCAGTCTCTCCGTCTTCCTTGTCCCGCTGTGGCCTCCTGCCCACATGGAACTGCCGTGCAGCCGTCCCGGTACTATGACATCACTGTACTGTGACATCACCAGCAGCAACGGCCTGGAGAGGGGGCACCTCCCTTGGAACTGAGGTGGGCTTCCTCGTCTCCGTGGTCCCCAGCCAACCCAGTCCCTGGGGCGCGTGGAGGAATGCAAAATGGGAAAATCTGGGCTCAGGGGACCCCAGGACCACTTCCATTCGAGACGACCACCGCACCCGGCCCCTCGCAGGCCGGCAGCGCCAACCCCATTGCAGAGCTCCCAGGCACCCCCCCACCCCGCTCCAGACCTTCCTCCCCTGTTTCGGTGAACACCCCCCCACCACCACCATCCCGCCGGATTTGCTTCAGGGATGCAAAGCACCCCAAAGCTTCGCACCCCACGCCCGTCACCCTTTGGGTCCTTCTGTGGTTCCTCTGCCAGCCCGCACACCCACACTCGGGGTTGGGGTCAGCCCTCTCCTCTGGGGCTCCCAGCAGCTCCATGGCCGTCGCCTTCCTGCCGCCCGTGATCCCAGCCCGCTGCGAAGGACACATCCCCCTTCCTCAGCCCGAACCCCGGAGCACCCTCGCCTTTTCCTCCGGGCACCACCACCACCACAGACTGCGCTGGGAGCTTATCGTGGTTTTATCCCCGAGATTGTGCCGGCGCAGGCGTTCCCAGGCAGGGGCTACGCTGAGCGGTTTCAGTACGCTTTGCACCATCCACGCGGATTCTGTTTTGACAGCATCCGCATTTAATTCCGCGTTCGCAGAGCAAACACCCTCCAGCACCGTCAGCAGAACAACCTCTCCACCCAGCTGAGAAAGCTGGTGTTTGTTTCTAAGCAAAGGCAAAAGGAGGTACATTTGTCTTGGCATCCCATGGTTTAGTTCTTGTTTGTGTGATGCTTGGAAAAACATTTTCGCGGTCCCCAGGTTGGTGCTCGATTTCTTCACCTGCAAAATTCAAAGACTAACTTCCACGGAGCCAACATGAAACTCCAGGTGCACACCAGAACTGCTTCGTTTGTCCAGCCCTTTTCCACAGCTCTCAGGTTATTTGATGTTGACATTAATTTTCTCAATTACAAAAGGTTTATTTTAATCTCCGTTTGCAGAGCGCTTGTTTCATACCTGCTGACCGCGACCCACGGCAGCTCCCCAAGGACGCGGGACAGTCTGTTTCCAGACAGCAGCCGCGAGCACAGCGCTTCCAAAGCCCCGGCGCTCCTGTTTGCTCAGAGCTCCTCTGCAATTCTTTGTTTGGACAAATTTACAGCTGCCGGTCCTCCTCAGGCCTTGTTCATGCTGTGGGAGCAGTTTGCCAGACCCGGAGCTGGTGCCTACGACATTTGGAGAGGTTCTGGCATCGCCCAGAGCCCATCAGCCGTGGCACTGACCGGTGCTTGCACCGCAGGGAGCCGCAGACCCTGCTCCACCCGTGACCAACCTGCAAGGCCTCCGGATTAGAGACCACCGCCACCATTTCTGAGTTCTGGGTCTGCTGGAAGACATTCGGCATCCTCTGTGGGGTTTCTTGCCGCTGCGCGTCCTCGGTGGCGAGCGCAGCCGGTGCTGCCTGCCAGGAGCTCTGCAGTAGCAACAGCGTCTCCCGCTCCGCGGGGATGTGCACAGCTCCACCGCCGGCTGGAGGGCTGCCGCGACCTGACGGAGCGGGCTGTGGACACCTCCGGCCTCAGCCGCCCCAGCTCCCACCCCAGAGCCCTGGCTGAGCAGCGGGAGCTCTGTGCCAGCGGGCGAGCGGCGCTGCTGGTAACACTACAGACAGAGTCTGCTCTTGGTACAAACACTGGTAGCACCTGGAAGGAGAAGCAGGTGCCCATGGTCCCTGGTATCACAGAATCACAGAAGGGTTTGGGTGGGAAGGGACCTTTCAAGGACACCCAGTCCAATCCCACTGCAAGGAGCAGGGACGCCTCCAACCAGATGAGGGACATTTTCAGGACTGCTCACTGCTCAAAGTTGACACCGATACCTGCTGGAAGGACAGCACAGCAGGGCTCAAGCAGCCTAGGAGATCTGTAGATGCATTGATAGCAACCTCCTGGCATGGGTGATGAAGGAGCCAACTCAAGGGGCTCTGCTGGACCTGACAATTTAAAACCGGTCAAGGATGTGAACATTGGAGGCAGCACTGAACACAGCGACCCTGAGATGGTGGAGGTCAGGATCCTGAGAGGAAGGAGCAGGGTGTGGTCTCCTCCGGTGTCATCGCCACAGGCGATGGGAAGGGGAACACAGATGGGGCAGGGTGACAGGGAAGAGGTAGGACAGGCGCTTGGCTGCCAAGAGGTCTCATCACCAAGCACTAGAGAAGACGGTGTGTCTGGCCTCGGAGTGCCCGCAGCGTCTATCCTTGCTTAGAAGAGCCCTTCCAAAGAGAGCGGGCAGGGCATCTCAGAAATACCACAAACTCCCACATGGCAAGCGCGCACGCATGTACAGCTGGAGGCCAAAGCAGGCATGAGGACCACTTCTCAGTCCTCCACCACTCTGGGAGCCAAAGATCTCACTGAGAAAACAACTCCGCACCACATAACTTCCACTCTTCACAGAGGCGCATACATGGCTGTAGTCACTGCTGGAAAATCTGCTGTTGCTCTCATGAGCTGCTTACAGCACTTAATTATTCTCGTTTTTCAAAATAAGGCTTTTATTTCTAATCAGAATACGTCTGGCTTCATTTTCCCTTCATTCCCATTCATCCCTCTCAAGGGCGTTACAATGATCCTCAGGATCAGATGTTTTCTCCCGAGACTTCCACCCTGCCGTGCAGATGCCTCTGCAGCTCGTTAAAAATTAACGTGTTTTGCACCCTTTGCAGATCAAGTGTTTTCTCCAGCCCTTAAATAACATCTCTGCTCTGTCTGCCTCCAGACTTTTTTCGCTAACTCTTAAAGCACAGACCCCAAACCTGAGGGCGGGATTGCAGCCCCGCTCTCACCACGAGCGAGCCCACCCCTCCCCGCGCTGCGTGACTGACAGCAGCCTGCTCCCCCCCAGAGGTTTTGTTTTAAGGTTAAAACGTGGGTTAGTACCAGTCCCACACAGGTCAGCCAGGCCAGCATGGGCAGGAAGAGGGACCTGGGCTCGTGGGAGCTTCTCTACGCGTCGTGTGACGTTCCCCAGGACAGCAGCCGGGTACGTGGGTGCGGGGGGGGAGATCCAGCGGTGCCCGTCGGGACAGAGGTGATGGAGCAAGGGCGGTGCCACTGCCCGCTGACGTGACAGCCTGCTCCTTGCACTTTCTCCAAGGCTTCCAGTGACTACAAAGAAAGGACAAAACAAACTCTGGTGTTACAGGTCTGGAATACGCGTGCTCACAAGCTCACTGACGCAGCCAGAAGACCTAATCCATAACAACCACTCACTGCCAGAAGACCTAATCCATAACGGAGTCACAGCACTGTGGAGCAATCCGGGCTGGACACGACCTCGGGAGGCCTCTGGTCCAACCTCCGGCACGCAGCAGGGTCAGCTAAGGGCTTTATCCTGGTGAGTCTCCAAAACCTCCAAGGATGGAGGCTGCACAAATGAAAAACAGGAGGAAGCAGATTCAGACTGGATATAAGGAAGAAATTTTGTACCCTGAGGGTGGTGGAGCACTGTCCCAGGGTGCCCAGAGAGGTGGTGGAAGCCCCATCCCTGGAAACATTCCAGGCCAGGTTGGCCGGGGCTCTGAGCAACCTGATGTGGTTGGAGATGTCCCTGCTCCTGGCAGGGGGTTGGGCTGGGTGGGCTTGGACGGTCCCTTCCCACCCAAACCCTTCTGTAGTTCTTTGCAGAAGCTCTCTGCGTGACCCGTTCCAGCCCACGCACTGGGGCTGTAAATCGCTCAGCCTTCTGCAACCACAGCCCGGCTTTCCCCGAAACGGACAGGAGGGGGACGCGCTCAGGCTGGTGCCAGGGCACCCTCCTCCAAGCCGGAACGGGGAGGCTGCTTCCCCCTTCTCCTCCACCCGTCTGATCCCGGCACAACCCAGCTCTCGCCGACGGGGCACTGGTGGAGTGGAAAGGTCCGGCCGAGCACCGGCACCTGCCGGGAGGGAAGCCAGGACAGGCTCAGACGCTGTTTAGTCAGGTAGCAGCTTTTGGGCACGAAGGCGGCGCATTGCCGAGCCTTCAGCAGTGACACAGGCTGCCTGCCTGCCAGGGCCGGCATAATTTTAGTTTCATCCCTTCCACAGATACAACACCTTCCTAAAAGCCCAGGAACTCGCTCGCTCAGCACAGAGAACTCACCGCTTTCCCGCCCCAGCCACCAACGAGGGTTTTCCGTCCGCAGCCCGTGGGCGGGGATGTGCGGGTGCCGGGAACCGGGTCTCGCAGGAAGGGATGGGGGCGTTTACAGAGCCTCTCCACAGACCCACAGCCGGGAGACAGCTCGCTTTGCTCCCGTCCAGCCTCACCCCATCTCAAAATGTAACTCTTGATGTGCAGAAACAGAAAATTAACACTTTTTTTCCCCCTTCCAGCTGATTCTTTTCACCCTCTTACACTGTTCAGCGCGAGCTGTGGTACCAAGCAGGTGTTTCAGACTCCTGCGTCGCACTTACGCAGAGGAAGTTCTCCAGATGGTGCTCGTGATCCAAAGATGTCCATGACTCAAAACACAGGCTATTGCTCTTCTTGATGCGACAGACAAGGAGAAGGATATTTTTGACAGAAATGCTACAACAGGTAAAGGAAATTCACCTTTCATATCCCACCATTGGGGCAAGACTGTGCCTCTTGGGTTCAAGCTGGCACCCCACATCTCACCTGCAGTCACCAGGTGACCGTCCATCAGAGGAGCTCGTCCTGGGCTCCAGCAGCTCCGAGGGCCAAAGGGTTCTTTGTCGCGGCCCTAACACCGTAACGCGTCTGTAAGAGACTTTGCTGTCATTTCTGTGGAAAGGGGGCTGTGGACCAACCCTCGGCCATTATTGTGGCTGAGCAAAGCCGGACTGAAGTGTTGGTTTCTCCTGATTTTCTCCTCCTCCTCATTATTGCAGGAGAGGTGTTTTATGCGGACAGGGCAGCGCCGGCACGCGCTGGGGGAAGGAGCAGGACCTCTCCTGGGAGCCAGCACCACTCCGGCCTCCCCGGTCCCTCCCCGTCCCGCCGAGGGCAGTGCAGCGCGTGCTGAGGGACCCTCCCAGCCTGCCGTTCGTTTTCAGAAATGTGGACCTCGGGACTGGGCAAGGCACTTGAGAACACGACGAGGCAATCATGGATGTGCATTGCCCACCATCACCCCTGCACAGCTACAGGAACACACCGGGACCACGTCGGCCCGCTGGTGATCACTCGACGCGCTCATCCAAAGCGTCACCCAAAGTGCCCCCCACCAAATGCTCCTTCCCTTGGATGCTGGAGCTTCTCAGCAGCCACCACCGCTGGGACAGTCGCCCCCTTTCCTGGTGCCTGCACCCCTCCTCCTTGGCACTATGACTTTGCATCCACCGCTATTAAATTAGCTGTCTTTGCATCATCTAAAAACCTTATTAGCAATGATTTTATCCTTGCTTCCACACAACTGATAGCCATCACACACGGCACCAGACCCAGCAGCCGGTCAGTCCCTGCTGAATCTCCACAGAAATACACGGAAAACCAGCTCTCAGCAGGGAGCGGCCACCGGGACAAGGCTTTGCAGTCAGCCAGGCTCTATTAACGGCCGCTGTGCTTGTTATTTACTTATTTGTGTGATTGTTGGAACGAGACACACGTCACACTGTTGTGAGAATAAAAAAACACTCACAGCTGTATCAGCCTTCAGGTAACTTTATCACCCCACCGTGGAAATCATCAGAAAGTGAAATGACACGATTCCATGGAAGCCAAACACCCGCAATAAGCACTGATTGCCATTAATTACATCCCTGCCCTTTTACACTTTATTGATCAAGTCTCATATTCACTTTTCCATCGGTTTATTTGGAGCTAATGTCAAACGAAGCAGTTTCAAATTTCTCCAATAACCCCACTTCTCCATTTGCGTATTAGCACATGCCAGAAAGGGGTTCTTTTTTTCTTTTTTATTTTGTTTTCAGCAGTTTTGCTAAGCCTGGGAATACTTGAGGAAGACTTGCAGGCCTGGTGGCTGCTCCACCGGCTCTCCTGGACCCCTCAGTGATAAGATACTGACTGCGAAAACAAACTTAAAAAAAATATTTATATATCTAAAAAACCTATAATAATTTTTAATAGCCAGCAAGATGTCAAACGCTTGCACGTCTCTAGTAACCCACGTCTCTAGTAACCCACGCCATCGTCCGGGGTGGTCACACCTCCCTCTTCAGTAGATGTGGTCCTCCCACCGAAAATCCACGAACTGGCTTAGCGGTGTCACGAGTGAGAGCACGAATATTTGCAGAACACTTTGAGGTGCCTGACAGAGGAGCACTGGCCGCAGGTGAAGTCACATTTTCACTGCCACAGCTGGTGTTATAACAGGATTTTCTCCCAGTTTCCTTCCTGGCTGGCTGCCCCTGTGGGAATGGTAGGAGAGGGGCTCTGGGGAGGTGGAGGCCCTGTCCTGCTGGATTTGCTCAGCTGCCCCCCGTGCAGGGCGAAACGTGTTGTACTCCGACGGCATCCGACGAGAGCCAGCAGGGATTTCCCCACGCCTGGAAGCCAGGCTGGCTCCGCACTTGCCCTGGGACTCCAGAGACAGCCGTGCTGAGTCAGGACCCAGATGCTGCCTAACTGACTCCCCCTTCACCCCAAAGTGCCCAGCTCAGCCCAAGGCTTCAGATCCCCCCACCCTTGACCACAGCAAAGCCTGCAGCCGCCCCACGGCTCACAGCCGGGCGGGACACTGGGGTCTGAGCGCCTTGAGGGAGCGTCACTGCCCAGCCACCTCTGTTCCCATCCCGCGGAGGCGACACACAGCTCGAGCAGAGACGTTTCTACACCAACACAGCAGACACACATACCATATACACTTCTTTAATGTTTTCTGTTTCCTAAGATACTCAACCGCACCTTAAGACGTCAGAAACCGTGTTTTGCTTACACAGGCCGTGACTGTACACATGGCGGTGGGTTTAGGACAACGCAGGGGATCCCAGGAACAGGGGTAGTCCCCGGAGTCTGGCTACGGTCCCAGTGAGGTGTTTCCCATCAGTACCTCTAGGAACCTGTCCAGCCCCACTGCAACAGAGCCGCGGGTGGGATGTGGATGTCCGTTGAACACGCTTATTTTGAAAAAGTTCCCATCTGGTCTGTGTTTGCCAGGTCCCCGCTGTCTTTCATTCATTTCCCTCTTTTCAAAGCTTCGTTGCACCCCTCTTGCTGGTAGACAACCCCAGCTGCTTGTTCCTGCCCACCCGGCTATGCCCTGCCGCCCGAGCCCCCCAGCCTGAGCAGGTGAGTCATGCACTCCCGAATCTCCCTTGTCCTCACCCCGTAGATGACAGGGTTGAGCATGGGTGGCACCACGACGTAGAGGTTGGCCAAGGAGATGAGGACATGCTGAGGAACGTGCTGGCTAAACCGGTGGCCTAGGAAGGAGAAGAATGCCGGTGTGTAAAACATGGCGATGACGCAGAGGTGGGAGCCGCAGGTGTGCAGAGCTTTGGGGGAGGCGCGCGGGGACAGCAGCCCCCAGAGGCACCTGAAGATAAGCACATAGGAGACGGTGATGGAGATGGCGTCCAAGCCGGCTGAAAGGAAGGCAGCAGCTACGCCATACCAGATGTTGACGGAGATGTCGGCGCAGGCCAGGCGGGCCACGCCAATGTGCTCGCAGTAGGTGTGGGGCATGACGTTGTGCCCGCAGTAGGGCAGCCGCTTGAGGAGGAAGATGGCGGGGAGCATGATGCAGAAACTTCTAATTAAAGCCACCACGCCAACTTTCCCCACGACGGAGCGTGTTAGGATGGTCAGGTATCGCAGGGGGTCGCAAATGGCGACGTACCGATCAAAGGCCATCGCCAGTAAAATGGCCGACTCTGCCACAAAAATGAAATAGATGGAGAACATCTGCGCCAGGCAGCCATTGAAAGAGATTTGGGTGGAGAGAGACCAGAGGACACTGAGGGTTTTGGGCACGGTGGCAGTGGACAACAGCAGGTCGCACACTGCCAGCATGCCCAGGAAAAGGTACATGGGCTGGTGGAGGCTGCGCTCCTTCACGATGGTGACCAGCAGGACCAAGTTCCCCAGAAGGGCAGCAGAGTACATCACGCAGACTGGGACAGAGATCCAGGTGTGAGACTTCTCCATCCCAGGTATCCCCACCAGGATGAAGAATGTGGGGTGGGATGCCGACAGGTTGGGTGCTGCCATGGCTCGAGGCAGCACCTTATGGTTTCTCACCTGCAGGAGCTGTGTAAGGGAAGAAGGAAAGGCTCTAAAAGCAGCTGGACTACACCCGGGATGTAAAGGGGAGCTGAGCTCAGGATTAGCATTGCTCATGGCACAGACACTTAAACTTCTGCACCACATTTTGTCTGGAAGTGCTGACAGGTTGCCCAGAGAGGCAGTGGAAGCCCCATCCCTGGAAACATTCCAGGCCAGGTTGGCCAGGGCTGTGAGCAACCTGATGTGGTTGGAGATGTCCCTGCTCCTGGCAGGGGGTTGGGCTGTGTGGGCTCTAAAGGTCCCTTCCCACCCAAACCCTCCTGTGATTCTATGAAATATCAGGCAATTTGCTCTGTCAGGGTTCCCCTCCACTACCCAGGTCCCCTCATCCCGGCTGGGTACCGTCATTTCTGCTGTCTGCGTCTTTGAAATAAGGAGAGTCTTCTGCTTGCAGCTGCTGGGAAGTAGAGCAAAATACACAGGAGAGTGAAACAGCGACTGCAGAAACGCTCCTCTGGTTGGCACACGGATGTGACCACCATTTACGCTGCAACTAAGAAATCTCCAGGGTTGGAAATACATGAAGGAAAATTCTCTGCTCTCCTGTGAGTGCCCCAAAGAAGGCGTGTGATGGCTCGTCCTGCTCTGCGACACCGGGCTTTGGTGACTCAGAGCCGTTTGAAAGCCTCCTACGCAACCAGGACACAAGGACCCTGGTGCAGTCCCGTCCTTCTCGGGACTTTGCCCGTATCCACCCTTACAGAAGGTCTCTGTAACTGCGTGAGCTTGCTCCACCAAGAGCAAGGCGCGTGAAGGGCAGGGGAGAGCCCCTCTGGTCCCGAAAGCGCTGCTTCCCAAGCACCCCAGACAGCGGCGTCTGATCACCCGGCTACCTGGAGAAATTCTCCTGTCAGATGTGCAGAGACAAAACCAAAAGCCGCCAGCAGCAGGGTATTCTCGAAACGCCCAGGGTGTAACGCGGGATTCACGGTGCCACGAGGTGTCACCAGGAGCTGCTACCCTGTGCTTTACGTCCACGGAGCACGAACCGGCACTCTGGGCTGCTGCCAGGTGCTACTGAGCCACCACAAAACAAATAACGAAACCCTCCGGGCTCCCTGGCACTGGGGACCACTGTTTGAGAGAATACGGGAAACCCACCGGCAGACTTCGTCCCAGCTCCCACCCGGCGTACTTCAAGCATTAGAAGAAAACAAGTCCGTTCTCGCTCCAGGTGAAATCCCTTTACACCCACTACATCTGGAAGAACGGAGCAGGAGGAGCACGCTGCTTCCTTCCCCTCGAGGAACACGTTCCCCAGTGCCCCCCTGCCACGCTCATGCAGGGAATTTGGGATAACGCAGCCAGAACTGCTGCCAGGAAATGTTCACGTATCTCTGGCAATGGTATCACACCATAAATCCTGCATGGACCCCTCCATCCCCCTGTCTCTCTAATCCATCCATCCATCCATCCAATCCATCCATCCATCCATCCCTACCTCACCAAGCTCATTTGAAACAGCAACGCCACGACCCATCTATCTCACCCACCTCCTGTGCCGGCAACGGGATCCGTCCTGGATGGAGCCTGTGCCCGGGTGTTATACTGCGTCCGAAGAGCGCCCGGGCGCGGACGGTCGTGCTCCGACCCTGACGCAGGTGGTGAAGAGCATCAGGGACACCACCAGCTCATTTTCCCTGGGTATTTCCGTGCTAATTGGGTGGGGATTTCACAAGCCCTGCAGAGCTGCAGGTTGTCCCCAGAGCAACCTCGGTGAATCCTCACCACCCCGCCACTCATCGCCGCCCCGACCACAGCAAAATTCACCGCCTGGCCCTGGATCCCAATGGCGTTCCCAGGGCTGTGCTGGGCCAGCCAGGGCGAGCAGGGACCTGCCAGTCAGGTGCGAGTTCTACCCTCGCCCGTGTCCCAGACTGGAGGTGCTTTGGGACCGGGACCTGTTTTAGCTCTCGAGAGGGGTTTGGGAGCTCTGAGACAGAGGTGGCAGCTATTCCAGGATAGCCGATATTCCTGCTACAAGCCTTTTTGCCCTCATTTGTGATTTTAGAAGAAAGCAATGGATTTCCTGTACTGCTGCTCCTCTGGAAACCCACAGACCCTGAGCAAACTGTCGTGGGGTCAGGGGAACGGCAACCAGCAGCTTCCCGACTGCCATGATGCTTCGGGGACCAGCGGGACCTCTAATACCTGAGAGCAAACCAGTCCCCCAGTAACTCCGTCCTGGCTGCCGGGTGACCACCTCATTCCGGGCAGGACAGCTTGCCGGGATGCGCTGCATTTTCCGCCTGTCTGTGAGGCCGGGATTTTTATTAATTAACTGACATTTACTAAGACATTGTGATGATGGGGGTGAGATGAAGTAAAATCATTAGGCTTTGCTACTCTCGTTTATCACCCACAGAGCTCTGCAGATGAAGAACAATTAACAAAGCACCATTGTTTGCAAACAGCACCAAAACGAACGGCGATGCGGCACTTTAACCTGTAACGCTCACGGCTTTGCTCTGATGAAAGCCGTGCTTGTCTCCATCTCCTCGGCAAAGCACCCAGCCGCGCTCGAAGGGCGTTTTCCTCAAGCGCACGCGGCTGGAGCATGACTCAGCCAACCCTGCAGCGTGGTGCCCACGCCGGTCCCTGCCCTGACTCCCCCGCAGAGCACGAAACGCCGGCCCACGCTCCCAGCGGGGAGAGGGAGCGCTTCTCAAGCGACTCCATCGGCTTCCACCCCCCTCCCAGAGTCTGGGAGATTTCATTTACTTTTTGCAGGTGCTACATGGATGCCCTGAAAAAACCTCGGCACAGCAATCCCTGCCCTCTCCCCAGGAAAGGCTCCTCGCACTCCAGACGTGCCTTCGAACAGCCCGCCACGGCGACTGAGCTAAAAAACGAAATAAGTCTTTCAAGAGTGAGAAATCAAACGCACAGTGCAGAAGTTCTGGTTTCACGGCTCGTGTGAGTTATTCAGCTAACATTTTAACCACGTTACAAGTATAAATCCTCCCGATCAGCTGGCTAATGCTCCATTATGCACGCCCCTCCGGACGTTAATTGCCAACCTGGTGATTCATTGACTCGGGGACACCAGCCAGCACGGTTTGCTCCCTGACCCGGCCGCCACGTCCACGCAAAGCGCAGCGCGAGGGCTGCGAGGCTAACGCCACCTCCTCGGTCGTGTAAAACCGCTCCTGGAGACCCGAGAAGCAGGAGCACCCACGGAATCACACCCCGTCCCAACCGAGCCGGCTGCTAAAACGCGGGTGGAAACGCCCATGGGAACGCGTGGCCCCTGTGAGGGGATGCCCTGGCCCACTCAGCGCAGTAACGGCACCCCGAGCAAAGCGCCGTCGGGTCAGTGCAGTAGCCCAGCGCGCGGGGCAGCCCTGCCCCATTACCGCGTCCCCCACCCCTTTCCCACTGTTTATACTTGGGTTGGAAGCGACCTGCAGGCAGGTCTTTCCTTTTGCATTGGGAGATCCCACCTCCCACTAGCTCCACGATGAGGACGACGATGGCACGAGGCTCCCGGGCATTTATAAAGGGTCCCTTCCCAGGAGGGGGTGCTCAGGACCCCTGCCCAGACCCCCGTCCCCTCTGAGCACACGCTCATCTTGGCCGCGCTGCTGCTGTGCCCAGAGTCACGCACCGCTGAGGAGAGGGCAAAGAGGGGAAGCCGCGAAGAAGGGGGCAGAAACAACCGTGTGCGACACAGACACCAGCAAGCAACATCGGTTTTCCTATTGACAAACTGGGATGGCAGCTCAGTCGCCACTGGAGCTGCCCAAATGGTGTCAGGAGGAGCCTCCTCAGCAGAGGGTCGCTGTGCCAGGAGCTCTCGCGCGCAGGCAGGGCTGGAGGAGGCGGCAGAGAAGTCTCCCGCAGTCAGGAGCTGTCTCACCCCTTCCCCCAGCCCCGCCGCGACCCCTCTGCCCGCCGCCGTGCAGCCGCGCCCCGCGCCCCACGGAGCGCGGAGCATCTGTCTCGGGCTCGGCGCGCTCACGTGCTGCCTGCGGCGACCGGCTCTCCTGACACGCGCCCTTCCCCACAGCTGCGCCCGCTGTCAGAAATCACACGGAGCTCTGTGCAAACACCCTTTCTTCGGCTAAGAAAGCCAACACAAACACAAACGTTCTGAGGACATTAAAAAACCCACCTATACGAGCAGCTTTTGTACCCAGCCCTGTTATCTTCACTGCTAAGCAAACAGCTTTTAATGAATAGACTTTCATTTCCTCTGTGCCTGCCGCAGGCTTCCTATGTTTGATGAAATCAGAAAAAAAAAAACAAATAAAAAAAATGTATTGAAAGAGCTAAGAGCTTGGCTGCGGGGGAGGCGGTTGATCTGAAATGGTGAATTTCTTTCTTTCCCTTTTCTTCTGAATTTGCAGCAGCGTCCCTGGGATGGCTGGGGCAGAGCAGGGTTTTGGTTGCTGTACCCGTGTCACCTCCGGCACCGTCCAGCTGTGAACGAGCCTGGTCCCCGAGAGCGCTCATTGCTCCCAGTCCCAACTAGGGACGCTGGGCTTGGCCAGCCCCCGCTGGAGCCCTCAGCGTCCTGCTGGCTCCAAGCCCTGACGCAGGGCACGGCGTTTCGTGGAGCCCGGAGCTGGGGAGAGCTGCTCATGGCACCTCCGGGGTCGCCAGCCCCTCCAAAGGAGGCACCTCCGGGGTCCAGGCGCGCGGCAGCGGCTCCCCACCTCGGGCAGGTCTGGGACGGCTTGGCAGCTTGGCAAGCGCCCTCCGCCCTCGCAGTCAGGGAAAAAAAGGCCGTTCTGCAGAAAGGGCTGGATGATCTGCTCCACGCTGCGACTGCCGACACGCGCACCAGCCCTGCGGCCAGGTCGCACAGCTGGCAGAGGGTCAGAGCATCCCGGCTCCTGACACTGCGGAGCCTGCGCCTGCAGAAAGGGCTCCCTAATTCTCGCATTCAGGGTTGCCGCCTGGATGAGGAAGAGCTACGCTGGCCAGACCCGAGGAAGCCTCTGAGCTCAGGAGGGGACCAAAAACTGCCCAGACCCCGGTGCCTCAAAGCAGCGTGTGAGAGAAGCGCAGCCGACAGCAGGTATGATGCAGAGAGGAGCAGCAAGCGCTTGTCTCCGCATCCCACACGGTGCAACACGGAGAGGTCTCTGGGCTCTGGTGCGTTCCCTCCTCTTCCTCATCCCAGAGTTCCTTCCCGTGGTGGAAAGGAAACTGCTGCCACAGCTTCGGCTTTGGGATGTCCTGGGACCTGCCGCAGCCGTCTCTGCGCGCTGGGGCCCTGAGCAAGCACCAAGAGCATCGCCCATTCACAGTCAGCAACTCGCACCACAGTTTCTGCAGCGGGATTCAGAAGCCTTGGCACTTAACAGCTGAGCCAGAACGGCCATCAGGACCTGCTGTCGGGGCGAGAGGACAGACCAGTCTCACCAGAGCGTGCGCCGCCCGCCACGGCAACGCTACGCAGGGTGCTGGGCAAAAGGACCGTGGTGCTTTGGCGAGGAGAGCTGGGTGGGTGGGAGCGTTGCCGTGACTCTTCCACAGGGCTGAGAGGATCCAGCTGTGGGAACAGCCCGATCCTGCTGTGGTCCTGAGGTCCCCCATGCCGCCACAGCTCCCATCTCCCCACGGCTCTTTATGTGCGCCCGGGACACTTCAGCAGCGCTGGTGCTCACTGCAGGGAGACGAGAACCTCCCGTCTGCTGACCTGGCCACTCGCGATTCACCGAAGCGGAGGCGGCAGGGGAGTTCACTCCGACAGCCTGCACGACTGCCTCTGCCGAGAAAGGGCACGGCAAGGAGAAGGGTTCTCCTTGCCGGTCAGATTGACGACGACGTTGAGCTCAGACTTTACACAGACGCACAGAACTGTCCTTGCTGCTCCTCCAGCAACACCTAGCACTCACTCTTCAGGTTTGCACTGCTGCTCACAATCGTCTGAGCCAGATTGCCACCCACGTCAGGCAGAGTAAGATAATATCGATGCAACTGCTACATACTCCAACAAGAAGTTGTTCAACAAAGCTACTTTGGTGTTGAACAAAGCTACTTTGGTGTTGAAGGGTGAATCAAACGGGCAGCCACGAAGCGGTGGGTGATCAGCCAGCCTTAAGGGCAGAAAAGGACCCTGAGGGGCGAGGCGCGTCACCCCGAGCGCTGCTCAGCGGTGTTTTTGCAAAGACAGGAAAGGTCCCTGCGGGATGCGTGGGATGTAGGAGGCCGCTGTCCCTTTGCACTCCATTCTAGAGGCTTGAATTCCAGTTTAGACATCATGGTTTAAGGGATGTTTCCCTTAAACACAGGACAGTAAAGCCTTTCCCGATCTCACAGCGCTCTTCGGCATGCAGACACCGTCAGCAGCAAGAGGTGCCGGGGCCCCTCAGCAATGCGAGCTCTACAGAGCATCATCTGTGCCATGGCCAACAGCCCTTGGCCCGTCCAGCTGTGGTTCGGGTACCAGGCTCTGGTCTGGGGACCGGCGAGGTGTTCACCTCTAGGCACTGAGGTAACAGGTGAAGGAACAAAGAGAAACGAAGCTGTAGGTCAGCAAACACAATCAGCAGCAGCAGGCGATGGTAAATCAGCAGGCGTAAGAGCCTTCATGCTCCTTAGCTGAACCTGCCCGGTCTCTGCGAGATGGACCACTCAGGGGAAGCATCTCCAGGAGAAACCAGCAGCAACGAAGGGGCTGATGACCCAAGCCCACGTTTCCAGAAATCCCCCCACCCTCAGCTTCTCTTGAACCTCTTGGGCAAACCTCTTCCTCCGGGGTGAGAAGTGCTGCAGCGCTTGGTGCTGCTTTCCAGAACCTGTCCCGCGTCCCCCTTCCCTCAGCAGCGCTCAGCACCTGCTCCCCCAGCCGGGGCGCGGGCACTCCCCCGTGGGGCAGAAGAGGCGGAGGACGCGCTCCCGGATCTGCCTTGTCCTCACCCCGTACACGATGGGGTTGAGCATCGGGGGGACCACAACGTAGAGGTTGGCCAGGAGGATGTGCACGTGACTTGGGATGTGGTGGCCAAATCGATGCGTGAGGAAGGAGAAAAAGGCGGGCACGTAGAACATGAGGATCACGCAGAGGTGGGAGCCGCAGGTGCTCAGGGTTTTGAGACGGGCCTCCGAGGACGGGAGCCGAAAGACCGTCCTGAGGATCAGAGCGTAAGAGACAGCGATGAGCACGACATCCAGGCCGGAGGAGAGAAGAGCCGTGGTCAGTCCGTACCAGACGTTGGCCTTTATGTCGGCGCAGGCCAGGCGGGCGATGCCCATGTGCTCGCAGTAGGTGTGGGGCATGACGTTGTGCCCGCAGTAGGGCAGCCGCTTCAGGAGGAAGATGGGTGGGAACATGATGCAGAACCCGCGGACAACGGCAGTCACAGCCATTTTCCCGATCACCGAGGGGGTCAGGGTGGAAGAGTACCGCAGCGGGTCGCAGACGGCCACGTAGCGGTCAAACGCCATCGCCAGCAGAACGGACGATTCCACAATGAATGTGAAATGGGTGAAGAACATCTGTGTAACGCAGGCGTCGAAGGAAATTTCCCTGGCACTGAACCAGAAGATCGCCAGCATTTTGGGCACCGTGGTGGTTGAAAGCATGAGGTCAGAAACCGCCAGCATAGCGAGGAAGAGGTACATGGGCTCGTGGAGGGTCCTGTCCGTGATGATGATGAAGAGAAGGACAGAGTTGCCAAACACCGCAGTGATGTACATCAGACAGAAGGGGACAGAGATCCAGACGTGGGACTCCTCCATGCCCGGGATGCCCATCAGGACGAAGGTGATGGGATCAAAGCTGCTTTCGTTGAGCTCATACATGGTGCTTCAGCGCTCGGTGTCAGCCTGGCTCTGCCCTGTGCAAGAAAGAGGAGGGATAAGTAACGCCGGTGAGCCTGGGGTTAGCCCATGACCGCCTACAAATGCGCACAAATCGGTGCATACAGCATTGTGTTTGTGAATGCATTCCAACCTGAGCTGTTTCTGAAGGGATTGACTTGCCATGTTTTGCTGTACGAAAATTTTTTTACAATGCGAGTTGTAGAACACTGTCCCAGGTTGCCCAGAGAGGCGGTGGATGCCCCATCCCTGGAAACATTCCAGGCCAGGTTGGCCGGGGCTCTGAGCAACCTGATGTGGTTGGAGATGTCCCTGCTCCTGGCAGGGGGGTTGGACTAGAAGACCTTCACAGGTCCCTTCCAACCCAGACCTTTCTATGATCCTATGACCCACTCTGTCCTGTCAGCCCTTACAAACTGTGCCTGCAGGCACACACACACAATCTGTCCCTCCACCGGCACTGCAAAAACAGGCCAGGTCCTCTTCTACCTCTACTTCATCCACTGCCGCACAAAGCCATCATCGCTCGCCTTGTCGCTCTGGGTGGGCTCTGTGTCTGTGTGCCCCTGGGAAGCCGTGTGTCTTTGTTAGGGCTGTGCTCCTTCGGGGAGATGAAATAACACAACGGCTTGCTCTGCTTCGGTCAGTGACCGGTTTGTTTCTGGGAGCTCCTTGCCCAAACTGCTAGGACAGGAACACAAACTGTACCGGTACCAATGCTGTTGGAGGTGGCGGACTCAACTGCCGCCTCTGGAGGCTGTGACCACCCCTGGAACTTCTGCTGGACACGTTGCTCCCCGCATTTCCACCTGTACAAATGTGTTTGCGGGTTTGCAAACACCGCAAAGTGCTGTTTGTGCCTCTTCCCCATCTCGCTGGGATTTCAGAGACCCAAACCCCGGCAAACCCCACGGGGAAGAGGGGAGAGCGAGGCTGGGCCTTCAGCCCACGCCCTGACTTTCTGACCAACCTGGAGCACCTCTCTTACCCAGCAGATTCCCTGCCTTTGCCTTACTTTCTGCTCCTCTCCTTTGTAAAGAGGGGCAAAGACGTGGTGGGCTGCAGAGCGCGAACTTTGGGCAAAGATGTGCTGGCCCAGAACTCAAGGCCCCCAGCGCTACCAGGGCAGCCACGCCACAGCAACGCTCCAGGGAGGGACCCCGGGTGCAGATCAGCCGACACGGGACCCTTCCAGCCTCTGAGCTCAGCCTCCTGCCGCTTCCCGAAGTGCCGGGGTGGCCTGGGCGCGGGGCGCAGTCCCACGAGGGGCTGACCGGCCCGAGGGCATTTTTGCAATGCGAATAACGCAAACAAGCCAAGCCTGCAGAGTCCTCTCTGGGCCCTTTGGAGGAGAAGGAGCGGTGCAGGACTCCTGGGCTGATGTGCTTCCCCCCATTTCACCCCCGATTGTAGCCCCGTCCTCACATATCACCTCTATAAAAAATCCGAGGGTTGGGATGCAGGGAAATCAGTTTGATTTGCACCAAAGCTAAACCTCCGCTCTTCAGCCCTGCTTGCAGCCTGGTTTATCTGTATTGCAGACCGCAGGATCAGCGTGCAAGCTGCGTCTGCGTTTCTGAGCGCCTCCATGGAGAAGGGTTCCTGTCCCTCCCAACCCAAGTCCACTGGAAACATCAGTCGGTGCAGGAAAGATCTCAGCTCATCACAAACGTTCATCCACTTGTAAAACCGTGCAGTTCAACAGAGGTGAATAAAGACAGACGACGTCTGGAACTGCAAATTAAAGCACCCCGGGAACGGCCCCAGGCCCCAGCGCCAGCCGGCGCCCGACCGCACGCAGGTCACAGCGCCGCTCAGCAAGGCTTCACCCCTGGAAAGATCTTTCTTTCACACCCTGCTTTACCTCCTTCCAGTCTTTCCAAACAAGAAAGCATTGCCCCAGACACCGGCGTTTAACCCAAAACGACTCACCCAGGGCCGGCCCCGAGGAGGAACGAGGACCCTTGGCCCCGACGCACGCAGGGCTGCAGCGCGGCGCAGATCCCCGTCCGCGCTGCCGAGGGCCGGCGATACAAATCCTTCCCCTCCTGAATCCCCAAGGAAGATCAGCCCCTCGACCCGTGGAAGTTTAAATTGCCAGCGCATTAAAGATTAACCCCAGTTAATGCTCCCAGGCGAGCCAGCACATTTCCTGCTTTCCCAGCATTTGCATCGCGCTGCTCTGACGCCGTCCCTGCCCGGCGCCGGCCGCGGCGAGGGCTCGAGGGCGCAGCACGCGGCCCCAACATCTCTGGTGTCGGGGAGGGATCCATCCCCCACGGGGCGCCAATCGCCCCGCCACGCCAGTGAAACCTCCCGAAACGGCCCCGAGCTCGGCCGCGTGCCGCTGCGGGAGGGTTCCCGCGCCTGCCCGGCTCCAGCGCAGCCCGGCAGCGTCGGCTGGAACAGCAGAAACACCACGGCTGCGTAGTTTGCAATGTGCTGTTAGTGTGAAATAGTTTTTAAAGTACATGATGGTGGCAAAAGAAAGAAAAACAGCTCTGTTAGTTCAAAAGATGCAAGAAATGAATAAAAAGATGGTCTGAAGATACTTTGCCTGCAACCAACGTGCTGAAGATCCATCATCGCAGCAGAAAAAAGGGGCCAGATACACAGAAATAATGATTTTTTTTTTTACTCTCAGGACCAAATCAAAATGACTGAAAGTAACTGCATGTTTTTGATGAAACAAAGCAGTATGAATTCTATATAGCTTGGAAACGCTCATCACTCAGCAATTTCTTGTGTTTCAGCGCTGCAGTGCCTCAGGTTCAGAAATAATATGAAACCAGCACAGGCAGCCAGGAAAAAGGTGCCTCTCTGGTGTTTTAGCAGCCATATGTCGGTACGGATCGTCCCTCTCTGCCAAACCGCCCTGCCCCGCCCTGCCCATGGCGTGCCGAGCCCCCGCTGCCAGCAAGCCCACCCGTTCTCGGTCCGCCGGCCCGGTGAGCGCTGCCCCGTCAGACACCGCAGGGGCCGGAGATCTCCCCAGCCCATCCCAGCGTTCATCCGGTCGGCGCACGGCGTTGAATTTCCTTTTCGTTCTGGGTTTCCATGGCACAGAGCTGTCCAGAGCCCTGAGACCGAGGAAGAGCCGTCCCACTGCTCAGCCCTTAGAAACGGGGTGGAATTTGGGTTTCACAGATTTCACACCAGACAGTATTTTTAAGAGAAGGTGGAGCACTCTCTAGCCACACGCTAATTAAAGAGGAAGCGGAAAATTCAGGTCTCTTCCCCAGAAATGTCCAATGCGATCCCTCGGGACTGGCTTGGCTTCCCGCAGCGCGCTGGGGATCAGTGACAGCGAGGGCTGACACCCAGAGCGGGGCATCCTCGGTCAGTGCCCCGAAACCACCGGCTACGCGTGGCCGGGCTCCGGTCTGACGCAGCCCTTGCCCCCGCGCTGCGGGCTGGTGGGTGTCCAGCCGCGCCGGGGGCCGCAGCACGGCTGGTCCGCCAGCATCCGCACCTTCTCCTGTGCGAGCGGTGGAGCGGGGACGGATGGACACCAGGGCACCGAGCACGCCTGTGGTTTTCTGGTTCTGCAGGTGAGCGAACAGAAACTGTCGAGACCGGCAGCCTGGAAGGGCGGTGGATTCCCCCCGCCGGCCGCAGCCGGCGTCACCTGAACCTCGCGTCCCCGACAGCCGGCAGAGAAACGGGGCACGGCCGGGGAAGAGCCGCTGTCCGCAGCAGGAGAAGACGGAGGGCGCCCGAACGCGCTGGTTTTCCTCCGCCGGTGCCCGGAGTGACTGGTTCAGGAAAAGGCATTTCAGGTTAAGTGAGTTTAACCTGCCTCAAACGTCCGCGTGCGCGTGTGGGAGAAGGTGCTGTTCACCTCCCCAGCTTTTCCCTAGAGAAGTGACACCCTGAATCACATCCTCCACCGCGCGTTTAAACAAACCCTAGTTGTAAAGACCAAAAGGTAGTTTTCCCAGCAGCAAATGGGGATTATATTTATTTCAGAAACTATTGGGCGGTCACTTATTTCAGCTCTTCAAGACGTTTTAGTAGCTAAAGCATTTCCAATCGAGTGCAACGACAGCCTGATTCTGCAGGGTAACCTGAATTAACCCGAACACCTTCTCCCTGCCGTGTAAAACTATTCCATGTGGAACACTGGGGTTTTTTAGTGTTCCCATTTTTTCTCTGAAATCTGGTATGGCAAATTACGGAAGGACAGAGTAGACAATCTCTTCTTTAAGTCTGGTTTGTTTTTCTTTTACTCCAGCTGCGAGGACAGTCCATCAGCGCGAGGAAGGTCTCCTCCCAGACGGAGCTCTGCCGCCTGACCGGCTCCTGCAGCTGCGACGCTTCACTGCGGCAGGCTTCAGCCTCGGTAACGGGGACCAATAGTCCCCCCGCCCAGGGACACCGATCCCCGGCCCCTCCGTCCCATCCCTTTTCCCTGCGCCACGTCTCCCTCCTCTCCCGGAGCCAGGGAATGCCTCCCCACGGCTCGGGGGCAAGAAGGCAGGGGGAGCGGGAGGCCCTGGGCTTGCAGAAGGGTCTCGGGTCCTGGACAGGCGACAGCTCTCTGCTAAGGTGTCGCACGCCCGCGGTAGCCATGGAAATTCTCAATGGGAGCCATGCACAGAATCTGAAACATTTCTTTTGTCTCTTCTTACGCGTGGTGCATTTCAAAACGCATCATTGAGATTCCCCTCACTTCTCGTTTTAGGAAGGAATCTGAGTCGTGCTGAGCTACCCAAGGCGAAAGCTGGGTTTCCTCCAGGGTCGGCAGCAATTCCCCTCGTCCCACCCTCGCTGCCCGCTCCGCCAGCACTGAGCCCCGTGTCCGAGCAGAGCCAGAGCCGTACAGCAAACGGCGCTGCAAGGAAGGGGCTGCTGCCTCCCTGCACCCGGTGTCGCGGGCACCCCGGAGCGAGCGGCCGGGTGTCCCAGGAGACAGCCAGAGCAGCCCCGAGCCGTGCCCCAGCCACGCACCGTGTCCCGCCCTGGGCCAGCACGGGTACCGGCAGGCTTCGGCGGGCAGCAGCCTTCCCTGGGGGATGCAGCCTGCATCCCTGGGGATGCCCCAGCATCACTGGGGCTGAACGGGGGCCCAGAAATAGGGGATGTCACTGGGAACAGTAGCACGCCAAGGGGCCCCTGCTCTCCCACGCAGCTGGGTGACACACGGGGACGTTTCTGGGGCAGGGCTGAGGATGGGGAGCGTGCAGCCCGATGAGCACCGAGCCCGTTGCAGTGCTGCAGCCTGTGCAGAAGAGACGAGAGCTGGACGCACCGCTCGTGCCAGACCAGAGAAACACGGGGCGTTCAGGAGAGTGAGCTCTAGAGGTCTCTGCCAGGCAAGAAATGCCGTAGTCCTGTGGCCCTGGCAGCCGGGTGCTGGGGGTCTTGGGCTGGCATCGCCCGCCCAGGGGCTCGGACCCCATTGGAGGCGTTGGGAGGGTCCCGCCAGGACACGGCGCTGGAGAGGGGACCAGGGAGGGGAGGGTGAGGGATGGTCTGCAGGCCGGCACGGAGCGGGGCACCAGCCTGGGTTCCCAAGGCACGTCCTCACCCCTCGCCGAGACCCCCGCTGTCCTCCCCGATAACCCACGTGTGCACCGAGCCAGCTCTGGCTGTGGCAGAGATTTAAGAAGCACCCAAGCACCGCCAAAGCCCTTCAGCTTTCGTCCGCGCTGCTTTACCCTGCGCCGCTACCCAGGCGGGTGGCTTATGCTCACGCACACGCGTGTGCATTTCACGTGGAAGAGCCGCGCGGTTTAACTACGGGGACGGCGGTGACGGGGCGAGCCCGGCTGTCTGACAGCGAGCGGGCGAGGACGGGTCGGCTCGGTATGCCCGCGCTCCCGCCAGCCCCACCTGCTCGCTTTCCCAGGCCGAGCTCGGCGGCTCCCGCAGCCCAGGCAGCCGGCGACCCCGCTGTGCCGCTGCTCACGGGGATTTTTTATCATTTCTATTCACTGCACAGCCTCTTTCCTCCCAGCCCAGGGCCGCAGGGCCGGCGGTGGCGGGGGCCGTAAAAACCCAGCGTGGCAGTCACACGCAGCACCCAAAATCACCCGCTCAGCCCCGGCCCCACGGGAGGGCACCGCAGGCGACACCAGTACGGCAGCACATCAGAGCCCTGCGAAAACAAGGGTTTGGGAGAGGCAGAACCCTGTTCTTGCTTGGAGTGCATCCCGTCAGGAATAGGTTTCCCTTCTTTATATCAAGAATTTATTTCTGACCGAAACACAAAAAACACTCAAGACCTAATGAGGAGAAAGTGCCTGTCCTAAGGTGGGGAGTAATTACTGTTAACAGCATCGTCATCCCTGCTGAGCTGTCCCTCAGCAAAGCCTGAGTTCAGCGAAAGCGCGCAGGCACCCGCACCTTCAGAAGCACTGGGACTTGCCAGCCCCCAGACGACAGCAGCAGTGAAATCTCCGGCCACGGCTCGTAGCTTTCCACAGACCGATCCTCCTTGTCCCTTGTTGTGCTCTCTGGCAACACAAAGGTTTGAACGCACTTAAACGGACAAAGCGTCCCTTCCACAGCCAATTTCAGCAACCCGTTTCCCACCGTCATCGTCCAAACCGGCTCCAGCAAAACGGCAAACGCGTCCCTCAGCCGCCGGGACGCTGCGTTCCGGCGCCTTTCTCTGCCCCACGGCGCCGGGCTGGGAGGGTGCCGCGCTCGCGCTCTGCGCTGCCGCGCGCCGCGGGCTGGGTTCGGCGTCCTCCACGGCACGGACGGCCCAGCACGGTCCAGCAGCTCCTTGGCCACTGCTTCCCGGTTCAAGGGTTTGTGAAGCGGGAAACGACAGGGCAGACACAGGGAGAGAAAACAAATTTGTGGGGGTGATGCTCGGCCCTGGTCCCTGCAGAGCCCTGACACGAGGGCCGCGGGCTGCGCAGCCGGGGGACCGCACACGTCACTGTTTCTCCAGCCGCTTTGGTTTTCACTCCACACGCGGTGGGGTCTGGCTGGGGGAACGGCCACGTCGGCATCGGCCGGGAGAGCGCGCGTGTGGTGGGGACGCTGCGACCACCAGACCCCTGGGTGAAAAGGAGAAAACGCCGGTGCTTCTGCAGACGGCAACGTCCCGCGCAAACGGGGACTCAGCAGCAAAGGCAAACCAAACAAGACGCAGCTGGGCACGGCAGGCACGAAAGCAGCCCCCCTCATCCTGACCCAGCAAGCAGCTGACGGCCCGGCGCCGCAGAGGTCGAGCACAGCGACGCTGACACTGCTGGCGCGGAAAGGACAAGGGCTTGGGGGGGCCTGGCTGCCTCGACACGACGAAGAACAATGTGACGCTGCCCAGACGTGCAGTAACGCCCGTGGAAAAGAGGGGGACCGGAGTCCAGAGGTGAGAGCTCTCCGTGCCTGGGAGTCCCACACGGATGGACGTTTACGCCGCACGTCCCAGGAGGATGCTCAGGGCCGGGGGCGGGGCGCAGCCTCCGGGTTTCTGGTGCCTCTGGATTCGGGTGACAAAATGCCAATCTGCCAATTAACCGTACGGGTGGTGGGAGCAAATCCCCTTGCAAACCCAAACGTGCAGGGAGCAGAAAAGCAGTGCAAACTAGAAATGATTGTGGAGCAGTAATGGCCTGCTGTGCGGAGGACAGGCCGGTTCCTGCAGGCGGGAGCGCGCAGAATTCGGTGGGTCAGCGGGAGCAGCGCAGAAAGGAGAGACTGCGCTTCGCTTCCATCACCTCAGAAACAGCCGCTCGCCCGTCCCCATCCCTCGCTCCTGCCGGCCGGGCGAGGCGGGAGGGCCATCACACCCTGCGAGCCCCTGCGGACCCAGAGCACCCGGTACTTCCCGTGTGCGACGATCACGGGCACGTTCATATGCAGGATGCAGGAGTGTTTCAGACCTTGTGCCTGCTGAGAAAAGCACTTTTTCCTCGCCCTCCTTTTTGATCCTGGGCGTGTGCTCGGCTCGCTGTGTTCTCCTCTTTGCCAGCGTTTTCTGGGATGCCGATTTTTTGGTGTCCGGCTCACGCAGAGCCTCTCCCTCCCTCAGGCGACCGACCGGTCCCTCTTGCTTTGGCAGATCCCCACCCACGCCACACAAAGCAGAGGGCTCGCTGCGACGCTTCGCAGGAGAAGCAGCACCCAGGCACGCCGCGAACCAGCACGGAGCTGTACGGAGCTGGGAGCGGTGTGAAACCTGCCTCGGGCACGCGCCGTGCCCTAGATGAAGTCCTAGAGTGAACATCTCGCTCCTGATCCCAGCAGCCCTCCAGAAACCAGCCCTGCCGCCAACGGGCCGTCAGCAGAGCCATCCGTCACCAGCACGCTCACAACCTCCTTCACCGTGTCCCAGAAAAGGAGCCGAGCCCTCCCCTCCCAGCGGCACCACAGACGGCACCGGGAGCCGAGTCGCTCGTTTTGGGTCAACGCGTCAGACCCGCGTCTCCCGGAGCACAAGCCCCCACGCGAGAGGACAACGCGCCACGGCCAGGGTGACACCGCAGCGACAGCCGGAGGGGACCGCCGAGGGCGAGCCCTACCCACACCGCTGCGATTTGTGCGTGCGGGGAGGGGGACGCCTCGGGAACCTGAGCGCAGTGGGTCCATCGCCCCACAGAGGGGTGTCCCACGGTGCCGGTGCCCGCCAGCGCCCACCACGCGGTGTGTGCATCTCCACGGGGGCACCGCCAGCACCCAGCCCCAGCCGCTGTCGTACCCCGACACGTACCCTCTGCAGAGCTCACCTGGGAGAGCTGGGAGGATTCAAAGACTTTGCTCCTGGAGAACCAGACCTCGCGGGCACTGACAGCGTCGCTGGAACGGGTGCTGCTCCAATTAACGATTCACAGACTAAGTGGGGAAAGGACTTGTCAGTCCCCCAGCTGCTCCATCCTGTGCACCCCCAGGATCAGAAGTTTCCTAAAAGGCACGAAAGATCACAGAATCATAGAATCTGAAGGCTGGCAGAGACCTCCAAGATGATCAAGTCCAACCGTCAGCCCAGCACCACCACGGCCACTAAACCCTGTCCCGCAGGGCCACGTCTGCACGGTCTTTGAGCACCTCCAGGGACGGTGCCGGCACCGCTGCCCTGGGCAGCCTGCTCCCAGCCTCAGTTAAAGAGGGGTCCGGGCAACTGCATCCCGATGTTCTGCAACCCCAAAACCTGAAAGCACCATCCAAGGCGCCTGAAATCTCCAGGTTCCTGGAAGGGAGGACCCAGCCGCTCATCCTGCCCCTTCACAGCATCCCCCGGGCCAGTTTCTCCGGGCTGGGTTTGCAGAGGGGAAGCCGGGGCACAGAGCGAAGGTGATTCCTCCTGCCTTTTCATAGTTCTCATTCCCAGCCTTCCAGGGGCAGCGGGGGTGTCTGTTCGAGGGAAAGGGGAACCCCCCGTGCGCAGAGAGCGCTTGCTTTCTGTGTCCAGCGCACCCCACACGGCGTGGGGGCTGTAAGGGTCTCTGCAAACAGCCACGGCGAGACGGGCCGGCGATGAGAAAATCCCACGGGAGGGTCTCCTGGCATCAGCCGCACGCGAAACGCTGCCTCAGCCCCTGCTGAATTAACTGCAGCAAATGTTTTCACAGCAGAGATAAAACGGCGCAGAACTACGCAGAACTACACGAAGACACCCGCCGCTCCCCGCCCTGCGACGCGGCACCCCCCACACGGCTGGCAAAACTGGGGGGAAAAGGGAGTGAGGGAGACCTTCTCTGACCGCAGGGCGATGCCGCACCCGGGGACGGGGTGGGGAGTAACGCACGCGGCGGGCCAGCACAGCAATGGGCCAGCACAGCAGCAGCCCAGCCGCGTAACTGCTCCGAGCGGGCATCCGGAAAGCTGGGAGAACCGCGCTGGGCCGGGAGCTGCGGCGGTGCCAGGCCAGGGCTGAGGGGCTCGACCGCTCTCTGCCCACTGGGACCGCGCCTCACTCCGTCCCAGACGCGTTTCGCAGGGGTATGTCCCAAAGCAAGATTTCTCCCTGTGGCGTGGCGAGTTCCAGTCGATGATGGTTTTTGGTTTTGTTTTTGTTTCAAGTGACATTTTTCAGTTCGCTCTAAGAGTTTGAAAGGCTTTCGGTGCTTTGCCGTGGTTATTTCCGATGCCAGCTGTACGCGCCGCTCGTTTCCGTTTTCATGGCAGTTGTTTGCACTTCTCCAAGCAGCTCAATCGCAGCACGTTGTTCTTCTGGGATTTGGTTTTATTTTTGCGTTTTGTGCTTTCTTCTGTTATCCGGTGTTTCCCTCCCGACACTTACTGTTCGTTTCTACTTCATTATCTCTGCTAATTTACAGCTCGAGCGGCGCAGGGGAGGGACAGTCCTGCGGAACAGCAACACAGCGCGCTCCGAAGCTGCGGATGGAGGTCGATCTGCATCAATGCGACACGGACTGGGGAGACCAGCCCTGAATCCACGTGCGAAACCCAGCTCTACCCGCTCGGCGCGGGGGCTTGCCCCCACCCAGGCCCCCAGCTTTTTGCGCAGCCCCACGCCCTCCTCGTGCGGTGTCCTCAGAGGGGACAGGGAGCGTGCGGCGGCCAGGCATGCGCAGGGGGTCCATGCTGTCCCCGGCGGGGCACGGGGTCCATCCTGCAACCCCGGGGAGGGGGCCCCAGCCCCATACTGGGATTCAGAGCTGCGGATGCTCACCCCACCCAGCAACCCCACCCAGAACCAACCCCCTGCCCCGCGCGGGGTGAAGGTGTCCCAGGCGTGGCTCCGTGGATGGCTGGATGTGGGTGCGGTGCTGTAAAGGACGGGCACAGGCCTGGGACTCTGGTCTCCACTGCCAGCCCTGCACCTCGGGGAGCAGATGGGCTGCAGCAGCTCGGGAAGGCCCAGGGAAGCGTCACACATTCGCCACATTTGTGCTCCCTCCTCGGGGTCCACGACTGGCAGAGTACAGGCTGGGAGGACCCTTGGGCCTGAGCCACCATGCTCAACCTTATGACCTGACAAGGAGAAGTGGAGGAGCTCGTAGGGACCCTCAAAACCTTGTCCCCATCCCGAAACGCTGTGTCGACTCACTGCTCCCCGGCACAGCAGCAGGAGATGATGGACATTGTCCCCAGCAGAAGATGGATACTATCCCCAGGAGAAGATGGATACTGTCTCCAGGAGAAGATGGACACTGTCCCCAGGAGAAGATGGATGCTGTCCCCAGGAGATGATGGATACTGTCTCCAGGAGAAGATGGATGCTGTCCCCAGGAGAAGATGGACACTGTCCCCAGGAGAAGATGGATACTGTCCCCTGTCTGCCTTAGGAAGCATTTAGAAGTTCCCATGACAGGACCTGATGCACTCTCATGCCGCAGGTTCCCAGCCCACGTGGCCTCCATCCGAGCTGGCAGCAGCACGCCCGCCGAAGGCAAAGCCCCTCCGGGTGCCCCCCGCTCCCGGCAGAGGACAGGGAGGGTGTCCTGCCCTGGTGCCCACTGCCTCTCCTCGGTGGAGGGGACATGTGGCGGCTCCAGGACTTTGGACAATTCGCTGTTCTGCAAAGATGAAAGTGCCGTCATTTACACCACGCTTGAAATTCCTTACAGCCAGCGCAGAATTAATCATGCAGTAATCAGGCTCTTAAGCCTCACAGCCCAGTAAGTGCTGAGGTTGTTATCTGCTAATTACTACAGCAAATTTTAATTAGTCCGGAAGTATTCTCTAAAATCCCTTTGCAAGGGAAGCCGTGTCTCCGTACGGGACGGAGCTGGGGCGATCAAGGCGGAGGACGATTGCCCGGCCTCGCTGCAGACCCTGTGTCCATCTGTCCTCCCGCACGGCTCCCCCGGGAAAGAGGGAAGGCGCACAGAAAACGCAATTCGAGGCTGCGGACCCAGAGCTTGGCAGCTCACAGGCTCCCCTGCGGTGTTTGCTTTCTGTAGGATTCGCATCAAGAGCTGAAGGATTGAGCACAGAGACGGCCGGCTTTGCTCTCGTCTTTAGGAGAGCAGAAACTCCAGACCGCGGTTCGGACACGCAGAGCATCACGCGCGCTCTGCCGCGGCACCAGCACTGGCAGAAGAAATGACCACGGGTGCAGGAGCGAAAGCGTGGAAACTGAGTGTCCTCGAGTGAAGGACTGGAAACGGTCAAAAATAAAACAGCGTCACTTGACAAAGGTGCAGACAAGGGAAGCACCCCAGTGACACGCGTGCGTCAGCAGCGCGGCTGTCGGGCTACGAAACAAGACAAGAGCTGCGATGTCTGGCCTGAATCGAGAGCACCGGTGTCACGAATCTCCGAGGAACTGGACAAGAGAAAGACGGCCATGAGGACAGCGAGACCAAGAAACCCGCAGGAGGAGGACGGAGCCCATGCCGGCAGCGCAGCGCGTCTCCACATCTAGGTCTTCAGATCAATTGAGTTAGCAAATTAACTTCCCCAACAAATAATGACATACGCACAGGCTGATACACAAACCTGAAGTTCAGCGCTGAATCTGCAGCAGCAACTGCCCGGCCTGGGGGGCACGGGGGGCACTGGGCAGACCTCACGCAGGAGGAGCGGGAGCAGCTTCTCCAGCCCACCCGCCAGCCTGGGCCTGGCACGGAAAGGCTTCTTCCTATCCTCTCCTCTCTCCAAAAGCACGTCCACCAGCATCCTGGTGGATCTCACCGACTTTAGGAGGCCCTCAGGCAGCATCGTCACCATGGGTCTTCGTCACGACCTCATCTCGAGGGTCTTCATCACGACCCTCCTGATGAAGGTGAAAGCCCCGCGAGCATGGAACCAGGACGTGAGATACGCTCCCGGCCCCAGCAGCCGGACCAAAACGCAGGAGAAAAGCCCAAATTCAACAGGTCCTCCCCTCCTGTCCTGTTCACGTTGGAGCGAAGGGAAGGCTCACCCGAACCCAGCACGCTCGCTGCACCACATCTGGGTGCTGAATTCCACGCCGCAGTGCCCAGCCCCGTCGTGAGCCTGCGCCACTTACACTGCTCTCCTTTTTGCCCGGGTGTACGTTCCATTGTGTCACCCGCTGAACAGCCGCGCCACATCTGCTCTCTAATCAACGCCGCGCCCTGCCGCAATGTGTTCTTGCTGAAAGGTAGGAGCTGTAGGTAATGAACGTAAACTGCCTGATAACGTTGTTTTGGCCTTTGCTGCTGCTGTTTTTCCAAACTCGTGTTTGGCCTGCTCGTTGAGGAAGGTCGTTGCAGCAGGTGCCAGGAGAAGCACACCCATCCTGCCGCCTCGCCGCGGAGGAGCTCAGCACCCCAAACCAAAAACCCTGCGGCGTCCGTCAGGCGGAGGCTGTGTGCCCACGCCTCAGCAGAAGTGCAGTTCTCGCATCTGTCATTGCACCACCACAAGAATTCACACCGTTAATACTTCATTAATTAATTACTGATCTTTTTAAGTGCATTTGGTGCGTGGCTCCTGCTAGAGAAGAGCAAAGAGCGACACGGCTGCCGATCGGTTACGCGGTCGGAGGCGGAGCCCATCCCGCTGGCGAAACGCCCCGTTTGTCACCCAAACTCTGCACGGGCCTCTGGAAACGGCCAGGTGCTGCCAGCTGTGCCCAGACACCGTCCCGCTGTCAGTCACCCACACACTGGTGTCACACCCGGTACCGCCACGACTCCTCGTGTTTTAACGCTTCCTGCGGGAAATGGTTCTCGGGAATCTTCCCTGGAACTTTACCTGGGCAGCACAGCACGTGGAGTTTGGCCGTTTCTGTGGAGCGGTACCGGCGAAGACATTGCCTCTGGCGTTTCCATCGCTATTATTTCATTTATATTACTCAGCCTTCCAGTAAACCTCCCCAGACTTACACCAAACGAGAAACAAAGACCCGCGTTCCAATCCTTCCACAGTCGGGCGTTTCCCCCACTCTCTGGGTGCCGATCTCGCCTTCCCCGCCAGGATGACAACACTGAATCCCGCTTTCCAACACCTACAACTGGCGGCTCACGCTAATTTGGCTCCGGACTCCGCATGAATACCGGGAGGATGCAGAAGAGGGAGCTCACACATCTGCAAATCAGAAGGCATTGCAGCAGGGGAGCAGAGCTGCCTTGGCACCACACACGCGTCGAGTCCACCGGCTCCGTCCCTCCACGGACGCCCTCCCCAAACCGCGGGTATTCCCACCGCCCCTTCCCGGGATGGGGCTGGGACAGCTCAGAGCAGCTGGGTCTCACCAGCGCCTCCGGCTCCGCAGAGCCACTCTCCGGCTCAGCACCAAGGCCCGTCTGAAACGGACGCCCAAGCCACCGGAGACTCTTCCCACGCTGGCTCTGGCGGCGGTCACCTGCGAAGGCCAAAGCTGGCGAGGGCAGTGCTCCACGCAGGCTGCGGCTTGCTTCCCCGTGCCACGCAGGGGCTGCGGCTGGGGCTGGGGTTGACACCGGGCGCAGCAGAGCCCATCGCGGCGGGGACACCGACGGGTGCTGGCCAGGAGGAGACCGGCACAGGGAGCAGCTCCACGGCCAACGCCGTCTCTGGAGCTGCAGTCGGAGTTGGGGCACGGGCAGCCGGGACGGGACCGCAGAGCGGCACGCGTACGGGAGCTTTGCAGGGAACCCTGTCTCCCCGGCTGCAATCGCAGCAATCCGCTCTGAGCTCCCGGTTTATTAGCTCGCACCCGCCGCCAAAGGAGACGTCTTTCATCACGCTGCGGTTTACTGCTTTGATTTGCTGGGGTTTTTACTCTCCAGTTGTGGTTTGGATTTCTATTCTGGTACACGCTCTGCTCTTACAGCCTGATAAAACATCAACGTGTGCCCAGCACGTCAGCTGCCCCTTCAGCTGATCAACACCTCCTCATTAGGCATCACACCTCATTAAAAAAAAATAAAATATTATCACCACCAACACGACAAGCTGCCCATCTCCTGCGTTTCGCGCTGCGTCGCCGACGTTTGAGCAGCACCCAGGGAACCGCAGCGCTGAGCGAGCCGCAGCTTCGGCTCTGGGTCTGCAAATTCCGTTTGTTTATTCCAAATAAACCTGTGGAGCGACGCTGGGACTGTTCGGCGTGCTGGGGTTTGCCTCTCCGGAGAAGGTCGTGCTCCCCGGCCTGTCCGTGGGAAGGGTGATGGAAACGGGGCGCTCTCCCCGCCCTGGTGCACACGGGGGTTTCCGGAGACGTCTCCCGCGGGCAGCTCCCCGCCTGGCAACGCTCCCGGACACTCTGCGCTTGGGAGCCCGGTGTGGCGCTCAGTCAAAGGCTGGGAAGCGATCTTCCTGCGGCACGAGGGCTGCGAGCGGCAGGGAGGGAAGGAGGCGTTTCCTCGCCAGCTGGAGCCAGTGCGATGCGCAACGACCGAGGTTCCTGGCGAGAGAATTAATGCCAGGCACCGACCTTGGGAAAGCTGGATGAAGAGACAAAGTCGAGCCAGTGCACCCTGAAACTGAAGTAATTAATGAAATTGCCACTAGCATCTATCTGGGCGGCGCGAGCACCATTTGTTCTGCGCTGCGACACGCCCGGGCTGACAGGGATGCACCCAGGGCCACGCGAGAACCCGCGGCGCTGCTGGGCCGCTGCTCGCGCCAGCCAGGCTGTCCCTGCCAGGCAGAAGCCGTGCCGCCGCGCAGCGCCCGGACCACAGCTCTGGCCCTGCGCACCCGGGGGTGAACAGCTGCTCTCACCCTGCGGCCGTGCCCGACGCCAGGAGACGCAACGCTCCGTCCCTGCGGCCAGGGCCTTCCTTCCCGGCAGCGCGGCAAGAGCACAAAAAGCCCCATCCCACTTCCAGAGGGGGTTTGGTCATTCGGTCTCCGACGCTGCAGTTTCTGTGAACTTTCAGCACGAGGGAAAAAATCAGGAGCCTCGGCACGGCTCTGAAACGCGGGGGCACCCGGCCGCGGGCGGCAGCGCGGGAGGAGGGGGCACCAGCCCCCACAGATCGAGGGGACGCGGATGGCTCCCCCGAACTGCTGGGGGGCTCCTTCCCCGAAACACCCCAAATCCCCGCGCGCCTCAGCACGGCGGCTCGTCGGCCATCATCGGAAGGGCTTACGGAAGGGATTAGCAGGGCTTTTAGACACGAGCTGCTCACCGCACCACCGTGGATGGGCCACCGCTTGGCAGGAGCGGTGCAGGGAGCGGCGGCTCCCAGCGGGGCCCAGAGGCGGTCAGGCCCCCCCCATCTTAGACAGCGTTATTCTCTCATAAAAGTTGTGATTTCGTCGTTAAAAACAGGCTCGTTGGGATAATTCACAAGACCGGCACATTAGCCCAGCAAATCTTCTTAAGGGAAGCGCGGGAGCGAAGGAGGAGGACTAATGGCTCTGGTGAATACCGGCTCTCGTTAATCTCCCAAGGAGAAAGTAATTAGGGCATCACGGCTTGGGAGGGGACCGAGCCTTCCCGAGCAGCCCCGGGGCTTCGGGCACCAGCTCCACATCCGCGCGGGTGAAGAGCGGGGGGAGAAAATGCCAAAACGCCCTCAGAATGGGGGCAGCAGAGTGGGAGAGGCAGGACGTCCGGGCTGCCCTGGACGTGGGCCCGGATCCACGCGGCAGCGGGAGTCGCAGCTGCGGGGAGTCCCTGGAAAGGCGGCTGGCGGCTCCGCTGCGCGGGGGGGTACACGCCGAGAAGGCAGAGCGGGCGGGTAAGGCGAGCGCTGGCACCGCGGCTGTCGGGGCGGGGCAGGGCGGGGCTCAGAACATCACACGTCATCCCCAAACTGCACCTGCCACTGCTCGCCCGCCCCACTGCCACCCGTCCCCGTGCCGCGTGTCCCACCGCCGCCCGTCCCACCGCCGCCCTCCCACCACGCGGCCCGCTCCCGCCGCCCCCGCTCGCAAGCCCAATCGGTACAATCTCATTTGGGGTTAAGCCTCGGCCCGCTCAGGCCCAGTTTCAGCGAGCAGGCAGGGGCCCTGTCACATAAATTATAATGTTTGCTCGTAAAGCAGCTCCAAGCCGTGCCCTACGCGGTGTCACTGCCGGAGCACCGCGCAAGGATCGCCCTGTGAGGGGTGACCTTCTACTCCGTAAGCAGAGAAAAACACCTTTTACGGAAAGGCAGAGAAGCAGCACAAAGCCACGGGGCCATGCCCTCGTGCCAGCTCCAGCCGAGGAGCGCCGGCCAGCCCCGGGCGATTCCTGCCCAGCCGCACTGTCTGCGACGGCTACAGCAATCTTTCATTTCTCCCTTGGCTTAATCCCGGCTCTCAGAAAAGCTGGACGGATCCAAGAGACGGTTTATCATCTGATCTACTAAATCCTCCTTGCCGAGCAGCTGCACGCTGTCCCCGCAGCCCCCAGTGCCTGGAGAGCCTGTGCTGCTCCGGGGCCACGGGCTGCTCCGCGGGCAGCATCCCCCTCACTGGAGGTCAGAGGGGCTGGGAGGTGGCTGGAGCAGTTGGGAGGTGGCTGGAGTGGTGGGGAGGTGGCTGGAGTGGTGGGGAGGTGGCTGGAGCAGTTGGGAGGTGGCTGGAGTGGTGGGGAGGTGGTCGGAGGGGCTGGGAGGTGGCTGGAGCAGTTGGGAGGTGGCTGGAGCGGTGGGGAGGTGGTCGGAGTGGATGGGGAGGCAGTGCTGAGGCAGGAGTGGTCTAAGGTCTCCCACGCTCCTGCCACTCACCGCAGCCGCCTCTCCCGCAGCCGTCACGTCGCAGAGCCGATCCCGTGCCCTGGTGTCCGTCCGCAGCCGGTGTCAGGAGGCTCTGGCCACCCCACTCCATCCCAGCCCCTCACAGCCGTGGGGCCCTGGCTGGAGGGTGCGGAACAAGGACAGGACTTCAGGAGTGGCCCATGGGGCAGCATCAGCGCTGAAGGAGGGACGCAGGACGAGACGCTGGTCCTTGGCAGGGCAGGAACACGGTCTGGCAATTCCAGAATGCCCTCTGCGGAGGAGAAGTGCAAGGTTCATGGATGCACAGAGCGGCTGAGGCTGGCAGGGACACCGGGGTCCACCTGGTCCAAGCCCCTGCTCCGGCCGGGCCACCCAGAGTCGTTGCCCAGGACCAGCGGTGTCTGAACAGCCCCAAGGATGGAGACACCGGGACCCCTAAGGGCAGCCCAAGCTGACCAACGCTGTCACGGAAGTGTCTGGGTGTCAACACAGCTCTCTTCCATCTTCCAAAGCTCACGCAGGCCCGTGTGATGGACTGACCACGACCCCCATTCCCTGTTCCCCCTGTGCCGCTCGGGAGGGGAAGGTAGTAGAGATAATGTTAAGCCCGGGAAGAGGGAGGGGTGGGGGGAGGTTATCTCGTTCCCTGTCTCATTCTTCTGCTAATTTTAGAAATAAATGAATAGTTTTCCCCAAGTCGAGTCTGTTTTGCCCGTGACAGTAACTTTGAGGATTTCTCCCCGTCCTTATCTCAAACCTCGAGCCGTTTTTCTTATATCATCTCCCCCTGTTCTCTGGGAGGGTGGGGGGAGTGAGCGAGTGACTGCGTGGTCTGGCCCCGATCGGGGCTGCGCTACGGCAGGTGCTCACCCACGACGCTCTGCTACCCAACTTCAGCCCTCGTCTGCCTGGGGCCTCCCTGCACACACGCGTTAAGGAAGAACAACAACTGTGCAACGCGGTGTTGCTGTAGCTTTGGCACCTGGGTACAAGGTAAACGCAAACGACTTCCGAGCAAAGCTTTAGTTATTCACTTGGAAGCGGATTATCGGGTTGTTGGCAGAAACAGCAGCAGTGCTGCTTTGTTAGGATCTTCAGGACATTTCCAGGGAGATGCAATTCCTTCTTCCAAAGATCTCCAGACAGCCCCCAATCTCCTAAGCCTTCCAGAGAAATGCCTCTGCCTGCACACGCTCCTGCTGAGGTGAACCGTCTGGCAGACGAGCAGGTAATGGCACGGAGCTGCGGCGCCCCGGGCGACGCTCTGCAGGCTCCCGTTACGTGCCGCGGTGAGCCCGCCTGAAGCACGGCCACAGGAAACCAAACGGATTTTTCTTTGGGAGCACGCTGAAATGCGGTCTCGCTAAGCAGACAAATCGAAATCAAATCGCAGCCAGTGAGAGTCAAGTTCTGAAATGCAAAGGGCTGAGAGCAGACCGCTGGATCCAGAGCGTCCCTGCACCGAGCTCGGCGTTTACCCCTTCAGAGACCCCCGAGTCCCCCCAGCCCAACCCGCCGCACGGGTGAAGCCTCTCAGACGCAATCGCAGCCGGCCAGGACCACGCCAGGGCATCGCCCTCTGAGCGCCCGGCTTCCAGGCCCGGCAGCAGGCGGCGGCCTCCGCGAGCCGCCCGCTGGGACGTGACTGAGCACCGGGCTCAGTCTTTCTTCCGGTACAGGAGACGAGCACGGAGATTTTGTGAGAGACGGTGGCAGGGGAGCAGCTGGCAAGCGCATATACAGCATCAAATCTGGCAAACACCTGAGCGCATCCCTGCTCTCCCCACCCCTGCTCGTTCCGCACGCGGCCCCGCACGCGGCCTCTCGGGTCCGGCCCTGCACGCTGGGCGCCTGCGAGCTGCGGCAGCCGGGAGCGCAAGCCGCGGGCACTGAAGCACAGCGCTGTCAGATCGCTGAGCGGGGCTCTTGTGTACTCAGCACCACACGGTGTTTTCTCAGCCCGCTCTGCCCTCAGCGCCCGGTGTTTGCTCTCAATGGCTCCCTTCCCGAGCCGGCCACGTCCGTCCCACTCGGCATCGCCAGCCTTGGTGCCCCGTGATCCCGTTTGTTGTGGGGACACGGCCGGCTCTCCACAAATCTGTGCGACTGATCTTCTCCCCTCCGCTGTGCATCTTCTGCTCCAGCAGCAGCGAGGTGAGCTCCAGCGCCTGCCTCCTCCAGACGCTCTCCCTCCATGGCCACGGAACCGATCACCACCCGGCGATGCGCTTTCCTGAGACACAGAGCCATCTTGCAGGAACGGCCAGGGCTGGGATGGTCGTGGCTGTCAGAGCAGCATGGCTAATGCGCTAATTGATATTAATTGTCACACTAATACCCGTTTTGGCAAACCGGCTGCCCTTCAGCAGAAGCAACGCTGGCCACACCTCACAGCCAGCACTCAGCTGCGGTGAAGCCGGCCCACACCAGCCCAGCCTCCGCCAGCACCCAACCATCCCGCGGCCAGCACACCGGCGTCCCCGGCACCCTCTGGGCTGCCCCGTCCCACCCAAGGGCGTGCTCCCCCTCTGCCAGGCCTTCCCACGCAGGACGCCAGGCTCGAGGCTTGCAGCTCTCACGGCCTCGGCCCGGGGCTCCCCTCCACCCCTCCGCTCCGGTTCGGCTCCGCACCCGAGCACCATCCCGGCAGACCTCCCCACACCGAACCCCCGCTGCCTGTGGCATGGTCCCATCTGCCATGGGACCTCGAGCGCCTTCGCCGGAGAGAAAGGCTCTCCTCCGAAAGCTTCTTCTGGATGGGGTACGCCCTTCCCAGAGGAGAGCCCGGAGCCGCTGCCAAGCGTGAGGGCTGCAAGAAGCCTCCGGCACCCGTGTCCCTAAAGGGCCTCTCGGTGCAGAGCCCGCAGCCTCGGCCGGAGTGCGGTTTTGGCAAACAATGCACAAACACGGTTTGCTGGCGGCTCGGTGGCTGCTGCCCTGCTTTACCGTGCCTTCGTGCCCGGGCTGCAAACCATGGGAAGAATGCCCTGCGCCTTCTCGCTGCAGGATTTCGGGGCGCTGTGCAGCCAGTGCTGCTGCAAATTAACTTTCAAATCTGCCAGGCTTCAAAAACTCAAAGAGCAATGGGTAGAGGAAGGACCTGGAGTCTACCTGAGGGCAAGACGCTGGACTTCAGGCAAAGGGAAAGTTGCCTAGAACGGGAAAAGAGATGGTGTGCAGCACGGCCACAGAAACTCCAGCCGCCTCCGCCTGCTCAGGGACCCCACAGGCCCTTCGGGGGGACTGGGGCTGACTGGGTCCGGGCCTTCAGCTGCACTTTTTGTCTGGACTACTTAGCAAGCCTCAAGGTTTAAGCTAAGGTCTGTTCCCACCTTAAGGATTCTATGGTTCACGCCATCACCGTTAACTTCAGCGGGGCTTCAGTGCTTAACGACAGTCAGACTCCCCAGTAACCACGCCACGCAGACGGCGAGAGCCAGGGTCACACAGTTACACGGGAAAACAGAGAGCAAAGTGCTGCAGCAGCGGAAAAGGACGCAGGAGCTGACGTGCAGGGACAAGGAGCAGAAGATTCCCCGGGCTGGAGATGAGAGCTGGTGTGACGAGCAAACTGGGGCTCCCCCAGTTAGCTAGCTAATCAAAAGTCAGCACTGGACTCAAAGAAGCGTTTCTCCAGGCTTTGCCACCCACCGGCGACTCCACTGCTCCGGGCACGGGAGGCTCAGCCCGCAGGGGTGGGAAGGGGGAACGCTGTGGGCGCGAGAGCCGGGACACAGGACGGGGCAATCCCCTGCCTCGGAGCCGCGTTTTAGTGCGGAGAGTCTGCGCCGTGGGGCTGGCTGGAGCGTTGCGCTGAGAGAGGGGCGTCCGAGGCGTGGGAGCCTGCTGCCCCAAAAGCAGGTCCCTCTGCCGCTCTCCACCTTGGCCCCAATGCCTCGGAGGGGATTTTGGGTGAGACGAGGAAAGCACTGGAGAGATGCTCCCTCCGAAGAGGTGCCAGGGAACCGTTCCCCTGCCCAAACCCAGATGCTAAGCACTTGGTAACAACCCCGCCAGCCCACCCTTCACCCTGCCCGACGCCCAGCACACACCGGGCAGTTACATCCCGACGGCAGAGGTCCGCGCGGCCCCTTCCACGGGTCCCTTACAGCAGGCGTCCCAACGGGAGCACGGAGACCCGGCCACGAGCACCGGCCGTTCGGCCCCGGCCCTCACCGGGTGCGTGCTAGGAGCACACACCTGGAGATATCCCGCCTGGAATCCTAAACCGCGGACTAGACGGATCACAGGCGTCTCTGATGGGACGCTTAGGCTGGAACAGCCGCCGGACGAATTAAGCTGCAGACGGGACAGTGGCTCAGTGGCTTTCCCCACCCATGTCCTTACTCTCGGTGCAGTTTTCCAAAGCGCTTCTAGGACGCTGCGGGAACGGAGAGATCGCTGCCCTAAAACGCCACTGCAGCCGCCCGAGCTCCGAGAGCAGCTCACACCCCCTCTCTCCAGCTCCTGGGACCCCCAAACGGGCTTCGCCCTCCCGGTGCCGGGGCGTTCGCACCGCACCCGCGCCCAGGCGCCCGCAACGCCGGCCGAGCCAGCTCCGCCTGGCAGAGGTGTGCCGCCTCCCCGCGCGCCCGGGGGGGACGGTCGCTCTTCGCCATCCCCGCGGCGGTACAGGCGGCCATAGACCTCCTGCGCCGCTTTGGGGAGGGGGAGAGGTTTTCGTGCCCGCTGACTGCGCTGCTCGACCCCAGGACGAGCGCTCCTCGCCGCGGAGTGGCATGAACCACAACAAGCGGCACGGGGAGCTCCCGGTGCTCCGGGGTGCAGATGGGGGAGATTTCTGGCAGCGCTCCCATTCCCCACGCCCCGTCCCGCGCCTCTGCGGAGCTGGGAGGAGGCGTGCCAGCGCGAGCACCGAGCTGTGCCAGGAGCGGTAGAGCCAGGGCTTCAGAAACCTCACCATCAGGGCCGTTAACAGCCACTGAGAGGCCTAATGAGACGTGAACAGGAGGGATGTCAGGAAGAAAACAGGCGAAACACCTGATGGCTGCTGCTTTAAAGCGCTTACGGCCTTGACTTTGTGCTCGGCCAAGCACAACCTGCCGCTGGTGACACCCGCGCCGGCTGCTCCCGGCTGCCTCCCTGCGCCTCACCTCTCTGGAGACGGAGCGCAGCGGCCACGCTCCACGCTCTTCCAGGCTGCGCCGGCCCGTAACCCGCTGGTACCCCTCCCTCCCGTCCTCCTCCCACACCCGGGCCGTTTTGCTGCTTTATCTCCCTGCTGTCCCCTCGGAGCTGGGGCAGTGAGCCAGAGGCTGAAGCTTGGTCCCGAGCGGGGCTGAACCACGACAGCTCCCCTCCTCTTCCCTGAGAAAGAGAGGAGCTGCGTTAGCCCTTCTCCAGCTAGCGCAGAATTCCTGCAGTCACTCCAGTTCTCCGCAGAGCACAGACAGGAGCCTTGAAATCACACCAGATTGGGACTCAGGGAAAAAAAACTCCATCCAAGAGCCAAGCTGCAGGGTAGGTGGGGAAACGGGTGCCAAGGGGGTCGGGCTGCCACGGCTCAGCGCGCTCCGCACCGCGGGTGAGGACGCAGGGGCTGTAATCTGCTCCCGGCCTCCTGCAAACCCTCTGTTGGGGCAGCACGGCTGGGCAGGCAGCACGGGACGGCGGGGTCCGCACGGGACGTCCCGGGGCAGCTGAGCGGACACAGCAGGGCAGCCGGAGCACAGCATCCTCCTGCACGCTGGAGGAAACGGGCTACGGGCTGTCCCGGCACCCGACGCGGTGCGGGACGAAGTCGCCCCGTACGCAGCTCTGCCCCGCTCTGGATCTGCAGGAGGGACGTGCCCTCCCGGTTTTGTCCAGAGCTCCCAGCGGGGTTTGTTGTTTCACCCTTGCTCACCGGGCCTGGGAGGAACTTATCGAGCGAAAAAGGGCTGGAATGGGACTGTTCCACCCCCCAGGTCTGGAAAAGCGGCGTGAGCGGAGGCTGCTGCGGCCCAGCGCGGGCGCGACGTCAGCGGGCTGTCTTCTGCCCAGATGCCAGGGGCGCGGGGGCAGCAGCAATCCCTCTCCCCCGGGACGCAACGCGCACCTGCCAGCACAGGCGGGCCCGCGCGCTCCCACGCTTCGCGCCCCGTGAGAGAATGCAGCCGCTGCGCAGGGCGCCGCAGGAGCCAGCGACACCGACCCCGCAGACGCCCTGCGCGTGTCCCTGCCTGAAACCTGCCACGGCCACGTCGAAGCGCCCGTGCAGAAGCACCACTGCTGAACGGCCTCTCTCCTCCGGTAATGGCTCCGGCCAGCTCCGCACCGCAGTCCCGCTGCCCGCAGCGAGCACCAGCCAAGCCATCCCGCCAAACGCCGTGCGGGCTGCAGCCTCCAGTCCCGCGCTGGGCAGACTGGTGGGGCACTGCCGGCTCTCCTGTGGGGCCGTTTCGCACAGGGCACAGGGCTGCCTGCAGGAACACAGCGTTACCAGTAGGTAACGATGAAGGTGACCGGACAGCTAACACTGAATAAATACAGAATAAGCACCAACACCCGAACAAAGCTCTGACCGGGACATCTGCGGCACGCGAGGAAGAGGATGCGCAGGCAGTTCCGTGTCCACCCAAACAACCGAAATACAAAATGTGCTGAGCACACAACGCTGTCAGTGCCTGGCGCTGGGTGTGCTGGGTGTACAGACAAAGCCACGGATCGCCGGCCTCAAGACAGAGGCGACGGGAACGGCACCAAGGCTCAGACGCCGGTGAGGGTCTCCTCTACGCCACGCCGTCAGGCTTCCGTTCCACCCAGCCAGGCACGGCAGCACGGTCGGAAGCGCCGGAACGCAGGTCTGGGAGGGACTTCACGATGCCAGCAAGGCCAAACGCGCCCGCAGGAAAGGCTCGAGCTGCCCAGCGGAGCACGTTCAGTGGCTACCAGTCTATTTTGGAATTACCAGTGACAGCAGTTCGTAATCTCCCATCACAACCGAACGCTGCAGGCCATAAACAAGAGCACAATTTTCTAGTTTCCTCCTGTGTCACTTCACAATGCTTCAGAACTTCCTCTCCAGTTGCCGGAAGGAACCGTCACCGGCTTTCTCAGCTCAGCCTCTGAAGGTACGGAAGCTTCCTGGAGAATCCCCCGAAAGGGCAGTATGGACTTCGCATCTTTCCTTTCGACAAAGGCTTGACGGAATCTCCTGCAGCCAGAGCACGCTCAGGGGAAAACTCTCCCTCTCGCCAGACGTCCACGCCTTACCTCTGCTATTTCCTCGCGGGCCCGCACAGCGTTCTCACGCCGTTTCCTGCTGAGGACCAGCAGAAGAAACGCTTGGCCGCAGACAGAGGGCTGCCAGCAGCACGGGGGACGCCCCGGCACGCGACCCAGGGGCGCCGGTGACCCCAGGGACTCCTCGTCTCCCAGTTCTGGGGGAAGAGCCTCTCCCCTCAGCTCCCAGCAGCCCACCGCTGCTCAGGTTGTCTCACCCAGCTGCAGCACTGCGCTTGCTGATGATGAATCGGGAGTTAATCTGGGATGCCCGGCTAAGCCGTTGTCTGCAATTCCCTTTGGCTTTGTTTCGCACCGCCAGGACCGCGCTCGGCAGCGTGAGGCCCCCGGCGTCACCCCTCACCGTGACCGGGTCTGTCCCACCCCGACGCGGCTGCTCTCCGGCCGCTGCTGCCGAGGCCGGACCCAAGCACTCCTCGGGGCCGCGTGTCGATCCCAGCAGCTGCAGACCCCTCAGGACTCGCCCACCTGCAAGAGAAACGGGTCGCTGTCGTTTCTTTATTCCCCTCCTTCCAGGATTCACTCAGGGTTGAAGGCAGCAGATGACTCCGTTTCACTGTCAGTGTCAAAGAGATGAGTAAAGAAACGCTGTTTCATTTATTTATTCATCAGCTTACGGATATTCTGCGGAGAAGAGCGGGACTTCTCAAGAGAGTTGAGTTCCATACCTCCATTTCGTGCTGCTTTCCCCCTGAGAGTTTGAAAGCAGTTTGAAGACAGTAACTATAAAAACCCTTGAGGTCTGTGCACCGTCTGCTCAGGACCCCGACGCGGCAGTGACCAGCGCAGGACCCCGTGAGGCGCACCCTTAGACACAAAAAGCCCCCAGTGACCACGGTTTAGAGATACTGCCGTCCCACTTCAGCCCCCTGAGCGGGATCGTCCCACGCCCCGGGTCACAGCCCCCGCAAGCCCAGGTCTGCTTTCCCTCGCCCACACCCTAGTGCCGAGCGTTTCCACCCGAGACACGTTTCTCACACGTACGAACGGATTTTCCCCCCCCGAACCTGCCCAGTCCCTCCAGGAGCCCCTGCGGACTTCCTCCACCCCAGCCCTCAGCGAGGAGCTCCACCGCGGCTCCCTCTCGCCCAGAGGAGCTGCTCCTCGCTGCGAACCCGCTCCCCGCCAGCCCTTCCTGCTGCCGCAGGGGTCAGCCACCACCGCGCAGCCAGCTCCCTGTGCCGACACCGCTTCCCAGCCACCGCGGCTCCCCCGCACGCGGCCCCGGCCAGGCGGGCGACGACCAGCAGAGCAAAACGCCTTTCAGCGCAAGAGCTCGGAAACGCCGTCGCTCTGCCTTGAACCGTCGCTCCAGTGACCGACGATGCCACGCGCAGCAAAGGCGCTGCCGCACGCCGGTGGTCTGAATGGCTTTATTCGCACCACAGTGGCGGTAAATCGCACCGCTGCCTTCGCGTGAAGCGCGGTACAGACAGGTCGCTGCCTTCCCCAGGTGCCGGGCTGCGTAACACCTCTGCTGGGAGGCCGTGACCACCAGTACTCACTCCGGCTTCGGCCCCGCTCCGGTGACATCGCTAACAGGCTCCGACAGCGACCGAGAGGAAACACACGCACTTGTCCAGACGCAGAGGTGGCCGCCCAGCGCAGCCTCGTTTTCTGGAAGTGAAGCAGCACGGGGACATCTGGAGACGCCCTGGCAGCGTGCGGGGGAGCTGGTGACGGGCGTCCCCGCTGTGCTCGAGACCGACAGAGCCCGGGAAAACCCAGCCCAGCCGGGGCAGCTCTGAAGATTTCACTCGATGGAGATTTCTGAGCAGGCTGCTCTTCCAGCCACCGTGGAACCGCAGGGACTCTGGGTGGAGGGTGCTGTCCATCATCTTCCAAGTCCTTGCCCCGAACAGGAACATTGCCCGGGGCTGCATCGGTCACAGTCACACCCGAACAACTGTGCTCTCCACGTGTCAGCACAGGAGGCGCTTTCTGTCCCTTTCTGTCCCTCGCAGCCTGGAACCGGGAAGAAATTCCCACCACGGCCCTGCTGTGTAACCCTTCCCTCGCCCAGAGCAGCTGGCTGTGGCAGGTACACCGCAAAGCCAGGGCGCTGGGCCCGGCCCTGCTCAGCACCTTTGTCAGGACATGGGCAGTGGGACACAGCACCCTCAGCAAGTTCGCCGACGACACCGAGCTGTGTGGTGCCGTCGACACGCTGGAGGGGAGGGATCCATCCAGAGGGACCTTGACAGGCTGGAGAGGTGGGCCCGTGCCAACCTCACGGGGTCCAGCCAGGCCAAGGGCCAGGTCCTGCCCGTGGGTGGGGGCAATCCCAGCACAAATCCAGGCTGGGGGGGAACGGATGGAGAGCAGCCCTGAGGAGAGGGACTGGGGGTGCTGGGGGGCGAGGAGCGGTGCGTGCCCCGTCCCCGGAAACGTTCCAGGCCAGGTTGGCCGGGGCTCTGAGCAACCTGATGTGGTTGGAGATGTCCCTGCTCCCGGCAGGGGGCTGGGCGGGGTGGGCTGTAACGGGCCGTTCCCCCCCGAACCGTCCGGCGGGCCCGTGACCTCCCCAGCCACAGCTCCCGGTGCGGCCGCCGCGGGCGGGGGGAGCGGCGGAGGAAGTGACGCAAACGCTCCGGCCTCCCCGTGAGGTCATTTCCGCCACGCGCGCCATAAGCGGCGCCGCGCGCAGCCGCCGGCCTCTTTTCCGCCGCGCGGGCCAAGATGGCGGACACGCAGGTGGGCGCCGCGCGGGGCGGGCCAAGGCCGCCGGGCCCCCGCCGCCCCCGGGCCTCCCCCGGGCCCCCGCCGCCCCCGGGCCCCCGCCACCGCCGGGCCGCCCCCGCCACCGCCGGGCCGCCCCCGGGCCCCCGCCGCCCCCGGGCCCCCGCCACCGCCGGGCCACCGCCGGGCCCCCGCCACCGCCGGGCCGCCCCCGCCACCGCCGGGCCGCCCCCGGGCCCCCGCCGCCCCCGGGCCCCCGCCACCGCCGGGCCGCCCCCGCCACCGCCGGGCCGCCCCCGGGCCCCCGCCGCCCCCGGGCCCCCGCCACCGCCGGGCCGCCCCCGGGCCCCCGCCGCCCGTGCCCGGGGGCGCTGGGGGGCGGTGGGGCTGCGGGCCGGGCGGCGGGGAGCGGCCTGCGGGGCGGCGGTGCCCGGGGGTGGGGGGGCAGGAGGGGTTTTTGTGAGCTGGGCGAGGCCCCCGGTGCCGTGCCCGGGGCCCGGCTCGCTGCCGGTGCGGGGCCGGTGCCGTGCCCCGGGCTGCCCGTGACGCTCCCCTCTCCCCGCAGACCGAGCGGGCCTACCAGAAGCAGCCCACCATCTTCCAGAACAAGAAGCGGGTGCTGCTGGGCGAGGGCGGCAAGGAGAAGCTGCCCCGCTACTACAAAAACATCGGCCTGGGCTTCAAGACTCCCAAGGAGGTGAGCACGGCCGCCGGCGGGGCGGGGCTGCCCGGCTGCCCGGGCCTGGCGTCTGCGCCCCGGGGCCGCCATGGCCCCGCCAAGCGCGGCCGATGCGGCTGCGGCTCCCGAGAGCCCCGAGCTGCGCAGCCGGCCGGCCGCTGACGGTGGGCTCTCTCCATAGGCGATCGAGGGCACCTACATCGACAAGAAGTGTCCCTTCACCGGTAACGTCTCCATCCGTGGCCGCATCCTGTCGGGTGAGCGCTGAAGGCTCCTTGAGAGTGGCGCCGGGCGCGACGTCCTGAGCGGTCGAAGCCCGCGAGCGTGGGAACGCGGCGCGGTCCTTGAGCTGCACGTGATGCCATTCTCTCACGATGGTCTGCCAAGCCTCGCAGTGAAGGGGCTTTGACGACAACGCCGCACGGCTTCGCTGATGCTGGCGAAAGGACCGGCTGCCGGCAGCTCCCTTCCACGCGTGCCGCCCGGCGCTGCAGACGGGCTGTAACACGGCGGGTGCCGCGGGGAGCGTGTCGCGGCGTGCGCGGGAGGGCTGCGGAAGGCACACGCTCTGTTTGCGGTGCGGGCTCAAGAGCTGTAGCCTGGCAGGGAGGCGGAGGAAGGCCCTTGGTCCTGGCAGAGCGCCCCAGAGGGCGCGTCAGGGTCCGTTAACGAGCCTGGGAAGGAGAAGCCCCGGAACCGAAGGGGGCTGCCCTCGCGTGCCAAGTGCCGCTCGGCGCCGCTGGTCCGGTAGCTCTTGTGAAAATAAAATAAATGCGTGTGTCGCAACGCCGCCCTCCAGCCCAGCCGGCCGCCGTCGCGGCGAGCCTGGCTGTGCTCACGGCCGGCCGTTCCCCCAGGTGTGGTGACCAAGATGAAGATGCAGCGCACCATCGTCATCCGGCGCGACTACCTGCACTACATCCGCAAGTACAACCGCTTCGAGAAGCGCCACAAGAACATGTCCGTGCACCTCTCCCCCTGCTTCAGGTGCGTGCGCTCCCGCGCTGACCGGCTGTGGCGCCGCCGGCGCCGCGTGCCGCTGTTCGTACGCGGTTTGTGACGCCGAACTCGGCTCTTGCGCGGAGACCGCGGCGAGCGTGCGCGGCACGCGGCTGCACCGCGGCGTCTGAGCCGGGGCCTGCCCGCTGGTGGTGATGTCTGAACTCACGATGGTCTGCAGAGCCCCTGCCGGGGGGCTGCTGACAACGCCGGTGGCACTGCTGAACCGCGCGGCAGGCCCTGCAGCGGGGCCGCCCCGAGGGGTTTCCCTGCGCTGCTCGGCGCTTAGCCGCGTCCTGGCCCAAGCTGCATGCGCAGTGGCGGCTCCGGGAGCTGCGCGCGGCGGCTGCTGCTCCGGGCACGCTCGTCCGGGCGGCGCTTACCGCCAGGCCTGGCTTTACGGGGTCTGGTGTCCGCAGTGGCTTTCAGTGCCGCGCCGCTTGCGTGCGGCAGCGTCTGTGCCGCGGAGCGAAGCCGGCGTAGCCGCGGAGAGCGCTGGAGAGCCGCTGACATCGCGCCGTGTCTTCGCAGGGACGTCCAGATCGGGGACATCGTCACCGTGGGGGAGTGCCGGCCCCTCAGCAAGACCGTGCGCTTCAACGTCCTCAAGGTCACGAAGGCCGCTGGCACCAAGAAGCAGTTCCAGAAGTTCTGAAGGCAGCGGGAGGAGGAGGCAGGGCCAATAAAGCTTTTACAAAGCCTCCCCGCTGCGCGACGTGAGATTAACCGCGGGGGCTGCGGGGGTGGGCGAGGCCAGCGCCCCCCTGAGCAGGGCGCGGGCGCTCTGCGGGTGTTAGCTGGGGGACTGGGGCTGTCTGCGCCGGGAGGGGGGCGAGGGGCGAGCGCTGGCGCCGCGCCGTTGCTGGGCAGGGACCTGGCCTTGCCCCTGCAGCTGGCGCGGGCCGGCCCGCGGCCTGAGCCCTGCAGCTCTTGCGGTGCGGGCTGCGGCTCCGCAGCTGCCGGCCCAGGCGCCTGGCGTGTGTTGGGGGAGCGAGCGCCCGCGTGGTGCTCGCGCACGGCGCTGTGCAGGAGCCGGAACGGCCGGCATGCGGGCGCCAAACCCGCGGGCTCGGCAGCGCTGGCTGTGGCGGCGTTGCCCGTTTGGGTAACGGGGGAGGGCTGCGGTGCCCGCTGCTCGTGCTGCGGCCTGGGGGGGTCCCTGTCTGCGGGCACGGTCCCTCCCAGCAGCCCCCCCCCCGGGCTCTGCCTGGGCTCGCCCTTATTTTGGCGGGGGCGTAACGAACCGGCCCGGCCCGGGCTGGAACCAGCGCACGGCTGCTGGAGCTGTCTGCGCGCGTCGGGCTGCGGCTGTGACCTGTGGGGACGCGCGGGGGGCCGGGGAGTGGGGGGGGAGGGGGGCTGTGGGGTGCGGCCGCCCGGCAGAGCGATGGCCTGGCTGTGCCCCCGCAGCCGCTCATCGTCCCGCAGCGCTGGGCCGAGCAGGTGCCGGGCACTGCGCGCAGGGCCCCCCAGCTCAGGGGCGCCGATTGCTGCGGCCCGCAGCCCTGCCGCAGCGGCTGCCCTGGGCGGCCGGCCTGGGGGAGCCGAGCCATCGCAGAGCGGCCAGAGCCAGGGAGGGGTTCCGGCACGGAGCGGTGCGGGAGCCGCCAGCGGCCTCGCCCGAATTCGCTCCTCCCTCGTCGGCGCTGCTGCGTGGGACGAGGAGGCAGCGTGGCCGCCCCGCCAGCGGCCCCCGGCCCGGACGCCTGCGCCTCCCTCCTTGCCTGCGCCCGCGGGGAGCCGGGCTCCGTGTCGGGCCTCGCGCGAGGGCGCTTGGCTGAGAGCTGCGCGGGAGCCACGCGCTGGCTGTGGGGGCTGCGGCTGCGCCGTCCGCCTTCCCAAACCGCTCCCGGGAATCCGTCGGGCCCCGCGGGGCGCCCGGGTCTGCGCGTTTCCCTGGCGCTGGCGTCTGCTCCGAGGCGTCTTCAGCTCAGCGGAAGGGCTGAAGAATTTCCGCCGCTTTCGCTGCGGGGGGCCGCGCGGCGAAGTTTCACCCGCGCCGCGGTGGGTGCGGTCCAGGGCTTTAAACGAGAGCCGGGCTCAGCCGCGCGCCACACGCGGGGCCGCGCTGTCTTCGGTGATTTCAAACGGCGCCCATCCGCAGTGACCGCGCGCCGCCGCGTCCCACGGCTGCCCTGCGCTGCCGCCTCTGGGCGCCGATGGGTCCCCAGCCCAGGCGGCGAGAGGCCGGAGCGGACCGGGGGCCATCCCGCCCGCGTCGGGCTGCGGGGACAGCGGGGCGAGCAGCCGCCGGCCGCGGCCCCGGCCTGAGCCGCCCAGAGTCGTCAGCGCTGAGCTGCTTTCGTTTCCAGCCGCGTACGGCGCTGGAGGAAAAATCTCGGGCGCGGCTCGGTCCGTGGAGCTCGGCCAGCCGGTGGCAGAAGCCGCTGCTCCAGCCGGGTTTTGTGGAAAATAGATCCCGGCCGTTAATCCCGGAAGGGGCTTTGTTTAGCAGCTGCGTAACATTCTCATTAAAAACGTAAGGCAAGTCGCAAAGCGGCTGGATTCCCGAACGCGTCTGTTAACCCGCGTAAAACGCCGGGTGCTTTGGAACTAAGGGCCTGCCCGGAAGCCGCCCCGCGGGCTGAACGTCGCCGGGAACCTGGGATCGCCGCTGCTGGGTGTTGGGCGCTTTCCCGGGCGGACGGGGGTTCGCTGGCTCTTCCTGAACGCGCCGCCGGGTTGTGCCGCGCCACGAGCTCCGCGCTGCCGGAGGAGTCGCCGTCCCGAGGGCAGGTGTGCCGGCGCGGGGCGGGGTGCGGGCCTCGGGTGGCATCGCCCCACGGAGCGCTCCGGGCCCTGCCGCAGCTCGGGGAGAGCCCGCAGGGGGGCTGCGGGGAATTGCCGTGCGACCGGCGCTGAGGAGCCGAGCGGCTGAGCCTGGCACGCGGGGACCGAAATTCGGCTCCGTTCGGCCTTTGTGCTCGCAGAGGGGAGAGCGCGCCCGGCGCCGCAGTCGTGCGCCGTAACCCGGGGAATGGGGGGAACCGGCTGTGACTGCCAGACGACGAAGGCCGGGGAATTCAGCGGCTTTTGGAGCGGCTTCCCTGGGGTGGCCGCCCGCTGCGGCACCGCTCCCCCTCCGCAAACCAGGGCTTGCCCCGGCTGGGCCCGGGGTGCCGGCTCTGCGCCAGAGGTGCTGGAAGCGTCCCGAAGCGCTCCGTCCCTCCCCGTGCACGCAGGGGACGTTTGCCACCCGTGAGCCAGGGCCCGCTGCTGCTGCGCCTTGTCACCCAACGCGCCCCCATCCGCTGCGCGCCTCCAAACCGGCTTTGAGACGCCTGCGAACAACAAGCGCTCTTCCTGCGGCCGGGGGGATGCCGGCACTCGGTCTGGGAGCTCGCGCACGCGGCGCGGAGGGGATCGCGCCTGCGCCGCGGGCTGGCGGGCGTCTGTGAGCCTTTCTGCGGAATTCCCGCTGCGGTTCCCCCGGGACGGAGCCGCAGTGCCGGGCGCTGGCGCGTGCCGTGCGGGGGGCCGCGCGAGCGTTTTGCCTCGGCGTTTCGGGAAGAGGGCGAGGAGGACGTGTTATATTTAGCAGGGGTTATTTATGAATCAGGAAAATGAACGCTGCCGGCGCCGGCGCGGGGCAGGCAGGCGCGGTCGGCAGCGCGTGCAGGCTCCGCAGGAGGAAGGGGCGAAGGCAGGAGCCGCTGCCAGCGCAGGCGAAGGGCTGAGCGTCGCTCGGAAATGAGCGGGCGATGGGGGAGGCCGGGCTGGCGGGGCTGAGGTTAAAGCCGGCTGTACGAGCAGCAGGCCGAGCTCTGCAGCCGGCTGAGGAAAAGGTGTTTTTCTGTGCAGCAGTCTCTCGTCGGCTGGGAACGGGTCACCCGCACCCCGGGACGCAGCGGGTGCCGGCACGGGGGGTCCTCACGCTGGAGCGGGTGCGGGCTCGGCCGGTCCCTGCGGCGGCACGAGGGCTGGAGCAGGAGGGACGAGCTGCCCTTCCCAAGCCTTTCCGCAGCGGATCCCGTCCGGGATGGAGAAGGCAAAGGCTTCCCAGCGTGGCCGGCCTGCGGATGCCCGCAGCGTTCCCTTTTGGGCTGAACTGCCCCGCTCTGTCGCAGTGCTTCCGGGTGGAAAAGCAGGGGAAAGCCCGTTTGGATGTGTCCCGGAGTGGAAATCCTCCTCTGCCCGCTGCGTTTCCTGAACGCAGAGAAGAATCTGGAAACGCGGCAGCTGCTTTGCGAGGCCGATAGCGAACGGCTTTGTTGCGTCCGGCGCCAAGGAGAGCCAAAGCATAAATACATCAAAAAGGGACGGGCAGCTCATGCCGGGGGTTGCAAACGGCGCGTTCTGAGCTCGGCCCCCAGCTCCGGCGGGTGGGGAGCAGCCGGGAGAACGCAGGTTCTTGTCTGGCCGCCTTTGTGATCCACTGGCCGCTGTCGGGGTCCGGGCAGGGACTGTCGGCAGGCTCGCGTCCTCCCGACCCTCCACGGCCGGAGGACAGCAGAGGTGCGACAGCTCTCCCAGCGCGCCGCTTCTGAGCCGTGAGGTCACGAGCGTGGGTTTCGCGAGCGCGCAGAACCTCTCCTCGGCTGCACCTCCAGCACACGCACGTCCCCACTCCCCCTAAAGCTCTCCTCCCCCTGCACCCCTGCGCACCCCTCGTGCACCATCTTGGCGACATCCTCACTGCCCAGCTGCTCAGAAACACTCGGGTGGGGAAGGTGCAGACCCCGGCGATGCGCTACCCAGGTCCTGCCCCAGCTCCGCTCCCCGGCGACGGGACAGCAGAGCCGGCGGGAAGAGGTTCACGCGCGCGCCTGTCAGAGCCCAGGAGCGTAATAGAGTTACAAGCAAGAGCGAACGCCGTAAAACCGTAGCGGGGAGAGAAGGTTGGGGCTGATCTCGGCGCACAGGGTCCCTGTGCGGGGTCGGGCTCGGCCTGGGGCAGCAGCCGCGCGTCGCAGCGGAGGAGATGCCCGGAGCGAAGCCGGGTGTGGCGGGCAGGCCGGCACGGCGCGGGGTTCAAGCGCAGCGATGTCTCAGGACCGCGATCTGCTCAATCGCAGCGGTGCGACGGGATGGCATCTGCACCAGCCGCCCCCGAGCGACGCGCTCGCGGCCACGTGCGTGCGCCGGCACCTCCTCTGTGAACACGTGAGGCAGCAAGCGGGTACAGGCTCACGGGGGGCCGGGCCACCATCTGCGTCCCCCCGCCCGGCGTCGCGGAGGGGCCCTGCTAGCCGAGACACCGGCTCGCACCGATGGCTCCGGTCACTCCGGCCCGCTTACGGTCAGGGCAAAACCACGCACGGCGTCACACAGGTCTCTTCCCTCAAGGGGGGAAAACGACCAAAATCAGGCACCCTTTCCCCAGGTCACCCCCTCTTCATCGTGTTCCTTCTCCGCTGCTCCCCCCAGGCTCCCCGGAAACGCAGCGCACGCCTGTGAGCACGGCGGCGCTGGGAAGAACGTGTTTTGGGGCACCCGCAGGAAAGGACGGGAACTTTGCCTGCAAGTCCCTGCAGAAATATCCCGGCTTTTTTCCGGCACACCATCCCGCTGCGGGCGCCCTGGCCGGGAGGAAAACGCCCCTTTCCTGACCCAAACGCAGCCAGCCCGGCCCCTCGAGGGGCCGCTGGCGTTGGTCTCACAAGTCGTCGTGCGGGGAACGCCAGGACCCCGCCCTGCGCGCAGCCGCCACTGCACCACGCGCGTGACCGCGTCCCCTGTGCCACCGGTGAGGGCAGGGTCCCTGTGCCGCGAGGGGTGGGGGGACGGACACCCCCGGCCCGGGGCGCGCAGCCCCATGGGGGCAGCAGGGAGGGGCAGGACGCCTCCCGGGACGGTTCCGCGCCCCCGCTGCACCGCGAGCTCCAGGCCGTGACACCAGCCCGGCCGGTTCCCGGCATCGGTGCCCCCAGTCACAGCGACCCCCGGACAACTGCTCGCCTCACCCATCGGTTTGCGTTCGAGCTGCCCAGCACCCAAGGGAGCCGGGCAGGAGGGACAAATCCTGCCCAACGCAACCGGCGCGGGCCGGACCGTCCCTGTGAAGAACGAAAACGCCCAGGAAGGGACCGGGCAGGCAGGGACACCGCCTGCAGAGAGCGGCTCCGAGGAATTTTGGGTCTGTCGGTGCTCGGTGGCTGCAGCCCGCACGGCCTCCACGGGACGTCGTCGTCGGGCACCGCCGACAAAGCGCATGCCGCGCAACGACCCACAGAGGGGACGCGTCCCGCCGAAACGGCAGCTGGGGGACAGCAGCCCCCGCCAGCACGGCTTCCTGCCCCGGCGTCGGGGCCAACGGCGGCATGTTAACCGTCACCTGGGGGGTAACAGCACCCCAGCGACCCCCAAGGGACCCAGGCATCCAGGTGGGGGTCCCACCACCCCAGTGACCCCCCCACACACGGCCACAGGTGGGGCTGGGGGCCGAGGCAGTTGGGGTGGGGCGCAGTGGGGTGGGCTCACCCCCGGCCCCAGAGGAGAGGGGACCGCGGGGACACAGCCACCCGTGGCCACGCAGCCCTCCTGCACCCCCCACCACGCAGCTGCACCCCTGACCCATCCTGCACCCCCCACCCTCTGCCCGGCCCCCCGTGCCGCCCAGCTCCCACCCTGCCCCCCGGCCCCTTCCCTGCAGCCCCCCGCCCAGGACCCCCGAATGGGCGCTGGGGGGGCAGGGTCTGCCCGTGCCCAGGCTGAGACCAGCCACCGCTCGTGACACCGGCGAGGCCTCGCGTCCCGGACCCTGTTCTCCCCAGGCACCTGGAGGGCCGGACCCCCCCATCACTGCCACCCGCCCGGGGGATGCAGGCGTGCTGGGGGGCGAACCCCAGCCCCCCGCCTCGCAGCAGCGCAGGCCGTGCCCTGGCCCAGACCCTTTATTCCCGAGGGCGGTTACACAGCACAGACACACGCAGCCCCTCATGCATGGCCGGGCCCCCAGCCCCGCACCCCCGGGGCCCCGCGGCGCGGGGGTTGCATAGAGAGGGGCTGGGCGGGCCGCGGCAGGACCCCCGCGCCCCCGGGGAACGGCGGGAGGCAGAGGGGGGCAGAGCCAGCCCGCCCCGCGCCCCCGCCGCCCCGCCGAGCCCCCGGGGCCGCCCAGGGTCCTGCCCTGCCCCCCCCAAGCCGCGGGGGCGGCGGGCCGCCGGTCGCTCCTGTACATATTGCAGCACGGTCTCAGCCAAACATTCGTCCCCAATAAATTAAAAAGGTCCGTGTCCTGGGGGTGGTTAAAAAGGCGCCGGCCGGGGCGGGGGTCACTCCTCGGGGGGCTCGCTCAGGAACGGGGAGGTGACGGCGTGGGCCTGGGCGATGGCCGCCAGCTCCTTCAGGAACTCGCTGAAGATGACGGCGCAGTAGACGGCGTTCTTGACGCGCAGGGCCTCGCTCTGCCGCTCGCCCGAGCCGCGGAACAGCGAGCCCCCCGCCAGCGCCTGCAGCACCTGCCCGTCCCGCACGTGCTGGAAGGCGAGCTGTGCCGCCTGGCGCGCCCGCGTCGGGCTGTTGGCGTGCCGCAGGATCAGCTCCCCCAGCGACGGCTTCCGGCTCTTGGCTGCGGGCACCGCGTCAGTCCCGCGCCGGGGGGCCGGGGCCGCGGCCCCCGGTCCCACGCTCGGCCCCCCACGCAGTGCAACGCGCAGCCCCCAGCGCTCTGCGTGGCCCCCAGCCCTCCGCGTGGCCCCCAGCCCTCCCTGCCGCTCCAAACCCCCCACGCAACACCAAGTGCCACCCCCAGCCCCGCTCTCAACCCTCCGTGCAGCACAACTTGCAGCCCCCAGCCCCACTCTCGGCCCCCAGCCCTTGGTGCAGCCCCCAGCCCTCCCCGCCACCCCAAACCCTCCCTGCCACGCCACAAGCAGAGGCCCCAGCCCCCCGTCCGGTCCTCCCCACCATGCAGCCCCCAGACCCATGTATGACTCTCAGCTGTCCATGCAACGTGCAGCCCCCAGCCCCTCTCAGCCCCCCACACAATGCAACGCGTGCAGCCCCCAGCCCCGCTCTCAGCCCCCCACACAATGCAACGCGGGCAGCCCCCAGCCCCGCTCTCAGCCCCCCACACAATGCAACGCGTGCAGCCCCCAGCCCTTCCTGCCACCTCGAACCGTCCCCATCCTGCTGCACGCAGCCCCCAGCCCCCTACACCAGCCAGCGGCCCCCGCCGCAGCCCCGGCAGCGCTCACCCAGGGTCTCGGGGCGGCGCAGGGCGGGCGCGGCGCCGGGCGCCTCGGCCCAGTCCAGCCGGCCGCGCGCGATCAGGTACTTCTTGGCCTTGAAGAGCAGCGCCGGGAAGTCCTCCTGGCTGGCGGCGAAGCTCTCGATCTTGTTCTTCACCGAGCCCAGCACCTGCGGGCCGAGGGCGGGGCGTGAGGGCGGGCCGCGGCAGGGCGCGGGGGTCCCGGGACCCCTGCCCGTTCGGTACCTGCAGCAGGGACTTGACGCTGGGCTGGAAGACCATGTTGGTGTTGAGCAGGAAGGAGCGCAGCAGCGGCTGGGGGTAGCAGGCCAGCTGGGCCACCAGCCCGGTCAGCAGGAAGTTGACGTAGAGCGAGTTGTGCGGCATGTTCTCCAGCTTCCCGAAGAGCACCGAGATGAAGGGGCCTGCGGGCGGAGGAGGGCGCGCGTGGGGCAGGGCGGGGGGCGGCGGGACCCCCTCCCCGGCCCCGGCAGCCCACCTGTGAAGGGCTGGCTGGGGGGCGGCCCCACCGCCCGCGGCGGGCTGGCCACCAGCTGGGCCAGGGGGTCCGGCGGCCGCCCGCGCCCCGCGGCGTCCCCCTCGGACAGGGCGGCGAAGCTGGCGAAGGTCTCCTCCTCCTCGCGGGACAGGGGCGCCTCGGGGGGCTCCTGGGGTGCGGGCAGCGCCCCGCCATCGCCGCCGTTCTTCATCTCGGCCTCGATCTCCCGCAGCTGCTCGGTGAAGGCCTCGATGGTGACGCCGGCGCCGTTGGGCTCGGCCGGCACGCGGGCCAGCAGCTCCTCGATCAGCGAGTCCACCGAGGGCAGCGGCTCCCAGCCCGGGCTCTGCGGCCGGGCGGCCGGCGCCCCGTTCTGCGCCCCGTTCTGCGGCCGGGGCTCCCGCTCGGGGGGCGGCCCCGCGCCACCGCCCTCGCCCTGGGGGCTGCGGCGCACCTTCTTCACCACCATGCTCCCCTCGGGCCGGCCCGGCGCCCCCGGCCCGTGCGCCCCGTTCACCAGGGTCCCCAAGTCCCGGGCCTCGGGGCCGAGTGCCTCCACCCCAGGCTCGCCACCGCTGCTGGGGGGTCCCCCCTGTCCCTCCCTCGCCCCCTCCTCCGGCAGGCCCCGCTTCTTAGTCCGCGGGGTGGGGGGCCCCGGGGGCCGCGGGGCGCCCAGGCAGTCAGGGCCGAGCGGGGGGCTGCCGTCGGGCAGGGGGGCCGCGCCGGCAGCGCTGGGCTCCTCGCCATCGTAGGGGGCCGACCAGACGCGGCAGGCCCAGGCGCAGTGGTCGATGCTGCGCCGCGCGTCCCGCAGGTACTCCAGGTAGTTCCTGTCCAGCTCCGACACCTCCTCCCACCGGCCAGCGCGGTGGCACGGGCTGCCGGACGGCGTGCCGGGCGAGCGCGGCGCGGGGCCGGCCGCCTCGGGGGCCGCGCTCTGCTGCCGCATGAAGAAGGAGAGGCGGGAGGGCGTGGAGGGCTTGGGCACCGTCACCACGGAGGAGGCGTCCACGTTGGGGCTGCCGTGGCCTGCGGGCGACGGCACAGCGCGGGCTCGGCGCGGGGCCGGGACACGGGCAGGCCCGCGGGGGCGCGGGGAGCGCGGCAGCGTACCCTTGGACCAGGCGGCGTGCTCCTCCTCCCCGTCGGGCGGCGGCAGGCTCTCAGGGCGGCAGCAGCGCGGGATGAGGGAGAGGAACTTGGCCGCCGTCTTCCCGTAGATGTCCAGGTCCCGCACCGCCCGCTTCTGGCTCAGCATGACGTGGCTGCAGGGCAGCAGGTACCTGGGGGGGCACGGGGCTGCAGGGGGGCGCGCAGGGCAGGGGGTGCGGCTGGGGACGGGGGGGCCCGCTGGACGCAGCGCCTTCGGCAGCGGTGCGGGGCGCGGTACCTGAGCACCAGCTGGAGCATCACGTCCTCGCAGTTGAGGCTGAGCAGCGTCCGGAAGAGGCTCAGGGACACCATGCAGAGCTGGGGATGGGGCGCGGGTGAGGGTGCCGCAGCAGCGGGGCGGCCCCACGGCCGGGGAGCCCCGCGGCGGGGCAGGAGCCCGGGGGCAGCCGGCGCCTCTCACCCGGGAGTTGCTGTTGATGCGGCCCACGAGCGTGTCGAGGATGGTGCTGTTGTCGTGGCGGTGCAGCAGCACGAAGCGCAGGAAGGTTTTCAGCAGCGCCGTCTCGCTGACGCTGCGCAGGAACAGGTCCAGGTAGGCCGTGCTGGCAATCATCTCCTCGATGGAGGTCTGCGGGCGGCAGCGGCTGGGCACGGGGCTGGCCCGGCGGGCACCGCGGGGACCCCCGCACCCGCGCGGGCAGGCGGCCCCCCGCCAGGCCGGCGGGCAGCCCCGCGCCCGCCGCGGGACGTCCCTCACCTTGTGCAGCGCCGGCCCCATGACGGGGACGAGGAACCCGTTGTGCACGTAGTCCACCAGCTGCTTCTGCACCAGGGGGTGGGCGACCTGCGGAGCAGGGCGGGGTCAGGGCGGCGGCCAGCCCCGCGCGGCGCCGGCGGCCCCCCGGCCCTACCTGGATGACGGCGTTGCAGAACTCCAGCGAGTTCATGAAGAGGACGAGGGAGGAGACGCCGATCCAGTCCTCGCGGCGCAGGAAGTGCCAGTCGTCCCCCCGCACCTCGATCTTGCGGGGCAGGGAGGAGTACAGGGCGCTCAGGCCCGTGGCCAGGACCTGGGGGGACACGCACTCAGCTCCCCCTGCGCCGGCGGGGCACCGCCACGGCACCGGGCAGCCCGCCGCGGCCACCCCCCCCCGCACAGCGGCCCGTGCGGACCCACCGCCAACCCCCGCCCGGCCGGCCCCGCGGCCGCGCTCTGCCGGGGCCGGGAGGGGCAGCGCGGGCGCGGCCGTACCGGGCAGAAGTAGGAGTTGTCGGTGATGGACTTGGCCACGGCGTGGTTGCTGGCGGACATGGCCATGATGAGCAGCAGCGCGTCCCTGGCCTGCTGGCCCAGCACGCCCTCGTGGTGGATGAAGGGGATGAGGAGGGAGAAGATGATGAGGTTGGCGGGGCCCTGGTCCGTGTGGCTGTGGAAGAAGAGCTCCAGGACGGCGGGCTCCTTGGCCACGGAGACGCAGAGCTGGTTGAGCAGCAGGACCAGGCTGTTCTCCAGCGGGGCGGAGGCGGGCTCGGCGCACAGGCTGAGCAGCCGCAGCAGCGGCGTGAGCACCGGCTTGTGCCGCAGCAGCGGCTGCCGGGCCTGGCTGATGAGCATCTCGTAGAGCTTCAGCTGCTCCACCTTGCGCTCCTCGGTGAAGTCGCCCTGCACGTGCCAGCCCAGCAGCCGCTCCAGCAGGTTCTCCGCGGCCACGAACTCCAGGATGGGCCCGCGCGCCGCCTCCCCGCGCGGCCGGTCCTCCGCCAGCAGGTTCAGCATCTGGTAGGTGTTGTTGCGGACGGCGCTGAGGTCGTCGGGGGCCGGCTTGCAGCCGCGCCGCTCCAGGATGCGCAGGACCTGGGCGGGGGGCACGGCGGGGGTGCTGAGCGCCCGGGCGCGGAGGGGGCCCGGCCGCCGGCCCCGCGCCCCGGCTCACCTGCGACCAGTGGTTCTTGAAGACCATGAGGCAGGTCTCGGGGTCGGCGGTGACGGGGCTCTGCAGGCTGGCGCTGCGCGGGGCGCGCGTCCCGGCCGCCCGCGGGTTCAGCTTGCTCAGCCAGCTCATCCTCTCCATCGGCGGGCCGCGACGGTCACGGGCAGCGGCGGGGCGCCCCGCGGGCCGGGCCGGATCCGACTGCTGCCTGGCAGCGCCGCGGGGGCGCGGGGGAGCGGGCGGGCCGCCGGGCCCCTCTCTCCATGCTGCTGCCACCCTGGGCTGGGGGGAGAGCGGCGGTCAGCCCCTGCACAGGCCGGGGGGCACCGGTGCTGCCCGCACCCCCGTGGCGCACGCGCTGCAAGGACAGCTGCGGGGGCGAGCGGCACCGGGGGAACCCCTCGCCGGGACGGGCGGCACGGCCAAGGGCACGGCCTGTCACCACCGGAGGAGCGAGTCCGGCAGGGAGGCGCGGGGGAAGCCGTCGAGGGCCGAGCAGCGCCGGGACGCACGCAGCCGGGACGGCACGCAGCCAGGACGGCACGCAGCCAGCGCAGTGCTGGCCCCGAGCCCCAGAGCCACGGCCGGTGCGGCCACGCGGCGGTGGCCCGGCACTGCTGGGACAGGAGCGCCGCGGGGAGCCAGGCAGCCAGGGCGACACGGAGCACGTGGAAGCAAAGCCGGCGCCGACACCACCCCGCAGCCCACGCCGGGCACAGCTCCCGGGGCGCCAGGCCTGGGCGCAGCAGCCGCGTCACCCACCTCGCTGAGGGACCTCGCCGAGGGGCTGCGGCTCCCCGGCAGCGCGCAGGGGCGGGCGGCAGCACCGTGCCCGGCGTCCGGGCCCCGCGAGGCGCTGCCAGCCCCGTGCCGGCCCCACAGGGACCCCCGCTGCGGAAGGGGCCGCGGCGCTGCCCCACGGCGCTGCCCCAGGGCTGACCCGGGCCGGCCGCAGGAAGGCGAGCGCCGGGCCGGGGAAGAGGAAGGGCGAGCGTGCGGGGTGGCGCAGGCCGGCAGCGCCCTGCCTCCACGCCCAGCTCCGCACTTTGAACCCCGCAGCCGGCGCAGCCCGCAGCACCCAGCCTGGGCGTGTGGGGAGCCCCGGGCGCCCCGCCGGGACAGCCAGAACGGCCGCCCGCCCCCACCGCCGCCGGCACCCACGGCCCGGCGGCACCCACGGCCCGGCGGCAGCCAGCCTGGGGCCACGGGCCCCCCAGCGACGGCAATGGGGGCCTGGCATGACAGCAGCCCCCAGGGAGGGACAGGGGTGCCCCCGAGCCGCTGCCTGCGGGGGGGGGCTGCCCACAGACCCCTTGCAGCAAACGGGGCTCCCCGCTCAGCAGCTGCCCCCCGAGCACAGCGTCCCTGGCCCTGTCACGGCCGCAGTGACGGGGAGCAGCAGGCACCGCTGCCGCCTGCGCCAGGCCAGCAACGCGGGGCTGTCCCTGTCCCCGTCCCTCAGAGGGGCGATCCCCCAAACCCAGGGACGGAGCTGCTCCCCCAGCGCCCCGGCCCCAGCTCAGGCTCCCCGCCCCGCAGCGCGGGAGCCGGGCACAGCGGGGCCTCGACAGCGGCTGCAGCCGAAAGCAGAGCCTGCGCCGGGACACGCGAGTGGGCTGGGGCGGGACCCCCCGGCCGAGGGACCAGTGCAGAGCCGAGCCCTTCGGGGAGCGGAGGGCGGGGGGCGCGGGCGGGACCCTCACCGGAGCCGGCAGCAGGTCCCCAAAGCAAGGTCCACAGCGTCGCAGGCGCGAGCTCGCCCCGCACCAGGGCCAACGGGCAGGCGGCACGAGGCCGCACCGCAAGCGGCACCGACCGCAGCCGAGGCAGCGCGGACGCGGCTCCCGCCGGCCCCAACGCCGCCGCCACCCCCGGGTCGGGGCACTGCCACCGTCAGCCTTTAAAAACGTGGGGAGCGCCCAGCCCGGCCACTGCGGCAACGCCAGCGGCGCGTGCCCACAGACGCTGCGGCACACCGCCGCCGCCGGGGAGCCCGCGGGGGTATTTATGGGGCCCCGCGCCGCAGCACCCTGTGGTACGGGGACGGGCAGGCTGGCCGCCCGCACCCACGGCCACTCTCGGGGTCCCCAGGGCGGGGGCCGGCCCGCAGGAAGCCATCGCGGCTCCGCGGCGCCCGTCCCAGAGCCCCTGCACCCGCGGGGCCCCGCCAGCCCCCTCGGCAGCGCCGGAAGGCGTGACAGAGCCGGCGCCAGCAGCCCCCGCGACGGCAGCCCCAGCTGCCCGGCTCTGCCAGAAATAACCCCCGCGGGCGGCGGGGCTGCACGTGCCGCGGGGACAGCCGGAGCGCGGCCGGGCGCCACGCGTGCCGCGCGCAGCGGGCGTGCCGGGGCCGGGGGGCCAGCCGGGCACAGGGGACGCGGTCGGGAGCAGCAGCCCCTGCGCTGGGACAGGACGCGGCTCTGGCCTCCACCCTGCGCTGCCGGGCCGGGAGCAGCCCCCCGGCACGGCGCGTCACCGCGGCGGCACGCGCACAGCGGGGCTCGGCCGGCACCAGCGAGAAGCGGGCACGAGCTGCCCCACGGGGAGAAGGGCGGCCCGGGGCTGCCCCCCGGGACACGGCCCCGCAGCAGAGGGGTCGAGGGGCTCCCACGGCACAGGACAAACCAGGGCGGCCGTTGAAGAAAACCCAAACCGCACGAGAAGGAAGTCAACGGCGGCAGGCGCGGACGGCAAAGGCGACGCGGGCAGGGCCCCAGCAGCTCCACGACGGGGACGAAGTCCCTGCGCAGGCCGAGCTCAGCGGTGCCGGCGGCAGGCGCGTGCCCCTCCTGCGGCTCGGGCACTGGCCGGAGATATTTGTACCGGGGCGCGAGCGGCGCCCCGCTCCAGCGCGGGCGAGGTCCGATGGCGTTGCTAAAGTTAGAGCTCGCTGACGGCCAGGGCGCCGGGGCGAGCCCCCGCGCAGGGGCACCGCGGCTCACGTCCCGCGCCGGGCTGCGCGCCACGGCGTCACCGCAGCGCTGTCACCGCAGGAGCCCGCACCGGGGCTGGCGAAGCGGGCAGGGACGGGCCGGAGGGGGCGAAGCGTTCGCCGCGGCGGGGGCAGGAGGGCAGCGGGCGCTGGCACCCGCAGGACGTCACGCAGAGGGGACAGCCGCGGCCCCGGGACCCCCCGCCCCGCCACAGCCCCCACGGCCGGGGTCCCACGCAGGTGGGGCGCCCCGCAGACAGCTGGGGGGCGTGCGGGGGGGCACGGCCGCCCGCCGCAGCTCCCCACCCCCGACGGAACGCAGCCCGGCAGAGAGGGGCCAGGGGCTCCCGGGGCGGGGGGGGGCACCGGGCCGCGCCCCGGCCCCGTCCCGCACCCCAACGCCCGGCGCGGGGCAGGCCCGCGGGGTCAGTACTCGAGGGCCCGATCCCCGGGGCAGCCCCAGCGCCGTGGGGGAGCTGCCCGCCCCCAGCACCCCCGGCCGCGGCCCACGGCGGGACCGGGACCGGCACCGGCAGCGGCACCGGCACCGAGCCCCCGCCCGGGCACGGCCGCCTACCTGCGCTCAAGGTCGCGGCGGGTCCGGTCCCGTCAGCGCCGCACCTGAGGAGGGAGAGGAGGCGTCGGGCGCGGGCACCGGTGTGTCCGTACCCCCCCGCGCCCCGGCCCCGCACCCGCGGCAGCGCGGCCCGGCCCAGGCCCCGGCCCCGGCCCCGGCCCCGGCCCCGGCCCCGCCGCTCCCCGCCCCGGCTCCCGGCACCCGCGGGACCGGGGCTGCCGCCGGGACACCGCCGCGGCCGGACCGCGCCCCTCCTTCCCCCCCCTCCCCAAACCCCGCGGGGCCGCCCCGCTCCGCTCCCCCCGCCGCTCACCGGCCGCCCCCGCCGCGGGCCCCGCGCGCCCGCCGCCATCTTCCCGCCGCCGCCCGACGCACCGGCCGCGCAGGCCCCGCCCCCGGCCCCGCCCCGCCCGCCGCGCTGGGCGGGGCCATCCCTGCCGGGGCCCGGCCGTGCGGAGCGCTGATTGGCTGGGCCGCGGCCCGGGGCGGGGCTCGGGGGCGGGCTGGGCCGCGCGGGAACCGGGAACCCCCGGCACCGGGCACCCCTGAACCGGACACCCCGTGTACCGGACACCCCACACCGGGCACCCCTAAACCGGGAACCCCCGGCACCGGGCACCCCTGAACCGGACACCCCTTGTACCGGACACCCCACACCGGGCACCCCACTCTGGGCACCCCAGTACCGGACACCCCACACCGGGCACCCCACACCAGGCACCTCACGCTGGGAACCCTGCACCGGGCACCCCAGTACCGGACACCCCACACCAGGCACCCCTAAACCGGGGAACCCTGTACCGGACACCCCTATGCCAGGCACCCCACACCGGGCACCTGCGGCATCGGGCACCCCCGGAACCGAGTGGCCCTATAGCGGGTACCCCTATACTGGACACCCCCTGCACCGGGCACCCCCAGCACCGGGGAACCTTGCACCGCGCACCCCCTGGACCGGGCGGGTACCCCTGCACCAGGGACCCCTGTACCAGGCACCCCCTGTTCCGCGCGCTCCCGCACCGGAGAACCCCCAGTACCGCCCACCCCCGCACCGGGCACGGCTCTGGCCCGGCACACCGGCTACCGGGAACCGCCACCGCGTCTTGCGGCGGGCACTGCACCGGCACCGGCCAGCGGGCACCGGCACTGCCCCTCGGCCCCGGCCGCTGCACCGGGCACGGGGCGCTGCGCTGGGCACGCGCAACCGGGCTGCACCGTGCACCGCAACCCCACTGTGCCACCCGCACCGGGGACACCAGGGACACCCCGCACCGGGCACCGCGCCCCGCACTCTGCGCCCTCGTCCCCAATCCCGCACCCACACGGGCACGGTGCCCCCCCCAGCACCCACGGCCCGCGGCCCCGCCGCGTGTCCCAGCCCCCAGCGCGGCCGGGATCGGGCTCTGCGCCCCACGGCGGCCCAGGGGTCCCCGCAGCCCCCGCGGCACCGCCCGCAGCCCCCGCGGCACCGCCCGCCGCCCCGCGGTCCCGGTGGGCCCCGAGCGCCCCGGGAGCCCGCGTTGCCAGGACGCGCGGCGCCGGCAGAGCCACGTGAACGGGCCCCGCCGAGGGAGCGCGCTGGGTGCGGGGGCCGGGCTGCGGCACGCGCGGGACCCTCGCTCGCGGTGCGGGATGCGCGGGCTCAGCTCCGTCCTGTCCCGCCGCCGGGTTTGGCCTCGGCCCCGCGGCACCGCCGGGGTCACCGCCGCAGCCGAACCCGCAGCCGGACGCGCCCGGGCGTGAGTGGGGCTGCGAGGGGCCCGGGGTGGGGGCGGGGGGCGGGGGGACCTCGGCCGGGCGGGGGTCGCAGCCCGAGGTCCCCCCGCCTCCCCCGGCAGCGCCGCCGGCCCCCGCAGCTGGAGCCTGGACCCCTCCGGAGACTGGTGCTACTGGTGGGTCAGCGCCGCGGCGCTGCCCGTGCTCTACAACTGGACCGTCCCGGTCTGCAGGTGCCGGGGGCGAGGGTGGGTGGGCGCCGGGGGGCGCGGGGCACCGCGGGCGCCGTCCCAGCGCCGGCGACGCCGCCCGCACCGGCAGGTCCTGCTTCCCGGCGCTGCAGGCGCAGCACGCGGCGCTGTGGCTGAGCCTCGACGCGCTGTGCGACGCGTTCTACGTCCTGGACATCGCCGTGCGCCTCCACACCGGTGGGTGCCCGCTCCCCGGACCCCCGCCGCGCCCGTCACGCGCGCAGACCCGCGCTCAGACGCGCGCTTTGTGTGCTCAGGCACGTGTATGCGCCCGCAGCTACACGCAAACCGCCGCGCGTGTGCACGTACGGATGTACACACCCGCACGCACACCTGTGCCCCCACCACCCCCCAGCCAGGGTGGGCCTGGGTGGGCACGTGGGAGTCAGCACCCACGGCTGAGCCCCACGGGCAGCACAGGGACCCCAGCCCACAGCGACGTCCCCCAGCACACCCATCCTGGCACCCACCCTTCCCGGAAACCCGGGCCTAGGGACCCGCCCAGCCCTGCACCCCCGACCCCCCCCCCCGGCACGGGGAAACCCCGTGCACCCTGAGCCCATCACCCCCCACTCAGGCCCCCCCCTCGCCCCACGCCAGCATGGCCCCACCAGGACCCCCGGCAGCGACCCCTCTGTCCCTCCCGGGCGCAGCACCCCTCGTCCCGTCCCGGGGGTCCCCACGGTGCGGGGCCGGGTGCTGACCCGCTGTCCCCAGGCTTCCTGGAGGACGGCATCCTGGTGCGGGACCGCGGCCGGATCCGGCGCCGCTACCTGCGCTCCTGGGCCTTCCTGTGGGACGTGGCCGCCGTGCTGCCCACCGACCTGCTCTACCTGCACCTGGGCACCGCCGTGCCGGCCCTGCGCGCCAACCGCTGCCTGCGGGTGCCGCGGCTCTTCGAGGCCTTCGACCGCCGGGAGACGCGCACGGCACACCCCAACGCCTTCCGCATGGCCAAGCTGATGCTCTACGTCCTCGTCGCCATCCACTGGTACGGCTGCCTCTACTTCGCGCTCTCGGCCCACCTGGGGCTGGGCTCCGACGCCTGGGTCTGCCCCAACGCCAGCCGCCCCGGCTTCGCCCGCCCGCTGCGCCAGTACCTCCACAGCTTCTACTTCTCCACCCTCATCCTCGCCACCGTGGGCGACACGCCGGAGCCCCAGCGCGAGGAGGAGTTCCTCTTCGTCACCGCTGGCTTCCTCCTGGCCGTGCTGGGCTTCGCCACCATCACCGGCAGCATCGGCTCCGTCATCTCCAACATGAACGCGGCTGATGCTGCCTTCTACCCCGACCCTGCGCCTGTGCAGCGCTACCTGTGGGCGCAGGGCGCGGGCGGGCGGCTGGCGCGGCGGGTGGCCCGCTGGCACCAGCACCTGCGGGCGCAGCAGAAGCCGCCGGCGGAGCAGGCGGCGCTGCGGCACCTGCCCTGGGGGCTGCGGGCCGAGGTGGCGGCCAGCGTCCACCTGCCGGCCCTGCGCCGCGTCGGCCTCTTCCAGAGCTGGGAGCACGGCGTGCTGCGGCAGCTGGTGCTGCGCCTGCGCCCCCAGGTCTTTGGGCCCGGCGAGTTCGTCTGCCGCAGGGGCGACGTGGGGCGCGAGATGTACTTCATCCGCGAGGGGCGGCTGGCCGTGGTGGCGGAGGACGGCGTCACGCAGCTGGCCGTCCTGGGTGAGGGGCTCTATTTCGGGGAGATCAGCCTCATCAATATCAAAGGTGAGCCCCCCGCCCCGCCCCGCCGCGCCCCGCCGCGCCCCACCGCGCCCCGCCCGGCCTCACCGCGGCCCCCGCCTCCCCAGGGAACACCTCCGGGAACCGGCGCACGGCCAACATCATGAGCATCGGCTACTCCGACCTCTTCTGCCTCTCCAAGGAGGACCTGGCGGAGGTGCTGGCCGAGTTCCCCAGCGCCCGGGCCGCCATGGAGGCCAAGGGCCGCCAGCTGCTGCTGCGCATGGGCAAGCTGGACGTGCGCGCCGAGGCGGCGGCCGAGGAGGCTGAGCGCCGGGTGCAGGCGCTGGAGGCGGCGCTGGAGGGGCTGCAGACCCGGGCGGCCCGGCTGCTGGCCCAGCTGGAGTCCAGCACCTTCAAGATGGCAATGCGCGTCGAGCGCCTCGAGTGCCAGCTGCGGCGGCGGCGGCGGCCTGATGGGGGAGCGGGGCCCAGAGGGGTGCAGGGGCCCAGAGGGGTGCAGGGTCCCACGATGCCACAGGGTCCTGCCCAGGGGTCAGGTCCTGCTGGGGAAGGGGGTCCCCCCAGGGCACAGGGTCCCAGCAGGGCACAGGGTCCCCTCAGGGCACAGGGTCCTCCCAGGGCACAGGGTCCCAATGGGGTGCAGGATCCCAGTGGGGTTCAGGGCCCCCCCAGAGCACAGGGTTCCTCCAGGCCATGGGGTCCCCCCAGGGTGCAGGGTCCCCCCAGGCCCCAGGGTCCCTCCAGGCCACGGGGTCCCCCCAGGGCACAGGGTCCCAGTGGGATTCAGAGCCCCCCCAGGGAGCATGGTCCCCCCAGGCCACGGGGTGCCAATGGGGTGCAGGGTCCCCCCAGGGCACAGGGTCCCCCCTGGGTGCAGGGTCCCAACAGGGGCCAGGGTCCCACGGGGGGGTGGGGTGCAGGGGGCAGAGGACCCCGGAGCTGAGGTGACCGGGGGGTGGGACAGCAGCGACAACCGGTGCAGGGTAACCATGACAACTGTTGCTAGGTAACACTGACAGCTGTTGCTAAGAAACGATGGGTTGTTGGTGTCACATCTATGGTACAAATCACATACACCATGGGATGTTTTGGGTGCAGAGGGTCCAGCCCCCCTGCCAGGAGCAGGGACATCTCCAACCACATCAGCTTGCTCAGAGCCCCGGCCAACCTGGCCTGGAACGTTTCCGGGGACGGGGCACGCACCGCTCCTCGCCCCCCAGCACCCCCAGTCCCTCTCCTCAGGGCTGCTCTCCATCCGTTCCCCCCCAGCCTGGATTTGTGCCTGGGATTGCCCCCACCCATGTGCAGGACCTGGCCCTTGGCCTGGCTGGACCCCGTGAGGTTGGCACGGGCCCACCTCTGCAGCCTGTCCAGGTCCCTCTGGATGGATCCCTCCCCTCCAGCGTGTCGACGGCACCACACAGCTCGGTGTCGTCGGCGAACTTGCTGAGGGTGCTGTGTCCCACTGTCCATGTCCTGACAAAGGTGCTGAACAGGGCCGGGCCAACACGGACCCCTGAGGGACGCCACTCGTGACCGGTCTCCACCTGGACATTGAGCCGTTGACCACCACTCTCTGAGTGCGGCCATCCAGCCAACTCCTTACCCACCGAGTGGTCCGTCCATCAAACCCATGCCTCTCCAGTTTAGAGAGAAGGATGTCGTGCGGGACCGTGTCAAAAGCTTTGCACAAGTCCAGGTAGATGATGTCAGTTGCTCGTCCCTTGTCCACCGATGCTGTCACCCCGTCATAGAAGGCCACCAAACTGGCCAGGCACGATCTGCTCTTGGCGAAGCCATGCTGGCTGTCACCAACCACCTCCTTGCTCTCCGTGTGCCTTGGCACGGTTTCCAGGGAATCTGCTCCGTGACCAGGGCGGGGCTGTGATGGTGACAGCTGGGGATGGGGATCAGGATGGGGGCAGGGAAGGGGCAGGACGGGCGCGGGGACGGGGACTGGGACGGGGACAGGGGCAGAGGCAGGCGGGGGGCTGTGCCAGGGTCGGGGGGGGGCAGCTCAGGTCCCCCAGCCCCGGTGCCGTCCCTGGGGGCACCCGCGGGGGCAGCAGAGGGAGGCGCCGCTATGTGAGCCCCCCCGAGTCCTCCGGGGCCCTCCGATTCCCCGAGCCCCCCGAGCCCCCCCGAGCACCCGACCTCCCGAGCCCCCCAGGCCCCTCCGACCCACCGAGTTCCCGATCTCCCCGACTCCCCTGAGGCCCCCGACCCCTCCGATCTCCCCGATCCCCTCCATCTCTCCGAGCCCCCCGAGCCCCCCGGGTCCCCGCCGGCTCCGGCTGCAGCCCGGGCCCAGCGCCCCCGCTCCCCCCGCCGCCCCCGCTCCCCCCGCTCCCCGGTGCCGCCCCCGGCCCGGCCCCCGCCGGCACCGCCCCCCTCACTCTCCCGGCGGCCGCGGAGCGGAGCGGAGGCTCGGCCGGTGCCTCCGCCGGTGCCGGTGCCGGCGGCGGGGCGGGGGGCGCGGGGGGCCATGGACCCCCGCCGCCTCAACGAGTCCCTGCAGGAGCTGCTCTGCCGCCCCGGGAGCGGTAACGGCAGCGGCCCCGGCCCCGCCGCCGGCAACGGCTCCGCCTGCGACCTCCTCCGCAGGGACCCCCGCGGGCCCTCGGCGCCCAGAGGTGAGACCGGGCCGGGGGGAGGGACCCCCGCCGTCCCCTGGTGACCCCCGGTAACTCCCGCCGGCCCCCGGTGACCCCCGGTAACCCCCGCCGCCCCCGCCTGCCCCTCGATCCCCCCGCAGGGCTCCGGGCGAGGGACTCGGCGGGACGGGACCCCAGCACCCCGCGGGCTGCCGCCCCCCACTCCGCACCCCCGCCCCGCTGCCGGGAGTCGGGACCCCCACCCCACCGCGCCCATTCGGGGCGCACCGGCACCGGCTGCTGGTGGGCTCCGGGAGGAGCGGCCCCCGTCGCGGGGCCGCGGGACTCACTGCACGGGAGGGCAGCGGCCAGGGGGCCGAGCGGGGGGCGGGGGGAGCATCGCAGCCCCACGGCCGCTGCGGCGGCAGCCGGGGCGGGGGCACCGGGCACCGGCTCCCGGCTCCGCACCGAGCTACCGGGCACGGCGGCAGCCGGGCACCGGCACCGGGCTGTGCTCACCGGCGCTGCCCACCCGTGTCTGGGGGAAAACCCAAATCCCCCCACGCTGCCCACCCGTGTTGGAGTGCAAACCCCTCCCTGCTGCCCACTCGTGTCTGGGTGCAAATCCCCCCCTCCGAGTTCCCACCCGTGTCTGGGTGCAAAGCCCCCCCCGACTGCCCACCCGTGCCGGGGCGCCACCGGGGTGCCCACACCTCGCCCGCTGACGCCGTCGCCCGCAGAGCTGGACCTGCCGGTGCGTGTCCTGCTGTACGCGCTGATCTTCGTGCTGAGCGTCTGCGGGAACGCGCTGGTGGCGGCCGTGCTGCTGCTGAACCGCCGCCTGCGCACCGTCACCAACGCCTTCCTGCTCTCGCTGGCGCTCAGCGACCTGATGCTGGCGCTCTGCTGCATGCCCTTCACCCTCGTCCCCAACCTCATGGGCACCTTCATCTTCGGAGAGGCCGTCTGCAAGCTGATGGCCTACCTCATGGGTACGAGGGGCGGAGGGGCGGGCGCGCGGGGCACCACGGGGCGCCCACCCCGCGCTGACCCCCGCCGCCCGCAGGCGTCTCGGTCTCGGTCTCCACCTTCAGCCTGGTGGCCATCGCCATCGAGCGGTACAGTGCCATCTGCAACCCGCTGCAGTCCCGCGCCTGGCAGACGCGCTCGCACGCCTGCCGGGTCATCGCCGGCACCTGGCTCTTCTCGGCGCTGCTCATGCTGCCCTACGCCATCTACAGCACTACGCGCCCCGTGCCCGCCCGCCGCGCCCGCCCGCCCGTCGCCCAGTGCACCCACGACTGGCCCAGCGAGCACGTCCGGCAGGCCTGGTGAGCGCCAGGACCCTCGCCCGGCAGCGGAGGGGGGATGCGCTCCAGACGCCAGCCCCGCTGCTGCGGCCAGGGGCTGGTGAGTGACAGGCGCCGCGTCTTCCAGGTACGTCCTGCTGCTCCTCATCCTCTTCTTCATCCCCGGCGTGGTGATGATGGTGGCCTACGGGCTCATCTCCCGCGAGCTCTACCGCGGCATCCGCTTCGAGCTGGACGTCAAGGGGGAGGCAGGTGAGGCGCTGGGCTGGCGGCTCAGCCCCCCGACCCTGCGTGGGCAGAGCCCTCCACCCTGCTTCCCTGGGGACCCATCCCCACGCCCATGTCGGGCCTGGGGGCAGCGTGGGTCCCCACGGCACCGCGTGCGTGACCGCATGCCCTCCGCCCCGCAGCTCAGCGCAACGGCAGCAGGGAGCTGGCGCCCGCCTGCGACGAGGGGGACGGCTGCTACCTGCAGCTCTCCCGGCCGGGCGGCGCGCTGGAGCTGCGGGCGCTGGGCGCGGCGGGCGCGCAGCAGGACCGGGCGCGCATCAACAGCTCGGAGGCGAAGCTGGCGGCCAAGCGGCGCGTGATCCGCATGCTGGTGGTCATCGTGGCCATGTTCTTCCTCTGCTGGCTGCCCATCTTCGCCGCCAACACGTGGCGCGCCTTCGCCCCGCGCGCGGCGCAGCGGGCGCTCTCGGGGACGCCCATCTCCTTCATCCACCTCCTCTCCTACACCTCCGCCTGCGCCAACCCCCTCATCTACTGCTTCATGAACCGCCGCTTCCGCAGGGCCTTCCTGGCCACCTGCGCCCGCTGCCGCCGCGCGTGCCCGCGACGCGCGCCCCAGGAGGAGCTGCCCCACGCCAACGCCTCGCTCTCCAAGTTCAGCTACACCACCGTCAGCAGCCTCGGGCCCCCCTGAGCCGCCCCCTGGCCCCGCCGCCCCCCGGGCGCTGCCCGCACCCCCCGTGCCTGGCACCTCCCGCTGCCCCAAACCCCTGTGCCCCTGCGCATCCCCCGGGGGCTCAGCGGCCCCCCCTCGGCCCCGGGACCCCCAGTGCCCCCCGGCCCCACCAGGCTGGACTGGGGGCCAGGACGCACGAGAGGGGCTCCCCGGGGACACCCTGGTGGGGCGGGGGCGGGGAGGGGTCGAGGTGCCCCCAGCCCCCCCGGGGTCTTCCCGCTCTGCTCCCCGATCTGGCCCCAATAAACGCCCCCCACACCCGCCCGCGCCCGCCTGCGCCGCTGCTTCCCACCGCGCCGGGCAGCGCTGCTCCGGGGGTCCGCGGGCCGCCGCCGGGCAGGACATGGGGGCGGGGGGGCGGGGGGGGCACGCTGGAGGGCGGGGGGCCGTGGGGCCGGGCCCCTCTGCTGCGGGAATGGCCGGGCGACCGGAGCGGAGGCTCCGTGCGGGACGGCCCCCGCGGCTCTGTGCTGGCACCGTGTGGCACCGCGCGGCACCGGCACGGCGCGGCTGGGGGGGCCCGGACCCCAAAACCAGGGTCCCAAACCGGGCCCCGCGGGCACGCACACAGAAGGACAGACGGACAGCCGCACACAGACCTGGTGTACACAGCCCCGCACACGTCAGCCCGCGGAGAATCCCGCACCTGCACGCAGGCGTGCACACGTGTGGATCACACACGCATGGGCGCACGCATGTCTGCTTGTGCACACCCATGGATCACACACGCGTGGACACACACACACACACACACACGCACGCACTCACATCTGCCTGCGCACACGCATGGATCTCACACACACACACACCTGCCTGCGCACACGCATGGATCTCACACACACACGCGCACACACACACACACACTGCACTCACATGTGCCTGCGCACACGCGTGGGGCTGGGCAGGGTTGCAGAGCTGGGCACATTGACACGCGGGCACGGACAGAGCCACGCGCACCAGCACCGTCACACGTGAACACATGCACAAACCTGGACACACACGTGTGCACGTACCCACTTCCATGTGTGCACGAGCATACACACGTGGCACAACTGCATGCGCACACGCACAGAGCAGCACCAAACGCTGCCACACACACACGCAGAGCGGGACACGCAGACACACAGAGTGGGGTGACGCACATGCGTGGACACAAACCCCCGGCACGCGCAGGCAGGGACCCAACCGTGCGTGTGGGGACCCCAGGAGCGGGGAGGAGAACCCAGTGCCACTCCATGTCCCACGGTGCCCCAAGGTGACTCAATCTCCCGTGGTCCCCAAAGTGACTCCATGTCCCACGGTGCCCAAAGTGACTCCATCTCCCGTGGTGACTCCATCTCCCGTGGTGCCCAAGGTGACTCCATCTCCCGTGGTGCCCCAAGGTGACTCCATCTCCCGTGGTCCCCAAAGTGACTCCATCTCCCGTGGTGCCCCAAAGTGACTCCATCTCCCGTGGTGCCCCAAGGTGACTCCATCTCCCGTGGTGCCCAAAGTGACTCCATCTCCCGTGGTGCCCCAAGGTGACTCCATCTCCCATGGTCCCCAAAGTGACTCCATCTCCCGTGGTGCCCCAAGGTGACTCCATCTCCCGTGGTCCCCAAAGTGACTCCATCTCCCGTGGTGCCCCAAAGTGACTCCATCTCCCGTGGTGCCCCAAGGTGACTCCATCTCCCGTGGTGCCCAAAGTGACTCCATCTCCCGTGGTGCCCCAAGGTGACTCCATCTCCCATGGTGACTCCATCTCCCGTGGTGCCCCAAGGTGACTCCATCTCCCGTGGTGCCCAAAGTGACTCCATCTCCCGTGGTGCCCCAAAGTGACTCCATCTCCCATGGTGACTCCATCTCCCGTGGTGCCCAAGGTGACTCCATCTCCCGTGGTGCCCCAAAGTGACTCCATCTCCCGTGGTGCCCCAAGGTGACTCCATCTCCCGTGGTCCCCAAAGTGACTCCATCTCCCGTGGTGCCCAAAGTGACTCCATCTCCCACAGTGCCCCAAAGTGACTCCATCTCCCACAGTGCCCCAAAGTGACTCCATCTCCCGTGGTGCCCCAAAGTGACTCCATCTCCCGTGGTGCCCCAAGGTGACTCCATCTCCCGTGGTGCCCAAGGTGACTCCATCTCCCACAGTGCCCCAAAGTGACTCCATCTCCCGTGGTGCCCAAGGTGACTCCATCTCCCGTGGTGCCCCAAAGTGACTCCATCTCCCGTGGTGCCCCAAGGTGACTCCATCTCCCGTGGTCCCCAAAGTGACTCCATCTCCCGTGGTGCCCAAAGTGACTCCATCTCCCACAGTGCCCCAAAGTGACTCCATCTCCCGTGGTGCCCCAAAGTGACTCCATCTCCCGTGGTGCCCCAAGGTGACTCCATCTCCCGTGGTCCCCAAAGTGACTCCATCTCCCGTGGTGCCCCAAAGTGACTCCATCTCCCACAGTGCCCCAAAGTGACTCCATCTCCCGTGGTGCCCCAAAGTGACTCCATCTCCCACGGTGCCCAAGGTGACTCCATCTCCCACAGTGCCCCAAAGTGACTCCATCTCCCGTGGTGACTCCATCTCCCGTGGTGCCCAAGGTGACTCCATCTCCCGTGGTGCCCCAAAGTGACTCCATCTCCCGTGGTGGCCCAAGGTGACTCCATCTCCCGTGGTCCCCAAAGTGACTCCATCTCCCGTGGTGCCCAAGGTGACTCCATCTCCCGTGGTGCCCAAAGTGACTCCATCTCCCACAGTGCCCCAGAGTGACTCCATCTCCCACGGTGCCCAAGGTGACTCCATCTCCCACGGTGCCCCAAAGTGACTCCATCTCCCATGGTGCCCAAGGTGACTCCATCTCCCGTGGTGCCCCAAAGTGACTCCATCTCCCGTGGTGCCCAAGGTGACTCCATCTCCCGTGGTGCCCCAAGGTGACGCCATCTCCCGTGGTGCCCCAAAGTGACTCCATCTCCCACGGTGCGCCAAAGTGACTCCATCTCCCGTGGTGACTCCATCTCCCGTGGTGCCCAAAGTGACTCCATCTCCCGTGGTGCCCCAAGGTGACTCCATCTCCCGTGGTGCCCCAAAGTGACTCCATCTCCCACGGTGCCCCAAAGTGACTCCATCTCCCGGGGTGACTCCATCTCCCGTGGTGCCCAAGGTGACTCCATCTCCCGTGGTGACTCCATCTCCCGTGGTGCCCAAGGTGACTCCATCTCCCGTGGTGACTCCATCTCCCGTGGTGCCCAAGGTGACTCCATCTCCCGTGGTGACTCCATCTCCCGTGGTGACTCCATCTCCCGTGGTGCCCAAGGTGACTCCATCTCCCGTGGTGACTCCATCTCCCGTGGTGCCCAAGGTGACTCCATCTCCCATGGTGCCCGCTCCGCCATTTCGTGGCCCCGCCCCCCGGTCCCCGTCCCCTCCCCAGTGTCCCGCCCCCCCCACCCCCGCCCCGCTCCCCCGGCCATGGCGGCTCCGGTTGCGGGCCCCGGCCCCGCCGCCCCGCTCTGCCTGGCGCTGGCGCTGTCCCTGGCGCTGGCGCTGTCGCAGCCGGTGTCGCAGCCGGTGCCGGTGTCGCAGCCGGTGTCGCAGCCGGTGCCGGTGTCGGGGCCGGGCCGGGCCGGGGCCGCGGAGCTGCGGGCGGCGGCGCGCTGGGGCTGGCGGAACGTCTCGTGCCCGGCCTGCAGGCTGCTGTTCGGGGCGCTGGGGCTGGCGCTGCAGGTGGGCCGGGGGGGGGGGCCGGGGGGCCGGGGGGGCCGGGGGGCCGGGGGCCGGGGCGGGACCGGGCTGCTGTTCGGGGCGCTGGGGCTGGCGCTGCAGGTGGGCCGGGGGGGGGGCCGGGGGGCCGGGGGGGCCGGGGGCCGGGGCGGGACCGGGCTGCTGTTCGGGGCGCTGGGGCTGGCGCTGCAGGTGGGGCGGGGGGGGGCCGGGGGGCCGGGGGGGCTGGGGGGGCTGGGGGGCCGGGGGCCGGGGCGGGACCGGGCTGCTGTTCGGGGCGCTGGGGCTGGCGCTGCAGGTGGGGCGGGGGGGGGGCCGGGGGGCCGGGGGGGCTGGGGGGCCGGGGCGGGACCGGGCTGCTGTTCGGGGCGCTGGGGCTGGCGCTGCAGGTGGGCCGGGGGGGGGCCGGGGGGCGGGGGGGCCGGGGCGGGACCGGCAGAGCGGGGCCGGGACGGGGGCGGGGGCGGGACAGGGAAGCGGTGTCACGGGACAGCGCCGGGGTCACGGCGGGGGAGAGCGGGGAGCTGGGACGGGAGCTCGTGACGGGGACGGGACGGGGCTGGGGTGAGGGTGTCACGGGACGGGACGGGGATGGGGTGGCGGCAGGACAGGGACAGGTGGGGCAGGGTTTGGCGTCAGGATGGGAGCCGGGAGCGGGGACGGGACCTCGTGACAGGGACGGGACGGGCTGGGGCGTGTTGTGCCTCGTGACTGGGATGGGCTGGGATGGGACTGGGACAGGCTGGGACAGGCCAGTGGCCCCATTCAGAGGGACCGGGACGGCCGGGGGTGGGGATGGGACGGGCCCCCCCTTCCGTCCCCAAACGGGGAACTGGGCCAGGCTGTGGGTGGTGGGGCGGATGGGGTACCCAGGGGTCCCAGCCGAGCGGGTGGGGCTGTCCGGGAGCCCCCGCCAGCCCAGCTGGTGTCCGTCCCGCAGCTGGAGCCCAACGTGGCGCGCGTGGGGCGTGTGGCGGCCCGGCTGTGCCAGGAGCTGCGGCTGGCGCGCCCCGAGATCTGCCGGCAGGCCGTGCAGCTCTTCCAGCGGGACGTGGTGGCGGCCTGGGCCCGCTCCGTGCTGCGGCCCGGCGAGGCCTGCGGGCTGCTGCTGGGCCGGCGCTGCGGCCACTGGGACATCTTCGGCGACTGGAACGTCTCCCTGCCCGCCACCCCCAAGCCGCCGGTGCGGCCGCCCGCGCCCCCGCCGCCCGGCGCCCCCACCGCCCGCATCCTCTTCCTCACCGACCTGCATTGGGACCGCCGCTACACGCCGGGCAGCGCGGCCGCCTGCCCCGACCCGCTCTGCTGCCGCGGCGCCGCGCGCCCCGGTCCCGGCGGCGCTGGCTTCTGGGGCGAGTACGGCAAGTGCGACCTGCCGCTGCACACCATCGAGGGGCTGCTGGCCCAGCTCCCCGGCGCGGGCGCCTTCGCCGCCGCGTACTGGACGGGCGACATCCCGGCGCACGACGTCTGGCAGCAGAGCCGGCAGGACCAGCTGCTGGCCCTGCGCACGGTCACCGCGCTGCTGCGCCGGCACCTGGGCGCCCTGCCCGTCTTCCCGGCCGTGGGCAACCACGAGGCCACCCCGGTCAACGCCTTCCCCCCGCCATACGTGCGGGGCAACCAGTCCTCGGCCTGGCTCTACGACGCCATGGCCCAGGCCTGGCAGGACTGGCTGCCCCCCGAGGCGCTGCAGACCCTCCGGTGGGGCCGGGCGGGGAGCTGCGGGCACGGGGGGGCTCGGGGCTGGGGGGCTCTGGGCCGGGGGCTCTGGGCTAGTGGGGACTCAGGGCTGGGGGGCTCCATACTGGGAGGTGTGGGGTGCAGGGGGCTCAGGGCTGGTAGGGGTGCAAGGCGTTGGGGCAGGCAGGGATGGAGGGGGGTTGGGGGGTCCTGGGGGTCGGGGGATGCAGAGAAGAGCAGGGTGCTGGGGGGCAGGGCTAGGGGGTTCAGGGGGTGCTGGAGGGGGGCAGGCAGTGCTCACCCCCACCCCGTCCCCACAGGGTGGCCAGTTTCTACACGGCGAGGGTCTGGCTGGGGGGTGCAGAGGGGAGTGCGGTGCTGTGGGGCAGGGATGGGGGGTGCTGGGGGGGGGGGGGTCAGGCAGCACTCACCCCGTCCCCCCCCCCGCAGGACGGCCGGTTTCTACATGGTGCGGGTCTGGCTGGGGGGTGCAGAGGGGAGTGCGGTGCTGTGGGGCAGGGATGGGGGGTGCTGGGGGGGGGGGGTCAGGCAGCACTCACCCCGTCCCCCCCCCCGCAGGACGGCCGGTTTCTACACGGCGCGGGTCTGGCTGGGAGGTGCTGGGGGTTGGGGGGGGTGCAGAGGGGAGTGGGGTGCTGTGGGGCAGGGATGGGGGGTGAGAGGGTCCTGGGGGGGGGGTCAGGCAGCACTCACCCCGTCCCCCCCCCGCAGGACGGCCGGTTTCTACACGGCGCGGGTCTGGCCCGGGCTGCGCCTCGTCTCCCTCAACATGAACTTCTGCTCGCAGGCCAACTTCTGGCTGCTCATCAACGCCACCGACCCCGCGGGGCAGCTGCAGTGGCTGCTGGGGGTCCTGGCGGCCGCCGAGCGCGCGGGAGAGAAGGTGAGGGGCGCGCCGGGGGCGCGGGGCCGCGCCGGGGGTCCCGGGCAGCCCCCAGCGCCCTGCCGTGCCCCCAGGTGCACATCATCGGGCACATCCCCCCTGCGCACTGCCTGCGCAGCTGGAGCTGGAACTACTACCGCATCGTCAGCAGGTGGGCCCGCGCCGCCGCGGCGGGGGGACGGGGACGGGGCTGGGGCGACGGCCAGCGCCCACGGGCTCGGCGCGGGCGCGCGGCGTCAGCTGAGCCTGGCGTGACGGGGCGGCCGCGGGTCACGGGACCGGCTGCGCCGCGGGGACGGGAAGGGCTGCATCGCGCAGGCTGCCGGGCCGCGTGGCGGGGCCGGAGCAGAGGCGCGGGCGCCAGCCGCCATCACGCCCACGTCCCGCGCAGGTTTGAGGGCACCATCGCGGCGCAGTTCTTCGGGCACACGCACGTGGACGAGTTCGAGATGTTCTATGACGAGGAGACGCTGACGCGCCCCGTCTCCGTCGCCTTCGTGGCGCCCAGCGTCACCACCTACATCAACCTCAACCCCGGTGCGCCCCGACCCCCGCCCCGGCGCAACCCGCCCCACCGGCCGCGCCGCCGCCGCCCCCTCACCCCTGCCCTGCCCGCAGGCTACCGCGTCTACGAGGTGGACGGCGCCTACCCTGGCAGCTCCCACGCCGTGCTGGACCACGAGACTTTCATTCTCAACCTCACCGAGGCCAACGCGCCGGCGGCCACGCCGCACTGGCAGCGCCTCTACCGCGCCCGCGAGGCCTACGGGCTGCCCAGCGCCTTCCCCGCCGACTGGGACCGGCTCATCCGCCGCTTCCAGGACGACGAGCGCCTCTTCCAGCGCTTCTGGTTCCACTTCCACAAGGGCCACCCGCCCCGCCAGCCCTGCCGGGACGCCTGCAAGGCCGCGCTGCTCTGCGCCCTGCGCACCGGCCGCTCCGCCGACCCCGGCCTCTGCCGGCCCCTGCGCCCCGCGCTGCCCTTCCCGCGCGTGCAGGAGCTCTGGCGGCAGCGGCAGCTCTGCTGAGGGCGGCGGGACGGGGCGGGCGGCGCGGGGGTCGGCGGGGTCCCGGCGCAATAAAGGTGTGACGGACCGCGCGGCGTCTGCCCAGGCCCCGCGGGCTGCGCCAGGAGGGCACGTGGCCACGCTCCTCGCCCTCCCCCTGCGGCGGGAGCCAGGCGGGGCCGGCAGAAGGGGTTTATTAATGATTTAGTACGACACAGAGCATCGTTACAGCGGGGGTGCACGGCCCCGGGGAGCCCCCCGCCGCAGGTTAGACCGCATGCATCGGGGCAGGGCGGGCCCCGCGCCCACACCATCGTCCCGGTGGGGCGGCGGGGGGCGGGACCCCCGACCTGTCGCCCAGCGGGGGCAGAGCCGTGGCGGGGCACCGCGCTGGAAGCGTGGCCGCCTGTCCCACGGCCCCTTGCGTGCACACACAGGTGGCTCCGCGCACAGGGACGCTCCCGCGCGCCAAAGCCCCCCGGCGCGTCCCTGGCACCGCCATCCCCTCCGTCTCCGGGCGCGGCGGGTGGGGAAGAGTCTGGGCGGCCGCCCCCGGCCCGGCTCACGGCGTCTGGGCCCCGAGGCGCCGGGGCTTCAGGCTGCCCAGGAGGCTCTGCACGCCCCGGCGCACCGAGGAGCCCACGCGGCGCGCCACCGAGTCGGCGGGCGGCGCGGGCAGGCAGGAGCTGGAGGCCTGGGGCCGGGCGTCCAGGCACTTCTGGTAGCGCAGCTGCGGAGAGCGGGGTCAGCGGTGGGGAGGGGGCGCGGGGCGTGGTGCGGGCAGGGGGACACTCACCACGCAGGCGGCCTGCAGCGCCTCGCTCAGCCCCGCGGCGTTGGGCTCGCACCAGACCATGTGGCAGCGGAAGGCGCCGGGGGCGCTGGCCATGATGAAGGCGAAGGAGCGCACGTCGCGGCCCACGCCCATGAAGGAGAGGAACCGCACGCGGCACTCGCACAGCACCGCCTCCGTCTGCGGGCACGCAGCCGGGGGTCAGCGCGGGGCGGCGGGACGCGGCGGGGCGGTGCGGGCGGGGCCGGACCCACCTGCTCGTGCGTGATGGTGAGCGTGGCGGGCGCCACGTTGACCACGATGGGCGTCCAGTGCTCCCGGCTGCCGCCGGCCAGCGCCGCCTCCAGCGCCGCGTTGATGACGTCCATGCCTGCGGACGGGCGGGGGGCTCAGCGGTGGGCAGGAGGAGGGCCGGGGCGCCCGCCCCGCGGCAGCCCCGCGGCCCAGGAGTGCCCCTCGCGCCACCCGCGCCCCACGCTCACCCACGGGCTTGGCGACCGGCACGCAGCCCAGGTAGCACACCGGGAACTTCTGCACCGCCTCGCTCTTGGGCGCCGGGAACTCCACTGCCGCGCAGCGCGGCGTCGGCCCCACCACAATGCCAGGGCACCGGCACCCGGCCCCGCACCGCACCGGCACCCAGCCAGCGCCCTGCACCGCCCCGGCACCCAGCCAGCGCCCAGCCCCACACCGCCCCAGCACCCAGCCAGCGCCCCGCACCGCCACAGCACCCAGCCAGCACCCGGCCCCGCACCGCCCCAGCACCCAGCCAGCGCCCCGCACCGCCACAGCACCCAGCCAGCACCCGGCCCCGCACCGCCCCGGCACCCAGCCAGCGCCCGGCCCCGCACCACCCCGGCACCCAGCCAGCACCCGGCCCCGCACCGCCCCGGCACCCAGCCAGCGCCCCGCACCGCCACAGCACCCGGCACCCAGCCAGCGCCCGGCCCCGCACCGCACCGGCACCCAGCCAGCGCCCCGCACAGCCCCGGCACCCAGCCAGCACCCGGCCCCGCACCGCCCCGGCACCCAGCCAGCGCCCGGCCCCGCACCACCCCGGCACCCAGCCAGCACCCGGCCCCGCACCACCCCGGCACCCAGCCAGCACCCGGCCCCGCACCGCCCCGGCACCCAGCCAGTGCCCCGCACCGCCCCGGCACCCAGCCAGCGCCCGGCCCCGCACCGCCCCGGCACCCAGCCAGCGCCCCGCACCGCCCCAGCACCCAGCCAGCACCCGGCCCCGCACCGCCCCAGCACCCAGCCAGCGCCCCGCACCGCCACAGCACCCGGCACCCAGCCAGCGCCCCGCACCGCCCCAGCACCCAGCCAGCGCCCCGCACCGCCACAGCACCCGGCACCCAGCCAGCGCCCGGCCCCGCACCGCCCCGGCACCCAGCCAGCGCCCCGCACCGCCCCGGCACCCAGCCAGCACCCGGCCCCGCACCGCCCCGGCACCCAGCCAGCGCCCGGCCCCGCACCACCCCGGCACCCAGCCAGCGCCCCGCACCGCCACAGCACCCAGCCAGCACCCGGCCCCGCACCGCCCCGGCACCCAACCACCGCCCCATGCAGCTGCAGCCCCCCAACCACCACCCCACACTGCCACGGCACCCGCCCATCGCCCCATGCAGCTGCAGCCCCCCAACCACCGCCCTGCACCCCCGCAGCCCCCCCCATCACCCCGCACCCAGCCCCACACCACTGCAGCCCCCCTCCACTGCCCAGCACCCAGCTCAGCACCGCTGCAGCACACAACCATCGCCCCACACCGCTGCAGCCCCCCACCCGTCACCCTGCATCGCTGCAGCCGCCAACCATCCCCCAAGAGCCGCCCCTGCCCCCCACCACCCCCCGCCCACCCCCGTACCCTGGAAGGGGATCTCCACCAGCCTGGCCGGGTCCACCGAGAGGCCGTTAGCCAGCGCCCGGGCGCTTCGCCGCTCCGCCATGAGCTGCGGAGAGCGGGGGTCACCAGCCCCCCCAGCTGTCACCAGCGGCCCCCAGCCCCTGCTCCCCACACGGCACCGGGGGATGGGGCTACGGAGAGCAGGACAGGGAGGGTCCCGCCTGGGAACAGCCCTCAGAGCTGGCTGGGGGCTTGGGGGGCCCACCTGGGGCTGGAGGAGTCACCTGGGCGTTGGGGGTCTCCCTTGGGGTGGGAGTCTGGGGGACCTTGCCTGGGGCAGCGGTTTGGGGGTCCCCCCTGGGCCAGGGGGCCAGAGTCTCACCTGGGGCTGGGGGTCCAAGGTCTCCCCTGGGCCAGAGTCAGGGGTCTCCCCTGAGATGGGGGAGTCAAGGGGGGTCACCTGCAGCTGAGGGTCTGGGGGGCTCAGCTGGGGGTCAGGGGTCTCCCCTGGGGGTCAGGGGTCTCCCCCAGGGCAGGGTCAAGGTCTCCCCTGGGCAAGATCAGGGTCTCCCCTGGGTTGAGGTCGGGGGTCTCACCTGGGAGCAGACCTCGTGCAGGCTGGTGGCGACGCTGGAGGCGGGGGTCTCGCAGCGGAAGACATGGCACTTCAGCACCTGCGTCAGGGGGTCGCGGGCCACGAAGGCGAAGTCCCTGCGGGGAGGGGGCGGCGCTCAGGACCCCCGGCCCCCCCAGCGCCCCCAGCCCCCCCGGCCCCCGAGCCCCCGGTGCAGGTGGGCGCTGGGTGCGCTGGCGGGGGCCGCGCTGCCGTACCTCTCCCTGCGTCCCCGGCAGCGCGGCGGGAGAGAGCCAGAGAGCGCGTCAGCGGGGCCGCAGCCCCGTGCGCGTCCCCCCACCCCCACGCCACGGGGGGCTCACCCTCAGGATCCCCCGGCCCCGACCGTCCCCGCAAACACCGGACCCCCACAGCCCCACGTGCAGCCGGATCGCGCGGGACCCCCCGCGTCCCCACCCCCACACGCAGCCAGATCCCCTGCACCCCACCGACACGGGACCCCCACAGCCCCACGTGCCACGCGCCCCTCGCCCCGTCCCCAGGACAGGACCCACCCCACGCCCACCCCCTGCGTGCACAGACCCCACGCACACCGGGCTCCCTGCGTGGGCGCAGCCCCCGTGGGGTCCCACACAGCCCCCCCCGCGTGGGTCTCCCCTCAACTCCAACGCCCAAGCGTGGGTCTCCTCATGCCCCTGGCCCCAGTGCGCGGGTCTCCCCCACCCCCACGCAGCCTCCTCCACCCCCCCCGGCAGGGGTCTCCCCGCACCCCCCACGCGTGGGTCTCCTTCCACCCCCGCCCCCCACGCGCGGGTGTCCCCGCGCCGCCCACCTGCCGCTGTCGCGCCCCACGCCCCACACGCGGATGGAGCCCACGGGCTGCGCGTGGAGCAGGGCCCGGTCGCGCGGGTCCAGCAGCTTCAGCGCGCGGCTCTCCAGCAGCAGCAGCATGGCCCGGCCCTGCGGGACCGCGGTCAGGCGTGGGGCGGGGGGGGGGGTCACGCGTGGGGGGGCGGAGCCTCACCTCCGCGCGGGGGCCGCGCGCGCGGCGGCAGAGCTGCCGGATGCAGGCGTTGACGGCGGCGCTGCTGCGGCCGGGCGCCAGCTGCTCCTCCCGCAGCTCCACGCAGCCCAGCGACCGCACGGCGAAGCGCTGCGGGGCCGGGGGGCGGCGTGGGGCGGGGGCGGCCCCGCCTGGCCCCAGCCCCGGGGGGCAGGGGGTCCCAGCCGCCCCACGGCCCCCCGCCCCACGCTCCCCCCCCCCCTACCTTGGCGCCGGGCTCCTCCTCGGCCGGGGCCGCGCTGCGGGGAACGGCGCCGTCACCGGATGGGGGACCCGGCCCACGCCCCCCGCCCCCAGACCCCCATCCACCCGGCCCGTGCCCACCTACCCGGACCCCCAGACCCCCTCCCACCCACACCCTCATCCACCTGCACCTCCGCCCCAGTCCCGGCCCCACAGCCAGCCCGCACCCCCGCCACCGCCCAGCCCACGGGGCCCCACGCGCCCCGCATCTGGCAAGGCCCCCACACGCCACACTCTCACACCCCCCATGCACCCCACACCCACCGAGACCCCCACGCACCTGACGGCTGGTGAGGCCTCCACGTCTTCCATGACCCCGCACCCCCCAAGCACCCGACGCCCAGCGAGGCCCCCATGCCCCTAGACCCCCCGAGACTCTTGTTTCACCCCACGCACCCCCCATCGGGCGAGGCCGGGCCCGGTGACAGCGGCTCCTCGTCCTGCACTCCAGGCTCCTCATCTTCATCTTCCTCCTCCTCATCATCCTCCTCCACACCCTCGGCAGGGTCCTGCGCAGGGACACGGGGGGCTGGCAGGGGCCGCACGCTGTGGGGTGCTGCCCCCCGCCGCCCTCCGCGCCCCTCACCTTCCAGAAATCGCCCTCGGAGCAGCGCTCAGCCGGGGCGAAGCCGGGCCAGGAGAGCTGCGGGGGCAGCGGGGCCGGCTCAGGGCGCGCTGTGGGGCAGCCCCACGGGTCCCCACCCCCCAGGCCCCACACCCTGGGGGCCCCCACCGCCCTGTGCCCCATGGGGCAGCCCCACACTCCGAGGGTCCCCACGGCTTTGTGCGCCCCAGCCAGCCCCACACCCTGGGGTCTCCCTGCCCCGTGTCCCACGGCCAGCCCCCCAGCCCCACACCCTGGGGTCTCCCTGCCCCGTGTCCCACGGCCAGCCCCCCAGCCCCACACCCCGGGGTCTCCCTGCCCCGTGTCCCACGGCCAGCCCCCCAGCCCCACACCCCGGGGTCTCCCTGCCCCGTGTCCCACGGCCAGCCCCCCAGCCCCACACCCCGGGGTCTCCCTGCCCCGTGTCCCACGGCCAGCCCCCCAGCCCCACACCCCGGGATCTCCCTGCCCCGTGTCCCACGGCCAGCCCCCCAGCCCCACACCCCGGGGTCTCCCTGCCCCGTGTCCCACGGCCAGCCCCCCAGCCCCACACCCCGGGGTTTCCCTGCCCCGTGTCCCACGGCCAGCCCCCCAGCCCCACACCCCGGGGTCTCCCTGCCCCGTGTCCCACGGCCAGCCCCCCAGCCCCACACCCCGGGGTCTCCCTGCCCCGTGTCCCACGGCCAGCCCCCCAGCCCCACACCCCGGGGTCTCCCTGCCCCGTGTCCCACGGCCAGCCCCCCAGCCCCACACCCCGGGGTCTCCCTGCCCCGTGTCCCACGGCCAGCCCCACAGCACCCCGGCCAGCCCCCCAGCCCCACACCCCGGGGTTTCCCTGCCCCCTGTCCCACGGCCAGCCCCCCAGCCCCGGGGTCTCCCTGCCCCGTGTCCCACGGCCAGCCCCCCAGCACCCTGGCCAGCCCCACACCCCGGGATCTACCCGCCCCGTGCCCCACAGCCAGCCCCACAGCCCGGGGTTCCCCTGCCCCCCGGCCAGCCCCCCACTCACCGGCGGCCCCTCGACGGGGCTGCTGCCCGGGGAGGCGGGGGCCGGGGGTGCCCACTGGGTGGTCCCGGTGGGCACGTGCCAGTAGTAGGTGCGCGAGGGGTCCTGCACCCGCACCCATCCCGCGGGCAGGTCCGCGTCCGTCTCGGAGGCGCTCCGGGGCCAGAAGGGATCTGGGGGGCGCGGGGCCGGTCAGACGGGGCGCCGGGCTCCACACCCCCAGCCCCGCCACCCGCCGTGGGGCACGGACCCCCCCGACCTGTCCCGGTACCGCCCCGCCTGCAGCCTCAGCCCCACGGCGGGCCCCACGCCGAACCCCGGACCCCCGGCAGCCCCGGCCCCGCACCGGATCCCAGCCCCATGGCAGCCCCCGCCCCACGGCACCCCCAGCCCCACATCGGAACCCGGCCCCGCACCGGACCCCGGCCCCACGGCACCCCCGGCCCCGCACCGGACCCCGACCCCACCTGCGTTTCCCCGGCAACCGCTGACGGCAGCACCGGGATGCGCGGTGGGCGGAGCCAGGGATGGAGGGGGGGGCACACGAGGATGGGGGGCAAGGACGGGAGGGGGGACACGAAGCAGAGCTCTGGCCGGGATGCCATGGGGCGCTGTGGGGCAGGGGGGCACACGGGACAGGAGGTGACACGGCCAGGAGTGGGGGTGGAGAGGTGGGGACACAGGGGGACCCACGGGTGTGGAGGGAACGGGGGGCACGGGGAGGATGTGGGGTGATGGGGGGCAGCAGTGGGCACACAGCTGGGGGCGGGGGGGGGGAGATGTGGGGTTGACAGGACTGGGCATGGCAGGATGGGGGCGGGGGGGAGGCCTGGACAGCCGTGGGGCAGGCACAGCCGCCCTGGGGCAGGCACAGCCGCCGTGGGGCAGGCACAGCCGCCGTGGGGCAGGCGCCCACCTGTGTCGTCGGGGGAGCTGCCGGTGGGGCTGAGCGTGGCCCAGCTCGAGTCCTCGGCGCTGGGGGGGCGGCTGCGCCTCCCGCTCTGCCCCCCACTCTGCGCCCGCTCCCCGCGCCCCAGGCCTCTCTGCTCTTCCTCCTCCTCCTCCTCCTCCTCCTCCTCCTCTTCCTCCTCCTCCTCGCTCCGGCCGCCCAGCTCGATCAGCAGCGGCGGGGCCCCCCCTCCGGCGTTGCGGGCGTTGCGGGCATTGCGGACCGCGACCCCCAGCTCCTCCAGGGGCGACCCCAGCTCGTTGCGGTTCTGGTCGCGCCGGTCCCTCGGCTCCTCGGGGGGGGGCGCAGTGCCGCCGTCGCGGGGGGCGCTCGGGGGGGACGCGGGCGCGGGGGGGGCCCGCAGCCGCAGGCTGAGCCCCGCGCGGCCGTTGTCGTTGGCCAGGTCGCCGCGCTCGCTCGGGGACGCCGACATGGCGGGGCCGGGGGCCGGCACCGCCCCCCCGCTGCCCCCCGCCCGACGGGGCCTCCTACAGCCGGGCCGCCGGGGGCTGCGCGTCCATGGGGCCTGCGGGGCGGCGGGGGGGCAGCCGCGGCCGGGACCCACGGCCCCACAGACCCCACTGCCCCAGGGACACCACGGCCAGGACCCCCCCACGGCCTCAGGGACCCCTCCCACGGCCGGGACCCCACGGTCCCAGAACCCCCCCATGACCGGGACCCCACGGCCCGAGACCCCCCCCACGGCCGGAACACCACGGTCCCAGAACCCCTCCCATCGCTTCAGAGACCCCACGGTTCGAACTCCCCGCGCCCCCCAAGGCCCAGACCCCCCCCCCCACGGGCTGAGACCCCCCTACAGCTCGGGACCTCCACAGCCCCAGGACTCCCCCCACAGCTGGAACCCCCCCGGCCCAGCCACCCACCCCCCCACGGGCCCTGTCACAACCCCCGCCCCCCTTCAAGAGACCCCACGGGGACCTGCACCCCCCTCCCCCCCCGCCCCGGGGCCCCTCTCTGTGCCCCTCCCCCCCGGCCCGGCCGGTACCTGCGGCGGCTCCGCTGGCGGGGGGGGGCGCGGGGGGCGGGGGCTGCGCTTCCGCTTCCGAGGGCGGGGACAGCGCCCCGCCCCCACCCCGCCCCCCGCCGGTCCTGGCACCGTTAACGGTGCCGGCAGTGATCGGCCCGCGCGGGATGCGAGGGGAGGGGCGCACGGTGTCGGTACCGGTCTGGCGCGGTGCGGTGTGGTAACGGTACCGGTACCGGCACGGCACGGCACGATACGGCACGGGCTGGTACCGGTACCGGTATGGTGTGGTACAGTGCGGTGTGGTATGGCACGGTACTGGCACGGTACGGCATGGAGCGGTGCGGTACCAGTAGTGGTACCGGTACGGTGTGGTGCAGTACAGCACGGCACGGTACCGGCACGGCACGGTGTGGTGCACTACAGTGTGGTGTGGTACCGGTACGGCACGGTGTGGTACGGCACAGTACCGGTACAGTACAGTGTGGCACAGTGCGGTGCAGCACAGCACGGCACGGGACAGCAGGATCTGGTACGTAACAGCACGGCATGGCACGACACAGTGTGGTACCGCACGGTACGGCAGGGTACGGTGTGGCACGGCACGGCACGGACAGCGAGGAGCAGCCCAGGGCAGCGCCGAGTGGTGTGGAGCAGCCTGGCACAGCCCTGCACGGCACCATCTGGCCTGGGACAGCACGGCACGGCACAGCCCTGCACGGCACCCTCTGGCCTGGGACAGCACGGCACGGCACAGCCCTGCACGGCACCATCTGGCCTGGGACAGCACGGCACGGCACAGCACAGCACAGCATGGCACGGCACCGAGGGGTGCAGCCCAGAAGTGTGCGGCTCGGCTCAGCTCAGCACGCGGGGAGCAGGACGGTGTGGGGCACGGTGCGGCGCAGGCACCCACACTCCGTCGTGGCACAGTAACGTGGCGCGGCGCGGTGACGTGAGGCACTTCAGCCCCCAGTGTACGGTACGGGGACGCGTGGTGCAGATCGGCACGGACCAGCACGGACCAGCATGGACCGGCACGGACCAGCGTGGCACTGGATGGGACACGAGTGCGCAGCACGGCCTCAAATGGCACCGGCAGTGGAGCAGAGCACGGGGCAGCGGGGGGCACAGCAGGGATGGGATGGGATGGGATGGGACAGCACGGCACGGGACAGGACGGGGTGGGATGGGATGGGATGGCACAGGAGAGCGCACACGGCACTGGCACGGCACGGCACGGGGCTGTGGTGCAGCACCGCACGGCTCAGCCCGTCACAGCGGCACGGCTTGGCACAGCACGGCTCCGGGCAGGACAGGACGGCACCGAGCGGCGCAGCGCGGCGCAGCACAGGCGCCGTGGGTTGCTGCGGTGCGGTGCGATGCGGCACAGTGCAGTGGGGCAAAACACAGCCTGGCGCGGTGTGGCTCGGCGCAGCAGGACAGGGTGGCACGTGGGACAGCGTGGCATGGCGTGGGACAGCGTGGCATGGCGTGGCACGGCGTGGCACGGCACAGCATGACACGCTGCGGCACCGTGCAGGATGGCAGGTTTCCGTTGGCGCGGTACGGTGTGGCTCAGCACTGCATGGCACAGCCCAGTTCGGCCCGGCACGGCCCGGCACAGCCATGGACGCCCCCTCACCCGTGCCGCGTCCCCAGGGACTCACCTCCCAGGCCGCCCCTCCCCAGCCCCCCCAGACAGCGCGGGGCGATGGCGGGTTCTCCCGGATTTTATTGTCCCGGGGCTGCGGCGGCACCGTCCCGGTGCTGCGGGCACTGGAAGAAGTGGGCGGCGATGCTCTGGGGGGGCGCGGGCTGCCGGGCCGCCAGCAGCCGGGCCACGCTGGGGTACTGGTGGAAGCTGGGGCCGTGGAACAGGAAGACGCCGTCGCGGGTGCACATGGCGCCGTCCACGCGGTCGTGCGGCAGCGGCAGCGGCTCGCCCGCGCGCCGCGGCGTCTGCGTCAGGTCCACCTGGCGAAGGCGGTCGCCTGCGGGCACGGCACCCCTCAGCCCCGCGCCCCGGCGCGACCCCGGACCCCAGGGCTGACCCCGGCGTGACCCCGGCGCGAGGCCGGCACGCGGCCCCGCCCGGCCGCCCACCTGAGATGAGGTAGAGCTGCGGCGAGCCCGGGCAGGTGAAGGCGGCGTCGGCGCTGGGGACCCCCAGCTCCTCCTGCAGCGCCCGCGGGTACCCCAGCACGCGGCGGTGCCCCCGCTCCAAGAGGAAGACGGAGACCTGGGAGCCCTGGGGAGAGCGGGCGCGGTGGGCACGGGAGGGGCGAGGGGGGCACGGGGGGTGGGGGGCGGGCATGGGGGGAGCAGGAGTGGGCACGAGACGGGCGTGGAATGGGCGTGGGGGGGCATGAGGTGGGCATGGGGGGCACAAGTGGGTGTGGGTGTGCAGGGATGGGCACGAGGTGGGCACAGGGTGCGCGTGGAGGGGGCATGAGGGGCACGGGTGGGCGTGGTTCGGGCCTGGGAGGGGCGCACGAGTGGGCATGGGGCAGTGCTGAGGGCGGGGCAGGCACGAGTGGGTCTGGGTGGGCGTGGAGGGAGCGCGGGTGGGCAGGGACGGGCACGGGCGGGCATGGGGTAGCAGGGGACGGGCAGGGCCGCGGGGCAGGGCCGTGGGGCAGAGCCGTGGGGCAGGGCCGCGGGGCAGGGCCGCGGGGCAGGGCCGCGGGGCAGAGCCGTGGGGCAGAGCCGCACGGGGCTGTGCTGCCGCGTCCCCGAGGTGCCCCGGGGCGGGGGTGGCGTCCCCAGGGTGACCCCGTCCCACAGGGCGATGTCCCCAGGGTGCCCCGGGGGGGGGGCGATGTCCCGAGGTGCCCTGGTTTCGGGGGTAACGTCCCCGAGGTGCCCCCGTCCCAGAGGTGACGTCCCCGAGGTGGCCCGGGGCGGGGGGGCGATGTCCCCAAAGTGCCCCCGGTGCCAGGCACGCGGTGCCGGAGCTGCGCAGCCCCGGGGGCCGGGCGGGGGCCGGGGGGCGGGGCCTGTGCCGGGGGCGGGGCGGGGGCGGGGGGCGGGGCCGGACCTGCAGCAGGTAGGCGCGCCCGTCCCAGGCGAAGGCCGCGTCCACCTCCCCCTCCAGCCCCGGCCACGAGTGTCCCAGCGGCCACGCGTGGTGCCCGTCGCGCCACGAGTCCAGGCGGAAGGAGAGACCCCCTGCGGGCCGCGTCACGGGCCTGCCCCACGGACCCGCCCCGCGGCACGGCCCCACGGACCCGCCCCGCGGACCCGCCCCACGGACCCGCCCCGCGGCACGGCTCCCACCCACGCACCTGCCCCACACCACAGTGCCACAGGCCCCACCCCACAGACCTGCCCCACCACCCCACAGCCCAGCTACTACCACAGCCCCCACCCCACAGCCCCACGGCACCCACCCCACGGACCTGCCCCATGCCACGGTCCCAAGGCCCCCACCCCAGAGCCCCACAGCACAGCCCGCACCCCACAGACACCACTGCAGCCCCCACCCCACAGCACAGCCCCATGGCACAGCCCCCACCCCACAGCACAGCCCCACGGAGCAGCCACACGGTTCTGTGCCCCACGGCCCCCGCCCCACGGCCGCCCCTCACCGCGGAAGGCGTAGACGCGCCCGCTGTCGTCGGCCAGCGCGGCCTGGAAGGGCACCCCGCTGCAGGGCTCGCCCGCGTCCCCCCACGAGGCGTTCCCGTGGCCGTGCCCTGCGGGCGGCCGCAGCGCTGCCAGGGGGGCCGGGGGCTGCGGGCAGCGCCGGGCCCGGGCCGGGGCTGCGGGGGGACGCGCGCGGGGCAGGGACGGCGGGGCGCTCACCTCGGGCCGGGCAGGGTACGAAGTAGTCGCGGAGGTCGCGGGGGTAGGCGGGGGGCACCTCGCCGGTGCGGGGGTCGAAGCGCAGGAAGCGCGTGCCGCGCACGCAGTAGTAGCGCTCCAGCCAGCGCAGGGCGGCGTCGCACGGGCCCAGCTGCGGCCACGCGCGCGGCTTCGTCACCTGCAGCGCCAGGTCGAAGGCGTACGCCGTGTCCCCTGCGCGGCGACGGTGGCAACCGTGGTGGCCGCGGCCAGGGCTCCCTGCCCCTCTGCGCCCCACAGCAGCCCCCCTGTGCCCCACAGCAGCCCCCTGCCCACCCACCGCTGCCGCCCCACGGCACCCACCACTGCCACCCCATGGCAGCCCCTCTGCACCCCACGGTAGCCCCCTGTACGCCACGGCAGCCCCCCGCCCACCCACCATGGCCGCCCCACAGCAGCCGCCCTGTGTCCCACGGCAGCCCCCTGCCCACCCACCGCTGCCGCCCCACGGCACCCACCACTGCCACCCCATGGCAGCCCCCTGTGCCCCGCAGCCAGCACCCTTGTGCCCCATGGCCGCCCCCCACCCACCCACCATGGCCGCCCCACAGCAGCCCCCTGCCCACCCACCACTGCCGCCCCACGGCAGCCCCCCTGCGCCCCACGGCCCCCACTCACCCTTGAAGAAGAGGACGGTCTCGCCCCCACACTCCTCAGGGTGGCACTCGACGGCAGCATCCACCCCCCCAGGGACCCCCGGGAACTCGTCCCCCACGCGCCGGGGGAAGCCGGGCCGCAGCTGCCCCCCGGCGTAGGCCCAGACCTGCTCGCCCTGCAGGTACCCCACACTCTGAGACCCACGGGCACCCGGGGAGCCAGACCCCGTGGGAGACCCCCAGGACACGACCCCCCCCATCCCACCCCAGGATAAGAACCCCCCGACCTGACCCATGGGCCAAGACCCCCGGGCCCGTCCCTCCCAGCAGGCCCACGGGCCCGCTCAGGGGTCCGGGCAGGGGGGCAGACCCCCCCCAGCAGCCCCCCGCCCCCCGCCCCGGCCGTGCCTGGAAGAGGTAGAGGCTGTGGTGGTCCTGGGGGTGCTGCCGGCGGTGCAGGCGCAGGGCGGCCTGGACGGGACCCCCCAGCTCGGGCCAGGAGGCGGCTATGGGGCGGGCGTGGGGCCGGCCCCCCCGCGGGAAGATCTCCCACACCTCCTCGCCTGCGCAGGGACAGCCGCTGGCCCCATGGCAGGTGGGGGGGGCGCTGCCCCACACCCTGCTCCCGCCGCCCCCTGGCCCGGAGCGCCCCATCGCCCCCATCCGCCCCCAGCCCCCCCTTGTCCCCCAGGGCCCCACCTCTGCCCTGCTCCTTGTTCATCCACAGCCCCCTCCCCGCTCCCCCACCGCAGTGTGGGCCCCATTGCCCTCCATCACCCCCCCCGACCCCCCAGTCACCCATGTCCCCCCCCAGTGCCCCCAGCCCCACAGACTCCATTCTCCTGCTCCCCAAATCCTGTTCCCCCCACCTGTGTCCGGATCTCATCTCTCACCTTCTCCCCCAGCCCCCATTTCCCTGCAGTGCACCCTCCAGCCTCATGCCCCCCCAGCCCCATTTTTCTCCAGCTCCGTGCCCCCCAGCCCCGTGCCCCCCGTGCTGCCCAGCCCCGTGTCCCCAGCCCCATATCTGCCCAGCCCCGTGCCCCCAGCCCCCAGCCCCACCTTTGAAGAAGAGCATGGTGCCGTTCTCGCTGAGCGTGGCGGCATCGAAGCCCCCCTCGTCCGCGCAGAGCTCGGCCAGGTCTGGGGGGGTCGGGGGGGCACAGACCCCCAAGTCAGCCCCCCCGCGTCCCACCCGCGACAGACCTGCTGTGCCCCACACCCCCTGTGCCCCACGCGCGGCTCTGGCCTCCCCCCCATCCCAGGGGCTCTCACCAGTGTCGTTGCCGAGGGGCTCAGCCCCATGGGGGTGCCCAGCCCCATGGGGGTGCCCAGCCCCACGGGGGTCCCCTCCTCCAGCTGCCTCCGGTTTGCTGTGGGTCCTGGGGACAGGCGGCACCGTGGGCTTGGGGCGCAGCCCCCCAAACATCGGCAAGCAGCCCCCTGCCCCACATATCCCCCCCGCGCCATCCAGCCCTCAGCAGCCCCCCGCCCCGCACGCCCCCGCAGCCCCACGCACAGCGGGTGGGCGCAGGCCAGCGCCAGCGCCGCGGCCAGGCAGAGCGCGGCGGTGAGGACCCCCATGGTGCGGCTGCGGCTCCCGGCGCCCCCGGCCCCTTTATGGGGCAGAGGGGCGGTTGCACAACGGCCCTGCCCCATTGCTCAACCCGGCCCGGCCCACGCAACCTTCGTCCGTGCGGGGCGGGGGGGGGGCACGGGACGGGGCAGAGCGGGGGGGCAGGGTCCCCCCAATCATCGCCCCCCAACCCGGCGGGGGCAGCGCCGGGAGCCAGAGCCGGGGGTCGAGGGGGGACGGCAGCGCCTCGCCCCCGTTTGGGGCTGGGGAGGGGGCGGGGGTCCGGCGGGACAGGAACAGGGGCGGGGGTCCAACGGCAGCGGGACCCAGCCCCTCCTGGGGGCCACACCCCAACGCAGCGGGGCTGGGGAGGGGGCTCAGACCCCGATGGGGCAGGGACGAGGGTGAGGGTCCGACACCAGCAGCGCCCAGCCCCCGACACGGGGGTCCAGCCCCCGATGGGGCAGGGGCGGGGGCGAGGGTCTCACTCCAACGGGGCTGCAGGTGGGGTCCAGCCCCCGATGGGGCAGGGACGGGGGTCTCACTCCAACGGGGCCCAGCCCCTCCTGGGGCTGCAGGTGGGGGTCAGACCCCGATGGGGCAGGGACGGCGGTGGGGGTCCGACACCAGGGGGGTCCACGCCCCGCCATGGGGGTCAGACCCCGTGGGCTCGGCCCCTCACGGAGCGGGGCTGGGGAGGGGGCTCAGCCCCCGGCGGGGGGGCGGGGGGTGCCGCGGGGGGGGGCTGGCGCCGTCCCAGCCCGTTCCCAGCACCGATCCGCGCCCCGCTGCTGGGAAGGGGCCCGGCCCCCCCGCCCCTGTTTGCTCTGGCCCCCGGCCCTGCCTGGCTGCCAGCCCGGGAGCGGGGGGGGGCAGCGCCCTGCCCTGCCCCACACATGGGGGGCGCCGCCCGGGGCAGGGGCCACAGCTCCTGCGGGGGGGGAACCTCCCGTGGGAACGGGGGGGGAGCCCCCGTGGGGTGCAGGTCTGGGGGTGCAGAGCCCCGCGGGGAGTGAGCACAAGCCCCGCTGCTCCCAGTAGGGACCAGCCTGACCCCGTCCCTGCTCCCAGTACGGACCAGCCTGACCCCGTCCCCGCTCCCAGTACGGACCGGTCCCACCGCGTCCCTGCGCCACGGGTCAGCGGCGGCGGGCGCTGCCCGCGGGCACCCAGCGGTGCTGCGGGGCTCGGGGGGCTGCACCCACCCCGCTCTGCTCCCGTCTGCTGCGGCCCGCGGGTCCCGGCCCGGCCTCGGGGGTCCTGCGGGGGCCGGGAGGTCCCACCGCAGCCTGGGGGTCCCTGGTGAAGGCGGGATGGTGGTCCATGGGGCGGGAGCGGCCCCAGCTCCCGCTGTCCCCCCCGCCGTGGGGCCGGCTGCGCCGTGGGGCAGGGTACTCCCAGAATACTTTATTTTGTACATACAGTTTGTCAGCGTGCGGCGGCCCCACGCAGCCCCGCCGTGGGGCAGGCAGGCACGCGCGGGCGCCCCGCAGCCGGGGCTCGAGGGGCAGCGGTGCCAGGGGCGTGGGGCCGGTGGGGGGCGGCCCGGTGGGGCACAGGGCTCGGGGCCCAGCCGCCCCACAGCCCCCAGCCCCGCCCGGCGGCTCCCCCCGCCCCACACGCCCCCCGGGACCCCCAGCAGCAGGGGCCGCGGCGCTGGGGGCCCCGCCGTGGGGCAGGAGCAGCGGCAGCCCCCAACCGAGCCGGGCCCGTCCTCGCCCCCGCCGCGGGCCCGGCCGCCCCCCGCGATAAAGTGCACGTGAAGGGCGGGGCGGCGCTGGCGGGGCGGTGGCGGCCGTGGGGCGGCGGGCGCTGCGGCGGGGGCTGCGGCGGGGGCTACTGCAGGTAGCGGTAGGCCTTGAAGCAGTGGTTGCCCGAGTCGGCCACCACCACGTGTCCGTCGGAGGTGAGGGCCAGCCCCTGCGGCCCGTACAGGGGGTCGGCCGCCGTGTTGATGTAGGAGAGGAAGGAGCCCGCGCTGTCGAACACCTGGGGGCACGGGGGAGAGGCGCTGCGCTCGGCGGCCCCGCAGCCCCCGCGGCCCCGGCCCCGCGCCGCCGGGCCCCCCGCCCGCCCGGTACCTGGATGCGGCTGTTGCCCCAGTCGGCGACGATGATGTTGCCGTTGGCGTCGACGGCCACGCCGGTGGGAGCGTTGAACTGCCCGTTGCCCTCGCCGTGGGAGCCGAACTTGAAGAGGAACTCGCCGTCCGCGCTGTACACCTGGGGAGGGGGCGTCACCGCGGGGGACGGGGGACACGCCCCGGGGAGCGGGGGACGCCGGCCGCACTCACCTTCACCGAGTGGTTGTGGAAGTCGGTCACCACAATCTCGTTCTTGTTGTTCACGGCCACGAAGTGGGGCCCTGGCGGGGAGGGGGTTCAGCCGCGGGACGGGGACGGGGGGCGCAGTGCCAGCGCCGCGGGGACGGGGGGACGCCCCTGCCCCCCGCCCCGGCGCCCGGTTAGTGCGGTTAGTGCGGCGCGAGCAGCCGGTGAGGCCAGCACGCGGGGGTTAGCACGGGCAGCGCCCGGCCCCGCAGCGGGACCCAGACCCCAGAGCCACGGGGACAGAGCCCCCCGCCAGAACCAGAACCACAGCCCAGGAGCCGAATCCAGAACCCAAACCTGAACCCAGAACCAGAGCCCCGAACCAGGCTCCCAGCCCAGAATGCAGATCTAGAACCCAAGCCTAGAACAAAACCCCAAGACCAGAACCAGGCTCCTCCCATCTGACCTAGAACACACATCTAGAACCCAAATAAACACACAGCCAAGTCCTGAGCCCAGAACCAGGGTCCCAGCCCAGACACCGATCTAGAACCCAAACACATAACCAAATCCTGAGCCCAGAACCAGAGCCCAGCCTAGAACGCAGATCTAGATCCCGAGCCCAGAACCAAATCCCAAATTCCAGAGCCCAGAAGCAGGCCCAGCGCCCAGCGCCAGGCGGCGCGGCACGGCGCGGTACTCACGGTGGCGGCCCGGCCCCGGCGCAGCGGGAAGCCCAAGGCATGCAGTACGGAAGAGGGCACTTGCCAGGGGTGTATTACCATCGAGGGTACCTGCAAACTGCCGCTCGGCCGTGCCGCGGCTCCCGAACTTGGTGACCAGCTTGCCGTTGGACTGGAAGATGAAGACGCAGCAGGCCTTGTTGTCCACCACGATGATGTGGCCGTTGCGGTCCACGGCCACGCCCTTGGGGCCCATCAGCCGCCCGGCCCCGATCTTGGTCTGCGGCGGGGAGGGGGCGTGAGGGCGGGCGCGGAGCCGCGGCCCCCCCCGCCCCGCCCCGCCCCGCCGGCCGCCGCCCCCTCACCTTGAACTTGCCCTCGGGGGAGAAGATGCTGACCCAGCGGTTGTCGTAGTCCGCGATGATGATGTCCCCGTTCATGTCCACGGTGACGCCGGTGGGGCGCTGCAGCTGGCCGGGGGAGCGGCCCCGCACCCCGAACCGCAGCCGGAACTGCCCCTCGTTGGAAAACACCTGGGGGGCAGCGAGGGGGGGTGGGGGTCGGGCGGGCGGGGGGCGCGAGGGCGCCGGGGGGCGCGGTCCTACCTGCACGCACTGGTTATTGCTGTCGGCCACCACGATGCGGCCGCTGCTGGAGGTGGAGATGCCCTGGAGGTTGGTGAACTCCCCCTTCTCCCGGCCGCGGCTTCCTGCGGCGCAGAGCGGGGGGTCAGGGGGCGCAGGGAGCCCCCCGCCGCCCTGCGACCCCTGGCGGCCCCCGCCGCTCACCCACGCGGAAGATGAGCTCGTCCTCGATGGGGTTCTCCTTCTTCTTGCCGCTGCTGTACATGCTGGAGGGGCGCCGGACGGCCTTCTGCCGGATGTGCCCGCTGCTGGGCGACTTGACGCGGCGCTTGACGTCGTCGGGAGAGGGGGGCACGTCGGAGGCCTTGACGGCGCGGACGCGGAAGGGGCTGCCGCGGATGGGCTGCCCGTAGAGCAGGATGGAGAGCAGGAAGTCGCCCTCGGCGCGGGGCGTGTAGAGCAGCTCGTAGGTGCCGTTTTTGTTGTCCTGCACCTCCGACTCGGCCGCGCCGCCGTCCGGCGCCGTCACCTGGAAGCGCAGGCTGGCGCTGCCGCTGCGCACCAGCTCGCCGTCCTTGTCCTTGGTGGTGACGCTGAGCGAGGAGGGCTGCCCCACCACGGCGTGCCGCAGCCCCTCGCCCGTGGCCACCGTCTTGTGGGCCGTGGCGCTGGTGGTGATCAGCACGCCCAGGTTGAGGATGGACTTGCGCACGCCCTCGGTCTCCACCACGTAGTCGAGCTGGGCGTTCTCGTGGGGGTGCTCGGGGAACTCGCGCCCCGCCAGCTCGCTCAGCCGCTCGCTCATCTGCTTCTTCACCAGCAGCACCTCGGTGGCGGTGCCGTGGTGCAGCGCCTGCTCGGTGAAGGCGCAGCTGCTGAGGATGCTCTCCTGGCCCTGGCGCAGCGCATCCAGCTGCGCCTGCAGCACCTGCCGGGACGGGGCGGGTCACCCTCACCGCCGCGCCAGGACCCCGCCACTGCACAGCCCCGGCCGGACCCCGCGAAGCCCGGCTGCCGCCATCGGCAGGGCCGGCGCCGCGTGGCCGGGGCACGTTCGCCCTTGCCGGACGTGGTGTCGCAGTGTCACGGTGGCGGCGCTACCTTCTGCTTGGCGCCGCAGGTGGCCTCCAGGTCCCGCACCAGCAGCCCCTTGCGCTGCCGCAGCGCCGTCTCCAGCTCCTCGAAGGTGCCGCCGATCTCCGACACCGCCTCGTTCTTGCGCTCGGCCAGCTGCTGGCTGATCTCCGACACCAGCGCGATGGCCGCCGCCAGCTGCGGGAGCCTGCCGAGCGCCGGGCGCTGGTGGGCGCGGCGGAGGGCCCCCCGCAGCGCCCCGAGCCCCGGCCCCCGCCCCTACCTGCTCCGGACGGCGTCCAGCTGCTGCTGCAGGGCCGCCTTGTGCTGCTCCACCACGTCGCGCAGCGGCACGGTGACGTGCTCGCGGTGCTCCCCCTCCGTGCACTCGCGGCACATGGCCGTCTCGCACGGCTCGCAGTAGAACTCCATCACCTGCGCGCGCACCGGGGCCGCGCTCAGGGCCCCCGGCCCCCGCAGCCCCCAGAGATCCCCCCCGCCACGGCATCCCTGAGCCCTGCAGCCCCCCTGGGCCCCCAGAGATCCCCCCAGACCCCTGCAGCCTTCCCAGACCCCAGGCCCCCCTGGACCCCCACAGCTCCCCCAGACCCCCGCAGCTCCCCCAGCGCCTGCGGCCCCTCTGGGCCCCTGCAGCCCCCCCGGCCCCCCAGGGCCACGCACCTTGCCCTCATGGTTGGGGCAGGAGAGGGGCTGGCCGGTGACGGCGCTGACGGGGTCCAGGCCGTGGCCGGGGAGGGGGCCGCAGCTGTCGGGGTCCCGCTGCAGCACCTCCATCAGGTTGGTGATGAAGAAGTTGTTCTGCAGGGCGGCCACGCCGCGCTCGGGCAGGATGGAGGTCTGGCGGCACACGGGGCAGGACAGGGTCAGGCTCTGGGGCGGGATATAGTTCTGGAGACACCTGGGGCGAACGGGGACAACCAGAGGGTCAGGAGCGCGCCGAGCGGGGCGGGGCACGGACGGACGGACGGAGGGATCGGGGTGTGCGGGGCAGGGACAGAGCGACGGGGACGGAGGCGTGGGGGCACGGACGGGTGGACAGGAGGCACCAGGGTGTGTGGGGCAGGGAGACGGGGCTGGAGGGACAGACAGACAATGGGACGAACAGGACAGACAGACGGACGGGACAGCTACCCCACAGCACGCAGGGGGGTGTGGGGCGGGAGCAGGGCACCGAGGCCGAAGCAGCAGGCAGACAGCGGCATGGACAGATGGCCAGGACGGACGGAGAGGACGGGCAGCAGGACAGACAGACAGCAGGGCAGCACGTCAGGGCGCGTGGGGCCGGGCAGGAGCGGGATGGATGGACAGACGGACGGACAGGAGCGCTGCGCCATGGCGCACCGGGGCGCAGGAGCGTGGCGGGCGGACAGACGGACGGACAGATGGACAGGAGGGTGCACGCGGTGCCTGCGAGGAGCCACGGCCAGAGCCCGCACGGACGGAGGGGCAGACGGACAGGCGGATGGAGGGATGGAGGGACAGGCAGACGGAGGGGCAGGAGGGGGGGCCGGGCTGGGGCAGGGGCTGGGGTAGAGCGGGGGGCGAGGGAGGCGCCGGGGGAGGGGGTCTCTGGGGGCACAGAGAGAGCAGACGTCAGTGCAGAGCCCCCCACGGCCACCACCCCCAGCCCCCCCCATGCACCCCACACCGGTGGGCACCAGCGCTGGACCCTGCGCCGGGGGGCAGGATGAGCCCCACTGCTGCAGCCCGTGGGGCTGGGGGGCACAGGGCCAGGCTGCGGAGAAGTGGGGGACGTGGGGGCTGCGGGGTCCCAGCCCCCGTCTGCGTGGGTGTGGGGGGCAGGGGATGTGGAGGGGCTGGGGGGCAGAGGGGGCTCTGGCCGCCCCACAGCAAGTGTCGGGGGGCGTGGGGAGGGCAGGCTGGGGGCCGGCTCTGCTCTCACCGTGGGTCGGGGGGAGGCCTGGGGGTGCGTGGGGCGCAGAGGCACAGTGGGGATGGCGTGGGGTGCAGCGCAGCGATTGCGGGTGCAGTGAGGGTGCAGCTGGGATGCAGGGGGGTGCCATGGGGCACAGGGGGGATGCCGTGGGGGTGCACTGGGGGCGCAGGGACCCCAGCTCCCCTCCTGCAGCAGCTGCGTGAGGGGGGTGCTGGGGGGGCACAGCGAGGGGGCACAACAGGGCCCGGGGCTCAGCGGAGCGGAGGGGCGCACACCGGGGGGACGCAGTGGGGCACAGCGGGGCGCAGTAGGGCTGGGGACGCACTGGGGGCATGGGGGGTGCAGTCAGGACGCAGCGGGGCCCAGGGACGCAGCACAGCAGGGACGCAGCGGGGATGCAGCGGGATGCAGCGGGGATGCAGCGGTGGCCAGGGACATGGCAGGGGTGCAGTGGGGTGCAGAGGGGCCGCAGCGGGGCTGGGCGCACAGGGGGGCGCAGTCAGGACGCAGCAGGGCCCAGGGATGCAGCAAGGATGCAGCAGGGCCGCAGTGAGGCCAGGATGCAGTGGGGACGTAGCGGTGGCCAGGGACACGGCAGAGAGCACAGCGGGGTGCAGTGGGGCCGCGGCGGGGCTGCAGTGGGGCGCAGTGGGGCGCGGGGCGGCCCTCACCTCTCGCAGAAGGTGTGCAGGCAGGGCAGCACCTTGGGGTTGCGGTAGCGGTCGAGGCAGATGCTGCACACCAGGAACTGCTTGTCGATCTGCCGCACCACCGGGCTGGCGCTGGCCTCCCGCCTGGCCATGGCGGCCCCACGGCGCTCAGCCTGCGCGCACTCCGTCAGCGGGCCGCCGCCCCACGGCCCCACGGCCCCCCGCGCCCCACGGACCCCCGCGCCCCACCGCCCTCAGCCCCACGCGCTCTGGGGCGCGCGGGGGAGCTCACCCACGCCTGACGGTGCCCAGGGGTCCCAGCCCCACGCGCCTCTGCGACCCACAGCTCTGCTCCACACCCCGGTGCCAGGGTGGGCAGCACCCACACCCCAGAGCAGTGCACCCCATGCCAAGCCCCTGCCTGCCCCACGGCCCCCAGCCTCCCGCCCCACGGCACCCCCTGCGCCCCCGCCCCCCAGCAGCCCCTGCCCCACAGCATCTCCATCAGCCTCTGCCCCACGGCACCCAGCCCCCCGCCCCACGGACCCCCCCAGCAGCCCGTTCTCCGCAGCCCCCCACCTCCTCGCCCCACGGACCCCCACGCCCCTCCCCATGGCATGCCCAGCCCCGCAGCCCCCGGCCCCCTGCCCCACGGCACCCAGCCCCCCGCCCCACGGACCCCCACCCTCCTGTCCCACGGCAGTTCCAGCCCCACGGCCCCTCCAGCGGCCCCCGCCCCCCGGGCCCGGCCCCGCTCACGGCGCTGCGGCGGCTCCGCGCTCCAGGCCCCGGCCCGGCCCCGCCCCGGCCGCCATTGTGCGGCACCGCCCGCCCCGCCCCCGCGGGCTGCCGGACCCCGCGTGGGGTTGGGGTGGGCACACACACACGGACGCACAGGACCCCCCCCCAACCCCACGCGTGTCCCCCCCACTCACCCCCCACGCAGCCCCTTCCTCGCCGCAGCCCCCGCATCCTCGGGACTGCGCCAGGGGCGGGCGAGGGGAGGGCGGCGGCCACAGCGGGCCGTACCACGGCGGGGCGGGGGGGGGGCGGGCTGTTCTTCCCCCTCCTCCGCTCTTCACGGGACCCCCCCCGCGGGACCCCCGCTCGGGAACGGCGACGCGGCGCTGAGCGCCGCGTCGCCGTTCCCGAGCGGGGGTCCCGCGGGGGGGGTCCCGTGGGAAGGCGAAAGGGAGGAAAGCACAACCCCCCCCCCAACACGAATGGTAGGGTCCGGGCTGTGGCTCTGCAGTGGGGGCGCCCCCCCCCCGGCCCCGCATCCCGGGCTGTCGCCATGGCAACCGCATCCCCGCTGTCCCCCTCCTCAAAATTAGAGGAGGGGGCTGCCCCCCTCCCGCCCCCCCCCCACCTCCACGGACGCGGGTGGGGCAGAGCCCACGCGTGGTTTCAGCCGCCTCGCGTTCGGCGCTGCGGTGTCACTGTCCCCCACGCGTGGGATTGGGGGGAGTGGGGGGGGGGTCTTCCCGGTGTCGTTCACCCCCACGGGAGCTGGCACCACGCACACGCTCGCGGGTGGCCCCATCCCCAAATGGCGCAGAGGAACCGGCTGGGCGCCCTTCCCGCCTTCGCGCCATCGCCGTCCGGCGAGGCCACGGCGCCGCTGCGGTGACCGGGGCGGGGGGGGGTGAAGCGACCCCCACCGCCCTGCACGGGGACGGGGGCTATGGTGGCGGGCGGCACGGCCGGCACCAGCCCGGCAACAAAGGGCGCGGCGTCGGTGCCAGGCGCGGTGGCTTGGCCGCGAAGCTGCGGCGCGGAGGCGTCGGTGGGGGCCTGCGGCCGCGCGGCCGGCGCTGCGTCGGGCCCAAGGCGGCTGGGAGCCGCGACGGCGTCGCCTGCGCGGGCCTGGAGCGCGGGCTGCGCGCAGAGCGGGAGGCCGGGGCGATCCTCAGCGCGGTGTCCCGACGAAGCGGAGCGGGGCCGGGGAAGGGGCCCCGAGGCCAGCCCCTCGGCTGGGGTCCCCGCGCCCCTTCCCACCTGCCAGGTCGCTGTGGGGGCGCTAAGCCCTGACGCCCAAAACAGCGCCCGCGAAGGACGGAAGGACCCTCGAAGGCACGCGGGGCTCCGGGGGGCGACAGCGGCGGTGACGCAGGGGCCCAGCCACGGCGGGGGGCACGGGCCAGCGCGGGGGGCAGGGGCCGAGCAGGAGCGAGCGAGGGAACAACGGCACGGGAGCGCGGCTGCTGCGGAAAACAACCCTCGCGCAGCGAGGGCGCGGGCAGCCACTGTGCGTGGGACGGGACGGGGAGCGGCGAGCGGGGTCTCCCCGGGACGCGCGGGTGCCCGCAGCTGCGGGGGTGCCACATCGAGCCCCGTGCGGGGGCAGCCAGGGACGGCGCGAGCGGCACGCGCACGCGTCCGGGCGGAATTGCTGCGGCTGAGCCCGACGCCCCGGCTGCGCCACGCTCCTGCACGTGCCGGCGGCCACAACCCCGCACGGAGCCGGGGGTCCGCGTGCCGGCGGCCACAACCCCGCGCGGAGCCGGGGGTCCGCGTGCCGGCGGCCACAACCCCGCGTGGAGCCGGGGGTCCGCGTGCCGGCGGCCACAACCCTGCGCGGAGCCGGGGGTCCGCGTGCCAGCCGCTGCCCGGGGAGGGGGCTGCGGGGACGGGGACCAGGCCCTGCCCGTTGCAGCCCCGGGCCAGGGAGCCGAGCGAGGGGGCCCAGCGACCCCCTCCTGTCGAGGCCCCCCCGCCAGGGAACAGCCCCGCCCAGAACGACCCCCCCCCAGTCCGTTCCCGGCCCCGGCAGCGCGGGCAGCCCCCGCAGCGGGGGGAGCGGGCAGGGGGCCGCGAGCACGCGGGGGCTGCGGGGGTCCCACAGCCAGGGCAGCTGCACGCAGAGGGGTGCCGGGGGCGCCCGGGACCCCCCCAGCCCCCACCGCCGCAGTGCCTGGCAGCGACGCTGGAGCTGCAGCAGCGGCTCGGCCCCGTGGGGCGCCCCACGGCCTCCCGGGTGTCCCGCACCGGCTGCCACCACACGAGACCCGGACACAGGTGACCCAGACATGCGTGACCCGGACACGTGTGACCCCAGACACGGGTGACCCCGGACACGGGTGACCCCAGACACAGGTGACCCCGGACACGGGTGACCCCGGACACGGGTGACCCCAGCCCAGGCACACAGCAGCGCTGCACCCCCGAGGGGGTAACACGCCCCCCCGGCCAGCAGCCCCCCGTCCCCCCGGGGGCAGACACCCCCCACCCCCTGCAGCGGGCCCTGGGGGGGTCCCTGGGGCAGGGGGAGCCCCGAGCTGCGGCCGACCCGGAGGGGCCGCGCCTGGCAGAGCCCCCACCGGCCGTCAGGGCCCGGACCACCGCCCCCCACCCCTGCCCTGGGGACACCTTCACCGACCTGGGGACACCCCCCAGCCCCAGCCCCTCCCGGCTCAGCCCCCAGGCAGCCGCAGGGGCCCCCGGGCCCATGGCGTCCTGGGAGGCCCAGCCTCGCCCCCAGCCCCCCCAGCGCCCAGCCCCGCACACGCCAGTGATCCGTACCGGTTTATTCTGGGGTCTCGGGGAAGGTGGGGGGACGAGGGGCCCGGCGCTCCCCGGCGCGAGGGTGCCGGACCCAACATTAACTTACGGGGGAACTCGCCGGAAAACGCGCGCTGTCCAGGAGAAAGTGCCCACGTGCTGCGCGCGGCCGCGGCCCCCGCGCCGCTGCACGTGCCACACGCGCCCGCGCCGCACACACCGCCACGCGCCTGCCTTTGGTCCTCGCTTCGAGCCCCGCAGCTCCCGCCTCGGGGGCGAGGGGACCCGCGCCGCCCACCCCCAGCAGCAGCAGGGCCCCCAGCCCCCCGGGGGGCACCCCACGGCGCAGCGGGCGAGCGTGGCCGGCGGGGAGGACGGGCCCGTGGCCCAGAGCCGGCGCGGCCCACCCGGCGCGGGGGGCAGCGTAGTGTGGGGGGGGGTAGGCCCCGGGGCAGCTGGGGGGCCAGGGGGAGTGCAAGAGCTGCCCGGGGTCCGCGGGAGGGAACCCCGAAGCTGGGGAGGAGGCGGGACAGCCAGCGGCCCCCGCTGTGCCGCTGCAGCCCCTCCCTTTGGGAACGAACGCTACCGCCGTGGGGCAGGGGACCCCGCTGCGGGTGGGGGGTCCAGGCCCGTCCCGCTCCAGGGGGGCAGAGGGAGCGCCGCGGAGTGTGCCCCCCACCCCAAGGTGCCGGCGGGGCCCCGGGTGCGGCCCAGCGAGGGAGGCGTCTGCCCCACGCGGGGGTCCGGGGGTCTGTGCCGAGGGAGCGTGAACCGCGAGCCGGGCGGGGGGCTCTGTCCCGAAGGGGAGACGCGCGACCCCCAGCCTCCCCGGGCTCCTCCCCCAGCCCGGGCCCCCCGCCAGCCCCGCGCGGGCGGGCAGAGTTCAGGTCCATGGCTCCCGCGGCCGGAGCGCGCGGGGGGCGGCGGGGGCTCACTGCTCCTCCAGCCAGGAGGGCTTCTCCGCGCCGGGGGTCTTCAGCTTGATGTTGAACTGCTTGAGGGTCTGCTCCAGCTGCTGCTGGTTCCCGGCGAAGTACGCGGAGATGGCGTTGTGGAACAGCAGCAGCTGCTTGTGCATCACCTTGATCTGCCGGGGCACCCGTCAGCCCGCCGCCCGCCCCCGAAACGGGGCGCCCGTCGGCCCGCCGCCCAGCGCCCCGAACCACCGCCCACCTGCTGCCCAGCACCCCAAACCGCCGCCCGCCCGCTGCCAGCGCCCCAACAGGGCACGGCCACTGCCCCGCGTGGCACGGGGAGAGCAGGGACCCAGTCTCTGCCCGGTGTGGGACTGGGGTGGGACAGGGAGAGCAGGGACCCGCACGGGATGGGGAGAGCGGGGACCCCCGAGGGACCCCAGGGACGGGGAGCGCAGAGCTGCGGCCGGCGGCTCCCCAAAGCCGGCCCTGCCAGGCCAGAAGGGCGGGCAGCAGGAGCGCCCGCAGCGAGGGCCCTTGTGCACGCCCCCTCCCCAGCCCCAGCCCACCCCGCGCCCCCTCCCCAGCCCCTCCCCACCCCGCGCCCCCTCCCCAGCCCCTCCCCACCTTGTTCTCCTCCAGGAACTTGAGCTTGATGGCCACGTCGGCGCGCAGCTTCTCGTACTTGTCCTTGTGGCTCTGGAACTGGCTCTGGGCCGCGTCCAGGCGGCACAGCGTGCCGGCGTCGCGGGGGCCCATGCTCAGCTCCTCCAGGTCCGTGCGGTACGCGTCGTACTCCAGCCTGCGCGGGGACGGCCGGCGTCAGCGCGGCGCGGCGGCCGCGCCGTTCCCCCCCGGGACGCGCGGGCCGGCCCCCGGCCCACCTGGCTGTCTCGTACTGCTTGACCGTCATCAGCGTGTCCTCCATCGTCTTGTTCACCAGCGTGTTGATGCTGGACACGAAGAAGTTGACGGCGCCCAGCAGCGTCTCTCCGTTCTTGCAGAGCAGTTTCTGCGTCTCCGCGTTGTAACCAAACTCCTCCTGCCAGGAGAGGGGGTCAGGGTCCGCACCGGCGAGGCCCCCCCTCTCCTCCCGCGTGCCCAGAATCCGCCTGGCCCCCGGCGCTGGGACACGGCCCCTCGCGCCCTCCCCCGCCCCACGGCCTCCGCCGAGCGCCCTCCCCAACCTCCTCCTGCTCCTCCTGACGTCCCCAGCCACGCCGCACAGCCCGGGGCCGATGGGGGTCCCTGGGCCCCCTCCCTGACACGAGGGGCGGCAGCCGATGGGGGTCCCCAGGCCCCCTCCCTGACACGAGGGGCGGCAGCGTGGGCCGATGGGGGTCCCCGGGCCCCCTCCCTGACACGAGGGGCGGCAGCGCGGGCCGATGGGGGTCCCCGGGCCCCCTCCCTGACACGAGGGGCGGCAGCGCGGGCCGATGGGGGTCCCCAGGCCCCCTCCCCAGCTCCCGCGGGCGCACCTGCAGCTCGGGGGATTTCTGGCTGAGGTCGGCGAAGGCGTCGCCCAGCGCGTGCTGCGTCTGCACCAGGCTGTAGAAGTGGTTGGTGAGCGCCCGCGCCAGCTGCAGCACGCACTCGTACTTGCGCTTGGTCTCCCGCAGCAGCTCGATCTGCGTCTCCAGCTCCAGGTCCACGGTGCGCGAGCCGCGCCCGAAGCGCTCCGAGATCAGCTGCTTGGTGCACTGCGGGCGAGGGGGGGTGGCGTCGCGGGAGCGGAGCCGCGGCCCCACGCGTTCGGCGGGGAGACCCCCGCAGGCGCCCCGCGCCCCGCCTTCGCCCCAGCGCGGGGGCCGGGCACCCCGTCGGGGCAGCGGCAGCTCACCTTGTACGTGTTGATGCCCCACTTCTTGACGATGTCAAACTTCTCCACGGCGATGCCGCGGACAACCTCCTCTCCTCCCGCGGCGGGGCTGGGGTGCGGCGGGTGCAGCCCGGAGCCTGCAATGGACACAGCCCCGCCTGGCACCGGCGGCAGCGCCCGCGGTGCCTGCACGGGCGCGGGCCAGGCTGCAGCCCGAAAGCAACAGCGCCTTTGCCGCAGCTGCGCCCGAGGGCTCAGGGCAGCGCAAGGGGCGCGGGACCCCCGCCAGGCTGCATCGGGGCTCGACAAAGCCCAAGCAGCACCCATGGCACCCACCCCTGCCCGGCTGCTGCGGCGTGCCTGCGGCGGCACAGCGCCGGGCACTCGTCCTGCTCGGGGCCCGGGCCGCAGCAGCAGCGTTAAGGGGCTCCCGCGGTGCCGCGCGCCCGCTGACCGGCTCACGAGCGCCATCACCCCACGCCCTGCCCGCAGCAGGGAGCCGGCGCTCCCGGAGGGGTCCCACGCAGGGCCCTGGCGCGGCAGCCGACCCCCAGGAGAAGGCACCGCAGCAGCCCAGCACCCCTGCGCTCGCTCCTCGCAGCCTGCGCAGCGCCCGGCCCCCGCCTCACCCAGAGAAGGCGACCGGCAGCACCCAGGGCGGGCACAGGCTCCTCGGTGCAGAACCAGCCCCCGCAGCTGGGCCCGAGCCGGGTCTCACCTCCGAGCCGCCCGGAGCCCCAGCAGCGCCGTCCGCTGCCCCCCAGCGCCGGGATCCAGACCCCCGGGTCCCCGCAGCGCCGGGGGCGGCGAGCGCTGCGCAGCTCTTCCTGCGGCAGTGGTGGGCTCGCTGGCCGCAGCCAGGTCTGCGCGGAGGCGCTGAGGGACCCCGGCGCTGCCGGGGCGAGGGGGGGGCCGTGGAGCGCCGGCGGCCGCAGTACCTGGAGCAGCAGCCGGGTTGGCCATCCTGCCGGCGGCGGCCGCGCTGGGGGAGACGGGTGGTCCTCGGGGGGGGTGAGGTTGGACAAGAGAGCCTGGAAACGCAGGGGCTGCGGGCGCCGAGCAGAGAGGGGCGGGGCAGGCGGGGCGGGGGCACAGGGTCGGGGGCACAGGGTCGGGGGCGGGAATGGCCAGGACAGAGGACGAGCGTGCGGGCGGGACGGCAGCGGGGACAGCAACAGCAGCAGATGAGCGTGACGCCGCGACGTGAAACCAGGCGACGCAGCCGGCTGCCAGACGGACACCTCCCGCGCCAGCGGCTCCCTCCCGCTCCCTCCGTCCCGGCCGGTGTCACCGAGCCCCCTGCGCTGCACCGGCCCGGCGCGACTGGGACCTGGGGACATCAACCAGGGCACGCGCCTCCTCCCCGCCTGCTCGTGCCGCTCCTCAGCGCAGCGGGCTGGCCGCACGCGCGTCCCCTGTGCCCGTGCAAACCCACTGCTGGAGCCCAGCGCAGCACGGAGCCACCGGCGTGAGGCAGCAGGCTGCTGCACAGGAGCCGCTCGGGGCGAGAGGCTGGCGCGAAACGGGACCGCGAGGGACAGACGGGTCAGAGCCGGCCAGGCCAGCGCAGTGCCACCACGCTCGCGCGGGGCCGTGGCTGGCCGGGCAGAGCTGCGGCGGCGCGCAGGGACCAGCCGGGCCCCGGGGCCGCGGCACGCCGCCCCACAGCGCTGCCCCCGCTGCCAGGACGCTCGCAGCCACCACAGCGACGGCCACGCAGGGCCGGCCTGAGCCACGCAAAGGGGAAATAAGAGGAGCGTGGGGCTCAGAGCCGCGTTGCCCCGTCCCCCCACGCGCAGGCCGTCCCGGTACTTGCGGCACAACCGCTGGCGTGTCCCAGAGCTCCCCGTTCGCCCAGGACCGGACAAGAGGCGGGACACCGGCAGCTCTCCCCACCGCTGGAGGAAGGGCCGGAGAGCCGCCATGCCGCAGCGCAGAGCCCAGGCACCCTAACCGCCAGCCCCAGGGGTGCCCCTGGCTGAAAGGTCAGGCGCTCCCCAACGAGAGGCCCCAGACCCGCAGAGGAGAGCGCCCAGGGCCCAGCCCTCCGCCCATCTGCTGCCGCAGGCGGGGAGCGCCGCCGGAGCCGGGCTGCGTGGGGCACGCCGCGCCAGGAGAGCGCAGCTGGGCAGCAGAGAAGGGGCTGCTGCGCACCGCAGGAGCGGCCGTCCTGGGAACGAGGGGCTGCGCTGAACGGCTGGGGCCCAGAGCTTCTGCCTGCGCACAGGGCCCTCCGCCAGCCTGGCCGGGGCCGGCCCTCCCGCCCAGCGCCACCGCGGGCCATGCCCGGCCACGGGAGCAGGCGCCCGGGCCCCGCAGCTCCAGCAGCGCCGTGGGGAGCGGGAGGGCGGTGAGGTGAGCTGCGTCCCCTCCGCACGGCAGAGCCCCCTCCGCGCGGCCCGGCCTACCTTTGATGGCGCCAGTGGGGATGATGCCCTCAGCCGTGCCCCCGTAGCCCCCAGAGACGATGCTGGTTTCGTTGAGGTTGGGCCCCGACACCATCACCTGCTGCAGGTCCTGGGGGACGAAGGAGCGTGGGCAGCTGAGGCGCAGGGCCAGGTGGACGGGACGGCCCCCACACAGAGGGGCCCGGCCCAGCCCTGCCCGCCCCACGCAGCCTGCAAAGGAACATCGGGGCGCCCGGCACTTCCGCAGCCACAAACCTGCTCCAGGCCGTCGTCCTCGGGCAGGCTGCCCGCGTCCCCGTTGCTGCTGATGGGGATCTCCATGGTGGCGGCCTTGCTCAGGATCCCGTCCGACATCCTCAGGGCCTGCAAGGACACGGGCGCTCCGCTGCAGCCGGGCGCCAGGCCGAGCTGGAGGCCACCCCAAGGCGGCTGGGGCCCCTGGGACCCCGCAGGGCCGCGGCCGGGCTGAGCCCCGGCGGCAGGGAGCAGCCCCTGCGCTCCGCCCGGGGGCCTCGGGCAGCCGCTGCCCACCGCGGCACGGCAGCCCCCGCAGCGGCGCCTCCCGGAGGAGCCGGCCCCGGTGCCGGCCCCTGCCCGCGGCCCCGGGACGCCCCAGCCGCCCCGCGCGGCTTCCCGCTCACCCCCGGCCCCCGGCGCAGGCGGTGCGGGAAGGAGCCGGCTCTCCGTCAGCCCCTGTCCCGGGACCGGCGCGGCCCCGCCGCAGGGCAGCTCCTGGCCCGGAGCCCGGCGCCACGTCCGCAGCCGGGCCGGGGCCCCGCGCTGCCCGACCGGTCCGGGCACATTCCAGGGCGGGAGGCGCCCGCCCCCCGCCCCCCCAACCGCCTGCCCCGCAGCGACGCGCCCCGCCGGGCCCGGGAGCGGCGCTGCCCGGAGGGGACGAGCCCCGCACGGCCCCGCGCCGCCACCCAGCGAAGGGCCCGGCCCGCGGCTGCGCTCCAGGGGCTGCGGGCGGGACAGCGCCCGGCCCCGCGCAGGCGGCTCCCCGCCCGCCGCTCCCCCCGGCCCCGGCCCCCTGCCGCGGGCTCCCCGGGCCGCACAGGGCCCGAACCGGCGCGGGGGCGCGCAGCCCCGGCCCCGCTCCCCGCTCCCCGCCCACCTGCGCCGCGCCGGCCGCGGCCGGGCCCCCCCGCCCGCAGCCCGCAGCGCGCAGCGCGCCCCGCCTCGGCCCGGGACCCGCCGGAAGCCGCGTCACAGCCGGGAGCCCCGCGGCCGGACGTGGCGTCAGCGGCGGGCGCGGGGCGGAAGTGACGCGGGAGGGACCGCGCCGCGCCGGAAGTGCCCCGGCGAGGGCGGCGGGGCCGGGCCCGCGGCATGGAGGGGGGCGCCGAGCACCGGCAGCAGCTGCGCAGCGTGAGGGGGCGGGGGCCGGGCTGGGGGGTCGCGGGGGGCCGGGGCCGGGCTGGGGGGGTCCCGGGGGGGCGGGGGCCGGGCTGGGGGGTCCCGGGGGGGCGGGGGCCGGGCTGGGGGGTCCCGGTGGGCAGGGGACGGGCCGGGCCGAGGGGTCCCGGGGGGCAGGGGCAGGGGCCGGGCCGAGGGGTCCCGGGGGGACCGGGGCCGGGCTGGGGGGTCCCGGGGGGCAGGGGCAGGGGCCGGGCCGAGGGGTCCCGGGGGGCAGGGGCAGGGGCCGGGCCGAGGGGTCCCGGGGGGACCGGGGCCGGGCTGGGGGGTCCCGGGGCGGGCTCCGTGGTGAGCGTGGTGCCGGTGCCGCCTCCCTCCCAGCTGCGGGACTTCCTGCTGGTCTACAACCGGATGACCGAGCTCTGCTTCCGGCACTGCGTCTCCAACCTCAACTACCGCCTGCTCACCGGCCGCGAGGTGAGGCGCGGGGGCCCGGCCCCGCAGCCCCGCAGCCCCGCGGCCCCCGCGCCCTCACCGTCCCGTCCCGCAGGAGACGTGCCTGGACGGCTGCGCCGGAAAGCTGGTGCACGCCAACCACCGCCTGATGAGCGCCTACGTGGCGCTGATGCCCTCCATCATGCAGCGCCGCGTCGCCGACTACGAGGCCGGCGCGGCGCGGGCGGCCCAGAGCGCGGCCCCGCAGGCATCGGCAGCGGCGCCGGGGGCTGAGGGAGCCCAGGCCTCTCCGGAGGCGCCGGCGGCTCCAGGCGCCGGCGTGCGGCACGGCTGAGCCCGGCGTCCTGCACCGCGCCCTCCAGCAGCACTGGGCTGGGCGGCTGCGGGACGGGCGTGGGCCCCGCGCTGCTGCTGGGAGACGCGACGTCCCGGCGCCGCAGCACGGCCTGGGCCTCCACGCGCCGCCGTTACTCCTGGTCGGGGCCGGCGGGTCCGCTCGGCGCCGAGAGCCGGCCTCGTGGATCCGCGTCGACCGCAGCGCCGGCGTCGCGAGCCTGCGGGCAGCGGCACGGCCTGCTCGGTGCTGGGGGCGCCGCGCGGGGAACGGCGGCGCCTGCCCCGCCGGCCGGGGGATCCCGCCGGAGCTCGGCCCCCGCAGCTCCTGCGCGGGGCTTTCCCGCCGCGCACCGGGGTTGTTTCCGGGAACGCCTTCGCGGCGTAATAAAGGAGTCTGCCTTCAGCGACGCCTGCTGCCCGCGCGCCGTGGGGGGAGCAGAGCCCCACGCCCGCGCTGGGGGCCGCGCTGTCCTTCCCTTCGGTGCCCCGGCCGTTGGGGCCGCGGCGGGAGCGTCCCGGGGGCACAGCCGGTTCCTCCCGGCCGTGCGACGCACGAGGCTCTGCACCTCGGGGCTGCGCCGGCTCCGGCTGCCGAGGCCGAGCGCGTTCCCGGGCCCCAGGCGCGGCCTCCGGCACAGGAGCGGGGCCAGCGCTGCCAGGGTGGGGGTGCCGCGGAGCCCCTGCGCGGCGTCGCCCGTTCGCAGGGCACAGCAGGGCCTGGCGCCGCTGGCCCGCGGGCGCGAGACAGCCGGCACGGGACGGCCCGCTCCTGCTGCAGCGCGTGCTGGGGTTCGCGTGGCAGCGCTCGCACAACGGGGAAGCACAAGAGCGTGAAGCGAACACGCGCAGGGCGTCGCGCCCTCGTTCTGGCCGCGGTTACGTGCACTGGGGTGCGTTTCCCGAATTCCCAGCGGCCCGGTGCTGGTTTAGCTCCCCTCAGACCGCAGCGGCGCAGAACCCGCGCTAACGGCTGCTCCTGCGGCGGCACAGCCGGGGCGGCCTCACGCGTGGCGCTGCTCCGTGCTGGGCTGCGCGGGGCTGCGTGGATTCGGCAGAGAGGGGCTCGGGCCGCTCCTCTTCGGTTCGTCTTTCCCGCAGCGGTCAGCTCGGCGCTCGTGGCAGGGGCGCGGGTGCGCGGGCGCGTCTCCTGCCCCGGCTTCGCGGGGAGGGGCAGGGACCCCAGCAGCGCAGTCCCTGCTCGGCATCCTCGCTCCGCCGACCCTTCGTCCGGCGCGGGCTCTGCTCCCCGGCAGGACCCTGCCCGTCCACGCCGCGCTGCCCCCGTGCCGGCCAGGCCCCCCCAGCTCGGTGCCCGTGCTGCGCCCCGGGGCCGGGCCGTGCTGCGAGCTGCCCCACGGATTTTCTGCCAGGAGAGCTGCAATTCCCGTTTCTCCCTGGATTTCGCCGTCCCCTGGCAGCCGGGGCGCGGCTCCGCTCGGGACGGCAGCTCTGCCTCCTGGCCCGCAGCCCCTCAGCAGCCCCTCGCCCCCTCCCTCGCCCAGCTCCCTGCAGCCTGCAGCCCCCGGTCCCGTGCCGGCGGGTGGGAGCCCGGGGCACTTGGCAGCAGCCGGGGTGCGGAGCTGGGGAGGACGAGGGACACCCAGCTGCGTGGTGCCGTCGACGCGCTGGAGGGGAGGGATCCACCCGGAGGGACCTGGACAGGCTGCAGAGGTGGGCCCGTGCCAACCTCACGGGGTCCAGCCAGGCCAAGGGCCAGGTCCTCACCGACGCCGAGCTGCGTCTCCGTGCCGGCGTCACGCGCTCAACAGCCCAGAGCATGCTGGGAGCTTTGAGCCCCGCTGCCAAAACACGGCCGCAAGGATCGCGGCAGCGTCGGATCCCGATCCCGGTGTGCCCGCAGTGCCGAACCGGCTCCCACGCCGCGTCGCAGCCCGGCACCGGTTCTGATGCCGCGTCGCAGCCCGGCACCGACAGAGCTGCCGGCGCGGGTCCTCGTGCCCCCGCTCGCCCAGTGCCGCGCGCCCCGTGCCGCTTCCAGAGCCTTGCGTGTGGGCTGCTGCGCGGCTGGAGGGGGTCCTGCCAGGCCAGAGCCCAGCGCGCGCACAGCCAGCGTAGCGTTCCGCCGCTGCGGACCCCGCGCCCTACAGGTAGCCGGGCGTTCCGCCGGGGGTGCGCGAGACGGCTCCCGATCCTCTCCGCAAACAACAAAAAGGAGCGCACGGCTCGCCCGGCTCCCAGGCCTGGGGCACTGACCCGCGCGGGTACCACCGCAGGTAGTGCCACGCTCCCCCCGCGGGCACTGCTCCCGCGGCCGCAGGGCTCAGGCCCTGCCTCGCCCCCCGCGGCCCCGCCGCTCGCTGCCCAGCCCCGTCCGCCTCCCTCTGGGCCGGAGCGGCGCCGAAGGAAAAACCCTGTCTGCTCACAGCCCTGCGGCCTCCCAGGCGCAACACCGGGGCCACGGCTTCCCGGGACAGCTTCGGCGGCGGGCTAGCCGTCGGGCTGCGGTACCACCCCACAGGACCCCCCAGCGCTGCGTGCTCAGCGCCTCTCGTGCGTTGCCAGCCCGCTGCCGTGCCCAAAACACAGAACCAGGACTCCACGGAGCACGGGCGCCCAGGCAGAGGGCACCGCCAGGCTGGGGCAGCGTGTGCAGGAGGAGAGCCGGTCTCCGCGCTCGGTCACTCTACGGAGCAAGCCGGCGCCCCCCTGCTTCTGCCTAGGCTCAAACGGGACGGGCTGCGGCCATCGGCTCCCCCGAAGAGACGAGCTCGGGAAGGGCTCGGGGCACAGCAGCGGGGAGAAGCAGGCCCCAGGTACAGAAATAAATCGATATATTAGCGTGTACAAAACATGCTGCTTCCTCTGTACAGCGCCCCGCCGGGCGCGGGCTCCCCGCGGGGAGCTCACACATATAAATAAGGCCCAGACAGCTCAAACACTATTTACAGCCCGCGGGGGGCTAGCGCCTGCTCCGGGGCCAGCCCCACCGAGACCAGCTGCTACGCCCAGCCCGCGGGATCCTCCCGCCCAGCCCGCACGGGCCGGGTTCATTTCAGGTCCACGTCAAAGTCCAGCACCAGCAGCTTGGTCTCCTCCGTGCCATTGCGGCTGCCCACCGCGCAGACGAGCTTGGTGTTGGAGGCGCGGATGCGCCACACCACGCCCCCGCTGCCCCCGCTCTCCAGCGCGACCAGGTTGCGCACAAACTCGCCCGTCTTGAGGTCCCAGAGCTTGACGGTCCCGTCGTCCGAGCTGGTCACCACAAACTTGGAGCTGAACTGCAGGCACGTCACAGCGCTCTGGTGCTTGCTGGGCCCTGGAGGGAGCGGGTATCCGTCAGTCCTCCCCAGCTCCCACCTGCCGCCCGGGCTCGTCGGGAGCAACGCCTGCCCTGCCCCTGCCACGCCAGCACCGCCCCTCTCCAGCGCCCCCGTTGCTCCGTCCCGCACCCACCCTGCAGCGTCTGCAGGCACTGCCCCGTCTTGATGTCCCAGATCTTGACCGTGGAGTCAGCGTTGCCGGAGACAAGGATGTTGTCGCGTAGCTCCATGCCACTGGTGAGCGACTGGTGCCCCATCAGGGTGTGCAGGCAGTTCCCGCTCTCCACGTCCCACACGCGAATCGACGTGTCCAGCGAGCCGCTCACGATGTGCGTCCCATCGAACTGCCAGAGAGACGCAGGTCAGCACAGCCCGCCCAGGAAGGGAGCGTCCTGCGCAGCCCGCTGTCGGGGACACGGGGCGCGGCAGACCAAGTGACCTGCTCGGTACCCCCGGCTAACGAGGGCGCACGTGCGCGGCAGCGCCTTCCCTCCAGGAAACAGACTCGGCGTGCGTGTCCCGCAGCGCGCGCGTGTCCCGCAGTGTGTGCGTGTGGGGGGGCAGGGTGCCTCACCTGCGGGGGCACAGGCACGGTGCGTGTCCCCACAGCATGTGCGTGGGGTGGGGAGAGCACCCCTTAGCTGCAGAAACAGGCAGGGCTTGTGCCCCTGCGGCGCGCGCTGGGGAGGGACGGGGCAGCCGGGGCCTCACCTGCAAGGAGTAGACGCGGTTGGTGTGTCCCTGCAGCGTGTGAGTGCAGCTCTCGCTCTCGGGGTCCCACACTTTCACCGTGTAGTCGTACGCACCGCTCACCACCTTGTGCCCGTCGTACTGCACGCAGCGCACGGCAGCCACGTGCCCCATCAGCACGTGCAGACACTGCCCCGTCTCGATGTCCCAGAGGCGCAGAGTGGCGTCCCGGGAGCCGCTCACAACCCTGCGGGCAAGGGTGCGCTTGCAGCCCCGCTGCGCGGGCTCCGGACCTCGCCCGACTGAGCCCACCCCGCACAGAGGAGCTCCCCCGAGGGGCAGCCCAGCTCACCCTCCCCGGACACCTCTCCGCACAGCCTCTTTCGGCCAGGGACCAGCCCAAGGCCTGACCACCCCGCACTTGCGCCTCCCCACCCCGGCTCCAGAGCGGGCCCCCAACACGGCCTCGCCCGTACCTGTTCCCGTGCAAGTGCATGCAGCGCACCGTGGACGTGTGCCCGTACAGCGTGTGCACGCACTCGCCCGTGTCCGCATTCCACACTTTGAGGGTCCGGTCCGTGGAGCCGCTGATGACAACGCTGTCCCTCATCTGGGAAGACCACACACCGCCGGTGTGGCCAACCAGCGTCTGCACACACTGCAAGGGCAAGGCGAGAGACACCGCTCTGGGACAGGCTGGACAGCGCAGCCAGGAGGGAAAGCAAAGCGCAGGGCCTCCTCCGGGCACGGGACGGATGAGGCTCCCCGGGTCAGCAATCCCCGTCGGCAGACTCAGGCCCCCCCAGAGTCCTCTTCGTGATAACGACCACTCTGCTCCAAGCCCAGCCGAGTTTCTCCCCCTCCGGATCCCCAGGAGGGTGGCCCACGCTTGCTGACGGCCGGTGCAGACGCGTGCCCAGCTCTGGCTCGCTCGTTACCCACAGACTGGCAGCTGAGGCCAGCTCTTCCCCCTGCTCCTGCAGCCTCGGGATCCCCCAAACCCTCTCCCCAGCCTCACTGCCAGCGGCAAGACGAACCCACCCGCTGCGCCTCTCGCACCTGCGGCCACCCCCGCAGCAGGACCCGCGCGCCGGCGGGGCCCTGCGAGCCCGGACGCAGCTCACCTCCCCAGTGACGGCTGACCACACCTTCAGCGTGTTGTCGTCCGAGCCACTGACTATGCGGTTGCCGCAGAACTGCAGGCAGGTAATGACGTGGTCGTCGTGTCCCTTCAGCACCTGTACGAGAAGGGGGCGAGGGAGCAGCGAGGCGAGGGCAGCTCCGAGCTCCGGAGCCTGCAGGACCCCGGGCCTCAAAAAGCGGCCACAGAGAACGGAGGGGAAGCCGTAAGCGCTGAGGGGAGGAGGGACCGCCGGGTCCCCGTAACGCCCGCCGCCTCTCTGCAGGGCGGCAGCTCCAGCAGAGCCGGGGGCGTTTGGTGGCGGCTGCTGGGGACAGCGGGCCACGCGGGACGCCAGCACACGGGCGGGCCCTCGAGGCTGCAGGGGCCGCACAGCCACGGAGCTCAGAGCTGACGCCCTGCCCCTGCACCAAGCAGAGTGCGGCTGCTCGCCAGGCTCCCGCCGAGGCACGGGCCTGGAGAGGGGCTGGGAACACCGGGGGCCCGGAAAAAGTCTCCAGAGACGGAGAGCAGCAGCGCTGAGAGCGCAGCGGAGAGACCGAGGGAAGGGGAGGCCGGGGCTCTGCTCTTCCTGCCACCCGGCCAGGGACGGGGCAGGCAGGGACAGACAAAACCAAGAGGCAAGCGCGCTGGAGCCTTGTAGCGGGGAAAGGCTCGGCCGAGGCCCAGAAGGGCTGACCGACGCCCTGGACGCCACGGTCGGCTACAGCCCTGCCACAGGAGCTCAGAGAGGAAGCGAAGGGACGGACACCCGCTTCCCTGGGCTCCAGGGTGACCTCTGTCTGCTGGCAGAGCTGCAGCCCCGCACCACCCACCGTGGCCGTGCCCGAGACCGGCTGTGCTGCCAGCCAGAGCGCCCGGAAAGCTCCAGGCCAGCTGCACTGCGGCTCTGCTCTGCGCAGGCGCGGGCAGGAGCTGCAGGAAGCTGGCAGGACCTACAGCTCAAGGACCTTTAAACACAAATGTTTCCAGGGGAATGCCTGGCCTGTGCCTCCTGAAGACAGTCCAGGCTTGTGAATCCTCTCCCGAGGCACTTTTAAATCCTAAATGTTGTTCTTATCCTACTGGTCATGGACATGTCCCTGTTAGTTCCTCCCTCCACCAGCTTCCCACACGTCCAAGCTCCAGCCTGGCTCTCAGCCAGGACCGCAGGAGGCACCCACCTTGGGTGCCTTAAGCTCCCCGCTGCGCCAATTCATGTCGATTTTGTGCTGCCGCATGAAGGCAAATTTCCAGGGGCTGTACATGAATCCAGGGCTCAGCAGGCGCCGCTTCCGCAGGTTCAGGGGCTCCTCGATGCCTGGAGGAGGAAACCGCAGCGGGATGCCTTGCAGCGCGCAGGGGGTGCACGCCCTCACCCCAGCGGGGAGCTGGGGCAATGCACGTCTGTGGGAGCCCACTGCAGATCCCACCACAGCGCGCCACGCGCCCCAAGGAGGGGCCTTTACCTTCTTCGCGGCACTTCTCTCTCCAAAGCAGGTTGTCTTCAGCCAAGACCCTCCAGTAGCGACAAGTCTGGGCAGCACGGAGCAGGTCCCGAGGCTCCAGGAACGACAGGACGTAGAGCGCCAGCTGCAAGAGCAAAGCCACAGGGGCGCGGTGGGCTCCGTGGCCGGTAACTGCGCCCAGCGCCAGCCCGGCCCTCGCCTCCACTCACCTCCTTGGGCAGCAGGGAAATGAAATCTCTCTGGAACTGGGGTTCAATGACCTGCATCATGTACTTGATCTGGGAGGGCTCGCAGCGATCGATGAGCTCATCCAGAGCCAGCAGCTTCTCCGGGCCGCTCCACCGCTGGGGACAGGGACAGCAGTCACGCCGCCTGCGCATATGGCAGGCCCTCACAGGCTCCTGCGTGGCTCCACGCAGCGCCTACGCCCCCATCCCAGCCCCAGCAGAGACACCAGCCAGCACCGGCGAGACAGGCTAGGCGAGCCCGGCGCCGGCCTGCGCTCGGCTGCCCAGGCCCCGATGGAGAGGAGCCGGAGCGCCGGGGCTGGGAGCTCCGCGAGCCACCAGGACGGAGCGCGGGTGCCGCGTGATGGCGGACAAAGCAACACCGCTCCAGGACGAGGGGCAGCAAGAGGGAGGCTGGCACCACCCCTGTGCTCCTTCACCTCAGGCAAAACCTCACTGAAAATCCACCGCGGTTCCCAAACCGGGGTCACGCAGAGACCCCCCAGGGCTCGGCACCCCTCCCGCCTGCCCGTCACACCCAAAGCCTCTCGCGCCCCGCGAGGTGCCCCCCAGGCAAAGCCTGGGGCGAGGCGCCCGCCCTACCTGGAAGGTGCGGAGCCAGTCCTGCAGCTCGGGCGGGGGGGCGACCGAGGGGATGCGGCGGCGCCGAGCCTGGCCCGCTTTGGCGTTGCGCAGGTCCCCAAAGGTGGTGGTGGGACTGGGCGTGCAGGGCCCCAGTGTCCTAGAGCAAAGCAGGGGTGAGGCACGCCAGCGCTGCCCCGGGCCACGCTGCGCAGGCCGTTCTCAGCACAGAGGTCCCCCAAACCGCCGGCTGCCGGCGCCCTGCCAAGCCGACGCCCTTCCCCACCGCTCCACCGCACAGGCGGTCCCCGCAGCCCAGCCCGCTCCGCAGGACGACAGAGCACAGACTGGCTGAGGCGGAGGCACCTCCGGGGCGCCCGCGCCGAGCCCCTGCTCCAGCAGCGCCACCCAGACAGCTCTGGTGCGTCGCCGAGGACGGAGACCCCCGGACCTCAGCAAGACACCTCGGCGACCGAGGGATGGGACTGGGGGAAGGAGATCTTCCCGCCCCCCAGAACGGCCCGCTGCTCGCACGCGGCGCGCTCACCGTACCTGCCGTACTCGGAGCCCTTGCACAGCTTTTTACCGGGGGAAAGGGCCCTGCCGTCCAGGCCGTTCTCCGACTTCCGCTTCATCTGCGGGGAGAGGGGCGCGTTAAAGCGGGCTGGAGCAGAGCCTGCGCGCACGCTCTGGGTCGCTGCTTTTCCGCCAGACGTGGCAGAGCGGCAGGCCCAGCCTAGCAAGCGTTCCGAGCCCCCGTTCTGCTGGGGCAGCGGAGAGAGGCTGGCGGCCAGCTGAGCTCTGGAGCTGGCAGAGACGTTAGCGTCCGCGGGGAACCCGGTCCTCCCAAGGGGAGCGTCGGAGCTGACGGGGAGACGTCGGCAAAACAGGTGCAGAGGGACAAAACCAGCGCTGTCAGCGCTCCTGCCCGGCCCTTCCCCGCGCACCGCGGAGCGATGGAGCCCACGGCGCGGGCAGACCGGCGGCCTGCGCAGGGAACGCACGCGCTGACGCCTCCCGCAAAGCAGCCCTGCAGCCGGGCGCTAGAGCTGCTCGGCACGCCCCGCCGCACGCGACGGCTGCGGGGAGAGCTGGGCTGGGACGGGCGGCGGCCGGACCCCGACGCGGCTGCATCAAAGGGAGTCTACAGCCTTCCAGCTCCGCACAAGAGGCGCGGGGTTAACGGGAAACGTGCGGACAGCAGGGTGGCGACAGGCAGCGGTGGCAGCCACCAGAAGGTGCTGTGGGGCTTCGCCCCCCAGGCAGGAGGCTGGGGGCTCCTTCCCTCCAGTCAGTGACCCAGGCACCAACTGCAGCCCAGCGCTCGGGGCCGGCCACGGCTTCTCACAGCGCCCACGTCCCATGGACGCCTCCCCGAGGCCTCTGCCCGACCCCCCAGCAGTGACCCCGCTGCCCCAGTCCAGGCTCTGCGCTGCGACAGAGGGACCCCAGTGGGTGCCTGCAGGCTCTGAGGCAACGGCGCAGTGTCAGCTGCGGCCGGGTCGCTGCCGGCCGCACGGGAGCCCCGCTCTTTGGGCACAGCCCTTGCGCGGGGCCGCGGTCCCAGCAGGGTCACCTTGGGCCGCACGTGGCGGAGCAGGCCGCCGTCCTCTGTCCGCTGCAGGTAGTCTATCCAGCGCTCTCCGATGGTGTAGTAGAAGTAGACGTTGCTGCCGTCCTCCCCGTCCTCGCTGTAGCAGCTCCCCTCTTCCTCTTCTTCCTCCTCCTCCTCCTCCTGCTCCCCGCAGACCGTGGAGCTGACTGGCTCCTGCGCCCCTTGCCCACTGGAGCCGTCAGCCTCCGGCCCGGACCCCGGGCTCCCTTTCCCAGAGCGCTCCAGCTCCCAGGGGCCCGAAACATCCTCCTCCCCGGCCGCCACCTACAAGACAGGGAGAGGCAGGGTCAGGTCCGCCCGCTGCGGCGCTGCCCCGGCTCTCGGGGCGCCCCGGGACAGCCCGGGCTGTCCGCGATGCGACACGCCGGCGGGCCGAGGGGGCTGCCGGCCAGAGCAACGGCCCCAGGAACACAAGGGCGTCCCCCGCAGTGCGAGAGGGGCTGAGCGCGGGAAGGGGGAGCAGAGCGCTGAGCTGAGGTGCCCTCCGGGGCCGCGGGGCAGCCGCAGCCGGGAGCCAGTCACTTCCCAGCCCTGCAGGGAAGCACAGCTGCAAGGCGACCAGACTGCACGCCACCCGGCAACCCCGCGGCCGAGCAGGAAACAAACGCTGCGGGAGCACCAGCTGCCCCTCTGCACGGCGAGCACGGCGAGCCAGCCCTCTGCCCTTGGTCAAAGCAGGGCCACAGCAGCTGCAGGGGGGCCGCCGCGCGCGGGCAGGGCCCGGCAGCAGGGACAGGCGCACGCCGCGCTCCAGCCTGCAGCACAGCGCGGAGGCCGCTCCTCTCCAGCCAGCCCGCGAGCGGTGTGTGCCCCGAACGCCGCCTGCACCCCTCCTCCCCTCTGTGCAGAACACCACAGGCAAAAGCAGAAGCGTTCGGTAATTACTGCGAGGCAGCGGAACAACGCCCCTGTACCCCACAGGAAGGAGGAACTGGCTTGCAGTACACCGGTAAGGCACCCCAATCAGCAGCCCCAGACAGCCCACGCCGAGCAGTCCTAGAGAGCAGCACAGGCCAGCGCCCCACAGCAATCGTTCTCGGTAGCTCTTGGGACGCGGGAGAGGTCGCCGAGGGAGCGTGAAAGTTGCGCCAGGACTGAGGAGGCGGGAGAAAGCCGTGTCTGCGTAGCCCGGCAGCCGGCAACGGAGCAGCAGCGTTCAACCAGGGACAGGCCAACGGCGGGGACGCGCCTTGCCCCAGCCGACGAGAGATGAAAACAAGATTACGCTGTAAGACCGACGCTTGGGCAAGCAGCGAGGGCGGGACAGCCACGCGGTGCGACCTGCGCCACTCGGTAAGCGGGGTCTCCCACGCTGAACGCGCTTCCGTGCGCCCAGAGGCAACGCTCTCCACCAAAGACGGGGGAGCGGGGGCACGGGGGCACCAGGGAGCGCGCACCCGGTAAAGCGGTAACGGAAAAGGACTGAGGGGTCGCGCTCAGCACCAGCCTCAGGCTCAAAAATCTGACCAGGGAAGAGGTGCAAGCGGGAAAGCAGCGCTCCCCCCGTGCTGCCCCGTACGCGCCAGTCCCGCAAAGCCCGATCCACGGTTTTAAACAGGATGCCTAACATCTGAAGATACAGCTCAGTCTCCTCCCCCAAACCATTAAAAATCTGCAGAAAATACTCAGTAGGAGAAGCAAAAGGTGGAGAGGTGACAGTCACAACACAAAAACACACTGTGCAGGAAAGCCCCGCGGCTCCAAAGGGCCGCCAGCACGCACAGCGGCGCCCAGCAGTCCGGGCTGGGTCACCGACGTTCAGAAAGCGGGCCCAGTGCGCGCGCGCTCAGGTGCCCGGCCCCGGAAACACTCCCCAGATCAGAGGCGGGCGGCTCTTCCCCTCGCACCACCCAGCCGGCCCGGGCTGGAGCAGGGCGGGCAGCGGCCGGACCGCGCCGCCCCAGCGGCACGCGCCTTTCCAGGGAGGAGCGCCGAACGCCGGCTTCTCAAGCGCCTCCTGCGGCACCTGGAGCCGGGGGCCAGACGCAGGCCTCGGTGGTAACAGACGCGGGACAGCGCGGGGCAGAGCAGCCGCCGCCCCCCGGCAGAGCCACCGTCCCCTCGGCACGGTGGAGCTGCGCTCAGGCCAGCGAGCTTCCTGGGCCCGCCGACAGCGCCGCAGCAGGACGCGCTCCTGAAGAGGTCTGCAGCGCCCAGCTGGGAGCGTGCCGGCCCAAGCAGGCAGCGCGCCGGCCGGCCACCGCTCTCCGCAGGCGAGGCGGGCGGCAGGGCGGAGAGCTCGGCAAGAGACACGGACTCTGGCCCCCTCGGCTGCGGGCGCAAGGGAAGAACCTCTCCGCAGCCCGCGCCGGCCTCCCGCGATGAGCGGTCAGTGGAACTCCACGCTGTCCGCAGGAGGCCTCCGCAGGAGCTGCCCTGGGCAGGGGAGGCAGCAGGAAGCCGCCAGCGTCCCCTGGGGTCAGAGCAGCGTTTCTGTCAGGGACTCTGGGGCAGAGGCACCACAGCGGCCAGAGCAGCTCCCGGCACGGCTCGGGGCCACCGCTGCCTCCGGCGGGACACGCGAGCCAGCTGGGCCCCGAGTACCTGGGCCCCCCGTCAGGACGCTCCCCGAAGGAGCCGCCGCCTTACAGGGAGACGGCGCACAGACTGCATGGCTGCTGCACGGGCGCAGCATCCCTGGGGCCTCCCTGTTCCAGCGCCCAAAGCAGGTTTGTCTCCTCCCCTGGCCCTCTCCCCGTGCAATTCCCGCTCTGCCGGAGGGAGGATCACGTCCCACCCTCCTCGTCCTACCTGAGGCACAGGAGCTTTACTGTCCCCCTGCAGACCGGGGCTCCCCCTCGCAGCTTCCTCGCTGCTCGGCCTCCTCCTGCACGTCATGCGCTGACTGTTCAGCTCCAAGATGCGGGTGGTGATGCCTTTGACGTGCAGCAGATCATCGAGCGAGTTGAAGCCCTTCAGCTCCTGTGAGAAGAGAAGCAAGAGTGGACGCGGAGCCGAGAAACCCGGGGCCAGCCTCAGGGCAGGAGCAGGCTCACTCACGCCCTCCGCAGACAGGCTCCCTGCCCGGCGCCGTCCAGACCCCCCAGCCTGCGCCTCGCGACCACCAGCTCCCTTCGGGCAAGGGGGGCCGGGGTGCCGCGGCAGGGCGGCACCTTTGCGCTGCAGGCCCTCGCTCCCGGGGCAAGGCAGGCCTGCTGCCCAGAACTGCCGTTCCCACACAACCCCTCCCGCTTCCACAAACCTTGCCTGCCCCGAGCGACAACTGCAACGCCCGCAAGAGCAGGCGGCACCAGCAGAGCTGCTCCTAGCGCGGGGAGCTGCGGCCTGGAAGCCCGGGCTGAAAGCTGAGAGGGGAACTGTGCCTTCTGGCTGATGAGTGCCGAGGGGGGAGCGCGTCCCGCCCACAGCGTCGATCCCCCTCGGCTGCAGCTCCAGGGAAGGAGAACAGCCCCACTTCCCGCCAGGCACACGCAGACACACGCGCGTGTAAGGCACCCGCCACCCTGCAAAGCACAGGCCACGGGTCGCCACGGCCGCACCCGCACCCCAGCGCCCCCGGGCAGCTCCCGCCACAGCCCAGAGAGACCGAAACCCAGGAGGGACGGCCCGGCCGTTACCAAGGGCAGGATCCCAGGGCGGAAAGCGTCCACCCTTCCCGGCTAACATGGACATCGCAGCCAAGACAAGGGTCCTACCGCCCTTTCAAATCTGCCGTGCGCCGTCCCAAGCGCTTCTGCCGCGCCTGCCCTGTAAACAGCTTTACCGCAAAGCGCAGCTCTCGGGATAAACCCCATTTCCAGAAACCCGTCCTCACCTGTTCTCACAGCACCACTGCTTTTGTTTAAATGGCTCTTGCTCTTCCGCCTCCACCGTGTTTACATTCCTGTTGTATTTATAGCCGCTGACCCTGCCCCTCTCAGCCTCCTCTTTTCCAGGCCAAAAAAAGTCAAGCTCTCCCAGTCTCGCCTTGTCAAACCAGCCTCCCCTTTCCCAGATTTCCCTGCCTCGCTCCCCCGCCTGCTTCGACATGGACACCGAATTCCAGCCAGGAGCTCGCCAGTTCTCCGTGGCATTGACGGCAAAAAGACAGCGCTCATCCTCCCGTCTCTGCCAAAAGCGCCGCGGGCAGACGCAGCCTGAGATCACGCTTACCTTCTTCACGGCTGCGTCACGCCGGGAGCTCAGTCACCCCGCGAGCGACTGCCGCACGCAGGCTTTTCTCCCGCTGCGGCTTCCAAGTGACACAGCGAGGCTGCCGGCCGAGGGCAGCGGCAGGACTGCCAGCCCGCCGTGACCGCGCCAGGCCGGCTGCCGCCCGTTCCCGCTCCTGCCCGTTGCGCCCGGGAACTCGGCTGGTTCTGCTGCTGGCACGCCACGGCAGCTCGGCCAGCCGCGCGGCTCTGCCCCGAACCGCGGGGACAGCGAAAGGGCGGCCGGGCCCGGGCGGGGCAGCCGGCCGCAGCTCTCCCCAGGGAAAGGCGGCCCCGCCTGCGCCGGGCGGCACCTGCCCCGCGCCGGGGCGGCTCCCTTTGCGGGCACCCGGCCGGAGCGGCTCCCTCTGCGGGGCTCCCGGGCACGGCAGGCGGCGGAGGGCGGGCGGTCGCCGCCGGGCCGGGCCGCGGGTCCCAGCCGTCCTGGGGCAGGGCGGCTCCGCCTGCCGCCCGGCACCGGCTGCCCCGGCTCCGCTACCCCGCCCCGCCCGGCCCCGCTCCGCGCCGCCGGCCGCCCCCCGCCCCGCCCGGCCTCCGGGCCGGCTCCCCGCGCCCGCGCCCCCGCCCAGGCCCGGCCGCCCCCGCGCGCACCTCTCTCTTCCGCACGATGCCGCGGGCGCGGCGCCGGCCGATGCCGCTGAGCGCGCCCTCCAGCTCGGCCACGCCGGCGCGGTTGATGTCCAGCTTCCCCCCGCCGGGGCCCGGGCCGCCCGGCCCCGACATCCCCGGCAGGAACCGCCGCCGCCGCCGCGCAGGCCCCGCGCGCACTGCGCAGGCGCCGCCCCCCCCGCCCTCCGCCCCGCGCAGGCGCCGCCCCCCCCCGCCCGCCGCCCCGCGCAGGCGCCGCCCCCCCCGCCCGCCGCCCCGCGCAGGCGCCGCCTCCCCTCGCCCGCCGCCCCGCGCAGGCCCCGCCTCCCCTCGCCCGCCGCCCCGCCCAGGCCCCGCCTCCCCTCGCCCGCCGCCCCGCCCAGGCCCCGCCTCCCCCGCCCGCAGCCCCGCGCAGGCGCCGCCTCCCCTCGCCCGCCGCCCCGCCCGCCCCGCGCAGGCCCCGCCTCCCCCCGCCCGCCGCCCCGCGCAGGCCCCGCCCCCAGCACACCGGAGCCGTGCGTGGAGCAGCCGCTTTATTGGGCACTGCGCCTGCGCGGGGCCCGCCCCGCCCTCAGCGGCGCTTGTAGAGGCACGGCCGCAGCCGCAGGCCTGGTGCGGGGCGGCGGCGCGGGGCGCCGGTCTTGGCGAACTCCAGCAGCACGAAGAAGGCGCTGGAGAGGTCCTGGGGCAACGCCGCCTCAGCGCCACAGCCCCCCTGCCCGCCCCCTGCGGGACCCCGCGCCCCATCACCACCGCCCCGGACCCCAAACCCCACACCACGCCCCTCCGGGACCCCGCGCCTCATCACCACCGCCCCGGACCCCAAACCCTGCACCACGCCCCTGCGGGACCCCACACACCATCACCACCTCCCCGGACCCCAAACCCCACACCACGCCCCTGCAGGACCCCACACACCATCACCACCCCCCCGGACCCCAAACCCCGCACCACGCCCCTCCGGGACCCCGCGCCTCATCACCACCCCCCCGGACCCCAAACCCCACACCACGCCCCTCCGGGACCCCGCACCCCATCACCACCCCCCGGACCCCAAACCCCACACCACGCCCCTGCAGGACCCCACACACCATCACCACCCCCCCGGACCCCAAACCCCACACCACGCCCCTGCGGGACCCCACACACCATCACCACCCCCCGGACCCCAAACCCCACACCACGCCCCTGCGGGACCCCACACACCATCACCACCCCCCCGGACCCCAAACCCCACACCACGCCCCTGCGGGACCCCACACACCATCACCACCCCCCGGACCCCAAACCCCACACCACGCCCCTGCGGGACCCCACACACCATCACCACCCCCCCGGACCCCAAACCCCACACCACGCCCCTGCAGGACCCCACACACCATCACCACCCCCCCGGACCCCAAACCCCACACCACGCCCCTGCAGGACCCCACACACCATCACCACCCCCCCGGACCCCAAACCCCACACCACGCCCCTCCGGGACTCCGCACCCCATCACCACCCCCCCGGACCCCAAACCCTGCACCACGCCCCTGCAGGACCCCACACACCATCACCACCCCCCCAGACCCCAAACCCCGCACCACGCCCCTCCGGGACCCCGCGCCTCATCACCACCCCCCCGGACCCCAAACCCCGCACCACGCCCCTCCGGGACCCCACGCCCCATCACCACCCCCCCGGACCCCAAACCCTGCACCACGCCCCTCCGGGACCCCACACACCATCACCACCCCCCCAGACCCCAAACCGCGCACCACGCCCCTGCGGGACCCCACACACCATCACCACCCCCCCGGACCCCAAACCCCGCACCACGCCCCTGCGGGACCCCACACACCATCACCACCCCCCCGGACCCCAAACCCCGCACCACGCCCCTGCAGGACCCCACACACCATCACCACCCCCCCAGACCCCAAACCCCGCACCACGCCCCTGCAGGACCCCGCGCCCCATCACCACCCCCCGGACCCCAAACCCCGCACCACACCCCTGCGGGACCCCACACACCATCACCACCCCCCCGGACCCCAAACCCCGCACCACGCCCCTGCGGGACCCCACACACCATCACCACCCCCCCGGACCCCAAACCCCGCACCACGCCCCTGCAGGACCCCACACACCATCACCACCCCCCCAGACCCCAAACCGCGCACCACGCCCCTGCGGGACCCCACACACCATCACCACCCCCCCAGACCCCAAACCCCGCACCACGCCCCTGCAGGACCCCGCGCCCCATCACCACCCCCCCGGACCCCAAACCCCGCACCACGCCCCTCCGGGACCCCACACACCATCACCACCCCCCCAGACCCCAAACCCCGCACCACGCCCCTCCGGGACCCCACACACCATCACCACCCCCCCAGACCCCAAACCGCGCACCACGCCCCTGCGGGACCCCACACACCATCACCACCCCCCGGACCCCAAACCCCGCACCACGCCCCTGCGGGACCCCACACACCATCACCACCCCCCGGACCCCAAACCCCGCACCACGCCCCTGCGGGACCCCACACACCATCACCACCCCCCGGACCCCAAACCCCGCACCACGCCCCTGCGGGACCCCACACACCATCACCACCTCCCCGGACCCCAAACCCCGCACCACGCCCCTGCGGGACCCCACACACCATCACCACCCCCCCGGACCCCAAACCCCGCACCACGCCCCTGCAGGACCCCGCGCCCCATCACCACCCCCCGGACCCCAAACCCCACACCACGCCCCTGCGGGACCCCACACACCATCACCACCCCCCCGGACCCCAAACCCCGCACCACGCCCCTGCGGGACCCCACACACCATCACCACCCCCCCGGACCCCAAACCCCGCACCACGCCCCTGCGGGACCCCACACACCATCACCACCCCCCGGACCCCAAACCCCGCACCACGCCCCTGCGGGACCCCACACACCATCACCACCCCCCCAGACCCCAAACCCCGCACCACACCCCTCCGGGACCCCACACACCATCACCACCCCCCGGACCCCAAACCCCGCACCACGCCCCTCCGGGACCCCGCGCCTCATCACCACCGCCCTGGACCCCAAATCCCGCACCACGCCCCTCCGGGACCCCACGCCCCATCACCACCCCCCGGACCCCAAACCCCGCACCACGCCCCTGCGGGACCCCGCGCCCCATCACCACCTCCCTGTGGGCCCTGGGACCCCCCATGGCCTCCCGGACCCCACACCACACCCCCTTGGGCCCCCAAAGCCCCCACTACAGCCCCCCGGGTGCTGGGACCACCAACCCGGTCCCAGGCTCTGACACCACCACTCGCAGGCCCCGCACCATGAGGGCCCAGGGTACCCCACACCCCATCCCAGACCCCCGTGCCTCCTCCCCTGCAGGCCCCAGGCCCCCCAGACCTCCTCCCAGACCCCTGCGGGCCCCGGGTCCCTAACCCCCCAGACGGCATCACCGCCCCCTGCGCCGCCCTGCCCTGCTGCCCGCGCACGAAGGGGGGTCTCCGGCTCCTTCCCGGGCTCCCGGTCCCCGGCGGCGCAGTGCCCAGCGCGGGGCGCGCCCGAGGACGCACCTTGGAGACGGTTTTGAAGCCCAGCAGAGCCATGGCGTTCAGGAAGGCTCGCAGGTTCTCGAAGCGGCTGGCCACCTCGGCCACCATCAGCGTCCCCCTGCGGGACAGCCCTGAGCGGCGGCGGCGCGGGCACCTCCCGGGGCGCAGCCCAGCGCCCCTGCTCCCCGCCGCCCGCCCGAAGGCCAGCCCGCGCCTCCGCCCCGCCGCCCCCCGCCCCTGCCTACCCGGGCTTCAGCACGCGGTTGGCCTCTTCCAGGATCTCCTGCAGGTTGGTGCCCATCAGCGCCAGGCAGAACACGGCGACGTCCACCGACGCGTCTGCCAGCGGCACCTGCCGAGCGGGGCGCCCGGCCCCGGCGGGGGGCGAGGTTGGCGGCGGGGCTGGGGCGGCTCCCCGGGACCGGGATTCACCCGAGCGCCCGCTCCGGGGAGCGCGCGGGCGGCGGCGCCCCCGTCTCCTGAAGAGCCGCGCGCTCCCTCTCGCACGCGGGACCCCCGGGGCCCCGACCGCCCTCTCCCGTCCCCCAGAATCGCCACCCCAACCCGCGCCCCCGCGCCCGGCCCGGCGGCGCTCAGCCCCCTCCCCGCGCCCCCGCAGAGCTGCCGCCCCCCAGCGCGGCGCCCCACCTCGGCCATGTCGCAGACGGTGACCCGCGGGCTGAGCGGCACCAGGTCGAAGCAGTGCACCTTGTTCCGCACGCTGCTCGCGAGCTTGCAGTCACCGCACCCGAAATCCGCCACCACCAGCGAGGCCGGCCTGGGGGGCGGGGGGGCTCAGCGCGCCCCGCGGCCTCGCCCCGCCGCCTCCGCCGGGCCCGCCCGCCGCGCCCCGCCGCCCCGCTCACCGGCGCCGCAGGTAGCGCACGATGCGGCTCACGGGGTTCTCGGGCCAGCGCCCCACTTGCTGCGCGAAGCCGCGGTGGTACGCGCGGAAGGCCTCGGGGTCGCCGCGGAAGAGCCGCGCCGCGTCGCGGCTGCTGGAGGTGTAGAGCTGCTGGTTGAGGTACCGGAACCGCGCGGCCCGCAGCCGCTCCTCCATCCGCGCGCGCAGCGCCGCCGACCGCCCCGACGGGGCCGCGGCCGGGCCGGGCGGCTGCGGGGCGGCCGGGGGCTGCTCCCCGCCGGGCCCCGCCCGCTGCCCGCTCCTCCGCCGCTTCCTCCGCCGCCTCCGCGCCGGCTCCCCGCCCGCAGCCCCCGGCCGCCCCGCCCCGGGCTCCCCCCGCCGCTCGGCCGACGCGTCCGCGGGCAGCGGGAGGGGCTCGGGGCGGCTCCGGGCGGCTCCGGGCCGGGGCTCGGCGGGACCCGTGTGCGGGGGCTCCCCGCAGCCGGCCCGCCTCCTCCGCTTCCGCGCGGGCTCGCCGTCCCGGCCGGGCTCGGCCGCGCGCTCTCCCGGCGGCCGCCGGCGCCGCTTCCCCGCCGCCGCGGGGGCCTGCGGGGGGGGCGCGGGACCGGTCACCTCCCCCGCGCCCAGGCACCGGCCCGGCCCGGCCCCGCGCGCGCCCCCCTTACCGGCTGGGCCGCCCCCTCGTGCCACTCCTCCGCCAGCATGGCCGGGAACGGGAACGGCGGCTCCGCTCGGAAACCGCGGCCCCGCCGCCGCCCGCGTGCGCCCCGTCGGGCCGTTCGCGCGGGCGGCCCAGAGCGGCCCCGGCGGCGCCCGCGGAAACAGCGCCCCCGGCGGCCGGGAGGCCCAGCAGCCTGGCCGCGCCGGGCGGTGCCGCGGAAGCCGCGCCCCCGGCCCGGTTAGCCACGCCCCCTGCGCCGCGCGCCCCCAGGCCGTGCCCGGTGCGCCCCGGCCGCCGCCCCCCGCCCCCGCCCCCGCCCCCCGGCGCTCGCCCGGCCTCGCCGCCCGCGCTGCCCCTGCCCGGTGCCCGCGCGCCGCGACCCCCCGGTGCCCGTGGCGCGGAGCCGGTGCTGCGCGGCGGGTGGCCGGCAGGGGGCGCTGGCGGCGGCCCGCCCGGGGCGGAGCCCGCGCGCTGCCCCGCGTCCGCCGAGCCGCCGCCCTGCGCCGCCGCCGGAGCCGGTAAGGGCGGCCGGGCCGGGCCGGGCCGGGCTGGGGGCCGGGGGCCGGGCCTGGGCGGGAGCGGGAGCGGGGCCGCGCGTTGGCTCGAACGGGGCCGGGGCCGGACGGAGCCGGGCCTGCGCGAGGGCCGAGCCGGGCCAGGCGGGGGTCGGGAGGGAACGCGACGGGGGCCCGACAGGTCCGGGACGGGACAGGTCGGATCGGGGTGGATTCGAGTGGGCGCCGGGGGCCGGACCGGCCCGTGCTGGGACAGGGCGGGCCCACGGTCCGGTTTGGGGTGGGCAGGGCTGGGCCGGGCCCGGGTGGGGCTGGGCCGGGGCTGGGCCGGGGCGGGGGCTGGGCCCGGCCCTGGGCCGGGCGATGGGCAGGGGTCGGGCTGGGGGCAGCCGGGCAGGGCCGCCCGGGGCTCCCGTGACGGTGGGACCCACGGCTGGGCCGACCGCCGCGCTCCGTGGGGCTGGGGGGGGGCGCAGGGCGGAGTGGGGCCCTCACCGCCGGTCCCGGGGCGGGGTCGTGGGTCGGGGCTGGCAGGAGGCGGCCCGGGTCTGCGCACCGCGGTGCCACGGCCCGAGCGGTGGGGGGGGGCCGCGGGGGCTCGGCGGGGCCCGCACGGCCGCCGGGCAGCGGGGGGGCAGAGCGCCCCTCGGGCCGGGCCGGGCCGGGGGTCCCGGGGGCCCAGCTGGGGCCGGGGCAGGGCTGGGGGGCGGCAGCCGGGAGCGCAGCAGCCCCGGGCCGGGCGGAGGGGGGGGCGGTGACAGCGGGACGCGGGCCCCGCAGGGCTGAGGTGGGGACGGGGTGCGGCTGGGGTGCCCCTTCCCCGGCCTCGTCCCGGGTGGGTGGGTGAATGCAGTCGGGGGCAGCGCCGTGGGGCTGGCAGGACCCGCGGGACGTCGCGGCGCAGCGCTGGCCCCTCGCCGCCGGTGGGCCGGGGGCTGGGCCGCGCTGCCCTGCGCGTTCTGGAGCCCGCTCTGGGGCCCGGGAGGCCCCCCGGGGGTCTGGGCTGCGGGGCCGGTCCCTCGCGGCCCCCGCCCCGCTGGAGCACGCAGCACAGGCGGAGCGGCTGCGCTGGGGGGCAGGGAGCGTTTTGGGGCCCGTCCTGCCTGCGTGGAGCGGGCGGGGGTCCCGCTGCAGCTGGGCGAGTGCCAGGCCCTGCGGGGCGCGGGGGGCGCCAGGTTGGAGCCCCCACGGGCCCATTGGGAGCGTCGTGCTGCGCCTGTCCCTGCTCGGCGGGACGCACCGGGGGCAGCCCTGCGCCCCTCCTTGGTGCCACAGACGCCCGGGCAGGAAAGGACCCGCCAGGCCCGTCCCCGCGCTGCGGGGGGCTCGGGGGAGCGCAGCCCCCCGTCTGGGTGAGGCTGCTGTTGCAACGGGGTTAAAAATGGAGCCAGGACAGCGCGGGTCGCCTGGCCCTGGGCCGGGGTGCCCGCTCATTGGGGCGGGGAGAGGGGGAGCTTGTGGACCTTTGGGGTCCCAGACCCGTCAGCGCGATGCTGCGCCAAGGTCAGCCAAGCCTGGGTCGGAGTTGGGGACGGGGGGTCCGTGGGGTCCCTGCAAGGTGGCGCTGGCCCCCCGCCAGCGCTGCTCCCCGAGCCCCTCCCGGGAGATGCGGGCACCCGGCTCTGGCTGGGCCTGCAGATAAGCCCGCGGCTGCCAAATCGGCTTCCTGCGGGCGCCCGCGACGCTGGAGTCGGTCCTGAACTTCCCCTTCGGCTGCGAGTCAGCTCCGGCCCCAGCCTTCGGCAGTCCCCGCGGGTTTCCATGGGCTGGCGCGGAGCAGGATGCGAGGCTCTCGCCCCCCGGGGAGACGCCCCGGCTGCGGGCTGCCAGGAGCGGAGGGGCTGTGGGAGGCGACGTCCCGGGCCCGGGGCTGCGTGCGGGACAGGGGGCAGGGAGCCCCGCTCCACAGTGGCCCCGTGTCCTCACACACCCCTCCCCGCAGCCAGAGCCGCCATGGACGACATCTTCACGCAGTGCCGGGAGGGCAACGCGGTGGCCGTGCGCCTCTGGCTGGACAACACCGAAAACGACCTCAACCAGGGGTGAGCGGGGCGACGCGGCCTGCGCCGGTGTCGGGGCGCTGGCTCAGGTGCTCTGTGGGCCGAGCGCGCTGGACCAGGGCCGGGGCTCTTTCCGCTCCGCTCCGCGTCCCGGGGAGGCGGTGGGATCCAGCTCCTCCCCGCCGGGAGGAAGTTACCGCATCGCTGAGGCATGAGGGCCGCACATCCTCCAGCCGCTTCCTCGGCTGCCGCGCCGCGCCACGCTTCAGCCGGGGCTGGGGCCGGGGGTGCCAGGGAGAATCCCCCGTCCCCAGGATGGCGGGTGTGCCAGGGTGACCGCTCCCCCGTCCTCTCTCCTGGGAGCGCTGCCGCCGATGCGCGGAAGCACTGCCGGGGTCTCACGGGAACCCGCCCGGGGCCGGGAGCTGCGCCAGCTGACCCCCACCGTGCCCCAGGTCTCTCCGCACAGCACGTCCCCCGCTCCAGGAGCTCCCGCGGGATCGCGCCGTCCCACGTGCTGCCCGCCGGCCTTTCGGGAGCGGCGTTTGGGCCGGGAGCAAGGCTTGGAGCAGACACATGAAGATCCCGTGCCAGGCCATGGCAGCGTCTTTGCTGAACCCGTCCTGGGCAAGGGGCCTCCGGCCGTGTCCCGCAGCCCCTCCTGGGCGTCCCGGTCGCGCAGAGCTGTCCCGGTCCCGCGGGTCGTGCCCCAGCGACGGGGGGCTGGCTGGCGCGTTGTGGTCCGGGGTGCCTGTGCCGGGGTACCCCTGCCCGGGGGCCGTGCGGGAGGGCGGGGGCGGATGGGGCCTGCCGTGCCGGGGAGCCAGGCCGCAACGGCCCCCGCCTGCCGGGCCCTAATCTCCTTTTAAGGCCTGGCTGGCCTCCTCCTCCTTACTTGGCCAGGCTCCGCGAGCCGAGGGGGGCCGGAGGAGGGGATCCCGCTCTTGCCAGTGTCTGTGATTCAGCCCCGGAGAAGATGGGATTTGGCCAGGGCCTCCGGAGCCCTCGTGGGGCTGGCAGAGAGCGGGAGAGCCGCTCTGCCCGTCCCCCTCGCCCCCACGGCCCGTGTGCGGGCGCACGGGTGGATACCTGCCCGGCCGCGGTGCTCTGGCAGCGCCCCGGCCGCGCGCGGCCCTCCTCTCCCTGCCCGGGCGGCAGGGGGACGGGGCGGAAGGGCCGCAGCCGCTCAGCAGAGGCGTCCTCGCCGTCTCCGCAGGGATGACCACGGCTTCAGCCCCCTGCACTGGGCCTGCCGCGAGGGCCGCTCCAACGTGGTGGACATGCTCATCATGCGGGGAGCGCGCATCAACGTCATGAACCGCGGCGACGACACCCCGCTGCACCTGGCTGCCAGCCACGGCCACCGCGACATCGTGCAGAAGGTACCGGCCTCCCGCTGCCAGCGCTCGGCCCCTTCCCCGCCCCGTGGCTCTCGGAGCGGGACTCCGCGCGGCGCTCCGCCCTGCCCAGCCGGCAGTGGTGCTCCGCCGTCCCGCGCCGGCTGCCTTGCCGTGAGCTGGCTGCATCCCCACCGCGGTGCCTCGGGGCGCCTCCCCGGGAAGCCCCGCACCCAGCCGCAGCCCCCTCCCAGCGGCACCGGGGCGGGGTGCGGGGGCAAGGGCACCTGCCCTGGGTTCACGGGGACCGTCCTCCTGCCCCAGCTGATCCAGTTCAAAGCAGACATCAACGCCGTGAACGAGCACGGGAACACGCCTCTGCACTACGCCTGCTTCTGGGGCCACGACCAGGTGGCGGAGGTGAGCGGAAGCGCTTGGCGACGGGGGGAGCCCAGCGCGAGGGAGGGGGCTGGGGGCGCGCCGGGGGCACGAGGAGGGACGGGGCAGGAGGCTGGCTGCGTGTGAAGAGGCTGAGGAGAGGACAAACTGCAGATGTTTGCTTTCTCCTCAGGACCTGGTGGGCAGCGGGGCCTTGGTCAGCATTGCTAACAAATACGGCGAGACGCCCATCGACAAAGCCAAGACGCCGCTGCGAGAGGTCTTGAAAGGTAGGGGGGGGTCTCGTCCCGACCCCACAGCCGCTGCTGCGGGCCCTGCGCTCGGCGTCAGCACGCTCCCTGCTTCTGCTGCCAAACCCCTTGTCCCTCTCCAGAGCGCGCAGAGAAGCTGGGCCAGAGCCTCACCAAGATCCCCTACAAGGACACCTTCTGGAAGGGCACAACCCGCACGCGGCCCAGTAAGGACGGAGCCTTCCCTCACGGGGACGCCGGTGCAGGGGAGCACGGCTTCCTGCCCAGGCGGGCGTCTGGGGGGGCGGCAGCCCGCACTGCCAATGGCTCGTTTTGGAGAGGAAATCCCCTCGCTGAAGGGGGCTCCTCGCGGGCTGAGGCGTCCCGCTGGCGCTGCCGCCCTCCGCGGTCCCAGGTGGAGGTGGGACGAAGGTCCGCGCAGGACAGGCTGCATCCCCTCCTTTTCTTACAGGAAATGGGACTCTCAACAAACTTGCTGGAATAGACTTCAAACAGCTGAGCTTGAGCCAAAAACTCAATGAGAACCAGTCGGGAGAGGTACGCGGGCCTGTTGCCCCCCGGGACGGGGCAGCTGCAGCCGCGCAGCCGCTGCTCTCCCCACCCCCTGGCTGGCTGCGGAGCGCGGAGGGGCACAGCTGCCTGGTGGGCTCCTGGTCCGGGCGCGGGGCCAGCCCACGCAGAGAGGAACCACCTGCCTGGGACTGACAGGCCGGGTTCGCCCTCCTGCGTTGCGGCAGCCGCTCCCCGGTGCCGCGGGGGAGCTGTCGGCCCTGCGGGCTCCGTGGGCCCCACAGCCAGCGCCAGGGGCTGGGAGGTGCTCCGGGACCCTCTCGCAGTGACCGTCACCACCCGTCTCCCCGCAGCTGTGGAAAGGGCGCTGGCAAGGCAACGACATTGTCATCAAAATGCTGAAAATCCGGGACTGGACAACGCGGAAGAGCCGGGACTTCAACGAGGAGTACCCAAAGCTGCGGTGAGTGCCGCGTCCTTCCCCAGGCAGCCGCAGCTCCGGAGGGCGGGCGTTCCCTCCGCAGCAGCACGGGATGGGCCGGAGCCGAGGTCCGCAGGGTCGGGTGGGAGCGCTCCAGCGCGGTGCCCGGGGCCGCGGGGAGGCCTGGGGGGACAGGGCGGCGGTGCAAAGGGCAGGGAGGCGACGGGGTGGCGGGCAGCACCCGCTGTTCTCAGGGCTGTCGCCTCTCGCGCAGGATCTTTTCTCACCCCAACGTGCTACCGGTGCTGGGCGCCTGCCAGGCGCCCCCAGCGCCCCACCCCATCGTCATCAGCCACTGGATGCCCTACGGCTCCCTCTACAACGTGCTACACGAGGGGACGAGTGAGTACTGGTGGCGGCGACGCGGCCGGGGGCAGGGGCCGGGCTCCCCGCTGCTCAGTGGGGGCAGGGGGCCGGCCAAGGCTGACCTCGGTCCCCGGTCCGCGTTCCGTCCCCACGCCCCGTGAGCGGTGCGTCTGCCTCCGCCACCCCTTCCCACGCACGCTGCCCCCGCGCCCACCCTCGCGCCCCCTCCCTCCCCACAGACTTTGTGGTGGACCAGATGCAGGCGGTGAAATTCGCCTTTGACATCGCGCGGGGCATGGCCTTCCTGCACACGCTGGAGCCCCTCATCCCGCGGCACCACCTCAACAGCCGCAGCATCATGGTGAGCGCCCGCGCCGCGCAGCCCAGCCCTTCCTCCCGCAGGCTGCAGCGGGGCAGGCTCCCCCTGACCGGCGCTCTCTCCCCAGATTGACGAGGACATGACGGCGCGGATCAGCATGGCTGACGTGAAGTTCTCCTTCCAGTGCCCGGGCAGGATGTATGCGCCAGCCTGGGTGGCGCCAGAAGGTGAGTGCCCGGGGGCCAGGCCGCTCCTGCTGCGGGGCCCCGTCCTTGCCCTCAGCCCCGCTCAGCCCCCGCGCCGGGTTCCCCGCAGCCTTGCAGAAGAAGCCAGAGGAAATCAACCGGCGCTCGGCCGACATGTGGAGCTTCGCGGTGCTGCTGTGGGAGCTGGTGACCCGTGAGGTGCCGTTCGCAGACTTGTCCAACATGGAGATAGGCATGAAGGTGAGGAGAGGGCCGGGCAAAACGCTCCGGTGCCACCCGACCAGCCGGGGCGTACGGGCCCGAGCAGGCAGCAGGGAGGGGAGGCGAGGCCCGTGAAGGAGCGCCCGCCAACGCGCCTCCCAGACGTGGGCTCTGCCTGCCAAACGCGGGGCTGGGCCCACCCTTCCGATCCTGCCCTGCTCTCCCGTGCTTCCAGGTGGCACTGGAGGGGCTACGCCCGACCATCCCACCCGGCATTTCCCCACACATCTGCAAGCTGATGAAGATCTGCATGAACGAGGACCCAGCCAAGCGCCCCAAGTTTGACATGATCGTGCCCATCCTGGAGAAGATGCAGGAGAAGTAGAGAGGGAGGTGCCTCCCAGCCACCCGACGCTGCCATGCTTCCCCCCTGCCACCTCCAAGTGCCTTCTTTCACCCCAGAGCCGAGGGGGAGCAGGGAGCGCCCCCTCACCTGAGCCAGCCACGGACACACGGTACACAGCGCTGCCTTCTCTGGAGCCGCTCTGCGGGCTTCAGACGCCGTCACGCCCGTCTGCGGCAGCGCCTCCATCCTCCCTGGCAGCTACGGGCAGAGACTGAGCAGGAGGCCCGGCCCGCGACACTGCGCGCGCTGGGCTCTGCGACCCGCGAGGCTGGGACGGCGCTGCGGAGCCCCCTTGTGCCCTTGTCCCCGGCCCGGAGCAGCTCCCCCCTCCCAGCCTCGCGTTGAGCAATGCCCGGCCCTGGTGCTCTTCCCTACTTGGGACAGTGGGGCGAAGCTCGCCTGTTGCACCCAGCACCACCCCAGCTTCGCGCTTCACTCCTTATCGTTTCCATCCAGGCCACGTGGAAAAGCCGCCAGCATCCGAAATAAACATTTGTTACGAAAACGGGCTGCTGGTGGAGGGGCGCGTACACGCACGGGGTGTTGGCCACAGAAGGGGGGGAATACTGATGTGGGGGCTGCCCGCCAGGCGGGGTCCTAGGCTCCGGATCTGCGCCCGTACCGGCCCTCCCCCAGCGACCGGCGCACGGAACGCGGGCGCGCCAGCAGCCCCCCTCCTCTGAGAGGAGGGTGCAGGCCCCAGAGGCTCCTCAGAGGGGACAGGAGGGGTGGGCTGCCCTGCTCCCCTACAGCCACCGGGGCAGGGCTAAGCCCTCCTGGCAAAGGCAGGAGCTGCAACTCGCGTCGCCCAGTTGCGAGCCCCCCAAGCTGCCCCTCGCTGCCCCCGCCTTTCAAAGGCACGGACAGCTTGCGGCGTGGCGAGAGCAGAGGCGCAGCAGGGCAGCTGCCCGGTGTGCCGCTGTACCTGCAGGCAGGGCGTTAGCGCCCGGGCAGGAGACAAGGTGCCTTTCCACAAAAAAATCCTACGCAGCTGTTTAATGGCACAGGAGCGACCCTAAAAAAGTTCCCACGCCCATCCCCCAGTCCTCACGTGAAGTAATGTGGCTTTTTCACATTGATGCCATATTCTGCTAGTGCCGGTGTCAGGTCTTCCATGGTCAGCGTGTACTTCTTATCCTGAAGGGACCAGGGGTAGCGTCAGGCGCAGCAAGGACAATCTGCCTGCCAGGCACTTCGCAAAACCTTGCGGGTTTAGGACGTTTCCCCTGCCAGCTGTGGCGACCCATATACGCGCGATTCCCAGCAGCAGCTACGCAGCGGGGTGTGATGCGTTAACCGGCTCCCGAGTACTGCACGGCTTGTCTGCTCCGTGCCCCGCGCTGCCCGCTGGGCAGCAACGCGCTGAGCGTTACTCAACAGCAGACAGACTGCATCACTCCCGCGAGGGCCTCGCACCGCAAACGAACAATGACCGGGAGAATTCCCAGAAATGGCCGCTACGCAGTAGCTCCCCGTTTACGTTCTCCAAGCAGCAGAGTTTTGGCTGCTGCCGGAGGCAGGGCGCGAGGCGAGATGGCCCTTGTGCTGCTGAGGTGCAGCCACCCGCACGCTGCTGTGAAGCTGTCAAAGCATGTTCCACCAACTCCACTGCCTGCGTCCCTTTCCCTCCAGCAGACCAGGAAGCGTGTTGACCACACAACACACTTAGAACTTCCTACAGCCCCACCCCCGCAGTCAGCGGCAGCAGGTTCAGCCTGCTGCAGCCCCAGGAGAGGACGCTTCCCCATGTCCGAGCGCCCACTCGGCCCTTCTCTCACCTTGCTCTTGTTGCGGGAGCTGCCCGAGGCGGTTCCCTTCATCTTGCAGTGCTGCAGCGCATCATTGGCGATGTCAGAAATAAACTTCTGTGCAGCCAGCGAGATCAGACGAATGCTTCCAGCAGAGAAAGAGAAAGGCTGGCTTCAGACAGGCAGCACAGAGCACCGCTGGGACGAAGGAATTTCTGTGGGGGCCTGCAGCTATCGGAGGGCACGCTCTGCCACCACTTACATGCGCGGGTCAGAGGCCTCGAATCCTGCTCTGTTGAGGTAATAGCCCGTGACGGCGTCAGGGATCTGCAGGAGAGAGACGGCGATGGCGGGACTGCTGCCCGGCGGCAGCCCGTCCCGCCCGCAGCGCGCCCGCGTACCGTAGGCGTGTAGTCCTCCAGCTGCATGAGGAAGTCCACCAGCGGCGTGGTGGAGACCACCGGCTTCACGTCCCCGTTGGCCGCGCTGGCTGGCACGTAGACCCCATTGGACATGGCCCCCTCGGGGGGCGCGGCAGCCACGGCTGCGGAGACCGGCGCTGCGGGCACGGGGCGCTCAGTGGGCACCGGTCCCGGGGCAGCGCCGGCCCCCACCCGCGGGACACCCTGGTCCCCCGCGCCCCCGGCCCCCGCGAGCGGGCGGGCTCGGTGCCCCAGCTCAGGCCGCGCTCACGGGCCGCGCGCCGGCCTCGCCCGCCGGGCCCCCCACTCGCGGCCTCCGCACCCCGCCGCCGGGGACCCCGGGCGCCCGCGGCCCCGCTCCGCCGCCCCCGGCCGGGCCCCGCCGCGCCCCATCCCCCCGGGCTCCGGGCGCCCCGAGCCCCGGCCCTTCCGGCCCGCCCCGCCCCGCGCTCACCGGGCCCCCTCCCGCCAGCCGCACCGCCCTCCGCTCCCCGCGCCGCACCGCCCACCGCGCCCGGGGGTGCCCCGGGGACGCCGCTGCCGCCGGCGGCCGGGCTGGGCTTGTTGTCGGCGGCGGGGGCGGGCGCGGGCGGCGCGGGGGCGGCCGGGGCCGCGGGCGCGGGATCGGGCTCGCCGCTGCCGCTCATGGCCCGCCGCCGCGCGACACCGGGCACCGCCGCCGCCGCGCCTGCGCACGGCGCGCTGCCCCACTGGCCCGCGGCTGGCCCCGCCCCGCCCCCCGCGCGCCCCCTGGCGGCGCCGCGCGGCACAGACGGAGACGGGAGGGGCGGGGCTCCGCGGCTTTATTGGCGCGCGGCGGCCCCGCCCCCCCGCCCGCTCCGCTCCGGTCCGGTCACGGCGCCAGCAGCGCCCGCAGCAGGCGGGGGAAGTCGGGGGTCCCCCAGCCGGTGACGGGGTCCCAGCCGGGCCCGGCGCAGAAGCCCTGTCCCTGCACGGTGCCGTCCAGGCAGGCGAGGTGGCAGCCCTGCGTGACCTGCGGGGACCGGCCTCAGCGCCGCGGGGACCGGACCCCCCCGCGCCGCCCCCGCGCACACGGCCCGTGGGAGGGCGTGGGCACCCCCGGTCCCAGAGCAAAGGCACCCCGCCCCACGCAGCCCGCGGAGACCCCCGGGACACCCCACCCGCGGGAAGGCAGCACCGCCCCACCCGGCCCCGCCCCGCCCCGCCCCGCCCCGAGCGCGGCCTCGGCGGCCGCAGAGTGCGGGCTCCCCGTGCCACCCACCCGCTCCCGGCCCCCCGGCAGCCCCCCGCCCAGCTCACGTCGTAGAGGGCGGCGCCGCGCCCCTGCTCCTGCAGCCGGTAGAGCGCGGGGTTGAGGAAGCCCAGGGGCGCGAGGCCCTGCCGCAGGCGCCGGTCGTTGACCAGGGCCACCATGCCGGCCACCACGGGCGTGGACGCCTGCGGAGACGCGAGCCCCTCAGCGCCCGGCCACCCGCCAGCGCGGCAGGCGCGGGGCCAGCCCCGCACCGAGGGGCCGGGGCAGCGGGCACGGGGCCGGCCCCACACCGAGGGGCCCGGGGCAGCGGGCACGGGGCTGTCCCCTCACCGAGGGGCCCGGGGCAGCGGGCGCGGGGCCGGCCCCGCACCGAGGGGCCCGGGGCAGCGGGCACGGGGCTGTCCCCTCACCGAGGGGCCCAGGGCAGCGGGCACGGGGCTGTCCCCTCACCGAGGGGCCCAGGGCAGCGGGCACGGGGCCGTCCCCTCACCGAGGGGCCCGGGGCAGCGGGCGCGGGGCTGTCCCCTCACCGAGGGGCCGGGGCAGCGGGCACGGGGCTGTCCCCTCACCGAGGGGCCGGGGGCAGCGGGCGCGGGGCTGTCCCCTCACCGAGGGGCCCGGGGCAGCGAGCGCGGGGCCGGCCCCTCACCGAGGGGCCCGGGGCAGCGGGTGCGGGGCCAGCCCCTCACCGAGGTGCCCGGGGCAGCGGGCGCGGGGCTGTCCCCTCACCGAGGGGCCCGGGGCAGCGGGCGCGGGGCTGTCCCCTCACCGAGGGGCCCGGGGCAGCGGGCGCGGGGCCGTCCCCTCACCGAGGGGCCCGGGGCAGCGGGCGCGGGGCTGTCCCCTCACCGAGGGGCCGGGGCAGCGGGCACGGGGCTGTCCCCTCACCGAGGGGCCGGGGGCAGCGGGCGCGGGGCTGTCCCCTCACCGAGGGGCCCGGGGCAGCGAGCGCGGGGCCGGCCCCTCACCGAGGGGCCCGGGGCAGCGGGTGCGGGGCCAGCCCCTCACCGAGGTGCCCGAGACCCAGGGCAGGGGGATGCGGTTGGTCACCACCCAGTAGTTGTCCGAGAGCGCGGCCAGGTCGGGGTAGGCTCGGCCGCTGCTGTTGTAGTAGGAGCTGGGCGGCAGCTTCGGGGCCGAGCGCAGGAAGCGCCTGACCGCAGCGGCCTGTGGAGAGCACGAGTGGGGAGAGCACGAGGAGCAGAGGCCTGGGGCGCGACCCTGCCCTCGCTCGCCTCCGCCGCTCCTCGCCCTGGCCTGCAGCCCGGCCCGGGGCTGCCTGCACCGCCCGCCGCCGCCCCACCGAGCGCCGCGTAGCCCCCCGGGCCCAGCCGCCTCCTCACCTGGTAATCCGGCATGGGGAAGACGTTGCTGAAGCCGCCCCCGCTAATGTAGTCCGTCACCTCCGCAGTCACCAGGAAGGGGTTCTTGAAGGACGTTCCACCCACGGTGGTGACATAGGGACTGGGGGGACAGGTGGGCACTGCGGGTGGGCACACAACGGCCTGGGGCCCCAGCGGCACCCCACACAGCAGCCCCCTCCCAGGGAGCCGCGCGGGTGCCCCCAGCTCCGAGGGCCGCGAGCGTCCCCAGGCACGCTGGCGGGGTGACCCTTGGGACTCCCACCAAGGGGCTCAGAACCAGCCGGAGGCTGCCAGCGGCCGTGGGCTGGGGCTCCAAGCGCCAGCAGCGGCTTTCAGCCGGCCCTGGGTGTGGGCCAGCTGCAGCAGGCAGCCCTGCGCAGGGCCGCACGTCTCCACAGACCCGGGTTCAGCGCCCCACATCTACCTTGAGGCCGGAAAGCTGGGCCGGAACGTGTGGTTCCCCCCGGGCACCCTTCTGCACCCAGCACCATCGTCACCTGCCGACGGAGATGGACGGGGTAACCCGGCAGCGTCCGAGCTGCTCCTCGTCCAGCAAACGCTCCCGGCACCAAGAAGGAGCCGGGAAGGGAAGGGCTCCCTGCACCTCCCAGGCCCAGGTTCCCAGGCAGGGGGTCCTGGCCACCCAGGGGCAGAGCGTCCCCGATCGGTGTCCAGCACGGCAGCTCCTCGCTGTGCTGGGGCCCCGGGACGCGCCCACACCGCGCCAGCCACGGCACGCACCTGAGGCGAAGAGGATGGTCAAGCCCCGGGCGCCCGCCTTCATGAACTCCACGTTGACGCGCTGCAGGTAGGCCAGCGACAGGCTGTCCTCGTCATCGCCGTAGCTGACGGAGTGCACCCAGGGCAGCGAGGACATGTTGCTGAGCAGCAGCAGCCAGGCCAGGAAGGGCTCCTGGCTCTCGTGCCTCCCTGCGGAGACAGAGGTTCGGCTCCTGCTAGGACACCAGGCCCGAGGGAAAGCGGGGGACGGCGCGGGGGGGACGCCTCGACAGCACCACCAGCACTGGCCGCTGGAGCTGCTCCAGCTCCCGCCCTGCCTGCAGAGCCCACCCGCGGCACAGCCGGCCCGCGGCTCTCCCGCGAGCTCTCGCTGGCAGCACGGCTGCTCTCGGGGACAGCCACAGTGCACGGCACCAGCTCCGGCTCTGCCAGCGGCACCAGTGAACGGCTCGCCCTGAGCCCCAGAGCAGGGGGTCTACACCCATCCACCCCTCCTCGCCCCGCCGCTGGCTCCCTTGGCACAGCGCTGCCCGCACGCAAGTGGGAGTGAACGCAGAGCTGTGCCTGCCATCAGGAAGAGCGAGCTGGCTGTCCCGAGGGCGCTGCGTCTCCTGTTCCCCCGGTTTCTGATCTGGGACAGACGACACCGTACTACAGCACCCCAGCCACGTTTGTGCAGGCCATTTCGCAACCTCGTTTTCTCAAATTGCCTCACTCTCTTTTATCCCCCCTGCCGGTAGATTCCTGGGTGAGAGAGCAGCTTCAACCCCAAAGCAGCAGGAAAAAACCAGTAAGACAGAGTCGCTGTGCTCTCCCTCCACAGAAAGGCAGCAGAGGAGGGGACTGCCTTCTATTCTGGTCGAGGCGTGGAAGTCCTCGTTACAGATACTCTGGATGCTGAGAGCTCACACGGGTTCAGAAGCAACCGCACAAACCAATTGAAGATGATTTCCCTACGAGCTATCGGCTCCGACTCCGGGAACCCACAAGCCTCGTGCTCGTAGCAGCTGGGAAAGCGTTCTGGGGACGTGCCACAGCCAGCGCGCCGCTCGCGCACGCCCCCCGGGCGCTCCCCTCTGACAGACACCACATAGACTCAGCACAGCCGGTTTTACGCAGAGAGCAAGCGCTTCCCCAAGCAGCAGGCGGGCGAGCTGGTGTGACAGCGAGTGGGACGCACGGAAGCAGCCACAGGGCGACGCTGGGTGGGAATCAGTACCTGGGTTGCTGAAGACCCACGTGGAGATGTTGGCACCCGCGCTCATGAGGTACTCCACATCCAGACTGGCCTCCAGCCCAGCCTTGCCCTGGCCCTGGTGCCCCACCACTTGGTCAACCTGAGAGCGGTGGCCAAAGCTGCTGCCAAAGAGCCGCATGAACTCAGCCAGGTCAGCCTGGTGGAAGTACTGCTCCAAGAACTGGGGGGACAAGGAGCGGACAAGTTGTTTCCTGTTTTCTCTTGAAAAAACAAGTTTTTTTCTCCTGACTTGCAAAGTTGGCCCAGCACAGGTCTGTGAAATGCCAGCCCACCAGGCACTCCCACCAGCTGCCGAGGAACCCCCACAGCTGTCCTGTGATCACCAGAGCACCAAAGTGCCAGAGAAACACCCAGCGTGGAACTCCCACGGGCCTCTGACCTGGACCGGCTCCACCAGTTACCTGGGCACAGGCCTGGGAGTTGTTTGGCAGGAGCCCGATGTCTCCTCCCGTCATGTTGTATCTCTTGCGAAGGACGGAGGGCGTCACGCCCAGGTGGAAGGCCGCTCTCTCTCCGTAGCGCTGCCGGGACTCCGCTTCCTTCTTGGCCCAGGCTCTGCTGACCACCTTTCTCTCCCGAGGGAACCGGTGCAGGCCGCCCACTGGCGCACAAGCAAGCAGAGAAAGAAGCGGCTGTCAGGGCGCAGGGCTCTGGGAGGATGGTACTGGGGCCCCTGGCTCCCCCCACCACCCTCGCTTGGGCTTCGCCGAGCCCAGCCCCTGCAGCACCTGCCCCAAGCGCTGCAGAGGGGGTGGGAGCACCCCCTCGGCTTCCTCGCCAGTGCTCACAGGTATTCCAGGCTGCACGGCTCAGCCTGCCCGCAGCCACTACCGCGGCCCGCCACCCCCCTGCTCTCCTTGCAGAACAGCCGTGGGAGCCCACACAAAAGGGATCCCCAGGACAGAGCTTCCTCAGCTCAGAAGCAGCCGCACGTCCAGAGACAGGCGGCACCCGAGCGCCCAGGCCCGAGAGCTCCAGTGAGAAACGCTCACTTTGGACGCTGCCTGTCCACGTCACAGGAGGGTCTGGCTGGAAAGGGAGCATTGAAGCCCACCCAGCCCAAACGTGTGCCAGGAGCAGGGACATCTCCAACCGGACCAGGTTGCTCAGAGCCCTGGACAACCTGGCCTGGAATATTTCCAGGGGTGGCACCTCTACTTCCTAAGCACCAAGCTCCGCAGCAGGGCCTAGGGGCAGCCGAGGGGACACCGAGACAGCCAGTCCCCGCTTAGCGTCCCCCTCGCACCCCAGGCAGCTCTGGGCAGCTTCAGCTCCGCCGCGTGCGACGTACCAAAGTCAAGGTGCTCGGCCAGCTCCTCGGGGACAGCGTAGGGAAGCGGAGAGCGCACAACGCTGCGCTGGCCCTTCACGTAGCGGTGGAACTCAGCCCCTGGCAGGAGGCGCTCAGCCGTGCTGCAACACAGAGACCGCCACCGCGTGAACACTCGTGCGGCTGGGACAGCTGTCAGCGCGCCCGTCCAGCAGCGTGCCCGAGCTCTGCCCTGGCTCCCACCCCCTTCCACCCCGCTTGCTGCTGGGACGAGTCAGGGACGAGCTCTGCTTCCCACCAGCACAGCTGACCTTGTAAAGCAAAGAGCACCTTCCATACTGGGCCGATTCCCACCGCCAAACCCAGCCAGAGCTCTGACGCTGCAGGTTTCCCTGCAACCCTATCCCTAGTCTTCCGGCGGGAACTCTGCGGCCCCACAGAGGGCAAGAGGTGCAGGGCTGGCCCAAGACCTAACGGACACGCAGGCCTTGTTTCCATACTCCACATCACCAGCTGTGACCCCCCAACACCCAGCCCTTGGCTGCGGAGCCCTCAAGCCCAGGCAGAAGCGCAGCTCAGCCCCCACCACCCGGCCTGCCCCGCGGGGCCCGGGGAAGTGGCAGCAGGCAGGGGCAGGGTCTGCCTTCCCCCGTCTCTGCGGGAAGGGCGCAGCCACCGCAGCAGGGTCCAGCCCCACGCAGGGCTCACCTGGCTGGCATGCGGCACTCCAGGAAATCGAGGGTGGTAACGCTCCTGCAGTCCTCAACGCCGTGGCCCTGCAGCCACTTCAGCACTGCCATGAGCGTGGCTGGGGCCGGCTGGACGAGGTCCCGCACCTGCTCCAGGGACAGGTACTGGCCTGCGAGGCACAGAGAGGGTCAGAGCGCCCCGCTCGCCGCGCCTGACGGGGTCTGGCTGGGCTCAGGCACACAGCCGGTACCGTATCGTGGCGAGCGGGGGTCTGAGACGGCGTCGACGAGCGAGGCGAGGCGCCCCAGGCCTCGCTGCCGGAGGGCGAAGGTCAGCTGCACTTCGTGGCTGCCGTTCACGCGGCCGGTGCGGGCCCAGCCGGGGGGCACGCTGCGGGCAGGCTGTGAGCGGCAGGCGGGCACCAGCGCCCTGTCCCGTCCCACCGACCCCAGCACCTACCGGAACGGCTGGTCCCGCTCCAGGGCCAGGCCCGCGGCGCAGCTCCAGGCAGCCGCGCACAGCGCCAGCACGGCCGGGACCCCCCGGCACCTGCAACGGGCGGTCAGGGAGAGCGGGCCCGGCGCGGCCCGGGACACCCAGGGACTGCCCGGGGCCCGCCTGTCCCCCCCGGCCCCCCCACCGCCCCGGGCCGGGGAGCCGCCTGACCCCCCCACACCCCCGGGCCGGGGAGCCCCCCGACCCCCCTTGGCCCCGTTACCCCCGGGCCGAGGAGCCCCCTGACCCCCCCACACCCCTGTCACCCCCGGGCCGAGGAGCCCCCTGACCCCCCCACACCCCTGTCACCCCCGGGCCGAGGAGCCCCCTGACCCCCCCCACACCCCTGTCACCCCCGGGCCGAGGAGCCCCCTGACCCCCCCACACCCCTGTCACCCCCGGGCCGAGGAGCCCCCTGACCCCCCCACACCCCTGTCACCCCCGGGCCGAGGAGCCCCCTGACCCCCCCCACACCCCTGTCACCCCCGGGCCGGGGAGCCCCCTGACCCCCCCACACCCCCTGTCACCCCCGGGCCGAGGAGCCCCCTGACCCCCCCACACCCCTGTCACCCCCGGGCCGAGGAGCCCCCTGACCCCCCCACACCCCGTGTCACCCCCGGGTCGGGGAGCCCCCTGACCCCCCCACACCCCCTGTCACCCCCGGGCCGGGGAGCCCCCTGACCCCCCACACCCCCTGTCACCCCCGGGCCGGGGAGCCCCCTGACCCCCCCACACCCCCTGTCACCCCCGGGTCGGGGAGCCCCCTGACCCCCCCACACCCCCTGTCACCCTCGGGCCGGGGAGCCCCCTGACCCCCCCACCCCCCGTGTCACCCTCGGGCCGGGGAGCCCCCTGACCCCCCCACACCCCGTGTCACCCCGGGCCGGGGAGCCCCCTGACCCCCCCACACCCCGTGTCACCCCGGGCCGGGGAGCCCCCCCGGCCCCGTTACCCCCGCGCCATCCCGCCGCCTCCCGCCGCAGCGCCCCGGTCACGTGGGGGCAGGATGAGCCCCGGTCACGTGAGGAGGCCGCGGCCCGGGTCACGTGGTGGGCAGGGCCCTGTACCCGCCACTCGCGGCGGCCCGGGCGGGGTCACTCGCGCCGGGGCCGATCCCGATCCCGATCCCGATCCCGATCCCGATCCCGGTCCCGGTCCCCGTCCCCGTCCCCATCCCCATCCCCATCCTCCCGGCCGCTCGCCAGCGGGGCCGCCCGGTTGCCGGAGGCCCGGAGGGGCTGCCCGCGCGCAGCACCGCCCGCCCCTCTCCCGCCGCCCCCGCGGAGCCCGGGGTGCAGCGGCCCGGCGGGACGGCCCGGGCAGGAGCTGCAGCCGCGGCCCTTGAGGCGCCTGGGCTGGGGGGCTGGGGGGCGGGGGTGCCGGTGGGGCTGGGCCGAGGAGCCCGGGCTGGGGGCCAGCCGGGGAGGGGCAGGGGCCCGGCTCCCCCACCGGGGACGGGCTGTTTGCGGGGGAAGCCGGCCCCGGCGAGGGAGGGGGGCTGAGGGCCCCATCCCGTGCGGCTGCCCCCTCGCTGGAACCCCGGCTCCGAGCTGCCGTGGGGCCGGCTCCCCTGGGGCTCGGGGCAGCAGGCCGCAGCAGCCCAGGCTGTCCGCGGCGTGCAGAGCCGCGGCGTCGCTAGTCCAGCCAGAGGCAGGGGGCACGCAGGCGGCGGCAGAGCGAGTCTGCGTACCCCGCGCATCCAGAGCTGCCGCCGCCTGGCCCCGGTCACGCCGCAGCCAGCCGGCGCTGCGTGCGCGGGCGTGGGGAAGCTGTGGGCACACGGTGTCTGGGTCGGTCAGGAGCACGGGGGACAGGGGCGCGGCAGGCTCAGGGCCTGTGAGCGCGTGTTCTCGCTCGTGGGAGCGGGCTGCGAGGTGGTGAGGGCCGCGTGGCTGGAGTCGCTGCCACACCGCGCCGCGCAGCAGCTCGCCTGGCCCGCTGGCCAGCTGGCACTGTCACAGGCCGCCACAGCTGCTGCACTGCAGCTCTCTGCGCCCTGCGCTTGTTCTCGTGGATCTTCGTTCCCGCACTAGGAGCTCTCCGAATCCCGATCACAACAGTGGTGTCACGATACTTGCAGATCGCAGGGTTGTGGAAGGTTCAAGCAATTTTTGCCATTGCTGAAGGGAGCTCTGGAAATGGCGCCTCAGGCACCGTGGGGCTTGTCCCCCTCCCCGCGAGCCCGAGGGCGGTGCTGGAGGGGGTGTTTCGGAGGTGGCTGGTGAGGCCGAGGGGGCTGTGACCCCATCTGCCTCAGTTTGGCTCAGCTAGCCTAGTCCTTGCCCCAGCTGCGGTCACATGCACGGACATGCTGCATACCGTGGCTCCAGCAGTTCCCAGTTGCTTTCCTGCCTCTGCAAGGAAGCCAGGAAGAGACGGACAATGGGAAAACCACCTGCCTGGCCCGGGCTGCCGTGCGTCCCACGCTGGAGCCGCACTGTGGCCGTCCAGAGCAGCGGCTGCCAGGGGGAGAGAGGCCCGGAGATCGATCTTGCCTCGGCAGCAGCTCGAGACATCACTGCTGGTGCTTGGATCGCTGCAGGGCGGGTGAAGGTCCTTTCCTAGGAAAGGCCAGGGCTGTGGCAGTCCCAGTTCCTCCCGCTTGCCCTGCTGTGCAGGCAGTGTGTTTCCGGCGGCGCCGGGTGTGCAGCTGAGAGGTGGAGGTGCTGTGCGCCTGGGGGGCAGCGCCTGCTGCAGCCTTTGGCCCTGCTCCCCTTGGGTGAGGGGAGGCAGCCAGGGGACCCAGCGGGGCTTAGCCAGCGTCTTTCCCGTTCGCAGAACACCACTCGGCATCCCACTGGCGCTGGGGCCTCAGCCCCTCTTCCTCGGGCTCACCCGAGCCCCTCTCTGGCCTCCGAGTATTTGCCCCGCCGCCGCGAGGCTGGTTCTTGTGCCTTCTGGGAACCCCCGCTCCTTCCCCGTGCCCCGCGGGACGCCAGCGCTGCGCTGGGGGCGCTGCCCGTAGCGCGAGCGTCTGCAGCCCCTGGGCCCTTTGGTCCCTGCGATTGGAAGCACGTGGAGAGTTTCCACGCACGCGGCGCTGTGTGGTTTGCAGCAGCTGGAGCTGGTTCCCTGCCCCGTGCAGCTGCACCCTGTGGGGCCGGGGGGGCAAGTAAGGCGGCGGCGTGGGGGGAGGCAGCGGCCAGGGAACACAGAGGAAAGGGCTGAGCACGGTGGGTGGAGGGAACAGCCTGGCCCACCCAGCCCCGTCCCCACAGCCTCGCTGCGGGGAAGAGCTTTCCGCCGCACCACGGGAAGGCTCCTGAACCGCGCGGAAGCAGCGGTCTCTCCGGGCCGGGAGTCACCCGTCCTTGGTGAGGGTGGTGCCGAAGCATGGGTCTGCCCGGCTGTGGGTGGCCCTGGGTGCTGTCCCTTCCTGGGACCCTGTGAGGAAATAAAGATGCGCACTTGGGGTGTGCAGGGGCGTGTGGGGCCCTGACGGCACCAGAGCGCAAGTCCCTGCACCCAGGCCGCATCTGGCTGTTCCTCTGCTGCGCTGTGCTCGCAGCCCTGCAGCCCTCGCTGCGTCCTCACCCTGCGCCCAGGCACGCAGCCCCTCCCGCGTCCCAGCCTTCATGCTGTCCCACCGCATGCGGGGTGGCCCGCCGTCCCGCTCCTGGTGCCCCGCTGCCCCAGCTGCCCCGGCCTGCGTGGCACGGCCCCAGCAGCCGCAGCTGCGGCCTTGGAGGGACGTGCGCCGCTCAGCCTTGACGCAGGTTGGCCGGGGGCCTGGGGCGCTGGGTGGCGCGCGCTGCCGGAGAGCTGCAGCCCACCCAGCTGCCTAGCTGGTTACGGCTTTGGGCAGGACTTCAAGTGGATGAGATTTGCAGGAGATTATTTCCTGGATCCGTCTGGCCAGCAGAGATTAGGTCGCCCTGACAGAGCTAATTACTCTAACGAGCATCTGCTGCTAGCCTGGCTAGCGGCTCCGCAGGGGGACACGAGGGCCCGAGCATCCCGGGACCCTGCCGAGGCATCCTGAGCGGAGCTCTGCTCACCCCGGGTGCGCGTGTGCCGTTCCTGTGGATGGGGGCAAGCGTGCCCCCAGCTCTGACCATCGGCCACGGAACAGCACAGCCCACGTGCCCCAGCCCGTCCCCGCTCTCCCAGCCCAGAGCCAAGCACAGGGCACAGGTCCTGCCTGCAGCCCACGGCGCGTTGCTGGCAGCCAAGCCGTGCGCCCAGCCACACCGTGCCTCGCTGTCTCCCGCCTGCCAGCCCTGCCGGTTCTCCCCCGCACCTGGGGCCGCGGTGCCAGCACGGCACGAGCCCAGAGCAGTGATGACATCCGTCTCTGTACAAACAAGTGTGGTTTATTAAGGCATTTCTTCGAGAAGTTGGCACTTGGGTCCAGGCTGTGCTGGAACGGCCCCGTGTGCGGGCCGATGAGCAGCGCCCAATACATGCAGCTCAGCGAGACACGATACAAAAGGTACAAACAAAGTAGAAAACAGGAATTGTAGTACAATGTGTAAAAATAAATAACTGGAGGCTCGGCTCCTGGCTGGGCTCAGCAGCCCGTGGCTGTGTCCCCCTGGACCAAAGGGCTGCCGTGTGTCTGAACCGTCTGTGTGGCGTGCAGGGCGTGACCCATCCGTGTCCCCTCTCCCAAACATGCCGGGGGAAGCGGGGCTGCTTGGCCTCCCTGGCCCGCGCAGGGCTCAGGGAGGACATGGCCCCTTTGGCGTGCTCCCTGCGGTGCCTGCGAGCAGGACGGCCCAGCCAGGAGAGAAGGGACAAGGGGTGCCCACCCCAAGAGCCTCCCCGGGCTGTCCCTGTGCTGAGCGGGACAGAACCCCTTCTCCCCTCTCGGAGCCGGCCCGGGTCCCTCTGTGGTTCCCAGGCAGCGCAGGCCCTGCAGCCCCCTCGGTGCCACCATCGCTGCTGCAGAGCCCCGTGCGGTGTCGCTGCCCTATGCCCAGCTCCCAGGGCTGCAGGCACCAAGGACCCGCTCGTGTGTGCATCGTGGGGACGAGGGCGCAGCGCTGTGCCGGTGGCACGGGGGCACCCGTGGGGCAGGCTGTGCTGGGACCTGCGGCACAAGTGGGAGGTTTGGGGCTGAGGCAATGCGGAGAGGGGGCTGTGGTCACAGATGGTTCTTAGCGGGAGATGGGGAGGAGTGGGAAAAGTGACGGGTTTCGGCTGCTGTGATAACACATTTGGGGCCGACGCACTTTGGGCTGAGGCTACAGTGGATCTAGGAAAAGCATGACAGGAAGGCAATTCCTCCAGCCCCCTTCTCAGGCGCTGGGTGTCCTCCCACCCGGGTGTATCTGGTGCTGCCGCGGTGCTCCTCGTGCCCCGTTCCCTCCTCACGCCTGTGTGGGTCGCAGCGACTGTGAGCGTCCAGGGTCGTGCGACGTGTTCCTGCTCCACCGTGAGCAGCTGTGGGGCGAGCAGGGGGTGCGGGCTGACCCCAGCGTGAGGGTGACAGCAGCTGCGAGGCTGGCTGCGTGAGCGGTGCTGGAGTGAGGATGGGGACCAGCCCCATTGAAGTGTGGCTCTACCCCGTGCTCACAACAGGGCGCCACAGAGCGGTGCAGCGCAGCCCCTGCACGAAGGGCTGGGGGTTCTGGCACCCACCCTCATTTTGGAGGTGGCCCAGACTGTCCTGGTGAGCATGTGGCACTGCAGGGCCCTGGGGGCGGCCAGCCACCCGGCATCCCACCCTGTGGCTGTGAGATCACATGCTGGCTGCCACCGTGCAGCTTCAGGCCATGTGGCTTTTTGGGGTTCCCACCCGCTCCCCTGCAGCTGCAGGCCTGGAGCAGATGGCACAGGAGGAGGTCACTGGCTGGTGTCGCTGAGCGGCCGCACCGCTGCCTTTCCTGCGGCCGGGCCGTCTCGGGGCCAGCTCTGTGCAGCACTTACGCTGCCCCCCTGCCAGCCCCGCCGCACAGCCTGCCCAGTGCCTGAGCAGTGTCCGTGTCCAGCCCCGGCCAGCCCGCAGCCCCAGAGGGACCTGGCTCCGGGAGCCAGGAACAGGGCTCCCGAGCAGAGCAGGGCACCCGCCCCGCAGCCCAGGCCCTGGGGAACAGGGGTCCCCAGCAGCACTGGGAAGGAGATCCCTTCAAAGGGTTGCATGCCACCGCGCAGGAGGTGGGAGGGCTCGAGAGACCCCCAAAGGACCCCGTTCCCCCCACCGCCATGGACAGGCAAGCAGAAAGCGGGCGCTGCCTTCTCCTTCCTCTCCGGCTCGGCCTGGCCTGGGTTCCCCTCACTACAGGGAAGCGCGTTCAGCCATCCCCGTCCCGCAGACAGGCTGCTGCGGCTGTGCCTGCTGAACCGCGCATCCCTGCTCCTGCGGGGAAGGGGCGGCGGGGATGGCTCAGTGTCCTGCTGCACTCGGGCTGCTGCGTGGCTTGGGAAGGGGCTGGGGAAGGGCAGGGTCTGCAGCCTGCAGCACCCCGGCCCAGCGGGGCAGGGAGCACGCATCTGCGCCAGCCTCTCTGCGCACAGAGTACCATGAAGCGCCATCCTGCCAGGCGCCGGTCTGAGATACCACGAGGAGTACGAGGAACCATCCTCTGCGGTGCTGGCGCTAGGATCAGCGGTCTGTAGGGCATCAAAACCAGCACTGGATCTGCCAGCCCGCAGAGTGACAGGAGCCAGCAGCCCCAGAGGACAGAGGAACCCACAGCCCACGAGGGCCCCAGGCCAGGCACGGTGCTGGGAGAGCAGGAGTAGCACCCACGCAGAGCAGCCCCGGGCTTGGCCCCGCTCCTGACTCACGGCTGCGGGGTGAGGTGGAGGAGTCCACGGGCCCAGGTCTAAATCCTGAGCTCGGCCTCCTCAGGGGGCTCCAGCGAGTGCTCAGCGCTGATGGCGGAGGCGGAAGGCCCCTGTGAGATGCCAAAGGGTGAGACCACGGGGGAGCGGGCGGCCAGCGGGGACAGCGAGGGGGAGAAGCTGGGCGACATGGCAGAGGAGGAGATGGAGCCCTCGTGGCTGATGGGTGAGCGGCGCAGGGAAGACGGGTGTGGGAAGGTCCTGCCCGCCGGCGGCTTTGGGGGCACAGACTTGGCACCTGGGTGGGCCACTGAGGTGATGAGGGGTGGGGGGTCGATGCGGGGCTTGGGCTCTGCCTTGGGCTTGGTTGGGAAGGGCTTGCGCAGGGAGCTCTCATCCTTGAGGCGGGCAATCTCTGTGAAGACGCTGGCCAGTGGCTGGAACTGGGGGCACCAGTTCAGCAGGTAATCCCAGTTGTAGCTGCCGCGGAGCTCCTCATCGCTGGCCACGATGGCGGTGAGCGAGCCATCCACAGAGGGCTTGCCATCCTCTGGGAAGGCGTAGTCCTGGGGCTGGGACGAGACGCTGAGGCCGCAGCGTACGCCGAGGAAGGCGCTGCCTCCCCCGTCCTCGCGGTACAGCTGCGGGGGTGGTCCTGGCAGCAGCAGCCCGGAGCCCTTCTTGCTCTTGAACCACTGGGTGCTCTCCAGGGCGGCCGGCTCGCAGGAGATGTCGGACAGCTGGTCGGCGTCTTGCTGGATGCCGGAGTCAGGGCCGCGGGCAGAGATGTGCTCCTGCATGGAGGCTGTGATGCTGGCCACGCGCGGGTACTCGTTGATCATCCGGATCTCATCATCCTCAGCAGCCTCGGCAGAGCCGCGGCCGCTGGAGTGCGAGGGGTCCAGCGAGCCGCCCCGCGTGTAGGGCCCCGCCGGCTCGCCCCCGTACCCCGGCAGGGCCTGGTGGTAAATGTGCTCACCCCCAGGAAGCGCCGGCTCCTCGCGGCCCAGCTTCTGCAGGGAGCCGCTCTGCACGCGGCCCAGCGGCCCGTCCCCCTCTGGCTTCTCACGGTCCCGGCGGTGACGAGAGCGGACCAGTGCCAGCACAATCGCCACGGCGGCCAGCACCACCACGACCCCCAGCGAGGCAGCCACGGCCACTAGCAGCAGGTTGAGGTCCGGAGCCAGGCCGAAGGAGGTGTGCGTGACGTCGATGGTGACCTGCGCAGAGGCCGAGCGGGACGCGGGCAGGGGACTGCGTGCCTGCACCTCTAGGCTCATCTCGCGCGGCTCCCTCTTGGCGCGCCCAGCCCCGGCCTGCGGCTGGCTGTCCACGCGCAGGTAGATGGTGCCCGTGGTTTGGTTGATGGCAAAGTACGGTGAGGGCTTTGCCAGGGAGTACAGCACGACGCCATCAGCCCCCTCGTCCTCATCTGTTGCCAGCACTCGCCCGATGCTCTGCCCTTTGCGGGCGCCCTCAGGGACCTCAAAGTTGAAGGAGGGGCTGAGGAAGATGGGGTCATATTCATCCTCCCCTGTCACCAGCACCCGCACGGTCACCGTGGCAGAGGCATTGCCGGCGTCGGTGGCCCTGACTAGGAGCTGGAAGGCTTTGGCTCGTTCGTAGTCGAAGGTAAGCCGGGAGCGCAGCTCCCCAGAGCTGCTGTTGACGGCGAAGGCATTCCGGCCCTCTGCCATGCCGGGCTCCCCCACCAGCTGCTCCAGCACAGTGTACCGCAGCTCCCCAAAGATGCCAGTGTCTGCGTCGATGGCACGCAGCGTGGTGACCAGTGTGCCAGGCGGCAGGTTCTCCCGCATGCTGGCACTCAGCACCTCCACCGGGAAGTATGGCTTGTTATCGTTGACGTCCTTCACCTCGATGGCTACAGGTACCAGCGCAAAGTGCCCGCCCGGCATGTCGGTGGCCTGCACCACGAGCACGTGCAGCGCCTGGGCCTCCCGGTCCAGGGGCCGTGCCAGGCACAGGGCCCCCGTGCTCTCATGAAGCTGGAAGAGCCCGTGCTGGTCGCCTGAGCTGATGGTGTAGTGAACGTGGCCGCGGGGCCCCGAGTCAGCGTCGTGGGCCACCACGCGCAGCAGCTCTGTGCCGGGGGGTGCACTCTCGCTCACCGCTGTGCGGTACTCGGCTCGGGTGAACACGGGTGGGTTGTCATTGATGTCCCGCACGGTGATGAGCACGGGAACTGTGGTGCTGCGCTGCGGCAGGCCCCGGTCTGAGGCCGCCACGGTGAGGTTGTAGACTGGGATGGCCTCAAAGTCCAAGGACTCCACAAGCACCAAGGCACCCTGCGTGCGGAGATGCCCCCCTACCCAGGCCACCCGGCTCTCCACCTGGAAGGCGTTGCCGCCGTTGCCACTGACGATGGTGTAGTCGAAGCCAGCGTTCTCCCGGGAGAGGTCGGCGTCACCTGCCTCTAGCGTCAGCACGGTGGTTCCCGGGCGCAGGTCCTCGGGGACGCTGGTGTTGTAGCGTGGCACCTGGAAGCTGGGGCTGTGGTCATTCACATCCAGCACCTGGAGCTGCACTGTGGCCCAGGAGGAGAGGCTGGGAGACCCACGGTCGCGGGCCTCCACCACCAGGTCCAGGGTGGGCCGGCTGGCGTCAAATTCCACCCGCCGGGTGGTGAAGAGGGTCCCTGTGCAAACACAAAGCCAGAGTCAGCACGGGGGCCAACAAGGAGCCGGGAAGGGTTTCAGGGTTATCGGCTGGAGGAACAGGTGCCTGGGATGCCGCGGTGGGAGTGCTCGATGGCCGTGCCACCATGTCTACCCCAGACAGCGACCTGGTGAGGGACCGAGCCTGGGCCAGCGCCAGGGCACGTCCCGCTGCAGGCACTGCCAGACCAACCCACAGGATGGCCCCACACAGCAGCCAGCCCCACGCACCATTGCTGGGGTCGATGGCAACGTCCGGGCTGGGCATGGCCAGCTGGAAGGTGACATCCCCGTTGCTTCCCGAGTCTGGGTCAGTTGCGCTCACGGTGAGAATGATGCTGCCTGCAGGCGTGTGCTCCGGCAGCGACACCTGGAAGAGATGGCAGAGGAGGGAGCCCCCATCAGTCCCCCCAGGTCCCCCGTGTGGGTGCCTGTTCCCCCTTGCCCGCAGCCAGCCAGCATGGCTGGGACAAGGTCTGGGCTGGCCAGGGCCAGGGCCAGGGCCTTCCCCTCCTCTGCGCTAGGGCCGTGGCTGGCACGCTGCGGGGCCTGTCCCACGCGCACAGCTCCCAGCCAGCTTCAGATCCAGTTCTTGATGCTGTTCTTTGCTTTGCTCTGCTGTTCTGAAGAACTCTTTAATAGCAGGCTGTGACCCACCTCCCACCGCTCCCGGCCTTCCCACCGCTCCCACCTGCTCCAGCAGGCACCGTCTGCAGGCAGCTGTGCCGGCCTGCAGCTGCTGACCCCAGTGCCACACGCCTGGTTTCAGCCTCCTGCCCACGCCACAGCGACAGCACGAGGGGCATCAGGATGCGGATGGGAGCTCAGGAAGAGGAGAGCCAGGACAGGCTCAGACCCCTCCTCAAGGAGGTCCCTGTGCCTCGTAAGGCCAAGCGAGCCAGGCAGGAGCCGCAGAGGGGCTTGTGCAGGACGGCCCACGCTGCCTCGCATGCCGGTGCACACAGTACCTGATAGAAGCCCTGGCTGAAAGTTGGTGCATTGTCATTCACATCCTCCACGACGACGGTGAGGTTGGCCTCAGTCTCATGGCGGGTGTCGGAGGCACGCAGGGTGAGGGTGTAGTGGCTGCGCTGTTCGTAGTCCAGTGGCCCTGTCAGGGCGATGTGTCCCCCGTACCGCAGCACACTGAACGTACCCACGGCATCACCATCCAGCAGCAGCGTGTAGGAGAGTGTGGGGCCTGAGTCCACATCGTTCCCAGTCAGCTGGGCTATCTGCGTGCCCAGCAGCGTGTCTGTGGAGAGACGAGGCATAAGCAAGCAGCCCCATCTCCTTGGGGAAGACCTGGCTCCCGTGGTGGGAAACCAGCTCAATCCAGAGCCTGAGCCCCGGGGACAGGGGGGAGATGGCAGGGATAAGGGGCTCGGCAGGGCAGGGCAGGACTGGCTTGGGCACAGGGCACACAGCCGAGGACAGAGAGCAGGCAGGGCAGTGGCGTGCAGCCAGGGCCCCCACAGTGTGGGCAGGGGCCAGGGATGCGCTGGGAATTCAGCTGCTTCCCTCAGGAACCAGCACAGGGGCCATGCAGCCCCCGGCTGTCTCAGATGGGGCAGTGCTGAAGAGCTCGGGGGAGTCAGCACAAGGTGGCCTGTGGCAAGGGCACGGACAAGCCTCTCAGGGGGCTTCTCCATGACCCACAGGGCTCCATCGCGCCTCAGCTCTTGCCACGGGCGACGCATTACCTCACAGGGCTGAGCTGCACTTACTCTCTGGGACCCGCACCTCCCAGGGAAATGGGATGGTGGGGCTGTTGTCATTGATGTCCATCACCACAACGGTCAGCGTGGCAGAGCCCACGAGTGGCGGCGTCCCTCTGTCCATGGCCGTTACCACCACACTGCGGGCAAGCACAAGGGCACAGCACAAGGCTCACAGATGTGACCAGCTGTATGAGGGAGCAACGCACGCACAGCATCTGCAACACATCAGGGAGGGTACCACACAGGGCCAGAGCACAGGGCTGGAGAGTGTACACGTGGTAGTGGAACTGCGCACAGCAGCTGGAGTGTCTGGGGCAACGGGTACGTGCAGAGTATCTGCAGTGCACATGTGGGGCAGCGGATGTGCGTACATGGAGAGGATGGCGGGGCAGGGCAGCAGGTGGAGGCACATCTCAGGTGTGGGTTTGCAGGGCAGCGGGTTTGTGTTCTGCACCTGGAGCACACGAGCAGTCAGTGAACGTGGGCACAAGTGTCTGGAGACGAGGTGGGCAGTGAACTCACGCACAGCCCTGGCACAGGTATGCGGGACGAAAGACGCTTTTGCAAGGGGAGGTGGCGGATGCACCCATGGCATTTTCAGTCCGTGCAAGGGGCAGGCGTGTGGGAGATGATGCAGGCAGAGCACGTTGTGGGGTGCAGGCAGACAGGCGTTTGGAGCATGTCTTGGTGTTGGGGAATGCACGGAGCCCCTCTGTGGAATGGTGATGGCTACGTGGATGAAATGAACGCCCCAGGCCTCCCCATGCCTGGGAAGAGGGGAGAGACACACGGGGCAAGCGGAAGGGAGAAAACGTAGCCTGGGTGGGGCGGCAGAGGCTGTCTCCTGCATCTGAACCATGCGTGTGTAAAAGGGTAGGGGAAGACTTAAATTTGTTGTGTTTGCCATTATCTTAGTATGTGTGGCTGGATGACACCTAGAGCTTGTGCACTTGGTGAGGACCTGGGCTGAATGCAGGAGGACTTGCAAGAGGGTTCAGGGCAGCGTGCAGCACCTGGAGTGTGTGTGGCAGGGCGGAAGGGCGCAATGCGTGGGAGTGGGAAGGGACTGAACATATGTGGTCTGGGTTAAGCAGGCAGGAAAGGGAATGGATGCAGCCACTGAAGAGTCCACTGCCTCCCTCACAGTCTTCTCAGATTTGCAGGGACCAGGCTGAACGGAGCACTGGCTTATCTCATGGCCATCTGTCATGCCTTCGACGCCATTTGCTCCCCATCTTAACACTAAGCCTAAATCCCCCGCTGTTTGGCAAAAGTACCTTACAGACAGGGCTGAGACAGGTTTGGGTGGCACCGAGGAGCAGGGCATCCTCCGCAGCCTTGGGGATGCTGCTCCACAGCTCTCCCCGCCTCTGGCTCTGTGGCACAAGTTAGTCTGACTCCACTCACCGCGTCTGGGACCAGATCTCCCTGTCCAGGATGGCGGCGGTTGTAATAGTGCCAGTCTGAGGGTCGATGTGGTACAGGCCTGCCATTGGCAGAGACTGGTTGATGGCGTAAGTCACCTGCCCATTCGCTCCCTGATCCAGATCATCTGCCAGGACCTGAAAAGCCACGTGAGAGATTCAGCAGTGCAGTTGTGGAGCCCTGCAAACCACGTCCCTTCAAGGCTCGACTCACCCGTAGGTGCCAGCCCCAGGCTCACGGCACAACCCCCACCCCTCACCCCCGCAGAGAGACAGCCCAGGGGCCTGGGTGTCCCTCTTTGTGCCCAGTGGTACCTGGATGACTGGCGAGTCATAGCTCTGTGACTCCCAGATGAACGCCACGTAGTTCTGCAGCTGGAAGCGCGGCAAGTTGTCATTCATGTCTTGCAGGTTAAGGTTGATGGCCATGAAGCCGAAGGAAGCTGCTGTCTCTGCCTGGACCACAAGGCGCAGCCGGGGGCTGGCCTCGAAATCCAGGCTGCTGGAGTCCTGAACCGAGATGGCACCTGAGAGCGGGGCACAGCGGGGGTGGGGGAGGCAGGGGGGTGGTGAAGAGGGGGTGAGTGATCACCAACACATCCATCCCTCATCCTCTCTTTTGTTCTCTTGCACTCAGGCCCTCCCTCTGCTCGTCCATCCATTTCCACAGAGACAGAACAAACACACTGAGCCCTCTCCAAAGCAACAGCCTTCCCACCAGTCCCAGCGAGCTGCCCTGGGTAGTAAATCCTGCATGGTGCTCAGGACTGACAGCTTCCACTTACATTAAAGCATGCACCAGTCCTCCCACTATGGCAGTGCCGTCTGAGGTGTGTCCAGTTTATAAGGAATGACTGCTCCCTGTCAAGCCCTGTACTGCTACATGAGCTCAGCGAGCTCCAAGCCAAAGCCACCCGGCTGCAGCTACCAGCCTAGGACAAGTCCTTACAAAGACTGTGGGAGCAGCTCTCCTGCCAGGGGTCTCAGGACAGACATCCACTCTTATCCTCCTGAGCCACTCTGCACCTGGGCTTCCGTAATGATAAGGTACTGCTGTGCCACCCAACAAGGTGGAGGGCACCCAAAAAGACAGACTGAAATGACTGGCAGCATTCCTACGGGCATGCATTCCAACGTAAGGAGGAGGAACTGTGCTCCTGTGGCCGGACTCCTGCCCTGGGGAGCCCTGCAGAGCCTCACGCTCTCTGCAGCCTGCTCCTGCACCGGCACGCAACCGCCGGGTGAACCGGTCGGGTGTTAGGGATGTGGCATCAGGCACCTAGACCAGCTATGTGGCCTTGGACAAGCTTTGCTTCTGCGTAAGAGCTCTGCTGCCAGCTTTACGTGGTAACATGCGTTCCAACACGCACAGCTGGAACCAGGCCACAGGTCCGGGAATGGAAAATACACACTACAGCTCCAGCATGGCAGCTGGTTTGGAGACCGGCTGCGCCCTCTCCTCCTGCAGCTCAAGGGCGGGGAGCCAGCGGTGCTCCCGTGCCCCTGCCAGGGCAGGCCCTGCCTCCAGGCTTGGCCCAGAGAAAACACAAGGAAAAGAGTCAGCAGCAGTCTGCTTTCTGAAGGGTTGCTTCTGCCCCGGACAGAAGCAGCATGGTATGAGGCTGAGGGCGCCTCTGTGGCATTCCCTGCTCTGGTCTTGTCCATAGCAGGCCCTTTAGTACGCTCTGCAGCACAAAGCTCTCACAGCTCTTTGGCCATCACCTCTGGCCCTCCCTGGAGAGGAGACAAGCCTGGGGACGGCTGAGGACAGCCACAGAGTGGTGCCCACGCACCAGCCCGTTGTCACGGCAGAGCTGAAGGACAGAGGCCCAGTGTAACGCTGCCTGGCAGCTGGCACGGGACAGGAGGGCAGCACTGTGCCAGCCCCCGGCACTGCGGTGCTCCAGCACCCCGCGTCCGGTTGCCACATGCAGCCCCTTGCCCCCAGAGAAAGCAGGACAGTGTCTCACAGACAAATGGACTCAAGGAGGGACACGGTTTAAGGGAAAAATTCTGTATCCTGGGCACTTTGCCCGAGGGAAGTGAGCTGAAGTGGTATTGCCACAGCAACCGGGGTGCAGCCAGGACATGTTTCGGGTGTCCTGAGCACCACTGGCACACACGGCTCGAGCAGCGACAAGATGAAGGGATGCAAAGGGACAGGGAGCACCGGTATGCTCAGCACCCGCTGAGTGCTCAGGGAACGGTCGGGTGCAGAGGGAGCGCTCCCTTAGCATGCCTGCTGGACAGTGCTGGTTGCCCATTCACCGTCACCTTTGGGACCGCAGAGACAGCTGTGAGCCCAGAGCAGGGCTGCAGTCACAGCAGCCATGCACACCAGAGAGTAACCCCGGCAGTCCGCGTGCCTGGCTCGGAGGCTCCAACACAGGATGTGCCATTTGGCTGAACGTGCCATCGAAGGCTGCACGCAGATTGCATCTCAGTGATGGTCCTGGCCTCTGCTACCTCCTGAACCGGGCCTGGAGGTTTTGGGGAAAGGGCCAGTTAGGAAGGACCAAAATTCTGCTGGGAGCTGTGCTAACAGCCTCTGGAGAATGACAGGTTAGTGTCCATATCCAAATACTAACACCGGCCGATTCACTGGTACAGAGGTGTGGAATGTGTCCCTGCGCCTTCGGGGGGTCTGAGCCTTGTGCTAGCTGATGGCAGAGCTCGGAGGGCCACCCACTTGCTCCCTCCCCAGGTGGTCTCAGTGCTGTACCTGAACTGGGCTGGATAAGGAAAGCGTTCCTCTCATTGCCGCTGACGATGCTGTACGTGATGCGCCCAGAAGAGCCGCCCGTGTGTACAGCCTGGATGCTCGCCACAGCGGTGCCTGGAAGAGAGAGGAACCATGGGAAGGGCAGCAGAGTCCCGGGGCGAGGGTGCAGGGCGGCGTGCGGGCAGCACAGGCTGTACCCAGGACAGGTCCTTCCCAAGGACCCTGCTCCAGAGGAAGCGGGATCTAATGGTAACTTTGGGTGGGAGCCAGGTTTCGTGAGGCCTGTCCATGGCCCCTCTATGGTTTCACTGTGTCCCCTGGAGACCTTTCAGGAGCAGCTGGGCACCCGTGACTGCCTACAGGGATCTGAACACCCTGAGGCAAACCCCCTGGGCACCAGGCAGACCCTGCATCCCTTGGGTTTACCCAAAGCACAAGGGGGCTTCCCAAGACCCCACAGTGCTCCCAGCTTTGGGTTTCCCACAGCTTTGCCAGCCCAGCACCCACCTCCTGCCCTGTCCCATTTCATCCCAGCGCTTGCTGGTCACTTTGCCCAGCTGATACCTGGGGCAGCGTTCTCTGGCAGGGCCACGTCACTGGTGCTCCGGGGAAAGCGCAGCCCGCGGTAGGGCTCTTCCTGCAAATGGATCACCACCACACCGGTAGAGGAGAGCGCCGGTTGCCCCAGGTCTGTGGCCAGGATGAAGAGTGTCCGCTGGCGCTGGCTGAGCGAGCCCAGGGGCTGCAGCAGTTGGATATCCCCTGTGTAGGAGTTGATTGCGAAGGCGGAGTTGGGGGTGGCAAGGCGATACAGGATGGAGGCATTGGCACCTGCATCCCTGTCTTCTGCTCTCATGGTGGCCACCACCTGCTTGAGCGGTGTGTGGCGGGACAAGTTGACAGTGAGCGGGCTGTGCAGAAAGGCAGGAGCGTGGTCATTGACATCTCGCACTGTGACCGTGACACGCACGGCTGTGCTCTTGGGCTCCCATGGTGCAGAGTCCACAGCCTTGGCCAGAAAGCTGTAACTGGGGTGGCGTTCCCGATCCAGTGCCTGGGCACTTCTGATGCGCCCACTCTGTGGCTCGACCTGGAACATGCCCAGTGACTCATTGCCCAGGTAGTAAGAGACCTGCCCATTGGTGCCCTCGTCGGGGTCCTTAGCCGCCAGCTGCAGCACCAGGGCACCAACAGGCAAGTCCTCTGGCACCTCCACTGCATAGGTGGCCTGAGCAAAGTCAGGCGCGTTGTCATTTAGGTCCAACACCCGCACGTTCACTGACATGGTGGCACTGCGCGGGGGCGTGCCGTGGTCTTGCACCACCACTGTGAGGCTGTAGGAAGCAACTTGCTCCCGGTCGAGGGCACGTGCAGTGGAGAGGACACCGGAGACTGGGTCCAGACTGAAATCCTGCCCAGGGTCTCCATCTGGAAAAGAGGAGAGGGAACAGAAAGACAGCATGACTATCACTGGTACAAGGAAAGACCTGCCCAGGGCTGCCCAGAGAGGACAGCGTGCAGTCCACCCCAGTGTCCTGGCAGGGAGGGTAGGGTGAGCTACTTTCCGTAAAGCCCCAGTGGGACTGGACCTCCTTGGTCCAGCTCTGTGCGTGTGTGTCTGTGCAAGACCTGGCTGCAACAGCTCACAGCCCAGTGCTGCTGCCACGGGAGCCCCCAGATAACGCTCAGCGTGGTAACAGCAGAGATCTCACTTAGCAACCTGTAAATTCAGCAGGTCGGAGCAGCCAAGAGAGGGATGGAACTAGCCCAAGCCTGGAGAACCAGACAAGAGCCTGGGGAAGGAGGAAGCCTTTCCAGATCTTCCGGTGCTCTTTACCGGGGCAGAGAAACTAGAGGGCTGAGAGGTGGCAAAAGCACACGTGGCTTGGAGCAGGAGAGGACTGAAACGGAACAGGAACTGCCACAGGTGATGCTTCCTGGAGCCACAGGCAACCCAGGGTGAACAACCCTTACCTGCTGCCCAGAGAGAAGCTGCAGAGCTCCCTGCGTGCCTCACCTGCCACATGGTATTCCAAGCGCCCGTTCTCGCCTCCATCAGGATCGGTTGCCCGCAGCGTGTAGAGTGCCACGCGGCTTTGGTTCTCAGGGACCTCCACAGAGCAAGACTCGCTTTCCAGGTGTGGTGCGTGGTCATTCTCATCCCCCACTGTTATCCGCACGGTTGCCTTGGAGAGCTTGGGCGGCAGGCCACCATCCTGCGCGTAGACTGCAGGAACACAGCAAGAGGCTACCCTGCGGACTGGCAGCTACTATCAAGGCTGCCATACGCAAATACCCAGACACCCAGAGGGGCAGCCAGGCATGGGCTCACTGCATGCTCAAACCACCCAGCACCCCTGCATGCGCGCAAGCTGCCATCACCTCCCACCGCCTGCCCTCCCTGCAATACTGCCCTCCCCAGCAGTGGGGAGCACCCATCTGCCCCGCCCATGCTCCCCACACCTGCTGCACCCCCAAGGCACCAGCACAGCCCTACCCATCAGCACGTGTTGCTCCTGCTCCTCGCGGTCCAAGGCGTGTGTGGTGACAATGAGCCCCGTCTGTGGATGGATGGAGAACGGTCCCCCAGAGAGACCCCCATAGGACACCTGCCCATTGGCACCTGCAGGGAGAAAGGAGGTTTGAGAGCAGCCCAGCAGCAACCCCAGGAGCTCTCATCTGGCTCACAGCCCTGCACCTCCCTCCCTGCAGGCTTCCCACCCAGGGGTCACACGGGCTGTGGGAGAGGACGATCTTGCTCCCTGGCAAGTAAAGCTGGGGCAGAGATGTGTGGGGAGGGAGGTCTCAGCCCGGCTTGCAGAAGAGAAGATGGGCCGAGGAACCTCCAGGGAACAAAGGGCATTGTCTTGGGGAGCAGAGGGAATCAGTGTCCCTGTTTTCATTCTCAGCCTCTCCTAGGATTCCGCCCATCTCTCATCTCCAGGCCAGGTGATCATCCTTCCCTCCATGTTCAGCCAGGCTCTGAAAACCAGGCAGAAGGGAGCAAAGTGCACCCATTCCTGGGTGCCGCATCTCCAGAAGGGCCTCTGACTAAACTGGGCAGCTCACCCTCGCCCTGCATCCTCACCCATGTCTCGGTCCATGGCCAGCACCCGCAGCACAGGGCTGCCAGCTGGCAAGTTCTCCATTATGTGCGCTTCGTACTCAGGTTTCTCAAAAGTGGGAGCCTCGTCGTTGACATCCAGCACCAGCACGGACAGCAGCTGTGTGGCGGAGCGGCGTGGGAAACCATGATCCATGGCCACCACGGTCAGGTTGTGCTGCATCACTTCCTCCCGGTTCAGGGCCCGCACAATGGAGAGGGCACCTGCAGACAGGGAGAGGGGCGAGCTGGGACTGCGCGGCACCAGGGCCAACCGTCCCCAGGACAGAGCTGTCACAAGGCTGCAGGCACTGGGGACAGCCAGGTCTCAGCAGAGACAGTGGTGTCATGCCAATCAGATGCTATGCTTGGGGCTGTTCGCACCCCAAAAGTCTCCCTCCTCCAGGTTCCCCAGCCCACACCTCCTCCTGTGCACCATGCGACACCCCTGCAACCTCCTTGGCCCCCACATTCCTAGTGTCCCTGCCGCCCACCCTGTGTCCTCCTGGGCCCTCACCAGTGCTGGGGTTAAGATGGAAGCGGCCGTCACTGTTGCCTGCTCGCAATGAGTAGCTCACACGCCCGTTCTCTCCCAGATCGTTGTCCTGGGCCACCACATGCAGCACCACGAACCCCGTCGGCTGGTCCTCCATGACGGTGACAGCAGCAGGCGAGAGGAACAGGGGCACGTTGTCATTCTCATCAGTCACAAACACACGGGCTGTGACAGCTGCCGAGCGGCGCTGGCTGACGTTGCGGGCCTGGTCCGTGGCCTCCACCACCAAGAGGAACGAGGCAGCAGCCTCCCGGTCAAGGCCCTGGCGAAGGGTCAGCAGCCCCGAGCGGCTGTCGAGGTGGAAGGGAGCGCCGGGGGGCTCCTGGTGCAGCAGGGCGTAGCGCACCTGGCTATTGGGGCCCACGCCATCCCCGTCCAGCGCCTGGAAGGTGAAGATGGATGAGCCAGCCTGGGCATTCTCGGGCACCACGATGGTGATGGGGTCCTCAGGGAAGGTGGGTGTCTGGTCATTGCAGTCCTGCACATGGATCTGTACCAGCACCAGTCGGCTGGACGGATAGCCGTGCTGCGTGTCCTCAGCACTCACCTGAAGCACATGCCGCGCCCCAGCTTCATAGTCCAGCTCCCGGGCAGCGTAAATCTCCCCCGTCACACTGTCAACCACAAAAGTACCATCCCCACCACCTCCTACCACTGTGTAGGTCAGCTGTCCTCGCGCAGGGGCATCCGGGGGTGCCACTGAGCCGATCACAGACCCTGGCTTGACCCCCTCGAGAGGATGGAGGGTCAGCACAGTGGCATCAGGCCGTGGAAGCACGCGGGAGGATGGCAGCACCTGTGAGGAAAGGCAGCAGTGAGGGGCACGCAGCAGGGTGCTGTGTGCCAGGAGGTCCTGTCAGGGAGTCAGTGAGAGGGGGACACGGGGCCCGCAGAGAGCAGGCGTCGGGGGGCAAGGTCTCAGCTCTCACGGCCTAAGAGATGAACAGCAACCCAAAAAACACACTGAGAAGAAGTGCGGGTTTGACAGGGTGAAAGACGCACTTCCCCTGCGGCACCGGGGGAAGCAAGGCCTGGCCGAGCTGCTGACTGTGCAGAGAAGGCTCGGGGGGGATCTTACCAAAGTACATCGATACCTGCAGGGAGGGCACAAGGAGGAGGGGGCCAGGCTCCGCCCAGTGGTGCCCAGTGTCAGGACCAGAGGCCATGGGCATGCACTGGAACCCAGGGGCTTCCCTCTGAGCACCAGGAAACACCTTTCACTGTGAGCGTGACCGAGCACTGGCACAGGCTGCCCAGGGAGGTGGTGGGCTCTCCATCCTTGAAGGCAGTCAAAAGCCACTCGGACATGGTCCTGGGCAACTGACTGTGGGTGGCCCTGCTTGAGCAGGGCGGTTAGACAAGATGACCTTCAGAGGTGCCTTCCCGTCTCAACCATTCTGTGAGTCTGTGGTCTGCGATTGCGTTGTGCCATTCTGTGATTCTGCCGTATCTAATGGCAAAGGCAAGAGACCAGCAGAAACAATTCTGCAAAACATAAGCACGTGTGGCAAGAAGAGAGGTGACACTCATCTAGATGAGAGGTACAGAGAAGAAAGACAACCCAGTATGACCCAAAGACAAATAAATGCTATAACTACTTTTATTAAAGACAGTGAAGTTAATTCGGGGATGAGGTGGATGGGAAAGAGGATGTATGAAAAGCAGCAGTGTTATTCGAAGGGAAAACGTGTTGCAGATCTCAGTGCACTCATGTGAAGGAGCTAGGGAAACAGAGAACGTAGCGAGACTGCCAGCCCAGCGGGCTGTCCAAACCAGCAACTGGCAAACAGCTGCATCACAGGGGTGCAACCAAGCACTTCGGAGAGCCAGCCTGGCCTCCGCACTCTGAGAACAACTTTAATGACAGGAACAGTTACGGACACGGCATAAACAGGAAATGGTATACGAGGTGGTGTGGAACCGCTGAAGGCAGATGTGCCAGGCTAGCACAGGGCTCCTCTGCTCAAGGACAAAGGAAACACCGTGTACCGAACTCGCCCGGGTTTTAGCTGGGCTCTGATGCAGGAGCACGTGGGAGATCCCTCACTAAACGGGCTAAAGGCACACTATGAGTACGGTTGGGATGGAAAGGACCAGATCAGCTGGCTCAAGGAGAGTCATTATCAGGCCTCTGCAGAGATGGCTCTTGGGGGCTGACACTTGCTGATAGGTGCAAGGCAGAAGAAAGTTGAGTATGTGAGGAACTTGCTGGCAATGTTAGAGAGCACTGCAAGCACAGAGAAGCAACAGCTTCAAACAAGGAGAGTCAGATGGCCTTGGGAACTGCAAGAACAAGGACCGGAAAATGTGAAATGGTGTCCTGTGAAGGTGTCTCAACTGAGGGGAAACTGGAGCCTCTGCTGAAAAAGGAAGCTCGTTACTAACAGGAGAGCAAAGACTTTGCTGTCTGACCCAGTGCACCAGCCAGTGAGCGCCAAAGTTTTACAGACGTGAAGAGCACCCTGCACGTCAGGAACACTGTTTTCAGTAGAAGCCAGGAAGAATTCATGTCTCTGTGCAGGGGACCTCTAAGGTCTTCTCTGCAACAGCATATCTAGGACAGAGTTGGCTGTCCAAGGCTGGAAAAGACAGAACTGCTTAGTGTAAATGCTGTTGACCACTTCAGCAATGAGAACATGCACTGTGGCAGATTGACCGATCCCTTCCCATCCCAGGTTCTCCATACAGATTTGAGGGCTGGATCAAGAGCTGAGCAAGGGCAGAGGGTGCCCTGAGATGAAGGCAGTGGAGGGTGAGAAGGTGGGGAGGAAGGCTGCCAAGTAGCTGGATGGTATCCTCCAAGAGGTGAGAGAGAGGCAGATGGTGCAGGGACAAGCGGAGCTGGGGCGCTGGATACCTGAATGCGAATGATGGCTGAGGTACTGCGAGGCACCGTGCCCCGGTCACTGGCTGTCACAGTGAAGATGTACTCCGCACGATCAGACCGGCGTAGAACCGTGGCAGTCCGCAGCTCTCCAGTAGCCACGTGCAGTGTGAAACGCTCTGCCCAGGCTCCTGCAGAAAGAAGTTGAAACGCTGCAGGGAGAGACAGTGAGGAGGGAGGGCAGGGGGCAGCTGGGCTGGAGGAGGGAGTGTGGCATGGCAGGGCTTGGGCAGCGGGCACCCATCTGCCCACAGGGCAATGGCCGCAAGGCCGAGAGCAGAATCAAGTAGTCAGTTCTGCGGCTCATACCTATCAGCGAGTAGATGATGGTCCCGTTCTCACCCTCGTCAGGGTCCTTGGCCTGCAGGGAGGCGACGAGAAGTCCCGACGGCTTCTCCTCCAGCACCTGCAGCACAGCCCAGAGACCAGCTGAGGAGCACAGGGCACCCTTCAGAACACCCCCAGAACCCCCCGAGCGCACCGCACAGGATCTGCATCTTCATACACCAGTCCTGCATCTCACTCAAGGCAAAGACCCCCTGGCAAGACCCACAGGCTGTGCCTGAGGTTGGACAACATGGAGAAGTCCCCAGTAAAGCTGGCAAAGGGAATTCTTGCCCTGCCAGCTCTCCTCCCATTCTGCCCAGTTCAACAACCAGCCTAGCAGCATTGGGGCATGCTGCAGCAGTCAGCTACAGGGTGACAGGAGGACACTGTTTCATCCAAAGCCTCTACAGCCAGGAAAATCCAGGACTCCACAATAGTCCTGGTTCTCTCTGCCCCGTTCAGCTGCAAACACACAGACGTGAGGCGTGACAGCTCCAGAGGGCCCTGGCAATGGCAGGCGATTTCCTCAGTTCCCACCAGCCAGCCCAGGGAGGTTTGCGGTCTCTGGAAACGCAGCTGGAAGTTCTTCCTGGGCTCGGACACCCGGACCCTTAGGGCTTTTCCCTTCTCTCCACTGTTCCCAGTTAGCACTGCTGACTGGCTGTAGGCTCTTAAGATCACCATTCTATGCCAGTACACCACAATACCATCACAACATTAATTACGGGTGTGCTCAGCTAGCCCCATGTTCTGAGGTGAGTTACCAGCTTCCTGACAGAGACCAAGTGTAACAGCATTGCATGCAAGCACCTTTCCTGGGCAGTTATGGAAATGGATGTGTCCCTGTTCCTGCCCCTCACCACCTCTCAGTTTTGGGGAGTACCCTCAGCACACAACCCGTGCCTGCTGGCAGACCCAGCTCTCCTCCAGCACAGGCTCCTTGCACCTACCCACACCTCCCTGGTAGAGCAGGTTCCCCACTTGGCCTCACATTACAGTCACAGACCTCAAATTCCCATCCTACAGCACACCCCACCGCTCAAACCATCCGCACAGATCCAGCTGTGCTAGGTGATCTCTGTGCGGTGCCGCTTTGACACATTTATGAAAAAGACGAGTGGAATCCGAGCAAAAGTCCAAGGAAAGATGCTCCTGAGAGAAGGTAAGTGTTAAGTGTTAATGCCGTTGCACAAGCTGCTGGCATGGCGCTGGTGGCACTGGGGAGGGGAGAGCAGAGGAGCCCGGCCAGGCAGGGATGTGACTGCACTCTGCAAACTCTGGGGAGAGGGAGGGGATGCAAAAGAGAGAGAAGAGCTGTTTAAGCAAAACACAGTATTGGCACAAGAACAAATGAGTATAAAGTGGTCAGAAATTAGTTTAGGCTGGAAATTAAGAGACAGTTTCTAACTACCAGATCAAGGAATCTGGAAGAGCATTTCACAGCAGTTATGGAGGCAGAAGACCTAAATATAGCTTGGCTGTTTATGAAAAGGAGTGTCTGCGTGGACACCTCTGAGCGGGGCTGTGTGCTTGAGGCCTCTTCCACCCCCTCCTCTGTAACAGGCTGGGGCACGGCCTGCCCCCCATGCTGTCCCTAATCGCCCTCAACCAAAATACAAGGCGCTCCTGCTTTGCATGCATGGCCACGCTCCTCTTCCACAAGGAACCCAGCACCATCGTAGAAAAGCAGTAACCCAGCAGAGGAGTTCAATGAGCAGCGTCCACAGGCTCATGTACAAATGCCACTGCAGATGCACAAACAGAAGAATAAACAGCAACAGAAGTAGTCTTGCCTCTGCAAAAACCTCAGCCTTAGTAAAACTGCTACCAGGCAGGCTTGTCCACCTCCGATGTCCACCCTCGAAGACAGTTGTTGCAAACAGCAGCTTGGTCCACAGATCAGAGAGCCATCTCAACCACTGGCACAGCTCTGACAGTGGCGGGCAGGGGATATATAGAGACGATGCAAGGAATAGGGTATGTACAGAACAATCCTGTAAAACCTTCCCAGCTTCCAGCAGTCTGCAGCTAAGTCACTTCCTGAGCCACAGATAGTATTTTTGTTCAACAGACTTTAACGGCTTTTTTTTTTCTTTTCATGAATTCATCTAATTTTGAACCCATGCAACTTTAGGCAATGATTTCACAATTTAATTATGTTCTGCATGAAAAAGTACTGCTTTTGTTTTTATTTTAAACCTGCTGCCTGTTCATGTCTTAAGAAGCTACCTAGGTCATGTCTTGTGAAAAAAGCAACTTCTAGTTTCCCCACGACTTTCTCTGTGCTGTTCACTGCACACCTCTGTCATATTCCTGCAGTTTCTCCCATGCCAAAGGACATTCAAGTATTTTCTTTCTGCATGGAAACCATTATCTACTGGAGATCACATTAACACCCTTTTCTGAACCTTTCCAGCACTACTGGTTATTTAGTGGAACGGAGGTAGGGCAGAGAGCGTGTGCAGAATTTGAGATGCAGGGTAATGATGTTTTCTTTCATTCTCTGTCCCTTTTCTAATAAAACTCAGCATTGCCTTTTTGACTGAGGCTGAGCCCTGAGCTGACGTTTTCACAAAGCACTCACGGCGATGCCCCAATATTCTTCCTAAACTTAAGTAGCCACTTCAGAGCCCACCACTGTGCAAGTGAAATTCATATTGCTTTTTGCCACGTGTACTGCTCTCCAGTCAGCAACAGTGAATTTAATCTCCCGTCTCCTTTCCTAATTGAATAGTTAACCAAGCTCCTTCAACAGTTCTTCACAGGGAGCCCTCACCTTCGTTACTGTGCACAGACTGGGCACATCAAAGTCACCTGTTCTGGAGGATATACGAAAACGCTAAACAGCAAGGACACCAGCACCAGCCCCAGGCACCCACCAGTGACATACTGCGACAACAGACCACTTCTTCCTTCCCTTTGCCTGCTCTCCCCTTTCCTAGTGATTGTTCCCTGGGAGGATCCGTTACAGCTGCAGTTCCAGTGTGAACGCCACTGGTCCTGCCGGCGTGTTACCAGTGTGCTCGACCAGCTCATCTCGCAGCCCTGCCGTGGGGGACAGCCTCTAGCTGACACCTAGAGCAAGGTGCTGATACAGAAACCTCCCTCTGCTCTGCCTAATGAACATCCCTATGAATACTTCACCCAGCAAGTCTGCAACAAACCACTGAGCTTTGCATTTGTCATTCAGTTTTTGCTTTTCCCTCCCAGCCTTTCTTCGACACCTAACTCACGATTAACAGTGGCCTCTTCCTGCGCTTCACCCTTCTCTACCAGTGTTTCCAGCAGGAGAGCTTCAAACCAGTGTCCAACTATTTGTTTTGTTCAAAACTGTCACAGCATTTACCTGCCCTCAGGACTCTGAATCTGCCCCAGCCCTGCTCTGCCTCCTGAGGGATGCGTATACTTTTGTGGGACCTTCGTATGAGAAGAGACCTCCCAAGCTCTAGCAGGACACTCCCAGCACTTCATGCCACAAACACTGGAATCAACTGCAGAGCCTGCTGCGCCAGTGTGGTGTGGGCGTCCCCGCACAGGAGCCAGGACTCTCCGCTGACCGCAGACGGAGTGTGAGCGACGCCGCTCCGCAGAGCCTGTTCGGCCGCAGTCCCAGCAGCGCCACAGTGGGCTGGTCGGTGGCCTGCAGGGGTGACCCAAAGGCCAGAGCCTTGCTGAGAGAGAGCACAAGCCTAACTTCGCCTTGAGCACAAGACTAACTTTGCCTTCCTCTGCGTCCACCAGGCCCTGAGAGACGCCTTCACCCAGGCCAACGCTTGCCAGACAGTTTTGCAAGCAGAGAGTGCCAGCTGGACATGCAAGAAGGTGGCTGGGCAAGGGATGGCTGCAACTTCCTGAACAGGAAGGGAAAGGTAATGTACAGGGAAGCTGCAACTCTGACTGGAGTTGCAGGGTGTCCCCAGGGTCCTGTGGTGGTGGCCAGCAAGCTGCAGCAGTGACCTGCCATTACAGTTCTGCCTGCTCCGACCTGCCTCTGGCGTGCAGCTCAGGCAGGACCTGTGACAGAGGAAGGCTGCCATCACTGTGGCGTTTGAAACCCAGCACAGCGCAAGTGGCTTTGAGCGCTCTGCCTGAAGCACAGCAACACGCAGAGCAAGCACGTCCTTTCAGCTGCAGGTTCTCCCCACTCTGTGCAGAGGAGATGAGAACAGGGCCCCCGCTGCACATCCTGCTCCGTGGCTGCCAGCACCGCTTGGCGGGCTCCAGCGAGCTCTCGCCACACGTGCCACGCCACAGGGCCCACAGCAGAGCAGATGCAGCCACTGGGGGCAGGGGGTGGAGGGCTGGTCCTCACCCCGTTCTGCTGAGCAGCACAGACATAATCCGGTCTGCAGCGCACTTGGTGCCTGGATGACTTCTGCCACCACACAACGAGGGGAAAGCTGGGCTGGGACCCACAGCAGATTCTCAGAAAACACTTGCGAGTGCAAAGTCCAGCTGGGCAGTGCTTTCTTGACCTCCCAGAAAGCTGAGCAGCTATACCAAAAGTCCTGAGACCTAGAAGTTAACAGCACCGCATTCCTCTCCGCTAGCAAGTATTTTACCCCTGGCTCCGCTGGGTCAGGTTTAGGGCTCCCTTTCACCTTCCATCTTTGCAGGCAATGTGCGAGCAAGAGCTTCCACCTGCTGTCAGTCCTGCTGCCCTCAGAACCTCTGCAGTCCTCGCCTGCTCTGCGCACACAGACGTCTGCTTTTCCCAAGGCTATGCCCGTCTCACCACAGCTCAATCAGCTCTACCAAACTGCTCTGGCTGCTTCTGCAACTTGTGCCTGCTTATCTCCCACCCTGAAACTCTCCTGGGTGCCCCTGCCCACTCCCTTTCGCCCTGCAGAACTGCCTGCCCCAAACTCAGAGGCTTTCAGACCCCCGCCTCACCAGGGCTCTGGCCTGCTGCCCCTACCTGCACGGGCAGCTCCTGGCCACTGGCCACGTGAAGGAAAGCAGGAGCGTTGTCATTCTCATCCAGCACAGTGACATAGATGGTTCCTGTGGCACTGCGAGGCGGTGCTCCCCCATCCTGCACAATCACCAAGAGCTGGTAGCTGGACTGCTGCTCCCGGTCCAGGCTATGCTTGGTGCTGAGCTCCCCTGTGAGGGAGAAGTGGGGACACAGCTAAGTTCAAAAAACTCTTTAGAGAAGAGCCTGTGCTCAGGTACGTTGCTGGGGAGCCCAGCACCGCAGGGGTAGGAAGACGAATATTCTGTTGCGGCACTGGCCTGGCCCGCATCACTTTTGACCTGCCCTGGGCTTTCTCCCCAGCCAGCCCCAGCCTAGGAAGCTGGGAAGTCTCTCACCTGTCTGTGTGTGGATAAGAAAGTTGGGATCGTGCTGGAGCAGGCGGTAGGTAAGACGGCTGTTCTGCCCGGCATCCCGGTCACTCGCCATCACCCTCCCCACACTGCTACCAGGAGCCTGATTCTCAGGAACAGTGAAGAAATAACGCTCCTCGCTCAGCCGGGGGCTGTTGTCATTCTCATCAGTGACGCTGATCCGTACGGTGCTGGTGCCTGTTTTTCGAGCTTCCCCCCCTGCACCACCGCCTCCCGCCGAGGCCAGCACTGTGAGCACATACAGGTCCCGTGTCTCCCGGTCCAGTGCACTTTTGACGTACAGCCAGCCACTCTCAGGCATGATGCCAAAGCTGGCAGCATCCCCGTCTGCACGCAGGTGGTAGGTAAGGGTCACGGATTCTGCGTCATGTGCCAGGGCTCGCACTTGCAGGAAGCGAGTGGAGACAGGCACGCCTTCCCGCACCTCCACGCGGTAGGTGAGGGTGTCAAAGATGGGCCCGTTGTCGTGCTCGGCTTGCACATGCACCAGCAGCGTGAACGTGGAGCTGAGCTGGGGAACGCCACTGTCTCGGGCCACGATGGCCAGCCTGTAGGCTGCATTGGCTTCGTATTGCAGGGCCCCGACCAGTCGCACTGCCCCCGACGAGCGCTCCACACTGAAGGTGCCGTCACCTCCTGAGACCAGCTCAAAATTCACCTGACCGTTGGCACCACTGTCACGGTCCTCGGCCTGCAGAGTGTACACTGTAGTCCCAGGCTCTGTGGCTTCTGGCAGCAGAATGGAGTCGGAGGAGGCTGGGAACACTGGCGCGTTGTCATTCACATCCGACACAGAGATCTTCACGCGTGTGTTGCTGTAGGCAGGGGGTGAACCACTTCGGGCCTGGACATCCAGAACGAGGACTGCCTGGGACTCATGATCCAGAGGCAGGCTGGTACGGAGCTGCCCGGAGGCAGAGTCGATGGAAAAGTAACCGTGAGGATCTCCCGAGGAGATGGAATAAAAGATGTCATCAGCATGACCTGTGGACAGGGAGATGAAGACAGGAAGGACAGTGTGTATGTCGGTTCACCTCCCCAGCTCCCCGAGACAGCAGTGCTGGGCAGTGCTGCCTGCAGCAGACTGGTCACGATGTGTACAGAGCACTCTGTGCATGTGCACGTACAGACAGATGCATGTACACACGTGTGGACACACATGCGTACACACACATGTGAGAGTGTGCACTGAGCTGAGTGACAATCGCATGGGTGCACATTTGGATGTATGTGCCTCTGTGCGTGCGTGCAGCTCCCAGAACAGGGTTGCTCTGTGGGGAAGTGTGGTACTGGACCTTCGAGATGACACAGGGACAGGGAAAGCAATGCATAGAAAAGGGACTAGCCCATACCTGGAGGGTTCTGGGCCCGGACAGCGCCCACGTTGGCACCCTGCAGCATGTCCTCAGGCACTGTGAAGAAGTACTGAGCTTGCTCAAAGACAGGGGGTGAGACCGTGCCCTCCACGATGCTGATGTTCACCTGGGCGTTTGGCTGTGCCTGTAGGCCCCCACCATCTTGTGCAGCGATCACCAGCTGTACCAGGGTGTTGGCTTTACCACTCAGGGACCATGAGAGGGAGATGACACCTAGGGAAGAAAGCAGTTCGGAGGGGGAAATGAGCCAGAGGGCAGGGCTTGGGAGAGGGAAAAGAGGGAATAGGGCTTCCAGTGTGGGGCGCAGGATGAGGGGCACGGCACAGCACAGCAGGTGGGATCTGGGCTGTGAGGAGGCTCTTGGAGGAGACATAGAATGGAAGGACCATCCTTGACAGGCCCTACAAAGGAGGTGGCCCTGCATTAGGACAGCAGGTAGGCCTGTCTCATCCCAGTCACGTGCTGGGAACTTGAGAATCAGTGTGGAGAGACCCCCAATGCCTACAGTGAACACAGGACACCTTCCTGTCCTGCTGAGAGCCACTGGCACCACACCCCCACGCACTCACCTCCCCGGCAGGAACTTCTCTGGCTTTGGTGGCCAAAACAAGGCAGAGCAGATGCAGCCAGTGAGAAAGGTGGGACTGAGTACAATAGAGAGCTAGAGGGAAAGAGAGCGAACTGTGCAGGGGAGAGAGGGAACTGGGCAGGGACAAGCAACTAAGCAGGACAGAGTCTGGTGGGGCAAAGCAAGCAGCATGCAGGAGGAAAGGCGCAGTGAGTCAGGGATGGGGAATGAGGGAGAGAAAGGAAGATGGGACAAATGAAGAACAGAGCAGGGAACAGAAACAAGAGGTCAGAGACTGACTCTGGCAAGAGGCTGCTGGAGGCTCAAAAAGCTGAGACAGGGAAGATGTGGCAGGGAGTGGAACAGATATATGCTGGTGGCAGATTGCACTGCTGAGATGGCCAAGCAGTGACCTCAGGCTGGCTTTTACACCTGCGCGCATCCCACTGCTCTGACTGCTGCCGACTGGCTGCCCTCTGAGCTCTCTCTCACCTGTGTCCTTGTTGAGGGAGAAGAGAGGCGGTGAGTTTCCCAGGACAATGCGGTAGGTCACTTTCCCGTGCAGTCCCTCATCCTTGTCATGGGCAGTAACACGGAGTACAGCTGTACCTGGCATGCTCTGTGTGCTGATGCTGGCAGCATACTCCAGCGGGTAAAACACTGGCCGGTTATCATTTATGTCCTCCAGGAAAACCTTCACATAGACCATGGAGTTCAAGCCACCCTGTGGAAGGACCAGATCAGAGATGGTGCAAAGAGCAGGGGCAAGGACAACAGCATCCCCTGCACAGTGCTGAGTCAGCAGCACCGGATCCCTGATGGCCTCTCCAGCACTCACCCCATCAACAGCGGTGACGGTGAAATCATAGGCAGACGTGCCCTCATCACGATCTAGGGGCTGCACAGTGCAGAGCTGCCCTGTGTGCTTGTCGACGCTGAACTGCGTGGGGACAACACTGCCGATGCCAGAGCCAATGGAGTAGGAAAGGGAGCCGAACGTACCGCTGTCTGCATCCGTGGCTGTCACCTGCATGAGGGAAGGCACTAGATGAGCAGGGCCAGTATCACAGAGAAGATCACCAGCCAGACCCAGCCCACCACCACTACCACCTCCAGAACCCAGTGCTGCTCTCTGCTCCATGGCCCACAACCACTGCCCAGTCCTCAGAGCTGGCCGTAGCCGAGCAGAGTGACAGTCAACACCTCGGTCCTGCGCATCTTGTCCCAGACAAGCCACCACTCACTCTGCAGCCCTCCCTGCGAGAGGACAGGGCCTCCCGGGGGCTCAGTGGCTGCAGACAGTGCCCTGGGAGTGCTGCGGGGCACCTCAGGACCAGCCTATGCTGGCCCGGTCCCCATGGGGGGACACAGAGGTGGGGGAGCACAGCATTGCAGACTTGCAAGAGCTGCACCATGCTTTCTTTCTACAGTGCTGCCATGGGCCCCTGCACCACCAGAGGTGCCTTGTTTCAGGTGACACCTCCCTCTTTGCACCCCTGGGGCAATATCCGTGACACAGGTCAACAGATCTTTCTTAGCAAAGGAAAAGGCCGTACGGAGAGGGAGTGCAGAAGGCCAAGCCTCATGCAGATGCCAAGGATCTAGGAGCCACGCATCCCCATTGTGCCCACCTTGATCGACCAGCCAGGGACAACCCGTGCTTTCGCAGCAGCTGCCCCTGGCCCTCTGCTCCCTCTCGTCCGCAGAGATGCTTAAGATAGGAAAGGGAGAAAGCCAGCCCCCTTGTCACCACGACCCTGGCTCTGTTCTGCTTCCAGAGCCCCGTGCCCAGCAGTGCTGGGCTCTGAGGATGATGACCGAGGGCGGCATTGCCCTGCGGCAGCCAGGACCACCAGAGCCTGGGCCACATGAATTGCGTTAGCAGTTCATGCTAACACACAGCAGGAGGATTAAAAACACTCCCTGCTTGCACGGCACCAGCTCCATCCTGGGCTCCTTGCGGAGCTCAGGTCAGCAGAAAACAGCTCCTTCCCCCTGACCCCAGCATCACTGCCCATGGCTCATCCACCAGCTGGGAGCTCTGCGCTGAGAACAAAGCCAGAGGACGGAGCCAGGAGGGAGGCAGCTGGGCCAGGCCCGGGTGAAGCGGAGTTCAGGCCTCGTCAGCCACAGCTCCTCCCAGCAGCAGAGCTGGGGCCTCGGCTCCTGTGAGCAAGGAGCACAGGAACGCTGCGCGCGCGCCAAGGAAAGGGCCCAGCTGGGGGCTGCACACAGCTCTCTGCTTCGGGCAGGGCCCCCAACCTGAACCACGCACCCAGCCGTCCGAGATGGAGGAACAGCAGGGGAGAGTACAGAGAACAGCTGGGCCAGGGAAGAAAAAACAAATCAGGTAGAGGTGGGACCTCCCTCTGCCCAGAACACAGGCTCTGCACCCCAGCGAGGGGAGGCAGCCCCCGAGACAGCCCCCCACCACCGCTGCCCGGTGACCCGTAGCCCGCAGGGAGGGGAGGCGGCACCTGCAGCGCACCTCAGCAGCTCCTGCCCCACTGCCTGCGCTCTAATGGGATGCCTGAGCAGAGCAGCTGAGAACACATCTACAGCGAGCACCACGCTCCCTGCACAGTGTCTGCCCCCCACCCTGCAGCACTTGCCAGAAGAAGCACCACAAAAAAGGATCCCCCTCCCCTGCTCCAGCTGCAGAGCACTCAGAGCCGCAGGTGCCATGACAGCAGCTGGCTGGAGAGCACTTTGGGAAACTGGACCCACCTGCCTCCCCCCAGCTCAACACCCTCCCTCCCTCCCTCCCGCCCCAGCTCCTTTGCTGTGGAGCTGCTCATCTGAGAGTATAAATGTGACCCTACTGACAGCACTGAAACCTGCAGTCGGGTTACCTGTGCTCTGGCTCCACGCTGGACACCATCACTGGGGCAACAGCCCTGTACCAATGCACCTGAGCTGTGTGCCGTGCCGGGGTTTTAGCTGGTAGCGTTCTCTGCAACCACAGATGGAAACACACCTGAAACCGATGAGCTGCCATAGTGACAGGAATAGGCACTGCATGGCAAATCAATAACTCCTTTCCCTCAAAATGGACTGCTTATCACTCTAATCGCACTCTAAAACGCATGTCAGCTGCTTTAATACACTGTGCAGCAACAAGCTGTGCAGCAAAGTAAGGAATTTTCTGTAGGCTCCTCAAGCCAAGGGCTTTGGTGCTTCCAGAACAGCCTCACTTTGCCACCTAAACCATCCTCTGACGGTCGCCATCCTCAGAAAGATGCCCACAGGGGGAGCTATCTGGAAATCCAGCTTCCTGCCACCGGAGCTGGGTCAGATTTTGGGAATGGGGGAGAAACAGGTGAGCTCTCACTACTATGCAGTACAGCACCACCTCCCTGGCTGCTCCCTGGTACCGATCTCCCAGCAAGACTGCTTCTTGGAGCCAGCAGTCCAGAGCCAGAAGCAAACCTAGCTGTAGAGCCAGGACAAGGCATCCGCAGAAAAGTTCCCTGTTCACACGTGTCCGGCACTCCAGCTCCCCATCCTGCTGTGGGACTGCCTGTGGACCAGCAGCTGCGTACACCCTGCCTGCATGAGCTCATGCAGGCTCCGAGAGCGGTCATGTCACTGCTACACCAGCACTGGAGCAACCACTGCCGCAGATGGGTGTCCGGTCCTCGTCTCACTTGGAGGGGTGATGCTAATGCAGTGCCCAGGTACACTACGTTACCTATGACGTAGAGAAGCCGCAGGTACAACAGAACACCTGAAGGAGCAGCTAGCTGTGTTAGCTCAGTGTGTGGCGGCCGGGCCGCCTGCTTAGCGTCTCTGCCACTGCGTGGAGAGGGAGTGGGGCTGTGGCTGGTGCAGCCCCCAGCCCGGGCTCTCCCGCCCGCAGGCAGGCAGCGTCTGCAGACCGCTGATGCCCTGTGCATGCGTTCCGTGGGACGGGGCTGTGGCTGCAGGCTTAGCGGGCCCTGATGCAAGCCCCGAAGGCAGCATAGATCCCCACTGCGGCTGGGGTGATGTCTCCTGGGGCCTTCTCCGAGAGGCAGCACAGGGCTTGATGAGCCACGAGGTACGGCAGACACCTCCGTCTAGCTGGCACGAGCAGCTGGGACCCACAGCTGCCGACTGCAGAGCACACGCAGTCTGGGACATGGTGCACATTTTTAGCTGTGAGGATAATTAACCACCAAAAGGGCTCATCAAGGCCTGTGGTGAATTCACCACTCCTGGAAATTTTTAAACCAAGTCTGGATATTTTTCTAGGAACATTGCTAGAAGCTAATGCAGGGCAGCCCCAGGCTCTGTATTTAGTGCCCACCCCAAATCTTGGATCAACAGCTGGTTTTACTGTAGCTGACTTATGTGGCTCCTGATGTTTGCCTGAGAAGTAAGAGGGAAATGGGGCCAAGCTGCCTATGGGACAGCCCAGGAAACACTCAATTCGGGGTTATGCAAGGCCTGCTGCTTGAATATGTGGGGGCAGGAGTCAGAGCTCTGAGCTTGAATGGAGCTCCTGGGGCACCCTCACCTCTGACTCCTTCGAACATCCCGAAGGGCCGAGACTGGCTGTTCTCAGGAGGAGCTACGTGAGAGGAGAACAGAGAGAAGGAGAAGGCTGAAGCTGGGAGCAAGACACCTGCATGAGCCCGCAGGGTCAGCATGCAGATAGGAGACGTGGGCAAAGCTGTGCGGTCACCTCATCTGCACAGGACACCTGCACAAGCCCGCAGGATCCCCACAGACAGACCAGGCACAATGTGCAGAGGTGAAGCACGCACTGTGTTTCTGCCCAGGACCACAGCATGTGCAGCTGCAACCCTGTGTGCCGAGAACAGAACTGCTCACAAAGGGCAAGCGCAGGGGGAACCTGCACGTTCCGTGCCGTGTCGTCGGACAGCAGCGATGCCAGAGCCCAGTGCTCTCGCCCCATGCTGGACTCTAGAGGGTGCTCCGCGAGGCAGGGAGCGTGGTGACTGCAGCTCTGCCATCAAGAGTCCAGACGTTCCCACTCACAGACCCAGCCAGTGCAGCAGTGAGAAGGAAGCATGGTGAATTGTTTCTATGGTTCATTACGTTCTCTGTTGAAGACCTACTTCCAGTCACCGCTTCTATCCCTGAGCCCGATTCTGCCCTTGTAAGACCAGGAGGTGACTGTTCTCAGGAATTCTCTCTGTATTGGTATCAGTGGGTGGACCAGGCAGCCCATCCTCTTCCTTGATAAACCAGCTGCACAGTCAGAATGTTTTCTGGCCTGTAGCTTTCCTGTTCTATCCTGCAGGACGCCATTCTCCAAAGGGAAATTCTTTGCGATCAGGAGATAACGGCTGTATGAATGCATCCTGCAATTGCATACGGGACGTGTTTCTGACAGGAATCAGCTGCTTGGTCTTGAAGAGAGAGGGAGACTGAGACTTAATGTCCTGCAGAACATCCTGCTTGAGTCCAGAATGAGACCAGGGTTTCTGAGCAGCACAGGGCCAGGGCTCCCGCCTGTCCTTCGGCCTTGTTAAGATGTGCTTGGCTGCAAGCACGGTATTTCTCTGGAACCGGCTGCAACTGCGCACAGCACACAGAGCTCTGCTCTCCCTCCATGCCTTGTCCCCTCATTCTGCCTACAGCATGCTCCTGGGAAACCCCAGCCTTCACACAGCCTCACACAGAGCCTCCTCAGCCCAGGGCGGCACTGGTGGCCCCAGCGCTGCACACTGTGCGAGCCATGGCCAGGTCTGGCCTGCAAGAGGCTACTACACCTCCCCTATGTCCTAGAGCACACCCCGTCCCTCCCTGCCTCTTCCGCCCCGCACAGCTCCATCACATCCCAGGCCCTGTAAAGATGCTCCCATGGGCACTAGGACTGGCGCCTGTCTCTTGTCACCCCCAGTGACGCCTCCATCACTTCCCTGTACTGCCAGTTTCCTCCACTGTCGCCTGTCCAGGACATCCCCTGGCCACACAGCACTGCTGCAGCTGTGCAGAGCTGGCGCCTGACCGCGGGCGGGAGAGCACAGCCTGGGCCTGAGGCACTCGATCTCTCTTCACGTCTGCCTTCCCCTTGCAGGACAGTACGCACAGCGGCACAGCATGGCCTCACCCCGTGAGGGGGTGTTGGCGGCTCAGGGCCAGCCGGAGCTGGGTGCTCTCCAGCAGTGCAGGGTTCAACAAAACGCAAAACTGTGGAATCCCTCGCTTCAGGCCACAGTGATATAAAATTGTACGGATTCAGAAAGCAACGACCCCCACTTACAGATAACAATCCACTAAAGGCTTTAAACACAAGGACATCAATGCTGGGCCAGGAAGTCCCTGAGTGGAAGCTAGGTCAGTGTGTCAAGGAGGCAGCAGTACCTGAGGGAACCCTCTGATCACAGACCATGGGTCTCAACGAATTTCAATTTACCAGGCCAACCAGCGGTGACACGCAGCTGGATCTGCTGTTTGCAAGCAAGGGAGAACCAACTGAGGATGCGGTGTTCAGCAGCAGCCTTGGCCGCAGTGCCCATGAAGTTGCAGTGTTCAGGATCTTAAAGGGGGTGAGGAAGGAGAGCAGCAGAGTGCAGACCCCGAACTCCAGGCAAGACTCCAGCTTACACAGGGAACAGGTAGGTGGCAGGGATCCCACGGAGGCAGCTCTGAAGGCCAAGGGAACTCAGGAAGGCTGGCAGGCCTTCAGGACAGCACACCGTAGGCACAAGGACAGTCCACCTCAGCACTCAGGAAAACAAGGAGACAGATCAGCAGTCGGCCTTGGCTACGCAGGGATCTCAGGGCCAAGCTGCAGTGCAAAAAGGCAGCATATGGGAGGTGGACGCCGAGGCAAGCTACAAAGGAGGAATTTATAAACACTGCCCAGGCAGGCAGAAAAGTCAAAGCTCAAGTGGTGCTGAGACTTGCGAGAAAAACTGAGGGTGCTAAGAGGAGGAGCCTCTACCACTACATTGGTAGCAAAAGGCTGAATAAGGGCCCATTTCTGAATGCGATGGGTGATTTGGTGACAGCAGACAGAGATGACTGAGACACTCAATGTCTCCTTTATCTCAGTCTTCACAAACAAGGTCTCCTAGGCCTCCATGCTTTTTTAAAGGATTCTGAGAGCTACCAGACAGGGATGAAGACTGAGTCAGGATTTCTTCAGTGAACTTGATCCGTACGGATCCATGTGACCCAACAAGCTGCATCAATGATGCTGACAGAAATGGACTTGCAGGGCTGCTCTTTCAAATGTGGTGGAGATCGGGAGAGATCCCTGACAACTGGAGGAAAGCAAATATTGCACCTCACCTTCAAAAAAGGCCAAAAGGATGATCTGAGGAGCTACACTCTTGTCAGGCACACTTTGGTCCCTGGGAGAGTCATGGAGTGAATCCTCTTGGAACATGTTTTTGGCCACATGGAGGAGCCTGGGAGGAGAAGACATGCATGGACTGACCGTCCTGTTTGCTTCTTGCGATGCCATGATGGGATCTGTGGTTAAAGGGATGACAGCTGTGGATGACAATTGCCTTGACTTTAAGGATTTTGACACCTTCTCCCATGATCCTCATATCCAAGGCAGGATGCTATGGTTTGGAGGGCTGGACAACCGGGTGGGTAAAAAACAGATTGGAGGGTTGGGCTCAGAGAATGGCGGTTCACGAGCTGTGCCCTGCCTGGAGCGGGGTGACAAGTGGACCACCACAGGGACTGGCCGAGGGACCTCTCCTGCTTAACATCTTCAGCAACCACCCAGTGCAGGCAGAGAGTGCACGCTCCTCAAGGTTACAGACGACACCAAGCTGGGGAGGGGGACGCAGCTGACACGCTCCAGGGAAGGACTGCGCCCCAAGGGCCTGGGCAGGCGGGAGGAATGGGCTGACAGGAGCTGCATGAAACTCAGCAATGAAAAATGCCAAGTCCTGCTCTGGGAAGCACAGCACCCCTGCAACTGCACACGCCGGGACTGCCAGGCTGGGCAAGCAGCTCCAGGGAAAGTGTCCTGTGGTCTGGGAGGGCAGCGAACAGGACGTCAGCCACGGTGCACCCTGGCAGCAGGGAGAGCCCAGCAGCACCCTGGCCTGTGTGAGCAAGAGGCTGAGGGCAGGGATGAGCCCTCCTCCTCCCCCTCGCTAAAGCACATCTAGACATGGCATCTAGTTTTGGGCCTCCAGTACAGGAGAGACGTTGACAAACTGCGGCAAGTTCAGGGGTGGCCACTGAGCTGGTGAGGGACGGGAGCACCTGCCCTGTGAGGAGCTGCTGAGGGGCCGGGGCTTGCTCAGCCTTAGGACAGAAGGGTGTACACCTAACAGCAAGCTGCCAGCACTGACGGAGAGCTTATCAAAGGCACGGAGCTGGGCTCTTCACAGTGGAGAACCACAGGAGAACAAGAGACTGGGGGCATCGCTTGAAATGAGAACTTCAAGCTGGACACAGGGGAAAGATTTTCCCCGTAAGGAGCATCCAGTATTGGAGTCGGCTGCTGAGAGAGGTTGTGCAGTCTCCACTGGAGGATTTCAAGATGCTACTGGATGAGGCTGTGAGCAGCGTGGTCTGACCCCACAGCTGCCACTGCTTCACGCAGTTGGACCAGAGACCTCCCAAAGGTCTCTCCAATCTGAATTACTCCATGACTCAGTGATCCAGCTGCTGCACCCTTTCCCCAGCACAGGCCATTGGACACCAGTAAAGCAGCTTACTCTGCTACGCAGAACTTTGCTCTGCTGTACTAGAGCTGCTCTTCGGCTCCTGGTCCAGCACTCAATGTAGCCCTGTGCTATACGGCCCTTTATCTTGAGTATTACAGGATCCCTGTCTCAGGACTCATAACAGTTGCGCGCTCAGCAGCAGCTCAGGATTTGCCAGTCCCAGCAATAATTGCTCCTCTTCCTCTTCTCCCAGACACACACAGCCTAGCTCACAATTCTTCCTCTGAATCCATGCACTGCTTTCCTGTGCCCGTGGGGCTGGGCAAACAGAAGGCATCTGGGAGGGCTCCAGCAACACAGCCCCCAAATCCCTGTTAATCTTACAGGCAGAGGGCTGCAGGACCAGCTGGGTTCTCCTCAGATGTCTGTGTCCCTACAAGAGGGCAGGAGCCCCGCACCAAGCCAAAGGCATGCAGCACCCCAGCATCCCTCCACACGTGTTCACCACCGCTTGGCTCCGCAGCTGCCCCCACTCCTGTTCATAAGCCACAGCAGGGGTCACAGCACACTGAGGTCCCGTGGGGAACAACAGCTACAGATTCCCAGGAGGTCTCTCCAGCAGGATCCACGTCTCTCAGACACAGAAAGCGCAGTGACACTCCCAGACACTGAAAACAGCAGGGATTGAACACATTACATCCTACACAGCCTCCACTCACCAGTTCACGTAGCAGAACGTACACACGTTCATGTGTTCATTCTCTGCTCCCACACCCTCGCCTGCAGCCTGCTTCTCTCCTGCAGCACGGCCTTGGCTCCACTGACCCCCTGCATGAAGCCCAGGCCCATCTCTAGCACCTCCCGAACTTCCGCCTTGGGTATTTTCACAGTTCCAGCATGTCCAGAATCCATCTTTCATACAGCTCTTTCCACTCCTAGGTCCTAACAAGAGTGAAGCCTCCTCTTGCTGGCCCAGGCTGAGCGTTCCCAGGTGATATGTAGGTAAAGAGAGAAAATACTGGGGAAGGAAGAAAGAAGCATGAATCAACCCCTCTCCCAAGGGCCACAAGACACCCGCTGTCTTTGGCTTGGAACAATTTGCGCTAAGGCAAAAGACAGCGGTGGACAGCTGGATCATGGGCCCTTCATTAGTTAATGTTTCAGTCCTAGTTCATGCTTGAGTCCTAACAAGATAGACCAGCAATGTTAAGGTTATTTGGAAATATGTTGTATGCTTGTTTTCTGTTGTTCCTTCCTTACACCAGACAAGGGAAATAAGAAGAGAATACAAGAGAGAACAAGTGACACATGGTGCAGCAGCACAGAGCAAAAGCTGGGCTGCAAAGCAAAACCTGATGGGGGGAATTAAGATTTTGCTTACTAAATGAGTGAAGCAAGGAGGTGAGGCAGGGGGAAGCTGGGGAGGATATGCCACTTCAATTTGAGGGAACAACCTGGATGAGAGGCCAGCATCCTGGTGCTGCTGAAGGAAGCTGATAACCTGGAGATCTGACCAGAGATCAGGGGCTGGAGACTGTAGTCCAGGGCCAGAAACCAACAGCATCCTCAGGGGAAAAGCTGCATTTCCCTGCAGACTTTGGAGACAAGATGTTTAGTATAGGGAGCTGTGGATCAGTGCTGCAGCCATGTCCCAGAGCAGGATGGGGGGGAGGGACAAAGACACTCAAATGCCGACAGCTGCTGAGCGGGCAGTGAGCCCTTACAGACAACCCCAGCAGGATGTTTTGTACGCTGGGCAGCCTCTCCATGTCCACACAAGTTGTTTGTGACCGCTATAAAAGGACTGAGGATGTTCTCAAGTCTATATGCATGACAAACAGAGGATATTTAGAGACATGATCAGCCAGACAAACTCAGACTTAGGAATGTCACAACAGCCATGTTAATGCTAGTATGGAAAAGGCATGCCAGCGGGAGAAACGTGCTAACTGAAAAACACACCAAATGCAACATGTTAAAATAAAATAGCTACAGTTTGGCACAATCACCATCTGTGTGCCAGGGAGGAGAACTGGGAAAGGCCTAAGGATGAGAGGCAGGGGAAAAGGGTTAGGACAGTAAATGCAAAAGGAACTGCACAGTGTAGTGGTAGCATATGTCCGGGATATGCTACTGTTGATTTTGCATTAAAAAATCACAGAATCATAGGTCAGTTTGGGTTGCGAGGACCTTTGAGGGTCATCTAGTCCAACCCCTCTGTAAGGAGCAGGGACATCTTTAATTAGACCAAGTTGCTGATGTCAAGTCAGCAAAAGAAACTTGATTAAAGTTACCAACAAAATGTTATTCCTTTCATATAATGGATGCAAATGACATGGCATGTGCCCCTCGGGACCCAAGAACGTGTTAAGGAACCCAGGATGAACCCGATGCCGTGTTTTGAAGACTTTTATTTGATAGGTATAGAAGAGGGTACTACCAGAGAATACATCTGGGGTATTTTCTGTTGAAATCACTAACTGATCATTGTAATGACATGAAAATATAGCTGTTTGCATTCAGTTCCCAGCTGGCTTTGAATCTGGCAAGGGATACCAAAGTCAAGAAGAAGGGCTTCTATAAGTGCATAGGGGGCAAAAGGACAGCTAGGCAAAATGTAGGCCCACAGCTGAAGGAGACGGGGGACCTGGTGGCGCAGGATATGTAAAAGACTTTCCCTGTCTTTACTAGTAAAACTGGTCTTCAGGAAGCCCAGGTCTCAGAGACTGGAGTGAAGGCTGGAGCAAGGAAGATGCACCCCTGGTTGATGAGGATCAGGTCAGTCAATTCTTAGGCAAACTGGACATACATAAGTCCATGGGCCCTGATGGGATGCACCCATGAGTGCTAAGGGAGCTGCCAGATGTCATTGCAATGACACTCTCAACAACCTTTGCTCAGTGATAGTGTTTGGCAGAGTGTCTGAGTAAAGTAGCTGCCACTCCTATCTTCAGGAAGGGTAAGCAGGATGACCAGGTAACTACAGACTGGTCAGCCCCACGTTGATCCTTGGGAAGGTGATGGAGCAGCTAATCCTGGAAACCATTTCCATGCACACGAAGGACAAGAAAATAATCAGTAGTCAGCACAGCTTTACCCAAGGGGAAGTCATGCTTGAGCAACTTGATAAATGGCTGGCCTGGCAGATGAAGGAAAAGCTGTGGACACTGTCTACCTGGGCTTCAGTACGGCCTTTGACACTGTCTCCCATAAGATCCTCAAAGACAAGCTGTGGATGAACAGGCTGGATGAGCAGACAGTGAGGTGTATTGAAAACGTGCTGAACGGCTCTGCCCTGAGAGTGGTGATCAGCAGCACAAAGTCTACTTGGAGGCCAGCAGCTAGCAGTGTACCCCAGGGGTCATACTGGGTCCAGTCCTGTTTAACGTCTTAATTAATGAGCTAGATGATGGGGCACAGCGTACCCTCAGCACATTTGTTGATGACACCAAAGTGGAAGGAGCGGATGATACAGCAGAGGACTGTGCTGCCAACCAGAAGGACCTTGCCGGGCTGACGAAATGGACTGACAGGAACTTCATGAAGTTCAACACGGGGAAGTGCAAAGTCCTGCCCCTGGGGAGGAACAACCCCATGCAAGAATATGTGCTGGGGGCCACTCAGATGGAAAGCAGCTTGGCAGAAAAGGAGCTGGGGTTCCTGGTGGACACCAAGTTAAGGTGAGACAGCGACATGCCCTTGCTGCAGAGAAGGTGAATGGTATCCTGGGCTACATCAGGAGGAGTGCTGCCAGCAGGCCGAGGGAGGTGATCCTGCCCCTCTACTCAGCACTGGTGAGGCCACAGCTGGAATGCTGGGTCCAGTGCTGGGCTCCCCAGTACAGGAGAGAGATGTACATACCGGAGAGTCTGGTGAAGGGCCACAAAAATGATGAAGGGACTGGAGCATCTCTACTGTGAGGAAAGGCTGAGAGAGCTGGCACTGTTGAGCCTGGAGAAGAGAAGGCTCAGCGGGGATATCATCCATACATGAAAGAAGACACCAAGAGCGGGGAGCCAGGCTCTTCCTAGTGGTCCCCAGTGCCAGGACCAGAGGCAATGGGCACAAACTGAAACACAGGAGCTTCCCTCTGAGCATCTGGAAGCACTTTTTTACTGTGAGGGTGACCAAGCCCTGGCACAGGTTGCCTGGGAGGTGGTGGAGTCTCCATGCTTGGAGGTATTGAAAAGCCAACTGGATACGGTCCTGGGCAACCAACTCTGGATGGCCCTGCTTGAGCAGGTGGTGTTGTACTAGGTTATCTCAAGAGATCCCTTCCAAGCTCTGTGATCTCCAGCCAAAGGCCCTCCTGAACCTCCCAGTTCTCCATTCAGCTCCAGTTCTTCTGAGAGCTGATCTGCTCCACCAGCCCTGCACCACAGCCCTGACAGCACTGTGCAGCAGCATCTGCCACCTGCCCCTACTTTCCTGCAGGTTTGGTGAGAAGACTTTGCTTGTGTACCCCGCAGCTACTGTAGCCGGGCAGAAGAGCACCTCATGGGAGTGCCGTGGCCAAAGTAGAGCAGGAGCAGATGACAAAGAAGAGCAGCAAGGTGGCTCAGGGTTAGGCAGAAAGAAACCAGGGCACCAGTGTTAGGGAGCTGCGACTGCTGTGAGAGAGGGCAGGTGCTGGCAAGCATACCTCTCCCCACTGCACGGAGATCCGGGAGGACAAAGATGGGCACTAAGGCCTTGTTATTTCACACCCTCCTCCTAGTCCCCCAGCAAGGCAGGAGGGACGAAGGGAGTCAAGGCACCACAAAGGTCTTATGTTCTCCAGAGTCAGGGACGGACAGAGAAGCCCAGCCCCACGCCGGGTGCTCAGCTGCATCACCTGCAGGAGTCGAGGCCTCGCCTTCCCACAGACAACTCTGGAGGGCAGCCCCAGCGCCCCTCAGACACAGCCTTCCCCTGCCCTCCCAGCCCTACCGCTGAGCCACGTGCACCCCTGTGCAGCCCACAGTGCTGGAAAGGGATGTTGTGCTTCTCAGCAGCTCGGGCCTCCATTATCTGGCTGTCCTCCCCACCTCCAGCAAGCGCAGTCAGCAGCAGGGAGCTCATCTGGAGCCCTGCCCTGGCTGGATCTCTGCTACGCACATGTTACGCTGTGGCTTTGGCAAACATCTGGCTCCGGGCTCCCGCCCCTCAGAGTGACGGCTCTTGGTGGGAGAGGAGGGGAGGCTGGCGCCAGTGTGGTCAACGATCCCACGCACGGCTCCCTTTGCCTGAGCCTGCGCCAGGCGGCCTGCCCGCCCCAGCCCTGGCACAGTGGCCGGCCAGCTAAAAGCAGCCAGGGAGCGGCCAGGGCTATTTCAGGAGCAGCCTCCGGCTGCTGGGCTGCCTCTCAGCCTCCAGCGCGCTCCGGCCTCGGGGGAGTAAGCGGGGTCAGGGCTCGGCCCCAGCAATCGTCCAGTGCACGTGGCCGAGGCGAGGGTCAGACCCCGGGGCCGCAGGGAGCTCTGCTTCCGGGGGAGCCCCCGGCATCGCTGCAGGCGCTGCCTGCTTGTGCCCCCTGCTCCCCACAGCCCAGCAGCTGCAGGGCAGGGGCAAGGCTGTGGCTGGCGGCCCCACAGCCGCAGCCCAGGCGTAGGCAGGCGCAGCGCTGCGCAGCCACACGCAGCAAGGCATGGGGAACAGGGCGGCCTACGGCCTCCAGCACCACCCTGGGATGGGGCAAAGTCCTCCGTTCTGAGGAGGAGGGAAAGCAGCTTAATCGCAGACGTTGGCAGGGAGGTAGGGCCATGGAGGGTGAGGCTGGGCAACGGGCTGCAGGAGCAGGGGGGTGAGCGCTGCCTTTCCGGGAGCCCCGGTGCCTCTGAGCACAGGGGCAGCCTAAGGCAGAGAAAGAGGAGCAGGGCTCACAAGCGGGCACCCAGTGTCCTCGCTGGTGGGGCAGCAGGGAGGTGACACAGGAGCCGCAGCAGGAGGTCACACGGGAGCTGCAGCAGGAGGTGACACGGGAGCCGCAGCAGGAGGTGACACAGGAGCTGCAGCAGGAGGTGACACAGGAGCTGCAGCAGGGAGGTGACATGGGAGCTGCAGCAGGCAGTTACAGGGTGCTGGGCACCCCAGCAGAGCGTGCAGGAGTTTGGGAGCTGAGCAGAGCAGGGAAGCTGGGCTTCTGCAGAAGAAGAGTGCTCAAGGTGGGGGGCTTGAGTGGGGCTGCAGCAGTGTGGGGTGGGAGTGACAGGGTCTGCCCACGGCGTCCTGCGGGGCACTGATGCCAAGGCCTCCAAACCAGGATGCTGGGCTGGGTTTCGGCTGTGCAGAGCGCAGGCAGGGAGTGCTCATGGAGCAGGTCTACACAGCGAGATGGGACATGGGCGAGACATGCGGGTGAGCCTGGGGCTCAGGGCAGCCTGAGCTCGAGCGCGCCAAGCAGGGTGCCCTGGGGAAGGAGGCAGGGATGGGGAGCAGGAACAGGTTGGCTGTCCCAGGGGCCGTGCAGGGGAGGGACAGCACTGCCAGTGAGAGCTGCCCCGGGGGCAAAGCAGCGAGGGTCCCCGGGGGGGAGCAGGCAACTGCCGGCAGCAGCCAAGGGGTGCGGAGAGAAGGAGAGGGAGCAGGGACTGGGGTGGGGGGTGCATGCTGGCGGGCGGGGGCTGCAGGAGGGGAGGTGCGGGGACCGGCGCTTTGGAGGGCAGCGTGCACAGGTGTGGGGCTCAGGAGGGTCATGGGGGAGGGAGGACGCGAGCAAGGGCTGTGAGAGAAGAGCAGCTATAAGGGGACTGGGGCTGAAGGAGAGGAGAGGGAAAAGGGGCAGCTGTGAGGGGGCTGGGGATCGGCGTGGAGGAAGGAGGGAGCTGTGCGAGGGGCTGGGGGAGGAGCAGAGCATGGGGGGAGAGGAGTACGAGGGGCTGGGGCCTCTCGGCTGCAGTGGAAAAGCTGCTGCAGCTCCAGGGGAAATGCTACTTGAATTAATCATGGCGCTGGCTGCTGTGCCAAGCCCAGGAGGAGGCTGCTGGCAGCGCAAGGAAATAACTTTCACAGGAATTTGGAACAAATGCAGCTCTTCTGGCGGTAACAACAGCACTCACCTCCCCCACAATCTCCCCATGTACCAGCATCTCCCCGTGTCCCCACTCCTGCGTACCCCCAGGCTCTCCCACAGCACAGCCTGCTCCCCCAGAACCACGGTGCGCTCCCGCCCCTCGCGCTCCCCAGCAAGCTGACAGGCGTCTCCCCATCTCGCCTCAGGAAGCTTGCCGTCGTGTTCCTGAGGAGGGGGAGGCCTGTTTTATGTCGTGCAAAGGTCTGAATGTAGGTTAATGCTAAATCCCCTGTCCCAGGAAAACGAATGCATGTAGTAATGTCTTCCCCACCTCCCGCCACTCTTTGGCAGCAAAGTCGCTGAGCATTAGTCCTCTTGCCGTTCCAGTTCCCGAGCACAGCTACTCCCCCTGTCCTCTCACAGCTGCCCCCTTCAGCAGCATAACCAGTGCATCAGGACTATCCATCAAGACTCTCTTTCAGTAATACAGCATATGTGGCCTGGTCCAGCCTACAGCACTTCGTGCAGGTCTTCCTATCTGGGGCACAGTGCAAGCAGCTGTCCCGGTGCTGTGCGTGCAGCACAACCAGCCCCACAGAATCACAAATCGGTACGCAAACTTCAAAACTCATCAGAATTCTCCGCAAAACTGAAAGATAAGACTATACATTAGGTGTGTTGCTGGTCAGCTCTTGATTTCTGATGCTCTTGTTCCCCGACAATTGTGTGTATGGATGCAAAGAAAATATTTAAAACCTTCTTCCAAAATCATTAATATTGGATCTATGCAAGAATCAATAATCCACCATCTCATCTCATTCACGCTTCTGTCAAATCAGCCTGTGTGCACGACATGGGGTTTTCCCAGCTCTCTGTGCTTTACACGGGCTGCCAGAGGACAGACAATACTTGATTTAGCATGAAAAGTTAGAAAGGCCCAGAAAGACAATATCTGACCATGCATGCAGCTTGCTGGTACAAAGTCAAATGTTTAAAACAAATTTAAGCCAGCAGGGTGAATTTATACCAGAACAGTGGTTCACATCATATAACCATAGCATTTGAATGTAGTCTGATGAGCCCTAAAGTTTCTATATCATCAACTCATGGCCACAGAAACAGGGACAACCCTGTGACTGTCCCCTGCTCTATTTTCTGCTGGTGTCGTGGTCACTGTTTCCCTGGGCTCCTTCTCCACTGGTGTTTCTCTCTCACCTCAGACTGAACTGTGAGCGTGCTATTTCCTTTGCTTAGTGCTTGTGCAGAGTCTGCTACTGTGGGACCTGGCCCATGATAAACACGAGTAATAAATAAAGACGTTATGAGATCCTTTTTCACTCTGAGGAGCTTGGGCGAGCAACCTGCTCTGCTCCTCTCTGTTCATACACCAAACACAAAGACCGACCTGGCAGAGAGGATGGTGTGTGCAAGGGAGCAGGAGACCTGCAGCTGCTCTTCAGGTCTCTTCCGGTCACTTACGTGGCCTTCCCACTTCCCCATCGTTCTGTCCTGCCCACAGAGCACAGACGTCACTGTCTGAAAATACACCTGGTCCTCCCAGGTTTTTTTTTCTTAGAAACATGGCAGTCTGATGGAGAATCCAACCCATTCAGTTCTGTGCTGACCTGTGTCCTGCACATCACACTGGCACAGCCTGCTTGTGGCCTAAGCATTATGTGGGTCTGGACCAAATCCAGACCTTGCCCTGGTGCCTAGGAGCCACGGGCAGATGGAGCCAAGCGGGAGCAATAGCACACAGGGGCTATGGGGCAGCACACCCGGCGTGGGTGATCCTGTGGGACACGGTGCCAGCTGCTGGGCACCGTGGACTCTGACAGGACCTCTGAAGCCCTCCTGTTTGGGGCAACAGGGGTGCCGTGGCTGAGCGGTGGCAGCACAGTGCAGCTGTGCTCTGAGACCTGGGCTCCCTGCCCTGACTCTACCCGGCTCCCCGACCTGGCTCACTCCCGCTGCGGCCCAGTGCCGAGCCGGCAGCCTGGCCAGCCTCCTTTCCCATCCTCTCACGTTTCCCGGCTCAGAGGAAGCAGCAGCAGATGTGTGAGCTGTTTGCTTTGTGCTGAGGCCACGCGGGAGTTACCTGCGCTCAGCCCAGACGCGCTGTTTCCAAACGAAACATGAGGGCTGAGCCAAGACCATCGAAATCTGGCCAAACCTTCAGTTGCTGCTGGCCACCGGGCCAGCACCTTCACACACCGTGGAGCTGGCCTGGCCCCGCCACTGCACCGGCCTCACCATGGCCAGGCAACTGTGTGCCAGACCAGCTTCTCTGTGCCTTCCCCGTGGCCACGCAACGCCCCAGCTCCTCCACAGGTCCCACTCTCCCTCCTGCCTGTCCCAGCACTTGCAGTCAGAAGCCCAGCCGCCATCTCCGATTGCATTTCCAGAACGCCTTCCCACACGGCAAGCGGCACTGAGCAGGAAGGCACGGACAAGCAGAGAGAGGGGGGCCTCCCTTCGGGGGCTGCCGCAGCCAAGACAACCCTGCACACGCCTGGGGCCTCCATGCTCATCCAGGGACACAAGGCTCCTCCGCTCCGACCCTGTCCCTGAACCCACCCTCACCCTCGACTCCTTCCCCATCTCTGTCCCCAGCCCTGGCCCTGGCCCCATCCCCCCGACCTGGGACAGTATGGGGTGTTGCCCTGCACAGACCAAACCCAAATCTTCCCCCACTCAAATCTTCCTCCTCATGTGCCACCCACTTCTTCTGCCCAGGCTCCCCGCCCCCAGTCGCATCCTGACCTGTCCAGCCCGCTCAGATCTTCCCCATCCTAAACTTGCCCCTGCCCCATGTCCCTTCTCTATTCCACACCTGAACCTTGCTCCCACCCAATTCCTCCTTCCCCCCACACTCTCCCCCATGTCCCCTGTACTCGCCCACCCCACAAGCCTCTCTCCAGCACACCCATGCCATCACTCCCCTGCACTCACGCACCCTCCACGGCCCACGCTCACCAGCCCATCGCTCACACCCCCGTGCCCCAGCAGTGCACCCACAGCGCACCCATGGATGGGTTTTTCTCAACAGCTCCGCTTCCTCCTCCAGGCCCATCGGAGGCCGTTCTCCCTCTCTAGGTTGCAGGATCTCCTCCTGCCCTGTCTCATGGGCTCCGGAATTCCTGCTCCCACTCGCCCACTCCTCCCGGCCCCGTGGACCCTGCCCACCACCTGGCCCCAACCAGACATCCCCGCGCCCCACGACTCCAGCAGATAAGTGCCCCAAACTGCACGGGTGCTTGTCCCGACAGTGGGGACACTGCCTCGGCTGGCAGTGCCTTGCTGCACCACCACAGCAATGCCACACCGCCAGCCCCGCGCCCCACCTCTCCCCACCCCGCCTCCAACAGCCTGCACCGCCTGTCTCCAGCAACCAGGGCTGAGCAGGACTGAGACAGCAAATGCAGGGAACACAAAATATACAAAATACAAATGGCACCACTGGCACATCTCGGGGTCCATGGAACCCGTTAGAGGGGCAGTACCTCCCCAGGCCTCATCTGTGGCCTCTCACCACACGAAGGCTGAAGCAGCACGTGCCTCAGCTCAAACCTCACAGGGGCCATTTCCAAGGTAACATAACAGTACCAATTGTGCATAAATGATGCTAATGTTCAACCAGCCTTACAAACACTGGTAACTTAGGCTAACAACCTCACAGGAGAGACAGAAATTAGCAGCTTGGCTCCACGCAGCTTCCTAGAGGTCTTCCCCATGCTCCTGAGCATGTTTGGAGTGTCCTGGACTGCAAGGCAGCTCCACACCTGCGCGAGCATGGCCCCAACCTTAGCTGAGGTCAGCTCTGCGCTTCGCACAAAGGACATCCTCGAGGTGTGCCCACAGCATCAGTGATATCACCCAGCACTCGCATGCAGAGAGGGTGTAACAGTTCTCTGCCCCATTTTCCACTGACACTGAGCATGAGGATCTCCGTTGTAGCACCCCTCCCGCAACCACTGCCGGTCTAAGCCATGACAACTGCACCAAAGAGCCGTCAGTGGCGGGTTTCCCATCCCAAGTCTCTGACAGCCCTGGCCGTGCCCACCTCAAGCTCAGGTCCTGACAGTTGCACCTACCTGTAAGAAGCAGGTCCCAACAGGGGTGTTCTCCTTCAGGGACACATTGTAGAAATTACTCCTGAACACTGGCTCGTTGTCGTTGACATCCTGCAGGGCCACACGCACCACGGCTGAAGAAGAGAGAGCAGGCGTTCCCCTGTCTGTGGCCAGCACAGTCAGCTGAGGCTGATGATCCTTCTCATAATCCAGTGGGGCAGCAGTGGTGATGATACCTGTGGCAGGGTCAATGGCAAACCAGCTGGAGTGGGTGTCATGGCCATGCACGATACTGTACCGCACCTCCCCATTGGGACCCTGGTCCTTGTCACGGGCTGTCACCTGCAGGACAAAGCTGCCTGGGTACACAACCTCGGGGATGCTTTGTTTGTACTCCTGCTGGTCGAAGAGCGGAGGGTTGTCATTGACATCTGTCACTTGCAGCACAAAGGCTGATTCTGCCCGGAGTGGGGGTGTTCCTGAGTCAGTAGCTGTCACCCGCAAATCATAGGAGTCTCTTTCTTCCCGATCCAGAAGCTGGTCCACACAGATCAGGTAGATGATGTTGTCCTTGGTAGTGAGGGCAAATTTCCCATCCCCTCCCTCCAGTGTGACATTGACGTTGGAGTACTCGCCATAGTCTGGGTCGGAAACAGAGATGCGTGCCACATACTGGCCAGGCTGGGCTCCCTCAGAGATCTGAGGGGAGCCATCTTCGCTCAGGAAGATGATAGTCATGGTGGGCTGGTTGTCATTGTAGTCACGCACATGAATAGTGACAAAAGCTGTGGTAACCTCAGGATGGACAGCCTTATCTCTTGCCTGCACCACCAGCTCATGCACCTTCCTTACTTCATAGTCCAGACCCTTGTTGAGCTTGATGACTCCAGTCCGGGAGTCAATGGTGAAGTACTGGTCAGGATCGCTCTGCCGCCGGTTGATCTCATAAATCACATCCCCATTGTCACCTTCATCTGCGTCGGAGGCAAAGACCTGCAGGATACTGCTGCCAGGTTTTAAATTCTCTGAGATGAGAGTATGATAGCGGCTCTGGTTGAAGCTAGGAGCATTGTCATTGATGTCCTGGATGGACACATCCAGCGTCATCTGGGTACTCCGGGGAGGAGAGCCACCGTCATAGGCTTCCAACAGCAGCGAGTATGATGAACGGTTCTCCCGATCCAAGATGCTGCTGACCACCAGGTCCAAATACAGGACCCCATTGGGTCCTCGACGTGTTTCCAGGCGGAAGGCCTGCCCCACGTTCTCTCCCTTAATCACATAGCCTTGCGTATTGAGGAGGCCACTATCAGCATCAAAGGCTGGGTCCAAGGGAAACCTGCTGCCAATGGGTGTGTGTTCTGGGATCTGGAAGGTGCTATGTTGTTTGGGAAAGGCTGGTGCATGGTCATTGATGTCATTCACTTGGATGTTCACTTCTACTGTGATGCCCTCCGGGGTAACAGCAATGAAGCTGTAGCGGTCCCGAGTCTCTCGGTCCAGGACACGAGCTGTTTTAATGATACCGGTGTTCTCATCTATGCCCAAGTCAGTGGTAACACCGCTGCCCTCCTGTGCTGAGATGAAATACATGTAGGCACTAGTTCCAGGGGGCAGGCCAGCACTGATGTCCCCAATGATGGTGCCAGCTGGCTGCTCCTCATCTATTTGTAGATCCAGGGTGCCCAGGACGGCAGAGCCCTTCCCTGCTCTCAGGCCCCCAAGAATAAGCAGCTCCAGCAGAAGCACGGCTGACCCCTTCATCTGCTCCATTGCCAGTGACTTGCAGAGCAGAGGATGGCTCGATCTCCTTTGCAGTGTGTGCTTTAATCCTGCGTGGAATGCAGACCAGAGGATGCTGGTTAAGAGGGAGCCGCAAAGGAAGGACAGAAAAAAACAGCATGGAGAGGGAAGGCCTGTCACGTACCTGCTGCCCGATTGCTCTGTATCACCTGTTTCTCACAAGGAGCAAAGGTGCAAACGTGTCAGAGCAGAGGGTGCCCAGAATGGAGGTCTGGGACAGCACCCGAAGCCAGCCAAGCAGGTGACACCTGACAGTGCGCTGAGGTTAGCAGCTAGTACCCCATCACACAGGCCATTTCCTACATAGTCAAGTGTTCTTCCCAGCCACTCGCCCTCCTGGCAGCACTGGAGCCAGCTGCCCTAGAGCAGAGCGTTCCTGTGCCTTTAACAGTCAAATGCTTCCTGTGAGGCTGAGAGGGGCTGTCTGCAAGATGACAGAGATTTTTGGACAAACATCAGCCTAGCACCTCTCCACCTTGGAAAAAGCTGGTCTCAAATTGGGTGAGACCTCAACAAGCGACCGTGTTGAGACCCACCCCAGCCCCCGCCCGCAGCAGCATGCCTTTCAGGACCACAGGGACATAGGTGCAAAAAAACCCCTGAGGTGCAAATCTGGTGTCCCTGGGAGGGAGCAGCAGAACCGGAGCAGGCTTACATCCAGCGAACAATAAATCAGAATGGCTGCATTGCAAAGGATGTACCCACAGCTGGGAATGCCCAAGATAAAATCAGACTGGCCCATTGTTTGGCCTGGCACAGGATCTGTGGGTGCCCCGAGCTGGTACCATGGAGGGTGGTGGCAGTCCAGCAGGAACGCACTGCCCACTGCCCTGGCTCCTTCCCGCTCCCACACCCTCCTCCTCCGCTCTCCTCCTTTGTCTCCTCGCTGCTCCTTGCTCGTTCTGGCTCCTTCACTCCATTTCCCCCTGCCGTAGCTCCACTTCACTGCAGCAGTGGGGGAGGGACGTGCGGAGGAGCGGCTCCTTGCAGCCACACCACCGCTGGACACGCTGGACGTGCTCCCAGGGCCCAAAGGCTGTCAGCTCCCCAGGGCTCTGCCCACCCTCCCTGGGAACAGCCAGAGAAACCCAGCAGTCAGGGAGCTGTGAAGAACACCAGCCCCAGTGCTGCTTTCAGCCCCCGGTAAACGAGGCTTAGTGGTCTGCAGGGATGGCGGCAGCATGAGCTCACACTTGGACTCTCTTGAAAGCATTTGCTGCTGGTCCCATAACCACGCTCAGGAGCCGCTCATGTCAGACACAGGACGGCAGGAACCTCCCTGTCCTGGGGGATGGAGGTGGCTGACATTGCCCAGTTTGGGGACGAAATGTCAGCCCTTGATCTAAAGAACCCTACAGCAGCGTTAACCCTTTCCAAGGGACGTAGGACGATTATTCCTGCCTCTTTCCCACCTCGGGTCAGCTGTTTAGATTAAAACCAACCTCTGTGGAAATCCTGGGATAGTGACAGAAAGAAACATATTAAAAATACATACAAATAAGTGTTTGTTTACTTCAGTGGGCATCCAGTGTCTGAGGTCTATGACAAGTAACTCCACACACTCTTCCTGCACCTAGCAAGTACAGATCCTCATCATCCCCCAGGAGCAGAAGTCAAAAGAAGTTACTTACTTCTAGCCCCTGTGGGCTGCTAGCTGGGGATCCGCACTAACTCAGTGGTCCTAGACAGGTCTATCTCTCTCTCTGTTGGAGCTAGCTAAATTTCCCCGGCTGGAGGGGTAACTGCATACATCCAGAACATGCAGTGCTGGGACAATGGGGTCCAAGTTTGCTTCTGTGATGAAACTGCACCATCCTAACTGTGATCCAGCTGCTCAGGTCATGGGGAGGTACAAGGCAGAGGGTTTTAAGCCTTGGCAGACAATAAATAAAAAGGAGAGTAGAAAAATGGGTAGAGGGACAGGGCTCCCTGGGGCAATCTCAGTGTCTGAGGACAGGATGAAGCTGAAAGGTCTTGGGTAGTCCCTAGAACAGATCAGAGCACAGATATGGGGAAAAAAAAACCCAACCACCTGGTTTGGTTAGTGATGTGCCTCTTGAGAAGCAAAAGGGAGTTCACCAAGGCTTTGTGGGCCACTGGCAAGGAGAAAAGAAATTTGTAAAACAAATCTGGGGAGTATGAAGAGAAAGCTGAAAGCACTGGGACAACCAGGGAACAGAAATTAAGGTGCTTGGGGTGGGGAACTGGTGATGAAAATCTGTGTAAACGTCTCCCTTTCCATCTTCCCTGGATACAAGTGGGTAGTTTCAGAGCATAGCTACCTCTTGGGTAAGAGATGCAACTGCTAGGTTGCCAGATTGCACCAGCCCAGGATGGGCAGAAGGCCATGGTACTAGCAGCCCTCTGTTCCTCTGAAGTTTGCAGACTTGGGTCATAGAGGAAGACAGCAGTGACCTCAGTGAATGCAGAGTCACCAAATCTGAACAGCTGCTTCCAATTAGCAGATAGCTCAGCGCGAGGGGCTGGCTTGACTGGTCCAGGCCCAGCCTGTGTAATGTGAGCCAGACTGCCCTGCTCCTCTCTGTCCCTCCCACCATCGGGCACTGAGTTCCCTAGTAAAAAATGGCAGCGGAGGCCTCTGAAGAAAACTGCTAGCATGAGAATCTGTCCAGAGAGGCGCTTGGAGGGCCAGAGCCATGGTAAGCAGGTTGACAGGAAGGGCAGCTAAAATGGAGTTGCAATGTACATACACATCTCCAAGCATAGGGCTGAGAGGCCAGGGCACCAGGAGAGCCCAGGCTACACTTAGCAGGTAAGTCACATTTGGAAAAAAAAGATATGGAATTACAGAGGGACCACTGCATGCATCCCTGCCTGCCTGCCAGCGGCACCTCACATCTCATGTCAGCCATGAGGAAGGGGAAGCAGGCCCACAGCGGCCCCAGCAGAGGAGCTGGAAAGACGGCACCCACTGTGCATGCCACAAACAGATGTCAGAGTGCTTGCTGTGCAAAAGCTCCATCAAAGCTGCAGATGCTGCTGATGCCATACCCAAAGTCTCACATGAGAGGCCATGACTCATGTAATGATGTTTTTGAGACTCCAGTCCAGATGAGGAAGGATTCAGAACCCCGTTTAATCTTTGCTGAGCACCAGTCACTGACCTGGAATATGCTGTTCTCTCCTACATTCACAAAGATCTCTCAAGAGTTTCAGATTATCTGCCCTCAGAACCAGATGCAGACCAGGCTTGCCTGCAGTGCAGCCTTAGGCTAACAACTCACTTTCAGCTTCTACGTAGTCTGCCGCTACCTACGGTCATCTCCATGCCTCCTGGCCCTCCTACCACCTCTCCATACCACCTGGCCCTTCAGGACCAGCCCGGCCACACAGGCTTATTTCCCTCTGATAGCAGTTCTGAGCAGTGACCAGCGGTGGGGATCGTCCTCTCATGAGGTGCAGTCAAGGTCCACTGCATCCCTGTGCATCCCATTTCTGTGCCACGCCAGGGCTTCCTGCAGGCTGTCCTGTCTCTGAAAACACTTCCCCCACAAAGGAAGCTCTAATAAAATTTCCTCACGCACTAGCCAGTTCCCACAATCCCTGCCCACATGCATCTCAGCACCCACCTGGCCCCTCCCGTACTATGCACCCATCGCAGAGGTGCTGCAGGGCCTTGTCTGCTCACTGTCCCCGAGTGCCCCCCGGCTGTCAGGGTCCTCTCTCCCTCAGAGCCCCGGGGCAGCCCGAGACCCCGAGCTCCTGGGGCTCCCCGCCCCGCCTGGGGCTTCCCAGCCGTGGGGCCCACCTCCCGCTGCTGCTCCCCGGCCCCGTGTTCAGCCCGTGCTCCGTGCCGGAGCGCTGCCAGCCCCGGTCCCCGCTCCGCTCGGGCCCGCAGCCCCCGCCCGGCGCCTCCGCGGCTCCTCTGCCGCCACCGCTCAGCGCCCGCCCCGCGGCAGCGCTGCCCCTGCGGCGGCGGCCCCGCGCCCGCACCGTCCCGCTCCTCCGCCGCCGGCGCCGGCCCCACTGCCGTCGCGACGCGGGCGAGACCGGTCCGGCCGCGGACCCGTGGTGCTGCGCCGCCGCGGGCGCGCCCTCCCCCCCCTCCCTCTCGGCCCCCCCCGCCCCATTGTCTGCGCAGCGGAGGCAGAACAAAGCGCCCGGTCCCAGTCCCGGTGCTGGTCCCGGTGCTGGTCCCGGTGCCAGTCCCGCCCAGCCCAGCCCAGCCCTGCCCGGCGGGCGGCGATGCCGATGTGCGGGGCAGCGGGCGAGCGCGGCGAGGCGGCAGGCGCGGGTCGCTCCCCGGCGCTGGCACTTACACCGCGCGTCCCGCGCCGGCGGCGCTCACATCCCGCAGGATCCGGCCCCGCCGAGACGTCCCGCAGCCGCCCCGGTGCCGCGGTCGCTTCGGTACCGCCGCCCGCTCCGCTGCCCGCCGCGCTCCGCTGCCCTCCGCCGCCGCCCCGCCGCGGTCTCACGCAGCGCCGGCCTCCCGGTGCCGCGGCCGCCCCGGTGCCGCGGTCGCCCCGCTGAATGCTCGGCGGCAGGCGGCGGGTCCGCGCTGGCTCGGCGCGGAGGCTCCGGCTGAAACCCGACCCAGCACCGCCCTCAGCCCCCCGCTCCCCCCACCGCCCCCATCCCCGCCCCGCCACCGGAGCGCGCCGGCAGAGCGCGGCCCCGCAGCGGCCGCGGGCGGGGGTCCGGGGCGACGGGACGGCGTGGCGGGGCGCGGAGCACGAAGGGGCCAGGGAGCAGCGCCGGGGAGGAGGCCGGCACGGAGGGGAGGAAGGGCTGGAGCTGGGGTAAGGAGGGATGGGGAGGAAGCAGTGGGCGCCCGGAGCCCGGGGAAATGGGAAGGGGTAGGCAGGAGCAAGAGGCAGGGCGGTGGTGAGACGGGACGGGCAGCAGGGGGAGCGGTGGGTGACACTGGGGGCATGTGGGGTCAGGATCGCAGGAGCACAGTCCATTCTCTGCTCCCTACCACAGTTCCTTCCCAAGCACAGAGCCCAGGGTCCGAGTACCTGTGACCTCCCCACACCTTGACTCACATCACGGCTTCTAGCGTCCAGGCTGGAGGGTACCCATCCCCAGTGCCTGCACCACACCCGACTGGGACCCCTGTCAGCCTCTCCTAAGAGACAAACCAAGACTCTGGTGAGCGGCTGCCTAGGCTTCTCCACCAGTGCCTGGCTCCCCAGCTCAGCTTGGCCACGCAAACTGTTTTTCTCTGCTCCAGACAGGCCGGGTCACCGCAGTATTGGTGTGCTTGTTGGAGGCCACTCAGCCTCCAGGCCAATAATCACCACAATTATTTCTTGGGAGAGAAACTGCTATAGACGACTATGAAATCATGAATGGTCTGTGGAGGGTGATTTTGTTCAACTCTGTGGAGCCGATTTTATTCACTGTGTCTTCCAATATAAAAGAGGCATGAAATGAGGCTAACAGAAACCAAGATCAAAACAAACAAGAGCAAGTGGTACTTAGAATCATAGAATCACAGGATGGTTTGGGTGGGAAGGGACCTGTAAAGCCCACCCAGTCCAACCCCCCTGCACAGAGCAGGGACATCTCCAACCAGATCAGGTTGCTCAGAGCCCCGGCCAACCTGGCCTGGAATGTTTCCAGGGATGGGGCTTCCACCACCTCTCTGGGCAACACTGGGACACTGCTCCACCACCCTCAGTGTAAAAAAAAAATTCCTAATATCTAATCTAAATCTACCTCTCTCTATTTTGAAACCATCACCCCTTGTCTGTCACAAAAGTCCCTGCTCAAGAGTCTCTCCCTGTCTTTCCTGTAGGCCCCCTTTAGGCACTGGAAGGCCACTATCAGATCTCTCTGGAGCCTCGTCTTCTCCAGGCTGAACAGCCCCAACTGTCTCAGCTTGTCCTCCTTTGTACCTGCTCCAAGAGCTCCACATCCTTCTGACGCTGGGGGCTCCAGAACTGGATGCAGTGCTGCAGGTGGGGTCTCACCAAAGCGGAGCAGAGGGGCAGAATCCCTTCCCTCGACCTGCTGGCCATGCTCCTCTTGATGCAGCCCAGGATGTGGTTGGCCTTCTGGGCTGCAAGGGCACATTGTCGGCTCATGCTGAACTTCTCACCCACCAGCTCCCCCAAATCTTTTTCCTCAGGGCTGCTCTCGATCCATTCTCCACCCAGCCTGGATTTGTGCCTGGGATTGCCCCCACTCACGTGCAGGACCTTGCACTTGGCCTGGTTGAACTCCTTGAGGTTCTCATGGGTCCACCTCTCCAACCTGTCAAGGTCCCTCTGGATGGATCCCTCCCCTCCAGCGTGTCGACGGCACCACACAGCTTGGTGTCGTCGGCGAACTTGCTGAGGGTGCACTCTATCCCACTGTCCATGTCGCAGACAAAGATGTTGAACAGGGCTGGGCCCAACACGGACCCCTGAGGGACGCCACTCGTCACAAGTCTTCACTTGGACATTGAGCCGTTGACCACAACTCTTTGAGTGCGGCCATCCAGCCAACTCCTTACCCACCCACCGAGTGGTCCGTCCATCAAACCCATGTCTCTCCAGTTTAGAGAAAGGATGTTGTGTGGGTCAGTGACAAATGCTTTGCACAAGTCCAGGTAGATGACATCAACTGGTCGTCCCTTGTCCACCGATGCTGTAACCCCATCATAGAAGGCCACCAAATTGGTCAGGCATGATTTGCCCTTTCTGAAGCCATGTTGGCTGTCACCAGTCACCTCCTTATTTTCCATGTGCCTTAGCGTGGTTTCCAGGAGAATCTGCTCCATGACCTTGCCAGGCACAGAGGTGAGGCTGACCAGCCTGTAGTTGCCTGGGTCTTCCTTGTTCCCCTTTTTAAAAACGGGGGTTATGTTACCCCTTTTCCAGTTAGCGGGAACCTCACCGGACTGCCACAGCTTCTCAAATATGATGGACAGTGGCTTGGCAACTTCATCTGCTAGTTCTCTCAGGACCCATGGATGCATCTCATTGAGTTCCATGGACTTGTGCACCTTCAGGTTCCTTGGGTGTTCCCGAACCTGCTCTTCTCCTATGGTGGGCAGTTCTTCATCCTCCCAGTCCCTGCTTCTGCCTTCTGCAACTTGGGCAATGTGGCTAGAGCCCTCGCCAGCCAAGATTGAGGCAAAAAAAGTAACTGGGTATGTCAGCCTTCTCCATGTCCCGGGTAACCAGGTCTCCCGTTTCCTTCTGCAGAGGGCCCACATTCTCCCTGGACTTCCTTTTGTCCCTGACATACCTATAGAAGCTTTTCTTGTTGCTCTTGACATCCCTGGCCAGATTAAATTCTGTCAGGGCTTTAGCCTGCCTTACTTGATCCCTGGCTGCTCGGACAATCTCTCTGTAATCTTCCCAGGTTACCTGTCCTCACTTCCACCCTCTGTAGGCTTCCTTTTTGTTTTTCAGTTGGTCCAGGAGCTCCTTGCTCATCCATGAGGGCCTTCTGGCGTTTTTGCCCAACTTCCTCTTCGTTGGGATTCATCAGTCGTGAGCTTGGAGGAGGTGCTCCTTGAATATCAACCAACTTTTGTAGGCCCCTTTTCTTTCCAGGGCTTTATCCCATGGCACTTTACCCATCAGATCCCTGAAGAGTCCAAAGTCTGCTCTCCTGAAGTCCAGGGTAGAGAGCTTGCTGCACGCACTCCTTGCTGCCCTAAGGATCTTGAACCCCACCATCTCACTGCAGCCAAAGCTGCCCTTGAGCTCCATGTTCCCTACCAGCCCATCCCTGTTGGAGAGAACAAGGTCCAGCATAGCACTTCTCCTCCTTGGCTCCTCTATTACTTGTAGGAGGAAGTTATCATCCACACATTCCAGGAACCTCCTGAATTGCCTGTGCCCTGCTGTGTTGTCCTTCCAACAGATATTGGGGTGCCTGAAGTCCCCCATGAGGACCAGGGCTTATGACCATGAAGCTGCTCCTATCTGTCTATAGAGGGCCTCATCCGCTCTGTCCTCCTGGTCAGGTGGCCTGTAGCAAACCCCCACGGTAATGTCACCTGTCCCTGTCATCCCTCTAATCCTGACCCATAAGCTCTCTGTCAGCTCCTCATCCATCCCCAGGTGGAGCTCCATGCACTCCAGCTGGCCGTTGACATAGAGGGCAACAGGGCAATACCACCTCCTTATCTCCCCTGCCTGTCCTTCCTGAAGAGCCTATATCCTCCATTCTAATGCTTCAGTCATAGGAACCATCCCACCATGTCTCCATGATGCCAACAAGGTCGTAGCCTGCAGGCGTGCACACATCTCTAACTCTTCCTGTTTGTTCCTCATACTACATGCATTAGCATAGAGGCACTCAAGCTGGGCCAAACCCTGGGACAAACCTTTCTTCACCAAAAGGGTTGTCAAGCGCTGGATCACGCTGCCCAGGGAAGTGGTTGAGTCACCATCCCTGGAGGTATTTAAAAGAGGTGTAGGTGTGGTGCTTAGGGACATGGTTTAGGGGTGGACTTGGCAGTGTCAGGATTATGGTTGGACTCGATGATCTTAAAGGTCTTTTCCAACCTAAATGATTCTATGATTTCTTGATTCTACCCAACAACTTTTTTGCCTCGGTGTTACAGCCCAGGGCCGTAGCAGGTTTGTGATTCCCTCGGACTAAATTAAGGTGAAACAACACCAAACGATAGATTCAGGATTTTATTTAACGTTTGGAGGAATGACTTAACTTTGAAAACTTGGAAAGCATAAAAGGTATTGATAGCCCAGGCTCTTACCGGAATATTTCTAAGAAGGAAAAGGAAAATAGAAAAGAGAAAGAGGAAAGAGGAAAGAGCTATCACCACCCTTGGATCCAGTGACGATGATGACAGGCGGGCGTGCGGATCCTCTGGTGGGGTGGCAGGTGTGCGGCTTCTGGTGGCAGGGGCGCGGTGACGGGCAGCTGTGATGGTCTTCCGCTGGGGGGGGCTCACCATGTGGCTCCAGGAGGACGTGTCTTTTATAGTCTAATCCCCACCTCCAGTTCTGCCCCTTGAAGACTGGGATGGTCTGGTTCCAGAGAGTTCTGAGTCCTCTGCGCAGGCGCAAAACAGGCGCTAAATGTGAGGGGGAGTTGGAAGCCCCTTCCTCAGATGACCGCTGTGTGACCCTTGGGCATACACGGCAAGTGGTTAACAGGGGCCTGGGGAGCTGCCAGCCCCCTTGGGGCTTCCACCTCCCCCATGCAGCCTGCACCCAGGTCACATCCACAACAATGTTTGAGACATCAACACACATTAACTCTTTCAGTCTCTAACGCTGAGTCTTCACTGCCAACCTCTCTTCCCACACCTCTTGAGTGGATGGACCTCAAGGCAGGGATTGAGGGAGCAAAGTCCTTCCCACTGTAAGAGAAGATTAGGTTCGAGATCACCTGGTGAACCTGAACATACATAAGTCTATGGGACCTGACGAGATACATCCCAGAGTCCTGAGGGAACTGAATGATGTAGTTGCCAAGCCACTCTCCAAGAAATTTGAGAAGTCATGGCAGTCAGGTGAAGTCTCAGGTGACTGGAAAAAGGGAAACATTGCACTCATTTTTAAAAAGGTTAGAAAGGAGTACCCTGGGAACTACCAACCTGTCAGCCTCACGTGTGCCTGGGAGATCATGGAGCAGATCCTCCTAGAAGCTATGCTGAGGCACATGGAGGACAGGGAGGTGGTATGAGACAGCCAGTGTGGGTTCACCAAGGGCAAGCCTTGCCTGACCAACCTAGTGGTCTTCTATGATGGAGTGACTAGCTCAGTGGACAAGGGAAGAAATACTGATGTCATCTGTCTGGGCTTCTGTAAGGCCTTTGACACAGTGCCCCACAACATCCTTTTTCCTAAATTGGAGAGATATGGATTTGATGGATGGACTATTCAGTGGATAACAAATTGGCTGGATGGCTGCATCCAGCAAGTAGTGGTCAATGGCTCAGTATCCAGATGGAGATCAGTGGTGTCCCACAGGGGTCTGTATTAGGATCAGTAGTTTAACATCTTAAAAATTGACATAGACAGTGGGATGAAACGTACTCTCAGCAAATTTGCAGATGACACCACGCTGTGTGGTGCAGTTGACACGGCTAAAGGACAGGATGCTGTTCAGAGGGACCTGGACAAGCTTGAGAAGAGAGCCCCTGGTAACCTCATGACGTTCAATAAGTCCAAGTGTAAGGTCCTGGGGCAATTCACAGTTTCAGTAGTGGTTCGAGGATGAAGAGATTGAGAGCAGCATGGCAGAGAAGGGCTTGGGGGTAGTGGTGGATGAAAAACTGGACATAAACCGGCAATGTGTGCTCACAGCTCAGAAAGCCAGCCACGTCCTGGGCTGCATAAAAAGAAGAGTGGCCAGCAGGTCAAGGGAGGGGATTCTGCCCTCTACTCAGGAGAGACCTCACCTGGAGCACTGCGTCCAGCTCTGGAGTCCTCAGCACAGGGAAGACAGGGACCTATTGGAGAGGGTCCAGAGTAGGCCACAAAAATGATGAGAGGCTTGGAACACCTCTCCTGTGAGGACAGGCTGAGAACTGAGGTTGTTCAGTCTGGAGAAGAGAATGCTCTGGGGAGACTTTATTGCAGCCTTTCAATACTTAAAGGGGGCTTATAAGAAAGATGGGGACAAACTTTTTAGTGGGGTCTGCTGTGATAGGATGTGGGGTAATGGTTTTAAACTAAAGGAAATTAGATTCAGACTGGATATAAGGAAGAAACTTTGTACCATAAGCATGGTGGCACACTGTCCCAGGTTGCCCAGAGAGGCGGTGGATGCCCCATCCCTGGAAACATTCAAGGCCAGGTTGGCCGGGGCTCTGAGCAACCTGATGTGGTTGGAGATGTCCCTGCTCCTGGCAGGGGGTTGAACTGGATGGGCTTTAATGGTCCCTTCCAACCCTAACCATTCTATGATTCTAACATTATACCCACCTTTAAGAAAGGCAAGCAGGAACTCAGAGAATCATCACTTTGTCAGGGTCATCTCCATACCCAGAAAATTCACGGACCACATTCCCTCACGATCCATTGCTGAACATATGGAGAACAAGGAGGCAATCAGGAACGCTCAGCACAGATTTAGCAAGCATAAATTTTGCTTGACCAGCCTGATTAACTTCTCTGACCAAATGATTGGCTCTATGGATGAAGGGAAAGCAGTGAATGCAAAGTGCCTTGACAGCCTTGACAGTCGCTCCCATAGAATTTTCCTTTAGGACCTCGGGAAGTATGGGCTGAATGAATGGAGCATTAGGTGGGCTGAAAACTGGCTGCACCTCTGGGCTTAAAGGATAGTGATCAATGACTCAATACGGGATTGGTGTCTGCCAGGCAACAAAGCGCACCAAGCATTCATTGGGGAGCCAATATTGTTCAGTATCTTCACCGATGTTCTATGACCACAGAGAGTGCAAATTTGCAGGTGGCACTAGGAGAGGTGGCCAATATGTTGCATGGCAGAACTTTGGTCCAGAGAGATGTCTGGAAAGTCAAAGAATTGGATTAGCAGAAACCTCATGAAATTCAGTAAGGAGAAGTACAAAGTTCTGCACCTGAGGCAGAATAACCCCATCACTGGTACAGGTTGGAAACAACTGACTGAGTTGCAGTCCTGCTGAAAATAATGTGGAGATAGGGGTGGACACTGAATTCAGAGTCAATAGTATGTTCTCATCGCAAATAAGGCAAACAGCTTCCTGCACTACGTTAGGAGAAGGGTAGGCAGCAGATCAAGGGAAATAATTATCCCCCTCCACGTGGGACGTGGTGAAACCACACTCGTAATCCTATGCACATTTTTGGCTCCCCCTGTTCATGAGGGATATGGAAACACTGTAGGAGGTGGGTAGGGGCTGGGCACACACGATCAGTTTATAAGGAGAGACGGAAGAAGCTGGGCTTGCTCAGTCTGGTGATGAGCAGGCTAAGGGGCTTTTTAATGGCATCCTACTGCTACTTGAAGGACAGGTTAAAATATGATGGAACCAAGTGCTTCTTCATAGTAGCAGACAACAGAGTAATAACAATGGCAACAACTACAGCTTAAGAGACTCAGAGTGAACATTAGGGAAAGTTTTTTCACCAGGAGAGTAGTGTAGCACTGGAAAAAGCTACTCAACTCACAGAGTTTGTGAATCTTGGCTCCTTTTGAGTTTTCAAGGCTGATCTGACTTAGTATTGCTGATAGTCTGTCTTCCAATGAGAGGTTGGACTGTGCACCTCTGGACATCTCTTTTAACCACAAATGGCTGTCTGCTGTGAATCTCTGAATTTCATTCCATTTCTGCCACACTACTCCTTAATAATGACTTCTTGCTTTTATTATGTTCTGGTCACTCTCTATACTCACAAGCCTCTTTACTCTGTGTCACTGATAAACCTTATCAGTATACTTTTTTTTTTCTTTGGCTGAGATCTTTACTGAAAAAAAATTAAACCAATGAGCTCCAAAATTGATCCTTGAAAAGACAGTGCATTTCCTCAAGCATAAAACTTCTGATTTACTAGTAATCTTTTTTTTTTTTTGCCAGTCTTCCACATCTTACAGTTTTTGTATTAATTTCTGTCTTCTCCAGTTAAATATGTAATTTCTCATGTGTTACTGTAGCACTGTGGTTCAGATAGTCTGATCAGACTTTTTTCCTGGCACAAAAAAAAAACCACCCCACCTTATAAAGAAAGTTGTCTAATGTGCTAGTCTGGTGTGACTCGGTAAACTTACTGTATTTGATGACATTTGCCATTTATTGTCATGTTTTCAAATTATCATTTCCCTTTAAAATCTGCTTTGAATCCTTTATACTACTGTAAGCAATCTACATTTTCCTAGGTCCTTCAGTACTCCTTTCTTCAGTATCTGTGACGTTAGTTACTCTTCAGCCCCACGGCATTACCCCAGATGATAAACCAACCCTCCTCTCGCACCTGCAATTTGTACACAAGTGCTGCCTCCGCTTAGAGACGGAAACTAGTGGATTCCTTTTGGTCTCCTAGTAAATTCTAATTTACTATGTATTCTTGGAGCCCCTTGGCAAGAGAGGGGAGAAGAGATTCACATCATGTGCTTGGACATTCAGAGATCTTGGACAGTCTTTCTGACATGCAAGAATCTTTGGAGCTGTATGTGGACTGGTAGAAAAATGTAAGTCAAGCTATGCCTTGTAAGAGCAACCGAGACACAGAAACAAGAGCAGAAATATGCTATTCAGCTATTCAGGGCAGAAAGTTACTGGTAGAAGTAAAGGTTGGGACAGGACTGCAAAGCTCCCAGCTCTGTCATGCCTTTTGATAGAATTATTAGTAATGTGGAGACCAGAGTATGGAGAAGGGAGAAAAATTTGAAGATGACAGAGTTATTTGGATTAATCAGTGCTTTTGTGAACTTCAGAAATTGAAATAACATAGCAGTTGGTGAAACGTGGCAAACTGGAGTCAGTAGTGACCAAAACGTAGCTGGAAGGCAACACAGAAAACATGCTCTCTGCATGCTTTGTGTTCCCTAGATCTACAGGCAAATATCACAATGTGCTGGGATGTTGTGCTGTCTCTCAGGTTGCTGTTCTGCCAGCACAGTGACCCTGATCCGGGAGTTGTGCACATCCCCAGCCAGAATGGGCTTTGCATGTTCCCACCCTCACCCATAGCAGGTGTGAAGTGGTCTGGCAGTTTAGCACCTTCCTTCTAGATGGCTTCTTGCTCCCGAACCGGACAGGAGCAATCTGGCAGGTAGCCCAGCAGGACTGGGTAAGTTGCTCAGAGGCAACTCTTGCAGGCTAGAGTCTGGCTCGAAAGTCTCAAACAGGAAATCCTTCTAGGATGTGCTTAGGGTCTGATGCCCGGACATTCACAGCAAGCAAAGGCTTCCTGCATTCACAACGGAGGTTAAAAATAAAAGAAGGCAGGCACCTGCTAGGAGCATACATGGCTGGGGCCGGGACAGTGGCGGGGGGATGTGTGGTTGGGAGGGAAGTGAGGGGACAGCTCTCCCTAAGACAGGAGTAAGTTTTTCTGGGTGAGATCCCAGGTTCGCCTCTGCCATTTGGAATGCTCTTGAAATCCATGAAATACAGAGAAAGAGTTGCAAGATACTTTCACCTAGCAAATGGAGCTCGTACCTCAGCTTTGCGGCTCTACATTCACAGCCTCGTCAAAAGGAAATCCTGCTAGTGCACTGCTGCTGGCTGTAACCGGACTAGATAGCTTTGAGCCTTACAGCAGAGAGTTCTTCTGCATCTTCTGATGTCTAGATGGACACAAAGCTCCTGTCACATTAAGTTCTTGCAAGAGGCATATTTCTGTGCCATAGGGTTTGTTCATTAGCAGCCTGGAGCCGTGAATGTAAGGTCCTCTCCCTGGGCTGCATGTGATGAATGGTTTTAGGGCAGAGCAGGTAGAGTTCATGGCTTCTGTTGTTTATGAGAATGTTTACAATCTTGGAAATTTGGTGAAGGTCTGGCAGTGTTGGAAGCAGCTGGACTGAGCAGTGGTCTTAACATCACACTTATGCTACATCACGCTTGAGGTAAGGATGCTCAGCCATCACCTCCCCTTGCTTCCCATCTTTCTCATAGTAGCCTGGAAGGACTTCCACAGTCTGTTTTCCTGGGCTCTGTCTAGCACAGTTCTAAAAGCCCTGAACACTTGATTGTCAACCTTGCCTCCTTTTTTAGAGAAATTCTCTAGCACAGCAAAACTTGTGAAATAGTTGGGCTTAAAATGTTGTTCCTTGCTACCTCCTTGTCTTGAGCTTACATTACACCATGCACCTTACAGGCTGGGAGTCTCACTGCTCATCATTTCATCTGTCCCAGCCCTGGGCTTGTTCTTAATTTTGCCAGTTCCTTGCATTCCCAACTAACAGCTCTCTTGTAATTCAGCTTGAGCCTTCTCAAACAGCTGATTTATTATTATTTTAAGTTACAGCAGCATCAAAGGTTAAGACTTCAAGTGCAGCAATAACACAATTCATGTCCAGAAGACAAAATAATCAAAAGTCAAGACAAGTAAGTAAACACAACAAAGAGCACGGAAGCATAAGGCTACAAGTGAGTAATATTTTTTACAAGTACTTTCTAAACAGCATGGCATAGGCAGATTTTAAACAGTACCAAAAAAAATCTAGGGCTATCAGTTGCTTCATTCCCATACCTCAAAGAGGGTTCAGTTGAATCCAGAAGCCCCTGTCATGCTCAGCAGATGTGCACCTAACTAGTTCTTAAAGTCCTCCCATAATGAAGACTTCATAACCCTGCCAGTCAATTTATGCAGTCCTAAATTGTCTTTGCTATTATTTAAACCCATTATTCCTTGTACTGTCTGTCATGAACACTGGAAGATTGTTCTCTTTGCAACCAGCTTCTACAAATCAAGGTGATTATCATATATTCTCACTCTTCTTTAAGCTGAACTGCCCCAGAACATTTATTCTTTCCATGTTGTATCTTCTCAACCTTTAATAATCTCCTCCAGGCTTTCTCAGATTTGTCTACATTCTCTGAAGTGCACTGACTAAGACTGGACATAGTACTGTGACTAAGGGCCTTATCATAGCAAAGCAGAGACAGAAAGTAGATTCAGACTGGATATCAGGAAGAAATTTTGTACCATGAGCATGGTGGCACACAGGTCCATGTTGCCCCGAGAGGTGGTGAATGCCCCATCCCTGGAAACATTCCAGGCCAGGCTGGATGAGGCTCTGAGCAACCTGATCTGGTTGGAGATGTCCCTGCTCCTTGCAGGGGAGTTGGACTGGATGGCCCTTTAAAGGTCCCTTTCCACCCAAGCCATTCTGTAATTCTATGATTTATACCATTTCATATTATGTTATTTTGGTTTTGCCACAGCATGCCCTCAGCTCATTCATGTTCAACCTACAGGTCACTATAAACTACACACAGAGAACTACTGTATGGACTGACGTTCCTCAGTCTGTATCCGTACAGCTTATTATTCCTACCAAGAGGATAACCTTCCTACCAAGGAATAATAATAATTTTAATATTTCTATCAATGTTCTTTAGTATCTTTACTAATAATCTACAAGAAAGTATGGACTGACTAAACAGAAGCACATGGAACAATAGGGAAATTATATTACTGCAGCTTTAGTGATGTAAATTTAATGTTCAATATTTATAAAGACTGTAGAAAACTGAAAGTGGTCAGAGAAGAGTTGTAAGAATGAGTCAAGATCCATGGAACACTTTTCCACGTGGAGAGCTTCAGAAAGATTAAAAAAATAAGTGATTTCTAAGGATCTGTAAGAAAGAAAATTTTAGTGTATAATGTTGTAATCTAGCAAATGGAAGCAGAATAGGAGCAATGGGGTGGAACTGCAGTTATACAAACTAAAAATAAAGAGCAATAGTTCCGTGGAAGGAGGAATTAATCACTTGAATAATTACGAAAAAGGCATAACAGATTCGTAGGAGTCAAGGTTGTCTATCTTTGGCTGGATTGGGTGCTGGGCCATCTTGTCTAGGCTGTGCTTTCGCCAAGAAAAGTTCGACCAGATGATCCTTGAGGTGCCTTCCAACCTGGTATGCTGTGATTATATTATTTTTCTCAGGAGATGTGCTAGCTTAGCAAAAGTTACAGGGTTTGAAAGAGGAGTCTCTCCCTGAGGTTCTGTGAGCTTTGTGATTCCCAAAAGTCACAGACGGCATCACCCAGCCCTAGCGTCTGAACTGCCCTCTGAATCTGTGTGCTGCTTGCCCCATTCGCAAAGAGATGGCTGAACTGTGTCAAACAAAGAAACCATTTTTATGATAAGAAAAGGGAATGAGAGAATGATGAGAAGGAAACCATCTAATACATTTTAGTCTGTGAGCCAAGACAAAACTGAAATCAACATTTCCAGAGAGGGGAGCTGACTGAGCTGAGCCCTGTGCTACTGACTGCTCTACTTCCTGTCCTGGCTTCTTCCATCCTCCTCTTCTGGAATCTCTTCATCCACGTTTCTGCAGCAGGGTGACCTCATTTGGCAGCAGCCTCTGCAAGCATATGCTGACTAAAGTGCACCATTCTCATAGGTGCCTCTTAGAAAGCTGCTCACTAAGGCCTGGACTTCCTCCCTGGTAGCAAACAAGTCTCCTTCTGTTCCCCTGAAAATCAGCTGGGAGGAAGCGAGATGGGGAGGTGGTTTCCGAAAAAACTGTGGATTGTGATTACAGACATAGTCTCAGAATCCATGGAGTGGGGGTGGGGAGCACAGGAGCTGCATGGGGAATCCAGATTATTTTCCAGTGAGGTGAACACGTGCCTTTGATCAACAGTGTTCACAGACAGATACAAGTTTGACGGCAAAGGGCCTGCTAGTGATTTGTAAAAGGAAGAAAACAATTTGAGGAATATCCCTTCCCAAAGAACATGGCTTTTGCTTTGGAGGAGCTTTCTATATATAGTGAGGTGATTATTTCAGAATGGAAAATGTTTGTTCAGGAAGGAAAAGCTCTGAGATCAGCAGAGTCAAGTCTCACCCACACGCTGCCGACTCCGTTGGACGCTTGTGCCTGGCAGCGGGGATCTGGGAGGAGTCGGCAGGGGCGATGTGACTGCCCGGAGCCACCCGGCTGTCCCGGAGTTCTCACTCGGGAGCCGGGCTCCGAGCTCTGGTCTGTCACAGAGGGGCAGGCTCTAGAGTAACAGCTGATGATTCCTCCAGGAAAAAGAAAAATTGTCTGACTTTTTTTTTTGCCTTTGACGAATTAAGTTATCACCCACAACCGATGCACGCTGGGATGCCACAAGATACCCACGAATACACCATACTGCTGTACCTGCCAGCAGGCATATTGGCAACAGGATGCACACTGACCAAACAGTCCGCGCTAAATATGCTGCGTGCATACATCAGAGCCGAACTGCACTAAATGTTCCTGCCGCAAATCGACCAGGAAGCTGTGGCTCCGAGCCTGGGGAGGGTGGCACAAACACACGTACCCCTCTCCCCTCTCTCCGCTCCCGCAGGGAAGGAAGGAAGGAACTGGTATGGTACAGCTCCATCTCGTGGAACTTTATGGATTACACAATCTTAATCTCATGAATATTAGTTAATTGTGTTGTAGCATTGCTTACGAGTCCCAGACACAGACAAGTGTGTGTGCTAAACTTAGCATGTTTAAATTATTTTAAAAACAACAACAACAAAAAATGAACTTGCAGTTTAAGATGCTATGATGCACATAACTTGACAAAGTTACCTAACGGTAACACCAAACACTCTAATCCAAGTCACAATCTGAAAACATCTCCGAGGTTAAAAACGCACATATAAGCCCACCACATATTTTGAAAAGTTATGCATGCGTCCAGGTTAAATCATACCTGCGTAGCACCTCCTACAGCAGAATCAGGCTACAAAGATTCTGCCTTACATAACCCTTAAGGGCCATAACTGACCTAGCAGAAGGAAGAAAATAAGTTTGGTTTATGAGTCAACTTAATTATTCTTAAATATCCAAAAATAACTCAGGCCACTGTGAGGCACTATGAGATGGAAGAAGGGACAGGTAACCCAGGAGGAATATAGGGAATTACAGAATCACAGAATTATTATCAAGACTGGAAAAGACCTAAAAGATCATCCAGTCCAACCATCACCAATACTTCTCAGCTAAATCATATCCCTCAACACAATATCCAAACGTTTCTTGAACACCCCCATGGTCGGTGACTCCACCACCTCCCTGGGCAGTGCATTCCAGTGCCTGACTACCCTTTCCGAGAAGTAATATTTCCTAATGTCCAGCCTGAATCTCCCCTGGTGCAGCTTGAAACCATTGCCTCTAGTTCTACAAGTTATACAAGCAAGCAGATATGGGGTAGGGACTCCACCTGGAGTCAAATCTGGCAAGAGATGTGAAGTGCAACAAGAAAAGCTTCTGCAGCTATATCAGCAGGGTTATATCAGTTTATTGTAGATAGAGAATTTTATAGACATGCCCCATTTTTTCCACCTTTCCTTACTGCATCCCCCACCTCATGGACACCGTCAGTAGAGCACATCAGAGAGCTTTTATAGTATCGCCTAATGAGCTTCTGGAAGGTGTTTAGATTTTGTAAGGAAGGCAGTTATAAATGCTATAAACTGGAAATTGTTCCTTGTCTGCTTTGTGTGCCTGTGACCCAAAGGCAATTTAGTGGCTGACAAAGACTTCCATCATCACTCATAGTCAAAATCCTTCTCTGTTCATTTTAATCAAAAAGAATATCATACAGGAGAAGAGGATCATAAAGTCTGAAATGTTAAATTGAAAATCACACTAAGGTTCATCAAAGAAAAAAAGATTTGAAGGCTAAACTAACACTCTGACTTTAAAATCTGTGACTCGATGCAACAGCTGTGGGACTAACCTTCTCTGCAGTTACAGAAAGTATCATGGAATTTAAATAGAAGGAGGAAAATACATCCTGTGCAGGTGTTCTTAAAGGTGATGTGAGAAGTGTCTAACCCGTCTGGTTACTGGAAGTGTTCAAGGTCAGGTTGGATGGGGCTTTGAGGAAACTGATGTAGTGTAAGATGTCCCTGCCCACAACAAGGGAGGTTGGACTAGATGATTTTTAAAGGTCCCTTCCAACCCAAACTATTATCTGATTCTAGGATTGTAGGCTCTGTGATTATCCTCCGTGATGTTAGTGTACTGGATGACTGTCCCCTTAGTATCTGGTGACAATGACAGTGTTCTGTGCTGATGGAAAGACAGTAAGCAATCACAGAATCCTAGAATAGGTGAGGTTGAAAGGGACATCTGAAGAACTTCTAGTCAAATCCCTCTGCTCCAGGCAGTGTCAACTACAGTAGGTTGCTCAGGACTGTGTCCAGTTTTGTTTCACATTTTCTCCAAGACAGGAGACTACACAATATCCCTGATCCAGTGTTTTACCCCTCTCACAGCAGAAAGTCTTTTTGTATGTTTAAACAGAATCCTGTGTTTCAATTTGACAGCGTCAATGAGGTGGGATACCTTAAACAACAGTGGAAGAAGTTATGCCCTACAATTATTCTCTGTAATAAATAAAGAAGTGAAGGAAAAACAGGAAATAGAGAAGTGAAGGAAATAATGCTGAAAAGTGAGGGAGTTCGTAGTAGTCCTTGGTTTTACTAAGATTTGTTTCACAGCCTGAGATTGTGTACTTCCAAACCAGAATATATACGATCTTCATAAGAGGGACTGAATCACGGAATAATTGAAGTTGGACTGGACACCTAGAGATCTAGTCCACCTCCCCTGCTCAAAGCACGGACAACTAGAGCCTTACTAAAGTTGAGGCAAAAAAGATCCACTGCTCTCCCCTTCTATACCAAGTCATCTTGTTGTAGAAGGCTATCAGGTTAGTTAAGCATTATTTTCTCTTCAGAAATCTTTGCTGACTACTCCTGATCACCTTCTTGCCTTCTTGTGTTTGGAAATGCTTTTCAGGAAGTTTTGCTCCATCACCTTCCCAGAGACCGAGGTGAGGCTGACCAGCCTCTCTTTCCCTAGATCTTCCTTTTTGCCCTTCTGGGAGATCAGAGTGATACTTGCTTTCCTCCTGCCCTCAGGACCTCCCCCAGTCACCATGACCTTTCAAAGATAATAGAGAGTGGCCTCGTGGAGATGTCATCGAATCTGAGGAAATTGGAAAGAGGCTGACACCTGAGAAGCCTGGTGTCAAAAGCACAGGTGCTAGTAGTAATAAGGATATGGAAATGTTAATTCCTCAGATAGAAACAATTAGAATTTAATTTTAGTTTTGTTCTTACATTGCCTCTGCATCCCAGAATGTAAAGAATGGGCATACATAACTGCAGCAACTGATAATGGAATCAAATTTTAACCAATTCTACCACATTAGAGGTGAAATACTTGGAAAATATCTAATGCGGTACCTTCCCTCCCTCCCCTCTCTTCCCGCAGTACCAGGAAGAGATCTCTTTAAAAGTATTTTGAACAATTACAGGTCTGTTAGCTTCATTGTAACAGAATGCAAAACTGTGCTAGATGGAATCTTATAAAATAAACCAATTCCGCTCAAAAGCAGGATACAAACTTCTACAGACCAAGTAATTAACAATATGAACAACTTAACTAATGATGTTGTGAATATCTGGTAATCAGTACCTCCTGAATCAAAATGTGTTTGTGTGTGGTTTTGCTTTGTTTTGGTTTTTTTGCCAAATGTATGTTAGAAAGTCAAGGAAAAGATAATTCGGGGAAATTCTACGGCATGTATTTCACAAGATGACAGACTGATTCACAGTACTCTTTTTGTGGTTTTATGATTTATGAATGCTAGTAACTGTATCCCAGATTAATTTGAATCCTACTATTCTGAAGATAAAACCCACAGTTACACATGAAATTAGACTGTAGATCTTGTAATTGCAAAACAGAATTAAACAAAAGGGTTAATACAATTCAAGGATTGGAGTTTTAAAGGATAAGAATACTCAGTGTTACATTACTACGGATTGAAAAAAAAAAAAAGCTTTAATTATGGGAACATGTCTGGTTTTGGCACAAATCAAATCTGCATCCTGCAAATAGAAAAGGCGGCAATTGGGAAGGGGAAACATAATTTCTAAGTGACATAATTCCTAGGTCATGTAAAACTAAAGCCAAGGGAAAAAGAAAGAATAAAACCCTGACAACACTAAAGATAATAAAAATTATATGCTTTTGTTTCTAAAGTAAACCAAGAACAAAAGAAATGCAGCATAGAGCAGTCTGCTACATGGAGATAGTAAAACTGTTAATGATGCCAGGAAGGAAGAGTTGGTCAACATTCTCTTTTGTATGTATAAGATTCAAGATTAAAACATTAGAGGATACTAAACAGTAGTCTCACAATAATTTTTTTTTTTTTTTAAATCAACAGGCCAAATTGCATTGCACTTATGAGCCTGAAGAAGCTCATTGAGGAGATCTGTAGTTTGTTGGTCCTGCATGGCGCTTGGACTAGATGGCTTCCCAAGGTCCCTTCCAGCCTCAACCATTCTGTGATTCTGTAAATTCTGTAAACCATAGAATGGTTTAGGCTGAAAAGGACCTTTAAAGATCATCTCGTTCCAACTACCCTGCCATGAGCAGGGACATCTTTCACTAGATCAGGTTGCTCAAAGCTCTGTCCAACCGAGCCTTGAACACTTCCAGGGACGGGGCACCACAACTTCTCTGGGCAACCTGTGCCAGTGCCTCCCACTCTCATAGTGAAGAATTTCTTCTTTAATGTCTAAGGAAGTTTAAAACCATCTTTTGGTTTAAAACCATCGCCCTTTGTTCTGTCACTACAGGCCCTGCTAAAAAGTCTCTTAGTCTTTCTTACAAGCCCCCTCTAAGTATTGAAAGGCTGCAATAAGGTGTCCTTGGAGCCTTCTCTTCTCCAAGCTAAACAATCCCAACTTTCTCAGCCTTTCTTCATAACAGAGCTGATCCGGCCCTCTGGTCATTTTCGTGCACTTCCTCTGGACCCATTCCAACAAGGCCACGTCTGTCTTGTCCTGGGGACTCCAGAACTGGATGCAGTGCTCCAGGTGGAGTCTCACCAGAGCACAGCAGAGGAATCACCTCCTTCAACCTGGATATTGTATCCTTCACCAGGATACAATTGGTTTTCTGGGCTGCAAGCACACATTGCTGGTTCCTGTCAACTTTTTCATCCATCAGTATCCCCAAGTCCTTTTCTGCAGAGCTGCTCTCAATCCATCCATCCCCCAGTCTGTATTGATACTGATGATTGCCCCAAGCCAGGTTCTGTGGTTCTTTAGTGAAGGCCAAATATGATCTTAAGCCACTTAAGCATTCTCCATTCATCATGGATCTGGCAAACCTGAAAAAGTGTTCAAAGTAAAATAACGTGAACAGGGTTCACAATAGTAGAGGAATCTGTTAGATGATTACTCATCACTGTAATTCCACTCGCAGTTTGAGTATAATTTCTAACTCTTCAGAAGTGTATTGCCATTGCAAGTGTAAATCAGTGAAGCTGCACTGATTTCATTAAAACAAATATTTTGTCCAATAAATGGTTGAAACTTAACTTTCAAGCGTTCTCTGTCCCCCACTATCCTCAAAAATCAGTATTATTTCAACAGTGTAGGCCTATATTTACACACCAAGCATCTTTCTGTGATTCAATACAGACATCTTTTTGGTTTTTTTTTCTGGAAGATGAGATGTCTTATAAAAGAAAACTTCACAATGTTTCTCAGGAGCTTGTGTGTTTGTGTTATACAAAAGGGAGAGCTGGCAAACTCTTGGAGTGTTGCAAGTTCTTACATCTATCTATTCAGTTCTAAAATTGCGGGCAAAAAGCCCCTCCAGTAAATCAACAATACCCCACAAAGAGCTGTCATGTTACCCATCAGCATCCAAAAGAGAAAAAAAAAAAAGCCTTAGAAAAAGTACCGACAAAGCTAAGAGGTGTATATGGGATGGTGGTGTGTTTATGTATATGGGATATGTGCGTGTTTATGTATATAAATTATAAACATGTATACAAATACACATTATTCTTATATATATTATTATAAGATATACATTATAATAATCACGGTATGTGAGACCAAAGATCCATCTGGTCTAGTGTCCTCTCTTTGTCAGCACACGCCTAGAAAAACATGAGAAAAGAGGAAGCATATCATGACACTTCCCCACCAGCTTTGTACACAGACGAGGACACCTTTTCTTGCTTTTATGAAAAAGTGAAATATAGTTTAATTCCATCTTAATTTTAGAAACAACCAAATTACGGAGAATTTGGGCATAAATTTTCTCAAATGAAAAGGTTTTATTTCATTATTGTCATCAGTTTAAGAAACGTCCACCACATGTATCTAGAGGGATGTGAGATGCATACCCCATAAATGACAGCAGTCCAAAAGGAAAAACATCCACTGGGTCTATTCTTGACCTGGAGGCTTTGAGCTGGTACTATGCAGAGGGAGGGTAAGCTTTAATTTTGTGAGTATGTCCCGATCATCACTGAAGGATGCTCAACCAAACTCTGATGATGCTGCAGGTACTACAGTAGCTTCTTTGCTGCAGTTTACAGAAACATTTGCTAGAGACAGAAAAATGCATGCTGGCCAGTGAATGTTGCCCACTGTTAACGTAGGGCTCCCTGCTATTGCCAGTTCGGATGCTTCTGAGCTGCATCATAGAATCCCGTAGCAAGTCACCTTCTACTTCTCCGCAGTCCTTCCCTTTGCAGGACACTCTTCTCTCTCTATTTTTGTGACCTAATTCCTCTTGTTATAATTCCGCTGTGAATCTTAACTGTGTGGGTCTTTTTCTTAGAACAGGAACCCTCCAAAAGTTGCCTGTTAGCATGTTGCAGAGCAAGATTAATTTTTGCGTACTCAGGTATTGATCTACTAGGAGACAGGGCACTTAAGACTTCTCCTGCTTCCTCTCTTATTACGGCTGACTTGTGCAGCTGACTTGAATATTATGTGCCACTGTTACAATTGTGAGGCTCTTGGTCTAATGTGACCGTGGCTGAGAAAATGGATGGGTAGTAAGAAGGCGGAATAGTGGATGGCCATCACTGTTCATCTGGGATACATTTCTGTGTGAAGCATCTCTCTCCAGGCTTGGACACCCAGAGAGACAGCTTGCTTATGCTCTTGCTTCCTAAAGTATGCTATGTAAGCTGGATTCTTCCTGATTTCATCTGGCTCTGGCATCCTCTACTTCTTTCTTCCATGCACATTGAAAGATGCTTGAGACTAGACTAAAGTCTTCAGCAGTCTTCTTTCCTATTCTAGACGGGCATGTTTGCTGCACCAATTACCTCTACTGCTGAAAGAGAACTCACAGAATGCTTTCAATGCTTTTTTTTTTGCCTCAGTCTCTAATGCTAATGATAGACCTTGGGCTGCCTGGTCCTCTGAGTTGGAGGACCATGACTGTGGGAACAGTGACTATCCATTTGTGGACACTGAAATTGTAAGGGACCAGTTGTATCAGCTGAATGCTGTTGAAGGTGGTGGAGTCACCATCCCTGGAGATATTTGAAAGACATGTAGATGTGGTGCTTAGGGATATGGTTTAGTGGTGGACTTGGCAGTGCTAGATTAACAGTTGGACTTGATGATCTGAAAGGTCTTTTCCAACCTAAACAATTCTATGATTCTATAAGTCCATGGGGCCTGATGGGATTCACTCCAGAGTACTGAAGGAGTTAGTAAATGTCACAGCAAGACTCCTCTCAATCATCTACCAAAGGTCTTAGGAGTTGGAAGAGGGCCCTCCTGACTCAGAGTTAGCCAATGGGATTCCAGTTTACAAGAAGGGTGTGAGGGAAGACCCAGGAAACTACAGACTTCTTAGTCTAACCTCAGTACCTGGGAAAATTACGGAGAAGATCATACTGGGTGCTATTGAAAGGCATTTAAAGGATGATGCAATTATCAGGCACAGTCAAAATGGGTTCAGAAAGTGAAAGTCCTGTGTAATTTGATAGCCTTCTATGATAAGGTCACCTGCCTGGTGAATGAAGGGAAGGCAGTGGATATAGTTTTTCTGGATTTTAGTACGCCTATTTATACTGTCCTCCACAGTATCCTTCTGGTCAACTTGTCCAGCTGTGAGATGAGCAAGTACATGGTGTGCTGGGTGAACTGGCTGAATGGCAGGGCTCAGAGGACTGTGGTGAATGGGGCTACATCTGGCTGGTGATCAGTCACCAGCAGTGTTCCTCAGGGCTCAAGCTAAGGCTAGTTCTGTTCAATATTTTTATCAATGATCTGGATAAAGGAGTTGAATGCGCCATTAGTAAATCTGATGATGATACTAAACTGGGAGGTGCTGTTGACTCTCTTGACAGACATGAGGCCTTGCAAAGGGATCTAGATAGATCGGAGCATTGGACAATCATCAATGGCATGACATTTAACAAAAACAAAAGCCAGATTCTGCCCCTGGGATGGAGTAATGCAGGACACAAGTATAAATTGGGAGAGGAGTGGCTTGAGAGCAGCCCTGCAAAAAGCAATCTGGGGGTGCTGGTTGGCAGCAGGCTCCATAGCATTCAGCAGTGTGCCCTGCCAGACAAGAGAGCAAACTGCATCCTGGGATGCATCAAACACAACATAACCAGGCAGTCAAGAGAAGTGATTATCCTGTTGTATTTAGCGATGGTACGGCCTCACCTTGCATACTGTGTGCAGTGCTGGGCCCCACCATTAAGAAGGATGTTAAGGTCCTTGAATGCGTCCAGAGGAGGGCAACAAAGCTGATGAAGGGGCTGGAAGTCATGTCCTATAAGGAGCAGCTAAGAACTCTGGGTTTGTCTACTTTAGAGAAAAAGAGATTGAGGAGCAACTTCAATGCTCTCTACAGCTTCCTGAAAAGGGGACATGGAGAGGGAGGTGCCGATCTCTTCTCCCTGGTACCCAGAGACAAGACGCGTGGGAATGGTTCAAAGCTGTGTCGAGGAGGTTTAGACTGGACATTAGGAAGCATTTATTTACAGAAAGGGTGGACAAACAGTGGAACAGGCTTCCTAGAGAGGTGGTGAATGCCCCACACCTGTCAGTGTTTAAGAGGCATTTGGACAATGCCCTTAATGCCTTAATGCTTTAACTTTTGGTCTGCCCTAAAGTGCTCAGGCATTGGGACTGGATGATCATTGTAGGTCCATTCCAAGTGGAACTATTCTATTCTAATATAGAATAAGAATAATATTTTCTGGTTTCATTACTGTGAAAAGTGAAAGACCCTTCTTAGCACTTTCCCCGGTCTGTCCCATCCAGTGTCCAGATCTGCACTTAGAGAGACAACATATCCATCATCACTCACCTAACAAACACTGGGACGTGCAGTGCCTCTAGCATCCTCCGCCACAGCCATGTGACAGAATGAACAATATGCAGCTTTTACAACCCTGCAATTCTGAGAAACATCATCCCTCATCTGCATTACACACAACTATAGATCCGCTGTTTTATGCTTACTATTGGTTTTTTATTTCTCAAATAAAGAAGCAGAATACAAGGTTTAAGTGTAATTTACAGAAAATTAACATATCTCACAGCATTGCTTTGTGCCTGAGTGATTTTGTGCATCACAGGTTTTATGTCTTACTCACATTGTATCGTGTAGCCTTGGAGGCTGAAGTTCAGAGCCCACTGTGCTGCAAACTCACTATTTGTTGTAAAAATACCATCTACAAACTTCAAGATGAAAGAGTCACATAAATTCTTTGAAATGCTGTACTTGAAGTCCTCATAATCTGTTACGTGGGCTTACAATAACAGAATGAAGTAGGTAAGAAATTTCTGCATTTGTGATGGGGAGCAGAAACAGGACAAGAATGAAAGCAAGGCAAAGAGAAAGAAGAGGTTATTTCTTGTTCCTCTCCTGTGGGAGGAAGCAGAGAGCTCTTACACAGAAAGAACTGAAAGCAGCAGGAGGAAAGAGTTTGAGGAATGAGGTAAAACAGTCTAAAGGAACCTGAAATTTGGGACAAGGGAGTAAGTAAAACTTCGAACCATTATGTTTAAAACTAGGAAGATGGCAAAATGAGAGTGGGAGGATAGGAAGTGAAGTGGCAGAATTCAGACTGTTTATGGGACTTTGTTAATACCAGCGCAGGAGGTGAAAAAGGTCCCAGGAGTGTATAACGGCTGAGGACTTTCAGGGTTGAGCTTGAGGGAAGAGAAGGGGAAAATGAATCAAGAGTAGAGGACAACAGAGCATGAAGAGAATCAGCCAGTGGAGAAGTGTGAGCGATGACTATGAGCCAGAAATTGAAAGAAGAGAGAAAGGCTGGCAGGGTGGACATGGTGACAGCAACACTGAAAAGCAGAATGCAGCACTGCATGGAAAAGAGGGAAGGAAGCAGAGTAGGGGAAGAGGCAGCAACAGAGAAGCCGCAGTGCAGCATTCCCCCACAGCCTGAACTGATTCAAGCAACATCATCCATCAGGAGGTTAGACCTTGAGAAATGTCAAATAAAGGCATCGAAGTCTCTGAAGGACTCAGGACATAGACAGGGAGGCCATGAAGATGCCAGGGACAGATGCATTTTTTACAGAGGGCATTTCAGAAACAGCAGGGGAAGGCAAGGTGATGTTAAAATCAGCAATATCGCCTGGTGAGTAAGCAGAAAAGATAAAAGGAAATATTAATCAAACTAAGGCAGAAGGAAGTAGCAGCTCTTGCAATAATCATGAAGGATCTAGATTTATACTTACAATGGGAAAGCAAAAACAAGGCAGAGAAAGGATGTAGCATAAGTACTGTGAACCACTAACAAGGGTAACAAGATGAAGAATTATCATCAGCAAGACAGGAGAAATATAAAAATATGAATGGCACATAAACAACTCTTCCTCAAAGCATCTGAAAAATGCTGAGCACATAATTTTCATAGCAGGACCCCAAAGTGCTCAACTGAACCAGGCTATCCTGGAGGAGAAGAGCATGAGTGCAAGACGAGGCATAAAAATGAAGACAGGAAGTTCGTCTGCATGTTTGCAATATTCCCTGCTAGCTTATGAACAGCAGTAACCCAAGCTCTACATTAGTCCTTAGGACAGGTTAGAAGGACAAGGCCTGCGTGCTATTCTCCATAGCACAATGTCACCTCGAAGCAGAGCTGAGAGATAGGACAAAGGTGACAAAAGCCTGTTGTGCTTCCCTTCCATTTCTAATTGATGCTTGCTATACTCTATTGCTCTGAGTCTGGCAGAGGGAGTTCCCTCCTCTTGGGAAGAGCTCCATTCTGGATCTTACGAAGAACTGGTCTCATTCTCCAGCAAGGACCCGGTTCCCATGGGGTGAGAACGTGGTCCATTCCTGCAGCCCTTCTCACTGTAATAGACTGGACTGGGACTGCACTGCTCATCAACTCCTACAACTGCAAGAGCCTAGCTGCTCTGCACTGATGGGAGATAATTGAAATCATCTTTGGTACTGCTTTCTCCACTCAGAATAGAAAGTGCCTCCCTCTCCATTATGAAACCCATTCCCAGCCCAGAACAAAGGCTAGAACTTTCTGGCAAGTACAGATCTCACCACAAGAAAGCAGGGGCCAGCATAATTTATATTGTTTCCTCCCCTGCCATCTATGTGTGGGGCCTCAAAGTGATGACATCGTCACTCATATGCTATAAACAAGGCCAAATTCATGGACCAGAGACTCCCTGGAGAGCGGCTAGATGTCTGTGTTAGGTTATGGGTTCCTGGGAGCAGAGATAATAGCAGGATGAAGCAGAGAGAATAGAAAGTTGCAGAACTGGGTGTTAGGACACTGGAGAGATGTTTTCCCTTTGCTAGTCCTGTTCATTTGAACCTCCTAGGAAGAAGCTGGTGAATGTGATTCTGCTTCTAACATTATGTGGATGGGGAATTCTAATTTGGGGAAAGCAGCACTGTGTCTGCTGGCAAACATGGCAATATAATACTGGTGGTTCTTGAAACATCAGGAAATTGGTAAGAAATAATGTCACCTGCCAGAGGAACACAGAAGGCATCATGTGCCTGGGACCCCGACAAAATTTACTTACAGTCCAAATACAGATTGCACTTCATTTTCTGAAAGTCCTCTCGTAGATCCATGCTGGTTAATTTTACAACTATTTTAAAACTAAAGAGACTCTGTGCCTTCAATCCCTGAATATAGGGCAGACCTCAAACCAGAACTCCTTTCAACTTATAACCAGAATGGTTTTGAAATGCTGATCCCAAAACACAGACACTATGCCAGTAATCATTATACTAATGAAATACACATATGTAATACCAATCCTTCTTTGCAGTTAGACTAGATGATTGTTGCAACTGAACTATTCTGCTCTGTTCTATTCTATTCTATTGTCCTTTTTATATACTCTTCAAAATACCTTTTGGTCTAGCTATTTCATCAAACTGAGAACTCATATTCTATTGGTCATCTAATGCAATCAATAAATGCTTTAATTCCTGCTTTGCAGGACACAGCCACCAATCTGTAACCATTAACTGCTCTGTAGGATTCTCGTAGAAACAACTCTACTGGCTGACAATCATCCATTGTAAAATAAAGAAACAGAGTTTAAGTCAGAAGTTGATGAATTACTGCTCAGTGTTTAATCAGCTCTTCATGTACTAGCAAGAAATGCCTTACAGAAATCCCTTATCTATCACTGATGTGCCAAAATTCCTCTTTTTTTTTTTTTTCTCTCATGCTTCCCCCCTCAGAGGTATGAAATTTGGTCTCATCCCATTTTACAGATGGGGAATTAAGACAGAGATTTGAGGAGCAAGCAATATAAGAGCCTGATTTTTGAAGGCTTTCAATTCACCAAAGAAACTATGGAACAGCTCCTGTATAAGGAGAGAAGAACAAGGCGAGGTGTTTACCTCCAAAGTACAAGAGGAGCTCTGAGAGGCTTGAGTCTGCTGATTAAAGCAGCTGGAGGAGCAGCACCCCCATATATAAGGCCCTTAAACACAGGCAGAAATGTAACTTTTGCAGCTTCCCGTAACGGAAGTTAAAGGCTCCTATCTTGCTCATACCTCTACGAAAAAATTCCACACTGGACAGTAACTCAAACTGGAGTTCGACCTGTTCAGAGAGAAAAGCAAATTGAGACAGTGTGCTAAGGTCTTTGAATAGCATGAATGTAGGTCTAACACAGCATAAAGCACCGTAACAGTTTATCAGAAGTATCATGGATGCTTTACCCCAATTTGTGTTTATTCAGAAAATGTAAAGAATCACTGAATGTAAATGCAACAGATACACTTGGTAATGTGTTACTTAAAATGGGGAAAGCAGCAGGTAGTACAGGATCTCTGTGGTGGGTAAGGAGATAGAGTGCCTCCCACCAAGCAGATGAAAGACAGACTGGGAGTCAGTATAACTTGATGTGAGGCGTATGAGCATCCTCCTGCAGGGAGAAGATTTAAAGACATTTTTCAGAAAGCTCTGGTAATTTTTCAGAAAGAGTCGATCATAGCAGTGCCTAAGGTCAAGCACTTGTCCTTCAGCATGGAACGGACAACATCATTTATTGAAGTTCTGAATTATTAACAAGGAGATTTTAAAATACCACAACATTACATGGGAATAAAACAGGGAATGAAATCTAGGATATCAACGTATCTCCACTGGTAGTATTCCAAACAGACATAGAATTATCTTGCTCAGAAATGTATATTGGTTATATAGTTAATGGCAATCATCACTACCTCTTAAAATGTGCGGTCAACCCTTCCACTATTTTGCCCAGGGCTGATACTGTATTAAGTGTCCAACAATTTCACAAGACATGCCATTTTCATCCTATAAATATCAGTGCAATGGTAATTCCCCAAGATCCTTTGGTCCAAGATCTCTGCAAAACAAAACCAAAAGAAAAACAAAACATCACCTCAACATTCTTTGCCCTCACATCTCCTCAGCTTGTTCTTTTCATCATCCTTGTTGATTCACAAATCCAAGTCCATCATAATACCAGTGCAAATGTTATCCCTCCAGGCTAGTATTTTAGCCACATCCTTACCTCAATTCCCCCTTCTCTACTGCACAGGCTCTACAAAGCAATGAAACAAAACACTTCTTTTATCTTTTAAAAGTCCTTACAATTGTTTCCTGCACTTCCTAACTTCTGTGACAAGATAAAGGACCATTGTTTCTTCTCTCCGCTTCCAACATAACTGCCATTAGTATCTAAAGATATCTCTAAAGTTCCTACCACTCTTTTTGAAGGAGAAAAGATTGCACTGAACACCAACGAATGAGAAAATCATTATATCTTCCTTGACAGTGATGAATTTTTTTTTATTTAGATATTTACATTCTTAACAATGTCTAGCAAGTTGGTTCCTGTGATTGTGTTCAAAGTGTTCAAAGTCAGGTTCAACGGGGCTTTAAGCAACACAATCTAGTGAAAGATGTCCCTGCCCATGGCGGGGGGGTGGACTAGATGATCTTTAAAGGTCTCCTGCAACCCAAACCATTCTATGATTTTGTGATTGTATCTCATTTTGTTAATTACAGCCTCTTTCATGACACACATATTTTGTGAAGTGTTTAGGTTGTACACTCAAGGCTTCCACATGCATATTAGACTTACAGGATATGTTGTTTGTTTATCTCTACATTTTGCCACACTGGCCCTAGCCTGACAAGGCCTTGCCCTGTTGCTGCGGCCTCTTTGTGGTATTACACTACAATAAAATGATGAGGATCTGAGACTCATACCGCATGTTCTCCTGGATCCAATTCTTACCACATCATCCTGGATTGGTGGATGAATCCAGCCCTCCACTCTTGCAGTGACTGGGAGCAACAGGACATCAGTAAGATTAGAAACAAATATTTTGGGAAGCAATATTTTTAAGGCACAGTCCTACTGCTTAGCACAACACAGATCTGTAACCTTCTCATCATTCCTAGGACTGTTGCCCAGGTGCAAGCTGATAACAGAGACCGTGCTGCAACTGACAGCCTTCAGCATGCATCCAAGCGGTTAAGAAAGCAGGACAAGTAAGGGAAAGTGGTTCTAGTAGATCAGAAGCACAGATTTGTGTTGCTGAGTCAGCCCACAGAAAGACCCGAACTTCTTCGGCCCACCTTGAATTGAAGGCAGAGTCTTGATACTGTGGATACAGAGTACCCTTCTATGGGAACAACAGATCCCATTTTTTCTCCTCTCTCCTTTAGTGGTGCTCATGTCTCACCTTCCATGCTGGGTAGCCTGGCTGTGCTTCTCTCTCTGGAGCACTCCCTGTTATTCATTTGGGGTTCTCTGACGTCACCTCTGAGGTCAGGCAGGCAGGGCCACGCCTGTCCCTTGCCCACTCCCAAACACAAAAGACTATAGATAGCTGCAGCAGCAAATGCTTTTCATTATGTACTCCCCCTCAGACCGCCCGCCCAGCTGGGGGTGGGAGCAGCATGGGGCCCCTAGATGCCTGTGCTGCTCTGCTATGTGTTTTCTGTTATTTGGGGTAAGTTGTGCATTCCTCACAAGTTTTAAATGTCGTGCAGAGCCCCAAGAGAATCCTCAGGAGTGGGAGGAGAGACCGGGCAGGCGAAGGTTGCCCATGCACACCAGGGAAGAGGCATGCCCTCCCCCATGTCAGCCTGTGAACATGTCCAAACCAGAGGGGAGTGCCAAGTCTATGACAGCATACCCTCTGCACGCAGCATCCGGCCCCTCTCACAGACCTCTGTAAAAGCTTTCTACTTCCCACTAGCAGAACTGGCTTAGCTAGCCTTAGTCTGGCAAAACACAGACCAAGAGGTGATAAATCTTCTCTGCCTCTCTTCTCTTTCTTGGAGTCAGTGCCAGAAAGGTAAAGGAACCCTTTCAGATTAAGACTAACTGTTAATCAAGAATGAATGGATATAAATTAATACATGTGTCAAGAAAACTGGAGATTTCTAGCTATTACAGCAATCAGGCTCCAAAACATCCTTCCAAACTAAGAAGGACATAGAAACAAAAATCCCATCTCCTTCTAGAGTCTCATAAAACTATGAGTGACTACAGGATTTTATGTTTGTGACAGCTAGGAATTGGATATGCAGACACAACGCTTACAGAGCACCTTCTCCTCCTTTACCAGGGAAATCTGATACAGCGACTCCCTCCCTGGAGCACACATGCAATGCCCTGTACTGAGGAAATGCACCTCCCAACCCCTCCCGCCCTCCCTCCCAGGCTATTTGGATCTGTGTTCTGTTAAACCCAGGATGGCCGGCCCAGGTTTCAGTGTCAGCTCACAGAGTTTGGACAGAAGATTGCTATGGATACAGAAACATAGGACTGGAAAGGACTTCTCGGGACAGCTGGATGCTGTGAGTTCAGTGGCCACTCTCTAACTTGCTGCCATGTGTTTTGATCCATCATAAATCTCAGGATGCTAGTATAATTGGAAATCCTGCAGGATCTGAAGTGCCAGCAGGATGGGCTAGCATTCCCTGTAAGTCTTAACTCTGTAACTAAATCAAAACATCATTTACAGATCCCAGAGATGTGACAAGGTCAACAAAATTATGAACAGCAAGGAAAAGGGAACCTGGAGGAAAAGGAAGCCTTGATCTCTGTAAAAACTGTGCACATATCTAGGATACAAATAGAAATTTAGGAGCTACCATAATGTACTGTATCCTGCACTGTAACTGCATCAGCTAGGACTAGCTACTTCAGGTGTGCCAGGAATCACCTAACAGGCAACACTGATAAAATACACCTCAGAGAAAAATTTTAATGTGGTTGTTGATAAAATGCTAGCACTGGATTGAGCTTTTTGGGTCTCAGTTAGAAATATGCATACTGACTACTCTCTATAACAGTGGCATTTTGAGATTGTAACCTAAATGTACAATACACCAATTTGTGGAGTGCGAGGTGTGCAGAGACACTGAACAGGACAGTAAGCGTAGGACTCGCGACATCTCACACAGCTCAGGCTACTGGTCTCCTCCAGAACTCCTGGAACAAACCCTAGAGAGAAGGAAGATGGAACATTCACCTTCTCTACCACGGACACCCCCACGGCCCTCCCTCATTGTCCCCCGGCTTGTGAAGCCATGTCCCGACAGGCAGGCAGTCACCAGCGCCAGCTCCACTCTAAAGGGCAGCACGGGGAGCGCAGCGCGGGCAGAACCACCGTGGGTCCTGCCGCGCAGCCCCGCACCCCTCCGCCGAGCCCTGCACACCCTGCCCCGCACCCCGCACCCCGCGCTCCTGGCGCAGCGCCGCTCCCCCGCCCCGCCGCTTACCGCGCAGAGGCTCTCCGTTGCCATGGCGACGCGCACCCGGCCCTCCCTCGCTACCGGACCCAGGTAACGGGACTGCGCTCGCGGGTCCGCCGGGTGCCGCGGCGGCAGCGCTGGGAGTGGGGCGCAGCCAGGCCAGAACCCCAGGGGCCGGGATCCCGCGGCGGGGGCCGCCACTCCAGGCCAGCGACCCGGCGGCGGCACCGGCACCGGGGGTCGGGCGGGGCGGGCCCGCCAGGGGGCGCTCTCCGCGGGCAGCTGCCCGCCCCTGGCGCTCGCCGGCCGGGCGCCGCGCGTCACCGCCTGCGCCGAGCCGTACGCTCGTGCTTCCCGCCGCTGCGGCGCGGCGCCCCGGTGCGCGCAGGATGGGCCGGGAGCGTCCGGGCGCCCCGCGCCCCGCCGCCGTGAGTGATGCCGGGCCGGGCGCTGCCGCCTCTCCGCGCGGCTGCCCCTCCGGCCCCAGCCGCCGGCTGTCTCTGCGCAGGCGGAGTCCCGGCCCGAGCCTGGGGCCTGGACGTGCTTCGGGGGACGAGGGGAGGCAGACGCGGAGGGGGGGGCCGCTGGGACGTGAACGGGGTCCGCCGGCGGCGGGAGCTGCCCTTCCCTCCCCTCCCCTCGGAGCCCCCGCGGCGCTGCCTGGGCTCTCCGTCCCGCCACAGCAGGCCTGGGCGCTTCTCGGCCCGCGGTGTCGGTGGGAAGCGCCGGCGCCGCGGCCTTGCGCCAGCGTTGTGTCCTTGTCCCGGCAGGTCCAGGGCACGGGCGGCAGCAGTGCCGTCAGCAAGTGCTCAGCGGCGGCGCGGGGCTACATCCACGACCGGTTCCTGCGGCTCCTGGTGGGGCGGCAGCGGCGGCGGGCTCCGCTTGTCCACCGGTGAGTAACCTTTTTAGACTGTTAGTGTAATTTTATATGGCTTATCGGCAAAAATTGAAAGCTTTGTCCTGAGTAAAGTATGTCACCGGACTGCTTCCTAACTCCAGTATTTAACGCTACGTAAAGTTACGCTAGATAAGTTGTTAGCACGTGAATCATTTTCTCATTAATTCTTAAGAACATTACAATTTCAGTAAGGTATTTGGTGGCTCAGGGAAACAATTTTGTCTTTTGAATCAGTAGTGTCTGAGCAGTTGGTCTTCTCTGGAGCTTTGCAGGATACAAGCATGAATGTTTTAATTTGTATGTGTAGAGGCTTGTATGCTGATACGGTGGGAGAGTTTACATAATCTGAGGCTAATAGTATATTGCAATCAAAGTGACTGTGAATTGCCAAAGGAGTTTCATTCAGGGAAAAAGGAAAACAAAACAACAGACCAAGCGGTATTTGAGCAGAAGCTTGCAGGCCTGTGAAAATGAGTGTTGCTCATCAGGTCAGGAAGCTGAGCCTGTGTTGACTTTTTGCATGACATTGGCATGCCAAATTATATTCATAGAAAGAGTTACATATTGCAGTTGTCACCACTGTCATAATGAATTTGGGGACATCTTAGAATATCTAGTGAAATCTTTAGTCCCTGTGAGGCCTGGGGATGACAACATACTTGTTAAAGGGAGTGATAGGAACTGGTAAGCCTGATGGGGACACGATGAAACTAAGAGAATGCCAAGGAAAAAGATGCACCAGTCCTTTCCAGACTAGACAAATGGTAAACACTTTCCGGGCATTAGACTTACTTAGTTCCATTCGTTCAAAAATCAAAGAATGAAATGCCTTTCCTGACTTTGCTTCTCTTTCCTTTTTTGTTCCCCTCTTACTGCATTTGCACACACTGTTATTCATTTTGTTATATCCAGTAGCCCCTTGTAAGTAAAGGAGTTAATTTAATATTGTTATGGCATCTGATCTGGGGCAAGAACTCGAGTATTGGCCACTCACATTGCAGGGGAGCATCCTCACTGTCTGGATTCATACTTTTTCATCCAGTGAATATTTATTTGTGCAAAATGTCACAAGTCCAGCTAGGATATCTACATGTATCTACATGTTTTCTCTGGGTTGTCCATAATCTTGTTGGTTAATACACTTAGTGAATACAGGAGATCTGTATTGATTAACAAGCTCCAGACACAACAAAATCATCAGACGTCTCCCAGTGCAGGTCCATAATTGTGGGGTTATTGGGTAGAAGCTGAGAGATCAAAAATCAGGGTTTTTTTTTTTTTTTTAAATTGGGGGATGCCAGTGCTGGAGAAATAGGCTTTCTGGACAGTGATTACAACTGAATTTCTTTCCACAGGGGTTATTACATCCGTGCCCGTGCTATAGATCACTGTGTTCAAGATTTCCTGCTGAAGACCCAAAGCCACCCTAGAACACAGGTGCATTTTCCTCCTCTGGGTGTACTGGCAGTTTCCACTATAGGCATGGAAAATCTTTTTGGTATGTTGGCACTGCAGTAGCTTACTAATGCATCTGTTGTGATACTTTCCTGGAAGAGCACAGAAAATCTGACTGGCACTACTGTGGCTGTCCATTTGTCACTTTGAAAGAAAGATCTGGGAGGGGCCAATGCCTACACAAAATTCTTCTACCTCTTGGAGGAGATTGCCTGATTTTTGTCACTCTACAGATGATGTTACTGAATATTTTTCACACCTAGATGGTCAGGATGCTGCTAGAGCTGAGTATAACTTTTTTTCTGATACTTTTTTTTGCAGATCCTGTCTTTAGGTGCTGGCTTTGACTCCTTATACTTCCGTTTGAAGGACATGGGTCTTCTGGATCACACTGTGGTATATGAAGTGGATTTTCCAAATGTGGCATGCCAAAAAGCTGCTTTGATCAAAGGAACAAAAGAGTTGTCAGCACTGGTGGGAGATATTGGAGAGGAAGGAGTAGGTATGATATTTATGGAAGGTTTTCTAGGTATGAAATGTTTAGAAGAAGCAAACATAGCTTTAGCCTTTAAAAAGTGAGATATGATAGTAGAGGAACTACAGAGTTGTGGATGAAAAGTGTGTTCATTTTCTGAAAAATTTTGGAACAAATAAATCATTCGTAAGCATTGTGAGATAACAAAAAGATGTATAGCTACCAGAATGGATTTATCAGGAACAGATTATATCAAACCAATTTCCTTCTGTTACAATTTCTGAAGTACTGTGTCCGGCTTTGGGCTCGCTAGTACAAAGACAGAGGCAAACTACAGCATGTCCAGTGAGAGGTCATGAGCGTGATAAAGTGGCAGCGCTATAGGCTTGGGGCGGAGTTGCTGGAGGACTGTGAAGAGGAAAGGGACCTGGGGGTACTGATTGATGCTCGGCTGAGCATGAGCCGACAGTGTGCCCGGGTGGCCAAGAGGGCCAACGGCATCCTGGCTTGCATCAAAACCAGTGTTACTAGCAGGAACAGGGAGGTAATTGCCCCCCTGTACTCGGCACTGGTGAGGCCGCACCTCGAGTACTGTGTTCAGTTTTGGGCCCCTCACTGCAAGAAAGACATTGAGGCCCTGGAACGCGTTCAGAGGAGGGCTACGAAGCTGGTGAGGGGTCTGGAGCACAGGCCTTATGAGGAGCGGCTGAGGGAGCTGGGATTGTTCAGTCTGGAGAAGAGGAGGCTCAGGGGAGACCTTATAGCTCTCTATAACTTCCTGAAGGGAGGTTGTAGTGAGCTAGGGGTCGGCCTTTTCTCTCATGTAGACAGTGATGGAACTAGAGGCAATGGTTTCAAGCTGCGCCAGGGGAGATTCAGGCTGGACATTAGGAAATATTACTTCTCGGAAAGGGTAGTCAGGCACTGGAATGCACTGCCCAGGGAGGTGGTGGAGTCACCGACCATGGGGGTGTTCAAGAAACGTTTGGATGTTGTGTTGAGGGATATGATTTAGCTGAGAAGTATTGGTGATGGTTGGCCTGGATGATCTTTTAGGTCTTTTCCAATCTTGATAATAATTCTGTAATTCTGGTGGAGCACATGACATAGGAGGGGAAGCTCAGAGAACCGGGCTTGTTCAGCCTTAGGAAGAGGAGGTTGAGAGGGAGTAAGGTCTTACTGCAGCCTTCAAGTACCTAATGGGAGAGTGTAGAAAAGATGGAGCCAGAGTCTTCTTGGAGTTATGAAGAAAACAGTCAAGGGGCAATGGTTGCAGGTTGCAATGAAGGGAATTCCAGTTATGTATGATGAAAATGTTTTGGTTTTTTTTCTGCCATGTGAGTAGTTAAAAATGGGAACAGATTGCCCAGAAAGGTGGTGGAATCTCCAGCCTTGGAGATAGTTAGAGATTGACTGGACAAAGCGTTGAGCATCCTGATACAGGTAACTTTACTGTGAGCATTGGACTAAATGACCTTCAAAGGACCTCTCCAACGTAAATTATGCTGTGATTTATGGGCTTTATGGGTAGGAGAGTTGTTATGTTACCTGACTTCCCCCCCCCACCCCTCTCAATGCAGGAAAAAAATGAGCCTTGTGAAACTGTTGTAAAATATGACCTTGACAGGCTGGAGAAGTGGGCCTGTGCCAACCTCATGAAGTTCAACCAGGCCAAGTGCAAGGTCCTGCACCTGGGTCATGGCAATCCCAGGCACAAATACGGCTGGGCGGGGAATGGATTGAGAGCAGCCCTGAGGAGAAGGACTTGGGAGTGCTGGTGGATGAGAAGCTTAACATGAGCAGGCAATGTGCCCTTGCAGCCCAGAAGGCCAACCGCATCCTGGGCTGCATCAAGAGGAGCGTGGCCAGCAGGTCGAGGGAGGTGATTCTCCCCCTCTACTCTGCCCTGGAGTACTGTGTCCAGTTCTGGAGCCCCCAACACAAGAAGGACATGGACCAGTTGGAGAAGGTCCAGAGGAGGGCCACGAAGATGATAAAAGGGCTGGAGCACCTCTCTTATGAGGACAGACTGAGAGAGCTGGGGCTGTTCAGCCTGGAGAAGAGGAGGCTCCGGGGAGACCTGATAGCGGTCTTCCAGTACCTCAAGGGGGCCTACAAGAAAGATGGGGAAAGGCTGTTTAGTAGGGCCTGTTGCAATAGGATGAGAGGTAATGGTTTTAAAATAGAGGGGGGTAGATTTAGATTAGAAATTAGGAAAAAATTTTTTATGATGCGAGTTATAGAACACTGGAACAGGTTGCCCAGAAAGGTGGTGGAGGCCCCATCCCTGGAAACATTCAAGGCCAGGCTGGATGAGGCTCTGAGCAACCTGACCTAGTCAGGGATGTCCCTGCTCCTTGCAGGGGGGTTGGACTAGATGACCTTTGAAGGTCCCTTCCAACCCTAACCATTCTATGATTCTATGATTCTATAATATAAGCAGAGCTGAAAGAATTATTATGCCAGCTAAGTACTAAGGTTCAGTGGCAAAACGGAGAAACGTAAAGTATGGGGTTCATTAGAGGTTTATCCTGCATCTGATTTCCCTCAAGCTTTCCATTAATGTTCTAGATAATATGCTATAGAAGGTGAAAACGTAATAAACCAACAGGAGACAGGGAGAGTTGCAATATGGTGGCTTAGAGTATTTTGACAAAGTACATGAATGGTCTGGAAAATGTTGAGTGAAATATGATAGGGACATGTGTAAGCTGCTACATTTAGACTGTAATTATCAATGTGAATACAGATGGAAGACAGCTACAGAGCTAGGTGCAGAGCACAAGTCCCTGGCTCCCATGAGCAGCTGCACAGGTCTTAGTAAGTAGCTCTTCCATGAGCTTGTTCAGCTTCCTCATGAATCCATTCATATTTTTAATATTGGCAGCATCCTGTGGCAAAGAATTGTTTCCACACAAAGGCAAGTGTCAACAGAGTTGGGAATACCCTATTCTCTGTGTCCAGAGGGCAAGAAGTGATGGATAGACAAGTTAGTTGTTAGAAGAAGTTAATGGGGGACACTAGGATGGGCTTCTGAAGAGGGCCATTTTGCCTCTGCTAGTGGATGCCTTTGAAAACAGTGCAGATTAACAGTTTTCAGGACAGGTATAATTGTTGGGTGGCACTGGTACAGAGACATAAAGTAGGTGCTTTCTAAAGGCACTTTACTGTTTGCTTTGTTTATGATTTGATTTTGGTTCAAACAGGTCAACAAACTATAGCTTATGATATTCTTATGGAATACAGCCTGTGGCCGTGATAATGGTTGCAGATCATAAATTTGAACTTATTTTTGAGAACAGTGATCTGTGAGACTAGTCCTGGTGTTTGCAGAGAGCTAGCGTGTGCTGCTTCATGATTCTTTGCCATTTTATGAAATGAAGTCTGTTTAAAAATGAACCAAACCCCAAAAACTTGAGAGTGGTTTTGTGGTTGTGAGGCAAACCATTCCAGCTTTGTCAAAGCAGTGGTACTTTCTTAGCCTAAACTGAAAGATCTATAAATGAGAGCCTTTAAAATTTTGTTCTGAATTGTAGTGGTTCTATAAAAATGTTGAAGTAAACATGATAAAGTTTTGTTGTTATAGTAAAAGCAATAATTCTATGATTAATCTGTAGGTGAAATTTGCATTAGAAATAATAGAGTTTTGGATCTGCATTCAATGTGTGGTTTCTTGGCATTATCCATTTATGGTTCATTTAGTGATGGCGATTTCCTTGTACTTGTCCCAAAGAAATTGAGTTGATGGACACAGCCTTGTGACTGATTGCCTGTGGGGTTGATTTTCCTGTTTGTCCCTTTTGGTCTCAGTATTGTGTCAGCATTGTAGTGAGATTGTATCATTTTTGTCTCCCAGGAGTCATTACCTTTTCTGGAGAGGATTATAAATTACTTGGAGTGGATTTATCAGAGCTGTTTGAGCTGGAGAGAGCCCTGGAGGAAGCAGGACTGGACAGTGAAATCCCCACCCTCTTCATAGCAGAGGTAGTGCTCACCTACATGGAAAATTGCAGGTCAGTTGAGTTATCCTCTGTTAGCTAGGTAGTAAAATGAACAGAACAACCTTCTTTGTATGTACGTCACCTGGGGCTGGGAGATGTGCTAGCTTACGACTAAAGCCTCAGGAATTCTGTGGAAGCCCCAAACAGTTCCTTCCATCGTAATTGTGATGGGGCAATTGATGTCCACGTGATGTCCTAAAAAGGAGGAAAAAAAAGAAGGAGAAAAACCTTGAATGAGTGATCTTGAGTTTTTCTTCTTCTCATCCCCTGAATTCTCTGCACAGATGAGTGAGGTGTTCATAAGTCCCCAGCACAGAATTCTCTTTTCTGTATTACCTCTGTCACGATGTCTTATTAGCATGCTTTATGGTGTTGCAGGATCTGACATATGGTAGGTGGGCCCTCAGTTATTTAATTTCTTATGCACAATCTACCTGACAGGTCAGATGCCTTGATTCAGTGGGCAGCAGAGCATTTCTCTCAGGCATGCTTTCTGCTGTATGAGCAGATGCACCCAGAGGACCCCTTTGGACGTGTCATGCAGCAGCATTTTAGCCAGCTGAACTCTGCACTTCATTCTTTGGCACAGTACCCTGATTGTGAGGCACAGCAGAGACGCTTTTTTGAAAAGGTAAGTACCTACAGCTCTAGGGCACACGTGAAGCATGATTTACCTGGGAAGGATTGTATCACTAAATAATTTTGGAAGTCATCAACTGTACCAGTTATGAGTTGAAGCAAACGACCAAAGCTGAGACACTACCTTTTCTGGTAGCATGACTAGGCATTTGAAGGGCTTTCCAACCAACTTGTAGCCTACTTTCTGGTATGGGATTAAGGTAAGATGGGCTCCTCTGAGACTTTTGGTATAATAAATTAAGTTCTTAAGAGCTTACAAGTCAGAGATCTTCACCAGATTCTGGGCTGCTGTTTCAGCTAGACAGTCTTAAAGGCTCGTGCAGGTGTATAACGTAAGGTCTTTGTTTTCTTGTGGGAAGTGAGTCTCTATCCTTCCAGAGGTAACAGTTTTGAGGGATTTCTGTTTTAGGGCTGGACCGAGTGCAGTGTCATGGATATGAATGAGTTTTTCACCTGTTGTACTCCAGAAGAAGAGCAGCAAAGAGTGCAGGCTCTGGAGCCTTTTGATGAATATGAGGTAACTCTCCTTTATTCTGAACACCAGTGACCGGGGTTTGATACAAGGTGTCTGCAATTTCTCATGGTCACGGTTCTGTACAAGAGCTGCTGAGGCATAGGTGTTCACGTAGGCAGAAAGGATCTTGAATCAGATTTAGTGCAGAGCCCGCAGGAAGCTCCATGTGAAGCTGGACAAGTAGCACTGGAAGAAGACTCTCTTTGGTGTTAGAAAAGCTTCTTGTTCCTTCCTCAGTTAGTGGTCTCTCAGGGAGACAGTCTTGGCTTGAGCTGGTGGTATAAAAGTTGTAGACGCTAAAAGTTTGCCTGAGTTCAAGGGGCAATTATTTTAATGGAAAAGAACTCCATTGAGGATTCCTGAATACATAAAAATACATCTCTTGTCTCGTTCCTGACTGCAGATGGTAGGTAGTGCTCCTGGGGGAAGTATATGCACTCGTCCTGCTCTCTTGCATTTCTGTAGGCTATTACTGTTTGTTGTTGTTGGATACAGGTTACTAGTTTCAGATATTTCTTGGTCTGACTTTCTACAGCCATTCCTATATTAATGATTGAAATTTAACTATGACTCTGTTCTTTGCCTTCTTTATGTTAACTGCTGGCAAAATTTGTGACTATTTGAAGTCTAGAAGAGAACATTAAGTCAAAGATACTGAGTAACTTTGAGATAAAGATCCTGTAGAATACTCACTAGAAGTTTCCCTTTCTATATTGCGGTTCTCTGTTTATAATTCTCTCTAAAATCTAGCAGCCTGCAGTATGAAAACAATTTAATGAGCTTGCATTTATTTTGCCAACATGCAGGATCTACTCTGCTACATGAACGCAAAAGCGATGACTGAAAGATGGTGGCAGATTTGCACAGTGGTGTAGAAATGTCTACAAGAATTATTGTAGATCAAGGCAATTGCTCATACAGTCAGAAAATCAAGACTTTTATTAATTTTTCTTACAGAGGAGGTTAACACGTATAGAAGTCCAAGCTGAAAAATACACGTAGGAGTAAGATATGTGATAACAGAGTGGTCTACAATTAGCCTTTAAAATAAAGATAAAGTAAGATTCAGGTCTTAGTGCAAAGAAGCTTGATCAAACGAGATAAGAAATGTAAAATACACACTTAGTGCTGAGGGTGACTAATTGTTAGAATAACAAATAGGGACAAATAGTAGATTCTTCCATTTTCTGTATTTACATTAAGTTTTAGATATCACTTTTTGAAAGATGCTTTTTACTTCTGGTAGTAGTTGGGGTGATTATGCAAATATTGTGGTTTCTTCTGTCTTTTAAATTCATGGTTATGCCTTCTAGTCATGTAGTTGGCTGAAAATATCCCACCCCATGGGAATGAACATACTTAATTGCCTAATGTCCATAAAACCAGGGTGAACTCTAGTTTTGCAGTATTGCTTCCTGTACAGTCCTTTTGCTTGTGCTTCTGCCTCTGAGTGATTCCCGGGCCAGACTGGAAATCAGTTATGTATAGGCCAGCAGAGACCATGTTGCACCTTTGTACATTTGTGATTTCTTTGGAATCGCTTATATTCCATGACCTTTAAGAAACCTTAATCCCTCTGGTATGCAGCCCACAATCTTCTATGATTGGAACTGGAAGCATAGAGGAAAGCTGATTCCAAAAAAAAAAAGGTTCCTCATGCAGCATATGCTTAAGCTATGGAACTCGTTGCCACAGCATGTTACAGATGATAAAAGTTTATGTGAGTTCAAAGAGCAACTGGATAGGTTCACAGACAAGAAATCTGTCAAGGATTGTTCAATACAAAGACACAAATTCTTGCTTATAAAATCCCTGAGCTGTAAATTTTTAAAGGTTGGGGTGAGGATGGTGTTTACACACTTACTCTTTCTCAGATTCAACTTTAGTCTTCTGATGTTAGCCACTGTTGGAAACAGTGCTAGGCTAGGTTGGTCTTTGATCACCCTGGCCATTCTGAGAGCCTTACTACTACTTACTCTAAGATTTTTGAGGCAGGTTGTTTCTTTTTTTTCTTTTGCCTTTGGGCTTGCTACAGGAATGGCATCTGAAATGTTCTCATTACTTTGTCTTGACTGCATCAAAGGGGATGGAACCTTCCTGGACTCCTTTGTTATCCAATATGACAGGTACATACTGACTGGTTTTTATAGTATTCTTTTGTCTCATACAGGCTTCTCTGAGAGATTTTAGGAGGCAGTAAAACCCTGGAAGAACCAGATGGGATGCTGCTATTTGAGTAGCTTTCTCCATCCTTCTAACAATGGTTCTGCTGCCCATAGTGAGGCCAGGGCCACGTCTTGACTCTAGTGGTTCTGTTCAGTTTAATTCTTTCAGTTTATTGAACCTTCCAGTCTGAACAGCTCTTCCTTCTGTTTGCATATGGGGCTCTCCAGTGCATGGCTGCAATGCCAGTCTACCCTGCTCCTCCTGTTTTTGGAATTGCACAGACTCTCCCTTTTCGGTTTATTCCTGCTTGCTTCCATACGTGGCGCTCTGAGCCATTCTATGCTTGCAGCACCCAAAAGGTTGTTATGTTTCACTTACTGCACTATCAAAGTATTGTTGAGCAGAGCATTCAGGAGTATGCAGCAAAGTTTGTGCTTTGTTTTGTTATCCCCTCTGGGTGGAATTTTACCTGTAGTATTTCTGTTTCTGAGATGCTTTTACATCTGCATGTTGCTTTTTTTAGATGGGAGAAAAGTGGTACAGCTGGGGAAAAGCCAAGACCAAGACTGTGTTTCGTAATGCAAAGGATTTGGCAGCAGTAGCAGTCCGAGAAATTCCTGCTTTGGCTGCTTGCTTCCTTTTTCAGGGTGGAAAGCAGAAGGTTATTTTTAACCTGTCTCATATCACTAGTCTCGTTCACAGTATAGCACTACAAGTAGTTCCACCTGCAACTGAAAGGCAAAATCTGTGTTCTAGGGAGCAAGAAAAGCAGCTGGAAAGGGATAAGGCAGGATGGCATTCCTTAAGCCATCAAGGCCACTGAATCCATTGTGTTGTTTCTGGATTAGATCTGAAAACATGTAGTGAAATCATAGAACCATAGAATGGTTTGGGTTGTAAGGAACCTTAGAGATCATCAAGTTCCAACCCCACTGCCACGGGCAGGGACCTCTTTCCCTAGACCATATCTCTCAAAGCCTGGTCCAGCCTGGCCTTGAACTCTTCCAGGAATGAGTGTGGGTGTGGTTAAATGTACTGTGTGATTGTCACTGGTCCTTATGTTAAAACCTTAAAGGCTTCTAAATGCGTAGGGTCTATCCTTAAGTTTAAAATGAAATATGATATTTGCTTAACTGACATTAATACAATGAAGACTCTTCACTCATTAGAGACAGGAATAGGGTCTTTCTGCTGCTGTCTGTGTTGTATTCAGAACTAATAGCAAGAGCCTTCAAAGTCCAGTAAATTATCCATGCTTAGGTATTTTTTACTGGGAATGGCAAAAGATATGTCTCAAATACCAGTATGTGCCCCCAACTATCCTTTCAAATAGGTTTAGGTTCCTGTTCAAGAGAGTGCAAGTACCAAATCTTCCAAGCAGACTATGGTAAGTATATTTTCTGAGATGAGAAAAACCCTCAGTCTTAAAATGATCCATCTGTAGAAAGACATTTAAACCCATGGAGATGAAATTTTAACTTCATCAAACAATAGAAAATAGGGTCTTGTACTAAACAACATTCCGTACAGGCAATTTTTTGGATGTGGCATACAAAAATAGACTGAGAGCTGCTTCTCCTCCATTGCATCATCTCTTATAACACAAGAATAAGGCAGTTGATTAAAACAAAGATGATGCAAATTGAAAACTGGTTAAAAGAAAATTTTTGCAATGCACATGTGAGCTAGAGCCCTGTGTTGAAAGCTTGTTTCATGCTAAGGGGTATAGTATTTAGAGAGAAGAGAATTAGATAACTGAAAATATTCTCTTATAGTAGGACTATTGGAATTAACAAAGATTATTCATCATGCTTTAGAACTGTATTTCAATGCTTTTGTGAAGGTAGGATCAAAATCTAGCAAGAAACTTTGAAATCTAGCTTCCAGGCGTTTGTCCTTTTTCTGCCGTTCTTCGCTATTTAAGTAGCCAAATCTTGTCTTCATCAGAAAGGTACTCCTTTTGAAGGTATTGCGGTGATTTCTGTCTTGCTACAGCAGTTCAGGACGCTGCAGTCTCTCAGCCGGTCGTACCTTCACTTTATTAAAGCGGTCTCAGAACTGTGTCAGGAGTTGAAGGAGCAGTAAGCAGAAGGTGAAACTTGGCACAGTGGTGGTTTAAACCATTACAACTTGATTTCTGGGGTGTGTCAGATTGTGTGCTCTGTCAACTTGCTTTACTATTTTTTTTTGTCTTGAAAAGCTGAACAGACTTGTTTAATCTCTCATTTAAAATGTAGCCCTTGGTTCTTGTTTGTGCATAAGTTCTTTGGGTCTCTTTGGCTTACAGTTCCTCATCGTGATGGTCCTGTCAGGGTGGCTGGGAGTATCACTGCAGCAGTGTGTGCAATGCACTCTGAAATTTCTGGCCTGAGACGTTACGGCCACCACTCTGTTCTTATAAAACCCAATGTGATTCTCACCACTGGAGGCTTTGGGGAGGAGAATGGACAGCACTGCCGTATGAGAGATTTTCATGTGCTAATTAAGCATGCAGGATACTGGAAAGCTGGCTGTGTGAAAATGGAAAATCCTGATAAAAGATGGGGTGAGTTCCCATATTGATGGCAAGTGTAAGGAAAACTTTTTTTGTGCAAACTATGAAATAGTGGAAAAGTGATGTCATAGTGCAATTAAGCTGGCAGTCAAAAGAGATATGAAGGTTCCGAATGCTAAGTGCAGAGTCCTGCACTCATGTCACAACAACTCTGTGCCACACTGTGGGCTTGGGTAAGTGTTGCTGGAAAGCTGCCGGTGAAAAGGACCTGACAGCTGGCTGAATATGAGCCAGCAGTGTGCCCAGGTGACCAAAAAGGCTTGTGTCTTCTTACACAAGCATCCTGGTTTGTGTAAGAAACAGTGTGGCCAGCAGGACTGGGGAAGTGATCGTTCCCCTGTACTCGCCACTGGTGAGGCTGCACCTCGAGTACTATGTGCAGTTTTCGGCCCGTCACAAGAAAGACATCGTAGTGCTGCAGTGTCCAAAGAAAAGCAACGAACCCGGTGAAAGGTCTAGAGCACAGGTCCTATGGCAAGCGGCTGAGGGAACTGAGTTTGTTTAGTCTGGCGAAAAGGAGGCTGAGGGGAGACCTTATGGCTCCCTACAGCTACCTGAAAGGAAGTTGTAGTGAGGTGGGTGTTGGTTTCTTCCCAAGTAACAAGTCATAGGATGAGAGGAAATGGCCTCAAGTTGCGCCAGGGGAGGTTTAGATTGTATATTAGGAAAAATTTCTTCACTGAAAGTGTTGTCAAGCATTGGAACAGGCTGCCCAGAGAAATGGTTGAGTTGCCATCCCTGGCACCTTCCCATTTAAAAGATGTGTAGATGTGGCGCATAGGGACATGGTTTAGGGGTGGCCTTGGCAGCGTTAGGTTCATGATTGGACTCAATGATCTTAAAGGTCTTTTCCAACCTAAATGATTCTATAATTTTCATGGGAGAAAGATCAGCATGAACTGTGACGTTTTGTATCTCTACAGATGAGCGGTTGTACCATACTGTGTCATGTCTCTCAAACAGTCTGGCCCTGGTGGTAGGAGGACGAACATCCCCATCAAGTGCAGGCTTGGGAATGTTGTGCCTGAAGTTCCCTGAAAACTGGAATGCTTCAGACGCAGATGACATTGCAGTGGAGCTCGTAAGTCTGCAGCCTGCTGCTGAGCCAGCTGCTTTGCGATGGAGACACAGTACAACTGAAGTAATATTCAAAGGTAAAAAGCCTGGAAAGAGTGGAAATGGCTGTACGTATGCGAAAGTATACAAATTCCAGAATACGCAGGGCAGTACTGTCCTGGCAGTGAGGTGTAAGAGGCAAATTGTCATGATATAGCCTTGCTTTTTATGTAGTACAGGTTATACAGTTAATGTTGGTGTATAACCTGTAATGTTTTATTCATTTGTCTGAAACAATAGCTTTTTGCTGAACATTTTGTGAAGAATATGTTCTTGATAGTTTCATCACCACTTTAGAGAATACAGTTATGTTTTGTAAAGATTTTGTTCCAGTGGTGATTTTTTTGTCCCCAGGCTTAAAGACTTAAGGCTTAAACCTCATTTGAACGTATTTTTCTTATCATATCTACCCAGTTCTTGTTGTGCCTTTTTAGTTTCTCAAGTCCAAAAGTATTTGAGAGAGGCTGTACTAAATCTGGCAGAAGGGAAAGACTGAGCAGTCTCAGCTGAGTTTCCTGAACTGAGCAACTGAATTGGTTGATCCAACATTTGAGCAGGATTTCAGTTATCTATGCCATTAATACTAGTAGATTTGTTACAGAACCCATACAAAGATATCTTGTGATAATGACTTTTATTACAGATAAGCTGCAGTCTTGTTAGCTTTCTAGATGCGGGGCCCAAGAAAGCTCATAATGCATTTTTGAAAGTGCTACAATATATACTTCCCACTGCAATTTGGTTGGCTCCCCTCTCGCAAACACACCTACCCACTCATTTTCAGCTGTTCCTATCTAAGCTGCAGGATGTAGCCAGACAGGCATACTGACCAGCAAGCTGTTGGCATGTGACTAGTCCTTTTTATCCTTTTTCCCTCTGTCTTACAGTGTTTGTACCTCCCCGAATTACCTGTATCCTCCTGAGCATCCCATAATAAGTCTTAGGCAAACTCCAAATGCTCTTCCCCTGCATCTTATAATGTGTCCCATACCTCTAGGCAGTACCCCCTGAGAGAGCTGGGGCTGTTCAGCCTGGAGAAGAGGAGGCTCTGGGGAGACCTGAGAGCAGCTCCCAGTGCCCAAAGGGGGCTGCAGGAAAGGTGGGGAGAGACTCTTCAGCAGGGCCTGCTGTGACAGGACGAGGGGTGATGTTTTTAAAACAGAAGGAGGTAGATTCAGACTGGATGTTAGGAAAAATTTTTTTATACTGAGGGTGATGGAACACTGTCCCAGGTTGCCCAGGGAGATGGTGGATGCCCCATCCCTGGAAACATTCCAGGCCAGGTTGGCCGGGGCTCTGAGCAACCTGATCTGGTTGGAGATGTCCCTGCTCCTGGCAGGGGGGTTGAACTGCGTGGGCTTTACAGGTCCTTTCCAACCCAAATCATTCTGTGACTATTCTGTGAACACCAGAGGAATTGTTAAGCAATTGGTCTGGAACGGTCTGGTCTGGAACGTACTTTGAATTTGTGGAGCAGTACTTAATTAACACTTAATTAGGGTTAATTAAATAGTTAATTAGAGTTCAGCCTGCCAGTTGAAATTTTATATCAAAAAAGTAAATGCTAAATGAGTAAATAAAATTTTATAAATAATACATTGGTTTTTGTCTTTGTCAGACTGTATTGTATAATCTTATTTTTGCCCTGATTTTGCTTTGTTGCTCAAGTAAGTGACCAACACTTGTGTTATTTGCACAGTCCATTATGAAGTCAGTTGACAGGGCACATCCTTTACATCTACCCAAAGTACTTTTCCACCTTTTGTACCTCCTTTTTGAGACTTCTCCACATTAACTTCTACACACTTGAATTATCATCATCTCCCGTTTGTATGAACAAATATATATTCTTGTTGTCTTATAAGGATTTATCTCTTTGCTTGGGATAAATAGATGTCATTGTGTTGCTATGATTTATGTACTTAGGGTTTTCTAGTTTTATTGGGTGTAGTTTTTCCATTGCCTATATTTTCATTCCCTAAGTCCATTAGGTATATTAAAAAACATGTTTTCTCCTTTTGGTTTTGAGAATATAGTGTGTGATTTCCATTCAGACCTTAAACATTCAGAAACTACATAATATAAGTAGATGATAGATGTCTTCTGAATGAGCACAAATGTGAAGAATTCAGCTTCTTAGTACAAATACTTAGTCTTCCACGTGTCTTATAAAAGATCTAGATGCAAGAGTAATTCCTGTATCTGTGAAATAATTTCTTGCATTTATTGCTAAGTCTGGAAATGTTTGTCGGGTTGCATGATGTCTTAATATAAATAGTGTATAAAATTTCTGCCTTACTGCATTAATTTCTGGTTTTGGTCAGCTTCCCTTCTATGCAAACAGAAATTTTTGTTTTTCTGACATACCGAATTCTAACTTCTCTTTTGATCTCGTTGTCTTTTTTCCATAGGCAAGAAGTACCTGTTTCTGTATGGTGGCCGCTCTGCTGTGGAGCCTGTGCTAGGGGACTGGTATTTCCTGCACACTCAAGAACTTTCCTGCACCATGGTAAGAACTTAGGGAGGCTCTGGGGAGTAGAAATTGCCTTCACTTCATAGGTACATGCTGCTGTATTGGAAGGCCAACTAAATCACAGTGATATTACCGTACTGAAGCGCATGGCATTGGCAGTACTGCCACGCTCCGTAGTGATTAGAGTTAGAGCTGACTTCTAAACGCCTTGCTATTTAGTGGAACACAGTCTTCACAGAATAGTTAAGGTTGGAAGGCACATCTGAAGATCATCTAGTCCAGCACCCTTGCTTAAAGCAGGTCTAAGTAGAACAGGTTGCTCAGGATATTGTCCAACTGGGTTTTGATTGATGGAGACTCCACAACCTCTTTGGGCAATCTGTTCCAGTGCTTGACCACCCTCATAGTAAAATGTGAAGGGTTTTTATGTTTAAGTAGATTTTTTTTTTTTTTTTAATTTCAGTTTGTGCCCGTTGTCTCTTGTCCTGTCACTGGTGTCATGGTTTGGCCCTAGTCACCACACAGGTACTGACTCTCCTCCCTCCCCCTCCCTAGTGGGACAAGGGAGAGAACTGGGAAGAAAGGAAAACTCATGGGTTGAGATGAAGGCATTTGACACTGTCCCACATTACATCCTTCTCTCAAAACTGGAGAGACGTGGATTTTACCATGAGGGTGGTGGAACACTGGCCCAGGTTACCCAGAGAGGTTGTGGGTGCCCCATCCCTGGAAACATTCCAGGCCAGGTTGGATGGGGCTGTGAGCAACCTGATGTGGTTGGAGATGTCCCTGCTCCTGGCAGGGGGTTGGACTGGGTGGGCTTTAAAGGTCCCTTCCCACCCAAACCATCCTGTGATTCTGTGATTCCCTGATTCTGTCTAAAGCCAGTTGGATGGCTTTCACCTCCGGCAGAATAGGCTCAACAGTACATTAGTGGACAAGATGAAAATTCAAAATTACTTTGACATGGAAGAAATACTTGTGGAAAAAATGCAGTTTATTAAAGATAGACTGAGTTTTAAAAATAGTGCATAGCACAATTATAGGGTGAGAGATGCATGATTACAGGAGATCACAAGCTAAACATGAGTAAACAATATCATGCTGGTGTGGAAGGCCTACACTGTGTGTTCAGGTGTGTAGCCAGAAATGTTACCTGTAAGACACATGAGTTGCTCCTTCTGTGCTCTTCTGTGCTCTTAATCTCAGCAGGACCCTTGTAAAATACCCAAAGCTAATTCCTGAGGAAAAGAGGTGGACAGGGTGCAATACAGCTGTACAGAGGTATGCAGTGAGAATGACCAGACCACATATCTTAGAAGGGAAGATTTTGAAGGACTTGCAGCTATTGAGTCTGGAGAAGATTCAAGATAGAAATAAAACTTCAAATATGTAAAATATAGCTGCAGAGAGGACAAACAAATTGTTCCCCATTTTTACTTTGAGTAGTACAAGGAATCTATAGAAAGAGCAACTTCAGTTGGGCACTAAGAAAAGCTATTAATTTTGAAAATAGTAGTGCTGCAACAGATATTTCCTAAAGAGGTGAGAAATTCTTATCACTGCAGGCTTTCAGAAACTATTAAATAACCATCTCTCCAGATGATAATAGATATGGTTGAATTTACTTTAGGAGACAGGGATGGACCAGATGCCTCTGAAATTTTCTCCACAGCTTGTTTGCTATGATATTGCTTGAAACTACTCATCTTATATTTTTTCCTTTACTGCTTGCACTAAAGCTTTTCTTTCTGCATATTAGTACTGCAGTTCAGCATTTTATCTTGCTCTGTGGTTTCAGCCACTGATCACCTGCTGTGCTGATCATTGCATTAGTCCCATGTGTTTTTAAACTTGTTCTCAGGTGGAGGTCTTGCAGAGAAAGCAGCATGCAAGAATGTAAATAAAGTTACCTCTAATAAATATGCAGAAATAAGACCCTCTAAAGACTGAACAACATTAAATATACTGCGGGCCAGAGAAATATTGGAGATCACGTAAATGAAAACACTTCTACTAAGCTATCCCTAGAAGAACGTGTTCAGGTTGAGTTTTTTTTGATCCCTGTCATGCTTACTCTGTTCCCCTGCAGCAGCTGTTCCTATCCTATGGCAGGAAATAATATTACATCCCACGGGATATACAAGAGAAAGAGGTCATTTAGGAGCCTGGTATGAAGGAGACCCTTAGCTTGGCAAACTTCAGCCTTGGATGTATGTTTTCCTAGATTCCCGTTGAGGGTCCAGTACCAGAAAGCCGTCACTCTCACAGTGCCTGTAGCTGGAAAGGAGGAGCACTAATTGCAGGAGGTCTGGGAGCAGCTGAGCAGCCTTTAGGTTCAGTTTTCTTTCTGAGGAAGCTGGAACATGGCTTTCAGTGGCAGGCAGTAGAGACACGCCCTCCTCTCATCCCAAGGTAAGTAGAAGGTATTCAGCAGTGAATCTTCAGCCTATCTATACCTACCTCTCTTACTCATGGAGTTCAATCAAATTTGGAACTCACAGGTATTCACATACTGCACACGTGCATGATGGAAAACTTCTGCTTGTTGGTGGAGTGTGGTTTCATTCATCCTCTGTGCCAGGCATCACTGTCATTGACTTAATGACTGGTCTCTGCTTGGACTATACGATTAATGTGGTAAGTACTGAAATTTTTCTTCAGGGTAAAGAGTGTTGTGTGAAGAAACGTGGTAATTTAGGGATATTCCCTGAAACAGAGCAGAGAATGCAAAGTAGGCAAATTTGTGAGTGGAGCGAACATTCCCTGTTTGAGGTAGAGTCTCATTTTAAAGTGCTTTTACCAGCCCAGAGAATGTAGTAGTGTTAAGAGAGGGAGAGTCTGAGCATGGGGAAGACTGGAGGGCACAGAGCTGCTCTGTTCCAGACAGGAGGAGGAGAACTGAGATGAGCACAGCCATAGTAATTTCATTATGTCTGTGGAAGAAGAGAACAGATCAAACCAGAGCCTCAGTCTTTATGGAGGTCTGTGATATAATTTAATTTAAAACTTCGCTACCTGTGAGTTGCCCTCATCTATGATAATACTGTCTGACGTACAAAAAACACATGGACGTGTTGGAGCGGGTCTAGAGGAGGCCACAAAAATGGTCAGAGGCTTGGAGCACCTCTTCTGTGAGTACAGGCTGAGAGAGTTGGGGCTGTTCAGCCTGGAGAAGAGGAGGCTCTGGGGAGACCTGAGAGCGGCTCCCAGTGCCTAAAGGGGGCCTCCAAGAAAGATGGGGAGAGACTGTTCAGTAGGGCCTGGTGTGATAGGATGAGGGGAAATGGTTTTAAAATAGAAGGAGGTAGATTCAGACTGAATATAAGGCAAAAATTTTTTACACTGAGGGTGATGGAACACTGTCCCAGGTTGCCCAGAGAGGCAGTGGAAGCCCCATCCCTGGAAACATTCCAGGCCAGGTTGGCCGGGGCTCTGAGCAACCTGATGTGGTTGGAGATGTCCCTGCTCCTGGCAGGGGGGTTGGACCTTTCCAACCCTAACTACTCTATGATTCTATATATTTTTTTAGTGTACTCCACCTACCCAACAACTTGCAGCTCAGTGATTTTTAATGAGAGAGAATGTCTGTACACCCTGAACCTTAACGTTTTTCTTTCCAAGAACATAGCCAGTCACTTTTTGAATCCATGTAAACCTTTGGCATTCATGCCCTGTGACAAGGAGTTCCAGAGCTTACCTATGTTTCATATGAAGCACTCTTGAAGCATATTGTCTGCCAACTTCTTTTGATGTCTCCTATTTTCTTACATCAGAAGAAGCAATGAACACTCATGCCCTCTTCACCACAAAGGAGATAGCCTAAAGTACATAGTTATACATCTGAGTCCAAGAAACATCTGATTTATAACCTGTATATCTGGCAATCTGAAGAGAAGCTCTTTCATGATGACCTACAACATCCAAAAGCTCAGGAGAGTGAACCTCGGAGACATACTTGCTACAGAGAACAGACTGCAGCAGTAACAAAACTGCTGTGTTGGCAGTTCAGTTATTTTTGGGTGTGTTGGTTTTGTGTAGCGGGGGGTGGGGCACCGTGTCAGCTTCTGTAAGAAGCTACTAGAAGTTTCCCCTTTGTCTGGTGGACTCAGCTGGGTTTAGGGCAGACCCACTGCTGGCCAGGGCCAAGCCAATTGGTGACAGTCATAACACCTCTGTGATAATGTATTTAAGAAGGGGAAAATTTAAAAAAAGATAAGAAGAAGAAGGGTGGGCAGAGAGGGGGAGGCAGGAGCTTTGTAGGCCTTGTGGCCTTCACCCTCAGCTTCCCACCGGATGGCTGTCTGGGCCTGACTCGGCCTGGCCTGTTCGGGAGAAGTGAAGAGAGGAGATGTGAAGAGAACCTGAGAGGCGTCTGTTGTGAAGAATTTCTGGTGAGAGGAACGGCTGCAGACGCCAAGGTCAGTGAAGAAGGAGAGGAAGGAGTAAAGTTGCTCCTGACAAGATTCCCCTGCAGCCCGTGGTGCAGCCCATGGTGAAGCAGGCTGTCCCCCTGCAGCACATGGAGGTCCATGGAGGAGCAGAGATCCACCTGCAGCCTGTGGAGGATCCCACGACGGGCCAAGTGAATGCCCAAACAAGTCTGTGGCTTGTGGAGGGCCTGCACTGCAACAGCCTGTTTCTGAGGGACTGCACTCTGTGGAAAAGGACCCCACGCCGGAGCAGTTCATGAAGGACTCTAGCCCATGAAAGGGACCCCACGCTGGAGCAGGGGAGGAATGTGAGGAGTTCTTCCCCCAGGGAGGAAAGAGCGGTGGAAAACGCCATGTGATGAACTGACCGTAACTCCCATTCCCTATTCCCCTCCCTGTGCTGCTCAGGGTGGGGGGCAGAAAGGAAGTGGACGTCATTTGAAACGAAGTTAAGCCCGGGAAGAGGGGAGGGGTGGGGGGAAGTTGTTTTTTGTTCTCTGTCATTATCCTGCTTAGGTTTTGTCCTGGTTTCAGCTAGGATGGAGTTCATTTTCCTCTCAGTAGCTGGTGTGTTTTGGATTTCATATGTGAAGCATGTTGATAAACACACTGATGATGTTAGCTGTTGCTGAAAAGACCAAGGTCCCTGTCTGTCTTCCCAGGTTTTGCCAATGTGCAGGTGCAGGAAGCTGGGAGAGATATAGCCAGAATAGTTGACCCAAACTGGCCAAAGAGAGTATTCCATGCCATAAACGTCACTCTCAGTACCGAGGTGGGGAGGGGTGAGCTGGTGAGCTTGCTCTTTTTTCCTCTCCTGATGTTCGGAATCGTTCTGGGATCGTCTGCAGTTTTGGGGTTTTTTTGTTCCATGACTGCTGTATCCGTCATCAGTTGGTGAGAAATTGTGCATCATTTGTTTTTGTTTGGTTGGTTTGGTTTTTCAGAATTATTATTATTATTGTTATTTTTCCTATTAGTATTATTATCATTATAATATATATATATTATATTTTCTTTCGCTATCATAGTAAATTGCCTTTATATCAACCAACGGCTTTATTTTCTTCCCGATTCTCTCCCACATCCCCTGGGGAGGGTGATGGAGCAGCTGTGTGATACTTGATTGCTGACTGTAGCTTAACCACAACAGTTTTATTAATAATACATTTAAGTAGTTTTCCCCAAGCCGAGTCTATTTTGCCTGTAACAGTAACTTGAATGATCTCTTCCTGTCCTTATGTCAAACCTCAAGCTTTTTGTTATATTATCTCTCCCCCATTCCCTTGGAGGGTGGGAAGAGTGAGTGAGAGACTGCGTAGCTTGGTCCCGAGCGGGGCTAAACTACAACATTGGGGCCACTGGAATGTGAAGAGGACAGTTTTTTTGGGTGGGAAAGGAGCTTTAAAGGCCATCCAGTCCAACACCCCTGCAAGGAGCAGGGACATCTCCAACCACATCAGGTTGCTCAGAGCCCCAGCCAGCCTGGCCTGGAATTTTTCCAGGGATGGGGCACCCACAACCTCTCTGGGTAACCTGGGCCTGTAGAGAGAGAAGAGCCGCTCTAAGGTCTCCCCGGAGCCCCCTCATCTTCGTGACCTCCTCTGGACCCTCTCCAACAGCTCCACGTCCTTCTGATGTTGGGGGATCCAGAGCTGGATGCAGTACTGCAGGTGGGGTCTCACCAGAGCGGAGCAGAGGGACAGAATCCCCTCCCTCGCCCTGCTGCCCACGCTGCTGGTGATGCAGCCCAGGATGCGGTTGGCTTTCTGGGCTGCGAGCACGCATTGCTGGCTCATGTTGAGCTTCTCGTCCACCAGCACCCCCAAGTCCTTCTCCTCAGGGCTGCTCTCAATTCATTCTCCGATATAATGGTTTCCTTCTTCCTGTGTTCTCTGTCTATCTATTTTTGCCCACATTTGTAGGTGGTATATAGATTAAACAGTCCTAGATGGGACCCAGTGTGGCTGTTCTTAACTTTCTAATGAAGGTATCATATGAAATATCTCTATAGCATTGTATGAGGTACACGTGTGTTGAAGTCCTGTATGTTCAAAATCTCCTTTCCTTTTTTAGGAGTACCTGGAGTGGCCATTAATGCTACATAACCATAGTAGTGTCTTTCTGCCAAATGAGAAGGAGTTGTTGCTTATTGGTGGTGGTGGGAACTGCTTCTCCTTTGGGACACACCTGAACCCAGACCCTGTCTCGTTGAGCCTCAGCAACATCCTGACCAGCCACTGACTGGGACCAAATAGGACTGAACCATCCTGCTGCACTGTGATGACACATCTGTTCACTTGTAGGTCCAAGAGCAGCAAAGTGTTTCCACAAAGGTTTTTTATCCAGAATGCATTTATAAAGGCAGGATTAGGAGGGACAGTTATGACAAGGGGTTGCAGACCTCATCTGTCTTTTTTATTGTACTGCTCTTTGTGTTGCTGTAAATAAAGTACCTTAAAAGTAGCCTTGTGGTGATGCAGGAGTCTTTAGAGGTGAAATGAGGAACAGTATTGTGTTCGAAAGGGACATGACTGCACAATGTTGGCTTGGAGGTACAGTGAAGTCACTGAGTCAAAAAGCCATTGGAAATGTTCAATTAAGTATAATTAAATAAGTGAAAGGAAGTGTATCATAGGTCATACTTGAATGTTTCAAAAGGTTGTGTTTAGTTTAGATATGACAAACTCATGCTCCTCTGATTCTTAGGATTAGTAAAGTGCCCAAGACCACGTCCATGCCGGGTGGTTTTGAAGTTGTTTGTCATGACTTATACAGCAATCTGTTGTCACGGCTCTGCCAGGGATGGTGCTGACCTAAGAAAACATTTTCTGTTCCCGAGAACCATCTCTAGTTCTTGCATATAAATTGTAGGACTGTAGTAATTTCTAGAATGAGACTAATGCCAGTGCACACTAGCAGTAAAGCTCTTCTGTAACAGTAGGGATTCTCTCTTACATATGGGAAGAAATGTAAATCTGAGCCAGAACGCCTTCAGAAAGGGGACAGGTACTGTAATAAGGAAATGTCACCTCTAAGGATTCCTCTTGTGACTGGATGGAAGTTGTAGTTGACAACTTTTATCACCCGACACTATGGGGCCAGCCAGACAGGTTCTTTTGGGGATCCTTGGCAGAATGATGACGGCATTAAGCTGTAATTACCATTAAAGCTTTGTTTTTATTGACAGAATTTTATGATTAGCATAGCACTGAGCTTAATGATCAGAGTAGCACAGGATTTCTGCAGGCAGAATCAGCATAGCACAGCTGTCCCTGGCCACCAAGGCATCACAAGTTTTGCTGTCCAGCAGCGGGACGTGTCCAGCTTCGGATGTGTAATTGCTGGATAAACACCTGCTGTTTTGCTTTCAGAGTGGACAGGACATCTCTGGTTTTGTGAACAATACTTCAGGCACTTCTCTCATGGACTAGATCAACCGGGATGTTAGCACTGGTCTGTCAGAGGCTGATGGTAGGTAATCACACCCCGGCACCCACTGAACCCTTGCTTCTGCTGAGAACAACTGCACCCCTTCCCAGACAGGCCTGGTAGCATGCTCAGGTGTGGTGGGAGTAGTGGTTTGGCCAGATGCTGCTCGTCTGTGGGCCCCAGCACTAGAGACCAGAAGGAAACTGGTGGGGGAAAAACCCCAAAACATGGCTTGAAAGCTAAGCCCTTAGGGTTGTTACCTAAAGGTCAGAGCTGAGAGCTGAGCCTAAATGGACTGCAGTGATGATGTTGCTGCCTGGCTCAGGGTGGTGTCTTTGGGACCAGCCCTGTCCCCAGCACAACTAGGGTGTATACTATGGCTGGAGTGAGCAGAGGGGGAGCCCCCTGCCTCCCTGCAGTCCAGGGTGTAGCTCTCTAGTCAGGCCTGAGGTGATGAGTTGTGTGGCTGATAGACATTGCAGGCTTTGGGTCAGAATCTGGCATTGGCCTTTGAAGCTCCTCCTTAAGGCAGAACATGGTTCTGATAAGCGGCAGTTAACATGTACTGTCTGTGTTCTTCCCTCTTTGCGAGACCTGGTGTCCCCAGTTTGTGCTAGAACCTTGAGTGAGAGTCTGCTGCAGTTTCTGCATGGATCTGCAGACCTTGTCCCATGAGTTGAGGTTGGGGCAAGCTGCTGGAGGATGAAAAACTTGTCCTGAGCCAGGCACTGTTCCCCAGATACTTTGGATGCTGCTTCAGGAGGAAGGGGTAGAGCATGTGCTGCCCCTGGCTCGTAGGGAGCGTGGGGTGAAAGTCACTGTTGGCAGAAGACAAAGCCTGAATGGCCAGAGCCCAGTGATATTACTGACGTGGCCCCCTCCCCCTAGCACCACGGCTGTGCCTCCTGTGAGACTTGCCCATAGCCACAGTTCCCAAGCACTTCCCCACAGGGTCTCAAAGGCACGGGGTTGGTGGTGGTGGGGGGGTGGTTCTTCCTTGCCCCATCCACTAAACATTTCATGGAGGGCTGGGTTAAAGAGTTGTCTTGGAGCAACAGCTTAAGTGCAGTGTTTTGAAACTGAGCTTGAAACAAGCTCAGTTGGTTTGGTTGGGTGCTCCAAATCAGAGACTACATGCTGTGGTGGACTCTCTGGTGTAGGTCATCCCCATACAAGTTCCCCCATGCACCTTTCTATGTACACACACCACCGATCTGTCCTCCTTGTCTATCCCCTGCTTGTGTCCGTCCCTCCTGTCCTCAGTGTGTCTCTGCCCTCCCAAATGTTTTTCAATGAGATGTCCCCCAGTGTGATGTTTTTTTGCCTGTGACTAGCCCACTGCACCCTCTACCCTCCTGTCTTGTGCCCCCACTCCTCTCTCCACCCCTGCTCTACCCCTCCATATTCGGCACCACCCTCCCTTAACTTTTCAGCCTCTGATCAGTGGGGTGCTGCACCCCACCAGCTGCCCATTGCCCCTCACCCAGACACTTGACACGCCACCCCCACCCACTTCCCTCTGCCCTACTCCCATCCCAATCGTTTTACTAATTTGCAATGGTTTTTATCCATTGTGTGTCTTGGGTTTTATTTACCTCTGGGTTGTTTTCTTTTTTTTTCCCCTTCAGTTCCTTATAAATGGTGGTGGTTGTTGGTTTCTTTTTAATTATTGAACTGCTTTTATCTCAACCCAGAAGTATCTCACTTAAACAATTCTGATTCTCTCCTTCCTCCTGCTGGGGTGGGGGGCGGGGCAAGTGAGCGGTTTTGTGCTGCTTAGTTGCTGGCTGGGGTTAAACCCTGCCACAAGGTTACGTGCAAGCTCTGCTTGGCTAATGCTTTAGGGTCTCCATGTTACTCCTACTGTTGTGATAACCCATCCTTGTTCCGCATTCCTGCTTCATCGTGCCTTTTGCTCCGCAAGCAGCAGTACTCGTGCTGTGGAAATCTACCAGTCTCCCAGCCTCTGGGAAGTAACTCTGACAAAGACACAGAGCGAAACAGCCTTGGCACAATCCACAGCAATTCTGCCTCTCAGGGCACCCGGCAGGCCTCTTTCTTCCGCCTCTTTCTCTTCCTGGGGAGGCCGGGCAGTACGGTTGTAGCAGAAACTGCTGCACCCTGTGCCTGCATCTCAGGCTGCCAGCTTGGCCCTGCGCGTTGGCCGCTGAGGTCGGGGACGCTGCACCGGCAGCCTGCGGAGCGGGGCTCAGTCACTGCTCAGTGCTTGGGGCAGCAGCCGTTCTGCCGCTGCTGCAGGCAGCTGCTCTCTCAAGGGCGAGGCGCTGGGATGAGAAGAGGCTGGTGCACACTCCAGACTAAGGCAGCCATATATCTACAGCCAGGAGTTAAAGCTAGAAAAGCCTTTCAACAGCCAGGTGCGATGACAGCTGGATTTCTGCCAGAGCTGTATTTGAGAGGTGTTGGCCGCTGACAGTGGCTTGCAGGGCTGGAGAGGGGGAGAGAGGTCTGAGATAAAGCAAGTGAGTGTTGAAGTGATTGTTTTAAGGAAGCAAATTAGGCAGCCAAAGGAAGGGAGCTGCTCACCTGACCCATTGGCCCCTCCAGCCTACTACGTCTTGGGTGTTGCAGGCTCCCCGTCCCGCCAGCCCCAGGCGGCCGGCAGGCAGGAGACAGCCCCGCACCGGCCAAAGGGGCTCCCTCACCTCACTGCTGCTCCCTGGCCCCCACCCGCCCCCGGGCAGCGCCCCCCGCACACCGCCCTGCCGGCTGCTCTGTCCCTGTGCGGGGCCGGCGCTGCAGTTCCGCGCTTTGCGCGCCGAGCGCCCGCCGGCAGCGCGCCCGTGGGGCGGCAGCGGCGTTTCCTTACCGGGAGGCAGCAACGAGCGCGGCGACACCGCACCACAGCACCGCATCGCCGCTACGGGCGGGCGGCGGCGAGCAGCACGGCAGCGCCTGCGCGGCTCACCTGCAGTACCGGGTTTGCTTCGCCAGGCGGCAGCACTGAGCACGGCGGAGCGCCACACCCCGCATGCGCAGCGTCCGAGCTGGTTTATCGTTATTCGGGCGCCTGAAAGCCCGCAGAAAACCACACGAAACGGGGAACAAAAATACACCGGGGCCCGCGGGAGTAGCAAGGACCACACGGCTCCACGCCGAAAGCAATGCGGCGGCGCGGCAGCAAAAACTACACGTCCCAGCACGCGCTAGAAAACAGCATGGGGCCCGGCAGCCGAGAGCCTGTTTCCGCGCCTCAGCCCCGCTCCCCGTCCCATCGTGTCGTCTTTATTTTTCTGTCCCGCTGCCTGTCCGCTCGTTTCTTGCGGTACCGCCCTGTCTAGCTGGCTCTCCCTTGATTCCCTTTCTCTGCCCCTCTCTCCTGCTCCCTGGCCCTTTTCTCTCTTCTGTCTTCCTCCAGCCCGGTGCTGTTTGTTTTATTTTTCGTTCCTGGTCTCTTCGAACAGAGATGACCCTTTCTTTATTGCTCACGCCCTTTGTCCTGTTCCCTGCCCGTCCCTTGTCTGTGTGCGCCCTGTCACCACCGCTCCTTTCTTCTTCCTCCCCTTCCCCCGCCCCGGCCTGCTCCGCGGCCCTGCGCTCTCTTGCTCCATCTCTGCAGGGCTCCTCGTCGCTACGCTCTTGCCCTCACTGTCCTTTTCTTTGCACCTTTCTCTCTCTCTCTGCCCTTCAGTTTTCTACTCCTTCTCGCCCTCCGTCCTGCCCCCCGCCGCCGTATCCCATACGGGCTGGGAGCGCGCGGGGCGGGGCCGGGGGCGGTCCGGGAGAGGGCGGGCCCGGGGCCGGGGGCGGTCCGGGAGAGGGCGGGGCGGGGGCCGGGGGCGGTCCGGGAGAGGGCGGGGGCGGGCTGGGGGCGGTCCGGGAGAGGGCGGGGCGGGGCCGGGGGCGGTCCGGGAGAGGGCGGGGCGGGGCCGGGGGCGGTCCGGGAGAGGGCGGGCCCGGGGCCGGGGGCGGTCCGGGAGAGGGCGGGGCGGGGCCGGGGGCGGTCCGGGAGAGGGCGGGCCCGGGGCCGGGGGCGGTCCGGGAGAGGGCGGGGCGGGGCCGGGGGCGGTCCGGGAGAGGGCGGGGCCGGGGCCGGGGGCGGTCCGGGAGAGGGCGGGGCGGGGCCGGGGGCAGGCGGGGAGGGGCCGGGGGCGGTCCGGGAGAGGGCGGGCCCGGGGCCGGGGGCGGTCCGGGAGAGGGCGGGCCGGGGGCCGGGGGCGGTCCGGGAGAGGGCGGGGAGGTGCCGGGGGCGGTCCGGGAGAGGGCGGGGCCGGGGCCGGGGGCGGTCCGGGAGAGGGCGGGGCGGGGCCGGGGGCAGGCGGGGAGGGGCCGGGGGCGGTCCGGGAGAGGGCGGGCCCGGGGCCGGGGGCGGTCCGGGAGAGGGCGGGCCGGGGGCCGGGGGCGGTCCGGGAGAGGGCGGGGAGGTGCCGGGGGCGGTCCGGGAGAGGGCGGGCCCGGGGCCGGGGGCGGTCCGGGAGAGGGCGGGGCGGGGGCGGTCCGGGAGAGGGCGGGCCCGGGGCCGGGGGCGGTCCGGGAGAGGGCGGGGCGGGGCCGGGGGCAGGCGGGGAGGGGCCGGGGGCGGTCCGGGAGAGGGCGGGGCGGGGCCGGGGGCGGTCCGGGAGAGGGCGGGGCCGGGGCCGGGGGCGGTCCGGGAGAGGGCGGGCCGGGGGCCGGGGGCGGTCCGGGAGAGGGCGGGGAGGTGCCGGGGGCGGTCCGGGAGAGGGCGGGCCCGGGGCCGGGGGCGGTCCGGGAGAGGGCGGGGCGGGGGCGGTCCGGGAGAGGGCGGGGCCGGGGGCGGTCCGGGAGAGGGCGGGGCGGGGCCTGGGGCGGTCCGGGAGAGGGCGGGGCGGGGGCGGTCCGGGAGAGGGCGGGGCCGGGGCCGGGGGCGGTCCGGGAGAGGGCGGGCCCGGGGCCGGGGGCGGTCCGGGAGAGGGCGGGCCCGGAGCCGGGGGCGGTCCGGGAGAGGGCGGGCCCGGGGCCGGGGGCGGTCCGGGAGAGGGCGGGGCCGGGGCCGGGGGCGGGGGCGGTCCGGGAGAGGGCGGGCCCGGGGCCGGGGGCGGTCCGGGAGGGGTCGGGCACGGGGCCGGGGGCGGTCCGGGAGAGGGCGGGCCCGGGGCCGGGAGCGGTCCGGGAGAGGGCGGGGCGGGGGCGGTCCGGGAGAGGGCGGGGCGGGGCCGGGGGCGGTCCGGGAGAGGGCGGGGCGGGGCGGGGGCGGTCCGGGAGAGGGCGGGGCGGGGCCGGGGGCGGTCCGGGAGAGGGCGGGGCGGGCCCGGGGCGGTCCGGGAGAGGGCGGGGCGGGGCGGGGGCGGTCCGGGAGAGGGCGGGGCGGGGCGGGGGCGGTCCGGGAGAGGGCGGGGCGGGGCCGGGGGCGGTCCGGGAGAGGGCGGTCCGGGGGCCGGGGGCGGTCCGGGAGAGGGCGGGGCGGGGCCGGGGGCGGTCCGGGAGAGGGCGGGGCGGGGCGGGGGCGGTCCGGGAGAGGGCGGGGCCGGGGCCGGGGCCGGGGGCGGTCCGGGAGAGGGCGGGGCGGGGCCGGGGGCAGGCGGGGAGGGGCCGGGGGCGGTCCGGGAGAGGGCGGGGCCGGAGGCGGGGGCGGGCCGGGAGAGGGCGGGGAGGGGCCGGGGGCGGTCCGGGAGAGGGCGGGGCCGGGGCCGGGGCCGGGGGCGGTCCGGGAGAGGGCGGGGCGGGGCAGGGGGCGGTCCGGGAGAGGGCGGGGCGGGGCGGGGGCGGTCCGGGAGAGGGCGGGGCGGGCCCGGGGCGGTCCGGGAGAGGGCGGGGCGGGGCGGGGGCGGTCCGGGAGAGGGCGGGGCGGGGCCGGGGGCGGTCCGGGAGAGGGCGGGGCGGGGCCGGGGGCGGTCCGGGAGAGGGCGGGGCGGGGCGGGGGCGGTCCGGGAGAGGGCGGGGCGGGGCCGGGGGCTGTCCGGGAGAGGGCGGGGCGGGGCGGGGGCGGTCCGGGAGAGGGCGGGGCCGGGGCCGGGGCCGGGGGCGGTCCGGGAGAGGGCGGGGCGGGGCCGGGGGCGGTCCGGGAGAGGGCGGGGGGGGGCCGGGGGCGGTCCGGGAGAGGGCGGGGCCGGAGGCGGGGGCGGTCCGGGAGAGGGCGGGGCGGGGCGGGCGCGGTCCTGGAGAGGGCGGGCCCGGGGCCGGGGGCGGTCCGGGAGAGGGCGGGGCGGGGCCGGGGGCGGGCCCGGTCCGGGAGAGGGCGGGCCCGGGGCCGGGGGCGGTCCGGGAGAGGGCGGGGCGGGGCGGGGGCGGTCCGGGAGAGGGCGGGGCCGGGGCCGGGGCCGGGGGCGGTCCGGGAGAGGGCGGGGCGGGGCCGGGGGCAGGCGGGGAGGGGCCGGGGGCGGTCCGGGAGAGGGCGGGGCCGGGGCCGGGGGCGGTCCGGAAGAGGGCGGGGCCGGAGGCGGGGGCGGTCCGGGAGAGGGCGGGGAGGGGCCGGGGGCGGTCCGGGAGAGGGCGGGGCGGGGCCGGGGGCGGTCCGGGAGAGGGCGGGGCGGGGCCGGGGGCGGTCCGGGAGAGGGCGGGGCCGGAGGCGGGGGCGGGCCGGGAGAGGGCGGGGCGGGGCCGGGGGCGGTCCGGGAGAGGGCGGGGCCGGGGCCGGGGGCGGTCCGGGAGAGGGCGGGGCGGGGCAGGGGGCGGTCCGGGAGAGGGCGGGGCGGCGCAGGGGGCGGGCCGGGAGAGGGCGGGGCGGGGCGGGGGCGGTCCGGGAGAGGGCGGGGGGGGCAGGGGGCGGTCCGGGAGAGGGCGGGGCGGGGCCGGGGGCGGTCCGGGAGAGGGCGGGGCGGGGCCGGGGGCGGTCCGGGAGAGGGCGGGGCGGGGCCGGGGGCGGTCCGGGAGAGGGCGGGCCCGGGGCCGGGGGCGGTCCGGGAGGGGTCGGGCCCGGGGCCGGGGGCGGTCCGGGAGAGGGCGGGCCCGGGGCCGGGAGCGGTCCGGGAGAGGGCGGGGCGGGGGCGGGCCGGGAGAGGGCGGGGCGGGCCGGGGGCTGTCCGGGAGAGGGCGGGGCCGGGGCCGGGGCCGGGGGCGGTCCGGGAGAGGGCGGGGCCGGGGCCGGGGGCGGTCCGGGAGAGGGCGGGGCCGGAGGCGGGGGCGGGCCGGGAGAGGGCGGGGAGGGGCCGGGGGCGGTCCGGGAGAGGGCGGGGCGGGGCCGGGGCGGTCCGGGAGAGGGCGGGGCCGGGGCCGGGGCCTGGGGCGGTCCGGGAGAGGGCGGGGCCGGGGCCGGGGGCGGTCCGGGAGAGGGCGGGGCCGGAGGCGGGGGCGGGCCGGGAGAGGGCGGGGCCGGGGCCGGGGGCGGTCCGGGAGAGGGCGGGGCGGGGCCGGGGGCAGGCGGGGAGGGGCCGGGGGCGGTCCGGGAGAGGGCGGGGCCGGGGGCGGTCCGGGAGAGGGCGGGGCGGGGCGGGGGCGGTCCGGGAGAGGGCGGGGCCGGGGCCGGGGCCGGGGGCGGTCCGGGAGAGGGCGGGGCGGGGCCGGGGGCAGGCGGGGAGGGGCCGGGGGCGGTCCGGGAGAGGGCGGGGCCGGGGCCGGGGGCGGTCCGGAAGAGGGCGGGGCCGGAGGCGGGGGCGGTCCGGGAGAGGGCGGGGAGGGGCCGGGGGCGGTCCGGGAGAGGGCGGGGCGGGGCCGGGGGCGGTCCGGGAGAGGGCGGGGCGGGGCGGGGCCGGGGGCGGTCCGGGAGAGGGCGGGGCCGGAGGCGGGGGCGGGCCGGGAGAGGGCGGGGCCGGGGCCGTGGCCGGGGGCGGTCCGGGAGAGGGCGGGGCGGGGCCGGGGGCGGGCCGGGAGGTGGTGGGGCCGGGGGCGGGGCCGGGAGGGGACGGGCCCGGGGCCGGGGGCGGTCCGGGAGGGGGCGGTCCCAGAGGGGCGGTGGCGGGGTCGGCTCCTGGGTGCCGTCCCGTTCCGGGTCGTGGGGCAGCTGCGGCCGCGCCGGGGCGGGTGAGGGGCTGCGGGCGCGGGGTTGCGGGCGCGGCGGGTCTCGGGTGGGGGGTTCCCTGGTTGGGGCCTCCGCGGGCGGGGCCGGGCTCTGCCCTCCCGGGAAAAGCGGCCTCAGGCCGAGCGCTGCCCCGGGGTCCTCGGGGGGTTTTGGGGCCGAGCCCGTGTCCGGCCGCGGGGAAGCAGGGGCAGCCCCGTCCCGTCCCCGGTTGCTCCTCGCGGGGCCGGGCAGCCTCTGCCGCTCTCTTTTTCGCCTCCTCTTTTCCCAGTGTCGCCTTCTGCGTCACGTGAGGCAAATCCCGCGTGGCTGACTGCACGTGCTGCCCAGGGGGTCACACGCGTGTGGGGCTGGGGGAGCGGGGAGAAACACTTGTGAGCTCGGGCACCACAGATGCTCCCCATCACACTCGTGGAAAAGGCAGATTTGCTGCCGGTGCGGAAAAGCTGGTGGAAACTGCAGGTAAGAGAGCATGCGCCTCATTTCTGAATTGGCCCGTTGGTAGTTACGAATGCTTTCCTTTCAGGTGAAGGAATGAACTTTCATCTGCTGTAAGAGCTGCCCGTTACCTGCTTTAGGGACAAGTGCTCTCTCCTGTTGTTTCACACTGATGTTATGGGCAAGTTGGAAATAGCCTTTTATTTTTATATGCGTAACTCGGTTTTTAGTGATATTGGTGTCAGTGTGGTTAATTTTTGAGCAGCTAGGTGCCAGTAGGAATGTGATGAATGAAACATGATGGACACTGATATTTGAACCTGATTTTTATTTGGATTTTATCTTTTATGGCATGTTGTCCTGTGGCTCAATCCACATTGTATTCAGTGGAGTCTTCATTTTAGGACTTTTAAGTAAAAAAAAATCTTGTCCTTCCAAAAAAGGACTGCTTATTCTTAGGACTGAGGTGTAGACTTGGAGAGTCACTTGAGTACGTCATCAGAATTAAAGCCAAATTTCAGTTAATGTTGCTGCTCTTTGTCTTCACTTTCATCAATTTCCCCACCACTCCCACGTGGTTGGGAGCGTTGAATCATTGTTTTCTTCCTCAAGGAGAGACTGTGTTTAAAAGTTAGTTTCCTTACAAACTTATAAGTAAGTTGGTAAAATGGAGTTATGATTATTAAAACCACAAAAATAATGCCAGTCTTACAGATCTGAACTATTTGTGAACATGTATTAATTGCATGCAAATGTCATCGAGATACAGGACATCTGGACTTCATGCTCTGACAAGACAACGTGCAGAGACAGAGATGAGCTCGAAAAGAAAAAAAAAAAGATACAATGTCATGATTTCTGTGTGGTTTTTTTTTTTATGTGATGTGGTTTGGTGTGGAGTTTTGGGTTGTTTTGTTGTGGTGTGGGTTTTTTTTTTGTTTGTTTTTTTTTTTTTAGTGCAATGTAGACTGGTGCCAGTGTGCAGAGCTCTTTGCTGCTGCTTCTCTTTTGCTCCTCTTTCATGGCTATAATTTTTGTTTGGATAATTTTAGAAGAGCAATTAAGTTACATGGCTGTGTAAAAGTGCTGGTAATACCAGCACATTTAAAAGCTTGAACCAGTAGTGAATAAGTTGGCTGCAGGTAGAATGCTACAGGTAGAATTTATGGAGGAAGAACAAGAACAGGAATCAAATAGTGAGTTAACAAAAACTTTTGTGTGTGTCATAAATATCAAAGTCTTATTGCCAAATGTTGTTTGGCAAGATGTTCCAAATGGCTATTTTTGGTAAATGTAAATTTTCAGGAGGTTCAGGGTTGTGTGTGGCAAAACAGGCCCCTCCACTCGTGTCCTGTCACGAGAATGCCCAGTGGCCGGGCTGTTGTTCCCTGCTCTCGATGTGGCCACAGCAGTGCTGTGATGTTTAGAGCTGACAGGTGGGTTTAGGAGTGGAGGGAGAACGCCTGTTCTCTAAGTGCTACGAATGGCGACCCTTTTCCATCTCTGCTGCTTTCCTGTGCACAGGATGAAGCTGTTTTATTTTTCTCCCTTGTTTCTGGTCTAAATATTCTGAAGCTGTCGCTGCCGCGGGGTTGTTGAAATCGGTGTAGGTGAAATTGCTGCGGTGCCTGCGGCTGTGCTCGCAGGGACGCTCAGTGGCTCCTCATCAAAACAGCGAGGTGTGTGCGGGCATCCATAGAGTTGTGCTCCAGGTCTGAGAGCGTGCCGTATTATTGCTGTTGGAAGATGGAATTGAGCATGAGCCTGTTAAATCTAAGGACAGTCAAAAGCTGGGAGGGGACCCTAAGCAGGTTTGGTGGCACGACTGCAGTTTTAGAAGATCTTGACCATTTGGAGAAATGGCCTGACAAAAAGCATTCCTTTTTTTTTTTCAACAAGGGAGTTCACAAGGACAGATGGATTGCTCTACAAAAATAGTCAACTTGGGTTGTATAGGGGGAGGAAATCTTGGCTAAATGTAGGCTTGAGAAGATGTGTGTAGGTATCTGTGTCTGTCACCTGCCTGTATCTAGGAAAGTGGTTCTAGTGATACTAAAGCTGCCAAGGAGTCAAAAAAAGGCACACTTCTCTAAAAAATGCAAAAGCTCTAGGGGCTGGTATCAACAATTGTACCAAAGGTGATGCAAAATACTTTTTCCTCCACTCAGTTGTAGTCTTCACAAACCTTCCCCCAAAAAGGAAGCTTTAGATTCTTACCCAGCTTTATGCTAAAGTTTTGGGTTTGTTGTTGTTTTTTTTTTTTTTTTTCTTCCCTTCTCAGCTGAATGTCAACTGCCACCATTTCACTCTGGTCACTCTTTCTTCTGCCCTGAAAGTACAAGACGGATGGAGAGGACCTATAGTGGTCTGCAAGTACAAGGTACATCTACAAGGTGTGTCAGCGTTTTTCCGAAGGTACCTGTAGTGTGGACTTTGAAGTTAACATTCTTAATGTGCCAAATCTCCTGTAGTTTTTCTATGAACTATTTTAACACAAGTACTAAAAATAAAATAAGGTCTTTCCTGGAGCCTGTTGTGCCTATGCAAAACTTACTTCCCTCTGTTTATTTTCTCTTCCTGAAAGTGTAATCTTCTGTTTCTGTGCGCTTACTATTAAATGATACTGTGAAAGTAACTTCGTAGTAGAAGAGGAAAGAAACTGTTCATAGAGTTCAGAAGAAACAGGCTTTGTTTTCATGATAAAAGCTTTATGCTATTTCAGTCCATAACTTTTAAAAATATCTTTGTAGTAGTACTCAAACCTTACTGAGATGCTAGCATCTGTACTAAAAGCAATAAGGGTCGAAGAAGAGATGTGGACAAACCAGGACAAATCAGCGTTGCTTCCATGTGTTTTCCCAGGCTTCCCAAAAAATGATAGCAGCCTTGTCACTAGTGACAAGAGTGAGTCTTGATGTGGTTTTGGTGAGTTGCTGCTTCAATTATGCCCTTTTTCCTTAACCTGCAGTGTGTAACTTTTGACTTCAGTCGGAAAGAGATTTTCCAGAATGGAAATCTTTCTCATTCAAAGAAGTTACATTTTATGGACTTCCTATCAGAGTGGATCTTCAGAGACGATGTACTTGACAGTAGAAGTCATCAGCAACAAGATTTTTCACTCTCTCTTAAAAAAAAAAAAAAAAAAAAAAGAGGAAACTCAAGTCAATTTCCTTCCAAACACCCAAGCCCAGCACGGTCTTGCAAAAGTTGATGGCCGTGCAGGTCTTTGAGTTCGTGGTTGCAGCAGTTGAAATATCGTAAAAACGTGTTCCTCTGCGTGCTTCGGTACAGCCAAAGGCATTAGCGAATCTGCCAGTCCTTTTTGGTAGCCTTATGGATTGCAGAACTGGGGATTTGGTTTGTTTGTTTTTTTTCTTTTATTTTGAAAGTAAAACCATATGAGGAATCTCTTCTCTCACTTATTTTTCTTTCGTAAATAAAACTTGAAAAAAAAGTTAAAATTGTGTAGTTTACAAATGGACTTGCGTTGTTTAAACTGTAACTGCCAAGTAGCTGTAGCATACAATTTATTAGGTGTACTTAAGCAGTTAGGTATTTGTTCTGTGTGTTTAAAAAGAGGCAACTGAATGTCACAGGGTTCTTTTGATGGAGCGCTCTGCAGTACTTCAGTTCTGTCTCACTTTCAATTGCGAGTTTCCCTGGCAGTTCAGCAGCAACTCTCCTGGGCAGTGCAGCCGGCCAGATGCCCCTCCTAATTACGCAACACACAAAAAACTCCTAGTCAAGTAGCAGCTGTGTATTTCAGAGACTGATAACTTAATAGTATCAGTTCACAGCTCCGTGTGTTAAATTAATGCGAAAGGAACATCACATACTTTTCTAAGTACAAGCATTTAAATTGGATTTATGTAAACATAAACACATCCTTTTAGCATAAAGAGAATTAATTAGATATGTTATTTATTTTTCATTTTACTCTTTAGAGTTTTACGCTTTACTTGCGGCTTTATTGACCAAGCAGACAAGATGTGCAGCAGCAGCGCAAGGGCTGCCGTGGCGGATCCGTGAGCATCGATGCTGCTGCGGGTACACCCTTGTCCTGCAGCCTGGCAGGGGTGAGGCTCTCTGCAGTGGTGATGTAAGGAAGGGGGGAGGCGTTTTCCAGCACCAGCAAGAGTTGTTACTGTTATGCTATGAATGTGTTCAAAATCATCTCAATTATTCTTAATACTGGTTTTAAGCGTTCAAATCGCTCTAGCTTTTAAAGATGTGTTGTATTTTGAGCTGACCTGTTTACGTAGAATCCTCCTTTAGCTCAACTGCTGTCCTATCCCTTGTTCTGACTGAATTCCTCTACTTTCTTCTGTGCTATTTTTTTGTTTTTAACCTGCTGAAATACAATTTGAGATTTTTGTTTTTCAGGTGTCTGGTTGTCAGCGTCTCATGGTGCTCGGTAGATCCCCCCAGCCCAGGTTTGCCTGCCAGTCATTCAGCGTACTGAGGGTGAGGGCCCAGCCCTACGTCCGGAGGCTCCCAACTCTCTCTTCAGCGAGTGCCCCGCGGGTGCAGCAGCAAGGGCTGGCTGCTGAGGAGAGCCTGGGGCCAACAGGGGCCAGGGGCAGTTGGTGGCGTGGGGAGCCTGTCCCGGCACGGGGGCGGAGGGGAAGGGTTGCGGAGCAGAGCCAGAGCGAGAGACGTGGCACCTACAGGGCGAGCGGTCTGCGCTTACTGTGTCTGTCATAGTAACTCTAAGCAGATATTACCTGCCATCTAAGTAGAGATGATGCGTAAGTGTCAATAGATAACAAAGTCTAAATAGATATCATTGTAAGTAGCCATCAAAGTCTAAATAGAGAGGTCTAAAAAGGTATTGGAGTGCTATGGTACAGAAGTCTAAATAGATACTAGCCTGAATAGATGCATAAGTGTAAATGTACGGAAGTGTAAATATACAAGTCTAAATGGATATTATATATAAAGTGTAAATAGATAATATATATGAAACGTGTGTAAATAGATACACGTGTGAGTGTCTGTGCTATGTAAGGTTTTTAAAATGGAAAGAAACCCTATTTGCAGAGAAGATTTAAAAACTTGCTCCCTCCCATCTCTATTGAAGAGAGAAAAATGCTTTCAAAAGCTGCCCCTTCTCCTTTTCCTGTCTCGATTTGGGGCCAATGCCCCAAGAAGGGGATTTTCACCTGCAGGGCCGTGCACGCAGAGTAGGAGCTGCCAATGCAGCACAAACATAACCCAAAACTCTGAATCTGGGACTGCAATGCGGGGGGAACCCAATTAACATCAGTTTGAGGGGGAAAAAATATCCTAATTTGAGGCTCCCAGGAAAGCCAGATCAGCCTGCATTTGTGCAGCTAGAAAGCACCCCCTCACATCCCCCCCACTTTCGTGCACAAAACCAAAAGCAAAAATTGCCAAATTTTATGTTGTGGAATAGTGCCAAAAAAACACAGGATTGAATATTTTGGCAAAACGCCGAAACCCCAGATTTTAATATTATGGGAAAGCAAAAAGAAAAATGCCGCCTCAATTTGGGGACAATGTGGGGTGAAAGGCTGGCAGATGGAGGGACAGTCCTGGGGATTACCCTGCGTGGATTACCTGGTCTGTCTGAGTCAGTTACCTGGAGTGGATTATCGGTTGCGGGTCATCCCAGGTGAGTTTTGTTCGCTGTGGATTATTCCAAGCGGACCCCCGGTGTAGGTCATCCCCACACATGTCCCCTCATGCACCTTTCTACCCACACCCCCCTCATCCATCCCCGTCCGTCCCCAGCTCGTGTCCGTCCCTCCTGCCACTTCTGTGTCTCTGCACCCTCCCAAATGCTTTCCGCTGAAATGTTCCCCTGTGGTTGGTCCCCCCCGTGCCCCCTGCCCTCCTGTCTTGTGCCCTCACTCCCCCCTCCACCCCTGCTCTGCCTCCCCGTATTTGACCCTGCCCCCCGTAACCCCTCTGCCTGCAGACCCTGGGGTGATGCCTGCCCCCCACCACCCCCAAACTGAAACCTCCCACCTGCTTCCCTGCACCTCACTCCATCTCAGTTGTTTTAATTGATAATTTGCAATTGTTTTCAGTTTTATCACTTCTCTTTCTGGGCATTTATTGTTCTCTCTTTTCCTCACAAGGGGTATTGGTGGTGGTTTGTTTCTTCTTAATTGTTAAACTGTTTTCATCTCAACCCACGAGTTTCCTCACTTTCACCCTTCTCATTCTCTCCCCCTCCCACGGGGACGCTTTTTGGTACAGAGGCCACAAATGTCACTGCCCAGGCTGCGCGGGGGGAAAGGGGCAGCCGTGCCCCGGTAAGGGGTGACCGGCTGTGGACGGCGCGAACGGGAGGGAGGAACCGGCCGTGGCTCGTCCGGCTGAACACCCAGGACCGGAGCGGTACGGGGCTGCTGCCGCCTGGTGACCGAAAGCGGGTACTGCAGCTCGGAGTCGCGCATGCGCAGTGCTCTGCCATTCTCCGGGCAGGCACAGATGCCCGAACAGGCATGCTCGGGAGCCGAGCCCCTGCCGCGCACGCGTGTTGCTCTGCCATTCTCCTGGTAAGGCACAGATGCTCTACAGTGCATGCGTGGGTGATGAACGCCGACCGCACATGCCCGGCTAAAAGCGCGGGGCCGCGCATACAGAGGTGTCACCATCTAGCTGCGCATGCGTATTGCTCTGCCCTTCTCCTGGCAGCTTAAGCCACCTGAATGCGCATGCTCGCGTGCCAGGCCCCGGCCGCGGATGCGCATTGCCCTGCCCTTTTGCTGGCAGCTTCAGCCGCCCTACTGCGCATGCCCGGGTGCCGGGCCCCGGCCGCGCATGCGCATTGCTCTGCCCTTCTCCTGGCAACTTCAGCTAGCGGAGTGCGCATGATCGGGGGCCGGGCCCCGGAAGCGCATGCGTATTGCTGTGCCCTTTTCCTGGCAGCTTCATCCGACCTACTGTGCATGCCCGGGTGCCGGATCCCGGTCGCGCATGCGCATTGCTCTGCCCTTCTCCTGGCAGGCACTGTCTTCGGACTGCGCATGCGCGCATGCAGGTCCACTCACGCGCATGCGGAGATGTCAGCCTTCCTCGCGCATGCGCTGTGCCCGGGAGCAGCATGGCGGTGTGCGGCGCGCGGGTCCCGGCGGCGGTGACGGGTGAGTACCGAGGGCACCGTGAGGTGAGCGAGCTCCTTTGGCGGCTGCAGCGCTGTCTCCTGCCCGCCCGGGGAGCCTCAAGCCGCCCGCTCGGAGCCGAGCCGGGCGAGGGCAGCCCCGGGGAGTGACCCGAGAGCAGAGAGAAGGGAAGAGGGCCAGGAGGGGGCCCCCCCTCCCAGGCGGAGACGCCGGGCACCTCCCCAGCTCGCCAGAGCTCCCCCCGAGCCTCCCCCGGCCCCGTGCAGCTGCCCGCCGCTCCGGCGCGTCCCCTGAAGCCTGTCCCGTAGCACCGGGCCACGCCCTGCCCTGAAGGCTGCCAGGGGGGACCTCAGTGTATCTGGAGAATCCCCTGCGGCAGCAGGCGCTCCGGCCAGGGGCCGCGTGCGGTAATAACGGTCGCTGCTTCTTCTTTCCCTCTCCCAGAGGCTGTGCCGAGGCCGTGGCTGTCCGTTCCTCCCTTGGGAACGCTGTTGACTGCACTCGCCTCAGGCTTGTGTGGGCTGTCTCTGCCCGGCCGCGCTCTCCTGGCGGTGCGGGAGCGAAAATGAACGGATGGAGCGCTTACTGCCTGTGGAGAGGAGCTGCTGCAGCTGAAGCTGGAGAGGCCACAGAAAGGTAAAGAAGAAGAAACCAAAGGCCAGCCAGCCAGCAGCTGCCTCCCGCTGCAGGCCAGAGAGAGCCTAGCCTGCCTCTCCGGGTGAGGAAGGATCCCTCTTTGTACTCTTCAGCAGGCCAGACCGCCAGTGCGCACTGCACAGTCTGTACGTGGAACCTGAAGCACGGTACGGCCACATAGCGCGCGAGCGAGCGAGCGTGGGTGGGTGGCTACGTGTCTAGGAAGCTTTTTGTCTAAGAGCTGTAAGACACCCACGTATTCTCTTAGGTGGAGGACAGCCAAGTGGTCGGAGTTACAGAAGAGGAGAGAAGCAGAAAGCAGCATCTGACCTGTCAGATTCTCCCAGCAGTGCTGGGAGTGAGAGCTGTGGTGAGTCCCCGGCCCCTGGGGCTCTGCCTCCTCTCTTGTGTGTCCGTGTCCTTCCCTGCCGCTCCCGTGACCCCTACCTTTCCCAAGCTGCTGTGATTTCTTGTTGTTGTTATTGTTTCCTTCTCCCTCTCCTCTTCTCTCTATTCTTGTATGCTCTTCCCCCTTTCTCTCTCCCTTTAAATCTCTTGTTCTACCGCTTCCTTTTGTTTTGTATCCCTGCACTTTTGTTCTGCTCCCTTTCCTTCCTTTGTTTGTCCTCTGTCTCTGTCCTGCAGCCCATTGCTGTTTTTGCCTTTTCCATCTCTTTGTCGTGATCTGCATCCGTCTTCTCCCCACAACTAAATTCTCCAGCCTGTTTTCTGGCCTGCTTTTCTTTGTGCCTCTGAATGCCTGCCCTGTGCCTCTGCCTTCCTATCTTTCTTTTCTTATCTTTCTTTCTCTATCTCTTTGTCTTGTGTACTGTCACTGTTTTTTTTTTTTCTGTTCTGTATCTCACTGTCTGTGACCACCTCTGTGCCCCCATGTCTCATCTCATGTCATGTCATTCCTAGTGTCTTGACAGTTTGTCTTTGTTCTTTGTCGGTGCTTTTTAGTGCCTTTTCCTCTGCTGTTTTGGGCAGCAGTGGTTGTGGAGCCGCTCCAGGTAGCCACTCTCTCAAGGGCAAGGGGGTGGCAAAGCCGCAAGCTGGTGCGCAGTCCGGTTGGATGAGGGCAGCCACCTGTCACTGTGGATCGGTATTCCGGAAGACGTAACTGAAGGCCGTCTGACCGGCAGCTGCCTGTGCTGCGTGCAAGAGACAGCCTGCCTCTCTGGGTGAGGAAGATCCCGTTTTGAAGGCCGCAGCAGGCTAGATCGCCAAAGAGCGCCGCAGGGTCTGTACACATAATTTAAAAAGGGGGCATGGTCAAGTACTGGGTGAGCGAGGCTATGTTTCTAGGGAGCTTTGTCTCATAAGAGCTGTAACGCATCCCCCTCTTTTCTTAGGTTGGGGACAGTCAAGCAACTGGAGTGACAGAAGAGGAAAGGAAGAGCAGAGAAAGAAGGGTCTGAACTGGCAAACCCTCCCTGGAGCGCCGAGAGCTGCGGTGAGTCCTGGGCCCTCGGGGCCCCTTCTCCCCTCCTCTCCATCTCAGGGCCTCCTTGGCCCTCCCCCAGCTGCCTCTCTTTCCCTTTTTCTTTCTCACGCTGCTGTGATTTTCTTGGCTTCCCTGTATCTCTCATCTTTTTCCATTTTTCTGTTTTTCTCAGTCTTTCTCTTTCCCCTTCTCTCTTCTTGTACAGCACCCTTTCTTTTTCTATCTGGGCTCTTGTTCTCCCCTCTCTCCTTCCTTTTTTCCACCCTCTGGCTCTGTCCTGCAGCCCATCACTGTTTTTTCCTTTTATTTCCCTTTGTGCCCTTCTGCATCCTTCTCTTTTTTTCTTTGCAGTTTCTCTGGTCTGTTTTCTGGCATTTGTTTCCTCCCTGTGCCTGTACGTGCTGAGTCCCTGCCTTCCTGTCTCTCTTGTTTCTTCCCTTTCTTGCTTTATCCTTTGTCTTGCTTGGTGTTGCGGTTTTCCTTCCATTCTGCCTCTCACTCCATCCTGTTCATCTCTTGCTGTCTCTGGGCCTTCATGCTGTTCCCTGGCCCTTTTTATTAAGTTGATGTGCCTTTGTAGCTCTTTCAAGATGTAAGTTTCTCCAACCCTTGTGCTTCTCACGAGTACACAGTTTCTCTCTTTTTGTTTTGTCTGTCAGTCTGTCTTGTGCCCTGTCTTGTCGTTTCTCGCTATGTTCCTTTGTCCCGATCCTTGCTTGTATTCATGTTCTTCTCTGTCCTCCTGACAATCTAAGGTTGATGTTTTTTTCCCATCTCCATCCTGCTGCTGCTGTTTCTTTTCTCTGCCATCTCCCTGTCCCTCTTTCTGTCTCTTTTCCTTGGTCAGTGCTTTTTTCCCCTTTTTTCTCCAGATCTCGCTCCTATTTTTTCCTGGTTTTGTCCTGTTGCCCTGCTTCCTCCCACTTTATTTTCTGTTTTTCTCTCTCTGTCCCGTTTGCTCTCCTGTCTTTTCTAACTGTATTCGCCTGTTCAGCTGGATGTCTCTTCTTTCCTTTCTTTTTCCCTCACTATCTTTTTTATTTCTTGGTCTTTCTCTCTCAGTGCTCATGACAATTGATTTTCTTCCTCCAGAGCTGTCCTGCTCTCTGTTCCTTTATTTTCTCTCTGTCATTCTGTGCTGCTCCCTATGGTTGTTTTCTAATTTCTCCGTCTCGGTCCTGCAGGCCATTGCTTTTTTTATTTTGCTTCCATTCCCGTGCCCTGCTTTCTGTCTTTGTTTCTCTTTGCCTCTGTTCAGCCTCCCAGCATTTTTTCCTTTCCCATTCCATCTCTCTGTCCTGCTCCCTATCCCTCTTGCTGTCCCAAATCTGGGTTTGTTTACCCAGTGCGCAGTACGCCAGGCTTACGCACAGAGCAGAGGTATTTACTTCTGTAATTTCTGCACAGTGATGGGTGCTAGGGGCTAAATCCACAAAGCTAGCCCACCTGCTTGTAATGCTCAGTTTAAGTTCTACATTCTCTGTCTTGCAGCTGCACGCTATTTGATTGTTTCCCCTCCATCCCTCTCTGCCTGCAGCTCCCTTTCTGTCTTGTAAGCCGTCACTGTTATTTTTTTTTTGTTTCTCCATGTCATTCTGTCTAGCTTCCCAGTCCCCGTTTTTTAATTCTTCCCTCTTCCCTGTATGCCAGTCGTGTTCCTATTATTTCACATTGTGTTCTGCCTGGTCCTCTGTCCGTATTTATCCATTGCTCCCTCTCTGCCCTGTGGCCTGTCGCACTTGCCCTTTTAATTTCTGCCTCTCTCTCTGTCCAGCTCCCAGTCTCTGGTTTTCCATTTCCTCCCTCTGTGCCCTCTAGCCTGTCGCTTTTCTCCTTTATCCAGCTTGCCGTCTCTGGCTCCCCGATGCACCTGATTTTCAATTCCGCCCCTGTTCTTTCTGTATGCATCGCTATACTGTTTGTTCTCCAGCTCTCTCTTTTTTTCAGGCTCCTTGTCCCTATTTCTTAATTCTTCCCTCTCTGCCCTCTAAGCATGCAGCTGTATGATTTGTTTTGTGTTGTCCCCTTGCTGTCACCTCTTCTGTCCAACCTTTGATGTCCTGGCGTCCTGTCCCTGTTGTTTCACTGTTGTTTCATTCCTCCCTCTCTGCCCCGTTCTTGTTATGGCTTTAGCTTTCTCCATCTCTCTCGGTCTCGCTTCCTGCACCTAGTTGTCTTTACCTCCCTGTCGTACTGCCCAGCTCAGGTTTTTCCTGCATCTCCATCCTGCTCCCCATCCTTCTTTGCTGGTCTCTGTCCCGCTCCCTCTTTCTGCTGCCTCTCTTCCTCTCTCCACTGCTTCTTTGCCCACCTCTGTCTGGCTCCCTGTCCTTCTCTGTCCCCATCCTTCTCTCGCTATCCTGTTTCCTGCCTCGTGCTTTCTCGCTACGCCCCTCTGTCTTGCAAGCTGCCTCTCTTCTCTTCTCTTGTAGTGTTCCGTTCCCTGCTCTTTGTTTTTGGCAGCCTCCAAGTCTCCCCGACAGCCCGGCGCTCCAGGACACAGCCGACCCACCGTACGTTCCCTGCCGAACCAACGAGCCTGGCTCCTGGAATGACTTGGCAGTCGTTCCAGGGACACGGGGAGGGGATCTCGGGGGCTGCAAGCTCCAGAGCAGACTCGCTGCTCGGACTTATGTGCGTGACTGAATAAACACTCGCTGTCTCCTTTGACTTCATGGCTGCGTTTCTGCTCCCTTTGCCCGGGGCCAGGGGAGGTGAGGAGCCCAGGGGAGGTGGTGATGCAGTGTGGGGGTCAGGCGATGGCCCCCAGTTCCTGCCGGGCTCCAGCTGTGGGCCGGGGCTGGAGGAGCCCCAGGTGCGGGCAGTGAGGGTGGTGGAGACGGCCCCTCCCTGTAAAGGGGTGGGTGCTGCTGGAGGGGCTGGTGCTGCCGTGCCCCGGGTGGCCGTGGAGGGGCCAGTGCGAGCCGCGGGGGGAGTGGAGCGGTCGCCGAGCGCCGCCGGGCTGCGGCTGCGCCTGCGCCTGCAGCGATGGAGAAGGTGAGCGGGAGCCGGTGCGGCGGGTCCCGGGAAAAGCCGGGAGGAGTGCGGCCGTGCCTGCGGGGAGGGGGGGGCGCCGACCCAGCCGGCGGGGTCTGTGTCGGGTACAGCAAGTGGCGGGGGAGTGGGGGTGCCGCGGCGCGCTGGAGTCAGCGGCGGGGGCTGCCTGCAGCTGCTCTGGGGAGCCTGAGGCTGCGGTGGGCGGAGGGGGAACGGTGTCCCCGCAAGGAAGGCTGCCTTCCGCGGCATGCTGGGAGGTGTAGTCCCGGGGTACAGGGCTTGCGCTCGGCCGTGACGGCTCCGCGGAGCATGCCGGGAGGCGTAGTCTTTCCGTACTCGGCTGCCGGGCGCACATGCTGTGTTTGCCAGCGCAGTTTTTGCTGCCAAGCCACTGCATCGCTCTCGGCGTGGTCCTTGCTACTCCCGCGGGCCCCGGTGTATTTTTGTTCCCCGTTTCGTGTGGTTTTCTGCGGGCTTTCAGGCGCCCGAATAACGATAAACCAGCTCGGACGCTGCGCATGCGGAGCGTGGCGCTCCGCCGTGCTCAGTGCTGCCGCCTGGCGAAGCAAACCCGGTACTGCAGGTGAGCCGCGCAGGCTCACGGCGATGCGGTGCTGCCGCGCTCGTTGCTGCCTCCCGGTAAGGAAACGCCGCTGCCGCCCCACGTGCGCGCTGCCGGCGGGCGCTCGGCGCGCAAAGCGCGGAACTGCAGCGCCGGCCCCGCACAGGGACCGAGCAGCCGGCAGGGCGGTGTGCGGGGGGCGCTGCCCGGGGGCGGGTGGGGGCCAGGAGCAGCAGTGAGGTGAGGGAGCCCCTTTGGCCGGTGCGGGGCTGTCTCCTGCCCGCCGGCCGCCTGGGGCAGGCGGGAGGGGAAGCTTCGAAGCGCCCACCACGGCAGGGTCCCGGTCTGCTGGAGCCGGGTGAGGGCAGCCCCGGGGAGTTACCCGAGAGCTGAGAGAAGGGAAGAGGGGAATGAGGCGGACCCCGCTGCAGGCACAGGTGCCAGGTGCTTCCCCCAACACAGCACAGCTCCACCTGAGGTGCCCTGAGCGCCGCTGGTCCTGTGCAGCTGCCCCCAGCTCCAGCGCCTCCCCTGAAGCCTGTCCTGTAGCCCCGGGCTGCCCCCAAGCCCTGTCGTGCAGGCTGCAAGCTGGCCCTTGAATGTGTTTTATTCTCCAGAAACGCTGGTGCTGTTTGCATCGGTTTGGGGAAAGAGGGGCGTTTCTGGCAGCTCCTGCAGAAGGAGGGATTCCTGCCTGAGGAGAGCTACGGTCACCACTGTGGCTCACAGTTGCTTGTTCTTTCCTTCTCCCAGAGACGGCACGGAGGAGTCGGGTGTTGGTTCCTCTCTGACGATGATGTTGACTGCATCAGGCTCGGGTTTGCGGGAGTTGCCTTTGGCCTCATTCTCCTAGCAGCACGGGCGAAAAGGGCCACCAGATGCTTACTGGCTGTGGACAGGAGCTGCCGCGGCTGAATCTGGAGAGAGACAGGTAAAGCAGCTGAGGAATAAAATAAACACCGTCCAGACAGCAGGTCTGTCCAGCTGCAGACAAGAGAGAGCCCACCTCTCTAGGTGAGGAGGGATCTTAGCCTAGTTCTTAGCAGATGCGATGGCTGACGTGCGCAGCGGGGCCTGTGCATGACCGAAAGCGCGGTACAGCCACGTAGCGTCTGCACGTGTGAGGCTAGGTATCTTCGAAGCCTCGTATTTTAAGAGCTTTCTTTGTATCTCTTGGTCTGGTTCCCTCTCGCTTCCTCTTCTCTGACCTGTTGGCCATCACTAGGTTGGTTTTGGTGTGTTGCTGGTTCCTTCTCCCTCTACTTTATTTACTCCTCCATCCCTGCGTCCCTGGTTTTTATGTCATCTCTCGGCTCTCTTCTCTATACACGCCTGTCCAGCTCAGCATCCCTCGCTTGATCACAGCATCCCGTTTTCCAGCTCCCTCTCCCCTGCCTCTTCTCTATGTCGCTCCTGTTTTTCTGTTCCCGTTTTCTCCGTCTGTCCTGCAGTGTTTGGTCGGGGAGCCTTGTAGCTAACTCACTGCTGGGATTTTTTTAATATGCATTCATGAATAGACTTTTCCTGCCTCCTCTGTGCCCCTGGATGTGTTGACAGCCCCTGGGTGCAGAGCTCGTGGCTGAGGACAGGCACAGGGAAGGGGGTGATGTGCTGCGGGGCTTGGGCAAGGGCCCCTGCTCCTGATGGGCTCCAGCTGGGGCTGGAGGTGGGGCAGCCCCAGGTGGGGCCAGTGAGGCTGAGGGTGGGCCTGGCCCTGGCCCTGCTGTATGAGGGGCCTCCAGCTGTAAAGGGGGCCGCCTGGGCATGGCTGCTGGAGGGGACTGAGGAGTGAATCACAGGCAGGTGCCTCCAGCAAGGAGTGGTTGGTCCATCTGAGCCCTCCCTGACAGAGCAGACACCAGGACGCAGTGCCAGGAGCTCTGTGCCTCTGTCGGCCACGTGTGCGAGCCACCACGTTCTGCTACGTTTGTCATTCAGCCCTGTCCAGAACGTAGCTGTGGTAGAAGTTAGATAGCATGCATGGTCTTGCTGGAAATGAAGCCTGGAGCATTTGTTTTCTTGTAGGAAGCTAAAGCAGGTAGTTTTTGATAATGTTGTCATTGCATGTAATGACATACTTTCCTAGTTAGCTTGGTATGACACCTATTTTTTTCTGCCTACACCCCAGAAAAAGTAAGTTGAGCTTTGCGTCTCTCAGCATCTGAAGCACCACGAGCGGCAGTTGCAGCATTGGACTTCTTGGGAATGAGTGGAGCCGGTGAGCAGAGCACTGCGGCGCTTTTGAGGAGGAGAGTGCCACAGAAGAGACTGGTGGTAAGTGGTGTGATGTTGAAGGGCGGTGCTGTTTGGTAGGTTTTATTTTTGGGTTTTTTTTTTTTTTTTTAGAGGAGGAGCTGGGCGAGGAAGCGCCATCTTAGTTAGCATGGGGTTGTTCTTTTGAGGATGGAATCTGATTCCTGGCCGTTTGAGAGCTAAGTTGAGGGACCACAGCCGAGGAGGGAACAAGGTTGAAAACTGCAGGGAGGGTGTAGTAAATTGATGGGAGGAAGAGGGCTCCCTGGGAACAGTCTCTCTCGGCAAGGTGAAGGGGGAGACGTTACTGGTCAGTGTACGCTGGGCAAGAGTGTTGCAGCCTGGGGCGGTCAGCCTTTTATGCAGTCTCTAGGCTGGATAATGTTTGTGGGCCTGTAGAGGCGCTGGCACGGGCCGGCGAGGAGCAGCACGAGCTTTCAGTGCTGGCACTTTTGGTGTGGCAGCAATCGTCTGACGTTCGTTATTTTGAGGCCTTTTTTCCGGTGGGTGGCCGTGCGGAGTTGACAGTGAAAGCGGGAGCACTGGCGTCCAGGAAATCCCAGAGCCCTCCTCTGCTCGGAGGCAGTTCACGAGGACAGAAGTGTTGCTGTGCTCCTTAACAAACAAATATGCAACTTGGCACATAGAGGGTGGGGAGATCTCGGCTGTACTTAGGGTTGAGAAAATGTATGTAGGCATCTGTGTCTGTCCCCTGCCTGTATGTAGGACAGCGGTTCGAGTGAAACTAAAGCTGCCAATGAGTCAAAAAAAGGCCCGGGTGTCTGAAAAATGCAAAAGCTTTAAAGGCCGGTCTCAACAGCTGTACCAAAGGTGCTGCAAAATACTCTGTCCTTCACGTGGTTTTAGTCCTGAGAAACCTCGCCCCAAAAGGAAGAGTTAGATTCCTGCCTAGCTTTAAACTAAGGGGTTTTTCCCTCTCTCTGCTGAATGTCTGCTGCCGGCGTTTCACCGTGGTCGCCCTTTCCTTGGCCATGAAAGTACGAGATGGATGGAAAGGAGCCGTAGCGGTCTGCAAGTACAAGGTACGTCTATGATGCGTGACTGCATTTTTCCTAAGGGACTTGCCGCATGGATTTTAGAGTGAATGTTAAGGATGGGGCGATTTTCCTTCTGTAGTCTTTTAACTAAATATTCAGACACAGGAAAAATCAAATGAGGTGTGGTCTGGAGCATGGTCTGGCCATGGGAAAGAAATATTGTGGACAAGGAAAAAAAAAAAAACCACTCAATTTGGGGAAAGTTGGTGTGACCCAGTGGGAGACGGAGGGGTTCTCGCTGGGGATTACGCAGTGTGGGTCCATTGTCCGGTGTGGGTCATCTCGTGCAGGTTATGCCGGGTGAGTTACGTGCTGTGGATTGTCCTGCGTGGACTCCCTGCTATAGGTCATCCTTATGCACCTTTCTTCCCACACGTACCCCTTGTCCTTGTGTGTCCGTCTCTCCCTCGTATCCGTCCCCACTGTCCCGCTCTGTGTTTCTCAGCCCTCCTGACGCGTGGATGAAACTCTACAACTCGGAGAGAGTTATAAAGCAGGCATGTTTATTTGGCACCGGGTGCGTGGGGGATTGCTTCTCCAAAAGCACGCACACTGACAGCACATTTTTATCCGGTGCAGGTATACACATTCCTAGGATTGCACAATACAGACATACATGTGCATAAGCGAGGCGGGGTTATTAAAAAAACACTTGTGTTAGCATTTCAGATCTGTCTCTGGCGGTCGTTTACTTCTTCAGGGGTCTGATCTTCCTCTAGATGAACTTCAGTCATTCACCCATGCTCTCCTTTCACTTGGGGATTTCAGCAGTTTCTGAACGACTCCTGTTATCATGTCCTTTACTTGACATATTAGTCCTTGACGAATACCAGTTTCTTGACAAGTACCAGTCCCTGATAAGCTTAAGTGAGTTTCAAGGCAAACAGGATTGTTAGGCATTGTCTAGGAGACAGTTAGTCTCCTAAATCAAGCAGTATGCAGAGAGTCAGTCTTCTAAATCAAGAAATATTTAGCAGACAGTTAATTCCCTGTATCACTTCCAAATGCTTTTCACTAAAACACGCCCCCCCCCCGCCCCCCCCCCCCCCGGGGAAGGTTTTCCTCCCTTGTGAGTTTTTTTTCCCCTGTGTTTTGCCCGTTGTGTGCCCTGCGCTCTGGTTTTGTGTCCCCCATTCCCACTGCTCCAGCCCTGTTCGACGCCCCCCTTTTTGGCGCTGCCTCCCCATGACCCCTCCATCTCAGGATCCTCGGGGTGCTGCCTGTGTTCCCCAACTTACCCAGTGCTCCCCATCCCCAATTTTAATGCAGATTGCTTCCATTCTAAAATGAAAACACTCGAAATGTTTTCATTTGAAACTTACAAGTGTGTTCATTTGTATCAGTTGCATGTCTTGGGTTTTCTTCTGCTGTATTTTTCTTTTGTTCCGCTTTTCCTTACCAGTGGTGGTTGTTTTCTTCCTTAATATTAAACTGTTTTTATCTCAAGTCACAAGAATTGTCCCTTTGACCTTTCTGAGTCTCTCCCCATCCCACAGGGTCGGGGCAGTGAGCGAGCAATTGAGTGCTGCCTAGTTGCTGGCTGCGGTTAAACTGCAGCACAAGGTCAGCTGCAAGCCCTGCCTGGCTGATGCTTTAGGCTCTCATGTCATGTCATGTCTCATCTCATGTCATGTCATTCCTAGTGTCTTGACAGTTTGTCTTTGTTCTTTGTCGTTGCTTTTTAGTGCCTTTTCCTCTGCTGTTTTGGGCAGCAGTGGTTGTGGAGCCGCTCCAGGTAGCCACTCTCTCAAGGGCAAGGGGGTGGCAAAGCCGCAAGCTGGTGCGCAGTCCGGTTGGATGAGGGCAGCCACCTGTCACTGTGGATCGGTATTCCGGAAGACGTAACTGAAGGCCGTCTGACCGGCAGCTGCCTGTGCTGCGTGCAAGGGACAGCCTGCCTCTCTGGGTGAGGAAGATCCCGTTTTGAAGGCCGCAGCAGGCTAGATCGCCAAAGAGCGCCGCAGGGTCTGTACACATAATTTAAAAAGGGGGCATGGTCAAGTACTGGGTGAGCGAGGCTATGTTTCTAGGGAGCTTTGTCTCATAAGAGCTGTAACGCATCCCCCTCTTTTCTTAGGTTGGGGACAGTCAAGCAACTGGAGTGACAGAAGAGGAAAGGAAGAGCAGAGAAAGAAGGGTCTGAACTGGCAAACCCTCCCTGGAGCGCCGAGAGCTGCGGTGAGTCCTGGGCCCTCGGGGCCCCTTCTCCCCTCCTCTCCATCTCAGGGCCTCCTTGGCCCTCCCCCAGCTGCCTCTCTTTCCCTTTTTCTTTCTCACGCTGCTGTGATTTTCTTGGCTTCCCTGTATCTCTCATCTTTTTCCATTTTTCTGTTTTTCTCAGTCTTTCTCTTTCCCCTTCTCTCTCTTCTTGTACAGCACCCTTTCTTTTTCTATCTGGGCTCTTGTTCTCCCCTCTCTCCTTCCTTTTTTCCACCCTCTGGCTCTGTCCTGCAGCCCATCACTGTTTTTTCCTTTTATTTCCCTTTGTGCCCTTCTGCATCCTTCTCTTTTTTTCTTTGCAGTTTCTCTGGTCTGTTTTCTGGCATTTGTTTCCTCCCTGTGCCTGTACGTGCTGAGTCCCTGCCTTCCTGTCTCTCTTGTTTCTTCCCTTTCTTGCTTTATCCTTTGTCTTGCTTGGTGTTGCGGTTTTCCTTCCATTCTGCCTCTCACTCCATCCTGTTCATCTCTTGCTGTCTCTGGGCCTTCATGCTGTTCCCTGGCCCTTTTTATTAAGTTGATGTGCCTTTGTAGCTCTTTCAAGATGTAAGTTTCTCCAACCCTTGTGCTTCTCACGAGTACACAGTTTCTCTCTTTTTGTTTTGTCTGTCAGTCTGTCTTGTGCCCTGTCTTGTCGTTTCTCGCTATGTTCCTTTGTCCCGATCCTTGCTTGTATTCATGTTCTTCTCTGTCCTCCTGACAATCTAAGGTTGATGTTTTTTTCCCATCTCCATCCTGCTGCTGCTGTTTCTTTTCTCTGCCATCTCCCTGTCCCTCTTTCTGTCTCTTTTCCTTGGTCAGTGCTTTTTTCCCCTTTTTTCTCCAGATCTCGCTCCTATTTTTTCCTGGTTTTGTCCTGTTGCCCTGCTTCCTCCCACTTTATTTTCTGTTTTTCTCTCTCTGTCCCGTTTGCTCTCCTGTCTTTTCTAACTGTATTCGCCTGTTCAGCTGGATGTCTCTTCTTTCCTTTCTTTTTCCCTCACTATCTTTTTTATTTCTTGGTCTTTCTCTCTCAGTGCTCATGACAATTGATTTTCTTCCTCCAGAGCTGTCCTGCTCTCTGTTCCTTTATTTTCTCTCTGTCATTCTGTGCTGCTCCCTATGGTTGTTTTCTAATTTCTCCGTCTCGGTCCTGCAGGCCATTGCTTTTTTTATTTTGCTTCCATTCCCGTGCCCTGCTTTCTGTCTTTGTTTCTCTTTGCCTCTGTTCAGCCTCCCAGCATTTTTTCCTTTCCCATTCCATCTCTCTGTCCTGCTCCCTATCCCTCTTGCTGTCCCAAATCTGGGTTTGTTTACCCAGTGCGCAGTACGCCAGGCTTACGCACAGAGCAGAGGTATTTACTTCTGTAATTTCTGCACAGTGATGGGTGCTAGGGGCTAAATCCACAAAGCTAGCCCACCTGCTTGTAATGCTCAGTTTAAGTTCTACATTCTCTGTCTTGCAGCTGCACGCTATTTGATTGTTTCCCCTCCATCCCTCTCTGCCTGCAGCTCCCTTTCTGTCTTGTAAGCCGTCACTGTTATTTTTTTTTTGTTTCTCCATGTCATTCTGTCTAGCTTCCCAGTCCCCGTTTTTTAATTCTTCCCTCTTCCCTGTATGCCAGTCGTGTTCCTATTATTTCACATTGTGTTCTGCCTGGTCCTCTGTCCGTATTTATCCATTGCTCCCTCTCTGCCCTGTGGCCTGTCGCACTTGCCCTTTTAATTTCTGCCTCTCTCTCTGTCCAGCTCCCAGTCTCTGGTTTTCCATTTCCTCCCTCTGTGCCCTCTAGCCTGTCGCTTTTCTCCTTTATCCAGCTTGCCGTCTCTGGCTCCCCGATGCACCTGATTTTCAATTCCGCCCCTGTTCTTTCTGTATGCATCGCTATACTGTTTGTTCTCCAGCTCTCTCTTTTTTTCAGGCTCCTTGTCCCTATTTCTTAATTCTTCCCTCTCTGCCCTCTAAGCATGCAGCTGTATGATTTGTTTTGTGTTGTCCCCTTGCTGTCACCTCTTCTGTCCAACCTTTGATGTCCTGGCGTCCTGTCCCTGTTGTTTCACTGTTGTTTCATTCCTCCCTCTCTGCCCCGTTCTTGTTATGGCTTTAGCTTTCTCCATCTCTCTCGGTCTCGCTTCCTGCACCTAGTTGTCTTTACCTCCCTGTCGTACTGCCCAGCTCAGGTTTTTCCTGCATCTCCATCCTGCTCCCCATCCTTCTTTGCTGGTCTCTGTCCCGCTCCCTCTTTCTGCTGCCTCTCTTCCTCTCTCCACTGCTTCTTTGCCCACCTCTGTCTGGCTCCCTGTCCTTCTCTGTCCCCATCCTTCTCTCGCTATCCTGTTTCCTGCCTCGTGCTTTCTCGCTACGCCCCTCTGTCTTGCAAGCTGCCTCTCTTCTCTTCTCTTGTAGTGTTCCGTTCCCTGCTCTTTGTTTTTGGCAGCCTCCAAGTCTCCCCGACAGCCCGGCGCTCCAGGACACAGCCGACCCACCGTACGTTCCCTGCCGAACCAACGAGCCTGGCTCCTGGAATGACTTGGCAGTCGTTCCAGGGACACGGGGAGGGGATCTCGGGGGCTGCAAGCTCCAGAGCAGACTCGCTGCTCGGACTTATGTGCGTGACTGAATAAACACTCGCTGTCTCCTTTGACTTCATGGCTGCGTTTCTGCTCCCTTTGCCCGGGGCCAGGGGAGGTGAGGAGCCCAGGGGAGGTGGTGATGCAGTGTGGGGGTCAGGCGATGGCCCCCAGTTCCTGCCGGGCTCCAGCTGTGGGCCGGGGCTGGAGGAGCCCCAGGTGCGGGCAGTGAGGGTGGTGGAGACGGCCCCTCCCTGTAAAGGGGTGGGTGCTGCTGGAGGGGCTGGTGCTGCCCTGCCCCGGGTGGCCGTGGAGGGGCCAGTGCGAGCCGCGGGGGGAGTGGAGCGGTCGCCGAGCGCCGCCGGGCTGCGGCTGCGCCTGCGCCTGCAGCGATGGAGAAGGTGAGCGGGAGCCGGTGCGGCGGGTCCCGGGAAAAGCCGGGAGGAGTGCGGCCGTGCCTGCGGGGAGGGGGGGGCGCCGACCCAGCCGGCGGGGTCTGTGTCGGGTACAGCAAGTGGCGGGGGAGTGGGGGTGCCGCGGCGCGCTGGAGTCAGCGGCGGGGGCTGCCTGCAGCTGCTCTGGGGAGCCTGAGGCTGCGGTGGGCGGAGGGGGAACGGTGTCCCCGCAAGGAAGGCTGCCTTCCGCGGCATGCTGGGAGGTGTAGTCCCGGGGTACAGGGCTTGCGCTCGGCCGTGACGGCTCCGCGGAGCATGCCGGGAGGCGTAGTCTTTCCGTACTCGGCTGCCGGGCGCACATGCTGTGTTTGCCAGCGCAGTTTTTGCTGCCAAGCCACTGCATCGCTCTCGGCGTGGTCCTTGCTACTCCCGCGGGCCCCGGTGTATTTTTGTTCCCCGTTTCGTGTGGTTTTCTGCGGGCTTTCAGGCGCCCGAATAACGATAAACCAGCTCGGACGCTGCGCATGCGGAGCGTGGCGCTCCGCCGTGCTCAGTGCTGCCGCCTGGCGAAGCAAACCCGGTACTGCAGGTGAGCCGCGCAGGCTCACGGCGATGCGGTGCTGCCGCGCTCGTTGCTGCCTCCCGGTAAGGAAACGCCGCTGCCGCCCCACGTGCGCGCTGCCGGCGGGCGCTCGGCGCGCAAAGCGCGGAACTGCAGCGCCGGCCCCGCACAGGGACCGAGCAGCCGGCAGGGCGGTGTGCGGGGGGCGCTGCCCGGGGGCGGGTGGGGGCCAGGAGCAGCAGTGAGGTGAGGGAGCCCCTTTGGCCGGTGCGGGGCTGTCTCCTGCCCGCCGGCCGCCTGGGGCAGGCGGGAGGGGAAGCTTCGAAGCGCCCACCACGGCAGGGTCCCGGTCTGCTGGAGCCGGGTGAGGGCAGCCCCGGGGAGTTACCCGAGAGCTGAGAGAAGGGAAGAGGGGAATGAGGCGGACCCCGCTGCAGGCACAGGTGCCAGGTGCTTCCCCCAACACAGCACAGCTCCACCTGAGGTGCCCTGAGCGCCGCTGGTCCTGTGCAGCTGCCCCCAGCTCCAGCGCCTCCCCTGAAGCCTGTCCTGTAGCCCCGGGCTGCCCCCAAGCCCTGTCGTGCAGGCTGCAAGCTGGCCCTTGAATGTGTTTTATTCTCCAGAAACGCTGGTGCTGTTTGCATCGGTTTGGGGAAAGAGGGGCGTTTCTGGCAGCTCCTGCAGAAGGAGGGATTCCTGCCTGAGGAGAGCTACGGTCACCACTGTGGCTCACAGTTGCTTGTTCTTTCCTTCTCCCAGAGACGGCACGGAGGAGTCGGGTGTTGGTTCCTCTCTGACGATGATGTTGACTGCATCAGGCTCGGGTTTGCGGGAGTTGCCTTTGGCCTCATTCTCCTAGCAGCACGGGCGAAAAGGGCCACCAGATGCTTACTGGCTGTGGACAGGAGCTGCCGCGGCTGAATCTGGAGAGAGACAGGTAAAGCAGCTGAGGAATAAAATAAACACCGTCCAGACAGCAGGTCTGTCCAGCTGCAGACAAGAGAGAGCCCACCTCTCTAGGTGAGGAGGGATCTTAGCCTAGTTCTTAGCAGATGCGATGGCTGACGTGCGCAGCGGGGCCTGTGCATGACCGAAAGCGCGGTACAGCCACGTAGCGTCTGCACGTGTGAGGCTAGGTATCTTCGAAGCCTCGTATTTTAAGAGCTTTCTTTGTATCTCTTGGTCTGGTTCCCTCTCGCTTCCTCTTCTCTGACCTGTTGGCCATCACTAGGTTGGTTTTGGTGTGTTGCTGGTTCCTTCTCCCTCTACTTTATTTACTCCTCCATCCCTGCGTCCCTGGTTTTTATGTCATCTCTCGGCTCTCTTCTCTATACACGCCTGTCCAGCTCAGCATCCCTCGCTTGATCACAGCATCCCGTTTTCCAGCTCCCTCTCCCCTGCCTCTTCTCTATGTCGCTCCTGTTTTTCTGTTCCCGTTTTCTCCGTCTGTCCTGCAGTGTTTGGTCGGGGAGCCTTGTAGCTAACTCACTGCTGGGATTTTTTTAATATGCATTCATGAATAGACTTTTCCTGCCTCCTCTGTGCCCCTGGATGTGTTGACAGCCCCTGGGTGCAGAGCTCGTGGCTGAGGACAGGCACAGGGAAGGGGGTGATGTGCTGCGGGGCTTGGGCAAGGGCCCCTGCTCCTGATGGGCTCCAGCTGGGGCTGGAGGTGGGGCAGCCCCAGGTGGGGCCAGTGAGGCTGAGGGTGGGCCTGGCCCTGGCCCTGCTGTATGAGGGGCCTCCAGCTGTAAAGGGGGCCGCCTGGGCATGGCTGCTGGAGGGGACTGAGGAGTGAATCACAGGCAGGTGCCTCCAGCAAGGAGTGGTTGGTCCATCTGAGCCCTCCCTGACAGAGCAGACACCAGGACGCAGTGCCAGGAGCTCTGTGCCTCTGTCGGCCACGTGTGCGAGCCACCACGTTCTGCTACGTTTGTCATTCAGCCCTGTCCAGAACGTAGCTGTGGTAGAAGTTAGATAGCATGCATGGTCTTGCTGGAAATGAAGCCTGGAGCATTTGTTTTCTTGTAGGAAGCTAAAGCAGGTAGTTTTTGATAATGTTGTCATTGCATGTAATGACATACTTTCCTAGTTAGCTTGGTATGACACCTATTTTTTTCTGCCTACACCCCAGAAAAAGTAAGTTGAGCTTTGCGTCTCTCAGCATCTGAAGCACCACGAGCGGCAGTTGCAGCATTGGACTTCTTGGGAATGAGTGGAGCCGGTGAGCAGAGCACTGCGGCGCTTTTGAGGAGGAGAGTGCCACAGAAGAGACTGGTGGTAAGTGGTGTGATGTTGAAGGGCGGTGCTGTTTGGTAGGTTTTATTTTTGGGTTTTTTTTTTTTTTTTAGAGGAGGAGCTGGGCGAGGAAGCGCCATCTTAGTTAGCATGGGGTTGTTCTTTTGAGGATGGAATCTGATTCCTGGCCGTTTGAGAGCTAAGTTGAGGGACCACAGCCGAGGAGGGAACAAGGTTGAAAACTGCAGGGAGGGTGTAGTAAATTGATGGGAGGAAGAGGGCTCCCTGGGAACAGTCTCTCTCGGCAAGGTGAAGGGGGAGACGTTACTGGTCAGTGTACGCTGGGCAAGAGTGTTGCAGCCTGGGGCGGTCAGCCTTTTATGCAGTCTCTAGGCTGGATAATGTTTGTGGGCCTGTAGAGGCGCTGGCAAGGGCCGGCGAGGAGCAGCACGAGCTTTCAGTGCTGGCACTTTTGGTGTGGCAGCAATCGTCTGACGTTCGTTATTTTGAGGCCTTTTTTCCGGTGGGTGGCCGTGCGGAGTTGACAGTGAAAGCGGGAGCACTGGCGTCCAGGAAATCCCAGAGCCCTCCTCTGCTCGGAGGCAGTTCACGAGGACAGAAGTGTTGCTGTGCTCCTTAACAAACAAATATGCAACTTGGCACATAGAGGGTGGGGAGATCTCGGCTGTACTTAGGGTTGAGAAAATGTATGTAGGCATCTGTGTCTGTCCCCTGCCTGTATGTAGGACAGCGGTTCGAGTGAAACTAAAGCTGCCAATGAGTCAAAAAAAGGCCCGGGTGTCTGAAAAATGCAAAAGCTTTAAAGGCCGGTCTCAACAGCTGTACCAAAGGTGCTGCAAAATACTCTGTCCTTCACGTGGTTTTAGTCCTGAGAAACCTCGCCCCAAAAGGAAGAGTTAGATTCCTGCCTAGCTTTAAACTAAGGGGTTTTTCCCTCTCTCTGCTGAATGTCTGCTGCCGGCGTTTCACCGTGGTCGCCCTTTCCTTGGCCATGAAAGTACGAGATGGATGGAAAGGAGCCGTAGCGGTCTGCAAGTACAAGGTACGTCTATGATGCGTGACTGCATTTTTCCTAAGGGACTTGCCGCATGGATTTTAGAGTGAATGTTAAGGATGGGGCGATTTTCCTTCTGTAGTCTTTTAACTAAATATTCAGACACAGGAAAAATCAAATGAGGTGTGGTCTGGAGCATGGTCTGGCCATGGGAAAGAAATATTGTGGACAAGGAAAAAAAAAAAAACCACTCAATTTGGGGAAAGTTGGTGTGACCCAGTGGGAGACGGAGGGGTTCTCGCTGGGGATTACGCAGTGTGGGTCCATTGTCCGGTGTGGGTCATCTCGTGCAGGTTATGCCGGGTGAGTTACGTGCTGTGGATTGTCCTGCGTGGACTCCCTGCTATAGGTCATCCTTATGCACCTTTCTTCCCACACGTACCCCTTGTCCTTGTGTGTCCGTCTCTCCCTCGTATCCGTCCCCACTGTCCCGCTCTGTGTTTCTCAGCCCTCCTGACGCGTGGATGAAACTCTACAACTCGGAGAGAGTTATAAAGCAGGCATGTTTATTTGGCACCGGGTGCGTGGGGGATTGCTTCTCCAAAAGCACGCACACTGACAGCACATTTTTATCCGGTGCAGGTATACACATTCCTAGGATTGCACAATACAGACATACATGTGCATAAGCGAGGCGGGGTTATTAAAAAAACACTTGTGTTAGCATTTCAGATCTGTCTCTGGCGGTCGTTTACTTCTTCAGGGGTCTGATCTTCCTCTAGATGAACTTCAGTCATTCACCCATGCTCTCCTTTCACTTGGGGATTTCAGCAGTTTCTGAACGACTCCTGTTATCATGTCCTTTACTTGACATATTAGTCCTTGACGAATACCAGTTTCTTGACAAGTACCAGTCCCTGATAAGCTTAAGTGAGTTTCAAGGCAAACAGGATTGTTAGGCATTGTCTAGGAGACAGTTAGTCTCCTAAATCAAGCAGTATGCAGAGAGTCAGTCTTCTAAATCAAGAAATATTTAGCAGACAGTTAATTCCCTGTATCACTTCCAAATGCTTTTCACTAAAACACGCCCCCCCCCCGCCCCCCCCCCCCCCGGGGAAGGTTTTCCTCCCTTGTGAGTTTTTTTTCCCCTGTGTTTTGCCCGTTGTGTGCCCTGCGCTCTGGTTTTGTGTCCCCCATTCCCACTGCTCCAGCCCTGTTCGACGCCCCCCTTTTTGGCGCTGCCTCCCCATGACCCCTCCATCTCAGGATCCTCGGGGTGCTGCCTGTGTTCCCCAACTTACCCAGTGCTCCCCATCCCCAATTTTAATGCAGATTGCTTCCATTCTAAAATGAAAACACTCGAAATGTTTTCATTTGAAACTTACAAGTGTGTTCATTTGTATCAGTTGCATGTCTTGGGTTTTCTTCTGCTGTATTTTTCTTTTGTTCCGCTTTTCCTTACCAGTGGTGGTTGTTTTCTTCCTTAATATTAAACTGTTTTTATCTCAAGTCACAAGAATTGTCCCTTTGACCTTTCTGAGTCTCTCCCCATCCCACAGGGTCGGGGCAGTGAGCGAGCAATTGAGTGCTGCCTAGTTGCTGGCTGCGGTTAAACTGCAGCACAAGGTCAGCTGCAAGCCCTGCCTGGCTGATGCTTTAGGCTCTCATGTCATGTCATGTCTCATCTCATGTCATGTCATTCCTAGTGTCTTGACAGTTTGTCTTTGTTCTTTGTCGTTGCTTTTTAGTGCCTTTTCCTCTGCTGTTTTGGGCAGCAGTGGTTGTGGAGCCGCTCCAGGTAGCCACTCTCTCAAGGGCAAGGGGGTGGCAAAGCCGCAAGCTGGTGCGCAGTCCGGTTGGATGAGGGCAGCCACCTGTCACTGTGGATCGGTATTCCGGAAGACGTAACTGAAGGCCGTCTGACCGGCAGCTGCCTGTGCTGCGTGCAAGGGACAGCCTGCCTCTCTGGGTGAGGAAGATCCCGTTTTGAAGGCCGCAGCAGGCTAGATCGCCAAAGAGCGCCGCAGGGTCTGTACACATAATTTAAAAAGGGGGCATGGTCAAGTACTGGGTGAGCGAGGCTATGTTTCTAGGGAGCTTTGTCTCATAAGAGCTGTAACGCATCCCCCTCTTTTCTTAGGTTGGGGACAGTCAAGCAACTGGAGTGACAGAAGAGGAAAGGAAGAGCAGAGAAAGAAGGGTCTGAACTGGCAAACCCTCCCTGGAGCGCCGAGAGCTGCGGTGAGTCCTGGGCCCTCGGGGCCCCTTCTCCCCTCCTCTCCATCTCAGGGCCTCCTTGGCCCTCCCCCAGCTGCCTCTCTTTCCCTTTTTCTTTCTCACGCTGCTGTGATTTTCTTGGCTTCCCTGTATCTCTCATCTTTTTCCATTTTTCTGTTTTTCTCAGTCTTTCTCTTTCCCCTTCTCTCTCTTCTTGTACAGCACCCTTTCTTTTTCTATCTGGGCTCTTGTTCTCCCCTCTCTCCTTCCTTTTTTCCACCCTCTGGCTCTGTCCTGCAGCCCATCACTGTTTTTTCCTTTTATTTCCCTTTGTGCCCTTCTGCATCCTTCTCTTTTTTTCTTTGCAGTTTCTCTGGTCTGTTTTCTGGCATTTGTTTCCTCCCTGTGCCTGTACGTGCTGAGTCCCTGCCTTCCTGTCTCTCTTGTTTCTTCCCTTTCTTGCTTTATCCTTTGTCTTGCTTGGTGTTGCGGTTTTCCTTCCATTCTGCCTCTCACTCCATCCTGTTCATCTCTTGCTGTCTCTGGGCCTTCATGCTGTTCCCTGGCCCTTTTTATTAAGTTGATGTGCCTTTGTAGCTCTTTCAAGATGTAAGTTTCTCCAACCCTTGTGCTTCTCACGAGTACACAGTTTCTCTCTTTTTGTTTTGTCTGTCAGTCTGTCTTGTGCCCTGTCTTGTCGTTTCTCGCTATGTTCCTTTGTCCCGATCCTTGCTTGTATTCATGTTCTTCTCTGTCCTCCTGACAATCTAAGGTTGATGTTTTTTTCCCATCTCCATCCTGCTGCTGCTGTTTCTTTTCTCTGCCATCTCCCTGTCCCTCTTTCTGTCTCTTTTCCTTGGTCAGTGCTTTTTTCCCCTTTTTTCTCCAGATCTCGCTCCTATTTTTTCCTGGTTTTGTCCTGTTGCCCTGCTTCCTCCCACTTTATTTTCTGTTTTTCTCTCTCTGTCCCGTTTGCTCTCCTGTCTTTTCTAACTGTATTCGCCTGTTCAGCTGGATGTCTCTTCTTTCCTTTCTTTTTCCCTCACTATCTTTTTTATTTCTTGGTCTTTCTCTCTCAGTGCTCATGACAATTGATTTTCTTCCTCCAGAGCTGTCCTGCTCTCTGTTCCTTTATTTTCTCTCTGTCATTCTGTGCTGCTCCCTATGGTTGTTTTCTAATTTCTCCGTCTCGGTCCTGCAGGCCATTGCTTTTTTTATTTTGCTTCCATTCCCGTGCCCTGCTTTCTGTCTTTGTTTCTCTTTGCCTCTGTTCAGCCTCCCAGCATTTTTTCCTTTCCCATTCCATCTCTCTGTCCTGCTCCCTATCCCTCTTGCTGTCCCAAATCTGGGTTTGTTTACCCAGTGCGCAGTACGCCAGGCTTACGCACAGAGCAGAGGTATTTACTTCTGTAATTTCTGCACAGTGATGGGTGCTAGGGGCTAAATCCACAAAGCTAGCCCACCTGCTTGTAATGCTCAGTTTAAGTTCTACATTCTCTGTCTTGCAGCTGCACGCTATTTGATTGTTTCCCCTCCATCCCTCTCTGCCTGCAGCTCCCTTTCTGTCTTGTAAGCCGTCACTGTTATTTTTTTTTTGTTTCTCCATGTCATTCTGTCTAGCTTCCCAGTCCCCGTTTTTTAATTCTTCCCTCTTCCCTGTATGCCAGTCGTGTTCCTATTATTTCACATTGTGTTCTGCCTGGTCCTCTGTCCGTATTTATCCATTGCTCCCTCTCTGCCCTGTGGCCTGTCGCACTTGCCCTTTTAATTTCTGCCTCTCTCTCTGTCCAGCTCCCAGTCTCTGGTTTTCCATTTCCTCCCTCTGTGCCCTCTAGCCTGTCGCTTTTCTCCTTTATCCAGCTTGCCGTCTCTGGCTCCCCGATGCACCTGATTTTCAATTCCGCCCCTGTTCTTTCTGTATGCATCGCTATACTGTTTGTTCTCCAGCTCTCTCTTTTTTTCAGGCTCCTTGTCCCTATTTCTTAATTCTTCCCTCTCTGCCCTCTAAGCATGCAGCTGTATGATTTGTTTTGTGTTGTCCCCTTGCTGTCACCTCTTCTGTCCAACCTTTGATGTCCTGGCGTCCTGTCCCTGTTGTTTCACTGTTGTTTCATTCCTCCCTCTCTGCCCCGTTCTTGTTATGGCTTTAGCTTTCTCCATCTCTCTCGGTCTCGCTTCCTGCACCTAGTTGTCTTTACCTCCCTGTCGTACTGCCCAGCTCAGGTTTTTCCTGCATCTCCATCCTGCTCCCCATCCTTCTTTGCTGGTCTCTGTCCCGCTCCCTCTTTCTGCTGCCTCTCTTCCTCTCTCCACTGCTTCTTTGCCCACCTCTGTCTGGCTCCCTGTCCTTCTCTGTCCCCATCCTTCTCTCGCTATCCTGTTTCCTGCCTCGTGCTTTCTCGCTACGCCCCTCTGTCTTGCAAGCTGCCTCTCTTCTCTTCTCTTGTAGTGTTCCGTTCCCTGCTCTTTGTTTTTGGCAGCCTCCAAGTCTCCCCGACAGCCCGGCGCTCCAGGACACAGCCGACCCACCGTACGTTCCCTGCCGAACCAACGAGCCTGGCTCCTGGAATGACTTGGCAGTCGTTCCAGGGACACGGGGAGGGGATCTCGGGGGCTGCAAGCTCCAGAGCAGACTCGCTGCTCGGACTTATGTGCGTGACTGAATAAACACTCGCTGTCTCCTTTGACTTCATGGCTGCGTTTCTGCTCCCTTTGCCCGGGGCCAGGGGAGGTGAGGAGCCCAGGGGAGGTGGTGATGCAGTGTGGGGGTCAGGCGATGGCCCCCAGTTCCTGCCGGGCTCCAGCTGTGGGCCGGGGCTGGAGGAGCCCCAGGTGCGGGCAGTGAGGGTGGTGGAGACGGCCCCTCCCTGTAAAGGGGTGGGTGCTGCTGGAGGGGCTGGTGCTGCCCTGCCCCGGGTGGCCGTGGAGGGGCCAGTGCGAGCCGCGGGGGGAGTGGAGCGGTCGCCGAGCGCCGCCGGGCTGCGGCTGCGCCTGCGCCTGCAGCGATGGAGAAGGTGAGCGGGAGCCGGTGCGGCGGGTCCCGGGAAAAGCCGGGAGGAGTGCGGCCGTGCCTGCGGGGAGGGGGGGGCGCCGACCCAGCCGGCGGGGTCTGTGTCGGGTACAGCAAGTGGCGGGGGAGTGGGGGTGCCGCGGCGCGCTGGAGTCAGCGGCGGGGGCTGCCTGCAGCTGCTCTGGGGAGCCTGAGGCTGCGGTGGGCGGAGGGGGAACGGTGTCCCCGCAAGGAAGGCTGCCTTCCGCGGCATGCTGGGAGGTGTAGTCCCGGGGTACAGGGCTTGCGCTCGGCCGTGACGGCTCCGCGGAGCATGCCGGGAGGCGTAGTCTTTCCGTACTCGGCTGCCGGGCGCACATGCTGTGTTTGCCAGCGCAGTTTTTGCTGCCAAGCCACTGCATCGCTCTCGGCGTGGTCCTTGCTACTCCCGCGGGCCCCGGTGTATTTTTGTTCCCCGTTTCGTGTGGTTTTCTGCGGGCTTTCAGGCGCCCGAATAACGATAAACCAGCTCGGACGCTGCGCATGCGGAGCGTGGCGCTCCGCCGTGCTCAGTGCTGCCGCCTGGCGAAGCAAACCCGGTACTGCAGGTGAGCCGCGCAGGCGCCGCCGTGCTGCTCGCCGCCGCCCGCCCGTACCGGCGATGCGGTGCTGCCGCGCTCGTTGCTGCCTCCCGGTAAGGAAACGCCGCTGCCGCCCCACGTGCGCGCTGCCGGCGGGCGCTCGGCGCGCAAAGCGCGGAACTGCAGCGCCGGCCCCGCACAGGGACCGAGCAGCCGGCAGGGCGGTGTGCGGGGGGCGCTGCCCGGGGGCGGGTGGGGGCCAGGAGCAGCAGTGAGGTGAGGGAGCCCCTTTGGCCGGTGCGGGGCTGTCTCCTGCCCGCCGGCCGCCTGGGGCAGGCGGGAGGGGAAGCTTCGAAGCGCCCACCACGGCAGGGTCCCGGTCTGCTGGAGCCGGGTGAGGGCAGCCCCGGGGAGTTACCCGAGAGCTGAGAGAAGGGAAGAGGGGAATGAGGCGGACCCCGCTGCAGGCACAGGTGCCAGGTGCTTCCCCCAACACAGCACAGCTCCACCTGAGGTGCCCTGAGCGCCGCTGGTCCTGTGCAGCTGCCCCCAGCTCCAGCGCCTCCCCTGAAGCCTGTCCTGTAGCCCCGGGCTGCCCCCAAGCCCTGTCGTGCAGGCTGCAAGCTGGCCCTTGAATGTGTTTTATTCTCCAGAAACGCTGGTGCTGTTTGCATCGGTTTGGGGAAAGAGGGGCGTTTCTGGCAGCTCCTGCAGAAGGAGGGATTCCTGCCTGAGGAGAGCTACGGTCACCACTGTGGCTCACAGTTGCTTGTTCTTTCCTTCTCCCAGAGACGGCACGGAGGAGTCGGGTGTTGGTTCCTCTCTGACGATGATGTTGACTGCATCAGGCTCGGGTTTGCGGGAGTTGCCTTTGGCCTCATTCTCCTAGCAGCACGGGCGAAAAGGGCCACCAGATGCTTACTGGCTGTGGACAGGAGCTGCCGCGGCTGAATCTGGAGAGAGACAGGTAAAGCAGCTGAGGAATAAAATAAACACCGTCCAGACAGCAGGTCTGTCCAGCTGCAGACAAGAGAGAGCCCACCTCTCTAGGTGAGGAGGGATCTTAGCCTAGTTCTTAGCAGATGCGATGGCTGACGTGCGCAGCGGGGCCTGTGCATGACCGAAAGCGCGGTACAGCCACGTAGCGTCTGCACGTGTGAGGCTAGGTATCTTCGAAGCCTCGTATTTTAAGAGCTTTCTTTGTATCTCTTGGTCTGGTTCCCTCTCGCTTCCTCTTCTCTGACCTGTTGGCCATCACTAGGTTGGTTTTGGTGTGTTGCTGGTTCCTTCTCCCTCTACTTTATTTACTCCTCCATCCCTGCGTCCCTGGTTTTTATGTCATCTCTCGGCTCTCTTCTCTATACACGCCTGTCCAGCTCAGCATCCCTCGCTTGATCACAGCATCCCGTTTTCCAGCTCCCTCTCCCCTGCCTCTTCTCTATGTCGCTCCTGTTTTTCTGTTCCCGTTTTCTCCGTCTGTCCTGCAGTGTTTGGTCGGGGAGCCTTGTAGCTAACTCACTGCTGGGATTTTTTTAATATGCATTCATGAATAGACTTTTCCTGCCTCCTCTGTGCCCCTGGATGTGTTGACAGCCCCTGGGTGCAGAGCTCGTGGCTGAGGACAGGCACAGGGAAGGGGGTGATGTGCTGCGGGGCTTGGGCAAGGGCCCCTGCTCCTGATGGGCTCCAGCTGGGGCTGGAGGTGGGGCAGCCCCAGGTGGGGCCAGTGAGGCTGAGGGTGGGCCTGGCCCTGGCCCTGCTGTATGAGGGGCCTCCAGCTGTAAAGGGGGCCGCCTGGGCATGGCTGCTGGAGGGGACTGAGGAGTGAATCACAGGCAGGTGCCTCCAGCAAGGAGTGGTTGGTCCATCTGAGCCCTCCCTGACAGAGCAGACACCAGGACGCAGTGCCAGGAGCTCTGTGCCTCTGTCGGCCACGTGTGCGAGCCACCACGTTCTGCTACGTTTGTCATTCAGCCCTGTCCAGAACGTAGCTGTGGTAGAAGTTAGATAGCATGCATGGTCTTGCTGGAAATGAAGCCTGGAGCATTTGTTTTCTTGTAGGAAGCTAAAGCAGGTAGTTTTTGATAATGTTGTCATTGCATGTAATGACATACTTTCCTAGTTAGCTTGGTATGACACCTATTTTTTTCTGCCTACACCCCAGAAAAAGTAAGTTGAGCTTTGCGTCTCTCAGCATCTGAAGCACCACGAGCGGCAGTTGCAGCATTGGACTTCTTGGGAATGAGTGGAGCCGGTGAGCAGAGCACTGCGGCGCTTTTGAGGAGGAGAGTGCCACAGAAGAGACTGGTGGTAAGTGGTGTGATGTTGAAGGGCGGTGCTGTTTGGTAGGTTTTATTTTTGGGTTTTTTTTTTTTTTTTTAGAGGAGGAGCTGGGCGAGGAAGCGCCATCTTAGTTAGCATGGGGTTGTTCTTTTGAGGATGGAATCTGATTCCTGGCCGTTTGAGAGCTAAGTTGAGGGACCACAGCCGAGGAGGGAACAAGGTTGAAAACTGCAGGGAGGGTGTAGTAAATTGATGGGAGGAAGAGGGCTCCCTGGGAACAGTCTCTCTCGGCAAGGTGAAGGGGGAGACGTTACTGGTCAGTGTACGCTGGGCAAGAGTGTTGCAGCCTGGGGCGGTCAGCCTTTTATGCAGTCTCTAGGCTGGATAATGTTTGTGGGCCTGTAGAGGCGCTGGCAAGGGCCGGCGAGGAGCAGCACGAGCTTTCAGTGCTGGCACTTTTGGTGTGGCAGCAATCGTCTGACGTTCGTTATTTTGAGGCCTTTTTTCCGGTGGGTGGCCGTGCGGAGTTGACAGTGAAAGCGGGAGCACTGGCGTCCAGGAAATCCCAGAGCCCTCCTCTGCTCGGAGGCAGTTCACGAGGACAGAAGTGTTGCTGTGCTCCTTAACAAACAAATATGCAACTTGGCACATAGAGGGTGGGGAGATCTCGGCTGTACTTAGGGTTGAGAAAATGTATGTAGGCATCTGTGTCTGTCCCCTGCCTGTATGTAGGACAGCGGTTCGAGTGAAACTAAAGCTGCCAATGAGTCAAAAAAAGGCCCGGGTGTCTGAAAAATGCAAAAGCTTTAAAGGCCGGTCTCAACAGCTGTACCAAAGGTGCTGCAAAATACTCTGTCCTTCACGTGGTTTTAGTCCTGAGAAACCTCGCCCCAAAAGGAAGAGTTAGATTCCTGCCTAGCTTTAAACTAAGGGGTTTTTCCCTCTCTCTGCTGAATGTCTGCTGCCGGCGTTTCACCGTGGTCACCCTTTCCTTGGCCATGAAAGTACGAGATGGATGGAAAGGAGCCGTAGCGGTCTGCAAGTACAAGGTACGTCTATGATGCGTGACTGCATTTTTCCTAAGGGACTTGCCGCATGGATTTTAGAGTGAATGTTAAGGATGGGGTGATTTTCCTTCTGTAGTCTTTTAACTAAATATTCAGACACAGGAAAAATCAAATGAGGTGTGGTCTGGAGCATGGTCTGGCCATGGGAAAGAAATATTGTGGACAAGGAAAAAAAAAAAAAGCCACTCAATTTGGGGAAAGTTGGTGTGACCCAGTGGGAGACGGAGGGCTTCTCGCTGGGGATTACGCAGTGTGGGTCCATTGTCCGGTGTGGGTCATCTCGTGCAGGTTATGCCGGGTGAGTTACGTGCTGTGGATTGTCCTGCGTGGACTCCCTGCTATAGGTCATCCTTATGCACCTTTCTTCCCACACGTACCCCTTGTCCTTGCGTGTCCGTCTCTCCCTCGTATCCGTCCCCACTGTCCCGCTCTGTGTTTCTCAGCCCTCCTGACGCGTGGATGAAACTCTACAACTCGGAGAGAGTTATAAAGCAGGCATGTTTATTTGGCACCGGGTGCGTGGGGGATTGCTTCTCCAAAAGCACGCACACTGACAGCACATTTTTATCCGGTGCAGGTATACACATTCCTAGGATTGCACAATACAGACATACATGTGCATAAGCGAGGCGGGGTTATTAAAAAAACACTTGTGTTAGCATTTCAGATCTGTCTCTGGCGGTCGTTTACTTCTTCAGGGGTCTGATCTTCCTCTAGATGAACTTCAGTCATTCACCCATGCTCTCCTTTCACTTGGGGATTTCAGCAGTTTCTGAACGACTCCTGTTATCATGTCCTTTACTTGACATATTAGTCCTCGACTGAATACCAGTTTCTTGACAAGTACCAGTCCCTGATAAGCTTAAGTGAGTTTCAAGGCAAACAGGATTGTTAGGCATTGTCTAGGAGACAGTTAGTCTCCTAAATCAAGCAGTATGTAGATAGTCAGTCTTCTAAATCAAGCAATATTTAGTAGACAGTTAATTCCCTGTATCACTTCCAAATGCTTTTCACTAAAACACCCCCCCCCCGTGTGCAAAGTTTTCCTCCCTTGTGAGGTTTTTTTTTTTTCCCCCTGTGCGTGCCCTGCGCTCTGGTTTTGTGTCCCCCATTCCCACTGCTCCAGCCCTGTTCGACGCCCCCCTTTTTGGCGCTGCCTCCCCATAACCCCTCCATCTCAGGATCTTTGGGGCGCTGCCTGTCTTCCCCAACTTACCCAGTGCTCCCCATCCCCAATTTTAATGCAGATTGCTTCCATTCTAAAATGAAAACACTCGAAATGTTTTCATTTGAAACTTACAAGTGTGTTCATTTGTATCAGTTGCATGTCTTGGGTTTTCTTCTGCTGTATTTTTCTTTTGTTCCGCTTTTCCTTACCAGTGGTGGTTGTTTTCTTCCTTAATATTAAACTGTTTTTATCTCAAGTCACAAGAATTGTCCCTTTGACCTTTCTGAGTCTCTCCCCATCCCACAGGGTCGGGGCAGTGAGCGAGCAATTGAGTGCTGCCTAGTTGCTGGCTGCGGTTAAACTGCAGCACAAGGTCAGCTGCAAGCCCTGCCTGGCTGATGCTTTAGGCTCTCATGTCATGTCATGTCTCATCTCATGTCATGTCATTCCTAGTGTCTTGACAGTTTGTCTTTGTTCTTTGTCGTTGCTTTTTAGTGCCTTTTCCTCTGCTGTTTTGGGCAGCAGTGGTTGTGGAGCCGCTCCAGGTAGCCACTCTCTCAAGGGCAAGGGGGTGGCAAAGCCGCAAGCTGGTGCGCAGTCCGGTTGGATGAGGGCAGCCACCTGTCACTGTGGATCGGTATTCCGGAAGACGTAACTGAAGGCCGTCTGACCGGCAGCTGCCTGTGCTGCGTGCAAGGGACAGCCTGCCTCTCTGGGTGAGGAAGATCCCGTTTTGAAGGCCGCAGCAGGCTAGATCGCCAAAGAGCGCCGCAGGGTCTGTACACATAATTTAAAAAGGGGGCATGGTCAAGTACTGGGTGAGCGAGGCTATGTTTCTAGGGAGCTTTGTCTCATAAGAGCTGTAACGCATCCCCCTCTTTTCTTAGGTTGGGGACAGTCAAGCAACTGGAGTGACAGAAGAGGAAAGGAAGAGCAGAGAAAGAAGGGTCTGAACTGGCAAACCCTCCCTGGAGCGCCGAGAGCTGCGGTGAGTCCTGGGCCCTCGGGGCCCCTTCTCCCCTCCTCTCCATCTCAGGGCCTCCTTGGCCCTCCCCCAGCTGCCTCTCTTTCCCTTTTTCTTTCTCACGCTGCTGTGATTTTCTTGGCTTCCCTGTATCTCTCATCTTTTTCCATTTTTCTGTTTTTCTCAGTCTTTCTCTTTCCCCTTCTCTCTCTTCTTGTACAGCACCCTTTCTTTTTCTATCTGGGCTCTTGTTCTCCCCTCTCTCCTTCCTTTTTTCCACCCTCTGGCTCTGTCCTGCAGCCCATCACTGTTTTTTCCTTTTATTTCCCTTTGTGCCCTTCTGCATCCTTCTCTTTTTTTCTTTGCAGTTTCTCTGGTCTGTTTTCTGGCATTTGTTTCCTCCCTGTGCCTGTACGTGCTGAGTCCCTGCCTTCCTGTCTCTCTTGTTTCTTCCCTTTCTTGCTTTATCCTTTGTCTTGCTTGGTGTTGCGGTTTTCCTTCCATTCTGCCTCTCACTCCATCCTGTTCATCTCTTGCTGTCTCTGGGCCTTCATGCTGTTCCCTGGCCCTTTTTATTAAGTTGATGTGCCTTTGTAGCTCTTTCAAGATGTAAGTTTCTCCAACCCTTGTGCTTCTCACGAGTACACAGTTTCTCTCTTTTTGTTTTGTCTGTCAGTCTGTCTTGTGCCCTGTCTTGTCGTTTCTCGCTATGTTCCTTTGTCCCGATCCTTGCTTGTATTCATGTTCTTCTCTGTCCTCCTGACAATCTAAGGTTGATGTTTTTTTCCCATCTCCATCCTGCTGCTGCTGTTTCTTTTCTCTGCCATCTCCCTGTCCCTCTTTCTGTCTCTTTTCCTTGGTCAGTGCTTTTTTCCCCTTTTTTCTCCAGATCTCGCTCCTATTTTTTCCTGGTTTTGTCCTGTTGCCCTGCTTCCTCCCACTTTATTTTCTGTTTTTCTCTCTCTGTCCCGTTTGCTCTCCTGTCTTTTCTAACTGTATTCGCCTGTTCAGCTGGATGTCTCTTCTTTCCTTTCTTTTTCCCTCACTATCTTTTTTATTTCTTGGTCTTTCTCTCTCAGTGCTCATGACAATTGATTTTCTTCCTCCAGAGCTGTCCTGCTCTCTGTTCCTTTATTTTCTCTCTGTCATTCTGTGCTGCTCCCTATGGTTGTTTTCTAATTTCTCCGTCTCGGTCCTGCAGGCCATTGCTTTTTTTATTTTGCTTCCATTCCCGTGCCCTGCTTTCTGTCTTTGTTTCTCTTTGCCTCTGTTCAGCCTCCCAGCATTTTTTCCTTTCCCATTCCATCTCTCTGTCCTGCTCCCTATCCCTCTTGCTGTCCCAAATCTGGGTTTGTTTACCCAGTGCGCAGTACGCCAGGCTTACGCACAGAGCAGAGGTATTTACTTCTGTAATTTCTGCACAGTGATGGGTGCTAGGGGCTAAATCCACAAAGCTAGCCCACCTGCTTGTAATGCTCAGTTTAAGTTCTACATTCTCTGTCTTGCAGCTGCACGCTATTTGATTGTTTCCCCTCCATCCCTCTCTGCCTGCAGCTCCCTTTCTGTCTTGTAAGCCGTCACTGTTATTTTTTTTTTGTTTCTCCATGTCATTCTGTCTAGCTTCCCAGTCCCCGTTTTTTAATTCTTCCCTCTTCCCTGTATGCCAGTCGTGTTCCTATTATTTCACATTGTGTTCTGCCTGGTCCTCTGTCCGTATTTATCCATTGCTCCCTCTCTGCCCTGTGGCCTGTCGCACTTGCCCTTTTAATTTCTGCCTCTCTCTCTGTCCAGCTCCCAGTCTCTGGTTTTCCATTTCCTCCCTCTGTGCCCTCTAGCCTGTCGCTTTTCTCCTTTATCCAGCTTGCCGTCTCTGGCTCCCCGATGCACCTGATTTTCAATTCCGCCCCTGTTCTTTCTGTATGCATCGCTATACTGTTTGTTCTCCAGCTCTCTCTTTTTTTCAGGCTCCTTGTCCCTATTTCTTAATTCTTCCCTCTCTGCCCTCTAAGCATGCAGCTGTATGATTTGTTTTGTGTTGTCCCCTTGCTGTCACCTCTTCTGTCCAACCTTTGATGTCCTGGCGTCCTGTCCCTGTTGTTTCACTGTTGTTTCATTCCTCCCTCTCTGCCCCGTTCTTGTTATGGCTTTAGCTTTCTCCATCTCTCTCGGTCTCGCTTCCTGCACCTAGTTGTCTTTACCTCCCTGTCGTACTGCCCAGCTCAGGTTTTTCCTGCATCTCCATCCTGCTCCCCATCCTTCTTTGCTGGTCTCTGTCCCGCTCCCTCTTTCTGCTGCCTCTCTTCCTCTCTCCACTGCTTCTTTGCCCACCTCTGTCTGGCTCCCTGTCCTTCTCTGTCCCCATCCTTCTCTCGCTATCCTGTTTCCTGCCTCGTGCTTTCTCGCTACGCCCCTCTGTCTTGCAAGCTGCCTCTCTTCTCTTCTCTTGTAGTGTTCCGTTCCCTGCTCTTTGTTTTTGGCAGCCTCCAAGTCTCCCCGACAGCCCGGCGCTCCAGGACACAGCCGACCCACCGTACGTTCCCTGCCGAACCAACGAGCCTGGCTCCTGGAATGACTTGGCAGTCGTTCCAGGGACACGGGGAGGGGATCTCGGGGGCTGCAAGCTCCAGAGCAGACTCGCTGCTCGGACTTATGTGCGTGACTGAATAAACACTCGCTGTCTCCTTTGACTTCATGGCTGCGTTTCTGCTCCCTTTGCCCGGGGCCAGGGGAGGTGAGGAGCCCAGGGGAGGTGGTGATGCAGTGTGGGGGTCAGGCGATGGCCCCCAGTTCCTGCCGGGCTCCAGCTGTGGGCCGGGGCTGGAGGAGCCCCAGGTGCGGGCAGTGAGGGTGGTGGAGACGGCCCCTCCCTGTAAAGGGGTGGGTGCTGCTGGAGGGGCTGGTGCTGCCCTGCCCCGGGTGGCCGTGGAGGGGCCAGTGCGAGCCGCGGGGGGAGTGGAGCGGTCGCCGAGCGCCGCCGGGCTGCGGCTGCGCCTGCGCCTGCAGCGATGGAGAAGGTGAGCGGGAGCCGGTGCGGCGGGTCCCGGGAAAAGCCGGGAGGAGTGCGGCCGTGCCTGCGGGGAGGGGGGGGCGCCGACCCAGCCGGCGGGGTCTGTGTCGGGTACAGCAAGTGGCGGGGGAGTGGGGGTGCCGCGGCGCGCTGGAGTCAGCGGCGGGGGCTGCCTGCAGCTGCTCTGGGGAGCCTGAGGCTGCGGTGGGCGGAGGGGGAACGGTGTCCCCGCAAGGAAGGCTGCCTTCCGCGGCATGCTGGGAGGTGTAGTCCCGGGGTACAGGGCTTGCGCTCGGCCGTGACGGCTCCGCGGAGCATGCCGGGAGGCGTAGTCTTTCCGTACTCGGCTGCCGGGCGCACATGCTGTGTTTGCCAGCGCAGTTTTTGCTGCCAAGCCACTGCATCGCTCTCGGCGTGGTCCTTGCTACTCCCGCGGGCCCCGGTGTATTTTTGTTCCCCGTTTCGTGTGGTTTTCTGCGGGCTTTCAGGCGCCCGAATAACGATAAACCAGCTCGGACGCTGCGCATGCGGAGCGTGGCGCTCCGCCGTGCTCAGTGCTGCCGCCTGGCGAAGCAAACCCGGTACTGCAGGTGAGCCGCGCAGGCTCACGGCGATGCGGTGCTGCCGCGCTCGTTGCTGCCTCCCGGTAAGGAAACGCCGCTGCCGCCCCACGTGCGCGCTGCCGGCGGGCGCTCGGCGCGCAAAGCGCGGAACTGCAGCGCCGGCCCCGCACAGGGACCGAGCAGCCGGCAGGGCGGTGTGCGGGGGGCGCTGCCCGGGGGCGGGTGGGGGCCAGGAGCAGCAGTGAGGTGAGGGAGCCCCTTTGGCCGGTGCGGGGCTGTCTCCTGCCCGCCGGCCGCCTGGGGCAGGCGGGAGGGGAAGCTTCGAAGCGCCCACCACGGCAGGGTCCCGGTCTGCTGGAGCCGGGTGAGGGCAGCCCCGGGGAGTTACCCGAGAGCTGAGAGAAGGGAAGAGGGGAATGAGGCGGACCCCGCTGCAGGCACAGGTGCCAGGTGCTTCCCCCAACACAGCACAGCTCCACCTGAGGTGCCCTGAGCGCCGCTGGTCCTGTGCAGCTGCCCCCAGCTCCAGCGCCTCCCCTGAAGCCTGTCCTGTAGCCCCGGGCTGCCCCCAAGCCCTGTCGTGCAGGCTGCAAGCTGGCCCTTGAATGTGTTTTATTCTCCAGAAACGCTGGTGCTGTTTGCATCGGTTTGGGGAAAGAGGGGCGTTTCTGGCAGCTCCTGCAGAAGGAGGGATTCCTGCCTGAGGAGAGCTACGGTCACCACTGTGGCTCACAGTTGCTTGTTCTTTCCTTCTCCCAGAGACGGCACGGAGGAGTCGGGTGTTGGTTCCTCTCTGACGATGATGTTGACTGCATCAGGCTCGGGTTTGCGGGAGTTGCCTTTGGCCTCATTCTCCTAGCAGCACGGGCGAAAAGGGCCACCAGATGCTTACTGGCTGTGGACAGGAGCTGCCGCGGCTGAATCTGGAGAGAGACAGGTAAAGCAGCTGAGGAATAAAATAAACACCGTCCAGACAGCAGGTCTGTCCAGCTGCAGACAAGAGAGAGCCCACCTCTCTAGGTGAGGAGGGATCTTAGCCTAGTTCTTAGCAGATGCGATGGCTGACGTGCGCAGCGGGGCCTGTGCATGACCGAAAGCGCGGTACAGCCACGTAGCGTCTGCACGTGTGAGGCTAGGTATCTTCGAAGCCTCGTATTTTAAGAGCTTTCTTTGTATCTCTTGGTCTGGTTCCCTCTCGCTTCCTCTTCTCTGACCTGTTGGCCATCACTAGGTTGGTTTTGGTGTGTTGCTGGTTCCTTCTCCCTCTACTTTATTTACTCCTCCATCCCTGCGTCCCTGGTTTTTATGTCATCTCTCGGCTCTCTTCTCTATACACGCCTGTCCAGCTCAGCATCCCTCGCTTGATCACAGCATCCCGTTTTCCAGCTCCCTCTCCCCTGCCTCTTCTCTATGTCGCTCCTGTTTTTCTGTTCCCGTTTTCTCCGTCTGTCCTGCAGTGTTTGGTCGGGGAGCCTTGTAGCTAACTCACTGCTGGGATTTTTTTAATATGCATTCATGAATAGACTTTTCCTGCCTCCTCTGTGCCCCTGGATGTGTTGACAGCCCCTGGGTGCAGAGCTCGTGGCTGAGGACAGGCACAGGGAAGGGGGTGATGTGCTGCGGGGCTTGGGCAAGGGCCCCTGCTCCTGATGGGCTCCAGCTGGGGCTGGAGGTGGGGCAGCCCCAGGTGGGGCCAGTGAGGCTGAGGGTGGGCCTGGCCCTGGCCCTGCTGTATGAGGGGCCTCCAGCTGTAAAGGGGGCCGCCTGGGCATGGCTGCTGGAGGGGACTGAGGAGTGAATCACAGGCAGGTGCCTCCAGCAAGGAGTGGTTGGTCCATCTGAGCCCTCCCTGACAGAGCAGACACCAGGACGCAGTGCCAGGAGCTCTGTGCCTCTGTCGGCCACGTGTGCGAGCCACCACGTTCTGCTACGTTTGTCATTCAGCCCTGTCCAGAACGTAGCTGTGGTAGAAGTTAGATAGCATGCATGGTCTTGCTGGAAATGAAGCCTGGAGCATTTGTTTTCTTGTAGGAAGCTAAAGCAGGTAGTTTTTGATAATGTTGTCATTGCATGTAATGACATACTTTCCTAGTTAGCTTGGTATGACACCTATTTTTTTCTGCCTACACCCCAGAAAAAGTAAGTTGAGCTTTGCGTCTCTCAGCATCTGAAGCACCACGAGCGGCAGTTGCAGCATTGGACTTCTTGGGAATGAGTGGAGCCGGTGAGCAGAGCACTGCGGCGCTTTTGAGGAGGAGAGTGCCACAGAAGAGACTGGTGGTAAGTGGTGTGATGTTGAAGGGCGGTGCTGTTTGGTAGGTTTTATTTTTGGGTTTTTTTTTTTTTTTTTAGAGGAGGAGCTGGGCGAGGAAGCGCCATCTTAGTTAGCATGGGGTTGTTCTTTTGAGGATGGAATCTGATTCCTGGCCGTTTGAGAGCTAAGTTGAGGGACCACAGCCGAGGAGGGAACAAGGTTGAAAACTGCAGGGAGGGTGTAGTAAATTGATGGGAGGAAGAGGGCTCCCTGGGAACAGTCTCTCTCGGCAAGGTGAAGGGGGAGACGTTACTGGTCAGTGTACGCTGGGCAAGAGTGTTGCAGCCTGGGGCGGTCAGCCTTTTATGCAGTCTCTAGGCTGGATAATGTTTGTGGGCCTGTAGAGGCGCTGGCAAGGGCCGGCGAGGAGCAGCACGAGCTTTCAGTGCTGGCACTTTTGGTGTGGCAGCAATCGTCTGACGTTCGTTATTTTGAGGCCTTTTTTCCGGTGGGTGGCCGTGCGGAGTTGACAGTGAAAGCGGGAGCACTGGCGTCCAGGAAATCCCAGAGCCCTCCTCTGCTCGGAGGCAGTTCACGAGGACAGAAGTGTTGCTGTGCTCCTTAACAAACAAATATGCAACTTGGCACATAGAGGGTGGGGAGATCTCGGCTGTACTTAGGGTTGAGAAAATGTATGTAGGCATCTGTGTCTGTCCCCTGCCTGTATGTAGGACAGCGGTTCGAGTGAAACTAAAGCTGCCAATGAGTCAAAAAAAGGCCCGGGTGTCTGAAAAATGCAAAAGCTTTAAAGGCCGGTCTCAACAGCTGTACCAAAGGTGCTGCAAAATACTCTGTCCTTCACGTGGTTTTAGTCCTGAGAAACCTCGCCCCAAAAGGAAGAGTTAGATTCCTGCCTAGCTTTAAACTAAGGGGTTTTTCCCTCTCTCTGCTGAATGTCTGCTGCCGGCGTTTCACCGTGGTCACCCTTTCCTTGGCCATGAAAGTACGAGATGGATGGAAAGGAGCCGTAGCGGTCTGCAAGTACAAGGTACGTCTATGATGCGTGACTGCATTTTTCCTAAGGGACTTGCCGCATGGATTTTAGAGTGAATGTTAAGGATGGGGTGATTTTCCTTCTGTAGTCTTTTAACTAAATATTCAGACACAGGAAAAATCAAATGAGGTGTGGTCTGGAGCATGGTCTGGCCATGGGAAAGAAATATTGTGGACAAGGCAAAAAAAAAAAGCCACTCAATTTGGGGAAAGTTGGTGTGACCCAGTGGGAGACGGAGGGCTTCTCGCTGGGGATTACGCAGTGTGGGTCCATTGTCCGGTGTGGGTCATCTCGTGCAGGTTATGCCGGGTGAGTTACGTGCTGTGGATTGTCCTGCGTGGACTCCCTGCTATAGGTCATCCTTATGCACCTTTCTTCCCACACGTACCCCTTGTCCTTGCGTGTCCGTCTCTCCCTCGTATCCGTCCCCACTGTCCCGCTCTGTGTTTCTCAGCCCTCCTGACGCGTGGATGAAACTCTACAACTCGGAGAGAGTTATAAAGCAGGCATGTTTATTTGGCACCGGGTGCGTGGGGGATTGCTTCTCCAAAAGCACGCACACTGACAGCACATTTTTATCCGGTGCAGGTATACACATTCCTAGGATTGCACAATACAGACATACATGTGCATAAGCGAGGCGGGGTTATTAAAAAAACACTTGTGTTAGCATTTCAGATCTGTCTCTGGCGGTCGTTTACTTCTTCAGGGGTCTGATCTTCCTCTAGATGAACTTCAGTCATTCACCCATGCTCTCCTTTCACTTGGGGATTTCAGCAGTTTCTGAACGACTCCTGTTATCATGTCCTTTACTTGACATATTAGTCCTCGACTGAATACCAGTTTCTTGACAAGTACCAGTCCCTGATAAGCTTAAGTGAGTTTCAAGGCAAACAGGATTGTTAGGCATTGTCTAGGAGACAGTTAGTCTCCTAAATCAAGCAGTATGTAGATAGTCAGTCTTCTAAATCAAGCAATATTTAGCAGACAGTTAATTCCCTGTATCACTTCCAAATGCTTTTCACTAAAACACCCCCCCCCCGTGTGCAAAGTTTTCCTCCCTTGTGAGGTTTTTTTTTTTTTTTCCCCCTGTGCGTGCCCTGCGCTCTGGTTTTGTGTCCCCCATTCCCACTGCTCCAGCCCTGTTCGACGCCCCCCTTTTTGGCGCTGCCTCCCCATAACCCCTCCATCTCAGGATCTTTGGGGCGCTGCCTGTCTTCCCCAACTTACCCAGTGCTCCCCATCCCCAATTTTAATGCAGATTGCTTCCATTCTAAAATGAAAACACTCGAAATGTTTTCATTTGAAACTTACAAGTGTGTTCATTTGTATCAGTTGCATGTCTTGGGTTTTCTTCTGCTGTATTTTTCTTTTGTTCCGCTTTTCCTTACCAGTGGTGGTTGTTTTCTTCCTTAATATTAAACTGTTTTTATCTCAAGTCACAAGAATTGTCCCTTTGACCTTTCTGAGTCTCTCCCCATCCCACAGGGTCGGGGCAGTGAGCGAGCAATTGAGTGCTGCCTAGTTGCTGGCTGCGGTTAAACTGCAGCACAAGGTCAGCTGCAAGCCCTGCCTGGCTGATGCTTTAGGCTCTCATGTCATGTCATGTCTCATCTCATGTCATGTCATTCCTAGTGTCTTGACAGTTTGTCTTTGTTCTTTGTCGTTGCTTTTTAGTGCCTTTTCCTCTGCTGTTTTGGGCAGCAGTGGTTGTGGAGCCGCTCCAGGTAGCCACTCTCTCAAGGGCAAGGGGGTGGCAAAGCCGCAAGCTGGTGCGCAGTCCGGTTGGATGAGGGCAGCCACCTGTCACTGTGGATCGGTATTCCGGAAGACGTAACTGAAGGCCGTCTGACCGGCAGCTGCCTGTGCTGCGTGCAAGGGACAGCCTGCCTCTCTGGGTGAGGAAGATCCCGTTTTGAAGGCCGCAGCAGGCTAGATCGCCAAAGAGCGCCGCAGGGTCTGTACACATAATTTAAAAAGGGGGCATGGTCAAGTACTGGGTGAGCGAGGCTATGTTTCTAGGGAGCTTTGTCTCATAAGAGCTGTAACGCATCCCCCTCTTTTCTTAGGTTGGGGACAGTCAAGCAACTGGAGTGACAGAAGAGGAAAGGAAGAGCAGAGAAAGAAGGGTCTGAACTGGCAAACCCTCCCTGGAGCGCCGAGAGCTGCGGTGAGTCCTGGGCCCTCGGGGCCCCTTCTCCCCTCCTCTCCATCTCAGGGCCTCCTTGGCCCTCCCCCAGCTGCCTCTCTTTCCCTTTTTCTTTCTCACGCTGCTGTGATTTTCTTGGCTTCCCTGTATCTCTCATCTTTTTCCATTTTTCTGTTTTTCTCAGTCTTTCTCTTTCCCCTTCTCTCTCTTCTTGTACAGCACCCTTTCTTTTTCTATCTGGGCTCTTGTTCTCCCCTCTCTCCTTCCTTTTTTCCACCCTCTGGCTCTGTCCTGCAGCCCATCACTGTTTTTTCCTTTTATTTCCCTTTGTGCCCTTCTGCATCCTTCTCTTTTTTTCTTTGCAGTTTCTCTGGTCTGTTTTCTGGCATTTGTTTCCTCCCTGTGCCTGTACGTGCTGAGTCCCTGCCTTCCTGTCTCTCTTGTTTCTTCCCTTTCTTGCTTTATCCTTTGTCTTGCTTGGTGTTGCGGTTTTCCTTCCATTCTGCCTCTCACTCCATCCTGTTCATCTCTTGCTGTCTCTGGGCCTTCATGCTGTTCCCTGGCCCTTTTTATTAAGTTGATGTGCCTTTGTAGCTCTTTCAAGATGTAAGTTTCTCCAACCCTTGTGCTTCTCACGAGTACACAGTTTCTCTCTTTTTGTTTTGTCTGTCAGTCTGTCTTGTGCCCTGTCTTGTCGTTTCTCGCTATGTTCCTTTGTCCCGATCCTTGCTTGTATTCATGTTCTTCTCTGTCCTCCTGACAATCTAAGGTTGATGTTTTTTTCCCATCTCCATCCTGCTGCTGCTGTTTCTTTTCTCTGCCATCTCCCTGTCCCTCTTTCTGTCTCTTTTCCTTGGTCAGTGCTTTTTTCCCCTTTTTTCTCCAGATCTCGCTCCTATTTTTTCCTGGTTTTGTCCTGTTGCCCTGCTTCCTCCCACTTTATTTTCTGTTTTTCTCTCTCTGTCCCGTTTGCTCTCCTGTCTTTTCTAACTGTATTCGCCTGTTCAGCTGGATGTCTCTTCTTTCCTTTCTTTTTCCCTCACTATCTTTTTTATTTCTTGGTCTTTCTCTCTCAGTGCTCATGACAATTGATTTTCTTCCTCCAGAGCTGTCCTGCTCTCTGTTCCTTTATTTTCTCTCTGTCATTCTGTGCTGCTCCCTATGGTTGTTTTCTAATTTCTCCGTCTCGGTCCTGCAGGCCATTGCTTTTTTTATTTTGCTTCCATTCCCGTGCCCTGCTTTCTGTCTTTGTTTCTCTTTGCCTCTGTTCAGCCTCCCAGCATTTTTTCCTTTCCCATTCCATCTCTCTGTCCTGCTCCCTATCCCTCTTGCTGTCCCAAATCTGGGTTTGTTTACCCAGTGCGCAGTACGCCAGGCTTACGCACAGAGCAGAGGTATTTACTTCTGTAATTTCTGCACAGTGATGGGTGCTAGGGGCTAAATCCACAAAGCTAGCCCACCTGCTTGTAATGCTCAGTTTAAGTTCTACATTCTCTGTCTTGCAGCTGCACGCTATTTGATTGTTTCCCCTCCATCCCTCTCTGCCTGCAGCTCCCTTTCTGTCTTGTAAGCCGTCACTGTTATTTTTTTTTTGTTTCTCCATGTCATTCTGTCTAGCTTCCCAGTCCCCGTTTTTTAATTCTTCCCTCTTCCCTGTATGCCAGTCGTGTTCCTATTATTTCACATTGTGTTCTGCCTGGTCCTCTGTCCGTATTTATCCATTGCTCCCTCTCTGCCCTGTGGCCTGTCGCACTTGCCCTTTTAATTTCTGCCTCTCTCTCTGTCCAGCTCCCAGTCTCTGGTTTTCCATTTCCTCCCTCTGTGCCCTCTAGCCTGTCGCTTTTCTCCTTTATCCAGCTTGCCGTCTCTGGCTCCCCGATGCACCTGATTTTCAATTCCGCCCCTGTTCTTTCTGTATGCATCGCTATACTGTTTGTTCTCCAGCTCTCTCTTTTTTTCAGGCTCCTTGTCCCTATTTCTTAATTCTTCCCTCTCTGCCCTCTAAGCATGCAGCTGTATGATTTGTTTTGTGTTGTCCCCTTGCTGTCACCTCTTCTGTCCAACCTTTGATGTCCTGGCGTCCTGTCCCTGTTGTTTCACTGTTGTTTCATTCCTCCCTCTCTGCCCCGTTCTTGTTATGGCTTTAGCTTTCTCCATCTCTCTCGGTCTCGCTTCCTGCACCTAGTTGTCTTTACCTCCCTGTCGTACTGCCCAGCTCAGGTTTTTCCTGCATCTCCATCCTGCTCCCCATCCTTCTTTGCTGGTCTCTGTCCCGCTCCCTCTTTCTGCTGCCTCTCTTCCTCTCTCCACTGCTTCTTTGCCCACCTCTGTCTGGCTCCCTGTCCTTCTCTGTCCCCATCCTTCTCTCGCTATCCTGTTTCCTGCCTCGTGCTTTCTCGCTACGCCCCTCTGTCTTGCAAGCTGCCTCTCTTCTCTTCTCTTGTAGTGTTCCGTTCCCTGCTCTTTGTTTTTGGCAGCCTCCAAGTCTCCCCGACAGCCCGGCGCTCCAGGACACAGCCGACCCACCGTACGTTCCCTGCCGAACCAACGAGCCTGGCTCCTGGAATGACTTGGCAGTCGTTCCAGGGACACGGGGAGGGGATCTCGGGGGCTGCAAGCTCCAGAGCAGACTCGCTGCTCGGACTTATGTGCGTGACTGAATAAACACTCGCTGTCTCCTTTGACTTCATGGCTGCGTTTCTGCTCCCTTTGCCCGGGGCCAGGGGAGGTGAGGAGCCCAGGGGAGGTGGTGATGCAGTGTGGGGGTCAGGCGATGGCCCCCAGTTCCTGCCGGGCTCCAGCTGTGGGCCGGGGCTGGAGGAGCCCCAGGTGCGGGCAGTGAGGGTGGTGGAGACGGCCCCTCCCTGTAAAGGGGTGGGTGCTGCTGGAGGGGCTGGTGCTGCCCTGCCCCGGGTGGCCGTGGAGGGGCCAGTGCGAGCCGCGGGGGGAGTGGAGCGGTCGCCGAGCGCCGCCGGGCTGCGGCTGCGCCTGCGCCTGCAGCGATGGAGAAGGTGAGCGGGAGCCGGTGCGGCGGGTCCCGGGAAAAGCCGGGAGGAGTGCGGCCGTGCCTGCGGGGAGGGGGGGGCGCCGACCCAGCCGGCGGGGTCTGTGTCGGGTACAGCAAGTGGCGGGGGAGTGGGGGTGCCGCGGCGCGCTGGAGTCAGCGGCGGGGGCTGCCTGCAGCTGCTCTGGGGAGCCTGAGGCTGCGGTGGGCGGAGGGGGAACGGTGTCCCCGCAAGGAAGGCTGCCTTCCGCGGCATGCTGGGAGGTGTAGTCCCGGGGTACAGGGCTTGCGCTCGGCCGTGACGGCTCCGCGGAGCATGCCGGGAGGCGTAGTCTTTCCGTACTCGGCTGCCGGGCGCACATGCTGTGTTTGCCAGCGCAGTTTTTGCTGCCAAGCCACTGCATCGCTCTCGGCGTGGTCCTTGCTACTCCCGCGGGCCCCGGTGTATTTTTGTTCCCCGTTTCGTGTGGTTTTCTGCGGGCTTTCAGGCGCCCGAATAACGATAAACCAGCTCGGACGCTGCGCATGCGGAGCGTGGCGCTCCGCCGTGCTCAGTGCTGCCGCCTGGCGAAGCAAACCCGGTACTGCAGGTGAGCCGCGCAGGCGCCGCCGTGCTGCTCGCCGCCGCCCGCCCGTACCGGCGATGCGGTGCTGCCGCGCTCGTTGCTGCCTCCCGGTAAGGAAACGCCGCTGCCGCCCCACGTGCGCGCTGCCGGCGGGCGCTCGGCGCGCAAAGCGCGGAACTGCAGCGCCGGCCCCGCACAGGGACCGAGCAGCCGGCAGGGCGGTGTGCGGGGGGCGCTGCCCGGGGGCGGGTGGGGGCCAGGAGCAGCAGTGAGGTGAGGGAGCCCCTTTGGCCGGTGCGGGGCTGTCTCCTGCCCGCCGGCCGCCTGGGGCAGGCGGGAGGGGAAGCTTCGAAGCGCCCACCACGGCAGGGTCCCGGTCTGCTGGAGCCGGGTGAGGGCAGCCCCGGGGAGTTACCCGAGAGCTGAGAGAAGGGAAGAGGGGAATGAGGCGGACCCCGCTGCAGGCACAGGTGCCAGGTGCTTCCCCCAACACAGCACAGCTCCACCTGAGGTGCCCTGAGCGCCGCTGGTCCTGTGCAGCTGCCCCCAGCTCCAGCGCCTCCCCTGAAGCCTGTCCTGTAGCCCCGGGCTGCCCCCAAGCCCTGTCGTGCAGGCTGCAAGCTGGCCCTTGAATGTGTTTTATTCTCCAGAAACGCTGGTGCTGTTTGCATCGGTTTGGGGAAAGAGGGGCGTTTCTGGCAGCTCCTGCAGAAGGAGGGATTCCTGCCTGAGGAGAGCTACGGTCACCACTGTGGCTCACAGTTGCTTGTTCTTTCCTTCTCCCAGAGACGGCACGGAGGAGTCGGGTGTTGGTTCCTCTCTGACGATGATGTTGACTGCATCAGGCTCGGGTTTGCGGGAGTTGCCTTTGGCCTCATTCTCCTAGCAGCACGGGCGAAAAGGGCCACCAGATGCTTACTGGCTGTGGACAGGAGCTGCCGCGGCTGAATCTGGAGAGAGACAGGTAAAGCAGCTGAGGAATAAAATAAACACCGTCCAGACAGCAGGTCTGTCCAGCTGCAGACAAGAGAGAGCCCACCTCTCTAGGTGAGGAGGGATCTTAGCCTAGTTCTTAGCAGATGCGATGGCTGACGTGCGCAGCGGGGCCTGTGCATGACCGAAAGCGCGGTACAGCCACGTAGCGTCTGCACGTGTGAGGCTAGGTATCTTCGAAGCCTCGTATTTTAAGAGCTTTCTTTGTATCTCTTGGTCTGGTTCCCTCTCGCTTCCTCTTCTCTGACCTGTTGGCCATCACTAGGTTGGTTTTGGTGTGTTGCTGGTTCCTTCTCCCTCTACTTTATTTACTCCTCCATCCCTGCGTCCCTGGTTTTTATGTCATCTCTCGGCTCTCTTCTCTATACACGCCTGTCCAGCTCAGCATCCCTCGCTTGATCACAGCATCCCGTTTTCCAGCTCCCTCTCCCCTGCCTCTTCTCTATGTCGCTCCTGTTTTTCTGTTCCCGTTTTCTCCGTCTGTCCTGCAGTGTTTGGTCGGGGAGCCTTGTAGCTAACTCACTGCTGGGATTTTTTTAATATGCATTCATGAATAGACTTTTCCTGCCTCCTCTGTGCCCCTGGATGTGTTGACAGCCCCTGGGTGCAGAGCTCGTGGCTGAGGACAGGCACAGGGAAGGGGGTGATGTGCTGCGGGGCTTGGGCAAGGGCCCCTGCTCCTGATGGGCTCCAGCTGGGGCTGGAGGTGGGGCAGCCCCAGGTGGGGCCAGTGAGGCTGAGGGTGGGCCTGGCCCTGGCCCTGCTGTATGAGGGGCCTCCAGCTGTAAAGGGGGCCGCCTGGGCATGGCTGCTGGAGGGGACTGAGGAGTGAATCACAGGCAGGTGCCTCCAGCAAGGAGTGGTTGGTCCATCTGAGCCCTCCCTGACAGAGCAGACACCAGGACGCAGTGCCAGGAGCTCTGTGCCTCTGTCGGCCACGTGTGCGAGCCACCACGTTCTGCTACGTTTGTCATTCAGCCCTGTCCAGAACGTAGCTGTGGTAGAAGTTAGATAGCATGCATGGTCTTGCTGGAAATGAAGCCTGGAGCATTTGTTTTCTTGTAGGAAGCTAAAGCAGGTAGTTTTTGATAATGTTGTCATTGCATGTAATGACATACTTTCCTAGTTAGCTTGGTATGACACCTATTTTTTTTCTGCCTACACCCAGAAAAAGTAAGTTGAGCTTTGCGTCTCTCAGCATCTGAAGCACCACGAGCGGCAGTTGCAGCATTGGACTTCTTGGGAATGAGTGGAGCCGGTGAGCAGAGCACTGCGGCGCTTTTGAGGAGGAGAGTGCCACAGAAGAGACTGGTGGTAAGTGGTGTGATGTTGAAGGGCGGTGCTGTTTGGTAGGTTTTATTTTTGGGTTTTTTTTTTTTTTTTAGAGGAGGAGCTGGGCGAGGAAGCGCCATCTTAGTTAGCATGGGGTTGTTCTTTTGAGGATGGAATCTGATTCCTGGCCGTTTGAGAGCTAAGTTGAGGGACCACAGCCGAGGAGGGAACAAGGTTGAAAACTGCAGGGAGGGTGTAGTAAATTGATGGGAGGAAGAGGGCTCCCTGGGAACAGTCTCTCTCGGCAAGGTGAAGGGGGAGACGTTACTGGTCAGTGTACGCTGGGCAAGAGTGTTGCAGCCTGGGGCGGTCAGCCTTTTATGCAGTCTCTAGGCTGGATAATGTTTGTGGGCCTGTAGAGGCGCTGGCAAGGGCCGGCGAGGAGCAGCACGAGCTTTCAGTGCTGGCACTTTTGGTGTGGCAGCAATCGTCTGACGTTCGTTATTTTGAGGCCTTTTTTCCGGTGGGTGGCCGTGCGGAGTTGACAGTGAAAGCGGGAGCACTGGCGTCCAGGAAATCCCAGAGCCCTCCTCTGCTCGGAGGCAGTTCACGAGGACAGAAGTGTTGCTGTGCTCCTTAACAAACAAATATGCAACTTGGCACATAGAGGGTGGGGAGATCTCGGCTGTACTTAGGGTGAGAAATGTATGTAGGCATCTGTGTCTGTCCCCTGCCTGTATGTAGGACAGCGGTTCGAGTGAAACTAAAGCTGCCAATGAGTCAAAAAAAGGCCCGGGTGTCTGAAAAATGCAAAAGCTTTAAAGGCCGGTCTCAACAGCTGTACCAAAGGTGCTGCAAAATACTCTGTCCTTCACGTGGTTTTAGTCCTGAGAAACCTCGCCCCAAAAGGAAGAGTTAGATTCCTGCCTAGCTTTAAACTAAGGGGTTTTTTCCCTCTCTCTGCTGAATGTCTGCCTGCCGGCGTTTCACCGTGGTCGCCCTTTCCTTGGCCATGAAAGTACGAGATGGATGGAAAGGAGCCGTAGCGGTCTGCAAGTACAAGGTACGTCTATGATGCGTGACTGCATTTTTACTAAGGGACTTGCCGCATGGATTTTAGAGTGAATGTTAAGGATGGGGCGATTTTCCTTCTGTAGTCTTTTAACTAAATATTCAGACACAGGAAAAATCAAATGAGGTGTGGTCTGGAGCATGGTCTGGCCATGGGAAAGAAATATTGTGGACAAGGAAAAAAAAAAAAACCACTCAATTTGGGGAAAGTTGGTGTGACCCAGTGGGAGACGGAGGGGTTCTCGCTGGGGATTACGCAGTGTGGGTCCATTGTCCGGTGTGGGTCATCTCGTGCAGGTTATGCCGGGTGAGTTACGTGCTGTGGATTGTCCTGCGTGGACTCCCTGCTATAGGTCATCCTTATGCACCTTTCTTCCCACACGTACCCCTTGTCCTTGTGTGTCCGTCTCTCCCTCGTATCCGTCCCCACTGTCCCGCTCTGTGTTTCTCAGCCCTCCTGACGCGTGGATGAAACTCTACAACTCGGAGAGAGTTATAAAGCAGGCATGTTTATTTGGCACCGGGTGCGTGGGGGATTGCTTCTCCAAAAGCACGCACACTGACAGCACATTTTTATCCGGTGCAGGTATACACATTCCTAGGATTGCACAATACAGACATACATGTGCATAAGCGAGGCGGGGTTATTAAAAAAACACTTGTGTTAGCATTTCAGATCTGTCTCTGGCGGTCGTTTACTTCTTCAGGGGTCTGATCTTCCTCTAGATGAACTTCAGTCATTCACCCATGCTCTCCTTTCACTTGGGGATTTCAGCAGTTTCTGAACGACTCCTGTTATCATGTCCTTTACTTGACATATTAGTCCTTGACGAATACCAGTTTCTTGACAAGTACCAGTCCCTGATAAGCTTAAGTGAGTTTCAAGGCAAACAGGATTGTTAGGCATTGTCTAGGAGACAGTTAGTCTCCTAAATCAAGCAGTATGCAGAGAGTCAGTCTTCTAAATCAAGAAATATTTAGCAGACAGTTAATTCCCTGTATCACTTCCAAATGCTTTTCACTAAAACACGCCCCCCCCCCGCCCCCCCCCCCCCCGGGGAAGGTTTTCCTCCCTTGTGAGTTTTTTTTCCCCTGTGTTTTGCCCGTTGTGTGCCCTGCGCTCTGGTTTTGTGTCCCCCATTCCCACTGCTCCAGCCCTGTTCGACGCCCCCCTTTTTGGCGCTGCCTCCCCATGACCCCTCCATCTCAGGATCCTCGGGGTGCTGCCTGTGTTCCCCAACTTACCCAGTGCTCCCCATCCCCAATTTTAATGCAGATTGCTTCCATTCTAAAATGAAAACACTCGAAATGTTTTCATTTGAAACTTACAAGTGTGTTCATTTGTATCAGTTGCATGTCTTGGGTTTTCTTCTGCTGTATTTTTCTTTTGTTCCGCTTTTCCTTACCAGTGGTGGTTGTTTTCTTCCTTAATATTAAACTGTTTTTATCTCAAGTCACAAGAATTGTCCCTTTGACCTTTCTGAGTCTCTCCCCATCCCACAGGGTCGGGGCAGTGAGCGAGCAATTGAGTGCTGCCTAGTTGCTGGCTGCGGTTAAACTGCAGCACAAGGTCAGCTGCAAGCCCTGCCTGGCTGATGCTTTAGGCTCTCATGTCATGTCATGTCTCATCTCATGTCATGTCATTCCTAGTGTCTTGACAGTTTGTCTTTGTTCTTTGTCGTTGCTTTTTAGTGCCTTTTCCTCTGCTGTTTTGGGCAGCAGTGGTTGTGGAGCCGCTCCAGGTAGCCACTCTCTCAAGGGCAAGGGGGTGGCAAAGCCGCAAGCTGGTGCGCAGTCCGGTTGGATGAGGGCAGCCACCTGTCACTGTGGATCGGTATTCCGGAAGACGTAACTGAAGGCCGTCTGACCGGCAGCTGCCTGTGCTGCGTGCAAGGGACAGCCTGCCTCTCTGGGTGAGGAAGATCCCGTTTTGAAGGCCGCAGCAGGCTAGATCGCCAAAGAGCGCCGCAGGGTCTGTACACATAATTTAAAAAGGGGGCATGGTCAAGTACTGGGTGAGCGAGGCTATGTTTCTAGGGAGCTTTGTCTCATAAGAGCTGTAACGCATCCCCCTCTTTTCTTAGGTTGGGGACAGTCAAGCAACTGGAGTGACAGAAGAGGAAAGGAAGAGCAGAGAAAGAAGGGTCTGAACTGGCAAACCCTCCCTGGAGCGCCGAGAGCTGCGGTGAGTCCTGGGCCCTCGGGGCCCCTTCTCCCCTCCTCTCCATCTCAGGGCCTCCTTGGCCCTCCCCCAGCTGCCTCTCTTTCCCTTTTTCTTTCTCACGCTGCTGTGATTTTCTTGGCTTCCCTGTATCTCTCATCTTTTTCCATTTTTCTGTTTTTCTCAGTCTTTCTCTTTCCCCTTCTCTCTCTTCTTGTACAGCACCCTTTCTTTTTCTATCTGGGCTCTTGTTCTCCCCTCTCTCCTTCCTTTTTTCCACCCTCTGGCTCTGTCCTGCAGCCCATCACTGTTTTTTCCTTTTATTTCCCTTTGTGCCCTTCTGCATCCTTCTCTTTTTTTCTTTGCAGTTTCTCTGGTCTGTTTTCTGGCATTTGTTTCCTCCCTGTGCCTGTACGTGCTGAGTCCCTGCCTTCCTGTCTCTCTTGTTTCTTCCCTTTCTTGCTTTATCCTTTGTCTTGCTTGGTGTTGCGGTTTTCCTTCCATTCTGCCTCTCACTCCATCCTGTTCATCTCTTGCTGTCTCTGGGCCTTCATGCTGTTCCCTGGCCCTTTTTATTAAGTTGATGTGCCTTTGTAGCTCTTTCAAGATGTAAGTTTCTCCAACCCTTGTGCTTCTCACGAGTACACAGTTTCTCTCTTTTTGTTTTGTCTGTCAGTCTGTCTTGTGCCCTGTCTTGTCGTTTCTCGCTATGTTCCTTTGTCCCGATCCTTGCTTGTATTCATGTTCTTCTCTGTCCTCCTGACAATCTAAGGTTGATGTTTTTTTCCCATCTCCATCCTGCTGCTGCTGTTTCTTTTCTCTGCCATCTCCCTGTCCCTCTTTCTGTCTCTTTTCCTTGGTCAGTGCTTTTTTCCCCTTTTTTCTCCAGATCTCGCTCCTATTTTTTCCTGGTTTTGTCCTGTTGCCCTGCTTCCTCCCACTTTATTTTCTGTTTTTCTCTCTCTGTCCCGTTTGCTCTCCTGTCTTTTCTAACTGTATTCGCCTGTTCAGCTGGATGTCTCTTCTTTCCTTTCTTTTTCCCTCACTATCTTTTTTATTTCTTGGTCTTTCTCTCTCAGTGCTCATGACAATTGATTTTCTTCCTCCAGAGCTGTCCTGCTCTCTGTTCCTTTATTTTCTCTCTGTCATTCTGTGCTGCTCCCTATGGTTGTTTTCTAATTTCTCCGTCTCGGTCCTGCAGGCCATTGCTTTTTTTATTTTGCTTCCATTCCCGTGCCCTGCTTTCTGTCTTTGTTTCTCTTTGCCTCTGTTCAGCCTCCCAGCATTTTTTCCTTTCCCATTCCATCTCTCTGTCCTGCTCCCTATCCCTCTTGCTGTCCCAAATCTGGGTTTGTTTACCCAGTGCGCAGTACGCCAGGCTTACGCACAGAGCAGAGGTATTTACTTCTGTAATTTCTGCACAGTGATGGGTGCTAGGGGCTAAATCCACAAAGCTAGCCCACCTGCTTGTAATGCTCAGTTTAAGTTCTACATTCTCTGTCTTGCAGCTGCACGCTATTTGATTGTTTCCCCTCCATCCCTCTCTGCCTGCAGCTCCCTTTCTGTCTTGTAAGCCGTCACTGTTATTTTTTTTTTGTTTCTCCATGTCATTCTGTCTAGCTTCCCAGTCCCCGTTTTTTAATTCTTCCCTCTTCCCTGTATGCCAGTCGTGTTCCTATTATTTCACATTGTGTTCTGCCTGGTCCTCTGTCCGTATTTATCCATTGCTCCCTCTCTGCCCTGTGGCCTGTCGCACTTGCCCTTTTAATTTCTGCCTCTCTCTCTGTCCAGCTCCCAGTCTCTGGTTTTCCATTTCCTCCCTCTGTGCCCTCTAGCCTGTCGCTTTTCTCCTTTATCCAGCTTGCCGTCTCTGGCTCCCCGATGCACCTGATTTTCAATTCCGCCCCTGTTCTTTCTGTATGCATCGCTATACTGTTTGTTCTCCAGCTCTCTCTTTTTTTCAGGCTCCTTGTCCCTATTTCTTAATTCTTCCCTCTCTGCCCTCTAAGCATGCAGCTGTATGATTTGTTTTGTGTTGTCCCCTTGCTGTCACCTCTTCTGTCCAACCTTTGATGTCCTGGCGTCCTGTCCCTGTTGTTTCACTGTTGTTTCATTCCTCCCTCTCTGCCCCGTTCTTGTTATGGCTTTAGCTTTCTCCATCTCTCTCGGTCTCGCTTCCTGCACCTAGTTGTCTTTACCTCCCTGTCGTACTGCCCAGCTCAGGTTTTTCCTGCATCTCCATCCTGCTCCCCATCCTTCTTTGCTGGTCTCTGTCCCGCTCCCTCTTTCTGCTGCCTCTCTTCCTCTCTCCACTGCTTCTTTGCCCACCTCTGTCTGGCTCCCTGTCCTTCTCTGTCCCCATCCTTCTCTCGCTATCCTGTTTCCTGCCTCGTGCTTTCTCGCTACGCCCCTCTGTCTTGCAAGCTGCCTCTCTTCTCTTCTCTTGTAGTGTTCCGTTCCCTGCTCTTTGTTTTTGGCAGCCTCCAAGTCTCCCCGACAGCCCGGCGCTCCAGGACACAGCCGACCCACCGTACGTTCCCTGCCGAACCAACGAGCCTGGCTCCTGGAATGACTTGGCAGTCGTTCCAGGGACACGGGGAGGGGATCTCGGGGGCTGCAAGCTCCAGAGCAGACTCGCTGCTCGGACTTATGTGCGTGACTGAATAAACACTCGCTGTCTCCTTTGACTTCATGGCTGCGTTTCTGCTCCCTTTGCCCGGGGCCAGGGGAGGTGAGGAGCCCAGGGGAGGTGGTGATGCAGTGTGGGGGTCAGGCGATGGCCCCCAGTTCCTGCCGGGCTCCAGCTGTGGGCCGGGGCTGGAGGAGCCCCAGGTGCGGGCAGTGAGGGTGGTGGAGACGGCCCCTCCCTGTAAAGGGGTGGGTGCTGCTGGAGGGGCTGGTGCTGCCCTGCCCCGGGTGGCCGTGGAGGGGCCAGTGCGAGCCGCGGGGGGAGTGGAGCGGTCGCCGAGCGCCGCCGGGCTGCGGCTGCGCCTGCGCCTGCAGCGATGGAGAAGGTGAGCGGGAGCCGGTGCGGCGGGTCCCGGGAAAAGCCGGGAGGAGTGCGGCCGTGCCTGCGGGGAGGGGGGGGCGCCGACCCAGCCGGCGGGGTCTGTGTCGGGTACAGCAAGTGGCGGGGGAGTGGGGGTGCCGCGGCGCGCTGGAGTCAGCGGCGGGGGCTGCCTGCAGCTGCTCTGGGGAGCCTGAGGCTGCGGTGGGCGGAGGGGGAACGGTGTCCCCGCAAGGAAGGCTGCCTTCCGCGGCATGCTGGGAGGTGTAGTCCCGGGGTACAGGGCTTGCGCTCGGCCGTGACGGCTCCGCGGAGCATGCCGGGAGGCGTAGTCTTTCCGTACTCGGCTGCCGGGCGCACATGCTGTGTTTGCCAGCGCAGTTTTTGCTGCCAAGCCACTGCATCGCTCTCGGCGTGGTCCTTGCTACTCCCGCGGGCCCCGGTGTATTTTTGTTCCCCGTTTCGTGTGGTTTTCTGCGGGCTTTCAGGCGCCCGAATAACGATAAACCAGCTCGGACGCTGCGCATGCGGAGCGTGGCGCTCCGCCGTGCTCAGTGCTGCCGCCTGGCGAAGCAAACCCGGTACTGCAGGTGAGCCGCGCAGGCGCCGCCGTGCTGCTCGCCGCCGCCCGCCCGTACCGGCGATGCGGTGCTGCCGCGCTCGTTGCTGCCTCCCGGTAAGGAAACGCCGCTGCCGCCCCACGTGCGCGCTGCCGGCGGGCGCTCGGCGCGCAAAGCGCGGAACTGCAGCGCCGGCCCCGCACAGGGACCGAGCAGCCGGCAGGGCGGTGTGCGGGGGGCGCTGCCCGGGGGCGGGTGGGGGCCAGGAGCAGCAGTGAGGTGAGGGAGCCCCTTTGGCCGGTGCGGGGCTGTCTCCTGCCCGCCGGCCGCCTGGGGCAGGCGGGAGGGGAAGCTTCGAAGCGCCCACCACGGCAGGGTCCCGGTCTGCTGGAGCCGGGTGAGGGCAGCCCCGGGGAGTTACCCGAGAGCTGAGAGAAGGGAAGAGGGGAATGAGGCGGACCCCGCTGCAGGCACAGGTGCCAGGTGCTTCCCCCAACACAGCACAGCTCCACCTGAGGTGCCCTGAGCGCCGCTGGTCCTGTGCAGCTGCCCCCAGCTCCAGCGCCTCCCCTGAAGCCTGTCCTGTAGCCCCGGGCTGCCCCCAAGCCCTGTCGTGCAGGCTGCAAGCTGGCCCTTGAATGTGTTTTATTCTCCAGAAACGCTGGTGCTGTTTGCATCGGTTTGGGGAAAGAGGGGCGTTTCTGGCAGCTCCTGCAGAAGGAGGGA